>NC_072387.2:93443204-95943204 GCF_028885625.2 Pongo pygmaeus | reverse complement strand
TGCATAATTTGAACAGAAATCAAACATTTTATAACTAACTTTCCTTTACATAGGAGGTTCTATAGTTACTTTCAATAAAATTTCCAGATGCATTGCAATGTAATAGATGCTTTTTGGCATTTTTATGTATAGACATTTAAAATGATTTCAGGAGATCAACAGATATTTTAAAATTAAAGTTTGTAGGCTTATCTTTCATTGAGTGCAATTATGTACCTAAAATTATAATAGGTATTAAAACAATTATTTTAAAAGGTGAAAATTCCAATTAAATACTTACCTAAGTGAAAGTATTAATTAACTAGGCTATTTATTCAAAGATTATTTTAAGGTAAAAAAAAAAAAAAAACCTCTGCTGTTACAATCAAAAGGTATTTGTTAATTATTAATAAACTCATTATATGCTTTAGTATTTGCAAAGTTTAAACTCCTTTATTCTACAAAAATAATGTTCTGAATCATTAATTCATAATTAATTAATTATTTATTTATTATTATCATAATAATTAATAAATCATAAATAATTAATTAATTATTTATCATAAATAATTAATAAATTATACTCTTCTTAGTCATTAAAATGTTCTCTGTTTTAGTTGTTTTCTTCCCCCAGAGCATTGACACAAAAAGGAATTTCTAATGAGTCTTTAAATAATCAGAATTTTAATGAAATTTTCACATTACTCCCTGAAAGTTCTGATTAATTAGGTCTTGCTCTCTAAGGGATTATTCGTATAATGCAGGAAAAAAGGCAAATAGAAGTAAAAGTGTAAAACTTTACTAAACATAGGATAATTCAATAGAATTCAATCACCCATTTAAAATTAAATTGAGAGCCTAATTGAATCAAAGCTTAAATAATACACCATAGTCTGTGATCATGGTTAAATTTTTTCAGGTCTTCTCTGGAGGCATTTCTGAAAGTGCTTTTCTTATTATAGGGTACAAACACAGGATACATCTAAATATTAAAACTGGAAGCTATTTATTTTAAAACATCTTCTATGTAGAAAAAATGTAAACGTTCAGTGAAATATGCCATTTAAGTATTTTGATAGGTTAATAAGTGCATATTGAAAAATGTAATCCATTTAAATTCTGTTAAACAATTTTTCATAAACAGAGAAACCCATGGCCAAAGAATCATATAACTATTGTTATTGTAAAGTGTTTTACCTTTAGATTTTTTATTTGATTGTAATGATTATATGCATCTTGATGAACAAGACAAAAAAATCATAACAGTTGAAGTCAAAGAGCTACTGTACATGAAGGAATCAATGAGTCAAATGAAATGGAATATCACTTTAAAATTTAATTTTTTTAATTTGTTCTCTGAGAATAATGTCGCTAGAGAATGAGGGAAAACATGAAATAAAATGATTGAGAACTGGTGTTAATACTGTGGTTGTATGCATCAAACTGTAAATGGGCTTTTCTATAACTGCAGCAATATTAATCACAGATTCAACTTATACACAAATTTATTAATGAATCGTGAGGGAGATGAAAAACTAACTGATGATAAATAAACACAAAAAACACAACATACCAAAACTTATGAGATGTAGC
The DNA here is from genome assembly GCF_028885625.2 of Pongo pygmaeus. Classification (NCBI taxonomy): domain Eukaryota; kingdom Metazoa; phylum Chordata; class Mammalia; order Primates; family Hominidae; genus Pongo; species Pongo pygmaeus. Next base: position 95,941,632 of record NC_072387.2, on the reverse strand, counting down.
AAAATCAGGGCTCAGAGTGAAATTTGTAGCTGTAAATGCCATATTTAAACAAAAGAAAGAGAAAAGGTCTTAAGTCAGTGACCAAGCCTTCTATCTTAGGAAACTGGAAAAAAAAAAGAGAAAACTAAGCCAACACAAGCAGATGGAAAAAATTAATATAAATTAAAATAGAAGTAAATGAAAAACATCATAGGTAAACAATAATGAAAATTAATCAAGCCAAAACAGAGTGTCAATATTTTACCTTGATTGACAAAGAAAAAAGAACAGAGACTCAAAGAACCAGAATCAGTAATGAAAGCAGGAGCATTACTTCTTAGCTTACAAATAAAAAGAATTCTCATGCCTGTAATCCCAGCACTTTGGGAGGCTGAGGCTGGTGGATCACCTGAGTTCAGGAGTTCGAGACCAGCCTGGCCAATGTGGTGAAACCCTTGTCTCTACTAAAAGAAACAAAAATTAGCTGGACGTGGTGGTGGGCACCTGTAATCCCAGCTACTTGGGAGGCTGAGGTGGGAGAATAATTTGAACCTGGGAAGTGGAGGTTGCAGTGAGCTAAGATCATGCCATTGCACTCCAGCCTGGGTGACAAAAGCAAAACTGTCTCAAAAAATTAAAAAAATTAAAAAAATTTAAAAAAAGAGAATACCATGGACAACCAGATATCAAAAAAATTAGATATCCTAGATGAAATGAAAAAGTCCCAAGAAATACACAAACAAAACATACAAAGAAAAAAATTGACTCAAGTAAAATCAAAATTATGAGCAGATTTATAATAAGTAAAGAGATTAACTAGTGATTAAAAAAATCCTACAAAGGAAAAAAACAAAAAAATAGGCCCAGATAGTCACTGGTGAATTCTACCAAATATTTAAAGAAAATTTTTATCGCAAACTCTTCCAAATAATAGAAAAGTGGGGAACACTTCTCACTCAACATGTTCTATGAGGCCCCTATTACCCTGATACAAAATTCATACTAAAAGGAAATAATAAAAAGAAAGAAAGGAAAAGAACTAATGACCAATATCCCTTATGAATATAGATTTAAAATCTTAATAAGACACTAATAAACATAATCTAGCAAATGGAACAAAAATTAGCTGGGCATGGTGGTGGGCACCTGTAGTCCCAGCTACAGGAGGCTGAGACAGGAGAATCCTTTGAGGCAGCAAGGTGGAGGTTGCAGTGAGCCGAGATCTCGCCATTACAGCGAGATCCCTTCTTCTAACAATCCCTTCTTTCTAACAGTTTTGGATATACTAGCTATGTGTCAGTGTACTCATCAGTACCAGCTACTTATAAACATTAGCTGAGTGCTGCAATACCTGCTCGATAAGGCAAAGATCATATCCTAAGTATATTTTTCAGAAGACCCAGATTTCAAACCTACCTGGTGTTCACTCCTACAACTATGAATAGATTTTCTTGTTTTATTTAAAACTGAAGACTACTTTCTTCAGATTTTCCTTTTACTTCATTGATGAAAATGTATTACTCAGTTCTATCTTCAGAAGTTATTACCCCATGGTCTGTGATTAGAATTTACAGACCAGCTGATTTCTAAATCTGATTACTAAATGTGCTCTTATGTTTAAATTGTTATATTGAAGCATCTCATTTTTTGTAAATTTTTCTGTTACCTAGTTTAGCACTTCATGTTTGGACTTGTTTTTCAAGGATGTTCTGTTAGTTTTTATGGCTGTCCATTTATTTGGTTAGGAGTTTACCATCTAAATAAACATAATTATTTATTTATTTATTTATTTTTAGAGACGGAGTCTCACTCTGTCGCCCAGGCTGGAGTGCAGTGGCATGATCTTGGCTCACTGCAACCACTTCCCCTTGGGTTCAGGCCACTCTTCTGCCTCAGCCTCCCAAGTAGCTGGGACTACAGGCATGCACCACCATGCACAACTAATTTCTATGTTTTTAGTAGAGATGGGGGTTTCACCATGTTGGCCAGGCTGGTCTAAAACTCCTGACCTCAAGTGATCCCGCCCACCTCGGCCTCCCAAAGTGCTGGGATTACAGGCGTGAGCCACCATGCCTGGTCAGAAGCATTATTTTTAATATGAAGGTGCCAAGTATTTTTCAGTAGATCCTATAAGCTTTAAAGTAATTGTAGAAATGAGAAAAAGTATGAAAATATATAGTTATGTCCATCCAAACAGAAGATTTTCTAGAAATTATCTATCAAAGGCCAATAATTAAAGTCAGGTCAAAATGGTAAATCTATTCATTTGCTTTAGATAAATGTACTAGACTGACAGCATTCTATAACCAACTTTTTTCTTATGTTTTGCTTACCAAGAAATCTTATGATCATAATATGGTTTATCCAGTTATTTGCCTCCAGAGAAACCATGGTTGGTTGTAGATATGCATAGATAATCTCCACTGAAATTATATTACTTATTTTAAAAATATTGAGAAGTCACATATTGCTATTGACTTCATATAAATGGAAAAAAACCTGGGCGTTTGAGAAAATAAATGACTAACCTAAGCTTATGAAACTACTAAACGACAGTTCTAGAGCTTGAACTAAAGTCTTTGGGGCAGCTGGGCACAGTAGCTCATGCCAGTAATTCTAACACTTTGGGAGGCCGAAGCGGGCAGATCACACAAGGCCGGGAGTTAGAGGCCACCCTGGCCAACATGGCATAACCCTGTCTCTACTAAAAATACAAAAATATAAAACAAAAAAGTTTTACTTCCAATAGTGAGAATATAATGCTTCAAAAAACATTATTTTTATTACATATAGAAAAAAATTATTTTCATTCCAGAGGCATTCTCATTAATTTCAAAGAATCTGGGATTTCAGTACTTGCTCTTGCTCTACTAGCTAGGTAACATTGGACAAGTTCATTATCATCATACTTTCTCAATCCCCTTATTTGGTTATAGCACACATTATTTTTCTCATCTATAAGGTGGAATTATGAGCATACAAATAAATTAACTGAAAATCTTCAAATGTGCAAATTTTTAAAATAACTCCTCATGTCTAAGAAGACCAATTCTGATACAAACTAAGCAAATTTACGTAAAAGACAAGACGTAAGGTAATTTGAAAGAGTAATAGTCAGAAAATTTTGAAAGATATGGAAAAATTTAGAATCTAGTCATATATTATGATGTAGAAACCTTTCAGTTTTTCACCTCCTATAATGAGACAGGGTTATGCCAGCTGCCCCATAATGTGCTAATTAGTGGAAATTCCAAAAAATAAGCCTGGAATACCAAGGCATAATCATGACACATACATTATTTTCCACATTTAAATTCCATTCAATGTAATCATCCTTCCATACAGTACTTAGGTCCTATTTTCTCTGTGACATTTTTGTGACTATAATAAATCTTCCTCTGACAACCTATCGTCTTTATTATGCTAACAAATCATTTGCCATTTACTTTATTCACAGTGATTGATGAAAACTCCTCAATCCTGTTTGCCGGGATTTACTACCCATTCTTACTGACCTCCATAGCTCCTTTTCTTTTTCAATAATCCTGTCCTTTAGACTACAATGTTTTCCCTTATCTGCTAACCTGGTCAGGTTTTATTGTTTTGTTTTGTTTTGTTTTTTTGAAACGAAGTATCACTCTGTTGCTCACTGCAACCTCCACCTCCTGGTGGAGGTTCAAGCAATTCTCCTGCCTCAGCCTCCTGAGTAGCTGGGACTACAGGCGCACACCACCATGCCCAGCTAATTTTTTGTATTTTAGTAGAGACAGGGTTTCACTGTGTTGCCCAGGCTGGTCTCGAACTCTTGAGTTCAGGCAATCCGCCCCCCTGGGCCTCCCAAAGTGCTGGGATTACAGGTGTGAGCCACTGCTCCTGGCCCCTGGTCAGTTTTTTAAAAAGCTAGATACTTGCTGACACTTTTTGTACAGTTTCTTCTTATCTACATCTTATTTTTATCTTTAATTTTCTAATGAAAGGGAATATGTCAGAAATTTTATGGGTAAAAGATTGGAGAACAGCAAGAGAGGCCTGTAGTCCAAATTATGTCCTGTACTTCTTACTAATAGGTCAGCTTCCTCTGTGAATATGCTTTAATAACAATATTTTAAATTAGCTACTAGGGGCAAAAGAGTAATCCAAGCAAGATAAAAAGTGTCTTGTTATCTTAGATACTTAAATGCACATATTTCACTATATAAAATACATTTTTCAGTGGAGCCAGGAAAAGATTTTGAATGAACATTCAGAATGAGAATGAAGGAAAGATAATTCAGAAAACATGATATAATAAAAAACAACTGTTTAGATTGAATTGTATTTTAGAACCAGTAAGAGGGATATAGATGGCAACATATTTCATGCCAGACATTGAACATTTATCCATCTGACTTTTTATTTTCATGTGTTTGCTTTGTTTGTTTTGGTTAGGTTTGTTTGTTTGTTTGTTTGTTTTATCTCTAGTGACCCTCATTTCAATCTCATTCCTTGATCACAAAATAGAAAGTTTAACTTGACGATGTTCCACCTTTGATATAAGTTGAAGACTTGTCTTCTTTAAGGACAGCCTCTTATTGTTTCCAATTATTTGGTGAGTTACTTCTAATGTAAATGTCCAGGAGTTTCGCTGGAACTCAAGTACTGCTCTTGCTAGTTTTTTTTGTCTCCTTAAAAACTTCTGTCCTCCCTTCCTTGAACTCAGCGAAGCCCTCAGAGGCTATTTACTTCAACCACTTTTATGCACACATTTTATTTTTCTTTGCAAAATTATTATTTTTGTCATATCTGCCTGGAAATACCTGATGCTATGCTGAAACCTAAGCTGATAGGTACTGTTACCACTAGGGAAAGTATCCAAGGCATGCAGCACCAAAGTGTTTTAGCAATGGCAAATCTGTATGCGTCTGCAGCAACCTCAATTCTTGTCTCCTCAATAGAAAGAATATGACCGAGGGGCATAAAATAGGGTGAGAGACTGAGGTAAGTTTTAGAGCAGAAGTGAAAATTTATTAAAAAGTTTTAGATTAGGAACAAAAGGAAGTAAAGTACATTTGGAAGAGTGCCAGGCAGGCAACGAGAGATTCAAGTGCACGGTTTGAGCTTTGACTTAGGCATGCTTCCAGGCTCTTGCATTACTTCTCCCAGTTCTTCCCTTGGGGTGGGCTTTCCACCATGCAGGTGGCCTGCCAGCACTTTGCAGGGGCTGTATGCGCAGTGTGTACACTGAAGTTGTACACATACTCATTTGCGTTTTTCCCTTACTAGTCGAATGTTCCTAGAAGGTATTATACCAGTTAAACTCCTGTGTATGCTGCAGCCCACTTGCCCGCCTTCTGAGACCTTATCGGGAACCTGTTGATTACCAGTTTCAGGTGTTCTCTTTCTATTGGAGTCTGCCTTTCCTTGGAGCTGGCTGTGACAAATTATTATTTTAGAGAGACAGTTTAATCACTGCCTGATCATCACCTGGTAATGGCCTGACGTTCCTGGGGGGAGGTTGGTTCTCCTGGCTTGCTCACCTGCCTCCTGTCTGACTAGGCACCTAGTGTAACAGTACTACTGAAGAAAGCCTAGTAATACGTGCTACCATAAAGTCAGGGTTATTCCATATCTGATCCTTAATAATATCTGATAGCTTTTTTGTAATATGTGTGTTTGTTTGCAATCTTACATCCAAAAACGAGTATTTCAAGCAGCTTCCACTCCTAAAATTCCTTGAATTTTATTTTTCTTGATCATCTCACTGCAAGCAAGTTTGGTCATACTATAGTCAAAGCTTGCATATACAAATGCAACAATCTTTTCCCTAACTGGTGTAACAATATTAGCTCTGTTATGTTGCTACTCTTCATAGAACTTAAATATCCACTCCAAAGTTCATAAATTGCCCTGGAGATAAAATACTTTTTAAAATTAAATGATTTAAATAACCATTCAAGATCTGAAGATTTTCTGCATCTGGATATGTATGCCATATATATTATCTCCATTTCTAATATCACAATTGAAATATAATTCTCAAAGATATGTTGTCCGGGCATGGTGGCTCATGCCTGTAATCCCAGGACTTTGGGAGGCCGAGGCAGGTGGATCACCTGAGGTCAGCAGTTCGAGACCAGCCTGAACAACATGGTGAAACCCTGTCTCTACTAAAAATACAAAGTCAGCTGGGCATGGTGGCACATGCCTGTAATCCCAGCTACTTGGGAGACTGAGGCAGGAAAATCACTTGAACCCTGGAGGTGGAGGTTGCAGTGAGCAGATGGAGCCATTGCACTCCAGCCTGGGCAACGAGAGTGAAACTCCGTCTCAAAAAAAAAAAAAAAAAAGAAAGAAAGAAGATATGTCTTCCTTGCTTTATCTGTTTTACTCTTTGTTTATATTTTGTTACTTTGTTTTTAGTTGTAAACACATTTTCAATATTTTTCTTTTTCTCTGGCCTTCAAATTCCAAAATAACACGGTTGACATCACTTTAACTTTTGGTTACATACCATGCATCTTTTATAGTAGAGGTAGTAGACAATATAATGTCTCTCCAAAAATGTCCACATCCTAATCTCCAAAATCTGTCAATATTATCTTACATGGCCAAGGAATTATGCAGAATTTTGAATGTAGTTATTATCCTGGATTACGTGGATGGGCCCAACGTAATCAGAAGGGTACTTTTCAAAAAGAGAAAGTTATGAAATCAGAGTCAGAGAAGAAAATTTGAAAATGGAAACAGTGGTCATTTGCTAATGCAGTAAGGGGACCACTCTCTAAAAACTGGAAGAGGCAAAGAATGGATTCCCTCTAACAGACTCCGGAAAGAAACACAGCCCTCTCCACTCCTTGATTTTAGCCTGGTAAAACCCATTCTGAGCATTTGATGTCCAAGATTTTGTTTTAATAGCCTATATCTGTGTTGCTTTCAGCCATTAATTTTCTAGTTACTTTTTATAGCAACTATAGAAAATTAATGCAATAGGTCTCCAATTAATAGCTGATAAATGAAAGATTGATTCTGTAGATCTAGTTTAGCATATCTGAGGACAAACAACTATTAATTACAAGGCTAAGAAATTCCAAAAAGGAAAAACCATTGACTATACAAAGTAATTTCAATTCAAATTTTTGTAGTATTTCAATCTGTTTTAAGAATATTTTTCTAGCTGGGAGCAGTGGCTCACGCCTATAATCCCAGCACTTTGGGAGGCCAAGGCGGGTGGATCACTTGAGGTCAGGAGTTCGAGACCAGCCTGGCCAACAAGGTGAAATCTCGTCTCTACTAAAAATACAAAACTTAGCTGGGCATGGTGGTGCCTGCCTGTAATCCCAGCTACTGGAGAGGCTGAGGCAGGAGAATCACTTAAAACCTGGAAGGCAGAAGTTGCAGTGAGCTGAGATTGTGCTACTGCATTTTAGCCTGGTGAAAGAGCAAGATTCCATCTCAAAATATATATATATATTTTTCACAGAATTATTAAATTATTAAAATATATATATTTCACAGAATTATTTTTGACAGTGCACAGAAACCAATATTTCAGAACAGTTATTTAATATACATACTTGAAGTATTTGGAAGTTTTATGTAAAAATTAATAAAACATTAAATCATCATTTTTCTTAATAATTTATTAGATCCTAATGTACTCCAATTTTTCTTATAATAAACGCAATACCAGTGACAGCATTAAATTTACTTTAAAATTTAGAAATGTATTATATATTTACTATAATTACAAATACCTAAAATTATTGAGTTTTGATTCATTTACCATGAAAACCTGACAAAATTGCTAAAACTTAAACAGCAGAATCATAAAAAGAAGAATCACTCAGGAAAGAAGAAATATAAATTAATATATATGTTTATAAACATGAACTAATTTGATTTGATGGTTTGGGAAATGCATATTAACAGTCTTTAATCTACTCTAAACAAGCATCTTCTATAGGAAAACATTATAACATTAGTTGTAAATCCTGCATCACTGAAAAATATTTGTTTTCCTTTGACTTCACTTTTTTAGCTCATGTAATAGATGTTGCTCCTAAGAAAATGCCTCCAGTTTGGAGAGAAACCCATATTATCATTATTGATTTTAATTCAATAAAATTATGTAATAAATTTTAAGCTTTCATACTAAAAGAGCTGCTTTTCTTCATTTTGAATGAATTTTGAGCTCTCCCTTTAATATCTTGCAGTTCTTTCCGAATTTAATGTAAGTTTTCAAGGGGGAGAGATAGCATGATGTATTTTCATTTAATTAGTCATATGCCTATCTTGAGAATAGCTATGTTCAATCTGTTTCAGAATATATTTAGGTTATATTTCTGTAAGAAGAGCCATGTAGCAGATGTCACTGTAGTTCAGATCTTGAATTTAAACTGTATGCTTTCTGGTTGTCACTGGTGTCTAAAGAGCGTGAATGTGTCAAAAGATAGACCCAAAAGAATAAGGCTATACGGTTTTGCAAGTCTAATCTATAGGCAGCACATTTGCAATAATGAATGGTGTCTAATTATGTCTTCTATTACCATAGGTTGAAAGCAGTAAGGACAATTTGTTTACTTGGCAATCATTCAAATACAATAACCTGCCCAAATTAGGCTCACCAATATTCACTGTTGTCACATGAATTCAATTATTGATAGGAATTGTAAAAATGAAATGATAAATATGCAGTCATGCAGAGTTGAGTTATATCTATTCAATCTTCATTTTTCAGACTGACATGGAACTGTTAAAATTTCCTAGTGATAAACAAATAATAGTTAGTGCTCTAATATTATAAAAGTGCTCCTAATCTAAGTGTGAAAAATGTATGTGATTTCTTTAAATAGCTGTTGAGAATAATGACAGGTTTTAAAGAATATTGTTAACAGAACTTCAAGATCCTTGCATATATTCTTTGATATAAATAAAAATGGTGATGACAAGTTATCTGGGAAGGGCAAAGTAAAATATGTACGCATTATGCTTTCTGATGTAAACCCACAGTGTGTTTAGTCCTAGGATCTTGAAGGAGAGAAATTAAATCAAAACATTTCATTCAAATGATCATTGTTATTTTAGAGATTACTTTTTTTAGCCTCCATAATTTCTCACTTTCAAATGGGGCTAAAATATCTTTTGTAAACCTTTCTAAACTCTGTATAATCAAGAATCCTGAAAAAGATTAAGAGAGATATAGCTTATGATTAATCCTGGCTCCTCTCTTTTGTCAAACAAGGCATTTTAGTACAAATATGTTATCATGAAGGAAACCATTTTCATCTTTTTGTAAGTTATGAAAACCGCTCTTTGTGGAGAGTGAATGATAAAGCATGTAATTGCCTATTACCTGATAATTGTGCTAATAAATATAGAAAGAAAATATCTTAACTTTCTTATTTAAATCTAGAAGGTTAAAAGTAGAGTAATGAATCACGCTGAGATCCATGAGAATTTTCTGAATCATTCAATCACAAGGGAGGTAGAGAAACATTTGGCAGATAACTCAAAATGAAAAATTGTGAGAAGATACTATGAATTTCAAAAGGACAAAACAATGAACAAAGAGTAAATCTCCCCCACTCCAGCCATATTATCTCTATGCTTTAAGAATAGTGCTATAAGTTAGTAAAAGTTTTATTGATTTGTATTATTTATCTGAATAATTAGAAGTTTCAAGAATAAAACCCTTTTATGTTTGCCACAGAAATAATGTAGTCTAAATTTATAGTTATATTTTATTTACATTCTCTTCAGTGTAGAATAAAAATTAAGCCAAGTAGCCCCTTAAGCCAATTAGCTTCCAGTATAACAAAATGAATGGAAGACTAGTAGTGTTTGTGCATGTGTGTGTGTAACTGAGATATCTCAACTCTCAGAGTATAAACAGGAAGACGTCTACTATAAAAATAAATATATGTATCATATATGTCTACATATTTAATTGAGATGCCTTAAGTTTGAGACTATAAACAAGAAAAAAATATTTATTTTTCAAAAATTGTCATGTTATGATGCATATATTTAGTTTGGCCTTGAATAGAGAGTCTATTAACTACCTTTATTCTAGATTCCATATATTTTTCACCGCTTTATGCAATTCATATACTGTTACTTGGGTTTTAAAATTTCAAGATTTACATCTGATTCAACTCTTGTTCCCCTTCTTAGTGAAGACTAGAGGTACAAATAGGAGTCTTAGAAAAAGAAGCAGCTATGGTCTGGCTCTCAAAAAAAAAAAAAATGGCCTTTTATAAAGTGATGGGGTTAGGAGAGGAGATGGGAAAATATAAAAGTCCTTTTTACAAGGCTAGAAGAGGTTGCAGTCTGAGTTGAGACTGTATCTCTGGCTAATGATGCAATAGTACAATGACCTGACTTGTAGGAAACCCAAAGACTGCCTCTCTGTAGGGTGCATAGAACATACATTTTAACACTCTGTTGGACCATCCCATTGTTCATTTCTGTAGTGTGCTCTTACTCTACCTTGCCCAGGTCCAATCCTCTTCTGCCAGAAGTACTCTCTATCTTTTGCTGAACATGAAGACTTCTGGGAAAGAGGATATAATAGCAAGCCTTCTTATTCTTACTACATTCCAATACATCTATTTTTCTATGCATGACACGTCATCAGGTAAGAAAACAGGCTGCAATCACTTGGTTGCCTTTTTATTTATTTATTTATTTACATTCCAGCAGCATTAAAGCTTCTGAGGGCTGACAGATTCCCCAAATTTCTCTAACGAAATGCCACTGGTTTCTATGTAAAAGACAGACGGTATATGATTCTCAAAGTCCTTTTTCCTTCATAAACACAACTTTACAAATACCTGCTGTGGCAGCTAAGCAACTTACTCTATGGTAGTCAGATATCTATCCCTTAGATTATCTATTTCGTATAAATGACAGGGGAACAATAGGGTTGCTGGAGAGATGTTATAAAATGGCCACCTTTAAATAAACCCAACAGACATTAAAGCTGACATTTGTATGAATTTAGAAGGTAGTATATTTATTTAGAGATTTTCGTAATCTGATTTATTTGACTATTCACAACAGTTTCAACTCAAAAGAGAAAGTGTTGCTTAATAACTTATATTTGACAAAGAATGTTAACGGATGGGATAAGATAAATTTGGTGAGTTAATGCATTAATATTGGCATGGAAGATTTCTTTGCCATAGCCCAGAAATGTTCATATTGCAATTAGAGTTGTAACTTTGGAAAACCATGAGGTATGCCCTTTCTAAAAGGAGATTTATTTTTGCTATACCAGCTTTACACATTATCTTTACTCTTAAGACGCTTAAATGCATATCTTCTGTCTTATTTCAAAATTCAGTTCTAGATTTGTTATGGGAAATTTTGAAATATTTAACAATGTGAACTTGACATCTTAAGAATTTCAGTTTATGGATAACTAGATTCTTTCTCTTCCATTTCTGCCTAGAGTGTTATCTCAGGATACATTTCTAGAAACTTTTATTTAGAACATTTCATCTTTTTTTTTTTTTTGCATTTACTTTTACCCCAATAAGAAAATGTAATAAACATTAGGATTCCTTTTTGCCACCAGCTGTATTCCTGATGATCTAAAAGTAGTATATCTGTAGCCATATATACCTGCTGAGACAGACTATAATTAAGAGCCTTTCTTCCCTCAAGTTTACCAGTTCTGCTCCACTCACTAACAATTCAGGTTCAGGTGTGAAAAAAAAATAAAAAAAGGATGTTAGGATGTGATGATTCATTGTTATCAATTTATATCATAACTACATCAGTGTAAAACTCCCCTTTTTGCTGTAGGCTATTTGTTAATTTCACATCAAAGAGATAAATTTGTCTAAGAAGTAAAGGCAATAAAGAGCTGTAGTTAGTCTCACAAGATTAATATATCTGCCGCAGCATATTTCAAGTTCAACTGGGTAGGGAAGCAATTAAAAGCATTAATTTGTATATGATCAGATTTCAGAGTGATAAATCAAAAGATGGCAGATTTAGAGCATCTTTCATTTTTGTTCTATGCATGATTTCATTTAGAGGCCTACTACTATAAATAATACTTATGGAAATATTCAGTATTTTCTTTAAGATAGAGATTTATTTTCTAGGTTCACATAAACGCACTGCAATATTTGCTTTCAAGTAATACATTTTAGTCCCCTAATAGACACTAAATTGACATCACTTTCCCTTTTTTTCCTTTTGTGGTTGTACCTTTTCAAAATATACAAAATAGGTTTATTTTATATAGTTTATTTTTACATAAATTCAAATTATTTCTGCCTATCGACATGTATTTCTGATGGAAGAATTAACGGGAAGTCAATTTTAAAAATCTATACAGTTCACTCCATTTCTGTCAGTAAATTTTAGCATTAATATTTCTTTATATTTCAATGTATCATTGATATCTTTTACTTTTTGCTGTACTTGGTTTATTTATCTTCATTTCTCATTCAATGTCACTTCATAATTCTTTTATAATCTCCCCAATCTCACCACATTATTTTACCCCCTGTTTAAATTAACTATGCATTTATATTTATTTATTTATTTATTTTTAATTAATTAATTTTTTTTCTCGCTCTGTCACCCAGGCTGGAGTGCAGTGGCGCGATCTCGGCTCACTGCAAGCTCCGCCTCCCAGGTTCACGCCATTCTCCTGCCTCAGCCTCCTGAGTAGGAGTAGCCGGGCCTAAAGGGGCCCGCCACCACACCGGGCTGATTTTTTGTATTTTTAGTAGAGACGGGTTTCGCCGCGTTAGCCAGGTTGGTCTTGATCTCCTGAACTCATGATCGCCCGCCTCGGCCTCCCAAAGTGCTGGGATTACAGGCGTGAGCCACCGCGCCCTACCTACATTTATATTTATAATTTCATTGTATTAACTGAAATTTCAGTATTATTTATTACATATTTATCGGACTTAACAAAATATAGTTATCTAATGGTTCTTAAAATATGTTACATTAATAAAATGCATTAAATTTCGGTCTAATGGCCATTACCTCCTTTCAAAATAATACTAACTTCACAGCTTGAGCCCTTCATTTGTTCACACCCATTTGAAGCAGAATTCAAGAAGGAGGAAATGGGCTCAGGGCCTAGGCTGAAATTGATTTATTTTAGCCTTGATCTATGATCTTTGCAACCCTTTACTGAAGAGTTAATTATAAAAATTAAGCTAAAAGCACTCCAAACTCAAGTAAGAAATTAATGCATTTTATAAAATATTTACTATCTACAGCTTGTTTTTCTCTTTTTTTTTTTTTTTTTTCCAGAGTATCACTCTGCCGCCCAGGCTTAAGTGCAGCAGCACCATCTCAGCTCACTGCAACCTCCGCCTCCCGGATTCAAGCCATTCTCCTGCCTCAGTCTCCCCTAGTAGCTGGGATCACAGGCACGCACCACCACACCCAGCTAATTTTTGTATTTTTAATAGAGATGAGGTTTCACCATGTTGGACAGGCTGGTCTTAAACTCCTGACCTCAGGTGATCCACCCGCCTCGGTCTCCCAAAGTTCTGGGATTACAGGTATGAGCCAGGGAGCCCAGCTCATACCTGTAATCAAGAGGCAGGCAAACTGACTAGGAACTATATAATGGGGCACTTCTGGAAATTTCAATTTATGTAATTTGTTACAGATTTTGAATCTATATGAAAATTGGCCATTACATGTCAAATTATGTAAGGGTACATAATTTGAAAATGGTGTGTTTTCTTCATAAGAAGTAGGTCTTGTGAAAGATTGTCATTTATTTATTTTGTAAATGTACTCTATATTACTCAGGATTATCCAGAGAAACATTGCTTTTAAGGAACTGACCCACAAAATTGAGGGGGCTAGCAAATCCAAAATCTTTATGGCAAGTTGGCAGGCTGGAAATTCAGGTAAGAGTTGATGTCACAGTCCTGATCCATAACCCACAGTGCAGAGCAGGCCAGCTGTAAATTCAAGTATGGCTTTCATGGTTCAGTCTTGAGACCAAAGTCGTTCTTCAGGAAATCTGTCCTTGCTCTTCAGAACTTCAGTTGATTGGATGAGGCCCACCCACATTACGAAGAGTAATCTGCTTTATGCAAAGTCAGTTGAGTTCAATATTAACTGCATTTAAACATATCTTCATAGTAACATATAGACTACTCTTTGACCAACTGGGTACCATGGATTGCCAAATTCACATATAAAATAAACAACCACAAGTCCTTGTCATTATCTTTGGTGATTCCTCCATGCATCTGTTGAGCAGTTTAGTTTTGAAACTGTCATGTCATATATTTCTTAAAATTATCATTACAACTCTGGATTTTGTTTGAAACATGTCTACGCTCTCATAGTGTCAATTTCAGAAGAAAAGCAAGGTCGTCCCACCAAAGTCTCTACGATCCCATTCAGGTATTCCTGCGTTGCTTTCCTTTTTGACACTCTTACATCCCTAGCAGGGCTTTTTGATAGGCCTTTTCCAAATTCATCTAGAGTCTAAAGTCTCATCCACAGATTGAACCCCTTTATCATGTTGTTAGACATTTTGATTTTATAGTCTCTTACCCTGACCCACTAAATACACACTTTTATTAACACCCAAGCCCTTGATTGAACATTTCATCAGAGACTCTCTAGATGTAAGAATTTCTGCTTCAATAACTAGGAATGTTATGTTACAGTTCTCTTGCCATGCAAGCCAGCAGACTTCATCTACGTGGAAAAAACTGATGAATTATTTAAGCTGAAAAATTTGACATTTAAATTATATTTTTTTAAATGCAAATCAAAACCACAATGAGATACCATCTCACGCCAGTTAGAATGACGATTATTTAAAAAATTAGGAAACAACAGATGCTGGTGAGGCTGTGGAGAAATAGGAACACTTTTACACTGTTGGTGGGAGTGTAAATTAGTTCAACAATTTTGGAAGGACAGTGTGGCGATTCCTCAAGGATCCAGAATCAGAAATACCATTTGACCCAGCAATCCCATTACTGGGTATATACCCAAAGGCTTATAAATCATTCTGCTTTAAAGACACATGCACACATATGTTTATTGCAGCACTATTTACAATAACAGAGACTTGGAACCAACCAAAATGCCCATCAATGATAGACTGGATAAATAAAATGTGGCACATATACACCATGGAATACTATGCAGCCATAAAAAAGAATGAGTTCATGTCCTTTGTAGGTACATGGATGAAGCTGGAAGCTGTCATACTCAGCAAACTAACACAGGAACAGAAAACTAAACACTGTGTGTTCTTACTCGTAAGTGGGAGTTGAACAATGAGAACACATGGACACAGGGAGGGGAACAACACATACCAGGGCCTGTCAGGGGGTGGGGGATAAGGAGAGGGAGAGCATTAGGACAAATACCTAATGCATGTGGGGCTTAACACCTAGATGACAGGTTGATAGGTGCAGCAAACCACCATGACATATGTATACCTATGTAACAAAACTACACGTTCTGCACATGTATCCCAAGCTGTAAAGTAAAATAAAAACAAAAATAAAAAAATAATATTTTATATTAATCATAATTTCAAGTAAATATAAACTACATTTTAATCGGTAATATAATTTAAGAGGTGTAATTGTAGGTTAATCACACACCTAACTTGGGGCCCAAGGGAATAAATTCAAATATAGACATTATGTGGTATATATTCGTTGTTATTGACTATACTTCACAAGATGTAATGAAAAAGACATGTTCTCAAAAACTAACTGGTTTGGGAAAAAGAGAATGGTAATAGAAAAGTTCCAGAAATTCATGTTCTTGCTATATTTAAAAAGCTGACAGCTTTTAAAGTTGAAAAAAAATCTTAAAGTGCAAATTTTAATTTCAATTTAGTCTGCAACAAAGATCAGATTAAGAGCATGTCTTTCACAACTATTGTTAACACCTCTCAATTAACCAGAGGGCCACATAGCAAATACCAGATAAAGAGTGGATATCTACCAACAAGCCATTTCAGTCCCCAAATACACACCCTTTTACTTGAAAAGGGTGAAGACGCAAAAAGGTAGCTGACTGGGGAAATGTGTCAAGACAAAGTATGGTTGTGATTATTGTCATGAAGAGTTAACAGCAATCAAATGAAATAAAAGAATCCTACTAAAGTTTTGAGATAATAATAAGTCTCAAAAAAAAGAAGGCTGAACTGAAAAAGCCTGGGCAGTAACATGGTTCTTGTACTCCTAGCTTTCTCTGGATTCAAAGGGAAATGACAAAATCCACATTGCACAGTAGAACACCAGTTCACCAGGATTATATGTATTTCTAAACATGCTCAAATATACCTGTGTGGTTACACTTCTATAAATTTACTCGTGTATTTTTTCCCTTTGACTCTTTTTCTCTAGCAACACAACCACTACTTTTTTGAAGCCTAACTCATATGTTTCCTTTCCTATGAATTTGTCTGTGATCTCTCAAACAGACCTAATTCCTCTCTCCACATTACTATTTCAGAACTTTTTTTTTTTTTGAGAGAAGGTTTTGCTCTGGCACCCAGGCTGGAGTGCAGTGGTGCCATCATAGCTCACTACAACCTTGACCTCAGCAGGTTCAAGTGATTCTCCCACCTCAGCCTCCCAAGTAGCTGGGACTACAAATGTGTGCCACCACACCAGGCTAACTTTTGTATTTTTTGGTAGAGACAGAGTTTTGCCACGTTGACCAGGATGGTTTCCAACTCGTGTGCTCAAGCAATCTGCCCCCTTCAGCCTCCCAAAGTGCTGAAATTACAGGCATGAGCTACCTCTCTTGGCACAGAACTCTTCTTAAACCTCTGTCAGAATGCTTAGCATGTTGCCTCATCATTTTTCTTTTAATAATTTTCTGCCTGATTATGATGTGAACACTTTTGCATCCTCAGTACCTGGTAACTAGTAAGTCTTTCCAATAAATAAATGAAAGAAATAACTATGCACCCAGAATCACCAATTAGTATTTGTTTTTTTTTTTATTTCTCTAAACTCAGAACTACTCTTTCTATACAATTAATGTTATACAGATTTTGCAAGCACAATGAAATGAACTAAACAAATTATTTGTATTGAATGTAATCTGTACACATTACCTATTAATTCTATTTTAGAAAATGAATGTTTTTCTTAGAAAAATCATCAAATAAGAAAACAACTGTCTAGTATAAAAGTATGAGTGTTGGTAAAAGGCATGCTGATTTAGTCATGAAGAAGTATTTGATAAGTCAAAGTAAATGACAATGATTAGTGATAAGTTAAATATAAAACTTCTTTCTTAACTTTACCAAAACTTAGAATAATACAACATCTACAGATAGAAAGTGTGCTAAAATTAATTAGCAAGTAGTGACATAAAGTCATGCACACATTTTTTTAAAGGCCAATGATTGAGCTATCTCGCTCTATTACATTTCTTATGAAAAGTTCTTTCAGAGTAAATGCATCATTATATCAGGGATATAACTCAGTTAAATTTACAGACTGGATCAGATAGTGAGTATTCTAAATTTATTTCCAGCTACCAAAGCCTTTAATATCTGAGTAATGAGCCACTTTTAAGGAAATAGAAAACAAGAGTTGAATGGATTCTTTCACCTTGTTTTCTGAGGGCAGAGAATGTCTCTAAAATATATTACTGAATAAATATACCTAAAATTGTGGGCGCATTGTCTCATGCTGGAATTACAGGCCAACTACAGGCATTATGAGCCAATGCCTGTAATTTCAGCATGAGAACAATGCACCCCACAATTTTAGGTATATTTATTGGGAGGCCAAGATGAGAGGATTCCTTGAGGTCAGGAGTTCCAGACTAGCCTGGGTAACACAGCAAGACTTCCATCTCTACAAAAATAAAAAATACAAAAAAATTTAGCTGGGTGTGATGGTGCAATATTGTAGTCCCAGCTAGGATTGCTCATACCTAGGAGTTTGAGGTTACAGTGAGCCGTGATTGCACCACTGCATTCCAGCCTGGGTAACAGACTGAGACTCTGTCTTAAGTTAATAATAAAATAAAATATAATATAATATAATATAATATAATATATAAAATCTACCTAACATGCCACTAACTTTTTCATTAAAAAGGTGCTTCTACAATCCATAATTCCAATCAATAGCCACTAACTTTACAAACAAGATTATTCTGACAATTCTAACGTTCAATAAGCAAAATAAAGACTTTTTAGTATCCACATTTGGAGATCTGTGTTTCAGATTAGAAGGCAATTTAACCACCTATGGGGTGTAGATTCTAGAGTACGGTAATTAATGAAATCTTAGCATAAATTACACTAGAAAATACACATATAAAATTGCTGATGCTCACCTCATAAAATTAGTGACCTTCATGCCTGTTAATGGATGGGAGCTTGTCACATTGTATAGAAATAAAGAAAGGCTCCTTAACAGTAAAGCCTCATCAAATAACAGATTGTCTTCATAATAATGACACAATGGCAGTTAGATATTTCATTCTGAGACAATGCTATCATACCAATATTGTTTATGTGAAATTGAAAAATTATATACTGAGTTTGCGACTTCTTTTTGAGGAATGTAATCTTCAGCATTATTCTGATATAAAAGCTTCTGCACAATTTTGTAAAGAAAATATCGATGTAATCACGTGTAATCTATTAGTATAATCTATTTGGTATAATACAGAAACAGAGTGGTGTTCTTATTTACATATTAAAATGTGTATGTTATGTAGGATACATATATTAATAATTAATAATTTCCTAGTAAATATATGTTATAAGGTAGAATTAATAATGTATTATGTTAAAACAATAGTCTGTCATTTTCAAAATGGATGTCCTTTAGGATTTTGAAAATTTCTTGGCAAACCTGTATTATTTTATTAATTACTTTCCAAGATTTTATTAGAAGAGACTTAAAAATTAATTGACTCTATTGCAAAATCAAGGCTGTAATCAGTTTTATAATATTGATAGCAGTTGTAATAGGTGGAATTCTAAGATGGGTTGCCAAGATTCCCAGGTCATGATATATACACATCTTCTCTTAATTTTTTAAAACCTAATCTTGGTATAGTTTGGAAGGAACTGTGCAAATGTAATTAAAGTATCAGATCTGATTTTAAAATATAAAATTATTTGAGTGATCCTAAGCTAACAACTCTGAATCTTTAAATTGACTGTAGAGGTCATAGTCAGAAGTCAGAATTTCAAAGTGTGAAAAAAATTCAATGAGAAGAAAATTCTCTTTCTAGCTTTTAAAATGGAAGGGGTGGCATAAAAAGGAATGCTGGAGTTATTTAGGGTTGACAGCAGCCCCTATCTGATAGCTAGCAAAGAAACGAGGACCTCAGTGCTACAACTGCAAGTAACTGAGTATGACCAACCAACTGAAGGAGCTTGGAATCTGATTCTTCACCAGAGCTTCCAGGTAGAAATGTAATCCAGCTAAGAGCCTTGATCAGCCTTATGAGAAACAGAGCAGGGAACCAGGCCATGCTATGCTAGAATGCTTATACGTGGAAATTGTAACCTAATAGTGTTGTATTAATCTGTCAAATTTGTCATAATAATGCTGCACAGCAATAGAAAATAAATACAGATTTTACCACTTGGAAGTGGAGTGCTTTTGAAAGAAATTGCTAACATATAGGAGAGGTTTTTGAATGGGGCAGTGGTAGAGGGTAAACAATTTTTGATAAAAATGTAGAATATGTTTATTAAAATCTTTATTGTCTTGAACAAACTGTTCAACAAACTATGGGAGTGAATACTTATGAAATCCAGGAAAGACGTGCAAATTTCTTGAGAAAATTGTATCAGCAGAAACACTGTTTAGCTTTGAATAAACAGTTACAATACAAAATAGAAGGGGGCTGTTGGAAGTCCAGATATTACTGGCATCAAGCAGTCTGATAAAAACTACTCTGCAAAAGCACAGAGTAAATTTTTAGGAAAAAGGATGGGTGACTAAAAACGAGGAACCAGAGCCTAGAGAATTTAAAATAGGAATTAAGATGGACATAATGAATTAACTACAGCATACTAAATATATTAATATAGATATGAAGTTTGGCTCCATTCTATCCTCTTTGGTTGTGACCCTTAGTAAACATTATAACTGTTATGAGATGTGCTATCCTTACCTGCAAATTAAGAAAATTTGTATGCTTGTATGCTTGCAAGAATTAAATAAAATAGAATACACACACACACACACCTGCTCACACACACACAAACACACACACGCATATATATGAATAGGTCCTAGTCAGAGATGGAATCATATTGGACATTTAATAATCCCTTGTTGATATCATTGCCCTATAGTTATTTTACAGAGACATCATGGAGACTTAATAATTCGCAAATTAAGAAATAAAAACTTAAAAAAGCAATTCAATAGGTTATGCCATAGAGCAATTATTAACATACCTAATGTATCGCTTTTATCAATATTCCAGAAATCTCTAATATTATATTTAGCTTATGTAATAATTCACATTGTATATTTTAAAAATATCTAGAGCAGCTACATTACTGGCAAAATTCTTAGGGTCGTATTTAATGTATAAGAAATATATTTTTTCATTTGAAAAAATAAAAAAGTTTAATTGCCTATTTTCATGAAAAGTTTAGATTCAATATAATTTTTTCTCTTTTAACTTGTTTTTAATTTAATAGAATGCTTATTCTTAAAATTTCTCTAAGCCGTAAGTATTGATGCAGAAATATGAACAATGAAAATACAAAAAATAGGTAAATAAAAGGAAACAATTGTTTACTCCATTTGAGACATTCCTTGAACTATATATTTTAGTACTAAAAGGTACTTATTTTATCCTATTTTATATGCAGCTTATCAAATATCTAACTTACACCATTAGTTATCCTTTTTGCTATATTCATAAATAAAAGAAAAGCATGTTATATATCTTCCAAAAAACTATTACTGCCCACAAATCTTTATTTGATTCTGAGTCTAAAATTATTCTATTTATATCATAATTTACAGAGTTTGAATTTATAAATTATACATTTTCAACCTATGTTATATAGATAAAATCAAATTGTTATCTTAGTCATTCTTTCAAATGCAAGTTCCCTTATTATGCTAAATTATTTTGTCCAGTTGGAAAAATAAAGAATTAAAAAACATATATATATAAAGAATAAGCAATCAGGAAATCGATATATATATAATATATATATATATAATTATGTGATGATTAAGACACAGCTAAGATAGAAGTTTGCTGACATTATTGATATCCAATATGTAGAAGATTAAAATTATTAACCCATGTACTCATTCAACTTGTATTTACCTAAAACTAAAATATATCATGTGTTAGACATGCATGCACATAGTAATAAACTTGAAACTCCTTGAAAGGAAAAGGATATGCTTTCTATCTTTGTTATTATAACGCTACCCTTAAAATTTGTCTTTTAAAATTGCCATATATGAAGGGATTGTGAGATCATATATAAATAGGTAAATTCAATAAATTGAGTTTAGTGGGATAGACATGGAAATATATAATTACAAATATATCGCAAGAGAGATCCACTGCTATGTATATGTATACCCTAGAATTGTACTTGAGAGGTAAGAGGGTTTATTTCAGAGAAATACTCACAATAAAGACAATAGGGGAAGAATTTAAAGATGAATCAAGGTTTAAAAAGGGTAGATGGTTCTTTCCACAAAATTGACAGCCTTTGCAAATTTAGGGAGTTCTGAAACACTGAGGTACAATAACAAGTGGATCGGTCAGGATGAGAAGTGAGATTTGAGTGCGAGAGAGATGAAAGATGAAACAGAAAAATCACTGGTGGCCACTTAAATGTTGAACTTAAGTTTTAGGTTTCTGAGAATGAATGTGTTGATGAAAAATTTAAAATAGAATTGTAATATAATTTGCTTTTTTAAAAACCAACATTTATTGGTAGAGTGTCTATAGCAAAGCTGTAGTCATAGGAAAAGTAAGAAACATGTTACAAACATTAGGCTACTAGGGATCTGGAGTAGTAAAATGAGGAGAAGGCTGTAGATTCATAACAAAGAAAATTCTTAAAAGATCAGAAAAAGATAAATAGATTGGAAATTGATTACTATTTCAAATGCGCTTAAAGTGGCACAACAATATGAATGTACTTAATAAAGTTGAACTTTGCACGTAAAACTGGTAAAAATGATAAATTTTATGTTGTGTCTATTGTATTGCAATTAAAAAAACAAACTTGCATGAGGTAACTTCTAAATAAGTCTTTTTATTAAAAAAGTGTGAGTCAGTAAAATGAAGATGATTTAAAAACACATATTAAGTTAAACCTACTAAAGTGTCTGTATTTGTTTTCTCGTTTTATTACCAAAGTATAAAAAAAAATAATAACCTTCAGGGCATGCTTGGGCATACTTACAAGGTTTTGCAATAGGTTTACATAATTAATAATTTTATTTTAAGCAAGTAAGATTAAGAAGAAACATATTGTATAACTGAATCATTTTCATTTTAACTGATAGGAGACACTCAGTGTGATGTAGGAAAAGGAAATTAACTAGGAGTGTTCAGGATTTAAATGCTAACTAGCATGGGCACACCTGGATCAAAAAGTTTAAATTCTTCAAGAAGCTGTAAAAATACCAAGAAGCGTATGAGGCCAGAGTTTTTCATCCTGGACTGGAGAACATAATGGTTTTGGGAAAACTGAGAGGATCAGTAATCACCATAAAGTATTTATCTTACAAGCACTCCTTTTATTTTGAAATAAATTGACAGACTTTTCATCTTTCTCAATATGTTCTGGGAGATGATGCTTTGTTTATCTGAACTTATTTTTTGAATAAGTCAACAGTGTACTAAAATTTCTGAGAGAAAGGCTGCTCTAGCTGAAAATAGCACTATAGAGAGCAGCCAGCCAGGTTGTGTCATCATGAGTTACAGCCACACATCTATACTACTGCTGTTTCCCTACAGTCACTGAAATGAATTACAGTAATACATCCAATCCTGATAAATGATCTACTCAGCTTCTGCTTAAATTAAACTGACTGCAATCCAGATGAGTGCAGCCACATATTAACGCTGGGTCCACCATTTCTTGTCTCCATCTGGGTGAATTATAGAATGGTAGTGCTAGCTTTATGCATTGATTAACATTGCTGCTACAGCTTTTTCACAGATCAGTGTTCAAGTGGAATGAAAAGTAGGCTCAAACATTCTGCTGCCACATTTAATGCTGTCATCATAAAAATGAATGTGTAGTGTTTAAAATCAAATCTTATAACACTAGACATAGTCATGCCACAAAATATTCATCTCTAATTTCTTTTACAATTAGTATATGAAGATAATATTCACAAATACCAGTACAGATACCTAAGGAGTAATGACAATCTTTTTTTTAATAACATTTTACCTGTTTCTTGAGGGTCCAAGGAATACTCTCAAGTTGAATAATTTTGTTTATTCGTAATACGCCTTTTGAAGACTCATTCCATTGTATTTAATTTGATATTTTGTTTGAATGCACAAAACACACACACACACATACATTTCTCAGTTGAACAGTGTTAGCTCTTGATTTAATAATGTTATATTTTTCATCAAATGAGACACATTTACTGTATCATATTTTCATTTTGTCTTTGGCTTGCAGGAAGCTTAGAATTGAATGAAGTGCTTAAACATTTAACAACAGAAGCATAGACTAATTGTAAAAATTATTCTCCACTGCTCTCTATTTTGATAATGCAACTTTAAATATCCACCTCAAAGTAACTTCAAATTATCTACAGAATATGTGGATATAACAACATTAAAATTTCATGTGATATTAAGACAATATGCATGATTTCTACACAGAAAAAAAGATATTTATAATTAAAGTGATATTAATAATATCATATCTTCATATGGAAAATTGTTATCCTACAACATATATTCTTCAACATATTGCATTTATCCCCAATTATTTTTCTGGGCACTTTCAAAATGTTTGTAGACTAGTGTTAAGTACTAAGTAAAACAAAGTATAAAGTTTAAAATTACAGGGTTCTGTTATAAATAGGGTTCAGAATATTTTTCAAAGCTACTTTCTACTTCACTTCTGTTAAGGTAAATGAAGCAATGCCCAGTAGTTACTGTGGGCCAATTACTTATTTTGTATCTATCAGATAAACATCCTGCTTTATACCTGGTATGTAACACTAGCAAGGAGTAGTGTGAGTTCATCCCTGGTGGAGAAAGGGGTTTAAAGTTTCCATCCCCCTGTACAAACGTTTTTGTCATTTTTATAACAAGGAGGTAATGTTTGCAGGACACGTGAAAACTTTAAATGTTTTCCTTTCGCCTGACTTAAAGAAACAGAAAATTGGGGGCAGGGGGTGGTTATCATTGCTATTCTTCAAGTGTCAAATGCACAGAGGTGCTTTTATTAAATCATGAAAAGTAAGAATAATGTTATGATGATGAAAATGTACATTACATTTTACTAGAGCAACAATTAAAATTAATAGTTGTAGGAATTTTATGAAATTTCAACTTGCCTCTCTGAGTTACTGGCTATCTTATTTTTTTGTTTTTAATTTGTATTTATTGCCACTAATGATGTTGTGATGAAGCGTCTCGTTTATTTGTAGAAAACCTAGGCTGGAATTTAGGTTTTTAAACTATTTTCTATAGAAACCTTGAAGTGCTTGAAGTTTCAGTATTCTTACTGTATCTCCTCATAGAAACATATTTATTAAAGAATAATATTTTAAACCTTTTCCTGTTTTAGCTTTTGTTGTACTTTCCTTTTGTCTGTGTGATTTGGCAAACAAAGTAACTTTTATACAATTTGAAAATTATATCCAATTTGTGGAGATTTGGAGAGAAAATATAACCTAAAGCAATTTAAGAAAGACCATATATGACTTAGCCAGTTTCACTGTGTGTATTTATTTCTCAAAATAATATCTTGATTCTGAAATGGCACCAAGACAAAAATAACTCAATTGTATGAGAGTTCCTCATTTGCCACCAGAAAGTACTTTTTCTTTCCTGTAATATTTTTCCGTCTTATGAATTTGTGTATATCTTTATCTACTTGCAAATGATTTGAGGGTCATTTATTTTTTTCTGTGTTTGGTATCTCTTCCAAAATAGAATACATTTTGACTGCGTGATAAAGATTTTCCAATAAACCATTGCTTAAATATTACAATAATTTTGGAGCTAGGCAGCTGCTGCATTGGTTGCGTAGTCTGACAAGGTATCTTGTAATTTTCCTCATGCTTCCCACCTCGCTTTCATAAAATGGCTGAGCCAGTGCAGCCATCTGTCAGTATTTCACATGGAAAAAGGAAAAGAGACATGCATGCATTCTTCAGTGAAAATTTTCCTCCTTACTTGTGAAGAGAAGCTCTCCATGAAAATACAACCTGCATGTCACTGACTGTAACACTACTACAACTGCCTCTTCAGGTTTTAGATTCCCTGAAGTAAAAGGCAAGGAAGAAGTTGGTTGGGAAATAATTTGACTGGGTGTGTCTTTATACTATCTACCCAAGGACCTACCCAAAACATTTTTTTTCCCTAAATACTAGACCCCTTCGCACCTCTTGAGATTATTCACTCTTCTCCTTGGCTTAGAAATCTGAGAGAAAATCTTGAGTTATCCCTTTTCTATATATAAACATATAATTATAGAAAACATTGTCTTGGTTTTATTTATTTGATTACTCTCAAATGGATTTGCTTCTCTGCATTTCTATTATCCCTATTAGTTCATATCCATAAATTCATTCTGTATTTTATCAGTCTTTTACATTTTCCTGCTTTGGTCTTTAAAATACAATTCTAATTATTGCTCAGAAGGTATGGAATTACAGTATTCTTGATTTGCTTCAGCACAATATAGAAATTCCTCAGCTTGGCAAGAAGTACCTTCTTGAATTTTCCTATATTTTATTCTTAATCTCTCCAACCAGAATATTAAATTATTACTGGATAACCTGCATTATTTTTAGTTTTAGTCAAGGATGCCATCATCTCTCCATTTGTTTTTCTTTTACATTAGAGATTGTACTTCAAATGGAAAAAGTATTTTCATACTTTAAAAACCATGACTAGATACAATGTCTTAAAACACAAGAAAACCAAACAAAATATTGCTCGCTCATACTTCTATCCCTGTCCCAAACAAAATGTTGCTCTTGTCACCTATTCCTATTCTGAACCTGCCCTTCTCTGTTTACAAAGATGTTGTAAGCTTTTCAGATTCATGCTGTTGACATTGTTGTAATTTCTTCAAGCTTTCTGAGTTATAACTTTGGAGTTTTGGTTTTAAATTTTTGTGCATATGCCTTATCAAGTTCAACCTCAATCATTCGTCTTTGTCCCTTGAATTCCATTCCCTCCAACATCCAACACCTTTTTCATAGGTTTTATGAATACCCATCTACAAGGTTACAAAGCCTTTCTTAAAAACAAAATCTTATTGTTGTGGTTCAATAAAAACACATCATTATTAACTAAATTCTAAATTTTATTCAGATTTCTTCAGTTTTTCTAGTAATTCCAATCTTCCATTTCAGGATCTAATTTAGTATACAAAATTGTGTTTAATTCCCGTGCCTCCTTAGTCTGCTGTGGCCTGTGACCATTTCTCATCGCCTTTCATGACCTTGAAGATTTTGGGGAATACCTGCCAGGTATTTTGCTGGATGTCTCTATACATGAATTTGGCTGATATTTTCCTAATGATTATAGGGTATGAGATTTTCAAATGAATGTCACAGAGATTAAGTAATTTTTTCTTTATATCAGGTCAGGTGATACAGCTATTAACCTTAATTACTTCAATAAGGTAGTGTCTGCTAAAGTTCTCTATTGTCCAGATACATTTCTCTTTTTATCCATTTCTCTTTGAAACCTAATCAGTTAGATCAGTGTACACTCAAGAGAGTGAACTCCTAGCAAGGGGGTCTCTGGGTAAATTATGAATTTGTTGGCATTTCCTTGAAAGATTTCTCCCTTCTTCAGTGTTTATTTATTATATAATATTTTATTTATATCAGTATGGCTCATGGATGTTTATTTTATTCTTTGGGTTATAAGCTAATATTAAGATATTAATTTTTGTTTTTTAAATTTTTCCAGTTTTTCCCATTGGGAACTCTTTCAGTTTGCCTTTTTTTGTTGTTGGTGGTGTTACTTGTTTGTTTTATATGACCCTAACATTTATTTTTTGAGCACTTCCTTACTTTCTGGCACTCTAAGATATTCCAAGCTTAATTTGTATTTTTCCTTGCATTTTGCTAGAGCTGTAGCTCTAGAATAAACTGTTTCTCTAGGTATCCCTGAAGATCAGAGAATGGTATTTTTCTCAGAAAATGGCATGTAGACACGAGGTTTAAGCACAGGATGTGATTGCTGTTATTGGTGTGTCACTGGGCCTATATGTATGTGTGTGTGTGTTGCCATATGTGCATACACACACATACATATAGCCTATATATCTAAACATATATCTAAACATGAGTTTATAGTAATGTCTCCAACTTTAATCTAGTGCCATATGGTTTATTTTCAAATAATTTTTATTGCTCTACTTTTTTGTCTTCAACACTCTTCTTTTCTTTGCTGTAAGTTTTTATTGGATAGATTTATAGTTCCTAATACACAATTAAAACATGGCTTTTCTTCCATAGTACTTTTATTTTCACTCTATTTATTTTCCCAAAGATCTATCAATCCTTTCCTCTGAACAATTAATGTCTATTAAATTATCTCGTGTACAGTTTTAAATGTAAGAACATCCTGAAGCATTAATTTTTTTTAGAAGTTTCACAATCATAAGTTGCCGTAAGTATTATAAACACACAATAAGGATATATTATAATGCCACTCCTGGGATCATGTAATGTTACAGGTAAAAAAATCTTGAATACTTTTTAGGGTTTGGATTAATAATACCTGAAACAGGGAAAGAGACATAAGATATGAGATTCCATGCATAAGAGCATACTACTTCCTAGCAGTATCTGGGATACTGATTTTTCAAAATGTCTATATCTGCTAATATGCCAAACAATGTAAGATATGATATTTAATCTCAGATATATTTTTAAAAGTTTAGACAGGAAAATAAATGTATAGATTCAACAAAAGCTCACACGGTATTTGTGACAAGTAAATGTACATTAGCGTGCTTGTTGTTTACACCTTGGAACAGTAGATAGCTAAATGTTTTTTCATTTGAAGACATTTACACCAGTTTTTTTTTAAAGTGGTCCATCAGCACTATACCAGAATGAATAAGTTTTGAAAAGTAGGTTACATTCCTTTATATGTAAAATGCAGTCCTAGTTGTTAATTCATCTGACAGCTCTGGAGATATAGTCAAAGTTTAATAGAGACCTTGGGGCAACTAATCAGTATACAGGAACATAGCTGCCTGGGGATGCAGTTAGATCTGGACAGAGAGAGAAGAGCAGAATTAACCCTTCTGAAAAAATAAAATAAAATGTACTTGAATGTGTCAATTAGTGGTAATTCATCTTACAATTATTATTTCCATGTAATGTTAGTTATATATTTTATGTTTTAGTGCAAAACCTTTTACAACTTGAAGAACTTTTAAAACAAAAGTGATTACATTCTGGTTAGTAGCTTATTATGCTACAAATCAGAGTTTAAAACTGAATTTAATAAAATTATTACAAGTATTGAGTTGTTTACATTTCATTTAAGATACACTGTTTAAAATCACAGAGATCTTTTTTATACTGTAGATTTCAAGTAAAATAGAAATGCATAGAATGCCTAGTGATTTAATTCATTATCACCACACTTAAAACACTTAGTGACATATATTAAAAATTACTCTTGTAGGCCGGGCGTGGTGGCTTACGCCTGTAATCCCAGCACTTTGGGAGGCCAAGGTGGGTGGATCACTTGAGGTCAGGAGTTCAAGACCAGCCTGGCCAACATGGTGAAACCCTGTCTCTACTAAAAATACAAAACTTAGCCGGGCGTGGTGGTGGGTGCCTGTAATCCAAGCTACTCAGGAGGCTGAGTCGGGAGAATCACTTAAACCCAGGAGGTAGAAGTTGCAGTGAGCTGAGGCTGCGCCACTGCACTACAGCCTGGGCAACAAGTGGAAAATCTGTCTCAGAAAAAAGAAAAAAAAAAACAAATTTCTCTTGTCACTTAAAAAAATTTACCACAATGAGATACCATCTCACACCAGTTAGAATGGCAATCATTAAAAAGTCAGGAAACAACAGGTGCTGGAGAGGATGTGGAGAAATAGGAACACTTTTACACTGTTGGTGGGACTGTAAACTAGTTCAACCATTGTGGAAGTCAGTGTGGCGATTCCTCAGGGATCTAGAACTAGAAATTCCATTTGACCCAGCCATCCCATTACTGGGTATATACCCAAAGGACTATAAATCATGCTGCTATAAAGACACATGCACACGTATGTTTACTGCAGCATTATTCACAATAGCAAAGACTTGGAACCAACCCAAATGTCCAACAATGATAGACTGGATTAAGAAAATGTGGCACATATACACCATGGAATACTATGCAGCCATAAAAAATGATGAGTTCATGTCCTTTGTAGGGACATGGATGAAATTGGAAATCATCACTCTCAGTAAACTATCGCAAGAACAAAAAACCAAACACCGCATATTCTCACTAATAGGTGGGAATTGAACAATGAGAACACATGGACACAGGAAGGGGAACATCACACTCCGGGGACTGTTGTGGGGTGGGGGGAGTGGGGAGGGATAGTATTGGGAGATATACCTAATGCTAGATGACGAGTTGGTGGGTGCAGCGCACCAGCATGGCACATGTATACATATGTAACTTACCTGCATGTTGTGCACATGTACCATAGAGCCTAAAGTATAATAATAATAATAATAATAAAAAGAAAAAAAGAGTTTATATAATAATGACATTATAAGTGAATTATAAATAAGGAAATCTTGTCATACATTATGGTGTCATAAATTTTACTTATTATAATATATTTAAAATGATTTTAATTAAGCAAGAACATAATCTTAACGTATGAATGCCAATTTTTTTATGCATATTGCTTCTTCCAAATGAACTTAGGTTGCATAATGTAAGTGTGAATCTACTAAAGATCATTAGTGAGACTGGAAAATTAACTCTTGTTCAGAATCAGAAAACAGAGGGAAAAAAATAGAAAAAGGGATCAAATAGTAGGCTAAAAATATAGAGGTTTAAGAGGCTAATTTAAGAATTATTTTTAATTTTCCAGTAGACCATGTATGTGTTTGCCTCTATTTGTTATTTGTTTACAGTGCAGTACAGTTAAGTTACAAGTTACAAACTTAATTTGTTGCAAGTTAAAATTCTTACAAGGAAAAGATTACCCAAAAATCAATTACTCTGTCTTTCCTTTTTAATTGTCTTTTAGGAGATTAACAAGATTTGTATCTAACCTAGAAATCTTATTCAAATATTCCTGTATATTAAAAAAGTGTATACAAATATACCTGAATACTTTTCTGATAAACAGTATAACTTTCTTCAATGTTCTTGGAACCAATTTACCATATCAAGATTCCATTCTCAATTTACAAGTTAAATAAAATCTTTCAGAAGTGTACATTAGATTTTCTTTTTTTGAAAGCAAGAAAACACTTTAGGTATGGAAATGCAAGGATCATAAAAATCTGCATTACTCTAAAAGTGATGAGAATATCGGCAAAAATTATCGGAATCAACTTTTTCACATTTCTGGAAATTAGCAAAGTCTTGCAAGAATCCAGGGGTGTTTAACCAAGAAAAAAAAAGTCTTAACCTCTGAAAGAGCAGTGTTATTTTGACATTTACACTTATCGGTTTACCAATCATTCTTCTCAAATCCAAAATAGTCTTGAAAACCAACAACTTTACCGTAATAGTAGCTGAGAAATAAGCAGCTTTGAAACCACTGAAATGGGAAGAATGAGTTTGAATCTCTCCCAAAGCTTTCTGGCCATAAAAGTGTCACCAATCTACTGTCTGGAAGCTCTAAGACCTTCATTATTAGGGTTTGTCTTTATTTGAACTCACTCAGAGTTTCTAGAGGGCATACAAACATGCAAAGTAAGTTAGTTGACAAATTCTGTATTTGTGATAACTTTATAGACCTTAACCATGACAATGATAATTTACTGTGTAATATATGTGTATTAGTCTGTTCTTACACTGCTATAAACAAATACTTGAGATGGGGTAATTTATAAACAAAAGAGGTTTAATTGGCTCACGGTTCTGCAGGCAGTACAGGAAGCATCAAGGCTTCTGCCTGGCTTCTGGGGAAGCCTTGGGAAACTTACAATCATGGCATAAGATGGAAAGGGAAGCAGGAACTTTTTACATGGATGTAGCAGGGGTAAGAGGGTGGAGAAAATGCTACACACTTTTAAATGACCAGATCTCATGAGAACTCACTCACTAACATGAGAACAGCACCAAGGGGGATATTCACCCCCATGATCCAATCACCTTCCACCAGGCCCCACTTCCAACACTGGGGATTACAACTGACATGAGATTTGGGTGGGAACACAGATCTATACTGTATCAAGATGGTATGTTAGCATTTAATATACATTAATCAGATGTTGCAATAGAATCATATAATGATCTATTAAACAGGGTTTTCAAGCAAGAACCCTTTGAGGATAAAACATTTAAAATATAGCCTATTATTGGAACAATCACCAAATCAATAGTGAAAGGAGGAGTGCTTATTTGACAAATGGGATCTAATTAAACTAAAGAGCTTCTGTGCAGCAAAAGAAACTACCATCACAGTGAACAGGCAACCTACAGAATGGGAGAAAATTTTTGCAATCTACTCATCTGACAAAGGGCTAATATCCAGAATCTACAAAGAACTCGAACAAATTTACAAGAAAAAAACAAACAACCCCATCAACAAGTGGGCAAAGGATATGAACAGACACTTCTCAAAAGAAGACATCTATGCAGCCAAAAGACAAATGAAAAAATGCTCATCATCACTGGCCATCAGAGAAATGCAAATCAAAACCACAATGAGATACCATCTCACACCAGTTAGAATGGTGATCATTAAAAAGTCAGGAAAACAACAGGTGCTGGAGAGGATGTGGAGAAATAGGAACGCTTTTACACTGTTGGTGGGACTGTAAACTAGTTCAGCCATTGTGGAAGACAGTGTGGCGATTCCTCAGGGATCTAGAACTAGAAATACCATTTGACCCAGCCACTCCATTTTTGGGTATATACCCAAAGGAATATAAATCATGCTGCTATAAAGACACATGCACACGTATGTTTATTGCAGCACTAATCACAATATCAAAGACTTAGAACTAACCCAAATGTCCAACAATGATAGACTGAATTAAGAAAATGTGGCACATATACACCATGGAATACTATGAAGCCATAAAAAAGGATGAGTTCATGTCCTTTGTAGGGACATGGATGAAGCTGGAAACCATCATTCTCAGCAAACTATCACAAGGACAAAAAACCAAACACCGCATGTTCTTACTCAGAGTTGGGAATTGAACAATGAGAACACTTGGACACAGGGTGGGGAACATCACACACCAGGGCCTGTTGTGGGGTGGGGGGAGGGGGGAGGGATAGCATTAGGAGATATACCTAATGTAAATGATGAGTTAATGGGTGCAGCACACCAACATGGCACATGTATACATATATAATAAACCTGCTCGTTGTGCACATGTACCCTAGAACTTAAAGTATAATAACATATATATATATATATATAAAAAGAAAGAAAATCAAAGGGAAAAAAATAGAAAATGACACAGTTTATGCAAAGTTCTAAGGTGGGAAAGAGCAGAGTGTTTGATTGTTTTATGGAAGGTTTGGGTGCCTGGACAGCAGTAAATCAAGAATGAAGTATCACCCAGCAATCCCACTACTGGGTATCTACCCAAAGGAAAATAAATTGTTATATCAAAAGACACTGCACTGGTATGTTTATTGCAGCACTATTCAAGATAGCAAAGTCATGGAATCAACCTAAGTGTTCACCAACAGATGACTGGATAAAGAAAATATGGTATATATACACCATGGAACACTATGCAGCCATAGAAATGAATTAAATCATGTCCTTTGCCAAAACAAGGATGGAGCTGGAGGCGATTATCTTAAATGTAATAACTTAGAACCAGGAAATCAAATACTTTATGTTCTCACTTATAAGTGGGAGCTAAATAATGGGCAGACATGGACATACAGAGTGGAGTGATCGACACTGGGAACTTTAAAAGAGGAGAGGATGAGAGAGGTGAGGGTTGAAGAGTTACCTATTCAATACAATGTTCACTACTCAGATGATAGGTATACTAAAAGCTCAGACCTCACCACTGTGCAATATAGCCATGTAACAAACCTGCACATATACCTCATTAATCTATAGAAATAAAAATTAAAAAGAGGGAACATTACAAAAGAATAAAGTATCATAATATATGTTAGGAATTATAAGTAGAGTAATTGGGCAATCAATGTATCAAGTTCTTCAGTAAGTTAGGACATCTGTGTTTGCACTAGCATTCTTTTCTGATATCATAGTTATATCATCAATCTGGATAAATTCGACCAACAATTTGTGTAGTCCCTCTAATGGAACTGCTTCAAACGTCGGTATCTTCTTGTCGATTAGGTGTTTAACCCTGACAACATCCTATACTGATCAGTCAGTGCCCAGGTGTTCCTGAACTCTTTCCTGCATTCAGTATCATCACAACCTGCCTCAATACTTATTTAATATTTTTCATGAGATAACCAATATAAACTTGCAAAGCGCAACTAAATTGCAAAGTACATTTAAGTTTTCATCTGAGAACAGCATTATTTCATCACATTAAGTAGTTATCAGTCGTTATTCTTCCTAATAAAGTTTCCAAATGTTGTCTTTTTTTGTTTACCTCTGGAAAAGAAACAAACAAATATATACATACATACATATATATGTATATATATATGACCCCTATGTTTGCACTAGCATTCTTTTTTGATATCACAGTTATATCATCAAATATATATATATATATATATATTTTTTTTTTTTTTCTTGAGATGAAGTCTCGCTTTGTTGCCCAGGCTGGAGTGCAGTGGCACAATCAGGCTGGAGTGCAGTGGCACGATCTCAGCTCACTGCAACCTCCACCTTCCAGGTTCAAGTGATTCTTCTGCCTCAGCCTCCCGAGTAGCTGAGATTATAGGTGTGCGCCACCATGCCCCGCTGATTTTTGTATTTTTAGTACAGATAGGGTTTCACCATGTTGGCCAGGTTGGTCTTGAACTCCTGACTTCTAATGATCTGCCTGCCTCAGCCTCCCAAAGTGCTGGGATTACAGGTGTGAGCCACCACGCCCAGCCAGAATAAAATATTTAAATAATACTTAAGTAACACTTATTTTGAAGGCTTCCATTATTGTAAGCATTAATTGAATATGTAGCCTACATTTTCATTCTTTGGTTTAGTTTTCCAGATCAAGTTTCCAAAGCATGTTTGCGTCCTTTAAGTGTTTTGCAGCATGGGTGTAATGTGGCTATCATGTGGTGAAAGGGATAGTATTTCAGTTTCCTTAATATAATCATATGCTTTTCATGGATGTGACTTACTAAAGACAATAAAAAATCTCACAGAAAATTGTTAAAATTAAATTACTTATAGCTATTGGGAAAGAGACTTATTTATTAACCTTTATAGGTAACATTAAATTAATTTATTTAAAGACTTTCATTTAGAAATGTATGCACAATATTTTTTTCCAGAAATATAAAAATTTCTGACTACGTTTTTCTCAATTATTTATTTGTTTGCTTCTAGGTGAACAGATCCAAGTATCCTAAACAGGTGCAATTCATAACACAAATGAATATTGAGCTCCTACTTTCATCAGGGGACTTTGCCAAATGCTTACTATACTCATGTTTTCTAAATCTAGGGTGAAGAAGAATAGGGGTTTAAAAATAGTCTTCATCTCTAGCTGTTAAAAATCTACTGAATTTCAATAAGCAATTGATTCGTGACATTCTTCTAGGAAATTCTCTCTCTTGTTACTTAAGCCAAGTGTGAACGTAATTTCTTAAAACATTTTTAAAGACAAAATATATATTAAATTCAGCCTCTTCAACTTTACGAACTATACAGACTAAATTTATGTAGTCTGTACTATATCCCAACCACTTTAAATACTTTCGATTATATTGAACTCTTCCCAGATAGAGACTGTGGTTTAATCATTTTTATAGCCCAGTTCAGCAGAATGCTATTTATTGAGTAGGTAAGTAATAAATATAGCAGGTCTTCAAATAACATTTTGTTCACCATCTTTTGTTATAAACCTGATGAGGGAAAAAAAAAAATGGTTCCTGGCGGGGGCCGCTGTCTGTGTGAAGTTTGCACGTCCTCCCCATGTCTGTGGGGTTTTTCCTGGGTACCGAAGTTTCCTTCAATATCCCAAAGCTGTGCACATTAGGTTCATTGGCATTTCTACATTGTCCCATTCTGAATGAGTGTGTGTGTGTGTGTGTGTGTGTGTGTGTGTGTGTGCGCGCGCGCGCACCCTGCAATGAGATGGCATCCTGTCCACTGTTGGTTCCCACCTGTGCCCTGAACTCCCAGGATAGCCTCTGGTCACCCATGATCTTTACTGAAATAATGGAGTTAATAATTGTCTTACTTGTTTTTATTAATCTTTCTTAAGTGCATACAGAAATCACATGTATTTTAATTTTTAATATTATAATTATCTTGGTCTTCATTTAGAAAATGGTTGATGTTTTGTGATCAGAAATGTGCCATAGGAACTTACCTTTTGTTTAAATCAATTAGCTCGTGGTAAAACTGATTTCATTACACGTTGTTTGCTTAAAGTCACAGTTTCCAAGAACCTATCAAAGACATGCATGAGGACTTGCCATATGTGTTTTGTTAAAAATGAATGTACTTGTCTATCTTTCAGATATTGTATTGAAAATCAGATAAGGCCAGGCACAGTGGCCCACAGCTGTAATCCTAGCACTTTGGGAGGCCTAGGTGGGCGGATCGCTTGAGGTCAGGAGTTCGAGACCAGCCTGGCCAACATGGTGAAACCCCGTCTCTACTACAAATACAAAAATTAGCTGGGCATGTTGTTGGGTGCCTGTAATCCCAGCTACTCTGGAGGCTGAGGCAGGATAATTGCTTGAACCTGGGAGATGGAGGTTGCAGTGAGCCGAGATCGCACCACTGTACTCCAGGCAGGGTGATTGAGTAAGACTCCGTCTAAAAAATAAATAAATAAATAATCAGACAAAATAAATTTTAAATGTAATATTCTCTTACATAAATTTTCACATGAAAATTCAGTTTTCTCTAAATAAACCAATAGTGTAAATATATCATCAGTTTTATCTATGAAGAAGAATTTTTCAAGAAATGTGATTCTTTCATAAAATCAGAGCCAGTTAGAGCTCCCGAGTAAATCATTGACTTGAGTTTCAATAGCATCTAAGGGACTCTTAGTAATGATGTTTTACCAAATTAATAAATACTTTCTGTTTAAAATATTTAGGGAAAAAGTATAAGCAATAAATCTACTTAAATGTCAAGTATATGGACATCACAGCTATTATAAATAACAATAATGCATGGATAGTCTCATATGCAGTTTTCTTCTAGGCTCAGAATATATTAAAATCTTGAAATCTGACAACGTTCAGATAGATTCTATTATTTTGTATATCTATTTTAATAATAAATATGAAAGGATTGGATTTATTTGCTCTATTAAATATGTGAGTAATACAGTTCTTGAAGAATTATGATCTGAATACTATGGGAGTATATATATGTAATTTCAACAACACATCTACATTGTACATGTGTGTAAATTGGTTTTTAAGTTTATGTATATGTGTATAACTCTTTTCTCCTCATGAATATATATCTTTGGAGAATTTAAACATTCATTTCAAAACCTTCTGTATGTATTACATGATTAAAA
The DNA here is from genome assembly GCF_028885625.2 of Pongo pygmaeus. Classification (NCBI taxonomy): domain Eukaryota; kingdom Metazoa; phylum Chordata; class Mammalia; order Primates; family Hominidae; genus Pongo; species Pongo pygmaeus. The sequence continues at coordinate 95,904,625 of NC_072387.2, read as the reverse complement.
TTTATAATAACATATATAGTGTACAAAGAGATAGATTCAACAGAAACTATTCTATTACAAAATCTCTGCAGCTGAAGTTGGCTGACTCAGTAGGTATGAAGTTGTGATTCATTCAAATAAATATCTTCAAAGAAATTGACGGAAGGGACAACGGTGGACATGTTAAAGGATAGAGTCAGGAAACAAATGAACTTTTGAACCGTACTGACCTTTAAATCCCATCAAAACAATAACATAATCTGATTTTCTATGTCATCCATTTTTCCTGGCCCTGATAAAGAGCCTGCTTCTACCTATATCTTCAGAGATATTTCTCCATGGAATGACATATCAGAAATCCATGCTGTAATTCATTAAATCTTTTATTTTGGCAACGGTAATATTTTGTACTTGTTTCTGAATACATGTTATGATCCTTTTAGATCAGATCTTTTGTGAAATACAAAAGCCATCCTATTATCTCTGAATCTTTAATCAAGGATTTACACAGAGTATGCTTTAAACAAATGTTATTTGTGGTAATATGGGCCCTTAATGAAATAATCCAGCAATAAATAAATATTTTAATTACTTAGAAAATTCAAACAAATGATGTCAAGCTATACCTAGGCTACATTATATTATGACCGTTGCTTGACTATATTATGTCACTTATATTCTGCTACCATTTACTTGTATGCTATTGTCTCAGATTCGGATTTTCTACATTTTAATAGCTCAGGAAGGTGCATACAGTAAGCAGAACATCTAATTAAAAGAATATCATTTCCAAATGTGCTTTTGAATTTATATGTGGAATCGTGTTAACTGTTCACAAATAGGAAAGGCAGAAGTCCATTTTGGGAATAACATCTGATTTCTTTGAAAGTTATCTTATGGACCTATTAGAACAGATCAGGACAAAGTGGTATGTGATAGGTGAACAGTATTAGAAACCTTGGGAGTCAAACGTTGAATCAAAGGGAATTCAAAAAGTGGTTCAGAATAAACCACTGTCAACAAATCGCCATGAAGTGTGATGATATTGAAAGAAAAAATTGGAAAACCCAGACTGAATGATAAAATAGTTAATCCCTAAAGTGCCTGGCAGAGGAAGGAAAGTTCAAGCTAAATCAACGTAGTATCTTTCCTCAGCTAATGTATTAACTTATGAGGAGGCTAGATATTGAATTTTTAGTCCAGATCTTTCACTGTTTTTTCTAGAGAGAAGAATATTGGACAGTTTTCTACTTATATGTGATATTTTTATGAAATAGTGGAAGATGTATAATGTTGATGTAAACATAATTTTCTTTTTTTAAATGTGTATTCAAATTGCCTAAATTAATGTTTAGGATGCTGGCATTTGGCATACAAGATTCAGCTTTGCAGAATAAGGACAAATGATCTCTCCAATAGTGATATCAAATATTGATATCAAACCACTGTGGAGTGATCATTTAAAAATACGTAGAAAAATTACCTAAAAGTTCTGGGAGAATTTGCAGCCATAAATTGCTTAATCAGTGTGCGAATAAGTTCGTGATCTCGGCTCACTGCTAACTCTGCCTCTCAGATTTAAGCGATTCTCCTGCCTCAGCCTCCCTAGTAGCTGGGACTACAGGCGCCCACCATCGTGCCTGGCTAATTTTTTTTTTCTTTTTTTTTTTTTTTTTTTTTTTTTTGTAATAGAGACAGGGTTTCTCCATGTTGGTCAGGCTTGTCTTAAACTCCCGGCCTCAGGTGATCTGCCCTCCTCGGCCTCCCAAAGTGCTGGGATTACAGGTGTGAGCCAACACGCCCAGCCATATATTTTACTTTTTTAGCATAGCTCTCAAGAAGAGATTTGAAATGAATAGATATATTTTATTGTTGATGTATTACATAAATTTTTAATGGCTAGATGATGATTTCTGGAATTATTTGAATGCATCTTGACAAAAAGAAAAGCTTTCTAGAGCTTACTCATGAACAAATGATTGGTCAAAATAACAAAAATGAATAAAAAGGAAATTCATTATACTTTCATAACAATGTTTCTTAGTCATGCGTAAAGTATTACTGAAAGAATCCATATATGTCTTGTTTTTTCCAAATGTAATTATTCATGGTTTTAAATCACTATGGCTACATCACAGTATTCTAATTGACTATAGTAAATTCCTTTTCAGAGGAAATAATCTATCTAAAAGTGGTTTGTTATTAAAATTTAAAATAATAAACAGAAAATTGTATTATCCAATTAGTTGTATATTTCCACTGAAATAAATCTTGCTCTCAATTTCCAATACAGCAGATAATTTCAAGGTTGTATTAAATATGTAGCAGCTGGAGGTTGCCAAATGAATGTTTTGAATGAGCACATTTTAGTGAAGTGTGTACTATCTTTTTTGACATGCATGTAATCATAACACATTTTCTGGCAGCTGGGATCCCTAGGGCAAAATGAAGCTGCAATAGAAGATAAAACAACCTGCTTATGTAATGACCATAAAATAGTATGTATATTTTTCTGAAAAATGTCTCAATTGGATGACTGACTCTAGCTGAGGTCTTATTTTACAATTCGCATCAGTGAAGCATTTTCAAAATCCTGGGTATCTAGCTCTTTTAAACTAAATCTGAAATTTTGTTTAACACATGAACAACATTTCTTAATAAAATGTTTTCTAAATAAAAAGATAAAATTATTTTAGTAATTTTAATTTTTCCTGCCACAAGCATATGGAACCAAAGTCATACAGGGTTTGGTGGTTTTTTTTTTTAATTTTAATTATAAATTCAGTCTTAGAATTTGAATGAATACATGGGGAAAGCATTTTTGTGTGAAATACTCATTAGAAATAGCTTTCTTTCCCCAGAAAAGCCTATAGTAAGCCACTGGGTTTGAATAGTATGAATAGTAGTTTTGTTTTGTTTTGTTTTGTTTTAATTTCCCAGAGTCAAACTTTACCAGTAAAATAAAAAGTACACAAGTGAGTAAAACTTCCTGAGGTCTGGAACATGCTGCATGAGTGCCCACATCCTTTCTCACCACATCAAAATCATGCTCTCTGGACCAGAATAATAGATAAGTCCTGTAGGTGGGCATTTGTGGTTTATTTCCTATCACTCTGTTGAGAGCATTTAAGTTATGAAACATATCTTTTATATATCTTAGATAGTTATTTAGCTTACATGATATTCTCCAGGGATGACCATAGTGATTTTTATTCATAAGGACTATCACGTGTTTTATGTAACAAATTTAAAAAGGTTACCTACATTTATACCTTTTTGCATCAGGCTTTCTATTCTTATTCATCACATCTCTTCTTGATCTGCATTAGTGTTATGTGCATTTAATATTTGAGAATGTCTAATTATACTGTAGAAGGAGAAAAATATACAAGATAGATGAAATTTATAAGATATCCTGGTACAGAAAATTCATATTGCAGCAGATTTCAAAATATAGGTTAACATAAAATGCTTTTAGTATGTATACTAATGTGGGACATTACAGAAATAGGCAAAATGCATTGAATAGATGATAATACATTTAGGAAAAATATCTATGATTTTCAGATGAGTAATAACAAAAAAGAAGAAGCCTAGCATTTATATAGCTTATAATATTAAATGACAGAAAGAGAAAGAGTAAAAAAAGCCAATGGCAAATAAAAATTCTTATAGATATATTAACTCTCACACATAGAACTTGGTATTTGGGAGACAATAACAGAAAAGAGTGTGACATTTCGAGAGGTTTGAGTTTCTTGAAACTGTCTTGAATACATTTAGTTATTCATATTTTGGGAGGTACATATCTATATTTCTATTTCTCTAAAATATGTTTAATTATAAAGGCGCTACAAGTATTAGCATACTGATATTGACAATATTTTCTAAATGTTTAAATATACTATATATTTCTGACTGTATTAATTTTTCCTTTCTAATGTCAATACTTATCATTTCTTAGTTTTCTTTGATCATTCTTATTGAAATTTTCCCATTAAAATATTTTAAAATATTATTTCCCTAGATTTAAAAATCTGTTTTTCTCTTTTGAGTTTTTAGCTAATTTGTCCCTTTTTATTTGTATTATCTCCTTCTTTCTATAGAACTAATATTTATTTATTATGTTTTAGCTTTAGTATTTCAGTGCTTATTGTTTTTAACTTACTTTTTTATTAAAAAATAATATAAATTTCCTCTGAGTACTGCTTTGCTATCTTTCTGTTTGCTTTTTGGATATATAAGCCCTTGATTAATGCAATAATTATTTTGGATATGGCCTTTATCTTTACATGGTTGCATTTTTTTAAGGAGATGATGTTAACATTTAATTATTAAACAGTCATATTTCAACATGAACAGATAATGCAGTCATAATATTGGTACTTGTTGAACCAAATACAAAACAATTTTACATGCCAAATGTCATATGTATATATGTATATAGTTCATGTGTAAATATATAACTAGACATGTACATAAAACCAATGTTTTAAACTATATTAGTTAAATTTTATGTTCTCTATTATTCAATGGACCTAATAAAGACAGAGTTTGTTGTTATATTTGTTTAGTCCACTAATTTATAGTATGTTTGTTGAAAATTTTTTGACCCATCTGTTCAAATTTATAAAAAATCAGAACTCATAAATTCATTATAAATTATGCCCTTTACTGTAAACCTCATTATTCCATTTAAATTCCCTTCCCTATCTTTCTGTTCAAAATAGCATTGATATTGTTTTGTGTGTTTTTTTTTTAATATTCTGGCCTTACTGAATCAGGTTCATACTAACATTGAAATTACTGGTATATTTATTTTTTCACCAATAAAAATACAATATTTTATATTTTCACTCTAAAAAAACTGTGCCATTTATTGTCAGTTTATTATGTGATGTAATTTATATTCATTCTTTTTTTTTGGAGTTCCAGTGGGCTTTTATTGAGATAAATTAACAAAAATCAAGATTTTACGATAATTTTTGAACCTTATAAATTCAGCAGACTCTGGTCCATATATGTGTACATACAACATAACACATCCCAACAAAAACTGAGCCCCACTGGAACATCTGCCAATTAACAAAAAGCCAATTTTCCCTTGCCCAGTGTTCCTGAAATTTTGAGTTCCCACTATTCACTTCTTAGTAGAACTGGTCCCTTGTGGCTAGAGACACTGGAATTCTCTGCCATTTTTACAGAACAAAAAATAATTTTTTTCCTTTATTTCAAAAAAGGGAACAGTGACTTTGTTTTCTCCAGGCACCCCATCCCCCACAACCAATGGTTAAAATACAGCGGCCTGTGTCTTAATAACCCAGCCCTACTCCCTCCCTTGCCCAGCATTGTCTACTGGATAATTTAAATGCACTTCTCTTGTAATCTATCAGCTGTGGAGGGGCAGAGTCCAGGTGTCAGGCTAGCTCCCTCTGACCTCATGAATTGTGACAACCTTTGGACACTTAGCTCTTTACCTGAAAGATGAGTTTTTAGATCAGAAAGTAGAGTAAATTTTCTTTAGGAGTTTTAAAAAACTATCTTTAGAGATAAAAAGTACAACTACAATTCCACAGAAGTCTGCTAAAGTTCACCAAAAAGCTGACTTAATTCAGCTCTCATGAGGCCAATAATTTTGATAAAGGTATTTGGCAAGAAAATGATTCCACAATAACAAATTTACAGATACCTCGAATGTTGAAAAAATAGCAAATTAAAATAACATGGCTTAATTCCCAATAACTTATTTCATTGTTTGTTACTCATCTAGAAGGTCAGGAGTGTGGCTAAAGGCAGTTTCTGATGAGGTTATGAGCTTCCAAAGTGTTTCTAAATTCTTAGTGCAGACACCCTCCCTTTCGGGGCAAAGCACCCTCTCTCCCACATCTACTAAAGAAAACCCAAAAAACCAAAAAATTAAAAAATTAAACCAACTACCCAAATTGAAAGTATTACTGAAGTAAAACCTCTAATGAGGAGTGGCATCTAAACTATCTGGAATACCACTACTGGACACGGTCTTGTAGAGGCAGCAGTCCAGTTTTGGTGCTTGACTCTTTAATAGGAATTGTTAAATGGAAAGATGCTCTAAGGACTCGGTCAAAGCCAGGACTCTTCTTTTTTTTTCTTTTTTGGTCCCTCATAATAAGGAGCACTGTTACTGTTACCCCTTTTCCAATGCCTCCTGATTGACCTAGTACACTGGGTTAAAAGGGAATTGAAACATTAAAAAAACACAAAGTTCACTGGTTTTGATTCATCTCACTCCTTTTGCCTGGAGATCAGGCCAAACATCAAGCATGCTGGGAGGGGCACAATTTAAAGCAACACTGTTGATTGTAAAGCATTTACCAGCAATTTACAGTACAAAATGACAGACAACAATTCTTGTTACAATGCAAGAAAATGACAAGCAGCTTTCTGTAGCATGAAAGTTAACAGCTCTCAGGTTGCCCATTCCTGCAAAAGAGTATGTATCAAGGTGGGCAGAGGGCAACACATTTACACACTAGAGGAAATGATCCATAGAAAATTAAGCTCCAGAACTGCTAACGTTACCAAAGCTGGTACTGGCTAATATATTCTGAAATGCAAATCTGCGCTTTATATATATATTGCTCAACAACACTGCCATTCAACAGAATTCCCACACTGCAAGGCAGATTAATCCTTGCCCCCATTTGCAGAGCTTCAAATATTCCTCAAACTTTTAGAAAGTGGGGAGAAGCAAAACCAGAGCTTCTCAAAAAACAAAAAATATATTGAATTATCAATGTTTTGAAGCTTCCTTGCTCTCTCTGGTAAATCTACTCCAAAGGTACTAGATGAGACAGTGTGGCAGCAAAGAGTACATCCCAGATTTCTGGGGCCCTTTACTAATACAGGGTACCATAGAAATCTGCTCTCTATAGCAAGAGGCCAAAGTACTTTCTAGAATTTGTGTGGCATAACACAGCCCCTCTCATCATTAGCTGTTCCTAAAATCACTCTAATACCCTTAATCCCAGCAACTTTCATCCAAAATATCTATCTATCTATCTATCTATCTATCTATCTATTTATCTATCTAAACCCAGAAAAAAAAAAAAAAACTTACGAAGTCTATACAAGTATACACACCCAATTTTCTACAGGACATGCTTTGCCACAGAGGACAGGGGGTCAAGGCTCTGACATGTTTACACATCAAGTGCCATACTGCTATGGGAGTCGTGTGTAAACAAGTCTTTAGTGTCTGCTGTAGAGCACAAAGGCTTGTCATATGGCTCCTGCAATGATAGACTGCTCTTTCCTTTGGGAGTGATGATGTTTTACCTACTCAGCCCAGAAGAACTTTTTACTTGGGAATTTTTTTTTCTTTTTTTTTGAGACGGAGTCTCGGTCTGTTGCCCAGGTTGGAGTACAGTGGTGCAATCTCGGCTCACTGCAACCTCCGCCTCCCAGGTTCAAGCAATTCTCCTGCCTCAGCCTCTCAAGTAGCTGGGACTACAGGTGTATGCTGCCACGCCTGGCTAATTTTTTGTATTTTAGTAGAGACAGGGTTTCACCATGTTGCCCAGGCTGGCTGTGAACTCCTAAGGTCAGGCAATCCACCCGCCTTGGCCTCCCAAAGTGCTGGGATTACAGGCGTGAGCCACCGTGCCCAGCCAGGATTGTTTTTTTAAAATACATGTATTTACAGTGTGGATGAACTGCAGTTGTATATCAACTCTTCCACATAAAGAAAAAAAATGGTGTCTAAAATTACTAATGAGTTTTATCTTCCAGCCCTGGGCTTGAGTATTGGGTAGAAAGGGAAGAGCCTTCAACTTGAAACTAAAATGAAAAGACAAAATATTTTAAAAGAAAAAGAAAGAAAAAAGGAAAGAGTTACTATTGTTGATTCCTTGGGCTATGTCTAAAAGATGATATTCTGAATGGTCTCATAGCATAAGGCACTTCGCACAAATAAGTAATAAGCTCTTCAGGTTTTCAAAACGGATGAGTAATCAGGGAGAAGTTGAAATGCACTCGAGAGTCAGCTGTTGGAGAATTTTGAAATCATAGACAAACTTGTGTGTTCAATAAGATTCTTCCCTTTTTAGGGTTTCTCCCCTTCTCTTCTTTCTTTTCCTTCCTTGTCCCCTTTCCCCAGAAAACATTTTTTAAAAACCAGCAGTTAGTGCAACTAATGTTCAGTCAGCACATAGTGCAAACAAGTGGAACCAAAAAGGTATATTCCTTCTTCTCAGCCTTTTTCTCATCAGCAGTTAAAAAAGAAAAAAAATGTCTGAGCTCTTTTAAGTCTTCATGGTTCCAAAATAAAAGATGAAAAACCCACAAAGAGAAGAGCATTCCCCTCAAAACCATGTGTCACAGATCCAAACGAGCCGTCTGTAGTTTGTCAAAGCATGCTTGTTAAGGCTTCTCATCTACAGACTGGCTGTGGTGTTCTGCCACATACAGGCTCTTGTCAATGTTGTTTGAATAGGTTTAATTTCTGTTCCCAGCTGCTCCTCAATACTTTTCAGGTCGAAGCAATCATCATATGTGATCAAGTTGATGGCTAAGCCAGGATGACCAAAGCGACCTGATCTTCCAATATGATGGAGACAGGTCTCTTCCAGCTTTGGGAAATCAAAGTTTATTATCACATTCACACCTTGTATATCAATACCTCGGGTAAACAGATCAGTGTAAACAAGATTGCATCATAAGCCATTTCAGAAATCATGAAATACACGATTTTGATGTTCCTGCCTCATTTTAGCATGAATATAGAAGCAAGAATAACCTAGTTGAGAAGTCTTGGCTAGCAATTCAACTTCCTGAGAGGAGTTACAGAAAATGATCGACTGGTTTATCTGAAGCCTGGAGAAAAGTGTGTTGAGGCAGTGTACTTTTTGGAGCTCAGTTACACATGCATAGTACTGGGTTACTCCCTTTAGAGTTAGTTCCTCCATCAGGTTAATCTCATAGGGTTTCTGCAAGTGGGAATTCATGAACTTCTGTACACTAAGAGGGAAAGTAGCAGAATGTAGTAAAGTCTTCCTGTTTTTAGGTAGCATGAGAATAATATCCTCCATTATCTGCACAAAATCCTGTGACAGCAACTTATCTGCCTGCTCATCTAGTACTATCATCTGGACATGATCAACCTTTGCTACTCTTTCTTTTTTTTCTTCTTCTTTTGAGATGGAGTCTCCCTTTGCTGCTCAAGCTGGAGTGCAGTGGTGTGATCTCAGCTCACTGCAACCTCTGCCTCCCCAGGTTCAAGCGATTCTCCTGCCTCAGCCTCCTAAGCAAATGGGACTGCAGTCACATGCCACCAAGCCTAGCTAATTTTTGTATTCTTAGTAGAGACAGGGTTTCGCCACATGGGCCAAAATGGTCTGGATCCCTTGACCTCGTGATCTGCCCACCTGAGCCTCCCAAAGTGCTAGGATTACAGGTGTGAGCCACCATGCTCGGGCTACTCTTTTCTTAGTAACAGCCAGGATTCTCCTAGGGCTAGCAATCACTACGTGCATTGTATCATCAAGCCTGATTATGTCATCTAGCAAATTGGTTCCTCCTGTGGTTGCCATCACTTTCGCCCCTCCCATGTGTTTCCTGACCTGGATGCAAATTTGACTGACCTGTAGAGCAAGTTCTCTAGTCGGAACAAGCACAGTTGCTTGTATATTGTGCTTCTTCAGATCTCGCCGTTCAAGTAAGGGAATGAGGTAGGCTCCACTCTTGCCTGTTTCATTTTTTGCTCTAGCTAAGATAGCCCTACCAGATAAAGCAATGGGAATGCTCTCCTCCTGAATAGGAGGTGGCTTTTCCCAGCCCATTTCAAAAATTCCTATCAGTAACTCCCGTTTCAAACAATAATCTTCAAACTCATTTTCTTGTGTGGAGTGTGGAGGTCACATCCGAAGTTTTGATTCTCAGATCCTTCACGGGGAGTTTTAAAGTCTTTTTCCAGTCATCACCAGGCCTAATAGTGGTGGTCATACACTGTGCTTGCTACTGGGTGCCATTATTGACTGTGCTAGTGTTTTTTAGCTGGTTCATCTGTTGCTGTGTCTGTGTGCCCCCTCCTCCAGGGCCACCACTGGGTTTCACAGGGCCCCTCCGCTGACCATTTTGACTGGACAGATCCATTATAACAAGGTTCTCTGTTCTGGCCGTGCTCATGCTGTTTTAGTTGCAAAGGTGTCTTTCAAACTTCAAAATTTTGAAAGTCAGTAGAGAAATTCTAATAACAGTTTATTAGGCTCTCCAAAACAAAGAGAAAAATATAAGTCTTGCTCAATAAATGAGTCCCTGTTGCAATGCAGGCAAGCACCTGTAAGTCTCTGAACAGTAAGCAGCAACTTTGCTCTCTTGCACAGAATAAGCTTTTTATTTTTGAAAAGCCCTCTGTGAAGCTTGAGTTACATCTGAATTCACTCACATCAATTAACGAGGCCGCTCGGAACCCTTGGTCCTTTATTGTTGACTTGAAGCTCCCCAAATCTATATTTAGTCTTAACTGTCACATTTGATCTTAGTTCTTTCGGTTGCTTCTCACTTAGTGCTGCATTCTTTAGTACTGTAAATTACATATAAATTTATTTATTTATTTTTAAAATTTTATTATTATTATACTTTAAGTTTTAGGGTATATGTGCACAAGGTGCAAGTTTGTTACATATGTATACATGTGCCATGTTGGTGTGCTGTACCCATTAACTCGTCATGTCATTTAGCATTAGGTATATCTCCTAATGCTATCCCTTCCCACTCCCCCCACCACACAACAGGCCCCAGTGTGTGATGTTCTCCTTCCTGTGTCCATGTGTTCTCATTGTTCAATTCCCACCTATGAGTGAGAAGCTGCGGTGTTTGGCTTTTTATCCTTGCGATAGTTTGCTGAGAATGATGGTTTCCAGTTTCATCCATGTCCCTACAAAGGACATGAACTCATCCTTTTTATGGCTGCATAGTATTCCATGGTGTATATGTGCCACATTTTCTTAATTCAGTCTATCATTGTTGGACATTTGGGTCGGTTCCAAGTCTTTGCTATTGTGAATAGTGCCGCAATAAACATATGTGTGCATGTGTCTTTATAGCAGCATGATTTATAATCCTTTGGGTATATACCCAGTACTGGGATGGCTGGGTCAAATGGTATTTCTAGTTCTAGATCCCTGAGGAATCGCCACACTAACTTCCACAATGGTTGAACTAGTTTACAGTCCCACCAACAGTGTAAAAGTGTTCCTATTTCTCCACATCCTCTCCAGCACCTGTTGTTTCCTGACTTTTTAATGATCACCATTCTAACTGGTGTGAGATGGTATCTCATTGTGGTTTTGATGTGCATTTCTCTGATGGCCAGTGATGATGAGCATTTTTTCATGTGTTTTTAGGCTGCATACATGTCTTTTGAGAAGTGTCTGTTCCTATCCTTTGCCCACTTGCTGATGGGGTTTTTGTTTTTTTTTCTTGTAAATTAGTTTGAGTTCATTGTAGATTCTGGATATTAGCCCTTTGTTCTTTTTCTGTGCAGAAGCTCTTTAGTTTAATTAGATCCCATTTGTCAATTTTGGCTTTCGTTGCCATTGCTTTTGTTGTTTTAGACATGAAGTCCTTGCCAATGCCTATTTATTCAATAAGATATGTAACAATTGTAAAATATGTTATATGGGTTGTCTACTAATTTTACTATTATTTTAAATAATTGATGCTTTTAATCAACATTTTAATTTAAAAAATAAAATAATAAACAGAATTTTTTATTTTGTATTGATGTTACTAATTTAAATATACTGTTCTTTCAACATCAGTGAACAAACATATTCTATAAAAGGTAGAAGAGGGGTTCTTTTTCATGTTTGCTACATGTTCTATTTTCTGACCTGACAGATTTACAGAAATCTTGAGCATCGATTTCCTTTGCATAGGTCATCTCTTTTTCTTTCATGACTTTAGCATCAATTTGTATGTTTGTTTTTACTTCAGTTAGGGAGAGTTTGTCTGTTTAGCTATCTTCATGAAGTTTTTGTGTAACTAATAATGGTTTCATTATTGGACAGTGTTAACATTGATACATTCTTAAATATCATTTTAAAAGGATTTTATGACAAAAATGATGGAATAAACCTAATATTTTGTAAGCCTGTTTGGGAAATACTGAAAACTATCTAAATATATGATAGAACAAGAACTACACATACAATATAAATGAATATGTATATATATATGTTTTCTGAATAAGGGTATTTAATTTCATGGGGAAATCATGCTTAACATGGTGCTCGTTCTGCAGTAATAAAATATTTTTAAACTGAATATAGTTTTTGAATAAGGGTATTCAAAATAATAATAATTAATTATATTTTAAACTTGACGTTTGTTTATTGAATATATTTATCACTGGCTTAATTTTAGCATATAGATAGCATATAGATACTATATTTTTGTTAACATGAAACATTAGAGAACAAAATTGTGATACAAAGATGATTTTGACAGACTAGAAAAATAGACCACATCTGACAAGTGACCTCTAATACCTGCAAGTGAAAGCCATGAAATTAATTTCAAAGAACCAAATGGCCATAACAGCAGATTATATGAAAACAAAAATTCTTATGGACTTCAGTTGACACAAACATCAATGACTTAATATTTTGACGTAAATGCCGAAGTAGTTCATGTGACTTTAGTCTAAATTAGTAGAAGCGCAGTGGTCAGCATAAAATGCGTGGCAGACCTGCTGGTTTTCTTCTTTAGACTGACTGTATTACTTATTTGCTTTTTGTTGGACCATGTTTATTGGCATTGACAAGGCCGGACCTGCTACGAAGTAACTGGATTTAATTTGAGAAACTCCAAACATTCTGGTAGACAAAGGACAAAAAGAATGGCAAGATTTGCTTACCTGTTGTAAGGAAGAAAAAACAAAAAGACACAAATAGAGACATAACAATTAAAATTTGGTGAAATTGTGTAGAGGATGCAATCCCAGTTACAGTAATAGCATATCTGCACCATCATGTGATGTGTCTGCAAAATTTTAAACCATCTCTCCTGAATACGGTTTTGCATTTTATTAAACCTTTACAAACAGAAATAAGTCATTGCTTAACCAATGAATATTTTTAATTCTTATCCAAAATACTTAAAATTACAATAATATAGAATATGAATTACTAAACATGTTTTAATATTTTTAATAGTTTATAAATTCATAAACAGCATGAGTTCTAGAAGAGAACAAAAATATCTACTATAAAATTTTTTTTGCATTTTACCTTATAAAAAATATATTCCAAAGTCGTATTTTACCATCATAAATACAATTCTAATGAGCAGAAATTAAATCCGTCAGTCTAATGTATTGAATAAACCTACATTCATAGTTTATTGTTCTTTGTCTTTACTGTTGATGTAAGCTTTTGTTTCCTGACACTTTGGATCCCCCTTCACAGCTTTTGCTCTGTCTCTCAGAAATGTGTAGGATAAATGTGGCAGGAAAAATTAACCTGCATGTCTCCTTCCCACTGCAGGGCGTAAAATAAGCACTTTACACTTTGAAGTCCCCAAAAATAAATGATAAATAAAAATAAAATGCAGATCAAAATGCAAAGACATAGGCATGGACATAGCAACTTAATAAAAGTAATTGCAGGTCTGTGAGGCACCAGTAGGTCTTAAAACCCTGGCAGTGGAGAAAGTCAAACCTGCAATTCCAGCCAAATTCCCCCCTCTTAAGTCAGGCATGTTTCTGAACCATTCATGGTTTCAACTGTAAAATGGGAGTGTTTTAAATAAGTGATTCATGTTGTAAGCATAGTAAAATTGCTGGTATATATTAAATTATGAATTAATGTTAGTTTTTTATCATTATTATTATGTCAATATATTCACAAAAGATAATATACTTTATTTCCTGGGTTGTTATGAGAATGAAGATAATATTGAAGGAGTATGAAATTTATATATTGTGAATCCATTAAAAGATAAAAGACTTAATAATTAATCTTTGCTTTTATTAAAACTTTCTAATTTTTTTTCAAATATATATGCATCTCTAAATAAGTTTCCAAAAGTTTTGGGACTTCTAGAATTAGTTGCTGCTAATATATAAAATAACAGAGTTGATATTTAAAGTTCCAACTTCTAAAATAGTGTTTGCCACACATGTAAATGTTATATACTATAGTTAGAACTTAGATAAATATAAAAAATTGAAAAGGGCAATATTGGTCTTTGAAAATGAAGATCATTTGAAACACTAAGCCTTTGGCATTTACAAAAAACAAAATTGGATAAGGCTATGTTTAAATATTTTTAACTATTTTATTGGATTAGTCTATAGGTTGTAAATACATTTATATTACCATTGTTTTAAATTACTCTGTTCAAACCATATTCAAATGAATTTGAATATAAATGTATTTACAACTTGTAGATTGTAAATACATTTATATTAGCATTCTTTTAAGTTACTCTGTGTTTTTAGTAGTTTCTGTTCATTTTTCACAGTAAAACTATATTCTAAAGTAATAATATGCTGTAGTTTCAGGACTTACTTGATATTTTGCTTTTTATACGTTACAAAGTTATCAAAATGTGTATATAAAATTTAAGAAATGAAGAATATGTCATGTCCCCCCCAAATAAAACAATTACTTGAGAGTTGCATAAATTAGCACTTGCTTTAAAATCCACAAGATTTTTAAAAATTTAATGAATCTGTAAAAGTTGATCAAACTGACATTTACAATTACTCCTTACCAACATTAAAGGCTAATAAAATAATTTTAAAAGGCTTTAAATTTATCTACTCTTAAATTGTAACTTATCAGACTAAGGCAGGTAATAAGAAGCACACATATAGTTATTATGTAGGTTACCTTATTATTAGTTGCATGATCTGAAGAAAAAATTATAAGTTCAGATTCACACAGACTAGATGGAGAAACAGTGTTTGAAAATATAAGTGATTGTAATAATTTTTACTAGATAGTGGTAAAGGAAGAGATTTTATGGGCCGAGATGAGAAATTTAAGAAAAGTAATAGTCTGAAAATTCCAGTGTCAGTGGCAAAAATAATCAGTGACACAAAATATGTGTAAAATAGCAATAAATGACAATTGGAACTACATAAGCTAGTCAATGGAGTTCCTCAAATGCCTAAGCACCTATCATTTAAGAATGGGAAACTTTTAAGGAGCCAAAGTAAATAAAAACACAGCATATGTGTTGCTTTTGAGAAAAGAGACTGAACATAAGGAGACTATTTAAGACACTATTGCAACAGTCCTGGTGAGATAAAACTAAGAATATGAATTTATGTTGTAATTGTAGGACTAGAAATGAGAGAAGAGTGTAATTGCATATGTAAATTCCACAGGTCTTGGCTGTTTGTATTCCCCTGAAAAGTGAAGATTGAGAAATATGAGGCAGAGACACCAGGCAAATAGGGAGGAGAAATCCCATCATTTCCAGCATTCTCAGCAATGCTTGTTTTTCATTCTTCAGTTGGAAAACAAGACATTTGTTAAATTATGTCTCTCCTCTTTCCTTTTCCTTTCCCCATTCTTTCTCTATTCCTACCTGCACACAACTACACATAGGCATACACACATACTCACACACGTAAGCAATTACAATCAACATAATAGCAGTCATCATCCTCATTGCCACCATCACCACCAACATCTTTAAACCCTGCCATCCTGTTTCAGATTAATAATGTTAAAAGAAGAAAACCTTTCTACAGTTAAATTTTACAGAGTTTAATTGAGCAAAGGACAATTCACAAACCAAGCAGCCTTCAAACAAGATTAGATTCAGAGATACTCCAGCACTGTCCCACGGTCATAGAGCCTTTATGAACAGGAAAAGGACAGTGACATGCAGAAAACAGAAGTGAGGTATGGAAACTGCTGGATTGGTTCCAGCTCAGAGTTTGCCTTATTTGAGTATGGTTTGAACAGTTGGCCACCTTTAACTGGCTGAAACTTGGTGATTGGTACAAGAGTAGGTTGCAGTCTGTTTACACACCCAGTTAAGATACTGTTCACTATGCACAGAGAAACCTTTACTGAACTTAAAATATGTAAGGACACAGCTTTAGGCTAAACTTAATTTAATAATTCATATAATTTTACCCCATTTCAGGGGTAGGCAGGTGAGATGTAGTTTTATTCAACAGCTCTCTCATCAGCAGCTTACTCACGCTAGCTGTCTCATGTTGTCCACGTTTAACTCAGCTTTCTGCTCCAGCTGTGTCTCATATCAGCAGCCGGCTCTGTGGCTCTTGCCACCCCCATGCCTGAAGCTGTACTCCCTGGCCTGCAAGGCCAGCTCTATCAGAGTCAGCAGCTTCACTCTTTCCCTCTGGGCGCAAGCTGGTTCCTGGATCCCCCCTGCTCACCTTCAAGGTGACTGGCTCTCCTTTACAGGGGTCAGTAGCAATACTGTCTCTCTGGGTGTGTGTGAGATGAGCTGTGCCATGCCCTAGCTTCCCCCTGTCCCTCTACAAGATGGACAGCTTTAGCACTCTCTCTTTCTCTGGCTGCAAGAGTGCCTGTACAGTGTCAGCAGGGCAGTTATACCTTTTTCAAACAATAGTGGCTCCAAGCCATGTATGAGCTTACACAAACAGGTTATATAACAAGTGGAGTGATATGCCTGCACTCCAAACTCGCTGAGTCACTCTGGCCCAGATGTCTGCATCAGCCTATTATTGACCAAAGTACACCCATGTACCTTACACATACCTTAGCCTCAAATTATATATTTTTAAATTTTTGTCTTGAACTATTTATTAGTGTATTTTTTTCTCACATTTGTCTACTAGTCTTCTCTAAATATGTCAAAATTTTCTTAATTTACTATTTTTCTGTTTTTCCACCTCTAGAAATGTATTCTGTGCATGTCAAAATACACCTCACGTTTTGTATTTTTCCCAAATACAATATTTTTTGAAACTATTCTCATCTTTTCCAATATGCTGTAATCTAATCTTTAAGCAGGTCTGCTGGATTGCTAGCACAACAGCTTAGACTGGTTGCAGAGCCTTCTCTTCCTCTGGGCCTCATACAAAATGAGTAGTTTTGCAGTCACACGGTAAGTGGGTTGGAGTAAAAGAGCCAAATAAGGAACATATTGTCTTAAAAATCCAAATAGGCTCACTAGGCCTATTGTGTGTTTCTTTTTTGGTTGTAGGAGGTGCCAGATGCAACAACTTTTCCCTCACCTTAGAAGGGATATTTCAACATGCCCCACACCACTGAACTCCTAGAATTTCCACTGAAGTAGAACCCCCCTGATGCCTCGTGAATTTTTATCAGATGTATTTTCTACCCTTTGACACACAAAAGTTTTACTAATAAGTAATAATAGTGGCTGCTTCTTGCACACAAGTTTCAATCAGAATAACTTAATCAATGTAATGGGCCAATGTAATTCATCTGTGAAAGGAAAAAGACATCAAGATCTCTGTAAACTAAATGATGACATCAAGCTGAAAAGCTGATGAACCTGTGAGGTAAGACAGTAAAGGTGTATTGCTGGCCTTATCAGATGAAAGCAAACTGTCTCTGTTATTTCTTGTGAATAAGGATGGGAAAAAGGCATTTGCCAGATCAATAGCTGCATACAGGTACCAGGACGTGTCTTACTTTTATGAAATGAAACCACATCTGCTACAGCAGCTGCAACTTGAGTTTCCACTTGGTCAGGTTTACAATAATCCACAGTTCTTTCAGAGGTTCATCTGTCTTCTGCACAAGGCTTAAGTAGGCAAGTTGAATGAGAATGTGGTGGTAATCAACATACTTACATCTTTAAAGTTTTTGATGGTGATAGTGATCTCTGCCAGCCCTGTAAGTATGCAGTATTGGTTGTTATTTGCTATTTTCTTAGGTAGAGGCAGCTCTAATGGCTTCCAGTTAGCCTTTCCCATCATAAGAGCCCTCATACCACATATCAGGAAACCAATATGGAAATTCTTCATGCTGCTAAGTATATCTATTTCAATTATGCATTCTGGAATTGAAAAAATAACCACAAGATGAGTTTAGGGACCCACTGGACCCACTCACTTTGAGACAGGTCTGAAGTAAAACTCTGTCTAGGCTGGATGGGGTGGCTCATGACTGTAATCCCAACACTTTGGGAGGCTGAGGCGGGTGGATCACCTGAGGTCAGGAGTTCAAGACCAGCCTGACCAACCTGGTGAAACCCTGTCTCTACTAAAAATACAAAAATTAGCCAGGCATCATGGCACACGCCTGTAATCCCAGCTACTCGGGAGGCTGAGGCAAGAGAATCGCTTGAACCCAGGAGGCAGAGGTTGCAGTGAACCAAGATCGTGCCATTGTACTCCAGCCTGAGCGACAGAGTGAGACTGTCTCAAAAAAAAAAAAGACTAAGACTGTTGCAGGGCCTTCAATGAAGGCTGATTTCTTCCTCTTTCCACTCCTGTTTCCCTCCCTCTTCTCCCAGAAGTGTTTATCCAAAAAACAACTGCACAATAAAGAATAGAAACCTGCATGCAAAAATTCACCTAGGAAATGGCTTTTTAGAGAAACCAATAAGTGACAATCTTAAAAAGAAAGCTGTAATACGGAATACCTCACTGTCAGCCTAACAATGAGGGTCCCATCTATGGCAGCACATCTTACAAAAGGGGCAGTACAACTACTAGCACTTACACTAGTGGCATATATAATGACATATACTGATGGAAATAATTCATTAACTTGGGATACATCAAGCATTTTAGATATATGGGGGACATAATGTACTTGATGGCTATCGATAAAAGCAACAGAGCTCTGGAAAGAATATAATGTAAATTTGAGCCAGATGAATTGCTAACTGAATGCTAAGTGTGTAACTAGATGTCCTCTGGGTACTTTACACTGTTTTCCTAAAATAAAAGGGAGAAAAAAAAATCTGGGGACAAGACCTGGGATTTAATCAAAAGAATAGCCAAGCTCCAAAGAGTATTAAATTCCCAAACAGGGCAGATCTGTTTGGCCAAGTTCATGAACCAGTTACAAAAGCATAAAACGTTGACACATAATATGAGGCAAACAGCATCTGGGTTGATAATAATCAAACTGTGAATCATCATATTTTCTTGAACCCAATGAGCCTGGAAAAGTGGCCTTGTCCTCCTTTTTGAGATCTAGTGTTTTCTCCTTGCTTGGAGCTGATGCAGAAGAAGTTTCTTCTCTCCTAAAACATACCATGTTTCCCTATCCCAATTCTGCTCTTAGGCCTTCTTCTTGGAAGGATGTCTATTGCTAAAAGTAAGCAACAGTATAACCTCATCAGTGATCTTCTGGCTCTGATAAGAAAAAAGGACTAAATATCTAAGGCAGCTGTAAGGTTTAGCGGTATGTACCAGCAGGAGTCAGAATACAATCAAATTAGGAACACATTTCTGGATACGTGAGTGAAAATTCTGTAAAGGGCCACATGAGACTGTGCAAAGTTGCCACTACAATGGCTCCTAGATGTATTGTAAAAGTTATATCTAATACTAAATATAGTTAGTACATCAGAATTATTGTGACAGACCATAGAAGAAGTATTTAAAATGCCCAGAGAAATATACAAGATAGAATGGATATGTTATCTATTCTGACATATACATGTACAACAAATAATTATGTAAAACTGACATATACAACAAATAATTATGCTCCATTAGAAGAAACAGAATACGTGTCTTACTAAGACAAAAAGGAATGCATTGGAAAGAAAACATGGCATCTGTCTTCCATAGATAAGGAATGATAATATAGGAAATTATTAAGGACATAAGCTTGATGATAGCTATGAAGATATTGATTTTACTCTTAATAGAAGGTAATACATTGGTCTGCCAAAATTTCATGGATACTAGAGAAAGACAAGATTCTCCTGGATCAGAGACAAATTTGTACTTACAGCAATATCCATAGTCAGAGTAATATTAAAGTTATTGGCAAGCAGAAGCAAGGTGGCTTTTTGTTTGGAAGAAAATATGACCTGATTTCTCAGAACTACTAGCTGCATAAACAATCCTGAGAAAGGTCCAGAATGAATGAGTAGTTACAGTCTTTCAATCTTGACAAATCCAACAGTATGTGTAGGAGTGCAAGGGACCCATGCTGGACTCTATCCAAATAATCAGTGTGCATGGCAGGGCTCCAAAATAATAGAGTCCAGGTGGATGCAATTATTGTAATAAGTGGCAAGTAGCAAGGTCAGACCATCACAGGGAGACCTGATCCTCAGAGATTTATAACAACAATTAAGAGCTGGCCAAGATGGATAGCCTCATTCCTCCTAGGTCCTTCCTCCTGGTACTAAAATATACTGAGCCAAAACAACAAACAAGCATAGGAAAAACTGGAAAAGTTGGAAGGAAGTTGGCAGACTACTAAAAGACCTTGTGCTTTGAGGAATGACTCAGCAATGGGTCCTTGGTTTCCTTACTGGCTTTTATATATCTCAGACAGGACATGGCAGAAGTCTACAAGCCAGAAACTCCAATAGGCAATGACAAATAAAAGTACACACACAAAAAACCTGACTCTGTAGCCATAGGACTGAGAAAAAAATTGGCCTAAAAAAACAGGAAACATTTTTCATAATACAAACTATACTCCAGTCAAACAACCTTAGAAAACCATTCTCTTCATGTCCCCATAATGTCAGCAGTGATGAATGGGGAGTTGAGCATTTACTCCACCTTTCCTACATCCAATTAATGATTCAGAGGTTAGATTTATCTAATTAAGATTTGGAATCAGTCATCACAAAATTGCTTTAACAAGAATGATGAATCTTGTTGAATCAAATAAAAAAAGAAAAAAAGTGATAAAGATATAAAAATTACAGAAAAGAACTATATGCAAATTATAGAGCTAAACAATGCGATGACAACAAAAAAACCAAAACATCTGGATGGACTCAATAGTACAGTGGAGATAACAGAGAATAGACTCTGTGAACTCTGTGAACTAGAGGTCAGATCAATTTAACTTATCAAATCTGAGTAATACAGAAGTAAATAGACTAAAAAAAAAGTACCGAATCTCGGAGAAAGAATATGGGTCTGAGAAAATATTCAAAGGAAATGTGGTTGAAAACTCCCCAAGTCTAGTGAAAGACATAAATCTACAGATTTAAGAATCTGAATCTCAAATAAGATAAACCTTAAAAAAATGCTAAGACACATGATAATTAACTCTAAAGAAACTAATTATAAAGAATAATCTTGGAAGCATTCATAGAGAAATGGCAAATTATTTATAGAGAAAAAAATTTGTAAAACAGTAGATTTCTCCTCTGAAACCATGTAGGTAAAAAAAAAAATAGCATCACATGTTTCAAGCACTAAAAGAATCATCAAGTGCAAGTTCTATATGTGACAAAACTATCCTTCAGAAATAAAGACAAAATGAAACATCACCAGATGAAGGAAAACTAAGACAAATTTTCACTAACCTTAAAAAAATAGCTAAATGAAGTTCTTGGAACGTCAGAAAAGAAAGAACATTGAAATTAATAGAAATGAAGGTAAATATAATATACTATTCTTATAAATTTATTGAATTACATCAGTTTGTTGAAGTAAAAATTATAAAATATATAGTGTACAGTACATGACAAGTAAATTCTTAAAATAATTATAACACAAATTGGGGAGGGTAAAGGGATATAATTAGAAGATTTTTACATTTATTCTACTTGGAAAGAAAACAGCAATATCAGTAGACTATGTTAAAATGCTTATGTATATTTTAATACTTAGAACGACTATGAAGAAAACCATACAAAGCAATAACTTAAAAATGCACTATATATAAATCAAGGAGAAATCCTAAATCATGTTCAAGCATCCCACAGTAAGGCAAGAAAAGAGAAACAAAGGAATGAGAAACAGAAGAAATAAACAGAAAAATTATATATAACTATATGTAGTTTAGATTTATATATATTGTTTTATATATAAATATATATAGTTTTATATATAAATATATATTATATATAATTTAAAAATTTATATTGACAGCAAAAGCCATAGTCTGCTTCCTATTTTGTTAGGCCAGTTTTTCTCATTTCTTTGGCTACAGAGTCAGGTTTATTTTGAGCTTTTATTTGTCATTGCCTATTGGAGTTTATGACTTGTAGGCTTATGCAATGTCCTGTCTGAGATATATGAAAGACAGTAAGGAAACCAAGGACCCATTGCTGAGTCATTCCTCAAAGCACAAGGTCTTTTAGTAGTCTGCCAACTTCTTTCCAACTTTTACAGTTTTTCCTATGCCTATTTGTTGTTTTGGCACAGTATATTTTAGTAGCAAGAGGAAGGACCTAGGAGGAATGATGTTATCCATTATATAATTATGTACTTATATATTATAACATAATTATATATTATCTATAACTATATATAATTATATATTATCTATAACTATATATAATTATATATTATCTATAACTATATATAATTATATATTATCTATAACTATATATAATTATATATTATCTATAACTATATATAATTATATATTATCTATAACTATATAATTATATATTATCTGTAACTATATATAATTATATATTATCTGTAACTATATATAATTATATATTATCTGTAACTATATATAATTATATATTATCTGTAACTATATATAATTATATATTATCTGTAACTATATATAATTATATAATTATCTATAACTATATATAATTATATATTATCTATAACTATATATAATTATATATTATCTATAACTATATATAAAATTATATATTACATATAACTATATATAAAATTATATATTATATATAACTATATAAAATTATATATTATATATAACTATATATAATTATATATTATATATAACTATATATAATTATATATAACTATATATAAAATTATATATTATATATAACTATACATAATTGTATATTATATATAACTATACATAATTGTATATTATATATAACTATACATAATTATATATTATATATAACTATACATAATTATATAGTATATATAACTATACATAATTATATAGTATATATACTATATATAATTATATATAGTACATGTACTATATATAATTATATAGTACATATACTATATATAATTATATAGTACATATAACTATATATCATTATATAGTACATATAACTATATATCATTATATAGTACATATAACTATATATCATTATATAGTACATATAACTATATATCATTATATAGTACATATAACTATATATCATTATATAGTATATATAACTACATATCATTATATAGTATATATAACTATATATACTATATAGTATATATAACTATATATACTATATAGTATATATAACTATATATACTATATAGTATATATAACTATATATATAGTATATAGTATATAGTATATATAACTATATATAATATATAGTATATATAACTATATATATAATATATAGTATATATAACTATATATATAATATATAGTATATATAACTATATATATAATATATAGTATATATACTATATATATAATATATAGTATATATAACTATATATAATATATATTTATATTTTATATAACATATATAATTATATATTATATAGTTATATATAATTATAGTTATAATTTATATAATTTATATATAACTATATATTGTATATATTTAGTTAAACAGATAGTATATATGGGCAGTCAACAAAGTTGTTAATTGGTCTTCATACTATCAAAATTCTGGACCTGAGCCAGTTTTTGGGTTCAGAAAATACTGACTGAATTAAAATCCATGTCTCCCAGATGAAGGACCTTGTAATGTGATAGTAAATGTAAATGTATTTTTTAAGCTTCGTTTGTTATCAGTTTAAGGAGCACAAAGGAAGTTGTTTTACATGAACATATTACATAATGCCTAAGTCGGGGCTTTTAGTATTTTTATCACCTGAATATTGTACATTGTACCCATTAAGTATTTTTTAAATCTCTCACCTCCCTTCCACTCTCCAGCCCTTCCAAGTCTCCAAAGTCTGTTATTTAACTTTCTATGTCCATGTGTACAAATTGTTTAGCTCCCACTTAGAAATGAGAATATGCTGTTTTTAACTTTCTGTTTCTGAGTTATTTCACTTAAGATAACGGGCTTCAGTTCCATCCATGTTGCTGCAAAATATATGATTTCATTCTTTTTCATTGTTAAATAGTATTCCATTGTATACATACCATTTTCTTTATTGAGTAATTAATTTATGGACAAGCATTTTGATTCCATATCTTGGCTATTATATTGTATTACATAGTACTGTGATAAATACAAGAGAGCAGATTTTCTTTTTAATATTTCCATTGGTAGATATCCAGTAGTGGCATTGCTAGATCATACAGTGGTAGCTCTATTTTTAGTACTTTGGGAAATCTCTGTACTGTTTTCCATAGAAATTGTACCAATTTACATTCCCACTAACAGTGTATAAGTGTTCCCTTTTCTCTGCATTCTCACCATCTACTTTTTGTATTTTTAATAATAGTCATTCTGACTGGTGTAAGATGATGCCTCATTATGGTTTTAATTTGCATTTCTTTTTTGATTAGTGATGTTGAGCATTTTCCCACTTGCTATTTGACTATTTGTACGTCTTCTTTTGAAAAATGTCTATTCATGTCCTTTGCTCACTTTTTAAAGGGGTTATTTGTTTTTATTTTTGTTGCTGTTGTTACTGAATTGTTTGAATTTCTTGTAAATTCTGGGTATTAGTCCCCTGTTGGATGCATAATTTGCAGATATTTTCTCCCATTCTGCAGATTGTCTACTCACTCTGTTGATGGCTAAGTGCCATTTCTTTTTTTGTTTGTTTGTGCTTTTGAAGTCTTACTCACAAATTCTTTGCCTATATCAACGTCCAGAAGAGTTTCCTCTAGGTATTATTTTAGCATTTATATAGTCTCAGGTCTTATATTTAAATCTTTAATTTATCTTGAGTTGATTTTTTGCATACGATGAGAGATAGGGGTCCAGTTTCATTCTTCTGCACATGGCAATCCAATTTTCCTAGCACCATTTATTGAAAAGGATATCATTTCTCTGGTGTATGCTTTTGTCAAGTTTGTCAAAGATCTGTTGGCTATAGATATGTGACCTTATTTCTGTGTTCTGTATTCTGTCAATTTAATCATATTGATTCCCCTGGTCAGTCCACAGAGGGACCTATAGACATTTTTCAGGGACCTTTCGACCAGGAAAATAGATTTGAACACTGTGAGAAAAATTGAACCAAAGTTTCAAGTCTATGTTGATCCCCAGGAACCCAGACTATTATCAGGATCTTGTGCTAAATTGGAGCTCAGACATACTGGGTAATAAATGCAGATCTGGCCAAAATCCAACTCACAGAGTGTCCTCTACATTTGAAGATTCACTCTGTGGTTATTTTTTACTAGTTATATTGTAGTAAACATACATAGTTGTTGATATAAGCCCTTTTCTAATAGGCCTAGTGCACAAGGCCAAGTGGACTACTCTGAAACTGTCCTCATACTTTGGCTGAGATAGCATATCAAAAACAATATATTTTATATTATGTTTATATTTACATTTATGTTCATATTGTTTAAAAACAAGATATTTTAGGGAGTTTAGCAGAAACTGGTGCCATTTTTAAAACTGAAGGATTCGGCTGAGCACAATGGCTCACGCCTGTAATCCCAGCACTTTGCAATGCTGAGGCGGGCGGATGACAAGGTCAGGAGTTTGAGACCAGCCTGGCCAACATAGTGAAACCCTGTCTCTATTAAAAATACAAAAAATTAGCCGGGCGTGGTGGCGGGCACCTGTAATTCCAGCTACTTGGGAGGTTGAGGCAGGAGAATCGCTTGAACCTGAGAAGCGGATGTTGCAGTGAGCCAGGATTGCACCATTGCACTCCAGACTGGGCGACAGGACTGAAACTCCATCTCAAAAACAAACAAACAAACAGGGGTAGTGTGGCCTGAAATATCACCATCTAATTCACAAGTCTGGGACTTGCCAAAACCAGATGCATCCTCAAAAATCTTTGTAGACTACTGCAAATTAAAAAAAAAAGTAGACCCACTTGCAATCATTTTCCATATGTGTTATCATTGCTAGAGCCGAAAAAGAGAACCTATGATGACTGTAGTGTTTATAGAAAGTCCCAATGGGAGAATTACAAGATAGCACCCCACCCTGGTATTTGGAGCAAGGTCATAGTCTTTGCCATGGAAGATTATATACCTTTTGAGGAAAAACAAACAAACAAAAAACAGCAGAAAAGTCTACTGGACTGCTGGAAAGCTACTTTGTACTGATAGAAAATACCTGTTTGTGAGATGACCCCATCACAATTGTCCATTATGGGTTGGGTATTTTAGAGGCGCCCTGTCTACATGATCATGTGGGCTCAACAAAAATCTTGTGGCATTGGTATATCCAGGATATAGCAGAGGTGGGAACACAGGTCACAAGCAAGTTGCATGAGAAGTAATCCCAGAAGTTCATGTCATCATGCACTACTGCTGTACCAGTGCCTCATCCATCATTATACCTATGGCTGTAAGGGGAATCTTTACAAGTGGGGGAAAAAACCTGAAGTTATTTTAGTGTGGCCTTGAAAGAGAGTAATGATGCAAAATTTTTCTGATGTACAGTGTTTTGCTTGAGCAATTAGCCACCTATAATTTGTAGAAAGAGAAGTCATACATCATTAGAAAATAAAGTGACACATGGGCAGTGACAGATGTCTTGGATGAGTCAGGGGTCTGGAAGGAAAAAGATTGAAGGATTTAGAACAAGAAATTCTATGCTAGAGACGTATAGATTCATCTATGGAAATGGATATGAAGGGTGAAGATTACTATCAAATATGAACATCCATTATATAGTATACAACAAAGAAGATGACCTAAACAAAAAAATATGCACAATTGCTCAGCTAGTTGACATCAGTCAGCCTCTGTCCTCAGTCAATCCCGTGCTAATACGATAGGCACATGAGCAAAGAGGCCATGATGGCAGAGGTGAAAGTCCCAAGGCTGATTTAGCTGCAGCCACTGCTGAATGACTAGCCAGCAATGGAGACCAATACTGAGTCCCTGAGAAGGCATCATTCTTTAAAGAAATAATAACTGATTATATTAGACTCCAACGAATTGAGCCAGTATTTCATTCTGACAAAGGTAAACACATAATGCGGGTGTATTAATGTGTTCTCACACTGCTTTGAAGAAATACCCGAGACTGGGTAATTTTTAAGGAAAAAAGTTTAGTTGACTCACCATTCCACATTGCTGGAGATGCCTCAGGAAACTTACAATCATGGTGGAAGACAAAGGAGAAGCAGGCACCTTCTTCACAGTACAACAGGACCGAGTGAGTGCCAAGCAAAAGTGGAAGCCTCTTATAAAACCATCAGCTCTCGTCAAATATTACCAACAGCATGTACAAAGAGAAAGCACAGCTAAACCAGCTTGGCGAAACGTCCTCAAGATGAGAAAATGTTATACTGAAACTCACATTAAATTTCGAATATTTCTTTTTGTAAGATTTCTAACATGGAAAAAATAGGTAAGTCATATAGCCAGGACTATCGGTTAAAATACCTACTGTTGTTTTGGATGTAACATGAGACAGTTTTTTATTATTTCAGGAGTAAATGATTTATCAATACACTTTAGAATATTTACTGAATATTCTTTATAAGAAGGAAATAATTATAAAATGCCTAATTGATATATTTTAAACTTGTCCATGACTTCTCAGTAGCTTAATTATTGCATTGATTAAAGAAATTTTCTTTAATTTATTATATGAGATATTGTATAACTACTAATTTAATAAGTTAAGATTATAGAGTACAATTGAGATCTTTATATGTGTATATAATATTAATTTTAAATAATCATAACATGGGAATCCATGCTTTGATTAAAAACTAAGTAACCAATGTCAGAAAATATTTTAAAACAATGTATTTGAGTGGTAAAAGTATACACTCTTTGCATGACTACATTTGTAATCTAAACATTTTTGTAATAATAGAAAACTTAAAGTTTCACTTGACTGTATTCTTAATTATTAAATATTGCCTTTAACGAAGTTGTAATATACAGTAAGTACACTGTAGTTTGTTCAAATTTTGGATCAGTTAAAATACGATATCATTCTTAAGGTTTTAACACAAAGTTTTTTTTTAAATAAAATGCAGCAAATTTTTCAAAGTGATTTAAACTTCTAAGATAATTTGGTTGAGATACCTAGAAGAAAAAATCTATATCTTGAGTGTATATGACTAATCATATATTTATCTCATAAATCTGCAGATGAAATTTAGTCATTTACTAAAACTCTGATTTACAGCACATATGAATTCTTCTTTGAAACTAGGAAGTCAAAATTACATTGGGGAGAACCACTGCAAATTAAATATGCTGACCATTGTATATGAAGGTAACATTCCTGACATACCTCGAATTAAAACACTGAGTTATTTCTGCAAAACAGTTGTGTTTTACATTATATAGGTATGATACTTTTTACTCAGTGTATCTATGGGCTACTGTCATTAATATTTAAAATTCTAGTTATTACTTTTATATATTTCAAAATATTTCATGTGTGTAATACACAAAATACTGGGATAATACAAAATAGTAATAGGCGTGAATAAACATAAATGCAACCAAATGCAACTGGTTGCATTTGATTCCAGATCAAATGCATCTGGAAAATGATGCATTACAAAATGTAAATAGGTTTTTAATATAATATTTAACATATTTTATAATAATTTTAAATATTTAAAACTTGTTGTACTATTTAATTTTCCCCTGAGTATTTGGATATTGATGGAATACCTATTTTCAGAGAGCATCTCTGCTCCATGTTTTCACATTTTGGGAAATTTTACTTTATGTAAACCTAATTGGTTGATAAAATTAAAGCTTGAAATTTTGACCATACTTTCCATGAAGCTTTAGGAGTCTGAGAGAAATATTTTAATCCATTTAAAGTTATCAAATCTATATAAGATGCCTTTGTTTTTAATCACTAGTAAACAGACATGAGGCATAAAAAATATAATTTAATACAATTTATTTTGGAAAAAAATGAAGTTTAAAATTTGCAGTGCTAGGAAGTATTTTTCTTATCACAATTGTGTCTCGTGCCACAAATGCTTTAAAGAGGTGTTTTTTTTTTTTTTTCAAAACACAAAATACTTTAAGTGGCTCCTCTCTAATTAATAATCATTAGGCAATAAATACTATTAGACACCATCGAGTACATACAACTATCAAATGCAATCCTGTTGTAACAACAAGAAAAAATTGGTGTAATAATAATTTTTGTTAAAACACGAAATTATTGATGCTAGTTTCTTTGGGTGGTGGATAAGTTTTAAATAGATATCAAGTGTACAATGTTAACTTATCATAATCCTCAGCTCCACAAGGATTATTAGCAGCAAGCAGTGAAAGGGATCTACACTCTTTTTCTCTTACAAGCTTTACTCTCTTTTCCGATTCTTATTTCCTCCCTTACAGGGACTTTGTATTTTTCATAGACCCATGACTCTGTTTTACATAAATGACATTTTGTTTTATATATATATATACATATATATATGTATATATGTGTATATATATGCACATACATATGCGCATATATATATGCGCATATATATATATTTCCAGCCAACAATTTGTTTATAAGAACTCTCTATGTACCTGTAACTACATCTAATGTGTTTTTTCTGACTGTTGCATTGTTTGTCCACAGTATATACAAACTATATTTTGCACCTGCAATCATCTAATGATAGGTACGTAGAGGACCTCAACTATTGAGTATGAAAAGTGGCTATCCACTAATGAAATGTGTTAGAATTACACTAGGAAGTCAATCCAAGAGCAGAAATCTTGAGTTATAAAATTTATGCATGTCTAAATGACAAAATAATGTCAGACAATGATTAATTTTACATTCCTTGCGATGATAAAAAGTTTTTATATATCCCAAAATTCTTGCCAATACTTGTTATTATACAGATTTCTAATATTTGCCAGTCTGTTGAGTATAAATGGGTCTCTTTACTATTCACGGTCTTATTTATTCTATTTATAGTCTAAGTAATTATTAGCCTACAATGTCAGTTCAAATACATTTGTATATACTTTTCAGGGACTAGCCTATTTTGTATATAATCTACTTATTGTTATGCTTAGATAATTTTTCTAACAAGCTTCTGTATATTCATTCTTACAGTCAGTAATTTGCTATTTCAAATATTAACTCCCAGTATAAGATTATCTAGATATAATCTTTAAACTATCCTAAATTGGTTAATTTTGTCTATAGAGTTTTTTTGTCAATCAGAATAGTTTAATTTCACAATAGTTCACTCATTGTTTTTATTATTTATGCTTTTTAGATATTGTCTACAAGTTCACTCCTGCATCTTATATTATTTTTCTCTGAAGACATTTCATAGAACACTCCTCAATTTGATATTTTATCATAACTAAAATCACGCTATTCAAGTTGGCAGGTTTACTGCAGAAATGTGTGGTCTTCTCAGGCAAAAGTTATTGATTTGCTCCATCACGTTTATTTTGATTACCTGGATAATATGATGACCCACTGGGTTTCCTCATTGTACAGTAATTATATTATTATTTTGAATTAATAATTAAATTTCGGGAAGATAGTCTGACTGTATAAATAAACTATTATTTCTTATTCATGCAATGAATCATCAAAATTAATTATTTAACATAAGAAAGCTGGAAAAAATATACACTCAAAAAACAAAAGAATAAAAAACATGAAAGAATAAAGAAAGCAAAGCAAATTCAGAAATGAGATGAAAACTTTAAAAACTTAATTCACTCTATAATTAATATCCACAAATATTGGGCATGTGCAAAAAAAGAATAGAATTCTATAAAAATACTGTAAGTAAATAAGTTCTTAGAAATTTTATATGTCATACATGTGCTTAAAAAATCAGAAATAAATTTGAAGATAATTTGAGAAAGAAAAAATGAGAGAGGAAGAGATAAAGAGAAATAAATGAGAGGATTAAAAAAGTGTACTCATCCTTACAGATGAGTACCAAAGCAGAAGTAATAAAAAGTCTGTGGTTCATGACCAAAAGATTTTATAAGAAAGGATAGCTTAAACACATATTTAGCATGTGTATATATAAATGTTATTTATTTATATGTGTATATTAAATTGACATATGATAAAGGAGAAACCACAGTATGTAAAATTTTAGAACTTATTAATGATTTTAGATGCAATAATTTGTGTAACTATTCTTTGACACTTTCTTTCTAATCCCATATTACTTCTATGTGGATTGGATAGCTTTTCTATCATAAGAGAGTGCTATTCCTGTTGCACCATTTATTTCAGTATTAATGTATCTATGCATTTCTTTTTTTATATCAGTGGGTTTAATAGTTTCTTATTTCATTCACTAGGTCATAAACTTTTTCTATTATTGGTAGTCCCTTTAAGACGGCCCATTTTCTTTTATACATGTCTCCATTGTTCTTTGAATACATCTCTGTTGTCTACCACCACGAGATGTTTCAGGTTCATTTTGTACATATATTTCCCAGCAATGGAAGCAATTGTTTCTCTGAGGACACTGGTTTCTCTGTGTAAAGAATGATAATTAGGCCTGGCACGGTGGTTCTCACCTGTAATCCCAGCACTTTGGGAGGCCGAGGTGGGCGGATCACGAGGTCAGGAGTTTGAGACCAGCCTGGCCAATATGGTGAAACCCAACTTCTTCTAAAAATACAAAAATTAGCCGGGTATGGCAGCAGGTGCCTGTAATCCCAGCTACTCAGGGGGCTGAGACGGGACAGTTGCTTGAACCTGGGAGGTGGAGGTTGGAGTGTGCCAAGATCGTGCCTCTGCACTCCAGCCTGGGTGACAGAGCAAGACTCTGTCTTGGGGGAAAAAAAAAGAATAATATTTAAACCCAAGGCTGTGTGCTAATTGTGCGCATTGCTTTTGGAGTGGCATTTCTTCTTGGGCATCTTAATGGACAGAGATAGGAAACAGAGGCATGCATTCACAGCCATTCATACCTACGTGCATATGTATGTATGTGTGCACACTCAGACTCATACACATATGCACATATGCAAACACACAGAGTAGAGATTTCTACATTTAAAATCATGATTTCACTATGATCCCTTTTATTTCAAACAAAATGGCAGAATTTATCCTCTCTTCCATATCTATATTTCTTTTCTCTGTTAATAAAAAAAATTATCCAATATATATTTACTTGTCTGTCCTTGAACATACATATCATAGTTTTAAATTCTCTACATGATGAGTCTGTGAAAAATAAACAAAAGTCTATCAATTAGAGTGCTGATATCCTCAGGAATATTATATATAATATATATAAATATCACCAATATATATTTGGATGGCCAAAATGCTATATTCCAAAATTTCTAAGTTAATTACTTTTCCCCACTTTTGTGTGGTGTAGTTATGTTATTTATTTATTTAACTATATATGTAGTTAATGATTCGATATTATGCTTTACTTCATCTATCCATAATTGATGTTATCTAACTCACTTACAATATGCTTTTAAGGATTGTTTCCCCATTCTTGTTTATTATAGTTATTTCCTTTATTTGAGTATTTGAAATGTTACTTTCTTAGTTCAGGTGCCACACAATGTACCATGGATTGGGTGGCCTAAAAGCAACATTATTTATCAAAGTTCTGGAAGCTGGAAGTCCCAGATTAAGGTGGCAGCACTGTAAGGTTCTGATGAGGACCCTTTTCTGAACTGCAGAATGCTGATTTCCAGTTGTGTCTTATAATGGTAAAAAGCGAGCTACCTAGTTCTGTGGCCTTGTATTTATTTTCCTTTTTCTTTGAGAAGGGTCTTGCTATGTTGTCCAGCCAAACTCCCAGACTCAAGAATTCTCCGGCCTCAGCCTTCTGAGTAGCTAGGACTTTATATAGCTTATTCTTATGAAGGTACTAAGCCCATTCCTAAGGGCTCCACCCTCATGACCTAATTACACTCAAAAGCCCCACCACCAGATACCATCATATTGAAATTACCAATTCAACATATAAATTTTGGGGGGACACAAATATCCAATTGCTTGTATTTGACACATAACCAAGTCAAAATTAGTTCAGAATTATATAAAAAGGGCCAGTCAGAAAAGTGATGTTTCTTCCCATTACTTTTATCATTTTCACCCCATTTCTTTCCATTTTCTCTAGGTAACCAAGCTTGTTAGGCTATACTTTATCCTATGTGATTTATTTTTGCAATATTATGCAAATACCAATATATTTTACTGTCCTCTCTTATTTTTACCCAAAATGCCATGGTAAATGTCATTAATTTAAATATTAAAAGTAGAGAGTGACTGGTTTAAGAACGACTATGTCATATAGACAGGTCAGGAAATATTTTATGTCAAAGCACTATTTATACTGAGACCCAGGAAGAAGACAGAAAGTTCTATGAGGTAGCAGTTTCTATAGCTCTTGAATGTTGATTTTTGTTTTTATAATTTGGATATTTAATTTTTTATATGTCTTTAATTGTTTTGACTTCATGATATAGTCCCTTAAATCACAGATCATAATATATTCTTCGTGTATGGTTTATTATTTATACAATGAATAAAAACCCATAAAACTATAATTTCATAAAAGTTAATTTTTGAAAACTTGTGTGTGTTATGATTGGATCAGTATTTCTTCATGTGATTCACAGTACAAAATTTAAAGCTGAAATCTGCTTCATGCTTGCTATCTTGTTATATATTATCAAGATTGCTTATGTTTTGTAGTGAATAGAAATGAAAAATTGAGTTATATAACAAAGAGACTTGTGGCAGAATAGTCATCAAACATGTTATTGCTATGTGATTTTATGTTACAAAAATTACAGCTGAATTTTAAGAGGAATGGGACAGATATAGGTCATGAAAAATAAAATAATTGAAAACATAAGACATATTTAAAATAATCTATTGCTTAATTCTAATATCCTCTTAATATACATTTACACATTTAAATCTATTTTGCTTGTCTTAACAAGATTGCATAATGATACTTCCAATATATTTAATATTTACTTAGCCCTGGTATATTCAATTATTCATTCAATCCTAGAATATACAAATAGTTTCAAAATTATTAGATAACACACTGAGTAACAAATGTACTAATTGAACTACATTTGTTTATATTCCTTTTGGCATTAGCCTGAGTTTGGATAGCCAAAATGCTATATTCCAAAATTTCTAAATTAATTCGTTTTCCCTAGTTCTGGGTGGTATAGTTATGTTATTTATTTAAAATATGGTAATTTGTTTCTATTTATATTCCATTTAGAGTTTTCTTTTGCTTTTATGATTTATGTAAGTATGTAAAACATTAATATAACTCCAAGAGATATATACAAAAATGTATATTCAGAAAATTACTGTGGTTCATTTTTGTTTCCTTTTATTATTGAACAATTTTTATACCACAAAATGTGCCCTCTTAAAAGTTTGCAATCCATAATTTTAGTACATTTATTATATTTCCTTTCTCAACCATTTTAATCTATTTTCTCTATCTGACATTAAATAAACTTAATACATCATTCAACTTTTATTCTACACTCAGTATTGTGTCTTACACTTTACTGTGATTACCTCATGTTTACATATATAGGCCTCACTTATGGATGAAGTTACTGAGCTTAAGAGAGTTTACATAAATTTTTCAATATCATATCATTGTGCTCATGAATCAGATTTAGAAGCCAGGTCATCTGAGGCCGTATTCCATGTACATAGTAAGTCCCAAACTGCTTCTCTACTGCTGTAATGCTGCTCCAAATACTGTAGCACCTCATCTAGATTTTTGTCAATGTGCCCAACTAGTATATTTGCTACTGTCCTGCCTTACCTATGGTCTTTTCGTCACAATGCAGCCAAATGATCCACTGAAAACCTCAGGTCAGATCATGTCTTCTCTCTGTTTGAATTCCTACAATATTTCCCCTTTGAATGGAAATAAAATCCACAGTACTTAAAGGGGCTAATGTTTCTCCATGGTCCTTACCCTCGTTTTTATGGATTCATCTTCTAACTCTGTCTTGATAGTTGATATGTCAACCACACTAGCCTCTTTGCTGGATACCAATCAGGTTCTCTCCTTTAATGTTATTATTATTATTTTAATTCTCACTCTTTCCACATATCCTCATGTTTTTTGCACTCTCTATTCTACATATCTTAGCTTATCATGAGTCATTTCCTGACCACAGTTCACTTTTTCCCTGCCCCAGCATTTTGGATCCCCTTACCCTGTTTGGTTTCCTCTGTAGTGCTTATTGATGATTGGCATAGGTTAAAATTCACGTACATGATTCTCTTGTGTTCACTAGAATCACTGCAAGGAATATGGTGGCTTTGTCACTGCTGTATTTCCAGGACACATAATATATACTTGTCCAACAAAACAAAAGATTAGGTTTTAAAGACCCAAAGCTGATGATGGGCTACAAAATGTGGAGTAGAATTAGTTTACTAATTCTCTACCCTAGAAATACATAGAAAAGAAATAAACTAAATAAGGAAGGAAGGCACTAACATCTGCTATTGAATTGATTATAATTATACTAATGAAACTTGATATTGCCATTTCTTACCACATGAATAATTATACAATAGCTTATCTGCATGAGAACATATATGGGTGTAAATTAATGCAAATCAGAGTCTAATGAAGAGTCACCTGTATGTAAATTATTCAGACCAATTAATTGTATAAAACTGTATAAGAATAATTGCAAAACTCCTTAAAATTAATTTCTTGCAGCAAAAAAATGGAGGAAGTTCATGCAGCATTTTGCTGCTGTGTGACTAGCTCTAAATTGCAGACATTCATTGCATGAACAGCTTTAGCTAAATATGGAATAATAAGGATCTTTTGGAAAACAGAAGCTGCTAAATATTCAAAAGGTATTTGTTCAGATCTAGTTGAAAGGTAAAGCTGTAACGAATGATGTTTAATAGACTCTGACAAGTATTTAGAATAAAAGCATGTCACAAATTATATTACAACCATGGAAACGCTAACCACTGATAAATTGAACATAAAATTCTCCTTATCCCAATTGATTGACAGAGGGAACAGTAAACACATTTCATATAAAATCTACCTTGACTCGTTGATTGGAAACCTTTCTTATCTGCTGAAATTTGACCTTTGCTAACACATAGCAACAGATCTAAGCTTGATATATCTTTTTTCTTTTTTCTTTTTCTTTTTTGTTTTGAGACAGAGTCTTGCTCTGTAGCCCAGGATGGAGTGCAGTGGCGCGATCTCAGCTCACTGAAACCTCTACCTCCCAGGTTCAAGTAAGTCTCCTCCCTCAGCCTCCCAAGCAGCTAGGACTACAGGGGCGTGCCACCATGCCCAGCTAATTTTTTGTATTTTTAGTAGAGACGGGGTTTCACCATGTTAGCCAGGATGGTCTTGATCTCCTGACCTGATGATCTGCCCACCTCGGCCTCCCAAAGTGCTGGGGTTACAGGCATGAGCCACTGTGCCCGGCCTTGTTCTTCCTTTTTTAAATTTATATTTTCTCAATGGAACATTTCAGAATGTATGGAAAAAGTCAAAGGATTGGCAGAAGAAGAATGAGGAAGAAGAAAATATTTAATCCCTACTTTTAAAGCACTTTTAGATTCTGTTTCACGTTAACTTGTGATATCTGCTATGGGGTGTTTTCAAAAGACAATAGCTTATTAATTTACTCATATGACAAAATGAATGATTTTTTCATTTAGACCAGTAACAACAAAGGAGATGAAACAGCAAAGAAGATGGAAACTTTAAGACATAATGTGAGTTTGCTGTACCTTTTGGAAACATTTAATTTTGTTATAAAGAATAAGAAAAAATAGGAAAGATAAAATTCATAAGACAAGTTAAACACGGATAATAAATAACCTATTTGTTCATGGACTATTGATACATTAATAGGATACATTAGGTATACATAAAGGATGAGGAAATAACACGAAAGATTTAGATACCCTAAGATAGGCTAAATGTAAAGTAAGTTAGATGTAGGAAACAATAAAGATAGTAACAATATATAGATAATTTGATGAAACAAGAGTATCACTTTTAGATAGAAATACATGAAAACGTTATGATTATGGCACTTCTGGGCTGACAGCTATATTTCTCCTAAATTGGCCACCCATTGATGACGCTCGGTATGGTCCCACTCTGCCTCTGCCCATATGTGCTCAGCCCAAAAAATACAGATAAAACTCGTAGCTGTTCAGCAGGATAATTGGCAAGCTACAGCTATTGGCAAAGCATATTTTAATGTATCATTCTAATATAAGATGTGTGTGTATCATTGGCCTACACATTTTCCATCTGTTGGAGTTCCTGTGATCAAACTTTGACTCTGGTCCTTATAACCAAACCATCTGTGGAGAATGGTACAGTGAGGGTAAAGGGGAGGGGAGAAACAAATAGATAGATAGGAAATAGATTACATATGAATGTTGCATAACCCAGGATTCAAGTGGTGTGATCCTTCCACAAATGTGTGCCTTATCATAAGTATATTTCCCTCTATAGCATCTTTCTCCTGCTTCTCTTAATGCATTTCAATTTAATTTGTTAAGCTGTGTGTTTCAACCACCTTAAATTGGTTTGTGAGTGATTCTGTCCCATGACATCTGAGATATAGTTCACCTGGTATTGTACTTGGAGGTTACCACTTCATTAAGCTAATTCCCCATATGATCAGGCACTGATGCCCTTAAAACCTGGCAAAAGGGTCAAATATATTGGGCCACTTTTTTCTGAAGCTTTACTGGGTCTCATTTTCATATATACCTCTCCCCATGGGCCAAGAAAATGCTCCCACTTAAGAGTTCATGCCTCCACTTTGTAGATCATGCTGTGGGTGCCTGAGAATGAAATTCTGAGTCACAATTTTTCTGAGACCCATATTAGTGTCTGCATGGGCTCTTACTCTAGTTCTGTCCCTGTAGATCGAGGCCAAGATGACTTGTTCACAATATAGATAAACAAAACTTGACCATGTGGGCAGCTGTGTTCACCTGCATGCTCTCAAGTTTCCTCCTAGTGCAGAGTCAGGGAGGGAGGCAATTGTGAGAGGGAGGCCAGGACTGGCACTGTCTATGGTGCTATATTTCACCCTGGCAATAAAGGAAACTCAATATTTTCAAATTCAAACTTGGATTTTCAAGAGTTTATAAAGGTACATTCGACAAAGTGGAAGCATAGATTATACTTTATTTCACAATCTGGTAACTTTTAAGTCTCTAGACATATGGTATGTGGGCTGCCATTTGTACCCAACCTTCTTGCAAGTATTATGGCTGAGTCTGCCTTAAGGCCTTTATTTATCTATCTAAAGAAGGAAAATGTAATAGTATGCAAAAGTAAAGTGATTTTTGAAGAAATACCAGAACTTTGACTCAAATATTACATAATTTTAAAATGATTTTGCTTCTCTAAAAATTATGTAGCATTTTGATTTTTTGATTTTTGGAAAATATTGCAAACAAAATAGCTAGTGCTTAAGGAAAGGCAGACTGGAACAGATAAATGAGGTAATGGAAACTTTGGGCACTTTAATTGTTAATAATAAGATTTGGTGGCAAAAATCAAATACTTTAGTGAAGGCTAGAGTGGGGTCAATGTTGGAGCAGTGCATGTCTAGACTTTGTTATGGATACCATATTTCAGTCAGTTCTTCTGAAATCAAACTGTTTTTAAACAGACCAAAAAACTCCAGGGCAAAACTCTCTTATTTATGCACTTAGACTGCCACTTTTTAAAAAATTTTATTAGCTACCTGCCTTTTCTTGTCAAATTCTCCTGATAATTTTATTTAATGTATAGAAGAGTAATGATTTTATACATACTTTTGAATATTTAGTTATGCAATAGATAAAATACTTGCAAACCCACTAATTTTCATGATGTCTCCTAAAAATATTGGCAAATGTGGTGATGTTTATGAGAACTGCCTTGCCTATTGATCAATCTTTACTAAAAACTTAAGAGTTTTATTCATCTATATCTCTAATATAATGTATAATTTATCATCAGTGGTAAATAAAAATAAGTTTTAAAACAGAAAACAATGTAATTCAATTAAAAAAAAACCTGAGATACAAAAAGAGAACTTCAGAAATTATGAACCTCCAAAATTTTTCAGAGTAATTTTGCATGATCAAACACAAAAGTCACTTCTGTAAAGGAAAAGTTAAAAAATGTATTACTAAACATTTTTAAAAAGATATTTTATACTTAAAAATTGCTGAAGAAAATAAATATAAGTAAAAGATAAATTGATTTTTATACTTGATAAAAAATATAAAGTACAAAAATGTGAGAACCTATATATGCCCTACATTAATTTTATTGTTTTCCAGAAAAACAAAAACATAAATTAAGAATGAGGAGAGAGTAGGAATAAACAAGAAAGAAAATGTTAAAATGATGAAACTGTCAAATAGAGATAATTTTATATCTTTCTTCTCTATTTGAGTTCCTTGTATTACTTTTTCTTGTCTGATTTTTCTTGCTAATACTTCTAGTACAATAGAAGTGGGGAGAGTGTATGTCCTTGCCTTAAACCACATTTTAGAGGAAAAGTTTTCAGTTTCCTTCCATTGATTATGATATAGTGATGCATGAGTTTTTAATAAATTACTTTCATTATGATGAGATATTTTTCTTCTACATCTAAAGTGTTGAGCGTTTTTATCAAAAAAGGATGAACTTTGTAGAATACTTTTCAGTGTCAATTTAGATGATCACGTAATTATTTTTTGTTTTTCAGTCTGTCAATGTATGCATCATATTGATTAATTGACATATGTTAAAGCAGCCTTGAATTCCAGAGATAAATTCCACTTGATGTATAATCGTTTTGTTGTGTTGTTAAATTTTATTTACTAATATTTTATTAAGAATTTTTGTATCAAGTTTTACTAGAGATACTAGCCTGTAGTTTTCTTTTCTTGTATATGTTTTTCTGGCTTAGGTAGAAAGCTGAGGCTAGCCTCATAAAATATGTCACAAAGTAATCCCTCCCCCTTTGTTTTTTGAAGAGTTTAAGAAGTATT
The DNA here is from genome assembly GCF_028885625.2 of Pongo pygmaeus. NCBI lineage: Eukaryota > Metazoa > Chordata > Mammalia > Primates > Hominidae > Pongo > Pongo pygmaeus. The sequence continues at coordinate 95,864,434 of NC_072387.2, read as the reverse complement.
GACATTTGTCTTTCAAAGTTTGCTAGAATTTAGCCATGAAGCCATCTGGTCTTGGACGTCTCTTTGTTGGAAAGTTTCTTTGTCTTTAGCTTGTTTGTTTTTCCTTTTTGCTTTTTTTGTGTGGGTACATGGTAAGTGTATATATTTACACATGAGATATTTTGAAACAAATATACAATGTGTAATAATCACATCAAGGTAAATGGGGTATCTATGACCTCAATAATTTAACCTTTGTGTTATAAACAATTCAATTATACCTTTTTAGTTCTTTTGAGATGTACAATTAAATTATTATTGACTACAGTCACCCTGTTGTGTGATCAAATGCTAAATCTTATTCATCCTATTTTTTGTACACATTAAACATTCCCATTTCCCCCAACCTCCACTATCTTTCCCAGCCTCTGGTAACCATCCTTCTGCTCTATATCTTCATGAGTTCAATTGTTTCAATCTTTGTCTCCCACAAATAAGTGAAACATGTGAAGTTTGCCTTTCTGTGACTGGTTTATTTTACTTAACATAATGACCTCCAGTTTCATTCATGTTGTTGCAAATTACAGAATTTCATTGTTTATACTGGCTGACTAGTATATTGGATACCTATGTATCCATTAGGTATACATAACAAATGTTTTCTATCCATTTGTCTGTTGATGGACATTCAAATTATTTCCAAATTTTGGCTTTTGTGAATGTTGCTGCAAAAAACATGAGTGCAGATATCTCTTCAATATACTGATTTCCTTTATTTGGGGTATATGCCTAACAGTAGGATTCCTGGGTCATACGGTAGCTCTGTTCTTAGCTTTTTGGGGAATGGCCAAATTGTTCTCCATAGTGGTTGTGCTAATTTACATTCCCACCAACAGTGTACGAGGGTTTGCTTTTCTTCACATCCTTGCCAGCATTTGTTATTGCCTGTCTTTTGGGTAAAAGCCATTTTAACTAGGCTGAGATATTACTGAATTGTAGTTTTGATTTGCATTTCTCTGATGAGCAATGATGTTGAGCACCTTTTCATATGCCTGTTTGCCATTTGTATGTCTTGTTTTGAGGTATGTCTTGTTTTGAGAAATGTCTGTTCAGCTGTTTGCGCATTTATAAATAAGATTATTAGATTCTTTCCTATATAGTTGTTTGAGCTCTTTAAATATTCTGGTTATTAATCTCCGGTTAGATAGGCAATTTGCAAATATTTCTCCCATTCTGTGGGTTGTCTCTTCACTTTGTTAATTGTTGCCTTTCCTGTGCAGAAGCTTTTCACCTTGATATGATTCCATTTGTTTATTTTTGCTTTGGTTGCTTATGCTTGTAGGGTTTCACTCAAGGGACAGATACGGGTAGAAAGTTTATTCAAAGGAATAATAACAAATAACTGTCTAAACTTAGAGAAAAATATCAGTATTCAAGTACAAGGTTATAGAACACCAAGCAGATCTAACTCAAATTAGACTAACTCGAGACACTTAAAAATAATTAACATACAATAAAGCTCCAATATTTCTGGCCACAGGCTTTTCAGTGGAAATCGCACAGGGTAGGAGAGACTGGCATGACATATTTAAAGTGCTTAAATTATTTTTTTTACCCTGGAATAGTATATCCGGTGAAAAGATCCTTCAAACATGAAAGAGAAATAAAAACCTTCCCAGAGAAACAAAAGCTGAGGGAGTTCATCAGTGTCAGACCTCTCCTACAAGAAAAGCTAAAGGGAGTTTTTCGAGCAGAAAGAAAAGAATGTTAATGAGCAAAAAGAAATTATCTGAAAGGACAAAACTCACTAGTAATTGTAAATACACAGATAAACACAAAATAGTATAATACTGTTAGTCACATGTAAACTACTGACTTTTATTTATTTATTTTTTTAATATATGGATCCAGGCAGAAGTGCAGTGGCTCAATCTCTGCTCACTACAACTTCCGCCTCCCAGGTTCAAGCAAGTCTCCTGCCTCAGCCTCCTGAGTTGCTGGGACTACAGGCAGCCACCACTACGCTCAGCTAATTTTTTTTTTTTTTTTTTTTTTTTTGTATTTTAGTAGAGACTACTATGTTGCCCAGGCTGTTCTCTACCTCCTGAGCTCAGGCAATCTGCACACCTCAGCCTCTCAAAGTGCTAGGATTACAGGGATGAGCCACCGCACCCGGCCAACTACTCACATCTTAAGTAGAAAGACAAAAAGACAAACTGATAAAAAATAATAGCTACAAAACTTTTTTAAAAATAGTACAATAAGATACAATAGAAACAACAAAAAGTTAAAAAGCAGGCCAGGCGCAGTAGCTCATGCCTGCAATCCCAACATTTTGGGAGACTGAGGCAGGCTGATCACCTGAGGTCAGGAGTTCATGACCAGCCTGGGCAGTATGAAGAAATCCCATCTCTACTAAAAATACAAAAAATAGCTGTCATTTTGTTCTTTGTTTTGTTGTTGTTTCATGGTTTTCTCTTCTTCATTCCTTGCTGTGGGGCTCTGATCCGCCCCCAACCTCCGGCAGTGTCTAGGGGTGAGTGTTTACAGCTGAAGCCTCAGTGGGCGTGTATTACAGGGTGTTTTTTTAGTTTGCTGTCTATAGGCCGTTTGTGTTAACCAGCTCAATAGCTCAATTAGACCCCTTTCCTTTTCAGAAGGAGAGAGAGATTTCTGTATCCTGGGGTTTTTTGTCTTGGTGTAAAGGAAGAATTGGATCACACATGGGCTTGGAGAATGAGTGCAACGTTTTATTGAGTGGAAGTAGCTCTCAGCAGATGGGGGAGCCAGAAGGGAGATGGTTTTCCTCTGGAGTTGGGCTGCTCGGCGGCCTGACTCTTTTTCGACCACTCCAGCCAAACTCTGCATCCTTCTGCAATTGATGGCCTGCTAGACTGCCTGTGCCTTTCAACATGCTCTTCCAGCAGTGTGATCTTGACGACCAGCTCCTTGTGTCGTCTTCCGCCAATGTGTTTCTCATGATGTCCAGCAGGTAGTGTGTGTACCCGCTAGGGTCTCAGGTTTTTATAGGCCCAGGATGGGGACATGGCAGGCCAGGGTGGTCTTGGAAAATGCAACATTTGGGCTCGGAAGCAGGAGTGTCTGTCCTCACCTAGGTCTGTGGGGGTGGGGCCCTAGCCAGTGACCATGCCCTCCATGCACTTCCCTTCCCCTTTTTCCATATCATTTAAAGGGACCATTGTCTTCCCTTCCCAGCACTCCCGTATCATTTCCCCCCTCTGAAGAGGTACATCAAACTGACGTTAGAATATGTAGGACGACCAGTCTTAGCTGCTTCCTGCTGACAAGGGCATTGTTTTGGGGAAAATAGCAGCCAGATTCCTTCCAGAGTCTGTCTAAGGGTTCCTAGCAAAGGGGAGCCATCGTCCAATGGTCTGGTCACCTGATCATTTGGAATTTGATGGCTTCTAGGTGCAAGAGAAAAAAGCAAGTTTTATAAGGTTAAGTATGCATGGGTTAAACATACGTATTATACAAGGAAATAATTTAATGCCAAAGATCACATTGACAAGAATTACAATATACTAACAACAGCATTGTACCCCTAGCTGTTTCACCCTGGTGAAAGAAATTAAACTTTGTATGGGAGCAGTTCAACTTTAGAAGAGAGATAACTATTCTTGCCCTATCTTTTAGCAGTTAATAGGTGCACCATGGGAATTCCTGTGTTTGTGGGCTTGCCTGGTGGCCATTAAAACTTCCATCTCTTTCCTGTGTTTGCTTTCTTTCCTGGGCCTCCCTGTCTCTATTATAAAAGATTGACATAGCCACTTTCAGGAGGTCCTCTAATGTACTATTTGGTCCCAGGGCCCGTTTTTTGTAACTTCCTCCTGATATCAGGGGGTGCCTGAGTAATAAATGTATCCTTTAGGATTAGTTGTCCCTCGACTGAATCAGGAGATAGAGAGGTGTGCTTTACCAAGGCCCCTCTTAGCCTTTCCAGGAAGGCAGTGGGATTTTCATCAACTTCCTGGTCAATCATGGGCCACTTAGTATAATTGAGAGGCTTGGTCCTAGTTCTATGTAGGCCTTCCATTATGCACACCTGAAAGTGACTCCTCTTCTAATCTTCCACCTCATCATTGGGATGCCATTTAGGGTCATTCACTGGTACTACTTCTCTTCCAGTTGGATAATATTTGCACCCTTCCCTGACACTATATGTGATCCAACGGTCATCCCCAATTCTCTCTGCTGCTTGCAGAACAGCCTGTTTTTCAGTGTCCATCAGGGTCTGATTCAAAAGTAACATAATGTCTCTCCAGGAGAGTTCAGATATTTGGGTCAAATTCTTGAAAGCCTCTCTATATATGTCAGGGTCATCTAAAAGCTTTCCAAGATCTCCCTCAATTTGCTTTAAGTACCGTAGGGAGAAGGGGACCTGGAACTTACTGGGCCAAAATTCACTGGGCACCTGTTGGAGGGGCAGGAGTGAGACCGGGGCTTGTTTAGAGCAAGGATTTCTAGGAGGGGGCATATGAGAGGCTCAAGCTGGATAGGGAGGTCTGGGTGTACCTGGAGGAGCAGGGCAGGAGGGAGCTGGCTCCTCTGCTGGAGGTGCCTTTGGGACTCTTATCTTTACCTCCCTGTGCTTGCCCATTGCAGCCTTCCCTGAGACAGCAACAGGCGGGCTGAATCAATGCTACATTGTCAGTAAAGGTCTGGATTGCCTCGCAAGGTATAGAAAGCCTGTACATACGCGGCCTCAGACCATCTGTCCTCAGGTCTACAGAAAACTTCCAACTGCGAGATTGTATCAAAATGGTTGATACAATCTGGTATCAGATTAGTTCCTTCCTGAGGCCAAGCTAGTCCTTCCTGTAAATTATAATTTGGCCAAACCTTGGTGCAGAGGGCTATGAGGCACTTTTCCTCCAGATTCTGAGTGTCAAAGAAGTCCCAGTGGTTCAGGATACACTCCAGAGGAGTATAAGCTGGCAGTGGTGAGGAGAACTGGTTGCCCATTCTGAAAGACAGGGAATAAAGGCGTCCCTCATTCCCTTCCTTCATTCAGCAAAAACTCGCGGTGTGATGGAGAGAGAAAGTGAACGTCCTCATTTCACTCCACCCCTTATGACTGAGCCCTGGTGACCTTGGCAGGTGCCAGTCATAGGTACAAATATGGTATGTACCCATGAAGCAGGGAAAACCTGGAAAGTAGGAATTAACCGCCCTCACCTACACCTCCGTTTCTCCCTGCTGTTAGAAAACTTTGAGTTCCCTGGGCCTGTTTATGCCATGAGGCGTGGCCTCCTTCCATGGAGTGGGGGGTTCAGTTAGTGAGAATTGGTCCAGCCCATTTACATTGTGCCTGTTGCCTGGCTTTGGATTCCTCAGACCTGTTTTTGCTGTGGTTTGTTTTGTTTTGTTTTTGTAGGGCCCCAGCCTGAAGCTTGGAATCAAGTTTGGGACTGAAAAGGTATTTTCAAGACTGTTTGTATCCGTAGAGAGTATCTCAAATGCACCCTGCTGAATTTGCAGTTCTCAGCCAACAGGGGTCGTTCCTCTGTTAACTTCCCTATCAGAAACAGAGCAGCGGGGAGGCCTCTCACAGAGCAAAGGAAAAAGGAGAAAACACTTTAAGGGGCAAAAAGGAGGAGATTCTGGGGGAAAAAAAACCCTTGCTTAGTGAAACTGGGCCCCCGAATCCTTACATCTTTCCCCAGTTCAGACCGGGTTGAATTCCTTGGCCAGAGGAGAAAAGGTTCCACCGGACTGGCAGGCAAGAAGTGCTCATCTGTTGGCCCTGTGGGGTCATGACTAATAAAAACTCATTTTAATTTCATGCCTCTGCCTTGTAACTTTTTGTTGTTTCTGACGTTGATGAACACCATCAGCTTTTGTTTGTCTGGAAAAGATTTTATTTATCTTTCACGTTTGAAGGATATTTTCACTGAATATATTATTCTAAGTTTGTTTTTTTTTTCCTACAGCACTTTAAGTATGTTATGTCAGTCTCTCCTGGCTGTAAGGTTTCCACTGAAAATGTTTTAGCCAAACAGTGTAGCTTCATTGTATGTTATTTGTTTCTTTTCTCTTGCTGCTTGTAGAATCATTTATTTATCCTTGACTTTTGGAAGTTTATTAAATGTTTTGAGGTAGTCTTATTTGAGTTGAACTAAATTTTATAGCCGTGCTTTATTCTTACATATTTTGTCTTTGTGACTATGTATTTTAAAATAACCTGTCTTCAAGCTCCCAAATTCTTTCTTCTGTTTGATCAATTCTGCTATTAACAGACTCCCAGGCACTCTCCAGCATGTCAATTGCAGTTTTCATCTTTAGAATTTATTTTTAATTATTTAAATCTCTTTATTAAATTTATCTGATAGAACTCTGAATTCTCTCTCTTTGTTATCTTAAATTTCTTCGAGTTTCCTCAAGTCAGCTATTTTGAATTATCTGTCAGAAAGTTCTTATAACTCTGTCTCTCTGTGATTGGTCCTTGGTGCCTTTAGTTCATTAGGTAAGGTCAAGTTTTCCTGGATGACCTTGATCCTTGTGGATGTTCTCAGTGTTTGGGCATTGAAGCACGAGGTATTTATTGGAATCTTCACAGTCTAGGCTTCTTTGTACCTATTTTCTTAGGAAGGCTTTCCAAGTATTCAAAGAGACTTGGGTATTGTGATATAAATTTGTGGTCATTGCAGCTTTATCTGTGTTAGTGGACACCCCAAGCCCAATGATGCTGTGGTTCTTGGAGACTCATAGAGCTACCAATTTGATTGTCTTGGATAAGCTCTGCAAGAATTCTGTGGATTAACAGGCAGAAACTTGTCCTTTTCCCTTACTATCTCCCTAACATACAGTTTCTCTCTCTGTGCTGAGCTGCCTGCAGCTGGGTGCGATGTGGCAAAAGCACCCCTGTGGCCACCACCACCGAGATCGTGCTTGGTCAGATCTGAAGCCAATACAACACTGGGTCTCACCCTAGACCCATTGTAAACTGCTGTGCTACCACCTATGTTTACTCAAGGACCTTGGGCTCTATAATCAACCAGTAGCAAAACCAACCAGACTTGTGTCCTGCCTTTACTGTGCAAGTGCCCCTGGCCCCTGAGTGAGTCCAGAGATGCTGTCTGGGAGCCGGGACCTAGAGTCAGAAAACTTAAAATCTACCTGGTGCTCCATTCTACTGCAGCTGAACTGGCACCCAAACCGTAGGACAAAGTCCTTCCCACTCTTCCCTCCTCTTACCCCAGGCAGACGAGTCTCTCCCCACTTCCACAGGCCCACAGATAATACTGTCAGGCTATAATCGATGTTCACCTAAGGCCTGAGGGCTCTTCAGTCAGATTCTGGTGAATGCTGCCAGGCCTGGGACTCACCCTGCAGGGCAGTGGACTCCCCTCTGGCTCCAGTAAGGTCCAGAAATGTTGTCCAAGAGCCAAGGCCTGGAAATGGGGACCCCAAGAGCCTTCTTGGTGCTCTACCCCACTGTGACCAAGGTGGTAGCTAAGCTGTAATTCAAAGTCCCCTTCACTTCCTCTACTTTTTTCAAGCAGAAGGAGTCTCTCCTTATAGCCATCAATTGTGAATGTGCTAAGTCACACTTGAAGCCAGCATATCTCAGAGTCTCCCTCAAGGCCCACGGAGTTTACTACCTGGTTACCACTGCTGATTATTCAGGATCAAAAGGCCCTTTAGTCAGCAAGTGATGATCCCTACCAGGGGTGGGTCCTTTACTTCTAGGCAGCAGGTTGCCTTCTGGCCTGGGATGTGTCAGAAGTATCATCCAGAAGCTAGGGCCTGGAATGGGGGCCTTGTAATTATCACTCATGCCCTGTCTTACTGAGTGTCTGAGCTGGTATCTAAGTTGCAAGACAAAGTCCTTTTTGCTCTTCCCTCTCCTCTTATTAAGCAGAAGGAAGGAGTCTCTTTTGGAGCTGCAAGCTGTGCTGCCTACGGTTAGAGGAGGGGTAGAACAAACACTCCCTTAGCTGCCCTGGCTGCTGTTTCACTTGATTGCATATTCCCAAAGTCCACTAGCTCTGAGCCCAGCATAGCATTAGCACTTGCCAAAAAGTTGCAGTTCTTGTGTCCTAGACTGTTTTTTAAGTCTATTTAGGACGCCAGAGCACTTTAGCTCACAGTACTGAGGCTTGGGGAAACTCAAATTCTGACCACTGGGATGGGCGATTCCCCTCTGGCTAGGGGTCACATAAATGCTCATTTTGTGAGCCTTAGCTGAGTTCTGCCCAGTGTTTTCAGCACTAAGTTCAATGCAAAGTCTCACAATTGCTGCAGTCTTTCTCCCCCAATACACAGACTCTCCATGTCATTTGGAAGGTTCAAGGGAGAGAAGTGACATAGGCAATTGAAGTCTGTTTTTTTCTACCCTATTCAGTGCCTTTTTCAGCAATATAAAGTTACAACCAGATACTGTTGTCATCTACCTGATTTTTGGTTCTTATAAAGTGCTTTTGATGTGTAAATTGTTGTTAAGTTTGGTGTTCCTGTGGGGAAGGATGGTCTGTGGAGGCTTCTATTTAGCCATCTTGCTCTGCCTTCTCCTGGAAGGTTTCCAATTATTACTTCAATATCTCTGTTAGTTTTTGATCTGTTCAGACTTTTTATTTCTTTTTTATTCAACCTTGGTAGGTTGTAGTATTCTAGGAATTTATCCATTCCCTCTAAGTTAATCCAATTATTGGCGTATAATTGTTTATAATAGTCCATTACAATCTCCTGTTTTAATTACTGAAGCATCTGTTGTAATGTCTCCATTCTCATTTTTGATTTTATATATTTAGGTCTTCTCTCTTTTTTCTTAGTCTAGCTGAGGGTTTGTAAATTCTTTGTAATTTCTTTATTCTTTAAAAAAAACTACCTTAGTTCCATTGATTTTCTTTCTGTGTTTTCTATTCTCTATTTGATTTATTTCTGCTCTGGTTTTTATTCTTCTTTTCCTGCTAAATTTAGATTGAGTTTTTTTTTTTTTAACTCCTTGAAGTGTAATGTCAGGCTATTTGTTTGAGATCTTTCTTCTTTATAAAGAAAAGGTACTGAAAGTTGCTTATGTTCAGATAAAGACTATCAAAATGTCAAAAAATGCAAAGTATTTATGGCACCTATAATAATCCATACCGGAGAAAACTCAAATTTTAAAAAGAAAAAAATAATATTCTAAAATGTTCACAGAAAACAAAACAAAACAAATACACAAACTAGGTAAATGCTTTTTAAAAAAGTATATTGAACCTATAACTCTATACCCAACCAAACCATGGATTAATTCTAAGTAAATAATGAAATAAGTTTCAAAATGTGCAAGGACTCAGCACTTCCATGTAATACACATGGAAGTTATATTTGTATATTTTTTGAGCATCACCAACCTATCACAAGTAAAGAGGTCTCTGATTGAAAAAAAAAAGGCAATGACGAATGCTGTAAATAATAACAGCTCTATAACAAATCTAGAAAACATTTGACCCTATTAACGTTACTGTGTCTAAGGCTGGTTCCATTTGTAAAGTTTTCACATGGTAATGTAGCATGAATTTGTGATACATAGAAATTTAAACTTGTACTGGCTACAAGAAGCATGTAAGTTAATTTGGATCTTCAGGAGGGAAGAGGAAAAAAAAAGCCTCCACAATGAAGACATTTTCCCAATATGAAAAAAGACAAAAGGATACATTGTGTTTTGTACCATAAAAAATTATGGTATTTTATGGTATATGATTATATATATAATATATAGGTATTCCCTAGAATTCCCTAGAATTTATATATATGTTTTAGGACATATAATATATGTATACACACACACACACACACACACACACACATATATATATACACACGCATATATTCTAGGGCACATAAGTATACATTTCCCTAGAATGTAGTGATATGGTAAACTTGCCTATTTATAAGAAGGAAAAAGGCAATTACACACACACACACACACACACACACACACACACACACAGAGCCCTACATTGCTCAATGTTGGGAATACATTCTGAGAAATGCATCACTAAGCGATTTTGTTATTCAAATGTGTACTATTCTATATTTTTAGTTTTTACTTTTTAAACCTTTTTCTTAAAAACTTCAGACATGAACACACATGTTAGCTTAGTCCTACACAGTGTCAGGATCATCAATATCACTGTCTTCCCCCTCCACATCTTACCCTACTGGGAGATATTCAAGAGCCATAACACACATGAGGGTGACACCTCCTATGATAACAATACCTACTTCTGAAATACAGTTTGAAACACCTGCCTAGGAAAGTTTAACAGTAATTTTTTTACGTATAAAGAGGAATACATTCTGAAATAACAATGAAATGTATACCATAAAAAGTACATAAACTGGTAATATAGTCATTTATTAACATTACCAAATATTATGTACTGTACATCATTGTAAGTGCTCTACTTTCATGTGACTGGCATTGCAGGATAACATATTGTGAAGATGTTACCATTCTTCAAAGTATATTCTTCAGTTTATAAATGCCTTTAGCTGCAAGATCCCTGGGTGACCACTAGTCTGATTTCTCTCACTTTAGTAGAAATGAACTTATCTTTATTTAGTTTCAATATTTAATAAGAATTGAATTTAAAACTATGCACTAGTTTTGCCAGTCTCTTTTTACTCAGTGCAATTATTTTGAAACTTATTTATGTTGTTAAATGTAACAACATTTTGTTCTTTTGGGTAATGAGTAGTACTCCATGACAGTACAGAATCACCTATGGATGAATGCTTCAGTTGTTTCCAGTTTATGGCTATAAAAATATAGCTCCATGAATATGTATGTTTATGTCTTTGTGTAGCAATGTGTTTTGATTATTCTATTACACAACTAGTACTGCAATGAATGGGTTACATGGCAGGTATATTTTTAACCTTTCAAGAAACTGCCAGATTTTATACAAAACGTTTGTGCCTATTTAAATTTCCAGCAGCAGTGCATAAGAGTCCTAGTTAACTCACTTCCTTACTGACACTAGGTAATGTTCAATCTTTGAGTTACCCATAGTAATATTCTATTGTTAATTTTCGTTTCTCTGACACTAACATTGAGCATATATCTCTTTGGTTGAGCTATTTAAATCATTTGCTTTAATTTTAATTGTGTAGTTTTTCTCCATATTTGTATGCTGTAAGTGTTCTTTATATATTTTCTGTGCAATTTCTTGACCAGGTAGCCACTTTAAAATTTTGTCTATGAACTCATGATGTCCCTTTTCATTTCCTTAGCAATGAATATTGAATATCAAACATTTTTATATTTTATAAAGTCCAAGGCTTTTTTTCTTAAATTGTTCCTGTCTATCATTCTTTTAGGATACCATTGCCTACCACAGGGTAACCAAGATTTTGTCTTATAATCTTATTTCCTAAAAGTTTAATAGTTGCCTTTCTTTCATCTAGGCCAGAGGTTCTCAATCTCAGCACAATTGATATTTTGCTGGATAATTCTTTGTAATGGAAATCTTTCCTATTCATTGTATGTTTCATAGCTCTAACTTTAACCACTAAATGCCAGTAGCAACCGCTCTGATATAGTTTGGATGTGTGTCCCCATCTAAATATCATGTTGAAATGTAATCCTCAATGTTGGAGGTGGGGCCTGCTGGGAGGTGATTGGATCGTGGGGGCACATTTCTCATGAAGGGTTTAACACAATCTCTTTGGTGCTGTCCTTGCCTTAGTGAGTTCTCCTGAGATCTGGTCCTTTAAAAGTATGTGGTACCTCTTGCTTCTGCTCTGGCCATGTGATGTGCCTGCTCCCATTTACCTTCCACAGTGATTGTAAGCTTTTTGCTTCCTCCCCAGGAGCTGAGCAGGTACCAGCATCATGCTTCCTGTGCAGCCTGTAGAACCATGAGCCAATTAAACCTCTTTATAAATTACTCAGTCTCAGGTATTTGTTTATGGCAATGCAAAAATGGACTAATACACCCTCCCAATTTTGACAACCAAAATATGTTTCCAGACATGGTCAAATGTCCCCTGGGAATAGGGAGAGGGGGTGGAAAAATCTACCTCAGGTGAGAATAGTAACTACGGATGAAAGCCTCTGATTCATTGTATGCTAATTTTAATGTGTGGAGTGAAGAGGCAAAGGTACTTTTTTTTGCACATGGTTATGCCATTGGCCCAATACCATTTCTTGAAAAGAGTATCCTTTTTGCATTGAATTACCTTATAATCTTCATTTAATAATAGTGAATTATATATGGAGCGTATTTATGAAATCTATTTTGTTTTGATGCTTACTGCAACTTTATAATAAGCCTTAATATCAGATAATAAAATCAATGGAATATTTTTTCTTTATTTTCAAGCTTGTGTTGGCTATTCTAGGTGATAGAAATTTCTATATTCATTTTGCAATCACCTTGAAAAGTTTTATAGAACTGCCTGCTGAGAATTTGATTCCAAGTGCTTTTCAATTAGGGGGAATTAATATTTTACCAATTTTTAGTCTTCCCACTAAATGCACATAGTTTATAGCTTATTCATTCAAGTCTTCTTTAATTTTTCTCACTGATATTTTTAGTTTTCAAGGTACAATTCTTGAGCATATTTCATTGTTTATTTCATATATTATTCTACTGTAACTTTCACTGTTTTCTGAATTTTAATTTATGATAGTTTTTGTGGCAAGAACAAAGAAATCCAGTGGCCCTCCATATCCACAGCTTCCACATATGCAGTACAACCAACCACAGATAAAAAATACATCCAAAAAAATCCAATAAAAGTAACAACAGTGAAAATAATGCAAATAAAATATTTTAAAACGTATAACAACTATTTCCATAGCATTTACATTTTTAGGTGGTATAAGTAATCTAGAGATAATTTAAAGTATATAGGAAGAGATGTGTAGGTTATATGCAAATATTACACCATTTTATGTAAGGGACTTAAGCATTCGTAAATTTTGGTGTCTGTGGGGGATCCTGAAAAAAATTCTTCACAGATACTGAAGGAAGACTGTATGAGGATTTATTTGCCTTTTATTCTCTAACCTTGCCAACCTTATATATTTGGCTTGATTTTTATTTATATTTACATCTATATTTTTCTATATAGATGATGATGCAATTTGCAAATAATGTATCTTTTACTTTTCTCGTTCTAACTTGAATATCTTTTTATTTAACTTTTGTCATATCATATGGTTGTAGGACCTCAAGTACAGGATTGAAAAGCTATGTCTACAATGCTTGTTCTCTAAGCTAGGGAAAAACATTCAATTTTTCACAAGTAACTATATTATATAACTATATAAATAAGTTATTATATGAAGGAACTTCATAGAATCTCTTTATCGGGGTGAGAAAGCTCTTTTCTGTTCTTTTTTGCTGAGAATTTTTATCAGAAATGAATGTTCAAGTTTTGAAATGTTTTCCCTACATTAGATATATGTCATTGTAATTGTTATTCTTAGTTTATATGATGAGATTCATTAAATTTCTTTCTTAAGCTAAAATTTATATAACATAAAAATAATTGTTTTAAAGCTAATTCAGTGTTGGTTATTTGGTTATTTTCAATATTAAGCTAACTTTGCATTAGTGGGATAAAGCACACTTTTTAAAATATATTATTTGTTTAATATAATGTAAGACAATGTGCTAAAATGTTGTTTTGCAAGAATAGTAAAGAGAGGTATTTGTCTATATTTTTTCTTTTTTTAAATTTATTTTTCAGTGACCTGCAGCCTATTGATATTTTATTTTCTTGTGTAATGTCATTGTTAAGTTTTACTATCAGTAACATCTGTCCTCAGGAAATGCATTGAAAAGAATTTATTTTAATTCTATGTTCTGGAATAATATTTATAGACTTTATTTATTTATTTATTATTTGTTTATTTATTTATTTATTTATTGAGATAGAGTCTTGCTCTGTCACCCAGGCTGGAGTGCAGTGGTGCGATCTCTGCTCACTGCAGCCTCCTCCTTCTGGGTTCAAGTGATTCTCCTGCTTCAGCCTCCTGAGTAGCTGGGACTACAGATGAGCACTACCACGCCCTGCTAATTTTTATACTTTTGGTAAAGATGGGTTTTCACCATCTTGGCCAGGAAGGTCTCGATCTCCTGACCTTGTGAGCCACCCACCTCGGCCTCCCAAAGTGCTGGGATTACAGGCGTGAGCCACTGCACCCAGCCTAGACTTGATTTTTTAATCCAGAAGTGTTTTATAAAATTTATTATTGAAACCATCTGTGCCTGTAGTTTCTTCTTGAAAGGTTTTTCATTACAAATCAATCTTTTGGTGAGATATAAGGCAATTTAGATTGCCTAATTTTCCCCTTCTTAGTCATTTATACCTTTTTAGTAATTTATTACATTTAATTTCACTGAATTTATTTACTCATTTATTTATTTATTTGGACATTATTATATCATAAACATTATTATTTATGTTGCCCAGGTTGGCTTGAACTCTTGGGCTCAAGCAATCCTCCCATCTCAGCATTCCAAATGGCTGAAACTACAGGCATGTGCCACTACACTTGGCTTTATTTTATTGAATTCGAATTCACTGATATAAAGTTTCATGATATTTTCTTATAATTCAATAACATCTATAGTATTAGTAGTAATGTCATATTTCTCATTTTTGACATTGGCTATGTCTTAATATAATCTTGCTGCTATAACAAAATGCCTTAATTCATTGGCCTGTCATTTTACTGCACCTGTTCTTTCAAGACAGTGGGCACATAAGAAACCACTACAAGCCCCACAGCTTGGCTAATCCTATAATTTATCTTCCAAATTGAGACACTTGCAAGAGTTAAAGTGGGCACAATTAGAAATTGTTTTGTAATATGACATTGAAATAGAGAGCATCCTAGGCAATGTAGTAAATTAGGGTCATTCCACCAAAAGCCTTTCTAACTCCGGAAGAGGCAGAATCAAAGCCCATTTCAGTGATATCCAAAGAGAACCTGAAATCCATGACCTATAGGATCCATTATTTTGCCCTAAGTAAAATTCTTGATGTGTTACTTGGCACTACATCCCTAGACACTGGTGCTGCCCCTTTTTCATTTGGCTGTGGCATTTACCAAAAAGCACTGTAAGGACAGGTAGTATTCATGGAATGAAGTTGTTATTCATTTTCTCTCCCGCTTTCCTCTTTTTTCAATTTGTTTTATATTTTCCACTTCAAATTTCCTTTGTATTGTAGTGAAGTGAAAAATGTACAGCCCTTGACACTTTAATCATTATCAAAATATGCAGAAGGATTAAGTGCCTTATTCTATATTATCCTCCAATTCACTGTTTATTCGATGAGCCTCAGCAGCCCAGTAAAGAGCTCCATAGTCTGCCTAGAGAATTATCTTCTTGATTCATCTTGATTTAAGAAAAGTGACTTCTTGGTGTTTGCTGCCTCACTCAGGAGCAAAACAGCATCTCTCACCATTGGTTATCCTATGGTCAGTTTCATGAATGGCAAGATGTTCACACATTAAGAGGTTTGTATTCTCCTTCTTGCAGAATCTTCCACCACACTTTAGCCTCTGGGTGTTTGTACATTTTAGCATTTCCTCGTGCTATGTTAGTTGCCTATCAATAACATTTTCTGTGGCTTTCCCCTTGATGTAGCTGCATGAAGCTTTCTTAATCTTCACACCTATTTCTTATTGCTAATTTGAATTAGCCATATATATCTGTTAATGTACACACCATGTCATACACCAGTATGTTCTGAAATGAGAATAAGAGTATGTAACCTTGTGGTGATTTCTCTCTCAACTGGAGATTATTATGAATGTCAGATTACTTAAAAACCTGCTAACATGATGTGAATGGACATTAATCTTTATTATTAAAGCAATATTTTTATAATAATTTCTCAAATTACTTAGTCATTGAGTGTTATGCATGCACAGATATTTTTTCCCATATAGATAAAATAGATTTTAGATTGTATCTTAACCAATACTTATCTCTTCCAGTATAAAAAAATTCCTATGTTACAGATTAGATTCACACTATGCAATTTTATAAAATTGTAGGGTTTTTTTCACTTTTATATTATTATATGTCTTGTTCCAAATTATCTTCCATTAGTAATGTAACAGATTTTAAGGAATCTTGATTTTATTTTAAATAACATCATCACTACATGACAACTAGACAAAGATACACAAAAATACCTGGAATCACTTTTTAAAAAATTTTACAGCATATACATGTCTTTTATAAGGTAGTTATTGAATGCATACTATGTGTTTCACAGTGTGCTGTGCTTTATCTGGCATATATACTTGAAAATAGTCAATATTCATAATTGTGATAAGTAGATAACCAATATTCACTCTTATAGTTTTATTCTTTCATAATTATGAATGCAATCTGCTAGGTCATATTTATGTTACTTCTGACTGCTAATGTTTAAACTGTGCTAAAGCTAGTTTCTATTTTTGTTTGACATAAATATATAAAGTAAAAAGTTTGTCCAGTGATTTTGATAAATGATAATGGTTCCATGGATATGCAGATGTCCTAGGATGCTTTAATTTCATGGTATGTTGCACATGTAGCTGTAAGTGTTAGGGTTAGAGTTAGGGTAGATTTTGTATGTATATGTGAATAATGAAAACAAATGAAGGACAACTATTTTAATGGTATATAAGTCCTTGCTTATATTAATATCAGCAAGGATTGTGCAAGGGGGTGATAAGAACTCCCATGTGAAATTATTTAAGAATACATATTACTGCTGCATGCTAAAAAATATCTTGATTTGTTTTTTCTTCACTGTCTTCTACAACATTTTTTCATGTTCCAGCATACCTGCTGGAGCTTAAAAGGCAGAATTATAAACTGTTCTGCCTTTGTATATACTCATTTAGCATCCCGCCATTTTCATAGATTTTCAAATTACTTAAACACAAAGCCTGCATGATTTTCAAGAATAGATCTATAATATATATGAGATAATGGACATATTTAAAATGCAATCTCAAATTACATGAAAGTTCTGGCACAATGTGGCTTCTGGTATGAACTTAATCATTTGACATATTGTCCATTTCCAGGAAATATGCTGGAATTTAGGCTGAGATGACCAGGGATTATACAAAAGCAGCTGGGCAAGAGCTGAAGCTTGTGTTCAAGGCAACAACATTTGGTGTGAGTTGAATTAAATATTTTGTTTGTTTTGTTTTTGTAGTTTTGATAATTTACGGACTAATTTCCAAAGTCCCTCAACTTTCCCCACTCAAAAGCACCGTATTATCTCTTTTCTGGAATAGGCTGTAAAAACAAGAGTAAATCACCAACCAAACATATTGTATTAATTTAGCTGTGTACTTAATGTGATATTAAATTTTCCCCTGGAAATTTTATAGCAACTACAAATAGTTTTCCATAATTTGATTTTTAAAATTCTGAAACCATATTGAGAGAGAAAAAAAAACAAATCTTAGCTCATTAATGGAGGCACTATCATGATAATAAGACTGATTGAATGAAAAAGTGAGAGTATGAAGCATTTATAGTGATTGAAAGAAAGAATGCTTGAATACGATGACTTAGGTATAAAATTAATGTTCAGTAGGACAGGAAAACTTTAAATTTGGGGATTTTCTTAGAGACAAAGCTTAATTGCAATTCTAGCTTACATAGTTCATGTGCATCTCCATCATATTTTTACTAGTTAACAGGCTTAATTACCGAAATGTAAAATACCCTAATCAATAATAAGGTATATATAAAAAAAAAAAAAACAGTACACTGAAACCCCTTCACCAGAAAATGCTCAGTAGGGATGGAGAGTGTGTGTTGCCATATAAGGCTTACCATGACACTGAAAAAGCATACAGTAATTCCTCTGGTCTCCTTCACAATCATTGGATATATTTTTAAACATATATGAAACCCTTATACTGACTATTCACTATTATGTTTTACAAAATTAAGGGAAGCTCTGTCATTTTGTTTTAGATCATTTAGTGTTTTTGTCATGTTTTTCAGACTGCTTCCTTTCATATCTTCTCAAATACTGATTTAATTTTATACTGGTGGAATGCAGAGGGGGAGAGGGCTTCATTTTTATCCTGGGAAAAAATGGCAAACCCTCTGCTTCTTGTCATCTATCTACTTTAAAGGTCTTCTGCAGAACCAAACTTTATACACGTCCTTGTTTGTACTTTCTCACTCATGTGTGCTTTTTGGGTGTTTCCTTCAGGTTTTCATTTCAGAATAAGTTTACTCTATATCTCTGTGTGTAAACACAGCAGGCATATCACCTGTTCTAACCTCCTACTACCACATCCTACATTCTCTATGTGTGGAAGTCACCACATTTGCTCTGGACCTCTGTACATAAACCCAGCATGCTACCTTTCTACTCAAAGGCTGAACACCATGCTGTTAACTGAAAGATTCCTCAGTGAGGCTTGTCACCTCTGAGCTTCACCCACAAAGCAAAGTGCACACTGATCTGTCCTGGAGTTTCCAAATGTTATCAGAATTTTATTACCCCACTTAAATACTTGGCTGAGACTTAAGGCAGAGTAATATACCTCTCTTTAGGTTTCATTTATGCTTCTAAATGTTTTCCTTCACCAGAAAAATGTATATCATTGTAAAGGTGCTATATTTATCTTCCCAGTCTATTTTTATGGAATAACCTTGCTTATTCTTATGGAAAATAGCATTTTACATTTTTAAAATAGTTCTTGCTTTTCCGAAGCGTTGGCTTTCAAAAACCTGTTATAGAATACAGAGTTAAAAATTTTATTTCATTTTTTGTTATTTCTGACTTAAAAAGTATTGTTCCGTCGAGAATAAAAGCCTTTGAAACACTGAAAAATGATGAAAATTTGGGGTGAGAGCCAATTGATATATTCTAATCACATTTCCTTATTTGTTCTCCATAATTAAGTTATCTTAATTTTATGTCTCTTGTTAATATACAGTACAATAAATCACTCTTACATTTTTGACTGTTTAATATTATTGACTGAAGAAATCATATAGAATCAATAAAACATTAAGAGGGAAATGTAACCCTACTTTACAAACCTTGTGTTGCTCAAAGTAAATGTAAAATATTAAGAAGTATGGTAATCATCTATTTCTACAGGTAAGTTTTTGGTATTTGATATTTTATGGTATAAGTTTTTATACCATAAAATATATATACATATATGAATATATATATTTGACAGATTAATGTAAAATACAAACATTTAAAATGATAGTTCAAAGAAATGAAAATGAGTATTTTTTCCTGAAAATGTGGCTTCAACTTAATACAGAATATTTTAAAGATGCCTTTTAAAATCAAATTCATTTTGTATTATAAGCAGTGAGCTAAAAAAGGATTTCTACTTACCAATGTAATTTGGAAGCAGGATAGACACAAAGACATAACTTGAAAGGTAAAAAATGAAAGTACAGAGACATAATTAGATAATAGACTTTCAGAATGTATGAAACATACAGATGGAAGTGTTAGATGCAGGAAATCTATTATACTGCCTTCTCTGTCAGCTATTCAATATCAGTTTAGTCTGAGAAAGGCCAATATTTATATGATACTTTGAAAATATAAAGCATACACAAATACAAGAAAATTATTATCCTTCTCTCTTAAATCCTCAGTCTTCCCTTTAATGAGACTTGGATGTAACAGCTCAAAGGCTTGAAGTTAAATTTTTCCTCTAAGAAAGAGCAAAGTGTTGTAGAGGAGAACTGCTGTACAGCAGTAGCTAATGATGATAATATTACCATATGCAAAAGTGCAAACCCTGCTCTGTCTTCTAAAAGTTTTATGATATAGTGCTATTGAAATAAAACGTTTTTGGAGAAACTCAGCCTCTTATGGCTCCCCATTTGCAGTCCTGGTGAATTAGAATTCTGGGGTAATTTCTGGCTCTCTGCATTCCAGTGGATGTTTAGATTCTCTTATTTGCCATATTCTGGTGAGGTAGTAGTACTATATGACTAGCTCTGGCCTAACAGTTGTTAGCAGAAAGGACGTGTACAATCTCCTGATTACTAGAGTATTTAATTAAGGTGACAGAAGGAAAAACTGAGTGAGGGTTATATAGAAACTCTTTGTACTCTGCAACTTTTCTGTAAGTCTAAAATTATTCTTTAATAAGATTTTGTTGGGGCCTTATGCGGTGGCTCACATCTGTAATCTCAGCACTTTTGGAGGCCGAGGCGGGCAGATCATCTGATGTCAGGAGTTTGAGACCAACCTGGCCAACATGATGAAATACCATCTCTACTAAAAATGCAAAAATTAGCCAAGCATGGTGGCAGATGCCTGTAATCCCAGCTACTTGGAAGGCTGAGGCAGGAGAATCGCTTGAACCCAGGAGGTGGAGGTTGCAGTGAGCCGAGGTCGTGCCACTGCACACCAGCCTGGGCAAGAGTGAGACTATATTTAAAAAAAAAAAGAGGTTGTTAACTTTTAAAAGGTGCAAATCAATTTTAAAAATAATTTATTGGCCAGGCGTGGTGGCTCACGCCTGTAATCCCTGCACTTTGGGGGGCCTGGGGGGGCAGACTGCCTGAGCTCAGGAGTTCAGGACCAGCTTTCCCAACATGGTGAAACCCCAGCTCTACTAAAAATACAAAAAAAAAAAAAAAATTAGCCGGGCATGGTGGCAGTCACCTGTAATCCCAGCTACTCAAGAGGCTGAGGCAGGGATATTGCTTGAACCAGGGAGGCAGAGGTGGCAGTGAACTGAGATCGCGCCACTGCACTCCAGCCTGGGCAACAGAGCGAGACTCTATCTCCAAAAATAATAATAATTTATCACAAAGTTTAACATTTCAATATTGATATCAATAATTCATAATAATATAAAGAAAAGGTGATCATAATGCAGAAAAAGCATTTGACAATATTGAAATGGTCAAGTGGGCTTCATCCCTGGGATGCAAGGCTGGTTCAACATACGCAAATCAATAAACATAATCCAGCATATAAACAGAACCAATGACAAAAACCACATGATTATCTCAATAGATGCAGAAAAGGCCCAACCACATGATTATCTCAATAGATGCAGAAAAGGCCTTTGACAAAATTCAACAATGCTTCATGCTAAAAACTCTCAATAAATTAGGTATTGATGGGACATATCTCAAAATAATAAGAGCTATCTATGACAAAACCACAGCCAATATCATACTGAATGGGCAAAAACTGGAAGCATTCCCTTTGAAAACTGGCACAAAACAGGGATGCCCTCTCTCACCACTCCTATTTAACATATTGTTGGAAGTTCTGGCCAGGGCAATCAGGCAGGAGAAATAAATAAAGGGTATTCAATTAGGAAAACAGGAAGTCAAATTGTCCCTGTTTGCAGATGACATGATAGTATATCTAGAAAACCCCATCGTCTCAGCCCAAAATCTCCTTAAGCTGATAAGCAACTTCAGCAAAGTCTCAGGATACAAAATCAATGTGCAAAAATCACAAGCATTCTTATACACCAATAACAGACAAACAGAGAGCCAAATCATGAGTGAACTCCCATTCACAACTGCTTCAAAGAGAATAAAATACCTAGGAATCCAACTTACAAGGGATGTGAAGGACCTCTTCAAGGAGAACTACAAACCACTGCTCAAGGAAATAAAAGAGGATACAAACAAATGGAAGAACATTCCATGCTCATGGGTAGGAAGAATCAACATCGTGAAAATGGCCACACTGCCCAAGGTAATGTAGAGATTCAATGCCCTCCCCATCAAGCTACCAATGACTTTCTTCACAGAATTGGAAAAAACTACTTTAAAGTTCATATGGAACCAAAAAAGAGCCTGCATCACCAAGTCAATCCTAAGCCAAAAGAACAAAGCTGGAGGCATCATGCTACCTGACTTCAAACTATACTACAAGGCTACAGTAACCAAAACAGCATGGTACTGGTACCAAAACAGAGATATAGACCAATAGAACAGAACAGAGCCCTCAGAAATAATGCCACATATCTACAACTGTCTGATCTTTGACAAACCTCACAAAAACAAGAAATGGGGAAAGGATTCCCTATTTAATAAATGGTGCTGGGAAAACTGGCTAGCCATATGTAGAAAGCTGAAACTGGATACCTTCCTTACACCTTATACAAAAATTAATTCAAGATGGATTAAAGACTTACATGTTAGACCTAAAACCATGAAAACCCTAGAAGAAAACCTAGGCAATACCATTCAGGACATAGGCATGGGCAAGGACTTCATGTCTAAAACACCAAAAGCAATGGCAACAAAAGCCAAAATTTACAAATGGGATCTAATTAAACTAAAGAGCTTCTGCACAGAAAAAGAAACTACCATCAGAGTGAACAGGCAACCTACAGAATGGGAGAAAATTTTTGCAATCTACTCATCTGACAAAGGGCTAATATCCAGAATCTACAATGAACGCAAACAAATTTACAAGAAAAAAACAACCCCATCAAAAAGTGGGCAAAGGATGTGAACAGACACTTCTCAAAAGAAGACATTTATGCAGTCAACAGACACATGAAAAAATGTTCATCATCACTGGCCATCAGAGACATGCAAATCAAAACCACAATGAGATACCATCTCACACCAGTTAGAATGGCAATCATTAAAAAGTCAGGAAACAACAGGTGCTGGAGAGGATGTGGAGAAATAAGAACCCTTTTACGCTGGGTGGGACTGTAAACTAGTTCAACCATTCTGGAAGTCAGTGTGGTGATTCCTCAGGGATCTAGAACTAGAAATACCATTTGACCCAGCCATCCCATTACTGGGTATATACCCAAAGGATTATAAATCATGCTGCTATAAAGACACATGCACATGTATGTTTATTGTGGCACTATTCACAATAGCAAAGACTTGGAACCAACCCAAATGTCCATCAACGATACACTGGATTAAGAAAATGTGGCACATATACATGATGGAATACTATGCAGCCATAAAAATATGATGAGTTCATGTCCTTTGTAGGGACATGGATGAAGCTGGAAACCATGATTCTCAGCAAACTATGGCAAGGACAAAAAACCAAACACCGCATGTTCTCACTCATAGGTGGGAATTGAACAATGAGAACACATGGACACAGGAAGGGGAACATCATACACTGGGGCCTGTTGTGTGGTGGGGGGAGTGGGAAGGGATATCATTAGGAGATATACCTAATGTTAAATGACGAGTTAATGAGTTAATGGGTGCAGCACACCAACATGGCACATGTATACATATGTAGCAAACCTGCACGTTGTGCACATGTACCCTAAAACTTAAAGTATAATTTAAAAAATGTAAAACCAGGTTTATAAAAATAAAATAAAATAACTGACACACATTCATTAAGAAAAAATAATTTTATATAAATAAATAATACATTATGTGCCTTTGTATACATCTATCAAAAAAAAGAAAATTTGCTTTTGATAAAAGCTCTTAGCAACTTACGAATAAAAGAGAAATTTCTCAATCTCATAAAAAGGAATCTTGATCTTGAAGCTACCATTATACTCAGCAGTGAAAGACGACTTTTCCTCTAGGATAAGTAACATACCAAGGGTGTTGATTCTCATTATTTTTATGGTTGTTCTAGCCAGTGTGATAAGGCAGAAAAAAGAAGAAGAAGAAGGAGAGGGAGAGGAAGATAAGCCATCCAGAAGAAATTAAAAGTGTTTTTATTTTCTATGAACAAAAGTGTACTTCATCTACACAAAAGCTGCTAGCACTTGTAAGTTTAACAAATGTGATAGAAATACTTTTGCATTGTTTGTTATTCCAGCCATACCTCAGTGCTATGGTTTACATATGGTTTGTTTTGCCCCTCCAAGTCTCATGATGAAATTTAGTCTCCAATGCTGGAGGCTGGGCCTAATGGGAGGTGCACGAATCATGGAGGCAGATCCGTCATAAATGGTTTGGTGCCAGTCTTCTGGATATGAGTGAGTCCGCACTGTTAGTTCCCCAAAAAAACCGGCTGTTGAAATGCACCTGGCACCTCCTCTGCTCTCTCACTCCCTCTCTCATCATGTGAGTTTAACACACTGGCTCCCCTTCACCATCTGCCTTGAGTGGAAGTAGCCTGAAGTTCTCGCCAAACACAGATGCTGGCAACATGCTTCTTGTACAGCCTGCAGAACGATGAGCCAAATAAACCTCATTTCTTTATAACTTACTCAGCCTCAGATATTTACAGCAACACAAAAAGACTAAGATACCTAGTTTAAATTTTAAATTATACAATGTTTTCTTATTTAGAAACTAGATCACTATTGCTATGCTAGTGTTTACCCTCATCTGATTTATTTTTCTCTATCTCTGTGTCTTCTCCCTCCCAGTCACCCTCTCTTCTCTCCTTCTTTCTCCACCTCTCTGATTTTTCTGTTTTATCTATTCTTCCTATTATCAATCTTATTTTGTGACTTTTAAAATAAAAGAGAAGCTCAGTTAAGAAAGATCAAGTTCAAATGAATGAACGAGTGAATTTTTTGAACCTTTATTATGAAAGATTTAAAAAGTTTTAACTCTGAGGGTTTTTTTTAACCTTTTCTTATATAGTTCAAATGACTTCTAAATTAAAAAGTTATATTTATTGTTTTACTTTTTAATTTGTTTGCATCTACTTTTAACATCAACTTTTATTAGATATGTATACCTTTATTATATATATGCACTTTATTTTATATATACACAAATACCTTATATATATATTTATATATATGTATGTGTGTGTGTATATATATATACACACACACACATATGCACACACATATACCCATACATATGTATGTATATAACAATTCAAGAATTTTAATTACAGGGATTTACTATGGATACATTTTGTGTAAGTTTTGCAATACTGTATTTGTATAGATTTGCTCATGTGGAAAAACTGCCCTAGGATGTTCAAGTTCAAGAATTGTTACTAGGCAATACTTTTATATTACTTGTTTAAAATGACAGGTGATAAACTTGATGCTTATGAGACAATAGAGCTTTTGTTTCATTTGGGACTTGTTTTGTTATTTTACAGTGGGTATATAGTAAGAGTGTTAATATAAGTTCAATGTGGAGATAGCACTTAGTAGAACCTTTACAGGTTTTCCAGAATGTAGTCTCTAAGAGTGTGTGGACAGCACATTAATGGATTTTGTGATGCATTTATTACAAAAAAATGTATATGAGAAGTCACAAATGTTAAAGTCTAATTGTAATATAAAAAATAAACATAAGAAAGTTTGTACTTTCAGAGAGTTTATGTGATTTATGAAGTTTTTCACCTATAATGCTCTGACGTAATATGGTCTATATAAATTGATTTTCACTTAATAAAAATTGGAACAGTAATTCTATGATTTCATATTACTTAAAAAGAATTAAAAGAATGCATAAATCTTACCAAGGTCAATAAAAATAATACTATGACTATTTTACATAATGCTAGGTGGTTTATGTTCAAATTTGATTCAAATAATGTCTATTCTCTCAAAGAGAAATTCGTATAAAGCACAATTAATTATTTCTGCTTCTCAACATCTTGTTGTCATGCTTTAATTAGAGAATACTCTTTAATCATATAAAGCAATCTTTGTATTGATTCCTTGAACAGATTACAAATGGGTTGTGAGCATTCTAGAAGTCATTATGTCCAAATTGCAAAGAATCAAGCAGTGATTACCAAGGTACAAGAGTGCTTGATAACACAATCAAGCATTTACATAATTCGTTCTGATCTCTTTATTCAGAAAGACATAATGATAGCTTGCATTTAGGAAGATAAATTATAGAAAATTGTCTGCTTACAGCTTCATACATATTTTTAAAAAATATTCTTTTTTTCTATTAACATAGGCTGTGCACACTGAAGGCCATTCTTCTGTCATAGACCTTTAGTGCTTATCTTGATCTCCTCAGTGCCTGTATATAAGTATCTTCATGAATAGACTTATTTGTAATACGTATGTATGTGTATATATACACAAACATGTAAGTTTTTTAATATTGAAATTGATCATTGATTACTTTTGAAAACTAAAATGAATGCAGTTTTTAAAAATAGTTTTGTTTCTGTATTATTTAATTACTACTAAAACTTTACAATCCTTCATGGAAGCCACAATAATGATTTTAATAAGATGTTGAAGTTCACATAATGCTATAAAGCGGTGATCATTTTTATTTTAATTTCAACTATGACATTAGAAGTCTTTGCTATTTTAAGTTGGCTGTTTCTTTTTTATCTCAATATAAAATATGAAATAAAATTAAATCTACAACTGCAAATTTGATCAATACAATCTTACATTTATTAATAGAAGTAATGTTTTACAAAGATTAAGACAGTATTTTTCTCATGAAAATGTCAGATATCAGAAATGACAGTAATTTTAATTATAAAAAGGCTTGGTTATTGAATAGTTTCTTATACATACATATATTTACTATTTAATCTACTCTTTTACATTCCTGGCATTTTATAAAATAACAAATATAAAAACTTGGTTACAAATCAGGCTGGGTTAAATAACTAAAACAACAGCAATGACATTTTTTTCTAATTTATTTTCTTCTTGAATCAAGTTTAAAAAAAGAGATTGTCCTCAATATAGTGACTTTGAAAAGGTCCAAACCACCCTTAAACTTATTTCTGGTGATATCAGATCCTTTTTTGTTTTCTTTCTTTTGGTAAAATGTACAGAATACCTTGACAATTTTTTATCAACTAGAAGACTTTGATAGCCTTATTTCATCCCGTTCCCCTTACCCTCTCCTGTGAACAATCACTTGACTTAATCTATTCTGTTTACTTTGTATCTTTACCTTGTCTGTTAAATTCACCAAATTTTGTTACTTATCTTAGTTTGCTGTGCCACTGGTATCCTGAAATTCTAGGGCATTCTACTAGAGATACATTTCCAAAGAAGCATTTTTATAAGACTCCCATGCATGAACATTTCAATAATGTTTCCTTGTTCTTGAAGTAAATTTTAATGTACTTATTGTGGCATACAACAACTTTATGGCCAAAATATTTTATTTTTTTAATTTTGTATTTCACACTATTTTCTGGCTCATCCTAATGTACCACGATATCAACTGTCTCTACTCCACACCCTGGCTCTTCTACCACAACAATTGTAACTCATTTTGTTTTACATAAATACAGGAAAGTTTCCCTTAGTTAACAGCTTTGACTTCAGATTCTCTGATAAATTTCAACTCCTAACATTTAAAAATAATGGCCAAAATCTTCAAGAACTTTGAGTTCCCTATATATAATTTTATTTTTATTGAGAAATTATGTCATATGTTTGCAATACTTGTTTCTAATTTTTTTCGTAAATAGATTCTTATGTCCTCTACAGAATTATGAACCCATAAACAGGCTTAAATAGCAGTTGATTAAATGTTTAGGCAAGGAGTGAACGAGTCAAAGATAAAGAATTAATAAAACTGATACAATAGCCTCATAGACTGTTTTGTTGTTGTTGTTGTTGACAAACATAAAAACTGGCCCTTCTGGACTTAAAGGTTGAAACTTCCATTTGTTTTATCTGAGTTCTTTCCTCAGGAAAGAACCCCTGGGCTTCTCGAAAAGTATCAAATAACTAAAACTCACCAGATCCAGCCAGTGAGACACAAGGCCTCTAAGAACTGAAACTTAACCATATCATCACCGTCCAGACAATGAGACACCAGGCATCTCATTCATCATAAATGCTTCCTTACCCATCCTGAGTTCCTGTTTTACCATATAGTTAACATTTTTTCCCTGATATGTAAACTTCTAATTTTAGTTGGTCAGTGAGATGGATTTGAGACTAATCTTCCAACTCTTCAGTGGCAGCACCTGATTAAAGCCTTTTCTCTTGGCAGTACTTGTTGTCTCAGTGATTGGCTTTCTGTGTGGGGAGCAGCAGGATCTCGATAGAACCCCTGGTGTTTTGGTAACATTAACTGATTCATGTGTCTTTTTTCTTTCCCAAGTAATTAAATCTTAATGATAAAAGCCCTTAAAGTTTAGCATTGAAATTCAAGTTTACAAAATGAGAAGAATATTCATTTTCTCCTCTGATCTATATTTCAACAGTGTTTACTTTGTCAGACTAACTAATCAACATATTGAATAGGTCATAGTGTAAGGCCAAGGAAACAAAACAGTTGTTTTTATTCACGTGTGAATACAAGGGAAGAAAAGGAGTGAAATACAGGAGCAGAGAATGGAATTGTGAGGCAGGAAGAAAAAAATATATGCTTATACTTGATGAATGTTGTTATTTCTTCTGACTCTGGCTCATTTCCAGAATAGAGATAATTTAGGTAAGGTCAGTATTTTAAACCTGTTCTACACCTCTCAGTCTTTTTCATCATTTTTTCAAACTAAAGAATACATATTTAATGGGAAAATTTTATTATATATAGAGAGAATGTATATATAATGTATATATTATACAAATAAAGTATCTCATAGGCTTGTAAGTCACCTGTCTCAAATGAAATATATTTAAAGTGAAAATATTTTTCAATGAA
Source organism: Pongo pygmaeus (assembly GCF_028885625.2). Classification (NCBI taxonomy): domain Eukaryota; kingdom Metazoa; phylum Chordata; class Mammalia; order Primates; family Hominidae; genus Pongo; species Pongo pygmaeus. The sequence goes on along the minus strand of NC_072387.2, from coordinate 95,835,932 downwards.
AGAAACTAATAATTACGAGATGGAATATATTACATGCAATTTTATTACAAAAATAGCTACTAAACTTTTTTTTTCTTATTGCCTTTTCCATGCCTTATGTATTTTTTTAAATTAAGTAGTTTGAGTTTTTTCATTCCATCCCATTATATGAAAAAAAAATTAAAGAAGTGGCAAGCCATAAAGATAGAAACAGAGGAGTGTACCAGAAAAAAAAAAAAAAAACAGAGGACAAGACACAGGAGATCAAAACAAGTTTTTTTAAAAAACTCAGAAAAAATGAATAGAAATTAAAGACTATATGAAAGTGGTTATTGCTAAATCATCATATTCTATTGGATTTTAATACATAAAATAATATTTTTTAAAAAAATCTTTGAGGGATTGAGGAAAGGCTTAAAATAATACAACATTATCAAAAATATTTGCACAACTACCCATTTTTATTAACTAAGAAAGCATTGTCATTCACTTTCAGAAAGTAGAAATTAAAAAACAGGGAAAATATATATTGAACCTAGCTGCTGCCTTCTCAGAGTTAACAATGCTATCATGAGGGCTGAGGCTTATAAACACATATTCATTCGGATAAAACTAACGATGCTCTAGCTAGCTTTAGGTCCACTTCTCTATCAGCTTGTTGAATATCCACAGATACCGTTTATCTTAGTTACTTGGTGTCTAAGAGTAGAATTAGACTAGAAAAACCCATTCAGCTCTAAACTTCCATAATCCTATGTTTTCTTTAATTAGGATTTTTCTTTCTTCTTTTTCTTCTTCATCTTTTTATTCAAAAAGGTAAGCCACTACTATAAGTAAGAGAATGTAAAATAAAAACTTTTAGACTTAAAAATTTACTTGTTTTCAAAAATTATTTAAAGTTACTACTGTACTTTCTGTGTTTTTGCTGTACAATAATGTAGCATAGATTCATTTTTCTAATGCTCTAAATTGTTTTGAAACCAAGAAATCCTATCAAATAATTATAGGTATTTATTCTCTTTATTTTGGTATCTTGTTTGTTTCATTTTAATTGGAAAATAATAATTGTATATATTGTATAAAATTATGGTGTACAATGTGGTTTTTAAAAATTGTTTTAAGTTGACACATAGTAATTGTACATATTTATGGGCTACAATGTGATATTATGATAAATGTATATAACGTATAATTATCTATTTAGGGTACTTACCATGTCAATTTTTTTCAAACACTTATTATTTCTTCATGCTGAAAACATTTAAAAATCAGGTTATTTGAAAATATTTAATAAAGTGTTATTAACTCTAGTCACCCTACAGACCCTATAGTACATAGAACATCAGAACTGATTTCTCCTGTCTAGCTGTAATTTTGTATTCATTAACCAACCTTTCCGTATCTCTCCTGTCTCCTATATTCCACAACCTCTAATAACCACTATTTTTACTCTTTGCTTCTATTAAATCAACCTTTTTTTCTCTTGCTTTCACATATGAGTGAAAACATGTAGTATTTATTTTTCTGTTCCTGGCTTCTTTCACTTAACATACTATTTTCTAGGCTCATCCATGTTTCTACAGTGACATAATTTTATTATTTTTATGGCTGAAGAGTATTCTAATATGTATATATACCACATTTTAAAAATTCATTCATGTATTGATGAAAGCTTAGATTTATTTCATATCTTGGCTATTGTGACTTAAAAGCTTCTGCACAGCAAAAGCTATGAAACAATCAACAGAAAAAAAGAGACAAATTGTAAAATGGATGAAAATATTTGCAAACTATTCATGGTACAAGGGATTAATACCTAGAATCTACAAGAAACTCAAACAATTCAACTGCAAAAAGAAATCTCATCAATAGAAACAAGGACTTACACTGCCTGACATACTATACACTTACACAAATCAAACAGTTCAGTATTAACATGAAGATAAGCAAATGAACACAATGTAAACGAATTAAGAGTTCAGAAATAGATACACATGTATATATGGTCAATTGATTTCTGACAAAAGTGTCAAAGCAATTTATTGGAGAAAAGATGATCTTGTTAACAAATGACATTAAAACATGCAAAATAATATTGACTCAAATTATGCACTGTATAGAAATAGAATGTCAAAATTAATGATAGACCTAGATGTAATGACTAAAATTATAAAACTTTTAGAGGCCCGTCGCGGTGGCTAACGCCTATAATCCCAGCACTTTGGGTGGCCGAGGGGGGCAGATCACGAGGTCAGGAGATCGAGACCATCCTGGCTAACACGGTGAAACCTCGTCTCTACCAAAAAAAAATATATATATATATTAGCTGGGCGTCGTGGCGGGCGCCTGTAGTCCCAGCTACTTGGGAGGCTGAGGCAGGAGAATGGCATGAACCCGGGAGGCGGAGCTTGCAGTGAGCCGAGATCACGCCACTGCACTCCAGCCTGGGCGGCAGAGGCAGACTCCATCTCAAAAAAAAAGAAAAAGACTTTTAGAATATGACATAGGAAAAATTATCAGTGACCATGGGTTTAGCAATGATTTCTTAAACACAATGCAAATAGTGTAAATAATAGGCCAGGTGTGGTTGCTCATGCCTGTAATCCCAGCACTTTGGGAGGTCAAGGCAGGACCTTTAGCACTTTAGGCAAGGAGTTTGAGACCACCCAGTCTCTACTAAAAACACAAAATTAGCTCGGCATGGTGGCCTGCACCTATTGTCCCAGCTACGCAGGAGGCTGAGGCACAAGAATCATCTGAACCTGGGAGTTGGTGAGTGAGGAGTGAGTGAATGTGAAGACCTAGGACATTTCTGTAGATTACTATACACTTTTAAACGCTGTGAACTTAGACTGTACTAAATTTACTTAATATTTGTTTCCTCGAGAAATTAGCTTTAGCTTAATACACCTCTTTTGCTATATAAACTTTTACTTTTTATTTTATTTTACCTTTTTTGAGACAGGGTCTTGCTCTGTTGCTCAGACTGGAGTGTAGTGGTGTGATCTTGGCTCACTGCAACCTCCACTTCCCGGGTTCAAGTGATTCTACTGTCTCAGCTTCCCAAGTAGCTGGGATTACAGGCACCTGCCACCATCCCTGGCTAATATTTGTATTTTTAATAGATACGTGGTTTCACCATGTTGGCCAAGTTGTTCTGGAACTCCTGACCTCAAGCAATCCACCCGCCTTGGCCTCCCAAAGTGCTGGGATTACAAGTGTGAGCCACCATGCCCAGCCAACTTTTACTTTTTAAAACATTTTTTACTTTTTTGTAATAACACTCAGCTTAAAACAGGTACACCTTATACAGCTGTACAAAAATATTTTCTCTTTGTATCTTTATTATATAAGGTTTTTCTATTTTAAAATTTGTTTTACATTTTTATACTGTTTAAACTTTTTTGTTAAAAACTAACACACAAACCCATTAGTTTAGGCCTACACAGGGTCAAGAGTATCAATATTACTGTCTTCCAGCTCCACATCTTGTCCCACTGGTAGGTCGTCAGGGGCAAGAGCACACATGAAACTGTCATCTCCTATGATAACAATGCCTACTTCTGAAATACAGTTTGAAGGACTTGCCTGAGGCTGTTTGACAGTTAACTGTTTTTATTTTAAATAAAATAGTACATTAGAAAATATTGATAAAAATTATAGTAGGGTAAATACATAAACAATCTAATGAATAAATGGGCAAATGATCTGAATAGAAATGTATCAAAAGCAGACATACAAATGGCTACCAAAAAAATGAAAAAATGTTCAGTTTCACAATCATCAGGGAAATAAAGTCAAAACCACAATGAGATATAATTTCACCCCAGTTAAAGTGGCTAATACAAAAAAGACAAAAATTTTGAAACTCTGGCAAGGATATGGAGAAAGGAGAAATCTTACACCCTCTTGTTCTTTATTCTTATTTTTCAATTTTTTTCTAGATTCTTTGCATTTGCATGTAAATTTTATAATTTATATAATTATAAATGTAATTTATTTAACTATAAATTTTATAATTCTTGAAAACTTTTTAATGGAAGCCTTGAGAACTATGATGTGAATTCAGTATAGTGAACAATCAGTGGAGTATTGGTATCTTAACAATAAAACACATTTTAATTCATAAACATGTTATATCTACCAATTGAGTTTATTTTCTCTGAGTAATATTTTATAATTTTTATTTTCCAATTACCCACATCTTTTATAAATATAAATAGAAATATAATATTTATATTTATTTATATTTCTATTTATAAATAGAAATATAATATTTCTGCATATTAAATACTTTATATTTTTATAAAAAGCCTTTTTATTTTAATGCATGGAGATTTTATTTCTACTTAGTAGTAATACAATCATTTTATTTATATCGATCATACATATGTCATGCAACATTATTATAGTCACTTATTAGATTTTATAAGACATTTTTGTAGGATGTTTAAGATATTTTACAGAGATAATTTTTTTGTGAATAAACATAAGTTTACTTTTTCCTTTCTAAACCAATTTTTTTTTAAGTTATTTTTCTTGACTTATTGCTTTGGCTAATACCTAAAGTTAGATTTTGAATATAAGTAGTAAGAGCAGATGTTCCTGTTTTGTTCCTGATCCTAAGGAAAAACATTTCATTTTCATATAAAATACTTTATTAGTTTTACATTCGCTTGAGGTGCTCTCTCTGGTCCAAAGTTTTCCTCTATTTGGTATGTTAAGAGTTTTCAATATAATTTTATGTAAGATTTTGTCAAATAAATTGCATTTATTGAGATTATTATTGTTTTTCCTGTTAACATTGTGAATCACTTTATTTGATTTTCAAATGTTAAACCAACTTTGCACTTCACGTTAATTCTTACTTGTCTTGATGCATTATTTGGATACATTATTTTACTATTTTGTATTACTTTACAGAGGTTGTAATACATGGTAATGCTGGCTTCAAATAATAATTTGGGAAGTATCCAAACTTCTTCAATTTTCTGAAAATATTTGCATAAAATTTGTAGATTTTCTTTTCTAAGTGTTTCTCAGATTTCACCTGTGAAACTATCTCAGTTTGAGATTTTCCTGCTAGAAAGTTTTAACTACATAATTTCTTTAGCAGATCTAGTAGTACACTCTTGCACAGCAAAATGATAGTTTGGTGAGTGATAGGTTGCATATACATGATGGCCCCATAAGATTATAATGGAGCTGAAAAATTTCTATTGCCTACACACATTGTGGCCATGATAATGTGGCAGTGCAATGCATTACTCACATGTTTGTGGTGATGCTGGTTTAACAAACCTACTGTGCTGCCAGTCCTATAAAAGCATAGCACATAGAATTATATACAATGCATCATATTTATTTTTGTTACTGGTTTATGTATTTACCCTACTATAATTTTTATCAATATTTTCTAATGTACTACTTTATTTTAAAAAAAAGCAGTTAACTGTCAAACAGCCTCAGGCAAGTCCTTCAAACTGTATTTCAGAAGTAGGCATTGTTATCATAGGAGGTGACAGTTTCATGTGTGCTCTTGCCCCTGACGACCTACCAGTGGGACAAGATGTGGAGCTGGAAGACAGTAATATTGATACTCTTGACCCTGTGTAGGCCTAAACTAATGGGTTTGTGTGTTAGTTTTTAACAAAAAAGTTTAAACAGTATAAAAATGTAAAACAAATTTTAAAATAGAAAAACCTTATATAATAAAGATACAAAGAGAAAATATTTTTGTACAGCTGTATAAGGTGTACCTGTTTTAAGCTGAGTGTTATTACAAAAAAGTAAAAAATGTTTTAAAAAGTAAAAGTTGGCTGGGCATGGTGGCTCACACTTGTAATCCCAGCACTTTGGGAGGCCAAGGCGGGTGGATTGCTTGAGGTCAGGAGTTCCAGAACAACTTGGCCAACATGGTGAAACCACGTATCTATTAAAAATACAAATATTAGCCAGGGATGGCAGGTGCCTGTAATCCCAGCTACTTGGGAAGCTGAGACAGTAGAATCACTTGAACCCGAAAAGTGGAGGTTGCAGTGAGCCAAGATCATGCCACTACACTCCAGTCTGAGCAACAGAGCAAGACTCTGTCTCAAAAAAGGTAAAATAAAATAAAAAGTAAAAGTTTATATAGCAAAAGAGGTGTATTAAGCTAAAGCTAATTTCTTGAAGAAACAAATATTAAGTAAATTTAGTACAGTCTAAGTTCACAGTGTTTAAAAGTGTATAGTAATCTACAGAAATGTCCTAGGTCTTCACATTCACTCACCCCTCACTCACCAACTCACCCAGAGCAACTTCCAGTCTCGCAAGCTCCATTCATAAGTGCCCTATACAGGTGTACCATTTTTAATCTTTTGTGCCATTTTGTACTGTACCTTTTCTATGTTAACATACACGAATACTCACCATTGTGTTCTGATTGCCTACGTTATTCAGTAGAGTAGCATTCTGTACAGGATTGTAATCTTGGAGAAATAGGCTGTACCATATAGCCTAGGTGTGTAATAGGCTTTAACACATAGCTTTATGTAAGTACAGTCTATGATGTTTGCGCAACAGACAAATTGTTTAACAACACATTTCTCAGAACATATGCTTATTGTTAAGCAAAGCATGAGTACATTCTGGTTACCTATTTTTTTTTTTTCTTGAAAAAGCTATGAGAGTCTTGTTCTGCTAAAAACATTACTCATTTCGTGTTGTCAAATTTTTGGAAAGAAATATACATAATATCAACTTATTTTCTTTTTAATGTCTGTATGATAGCTAGTGGTGTTCTTTCTCTCATTTGTGATAGTAGTAATTTTTATCTGGCTTTTTTTCTAATCAGTGTACTAGAAATTAAACAATTATGTTTATCTCAAAGATATAGATTTTGGTGTTTTTTTAATATCTTCTATTTTAGTTGTTTCTGCTTTTATCTGTATTTTTCCTTAAATTTGGGTTTACCTAAAAAATAATGTGAAAATTTAAGACATTGAATTTAGATATTTTTTTCTTTTCTAATACTGGTGTTAAGTCTCATAATTCCTTTTCAGCACGACTTCAGCTTAATCCCACAGATTTTGAGATTTTTGTACTCTTCCAAATATTTTCTTACAACCCCTTTTTTTGACAGTTTCTAGAAGTGTTTTTTTTTTCTTTTAAGTGTTAAATATGTTAAAAGTTTGTGAGGACGTTTCTACTATTAATTTGTTATTTAATGTCACTGTGGTCAAATAGCATACGTTGTATTCTTTAATTACTTTTAGTTTATTGGCTTTTTTATGTTCAAGGACATGACCTGTTCTAATAAATGCTATAAATATACGCAAATAGCATGTATATTGTGCTGTTATGTGGTGCAGGGTACTATAAATTCTATTTAGGACATGTTTTTCAATAGTGTTATTTGTCTTCTATATCCTTATTGTCTTTCTGTTTATTAAATTGATTATTGAGAAATGTAGAAATATTTTACTTTAATTGCTGACTTGTCTATTTTTGCCTTTTTAAAAATCAATTTGTGTTTTAAAAACTGTAAAACTAAGTTATTAAATGTAAAAAAAAACTATAAAACTAAGTTATTAGAGGCAAAAATGTTTAGAATTGTTATACCCTTGATAAATTTACCACATTATCATTATTAAATTATCTTCTATTTCCAATAATATATTTTTTGGGATTTATTAGTCTAATATTAATATAGTTGCTCTAGTTACTTGGTATTAACCTAGTTTGTCTTCTTTTCAGTTTTTAATTTCTAATTTATCTCTACCTTAATGATCAATTAATTTCTTTAGGCCGCATGTATGACTTATTTTTACTTGAAATTTTACCATCTCAACTTCATAATTGAATTATTTATATAATTTACATCCAATATAAATGTCAACATAGTTGGGGTTAAATCCAATACTTTGTTATTTATTTTCTTTTTGTTCTGTTACTTTTACCCATTTTTGGCTTATTTTGAATTAATTGAGGATTTTCCAAAATTTTGTTATTTGTTGGTTTATTTGATATGTTGTTTGTTTATTTGGTCTTAGTGGTTCTAGGAGAGAAGGCGGTTAGAGGCCAGCTTGGCAGATAGAGAGGGACCTCACCTGTACCACCCTGTAGCTAGGGGGAAGAAATATGGTTAAGGACATCCTCTTATGCCAGGGCCAGGATGTTTACTCAGAAGGGACTGTCCCAACTTATACCCAAGTACAATAAATCAACTAAATGTCCTTACCTTGATCCAGAGCTAATTCTAATATTATTAGTATTGTGGTTTTGGCCTCCCTGGTGGGATTTGCTTAGCGACTCATGAGTAATAGCTAAGATGTAGTAGCTATGGCCAATCCCAGGCATGCACAGATGCAACACCCCCAGCAGGGAACTTTACCCCTCCCATTTGGGTGGAACCCACAGAAGGCTTCCTTGCCTCTGCCACATAAAAGACCCAGAACTCAGTGCCATTTCTGGCAATCCTCTTTGGGTCCCCTCTCACTACAGAGAGCTTTCTGTCACTAAGTAAATCCTACTCTGCCTTACTCACTCTCCGATGTTTGCATGCCTTATTCTTCTTGGTCATGGGACAAGAACTCAGACCTAGATGAACTAAGGAGTAAGAAAACAGTAACAGTTCCTTTAGAGTTTATGTTGTATATCTTTCATTTATTACATTATCCTTCAAGTAAAATCATATTATACTTTCATTTCTCCTCTCTCAATCTTAATGGTATTTTGTTATATTTTACTTCTTTATTAGTTAAAAACCTCACACTATATTTTATTATTTTTGCATTATATATTAAATTACATTTAATTATGTTATTTTTAAAAGGAATTTTATACATACTAATAGATTTACCATCTGTCATGGTCTTTATGTCTTTGTGTAGATCCAGATTTCTTTGGTGCCTGTATAATATTTTTAAACACTTTTTGCACTTCAGTTTTGTCTGTGATAAATTTATTCAGCTTTTTAATGTCTGCAAATGTCCTTATTTCATCTTTGTATCTGAAGTAGAAGTAATTGCAAATGGCCTTCCAAAATAGTTGCTCCAGATTGTTTTCCCAATACCATTGTTTAAGATTTCCTGTTGCTCAGAATGTTCCTCAACATTTGATTTCAATTAGTATTAGGCATTTAAATTAAAATTTTGATAACTAAAGGGTTTGGCCACATATTTACATACTTATCCCATTTTGTGACTTGCCTAATCAATTATTTTACATTTTAAATTGGTATGCTTATATATGTCATTTATGCTACTGTCTTATTGACTTAACTATATATACCAGAATTCACTAGATACTTTCGATACAAACCCTTTGTCTGTCATATATGAGGCAAATATAATTTCTCTCATTGTGGACTTTTTTTACTCTCTCTATAAAGTGTTTTGAAATTATCAGTGTTAATGTATGCAAAATACTTTATTAAATGTTTCAGTTTCAGTTTAGGTATGTTTGGGTAAAAATTTATGTTTTTCCATTTTATGAATATTTAGTTGATTACAAATCATTTATTGACATCATCATTCTCAGTAAACTATTGCAAGGACAAAAAACCAAACACCACATGTTCTCACTCATAGGTGGGAATTGAACAATGAGAACACATGGACACAGGAAGGGGAACATCACACTCTGGGGACTGTTGTGGGGTGGGGGGAGGGGGGAGGGATAGAATTAGGACATATACCTAATGCTAAATGACGAGTTAATGGGTGCAGCACACCAGCATGGCACATGTATACATATGTAACTAACCTGCACATTGTGCACATGTACCCTAAAACTTTAATAATAATAAAAAAAAACAAATCATTTATTGAAACTGTTGATTTTTCCACAGTCTGCAATATAACCTCTGTGTTATATGAAATGCCTTTATATTCTTAGGTGTGATTCTAGACCTTATGTCCTAATCTATTGTCCAATCTGTTTTTCTCTCCAATATCTTGCTATCATCTTACTTTTGTTGTTTTATAAGGAATTGTGATATTTGACAGAGTAGTTCCTTTATGATCTTAAACACCAAATATCATGCCAGTGTTTTACATGTACTTTTATTAAGAACCAGGTTGATAATTTACACACACACACAAACACACATACACTCATCGCATACTACCTGATAGAGTATTGTGAAAATTACTTTCAATCTATACGTCAAAGAATTAAAATCTTTATGGTACCAAATTATTTAATTTGTGTATACAATCTTTTCCTCCATTTCTTATAATCTCTCTCTTTGAAAATTTTTTTAAATTGACAAACAATAATTGTACATATTCATGGTGTACATAGTGGTGTTTTAATACATATAATGTATAGTGATCAGATGAGGGTAATTGGCATATCCCTTATCTCAAATATTTATCATTTATTATCTGTGTTAGCAATGCTCAATATCCTCTTTCTAGCTATTTGAAATTGTATATTACTGTTAACTTAGTCATCTTAAAGTGATCTAGAGAACTAGAACTTATTCCTCCTATCTAGCTGTAATTTTGTTTCCCTAAACAAATCTCTCCCTCTCCTTTCCTTCCCTCTATTCTTCCTAGCCTCTACTATCCTGTTTTACTGTTTACTTCTCTTAGATAAACACTTTTAGCTTCTACATAGGTGTGAGAAATTGTGATGTTTAATTTTCTGTTTTTTATTTTGCTTAACATAATGTCCTATGGTTCCATCCATGTTTGCCACAAATGACAGATTTTTACTATTTTTGAGGCTAAATAGTACTCCATTGTGTATATGTACCACATTTTTAATCAATTCATCTAGGTTGATTCCGTATCTTTACAATTGTAAATAGTGCTGCAATAAACATGGGAGTGCAGTTGTGTCTTTGATATAATAATTTCCATTTCTTTAGATAAATTCCCAGTAGTGACATTGCTGGATCACATGGATAGCTCTGTAGTTTTTTGAGAAACCTCCATACTACTGTTCTCCATAGTGGTTCTACTAGTTTACATTCCCAGCAACAGTGGATAGAGTTTTCTTTGCATTTTCACTAGCAGTGTGTGTGTGTGTGTGTGTGTCTTTGAGGATAACCATTCTAACTGTGGTAAGATGATATCTCATTGTGGTTTTGATTTATATTTTCCTAATGATTAATGGTGCTGAACATTTTTTTATATTTTTTAAGAAAAAATATTTCTTCTTTTGAGAAATGTCTTTTCAGATCATTTGCTTTTCATCATCAGGTTTTTTTCTGTTGATATGTTTGAATTTCTTATATATTCTGGACATTGATCCACTGTTGGATGAGTAGTTTGCAAATATATTCTTCCATTCTGTAGGCTGTCTTTTCACTCTGTTGTTGAGTTTCCTTTGCTGTGCAGAAGCTTTTCATTTTGGTATAATCACCTTTTTTTAAATTTTTGCTTTTGTTGCCTGTGCTTTTGAGGTTTTATTTATAAAATCTTTTCCCAGACCAATATCCTGAAGCATTTCTTCTATCTTTTCTTCCAGAAGTTCTATTATTTTAGATCTTACATTTTTAGGTCTTTGATTCACTTTGAGTTTTCTTTTACAGAATGAGAAGTGAGGGCCTGCTTCCCTTATTCTGCTCATGGATATCCAGTTTCCTAGCCCAATTACTAAAGAGATTGTCCTTTCCCTAATGAGTGTTTATGACACTTTTGTGAAAAATTAGCTGTAGATATGTGGATTAATTTCTAGGTTCTCTATTTTGTTCCATTGGTCTATTTGTCTGCTGTTATTGCCAGTATCATGCTGTATTGGTTACTGCAGATTTGTAGTATATTATCAGGTCTGGCAGTGTGATATCTCCAGTTCTGTTCTTATTTCTCAGAATTGCTGTCCTGAGCAATAAAGCTATTTGAGGTCTTCTACAGTTCCATATAAGTTTTAGAATTTGTTTTCGATTGATGTGAAGAATGGCATTGCTATTTTGATAGTGATTGTGTTGAATGTGTAGATTGCTTTGTACAGTACTGTAGTATTATGACAATATTACTTCTTATCCATGAGTATGAGCTGTCTTTTCATTTGTTTGTAGCCTCTTGTTTCTATCATCAGCATTTCCTTCTTTTACTTGTACAGGTCTTTAACCTCCTTGGTTAAATTTATTCCTAATCCTAGGTAATTTTTTGTAGCTATTATAAATAGAATTCCATTCATAATTTATTTTTCACCTAATTTGTTGTTAATGTATAGAAATGCTATTGATTTTTGTACGTTAATTTTGTATCCTGAAACTCTCAAGAACATTTTATGATTTTCTGTGTTAGGATCTCACAGGTGAATTTACCAATTAATTTAAGGTATTTTTGATTATTTGATTATAACGTAAGTGGTCATTTTTCAAAATTTAATCTTTGTTTTGTGAGGGAGATATAAAATATAATTGAAAATAAATAATTTGTTCCAGCCAATTTATAAATTTTAGCAATTCCAATAAATTTTCTATATATTCTTTTCTACATATATTATCAGATTATCTGTAAATATGGGTAGAATTTCTTCTTTATTTACATATATTCCTTGCTCTTGGCATTTGACAGGATTCTGCTAGAATTTTGAATAGAAGTTGTTAACCATAATGCTTCCCTCAGCTCAGAAAAGAAGTTCACCATTAGGTATGATGTTTGCTATAGATATGTGTGTGTGTGTGTGTGTGTGTAATTTTTATATATATATATACATATAAAATTTTTTCTGAAGATTACCTTTATCTTTATCAGAAGAAAAAAGTTTTTTCTTTTTATAATTTACTAAAATTTTATATTGAATTTTATCAAATAATTTTCTTCACTTACTAAAATAATCATGTAATTTTATCCATTTTTTAAAAATGTGGTATATTACACTGAATTTTATGTGATAAATCAAATTTTTCATTTCTAGAATGACTCAACTCGATTGTGCTTCAGTTTCCTTGTAATTTTTTTTTCTTGCTAATTTAAAAAATAACCTTTGCATTTAGTTCATTAGTAAGATTAACTGGTAGCAGCTTTCATACTCATAATATTTTTGCCAAGTGATAGATTATGTTAGACTTCTTTTTGAAACAGGTGGAACATTTTCTTCCTTATTCTACTATTTACAATATTTGTATAAAATTTTTTTTAAAGGTTAGGGAATTGTAAGGGTTAGGGAAAATTCACCATCATAGCCATCTGGTCTCAGCTTTTTGTTTGTTTATTCGTAATGGTCGTCTACTCTGTGCTGTGGGAATGTTTCTAACTATAGATACAGTTTCTTCAGTATTTCTAAGATTCTGTTTTATTCTGTGTCAGTTTTAGCACGTTGTATCTTAATAGGAGCTATTTATTGTGTTTAAAAATTGTTTATTTTTTTATTATACTTTAAGTTCTGAAATACATGTGTGGAACATGCAGTTTTGTTACATATGTATACACGTGCCATGGTGGCTTGCTGCACCCATCAACCCATCATCTACATTAGGTACTTCTCCTAATGCTATCCCTTGCCTAACACCCCATCCCCCAAGAGGCCCCGGTGTGTGATGTTCCCCTCCCTGTTTCCACATGTTCTCATTGTTCAACTCCCACTTATGAATGAGAACATGAGCTGTTTGGTTTTCTGTTCCTGTGTTAGTTTGCTGAGAATGATGGTTTCCAGCTTCATCCACTTCCCTGTAAAGCACATGAATTCATCATTTTTATGGCTGCGTCGTATTCCATGGTGTACATGTGCCACATTTTTCTTTATCCAGTCTATCACTGATGGGCATTTGGGTTGGTTCCAATTCTTTGCTATTGTGAACAGTGCCGCAATAAACATATGTGTGCATGTGTCTTTATAGTAGAATGATTTCTAATCCTTTGGGTATATAACCAGTAATGGGATTGCTGGGTCAAATGGTATTTCTGGTTCTAGATCATTGAGGAATTGCCACACTGTCTTCCACAATGGTTCAAAAATTTACACTCCCACTAACAGTGTAAAAGCCTTCCTATTTCTCCACATCCTCTCCAGCTTCTGTTGTTTCCTGACTTTTTAATGATCGCCATTCTAACTGGTGTGAGATGGTACCTCATTGTGGTTTTGATTTGCATTTCTCTAATTACCAGTGATGATGAGCTTTTTTTCATATGTTTGTTGGCTGCATAAATGTCTTCTTTTGAGAAGTGTCCGTTCATACCCTTTGCCCCCTTTTAGATGGGGTTGTTTGTTTTTATCTTTTAAATTTGTTTAAGTTATTTGTAGATTCTGGTTATTAGCCCATTGACAAATGGATAGATTGCAAAAATTTTCTCCCACTCTGTAGGTTGCCTGTTCACTCTGATGATAGTTTCTTTTGCTATGTAGAAGGCTCTTTAGTTTAATTAGATCCCATTTGTCAATTTTGGCTTTTGTGGCCATTGCTTTTCGTGTTTTAGTCATGAAGTCTTTGGCCATGTGTATGTCCTGAATGGTATCGCCTGTTTTTTCTTCTAGAGTTTTTATGGTTTTCGGTCTTATGTTTAAGTCTTTAACCCACCTTAAGTTAATTTTTGTATAAGGTGTAAGGAAGTGGTCCTGTTTCAGTTTTCTGCATATGGCTAGCCAGTTTTCTCTACACCATTTATTAAATAGGGAATCATTTCCTCATTGCTCGTTTTTGTCAGATTTGTCAAAGATCTGGTGGTTGTAGATGTGTGGTGTTATTTCTGAGGTCTCTGTTCTGTTCCATTGGCCTATATATTTGTTTTGGTACCAATACCATGCTGTTTTGGTTACTGTAGCCTTGTAGTAGAGTTTGAAGTCAGGTAGCGTGATGCCTCCAGCTTTGTTCTTTTTGCTTAGGATTGTCTTGGCTATGTGGGCTCTTTTTTGGTTCCATATGCAATTTAAAATAGTTTTTTCTCATTCTGTTAATAAAGTCAATTGCAGCTTGATAGGGATAGCATTGAATCTATAAATTAATTTGGGCAGTATGGCCATTTTCACAATATTGATTCTTCCTATTCAGGAGCATGTAATATTTTTCCATTTGTTTGTGTCCTCTCTTATTTCCTTGAGCAGTGGTTTGTAGTTCTCCTTGAAGAGGTCCTTCACATCCCTTGTAAGTTTTATTCCTACATATTTCATTCCCTTTGTAACCATTTGGAATGGGAGTCCACTCATGATTTGTCCCTCTGTTTGTCTATTATTGTTGTATAGGAAAGCTTGTGATTTTTGCACATTGATTTTGAATCGTGAGACTTTGCTGAAGTTGCTTATCCACTTATGTAGATTTTGGGCTGAGATGATGGGGTCTTCTAAATATATAATCATGTCATCTGCAAACAGAGACAATTTGACTTTCACTTCTCCTATTTGAATACCCCTTATTTCTTTCTTTTGCCTGATTACCCTGGCCAGATTGGTCAACCTATGTATGTTCCTAAAGTCTTTTTATTAGAGTAGCCCTCCTTATTCATGAGATATATGTTCCAAGACCTCCAGTAGATGCCTAAAACCTCAGATAATAGCAAGCCCTATATATACTATGTTTTTTCCTATGCATGCATACCTATGTTGATGTTTCATTTATGGGGGACTGGACACAGGAAGAGATTAACAACTCAAAATAAAACAATTATAAAACATATAGTAATAAAGTTATGTGAATGAATGTACCTTCTCTCTCTCAAAATATTTTCTTGTATGTAACATTTTTGGATGACAATTGACCCTTGGTAACTGAAACCAGGGAAAGCAAAACCCTAGATAAAAAGGGACTTCTATGTTTTATGTCTGCATCCTTTATAGTCGTAGCACATTTTCTGTTCCTGATATTAATTACTTTAGGTCTTCTGCAGTGACTTCTAAAATATGTTTTTAAAGATTTTACATATAATTATCTGTATCTTCACATTTTCTTGATCAATGTCTACATATATGTATTATTAATATGCATTATTTTATTGCCATAAAGTTCAATATGTCATTGCAAGCCATTTTCTAATTCCTAATGTCATTTATTCATTTAGCAGTAAGGTTTTGTGAAAGAAATCTAATTTTATTAATTTTAAATTGACTTTATTGTGGTCAAAGAGCATACTCTATACACCTTCAATCTTTTGAATTTTTTTTAGATTTGCCGTATGGCCGATTATATGAACAAATTTAAAAAAATTTAAGAATAAACTAAAACAGAATAAATATTTGGTATTTGTTGGTACCTTCTATATAACTCAATTGCATCCGTTGCATCAGTATTGTTGTTTGACTCTTCTACACACTTAAAAATAAATATTTTTTCTTCTATCTGCTAAGTATGTCTTAAAATCCTGCATTATGTTTATAGATTTTTTATTTTCTCTTTTATTTTTTCCTAATTTTACATTTGGACCTATGATATCAGCTGCAAACAAATTTGAGATTACTTTTTCCTGAATAATGAAAACATTTTATAATTATATACATAATTTATACTTTATAATTATAAAATGTCCACCATTATTTCTCATGATACTTCATCTTATAGTCTAGTTTTTTCTGATATTATTATAGTATTAAAGCTATTACAGTAGCTTTATTATATTGTATTGTATTGTATTGTATTCATGCTTAATCAGATCTAAGGTTGAAATAGTCAATTATCTCTGATCTTTTAATTTCTTCAGTTAATAACAGCATTGTCCTTGGGATTTTATCTCACTTAAACCACAAAATAGGCCTTTTCTTTTGCATGTATTCTTCTCATAAAAATGCAGTCACTAGGCTACAAGGACTGGACAAAGTCATATAGCAAATATATCAGCTTTCGTGTTCTCTTGCCTTACATAATACAGAGTTGCTATTTTTCTCTGTCCTTTCACAATTTCCCTAACACTACACATATTAAAATACATATACTTCAAATTAATCTAATATAACACAACATATTCCTGAAAATGAAAGTCAGCATTTTTTTGACAAAAGTCTGAAATATCAACAAAGGAAACCAACCAACTAAAGCTAAAGAGAAGGGAAATACATACTAATCAAAATAAATTTTAAGAGCACATGTACATCAGAAGCAAGAAAGTAAAATAATTCAAAATTTTCAAATGACCAAACTTTAGAAGGTGTAAATTGATAACTGATATTAACTAATAATACAATTTTAAAATATATGAAATAAAAATGGATATACAGAAGGTCATTCTGCAATTGTAATGCTCACCATCACTGGCCATCAGAGAAATGCAAATCAAAACCACAATGAGATACCATCTCACACCAGTTAGAATGGCAATCATTAAAAAGTCAGGAAACAGGAGGTGCTGGAGAGGATGTGGAGAAATAGGAACACTTTTACACTGTTGGTGGGACTGTAAACTAGTTCAACCATTGTGGAAGTCAGTGTGGCGATTCCTCAGGGATCTAGAACTAGAAATTCCATTCGACCCAGCCATCCCATTACTGGGTATATACACAAAGGACTATAAATCATGCTGCTATAAAGACACATGCACACATATGTTTATTGCGGCACTATTCACAATAGCAAAGACTTGGAACCAACCCAAATGTCCAACAATGATAGACTGGATTAAGAAAATGTGGCACATATACACCATGGAATACTATGCAGCCATAAAAAATGATGAGTTCATGTCCTTTGTAGGGACATGGATGAAATTGGAAATCATCATTCTCAGTAAACTATCGCAAGAACAAAAAACCAAACACCGCATATTCTCACTCATAGGTGGGAATTGAACAATGAGAACACATGGACACAGGAAGGGGAACATCACACTTCGGGGACTGTTGTGGGGTGGGGGGAGGGGGGAGGGATAGCATTGGGAGATATACCTAATGCTAGATGACGAGTTGGTGGGTGCAGCGCACCAGCATGGCACATGTATACATATGTAACTTACCTGCACATTGCGCACATGTACCATAAAACCTAAAGTATAATAATAATAATAATAATAATAATAATAAAAGAAAAAAAAATAGATATTCCTACATTTCTTGTTGTAGCAGAATTATTAACAATATATTGATAAATTATTAGTAAACTCCATCTACTTACAAAACTTTTCAGGCAAAATTGGAAGAATGTAACTTTTATTTTGAACAAACATAGATGTCATACTATATCATGTACTGGACTAAAAAGAAGTATCATTAAAGCTAAACAAGGGACATGAAGAGTTTATAACTCTAATGTACTATATTGATAATTATGTAACCAGCTTAAAATTTTTAAATTGGGAAAAATTAAAATATAATTAATAACTTGCTATCATTTAAGTATTTGTGTCCTATAAATATTAATTTAATAATAAAACATTAAAAATACCAAGAATAAAAACAGAAAATAGGAGGGTATCATACGATGAACTGAATAATTTGGATAATCAAAATGTGGTACAATGCAAAGACAGAAGTATACAGATTTAAATAAGTTCATCAGAAAAATTAATAAACTGTATTCATTAAAGAAAAAGAGAAGAATAAAACCATATAAATACAACAAAATAAATAACAAAGTGGACTTAATGGATTCTAAATCAAATACTGTAGGGTGTATTAATAAAACTCAGTGTGCTTTATGTAAACAGTATCAGTTTCAAAATTCTGCCTAAATTAATTAAGAATAAAAGAGAAGATATATGAATAATTATGTCATCTGAAAAATAAGCCAATTGCTATAGATTTATACATGAAATATGTGGATTAAATATTAATTTTCATATAAAAATTATTTATTTCATCCATTTATTTAAATAGATTTTAACTAACTCTTCCCGCAAAATAGAGGTTCAGTTCACCTCTGTAGAGTAAAGTATGAGGTCTGATGCAAGGAATACCTGGTTCTGTCCGTGCACCTGTTTCCTATTTATCCTGGGGCTTCCCTTATGTCATGGAGTGTGGCAGCCCTATAAGAACACAATACATGGCTTGCATATTTGTTGAAGCAGTATTCTCCACTGGTCTGCCTTTTCCTCCTCTTAGCAGCTCATTCTAAGCTAGAGCTGTAGATACCATGTTTCTCACAGGGAAACATGTGAGTATAAGTTAGGCAAGTGGCTATATCTTTAGTGGGCCAAATTGGAAGAGACACTGCTGTCACGAGCAGAAAACACTCTGGCCAGAGAGTAAGAGAAAATGGGAGATGTTCCATAGCTGGCTGGTTTCACCTGGAGGGCTGGGGATGCCAGGTGGTCCTTTACATGCTCACATACCGCAACTCGTGTTACCCAAATTTGAGAAGGGAGGCTGACAGGTATGAACCTGCCTTTCTTCAAGTAAATGGTAGGTCAATGGTAGTACCCAGTGAATTTTAAAAGGCATTCTTGGTGTGGGTCAGAATGAAGGAATTCTTCTAGAATTGAGGCAGCAGTTATGTATGAATAGGTACAGGGGTATTTTAATATTTTAACAACTGACAGTCCTCACAATATTACAAATCATTCTTATTTACAGATACGTCATGCACAAATTTATGTCAATTATTTTGAAAATTTTGATGCAGTGGATCACTATCAAGAAAGCACATGTAAAATGTAAACACGGATCAAGAAGAAATAGGAAACTTGAGTATCAATATAGTCAGCAAAGAAATTAAAATGACATCAATAACCCACCAATGCATCTCCTCCATAAACATTAACATGTGTTCCATTTGTATGTTTTTACTGTTTAAAACATGTTAAACGTTCATTTTGTTCCAGAAAAAATTAAATTTGGATAATGTTCACTTCATTTAATGCACACTTGGTACCAAACTGAATAATGACTATTGAAGAATTTAATAATGTAAATCAATGTTACTTATGGAAGTTGATAAAAATAAATATTTAAGATAAATATTCACTAATTATAAATAATTATTTGCTCACAACATAAAGCAATTATTATTAAATAAGAATTATGCTAGGAACAGAAAAAGAGTGTGACACCAGAAAATCTGTCAATGCAATTAAACACATTAATGCTGCCACATCAGTATTGCCTGTAATTCAAAAGCACAGTTAGCAGAGACAGTCCAAGCAGATCCCCATGATCTATGACACTTATCCGTATTGTTATTGTTCTGTATTTATTTTTGTTTTGATACATGGAATACATTTTTATACTCTAAAATTATATTATTATTTCATAAGAATTCTTCAGCAAAGAGACTCATTTGGTAAATGTGGAGATCATGTTATGAGCTGGTATTTGTTTGAATGCTGATTTTGGAGATTAAGATCCAAGTGGTATTTTGGGGGGGACACAGGACAGTTTTCTTTTATATCTTTGGAGATGGAAGTTTCTTACCTTTAAAATTGCCTGCCCCTGCTCTAAAACAGGGAAGAGCTAAGGCTAAAAAGCCCGTCAGTCTCTGAGAAAAACCCGCACTCTTCACTGGAATGATTACAGTATGCGTAGTGTATCTTAATAAAAAAAAATAGACATATTCAGCCTTTCTCATGGAAACTAGTAATGGCTAATTTGTATTACGTAGTATGACCTGCAAAGTAAAAGAGTCAGCACATATTTTTAGTGCATAAATTGATCAATCTGGTCAATTAGACCTCTAGCAATAGAAGGTTGTAATTTCTACTATCGATTAACAGCAAATTAACACTGGCAAATACATCACAAAACACAATGAAGATGTCCCAAATACCCAATTTCTTATTTCCTACTCCATTTGTTTTTAATACATTTCAATAAAAGCATCAAATAACTTTATGTATATTTGATATTATTCTGGGATATTATGCAGTTTTATGTACATAAATTACATTTTTGATCATCAATGCTTCCATCTGCTCAGTGAGTCCTAGCTAAGTCTCCCTGTTATTTTTTAAAATGATATATAATTTCTTATGCTCAAAATACACTAATTTTTATTTAATCATATCTACATTCCTTATCAGATTACTAAAAAAAATCCACAACAACAAAATAAGCCTTAATGCCTCTAGCTACTTTGAAAAATTTTTTCGTGTGTTAGGCAAGTTTTGGCAAAGAAAACAATCTTCTATGCTTGCAGGAGCAGGAAAATGTGTCAAAAAGATGAAATAAAATTTCTGCATGATTTAACATCTAATAGAAAGAAAACAATGACAATTTAGCTATTAAATGAGAACCAGCATGTTGAAACCTGAAGAAAATATTTGCTGAGAACATTCATTTCGATAATTTTCCTCAATTCAGTGGTTTAGGCTGAAGTCTCTCTTGGGCCAACAGAACATTCTTGGACTAAACATTTATAGTTAGTTCAGTGTGAAAATTGCATATTCAATAACTTGAATTTTGTTTTTACCTTCTTTAAGATACTTATAAGAGTATAAACATTAATTTGTATTTGTCATGAGCATCTTAATCATATCTATTTCACAGATAAACTGGGTAAATTAAGAGTGATTATTGATTTCTATATTCATTTCTTAATAATATAATTAGATTATATTATTTCCTTTAGCAATCACATCTGTCCTAGAAGAGAGGCTGAAATTTCATAAAACAACTTTCGAATTATTCTTTTTCTAATGTAACTGCTCCTATAAACATAATGCTCTGCTAGTATATTGATCACAATTATAATGCGCTTTTCCTACTCCTGTAATGTTGACTACCCTTCACGGGTACATTAATTCACACCATTTAAAACTCATTTTCTTTTCCCTTAATTCTATACTAATAAAATCTGACAAAGTTAATAGTTTTCCTTTAATATTCTTTCCTACCAGACATGATTACTGGTATTGCATAGTAATTAAATGCATGGGCTTTGGGATTAGACAAATGTATATTTGCATTTAAATGCTGCCATTTTTAAATTGGGGAAGTTGAGTGATTTAAATTTAGTGAAATTTCACAGCATGAGATCATCTCATTTCTAATATGGTAATTACAATATAACCTTCTTTGTTTTAAGTATCATATGTGTAATGTGTGAAAGTCATTTAGCATAGTTCTGGCCATAATGAGTCTAATTGCCTTCTAGCTGATGTGGTAAGCCATTCGTGTTTATACATTTAGTCCTCCGAGTAATATCATATTTCTTAAATAATTTAATAAAAAGAGACTAAGGCTATCTATGTGTGACCTCTTTTTTATTACTTTCCATTTCTACCGTTCACATTTAAAATATATACTTATCAATGAAGCTGTTTGCTCCTGGAGATATAACAAGACAAAACAAAGTTTATCAAATGGCTTACTAAATGGCAAACTCAATATAAAACACTACTAATTTAAACTTTATTTTCAAATTATTATTTAGCAAAGGGCATGCAAAAATCTAAGCATTTTTAATTCCTATTTCCATGAAACACAAAAAGTTGATTTGAATGCTTCTTAGTTTACTCATGGAGATAGCTATTTGGGAATTCTTACAAAATATTTGCATTAAGAATGGGCAAACTAATCCATGTTGATAGTGACCTCCTATGAACTGGAAAAAATCTGAAAAATATTTTTTCAACAACAGTTTTGACATTAATTATTGAGCATAAACATAATAAATGTTACTCAACTATTAATAATTAATTTGTATAAAATTCAAAACCCAGTTATTCTCTCTTATGCTCTGAAAATTAGAGCATGTGCCATGGTTTAAAATGTTCCCTGTGTTTCTTTTGCTGAAAGAAACTGGCATCACTTACCTAAACATAAAAATGCAATTAGGAAATTATTTAAATTATAAATGGAAATTACCATTTTCATCACTTTTAGTTTCTGTTCCTTTTTTATTTTTCCAACAGTATGTTATATACCTTTTGTTTAATTTCTAGGAATAAGGACTTTAGCCATGGGTCATTAAAATTATTCAAAGTAACTACATGTGTGAATGTCCTTGCAATCTGAGTAGCCAAAACTTGCTTTGAGTTGACTTCAATATGTATGTTACATCTGAATATCCTAAATGTCCTTTAGTCATGTATTTCTTTACAGTCAGAAGTATCTCTGACTATTGTTAATTTCTTTTTGTTCATTTCAGCTTTTAGATAATTACAGGTTACTGTTAGGCACTTTTAATATGATCACACAGGACTAACTCAGCAGTTGATTCAATAGGCACTAATGAGAGGCTATTAGAGAGAGTACTCTCTTATCTAATCCTTATTTCAAGATATTTTGATCCTAATAGAAGGAAAATTATTAGATATGGAAGAAATTACAGGTGCATATTTATAAGGAAGAAGCAAAATTTTGGAAATTGTGAGTTCTCTCTAATATTCTTTCCTACAAAATATGATTAGTGATATTGCATAGTCGTTGAGTACATGGGCTATGAGATCAGAGAAATCTACATTGGTAGATAAATAGCTATGCTGATAGTCTTCAAGGGAAATGCAAATAGTGAGCACACAGTTATTTGTTAGTGAAGAGTATCAATTATTGAAACGTAAATACCAAAACATTGTTTTACATGCTCATTCTATTTGATACCCTTTATATATCTATGTGTGTCTACTCCAATGCACAGTATTAACAGTTAAATTTGTCTTTATAATTTTCATGTATTATATTCAGTGATAAATATATGCTTAAGTCTTGCTTGTAATTTATAATGCTAATGCCAAAAAACAGCCTCTAGTTTAATTTAAAAAGCAAAAAGGAGTTGGCTCTCTAATAACATGTATAATATAAAGAAAGTTACTTCCTTTAATTAATTTGTATAACCTATTTGGGTCAGCTTTTGTTGTGTACAAGCAACAACATTTCAGTGACATAAAACAATAATTATTTATTTTTAACTTACATTGCTGTGTTGGCTTGTGTTAAGTCCATCTAGGCTGCATTCAGCCAGACTTGGTTCCGAAGAGACAGGTGGATCCAAGTCTGCTCCAGAGGTCTAGCATTCTTCTTCCAGAAGCTATTTGAAGTAGATTTGTCTCATGACAGTGGAAGCAGAAATGAAGAAAAAGTCCAAACATGTAAGTGCATTTCAAGTCTGTGCTTGCACCACATCCATGGCCCTTCTTTGGTCAAAGCAAATTAATGACTGAATCAAGCTTCAGTGAAGGAAGAGAGCTCCTCCCACAGAGATGAAGATGGAGGAAAGGAATGTTACTTGCTGAACAATAATTGTGTCTACTATGATTTGTAAAGGACTGATAATAATAATGCACAGTGTTGTTTAGAAGACAAGAGTTGTAAAAATGCTTTAAAATTTAAGTACTAAGTCATTTGAAAATATATTTATGTATATTTAGTTACTAATAAAATACTAAGTAGGGTCCCAAGTGATCAATTAATTGGTTAAGAACAAGAGATGAAGTTTTTAGTCATTTTTCAAAATTGTATTAATTTAAACTAAACAATTGGGATCTGGATGTTTAAATTGTTTACAAGTCTATAACAATAACATTAGCCAATAATAATAATTGGTACCAAATTGAAAAAATCCTTATAGAAATAAAATAATTTAGGTAGGTAGATAAATAGTTATTATTGCCAACAATCAATGTGATACTATAAAATCAGACTGAAGTACATGTTTGATAGTACTTTTGGTATTGTTAATCTATATCATATCAATTATAATAGTATTCTTTACCAAAAGTTGGAGTAGCAAATGTTGTGTTTTGGATATTAAAAGATAGAAAGTGATATATATAAAAGTATTCATTTTTCTAAATATTTGCATTCACTTATAAAATGTCAACGGCTGTGCTGCTTTTATTTCATCATAAATTTTTATCAGTTATATATATTACACTGTGTTCCAATTTCCACAACTAATACCAATATCTTGCAATTCTCTAAATAGACTTTCCTTTAAACAATAAAGCCCTCAATCTATAGTATTTGTTTTAATTTTAATCAACTTTTATATTAAAACATTGGTACATATGGACATTTTATATTCATGTTTTGTAATCTCTTCTCTGAGTCACCAAGTTTTAAATTCATTGCATCCTAAATACCTACTACATTTAATTTTAGAGAAAATACAAATGTCAACATGTTTAAATAGTAAATACATTGACACTAACTATGATGCATTAAATAATATTTTTGACTTATTTCTCCTGTAAACTCAACAGCGAACTACTTTACAACTGCTTAAAATGTGTTTAGGTTTGTTTAGAGTTTTCTTTTTCTCAGTCATAATATCAAGATGGCGTTACAAAAAATATGGTGCCATAGTCCATAATAGGATTGATTTTTAATAATGCAACCTGTTCTTTTTCATTTGTATTTGCCTCAAGTTAATAGAGAATGAACAAACAAAGGATTTATGTAGAAAAATTGGATTCTTTTTGTTGTATATTTTAGCTATGTAAGATTTACTTGAATTATTTTAAAGCAAAAATGATCAACTAACTTTAAAGTGTTAAGATAAAAAGAAAACTAAGAATATATACATTATACAAATTTAATAGCTTAGGATAAAATATGTATGATTAAAAAATGATAAATTAATGCCAGTGATTCTTATATTGGTACAGTGATGAAGGCTATTTCTAAACACTGGAAGGGGAAGGGAAATTATGCAAGAAAACTATATGTGGCAAAATGACTTCAGCTTGAACTCTTCTATTTTTCAATGGCTTGAGAATTGGACACATATTCTGTAAGAACATTATATATAATTTTTGTTGTTTACTAGTTATTTATATATTTAGGAGACACTGCCACTATGTTATACTTTCATCCAACCAGCAAGTATTTTCCTAAAAAAATCAATCCTGTTCTTTGAGAAGGACATTGAAGGAATTAGGATCAATTATTTATATGACTATCTGGCTTAATTGATGAGATATGGACTGTATTGTCAAATATTTTGAAGAATTAAGAGATAATACAATTATATAATTTATGAGATGCAGGAGCTCATTGAGAATCTCTCTGAAACCAGAAATATTACATGCATTCAAGAATCAGAGTCATAAACTTGAACACATGGCATGGGTTTGAATGTCATGCTATCTAACTGTGCAGTACAGATGTTTTTACTTAACTTCATAAATCAATTTCTTCTCAAATCATTAAATTATATTATTGTGAGGGAGAATGTTTTTATTTTAGTGATTTTCTCTCCAATGTTAATATTGAATATAACATTAATGTGATTATTTATTATGAAATTAAAATGGTACATTTAAGCTGAAGTCTCTTTTGACAGCTCTAATTACAGCCTTTCTCTTCTCCTCCAGGTAGGTATTACTGTTATCTGCTTATGTTCATATACACATGTTTTAACCTTATGTGTGTATGTGCCCATATTCAAGAGTAGAAATCCATGCTACTGGTGCATGTGTGTGCTTTGTTTTGCACAGTTGGTGTTATATTTTAAATTTAGTCTATAATTTTTGGAATATATTAAATATTTCAAATATATATCTATACATTGCATATATGTTATATATGTGTGAAGACCTTTCTGCATTGCATTTCACAATATGGTTATACCCTAAGTTTGTTTAATCATTTTCTAATGATGTACACTTATGCTTTCTTAGATTTTTTACTATTAGAAAAAAAAATATTTCCTTGGGCATTAGTGTACATACTTTATCATGAACATTAGGGAGAATTATTAGAAAATAAATAAAAGAAAATAAGTGCTAAGGTATTTTAAAAATGCATATTTCTATATATTAGTATTTTTCAAAGTACTGTCTATGGAGCAATCTCGATTTCCACTCTCCACAACATTTGGCATTTATTTATTAAAAGATGATGGTTAGAATATGCTAATAATGTTTTAATCTGCATTTCTTTCTATTAATGAGATGATACACCTTTTTATTGGCAGTTTTTGTTCCTATTTAATTGGCTTCCATTCATAATTGTTTCCCAATTATGTAATTGGGTTGCTTTTTATTTTCCTAATTTGCATTGTTGGATATATTTATATCCAACATTTGCATTGTTGGATATATTTATATCCAACATTTGCATTGTTGGATATATATATCCAGAGGATATCAATTCTCTGCATGTTAAACATGTGGCAAATGTTTTCTCTCAGTCTGTTGCCTGTCTTTTAACATTGTTTATAGTGAATTAGAAAATTAAATTTGATGTAACCAAGTTTAACAAAGTTTATTTCTTTTGCTTTTTATGTCTTGTTTAAGTTTTCTCTTGCCTAGTCAGAAATATTGCATGCTAATTTTATTTGAATTCTTTTTAACTTTATAATGTATATACTTCAGAGATAGACTGTCTTTACTAACAGAATATGTTATTTATATAGTTTTGTGAGGCTTAAGAAAAACATAAAATCTCTCTGCTTCTGTTTTCTAATATACAAATTGAAAATACCATTCTGTACAAAGGACCTGGCAAAGATTTCATGACAAAGACTTTAAAAGCAATTGTAACAAAAAAAATAATTAAAAAATTACACCTAATTAAACTAAAGAGCTTCCTCACAGCAAAATATATTATTAACAGAATAAATAGACAACCTACAGAATGGGAGAAACCATTTGAAAACTAGGCATTCAATAAAGGTCTAACATCCGGAATCTATAAGGAACTTAAAAAAAATAACACACAAAACACAAAAACAACCCTGTTTTTTTAAATAGGCAAAGAGGCCAGGCACAGTGGCTCACACCTGTAATCCCTTCACTTTGGGAGGCCAAAGTGGGTGGATCACTTGAGATTAGGAGTTCGAGACCAGCCTGGCCCACGTGGCAAAACATTGTCTCTACTAAAAAAAAAAAAAAATTAGCTAGGTGTGGTGGTGCATGCCTGTAGTCCCAGCTACTTGGGAGGCTGAGGCAGAAGAATAGTTCAAACCCAGGATGCAGAGGCTGCAGTGAGCAGAGATCACACCATTGCACTCCAGCCTGTGCAACAGAGTAAGACTCTGTCAAAAAAAAAAAAAAAAAAAAAAAAAAAGGCAAAGAGCATGAACAGACACTTCTCAAAAGAAGACACATCCATGGCCAACAAGCATATGAAAAAGTGTTCAAAATCTCTAATCATTAGAGAAATGCAAATTAAAACTACAATGAGATATTATCTCACACCAGTCAGAATGCCTATGGTTAGAAAGTAAAAAATTAACAGATGTTGGAGAGGATGCAGAAAAAAAGGAACCCTTATACACTGCTGTTGGGAATGTAAATTCTTATAATTTCTATGGAAAACAGGATAGAGATTTCTCAAAGAACTGAAAATAGAACTACTATGTGATCCAGCAATGCCATTACAGGGTATATACCCAAAGAAAAATAAATCATTATGTTGGACAGATATCTGCACTTGTGTGTTTATCACAGCACTATTCACAATAGCAAAAATATGGAATCAACCTAGATTCCCATCAGTGGTGGACTGAATAAACAAAATGGGGTTCAAATACACAATGGGATGCTATGAAACCATAAAAAATGAATAAAATAATATTTTTTGCAGCAACATGGTTGGAGCTGGAAGCCATCATCCTAAGCGGATTAACACAGAAACAGAAAGCCAAATATTGCGATTTCTCACTTACAAGTGGGAGCTAAACATGGTGTACACATGGACACAAAGAAGACCAAAATAGACACCTGGGCCTACTTGAGGGTGGAGGACGGGAGGAAAGTGAGTGTTGAAAAACTACGTATAGGGTACTGTGCTCATTACCTGCGTGATGAAATAATCTCTACACCAAACCCCGAGACATTCAATTTACCCATATAATGAACCTGCACATATACCCCTTGAACCTAAATAAAAGTTGGAAAGAAAAAAATTTAAGCAAATTTAAAAACTTTTTGTAAAAATTTGGAATCATAGTAATTAATAACGTTGCAGTGATTAAGTGATTTACTTGAGGAAAATTACTTAGAATAGTGTCTAGCACATGATATGCAATATCTCATGGAATATCTTTTTTAATTTTCAACCTTTTATTTTATTATTATTATACTTTAAGTTTTAGGGTACATGTGCACAATGTGCAGGTTTCTTACATATGTATACATGTGCCATGCTGGTGTGCTGCACCCATTAACTCGTCATTTAGCATTAGGTATATCTCC
The DNA here is from genome assembly GCF_028885625.2 of Pongo pygmaeus. Classification (NCBI taxonomy): domain Eukaryota; kingdom Metazoa; phylum Chordata; class Mammalia; order Primates; family Hominidae; genus Pongo; species Pongo pygmaeus. The sequence goes on along the minus strand of NC_072387.2, from coordinate 95,807,082 downwards.
TAATGCTATCCCTCCCCCCTCCCCCCACCCCACAACAGTCCCCGGAGTGTGACGTTCCCCTTCCTGTGTCCATGTGTTCTCATTGTTCATTTCCCACCTATGAGTGAGAACATGCAGTGTTTGGTTTTTTGTCCTTGTGATAGTTTGCTGAGAATGATGGTTTCCAGTTTCATCCATGTCCCTACAAAGGACATGAACTCATCATTTTTTATGGCTGCATAGTATTCCATGGTGTATATGTGCCACATTTTTTTAATCCAGTCTATCATTGTTGGACATTTGGGTTGGTTCCAAGTCTTTGCTATTGTGAATAGTGCCACAATAAACATACGTGTGCATGTGTCTTTATAGCATCATGATTTATAGTCCTTTGGGTATATACCTAGTAATGGAATGGCTGGGTCAAATGGAATTTCTAGTTCTAGATCCCTGAGGAATCACCACACTGACTTCCACAATGGTTGAACTAGTTTACAGTCCCACCAACAGTGTAAAAGTGTTCCTATTTCTCCACATCCTCTCCAGCACCTGTTGTTTCCTGACTTTTTAATGATCGCCATTCTAACTGGTGTGAGATGGTATCTCATTGTGGTTTTGATTTGCATGTCTCTGATGGCCAGTGATGGTGAGCATTTTTTCATGTGTTTTTTGGCTGCATAAATGTCTTCTTTTGAGAAGTGTCTGTTCATGTCCTTCACCCACTTTTTGATGGGGTTGTTTGTTTTTTTCTTGTAAATTTGTTTGAGTTCATTGTAGATTCTGGATATTAGCCCTTTGTCAGATGAGTAGGTTGCGAAAATTTTCTCCCATTTTGTAGGTTGCCTGTTCACTCTGATGGTAGTTTCTTTTCCTGGCTAACACGGTGAAACCCCGTCTTTACTAAAAATAGAAAAAATTAGCTGGGCGAATTGGCGGGTGCCTGTAGCCCCAGCTACTCGGGAGGCTGAGGCAGGAGAATGGCATGAACCTGGGAGGCGGAGCTTGCAGTGAGCTGAGATCGCGCCACTGCACTCCAGCCTGGGCGACAGAGCAAGACTCCATCTCAAAAAAAAAAAAAAAATTTCCAATCTTTTAAATCTGATTTGGAATATAGTATGTAACTTAAATATGAATATATGTGTAGACCATTTTCAAAGGATCTATTCTATTCCATTATTATATTGCATCTCAGAATCACAAATGAACTTGTATAAAACTGAAAATAAAATGATATCTTTAGGCAAAAGAGAAGAATCAAGGCAGCCGAATCCTGAAGGAACAAGAGGTCAGGGCCAATGTTTAGGCATTTGTGATTCCCAAGGCAAAAACATAGCCGAACATATGATTTCTGTTGTATTCATTAAAAGATGACAAAAGTCATTATTACTCAGTACTTTATGAGAATATAATTTATGCAAATAGTTAACATGTCTTTAAAAGTTTTTTTAGGTAAATATACCTAAATGGACACATACCTGTATTTAACTGATGTCTTAATCATATCAATATGTATAACTATAAATATAATTTTATATTTTGACAACCTGAGTGTATTAGTTTGTTTTCACGCTACTAATAAAGACATATCCAAGACTGCATAATTTATAAAGGAAAGAGAATGAATTGATTCATAGTTCCACATGACTGGGGAACCCTCGCAATCATGGCAGAAAGCAAAGGAGGAGCAAAATTACATCTTAGATGGTGGCAGGCAAAAGGGAGCATGTGCAGGGAAGTTTTATAAAACCATCAGATCTAGTGAGACTTATTCACTACCACATAAACAGCAGTGGAAAAACCCAACCCCATGATTCAATTACCGACAACTGGGTCCCTCCCAGGACACATGGGAATTATGGGAGCTACAATTCAAGATGAGATTTGGGTGGGAGCACGGCCAAACCATATCACTGAGCAAAGTGATAAAATTATTAATAATTAATTTTGGGCTGAAGAGCAATGATGTATACTGAATATATGCAGCAAATAGCTTAGCAAGCACAAAAAGCATAACGTTTTTATAAACCATGAATAGATTCTGAGATAACTAAAATTGTTATTCCATATATGCAAAAAATGTTATTGCCTTGTAACAAAATCTAGATTTTTAATGTTTTTTCAAAAGAGTTATTTTATTTTTCCTTTTTAAAGAGATGACAAACTGTTCTTGGAAAGCAACTCATTGGTACATGCGAGCTTGTCATTTTTATAAGTCTGTATCTATCAAATTACTGGCCGCAAAAATGTAAAATTTTGGCTATATATAAAAGAAAAGATTGGTTGAACTATTCACAACATTCCCCTCAAAATCATCCTGGGCAATCTTCTCTAATTTGTATTGTTGATTTGCAGATCTTCAATTCATATGTTAATGCATATACTGTGTCCCATAAAGGTACACAATGCAGTCATTACTATTCAAACAGAAATAGTTATATTCATAGGTAGATAAAATCTTTATATTTGCAAGACCAAATGTAAAAGATTCTGCCTCAATGTATGATTTGAAGTAAAAGTAACATAGTTTTTTTGTTGTTTGGTCTTTGTTTTTTTCAAAATAAATTACTGAAATTGGGTAAAGTAATTATCTAAATATGTGTTCCTAGAGTGATGCATTATTTTGAAAATGTCCTGCCACTTAGACTGGTTTACCTTTGTAAGCTGTAGAGTGGATCAGTTACCTCCAACATCAATATCATTGCCCTACCCTGTTTTCAAGATCTTATTTTGCACATAATTTTGTTTGAAAAGTAATTCTGCTTTGTGAATAGAATAATAGCAAGGCTTATTAAAATATTCATTAATCCAAAAGATATATTTCACAATGCTATGAGAGCCATCTGTATTTTTTAAATAAAACTGATGTACTACATATAACATGTGTATAAGTGGGATCTTCTATTCAGAAATCAATTTAGAGAAAAAATATGGAGCATATGCTTAAGAATAGCAAACTACATTGCTTTTCTCATTATTTATGCAAAAATATCAAATAATTAATGTAGTTTCCTTAATTATGAACAGCAATACAAATTATAGTCACCACATTGAATTCAGAAAAATGCTATTCAACAAAAAATAGTATTCTTTCTCAATTTTGGTTTTTACTTCTTATATAATTATTTGGCAGTTTTATCTATATCTAGTTAAATATACTATTAATAAGTGTCTGCAGACCTATAAGCAAATAACTAAGGCAGCTAACATTACTTATGGACAACAAAAAATTGGGGATTATATTTATAATTTCTATAGAATTGAAAAAATATTCAGCAAGTGATAGTTTGTTTCTCATCCCTGCTTTTGACTAAATATATATTCATTTTCCATATATTCTCATCTTATTAAATACACATAAATATATTTTATAAAATAATAAACATTTTTAAAGTATTTGTTATGTCTAGTATGAGTTTAAGTTTGATAAATTATCTACTCTTTATTTCTAATTATTAAGCAAGCCCCACAAAAGGAAAATGAAAAGAAAAAAAGCCTGATGAGTATTTCGGAAAGGCATACATAATGTTTATAAATGATAAAAACTTGGATAATTAAATAATTACTTTAAGTAATTCACATTATGCATTTAATCTTAAAATTATTTATAAAAATAATGAGTTTTACTTGATACCTAGATTAATTTTAAACATATTAATGAGTTGCAAGGGTAGAGAGGACCTGAATATTAGCATACATTTTAAGAATATAGGGCCAGATGGGGTGGCTCACGCCTGTAATCCCAGCACTTGCCTGAGGTCAGGATTTTCGGGCCAGCGTAGGCCAGCAGGGTGAAACCACATCTCTACAAAAAATACAAAATATAAAAATAAAAATAGCCAGGCATGGTAGCGGGCACCTGTAATCCCAGCTACTTGGGAGGCTGAGGCAGGGGAATCACTTGAAACTCGAAGGCGGAGGTTGCAGTGAGGCAAGATCAGGCCACTGCACTCCAACCTGGGCAAAAGAGCGAAACTCTGTCTCAAAAAAAAGCATAGAACAAACATGAGAAGATGAAGAGACAATTATATAACTCCATCAAAATGTTGGATTTAAATGGATGAATCGTCATAAATTATAAATTATTTTTGTCCTTAAATCTGAAATTTAGGAGGCATTTAGTAATAGACTTGTCTCATATTGTCTCCAAAAATTATGTCTGATTATCAGAATACTGACTGTTGCATAATGCTATTGGTTATAGTACTTGAAAGAACAAGAGAAATAAGGTAACATAATTATAATACAGAATTGCACAATAAAAATAGAATTACAGGGAATTTTAATTTTCTCATATATATATCCATTTATTTCAAAATTTCTAAAATAATTGGATTTTTTAATTTCTAAATAGCTGGATTGTCAAATTAGACTTACATGAAGCAGAGAATTTAGCAATATTATCCTTTACTGACAGTTATTTAGGAGTACAAAAAAACTGTAAGCCACAGGTGATACAGAGAAATAGAGCAAATTATGCTCCCCAAATCTATTCTTGTTTTAGGATGCACCATGAACTAGATTAAGATTCGCTTCTCCAAGTTAGAGTAAAAAGTCACATTTTCGTTGTTAAATATCTCAATTTTTTCTTGGATTCTTTTATTGCTGCCATAAAATTCCCCAATAATTCCTGCCCCTTCAATTACCAGATTCTATGTTTGTTTAGCAGATGTAATTCTAGGCAAAGGTAATCCTAGGCACACTCTGCTGAAAACATTTACCCTATTGGTTAGGAACTTCCTTTAGGAATTCTGAAAGGAATTGTATCAACTATCTGTATCAAGATTTATTAAGCTACCTTCTTTTTATTCAAGGTGAAGTCTCTGTAAAGGGGGAAGAGTCTAGATGGCTCTTCAACCATTTCTTTCCCCTTGTATAATACTTCTGCAAAAGTTGAGACATTGGAAATGTATATCAGTTAGAGTTCTCCAGAGAAGCACAAGCAATCCAATCAGTTGAAAATCCTCAGGAAATTTTACCTCAAGAATGTATAATTATTCCTGAGTTCCCAGACTGCTGGACTGCCTTAAGAATTTCCAGCTTCTTAGTCCCCTGATTCCATGGGCTCATTAAAATTAAATTGATTCTACAGAAATTTCTTTTTTTTTTTTTGCTTGTAAGACCTTACCTAATTGGATGAAGCTCATCTACATTTTTGAAGATAATCTTAAAGTCAACTGCTTATAGAAGTTAACCTCCTTGACAAAATACCTTGACAACAAAACCTAGATTGGTGTAGTGATTGAATAAGTGTAGGTACTATAGCCTAGCTTAATTGACACATAATACCATAACAACGTGTGGGCCCTTTGTTAATGCAAATGACTCAGGCCTGTGGGAATTACTCAGACCTTGATTCTAAATATATCAATTCTACTTAATAATGTTCTATTCACAAACTTGATTTTATGATTGATTGCTAAGAATCTATTTCGTGCACTAAATTCAAATTCAACCAATTGCCATCTGTCAACTTATGACAAAGTTTTAATTTTCACTAGTTTCCAAGAGATGTTTCTCAAGAAATAGTGCCTGTTATAGTGTGGCTTCGTTCTATGTGGCACACTGTATTTTCCAGACTTGGTCACACCAGTATCTCCCAGCTCACATCATTTCTACAGTGTGACCATGACATTTCTCACACATGATAATTTGGAGGAAAAGTTTATTCTATAAGTATCAAAATATTGTTTTTGAAATCAATGACAGATCTTGATCTTAAGATATTTTGGCATTTTAACAACCCACTATATTATTGCAGGTTTTCTCTTTATGCATTTTTAGATTTATATTTTGTTACTTTATTCTAAATGTGACCACCTCTGAACTTTACTGTACTGGCTACTCTCTGGTAGCCCAACAACAATGGTTTCATAGCTTCACGTCACTATAAAAACCTCTGAGCTCTTGGACCCTGACACAGGCACCTTATGAAATTGCAGATGCCTCAGGAAAACAATTTCCAAAATGTTTTTTTCTCAAATTTTTAAAAATTCTCTTCAGTAAATTTCATGGAACTTCCGTTTGTTTTCCATTTTGTTTGATTCTTTTATTGCTTTACATCAAACTGCTAAATCATAGGCAGAAACAAAATTATTTTCTGTCTTTAATGTTGGATATTATCTCAAACTTACTCATCTCTGATTCTCCATCTATATATACAATACAATAGAAACACTATAAAAATTAATAATGCATTTATATGCTGTCAGAGACATTGTTACACAGCATTTTAATTGCCTTCAAACCCATTTTGGCCAATATCTTTTTACATGAAGAATTCAGTTTTTCAAGCAGTGAATCCTAAATACTAGTCTAGTACGTAACACCTGGCTGCCAACTGGTGTCTTCTGTTTAATAGTTCCCCAAATAAATTCCTTCCCCAAGTATAAATAAATCTATGTAAAACAAGCCACTAAATTATGCTAGATTTATTTTCACTTGGATAAGTGGTTTAGAGGATAGTGATTAGAAATCTAACCAATCTCTTTTGAAAATTTTTAAAAACTATTTTTAAAGAAAATTTGCACAATTTGCATTAGAATCTGAAACATGGGGAAAAAGATGTATGGTCAATAGGAAAACATAGATGAACTTGTTTCCTTTGCATTTTCATTCAATTTTTCAATCAAATGAAGAAAGGCAAAAATGAAAAAAGAAAACCTTATGATAATTTTCATATAAAAATCCCTATGAGAATATTAATTATAATTAAATTGAATTTGTAAGTTGCTTCCAGATAGAATTAATATCACTTTGGTATTGTATTTAATGATGGCAATTTTGCTATAGTATTTATCCATGAACATATGGTTGTTAACTTCAATGTTCAAAGGCTGTAACAACTTTCATTAAAGTATTTCATTAAAGTATTTTATCCTCAGATAGCCTTTTAAATTTATTTTCTATTAGGTATATTTAAGCTGTACAACATGATGTTTTAATAACGAACCTTGTGTCTAGTTTCATTGCAACTCCAAATGCAAAGCTTTATAAATAAGAACTTGATACTTGTTAGTTCAGAACACTGGAGGGATGGGGAGATTATCTCTGTTTGTTGCTTAAAGTGCCTCACTTTCTAGGCTCTTCACTTCTTGCCAGCTTCGATCATATCTTTCTCTGGTATCAGATAACTTTGCATATCCACTTTCTAGCTTCTAAAATTCTCGTGACACCTCTTCAGCAATCTTCCACTTACTTGGGTTCTTGATCTTTTATTACTATTGTTTATATTTCTGTTGTTTCTATTGTCTATATCAGTAAGTTTCTATGATAGAAGAGATAAATGTCTATATCTAATCTTCCATAACAGACTGTTAGTTGGCTTTGGACTTTCACTCAACTTTTAAAAACCAAGAAATGCAATAAAAACAATCTGTTTCCAGTTTTACAGACAATACTTCTGTCATGGAGCATTTGACAACTAGCCCCTTATGGAAAAATATGAATCAAAAGTAGTATAGATAAGAAGAAAAGTTAAATAAAAACAAAACAGTTATATAGAAACCATGATTATATTGCTGGTGAGCATAGAATTTATCTCAACAAAAACTAGTTTTGAAAAATGGGATTTTGTTACTACAGAATTTGAATACACTTTTTCTAATCCATATCAAAGAAGAAAATAATATAAAAACATTCAACCTTGGAATTAAGTATTGCTCTCTAAAAGTAGAGTTTAGAACTATTTTTAATATTTAATATAGAAATATGGATAAAATATATTAAAATTATAAAATAATATATGCTTTCAATAATTTTTATTATGATGGTGGAATATATTTTAAGAACCAGATAGACTATCTGGTGAAGCAACGTTTACATAAATTTTGGGAATTCTTTCTGTTTATTTATCTACTCTGATAATCAAGAAAATTAATATGTAAACTTTTAAATACATATATTTTGTTCTCATTAATTATAACTTTTCTGCCATCTGCCAGTTTCTCTCTCTTTCTCTCCATTTATCTATATGAGAGTCTTGAATCCTACTTGTCAAATGATTTTACTGATGACTTCTAGGGGGCTAGTTTGAATTAATTTGCTACTTCTTTTTTTTAAAACAGTTTACTTATAGCCTGATGGTTTTATAATCCTATACTTCTTATTAAAATATAAATTCATTGATTTAAAACAAAAATAAATATCTTGTTCTTGATGGTCACTGAATTTGGGACGAAAAAGTAATATAAATAAACATTTAATTTTGTAAATTTATAATACTTTTACTATAAATTTATTTTAATATATTTATAAATGTGTTAAATGTACAATTTACTGTATTTATGGATGTGTTAAGTATACAATTTAATACATTTATAATTTATAAGGATGTAAATAATTACATGATATCACATTAATCATTAAATGTAGAACATTTCTCAAGGGGTCATGGATATCAACAAAATTGATGATAATAAAGAAACAGATTTATCTTGAACTTCTTGCTAACTCCTGAATTCCTGTTAGGGCTGGAATTAAGATAAATCCAAGAAGGTAGCTACACACCCTGAATTAATCCCCAGTGATGTGGACAAGACTTGTGTTTGACTCTTTTGTGGTCAACTGGTTACTCAGAAGACCTGCCCCATCAAGACCAGGTTCAATAATGAGCACAGAATGGATTTGCCGTTACTCTTCTTGATCTCACCACACTCCTCTCCTTTCACAGTTTTAGACTCTATTATTTGAAAACATGACTATCATCTCATATACAACTAAAACCTAACACAGTCAGACCTTGTCACCCCACTTCACTCTGATCAATGGTCAAGATGCCAAGAACAGTATGGTACAGCAAGGTATTTTCTAACAACAAAGCAGAGGCATATGTGTATGACCAATGGCCTACGTTTTTGTCCAGTGAATGTTTTCTAAACAAAAAGAAAATCTGCCGAATCGAATAATTAAACTATTAAAATCTTGTACCTTGTCTTTAAAAATTTTTGCCTTTACCAACATGATAAAAATATCAGGTTCTGAAGTTTTTCCTCATGGAAAATCATTACTTAATATTACTAATTATAAGATGTTAATTACTAATCGAGGACATGCAAGAATTTGTAGAACTTGCTTCCTGGTTATATGTAATTGTATTCATATTTATGAAAGCTTAAGCAGAAATTAGCTTTCATAACATAGCTGGTCTTTTAAAATACATTTAGTGTTCTCCTTTTAGAGAAGATGTATTTGCACATTAAAACAAAACAATATGAGTCTTTAGTAGTTACTAAAGAATTCAATCAATTATCAGATACTTTGACTACCTTGAAGTCTCCTATTTCAGACCTATTGGTCTAGCATTATATAAATATCTTGGCGACCCAAACGAAAGAGTATGATTTATTACATACACTAATTAATTCTAATTGGCATGTTGAACAGTGAACAAATATGTGGAACTTTCCAATTGTTCATTTTTAAAGTCTCTGGTATGTACACCTAATTCTAGCTCTTATTGCAAGTTTCGAAAAAACAGAGATGACTTTTTTTTAAAAAGTTGTTTTACTTTATTTAAAAAAAGGTACAGTTATTTATCACAGAGAATAAATCTGAGAGAAAGGATATAATGATGGAGTCCCAGAAAGTTGGAGAAGGACAAAGTTCTCGGAAAGGAGGCTATGGTGGGAACAAATTTTTGAGAGCTTTTACCAACAAGTGGAAAGGGGTTTAAAATATGGAAATTGTGAATCTGAGCAGGAGCACCTATCACGTTCTCTGTAAAATAAGAACATCAAGGAGAAAATTGGGCATAGGCGTCAGAACAGTGCCTAGTAGACTCCAAAGATGCTTGAGAGAGAGGGCTTAAGGCTTTGAAGACATTTCATGCAAGTAAAATAAGAGAGAGAGAGACAGAGACAGAGAGAGAAATAAATATGCAAAAAAGGACACTCTAATTAAAAAAAAAGAGAGAAATTGAAATACTTTTTTTAAAAAAAAACAGTAAAACAATTTTTCTGTGGACAGAGATCCAATGTGACTGCTGTATACGTCAAAAAATATGAGATAGGTGTCACAGCCTCCCTTATTAATTCTCCTTGTCCTACATGTTTTTTTCTACATCCTTTTTTCTCCTCTTTCCTGAATTTCTGGCATGTGGTCAATATTATTTGGAAATAATTGCTACTGCTGCTGAAATTTATTTAGAGAAAGTGACAACACACATCTGTGACTATGACATTTAACCCAGTAACAATGAAAGTAAAAGAGCATATTAACCAATGCCATCACCAACCTAAGAATCAACAGATGATCTGGCTTAGGTTATATTGAGAACATTTGAAAATATTAATGTATTATAACTCTACAAATATTGAGGCCCCAGAGGAAATTATATTTTATTTTAATGGTAATTTAGTCACCTTTTAGTATATAGTATAAACACATGTGTTTTACAAATGCATTATCTTGGTAATTAATTCTTTAAGCTTTCATTTCACTGTAACTTCTCTGATTCACCAAATTATGTTACATTCCATTAGAACCATGCATTACCATGTAGAGACAATGAGTAATTTGCCTATAATGATTTATATCAGAGACTAAGTGCTATACTTTTAATGTGTTTTGGTAAAATAAAGCACTGGGAATCAGAAAACCTTAACTCTGTTTCTGTGGTCTTAAGTGTTCAATATATTAACAGATAAAATGTACTTCAAATATCTCCTCCTGAAAATGTAGAATGGAAATGAATCATTAGCATTGTCTTATCCAATGGGCTTCAGAAGCACTTGCTAAATAACTTCATTGAACAATGGAATTTAGGACTTTGTAATAAAAATTAAAAAAAATTGTAGTATTTATGTGTGCAAAGGAAACTAACAGCTACTGGCAATAAGTACCTTGTGTTCCATTTATTGACACATGACCTTAGAGTGGAAGATTCTCGTAAGTCTGCAATTCCCCTGCACAGTATAGATGTGATTTATAATAAAACGGTGTTCATTAAGAGCCTCTTCTGGACTATATCTTAGCTGTACAGAACCCACATATCTTCATTAGGACAGTGTGTAAGGAATTGATTTGTTTCTAACTGTATGGTAAAGTGATTAATGTAAAACCAACTGCAGCAGTTCATACCTGTTTATAGGACTCAAACTATTTTACGTTCTCTTAAATTTTATCTATTACATGTTGAAATGCTAAAGAAGAGAAAGGAGGAATGTAGCTGGAACAGCTCTTATTGTCATATTTCCTGCTAATATTCCAAGTAGAAAAAAAAATCCCAGCAACTATTTACCCAAATTCTTTCAATCACTTGGCATCATATAATTAATAAAATATTAAGTTAGTCTGACTTAATCCTGATGAAAATGTAGTCAGCCTATTTATTAATCCTGCAGGTCTGATAGGAAAGAGATGATACCATCAAAAGGTGTATTTAAAGATAATTTAATAAATTGAATATTTACAGACATCATTTCATAATTTAGTGAAACTAAAATGAAAAGTAAAGCTCTTAGGAAATAGCAGTAGCTTTAAGTTATTACCATAACTAGATTTGCAGGAAAGAATCCACTTTATCAAAGCATATTAAGTGGTAGAGCCAAGAAAGTGGAGCCACTCAAATGTAACTCTAGCCATAGAGGAAGGTAGCCAATGACAATACAATGGCTCATGATGAACAGAATAGATAAAATAAATACTAAATTGGGAAGACTGCTGGTTCTAAGGTGGCATTATGGAAGCAAGTTCACTTCTCTCCATAATGTAAACCAAAAATAAAATTCTAATCCCCCTAACCCACTGAATAGTCTTTCTCTAGGCTGAGGGCATTCCAAAGTAAATCTGAAAAACTAGTTCAGACCACAGTGGGAAGATGGGGTTGAACATGCCTCATTATACCCACATCCCTTGAAAATTCAGGCATAATTGATCAGCATTAACATTAAAACAGAGATCTTAAGACTGACGAAACAGACTCTGTAGCAGTAAGATGACGAATTTCAACCTGACTCTAGTTTACCATCACATGACAGATGGCAGGTCCTGAAAGAAATTAGTTTCTCTCAAAATATATTCCTTTGACGTATTTTTAAATGGCCCTGCAAAGCTGTCTCTTGTGGGGAAAATCATTCTGTAGAGAATGCTCTCCCTTTTCCAGGTATTTTCCTGACCCAGGAGAGATTTAACTAAGAGTCTGGCACCTTTTAAAGACTAGTAAGAGACACTTACCATCTGTTCTACAAGATGAGAATCTTAGTCTCCACAATCCCTTATTTCAACCCAGATACCCAGATACTCCTATCTCTTGATTCCAGATAATACTTAATAACTTAAATTTTTTCAACAAATTGCCTATCAAAAATCTTTGAATCTACCTGTGACCTCTAAGCCCCCTACTTTGAGTTGTCCCACCTTTCTGGACCAAATCAATGCATATATTTCATGTATTCCTTGATGTCTTATGTCTCCCTAACATGTATAAAAACAAGTTTTAACTCAACCACCTTGGACACATGTTCTCAGAAACTCTTGAGACTGTGCCTTTGACCTTGGTCACTCATATTTGGCTCAGAATAAATCCCTTCAAATGTTTAACAGAGTTTGACTCTTTTTCATCAACAATAATTGATTCCCTATGCTTACATTTAGGGCGTCAGAGGAGACTTAGAACCTCCTGGTACTGGCCCCCAGCCAAGGAGTGACTGGAACCTGGAGGTAAGGTGCCATCATAGGCCCGTTGAAAACCTTTTGACTTCCAGCTTCTTTATGTGTGGAACTGGTAAGTTCTCTTGAGCCCCGCACCTCCTGTTTGCCTGATGGTCCTTGGTTTATTCTGAGCTAGTTTTTGGTTTCTTTGGTTTCGGTTTGGTTTGTTTTGTGTGTGTTGTTTTGTTTTATCTCCTAGGAAGTAGTTTAGGAGCCTAAGTTTGGTTTGAAGGTGCATTCTAAAAGGCTTCTCCTTTACCTTTATCTCCCAAAATTAATCTCGATTGGCTTGTCTGCACATTTGCATGGAGAACTGTCATTTTCATAGATAAATGAGAGAGTGAGCTTCTCAGCTTCAAAAAGAAGGGCATTTTGCTTCTTCCAGAAGGAAAGCCCTTGGGTGATGGAGGCCCAACTGGGAGTGTCTGGGGAGTTGACCCCACGTGATATGCAGTGGCTCTACAGGCAACTCCCCAACAAATTAAAAGGGCTCATCCAGGAAATGCATATAGGTACTGATTACTCATGGTTTTGAGCTCTCTTGGAGGTAATAGACCCCTGGAGAGAGAAACTGGAACCAAGAGTCATAACTACTTTACATAAAACTTCTTTAAACATCCCAACTTCATAATTCTATCAACCCTTGCATTTTTGTGTTCCAGTCTGAGAGATTTTTCTTCTCTACCCCCAGACCATTTTACCCTCTGGTGAGAAAGTATCTGGGCTCTCAAAGGGGGGTTGAGCCTAGGGACTCAGGCCCTTTTGTCAATCAATATCCTAACTTGCCTCAGTTTTGCCTCAACCAATGTCAGCTTTTTCATTGTAATCTTTGCCTTTTGATTTTTCTTAAATTTCTTAGATGTGTTCAATCTAGGGTAAAAGCAGAAAACCGTGGGGCCCGTCCTTGTTGGTGAACCAGCAGAGGCTCCCTTTGGTCCACTCAATCTTCAATAGTGTTATAACCACATCGATTTTCATTTTATTTATTTAATTTTTAATAACCATCTAAAGATTTCTTCCCTTCTGGGATGAGTCCTCTGACTCTCTTTTACCTTTTAAGCCTATAAATGAAGTAAAGGTGTTTAGATAATCAAAATGAATGAATACATTTTTATCAAGTTTTATTACAGGTATTTCTTGTTTCTAAATTAAGGGGAATAAGAAAATTGTCTAGTAAGATTGTTAGTAGCAGCAAATCTTTACGGATCTGAAGCAACCTCAATTCCTGCCTCCTCAGAAGAAAGAATTTGACCAATGGGTGTAAGACAGAATGAGAGACCCAGGCAAGTTTTACAGCAGGAGTGAAAGTTTATTAAATAGTATTAGAGTAGCGATGGAAGGAAGTAAAATGTACTTGGAAGAGGGTCAAGTGGGTGACGAGAGATTCATGTACCTGATTTAATCTTTGACTTGGGGTTTTATATGTTGGCATGCTCCTGGGGCATTGTGTCACTTCTCCCCTGATTTGTCCCTTGCAGTGGGCTGTCTGCATGCACAACACTTGGGAGGGGCTGCATGCACAATGTGTTTACTGAAATTGTGCACATGCTCATTTGAGGGATTTTTTCCCTCACCAGTGGAGTGTTTCTAGAGGAAGGTCATATACCAGTTAAGCTCTAATATTTTGCCTCTTGGTGTGCATCCTCAAGCCCACTTGCCCAACTCCTGAGATCATATCAGAAAGTTGCTGATCACCAGTTTAAGATGTTTTTATTTATTGGGAGACTGCTTTTCCCTGGCACTGGCTGCAACTAATTATTATTTGAGAGAGACAGTTAACAACCCCTTGACCATCACCTGATGGTCACCTGACATTCCTGGTGGGGGTTGAGAGAGCCCTCTCCTGCCCAGCTCGTGTTTGCCTGACTACCTACTGTAACAAGATGATCTGAGATGTAAGAAAAAATAATGAGAGAAATATTTAAAAATAAAAACGTCACTGCCTACTTAAAGCAGTTATGATTATAAATTTTAGCATATGCAGGTAAAAAGAAAATAATTATAACATTGAACAATGTTAGCATATAAATTTTGAGTGCAAAAATGAGCACTAAAATATTACAACATCTTTGTGTTGTTTAGAAACAACATTAAGATAGTATTTTCATTTATATTTTGTAATATTAAATAAGCATGAAGGCACTTCAAAAGTAAAAATTTAAAGAAATAATGATAAATTATATAAATTACAAACATATAGAACGTAAATAGTGAATACAAAATGTCAAGACCAAAGCCTCTGTTATCAAAGTCAATTAAATGAAAAAAGAAAGTATAGTGAAGAATAAAAAAACAAAAAAGCCTATGGGATCTTCTAGTTTCAGCTGTGACATATGAAGAACTAAGAAATGGTCAACTTCTATCATTTTAATGAGAAAATGCTCAAAAAACTGAACATCAATGATTTTATTTGGGCATATCAGAAAAATAAGGTAAACAGCCACCTCCTAATCTAGTGAGACAGATAAATCCAGAGTCACAGTTGAGATCTGCTTACCTGAAACAGAAATCACTGGTGCTATGAACAGGTACAAACATTTAAATAACAATTTTGATGAATCCTTGGAAGCTACTCAGATAAGAGTGAGAAGCTTGTGACAGCCACAGTCTTAACGTCTTTTACTTCCAGGAACCCAGTAAAGTTCTCATGATGAAATGCTAAGTGAGATCTCATCTTGGCTCGGCCAGAGGTAAAAGAAATAACCAAAGAGAAAGTGATTACACAAAAGACCAAAAAAAAAAAAAAATGCTGGCAAAGACGTGGAGAAAAGGGGCCCCTTATGCCTTGTTGGCGGGAATGTAGATTAATCTGGCCATTGTGGAAAACACTGTGGAGGCTTCTCAAATACTAAAAATAGAACTACCATGTGATTCAGCAATCCCACTCTTGAGTATTTATGCAATGGAAAATAAATCAGTATGTCAAAGGGATACCTGTACCCCAATGTTTATGGCAACACTATTCCCAATAGCTAAGATATAGAATCACCCCAAATATCCATCCACAGATAAACTGATTAAAAGAATGTAGTATATATACGCAATAAAAAAGAATGAAATCGTGTCATTAATGACAACATGAATGAGCCTGGAGGACATTATGATATGTGAAATAAGTCAGGCACAGGACACTAAGTACTGGATGCTGTCACTCCTGTGTGAGAGGTAAGCAAAAAAAGTCTCAGCTCATGGCAGTGGAGAATAGAATTGTGGGTATTAGGGGCTGGGAAGGGGAAGAAAAGAGGAATATAGGGAGAAATTGAATAATTGATACAAAATTACAGCTAGATAAGTGGAATGAATTCTGATGTCCTGCATCACTATAGAGTAAATATGTTTAACTATTTATTGCATATTTTCAGCAAGGTAGAGGAAAGAATTTTCAATGTTCACAACACAAACTTATATAAATGAAGTGATGAGTATGCTAATTATCCTTATTTTATGTTGACACAGTGTATGTGCATATAGTAATATCACTCTGTAGTCCGTAAATAATGTACAATTATTATGTGTCAACTACAAATTTTAAAAAAGTAAAAGAAGACAAGGTTATGGGAACATCTTTATCTATAGAGTAACAAAGACGTGACTTAGAGTATACATCATGCAAGGCAGGAAAGAGTGGAGCAAAATGTTGTATTAGATTTAAAACAAAACCAAAAACAGAACCCATAAACCTAGGATTCTGTATTCAGCAAATATTATTCAAATGTAAGGAAAGATAACCACACAAACAAACTGAGAAAATTATCCCTTAACAAACCATTCTAGCAAGAAATGTTAAAAGTTCATCAGAAAGAAGTAAAATGATGTCGAACATAAACTGGGATGTCGATAAAGAAAGTAAGAACCTTGAAAAAGGGAGATACAGCCAAATAAAATATTTCATTTGTCTTATTTTTAAAATCTAAAAGATAACATTTTAAATGATATCAGCACTGAAATATTGGGGAAATTAAATAAATGACAGCAATGTCATACGAGATAAAAGTGATGAATAGGGAATAATCTATTCTATGGAGCCTGCACTACACATGTAGTATAGTGTTATTTGAATATTTACTTGAAATAGTATAACAGGTATATTACAAATTCTAGGGAAACCCCTAAAAATGTATAAAACTAAAAGAAAGGAAGTAAACTTGCTATGCTAGGAGGATGCATAACAGATAATCATATAAAATACTCATTGAAACTAGAAGGAAGAAAAAAGAGGAGACATGTCAATATGAGTACAAGAATTCAAAACTTAGATGACATCATTGAACTTTAAAAAAAAATATATATATATATATATTTGGGCTTATCAGAAAAATGAGGTAAACTATATATATATATATATATATATATATATATATATATACACACGCACATATTTTTTGAGAGACACATATTTTTTGAGAGACACAGAATGGGGAAAGGATTTTAAAAAAAGAATGAAAGATGGAAACATACTTACTACACATATAATAATAAAAAGAAATTTGAATTAGGAAAAAGTCTTTAAGCCATTGGACATTATTTGGGATAATATATTTTACCACACAATAAGAAATAATTTAACTATGTAAGCATTTATAGTGGCTTTAAATATATTCACCTAATAAGTCTTAACCTATAAAGTTATAAAATTGTATATGGGGTTTGACATCTTAATACTTAACAGAATACAATCTTAACAACTTATTAATTTCAACACACCTGGTTGTAATTAAATGAGAAAATAAATTATCCAGTAGGCAAACATAAACATAAATAAAAATATTTTAATCAGCTGGGTGTGGTGGCTCATAACTGTAATCCTAGCACTTTGGGAGGCTGAGGTGGGAGGACTGCTTGAGCCCAGGAGTTCAAAACCACCCTGGGCAACTTAGAGATAATCCATCTCTACAAAAATTTTTCACAAATTCGCTGGGCATGGTGGTGCATGCCTGTGGTCCTAGCTACTCTGGAGGCTGCAGTGAGAGAATTGCTTGAGCTTGGGAGATCAAGGCTACAGTGAGCCATGAATGTACCACTGTACTCCAGCCTGGATGACAGAGTGATACTTTGTCTAAAAAAAAAAATAATCAATTTAATGATTTTTGACTCACACAAACACGAACAATGTGAAAGTATGCACTTAGAGGTTAGAAGTCATAAACTATGTAAACTCAAATGAAAGCCATATTTGAAAATTATCTTTAAAATTTGAATAAATTTGAGTAGTTAATTGGTTAAAAATAATATAAGAGACAGAATACAAAAACTTAATGATAATGAAACTATAACAATGAGACTGGATCAGGAAGTGTGCCACCTTAATACACATTGAACAGTCTCCAAAATGTAAAAACAATAATAATGACCGTATCTTTATTTATACCCTTGGCATTTTGTTCATCATTGACTTTGGCATTAATTTTGATTTTTAACCATTTGCATCAGAATAGTATTTCTTTTGGTTGCTGTGACTTTTGGTACACTTTTAATTTTTGCACCTAAGGCAAGGCCTTTGGTCACCTTATCGTAGGAGATTTGGATGAGAGATCACTGGAAAAGAAGCAATATGACAAAGTGTAGACAAAGATGAAATTTAGTAGGGACTTACTAGATATATTCTAGATGATGTTTTTTCAGCATCTTTGGTAGAAGCTGACCCTTTGTAATGTCATCTGCTTATTCCAAACTTCTTGGGGAGAAAATCTCCATCTGCTTATTCCTATTATCTCTTCCTGGGACTCACAGATCAGGTGGATTTTCATTCAGAGTAAAGATTGTATTTTTTTTCATTGTGAAACATGTGTTCAACATTGTGCTCTTCGCAGTTTTTCAGTGGTATTGGTGGTTAGGAGGACAGTGTAAGATCCATTCTAGCTCAGTTCAAGATTGGCCTTTGCAGTTTTGTAGTTCTCAGAAAACTAGGCGCCCTATCTAAAGATCATATAGGGCTGCAATGGGAGGTCTGGGAGAAATAGAGATTGAACTCCTTGGTGTTGAGTATGTGTGCATTTAATAAGATTTTGGAAGTATGTAAGATATATTAGAGATGGTGAGATTAGAGTCTTTTAAAGTCCAATAGGTATGTGGGATCCCTACTGGCCTGCTGGCAATTGTATAAAAAGATAGTTGATTATGTCTAGAAAGAGAGGATCAAAGTATAATCAGGTAAAGCCAAAGGTGAGACTATAGCCAAAACTGGTTGAGTTCCTCATAGTTTGGTGAGTTTGCACTTAAGAATGATATTAGCCTGTTTTATTATTCAGATAATTGCAGGTGATAAGGGCAGTGTAGCTTTTACAGGAGTATAAATCCCATTATGTGTTCTGAATAACCTTACCAATGAAGTAAGTTCCTTTATTGCTAAAGAGAAACGATGAGATCCTTCAAGTAGAGAAAAGTATTTTAATAGAAGCTTAAGTTAAGCTAAAGTGATAGGAGTCTATTTATGAAGATGAGCTTCCAACTATCTGAAAACATGCACATTAAGGTTAGAACAGTCAAAAATTTCCATAAGAGTTAAACAGGCAAGAAACACTATTGAAAACTTTTACCATATTAAAGAGATATGAAACTCATCTCCATTGAAACAAAACATGAGAGTTTCAAACACTGTGTGAGGCAATGAAAAAGCAGTGGATATATTTAGGGAGAGAGGTTAGTCAACGTGATTGGGCAATATGTGTTTGCTAATTGGTGCTTATCAAAGTTAGGCTGCTATCCTCTACAGAAACTGGGAGACAGGAGTGCTGTCTTTCATGATCATCACATTTCCAAGGTGTGGATCCCACTTCCTTGTGACACGCATTTCTGAGTTGTAAAAATGCCAAGGGACTGGGGGAAAATAATATATCAAAGGAGGCAGAGAAAGAATTTACACTTGCAAGTTTTTGTAAGTAAATGCTCTTAAAAGAAAGGGATGTCGGTGGCCAAAAGTCAGGAGAAAGCCTGTTTATAGTTTAGAAAAGCTAAGGAGAATATGAAGACCATCTTGGTCAGAACATTTTTATACTGCCTTATACTTAGAAAATGACTGAAATATATTTGCAAATGGAGAAAGGGACCAGAAGATCTGGTACTTTTCTGTGCCCTACCTTTATATTTTTACCAGGATTTGTTTCTGGCAGATGGGACAAGTTGAGATGAACTACTTAACATGAGGGCTGAAATGTGCAGTAGACCTTTGCAATTTTGCCAGAATTTGTAATCATCTGGAAGCCATAGACTATACTTTGGCAAGAAATCAAGAATCCTAGCAGCTGTTTGGATATCTTAAAAGGCCATCTTACCTATGTAACAAATCTGCACATTCTGCAGATGTATCCCAGAACTTAAAGTATAATTTAAAAAGGCCATCTCAATAGATAAAATACCAGCCTTTTTTCCAATAACTTTCAGCCTCAAATGACAGCATTTGTATGCCTTAACCTTCTTAGAAGTGGCTGGGTGTATCTGATTATATGAGTATCATGTTCAAATATGACATTCCAGGCAAAGCTCTGCTTGTATAATAAATGATTTTAATTATAAACTACTAAAAAGCAGGATAGGTTCTTACTGAACTTATGCAAACAACCATGTTGCCATGGAAATAAACATACTCAACAAGAAGTTTTGAATTACAGAAATGGGTAAGGCAGAAAAAGATGAATGTTTTATTTCTATTTATAAAAGCACAGTCTAATACAATGATAAGTTATGAATACTTTAAGGGAAAAGAGAAAGACGTCTCTTACCTCCAGAAAACAAAAATATTATCACATCAATAATATTCTGAAAAAAGCTAAAGTTATTCCCTCATCAGCTCACTCATTTCTTTGTAATTAATATTTTTTTCAATTCAATCTTGGGTTATCAATTTTACAGTCCCATCTGTTCCTCACATAAAGTCTTGGAAACCCTGACTCGGTGAACTGGTATAGCTTCAAAATTATTTAATTGATCACACTAGAGGCTGTACCCAAAATTGCTTGACATACTCCTTTTACACAAGGCTCTACGATAGTTCTTTGTTAAAAATAAAAGTCTGGCCCCTAGCTGATTTACAAGCACATTCAGGTGAGCATTAATTTAAAAAAATATCTAGAGGAGGATAACAAAAGACTTAAAATGCCTGTGATGAAATTATGCCTGATGATTTTAAAAGTGAAAGATCTGATGAAAGCTCAGCACAAGAATAATGCAACTGACAAGAAAATGTGGTTATTTCTGTGGCATTTTTAAAAAGTCAATACAAAAAAGTTTTAGACAAAAATATATTATATATTATATATATAATGATTGACCATGTATCTGAAGAAGAGTAGATAATGTATCTAATTTATTAAAAGGAATAAACATAAGCCTTACAGAGAAAAAAAATTTTAAGATATAAAATATAATAATCCTGAATTATAATATATTATGGATGTGCCTTAGAATATACCAAGAATCTAGTAATACTTTCAAGTAAGGAGATTTTGTAAACCTAGTTTTCTGGAAGTAGGTCTCAAAATATGCATACTAAGATGGCAGTGTAGGAGAAATCAGCCTTTATTTCTATCTTAGTCCACTTGATATTGCTACAACAGAATACCTGAGGCTAGAAAATTTATAAAGAAAAAAACATATTTTGCTCACAATTCTGGTGGCTGAAAACTGTAAGAGCATGGCACCAGCATCTGCTAGACTTCTGGTAGGAGCCACATGCTGTGTCACACATGGCTGAGAAGTAGAAAGGTGAGTGGCATGTGCGACAAGGCAAACATGAGGAGGAATCTCACTTTGTCGCAATTTACTCTCCCAGTAACTAATCCAGTCCCATGACTGGCATTAATTTATTAATGAGGGATCTACCCCCGTAACTCAAACATATTACATTAGGTGCCCCTTCCCAACACCACCACAATGGCAGTCATATTTCAACATGATTTTTGGAGGAAACAAATAGCAATTCCCCCAAAAAACAATCAAACAAAAAACAAATATAGGCAGCATTCACTAACCAGAATAGCCCTTAGAGGGCTCAGGAACTCCTTAAAGCATTTGGAATAACACAGCAGAGCAGGAAAATAGAGAATATACAAATAGAAGGAATCACCAGAGAGATCAGCATACATGAGACACAAAGAGATGCCTAGGAACCGAGAAAAAAAAAAAAGTGTAGGTAATAGGTATCAAACACATGATGAGAACCAGTGTGGTGTCCACTGGCCTGCAGTGCAAAGGACATGGGCATCTCTTCCACTGAAGTAATGAACAGCCATTCCTGGTGTAAATCTACAGGGAGGACAATGCAGGTGCACATCAACCATCCTCAAGAATTGGTCACATTTACTTTGGGAAAGGAGCTACCACCTTTCCCAACCCTGTGAATGCACCAACCCTGGAGCTGTTGCCGCTCAGTGAGCCACAGCCCAGATACAGGCTCTGCAGCAGCACTGGGCCTGCCCACATTGCAGATACCATAGCCATTACCATCGGAAGCTAGGTTGCACTTTAGACCCCAGAACCAAGCCCTCACTATGTGTGCCAAAGTTCTGAGCACTAGTTCAGCCACTGAAGGGAGCTAGACGCAGTCTCCGGAACCTCTAGCTCCACGCAGCTCTGTGTCCCTGTTCTCAGCTCCCCCAGCTGCTTCACTAGCATCCATGCCTTTTGTATTGTTACCAATGTTGTAGCAGGGATGCCTGCCCCAGTAACATTACCATCCATAATCCCAGAGCCATAATCTTTCCAGTGTGCCTATGTATTAAGCCTCAGCTTTGCACTCATTAAGCACTCATTTCACAAGGGACAATCATCAGACACTGGCACCACTGCTGCTGCAAGTGAGCCTACAAGTCACACCCAGTGACAAGATGGATCCTGTTAGCCTCAACTTTCCTGGTGGGAGAGAGAGATAGGAGGACCTTAGCAGTCATAAACTGAGAAAACTCCAGCAACCCTCGCCACCATTGCAGAAATCCACAGCTCGTTAGCCACTAAGGAGCTCTGTAATCTTCATCAATGCTGACCTCAGTTGACAAAGCATCACAGAGACTATGCAGCTGGCATCATGATGGTTTCAGAACAGATCCACCCAACTCAGCAAGCACACATCTCACTTTCTTATAGGAGGAGGTCTTTCTAAAGTGAAACTCGCTAGTAAAGTCTGCAAAAAGTGACTGCTTCACAAAATGCACAAACATCAGCGCAAAGCAACAGGAAACATAAAAAGCCAAGGAGGTAATATTATCAAAAGAATACACTAATTGCACAAAGAAATGGAAATAGAGAAACTGCCTGATAATTCAAAATAATTGTTTCTAGAAAGCTCAGCAAAATAAGAAAAAAAATCTGAGAAAAAATTCAATGATATCAGGAATATAATCAGTGACTCAAATTGGAAGTGTCACAGAGAGATCGACATTATTTTTTAAGTCAAAAATAAATTATGGGCTGAAAGATACAATGAGTGAAATAAAAATATAATGAAGATCATCAACAGCAGAATTAATCAAAAAGAAGAGGGTATCTGTAAACTCTATGACACGTTATTTGAAAACATACAGCCAGATTTTAAAAAAAGAATATAAAGGTTGAAGAAAGCATATGTGATTTATAGAACAGCATCAAAAGAGCAAATATTCAAATTACAGGTGTTCAAGAAGAATAGAGAAAGAAGCAGAAAACTTAAATTAAAGAAATAGTAGCAGAAAACATGCCAGATTTTGAGAAAGCGGTAAATATCCAAGGACAGAAACATCAAACTGCAATCTTCATCAACACTGACCTCAGCTGACAAAGCATCACAGAGACTACACAGCTGGCATCATTATTGTTTCAGAACAGATCCACCCGACTCAGCAAGCACACATCTCACTTCCTCATAGGAGAAGGTCTTTCTACAGTGAAGCTCACTGGTAAAGTCTGCAAAAAGATTTAATCTAAACAAAAAATACTCTCAGACGTATTATAATCAAACTCTCAGAAATCAAAGATAAATAAAGAGAATTCTAAAAGCAGCAAGAAAAAAAGAAAGCAAATCACATACAAGGGAGTTCTGATAAAGCCATAGGAGATTTCTTAAGAGAGACATTATAAGCCAGGAGAGAGGGGGATGACATATTCAGAATGCAGAGGGAAAAAAAATAAAATTGCCAGCCAAAACCCCTATACCTGGGAAAGCCATCCTTTGGAGATAAAAGAGATAGAAAGATATTTTCACACAAACCAAATCTGAGGGAATTCATAACCACCGGATATGTTTCATAAGTAATGCTAAGGAGAGCTTATTAAACTGAAAGAAAAAGATGCTAATTAAACTAAAAGCATAAAACTCATGACAAAAATGTATGCAGTCAAATATATAATGTATAACATTCTAATAATGTAATAGCATTCATAAAATACATATTATAAAGGTGAAAAGAAAAAATATTGAAAATAATAATAGCTACAATAATTTTAAAGGATATAGAATATAAAAAATGTAAATGTGACATGCAAAACATAATATCTTGGCAAGGATGGAGTAAATGAGTAGAGTTAGTTTATGCTATAAAAGTTAAATTATTATCAGCTTAAAATAGCCTGTTATAATGACAAGATATTTTTTGTAGGTCTCATGGTAACAACGAAGCCAAAATTTACAGGTGATAGACAATAAATATTAAAAAAATAGGAATCAAAACACACCACTAGAAAAAACATATCCCTTAACCAGGAATGAAGACAGAAAGAGAGCAAAAAAGAAACAAAATATCTATAAAACAACCAGAAAACAAGTTAAAAAATGGCAGTCATAAATCCTTATATAATTTCATTTCAGTAAATGGATTAAAGTTTCCAATCTATAGACATAAAATGGCTGAAAAAATACATGAATGTATATACACACACACAAACTCCTATATGCTACCTGTGAGACTCACTTCACACATAGACTGAAAGTGAAGTGATGGAAAAAGGTATCCCTAAGCAAATGGAAATCAAAAAAGAGCAGGAGTGGCTATACTTCTATCATACAGAATAAACTTTAAGTCAAGAACTGTAAGAAGAGATAAAGAAGACCATTATATAATGGTAAAAGAGTCAAATCAGCAAACATTTGTAAATATATACATTAGAGAGGGAGAGACAGAGATAGATAGATAGATAGGTAGATAGATAGATAGATGAGTGATGGATATTACTCAAAAAATTAAAAACAGAAATGCCATATGGTCCAGGTTCTCACTATTGGGTATATATTCAAGGATATGAAATCAGTATCTCAAAGAGATATCTGCACACCAAAGTTTATTTCAGCATTATCACCAGCATTCAACATAGGGAATCAACCTAAACATTTATCAAGGGATGAATGGATAATGCAAATGTTATATATATACACATAATAGAATTATATTCAGCCTCTAAAATGAAGGAAATCCTTTCATTTGCCACAACATGGATGAATCTGGAAGACATTATGTTAAGCAAGCCAGGCACAGAAAGACATAATACATGTACTCACTTAGACTAAGTTGTGAAAAAGTAAAATTCATGGAAAAAGATAGTAAAATGGTGGTTACCAGAGGCTGGGGGATGAAGGTGGGGTGGAGGATATGCTGGTCAGAAGACACAAAATGTTAGTTCAGCAGGAGGAATAAGTTCAAGAGATCTATTGTATATCATGGTGACTACAGTTAATAAAAATATATTGTATCCTTGAAAATTGCTTGGAGAGATTTTAAGTGCTTTGCCACACAAAAACGCACACACACAATATTTATGTGAGTTTATGCATATGTCAAATAGCTTAATTTAACCATTTCACAATGTATACATATATCCAAACATCATGTTGTACACAAAAATGTATGTACACTTATTTGTCAGTTATAATTTTTATAAAAATTTGTATATTAAGAAATGTTTAAAAATTAAGTTATGTGAATCCACAATTGAAAATATCTGTCCTGGTCAACTACAAAGGGAAGCCCATCAGACTAACAGCAGATGTCTCAGCAGAAACCCTACAAGCCAGAAGAAAGTGAGGACCAATATTCAACAATCGTAAAGAAAAGAATTTTCAACCCAGAATTTTATTTTCGGCCAAACTAAGCTTCATAAGCGAAGGAGAAATAAAATCCTTTACAGACAAGCAAATGCTGAGGGATTTTGTTACCACCCGGCCTGCCCTGCAAGAGCTCCTGAAAGAAGGACTAAATATGGAAAGGAAAAACCAGTACCAGCCACTGCAAAAACATACCAAAATATAAAGAGCAATGACATTATGAAGAAACTGCATCAACTAGTGTGCAAAATAACAAGCTAGCATCATGATGACAGGATCAAATTCACACATAACAATATTTACCTTAAATGTAAATGGGCTAAATGCCCCGATTAAAAGACACAGACTGGCAAATTGGATAAAGAGTCAAGACCCATTGGTGATCTCTATTCAAGAGACCAGTCTCATGTGGAGAGACATGTATAGGCTCAAAATAAAGAGATTGAGGAAAATTTATCAAACAGATGGAAAACAGAAAAAAGCAGGGGTTGCAATTCCAGTCTCTGATAAAATAGACTTTAAAACAACCAAGATCTAAAAAGACAAGGGCATTACATAATGGTAAAGGGAACAATTCACTAACAAGAGCTAACTATTCTAAATATAAATGATCCAATACAGAAGCACCCACATTCATAAAACGAGTTCTTAGAGAACTACAAAGAGACTGAGACTCCCACATAATAACAGTGGGAGACTTTAAACACTCCACTGTCAGTATTAGACAGATCAATGAGACAGAAAATTAACACAGATATTCAGGACTCAAACTTAGGTCTGGATCAAGTGGACCTAGTAGACATCTGCAGAACTCTCTACTTCAAATCAGCAGAATATACATTCTTCTCAGTGCCATGTGGCACTTATTCTAAAATCTACCACATAATTGGAAGTAAAACACTCCTCAGCAAATGCAAAATAATGGAAATCATAACAAACAGACTGTCAGACCATAGTGCAATCAAATTAGAACTCAGGGTTAAGAAACTCACTCAAAACCACACAATTACATGGAAATTGAACAACTTGCTCCTGAATGACTCCTGGGTAAATAATGAAATTAAGGCAGAAATCAAGAAGTTATTTGAAACCAAAGAGAACAAAGAGACAATGAACCAGAATCTTGGGGACACAGCTAAAGCAGTGTTAAGAGGGAAATTTATAGCACTAAATGCCCACAGGAGAAAGCAGGAAAGATCTAAAATAGACAGCCTAACATCACAATTAAAAGAGCTACAGAGGCAAGAGCAAACTAATCCAAAAGCTAGCAGAAGACAGGAAATAACTAAGATCAGACAAGAATTAAAGGAGACAGAGACACGAAAAACCCTCCAAAAAATCAACGAATCCAGGAGTTGTTTTTTTTTTTTTTGAAAAAATTAAAAGAGAGAGACTGCTAGCTAGACTAATAATGAAGAAGGGAGAGAAGAATCAAATAGAGAAAATGAAAAATGATAAAGGGAATATCACCACTGATCCCACAATACAAAGTACATCAGACAATATTATAAACACCTCTACACAAACTAGAAAATCTAGAGGAAATTGATAAATTCCTGAATGCATACACCCAACAAAGACTAAACCAGGAAGAAGTCAAATCCCTGAATAGACCAATAAGAAGCTCTGAAATTGAGGCTGTAATTAGCCTACCAACCAAAAAAAGCCCAGTACCAGACAGAGTCACAGCTGAATTCTACCAGAAATACAAAGAGGAGCTGATACCATTCTTTCAGAAATTATTCCAAACAATTGAAAAGGAGGAACTACTCCCTAACTCATTTTATGAAACCAGCATCATCCAGATATGAAAACTGGGAAGTGACTCAACAAAAAAAGAAAACTTTAGGCCAATATGCCTGATGAACATCAATACAAAAACCTTCAATAAAATACTGGCAAAGGAAATCCAGCAGTGCATAAAAAAACGTATCCAACAAATCGGCTTCACCCCTGGGATGCAAGGCTTGTTCAACATATGCAAATCAATAAACATAATCCATCACAAAAACAGAACCAAAGACAAAAAACACATGATTATCTCAATAGATACAGAAAAGGCCTTTGATAAAATTCAACATCCCTTCATGTTAAAAAACTCTCAATA
The DNA here is from genome assembly GCF_028885625.2 of Pongo pygmaeus. Lineage (NCBI taxonomy): Eukaryota > Metazoa > Chordata > Mammalia > Primates > Hominidae > Pongo > Pongo pygmaeus. Next base: position 95,779,345 of record NC_072387.2, on the reverse strand, counting down.
AACTAGGTATTGATGGAATATATCTCAAAATATTAAGAGCTATTTTTGACAAAGCCATAGCCAATATCACATTGAATGAGCAAATCTAGAAGCATTCCCTTTGATAACTAGGACAAGACAAGGATGCCTCTCTCACCACTCCTATTCGACATAGTATTAAAATTTCTTGCCAGGGCAATCAGGTAAGATAAATAAATAATTGGTATTCAAGTAGGAAGTCAAGTTGTCTCTGTTTGCAGATGACATGATTTTATATTTAGAAAACACAATCGTCTCACCCAAAAAAGTCTTGAACAAATAAGAAACTTCAGCAAATTATCAGGATGTAAAATAAATGTGCAAAAATCACAAGCATTCCTTTACACCAACAAGTGGCAGACAGAGAGCCAAATAATGAATAAATTCCCATTCACAATCGCTACGAAGAGAATAAAATACCTAGTAATACAGCTAACAAGAGATGTGAAAGACCTCTTCAAGGAGAACTACAAACCACTGTTAAAGGAAATAAGAGAGGACACAAAACAAATGAAAAAACATTCCATTTTCATGGATAGGAAGAAACAATATTGTGAAAATGGCTCTACTGCCCAGTGTAATTTATAGATTCAATGCTATTTCCATCAAACTACTATTGACATTTTTCACAGAATTAGAAAAAAATATTTTAAATTTCATATGGAATCAAAGAAGCCAATCCTAAGCAAAAAAGAACAAAGCTGGAGATATCATGCTACCTGACTTCAAACTATACTACAAGGCTACAGTAACCAAAACAGCATGGTACTTGTACCAAAACAGACATAGAGACCAATTGGAGCAGAACAGAGACCTCAGAAATAACACCACATGTCTACAACCATCTGATCTTCGACAAACCTGACAAAAACAAGCAATGGGGAGAGGATCACCTATTCAGTAAATGGTGCTGAGAAAACTGGCTGGCTATATGCAGAAAACTGAAACTGGACCCCTTACTTACACCTTATACAAAAATTAACTCAAGATGGATTAAAGACTTAAATTTAAAACCCAAAACTATAGAAACCCTAGAAGAAAACCTGGGCAATACCATTCAGGGCATAGGCATGGGCAAAGATTTCATGACAAAAATGCCAAAAGCGATTGCAACAAAAGCGAAAATTGACAAATAGGATCTAATTAAATTAAAGAGTGTCTGCACAGCAAAAGAAACTATCATCATAGTGAACAGGTAGCCTAAAGAATGGAAAAAAAAATTGCAACCTACTCATCTGACAAAGGTCTAATATCCAGAATTTACAAGGAACTTAAACATATCTACAAGAAAAAAACAACCCCACCAAAAAGTGGGCAAAGGATATGAACAGACATTTCTCAAAAGAAGACATTTATGTGGCCAAAAAACATATGAAAAAAAGCTCAACATCACTGATCATCAGAGAAATGCAAATCAAAACCACAATATGATACCATCTCACACCAGTCAAAATGGGGATTATTAAAAAGTCAGGAAACAATAGATGCTGGTGAGGCCATGGATAAATAGAAACACTTTTACATGGTTGGTGAGAATGTAAATTAGTTCAACCATTTTGGAAGACAGTGTGGCAATTCCTCAAGGATCTAGAACCAGAAATACAATTTGACCCAACAATCCCATTACTGGGTAAATACCCAAAGGAATATAAATCATTCTACTATAAAGATATGTGCACACGTATGTTTACTGCAGCACTAGTTACAATAACAAAGACATGGAACCAATCCAAACGCACATCAATGATAGACGAGATAAAGAAAATGTGATACATATACACCATGGAATACTATGCAACCATAAAAATAAATGAAATCATGTCCTTTGCAGGAACATGGATGAAGCTGGAAGCCATCATCCTCGGCAAACTAACACAGGAAGAGAAAATCAAACACCGCATGTTCTCACTCATAAGTGGGAGTTAAACATTGAGAACACGTGGACACAGAGAGGGGAACAGCACACACCAAGGCCTGTTCGAGGGTCAGGGGTTTGGGGAGGGATCTTAGAGGATAGGTCAATAAGTGCAGCAAACCACCATGGCACACATATACCTATGTAACAAACCTGCATGTTCTGCACATGTATGCCATTGTTTTTTAGAAGAAATAAAGAAAAAAAAAAAAGGAGGCACACAGAAGACTAAATGTGTAGGTAATATCTTATTTCTTTTTTGAATTTTATTTTAATTGACAATATTTGTATATAGTTTTGCAGTACAATGTGATGTTTTGATATATGTTTACAATGTGGAATGACTAAATCAGGCTAATTAACAATTCCATCACCTCACATACTTATCCTTTTTTGGTGGCGAAAACACTTAAAATCTACTCTTTAAGCAGTTTTGAAATAAACAATGCATCATTATTACATAAAAAAGAGAAAATATCTGGCCTAGAATATACTGTATTAAAATTAAATAATAAAGCTGTGATTAAGTTAACATTTTTTAAATAACTGGATTTATAATTGGTAACACTATGCTATTATTGTTTAATATAAGATAAAGCAGCATCAGGTCTCCGATAAGTAAAACATATAATTGACAATAAGGACATTGACATATCTTTAGGAAATTTTCATATAGCATAAAATTAAGAAATACTTATATGAGTAACATTTTACTCATGCAGGAAACCCAGGAAAGACTGAATAACATATCTGAATTGAGGATGCTTACCAAGCTACTTAACAATAGTAACACTAGAGACCTAATTATTTCTAGCAACTCTTTTTAAAAGATTTAAAAAAATTGTGTATGTGTGATTATCTAGGAGCCCTCTGGAAAATATTTAAAATAGTTTTTGATTTTAAAGACATTACTTAGAATGCAGTTTGAAACGGCAAAATACTAAAATTTGTCAAAAGATCTGAAACTTGTTAAATAAGACCCAGCTTATTAAGAAACAATACTTGACTACTAAAGTGAAACAAAGTATATTACAAGTAAATACTATAAGAAGTGACATAAAAAAGAAAACTACTTTTTTAGAAGCGATAAGCCTTTGCTACCTTAAACAATCAAGAACATATTAAAGTCAATATAAAACATAGGAAATTATACTGATAAGATGTAGAATCTTTGCCTTTTATTCAGATTACTCAGAAGGCAGTGAAAAATCTTTTCAAACTCTTATTCACAGAAGAACAATAATCCAAGAAGCATTTTAAAAATTTTAACAAAACAAAAATCAAATTCCAATTTGGTACTAGGATATACTTGATGCTAATGTTCTGTTCTGAAAATCTTATAAATAAATTCACTAAATCTTAGCTAGCTTTGACCAATAAAAATAAAATTTTCTTTCCAAGAGTCTCCAAACACTTCAGTTCCTATCTTCAACTATGAAATCTTGTTTAAGTGTCTGTATCCACTCAGGCTCTGACCTACACATTTCTCTGATTATGGAACAACCAGTCATTTTACATTACAGCAATACTGCTGTCTTTTTTCTTAACAAAAATGCACTATGTATATTTTGCATGGTAACATTTCTCTCTGCTTCTAATCTTCCTATTCACATACATATATTGGCTGTGATGTTTAGCCACTATAGTTTTGCCTTCACAGAGAAAACTAAAAAATGGATAATTGTGAACTGTCAAACACCAGCATTTTGCAGCAGGCTAACAGAGGTTATGAATATACATCTCCAGAAGTTTTATAGATGTACATGTCTATTTTTTTACAACTCCTCTAAATGGCAAAAATGAACAAGGGCATGAAAAAACTCAAATATATGTGCTCTATAAAAATAAGAGATGAAAGTCCATAACATTTTTAATATCACAAAGTTTAGAAATAGTAAACTTGCATGCAAGCATAGGTTGCATTTTTACAAATGAATTTATACTTTTATGAAATAATATTGAAATCAACCACCTTAAATTCCTGTGAAATTTAGTAAAAGCAATTTTCCAAGTGTAGTTTGCATGTAAAATGTTTTAATGCTTGTGACATTATATATATAATATATGCACATACACATATACATGTGTATACACACACATGCACACACACCACAGGTTTAATAGTGTTGGGGCACCTGAAGCCTAAGAAGCAGGCCTTAGAAAGTAGAATCTCTCTCTGACCTTCTGCTACCCTTCTTTCATCGGCTCCTTCTTCTCCCAAAGGCATGACCCTCCCTCGCCTTTATGTCTTAAGGCTGACCATAAATAAATCCTTTGACCTATTTTGCATGAGTGTGGGTCCTAAGACCCCCATTTTCAGAAGGGGTCCTAACCTGAGGGAAGAAATGCTGCACATAGAGGCCAAAAAGAATCTGAATAAACAGGCCTTGCTGACTTCCACCCTCAGTCTGTTAGTATTATACAGTACTCTTGTTGTCCAATCACATTTCTACACAGTTGTTCACGATTAGATAGATGATGCCTATGTAAGGAATCTCTGTAAAATTCCTAAAAGAATGGGGCATGGAGAGCTTCTGGACAGCTGAACTCGTGAAGGCTTGCGGGAAGGTGAACAAGAATTCATCCATGTTCTGGGAAAGTGGTACACCTCAACTCCATGGGAACAAAAGCTTCTGTGCTTGGGAAACACCTAGAACTCCTCTTATGTATCTCTTCATCTGGCTGTTTATTTTTATTTATTAAAATATCCTTTTTAATGAATCAGTAAATGTAAGTAAGTGTTTTTTTCTGATTTTTGTAAGCCATTCTAGCGAATTAACTGAGCCTAGAGAAAGGGTCGTGAGAACTCCAACTTGAAACAGGTCTGTCAGAAGTCCCAGAGGTTAAGTTAGGACTTGTGACTGATGTCTAAAGTGGGGTCCTTGTGGGACTGAGTCGTCAACCTGTGGGGTCTGACGCCATCGCCAGGTTCACAGCTTCAGCATTGAATTAGATTGGAGGACATCTAGTTGGTGTTCACTGCAGAATTCATTGCTTGCTTGTGGAGGGGGAGAAATCCTCATGCATTTGTTCACAGAAATCTTCTATGTTGATTGTTGTGATGTGAGAACAGGGAAGAAGTTTGAGTTTTTCCTACACTCAGTGCTTCCTTTTTCTCTTTTTTTTCTTCTTAAGCAGTGATGTTTATGCTAAAAGTTAGATTTTTGAAAATGACTTCCTATGAAGGGAAAAAAAATCAACAGTCTAAATATCAACTGCTTCACATTACCTTGTCAACAGGATATACAACTGTTTCTGTATTTAACATAATCACATAAGAACCCTGCAAAATATGTGAAAATATTATTAAAAATAATTTTGTAACTTTTCCAAAACTATGCTTATGCCCTTTTTTTCTTAAAGAGAATTTTTTAAATTTATGTTGTCACCAAGGTACAAATGACTCTCAAAGGAAATATTAGAATCAATTTTTTTCAAGTTTACAGCAGAGATGTTCACAAGCCATAGCTAATAGTCTGTCTTGGGAATAATTACTGGTAATGGGTATCCAAGGGAAATTATTGCCTGCTGCTGTGAATTAGGAGTTGCCACAGGTGGTGTTCATCAATTGGAATGGGTTGCAGAGAGTAGCAGTCTGAGCCAAGACTGCTTAAGCTTGATTTGTGAAACCATTGTTTCTGGATGCTTCAAACCTAAATTGACTACTTATCATAATGACCTACAATTATTTTCAAGCAAAACAAAATGGTGTGTGTATAAAGCAAAATACAGATTTAGCATCATGTTTTTAATGTGTGACAGTATGATGCCTTCACGATATGGGAGATACCAACTTTAACAAACATTTCTAAGTAAACATGAAATATTATAAATTAAGTCTAATGGTGGGTATTACAAGTCACTTTGGTTTATCTTTGAATGGATTTAAAATAATTATTAGTAAATTGAATTCATCTGTTTCCTTTTTTCAGTTCCTAACTAGACATAGAATCGGTGGGCCAATTTCTTATGGATCTTCATATATATCTTATAAAAGCATTTCCAAGAAAGAATTATCAATGTATACTTCCAACAATACTAAAAGAATGTGTCTAATTTCTAAATTTTCCAAGACACTGATATTTTCATCACTGATTTAATGTGAGAGCCAAAACCAACTCTAGGAATACAAATAAAAAACTTGTCTTCATAAAGAACTGGAGAGAGGTAAAGTCAAATAAATATTGAAAAAAAATGGAAGCTCTACCTAGTTCAAAATGCTGGAATGAGTTGGGATATATTTACCCAACTTGTGAGATAAGATTCTCTTTAAACAAAAATGTCAAAAGACAGGGCTACATAAAATGACATCACTAAGCTTTAGTTCTGAATTACTTCTAAAACTCACTATGACACTCTTTAGAAAAGACTATAAAAGAACTCCCTATTGTTGAAGGACCGTGCTACCCTAACTTTTCCACTATTTCCATATAATGGCGACTAATGGAGTATTATTAGTACTTTCCATTCAACCTGATAGTTGTGAGCTCTCCCCTGTTAGAGGTCTCTGAAGGATTTGGTGAGACATTCATTTCACATTTCTTTCCTTCAGCAGTGACAGCTTTTTCATTTGCTGGCTCCTGCAGATTTAACCAATAGCCACAGTTGACCTTTATCTCAATGTATAGCTCACTGTTCATCCATAGTGAAATGTACTATGTTAGTAATCATTTTCTTTTAAAATCATTTTAGTTTGTCAAAAGGGCAGATTATAAAGAGCAGAAACAAACTCCCTTAGGGATACTTATAGACTGTACAAACTGCCTTTCATACGATTCAACCTTTTACTTACAAAGGCCTTTTTTCAACTCCAAGTCTCATGCCAACTGCATCAAAGAGAGTATGAAACAATGCTTCTGTCAGTCATTTTCCTGCAATGTTGAAGGAATTTCCCATTATGAGCTCAGTGTTTGAAAATAAACATGCTAAAATAATGTCACTTTTGTAGATCCCCACAAAAATCCTCCTAATACTTTATAATTTATATTATTAGATATTATATATTCACACATTATTGAAGCCACAGGATATATTAAGAGGGAAATAATATGGTAGAAAGCCAAGGACACTAATTTCTCTAATTTTCTTTCTTCCTTTTTTTTTTTTTTTTTTTTTTGAGACAGTGTCTCGCTCTGTCGCCCAGGCTGGAATGCAGTGGTGAGATCTCGGCTCCCTGCAACCTCCGCCTCCCAGGTTCAAGCAACTCTCCTGCCTCAGTCTCCTGAGTAGCTGGGACTACAGGCATGTGCCACCATGCCCGGCTAATTTTTTTTTTTTTTTTTTTTTTTGCATTTTTAGTAGAGACGGGATTTCACCATGTTAGCCAGGCTTGTCTGGATCTCCTGACCTCGTGATCCACCCGCCTTGGCCTCCCAAAGTGCTGGGATTACAGGCGTAAGCCACAGCGCCCAGCCTCTAATTTTCTAATTTACTTATTTTTCTAAATTTTAAATATTTCACGCAAGTTTTATAGCTTCATTTGCACTTCTGGGTCACCACATTGTACCTTTCCTACTCTTTTGCAAATTTGAGATTTTCACCTGCTTTTTTAGACATAAAGCTTATTCTTGGAATCTCTGTAAAATGAAAGACAGTTACTAGAGGAAAACCTCACTATTATGAAATAAAGTGAAAGGAACTAAAGTTCTCTTTGGTTTTCCAAAAGCTACTATATACAGTCCCTTTCAATCAATTAAGCACACCAAAAAAATAAATTAATTAATTAAAGAATAAAAACATAAAACACATTCCTCATACATTGTGTTTCTACTTATGTTCACACAGAATAACACCAGTTCTACTTGTTTTAATAATTTATTGTCAGATTAAAGAGAGTTTGAAGTATCACTAGCCTACAATTGAGGGATCTCTCTTGTAGATAGCCAGATCATGAGTGACATGGAATTTCCAAGTAATATGTACAAATCAAGTCATGAAGTTAGGGTGACTAAGGCAAGTGTGGGAAATAGAGTCATGGGACTTGTTTGGATAGAACTCAAAAGTATTATGAAGTAGGCAGAGCAGAAAGTGGTCTGTGTGAGTTTTAAAACTTGAGCTGAATGACTAACCTCAATTGCTTGGGTAAATTACACTCATTAAATAAAAGTTGGTTCTAATTCTAATTGGGGATGACAAATTAATTTTTATTCATTATGAGAATGTGCTATGATTTGCAGTGATACACATACTGTATTGTTAAGAATCAATAAACGTACCATATAAACACATCAGAATTATTTTACTTGAAATTTTGACTAAAGTTTTTGGGAATAATTTTTGAAATCAATATAGATGGCAACAGGAAATTGATTTACTATTAATTTATGAATTCAAACCATTTTAATGGCATCTATAATATTAATAACCTCATCTGGAATGAAGTACAATCATCCAAGGTAGAGTTTTTCAGCAAGAATCATTTAATAGTAAGGCACTCACTCTACCTTTAACTTCACAGCCACATGCTAAAAAACAACAAAGACAGAGAGAAATACAATATAATTTAACAACTCCTATAGAGGAATTATATAGTGAAAGCATAGTTGGCAGAAATCTAACCCTGTTTTGATCAGGAATTCTCAGAGAACATTGGGACAGATACTTGGTAGTATCGACTTTCCTTATGTTACTTCAATAAAAGTCCACTACAACAATTGATTAGAAGTTACTTCTTGAGTTTTCTAACTAACCCCACTTGGATGTGGCACTACATTAATCCAGATTATATTGAATTTCATCTCTAGTACATCATGCTTAATAAGATATCAGTGTCATATTTTAAATATTTAGATGATAATAGACAAACTTATTTATATGCAGAAGTTATAAATACATTGTCCTGATGAAAAAACACAGAAGTTCTATGTATGTGATAGTAATTATATTCTTTTGTGGTAATTTATTCATTTATTTTTAAATTCATATAGTTATAACTTAATTTGAAAATATGTATTGGGAAGACACAATATTACAAGCACTCGTTATAAGCTGGATAAAAAGGAAATTGTTCCTGGCTCCTTTGGAAATTATGTATAAAGGGTAAAATATGTTAATTAGATACAGATAGTTATATACAAAATGCACTTTTTGAAACAGATATATAAAAATGTGATTTCATGCAAGTGACAATAGAAAATTGTCTTTCAAAAACATCTGTCCCTTCTTCTTACAATGTCTTGATTGAGGTAAATTATCCATGAGTATACTACCTTGATTAATCTGTCCAATAGAGTTTGTGATCAAACCCATTTGATTTACTCATGCAGCATTTAATTAAGGCAAACATCAACAGGACTTCGAGAAAAAGAATAAGGCCATCCTGTAATAATGATTTCAACAATACCTCTCACAAAGAGTTGCTAGATTTAACAAATAAAAATACAGAATATCCAGCTAACTTGAATCTCAGATAGATGCTTTTTAAAATATAAGTATGTTCCTAATATTGCATGCAGCATGCCTGTAATAAAACATTCTTTATCGTTTATATGATATTTGAATATATGTAAACGTCCTGTGTTTTATCTGGTGAGCTTACCCCCAGAGTCTCTGAAACAAACTAACTAAACAAATCATATAACATCTGGGTCTATGTTAGAAATCCATTTAGCTTTATTTTTAAGTTCTTGTATTGATCTTTCCTTTGGCCCAGGTATTAATCAAGGCACAGAAGGATATATTCACAATGCATAGACTTTTCTTTTGACTACAAAGGGAAATTTTATCACTCATAACAAGAAACATATAATTGAGATTGGCGTGGTTTCCATGGCCAAGGTGAGATGATTTATCACTTGAGCCAAGAAAGGGGCCGATTTCTTACCACATTTTTTAACAGGAATGATTCCCATGGTAAGAGTAACTGCCTGCAGTGTACACAGAAAAATGAGCCAGTTATCCCTACAGGAAGCATCATAGTATAACTAAGAGTAGCAACATTTTGGAGAGATCTCCAGTCATCAGAAGGTCTACTGACATGTTTCTTTAAACACATAGGTCTTTTATGACCACTGTAAAAAGCAGAAGCAAGTTTCCATGTTTTCAGGAGAGAGGAAGTTTAATGCCTAGTTTCCATATATGATATATAGACCTAAGAGTGTTAATGATAGCCCATGGAACCACATCCAGAGGGTTTGGCAGGTATGCTGGGTAGAGATCCAGGAACTAAATCCATCACTTTTTATTTGTGAACGACTTCTTATGAAAGTTGAGAGAAATGGTGATCAAAACATAATCAAAACTATATGGCAGAAGAAGAAAAACTTAGTGGCCAATTAAATTTTAGGTGAATGAACCATATTGGAAGCATTAAGCATTAAACCAGAGTATTTTCTTTAATGTGGAAAAGGTAATACTGAAAGGAAAATATCATAGATGCCCTTCTCTGCCTTGTACATTTCAAGGTCTGAAGTATTGCCTACTTCCGTGACAAGGTGGTTGTTCTAAGTCCACAATCACAAAATTGGCTTATCTTACTCAGATAGCTAGAGGTTTACCTTTTTTCCAATCATCCCTGACTTGCCTCTAGACCTTTGGTCTGGAAGGGTAAGTTGCAATCTTTGGGAAGGATATTTTTATGAGAGTTACATAGATGCATTATGACCATGACAAAGGAACTTGGTGAACTAAAACAAGAGGTTATCTTCATGACCAAAGACCATGTCAATCCAACTAAAGGGTGAAAGAGCAAAACCAGAATTAATGCCCTGTGCTCCTTTTTGGCCAGTTGGACACCAGGGAGATGTAGTAATCAGGCCATTTTAGAGTTGTTGTTAAGGAAAAGAATGATGCCTCATCCACTGGTTTGACCATGATGAGATGCCAGATTTTGAAAATTCATTTAGATTACTTACCACCACTTTTATTTGATCATTACCTAGGGGTGGGCCTAGAGGAAATTACTTTATGCAAATAGCTGAATTAAATAAATGACATAGTTTCCTTCCTTAGATATGTGAACCAGGAAGAGATCAAGGATTTCAAATCAGTTATGTTTTTTAGCTGATCTTGGATAACAAGGAGAATGATAGTTTCCTCAAAAACCTTGACTATCAGCCCATTGTTGAGTGACTTTTGCAATGAAAGGCATACCATTATCAGACTGAAAATGACACCAATTGCTGAAAACATGACTGATGAGTTTCAAGAACAATAATGGTGTGGCTGGAGTTAGTTGATCAGACTAGAACAGCAACTCTGTAACCTAAAAACAAGTTTATGGTGTTAAGCCCCAAGAAGAGGCCAAAGTCCTGCTGAATTTTATCTGTCAAGAGTAGGCAGGAACCACAAGCCAGGTGATGTGGCCTCTGGAACTTCTGGAAAAAAGAAATGGCCCATAGGAAAAGAAGAAACTGATCCAATGGAATTTTAATAATTCTTAAATTCAGCTTGCCACTCTGGGAAACTCTCCTACATTTTATGTTAAAACTAGATGAAAATTCAAGAAATGTTATAATGATAATGTAGCAGCAAGTGCCCAAGATTAGGTGGAGTCCAACAAGTAACTTTTAGCTGGAGTTACAATTATTTTTTAATTTTATTTTAGAGATGGGGTCTTGCTATGTTGTCCAGGTTATTCTCAAACTCTTTGCCTCAAGAGATCCTCCTACCTTGGCCTCCCATTGTGCCCTTATTACAGGCATAAGCCACTATGCACAGCCTTAAGAGCTATAACTTGTGAATGTGGTGGTAAACACTTCATCAGAAACATGGAGTCCTTTATTTGTTCCTAGTCTATAACAGTGCATCTGTTTCCATGCCTTGTACAATGTTGGGCCCAAGCAGCAAAGTAGCCATCTGAGTATTCTAGGCTCAATCTGTAACTGAGTTCCAGACAGATTCATCAGAGAGTAGGCTCTTATTTTGGGAATGCATCTGAGTGTCACAGATGGTTAAATTAGAAGCCACAATTTGTTTATAAAATTCTGATCCCAAAGAGGAGTGACTTTAATCTGTCAGGCTGTCTGTAGTTTTCCCAAGTGTCAGAACAAATAGCTGAGAATGTATCTACAGTCCAAAAGTCAGTAAAAGCATTACAAGTTTTATGAAAATGGTAATGCCCAGGGCTGTAAAAATGACCTTGGGTTTTGCCCAGTGAGGAGAGTAATCATATACATTTATCAGTGTACAGACTGGCCCTAAGGTTGAATATCCACAGCAGCATCATGAACGCAATCAGATTGCAGTTTTGCCAAACTTATAGTGCATCAGACCCAGATTTTTAGAGAAACTTCTGAGAACCAAGGGCTCCTTTGATTTCACAGCTTTGCTTCATGTAGTGTAACATTGCCACCACAGGGATAATCATTTCTTCATGTAATGCTGTTGCTAAATGGGCTGCTCACTGTTCATCCAAATTAATTTCTGATGATTTCTGTCTACTCCAACTATCTGTGAAACAACAAGGTAATCATTACTGATGTGATTGTTTCAGTTCTGGGAATCCCTTGACTCAACAGCCAAAATGCACTATCTTCTGGCTGGGGTTTTGAGGTTTGTACCTGCTGGTTTACTTGGGCCTGTCTCACAGAGCAGTGAATTTCTATGAGGACTCTATTTTGGGGCATTAGCTGCCCCATTATCAAAGTGGCATTCCTTAAATTTTCATCTGGTTTCAACATGAGAGGTAGTGGAATTTTTCACAGTGGTGGACTGACTGTAAGAATTATTTAGATTTCACTGGGCCAGCTTTTCATTCTACTGTGGATCACCTTTTTAAAATGGAAGTCTAGACTCATTGCTTTATCTATGGTTTGACACAAGGGTTTTTCTGTCACTGAAAACTGTCTTTGCAAAGGGCAGACCTCACGTCATAGGACGAAGTACACCTTAAAAACAATAACAAAACCAAAACATCACTCCAATAACTTTCATTGTCATCTCCATAGATCCAAATTTGGAATGTTGGACCATAGAAGACTTGGCACCATAAAATGGCCCTGCTGTTTTCTGATTTTGTTTTGTTTTGTTTTATTTTGCTTTTTTACATATATGATCTTCCCTTTCCCCAACATCTCAGGCACACAATCAAAAGTAACAAGTTTTTGCCTGTGTTTTCCCTAGAGAGGAAATTCTCTTCCTTTCACATTCAATGTAGGTGGATGGTATGGTTTAGCTGAGTCTCCACCCAAATCTCATCTTGAATTGTAGTTGCCATAATCCCCACACATCATAGGAGGGATCCAGTAGGAGGTGATCAAATCATGGGGGTGGTTACCTCCATGGTGTTCTTGTAATAGAGAGAGTTCTCATGAGATCTGATGGTTTTACAAGGGGCTTTTCCCTCCCTTTGTTCTGCGCTTCTCCTTGCTGCCGCCATGTGAAGAAGGATGTTTGCTTCTCCTTCCATCATGATTTTAAGTTTCCTGAGGCCTCCCCAGCTACGCTGAACTGTCAGTCAATTAAACCTCTTTCCTTTATAAATTACCCAGTCTTGGGTATGTCTTTATTAGCAGTGTGAGAATGGACTAATGCTGTGCACATCTCTGTAACTGTTTCCTGAAAAGGGCTGGAATATTGGCAATAGAAGATGGCATGAGGATAGCTTGATGCTGACCAGTCTGGAGGTCAGCATCAAGCTATCCTCATCCCATCTTCTATTTTTCTTAAATTCTTCTAATCCCCACCTCTCAAAGAATAGAAAGTAACAAACAGGGTACTTTTCAGGCCACTGTCATTGTGTGTTGTTTCTAACAATTGGCTTGGAACCACTTCTCAATTTATTCTCATTAACAGCATAAAATAGGAAGCATCATTTACTGCCCTGTGTACCATATGATTTGTCAACATCTCAACTATCTATTCCCATGGACTTCTCTGGGTTCCTATTAATTGCCTCAAAAGGCCCCCATCCTTCATCTTCCAGAAAGTCATGTCCTTTAATTATACAATCATGTATCAAAACTATCAAGAAATATAAAAGATCTGAGATTTTTACCCTATGTACAACATAACAAGTTATCCTAGCACAGTTTAATAAATACTGGCAGAAGTCATACAAGTCCTGGGTCAGAGACAGAGGACTTTATCACACATAAGTATCAATATATTTGTTTGTTTTTGAAAAAACAATATAATGTATTGATTTTTCTTGCACCCCATAGTCCTGTAAGACTGCTGCATATGGGCCTGAAAGCATGCTTGCATATGGAGTAGATTGCTTTACAGGACAGGGGCTCTGAGCTTAGAAAACCTGAAAATTTTATAATGGCAGTGAACATGCCAAACCTTAGTTCAGGAGAGAGACATTTTTCTTTTACTGGACAGTAAGCATGCCTGCCTGCCCTTTGCACCACAAAGGGACACTATATCAATTTTCCAAGGTACATTGCTATAAAACTGTTCTTGAAAAGATAGTTTGGAACCAAGACTTGCATGTCATGCAGTAACAAAGGCTCAAATGAGATGCAGAAATATGAGAGACTTACAGAGAATTAGTTCTCAACTTATTATTCCAATGTTAATATACATGTTATAGAGCACCATTAAATGATTTGTCAAAATGTATTGAGGTATAAATATGTATATGTTAGCATGAAATTACCCTGTATATATTCATTTTTAAATGTGTTTTCATATACATATTTCACATACACCCTTAGCCTGGGTGTCTTGTTGTAACGATGAAAATGTAAGCTAGTTATATTAGGTTCTTACTATAAGCCTAGCTAGTGATGGTGAGAAAATAGAAAAGTTATCAAAACATATATATATATGTCAATTTGGCACAATATATTACCATGATGACTATTACTTCAGAATGAATCATATCACTCTCTTTCTTTCTCTCTCCCTCTCTGTGTCACAGATACACACACACTGAGATTACTCACTGAGCAGATGTGACCTATCAGTATTTCTTTGTATCTTTTATTATTGCTTACTAGAGTGTTTGCCTGCTATTATTTTATAGTTTTAACATTTTCTAGTTGTCAGATATCTGAATTTTAAGGATGTGAGATTTCACACTAATCTTGCATTTTTATTTTGCCTTAGATGTCAAAATAAAGTGGCTACTTACTTCAAGCAAATATAAAAGTTTGAAATATAGCTCTGATAATTGTTTAGAAAGGAAAAGCTAAACTATGCTGTTAAAATAATTTATTATTGCTTTCAAAAGTAAGAATGTAGGATAAGTAATGATAAATTCCTTGTAAAAATGGAAAACATGTTGAAAATACTAATAACAACTAAATTTATTGATAACTTTTAATGTTCCATATACTAAAGTATGTAATTTCCATATTTTGATTCTTTACTAAAATTCCATAATAAGCTTTTACTACCTTATTTTAAAAATTAGTACACTAACACACATATTTCATGATTTATCAAGTACAATTTTATCTGACTCTAAAATGTGTGCTGAAATGCTCTTTTATAGATATCAATTTTATTTTAAAAATTCATATTTTTCAGTACATGTGAAATATTCTTTATCAATAAAGTAATTGCTTTAATATGTTCTATTTTATTTGATAATGAGTATCAATTACTTTTTAAACATCAGTTTCATTCCATTAAGTCAATTTTTATTTTCACTTTAATAAAAACACATTATACAACCAAAGTTTAAAAAATAAAAAGTAATATGTTGTAGGTTTTCTAGGGTATTAAAGAGATTACAGGAACTATTTCTACTTCAGTAATGCAGAACTCAGGAGATTTTAATGCACCTATGTCTGCAGGTTCCAGTCTCTATACCTTCTGGATTAAGTTATCAATGCAGAGATTCTGACTCCCAAGTATAGATAAAGTGTTACTCTACTTTTATCAGCTGGGAAAATAGGGGATGGAGAGGAAGCACAGGTGCCAGGCAAGTATCTCTTTACTTTGATCAGGAATCCTCACAAAAGGACAGAACAAATGTTCCAATAGCATCTATGACATTAATGTTAATGTAATATAAGGAAAAGTATGAAAATAAATAAAAGTCAAAAATGTTATGAACAGGTATTCCATGAAATTTAACAAATATATATTTTGTTGTAAAGGTTTCAATTTTCATCTGTCAGATATTGCAGGATGACAGACAGTTTTAAAAGTGATTTTGTATTAATAAAAGAAATATGCCTGCATGATACATTTGAAGCCCAGTATACATGATTAAATGACTATATCCATGATCTTAGGATGCCCTCATGCTGTCACTGAATCAATTGCAATGTCTCCAATTTATTTCAGAAAAGAATATTCCAAAATTATTTTTATGTCACTTCAATGGAATTGCTTTGAGTCTTGCATGGTGAATTTTATCAAAATATTTCAAATATATACATACATGTAAAACCATCTATATCTACATAGATCTGTAATAAGCTTTGTTTTCTTAAATTTGAGCAAAATATAAGATTTGCCACATACATATACTGTTACAATACTTGTAAAAAGGCAACTAGATTCACTATTTATTCTGGAACTATATTACATGGATTCAAATTAATTTCTTTATTTTGCTAATATGTTTTTGAAAAATATCATATCTTTTGTACCTGAGTTTCTTTATTTTATCAGCTAGGATGATAATGGTACCTACCTTAAAGGTGAATGTTAAGCATTGATATTTTTTAATTAAATATTTTCTTGTATACTAATAATTTTATTTTCTGAATAATTTTATCTGTTCTTTATCTTTAAAAAATTGATTCAATATTCTCCAATTTGGTACATACTAGTATCTTTTTTATTTTTATTTAATCATTAAGATTAAGAATTATAATGTGCATGAATTCTTTAGGTTTTGTAAGAAGAGATGTAGTTGCTTAGATTTTTGTTTTTTCTTTTTAAAAAAATCTTCTAGAGAATACAGCACATCACAGCACTGAATTCACTTGTGGGACTTTAAGACATACTTGAAAATTGATGCTAGCTGGGAACTTAGGGAATAAACAAGTGACTTGAAAGAATTAAAGCAACATAAAGACTTATTCAAAATAATAAAAGTTTTTCCCCAAAAAATTCTTAGTGGGTGCAGTGGTTCACACCTGTAACCCCAGCACTATTTAGTCAATTGAAACACATTTGTGGTCAGGCATGGTGGCTCATGCCTGTAATCCCAGCACTTTGGGAGTCTGCAGCAGGAAAATTGCTTGAAGCCAGGAGTTCAAGACTAGCCAGGTCAAGATGGCTAGACTCCATGTCTACACAAAATTTAAAAATTAGTAGCCAGCTTCAGGCTGGGTGACAAAGTGATACCCTGTCTCAAACAACCACCACAAAAACAAAACTCTTTATCACCAAAAATAACATGGCTCAGATGGGAAGGACTAGAATTAGTGGGTTGGTGGGCTGTTAGGAAACAGTCCACACAGCTGGAGGTGTGCAGCAGGCCAGCGAGCATTACTGCCTGAGCTCCACCTCCTGTCAAATCTGCAGGCATTAGATTCTCATAGGAATGCGACCCCTACTGTGAACTGCGAACTCCAGGGATCTAGTTTGTGAGGTCTTTATGAGAATATAATGCCTGATGATCTGAGGTAGAACAGTTTCATCCTGAAACCATTTTCTCCATCAAATTGGGGAAAAATTGTCTTCCACAAAACCAGTCCTTGGTGCCAAAAAGGATGGGGATTGTTCATTTAATACACACAGGCATCTTCCTTATTATCTTTTATTTTTAAATGATTGTAGTACTTTCTGTTGCTACATTTCATCCGGAGATTTTATTCACACAAACACAATTCTATGAGCTTCAGTTTGCCATTTCAGTATTGATTTACATCACATCTTATTATTTTTATCATGTCTTAGCTCATTGTAGTGATTTGAGTCCAATTAAAATGTTTACGGTTTCTTTACTAGAAGTGAAGGTATGAGCCATTCATACACTCTCTAATTACAGACACTTTAGTGCCTAAGAAATGACATTTCATTTTTATGCCAAATATTTATGTATTTATTTTCTTTCTGTGTCATTTTTTCTTATTTATTTATTGACACATAAAATTTTATATATTTTATATTTTCTTTGGTTTTGAGATGAAAGTCACATAACATAAAATTGATGATTTCAAAGCGTATAATTCATTGCCATTTAGTTCATTTACAATACTGTGCAAACATTATCTCTATGAGGTTCTAAAACATTTCCATTACCCTAGAAGAAAACCCCATATCATTAAACAATCATTCTCTACAGCCTCCTTCCTCCAGCACTGACAGCCACCCATCTGTTTTCTATCTCTATGGACTTGCCAATTCTAAATATTTCATATAAAGGAAATAACACAATATAAGATTATTTGTTTCTGTCTTCTTTTGCTTAACATGTTTTCAAGTTTCACCTACTTTTAGCACATAGTAGTAGTTTTTATGTAGTACTTACTAATGTTCCATTGCACATATGTACATTGTACATTGTACATTGTGTATGGTTGACTAATGTTCCATTGTGCATACCACACTTTGCTTCCTCATTCATCAGTTGATGGATGTTTAAGTTTTTTGACTTTTGGCTCTTATGGATAGTGCTGGCATGAAGTATTCACATGAATATGAATAAATATTTGAATATTCAATATGAATAAATATTGAGTACCTGTTTTTCAAGTCTTTTTGGTATATAACTGGATGTGAAATTTCTGGGCCATGTGGCAATTCTATGTTTAATTTTTTGAGGACCTACCAAACTGCTTCCTGTAGCAGCTATATCATTTTACATTACCACCAGAAATGTAGGAGGGTCCTACATTCTCCACACTCTCACCAACACTTATTATTTACCATCATTTTGATGGTAGCCCTTCCAGTGGGTGTTAGGTGGTATCTCATTTTGGTTTTAACCCAATATTTATTTTTCAACAACAGAGTCCTATGAGAAACAGTGATGGCCCTGCAGTAACAATTACCCTGTGTAACGAATATTGAGAGTAAAAACGATCCCAAAGTGAGAAATAAACAAACATGCTTCCAAAGATGAATCATCAGAAAATGAAAGTAACTTTATCTTATGTTGACTAACTTTATTACTTATTACTAAATATAATTTTTCATATATGTACAATTTCTTTGCTCTAAAAATTGGTTTTATATACTAATTATTTCACTATAGCAGTAAACATTTTAGCCATTTCAACTTACAGTTTTTTAAAGGTGAGTGTGTGTCTGTGTTGGAGAGTGATATTGTTGTACTCAAAAGGAAATGTACATGAAGTCCTGCATGTCTCAATTCCCTTTAAAGCCATGGTGCTGCCATAGTCAAATGTTTAGCATGCTTATCTTTAGCATGAACTAACCAGCTGCAGAAAACATGGCTGCCCTCTTATACTACCTGTAACTACAAATGATGTACTTAGATCATTTGTTACATCTTTTATAGTTACAAGTAGTATAATGTGCCTGTAACTCTATCATCATTCTAATCATTTCCCCAAACCTTTTTAAAAATCTAGTTCAAACAGGTTTTGTGAACATTATTTTAAATGTAACAAAATAGTCTAATGTTTATATTTTCACTGAAGACAGAAATGTCTATATTTGATTCTTTTGCATCTATATTTATAAATTATAATATAAGCAAAAACTTTCATTTAACAATTCCCAAGACATATGACTTTTACCTTATAATAAAATATTTTCTAATTTTAACTGGCTAATAAGAGAGGTAAAATCAGTATTGAAATGAGCTAATATATTTACAATCTTAAATACATTCTTAGAGTGATTTTTAAATGTGATTATATATTTTAACACTACCTACTTTTTTAACTGCAAGAGTTTTTCTATGCAACATCAACAAAAATTCCAGGCCAGAGTAAAGACAATCTGGATTCAAATGCTCATTGCTTCCAGATGTATGACCTGGGCAATTTAGCTAACCTTTCTGGAGTTCAATTACTTCTGTAATATGATTATCTACTTCATAAAACTGGAAGGTTTAAATGCATCGATTCATGTAAAATACTTGGAACTGTGCCTAGCATATAATAAGCTCTCAGTATTATTGATAAACAGCTTTAAAACATGAAGAATTTGAGGAGCAGGACTGGATTTTATTGAGATTTTGGAGAACCAATGCAGGAATTTCTGAAAGAATACTGATGCAGCCATCACCTCTTACCTGAACTCTTGCAATAGCCTTTTACTGGCATCTCTGTGTACGTTATTGCCGTGCAGTTCCAGTGTGTTCCCTACATCATTACCAGAGTTATCTTTATAAGGGCATGAATTATAATTCCCCTCTTATAAAAGCCTCTGATAGCTTCCTATAAACCTAGAATTAAATTGAACACCTTAATTACATGTCTCAGAATGTCAGAATGGTAAATGATCTGGCACCTCCCTCTTTTTTTTTTTCTTTGAGATGGAGTCTTGCTCTGTTGCCCAGTCTGGAGTGCAGTGGTGCAATCTCAGCTCACTGCAAGCTCTGCCTCCTGGGTTCATGCCATTCTCCTGCCTCAGCCTCCCAAGTAGCTGGGACTACAGGTGCCCGCCACCATGCCTGGCTAATTTTTTGTATTTTTAGTAGAGACAGGGTTTCACCGTGTTAGCCAGGATGGTCTTGATCTCCTGACCTCGTGATCCGCCCGCCTTGGCTTCCCAAAGTGCTGGGATTACAGGCATGAGCCACCGCACCCGGCCACCTCTCTCCTTTTTTATTTGATCCATGCCACTCTAATGCATGTGACATTTAAAACCAATGGGACATCTTTGTGTGCACCAAACTGGCCAGTTCCTTACTGATTTCAGGTCTTCACATTTGCTGTATCTTTCTGCTTTTCCTTAAGAACATCAAATAGCTCTCTCTCTCTCCATCGTTTTTGTCTGAATCCCAAAGTCACTTCCTCAAAGAGATCGTCAGTGAAAACTCTTTATTAAACACTATCCCCTCCCCAACAATCTCTGCTTTTAATAAACTAGTAGTTAACAATATTTGAAATTATTCTGTTTGATCACTTCTTTTTCTGTTTGGTCAGTTCTTTACTTGTTGACTGCCTGTTTCTTTCACCAAACCATGGCTCATTCCATAGCTCATGAGAGCAAGAACTGTATCTTGCTTATCACATTGTTACTAGTACCTAGATGAGTGACTTGCACATGGAAGATCAATGATATTAGGTTGGTGCAAAAGTAATTGTGGTTTTTGCCATTTTTTAATCACTTTGGCACCAACCTAATAATTGTTTTAAGAATAAGTTAAAACCACTCTTTTGAACTCTGACAATTTCTACATGTAGAAACCATTTTTAACCATCTTTTATCATAAAAAGTAATGCCTTTAGAAGGTAACATTTTATTACTAACAACAAAAAATTGAGGTTTCCAAAGAGTTCAAAAAACTTGATCTAAACAAAATAATATGACTTCTCTTACTTATAATAAACAAATAAAAATTAAAACTATATGAGACACTGTTCCTTGCCTATTTGCATGGCAAATATCCAAGTTCAACAACATACTTTGTTGGTGAACTGTAAAACAGTAAATATACATCAATTCTGGGATGGCTAAATGGTTCAGTCGTCCTGAAATAAAATCTGCCAACATCTAGAAATATTATTTATTCTTAAACACTTTTACTCAGCAAGCTCTCTTCTAAAAAATATATCCCAAAGATACAGTGACACAATTGTAAAGTGCATATACAGAGGTTTATTGACATTAACTGTATTTGTAAAGACTGCAGAGTGGCAATAACCCAAATGCACACCACTAGAAGATGAGTCAAACAGCCTTTGATGCTTCCCTCACAACAGAGTACAGCCACAAAAACAAGGAGGAGTATTTATATACTATTATATATATACTATTATGATGATATTATGAAATATCATCAGGATATTTCATTAAGTGAAATAAATAAAAGTGTAAATAAAGAATATTTTATTGTTCACTAACATTAATTTACAAAAGGAAGGCTAGAAATAGAAGTTCAATTATGTACAAGAATATAGCAAGATGAACCATGAAACAAAATGGGAGAAGGTAAGGTAGAGGGTACTATAATAGATACTAGACTTCTTTAATTATAGCTTTTTAAAAAAATTGACTTTGGGTCCACATTAAAATTTTATACAAGTATAAAATTTAATTAAATTGAAAATAAAATAACTAAATTTGAATGCAAAATAAGTTACCCTACCTTTATATCTAATTGGTTATATAACACAGACAGAGGAACTATTTCAAGTTACTCTAAAACATTGTAATTTGATCTTATATACCTAATTAAATAAGTCTTATGGAAAAAATAAACGGTAAAAATAATGTTGAACTAAAGTAAATATATTTTTGTTGCTACAATTGTTGTTAATATTCAGATAATGAAAATACATGTATGGCTGAGAAAACAAATAAGTAATTACATCATAATTAAGAATGGAGACTGTTGGCCAGGTGTCGTGTCTCACACCTGTAATCCCAACACTTCGGGAGGCTGAGGCGGGCAGATCACGAGATCAGGAG
Organism: Pongo pygmaeus; assembly: GCF_028885625.2. NCBI lineage: Eukaryota > Metazoa > Chordata > Mammalia > Primates > Hominidae > Pongo > Pongo pygmaeus. Next base: position 95,757,012 of record NC_072387.2, on the reverse strand, counting down.
TTCAAAACCAACCTGACCAACATAGTGAAACCCCGTCTCTACTAAAAATACAAAAATTAGCCAGATGTGGTGACGCCCACCTGTAATCCAGGCTACTCAGGAGGCTGAGGCAGGAGAATTGCTTGAACTGGGGAGGCAGAGGTTGCAGTGAGCTGAGATCGTGCCACTGCACTCCAGTCTGGGCGACAGAGTGAGATTCCATCTAAGAATAATAAAAATAAAAATAAAAGAATGGAGACTGTTGACATGAGAGAAAGTAGATACACATGTAATGTATAAATTAAAGTTTTTAAAGGTATAATTTACAAAAACAAAATAAAGTATCGCATAAATGTTAAATGTGCACACAAAGATTTCAAACCAACTTTATTAACTACCTAGTTTCAAAAATTAAATAAACCCACTTAACACAGCATTTATTGGAAAAAATTATGCAAAAATTATGCATTTTATTTGTTACATTTTATGATTTTTGAAATTTTTGTAATAAGTATATTTGTATTTAATAGTAATTATTTCCTAAAAAATTGTTTTGACAAAATGAAGAATTTACAAGTTCCTAGCAACTTGCAATTGTAACTATGAATACTTATAAAAAATTTATATGACTATTGACCAATTTTAATTTGTTTAATCATAAAGTACATTCCTACATTTACTTTGCCATACTTATTGGGCATATTATTCAATTTGAAATTCTAAATAAATCTCTATTGTCATGAATTTTTATTCAGCTTCTACCTTCAAATAAAGTATGTTTATTGTTGTAGCTTATACAGTGTTCCTTACATATTTGCCCATCAATAGTCAAGTACATGCAATCTTCACTTTGAATGTAGTTTCAATTCATACCTCAAACATTGTTACTTTAGTTCATATAATTTGAAATTCAATTTAAGAACTATTAACAAACTGAACTGCAGTGTTTTTGTCAAGTATCATTCTGATTTATGGTTATTTTTTCATGTCATAAACAAAGCAAAGCTTCCAGATTTTGTTTATTTTTTCCCTTCTGGTTTATCTATAATATCATCTGTCTCATAACTTCTTTTTTTTTTCCAGATTTCATTTTTTTTAAAAGCTTCCCTGTAAAATCACTATGGCCTTTGTAGCAGCTACTGTGTTATAGGCAGAAGACCATGACATTCTATGTATGAAGGGAAACAAATAACTAATGTAAGAAAATGATATATATTTTAAAAATATTTTCAAAGTAATAAAACCCGATTCAATGTTGCATCGTGAAACACAAATAGCTAATGTGACAAAACAGGAAATATTGTCTTTACACATTAGCTTGGCACATTAAATAACAAGAGAAGAAAATCTCACTCTATTATATGTTATCTCCTTTATTAACATTCAAAGAAACAGGAAAATGTAACTCTATATTATTTAATGCATGTAATTAAATTCTTATCACGTTAGAGATTTTTTTAATATATGGAATAGAATTAGATTCATAGACAATTACTGGCCGTTTCATTGGTTTATAAAAACATCTAGTTATTTCTCGCTACCCCATTCTAGTCACCATTGCTTACTTTCAAAAGTATTCCTGTTAGTAGAAAACTGTGTGTATATATATATATATATATGTGCATATATAACAAAAACTATCTCATTATGAGTTGTTTTTGCTGATTGTTCAACTTTCCATAATATCCAACTTTGTTTACCAATTAAGAATTTTAAATGTGTCTTCGTGACTTAAAAAGAATCATAAACAATTATTTTCAAAAGTTAAACAACATAAATACGAGGTGCTTTTTAATCCTTAATAAAATTCATATGAAATTGGTGATGATTTGACCGATTTCTTTTAAAAAGCCACTTTCATAGAAAATTTTCTGTTTATCAGACATTAAACATAGCTGACAGATAAATTTGATAGCATGAGGAGCTGAAGGAAGCAGTTATAACATCATGCTTCTGACCAGTTATGAAGATTCAGCTAATTCATAGTGCAGAGATTACTGATCCCAACATTTTAAAATTTTAAATTCAAGACATGTAAAGAAAATGTGGTACGTATACATACTGCAATACTATTCAACAATAAAAAGAAAGAAATTCTGTCATTTGTGACAACATGAATGAACCTGGAAGACATTACATTAAGTTAAATAAGACAGACGCAAAAAATAAATACCATATAATTTCATTTATATGTAAAATCTAAAAGTTATTGATCTCGTAGAGAGTAGAATGATAGTTACCAGGGGCTGGGATGATTGTGGGAGGGGGAGCTTGGGGAGATATTGATCAAAGCCTATAAAATTTTAGTTAGATAGAAGGGATACGTTGAAGAGATCTGTTGTACAGCATTCTGTTGAAACTTGAGAGTAGAAATAACAAGTTGAAATCCCCCATTTAATCATTCATTAGTAAAGCATTATTACAAAGGTCCTAGAGCTCCTCCCAATATGCCATTTACAATCTAGTAGGGTAGCAAGACATTTACATAAAACTATTATGAAACAGGGTCTCTTAGACAGATGAATTTTATATTTATTTCTTTAGGAAAAACCTAATTATATTTCACAAAGGAGGAGGGGTTTTAGTTAAAGATAAAAAGTGCCTCAGATTTCTATAGGTATATATATAGTTGAAGGATTTCAGGAAAAAGTGAGAGAATAACTAAGGGATTAGAGATGGGAATATCCAATTATATTCCTTTTATACTGGTTACAACAGGATGGGGATAGAGGTTATGGATGCTACAATAAGGAAAGGGATTGAGGTCACATTGTTCAAAACCTCTAATATTAGGAGATGAGATGCCATTTCATACAAGTAATGGGGATCTATTTTAGTTTTCAAGCGAAGAAATGGAAAAAATCAACATGTTCTAGAAAATAAAAAAAAATCCGTGATGGATGATAGGTGTTGGAATTCAGAAAGGTATTACAAAATTTAAGTGATAACTAATAATAAAAAAGGTAATGTTGAATTACTAAGTGACAAGTATTGTTTTTGTACCTCCATACATTACCCACTTTAATTTTTAGGAGAGTATTGTTAGTAATTACAGTATAGTACTATTCTCATTCTACAGATAAGAGACCATGTACAGTTAAGTAATTGCCTAAAATCACAGTTAGTGAGAGTAGACGATCTCCAGGCAGTTTGATTTAAAAATGCCTCAGGTTAACAAAATGAGGACCTAATACAGAGTGGATGACAAAGAAAATTCAAAGGAAGAAACAGTTTTGGAAAACAGTGAATGTAAAAAGAAATTATAAATGCATATAGCAAGCATCCCTTAAAGATCATGACACTCCATGGGTCCCTGAAAATGTTTACCCATCCTGTAAGTACTAACCAAGAAAAGGTGACATTAGATTCATTGTCATAAAGTTTAGTTTTCATGCCTAGGATTTAACTACTCAAGACATAATTCGAGCTCATGGTTATTAAACAAATAAGCTGAGACACCACCAAAGTTCTCTTTTCTCCCTTAAACTATAAGCACAATGAGAATAAGGACCATATTTGTCTTTTCTCCCACTCTAGTTTTGTTGTTTCACACAGTCTGTTACATAGTAAAGATACTAAAAACATTTTTTGGAAAAATTTAGGCATCAGATACCCATGTGTAGAAGAATGCTAATATTTATGCAAACATGTATGTGCCTGTATATGTGTGTGTGTGTTTATGTAGAGGGATTTTTTTTCAAGTCATAGACCATATATATGACTTCAATCCCCAAAATTATGTCTATGCTCCCATTTATTTCAACTACTATTTTAGCTGGTCAAGTCTTTTTGACAAGATAAGTGACCCTAACATTTACACTCTGATGGCATGTCAGTCTTTGAATCTCTCTTTTTAGTGGGTTTAAGAGTCTCCATTAATCATATCTGGATATGATAGCTTCCAGAAATTGCTCACCCTTCTCCATCCTCATTTATTAAAGCAGTTCTTTATTTATATTTTATTGTAAATATTAATTATCCTCTAACCTCATTTATGACTTTTTACGAATGGAATCAGATAAATATGGCAAGATGACAATCACAGTTATATACCCAAGTTAATGTTTATTACATCTTTGTGTCAGTGGCAGTCATGGAGGTTCTTTTTTTTTTTTTTAAATTATTATTGTACTTTAAGTTTTAGGGTACATGTGCACAATGTGCAGGTTACTTACATATGCATACATGTGCCATGCTGGTGTGTTGCACCCATTAACTCGCCATTTAGCATTAGGTATATCTCCTAATGCTATCCCTCCACCCTCCCCCCACCCCACAACAGTCCCCAGAGTATGATGTTCCCCTTCTTGTGTCCATGTGTTCTCATTGTTCAATTCCCATCTATGGGTGAGAACATGCGGTGTTTGGTTTTTTGTCCTTGTGATAGTTTACTGAGAATGATGATTTCCAGTTTCATCCATGTCCCTACAAAGGACATGAACTCATCATTTTTTATGGCTGTATAGTATTCCATGGTGTATATGTGCCACATTTTCTTAATCCAGTCTATCATTGTTGGACATTTGGGTTGGTTCCAAGTCTTTGCTATTGTGAATAGTGCCACAATAAACATACGTGTGCATGTGTCTTTATAGCAGCATGATTTATAATCCTTTGGGTATATACCCAGTAATGGGATGGCTGGGTCAAATGGTATTTCTAGTTCTAGATCCCTGAGGAATCGCCACACTGACTTCCACAATGGTTGAACTAGTTTACAGTCCCACCAACAGTGTAAAAGTGTTCCTATTTCTCCACATCCTCTCCAGCACCTGTTGTTTCCTGACTTTTGAATGATTGCCATTCTAACTGGTGTGAGGTGGTATCTCATTGTGGTTTTGATTTGCATTTCTCTGATGGCCAGTGATGATGAGCATTTTTTCGTGTGTCTTTTGGCTGCATAAATGTCTTCTTTTGAGAAGTGTCTGTTCATATCCTTTGCCCACTTTTTGATGGGGTTGTTTGTTTTTCTCTTGTAAATTTGTTTGGGTTCATTGTAGATTCTGGATATTAGCCCTTTGTCAGAAAAGTAGGTTGCGAAAATTTTCTCCCATTTTGTAGGTTGCCTGTTCACTCTGATGGTAGTTTCTTTTGCTGTGCAGAAGCTCTTTAGTTTAATTAGATCCCATTTGTCAATTTTGGCTTTTGTTGCCATTGCTTTTGGTGTTTTAGACATGAAGTCCTTGCCCATGCCTATGTCCTGAATGGTAATGCCTAGGTTTTCTTCTAGGGTTTTTATGGTTTTAGGTCTAACATTTAAGTCTTTAGTCCATCTTGAATTAATTTTTGTATAAGGTATAAGGAAGGGATCCAGTTTCAGCTTTCTACATATGGCTAGCCAGTTTTCCCAGCACTATTTATTAAATAGGGAATCCTTTCCCCATTGCTTGTTTTTCTCAGGTTTGTCAAAGATCAGATGTAGATATGCGGCATTATTTCTGAGGGCTCTGTTCTGGCCCATTGATCTATATCTCTGTTTTGGTACCAGTACCATGCTGTTTTGGTTATTGTAGCCTTGTAGTATAGTTTGAAGTCAGGTAGCGTGATGCCTCCAGCTTTTTTCTTTTGACTTAGACTCCTGAGTCATGGAGGTTCTATGCTTAGATTCTTCTTGAGAAATAATCCCAGCACTTTGGGAGGCCAACGCGGGCAGATCACAAGGTCAAGAGATCAAGACCATCCTAGCTAACATGGTGAAACCCCATCTCTACTAAAAATACAAAAAATTAGCTGGGCGTGGTGGCAGGTGCCTGTAGTCCCAGCTACTTGGGAGGCTGAGGCAGAAGAATGGCCTGAACCCGGGAGGTGGAGCTTGCAGTGAGCCAGGATTGCACCACTGCACTCCAGCCTGGGCGACAAAGGGAGACTCTGTCTCAAAAAGAAAAAAAAAAAAAAATAACGTGCCACTCAGCTGCAAATAGTGCATCTATCTGATGGCCCTCAGCAATAGCATCTTGGGGATGTGCATACAATGTTTGAGTTGAGGCCATTTTCTTACCAAGTATCTCCTAGCTGTAAACTGAACACCACAAAGGTACTAGGGCATGACCATTTCTGTCCAACATGGGACTCCTCTAAGTGCCTCATTTATGCTTTGGAGATCCCATATGATTGTCTCAGACTGTGCCAGATCTGCATTGTATGTGAGTTCCTCCCTGCTCAATTATGCCTCTTTTTCTTTCTTTCACATGCATCTCTCCTGCAAAGCCCCTTGCTCTCATGATTCTACCACAGTATCTGCTTACTGAAGAAGGGGAACCGGCATAAGGGCTAAAATCTCTAAAAGAGCAGAACTCAAATTTGTAGGAAGAGGTAAAAATTTGAAATAAATTATATAATTTATTTATATCTTCCTCTTAAACCTTTTTCTTCTTTTGACCATGTATACTGGTTTGAGAGAGCCCATCTAATAGATGAGCAGTCCAACATCAAGAAGATTTTCAGGTGGCAATCCCTATTATTTGGCAGTAGGTGATTCTTATGTTTTATATGGCTAGAGCCTTCTAGGTGAAGAATTCATGATTTGTCTGAGGAAATTTTATGCAGGCACCAATGAGTAAGGCCATAACATATTGTTGAAGTCTGACAGAGGAAGGACAGCAAAAGCAAATCCAAATCCACAATGATTTTTGTCACATGGATAAGGCTAGGTTTCCTCGAAAGTGTGTAATAATTGAGTGTTAACATGTTTTATTGCTGCAGTTTAATTGGGTACTCAGGTTGTATCACACAGATTGGATTTGATCAAAAGAAGTTGGTAATTGTTGAGTTAAAAACACATATTCCTCTCATATATCCAACAGGAGATAAACAGAGAAAGTTATCCAGAGTCAGTCTTCAGGCTGTGATGGTCAGCCAAACATTCAGTTTCTAATTGATCATAAATTGTGTTGATTATGACCTTGAAACACTTTATTTCCTGGAAATGGAAATAAGGCCAACATCTCAAGCTTGCACGTCTCACTTTAACTGTCTTTCAAGGTGATCCCTGAGTGTGCCTGTCTTATAGCACCAGGTTTTGCCACCTTATCACATGCAGGCTTCCATAAGGAAAGATCTGCTATTCTTTATGCTTGATTAATTCCTTATTAAGAACTTCCCATTGCTTGAAGTGTGGGTTGAAGGTTGAGCAGTGTTTAACATTAGGCACCCAAGAACGTGAGTCTCTTAAATCTGCAACATTTTTCATGCCTTTTGTGTTTGTTCTGGCTTGATTATGGCCCCATATGTATACATTTTATTTGACAATACAGTTTGCCTGGAATAAATTTTATGACTAATTGCATAAATTTGTTATGAATCATAATATACCATAAAGTTTTATAAAGGGTACATTTTCAAATCAGACTTCTTAGGAACAAATTACTTATTCATTGACACATTAGCCAGGGCATGTTTCTTAATTTTTTTCTAATGCAATTTCTTTGGCTTTAAAAGGGATATATGAATACTATTTATCTTACAGAGGCTATATATTTTGCAATACAATATATAAAATTTAACACTGCCAGCAGGAACGGTGCTTAGAACTGAATGCACACCCAGTGGTTGTTAGCTCTTATTAAAAAGACTGACACATAAGAAATAGATAAATATCACATGTATTTTTAAATAACCTGGATTAAATAATCAATGACAATGAAGATAGAACATAACTGGAATAGAAGAACAATAAAATACTAATTAAATACTAATTAAAATTCATGGGATGAGGTTAATAAAACATAACTTATAAATTAAACATTATGAAGAATAGCAACAAAAACTAAAATTGAAAAATGTTTGGTAATTAATTTATTACAAGCCACTACATTTACTAGCCATTAGATACATGCAAATTAAAATCAAAGGGATAACATTTTATACTTACCAGGCTAGGAAATTTTTAACATCCTATCATTAGTTTAAGTGATAATGAGGGTGTAAAACAATGATAACTCTTTGTACTTTTGAAGGAAGTGTAAACTGTCACAGCTAGTGTGAAGAACAGTTTGGTAATATCTATTAATGAAGGTCTGTGTACATCATAGGGCATTGATTTTTCTCCTAAGTCTACAAGGAACTCTCTCACATGCATGTAAGAATACAGGTATAAAAACATTCATATACTTTTGCTAATAAAAGAAGAATTTAAAAATTAAAAATGGAATACGTAACCAAAATCTAACACTTGAAGATATGCATATGTAACAAGTAAAAGAAATGCTCATGTTATTGCCAAAATGAATTGTAGGATATAATTCTCTATGGGGAGTAGGTAGCAAAGGTGGAGGATGTGATTAGAGAGCAATACTCACAGAAAGTGCCAGCTCTGTTGTCATAATTTTATTTTTTCGACTGGGTGTTGAGTACATAGTTATTTGTTGTGTTATTGATAGCTGCACCTAGTCTTACATTCTGTGAAAAAGAATAAGACCTCCTCAAATGAAATATGTAGGGAATACAAAATATAACCTGCGAATGTTTAGGAGCTAATAAATATTTAGGAATTAATAAGAGAAAGAAAAAAAGACAAACATGCTGCATAAGAATTTGCCATGATTTTTACAAATGCCACAGACAGTATGGTATATGCTATGAGCTAAATCTGAAATTAGAAGTTTTTCTTTCAACTCTCCTCTTCCTATTTTTAATCTCTTACAGAAAAATGGATGATTTATATTATCATTGCAAAGAAACCTATCGTAGCATTAACCAAATATAAATTACAAATAAGTAACTTATTAAACTCGTTTTTACTCACCTTGCATGAAAACTTCCATTCCTATTTATGAAAAAAAATTTTTGCCCCAAGTCAAGAGTTCATTTACACATCCAGAATATTTTATTTTATTTTACTTTATTTATTTATTTTACTTTAAGTTATGAGATACATGTGCTGAACGCACAGGTTTGTTATACAGGTATACATGTGCCATGGTGGTCTGCTGCAACTATCAACCCATCATCTATGCCCCCATATTCATTAGGTATTTTAAGCCCCATATGCATTAGGTATTTGTCCTAATGCTCTCCCTCCTCTTGCCCCCAACCCCCGACAAGCTCCAGTGTGTGATGTTCCCCTCCCTGTGTCCATGTATTCTCATAGTTCAACTCCCATTTATGAGTGAGAACATGTGTCGTTTGGTTTTCTGTTCCCATGTTAGTTTGCTAAGAAGGATGGCTTTAGCTTCATCCTTGTTCTTGCAAAGGATATGAACTCATTCTGCTGCATAGTGTTCCATGGTGTATATGTGCCACATTTTCTTTATCCAGTCTATCATTGATGGGTTTTTGGGTTGGATCCAAGTCTTTGCTATTCTAAACAGTGCTGCAATAAATATACATGTGCATGTATCTTTATAGTAGAATGATTATCATCCTTTGGGTATATACCCAGTAATGGGATTGCTGGGTCAAATGGTGTGTCTGGTTCTGGATCCTCCAGGAATTGCCACACTGTCTTCCACAATGGTTGAACTAATTTAAATTTCCACCAACAGTGTAAAAGCATTCCTATTTCTCCACATCCTTGCCAGCATCTATTGTTTCCTGACTTTTAAATGATTGCCATTCTAACTGGTGTGAGATGATATCTCATTGTGGATTTGGTTTGCATTTCTCTAATGACCAATGATGATGAGCTTTTATTCATGTTTGTTGGCTGCATAAATGTTTTCTTTTGAGAACTGTCTGTTCATAGCCTTCGCCTACTTTTTGATGTGGTTGTTTTTTTCTTGTAAATTTGTTCAAGTTCTTTGTAGATTCTGGATATTAGCCCTTTTAAGATAGATAAATTGCAAAAATTTTCTCCCATTCTGTAGGTTGCCTGTTCACTCTAATGATAATTTCTTTTGCTGAGCAGAAGTTCTTTAGTTTAATTAGATGCCATTTGTCAATTTTGGCTTTTGTTGCAATTGCTTTTGATGTTTTAGTCATGATGTCTTTGCCCATTCCTAGTTCCTGAATGGTATTGCCTAGGTTTTCTTCTAGGGTTTTTATGGCTGTAAGTTTTACATTTAAGTCTTTAATCCATCTTGAGTTGATTTTTGTAAAAGGTGTAAGGAAGGGGTGCAGTTTCTGTTTTTTGCATATGGCTAGCCAGTTTTCCTAGCACCAGTTATTAAATAGGGAACCCTTTCCCTATTACTTGTTTGTGTCAGGTTTGTCAAAGATCAGATGGTTGTAAATGTGTGGTGTTATTTCTGAGGACTCTGTTCTGTTCCATTGGTGCATATATCTCTTTTGGTACTAGTACCACGCTGTTTGTAAATACAAAGCATAATTTAGGTTGAAAAATCTCACAACTTCATTCTAAGAATATATTACAGGGAGATAATGTCACCTTTGAGTTTACATTTAGGTTTAGATGTAGTATTCTGCAATCATCTTTCTGATCATTTACCACTTTAATAAAAAACCTTAATGTTGTAAATTTGGGTAACTTTATTTTTAAGCATCAATCAGTTCATGTGTAAGCTATTTAGAAATAGAATAAGCTGTAGAGTACTGAAACTTCAGTTAGCAAGTTTGGAAAAAGTAGGAGTTCTGTTTTCTACTTCTCAGCATACATAGGGAATCTTAGCTAATAAATGTCAAATGAAAGGCAAAGATAAATTTAATGGGAGGGTCAGCGAAATTAGATTTTTACATTTAACTCGACACATATGCAAATAGATTCATTAATATTTGAAGGGATTATTAGCAATCACATAATGGTTTCTTTATATTCTAATTATTCCCGATTGTGTAATTACTTTCAATTCATGCTTTTATTATTTTACTTTGAATACAATGTTACTGTGAAAATATGTATTACAAATGTTTACTTCTAATGTAATTTTTGTTATTTTAACTAACTAATGATATTGTGAATAATGTGGATAGAATTAACAGGAATTTTGTGAAACAGACCTAGAGCTGAGCATTTGTTATTGAAAATATTTCATAGTACTAAGATCCCCAAATCATATATTGTAAAGGAATCTTTTGAGTTTAAAAATAACATGGAGCCTTTTACAACATATACACTGATGCCATATACTCAGTATTGACCTAAAAGAGAAATCTAATTTGGTCTTTATTCAATCCACAGCCTTTAGAGTTATGTAGTCATGTTTAATTTGAAGAATCCTGTGCTAATTGTGGACAAAAAAAAAAAAAGTTCAGCATTTGTAACACACCCTCTGAAGCAGAATTCTTACATTCTTGAGCACAATTTTGGCATTCATGAAAGATAAATGTACTTTTCCTTATTTCACAAGTTAAAAAAGCCAAAAGAGGGTATAAATTATGGTTTCCAAGATAATTTTTGGCATATGTAAAGCATATTATTTACAATCATACAAATATTTTGTGTAGAAACCAATAATAAATGTGCTTACCAACAGATCAGATTCATTTTACAACGTGAGCTATTCTGTGGTAACACATACAGATTTGAAAATTTAATCTAACAATTTTTTAAACCGTCCTTATGAAGCAATTAAATTTAATTATATAAGGCAAATTATTAGTGTTTTAAAAATATTCATACTACTTCTAAACTATAAATGAGATGTATTTAAATGTAAATAATGGACGTTGAAAAACTTAATAAAAAGTATAAGGGAACTGCTATTATAATAGAACTCAAACTCATAAAACTGTTTTTTTCAAAGAAGTACTTCTTGCCAACCAAATGTGTTCGGAATTGGTGGGTTCTTGGTCTCCCTCACTTCCAAAATAAAGCCGCAGACACTCGCGGTGTGTTACAGTTCTTAAAGATGGTGTGTCCAGACTTCGTTCCTTCAGATGTGTCCAGAGTTTCTTCCTTCTGGTGGGTTTGTGGTCTCATTGGCTTCAGGAGTGAAGCTGCAGCCCTTTCACGGTTAGTGTTGCACTTCTTAAAGGCAGTGCATCTGGAGTTGTTTGTTCTTCCGGTCCAGAGTTGTTCGTCCCTCCTGGTCGATTCATGGTCTCGCTGGCTTCAGGAGAGAAGCTGCAGACCTTCGCAGTCAGTGTTACGACTCATAAACGCGGCAGGGACCCAAAAAGTGACCAGCAACAACATTTACTGCAAACAGCAAAAGAACAAAATTTCCACAGTGTGGAAAGGGACCTGAGCAGATTGCCTTGGGCAGCTTGCTTTTATTCCCTTATCTGGCCCCACCTGTATGCTGCTGATTGGCCAATTTTACAGAGAGTTGATTGGTCCATTTTACAGAGAGCTGATTGGTCCGTTTTGACAGGGTGCTAATTGATGTGTTTACAATCCCTGAGCTAGACACAAAGTGCTGATTGGTGCATTTACAATCCTCTAGCTAGACATAAAAGTTCTCCAAGTCCTCACTAGATTAGCTAAACACAGAGCAATGATTGGTGCATTTACAAACCTTTAGCTAGACACAGAGTGCTGATTGGTGCATTTACAATCCTCTAGTAAGACATAAAACTTCTCCAAGTCCCCACCAGATTAGCTAGACACAGAGTGCTGATTGGTGCATATACAATTCTCCAGCTAGACATTAAAGTTCTCCAAGTCCCCACCTGACTCAGGAGCCCAGCTGGCTTCGCTTAGTGGATCCTACATCAGGGCCATGGGCAGAGCTGCCCCTTAGTCCTGCACTCAGGCGCCTGCACTCCTCAGCCCTTGGGTGGTCGATGCCACCGGCGCTGAGGAGAGGGGGCGGTGCCCCTGGTGGAGCGGAGGAGCGGGGCAGGGGGTGCTCGGGCATGGCGGGCTGCAGGTCCCAGCCCTCCCGGGCGGGGAGGTGGCTGAGGCCCTTCGAGAATTCGAGCGGGGCGGGCTGGCACTGCTGGGGGACCCGGCGCACCCTCCACAGGTGCTGGCCCGGGTGCTAAGCCCCTCACTACCCGGGGCTGGCAGCCGGGGCCGGCTCCTCCCGAGTGCGGGGCCCGCTGAGTCCGCGCCCACCCAGAACTCACGCTGGCTGTCCCGCGCTGTGCGCAGCCTGGGTTCCCGCTGGCGCCTTTCCCTACACACCTCCCCGCAAGTAGAGGGAGCTGGCTCTGGCCTTGGGCAGCCCAGAGAGGGGTCCCCACAGCACAGTGGCGGGCTGAAGGGCTCCTGGAGCATGGCCAGAGTGGACGCCCAGGCCCAGGAGGCGCTGAGAGTGAGCGAGGGCTGCTAGCACGTTGTCACTTCTCACTGTTGGGAAAGTAAACATTTTATGCTTTAACTTTTGTTCAACCAAACATGTTAAGATAAAGGTCATCGTTATTCTCAGACCTTATTATTTTAGTTTTAATACATTTAACATCTTGTGCATTTTTTCTGTAACGCGGCACATAATTTTCTAGTTAGGAACCATATTCATTCTAAATATTCTCTAGTGCAAACTTGATCATGTATTAGCAATTAAATGATTCTTATAATGCACAAATGACAAATTAATGTGGCATCTGTCCATTTTTATGACAGTCATTAAGTGGTAGCTTAATTACTGGCTAGTTTCATTAGTCATTAAATATAATTTCTGAAAGATTTTTATAATCAAGTCTATCATGAACAAGATGTGCAGGAGATCATAGATGACCTGGTTCTCCTCTCTGTGATACCTAAATAATGTCAGTGCTCTCAAAAACTAATTATTAATTTCTGTAAATGAAACATTTTATGTTAATAATGTCCATTTAAGTAATAATTTTATAATGGTTCACTGCTGAGCCTGAAGAAAAATAATACTTTTCTATCTATCTACAGATAGAGATATCAATAATTATATCTATAAATTTTACACAATAACATTTTATATCAGAAAATAAGAAAAATTATATCAATAATAGTATCCTGATTTGTCAAAAGACATGAAGAATTTAAAAAATACAATGGTATACTAGAGAAGAAATATCAAATATATTCAAAGCAATAACTAATGTTTCAAAGCTAGATTTTCTATACATAAAAATACATATAATTTATTATAGAATACTTGTTTTTGACTTATAACTAATGTGCTTTATTTTTTTATTTCAAAAAGTCTATAAGAACAAAAGTATATATATTTCTAATAAATAATTGCTACATTGATGAACTGACATAAAAATAGGCATGCTGAAGAATGTACATGAATCATAAGAACAGTTGAATAAAAAGAGAAAACTACAGTATGAATAACTTAAGAAATTCAGAAGTATTATATAGACACAAATAAAGATAAACTATAACATGGACATCAGAATGTTGTTTAGAAACCATCCTTAACTTAGTGTTATCCCACAGTGTGAAACAGTATCAAACCTATAAAAAAGAACGATAGAAAGATGAAGACAAAGAAGAAAAATAAGAACAATAAGACTTAAATGTTAGACCTAAAACCATAAAAACCCTAGAAGAAAACCTAGGCATTACCATTCAGGACATAGGCATGGGCAAGGACTTCATGTCTAAAACACCAAAAGCAATGGCAACAAAAGCCAAAATTGACAAATGGGATCTAATTAAACTAAAGAGCTTCTGTACAGAACAAGAAACTACCATCAGAGTGAACAGGCAACTTACAGAATTGGAGAAAATTTTTGCAATCTACTCATCTGACAAAGGGCTAATATTCAGAATCTACAAAGAACTCAAACAAATTTACAAGGAAAAAACCCCAACAAAAAGTGGGCAAAGGATATGAACAGACACTTCTCAAAAGCAGACATTTATGCAGCCAACAGACACATGAAAAAATGCTCATCATCACTGGCCATCAGAGAAATGCAAATCAAAACCACAATAAGATACCATCTCACACCAGTTAGAATGGCAATCATTCAAAAGTCAGGAAACAACAGGTGCTGGAGAGGATGTGGAGAAATAGGAACACTTTTACACTGTTGGTGGGACTGTAAACTAGTTCAACCATTGTGGAAGACAGTGTGGTGATTCCCCAAGGATCTAGAACTAGAAATACCATTTGACCCAGCCATCCCATTACTGGGTATATACCCAAAGGATTATAAATCATGCTGCTATAAAGACACATGCACACGTATGTTCATTGCGGCGCTATTCACAATAGCAAAAACTTGGAACCAACCCAAATGTCCATCAATGATAGACTGGATTAAGAAAATGTGGCACATATACACCATGGAATACTATGCAGCCATAAAAAATGATGAGTTCATGTCCTTTGTAGGGACACAGATGAAGCTGGAAACCATCATTCTAGCAAACTATTGCAAGGACAAAATCCAAACACTGCATGTTCTCACTTATAGGTGGGAATCGAACAATGAGAACACTTGGACACAGGAAGCGGAATATCACACACTAGAGCCTGTTGTAGGGTGGGGGGAGGGATAACATTGGGGGGATACCTAATGATAGGAGGGGGGAGGGATAGCATTAGGAGATATACCTAATGTAAATGAGGAGTTAATGGGTGCAGCACACCAACATGGCACATGTATACATATGTAACAAACTGCAGGTTGTGCACATGTACCCTAAAAGTTAAAGTATAATTTTAAAAAAGGAAGAATAATAAACAAAAACCCCTTTGTTCCTGAGTTTCGTGGTAAGGAGTAACTGCATATTACCATGGAAAATATATTAAATACGCGTTTAATGCAAATAACAATTTTACATTTTGTGTGAGCAGAGAGCATTTAATATAGAAACAAAAAAGTCACAATCTCTCAGTGAAGGCAAATATAAATACTAAAATAATTGTGGGTACAAGGCAATAAATGAATAACTCAATTAATTAAATATGGTTTATGATACTAAACTAGCAACATAGCAATTTATATAGAAGATATGAAAAACATGGTTGTTTTAAGAATGCAATATTCTAGGATACAAAGGTTGTGAAATCCAAAACTAATTATATTTTTTAAGAAATAAACAAATACTTGAAGGTAAAACACATGAGAAAAGGTTAAGATTGTAACTGTTGTTTTCATAGACAATATTACTTACTCCAATAGCCTTAAGAAAGGGTTTTACATGTTTAAAAAAATAAACAACAAAGTCAGATATTTGAAACCAACCTAATAATCCCATGGATAATTTCTTGGATAAACATAGAAATTGACCTTTTTGTCCTAAAGCTTGAAATTTATAGTTGTTTAATCTTGAGTTTCCTCCTCAGGAAAGGATCCCTGAAGCATCTCAAAGTTACAAAGAATTGAAACTCACCAGATAATCACATCCAGGCAATGAGATGGCAGACCCCTCATTCATCATGATTGCTTTCTTGCGCCTTGCTAATTCCTGTTTTGTTTTTTTTTAAACATTGTTACATTTCTTTCCTACTACATAAATCACTAGTTTTAGTTAGTCAGGGTGATGGATTTGAGACTGAGTTCCAATCCCCTCAGGCAACACCCAATTAAACCCTTCTTCCTTGGCAATACTCGTTGTCTCAGTCATTGGCTTCTGTGCGGCAAGCAGCAGGACCTAGACCAAACTCCTGGTGTTTTGGTAACATATTAAGTTAAGCATGAAGAGAGATTACAGAAATGCAAAACTGGCTGAATCTATAACATATGAAAAACCAGTAGGAACTTAAATAATATGTATCAAAACTTTTTAGAATTAGGTAAACTCTTGAAAACTGTAGTAGTTATGGTAAGTGGGAATATACTTAAAAGAAAGACAAAAGGGTTGAAGTTTTTTGTGTTGAGGTTCAAAATCATCATGCTAAGAATAGCAAAGCTATGCAGTAAACAAGACACTTGATTAACATTGCCTTATCGGTGTGTGCTCTGAAAAATAACTTTGCTCCAGGCCAAAAGCAGTGAAATATGAAGTAAACAAAAATAATTTTAAAATATGGAGGACTGAAATTCTAATGTATATGTCACTATGAATGATAAATGGAACAGATGTACAAAAAGCAGATAAATGTATACCATGTGAGGAGAGGAACAAGAGTAGTTCATTAATTGGAGGTTACATGCTACTTTAATCTACCCCTGATCCCAGGATTTGGGTTTCTAGCTTATGGAAAGCTGCAGGCTTCAAGAGAACTCAAACAGATTTGTGGTAAAGCCACAAAAACATTATATTATTTAGTTATCAACAGGGGACCCGTATAGCTAGTAGAAGTTCCGCAAATAATTTTAAGCACATCTCATTTGGCTTATAGGTGGTAAGGCTGGAATAATGTACTCGCAGCATTCTGATGACTTTGTTTGTCTTAAGATTCTCTTTCTACCAGTATTTTACCTCCAAATGATTTGTTAGCTTTGAGGGTGATTACCAAAATTGGAAGAAAAGTTTGGTGCCATTATTCTGGCAAGTCTTGTATGAACTGTCTGAAACTGTCCAAAATAACCTTTTATATTTTCACTGTGCAAAAAGTAGCCATTAGCCAGATGTGGCAAATGCAACTGAGCAATAAAATTTGTACTTTAATTTTAATGAATTTAAATATACATACCCACATTGTCTAGCAGCCACCACATTAGACAGTGTAAATATTGAAACTTACATTTGAATATAGTGGTAAGAATGCTTTGTAATTTCAGTCGACTATATGTTAAAATGTACCTCAGATATTTCAATATCAGTAATTAGAACATACACCATATCATACTAACATTTACACTATAAAAACTACAAAGCTGGCTGGGCGCAGTGGCTCACGCCTGTAATCCCAGTGGCACTTTGGGAGGCCCAGGAGGGCGGATCATGAGGTCAGGCGATCGAGACGATCCTGGCTAACATGTCAAAACCACGTCACTAGTAAAAATACAAAAATTAGCAGGGCGTCGTGGTGCGTGCCTATAATCCCAGCTACTTGGGAAGCTGAGGCAGGAGAATTGCTTGAACCCGGGAGGCGGAGGTTACAGTGAGCTGAGATTGAGCCACTCCAGCCTGGCGACAGAGCTAGACTCCGTCTCAAAAAACAGAACAAAATGAAAAGTACAAAGTTGAAAATACGTGCAGAAAGTGTTAAGTCATTGAGGAACAACTGGAACAGGCAGGTTGAAAGTCAAAAATACCTGGAAAAAAAAGTAGCAAACAAATGAGAACTTCACACTTCTGTTTTGTTGTTGTTGTTTAATTTTGGCTCATTTGTTGATTCGTGGGTAAAGAAAACATACAAGACGCTGAAAAAATAGTAAGTTTGAAGTACTCTCTAGTAGCTGGGGATGCAAAATAAGGGGCTCAGGATTTCCATGGAGACTGGGATTTAAAGAGGAGAAAGCATATTCAGAAAGGTACCCTGAAACACTGCATGTTATTTCCTCTCAAAGCTTTTGCCTAATCTCTAGCAGAGTATCAGCAATGTGAGCCTCCCAGAAAGCAACTGATTAATGCTACAAAAGAGTCGTAAGACATATGATGAAAGTCCTTACAAATATCCAGTTTATTGCCAAAAGCAGTACAATAAACAACACTAAATTAAGGGTATGCAAAACAGCCACAGGTTGCTTCAAACTAAGCAATAAGAAGAGGCTAGGTACAATTCCAGTTGTTCTTCCCTTGTAAGGACCATAATGAGTTTTCCCTCCAGAATGGAGAACTATTGATATTCATGGCACAACTAAGAAACAGGGAGCCCAAAATGGAGACTCATCCACAATTTCTAATACCTGGCTTATTTAGAAGGAATCTTCTTACTGTATAATGGCTCTTCAGTGCAGAATCCTGGGGTGTTCTCACTGAGAACAGATGTAAACGATCAATCTCACTGTAGTCTACAGACAATACAGATAAGCTAGTAAATATCACCCCAAATTTTCTAAAAGTTACTACGTACACTGTTAATCAGCATATTTTATGTCTTTACCAAGGGTCAGTGGCATTCAGATACAAATTACGTTTTAATGAAGGAGCTCAGGCTAATTTCAGACTTGTTGGAATTGACCATAGAATGCATTGGAAAAAAAAAATCAAAAGATTAACAAAGGTTTCAGCAATCTTGGGTATAAAATATAGTTAATTGTCAGGAACTTAAAATATAACAGGATTTCAACTGTGAAATCCTGTTATACTTCTGCTTCTTGCCCAGGTGGAATAGCCAGACCCAGATTTACTCTGCTTCTATTTCTTGCCAAGGTGGAATAGCTGGATCCAGATTTACTTCGCTTCCTGAAACAACCAAATGTAACAGAGTCCCTGAAGATCAGTGATCCTAAAGACATGGGAAACCAATGAGGTGAGGCCTCTAATCACCCAAACATGCTACCTCGAGAGAATTTCCTGGATGGTATCTGCAAGGAATAACAGGAAAAGCCCATGGGACACCTTTACTAGAGAAAATGGAGCAGAGAATCTGGATAGGACAAGGCAGCTAAAATTCACAGAACATTGTAATTGGAGAGGAGAGAGGTGCACACAGAGAGATATTCAAATATTCAGAGGCGCTCCTTTTGTTATTTATTAAGTACTGATCAGAACATGTGAAAAAACAACTACTGGAAGCTCTGATTAGAACCACTGTAGTGGATTAGAGATAATATTTTTAGACATTCACAGAGGGCTGGGTATAATGCTTGTTCCCATTGGCCAGACAGCAAAACTTCATGACTCATACATCCAAAAAGCTCAACAAAATCCAAGGTTAGGAAATATGAAGAAAACTACACCACAATACATTAAAATCAAATTGCTCAAAACCAGTAATAAAGAGAAAATCTTAAAAGTAGCCTGAGTAAAAAGGCTCATTACATACAGAGCAACACATATAAAAATGATCTTGCATCTAGGACCTTTTGAGCCAATTTAAAATCTGCTATTCCTTCTACCTGAGAATATATGGTAGTAATTGATACGCTATATGCTTGTAATTCCCCATCCCATAAGTATCAGAAGAAATTATATTGATCAGGAAGGGCTTCAGGTACAGAAGTGTATCCCTAATGACTCCTTTGAACTTCAAGTGTATGAGTCTGATAATTTTGTTGATGGAGTCTTCTGACAAAAAGAAGCAGCTTTCACACTGAGGCATCTTTGGGGGTTTGGGTTCCTAGTTTCCCTGATGTGGCTCAATATTAGCAATATTAGCTTGCGAATGAAGTCTTTTAAGATTAGAATAACAAAACCATGATTGCCTTGTGATTTTCTAGTATGATATTTTAATTATTGTGTGGGAGTGGCAACAGCTTTCAAGAATTTGACATTTCTGCATAGAAGTAGGAAATCTTTCTAACCATGAAACTTTTGAAAAGTAACGTAGCTGTCTAATACAAACTGGGTTGGTAATGCCATTCATATTTTTACTTAGAAGCAATCCCCTTGAATACTCAAGACAACAGACCCATAAAAAGTCAATGTATTAAAACATCTCTGAATAGTTATGGGGTTTATTTTCACTCCCTGTGTTGAATATATCTTTATAGAGTGTTCGGGGATTTATTTTCACTCTCTGGCTTGGAATGTATCTTTATGGAGTGTCCAGGATATCTAAAGGACATCTGAGTAACAACAGATTTTTTTTCACTAGAACTATTTGAAATGTCATCAAATTAGAGGACCTATATGTTGCTATGTGGAATGTCATGACAATCAAAGTTGCTGTATGTCATAGAAGGACAGTTAAAATAATCTTGAAGCTAGAGAGTGATAAGCCACTGCCCCTTTAATTCCTTTTCTTTCGTTGAAAGACAAATGGCTTTTGATTCTCCCTGCTGAGTATTTCAAAGAACACATTCATAAAATCAATAGCTGCCTATCATGTGCATCGATTTGCTCCAGTGAAGTCACCCCATCCAGCAGAGTAGAATAGTCAGGGAAAATCACTGTGTTTATGGTAACCCCCGTCATCTGCCTTGACTCATCTGGATCTTACGTAGAACAGACAGGTAAAGACACAGGAATACACTGGTGAGAGAATATCCAGTATTATTAAGGAGCTCAGTGGTGGCTATCTTTTGTAAGCAAAGGCTGATGAGAAGAAATGCTGCTTTAGAACTGGCTACCTTAATAGTAATAGGCAAGATAAGATTCAGAGAATTAATAGTGACCAGGTGGTGGTGGTTAATCAAATGAAAACAGGTGAATCCAATTATCATAATAAGTAGAGCTCTAAAACTGGCAGTTAGAAAGGCTTGACCCACGGAGAACTATGGAGATATTAAACGGAACATGGAGTTCCCAGGGGTAAGAGACATGGTCACTCAAAAGAGATATTATTTTATGTAGCAGCCACAGTAAATCCAGGATGAATGATTAGGAAGCAGTAGCAGTCTTCCCAATGAACTCCCTCACCTGGTTTTCAGATTTGAACCAGTTCTCAGCCCAGAAGCCCATAGACCAAAGAGAAGCCTGGCTCTGAGGAGAGTTACTGGAACAGGATGCAAATATACACAATAATAATTCTGCTATTCTTTCCACAAAGTGATCTATAAACTTTTACTCAGGTAAACATATACCAGGAAAATTACAGTACTAAAACATACAAAAATGTACAAAAACCTGTTATACACTGTGTCCACCTGGACAATGATAACTGAAGACACAAAGCAATATCATGGCTCCCATGTCAGAGTGTAAATAGAGAGTGCTCTCTTAATCTGTTTTCTGTTGCTTATAACAGAATACCTGAAAGTGGGTAATTTATAAGAAATAAAACCTATTTTTGACATTTCTGGAGTCTGGGAAGTCCAAGGTAAAGGGGGCATATCTGTTGAAAGCCTTCTTGCTGGTGGGGACTCTTCAGAATCCCAAGATCAAGGCATCCCATCGTGAGGGGGCTGAGTGTGCTAGTTCAGTTCTCTCTTCCTCTTTTATAAAACCATCAGTCCCACCCCCGTGATAACCCATTAATCCATTAACCCATTGATCCCTGTGATATAACGTGGATGTTTATCTCCTCCAAATCTCATGTTGAAATGTGATTCCCAATGTTGGAGGTGGGTCCTAGTGGGAGGTAATGGATCCCACTAGGGATTCATAAGGAGGATCCCTTATGAATGTTTTGGCATCATCCCCTTGGTGATAAGTGAGTTAGTCCTCAGTCAGTTCACATGAAATCTGGTTGTTTAAAAGTCTGGGATCTCCCCAGCCTTGCTCTGTTGTGCCTGCTCTTGCCATGTGGCACACCTGCTCCCCTTTGCCTTCTGCCATGATTAAAACTTCCTGAGGCCCTCAACAGAAGATGCTAGAGCCATGCTTGTATAGCCTGCGGAACTATAAACCAATTAAACCTATTTTCTTTACAAATCAGCACCAACTGAAAAGTCCAAAGCCCAGAGTTTCACCTGTGAGACCGTAAAACCAAAATAAGTTATCTGCTTCCAAGATTCAATGATGGTATAAGCATAAGACAGACTTTCCCATTCCAAAAGGGAACATTAGGCAAAAAGAAAGGAGTAACAAGGTCTAAGTAAGTCAAACCCAGGAGCAAAAACATTAAATCTTAAAATCAGAGAATAATCTCTCTTGACTCCATCCATGTGCCACCTCCAGGAGTTAGGCTCCCAAGGTCACAGGTGGCCTTGCCCCTAAGGTTTCCTGGGTACAATGCATGTGGCTGCTCATAGGGTTAGAGTTTGGTGCCTGAAGCTTTCTGAGACAGGTGATGCATGCTGCCGATGACTTTTTAGTTTTGACGTCCTGGTGGTGGTTCTACTCCCATAGTTCCACTAAGCATGGACCTAATGGGAATTAGCTGTGACATTCCCAACCTCACATTTCTTCTTGGTATTGCTCTAATGGGGGCTTTCTTCTCTGTCTCCACCCACAAAAAATATCTTTGCCTGGTTCCTTAGGTTTTCTATGACATCCTTTACAATCTGGGAGGAGGTTTCCAAGCCTTCACACCTCTTGCTTTGGGTGCCACCAAGATTGACAACTTGTACCTTCACCTAGGGATGGTTGAGCTAGGGTGGCATCTGAGCACTCTGCTTGAGTCCTGAGGCAGTCTCAGGCGGCTGACCTGTGAAGAGTGCCCTGGGCCTGAAACCATTGTGCCCTCCTAGGCCTCTGGCCTGTATTGGAAGAGGTAGCCTCTAAGATTTCTAAAATACCTTCTGGGTCTTTCTACCATTGTCTTTGGGAATAGTACCTAGTTTCCTTCTGGAACTGCTAATAATTTCTCTAGAAAACAGGTGCTGGGCCACAGCTTTGGTTTTCTCACCTGAGCATGCTTTTTTTACTCTTAATATGGCCAAGTTAAGAGTTGTCCAAGTCTTACCACTGTGCTTCCCTTTGAACACTGAATTATGTCTTTAAATTATTTATTTGCTCCTGAATCACATTTCTTCTGTCCAGTTCCCTAGATCATCACTCTTTAGTTATCTTCCACAATGCCCTCAGGCATGAACACAATTCAGCCATGTTATTTGCCAGTTTATGACAAGAATAGCCTTTACTCCAGTTTCAAATATATGGTTTCTCATTCCCATTTCAAACCTTGACAGAATGGCCTTTCCTGTCTACATTTCTATCAGTATTCTGGTCACAACCAATTAACATATCTCTAAGGAGTTCCTAACTTTCCCTTGTCTTCTTGTCTCCTATGTCCTCCTTAGAATCTAGTTTGCTCCTCCAAATTATTTCAGCCTCTATTACCCAATTTCAAAGCTGCTTCTACATTTTCATATATTTGTTATCAGCAACACCCCACTCTCCATACCAATTTTCTGTCTTACTCTGTTTTCTGTTGCTTAAAACACAGCACTTGAAATGGAGTAATTTACAAGAAACAAAAATATTTTTGGCACATCAGGGATTAAATTTCAACGTGAGTTTTAGTTGGGACAAATATCCAAACCATAGCAGAGGTCCAAGCACTAAATGCAATATAAGTCTGAGTCTGTGCATGATGAATTCACCAGATACATGGGCACACTTGATAATTTTTTCAGTGCCTAAATTTATAATTGGAATGGGCATATTTGGGACTGACAGAATCGCCACCTTGGTTATTTGGTATTTTGGCCGAGTAGAAAAGATCTAGTGAAATTACTGAAATGGACTTCCCTTGCAAGGGTTACAAACATAAAAAATAATTTCATTTTTGGAAGAAGGCAATGATCACAGCCTCCATAAATTACCTTATACAAGGGCAGTGATCCCCTTCGTATCTCCACTTAGGTCATCACTTTGGAACCACATAAACCTAACAGATTCAGAGGGGAACAGTGAGATTCCACACATTCAAAGAGTTCTAGCCCCATTTGCAGTTGTGATGCCAGGCATATTGACACAGTCTCTAGTATGTTGTGCATGGTAAATGCATTTTCTATTCCTATCAAGCAAGAGGAGCAGTGTGTGTTCACATGAGAAAGTCAAGCATACACTAAGGACTAAATTAGCTATATCCTACCGCTAACCCCATCATAAGATAGTTCAAAAACCCTGGAAAATCTTGACTTGCTACATACTATCATGGTATTCCATTATATTAATGATATTATATTATCAAAGTGGATGTCCAAAGAGTGTGAAAACATAGGAGACTTTTATAAGACAAATGATCTACAGAGGATACAGACTGTAGGAGACAAAGGGAAAGAAATGTTATAGACCTGCCTCATCAGTGAAATTTTCTTGTGCCAGTGGTAAAATCAAATATGCCTTCCAAAGTAAAGAATTATATATTCTTTACCTTCCTAACATTAAAAAAGATGCACAACGCACAAGTTTGGGGCTTAGCACACTTCACTTTGACAAGCCTGCCTCCATCAATTTATGAAGGTGGAAAAGGGCTATGTGATTTGAACGTGACCTGTAGGAGAAAAAGACTCTTTAGGGAGTCCAGGCTATGGTGTAAACAGATCTGGTGCTGGTGGCAATCTATTAGCCCAACTCTATGATATTATATGAATCTACGATGGCATAAGATGTCTTGGGGCGTTTATGACAAGTCCTAAGAGGAGAATCATCAAATAGGCTATAAGGGTATTAGATCAAAGCCATGCCACCCTCAACAGAGAATGTTACACCATTTTTTAAAAAGTTCCTGACATGTTATTGGTCTCGGAGCACAATACATCAAGTGACCATAATACTAGAGCACCTCCTCAGGAGCTGAATTCTGTCATACTCACGAAATCGAAAGATCTGATGTCTTCAGCAGCAATCCATCAAAAGATAAAAGTAGTGCATTCAGCATCAAGCATGTGCAAAGTCTAAGGACAAAACCAAGATTCATGTTTAATATATGCAGAGTGTCGTGTCATCCACCAAAAATTCCAACAGCACCTCTGTCTCAGCTCACAACTGTGGCCCTATGGAGAGATCATTTACAACTGACAAAGGAGAAAAGTAACAAGCTTGGCTCATTCTTTGTCAGTCAGAGTGTAGGTGCAAGCTAAAAATGAACTGCTTCACTACAACCTCACATAAAGGTGTCTCTAAAAGTCAGCAGTGGCAGTTAATCCTCCCAGTGAGAAGTGCTTTGGGCAGTGCTCCTGGTCATTTCATTTGTACAGAAAGAATGTTCAGAATCAAAGAATACATGAATATATTGGGTAGATATATATATATATATATATATATATGAAATATGTGAATATATTGGGTGTGCGTATATATATATACACACAAATATATATAATATGAATACATATATATAATATGTGAATACATATATATAATGTGAAAAAATATATATATAGAGAGAGAGGCTACTGAGCATTGGCAAACATATAGTTGGCCTTGTTAGGGGGTTATGGAATACTATGCAGCCATAAAAAATGATGAGTTCATGTCCTTTGTAGGGACATGGATGAAATTGGAAATCATCATTCTCAGTAAACTATCGCAAGAACAAAAAAACCAAACACCGCATATTTTCACTCATAGGTGGGAATTGAACAATGAGAACACATGGACACAGGAAGGGGAACATCACACTTCGGGGACTGTTGTGGGGTGGGGGGAGTGGAGGAGGGATAGCATTGGGAGATATACCTAATGCTCGATGACGAGTTAGTGGGTGCAGCGCACCAGCATGGCACATGTATACATATGTAACTTACCTGCACATTGTGCACATGTACCATAAAACCTAAAGTATAATAATAACAATAATAATAATAATAATAATAATAAAAAGAAAATAAATATTTTTGTGATTGGGAAAAAAAAGAAAAAAGAAATGCATTTAAACATAAAAAAAAGAAAGAGAAAGATTGGAATATAAGGAACAAAAAAATTTGAGAGAGACACAGGTGTATAGACCTGTGGGGGTAGAAAAAAATTCAAAAACTTTGCTTATATTCAACATGTCCTTTGTGCAGTGTACAATTTAAAAGTTCTAGCTGCTGAAGGTCTTGCCTACACAGGACAATCTTATCGTTATGTTGCCTGACTTATCCAGCCATGAATGTATTTCAGTGCCATCTAAATCTAATAAGGGAAGTAATTAGGAAAAGTATACTTGATTAAAATCTATAATGTGCTAACATGCTAGATGGAGAAAAAGTATGGACCTTCCAATATAAATATAGCAAGTAAAATTGTTAGTAAAATGTTTGATTCCAAATTGTACTTTGAAACTTGTAAAGTATCTGCTTTATTAGTTTATTTTTAAATATTACCAATAGTGAGGACACTGTTGCTTTATTTACATTATATGTTCAATAAGTTGTAGAATAAAATATGTTATAACAGAGGTGAAACATAAATGGCTTTAATGTCAAAATGAATTTTCTTCTGACAGCTGATAAAGAAACAACAAGTCTAGGTTAGGAACATTTTGCCACATGGTCTCAAATTAGAATGCATATGCTAAACATTGAAATGAGGTCATCCTAAAGGTTAATAAAATGTCTTTTAAAAGCAGTTTATAGAATTTTCCCATTTCTATAACCTAGGTTATTAAAGTTGTAAGTAAACAGAGGTTTCATTGAGGCACTGTCTGCTGCTATATATCATCCTGGAAATTAGGATCAGTTAAGGCTTCATTTTGACAGTTCCTGAATATGATCGCTGTGATATCAGAGGCGGTTTGGGAATGCTAGTTCTCCCTGCTGCCACAGAGCTCCAGCTGATACTGGTAGATGTAGATACAGTGTATCTCTTTTACACTGTCTTTGCCTGTCATTGCTACTCTCTTATCTAGTTTAATTTCCTATTTTTATATTTGTGTGGCACAGTGACATTATCTCTAAGAAAAAAAGTTTACAATATAATAAAGTTATGTTCACTGTCTAGGTGAGGTTACAGTGGTCACTCAGATGCAAGTTTGAACAATTTCAATATTTTCCAGTGTATTTCCAGTCTGATTACAAATTTATATCATTCACAATAATTAGAAGTATGTTTTACCAATGGGGTAAAAGGAGGTAAGTGTAGAGTTATCTTAATGTATATGATATTTATGTGGCAATGCTTAGAATATATATAATTTGCTAGACATTTTAAAATGGTTTACATTCTGACTTTTTGAAAGGCATATATGGTTTTATTTTACTTATTCAAAGGCATATAGTTTTGACAAAGCAGGATTCAAATATAGAAAATAGTGATTATCAAAAATATAATATTTTAATGCACATAATTATTTCTCTTTCTCTCTTAATAAATCCTTGAATGAAATAATGTAATTCTCAAAAATAAAACATGCATTTGGTCCAATTAATTAAGCACAAGTAATGTAATTATAATTTTATGGTGAATTATTATCCTTAAATAGAATATATTAAGTGTCTATTTGTATTATTAGAAATTCTAAATATTTATTAAATAATATTTACAAATTATGATGGAACAATTATGTTGCTTAATATTTGAAGAGTTTCCATAAATATTTTGATACCAATGACTCAATAGAAAATGTGAAAAGTATGTGAAGAAGTACTTCACATTAAATAAAATTATAAGTGATATAAACCATTTAAGTATGTCTCACTTTCTTGTAATTAAAAAAAATGAATAAAACCACAATACAGGGTGTTACCATCTCAACCAATCTGCATGGTAACAATAATAATGACTAAAATTAAAAAGGTGTTTTGTAGTCCTAAAGACATCAATGCTTCAAAAAGAATAGAGAAAGTATATCCTCCTTACAAGTCAATTCTCTTATTTTATCAAAATTGAAAATGCATTTACATTGAACTAAAAATTTCATTCTGTATTTTTAATGCTAATGACATTTTTCACTTGTGTCAAAATGTTTTCATATATCGATCACAACATTCCAATATTGTTTTTAACTTTGAAGTACAGAGAATTACCTACATGTCTTAATTAGAGACTGATTTAACATAATTTTATTTAATGTATAATACTATTGTTAATTACATTAGTATTTTATATACTTACAAATGAAATCAAAACATAAAACTACCAATTATATCAGAAAGAGACTATCAATTATAAGATACAATTTAGTTTCAGAGATGTTTTTAAAAGTGTGCTTGAAATTAGTGCAATGTGACACACAATGAAACACCACAGAATAATATAAAATATTAAAAGAATAGTGCAAACATAATGAAGTAACAGGATCTTAAAACATTTTAATGAAAGAAAAATGAGTGTAGAATACTGTGTACAGTTATTCTCATATATAGATACATGTAATTTCTATAGTAAATGGGAAAAATCAAATCAGAGGTTTCTTTTGGAAAAATCATTTTACAATCAGGTAGGTGGATGAGTGGATAAACATTTATTTTGTTAAGAGTTATATGACCTACTGCATACGTTGTTTTATTTCCTTTGAAGTAAAGTTGTTCTAAAAGACTCTAAAGTAAAATAATAGTTTCATTTACTTTGCCAACTGCCGATGCTTACTCTTCCATAGACAATCATTTTCAATTACTCCAGTAATTTCATTTTTATATACCTCCATGTTTTTTAGAACACATAAATACTAGTTTTCTTTTATTGATGAATTTTAGCCATTATATATTGGAATTCCACAAAGAAAGACAAGGTTTCAGTCTCTATTTCATCTTTCCCTTCACTCCTAAACATCCAACTTGCCCATAAACCATTACCTACACACTTCTCCACTTCTTATATTTACCAACAATAATACATAGTATTTTATCGTAAAGGTATGATATGTTTATATTATTAAATCTGTGTAACAGTACTCAAGTATAAGACATGTAGTACCAGGAATTTCTTTTTGATATTCAAGTATTTTGTGTTATTCTAGCAATATTCTGCTGTCCTTACTTCCCCTTCTGTATTTCTCTCTCTTCCATTTGCTTTGATATCAAAGCAGGTGTTAAAAATATATTGCCAAAGTCTCCCCAGTATAAATCTTGCAGTACAGTCAAAATACTTTAGCAAAATATTTTAGTTAATATATCATTTTTATTTGAATTATATGACCTTGCTTCCTTGGTATTTGTATTCTTCTAGTCCAGTCTCTGCTTACTGAATTCTAAGGCAAGCGCCGAGCAATGTCTTTGCTTATCTTTTACACATTCTTTTGGAATTCTCTTCAATTTTTTATTAATTCTTGTATGTCCTTTATTTCACATCTTTCTTTTTCTTTTTTTATTCTCACATTTTTGTTGAATGTCTCTGTTAATTGGCTACAGAGAAAGGACATCTAGATGTATTATTTTGAAGCCGTTATGTGTGATCGTATTTTTACTCTACTTTCTCATGTCATAAATATCTTTGGTGTGAATAGACTTACAAATGTGAAATCATATCCTTGAAACTTTATCCAATATTGTCCAGATTCTAGTATTGCTTTTGAAAAGACTAAAATACTGTTGATTTTTGCAACTTTATACATAAAGTTTTCTACTCTTATTTGGAAGTTTTAAGATTTTCTCTATTGTGAAATATCTAAATGAGTGATTGTGCTGGGATATTCACAGCTTTAGTATCTGTAGGTTATGATCTTTGATGTCAGGAAGGAACAATCCCCAAAGAATTGAAAAAACTGTTATCTATTAGGGAGTGGGTAGATGGTTATTAATATTTGAGATGTTTAGTTTTGTTTTATTGTTTTCTTCCAGAGTTGTATACTTACTATCTGTGATAATTCCTGAAAGTAAATCTAAGTCTTCTACTGAATTAGAACTCAGAATGGTACCTACTTATTAGGTAAAATGGGAAGCAAAATCTGGGTGTATTAGTGCATTCTCATGCTGTTATGAATAAATATCCAAGACTGGGTAATTTATAAAGAAAAGAGATTTAATTGACTCACAGCTCCACATGCCTGGGAGACCTCAGGAAACTTTTAATGGGAATTGCATTGAATTTATAGATTGCTTTGGGCAGTATGGTCATTTTCACAATATTGATTCTACCCATTCATGAGCATGGAATGTGTTGCCATTTGTTTGCATCATCTATGATTTCTTTCAGCAGTGTTTTGCAGTTTTCCTTGTAGTGGTCTTTCACTTCCTTCATTAGGTATACTTCCTTCATTACATATATCCCTAACTATGTATGTGTGTGTGCGTGTGTGTGTGTATGTATACGTGTGTGTGTATTTACATACATTCACATTTACAGTTATTATAAAAAAAGTTAACTTTTCATTTAATTCGTAGTGGGGTCACTGTTGGTATATACCAGTGATACTGATTGTGTACATTTACTTTTTATACAGAAACTTTACTCAGTTCATTTATCAGTTCTAGGAGCTTTTTGGATTAGTCTTTAGGGTTTTCTAGGTATACACTCATACCGTCATTGAATAGCGACAGTTTGACTTCTTTTTTACTGATTTAAATGCTGTTTATTTCTTTCTCTTGTCCAATTGCTCTGGCTATTACTTCCAGTACTATGGAGAACAGAAGTAGTGAAAGTGGGTATCCTTGTCCTGTTCTAGGTCTCAGGAGGAATGCTTTCAACTTTTCCCCATTCTGTATAATGTTGGCTATGGGTTTGCCACAAATGGTTTTTATTACCTTAAGGTATGTTCTTTCCATGCCGATTTTGCTGAGGGTTTTAATCATAAAGTGATGCTGGATGTTCCAAAATGCTTTCTCTGCATCTACTGAGATGATCATATGATTTTTGTTAATTCTGTTTATGTTGTGTGTCACATTTATCGACTTGCATAGGTTAAACCATCCCTGCATCCCTGGTGTGAAACCAACTTGATCATGGTGGATTTTTTTTTTTTTTTTGATATGCTGTTAGAATCAGTTAGCTCGTATTTTGTTGAGATTTTTTTGCATCTATGTTCATCAGGGATATTGGACTGTAGTTTTCTTTTTTTAATGTCCTTTCCTGATTTTGATATTAGGGTGATACTGGCTTCATAAAATGATTTAGGAAGGATTCCCTCTTTCTTTATCTTTTGGAATAGCATCAACAAGATTGGTACCAATTCTTCTTTGAATGTCTGATAGAATCTAGGTGTGAATCCTTCTGGTCCTGAACTTTTTTTTGTTGTTGGCAATTCTTTAATTATCATTTCAGTCTTGATGCTTGTTATTGGTCTGTTCAGAGTTTCTTTTTCTTTCTGGTTTAATCTAGGAGGGTTGTATATTCCAGGAATTAATCCCACTCCTCTAGATTTTCTAGTTTGTGTGCATAAAGGTATTCATAGTAGCCTTGAATAATCTTTTGTGTTTCTGTGGTATCAGTTCTAATGCCTCCTGTTTTGTTTCTAATTGGCTTATTTGGATCTTCTCTCTTATTTTATTGGTTAATTTTGCTACCAATTTTGTTTCTCCTTTCAAAGAACCCAGTTTTTGTTTCATTTATCTTTTGTATTATTTAATTTGTTTCTTTCAAGTTTATTTAGTTGTGCTCTGATCTTTGTAATTTATTTTCTTCTGCTGGATTTGAGTTTGGTTTGCTCCTGTTTCTCTAGTTCCTCGGGTTGTGACCTTAGATTGTCTATTTGTGCTCTCTCAGACTTTTTGATGCAGGCATTTAGGGCTATGAACTTTCCTTTTAGCATCACCTTTGCTTTATCCCAGAGATTTCGATAGGTTGTGTCACTATTATCATTCAGTTCAAAGAATTTTCTAATTTTCATCTTGACTTCATTGTTAACCCAAATGATCATTCAGGAGCAGGTTATTTAATTCTTATGTATTTCAACAGCTTTGAGGGTTCCTTCAGGAGTTTATTTCCAATTTTTTTTTCCACTGTTATCTGAGAGTACTTGATATAATTTCAATTTCTTAATATTTATTGAGACTTGTTTTGTGGCCTATCATATTGTCTATATTGGAGGATGTTCTATGTGCTGATGAATAAAATGTATATTCTACAGTTGGGTAGAATGTTCTTCAAATATCTAAAGGCATTTGTCTAGGCTATAGTTTGAGTCCATTGTTTCTTTGTTGACTTTCTGTCTTAATGACCTGTCTAGTGCTTTCAGCAGAGTATTGAAGGCCTCCACTACTATTGTGTGGCCATTTATCTAATTTTTTAGGTCTAGTACTAATTGTTTTATAAATTTGGGATGTCCAGTGTTAGGTGAATATATATTTAGAATTGTGATATTTTCCTGTTGGAATAGTCCTTTTATGGTTACATAATGTCCTTCTTTGTGTTTTTTAACTGTTTTTGCTTTAAAGTATTTTTTCTAATACAAGAATAGCTACTCTTGCTTGCTTTTGGTGTCCATTTCTATGAAATATATTTTTCCATCCCTTTACCTTAAGTTTATGTGAGTCCTTATGTGTTATGTAGGTTTCTTGAAGATAGTAGATACTTGATTGGTGAATTCTTATCCATTCTGCCATTCTGTATCTGTTCAGTGGAGCATTTAGGCCATTTACATTCTGCATTAGTATTGACATGTAAAGTACTATTCTATTCATCACGCTAGTTGTTGCCTGAATATCTTGTTTTGTTTTGTCATTTTCATTGTCTTATTGTTTTATAGGTCTTGTGAGATTTATGCTTTAAGAAGGTTCCATTTTGGTGCACCTCAAGGTTTTCTTACAGGATTTAAAACTCATTTTAGCAGTTCTTGTAGAGCTGGCTTGGTAGTAGTAAATTCTCTCAGAATTTGTTTGTCTGAAAAAGACTTCTTCTTTTCTCTTTTATGAAGTTGAGTTTCACTGGATAAAAGGTATTGTCTGAGCCTGGGTGAAATGGCTCCCACCTGTAATTCCAGCACTTTGAGAGGCCAAGGCAGGTGGATCACCTCAGGATGGAAGCTCGAGACCAGCCTGACTAACATGGAGAAACCCCATCTCTACTGAAAATACAATAATTAGCAGGGCCTGGTGCTGCATGCCTATAATCACAGCTACTCGGGAAGCTGAGGCAGGAGAATTACTTAAACCTGGGAGGCAGAGGTTGCGGTGAGCCGAGATCACACCATTGCACTCCAGACTGGGCAACAAGAGCGAAACTCTATCTAAAAAAAAAAAAAAAAAAATTATTGGCTGATAATTGTTTTGTTTAAGGAGGCTGAAGATTAAACCCCAACTCTTTCTAGCTTGCAGTGTTTCTGCTGAGAAATCTGTTGTTACTCTGATGGATTTTCTTTTATAGGTTTTGTGCTGCTTTTGCCTCACAGCTCTTAAGATTCTTTCCTTCTTCTTGACTTCAGATAATCTGATGACTATGTGCCTTGGCAATGATCATTTTGACATGAATTTCTTGGGTGTTTTTTGACCTTCTTGTATGTGGATGCCTAGATCTCTCACAAGGCCAGGGAAGATTTCTTCAATTACTCCCTCAATGTATTTTCCAAACTTTTAGACTTCTCTTCTTCCTTGGAAACACCAATTATTCTTAGGTTTCATGGTTTAACATAATCCCTAATTCCTTTGAAGTTTTGCTCATTTTTTAAATTCTTTGTGTATGTGTGTGTGTGTGTCTTTGTTGGATTTGGTTAATTGAAAAGCCTTGTCTTCAAACTCTGAGATTCTTTCTTCTACTTGTTTGATTTTATTGATGAGACTTTTCAGTGTGTTTTGCATTTCTCTAAGTGTGTCCTTCATTTCCAGAAGTTGTGATTTTTTTTACATATATGCTATTTTTATATATGCTGAAGATTTTTCCATCCATATCGTGTAATATTTTAAAAAATATCTTTCAGTTGGTATTCACCTGTCTCTGGTGCCTCTTTGAGTAGCTTAATAATCAACCTTCTGAATTCTTTTTCTGGCATTTCAAATATTTCTTCTTGGTTTGGATTCATTGTTGGTAAGCTAGTGTGATATTGTGGGGGTGTTAAAGAACTTTGTTTTGTCATACTACCATAAGTGTTTTTCTGGTTCCTTTTCATTTAGGTAGACTATGTCAGAGGAAAGATTTGGGGCTAAAGGGCTGCTGTTCAGATTATTTTGTCCCTCAGGGTGCTACCTTGACGTGATGCTCTCCCCCTTCCCTTCAAGCTGGGGCTTTTTGAGAGCCAGACTGCAGTGATTGTTATTTCTCTTCCAGGTCCAGCCACCCCATGGAGCTACTGGGCTTAGGACTGGTACTGGGGAGTGTCTACAAAGAGTCCTGTGATGTGATCCGTCTTCAGGTCTCTCAGCCATAGACACCAGCACACCTGCTCTGGTGAAGGTAGCAGAGGAGTGAGGCGAACTCTGTGTGGGACCTTGTTTCTAGTTTTGTTTAGTGTGCTGTTTTTCTCAAATGCTGGTTGTGCTGGCAGTAAAGTTGTCATGTGGACAGACTGAGGACCTCTTGTTAGCCAGAATGTTACAAGTGGTGGAGTTAGCTGTTGTTTACTCCTTTCTTGGGGCAGGTTGTTCTATTATGAGTCACTTTAATCGTTTGTGTTGGCTGGCCACTAGCCAAAAGGTGGAACCTTCAAGAGAGCATCAGCTGCAGTAGTATAAGGAGAATCAGGTGTTGGGCAGGGCCCTAGAGCTCCCAAGAGACTCTGTCTTTTGTCTTTGGTTATCAGCGCAGGTAGAGAAAGACCATCAGGTGGGAGCAGGTTTAGGTGTGTCTGGGCTCAGACTCTCATTGGGCGGGGTTTGTTGCAGCCACTGTGGGGGATGGAGGTGTCTTTTTCAGGACAATGGAGTTATTTCCCAGGGGATTATGGATGCCTCTTCTATGTCCTACAGGTCACCAAGGAAGTGGAGAAAAGCTGGCAGAGACAGGCCTCACCCAAAAAGGTGGAAAGGCCAGTCTCACTTCCGCTGTGCTCCCCCAGCAGCAGAGTTTATATTCAGGCAGCTGGTGAGCAGGGCTGGGAACTTGTCCCAGGCTAGAAGCCTCCCCACCGAGAAAGGAAGGAGGACTTTCAAGGCTTCACCTGCTTTCTGCTGTGACTCCTTTGCTTTTATCTACACTTACTGTTTGCCCTCCCACTCCCAGATTCTGCCCTGGAAAATTCACGCTTGGTCAAAATTATTACAAAGTTCAGTTGGAAGTTTCCTTTTCCCTGTGGTCTTTCTCCAATTCTACTGGCAGTTCTCCCCAAAAACCCCTGTAAGATAAAGTCAGAAATGGCTTCCCTGGGGACTGGAAGTGCCTACAGGGCTCTTTCCACTGCTTTTTCTACTTGTATATTTTGCTCGACTCCCTAAATTCATTTCAGTTCTAGGTAAGGTTAAATCCCTCTCATGTGATCTGGATTTTTCAGGCTCCCTGGTGAGGATGTGTGTTCAGAGGCAGACTTTCCACCTCTCACACTTTGTGTGTTTTTTGGTTGTCTATCAGAGCTTGCAGCAGTAAGCTGCTTTTTTCAAAGGGTCTGTGAATTCTTTCAGTTTTTCTCAAACGTTCCTGTGGTAGTTCTTGGAGTAAAAGTTCACGAGATGAGCCTTCCACACACTGTTCTGTCTGAGTGGGAGCTGCAAGTTAGTCTTGCTTCTTATTTGCCATTTTTTCCCTCTAAATTTAAATATATTGATACAAAGTAAGGTAAATGAAGTGACAAATTAGTGAATTGTGAAGCATACATTAATGAAAACTAGTAATTTGTATATTTCATATGTAAATTAAATGTGGAAAATTATACTCAATAAATAAAAATATTTAAGAGTAATTTATAAGTAGCATGTTTTGCAATCCTTAATATTATTAATGTTCTTTCCTATGAATATATTTGCATATTTATTATTTTTAGATTAATAAAATATAATCTTATTAATGAAAAAAATTTAGAAAATAATAGTTATAGTTTACTTTAAAAATATTCATTTTTTCAAATATGCATCCAATTATCCCCTGGGGTATCAAATAAAAAAATTCATAAAGATTTTCTTTTCTCTTGAGGTCATTTAGTGGGACAGTCGAGGAAATAAAACAGTTTCAAAATATCATTTTAAGCAATAAGAGAAATATATACATAGAAGATGAACAATAGATACCATTAATATTCATGTAGCTTTTTCTTTCTTTATTTCTTTATTTTTTTTGAGGCAGAGTCTCTCTCTGTCGCCCAGGTTCAGTGGCACAATCTCAGCTCACTGCAAGCTCTGCCTCCTGGGTTCACGCCATTCTCCTGCCTCAGCCTCCTGAGTAGCTGGGACTACAGGCGCCCACTGCCATGCCCGGCTACTTTTTTGTATTTTTAGTAGAGACGGGGTTTCACCATGTTAACCAGGATGGGCTCTGTCTCCTGACCTTGTGATCCGCCTGTCTCTGCCTCCCAAAGTGCTGGGATTTACAGGCGTGAGCCACTGCGCCTGGCCTCGTGTAGCTTTTTCTAAATAATTAATGCTATTATACAACTTAGCAAAACATCTTATTTTCTACTATAAAAGAAAAATTTGAATTTATGCACCTTAATTATTTTTTGTTTGTATGCTCCTAGGATGAATATACTTGGTGCACCTTAAGCCCCAATATCCGTTCTTCCCATCATACTCTGTGTTTCTGAAGGAAAACCTCTAATGACTGCTTGAACTTTAGGAACTTTAGATTCCTCTGTACATTAGTTTAAAGTTGTATTATTTCCAAAAGAGTTGCCAGTAGAAGAAAAGGCAACTTATCCTAGGGGCTCTTCCATACGGATCCATGATGAGGCATTGGCTCTTATTATAGGAGGCCACAGCTGCTGCCAGACACTCTTTCCTTTAGCTCCAACTCTTACTGAATTCCAGTAGCTATTCAGCTGCAATAACTCTTTATTCCTTAAAAAGAGTAGTAATGGCTTCTTGCTTTCATTACTCCTAAAATGGTTTACTATTCCATATTGGTGTCCTGGCCTTGTTTATATCTTTGAGAAAATAACTTATTTATTAAACACATGCAATGGTCAAGTTTGAGTATGCTACCTTTTTTTTTTTTTTTTTTTTTGGAGGGAGGTTTGGCAATTTGAATTAAAGGGTAATTTGTAGTACATGTAGTTTTGTCAAATATACACTCAAAATTAAATTACAAATTGTGCATATATCCCTTCAGTGTATAGAAGTTACAAGTCATTATTTGAAAGTTTCTCCAGGTCCTATCTAGAAAGATATGTTGCCATATGTGATGGTTAATACTGAGTGTCAACTTAATTGGAATGAGGGATACAAAGTGTTAATCTTGGGTGTGTCTGTGTAGGTGTTGCCAAAAGAGATTACCTTTTGAGTCAGTGGGCTGGGGAAGGCAGATCCACCGTTAATCTGGTGGGCACAAACTAATTAGCTTCCAGGGAATATCAAGCAGGCAGAAAAAAAACATGAAAAATGAGAGATGGGCCTAACCTCCCAGTCTACATATTTCTCCCCTGCTGGATGTTTCCTGCCTTTGAACACCGGACTCCAAGTTCTTCAGTTTTGGGACTTGGACTGGCTCCCCTTCCTCTTCAGCTTGCAGAAAGCCTATTGTGTGACGTTGTGATCATGTAAGCTAATAGTTAATACTTAATGAAATCCCCCCAGATAGATAGATAGATAGATAGATATAGAGATATAGATATATATCTCCTATTAGTTCTGTCCTTCTAAGAGAACCCTAACTAATACACCATATTCTCTAAAAAAGGTGAATGTAAACTGGATAGTTGGTATATGAATATCTATGAATATCTTCCAGAAGAAAACTAATACTGGCTCTAAAGTGAGATTGATCTCCAAAGACACAACAGAATTATAGACCCCTATTCAGAGGTGGAATTTTGTAAATGGAGCCCAGGCCACTAGCTGCCTCATTGTTGTTCCAACAGTCTTATCCTAAGTATATAATCTACATAATGTTTCTAGTCTTAGAGTGTTGTGTTAGAATACGTTATCTAATTTAAAAAATAGTTAAATATCACATACTGATTTACTGATCTCTAGAGCTAGTATAAAATTGATTACCTGGACATGCAGTAGAATGGTAAGAGGCAAGAGGAAAAAGAATTTCAAAGGGGTCCAGGTAAAGTCTCTTTTGGGTAATGGATATATTTATCATGTTGATATGGTATTGTTTTTCACACACACATATATGGCAGAGCTAATCAAATTCTGCACTTCAAATATGTGCAGATTATTGTATGATAATTAAAATTTTACAGGGCTATTTAAACAAACTAGTTTTTTCAGAAACCTCAATTACTTTTGCACCAAATTAAATATGAAAAATAGAGAAAACTTAAACCATTATGCAGTACTTAAGGCATTTTCTTTAATATGTAAAAAAGTATTCATTATCATTAATTTATATTTTCATTTCAATATTGTGCTGAAACTTGTAGCAAGTATTTAATGTCACATAGTTATGTAAGGGAAGAAGAATTTAAAATAATTATTTTAAAAGATAAAAAATTATGCTTTGATTATTATTTGTTTATGTAGAAACCCCAGAGTAGAATGTTAGAATGAGTAACAGAGTTTTAGCAAGTTTTTGAAATAGACTTCCAATATAAATATATATTAATCAATTTTTTATATTTTAATAACAATATTTTAAGTGTTATATAAAATATTCTAATGGAACAGAAATATGAAGTAACTATAAATAAACCAATAAAATATCTCTTGCCTTGTAGGAAAAAAATTTTAGACTTTAAGGAAAAAATTAAGGAAGACCTAAACAAATGTGGATAGAAAGACTCCAGATTGTAGAAATGCTAACTTTCCAAAGTTAACCTATAGTTTCAGGGCAATTCATTTAACATCTGAACAATATTGTTTTGCTTTTTGCTTATTTTTCTTTTTGAAGCAATATAACTTAATAAGATGATTTTAAAATTGATTATAGAAGGATAAGATATCAAGACTAACCAGCTCACTGCTAAAAAAAAACATGTTGGTGTTGTCTTAAATATTGTGATTATATTACACAATAATCACAGAGATTGCCACTTGTACAGGAAAGGAAAAATGCAATGTGCTGTAATGGTTAATTCTACCAGACCTGAAATTATTTTAAGCTATTTTACTTAAATAAGGAAAGAACTGACTCTGGTCAAGGCATGAAACATTCTGATCAATAATGATGCTTTGTAACCATGGGTCTAAAGAGTATTGTGGCAGTTTGTACCACATTTTCAGGATTGTTTGCTGATAACAACAAAACTGATGATTTGCATGTAGAATGAAAAAATGGAAGGGCTTTGCTGTTAGGACTCACAGCAGAAATATCTCTATGTGACAAGCAGTATGTTAACAACACTAGAAGAGACTCCACTTTCTCTTGTTTCTCGGGCATTCTATTGAGACACCCATGGTTCCTGATTCACAAGAAAAAGCATCTGCAGTATGGTGTTTCCAGGGGAAGAATGATTGAAGCTTGTGACTGGTTTCCTCAGATTCTCTGTGAGGCAGTCTCTAATGGATATCCTTCCTTTAATGATGTTGCTATTTTGAATTCTTTTTCTGACAAGAACTACACATTTCTGAGCATTTTCATTTTGGGCCCTGTGAGTTTTCTTTTGAAATTCAACCCTATCTAAATGCCACTGTTAGTATATATACACCCATGGAACAGAATGCCTGAATTCTGAATGCAGTTTTTTAAAGATCAAAACAAGAAAAGCTGAAGAACATTATTTTGGGAAATAGCTACATGACATAAAATTCTAAAAGAAAGAAAGAGAACCATTACCGTAAAATTCAGGGCATTAACTGTATCTTAGAAGAGGAATAATGAACTGGTAATACATGTTAGTCATATGTATTAATTTTTTTTTTTTTTTTTTTTTTGAGTCGGAGTCTCACTCTGTTGACCAGGCGGGAGTGCAGTGGTGTGATCTTGGCTTACTACAATCTCTGCCTCCTAGGTTGAAGTGATTCTTCTGCCTCAGCCTCCTGAGTAGCTGGGACTACAGTTCACCACCATGCCTGGCTAATTTTTTTGTATTTTTAGTAGAGACGGGGTTTCGAAATGTTGGCCAGGCTGGTCTCAAACTCCTGGCCTCAAGTGATCCCCTCGCCTTGGCCTCCCAAAGTGCTGGGATTACAGGCGTGAGCCATCACACCTGGCCTTATATGTATTAATTTTTATTCTGGACATTGTATATATCTTTTGACATATATTTCAATATTAAGTAATAAAATATAATCAAGTAAAAAGGTACTTATTTAGATTTTATATATTTTAGGTCTAAAGGACATGAAGTAAAATTACATGCAAAAAAATTTGGAAGTAACATTTTCATTAATCAAGAAATACAGTAGGTTAACTATTTTTTTAATCCAGTCATCATATTTCAGCTAAATGATAATTGCTTTAGAGTATTGAGTCAAACTCCACACTATTGCTGGAGACAACAGAGTGAGTAACAATAACTAAACTAACTTTGACAATAAAAACTTGTTTTTTTATGAACATTAGGAAAATGCTAAATATCTTATTGTATTTTAACACCATATTAAATTCACCATTTAATTATCCTGTATTTATGCCAAAAACTTCTATGGCCCTAGAAAGGCAATTAAAGTGTCATCAGTAATATTCTTAGGGTTCAAATGAAGTATATACAATAATTTATATTAGCAGCCTTTATTGATATCATATTTAAGAAGTATCCTAAATGTTTTATAGTCTATAAAAACAAATATTTTACTTTTCTTTTCTCTTATACAGTTGTCTATTAAATAGAATAAATTATCCTAAAATGAAAATTCCATGTAAAAACATATGAAGTGTTATATTATGTAATACAAATATGTTATGGATGCATAATATGCTTTGGGAACACATTTAAAGGACCATTTAACTCCTAGGGTCATTTTTTTTTAATAATTAAAGGAATATCATTTAGACTATCAAATAATGTGTTTTCTATGTGTGGTATAAAACACATGTTTTTGGAATTATTGTCTTTTCTACTGGCAAAGCAATTGTTACAGTGAGTAGGGCAAGACGGGAAAAAATAGATGACAAATCATATTCTGATTTATTCGTTATAATTAGTCATGTCTAAATATTAAATAACACTAAAACATATATTATTAGAAATATTAGCAGTATCCAGCATTTATTTATAGCAACAAAGTAATTTACATGTCTAGTGTATGACATTTACCATAGATCATCTGACTTTAGTGCTTTCTTGACCTTCATACCCAAAGTAATGTGTCTAACATTAGCTCATAGAGAGAGGAGTTGGTTTGCCTCAACCACTTTTTTTTTTTTTTTTTTTGAGACAGAGTTTCGCTCTTGTTGCCCAGGCTGGAGTGAAGTGGGGCAATCTCAGCTCACTGCAACCTCCTCCTCCTGGGTTCAAGCGATTCTCCTGCCTCAGCCTCCTGAGTAGCTGGGATTACAAATGCATGACACCACACCTGGCTTTTTTTTTTTATTTTTAGTAGAGACAGGGTTTCACCATGTTGGCCAGGCTTGTCTTGAACTCCTGACCTCAGGTGATCCACCTGCCTTGGCCTCCCAAAGTGCTAGGATTACAAGCATGAGTCATCACGCCTAGCCTACATTTTTACTTTGCTTGTTTCTTTCTCAGGTTATCAAAGAAGATGATAAAGTTCGAGTACCCATTAACTCATCATTTACATTAGGTATATCTCCTAATGCTATCCCTCCCCTCTCCCTCTACCCCATGACAGGCCCCGGTGTGTGATGTTCCCCTTCCTGTGTCCAATTGTTCTCATTAATGGGTGCAGCTCACCAACATGGCGCATGTATACATATGTAACAAACCTGCACGTTGTGCACATGTACCCTAGAACTTAAAGTATAATAATAAAAAAACAGTTCAAGAGTAGACATATTATTATACTGATTTAAAATATATACAATTAAAATTAATATATAAATAAACTGATCTAAGTGCAAACATCAGCATTCAGCCTGTATTCATGAAATGCAAAAACTGGATTGAATTGCATCATTATTGGTCACTGTCCTTGTTTCCAGGCAGAAAGGGTCCTTACAATAGATCAATGTTTTATTTTATTTTATTTCATTTTAATTGACAAAACAATAGTTGTGTACATTTATGTGGTATAATATATGTGTACATTGTGGAATAATCAAATCAGGCTAATTAACATATCTAGCACCTTAAATACTTATCATTTGTTTGAGTTTAAAACATTTTAAACCCTTTTTAAGCTACTTTTAAATATACAATACATCGTTTTTATAGTTACCATGTTGTGCAATAAATCACCAAAATGTATACCTCCTGTCGACTTGAAACTTTGTGCCATTTAATGAATGTCTCCCCTTTCCCCATCTGCCTCTGCCCTCGGTGTCTGGTAATCACTATTCTGCTCTCTATTTCTATAGGTTTGGCTTTAGATTCCCTACATAAATGAGATCATATAGTATTTGTCTGTCTATATTTGGCTTATTTCTCTCTGCATAATGTCCTTTAGGTTCATCTATGTCAAAATAAATAACAGAATGTTCTGC
This sequence comes from Pongo pygmaeus, assembly GCF_028885625.2. Classification (NCBI taxonomy): domain Eukaryota; kingdom Metazoa; phylum Chordata; class Mammalia; order Primates; family Hominidae; genus Pongo; species Pongo pygmaeus. The sequence continues at coordinate 95,714,564 of NC_072387.2, read as the reverse complement.
TTTTTAAAGGCTGAATTCTGTTTATATACCACATTTTAAAAATCCATTCAGTGACTGATGGGCACTTTGCTTGTTTCCATATCTTGGCTATTGTGAATAATGCTGCAGTGAACGTGGGAGTGCTGGCATCTCTTTGGCTTATTGATTTCAATTACGTCGTATATATATCCAAAAAAGAGATTCCTGGATCATATGGTAATTCTATTTTGTTTTTCTAAGGAACCTCCATAATGTTTTCCAAAATGTGTGTATTAATTTAAGACACCATCTGTAACGTACAAGGGTTCCCTGTTGTCCACATTCTCGCCAACACTTGTTGTCTTCCATTTGGTTGATAGTAGCCTGTGTAACAAGTCTGTTGTGACATTGCCTGTTTTTTTAATAAGGTTGTCTCTTTTTTTGTTTTCTAGTAGTTTTCTTGTGGATTTTCTATATTAGCCTTTTATCTGATGTATAATATGCAAATATTTTTTTCCAATATCTAAGTGATCTCTTCCCTCTGTTGATTGTTTCCTTGGCTTTGAAAAACCTGTTTATTTGATGAAATCCCATTTGTGCATTTTTGCTTTTGTTTTTGAGGTCATATCCAAGAAATCACAGCCCAAACCAACATTATGGAGTTTCCCCCCTATGTATTCTTCTTGTAGTTTTACAGTTTCGGGTCTTAATTTAAGTTTTTAAGTCCTTTTGGGTTATTTATTTATTTATTTTTTGAGACCGAGTCTTGCTCTTTTGCCCAGACTGGAGTGAAGTGGCACAATTTCGGCTCACTGCAAACTCTGACCCCGGGTTCAAGCAATTCTCCTGCCTCAGCCTCCCAAGTGGCTGGGATTACAGGTACATGTCTCCACGCCCAGCTAATTTTTGTATTTTTAGTAGAGACAGGGTTTCACCATGTTGGCCAGGCTGGTCTTGAACTCCTGACCTCAAGTGATCCACCCCCCTCGGCCTCCCAAAGTACTAGGATTACAGGCGTGAGCCACTGTGCCTGGCCTTGACTCTTATATAAGGGTCTTCTCTACATTTTCTCTCTTATGTAAGGGTCTTCTGTATATTTTCATTCTTCTACATGTGGATATCCGGTTTTCAAAACACCATTTATTGAACAGACTCACCTTTTCTCATTGGATGTTCTTAGCACCCTTGTTAAAAAAATCAATTGACCATAAACGGAAGGGTTTATTTCTAGGCTTCTTAACATACTCCATAATGTATCCGTCTGTATGCCAGGACCATGCTGTTTTGAATACTAATGCTTTGTAAGGTATTTTGAAATTTGGTAGCATGATGCTTCCATTTTGTTCTTTTTGCTCAAGATGGCTTTGGCTTTTTGAGGTCTTTTTTGGATCCATACAAATTTTAGATTTTTTTTCTATTTTCTGTGAAGAATGACATTAGAATTCGAATATGGTATATTAGTCCATTCTTGCACTGCTATAAAGAAATACGTGATACTGGATAATTTATAAAGAAAAGACATGTAATTGGCTCATGGATCTGCAGGCTGTACAGGAAGCATAATGCTGGTGTCTGCTCAGCTTCTGGGGAGGCCTCAAGAAACTTACAATCATGGTGGAAGGCAAAGTGGGAGTGAGGCATCTCACGTGGTGGGAGAGCGTGGGGAGTGCCACACACTTTTAAACAACCAGATCTCACAATAACTCACTCACTCACATCACAAGAACAGCAAGAAGGGGAAGGTGCTAAGCCATTCATGAGAACTCTGTCCCCGTGATACAATAGCCTCCCACCAGGCCCCATCTTCAACACTAGGGATTATAATTCAACATGAGATTTAGTGGGGACACAGATCCAAACTATATATCATATTGACTGTATTGAATCTGTAGATTACTTTGGGTATTATGGACATTTTAACAACATTAATTTAATTTTTCTAATCAATGAGCATGAGATATCTTTCCATTTATTTGTATCTTCTATCATGTCTTTCATCAGTGTTTTATAGTTGTTAATATACAAATTTTTCACTTCCATGGTTAAATTTACTCTTATTTTTAATGCTCTTTTAAATGAATTGTTTCCCTAATTTCCTTTTCAAATAGTTTGTTGTTCATTTTTTAAGGTACTTCTTCTCTTCTGACTTGACTTTCTTTCATCCAGTCATATCTCTACAAACAAGGTTAGAAGTTCCAGAGACATCTGGGTGTGTTCTCCTAGATTCCACACTTCTTTCTTTTAGACCTCACAGAAAAGTCAGAATGTCATATATTCGTGCACAAATGATCCCAAGCCTATTTTTCATGTTCCTGAGAATGCACTGTACCACCAATGTGAGCATCTCTTGACCCAAGAATAGAGTCAGCTAGTGTGTACATGGACCAGTGTGTAACGTAAGCAGACCCAGAAGGTTCATAAATTTGTAGGTAAAAAATAATCATTGTTGAAAGAGAAGAGTTTAAGTAGCAGGTTGAATGCTAGTTTCCAATACTTAGCCTCATTGATTACATGATCAGGTAAAATTTGAAACCCCAAAAGCTTAATACATCTAAGACTTTCTGAGTTTTTATAAAGGTTTATTTGCAAAGTAGAAAAAATACAATGCATTTCTTAAATTTTAAAGCCTTAAATTATTTTCATTTTTAATTTATTTTACAATTGTAAAATAATCGAACACATGTTTTGTGGAATTCAACTTGTAATCTTGACCTAGACCCTAGAAATGATATAGAAAGACCTGTTTTTAGATGCCATAGTCCACAATAAGCATCTTTCACTGATTTTGTTAAGTTGGCTGATTTTGTAGATATTTATGTCTGTGATATCTGTTATGAATACGTATGTTCAGAAGTATAAAATGTTAAATGTATTAGACAAATATAGTTTATTGATATCTCTGTCTCTTTTTTAATAGATTCTTTAAAATGAAAACAAAATTAAAACCATAATATTATAAGAGCTCTGGTAAAAAGTTGCTAGCAGCTGAAAATTTACCGAAAGCCAGAGTATGGTAAGATGAAAAACAAAGCAAAACAATATTACTATAAATCAGTTGTAAAATGTAAAGAAAAGCAAAGTTATAGAAATTATAATAGGAATGAAACAAATATAAAGAGTAGTGGCATTGAATAATTTCGCTCTATTTAATTAAATGAAATATCTTTATGAAAAATATCAATCATAAATTTTGAATATGAAAATTTTTGAATATTGGATAAAACTTCAGAAAAAAATGAGTGAGATTAAACGTATGTTGAATAATTATCCAAGAACCTCCTACACAGATAAATAGTATTAAAAATGAAATCAAAGACTAACAGAGCATATATTGTAAGTTTATTGCATACATCTAATGAGAGTTCGAGTGAAAGGAAAACGTGAGCATACTAGGGAAGCAATATTAGATGAGTTAGCAATAAAAAATTTACAGCACCAAAGAATAAACTAAAGCCTCACCTTAAAAGTAAGCACACCTTTTTTTCAAGTGTAGAGCAGGATAAACAAAACATAATTTTCACTTATATTTTGTCCAATATTTACAGACCAAAAAAATTATATGCTGACACTGTACTCCAGTTGGTAATATTTTTTCTTCACAGTAGTGCAGGTTAACTATTCTGAGCCTGCTTTACATATATGTGTGTGTAAAAGCAAATAAACAACTTAAAAGTCAGACAATAGGATTCAGGTTTCTTATTGTCAGATAAGGCTGTTATAATAAAGGAAGGCTAGAATGAATCACCTAGTACTGAATTAGATTTAGAGACAATAAAATAACACTTCTAACATAATATATATGTATTAGTCAGGTTTCTCAAGAGGAACAAAACCAATAGGATATTCACATAAGAAGAGACTGATCATGAGAATTGGCTCACGCAATTATGGAGGCTGAGAATTCTCATGATCTGCAATCTGCAAGCTGGAGATTCAGAAAAGCCACTGGTGTAATTCAGTCCTAGTCCAAAGACCTCAGCGAGGAAAATCAATGATGTAAATCACAGTCTGAATGCACAAGAAAATGAGATGAGTTTTCCCTGCAGTAAGGCAGGAAAAAGAAAAAAAAAAAAAGTACAAATTTCACCTTGCTTTGCCATTTGTTCTGGTCAGGCCCTCAATGGATTGGATGATGCTCAACCATTGGAGAGGGCAATCTCCTTTACTGAGTCTACTGATTTAAATGCTAATTTCATCTGGAAATACCCTGACAAAAAGAGTGTTTAATCTTGCACTCTGTGGCCCACTCAAGTTGACACATAAAATTAACCACTACAATATATAAACATGACAATATAAAAACAGAAACTACTATAAATATGGGTACATGTGGGTTAGTATGCAACATATATTTCCTAGTTTTCTCCACTGAGAGTGCCCAAAATAATAAAACCCTAGGAGCAATAAACATACCTATCATGCAGATCTTGGTTTCTAAACACTATTGTTTAATAAAAGACTGTTCCTTAATATGAGTTTTTTGGCCTAATGCCTGATTCAATGACTAGGTTAAGGAAACATACAAGTGGGTCTGGAATATCTTGAAGCACCAGGAAGTAATACAGAGGAAGGAAGGAAGGAAGGAAGAAAGGAAGGAAAGAAAGAAGGCAGGCAGGCAGGCAAGCAGGCAGACAGGCATACCAAAAGGACATAGAAACCAAGCCAAAACTAGAACAGTTTGATCAACAAAATAGTACTGAATTGTAATGAAAGGTACAAAATACATACATATGAGTCAATAACACTATAAATAAATAATTGAATAAGTCAATTAAGTAAAGAACATGAAACAAACCTTTTTTCCAGAAGAATTTCAAATGACATGGGGAGATGGAGCTTAAATCTTGTCCCCCATGCCCTTGACAGTGAGTTAGTTGTTTTAGTGATTTTCTTTCCAAAAATAGAATAGGGAAAGAAAACAAAGTATATTTACAGAAGACAAAAGTGGAAAACACTACTGTCACTGAATGATAACAGTTAATATCACCAATAACATCATGTGTCTCCTGATATGATGTGACAAGAAGAGCACTTCACTTATTTTTGTATAAGTGCAATCTAGTCCACGAGATGAGCAATCATTCCACAGAATACCCGACCAGTACTTTCCAAGACTACCAGCCTACCAAGGTTATGATAAAAAAAAGAAAAGAACGAGAAACTGTTACAGACCAGTTAGGACTAGAGAAAAAAAAATATGGTAACAAAATATAGTATGGTTGCCTGGATAGAATGCTGGAATAGAAAGAAGACCTCGATGGAAAAACTAATGAAATCCACATAATGTCTGAATTTTATTTAACAGTAATGTAGGATATCAGTTTAATTATTTTAACAAAGGCACATAATAATGTAAATTTTTAACAATGAGCAATAAGTAAAACTAAAGGGTATATACAAACTCTGTGCTACTTTTGCAACTTTTCTGTAAATTTAAATTACATTGAAATTAAGAGAATATATATTTTCAACATTCAAATTAGACTAGACACCTAAAAAAAGTAACTATAAATATGGATCACTGGCAACACTAGACACTAGAATGCTATTTTCAATTACAAAATGTGGACAAACACCTGTTTTGGCCTTTGCACTGAACAGGAGTTTTATTTGTTTCTGTCTTTTGGTTTTTGGGTTTTCCTTTTTTCTTGTAAATTTCTAACCATTAATCTACTCTCACATAGCTTGGTGCTCAAAATAGGTGTGCTTGTATTTTTGTCTGTGTGTTTTATTTTTCACTCTGGCATCCGAAGGGAAGTAAATAACAAGTGTAAATCACTGCTGAAGAAATGATCTTCAAATTCTAATCCCAAAGAATAGAATGATAGTTTTAGATGGACTGCTAAGAAATTGGACCCAATGATCTGTAAATATTCAGCATTTACGTACATACATACATACATATATATACACACATATATATAACTTTTCTAAATAAAATTATATGAAGTTTTAAAAGATAAGAATTCTTATTCATGGATTCAATCTAGAGTCTTTTGAATAGAAAAAAATTTCCGCAGGAGAGCAGATCAAAGGTTTGGAAATAAATCCATAAGTAGATTTGAACTAATTTACCCATTGCCTGCTGCATTGCCCTTCATGGTCTCAATTATTGCCAAAATACTACTTATTTACATCTAAACTCAAAAATAATAAAAATATTTACGTTTGATGAAGTCGAATATTAAATAAACCATTTAAATATATGTTTACTATATTTGCAAGTGATTTAATATATATTAAATGAGGTAAAATAATTTTACATTTAATAATCTCTATTAAATATTAAGTCTTTTCTCTCATTCTTGGCTTTTGTATAATTTTTGTAGAGACAGGGTTTCACCATGTTGCCCAGGCTGGTCTCTAAGTCCTGAGCTAAAGCAACCTATCTGTCTAGTGGTGCTTGGATTACAAGCACGAGCCACCATGACTGGCCACATGGTCACTTTTTTATTTTTATATATTTTTTGAGACGGAGTCTCGCTCTGTTGCCCAGGCTGGAGTGCAGTGGCGCAGTCTGGCTCACTGCAAGCTCCACCTCTCGGGTTCACGCCATTCTCCTGCCTCAGCCTCCCGAGTAGCTGGGACTACAGGCGCCCGCCACCATGCCCGGATGATTTTTTGTATTTTTAGTACAGACGGGGTTTCACCGTGTTAGCCCGGATGGTCTCGATTTCCTGACCTCGTGATCTGCCCTCCTCGGCCTCCCAAAGTGCTAGGATGACAGACGTGAGCACCGCGCCCGGCCCACATGGTCACTTTTTAACAGACATTGAAATGCAAAGACTAAGCGGCACATCCTTAGGTAACAAGAGTTGGTTTATTGCCAGGACATGAGATCTCAATTTTGTTCACTTAACACGAGCTCAGAAGTATGTATGCCGAGAAATATAAGCTTTTTTCTTCAAATGAGAATTTAACTAACATGTCTTGCAAAGGCTTTTCCGTTTGTGTTCTACCAGATATAATTTCGTGTCTCTGCAACATGTAGATGATCACTATAATCTGGAAATGTGATGTGGTAGAGGGCATCGTCTTGGAAGTCACTTCCTGGAAAATTATTCATACAGATCACTTAAATATTAGTTAGAGAATTAACCTATTAATTCCAAATGCTCACCACAATGTATAGGTATTTTCCCAAATATTTTATGTCTCTATGCAGTCTGTCTTTTCTTCCCCTTCCCCAATCCTAGTAACACAATTTCTACCCCATTAAACAAAGTTTCAGTGAATATTGAGGTAGCGCCATGATTAAAATGCATACATTATCCTGATGTGAGCTTTTGTTTTTAAAAAATAAAAGGAATGCTACCATTTTTTATTTAAAAATATAGAAAGAAATGTAGGCCAGCATTTCAGCTTTATCACAGTAAGTAAGTAGGCACGTATGACCAAATGGTGCATTGTTTAAAATAGTCCCATGGTATTTTATTTTGTCCTCATCTTTATCAAAAAGCATTCTTCTCATAGATCCCCATACTATTACTTCAGCAGTTATTACTTTTTGCTCAACTTTTCCCAAACCAGTATATTTGATTTGTACACACAAGGGAATCTCCTGGCATCCCTTGTTTCCAGTTTGAAAGCTTGGTATTTAATTTGCATTTTTAGTGTGGATATCCTATAGTTTCATTTTCCTGAAAAAAACCCTTTGGGTTACTTTTTGTTGCTAGAAGAGCTGCTGTGCCTTACACTGATTGGCAGTAATTTTCCATAGGCAAACACCTGCATGAGAAACATCTGCAGTTACCTGAATTTGGGAAGTAAAACAGTTTTAAGCAGAAACTCTAGGGATAAGCAACAGCATTTCCAAACTGCTGTATAAGTAATTGAAGAAAAACGGGATTTAAAAAATATAATATCAATTATATTTTTGTTTATCAAGATATGAACTATGCATTTTTAGCTAAATACTAGTAATAAAGCTGCAAATAATCAAATATATGAACATAGACAGTCAAGTTGATAACTTCGAAAACATGTAAGAAATAACATAAATGAAAGCTTTGAAAAAATACATATTAAGAATAATTTTTTATCTTTCAATCATATCCAGATCACTGTATTTTTATACACTTACAATTTTTAATTATAAATTGGAAACTGGAAAAATAAATACAAATTATAAATTGACTGTTTAATAGAAATATTAACGTGGCTTGAAGCAAAGTCTTTCAACACCTGCACATACATTATAATCAATAAGCCATTTCTTGAGTTTGGAAAACGTAGTTATTTTAGCATAGAAAAAGGAACTTTGTAAGTTTCAAAACACAAATGAAAAATTACTTTTATTAAATTCTGATTAAGTATGTTACTAATTTTCAGATAATGAAAGAATATCACTAAAATGATACCTTGAGTTCATTTGTCATAAGGTAGAAAATATTACTGATTTTAATAGAGTTGGCAACACTTAATCTAATCTACACACAGTAAGTTCATCTCTTTCCTCTAAATAGAATAGACTAGAAGAAACATAATGTAAACACTAACAAAAAAATTGCATGTCAGAAAATCAATACAGGCAAAACAATCTTTCATCAAATTTTACATTAGAGAAACCTTCCTTCTATAGTTTGATTATCCTAATATCCAGCCTGTAACTTTGAAATATAGTTTATATGTCAGTCTATTAGTTGAATCTGCTTTATAATTCTGAGCATACTTCAAAAAAAAATCCCCATAAAAAACCTGATGTATTTCTTTCTGAAAATAGAAAAGCAAAAAATGGCCTCCTGCTCTGAGTATATGATTAAAAATTGAATAACCAATAATGTGAATTAATCTTTAAAAACTTTTAGAATAAAATATGACATGGGTCATCATCATTCTGTTATAAATTCTGGAATGTTCCTGAACAAATTCACAGTCATATTAGGATAAGAAACATATTTTTGTATTAATACATTTCTATGCAGTTTACCAAAATATTTAAATGCCTTTTTAATCTCATGTAGGTTACAGTGAATCCTCAGAATTCCAGAGCTGACATAAGTAAACATGTAATATATATAATCCAGTATTAGCATATGTAAATAAAAACACTAAACTAGAAATCAATTTGATATCTCCTTTTTTTTTTGCTTAATTGGTATTAACTATATAACCTTGATACTCAAACTGTGGCCCATGGTCCACCAGTATGAACATACCTTGGGAGCATTTAGAAATCCAGAATTTAAGCCCCATATCAGACCTACTACAGCCAAATATGCATTTTAACAAGCTCCCCTAGTGATTCAGAAGCATAATACAACTTGGAAAGCATAAGTATAGACTTTGTAACAAAATCTGAAACCTACAAAATATATAGTACTCCTCAAAAGCAAAAATACAGTGCTTTTTCACTGTAGTAGGCTGGATGGGTGTAAATTACATCAAAAGGTGGGCATATAAATTTTAAGTATGTGTGCAATCCATGCAATAGATTTATCAAAATGAAATCCAGATTCCGTTTTTTCTTTGTTGGTTTTGACAGACTGGTAAAAATGAGCAAGTTTTAATCGTACTCATTTTATTTATTATTATTGTCGGAGTGTGGGAGATGTAAGACATAAAATAGTTGATTGAAAAGAAACATTTTTGAGAGCAATGAACTCTCAATTCAGAACAAACATTTTGTGTTTCTCCTTCATTTAGGGAGCATAGGATGAGCCAATTAATGCAATTAGAGAAGACAAGCTTTGAGTTACACTCCAAACAAAAGACCTGTTACAATTACTTTTGGCATTTTGTATAATTTATCATTTATAATTATCTGTTAATTATATATTCATACACATTTAATATTATATATTATACTATATATAATATATATGTTTGATATTTTGTATGTTAATCTACTGTTAATCATCTTTTTAATTGCTTATTGAACAATTATTTACTATTAAACAACCAAATGTCACACACTATTTTAATTACATTACACAGACATCTCTAGATTTGTAGATCATATATTCTTTAGGGAAGACAAAAATTAATTGAAAGCAAATAAATAAATATAACAAATTGATAAAATATGTGACATATTCGATCATAAAAAAGCTATAAAAAAGTTAAATATTGAACAAGATAGGAAGAGCAAGAATAGGAGTGGTAAATTGCAATTTTAAAAGGATAATCAGGTCAGCATCGATCAGTAGGGAATTTAGGAGCAAAAACATGGAATAACATGACAAGAGTTAGCATTGGAATATCTGGGGAGAAGAATGCCAGGCAGAGTGTGTAACCAAGCAAGGGCATTAAAATGTGAGCATACCTAAGCTCGCTGAGCATCGTAAGAAAGTTAATGCTAATGTGAAACAAGAACAGTGAAGTATACAGTGGGGTAGCATCAGAAGAGAGCTAGATTGCGTCAGGTCTGTAAGCCTTTTTAAGGATACAGCTTTTGCTAAAAGCCATTTCAACTGTTGGGTGCAGAAACAATGTAATCTGATATATATTGTAAAATAATTGATTTTGCTGTTGTGTTCAGGATAGACTGCAGTGGAATTGAGCAAAGGAGATTAATTATGATGCTATTGCAATAATCCAGGTGAGAAATCATGGTGGCTCACACTAGAAAAATGGCAGTAAAAAAAAGTGAGAAATTAATTCTGGAATCTGGACATATTTTTAAGGTAGAACCAACAGAATTTACTGAGATATTGAGTACAGGCTGTGGTAAGTGAAATCATGTCCCTCCATCCAAAGTTGTCCACTTCCTAATCCTCAGAACCTGTGACTGTTACAAGATAAAAGAGACTGGTAGATGTGACCAAATTATTTTGAGACAGGGCCTTAATTCTGGATGATTTGGGGAAAAACAATGTATCACAGCAAGTCTTATAATAAGGAGGTAGAAAGGTCAACATGAGAGAGGGAGATATGATGAAGGCAAAGAATAAGAAAGAGATTTGAAGATATTACAATGATGGGTTGAAAGATGGTGATGGTGGAAGGGGCCACAAGCTAAGGAATGTGGGCAGCCTCTAGAAGCTGGGAAAGGCAAAGAAAACAGCCTTTCCTAACTGCCTTCAGATGGAATGCAGTCGGCTGATATGTTAATTTTGCCCAATAAGGCTCACTTTTGAACTTCTGACATCCAGAAGTGTTAAGTCACAGACTTGTGCTGTTTTAAGCTGTAAGTTGGTATGGTAGCAAAAGGAAGCTAACACATGGGCTGTGAGAGGAAGAGTAAAAATTATAGGAATATGACTTTTTTCAACTGCGATTGTACATAGAAAATGGTCAAAAGCGCAGAAACTTTATTTGCTTTATTTGACATTTTAGGTTTGAAATGTCTAGTTTATATCAAAACAGAGATGTGGAATATGAAGCTAAATTTAAAAGATGGAGTAAATAAAAGATAATTGGACTAGACATTTAAATATGACATTTTTGTGCCTATAAGTAAGTGATATTTAATTCCATAAAACCCACATGATCTACCAAGGAAAAGAGTGAAGGTATAGAAGGAAACCAAAGACTGAACCCTGCACCAGTCTATCATAAGAAACAGCATAGGAAAAATGAGAAGAAAATTTTCAATTGTATAAACACATATATCACTAGAATTTTTTCTTTTAATTAGAATTTAAAAAATCAATTGGCTACTTCCACTTTATGTAAGTTTTGAAAATCAATTTTAGTTAATATATGATACTATAATTATTGCAACAATTTTATAAATTAATTTGAAGTCACTTTATAGGGATTTATTAATTAAATATTATATTTAATCTGTTAGATTAATAATTGTCAAAATCAACATACAAATAAATTAGTATTATATTTTATTACACATTACTATTGTTAATATTATTACTTAGTTCATTAATTATACACTCATTATCCATAAATCTCTAAAAATGCATAAGTTATAGCCACATATTTATTATTAATGTTATATATGTATATGTGTTAAGAGGTTTTGTTTATAATTTTATTGTGGTTGACACTCCAGGTATCATTATTCAAAAAATTGGATTTTCTGACTTTTTTCTTTACTATTGTCCTCAAGTTTTTCAAAATATAAAAAGAAAATACATTACCAAAACAAGTATTACTTGAAATACTATCAATCCTCTTAGGTATTCTGTAATATAATGATATAAATTTGGGTTTGAGTATTATACATGGATTTCAAAGTTTATTATACCCACATTAAGTCAATAAAAGCAACATTATCAATTTATTTTATGTTTCTAATTATTTGTTAGCTTTACTATGGTTGTAATAAAAATAATTTATAGCAGATGAATGTAAGTTTGACATATTTTACAAATTCTACTAGCATTGTTACTTCTGTACTTTTTTTATAATTAAAAACTACATCATACAAATACATCAAACAGATTATAGACAATTTTATTTGCTAACATTCTATAGTATAGGTATACATACATACATACATATATATGCACGAGTCTGTATGTGCAGAGTCCAAAAGATGAAGTCAGTGCTGCATATCAGGCTGGTTTTAGGGTCGTTTATATAGGCAAGGTCTGGGAAAGTTTAACAGGAGTTCAACATTTCCCACACAAGATTAGAGCAATTTGATTGGTTAGGCAGTGTTTCACTTAGTAAGGATATTTAATATTTCACATTAAGGATGTAATAATCAAGGGTTCTTATATCTCAATCAAGGGTTCTTATATCTCAATCAAGGGGTCTTTTATCTCAGGTGCCATCTGGTCTGAGCCAGGAACAATAAATTTAAATAGCAGTTAATCTATAACAAAATATCAGTAATTAAAAGCTCACACTCCACGACTCAGTTTCCAAAATCAACCATTCTAAGGGCCTAATGACTTTTAGATAGCCCCTAATAGGCAGCCTATCCCTTTTCTTTCACACACATATGTGAGTATTAAATATTTCAGGTTACATTCATTGTTTTGTCAGACTTGCTTATGAGAATACACTGGTTCCCCTAATATTCTCAGGTAGATATATCCCCAATTGTTAGTGCCTGTTAGAACAAGATTGAGAAAGATCTTTTTTTCTATACACTATAGGTTTCTAACACATCCCATTGTGCTTTAGAGATTTCCTCCATCAATTCATTAAGGACCAATGTCAATAATTTTATAAGTCATATATTAGTTTTAATAAATATCTATAGAGTATATAAATCACACATATGTAATGTCATATTATTCAATTCGCCTGATGTACTTAAAAAGAGAAACCTGTTGTTTTTTTTTTTTTTTTTTTTTCTGAGACGGAGTCTCGCTCTGTTGCCAGGCTTGAGTGCAGTGGCGCAGTCTTGGCTCACTGGAAGCTCCGCCTCCCAGGTTCAAGCGATTCCCCTACCTTGGCCTCCCGAGTAGCTGGGACTACAAGTGTGTGCCACCAGACCTGGCTAACTTTTTGTATTTTAGTAGAGACGGGGTTTCAGCATGTTGTCCAGGATGGTCTCTATCTATCTCCTGACCTCGTGATCTCCCCGCCTCGGCCTCTCAAAGTCCTGGGGTTACAGGCGTGAGCTACAGCGCCCGGCTTAGCTCCTTGTTTAATTGTCTCCTTGTTTAATTATTATTCCAGATGGAAGTTTTCTTTTTCCTTCCTTTTTGTTTACATGTCTTTTCCTTTCTACCTTCGCTATTCTCCCGTTTGAGACTAATATGAGCTCTATTTCTCAGATAATTTGAAATTTTCCCTGACTTTGTTTTTATCTATTATCAATAAGACAAAGAAAAGCAAACAAACAAACAAACAAACAAAAACGGCAAAGGTATGTGAGCAGAAGTGAAGTGGGACATTTCCATGTTGTGGCTTTCAAAGGAATATATTTCACTCTTTCATTTTTATTCCTGAGTGGACACAGATATTATGGTAAAAGCAGGAGTAGGAAACATGGATCCAGATTGGAATCCAAGTGAGGAGGGCAGAGCCACCAATTCATCACTGCACTGCCTCTGGGAAGTACACTCTAAGAAAATATTAAGTTTTAAACGTATTTTATTACTGAAAATACCTGTTTAAGGGAAAATGATGAAGTAACGGTATGGCTGGGTAGCCATCAGAACACAATATAAATCCTACCATGAGTAAAGGAGAGAGGGAGGAAAAGTTGCATGAAAGCGTCTAGAATAAAACTTCAGATGCTTCAGCAAGATTTTCAGGGAAACTTTAGGCAAATTAAGCCTTCACAGGAGCCCAGTGTGTTTCTGATACAGGGCTGAATTAATAAACCTCATGTATAGTTATTAACTGGGAGCAATCCATAGGAAGAAAAGCCTGGGCACAAATGTAGGGAGGGATTTCAGAGTAGGGCGCCTCAGTTATTACAATCCCATAGGAGGTAACCTGCCGATGAAGTCACATAGATGACACATGGAATGTTATTTAAAAAAGATAAATACATTTCTACTGTACTTTTTTTGTTGCTGTTGAGACAGAGTCTCGCTCTGTCACCCAGGCTGGAGAGCACTGGCGCAGTCTTGGCTCACTGCAACCTCTAGCTTCAGGGTTCAAGCGATTCTCCTGCCTCAGCTTCTGGAGTAGCTGGGATTAGAGGTGTGCACCGCCAGGCCCGGCTAATTTTTTGTATTTTTAGTAGAGACGGGGTTTCAGCATGTTAGCCAGGCTGGTCTCGAAATCCTGACTTCAGGTGATCCACCTGCCTCGGCCTCCCAAAGTGCTGGGATTATAAGCGTGAGCCACCGCACCTGGCCAGGTGCACATGTTTTTATCCTACAAATAAAAACACATTACTTGTTGAAAAATTGCTTCAATTATGAGAAAGCGGCCCATAGTAAACATAAAATAGTAAAAAGCATGATGCTTTCAAATTCATTTTCCTGAGAAAATATAACACTTTATGTTCAATATATACGAACCCAAGTTTGTATTTCAGTGTTTGAATGCCGTATGAAAATCAATTATACATTTAAAATGTTTAACAATGAAGAGGTCTGAGAGATACCACCTTAAACAAATGATTAAACTTAGCGATACCCATCGTGGGACAAGTACATAGCTTTAAAAAAAGATGAACAGGTACTAAAACAAAATGCGAAAGCGGTTATTTAAAGGCGCTGGCATTATGGGTAATTTTTATTTTGTTCGCTCTGATGTTTTGAAATTGCCAGGTTTATTGCTGCGTGATTAAGCACCAACTAGAGACATGCTTTACAAGATCACTCTCCAATACCTCTGCATTATGAAGGCCACATTATGAAGGCCATGAATTTTGATCCTGACGCCTTGTCTTCCCTTTTTTTGTTGTTGAAAAGGAGTCTCGCTCTGTCGCCCAGGCTGGAGCGCAATGGCGCGATCTCGGCTCACTGCAAGCTCCGCCTCCCAGGCTCAAGCCATTCTCGTGCCTCAGCCTCCAGAGTAGCTGGGACTACAGGCACCCACCACCACGCCCGGCTAATTTTTTGTATTTTTAGTAGAGACGGGGTTTCACCGTGTTCGCCAGGGTGGAGTGACCTCGTGATCCGCCCGCCTCGGCCTCCCAAAGTGCTGGGATTACAGGCGTGAGCCACTGGGCCCGGCCTGTCTTCCCATTTTAATCAGATTCTGGGTCAACAATATGAATGATACTCTCAAAAACTGAGATTTATCCTTTAGCGTACTCCATTTGTGTGTTGTTTTCAGTTGTAGTTTTCTTCTATCTATGAGAAATGCCTTTCTATCCTTACACATTTCCATTAACTCCACTGTATTTTTGGCTTTATTCTCACAAAAATTTGTCTGTACTTAAATGACAAAGCAATTTTTTTCTTCATGTCAATAAGTGTTTAACAACATAATATTAAAGGCTACTGAAGTTACAGATGTTCCAGTACTTAATTTTTAATTATTTTTATATATTTTGGTTGTTTGTGAATGTTTGCTACTGTCTATTTTATAATACAGAGGTAAAGATCTAGAGTAAATGCTGAGTGAGGAAAATCTCTAGAACATAAGTTTTAACATTTTAATGAATTTGCTATTTTCTGTTATATAATTATAAAATTAATGCAATTTCAATAAAAAACACCACAGAAATACCTAGACTGTGGGTTCTATTTCAGTAAGAAAAATCACAAAAAATATAGACTTATTTTGTCCCTTACTAAATTCCCACTTATGCAGAATGAGCTTTATGGGCACAAATCATTAATATTAGAATATCGAGAGGGGAAACACAGTAATAAAATTGTAGAAGTTAAAAGGCACTAGATCCTCATAGCTCACCTTATTCAAAACTCAACTCAAGATGGATCAAGGACTTAAATCTAAGACTTGAAACTATAAAAATTAAAGAAGTTAACATCGGAAAAACCCTTCTAGACATTGGCTTAGGCAAAGACTTCATGACCTAGAACCCAAAAGCAAATGCAACAAAAACAAAGATAAATAGGTGGGACTTAGTTAAACTAAAAAGCTTCTGCACAGCAGAACTAAAGAACTTCTGCACAGCAAAAGGAACCACCAGCAGAGTAAACAGACAACCCACAGAGTGGGAGAAAATCTTTCCAACCCACCAGACAAAGGACTAATATCCAGAATCTACAAGAAACTCAAACAAATTAGCAAGAAAAAAAATTCCCTCAAAAAGTGGGCTAATTACATGAATAGAAAACTCTCCAAAAAAGATATATAAATTGCCAACAAACATATGAAAAAAATGCTCAACATCAATAATGATCAGGGAAATGCAAATCAAAACCACAATGCAATACCAACTTACTCCTGCAAGAATGGCCATAATGAAAACATTTTTAAAAAGTAGATAATTGGCATGGATGCGGTAAAAAGGGAACACTTCTATACCGCTGGTGGGAATGTAAACTAGCACAGCCATTATGGAAAACAGTATGAAGATTCCTTAAGGAACTAAAAGTAGAACTACCATTTGATCCAGCAATCCCACTACTGGGTATCTACCCAGAGGAAAAGCAGCAGCACAATTCACAATTGCAAATATATGGAATCAGCCCAAATGCCCAGCAGTCAACATGTGGATAAAGAAATTGTGGTATATATATATATATATATATATATATATATATATATGCATGCTATCAAACAGCATTACATGCTGCATAGAAAGCTTCCATGAAAGGAAGAGTCAGGTGATGCGGTAAATGTCACTGTTGTTTTAAGAAATTGCCACAGCCACCCCAGTCTTCAACAACCACCACCCTGGTCAGTCAGCAGCCATCAAATCTAGGCAGGACCCCTCACCAGCGAAATCATTGACTCATGAAGGCTCAGATGATTGTTAGCATTTTGCAGCAATAAGCATTTTTAATTATGTATATTATTTTAGACATAATGCTATTGCACACTTGGCAGACTACAATAATCATGTGAAAATTATTTTATATGCACTGGGAAATCCAGACATTTTTGTGACATGCTTTATTGCTTTGTTTGTTTTACTGCAGTGTTTTGGAACTGTACATGCAGTATCACCAAGATATGCCTGTATCTTTTTCTGTCTCTCTCGATATATATAGATAAACGTTTTTATTCTTGATAGTGATTACTTCTGTCCTCTTCCTTTTAGTTATGATGAAACTTTTAGAACTTACCAATTTTATTAAGTTTTGGAAAAACAATCAATCAATATTGGACTTTGTTGATTTGTTCTAATTTATAATTTTAAAATATGTATTTGTTATCAATTTACTTTCTTGTACTTTTTAAAATAAAATGTGGTGTTGTTCTAATTTTTTTAGTGGGATATTAGATATACTATTTTTAGTATTTCTTATCTTCTAAGGGAATTTATGGCCATAAACTTTTACTGATTACTGATTTAATCGCTTTGCATAAGATTTGATATGTAGTATGTTTATTCTTATTCACTTAAAATATTTCAACATTTCATTATCACTAGTAATCTTGACTAGTAATCTTGACTAGTAATCTTGACTAGTAATCATTTGCAGCTGTCCTGGTTATTTTCTAAATATGTGGGAGATTTTTTAAAAAAATTTTTTAAAAATTATAGATTTTTAAAAAAATCTTGACTAGTAATCTTGACTAGTAATATTGACTAGTAATCATTTGCAGCTGTCCTGGTTATTTTCTAAATATGTGGGAGATTTTTAAAAAAATTATAGAGCATTACACATAACTACAAAATTCCCATAGCTTCAAATCACTTCTTAATGCTAACCAAGATATACCACATGCCAAAAAATAAAATACAGATTTAATAATACTTATCTAAAATGCTTATAAT
This sequence comes from Pongo pygmaeus, assembly GCF_028885625.2. Classification (NCBI taxonomy): domain Eukaryota; kingdom Metazoa; phylum Chordata; class Mammalia; order Primates; family Hominidae; genus Pongo; species Pongo pygmaeus. The sequence continues at coordinate 95,696,431 of NC_072387.2, read as the reverse complement.
CAGAAGTGTTTCAGGTTTTGAATATTTTTCAAATTGGGGCATATTTGCATTTATACTAACTAGTCGAATGTCCCTAATCTGATTATCCAAAATGCTCCAATAAGCACTTCCTTTGAGTGTTATGTTGGTATTCAAAAAGGTTTCGGTTTTTGTCACAGAATGGAAGGGGCTTAAGTTTTGGAATTTTGAAGCATTTCAGATTTCACATTTTTGGATTTGATAAGCTCAGCATGTATGATTCAGTAAATTTTATGAGTAGTATATAAAATATGCCCTATACCCATGAAATAATTAATTGAAAAAATCAGTAACATAAAGCTATCTAGGAAAACATCATATTTGGAAAGCAGCCTTTTAAAAAAAATAACAAAAAAACAGAAATAAATTTAGCAAAAGACACTCAAGACGTCTACACTGAAAACTACAAATATGTTTAAATAAATTAAAATGCCCTAAATAAAGAAATATAATGTGATCATTAATTAGATTTGACACTGCTGAGTTGTCAAGATACATACAATTCACTTCTAGATATTTACCTGAACAAAGAAAATACTATGTTCACACAAACACTTTTATATTAAGGCACTTAGTAGTTTTAGTCTCAAAATTCCAAAATTGGAAACAAATCAAATGTCCATTAAGAAGTGAATGGACAAAGAAAATGGAGTCTAGCCATACACTAGAATAATGTTCAGTAATAAGAAAAAAAAAAGATGTCTTGATACATTCAACAAAATGAAGGACATACAGCATTTTTGTGCTGAATGAAATAAGTCAGACACAACTATACGCTGTGTGAATCCATTTACATAAAGAGCAAACTAATATAGAGATTCAAAGAAGCAGATTAGTAGTCACTTGGGGTCAGTCATGAACAGAGGGATAGACCTCAAAGAGCCATAGAAATATTTTGCAGCTGATGAAATGAAAGCACTGCACCTTGGTTGAGGTGTTTTTTTTTTTTTTTCCCCCATTGGTATATGCAGATGTCAAAAACCCAAATTTAAAAAAATCTAGGTTGGTTGGTTTCAAAATAAACTTTGAAGATATGTCTTCATTATCATCCAGATTTCATTTTATTCTATTGTAAAGTGAGCTGCCAGTCTAAATAGGGAAAGTAATTGGAAGCAATATCTTTCTCTCTCATTTTTTTTTCCTTTTGGATACCAATTAGATTTATTTTTGTTTTTACTTTTTAGCAGATTTTCTACATTGCACTTAGTCACACTTTACTTTGAAAAAAAAATCTCTCTTGAGCTTTGTAATAGTTCTTGAAAATGTAACTTATTGTGATTTCTCATTTTGGAATATTATTGGTCATATTTGACCATTATTGGTCATATTTGAACAAAAATTAATTCTTATTGTCTTGTATGTTCTCTTATAAAATACTGCATTCCAGATAATGTGAGTGAAAAATTCAAAGAAACATATAGCTCTAGATTATGTTAATTTTCCTGAGTTGATTTACTTTCACTGCTGAAAATGAAAGTAAAGATGAAGTAAAGACAGATTTTTATAATGAACTCGTAAGTATTAAGATAATTTGATACTGGGTTTTGATTTTTGTGGGGGTTTATATTTCCACGTCTCTATTACTCACAGAGAATGGCTATTAAGATCAAGTCCAAAAGCCTAGAGCTGGACTTTACTGATTTCTTTCAATTTATAATTTTTAAATGTTATTTATTTGTTATTATTTCTATATCATTTCTTTGGTTTTTTTGAATAAATCTGTTGTTTTACTCCAAATAAGTGAGAGACGTGAAAATTCTAATCACCTTCTCATCCTCAGTGGTTACATTTTCTTCTTGGCTTTTTAGCCTTAGGAGAAATAGCCTTACAGACCAAATTAAGCTCTTTGACTTTGACTTTCTTCTTCTTCCAGATACTGGCCCCACAATTTCTCATTGCCTTTCATATCTCTGAAAGCTTAAAACAAATAATATGTTTGTATTTTTTCCAGCTTTCCTAATTGTTCTCTGTGAAAATCTTGGCCTGAAAAAAATTACCCATTCATCACCAAATGCAAAACTTCTTTGGATTTAATATTATCTGTAACCTATCATCATCCAGATTAGCAACTATTGACTATCAGCTTAATGACTTGAATTTTAAATGATCTTTATTTTTCATCTTATTTTAAACTATGAGGAAGTTTTTTATAATACAATATTAATTAGAGCACATTTAAGTATAAAGTGATTTGTTTCACAATTTCACATTAGTTAAAACTCTTAAAATAAAACTCATATATATATATATATATTCTTTTTAGAGACAGAGTCTCCCTCTGCCACCCAGGTTGGAGTGCAGTGGCACAATCAGGTCACTGTAATCTTGAACTTCTGGGCTCAAGCGATCCTTCCACCCCACCTTCTCAAGTAGTAGGTACTATAGGCATGCACCTTGTAGTTTTTTAAGACTTTGTTATATAGACAGGGTCTTACTGTGTGGCTCAGGCTGTTCTCGAACTCCTGGCCTCAAGCAATCCTCCCATCTCTGCTTCCCAAAGTGTTGGGATTATAAGCATGAGTCACCGAGCCTAGCCTCATATTTCTAATTTGGTAGTTTTACTTTTTAAGAAAAGACCTCTAGTTACAGTATTCCATTTCCTATTTATCTCACAGGATTATTTTCATGATTAATTGTGATATATAGTTCCCATAAAATTTAAAACACAGTATAAACTCAAGAAATGGCAATAACACATAAAATTTTATAGTATTGTTATCATTTCACAGTGTCTTTAAATATAATGAGAATCATTTACCAAGGATAGAATTTGTTTGCAGACTCCATTGATTGCTTTGTTGAAATCCATAGTTATAAGAGAATGGAAGTAAATGCAACATGATTGCAGTTTTGGATCATAATTATCTGAGACACTCTTGGAAGATTGCTACCTTTCATTAAAATAGGAGAAAATGCAATAAACATTAGTAGGAAACACTATTAACTATTATATATTTCTTTTTACATCCTGTGATTGAATAACTCTGAAAGAGCTTTGGCACAAACAGAAAATTTGCAGGATGTAACATGCCTCAGATAGCATTATACAAGCCAGCAGATTTGTTTCCAAATAAAAATGTAAAATAATGAAATGTCTGTATCCTATTTGGTGTGATAATACAAGATTCCAGTCTTCTAGGAAAGAATTATTTTTTCATTGCCAAGGTAAAACATAACCAATGGAACTGATTTTACACTTATTTCATAAATCAATGACAATTCACTTCAGTAACCAGGCTTCTGGAAGTCACCCAATGAGCAACAGCAACACTCCATTAAACATACTTCCACAGTTAAAGGTCAACCATTCCTAAACGCTTTCATTTCTGAAAGTCTGCCAATCCCTGAACTTCATGTTTCTTCAAATCCTAAATAAGATCAGCACTTTCTGCGTTGCTCATAGAGACTGTCTTACAAGCCCAGCTCTCCTTTCACAAGAAGCAACAAATTTTGCTTTTCCCTTTAGATAGTAGAGCATTAAAAATAGAGGATTTCACTATTTTTTAACAGCCATCACTTTGATTTTATCCATGGGAGTCTCAGGGAGAAAAAGTGTCCATAAACTCCATAGTTTCCCAGTCATCCTTCAGATCTGCTTTCAGATGAATTTCTCTAACACAATTTCAGCACTGACTTCTTTCATTAGTATTATCTTTCTTAACTTATTTTGTTATCTTAGAATTCATAAGCAAATCTTTTGTATAAATTGTTTAGATCTTAGGCTCAGAAGAGCACTATTTGTAAATATTTTTACTTGTCTGCTTATATTTTTATTAATACTTTTATTCTTCCTTTTGGTAACATAAACTTTTTACTTTAGAATAGTTTTTGATTCATAGAGAAAATGCACCAAAAAACACGGTACAAAGACTTTTCATATACACCCTACTCAATTTTCCCTATTATTAACATATTAGCAACTCTAATATGGTAAATTTGTTATAATTAGAGAACCTATAATGATATATTGTTAATTTATACTTTACTCACATTTTCTTAGCTTTTACATAATCTTCATTTTCTGTTACAGAATCTCATCTAAGGAATCAATTTAGTCATCACATATTCCTAGGTTATTTGTGGCTGGGACAACCAATGCTTATTTATTGTTTGTCTAGTTGTATAAAAATCTTAAATGTTTGGATCAACATTTAATTTTTTTCTGTTGAATTTGTGAGGGTGTATTACATGAAGAGTGTGTAAAGACATTAGATCTGATGAGTCTCTAATTTATGTTGGCCCAAAAGAATAATATTTTAAATCTATTAATCTGATGACTAATTAATACAAAGGGAATTGGTGGAACGTGGCCTTGGGTTCCCACCAAACCTTTAGAACACTCTCTAACCGCAAAAAAAGTCACTTTTGTTAGTTTGTATTGTTAGATTAATGTTAGTTGAGGTTTTAATTCTAATATCACCATTTGCCTCTGCTTAGTTAGAAAATGGAGACTCCTTTTACAAGTATACAAGTTTGGACATTAGTGGCTTTCTCCTTGTGTGTTACCGCTTCATCTACAAGGATGTTATCATCATCTCCCAGGGGAAAAAAAAAATCCCATCCTTTATAAAAGCTCTTTAAAAAAGTCGAAATTCTTCATTTACCTTGATATAAATATAAAAATTTTATTCATATAAAAATACATAGAATAACAAGTTTGACAGATTTGCATGTCATAAAAACATTTCTTAAAACCTCTAAAAAAGAAGAGAAATAAATACAAATGAGCAGTGGTCAGCTTTCTTTGATTAACATCCTTAGTATATAAAGTGAAGATTTCCTCTGTTCAATACACTCTAGTGTTAGGTTATTTTAAAGACTTTCTAACAAAAGTAAAAAAAAAAAAATCACACATACTCAAACCATATGAAAACCATATTTCTTAAACTGTGCCTTTCTCCGTCTGTCATTTCATTTCTACCTCCCACTTTAATCTCTCCTGTGTTTTTTTCTACCCCTTCTTCTGATCTCTGTAAATGAGCTATCCTTCCATTAGTCCTTCCCCAGCCCCAAAGAAAAGAACAGCCTTAATGCACATATTCCACTAAGATTGCTGAGCCAAATGTTAGATCTATACATGTTGAATTTAAACCCTGGTCTACAGCCAAGTCAAGGTCAATAATTAAAGATTATTTTAAACTCCAGGAAGGCAGACAGAAATTTGTTTTTGAATTAAGGATTTTGTTAAATGCTTATTTAATCAAATACTTCACTTAATTGTTAGCACCTTAGAGAGGAGAGGAATGTGTTTAAAAGCAGTAGAGTGCAAAAAAAAAAAAAAAACCAGAAAATTTTAATTATGCATAGTTATTCATAATTCAAATAAATATATTGAACAGTATGGTATGTGCTATATAAAACTATTTCAGAATTCTTTCCATTAAGAATAAACAGAGGAAAGATTCCGACTTGTAAATGTAATAAAGAAGAATTAATAAATGACTTTAAAAATAGATTTTAGAAAAATTTTAAAAACAATTCTGAGTGAAACACAGTGCTTGAAAGAAAATAAAGCTTCTGCTCATTTTGGAAAGGGAGCTCTGACCTGAAATAGGCCCTTGGTAAGGAAAACATGTAGAATGGGGAATTGACATTTTAAACACATGGCTGAATATTTTCAAAAGAGCATTAGAAATTAAACAACCTGGGAGTCATAATGAAAGTATGACTCATCAAATAAAATAACTGGCTTCCAAATTTTAAAAAAGAGGTCCTCTATTACCTCTGGATTGTGAACTTATGAACAGACATTCCTTATAATATGCAAGCAGAAGAGCCACTAGAATTACTAGCCTATATTTACTAAGAAACAAGAGGATCACTATTAAAAATACATCAAATCCATGCTGCTGTAAAAATAACTAATACACAAAGATTTCTTGTCTCACCCTAAACCCATAAAAGTTGTAGCGTATAGGTTTAGGTAAACATTAAAATATCTTCCTATATCTGTATCAAACCTTTTAGCATTGAACAGCTAATTCCCTGAAATAACGAAGGACCTAGTAGTAGAAATTTCCAGCAATTCTTAAATACATTCCCATCTCTCAAAGTCTAACTGTTGCCATAGAACCATTATCATTAGACTGTTCATCTACTCTTACAGTACGCTTTCTAAAAATCAAATATTTAGAAATCATCTTCCAATGTGAAAATGCCACATTAAAAATACTCTAACATATTCCAGAACATTTTTCCATATATATATATATGATCAAATTACAGAGTACTTATACATTAATATACCTACATGAAAAATAACGCAATAAAATACAAAAATTAGCTGTGGTCCTATAATCTTGTCTATGGGCAAAAGATTCCTTATACATAGTTTAAAAAGTAGAGTCCAGATTGTAGCACCTATTTATCAAATTTCCTCAATATCTTTTTAACGCTGATTCTAGGCCAACTTAATAGGAAAAAAAAAAAAAAAAAAAAAAAAAAAGACTAATTGTTCTTTGTGCCAGACCCTGTAATACATTTTTTTTACTTTCTCTAAAAATAACAATCAAGGTCATAGATTTGCCTAAATTCTATAAGTTTTTAACAAGTGTTTCGCAGTAGTGCCTAAGAACAAAACTGGTTTGGTCCAACCTGAACACACATTTTTTTTTCTTTTATTTTTTATTTTATTATTATTATACTTTAAGTTTTAGGGTACATGTGCACAATGTGCAGGTTAGTTACATATGTATTCATGTGCCATGCTGGTGTGCTGCACCCATTAACTCATCATTTAGCATTAGGTATATCTCCTAATGCTATCCCTCCCCCCTCCCCCCACCCCACAACAGTCCCCAGAGTGTGATGTTCCCCTTCTTGTGTCCACGTGTTCTCATTCTGAACACACATTTTTAGTGATAGCTTTGTAGAGCTTTCTTTGGTGTCCCGGTTGATAAACATAGTCAAAATTATTTACTTTCAAATGAACAGTTATGCACTAGAAACTCATTATTGCTGCATTATTCTTTCAAATCTAAAATCAAAACATTATAGAATTCATGAATATTTGTCCAGTGAAATGAGTTCCCCTATCACTGCATAGATACGTTGGAAAACCCCTCCTGTTATTCCTTTGTTGAAAAGTGACAGCTCGGCCGGGCGCGGTGGCTCACGCCTGTAATCCCAGCACTTTGGGAGGCCGAGGCGGGTGGATCACGAGGTCAGGAGATGGAGACCATCCTGGCTAACACGGTGAAACCCCGTCTCTACTAAAAAATACAAAAAAAGTAGCCGGTCGTGGTGGCGGGCCCCTGTAGTCCCAGCTACTCGGGAGGCTGAGGCAGGAAAATGGCGTGAACCCGGGAGGCGGAGCTTGCAGTGAGCCGAGATTGCGCCACTGCACTTCAGCCTGCGGGGCAGAGGGAGATTTCGTCTCAAAAAAAAAGAAAAGTGACAGCACATACAGTGACCAAGAGATAAAGAGATAAAACTTATGATACTTAAGGTATTCCAAGTTATCTATCCTGTGATAGAAGAACTTATTTTGGAGCTTCAGTGGCACAGTTGGTTAGCATGTGGCCCTTATGTGGAAATAACTCATTTTACTATGCAATTTATTCAATAGTTTCATAAGTTTTTCCACCTATTTTATCATTTTCAATCATCTTCTCTGCAAATAATTGGAAAAGTTGCAGATAACCTCGTGAGTCTGAGGCTCTAATAAATAGAATTTGGATAGTGGCAAATTTTACTACTTCTCTACGTGGACATAAATCTGCCTGTATGATCAATCATGCTTTCTTCCTTTTCCATTGGAAAGAACATGTGTTCTGTTCTAGTTCAATGATGCATTCTATAAATAACAATTAGGTCAAATTTTTGAAAGTGTAGTTCAAGTCTTCTACATTCTTACCGGTTTTCTTTTCTCTTTTACTAATGATTATTGAAAAAGGTGTTGATGTCTCCATCAATAATTGTTGATTTGTCTTTTTGTCACTTAAGTTCTGTTTTTGCTTCATGTGCTTTGAAGAAGCGTTATTGGGTACATAAATATTTAGGTTTGTGTGTCCTTCTCATTAATAAATTCCTTCACTATTAGAAAATGATCATTTTTATACTTTGTAATAATCTGTGCTCAAAAATCTCCTTTGATATAAATATGGACTATTCAATGTTTTTATTACTATTAACATAATAAAATATTTCCATCATTTAAAATTTTAAGTATTTGCATCTTTTATTTAAAGGACATCACTTGCAAGAAGCATATACTTGGTATTCCTTTCTATATCCAGATCTGACAATCCCTGCCTTTAAATTCAGTTATTTAATTATATTTTAGTTTTGTTTAATTATATTTTGTGACTATGGATATGGTTGTCTTTAAATCCACCATGAAGCTATTTGTTTGTTATTCATGCTGACTCTATATGTTCTCCCTTTCCCTTATTTTTCTGCCTAGTTGCGGATTAATTTTGTATTTTTATAATTCTATTTTATCTCCTTTGTTGACATTAGGTATTATGACTTTTTATTGTGATATAGCATTAATTGATTTAGGCCTGTAATTCTCTCACTTGTTCAACTTCTCCCCAGACCCCATGGGTCTTTTAGCAATGCCTGAGATCCACTGAGGCGTGTGACTGTGGGTGAACTCAACGAATCCTGCTACAGATCCTACCATGCCAAGGACAATCCCTCCTCAACATAGAAATTTCCATCCCAAAATGTCAATAGCGTCAAGGTTGAGAAACCCACCTTGGCTTTTATAATATACATCCTTAATCTCATCACAGTCTACTTTCAAGTGGTTTTATATGACTTCACATATAGCATAAAAACGTTAACACAGTACAGAGTTCTCATTATACTGTGCATATGGCAGTATAATCCTTTATTCCAGATAAGGGTTTACTTAAGTTTTGTCATGTATTTTATGACAAAGTCTTTATAACCACATAAGACATTGTTATTACTTTTGCTTTTAAAAATTAATCATCTTCTGAAGATATTTACATTATAAAATTATATTTATCTATGTAGTTACTACCTCCAGAGCTCTTCATTCACTTGTGAAGCTCCACATTTCCAATTAACATCATTTTCCTCCTACCTAAGGAATTATTTTTGCATAATTACCAGTGGAAAATATTTCACTTTTTGTAGCTATGTATTCATTTGGCCTTTGGTTTTGAAACCTATTTTTGCTGGTTATAAAATTCTATGTTGAGATGATTTTTGTGTGCATGTGTGCGTGTCAGTTAGTCAGTGATCTTGGTCCACTGTCTTCTTGCTTGCATTGTTCCCAAGGAGAATCTTGGCTGATATTTTCTCTTTATTACTGTACACTTAATGTGTCTTTTTTTCTCTGCCTACATTTTAGATTTTCTATTTACCTTTCATTTTAAACAGTGCAATGATTCTTCACCTTCATATTTTGTGTGCATTAGGTTCATAGAACTTCTTACTGTCTCTTTGTTTTTATGAATTTTATCAAATTTGAAATAGTTTTACCATTATTGCTTTGTGAAAGGAAAATAAATCTTGGGTCCCCAAAAATCACTCAAGTTGGGAACTGGTTATGGCAAACCTGCCTGCCATTCTATTTAGTCACTCCTCTGCTCACTGAAATAAATGGATATCTGATTGCCTCCTTTGGAGAGGATAAGCAGAAGCTCAAAAGAATGCAACCATTTTTCTCTTATCTACCTATGACCTGGAAGCCCCCTCCCTGCTTCGAGTTGTCCCGCCTTTGCCTCGAGTTGACTCACGTTTCCGGATTGAACCAATGTACATCTTACACATATTGATTGATGTCTCATGTCTCCCTAAAATATATAAAACCGAGCTGTGCCCCTACCACCTTGGGCACATGTCGTCAGGACCTCCTGAGGCTGTGTCACAGGCACTTATCTTCAATCTTGGCAACATAAACTTTCTAAATTAACTAAGGCCTGTCTCAGATTTTGGGGGCTCACACCTTCAAGTTGTTTTCTGCACCAAATCAACCTCCATCTTTCCATTGCTACTGCTTTCTATTGCTGTATCTTCAGACAAACTAATAATTTCTTCTGCAATGTCTCATCTGTTATTAATCCCAGCCACTGTATTTTCTTATAACAGAAATTGTAGTTTTCACATTAGAAGTTGAATCTGAATCCTCTAAAAATATTTTGTCTATATTTAATATGCCCAATCTTTTCTCTAGCTTCTACAGCATATGGAACATAGTTATAAAACCATTTTTATGTATTTTCTACTTATATTATCTAGGCTATATTTGGGATAGTTGAGTTTATTATTTTTTTCTTCTTCTTATAAGTCATGTTTTCCTTCTTATTTGCATACCTGGTTATTATTTCTCAGATGCCAGATATTGCAAATTTTACTATGTTGGATGCTGTATATTTTCATATTCCTTCAAACATACATATATATTTTTTGATAAGGAGTGTCAGTCTGTTTCCCAGGCTTAATGTCGTAAGTTCATTAAGATTCCCCACAGTTACTTACAAACACACACTCACATTTGCACAAACACACACATGCATATTCAATTTTAGTTTTTAAAACAGGTATTTTGTATATTTTAAAATCTGGTTTTGGACTTCTCATTTTATTTGAAGAATGACTTACATATTGTAAAAATAATTTTTCATCTTCATGGGGCAGTGGAAAATTGTTTTGTGTAATACATTTATAAAGTACTGTGAAGAACTGACATTTAATTTTCCTAATGGAACCACAGGCATCACCCAGACTCTGGAACAGACTTGTCTCTGTGTGGGAGTAAAATGTAAACCCCAAATCCAGTGCTGGGGACAGTGGTCACTTTAAAATTGTCTCACATAAAATAATACATTGCCACCATTTTAGATTTTGGACAAGGTAAATTGTAAGGGAGTAATCTCAGGCATACAGATAGTCCAAATCTCCTTGAAGGTGTTAAGTTGATTAAAGAAAACATAATAAAACAATGATATTTACATTCTGCATTCTTATAATTCCTATCATTGGATAAGAAGTATTTTATTATTATTATTATTTTATTATTTCTGTTTTGAAGCTGAAATGACGTGTACTATTTTTATTCTTTTTTAAGTAATATGAATAGACATAAGAAGAAATGAAGATTGTACTTCCAGTATGCCACAGAAATAAACTTTTATCTAGGTCATATTATCAGCTTAATAGTAATTGTAACTAGAAAAGTCCCATGTAAGAAAAAGTCAATTATCAAGTAATTTCAAGTATGATTGCTCTATTATCTCATCCTTAAAACTCCAATTCACACTTTTGGGTTTATTTTTTTCTCTCTTCTTGTCTTATTTTTTTAAATCTAAATTTAGCTCTGGCAAGAATTTTATACATGATTGTACAGGGTATTCCTGACAGGTTTATAGGTGTATGCCACAACATAGAACAAAATTCCCTTTCTGTCTTGAGGTTGGGATTGCGACCTCTGCTCTGCTGCAGTGTTACCTGCCTGAGTGTCCACCCCTGAAGAAATCAACATGAGCCAACATGAGCTACAGAAAGTCTCAAACCTGTCTCAAATGATTTTGTCACTGAAATCCTAAAACTAGGTCTCATAATGAGTCAGTCTGCCTAATTAAACCTGAGCAAACCATCATCCAGGTTTCAAATGACTTAGTTATGCATATCAAGAAACTCAGAAATTACCATCAATTCCAAACCCTTTTATAGAACAAACAAAGATTATCTCATATTCCAAAATGACACTCTGGACAAATAACTGTGTCTCACAATAAATAGAAATAGAATGTATCTTTTTGAGACTGTGGCAGGAGTATGTGGAAGTTCTTTCCCTCAAAGGCAGAGATGAAGGACATTCATTAAATGTCATGGTCACATCGGAGCAGATGTAGTAGTAAAGACAATGCATGCTGATTTGTGGATGAATTTATATTATTTTCTTTTAACATGGTTGGAGAATTACACCCCTGGCTAATAGGATTCCAAATAGCTGTCACTGAGCTATGGTTTCATAATTAAACAAGCTATTGAACATGTTACAAGAATTTAGATCTACACATTATTTTTGTGTGTATGTGGCTCAATTATTTGTGCAACTCTTTTCAGATATGAGTCAAAAGTAATTCTGACTATTTGACAGAGACGCACTTCCTAAACGTTAGGAAATGGAGGTCCAAACTCATTCTATAAATGTATTGCATAACTGGTCTTATTTATAATTAGTTGCAATACAAATCAGTTTCAAAAAAAAATCGAACATCTGGATTTAACTTATAACTATTTACAATGTATTGAGGAATTATTAATGTTACTAATACTTTAAGTGCTACTAATTTGACTGAGTATTGGAATATGTCTTTAAAAATCAGTTTAGATTACCTAAATAATCTAAAGAAATAATAGAATTATGTCAAAGGAAATCACAATTAAAGTAGATTTGACTTCAGTGAGTGTGTGCCCAAAGAACAATAGAATCTGTACTAGTTATTTTAAGAACATTTTAGTTGCTTTTTAGTTTGCTCTCTTGATCCTTTAAGTTGAGGGAATAATGGCCAAATGGAAGATTAATATGCTAATCTCACACATCAAAAATGACCTATTTAACTGATCAAATCAATTTTGTACAGAAAATGCTAAGGTTCCTTGAATGTAGACCCCACAAATTTGTACTCCAGGATGCCAGCTGATTACCAATCATATTTAAATGTCTTAGAATTATACATCCACCTTTTTATTTCAAATATACCCATATTTTTATAAGAAGATTAATAAAAATTACAAAACATTCTATTTTCCCCAGTTTGTGTGAAAAAGTGTTTGTTATAATCCGTTACGAAAAGAAAAAAAAATAAGCTAGTAAGATCAACACACAGGACTGGATTATCTGATAAGACTTTTACAAAATAGAGATCTTGCTTCACTAATAATTTCAAGGATACAGGCAATGGAGAGACAAAAAAAAAAGAGAAACGCTGGTTGGAACCTCAAGGACAGCTTTCTACATCTTTTCTTCTCAGACATTTGTTCAGGCATTTGCTGCCCCATGTGGTATAGAAGTATTTCATCTATAAAACATTTTATTTGTGGTTATTTTATTTCATTTTTTGACATGGAGTTTCACTCTTGTTGCCCAGGCTGGAGTGCTATGGTGCAATCTTGGCTCACTGCAAACTCCATCTCCCAGGTTCAAGCAATTTTCCTGCCTCAACCTCCCAAGTAGCTGCGATTACAGGTGTGTGCCACCATGCCCAGCTTATTTTTGTATTTTTTTTTTTTTTCAGTTGAGCCAGGGTTTCACCATGTTGGCCAGGCTGATCTGAAACTCCTGTCCTCAGGTGATCCACTCACCTCGGCCTCCCAAAGTGCTGGGTTTATAGATGTAAGCCACCATGCCTAGCCTATTTGTTGTTATTAACCATAGTTTATGTGACACTTTCCAGGAAACCTTACCATATAACTACAGATTCTGAATTCTTTTATTAAAGCAATCTTAAGTATTCCTAAGTAGAAACATCCTGTTAAGAATATTTTATAAATATAAACTTTTCTGATCAAAAATATATTTAGTCTACACAGAGTTTCAGTAACTATGTTGACAAGGAAATTAGATGAATGAGGGAATGAGTCACCTGTCTTCACTTCTTCTTCTTTTTTTTTTTTTTTTTTCAGAGTCTAACTCTGTCAACCAGACTGCTGGAGTGCAATGGTGCAATCATGGCTCACTACAGCCTCCACTTCCTAGGCTCCAATGATCCTCCCACTTCAGCCTTCCAAATAGCTGGCAGCACAGCACATATCATTTTGCTGGCTAATTTTGTTTTTTCGGTTTTTATTTTTCTTTGGTAGAGACAATGTTTCACCATGTTGCCTAGGCTGCTTGGTAACTCCTGAGCTCTGGCAATCTGCCTTTCTTGGCCTCCCAAAGTGCTAGGATTACAGGCGTGAGCCACTATGCCCAGTAGGTACTACCCATTTTTAAACTAAATATGGGTGTTTCTGGAACTGTCATGGCATTGTTATATATGTGGCTTAATATTTTACTGAGTTTATAATGAGGTACTAGGTGAAATCTAAGTCAAATGCAGTGCCATGTTGGGTCCATTGGTGTTAGCCAGCGTGGCTCACATCGTGTTTTTCAGGGTCTTATTGGCCCCTAGCTTATGCAGCTATTTCAACAGTTTCCTTTTTGCTAGTCATGTGACACTACTGCCTGGAATTGTTTATCCTCCTGCAACTACCTTTTGTTATCCCTATTTCAAACCTACAGAGTCTTCTAGGGTATCGTCCCATCTACCTCTGAATTATTTCTACCTCTCTACATTTATTTAAGCATCTTTATTTTTAACATTGTGATCTCCTTTAAGTTAATCATACTCACTCAACTTTTGTTCATCTCAGGCCTTTGCACATTGTCTTCTTTTTAACACGACTCTCTTGTCCATGTTCCCCTCACTGACTCCTGATCCTTCATTCATCAAGACAAATATGCCTTCTATTTGAGATTCTCTCTCCACTTGGGCAGACATTCTCTGCCCTTGCATCCTCCTCTTTTTCTTTATATACCCAACACATTTTAATGATTACATACATTTGTTTTATAAATATGCATATTAATATTTAACTTATTATGATGTGTATAATCTACTAGAAAATAAATTCATTTAATCAAGGACCTTGTGGGTTTTTTTCTCACCTATGTAGAATAGTACCTAGCACATTGTATTTTTGAATAGATAAATGGTTTAGATTAAGAATAGACACCTTTTATGGTTGGGTATAAAATAATATGATTTTAAATATATATTTTAAATAAGTACATCAATTTCAAATTAATTAGGATTTAATTCCATCTAATCATAAATAGATGTTTTATTTAAACAGTCTGTAAATATGTTCCACAAGTTAAGCTAAATTAGATAAAATGTATAACAAAATTAATTTTCTAACATTATAATTTCAGGCATCTGAACAGTTCTGAAGAAGATACATTTATTCAAAATATATATCAAATCACATCTAATGTGAACCCTATAAAGCTGAAGACCAGTAGCATTGCTTTTTTCATAGCTTTCTATGGTACAAAGAGAACAAATTATTTCTAACCTATTTTCTGCTCTGATTGGCATTATATTGTATCCTTACTACTCTGTGGAAGCCAGCTAATGTTCATGAGACATGACTGTCATCACAAGTAAATGGAATTTCTTCCTTGTTAGAAAAGAAGAATTAGATACATTACTCAATTTAAATTTTCTAGTACTTGCTATTAACCATTGTATAGACTGAAGCATCTGGCTAGGTTATGCAGCTACCACAGACTTTAAAAGTTAGCATTTAAAAACAGATGACCAGATTTTTATCACATTATACCCTCTGTCCCCCTTAGTTTCTTCTTCATTGGAAATTTAAAATTTATTTCACCATTTCTGCAAAATAGTGTCGCCTGTAGCATATAAATTAAGAAACAGAGTCAGAAAGAAGTTAATTGCCTTCCTCATGGACACAGGGTAAATCAATGGTAGAATCAGTAATAAATGGATTCCTTAGTCACAAATAACCCACTCTTCTACAAGAACATAAAGCTAATGTAAATTAAACTTTACTCAGCCTAAATAACAAACAAGTTCTAAAATCCAATGTATTTTGAAACAGCTAAACCAAGTAGAAGAGGCTATTGCAACAAAACCATATTTCCTCTTTATATTTTATTTCAGAAATGTCTATGCACTATTTCTGATAAATGTATTACATTTTCATTCTAAAAAACGCAAAAGATGCATTCATTTTACATGCTTATCAGGCTTAAAAATAAAGCTACTTTCAGTAACCCTTATATAATTTAAAATATATATTTAATTTTAAAAAATATTTGCCTTTTTTCCAATTCATTTTAATTTTATTTTATAATTTGATCTATATAATAAATATATTATCATTTATATAATTATTCACCCCCAAGTCAAATTTTTATTTGTTGTGTTTTTGATAGAAATAGATGAAGAGACTAGTAAGCCTCAAAATTTGTCAACTTACTACTTATTAATGCTACATTTTTCAACATCTATATGAAGAAAGTATGTAAAAATTATTTTTTCATTCCAATATTTAGTTTAAACATCTATGTAAACAGCCTTTGGGGGTGACATGGTTTAGGCCTTCACAGAATTACATTTACTCTATTTATTTTACTGAAGTAGGAACTTGATGGGGGATTTGTCTATCATTTATATTATAAAGAATATACTAAGAGTGTTTCTTCTCCTTGAGCACAGTGGAGAAGCTCTAAAGCTCTACTAATTTGTAGATGAATTGTTATCTACAAGGCTTTGCACTGTACAAGAGGACATAGTCATTTTCAAGAAGAGAAGATCATATGAAATGCTTCACAGAAAATATTTCTCCCTTAGTTACTGCATCTTTTTCTGAAAGAAAATGTTTATGATCATCTGCATGGTGCTACAAGGTAGATCACAGAAGCACAGATTCCCTACCAGCTTCTGAAGCAACTGTAAATGGGCAGGTGTCATCTCAATAGCGTTCCTATAAATGCTGAGTAACTGGAAGAGAAGACAAGACTAGGCTTTTCCACAGAAACTGGAAATTTCCATGATTCATAAAGGACTAGGAGAATGCAACTATTCATTTATCTCATCTTTTAATTAACTTTATTTTGGAATAATATAATTTCTTCTTTCTTTTCTCTTAATATAGCTGCCATATATTAACAAATATAACCATTTAAAGACAACTGAAATTTCAGCTTTTGACATTGGCACAAGGTTTCTAATCCGTCATGGTGATGTCTCTGAATACAAGAGAAGTATACCTATTTCTTTAATAAATATGAGACATAGTACTCTGGATAAGTATTTGCATCTCTGCATTCTGCTACCTTTTACCATATTTATATTATGTTTCCCACAAAACATTTACGTATCTTATCTATTAACCTCATTTATTTAAATTAATAATCATGGTTATATTATATTACATTACATTATATTATATTATAGTGGGTATCCTAACAGTATTTAAATTTTTAGCCTGATGTTTTAGTTACCTGAAGCATAATTGTCATATCTTTACCAGTTTCTCCCTCTCAAATGTACTATAAATATCAAGAATAATTTTCCTGAAGTGGTAGCTTGATTCTGTCAAGGCATCTGCTTCTCTCAACTCTCCTATGGTCCTTAATTGCCTCTTTCATAAGATTACAACTTCTAATCAAAGCTAAAAATGGTTTTGTTCAGTTCTTTAAAGTAGTCACATTCCTATTTGTCAAAGGCCATATCGCTAATTCTATCTCAAGTAATATGTCATTACTTAGGCACATTTTATCTTTCCTATCATATACTTGTGGTGTTTGACTCTCAACCACATATTTTCAAAATATTATTTACATTTTTCTTTTTCAAGAAACTTAAATTCTAAGACAAACTTCCGTAAAGTATGCATGCCTCTGTATTAGTAATATCCTGTTTGTCTTTTTTCAGTATAACCAATTTATTTGGAATTGTATTTATTCTCAATTTAGTCACATAACATTTAGTTCATATTTTATTAGCCTATATGCAATCTTTCATTTTACTCCTAAGTTCTAAAGGTGTTTAAAGAAACAACATACTCAGGAAACTCAAAGGTTGCTTATCAGTGATATTCTAGAATGAGTAAACACAATGTCATCTCTTTTAGATGTTTATTCCCGGGAAGCCTATTTGTCTAATATTTTTAGCTCTTCATTTCCGTGCTATTTTTTCATTATAACTGTACTGAAATTGAAAACGTGCCACTTTCTCTATGTATTGCTGGTCACATCTCATTGCCAAAGTGGCAATTCAATTAGATTTGTGTCATTTACTTTTTTATTTTTAATTTCATCCATCTTTTAGTACTTTAAAATAGTCTGTGCCTAATCTTTGATTTAATAATGAGAGTTTATTAAATGGTGCAAAGTACAACTTTTCATTAACTTTGAATATTTGAGATGACTATCGTTAGTGGTTTGCTTGGAGTTGATGATTAAAGTGAAATAGAAAACTATAGAGTTCTTTTACTACCAAAATCCTCAAGACGCCATGGAGAATAAATAATGTGGAGAGGGGCAATATTAAGTCAGAACTGCAGCATCTCCATGAAACGCCTAATGATGTATTCACAGATATTGATCTATTATGTAATTATAAATGAATCATTATGGTTTGTAAAGATTTGACGGTTTATGTGGCAGTTTTGTTCCTCCCAATTAACTGAACTTACTGATACATAGTGTTTCCATTTAGAATTTTTTTTTTTTTTTTTTGAAACGGAGTCTCACTCTGTCGCCCAGGCTGGAGTGCAGTGGCGCGATCTCGGCTCACTGCAAGCTCCACCTCCTGGGCTCACGCCATTCTCCTGCCTCAGCCTCCTGAGTAGCTGGGACTACAGGTGCCCGCCACCACCCCGCTAATTTTTTTGTATTTTTTTAGTAGAGACGGGGTTTCACCGTGTTAACCAGGATGGTCTCGATCTCCTGACCTCATGATCTGCCCTCCTCGGCCTCCCAAAGTGCTGGGATTACAGGCATGAGCCACCGTGCCCGGCCTAGAATATATTATTAAATAAAAATTTCATATCTTATTTGCCTACATATGCAACATATATTTCAATTGCATACTTTAAGTATTTCTGACAATAAGGACATCATCAAGGAAATACAAGATTATTTTAACATACATCACAAATTGGTATAAATGTATTTTTCTGTTTGACGAAGTTGTTGTGGTCTTCTATTAACATTTTACTAAGAGGTGCTATATAATAGGCTTCCAGCTCTCCAGCTACAGAAGTACTATTTTTTATGTAGATAATCAAGAAAAGTAACAACTTAACTACCCATTTCTTTAGTCTCATGAGAAGCCTGAAACACCCAGGTAGCAGAAAAAAAAAGTGATGGAAAAGTATTATGCTGTCTATGAGAAAGCCTTCTACTTATAAATACTAAGAGCTCTAAACAGAGACAAATCATAAAAGCAGATTTTTGCAAATGTGGCATTAGGTGTCACAGTAAGAGGTTTTACTAGCCTTTCCACATCTTGCTTCAACAGACAAGATTACTGTCTATTCCAAGAATATTATGTATTGATTAGTAATACAGAGTATATTACACATTGTTTAGGACAGGATCCCAATCTCACATATTGTTGGTCCCCAACAGGTATACAAGTGAGTTACAAAGAAAACATCACTCCACATCCCTTGTAAGTTGGATTCCTAGGTATTTTATTATCTTTGAAGCAATTGTGAATGGGAGTTCACTCATGATTTGGCTCTCTGTTTGTCTGTTATTGACTATAAATCATGCTGCTATAAAGACACATGCACACGTATGTTTATTGCACCATTATTCACAATAGCAAAGACTTGGAACCAACCCAAATGTCCAACAATGATAGACTGGATTAAGAAAATGTGGCACATATACACCATGGAATACTATGCAGCCATAAAAAATGATGAGTTCATGTCCTTTGTAGGGACATGGATGAAATTGGAAATCATCATTCTCATTAAACTATCACAAGAACAAAAAACCAAACACTGCATATTCTCACTCATAGGTGGGAATTGAACAATGAGAACACATGGACACAGGAAGGGGAACATCACACTTCGGGGACTGTTGTGGGGTGGGGGGAGGGGGGAGGGATAGCATTGGGAGATATACCTAATGCTAGATGACGAGTTGGTGGGTGCAGCGCACCAGCATGGCACATGTATACATATATAACTTACCTGCACGTTGCGCACATGTACCATAGAGCCTAAAGTATAATAATATTAATAATAATAATAAAAAGAAAAAAAAAAAAAAAGAAAACATCACTCCAAACTCAAAGACCAGCTGCATCTCAGTGAGGAGGGATATAAGTTTAGTTTATGATTCCCATGAATATCAGTTCACTGCCCTTATTTTTCTGGAAATCCATTCTTTGAATGGAAGTCAGTTTCTGTGGCATACTAAGAGACTAAATGTTATAATCAATCGGGACTTATGAACCCACTTTCATTATCAACAGTCATACACTCAAATACTTTCATGAATAAGTTATTACATAAATACAGGAAGCTCCTAGCCAGGGATCTATTTCATGGAGCATTTTAGAAACTGCAGAACATATATTTATATTTAACATATTATTTCTTAATATTGTGCCCCCAAATTAAGTTAATCTGTGTGTGGTAATTAGTAATTATTTTAGGCATTGAGTCTTATAGTACATGTTTACAAATATATCAGATAAGAAGAAAAATATTTTCATAAAGTTCCAACATTTCAAAGATTACCCTGCACATAAATTATTTAACATTTCATCTTAATGTGAAACTGATGTTGATTTGATTAATTCTCCTTCACCTTTTAAAATTGTGGCTTACTGAGCCTACCAAAAGTGAGATTGAAGACAAGTTAGTAAACATTTTTTTTGGCACACAACTACCTGGGAGGTGTTTTCAAAAGAACACACTCAAGTAATAAGTGAGATTCTATCATGCAATCATTCCCTTTAGTCAAGCCAAGGTTTCCTTCTCCCCTTAAATGATAATAGTAACTACTTAAATCAAAATGAATTTCTACAATAAATACATATGTTGCAATATTTGCAACGTTGATGAAATGCATTGTGTTTGATCATATAGACATATGATGCAGAAACTTTATTTATACCTACAATTCCTAGATAAAACTTTTGCCCTCGTGAAAGAAAGGCCTATATAGGGATATTCTGTAGAAGGCTGCTAATAAAGACAAGAATTTCAGAAAAAAAATATTCCTCAAAATTGAAATAGACTAACCTGTGAAATATTGTTGAACTAGAAAATAATACATTTTTAAATACTAAAGGAACTAGACCTATGAATAATGGCACTAGTAAGTTTTAGAATCATTATATAGATAATGTTTAACAAATTGCAAAAGGACAGGGATTGGAACACACCAAGAAATATTCATATTGTTACGTGCATATATAGTAAACACATGCAGCCTGGATGGGAGATATGCACATCAGCTTCAGAAAAAGGATTATACCTAGAGTAGGTATTTTCAAAATTGTATAGAATGGAAATAAGCTGACAGTTTTAATATTTTTAATATTATTTCAAACAAGGTTTACTTCAAAGATTTGATATCTCCTACATGATGATATTTATAGAGTATAAAATCATTTTTCTCTATGCTTTTCTCAGGGTTGAGATGTTTAAATTATATATTTATTGTGATAGACAAAATAGTTGTCCCCAGAAGATATCTGTATTTTTTTAGAACTCTCCAGTAAAAGAGAGACTTATTGTAAGAGATTGTCTCTTGTGATTATGGAGACTGAAAAGTTCTATGTTTGCTCTTTGCAAGTTGGAAAGCCAGAAAAGCTGGTGACATATAGTTCAAAGCCTGAGACCTGGAAAGACAATAGTAGAGATTCCAGTCTGTGT
This sequence comes from Pongo pygmaeus, assembly GCF_028885625.2. Classification (NCBI taxonomy): domain Eukaryota; kingdom Metazoa; phylum Chordata; class Mammalia; order Primates; family Hominidae; genus Pongo; species Pongo pygmaeus. The sequence continues at coordinate 95,675,008 of NC_072387.2, read as the reverse complement.
CGAAGGCCTGAGAAATAGGAGTGGCAGGAGAAGATTGATAACCCTGCCCCATCAGTCAGGCAGAATTAATCCAGCCTTTTTCTACCTTTTTGTTCTATTTAGGCTCTCAATGGATTGAATGGTCTCCACCCACACTGGTGAGGACAATCTGCTTTATTTGGTCCATCAATTTGAACACTAATCTCTTCTGAAAACACCATCACAGACACACTCAGAAATAATGTTTAACCAGCTGTCCAGGCATCCCATGGCTCCGTTGAGCTGACACACAAAATTAACCTCATAATGACCAAGCTTTAATCCCTGAAACTTGTGAATGTATTCGTTTACATGGCAAAAGATACTTTTCAGATGTGACTAATCTAAGAATTTTTAAATTGGCATATTATCTTATATTATCTGGGTGAGCCCAATATAATAAACAAAGGCCTTAAAAGTCAGAATACATCAAAGAGAAAGATCTGAATATGCTATGCTGCTGCTGAAGATGAAGAAAAGTGCCACTAGTCATTGAATGCCAAGTAGCCCGTAGAAGCTCGAAAATGCAAGGAAAGAGATTCTTTTCTAGAGTCTCCAGGAGGAAAGCAACTCTGCTGACACCTTACTTTAAGCCCAATGAAAGTTTGGACCTGCAGCTCTGTAAAACAATACATTTATGTTGCTTTAAGCAGAGTAAGTTTGTAGTAATTTGTTTCGACAGCAATCGGAAACTAATATATACATACATAATATACATAATTATACATACACATATGATACTTTAAATTCAGTGGTTTGTTTTAAGCTTAGATTTTAATAGAAGATTTAAAAAGAAAAAGAATTTGTCAAAAACGCACAGATAAACTCAAACTGTTCATAATGCTAACAGCAAATAGCCAAAGACCTTATAGGTAATAACCACAAATGATATTTAAATTTCAGAAAGCTAGCTAGCAGTTCTTGTTAGTAGAAACAAAAGACAGAAAGTAAAAACAAACATTGAAATTTATCTTATTCCTAATTGAGTGTTAACATTTACAAACATAATAGAAATAAAACAGATTTGGAAAGCAGAAAATATGGAAACACAAGTAAACAATTTAAACCTATTATTTGACTTGGTTTGAAAAAAGTCACTGAAAATAATTTATCCTACTCTTTAAAACTAAAACCAACCACGAAACACACATAGCTCATGAGATTTTTAAAAAATGAAAATAATAAAACCTTTTACTTCAAGGAAATCTGCATAAAGATCCAAGTACTCTCCTATGATGAAATTAAAAAGCTGTAATAATTAAATGTAATTGAAATCAAACTGAATGTTATAAAATTAATTTTAAAAGTCATGATATATATTTCTGTATGATAAAAACTGTTTCTTTTTTTATTGACCAATTTACTATGACATTTGCAAAACATTTTTAATAAAATTATGTGGAAAGATTTAATAGAACCGTGCTCTAAAATAAGCATGGAGCAAGTTCTGTATTATTATTGATGTTTTCCAACATGCAAATTCTTACACATGGAATAACTGGTAAATTTGGTGATCTGTCATACATTGTCACGGTTAGCTGATGAGGCTCTGCTTATTAAAACATGCTTCTCATATCAATTATTTTTTCTGCCTTTACAAAATAGCCAAGTACCTTGATTTGTATGTAAATAGTAACCACTCATATCCTATCCATTTATGTGATTTTATGTGATTTTAATTGAATATCCCAGATACTATTCAATTTACAGTATATATATACACCTGTATTATATACATATATAATATGTATATAATATATGTATATATGTATATATTTGTATACATATATATTTATATAATATGTGTATATATGTGTATATATAAGTGTTTATATATGTGTATATATAATATGTATATACGTACATATGTGTGTGCACATATATATATATATATATGTGCACACACATGTGTGTTTAAGATAAGCAATGGAAAACACCTGAGATTTCAATTCTCAAACCTACAAAGAGTGCAACAAGTAGATCCAAAAACTACTTTTCCAAATCCAGTGAATAGGATTCTTCACAATGTTTGATCATGAAGCAAAGTTTCTCAAATATGCTATTAAGAAAAATGATGAAAGCTGGTTAGAAGGCAGCTTAAACTGTTTTCCATAATTAGTTCAGAGACATTTTAATTCAATTTAATTTTAATTTTTATATTTTTGAAGGAAATATTTTTAAAGAAAATACATAAAGGAAAAACACAGAAATAACAAGTACAGATTATACCTAAATTTTCTGGAATTGAACACAATCATGAAATCAGGAACTGGGGGGAAAAACAGGCACAGTATTACCTACTCCATAAGAGTCCACTCATGTCCCTTCAAGTTGCAGCATGCCCTCAACACAAGGGTAATACACAAGACCTTGACTGTAGCTGATAGATTAATGTCACTGCTTTTAGGCTTACCATAAGTGGAATTACAAACTATGTTATCGACTGTGCCCAGTTTCTTTTGCTCAGTATTTTACTTACTTATAACAATTGTCTCCATTGTTTTTCATATACTTAATTACTTTACTTGGTTGTCATATAGCAGTGGTTCTTAACTGAAGGGGATTTTGATTCCTGTAAAATGTTTGACAATGTTTGGACATATTTCAGGTTGTAACAACTGGGAAGGTAATGCTACTGTCATCTAGTAGGTAGAAAAATCATATAATACACTGGACAGCCTCCTGCAACAAAAATTATTCAGCCAAAAATATCAACTGTTGAGAAATGCTTCTTTACAGAAATACATTCATGATTATATCACAGTTGATTGATCCATTTTATTGTTAAATATTTAGATTGATTATACTTTGGGACTATTCTAAATAATGCAACTATAAACATTTTTGTAGCTGTGTTTTGGGTATTTTACAATAGAATTTACCTAGAAGTCAATTAAAAATAGCTCACTACAAAACACTGTAATACACTTCCAAATAGCCAATAGGTAAAATAATAAATTAAAAGAGAAAAGGGACAATTATATTTAAAATGTATTAGTGCATTCAATATTTTTGTTTTGCTAAGTGTGCAAATAAATATTCAATAAACTTAAATTTGTTTTGAGGAAACAATACCTTTAAAAAACAGGTATTTCAACACTAAAAGTTAGTAATTTAGATGCTCCAATAATATCAAAAATTCTAGATTAAATACTGTCTTTAAAGTTATCTGTGGATAATAATATATTTGAATTTCATTACAAAGCATACAGAAGATAGATTTTATATTATTTTCATCATATTATTTCAGACTATTTTTAATGAATTTATTTCTAATTTATCTTAATTTTAAGAATCAAAGATATTTAATTTAAAGAGTTTCCATTTTAAGTATTGTACGTGTTTATGGTATACTCCCCCAATATCCCATACATTACTAAAATTAATAACTAAAATATAATGGAGAATAAAAGTCAATACTTTTCTAATCTTGGTCATATTACCCCAGAATTTTTCTTCAATGCATAAATCAAATGGGTTCTTTCCGATACTTTTTAAAAATTATCCCAAGCAATATATTTATTTTTTGAATTGTTATATCATATTTTGAAATCTACAATGATTTATTTGACTTTTAGTTATACCGACTTCGTAAGTATTTCTATACCAAGTATACAATTTGTGACCTACTGTCATCTTAGATAATCTCAGCCTTTAGAAAATGTTTGGCAAATACTGAATGAATGAACTATTTTAAAGAATTATCTTTTCATGTCATTTTAAAGTAAATATTGGTGTACTGTTAAAAATTTGGGTTCAAGAGTTTAAATGAATGTCTATTTGGAATATTTTCAAAATGTGGAGTCAATATGTAATTTCTATTTCTTTTTGGGAGTTCTAGTTTTAGTTGCTTTCCTTGTTTTTCTTGTATCTAACATCAAAAATAGGAATATGCTAAACACATGAGAAATGCTGTATGCCATGGTAACTAAGATTTTAACCTTCCTATGACAAGTTTCAAGTGCTGTCACACTAAAGCTCAGTTAGTTTTACAAAACTAATGGTGCCAAAAGCTAGAAAAATAGCCATTCTATAAAAAATAAATTTCAGCATCTGTGATATAAAATATAAACCAATAGATTAGTCATTTTTAGCAAATTTGGCAGATGTAAATGAGAGAAGACACTGTAGCTAAATTTCTGACAATTACACACACAATATTTACACTTTGAGAATGTCAACATTTATAAAATTCTTCATGTTATATAACATTTATTCTATTTTGAATTGGTAATATTTTTGTTTTTTTATAACTAGTTTGCTCTACTATAGCTTTTTAAATGTGCACAATACATATTCTAAGGAATGTTAAAAATACTGATATAACAAAGTTTGAAGTGACAACTCAAGCTTAAGACAACATACTTTTAATTTCAGTTTAATTCTTTTAGAAACCTTTTTGTGCTTAGTGATTATTATTTAATTAAGGGACAAACAGATTCTGTCTTTAAACTTGAAAACAGTGAATAATTTAGGCATTTGGGAACATTCAATTTCTGTCACAAATATTCAATTCTAACACCATAATGCGGAAGCAGCAATAGGCAATATGTAAACAAATAAGTTGGCTGTATTACAAGAACATTTTCTTTATAAAAACAACTGATGTGCAAGATTCGGTTTATGGGTCATAGTTTGCAAACCGCTGATTTAGATCATGTCATGTATTTTATTGTTATACAACCAGTAGGTAAGTTTCAGAAATGATTTATGATCCTTCTTTTAGAAACATTCCATACTAAGGATGTTTCCATTTAACATTTCTACAAAAATAATTCAGGAATGCACTACAAATGGTTAAATAAATGTATTGATTAGTGTAGCTGGACATTTTTTCCAAGGGAGTAAAACTATACTAAAAATAACTTGAGAAAAATAATAAACAGAGAAGTTATTAATTTAAAAAGAAAGTATTTTTTCTGCCATAAATTTGATTAATTCACAAATGATAATTGCAGAGAATATTGAAACGGAAAGAAAACCTTCTTTTTCAACAAACAAACACAGCCAGGGCCTTTCAGTTTCTAGTCTAACACATAAGAGCATTGGAAACCATTATTCCCACTTTCACAACAAGGAAAATAAAAGCAAAGCAAAATAAAAATCAATTATCTTTAGATCCATCAGACAAAGTCGCAGGGCAAACTGCTGTCCTAAAACCTGTTTAGTCAGACAGACAGATACAGAAATTAATAGGTTATTCACAGCAGGAGCCCAGGAGCAGAAGCCCACAGCTGGAACCAGTATTGGTAAAAGCACTTGAAACTGTAATGTATTAATTGCAAAAGGCTCAGTGTAAACTACTTTGACAGTTAAAAGCTCTGAAGGGGCAAGAAGACACACCGTTGTGAGTTTTACTTCCAGAAACCTACCCAGTTCTCAGGGTAACTGTTGAAGAAAATATTTTCCTGTTTCTGGCTGGGGGAGGGAAAATTAACCACTTGGAAGTACTCTCAGAGCTCCCTGTTGTCCTTAACAAGGCTCATTTTTAGGTAAAACTGTAAATCAAAGCGGATTGGGGGATCACCAAAGACTAACCTAACTGAGGGAAGGGATGTTCCCAACTGTAGCCCCCTTTAACCACTGATGTTGGGCAAGAGGAATAGCCAACTAAAGATTACTACAAGACTAATACCTAATTACCAAAAGACCTAATACCTAGGTCTACAGTACACCTCCCCTTGTCACACAGTTTACGACCACATCGATAGGGTTCCTGTACAGTAACAGGAGATTACAGATAAAAGAACTGCAAGCCTCAATCCATTTAAGATATTTCTTGAAAAATCCAAACATAAGCAGGGAGACAAAATAAGATCACTAGAAAAAATTTTAGCCACTGACATCATAGCTACAGAAAGCAGTAAACACAGCCTAAGTCCTTGCCAAAACAACATAAAACGTAACACTAAAAACCTATCTACCTCAGTTCCTATTATGTAATAATTTTGTCTGGCTTTCTACCAAAAAATGTGCTAAAGGTAACACACCAACCCTGTCTGAAGAGAGGAAGCAAGCATCAGAAACAGGGTAAGACAAAGATTTTGAAGTTATCACAAAGGAAATTTAAAATAACTATGATAAATATTTTAAGTGCTATAATGAAAAAGGTAGACAACATGTACAAACATGCATAGTATAAGCAGAGATGTGGAAACAAAGAAAAATCAAAAGGAAATGCTAAAAATAAAAAAAAAACATAGTAACAAAAATGAAGGATCTCCTATATGGGCTTATCAGAGAATGCACACAACCAGAGAAAAAATCAATAAGCTTGAAAATAAACCGTAGATTTGTAACTAAGATACAAGGAGAAAACTCTCAAGACTGTAAAACAGGATTTTCAAAAACCATAAGATAATTATAAAATATGTAACATATGCATAATTGTAATAAAAGAAAAGAGAAGAAAGATCAAAAAGAACAGAAGAATAATTTGAAGTAATAATGGTTGAGATTTTTAAAAATATTAAGGAAAGACACTAAACTACAGATTATGGAAGCTCAGAGAACAGCAACCAAGATAAATACTAAAACATCTACACCTGGATATATTATATTTAAAGTATATGAAACCAGAGACAAATACAAAATCTTTAAAAAAGGCTGAAATGAAGAACACTTTACCTCCAGAGGAACAATGATAAGAATTACATTGCACTTCTCCAGAAACATTTTTAGCAAAAGTGTAGAGTGACATTTTAAAGTGTTGAAAGAAAAACAAAACGAAACGCCAGCTTATATTTCTTCATTCAGTAAAATTATTCTTCAAAATTGAAAAAAAATTAAAGACTTTCTTGACAAACAAAAATTGAATGAATTTGTCACCAGGACACCTGCCTTGAAAGAAAAGTTTAAATAACTTCTTCAGAAACATGGAGAATGAAATGAGTCAGAAACATCGACCTACATTTAAAAAAGAAAAAGTTAGATGGTAAAAGTGAGTATATAGTCAAATTTGAAAACTCTAACACTATAATGATAATGTGTAAATCACTTGTAAATTTAGAATAAAGTTTAAAAGACAACACTATTACAATAATAATACCTACAATAATTTTACAAGGGACACACAGTATAAAAAGATGTAACTGTGACATTAATTTAAAATGTGGGCAGAGGTTGTTGTAAAAATGTACTGTATTTTATCCAAAAGACATGAATTTATTAGCTTAAAAATGTATGTCATAATTATGAGATATTTTGTTAGCCTCAGTAAGACACACAATAGAGAAAAAGTAAAGGATAAAAGTATATTACTAAAGAAAGTAATCTAATCACTAAGGCAAAAAGCAAAAGAGAAGAGAAGAACAAAGGACTTATAAAACAACAGAAAACAATTTAAAAATAGCAGAAGTAAGTAAACAATAACTTTAAATCTAAATGACTTATATCCTTTAATCAAAAGACATAGAGTGGCTGAATGGATAAAGAAACCAGACCCAACTACATACTTCTTGCAAGAGACTCACTTCACTTCTATGGATACATATAGAGTGAAAGTGAAAGAATAGAAAAAGATCTCCCAGGTACCAAGGGAAACAAAAAATGAGCAGTACTTTCATCAGAAAAAAAAAAAAGACTTTAATTCAAAAAACTATAAAATAGGACAAAGAAGGTCATTATATAATGATAAATCAATTAACCAAGAAGAAATGGTAAATACACATGCATCCAATATTGAAACACTGAAATATGTAAAATACTAGTAGATTGGAAGGGAGAGATAGACTATAATACAATAATATTAAGGGACTTCAATAACCCACTTTTAGCAATGAACAGAGTATTGAGACAGAAAATCAATACAAAAACATTGGATAGAAACCACACTTGTTACAAAATAGACCTAACAGACATACAGGACATTCCATCCAACAGTAGCAGAATATACATTCTTCTCAAGCACAGAGAGAGCATTCTCCACAAGAGATCATATATTAGTCCACAAAACAAGTCTTAACATATTTAAGAATATGGAAATCAAATCAAGTATCTTTTTTGGACCATAATGGTATGAATCTAGAAATCAGTATCAGGAAGAATTTTGGAAAATCTAAAAATACATGTAAATTAAACACCATGCTTCTAAACAAACAATGGGGCAAAGAGGAAATTTAAAAATAAATTTTAAAAACATTATAATATAATAAACATGAACATACAATATACCAAAATTTTAAAAACACAACAAAAGCAGATCCAGAAGAGAAATTTATAACATATGCCTATATGAATAAGGAAGGCATATATTTATAATATATGCCTATATGAATAAGGAAGAAAAATTTCAAATAAACAAACTGTTACACCTCAAGGAATTTGAAAAAGAACAAACTAAGACTGAAGAAAATAAAAAGAATAAAACAATAAATATCAGATCAGAAATGAAACAGAGACTAGAAAACAGTTTTAAAAAGGGAATTGGTTTTCTGAAAAGATAAAATACACAAATTGTAGGTAGACTGAGAAAAAGAGAAAATTGAGGTTATTAAAATCAGAAAAAATGAAGGTACATTACAATCAACACTGCAGAAATACAAAGGGTCATGAGACTAGGATGAATAATTAAACCTCAACAAAATGTATAACCTTGAAGAAATGGCTAAATTTCTAAATACATACAACCTTCTAAGACTGAATTATGAAGAAATAGGAAACCTGAACAGACCATTAACAACGAAGGAAATTGAATCCGTAATAAAAAGTCGGCTATCAAAAAAAATGCCCAGGACCTAATGGCTTCACTGCTGATTTCTACCAAACATTTAATGAATTAATACCAATCCTTATCACAGCATTCAAATATATAAAGAAGTAGGGATGCTTCCATCTTGTTTTACCAGGTCAGTTTCACCCAGATACTAAAGATAGACAAGGGCACTACCAGAACAGAAAATTATAGGCCAATTTTCCTGATGAACACCCATGCAGAAATCTTCAAAACAACACTAGCTAATTAAAATCAATCAGAAGGAACATTCACTATGATAAAGTGAGATTTGTTCCAGGGATACAAAAATGGTTCAACACACTCAAATATATAACTGTGACAGACAACATTAATGGCATTAAGAACAAAAACTATATAAGCATGTCAATATTTGCAAAAAAGGCATTTGACAAAATTCGACATTCTTTTATAATAAAAACTTTCAATAATTTATGTATAAAGGAAGGTATATCAACACAATAAAGGCCATATGTGACAAAAATCACAGCTAACATTATAGTAAATAAAGTCAAAAACTTTTTCTGTGTGTTTAGGAACAAGACAAAGTGCTGACTCTTACCACTTCTGTTTAACATTCTACTAGAAGATTTTGCCAGAACAATTTAGCAAGAGAAAGAAAAAATATATATATCCAAATTTAAAAGGAGAAAGTAAGGGTCCTTGTTTGGAGACAATATGATCTTATGTACAGAAGGCCCTAAAGATTCCTGCAAGACTGCTATAACTAATAAACTAATTCAGTATAGTATCAGGATACAAAATACACAATTAAAAATTATTAGTGTTTCCACATGCTAACACTGAACTATGTCAAAAAGAAATAAATAAAACAATTGTATTTACAATAACTACAAAAAATACATAGGAAAATATTTAACCAATGAGGCAAAAGTTCTGTACCGTGAAAACTTTAAAACATTGGTGAAAAAAATTTAAGAAGACACAAATAATGTGAAAGTTATCACATGTTCATGGATTGGAGGAATTACCTACATTATTGTTATATTGCCCATACTATCCAAAATGATTCAGATATTCAACATAATCCTTACTAAAATTCCAATGACATTTTTCACAGAAATAAGAACAATCCTAAAATTTGTATGGATCCATAAAAGACCCCCAAATCCAAAGCAATCTTAAGCAAAAAGAAAAAAGATGGAGACATCAGACTACCTAATTTGAAACATAACACAAAGTTTTAGTAATTAAAAAAGTATAGTACTGGTACACAGACACATAGACCAATGGAACAAAATAGACAGCCCACAAGAAAATCTGTGTTTTTGTGGTCAATTAATTTTTGATACAAATCAAGAACACACAATAAGGAAATTACAGTCTCTTTAATAAATGGTAATGGGAAACTCAATATTGACACACAGAAGAATAAAATTAGACCTTCGACACACACCATATACAAAAATCAACTCAAAATGAATTAAAGACTTACATATAAGTTCCAAAACTTTAAAACTACTAAAAGAAAAATTAAGAGAAAGGCCCCATGTTGTTTTGGACAATAATTTTTTGGATATGACCCTAAAAGTCTAGGCAACAAAGGCAAAAAACAGACAACTAGGAATACATCAAGTGAAAAAGCTTTTGTACAGCTGATAGTTACAGGAGGTAGCCAAATGCCTGGGCAGATAGGGACGGATCCCTGATGAAACCTCACCTCTGAGCCAAAGACAGCTTAAAACCTTAAAGCCAAGCTAAAAGTTAAATCCTCGGACCAGAGTGAGAACTTGTCTTCCTGTTTGGCATGCTTTCCCTTGATTGATCCCCACACTTCACCTAGTTTAAATATACCTACCCTTTCCTAATTGGTTTTCTACACTTTTGTGGCCACCTTTGAGTGGTGTCTTCCCTTTAACCTTTTTTGCATACTCACAAACCAATCAGCATACACTCCCCATTCTGAGTCCATAAAAGGCCTCAGACCCAGCCACATGCCGGGAATTGCCCACCTTTGAGTACAGGGACCACCCCCATGTTCTCTCTTCACTGAAAGCTTGTTCATTACTCAATATAATTCTTCTCTGCACTCCTCACCACTCAATGTCCAGCATATCCTCATTCTTCTTGGGCATGGTATAAGAGCTCAGAAACCACCGAACATGGGTACAAGCTATAACACAGGTGAGCTTGGGCACACCAACGTGGCTGAGCGGGGCCTGAGCAAGGGGTTGCTGGCCAGAAGTCCCCAGCTTACAAAGTGACAGAGAAGAAAAATCCTACATCACAGCCAAAAAAAAAAAAAAAAACAACAGAGTGAAGAGACAGCTATGAAATGGGATAATATATTTGCAAACCATGCATATGATAAGTGGTTAATAACTAAACCATATAAAAAATTAAACAACTCAGTAGTATGAAAACAACCTAATTTAAAAGTGAGCAAAGTACCTAATTAAACATTTCTAAAAATAAGAATCAGAAATAGCCAACAGGTATATGAGAAAAAATACTCAACATCACTAATCCTCAGGGAAATATAAAGCCAGAATGAGATATCACCTCAAACCTGTTAGAAAGCGTTATTATCAAAATGATAAAAGATAAGTGTTGGTGAGCACGTAAAGAAAAGGGAAGCCTTGTATACATTGTTGGCGGGAATATGAATTAATACTGCCATTATGGAAAACAGCAAAAATGTTTCTCAAAAAAATAAAAATAATGTCACCCTATGATCCAGTAATCTCACCCCTGGATATATAGCCAAAGGAAATGAAATCAGCATGTCAGAGAATGAACTGCACACCGATGTTCATTGAAGTATTATTCACAATAGTTAAGCTATAGAATCAAACTGTGTTCATCAATGGATAAACGAATAAAGAAAATGAACTTGGAATTTATATTCTCTGCCCTTCTCACCACTTAATGTCCAGTGTATCCTCATTCTTCTTGGGCATGGTATAAGAACTCAGAAACTGACGAACATGGGTACAAGCTATAACACAGTTGAGTTTGGGCGTGCCACTGTAGCTGAGCGGGGCCTGGGCAGGGAGTTGCTGGCCAGAAGTCCCAGCTTGCAAAGAGGCTGAGAAGAAAAATCCTACATCACACTGGATTTATACGTATGACTCGCGCACACACACACACACACACACACACACACACACACACACACACACACAATGAAATATTCAACCTCTAAAAAGAAAAAAATCCTGTCATTTATGACAACATAGATGAATCCATAGGACATTATGGATATAATGTTAAGTGAAATAAGCCAGACACAGAAAGACAAATACTGCATGACCTCACTTTTATGTGGAACCTAAAAATATTAACTCATAGTACCACAGAATTGAATGGTGGCCACCAGAGGCCGGGGTTGTGGGAGGGAGTATGGTTGAGGAGATGTTGGCCAAAGGATACAAAATTTCAGTCGGATTGGAGAAATAAGTTCAAGAGGTCTATTGTGCAATGTGATGACTGTAATTAAAAACAATGTATTGTATTCTTAAAAATCACTGAGAGTAGATTTTAAGTGTTCTCACTACAAAAAATGAAAGAATGTGAGGTAATTCATATATTAATAAATTCTATGTAGCCATTCCACAGAGTACATATATTTCAAAACATGTTTTATATGATAAATATATTCAACCTTATTTATCAATTAAAATAAATTAATTAATTAAAAGTAAGCAACTGTAGCAAGATTGCAGATACAAGTTTAATATAGATAAGTCAAGTGATTTCTTCTATACCAGCAAGGAGCAACTTAAATGTGAAATTAAAAATAAGCACTATTTACCTTAGCATCACCTTCCCCACTCCTTCCCCATAAAAATAAAAAGAAGAAACAAAAGGATGATTTGGGTATAAATCTAACAAAAATATGGGCAATATCTAAATGATAAAAACTACAAAACTCTCAGGAAAGAAATCAAATTTGTTTTAAATCATTGGAGAGATTTTTCAAACTCATGCTTAGAAAGACTTAAGGCTGTTCATTTTCCTCAATTGACAAATAGATTCAAAACAATTCCAATCAAAATCCCAAGTACTTACATTGTGGATATAAAAAATTAAACACAGACAAACAGAAAAGATTCTAAAATGTATATGAAAAGCCAAATGACCCAAAATAACTAACACACTATTTAAGAAATCCAAATTGGAGTGCTGACAGTACCTGATATCCAGACTTACTGTATAGCCACAGTAATCTACAAAATGTGATACGGGCAGAAATAGTAAACAATCAGAACAATGAAAACAGAAAACAGAGCCCAGAGATAGATATAAACAAATAGAATAAACTGATATTTGACAAGAAAAACAAAGAGCAATCCAATGGAGAAAAATATAATCTTCTCATTAAAAACTGCTTTAATAACTGGACACATTTTTAAAAAAGAATCTAGGCACAGATTTTATACTTTTTTTTTTTTTAATTTGGGGCAAGTCTTGCTCTGTCGCCCAGGCTGGAGTGCAGTGGTGCAATCTTGGCTCACTGTAACCTCCACCTCCTGGGTTCACACCATTCTCCTGCCTCAGCCTCCCGAGTAGCTGGGATTACAGGCATGCGCCACCACTCCCAGCGAATTTTTTTTTTTTTTTGTATTTTTAGTAGAGACAGGGTTTCACCATATTGGCCAGGCTGGTCTCGAACTCCTGACCTCGTGATCCACCCACCTAGGTCTCCCAAAGTGCTGGGATTACAGGCATGAGCCACCACGCCCAGCAAGATTTTATATGTTTAAGTAATTTACCACAGAGTTTCTAAACCATAATACTATAGAACGTCTTAGAAGACTGCATAAGAAAAAATATAGATTATCTTGGATATGATGATGACTTTTTAGATAAATCAAAAACACCAAAAGCATAACTCATGAAAGAACGAAAACTTAAGTTAGATTTCATTAAAATTTTAAAATTCTGTTTTGCAAAATACATTATTTATAGAAGAAAACAAGAAGCCACTGACTTGGAGAAAATATTTGCAACACACATATCTGATAAAGAAAGTGTGCTCAAAATAAGAAAAGAGCCTTTTAAATTCAATAACAATGAAAAAACAAAATACCTAATTTTAAAAGGGGGACAAAAATTCTGAACTTTCATTTCACCAAAGATATATAAATAGACATAAGTTATGAAAAGATGCTCAACATCACAGCATTATGAAATTAAGTTAAAAAAATTAAAACAAATTTTACTCTATCTACACTTAAACCCCAAAACACTAGCAATTTCAAATGCTTATGAAGACATTGATCAATAGGAACTCTTTAATTACTGGTAGGAATGCAAAATGGAACAACAACTTTGGAAGACAGTTTGAAAGTTTCTTACAAAGCTTAACATAGTCATATCATATGATCAAGGAATTGTGCTCCTCATATTTACCTAAATGAGTTGAAAATTTATAGCCACACAAAAAGCTCCACACAAATGTTTATTGATGCTTGATTGATAATTACCAAGTCAAAATTAATGACAGACCAAACAATCCACACTTCTTAATAAACTGTTGGTCCAAGAGGAAGTTTTGAATATATTTAAAAAGAACAGTGAATGAAAATAAATATTTAAGTTGCCAGATTTGTGGTTTATAACTATGGTATTGCTGAGAAAAACATTTACCCCATTATGTTTATATTAGAAAAATCTACAGTAAATAATTAAGTTTCCAACTTAAGAAACTAGAAAAAAGGGCAAACTAAACCCAGATCAAGTAAAATGAAGAAAATCATAAAAATGAAAATAGAAAAAAAAATCAGAAAATAAAAATTAAACAGAAAGCCAGTTCTTTGAAAAACTCAGTAAAACTAACAAGCATTTAAGAAGACTAACAAAGATAAAAGAGACAAGACACAAATTACTAATACTAAGAATAAAATAGAGAATATAATTATGAATTGTAAATATTTAAAAAGGAATACTACAAAAAAACTTTACACATATAAATAACTTAGTAAAAAGGCATTATTTCCTAGAGAAGTATATACCATATTAACTTATTCAGTATGAAACATAAAACTGTAAAGCACTCTTACTAAGGAAATTGAATCTGTAACTAAAATTCTCTCCAAAAATGTTATCTCCAGGACCAGATAATGTGACCAAATATTTTAAAAGGTAGTAACGCTGATTGCAAGAGGTGCAAGATAAGTAAATTTGTAAAATAAAGTTTGATAGTATAAACCTGGGCATGTATCTTAGAATAGAAAAATGGATGCTTTAAAAAATAAAAGCCCTACAAAAATATTCCTGAATGTGCATTTACAATCTTAGGGGAGTTTAGTATATTCTGAACTAAAAAAATCCCTGTAATTTAAAAGGCAGACTTTATTTATTTAGAAAAACTAATACTGAGAAGATTAACAGAAAAGCAATTGAATTTAAATGAAAAATACTTGTAATATAAAGACAACGTGTGTTACATACAAAGGACTAACCCCCCAAAATAATAGAAAAAAAGGCAGGAATATGAAAATGCAAGTCATATAATAGCAAATTCAAATGACCAGCATACATATGAAAATATGCTGAAATTTACTGCTAGTCAGGGAAATACAAGTTAAGGTAAGCGTGAGATATCACATTACACATATCAGTCTGACAAAATTAAAATGAGTAATAACATCTATTGTCAACAGGAATGCAGGCTTAAAGTACTCTCCTACAATGCTAGAAGAGATGTGAATTGTTTAAAAAAACCTTACAAAGCCATCTGGCAACATCTACAAAAATTAAAACTGCATTTACACTTTGTTCCAACAATTCCATTTCTGGGAACCCATCCCTAAGAGTAAAAAACACATTTGTTTATGACAAGAGAAGTTCAAAGATGTTTATTTTCACATACTTTGCAGTCACAAAAAGAAGACTAAAAATAATAAAATATCAATTGGTCAATGCTTTTATAAAACAATTTCAAAGCATATATTGGACCATTACCAATGTATTAAAGCAATTAAACCTAGCATTGAGTGATAAATTCAGAAATGTGTACATAATAACTGTCACATTTTTGATGAGATGAGTAATGACACATATTTCCATATATATAATCAGATGACAAGACAAAGTGCGAAAGAATAAAAAACCAAAAATCTACCTGGGGGCGTACCGTATTTTATTCTGCTTCATGTTGTTGCATTTCACAGATAATGTGTTTTTTTCAAATTGAAGTTTTGAGGAAACGCTCCACCCAGCAAATCTATCAGCACCGTTTTTCTAACAGCGTGTGCACAATTTCTTTCTCTGTGTCACATTTTGGTCATGCTCACAATATTTCAAAGCTTTTCATTATTATTGTAACTTTTACGGTGACCTGTGATCGGTGGTTTTTGATGTTCCTGTTGTAATTGTTTTGGGTCAGCACAAACTGCATTCATACAAGATGGCAAATTTAATAGATAAATATTGCGTGTTCTGATGACTCCACCAACCAATCATTCCTACATTGATCTCCTTCTTCTCAGGTCTTCCTATTCCCTGAGACACAAATATTAAAATTAGGCCAATTAATAACCCTACAATGGCATCTAAGTGTTCAAATGAAAAGAAGATTCATACGTCTCTTGCTTCCTATCAAGAGCTAGAAATGATTAAGCTTAGTGAAAGCACACTGACAGCCAAGACAAGTTGGAAGCTAGGTCTCTTGCACCAGTTAGCCAAGTTGTGATTGTGAAAGAAAAGTTTTTCCAGAAAATTAGAAAAGTTTATCTAGAAAAGTAAGAAAGCAAAACAGCTTTATTGATGATATAGAGAAAGTTTTAGTAGTCTGGATAGAAGATCAAAACAGCTGCAACATTCCTTCAAGTCAAAACCTAATGGAGAGCAAAGCCCTAATTCTCTTTAATTCTGGAAGCCTGAAAAAGGTGAGGAAGCTACAGAAGAAAAGTTCAAAGCTAGCTGACTTGGCTCATCAGTTTTATGGAAATAGGCCATCTTCATAAGATAAACATGAAAAGCGAAGCAGCAAGTGTTAATGTGGAAGCTGCAGCAAGTTATCCAGAGGATCTAGCTGAGATAATTGATGAAGGTGGCTACACTATATAATAGATTTCAATGTAGAGAAAACAGCCTTCTATTGGAAGAAGATGTCAATTTAGGGCTTTCATAGCTAGAGAGGAGAAATCAATGTCTGGCTTCTATTCTTTAAATGACTGGATGACTCCCTTGTTAAGGGCTAATGTAGCTGATGACTTAATTATTTAATTTTTTTGTACGAATGTATGGGATACTTGAAAAATTCTGTCACATGTATAGTCACGTGTAGTTATCAAGTCAGAGTATTTAGGATGTCTGTCACTTGAGTACATTGCATTTTTGTTACATATAGTCACCCTACTCTGCTATCAAACACTGAATATATTCATTTTATCTTACTGTATGTTTGTACTGTTTAACCCAGTTCTCTTCATTCTCTCCCCGCCCACTCACTCATTCTTCTCAGTCTTTGTTGTCTGTGTTTCCCCTCTCTACCTTCATGTGATTCCATTCTTGAGCTCCCATGTAAAAGAGAAACATGAGGTAATTGCCTTTTTGTGGCTGGCTTAGGTCACTTAAGATAATAACCTCCAATTCCTTCCACGTTGCTGCAAATGACATGATTTTATTCTTTTTTTTGTGACTGGATATTATTCCATTGATTATATCTTCCATATGTTCTTTATTCATTAATCTGTTGATGAATGCTTAAGTTGATTCCATATCTTTGCTGTTGTGAATAGTGCTAAAGTAAACTTGTGAGTGTTGGTATCCCTTTGATATAGTGTTATTGTTTTTTTTCCTGTGGGTAAATACCCAGTTGGTGAGTTTAAGTTAAAGCCAATACTCATTTACCATTCTGAAAATTCTAGAGCCCTAAAGAATTATGCTAAATCTACTTGGTGTATGTTCTATAAATGGAACAATACAGCCTGGATGACAGCATATCTGTTTATAGCATGGTTCACTGAATATTTTAAGCCTGCTATTGAGACCTACTGCTCAGAAAGAAGTATTCTCAAAATATATTGATCATTGACAATGCACATGACCACCCAAGAACTCTAATAGAGATATACAAGAAGCTTGTTTTCATATCTGCTACCATAATATCCATTCTACAGCCCATGAAATGAGAAGTAATTTCAACTTTCAAGTCTCATTTTTTAAGAAGTATATTTTTAAGCCTATAGCTACCAGAAATACTTCTTCCTCTGATGGATCTGGCCAAAGTAAATTGAAAGTTTTCTGGAAAGTATTCACCATTCTAGATGCCATTAAGAACAGTTGTTATTCAAAGAAGACGGTCAAAATATCAACATGAACAGGAGCTTGAATGAAGTTAATTTCAACACTTAAGGATGAATTTGAATGGTTCACAACTTCAGCGGAGGAAGTAACTGCAGATGTAATGAAAATAACCAGAGAACTGGAATTAAAAATGGATCCTGAAGTTGTGACTGCCTTGCTCCAATCTCTTGATAATATTTGAAGAATCAATGAATGTTTGCTTCTTATGGATGATAAAGTGATTCTTGAAATTTACTCCTTATGAAGATGCAGTTAACATTGTGATAATGACAATCAAGTATTGAGAATGATATATAAACTTACTTGATAAAGCTGCAACAGGAATTGAGAGGACTGACTATAATTTTAAAAGTTCTACTGTGGAGAAAGTGGCATCAAAGAGCATTACATGCTACAGAGAAATCTTTCATGAAATGAGAATCAATTGATATAGCACACTTCACTTTTGTCTTCAAGAAATTGCCACAGACATCCCAGCCCTCAGAAACCACTACCCTCATCAGTCAGCAGTCATCGACATCAAGGCAAGACCCTCCACCAGCAAAAAGATCCTGACTTGCTAAAGACTCTGATAATTGTTAGCATTCTTTTAGTAATAAAGTATTTTAAAAATTAAGATATATACCTTGTTCATTTTAGATATAATATTGTGGCACACTTAATAGACACAGTATAGTGTAAACAACTTTTATATATACTGGGAAACCAAAAAAAAATGTATGCGACTCACTTTTTTGAGGTGGTTTAAAACTGAGCCACAGTATTTTTGAGGTAAGCTTATAGTTTATGTGTTAATAGGGGCTTGGGTGATTGATGCAGGTGGAGTACTGAAGGAAAGAAGGGGACGCAAGTAATAAATAAAGAGAAAACAGTGAACCAAGTGGTATGCTTCTTTAAAATATTGAAAACAATATAGCTAATGTTTACGGAAAGAGCTACGTTAGAGTTGATGTGGTTTATTGAAAGGAAGTTACTCATTTTGGTAGACAAAATGTTTCCGAACAACAGTCTGGCAGTAAACACAACATAGAACAGCTTTCTTTTAATACCAGGTTTGGTTTCCCTTGGTGACTATAGTCTTTAAATAGAAAATAACTCTTGAACAGAAGCTTAAGTCTTTGAAAAAAGATATAGTGGGTTTTCACACGCTTCTATAGATAAATCTCTAAGGTATACCTGCATCATTTTCTCAAGGTTTCTATGGTCTCCTTTGTAATTACTATATTCTAAGAAATATCCAGTGGAATTTTACTTTAAGTGGAAGTATATAGTTTGTTATAAATAAATAAATATACAGATAGATTTAGCAGACCATGAGATTTCTTTTTTTTTTCTTTTATTATTATTATTATACTTTGGGTTTTATGGTACATGTGCACAATGTGCAGGTAAGTTACATATGTATACATGTGCCATGCTGGTGCACTGCACCCACCAACTCGTCATCTAGCATTAGGTATATCTCCCAATATTTGTGTATTTAAATATTATTTTATTCAATACTATTTTAGTGCTTATTTGTAATAATGTAAGACATAATGCTTATTTTTTAAATGTCTTAATTTTGTTCAGCTAGGTAGTTTTAATTTTCAGGTTTAAGAACTAAAAGTCATTGCAATTGTAAAAACAATTCTTCAGAGGAAATAATCTATCTTCAGTGGGCACATTAAAAGCTTTTTGTGTGTTTAGAAGACTCAAGTGACCAAAGTAATAATCTTTTCAGGAATTCTTAGCTGTCCTTGACAGGAGCACATTTAATGTAATTTGCAAATATATCAAAATCTCATTTTCTAAAGCACACTTTTGCAGCTCCCATAGTAAAACCTAGAAACAGAATAAGCAATATGAGTCTTAAGAAAAGAAGCATGTTATAAATTATATTTCTACTAAAAGTCAATAACAAAAGTATGACAAAATTATATCTGTTAGAATAAGAAGACATACATAATCAAATTATAATAAAAAACTCATACGAGTATTGAGTTCACATTTTTAGGCAAACCAAATCACAATTCACCATCTGCCAACATCTAAACATTTAGGAGATAAAGACAATGGCAATCTATTCAAAACTTTTGAAATAAGTGATTTTACTTGGTAATCTGTTTGTCAAAAGGACTTATTGATAATAATAAATACAAATTCAAGTGAAAAAATCTTGTTACAGAAGATTAGTTGTAATACAAGAAAATACAATATTTCCGTTCTCCCGCCACTATGAATAGCCAACTAAAGCTGTATTGAGGTTTTACCTTTAAAGGGAGGTTTTGATTACTTTCAAAATTCAGAATTGTCCCAATCCCTTTCACCACTCTGATCCACTACTCTCATTTACATCCTTCTATGCATCCATTCTTGAATTATATTTTCAATAAGTATAATTTTGATATTTGGTAATAGATGATGTAGAATGTCATATTTTGAATGTGAAATCACCAAGCAGGAAACTTTCCCATCTTCCAACATTGTGTAAATCATACAGCCTGAAGTTTGGAATATTTCATGCATCATTACAATAAAAACATATCGGATAAGTCTGTAAACACTAATGAGCCCCTTACATCAAGATCTGAGAGCAGTAATATATAAAGATAAGTTACATGCTAAAAGATGTTATCAGGTACGAAGCAGATCTGGGAATATCTATTTTGTACAAAAGGGGTGAGTGGTCTTAGTAAAAAGGAAAGAAAGCAGTACTTTTGGTGTAGTTGAAAAATACTACAAAAGAATATTACAAAAGAAGTGTTTACACTTAACAAAAGTAAACACAACACTTTTGTGAAGTGTTTACACTTCACAAAAGTAAAAAAGTAAAAAAAAGAAAAAAGGAAGCGTTTACACTTAACAAAAGTAAATACAATCTCAACAAAAGTAAATACAATCTCATGATACATCTGCTTTTTTTGTTTTCTTCTCCAATCTTTATTTTTGGTCCAGGGGGTTCCCATGCAGGTTTGTGACATGGGTAAATTGCATGTCACAGGGGTTTGGTATATAGATATTTCATCACCCAGGTAATGGTCACAGTACCTGATAGGCAGCTTTTCAATCATCACGCTCCTCTCATCCTCCACCCTTAAGAAGTACCTGGTGTATATTGTTTCCTTCTCTGTGTCCATGAGTACTCAATGTTTAGCACCCACTTATAAACGAGAACATGTGATATTTGGTTTTCTGTTCCTGCATTAATTCTCTAAGAATGATGTCCTCCAGCATCCATATTGCTGCAAAGGGCATGATTTTGTTCTTCTTTTTGCCTGCATAGTATTCCATGGTGTATATGTACCACATTTTCTTTATCCAGTCCACCATCGATGGACATCTAGGCTGATTCCATGTCTTTGCTATTGTGAATAGGGCTGCAATGAACGTACCTGTGCATATGTATGTCTTTATGGTAGAATAACTTAGATTATTGGGATATACATGTGATAATAATAAGATTGCTATGTTAATAATAGTTGTGTTTTAAGTTCTTTGGTAAATCTCCAAGCTGCTTCCACATCAGCTTTTGTTTCTCAGTAAAATTATTAAAAATATATAATTCATGATATAAAAGCTATGATATAAGAAAATTAATGAGATGATGACAAAATACTTATAATTCAGGAAAAGGTAAAGAATTCATGAAAACTAAAATAGAAAATTAAAACAGTATTTGAAGTAGTAAACAGCAAAAGTGGCCAAGTGAAGAAGTTTGAAAAAAAATAGAAATGTAAAATAAAGAGAATTATGTTATTGAAATAAAAATATTTTATTTTATAAATATACACTTCAAACATTTCTGATTTCTAGCACCCAGAAAACACCAATGTTGCCATTGAAAGCAACCACTAAATTATCGTATTTACCAATTCTCGATATTTTATGTAAGTAGCATCATAAAATATATCTCTTTCATTTCTCACTTTTTAAACTTAATGTCATTTGTTCAAGGTTCATATATACAAATATGATTAATGTTAACATTTTTAATTTTCAGTGATGAGTTATTTTCATCTTAAAATAATTGGAAGAAATAACTATGACTTTAAAAATCTCAAGTATAAAAACTTAAACACTGCATATAAAAACTGTCATATGTTAGATATTTAATGTAAATAGAAATTCTAGTTTTAAATAGCAAATAACAAATGTAAAATTTATTAATAGCTGGTATGTAAAATCCCAGAGAATGATAAAATAGAGGAATAAATATGAACTTTAAGTATACCTTTAGCTTTCAAAGGGAAAGTTATTTGATACTGTCAGTGAAATAACCTATTAACGATTTTGAAAATGTTAAAAGTTGTTTTCTTTTCAGAGGAAACATTAGATAATCTATTTATATATAACAGCATTAATTATTGACATATATCGCTATAGAAAAAATAAATGGTAAAACAGAGAAAAGGAATAATTTTTTTAAAAAAATAGAATACTGGCCGGGCGCGGTGGCTTATGTCTGTAATCTCAGCACTTTGGGAGGCCGAGGCGGGTGGATCACGAGGTCAGGAGATCAAGACCATCCTGGCTAACATAGTGAAACCCCGTCTCTACTAAAAAAATACAAAAAATTAGCCAGGCATGTTGGCACGCGCCTGTAGTCCCAGCTACTCGGGAGGCTGAGGCAGGAGAATGGCCTGAACCCGGGAGGCGGAGCTTGCAGTGAGCAGCGATAGCGCCACTGCACTCCAGCCTGGGCAACAGAGCGAGACACCGTCTCAAAAAAAAAAAATAAATACAATACCAGGAAACATTAAAAATTTAATTGGACCATCCTGGTTAACACGGTGAAACCCTGTCTCTACTAAAAATACAAAAAGTTAGCCAGGCATGGAGGCAAGCACCTTTAGTCCCAGCTACCCAGGAGGCTGAGTCGGGAGAATCACTTGAACTCCGGAGGTAGAGGTTGCAGTGAGCTGAGATTGTGCCACTGCACTACAGCCTGGGCAACAGAGCGAGACTCCATCTCAAAAATATTAATAATAGTAATAATTGGAAAATATAAAATATTTCAACAATATCAATAAACTGTTTCCATTTTTAAAAAGTGGGTAAAAACAAAACAGACAAAAGCAAAAGCACATCACAACGAAATAAAAGTTTCAACCAAAAATTATTTACCATAATTTTTTGGATGTTCAAATGGAATATCAATCTCAGCGGATCAAAAACTTAACTCATAATTGCCTTCCAAAATATGCTCGTTTCTCTGTCTGAGTTAGAATGGCAACAGCTTTTGACTAGTAACTAACAATTTTGTTAGACTCATCCTTGATGCTATCTTACTATATACTCCCAAGTCAATAAATAGCAGTTTTCTTAAAGATGTCTCAAAAATGTTAAGATCTCTTTTTTTCTATAACCACATTTCTAAAATTTAGGCTATCATCATCACTCACCTTGAATACCACAGAATGCCATGATCAGTCTCTTCACTTTTTGGCTTGTTCCATTTTAATCATTTTACCAAAGCAATTCTGGTGGAATTTAATCAAGTCCAATAACTTCACTTATTATGGTAAACCATAATACTAGTTTCTAACTGATTTTATATTGATCCATACAGTTAACCATAAGTTGAAACAATTTGTAAAAACTTGTGTTTTCTTGCATGTTCTGCCATGCATCACAACAGTGTCCCAAAATACTTTTGTTTCCTCCCTCCCTTTCTCTTTATTCTTATATCATGCTGAACTTCTGGGCCATCACATATGCCAGTCACCTCTGGGTTGTCATATATGATGTTCCTTCTTTTTTATTTTTGTATTTTTATTAATAACTATTATGGGTATATATAATAGTTGTACATATGTATGGCACACGTGATGTTTTGATATAGGCATAGAAGGTGTAATGACAAAATCAGGGTAATTGAGTTATCCATCACCTTAAACATTTATCATTTTTTTGTGCTAAGAACATTCTAATTTCACTCTTCTAGTTATTTTAAAAACATACAGTAAATCATTACAATCACACCATCGTGCTACCAAATATGAGATCTTATTTATTCTATCTAACTGTATTTTTGTACTTATTAACCATCCCCTTTTCACTCTCCTACTATCTTTTTCTAATATTCTAGATTCACCTAGTTAAATTCTCCTTATCTTCTACCACTAAAGTTGCAGACTTTCGGATGCAAACACAAAGCCACTTTCTTTTCTACCAAATGTCATTTAAATCCCTAGATCACAGCATATGTATTTCCTTATGTATATTCTTGGACACAACTTATGTAGTTATGAAGTTCAGAGACACTTCTCTCTATGCTGTGTATCATTGTATCACCTCAGGAGTTTGAGCAATGTTTGGCATACTGGTCATACGGTAAATATTAATCAAAATTGTACCTCAACTTCCGTAATTCTTACAGTCAATTTCCTCTATAAATAATTAGCACTTCAAATGCTTTCCATTATCTTCAAAACAAAGATTTCTCTCATCACCCTAAAAACTCTTAATAAATAGCGTTACATCTTACTTCATGTGAAATTAAAAATATATCTCAACTTCTAACATACTGATTCTTCTCTTTCTCGGTCCTGTAACAATACAGGTGTTACTGCTTAATTTCTTCTCCTACACTTGGCATTACTTGTCATTCCAGCTTGTTAGACCTGACCTTAATTTATTTTAATTTTTCTCACTAATATCCTTCACAACCATAATTTCAATGAAATAGCATATTTCTTTCTGCCAATTATACATCTTATTTTGATATTAGTCTCCCTCTAGCACCTGTTATCTTTCCTTTTCCTCAAAAATTTTCAGAAATCACTACTTGCACACATGCTCTCTAATTCTAGGGGTTTATTTTTTATTCAACCTTCCACATTTAATTGCTAAATTTGCAATTAGCGTCTGGAAATACAATCTAGTCGGTAATTTTTTTAGTCTCTGCACCTAAGTTGTAGGTACTTGTTATATTGATCATTGATCTTTCTTCACTGAAATACTTTCTACCAAATTTCTGTGTAAGTACATTTATTCTTTTCCTCTGAAAGTTCGAATTATCCTTACTATGTACTTAATTTCTCTTCTCCTCATCTTAAAAAGTCTTAATGCACTTTCCTTGTTTATCTTTTCTTCTCATTCTAAACACTTCCCTTGGTGAATATGCTTAAAACCCACAGCTTTCATTTTACTGTCTTTTTGCTGACAGGTTGCCAAATTGATATCTCTACAACAGATTCCAAAGGAGACTCTATTTTTTTCTTATTTTTAAATTATTTTGGGATATTCTACTTTTAAATATCTCTTTAACTAACCATTTCTCTCATCTCCATGATTCATACTGGATTAGGAGCCACTAACTTTCAACTGCATTACTGAGTCATACTAATCCCCGTAACAGTGTGCTACCTCAATATTCTTCCAAATTGGTTTTAATTGCATAGGTTAAATTAATTTATTTTGCTTACTACTTTAGAACTGTGAAGGGACATGATATCTATTAATGTTATATTGAAATATACAAACTTATATTAAGCAAAATGAAAACATAAGTATCAGGGTGACATATTTTTCCTGTTTCTACTTCTCTCGTATTAGGAATTTGACCATCGTGAAATTGCTGCTTGCTAAGCGTAACATTTTTTAAAAGATTAAATGGGACCATGTATTTAATGTATTTTTGAAAAGTGTAAAATCTTTCACAAGATACAGTCTGTTTTAACTTAAAGCAAGAAAAAATATAAAAGTTTTATGCTAGTTATAATCTTCCAAACATGAATTTGTGTTCTATTTTCCTAGCAATCTAATCTGCATCAACCATTTGTTTCTAATTACATGCAGTCTATTCGTTTGTAAGCAGGACTCCTGAGCATTATTAAGGATTTTCATCATTTTGGTAAGTATCTCATTTCTGCGTATGGTCAGAGCAATTTCAATTAGGGTGTTCTAGACGTGTAACAGGGCAAGTCGTCATGGGTACCCATTGTAACAAATGTCCCTCCATTTATAGTAGGAATATATACTGTAAACACTGTAGTCAGTTGTTGTATTACTATGATAGCTATTACTGTGATAGTTCCAAAATGTGTGTCTTCTATGTGGAATCCAGATAATAAAAGACCTTTAAATTTTAGGCATTATGAATTTAAAAACACTCATCAAATTTCAAATATAAAATTAAATATTATCATGTTAAACAATGATATTAACAAGGATAAAAAAGCATAGTGTCAAAAATCATGATAAAAAACATATGATGTTTGAACATTTGAATAAGGAAGCAGAGGATCAGAGGAATGGTAAAGAAGGGGTAAGTCATTAGTATTAAAACTAAGTTTACAAACATGATACAATATAGAGGTAACCTGTAACGTAAGGTATATTTTCATTTTCAAGTTGTAAAACTTAGGAAATTACACCCCTCCATAAAATATATTTGCATAAATTGATAAAGGAAATTCACAAATATGAGCACATCTATTTTTGTAAGAATGTCCATTATTGTAAAAATCACTATAGACATTAGCCTTGCTTTGACAAAGTTAAAAAAATCCATATCCTGAGAGCTGTTCCAGCAATGCAGAAGCCTTTCAGCATAGAGTGGTTATCTCAGCTCACACGGCTGATAGCTCTGCTAGTGTTGAAAAGCTAGTGCTGGGAAGACAAAAAAAATGTAGCAGTCTTGAAGCTTCAACCCCACTGGCAAATAGAAGCCAATTTTGTGAAAATGCACTAGGAGAAAAGATTCCAGGTAGTAAGTAGGGAATGTCTTACCTTCACACAAGTACATTTTATAGAGACAACATAGAAAGCTGTGTACATTGTCCTTCTTTTGTTCCATCTCTGGATCCTAGACATCTACACTGAGTTATACCTTTAATAAATTGACAATATTACCATTTGATTGATTATTCTGACAATAAATATGGTTTTGCTACTTCTTTTGTGATCCACCCACAAACTATGCAGGATTCCTTGTTGTTGACTAATGGCACACATTCTTATTAAGAGTTCTGAAGGAAGAAATATAAAAGAATGTCAAATGATTCATCATCACATTATCAGCCAGCTGTCTGTCACTTATGTTCAGGGACAGTATTTTTATCTCCTAACATTTGAAACTTTTAAAAGACAGCTGAAATTTTGTTCCCAAATGTGTAAAAACATCTTAAAAAATGAGTTGTCATGTATTATTATCTATTCCTTCTCCATGGCCATTTTAATAAACCCATCAATATTTATTGAGCACACATTATCAGCCTAGTTCTAACCTAGAAATCTTTAGAGACGCATAAGAAACATAATACCATGTCCTTGATTTTCAAAACGTAACTTTCATCTCAAGGACAACATGGGTCATCAAGCAATAGAACATGAGTACTAAGCATTAGAATGATTAAAATAAATATATCTAAGAACACAGCAGAGAAAAAGCAATAAACCCTGGAATAGTTAAGTTGAAAAGGTCAGTGATAGAAGGAAATGTGAGCATGAACTTGAAAAATGGTTATAATTTAAAGATGAGTGTGTCCCATGGGTTGATATTTTAGGTTGGGGGAACATTAAAGGCAAGGTGATTAGCATAAATTCAAATAAAAATTAACTATTTACTGCATAAATAGTACGTACAAGCTCCAAGACACAACACAAGGGAGAGGTACAGGCCCTGTGTACTGAGAACATACAGGAAAAATATTTTAGTGTGGTCATCAAAGCATTATAGTTCAGTAAGTAAAATGGACTATAAAACACAACATACAGGAACTAACACAGAGTAAGGAAGAAAGGAAAATCTTCCAGTAATGTAAGAAAAAAATAGATGATTTACTGGATGACTATATGTTCTCTCAAAATTATTGGTGTCAATTTCATGCAGTAAACACAATTACAAAGGCAGAATGCTCTGCCAGTGCGTGAGAGATGAAGGTCATCAGGAAGGCAAAACTGGATCTCAGAGCATTAAGGGTGTTGTGGGAATGGAGTACGCAGTAAAGGGTAAGAGCTAGTGACCAGGTGATAAAACCATTTAATGTCATGGTAAAGTATTTCAATTTTATTTTTAAGACACTTGAGAGTCCTTGAAGGATTTTTATGAGAGGAATGATATTTTCATTTTGAAGATGAATCATGCTTTTTTTTTTGCTTCTGTATTCCAAATATTCTTTTCCTATACTCTTTTTATGCATGATCTCAAGGAATTATGGATATCGAATTAGCATTGTTAAATTATTCTTCCATTATTACTGTGGACACCGTCAGTGTACAAAATGAGTAGGAAAGAGGAATTTTAACGTCTTCTTTGGAAAGCTAACAACCAATTAGAGGATATAAATGATATGCATACAGCATTGAAGAATGTTTAAGATAGGATAAAGAGACTTCTTTGTAGATTGTGAAATAAAAGTGTAAAGATGATATAAAAAGAAGGTGAAGACAAACAAACACTTATAATATCAATTTCTTTATGAATTTTATAGAGCCTGCCCAATTCAGAAGTTCACACTTAAGTTCATTAGCAACTTTATTCATATAATTATTTTTCAC
Source organism: Pongo pygmaeus (assembly GCF_028885625.2). Classification (NCBI taxonomy): domain Eukaryota; kingdom Metazoa; phylum Chordata; class Mammalia; order Primates; family Hominidae; genus Pongo; species Pongo pygmaeus. The sequence goes on along the minus strand of NC_072387.2, from coordinate 95,646,495 downwards.
TGTGAGTGAAAACTTTCTTACAAAAACAGCAAGCATATCTAAAACAATATTGTGTTTCCTTTAACAAAAACATTATTCTAGCAAATAATTTGCACTTAACGTGGTGCAGGTGCCAGAGTTTTTGTGCTGTTGACGATGATTCACAGAGCTTAAACACTTTTTATACAGTAAGTTTAGGTTTATTGTCAGTATAGCTTTGATATTTCCACAAAAATATTTTATATGTTCTTCAACAATTCTGACACTGATATTTCAGCCCATAATTTTTCTGAAGTTCTAAGCTATTTTTTTAGAAATGTAAAAAATATTTATCATTGTCAAATGAGTATAAAATAGTATTAATTAATAGATGTGTTTGTTTTTTATTTAGGATACTGCCATTTACTTCTTTCAGCCCCCATATTTTCTTGTTAACCACTTTATTCTTTTCTTTAGCCTGAATTAAAGGTTTCCCTATGTTTGGATAGATAGTAATCTGGTAAACAGGCAGGCTAGCTACACTACACTTGGACATATATTTTCATGTGAGCCATAGAAAATAAACCTTAGCTTTGAAAAATGGCCAGTGTGAATTTTTTTTTATTATTATACTTTAAGTTTTAGGGTACATGTGCACAACGTGCAGGTTTGTTACATATGTATACGTGTGCCATGTTGGGGTGCTGCACCCATTAACTCATCATTTAGCATTAGGTATATCTCCTAATGCTATCCCTCCCCCCTTCCCCCATCACTGGCCATCAGAGAAATGCAAATCAAAACCACAATGAGATACCATCTCACACCAGTTAGAATGGCGATCATTCAAAAGTCAGGAAACGACAGGTGCTGGAGAGGATGTGGAAAAATAGGAACACTTTTACACTGTTGGTGGGACTATAAACTAGTTCAACCATTGTGGAAGTCGGTGTGGCGATTCCTCAGGGATCTGGAACTAGAAATACCATTTGACCCAGCCATCCCATTACTGGGTATATACCCAAAGGATTATAAATCATGCTGCTATAAAGACACATGCACACATATGTTTATTGTGGCACTATTCACAATAGCAAAGACTTGGAACCAACCCAAATGTCCAACAATGATAGACTGGATTAAGAAAATGTGGCACATATACACCATGGAATACTATGCAGCCATAAAAAGTGATGAGTTCATGTCCTTTGTAGGGACATGGATGAAGCTGGAAACCATCATTCTCAGCAAACTATCGCAAGGACAAAAAACCAAACACCGCATGTTCTCAATGATAGTTGGGAATTGAACAGTGAGAACACATGGACACAGGAAGGGGAACATCACACACCGGGGACAGTTCTAAGCTATTTAAATAAGAAGCTGAGGGAAAAGGTAATACAAACAATATAAAAATCACTTCAACTAGGCACCCACTTACTACTCATAGTAATGTTGAGAATCTCAAAAAGACCTGGTGAAAAACATAGGGTACATGTTCACATTGCTTCAGGAAAATACACAGATTTGGCAAAAGACTAAGCTAATGCCAATGACATGTAAATTAACATTGGCTTTTCACATGTTTCTACTTAATATCAGAGACAAGAAATTAAATAGGAGGAGTGCAGAAGTAGACATTTCTCATCGAGATAGCTTTAGAAGGAGAAGCCAAACATAGGGTTTTATGTATATTTGTCCTCCCTGCAAGATCTAGACTGCCAACACTGAGCCTCATAGGCTAGTCAGCTGGGTAAATAAAAAATGTGCCGTGTTGTGATACTATCTTCACAATTAAGAATACCACTATATTGCATTGTATTTATGTCATCCCTTCTTTCTCATAAAAAATAAACAAAATGTTTTGCCTTTACTTATTAAATAATTTTTTCTTTAAAATATGAAAGAGCTGATTGAAAAGCTAGCTATCTCTATATCAATACATACATGCATATTTAGAAATAATACATGTTAATTTACAAGTATTTCCAGATTATAATATATTGCCTCTATATTCTTCTTAAAGAATTTTAACAAGTTATTCACAATTGCTGAAAAACATATCATGATAAATATATTTTCTCAAATGTTAAATATTAATTTCTATTTAAAATGACTGTGAAAACAAAAATCTTTATATTTTTGAATAAGAAATTTTCAGGAAACATTTTAATTAAGAAAATCAATTGACATAAAACTTGCCTACAAATAGGAAAAGTACCTATAATACATCATAAAGATGAAATTTTAACCAAATATAGTGTTAGAATCTATGATTTCCATACATTTTAGGATGATATATAAATCTTATCCTTTGTTTTATAGAGACCAGTTTATTCACACTGAGCAACACATTTTTCATTTGAGAGTAAACATCTCCCTCTTCTGGAATTTGTATTAAATTCAGGAATCAAAAGATTTTATTTAAAAAGCTTAACAATTTCAGTTCACCATGTACATATATTTGAAAGCTTATCAATAGGTTTTATATATAGTAATTGCTCATCAGAGCTTTCAAATTCTATGCAATATAGATTTTATTCATTTAACATTTTTTGCTCATTAATTATAATTTTACTCTTTATTGTTATCTTAAAAGTTTAAGTGAGCAATTCAAATAAGATTTACTAATAATTAGGAATATATGCTAATAAACAGTACATATTTATTTTTATATCTAATGTCATATGTGTGCACTTTGAATTTCGTTCACCTTCATGGTTTTCAGTGAGTTTTTTTGTTATGTTTATTCAGAAAAAGCTCACCCATTAAGTCACAATGAAAATAAATATAGAAGTAATTTTTAAAGTAAACTTAAATACAAAATAATCAAAATACTAAGAACTTTTTTTTCATTTCCCTACCCAAAATTTCAAGACCTCTCAAATATAGCATATATAAAAACATGGCTTTGAGATCTACCTTTTTCATGTTTTAAAATTTTTACTTCTTTAACCCAAAACTGCATGTATTAAAAATAATGAATAGAGCATTTAAAATAAAAATCTGCAAAATCATCCTCAGAAGCCTTAAGAAAACATATTTTTGATATATAATCATAGACTTTCCTAATAATTTCAAAAGATTTATGGGGTAATAAAATCCAAAATCTGTTAAAATATTTTAAAAATTCTTATCAGAAACAACTTTTGTTGCTCTCTTAATTACCATGTGATGACCTGCATCAAAATCATATATCTTATAAAATTATACACACGTATTCTTATTCTATAAAAACATTGGCATATAAACCTGCAAATAAAGATATCCAAAGTGATACCGTTGTTCTAATGTTAAAGAAACTTTAAAGTATATTTTCTATTGACCAAATAGAAGTGAAAGAAGACATGACTAATTATATTGTTAGGAAATTTGTTTTGGAAACATGTTAAAAAATTATTTGTAATAATTCTTACTACTCATTTTGCTGTCACCTGAAACAGCCAAACATTTTTTTCAGCAAAAGGAAAATAACAAAACTAATAAACTACAGATTAGCCATCACATACTATAATAAACTGTAATTCCACAATCACAGAAGCAATAACACACAATAAGTCAGATTGGTTTGCTCTAACGTTCTTACTCCGAAGCTATTAAGCTTACCTACCATTGGGACAATTTTATCAGTAGATATAGATATTGGGTGTCTTTTGATCCTGTTTTCTCAGTTTGTGTCACTAGTTTAGCAGATGGCAATGAGATAGCTCCAGCCATAGACGAAGCAAGAGGAAAACTCTTTCCTAGTAGAAATGCTTATCTTTGTTCCAAGCTTCTCAATTAATTCCTGAAGAGGTGTCAACTCATCCTTATCAGCAGATTGAGCTCTTAAACAAAGAAAATTAAGTACTTAAGAAAGTGTTGAAGTGGGCTTCCTCTGCTTTTGCATCACAGAATCAATGAGCTGCTGATAAATACAGGTATAAACTCTAAACAAACACTTGAGAATAAATAGACTTTGTTACAAAGATTTTGGGAAATGGGACAGTAATGTTAGAAGGAAAATGAGTATCATCAAGCTGATTTAGAATCAAAGTCATCAAAATAATGCATGCATTTTAGAAGAGTATATTTGATTGGCTTTTTAATATTAATATTACCTGCCAAATAATATTTATATTTTGGATATGCAGACACAACTGGATGGCTTGCTCCAGGAGATAATTCTTTAATATTCTGGTAGAAAAATCCACATTGTTGCATGTGATCCATTCACTGAAGCCGTCTGCCTCTGGCAATATAACAACTTGTCTCAAATTCCACTTCCTGGTGTTGTCTTTGCATTTTTTAAGAATTTATAGTGAGGAAACGCTTCAGGGATATTCTTCTCTTCTTAAAAGTTTTAAATGAGCTGCTGTTGAAGAGGAAGCTCATCTTCTCTCTTCAGGAGAGAGAGGAGGGGCAGACTGTTCTCAGAGCACCGCAGAAGCCCACATGGCTGTGGCTGGCCAGGTCTCACCAAAGGCCTCCATAACAACTGTTTCAGTACTGACTGAGTGGTTAAGTTAAATATTAAAAGCCAGTGCCCTTATACAAAGGCTGGAATTAAACAAACGCCCACCAAGAGTTTTGACTAGGCCTTTCCTGAGCTTTAAAGCATGAGAAAATAATGAAGGAATTCTTAACAGGACCCATTTATGAATAAAGAAGTTTTATTGGGGATCTGAAGAAACTCCCCAGGCCTCCACAAACAAGTTTACTGGAGGCCTGAAGGAAATCCCCAAATTCCCATGATTTAGCAGGAGACAAGATAAGCGTAATCACCCAAGCACCTGGACCCATTTAGATTAAGTAAATGTATTGAGGCTACAGAGGAAAGTCTTCAAGATTCAGACCTTAGTTAGAGATTAAAAGAAGTTAATCATTTATGTTTTTAGATGAATGCACACTTACATGTAGACATATAGCTTAGGAGGTATATAAACTCTGGAAAACTGTAATTTTGAGCTGGTCTGGAGATAATTTCCAGGCCTTCTCCCTGTAACTGGTTACAGAAATAAAAACTCTCTTCCTCCCCCATTTCATCTGCATCTCGTTATTGGGCCGCAAGAAATAGCAGCCCAACCCTCAGTTTGGTCCAGGAACATGGTCACTTATCTAAGCTGGGGTCCAACTGGTTTAGGGTGCAGTGGCTGCCCCCTCACCTCACCAACTACAAACATAGACCCAGCTATAATTTATGATCTTACTTGTATGCTCATAAAGAAAATAATACAACCTATGAGTTTGATTTTTCAGAAATTACTTTCTTTCATTTTTTTCTTTTTTTTTAAGATACAGGTCTCTGTATCACCCAGGCTGGATTGCAGTGGTGTGATCATAGCTCACTCTAGCTCTAAACTCCTGGACTCAAGGGGTCCTCTGGAGTCACTGGGGTTACAGGTTGAGCCACCACACACAATATATTTTCTTTATATTTCTTGTAGTTTTACAATTCTACTTTTATGCACGTATAAGAATATGAAATAACATATTGAATAATAGTAATAACTTTTGGAAACTCATCTTTATAAATATGTAATATGTTATGCTGTAGTTCATGTGTAGTCATCTTTGCATAGTTCATTTAAAATTAATATATAGTGCCAAACTGTATGCCATTCTCAATAACATATTTCCTGTTTTATTTTTATTTAATTAATGCATTTATTTATTTATTTTAGTACAAATAATGTTGCCTTGCAAATTATCTTACAGATATCCTGCTATTGATAGCAATAGGAAACAGACAAATTCCTAGGCAGACAGGGACAGGTCCCAGTGAAACCCAACCTTCAACTCCCAGACAGCCTGAAGCCTGGAAGGTGAGCTGCCACTTAAGGGTGCAGTCCACAACTGGAGTGAAAATTTCCTCAATGCCTTTTAGCCAATGGAATGATGCTTTTTCCAGACCTGTGCATGGTCGACTCAGCACACACACCCCCATTCTGAGCCCATAAAACCCCCAGACTCAGCTTCAAAGACAGCTACCTGCTTTTGGGCCCCTTCTTACACAGAGTGCTACCTACTTCAGGTCACCTCTCATTGTCCAGAGCGTTTCTGTCACTAAGTAAAATTCTTTTCTTCCTTGCTCACTCTCCATTGTTTGTGTAAGTCATTCTTCTTGGTTGCAGGACAAGAACCCAGAACTCTCAAATGGTGGACGTGAAAAGAGCTGTAACACATTCTCTTGCTCGCCCAGCTACAAGAGTGAAAAAAATTGCTGAGCACCATATACCCCATCCACCAAGCTGTGGATGGAGGGACCGAATGAGCTGTAACATGACCCCATTCACCAAAGCTGCAGGTGGAGGAGATGAATGAGAGCTATAACACTTCCTGGGGGCTCAGGCAGAAGCTGTAGCACCCCTTGGGTCTAGGTGGCTGCTCGCATCTTCAAGTTTTCAGGCACTGCCACTGCATCCCCCTCATCCAGACACCGGTGCCCAGTGCAGAAGCTGGTTGAGGCATGCCCAGACCAGCCACAGGCTGAGCACAGAGCTGTGATGGTCGCAGAGTCTGGGGTAATAGTGTGAGCCATGTGAAGCCTGCATGGGGCTGAGTGGGCGGAGGAAGCCCTGTGGCCCAAGTGAAGACTGAGAAGAAGCACCTCCAACCATGGAGATTTCCAGCTGGCAAAGTGGCACCAAGAGAATCCTGTGTCACCATATGAACTAAATTTAATCCAAGATGAATTGTATTTGTAAAAAATTGTATCAGTTTCTATCACAACTTACAATGCATAAGATATCTGCATGTTCAACATCAATGTTGCCACTTTAAATTATAAAGTGTTTTCATTTTTATACTCCTGATTAGATTTGAGGTAATTTTTCTTGATCAATTCTGTATTTCATCACTTCTTTTTATGACATTTTATCTTCCACAAGCTTTTTTGTTAAATCATAGCATGCATAAAAGAAAATGCACAAATTATACGAGAACAGCTTGATGAGATTTAGCAAATATAAGTGTAACCAACACAACATTTAAAAACCACAACACTATCAGCTTTTCAAAAGTCCCCTGCGTTTCCTTTTTCCATTCCTACCCTTTCCTACTTCCTAAAACAAGCCCATATGGCTTAGTTTACATTTTCCCTCATTTGAAAGCTATAAAAATAGAACACAGTATTTTTGTGTTGTTTCTTTTATTCCACAGGTTAAGAAAAAAAATGCATATATCCTGGGATATGTGGTATTCAATTCTGTTGGGTTTGTACAATTACAGGGTCATAATTACAGGGTCATATAATGTGGGTATATTTAATTTTAGGAGATATGATCATCTTTCCAAAATGGTTGTACTAAATTTTATACCCATAGCAGCATATATTACCTATTACTAGATTAAGACAGTGATCCCCCTATAAGTAGTTTGTTACAGCATTTTAAAGTTGTCATCAATTATTATAAATATTGACTGTATTTCATTAAATATATTATCTGCATTCATTGAAATAAAATTTTCTCTTTTTTTCTATTGATGTGGCAAATCACATTGCCCTTTCCCCAAATTATTCATTAAGAAAATAATCAATTCAGAAAACTAGTACAATGAACAACTATGTAACTTTTACTCATTTTCACCAAAGATGAAGATTTTGCCACATTTGCTCTGTCTCTCTCTGTCTCTGTTTCTCTCTGTGTGTCAGCTAATACATTTTCTTTGCTGAAACTTACATTGAGCATTGCATATATTTCCACCCATCTACATTTTCATGACATTGACTTGTTTGTTTGTTTTTTGTTTTTTGAGACAGAGTCTCACTCTGTCTCCAGGCTGGAGTGCAGTGGCACGATCTCAGCTCACTGCAACCTCCACCTCCTGGGTTCAAACAGTTATTCTGCCTCAGCCTCCCGAGTAGCTAGGACTACAGGCGCACGCCACCATGCCGGGCTAATTTTTTGTATTTTAGTAGAGACAGGGTTTCACCATGTTGCCCAGGCTGGTGGTGAACTCCTGAGCTCAGGCAATCCGCCTGCCTCGGCCTCCCATAGTTCTGGGATTACAGGTGCAAGCCACTGAGTAGAATCCAGTTTTCTTGAATAGACATTTTTTAAGTAAAAAGCACTATTCCATACTTAAAATAAACACACCTTAGTTGTGATGAATTATCCTGTATAGGCCAAGTACTCCTCCCTTATCCACAGGGAATACAGATCCAAGTCCCCAGTGGACGCCTGAAACTGTGGATAGTACCAAACCCTATAGATGACATTGCATTTTGATCCGATAACAGAGACAGCTCCTAAGTGACTAAGAGGCAGGCAGTGTATACGGCATGAAAACACTGGACAAAAGGACCATTTCCATCCAAGCAGAAGGAGGGGGACAGCAGAAGTTTTTATCACACTACTCAGAATGTTGCATGGTTTAAAATTTAAGACTGTTAATTTCTGGAAGTTTTGTTTAATATTTTCGGACCATAATTGACCACAGGTAACTGAAACCATGAAAAGCAAAACTGTTGAATAATAAGGGACTACTTTATTCCAGAAATCAGCTACCAATAATCATTTAAAATTATTTTGTCTATGTTCAAAAAAGTGATGACCTGTAATTTTTCTTTCATGTAACATTTTTATCAAGTTTTGATGTCAGAATTATGCAGACACCACCAAAGGAGCTGTGAAATGTCTCTTTTTTCTCTGGAAGAAAGTTAAATATATGCAATTTATTCTCAAAATATTTGAAGTAAACCAATGATAAAGTTATCTGGACTTGGGAGTTTCTCGATGAATTCTTAAAATTATACATTCAATTTCTAATAAATATATGTAGGGCTATTCATAATTTATATGCTTTCTTTATCATTTTCTTTTTTCCCCTAGGAATTTGTCCATTTCAACTGAGTTTATAAAATTACTTATAATAAAGTTATTTGTATTCTGTTATCACATCTTTAATGTCTTTAGATCTTTGGGAATTTCTTCTTTTTACTTACCTAAGTCATTTATGCCTTTTTAAGAATTTAATAATCCAAAGGGAATATCAATTTTATTGATCTTTTCAAAGAACAAATTACATTTTGTTTTTCTTCACATTGAATTATTTTATAATTTACTAATTTTAATTTCTATTCTATTAACTTATTATTTAAGTTTAATACGTGTTTTTTAATTCTACCTAGATTCTTGAGATGGATGGTTAGCTCATTAGTTTTCATCACATTACATTGTAATAAATATAATTAGAGCTATAGATGTGTCCAACAATATGACTGGAAACAGTGGAATAGTGAGTTTAGGAAACTATTCCATTTCAAAAGAGGTGCATTAATTATTTATATTAGCTCTTCCTCAAGTGCAAACATTCCAAATTATAACATGTTGTAGAGAGCTGTATGATAAAATTAATAAACATTATTAATTTTTGTGGAAATCATATACAATGACATGATCAATTATAATACACTTTATTATAAATTATAAATGAGTTAATGACATTCTTCATTTTTGGCTATAATCAAAAGTAGGATAAATTAAACATTACAATTCTCTATAATGTTTGTAATATCTAAATTATTCATTGCACGAGTAACCCCAACACTCTGTTTTCTTATGCCCCTGGAGGAGTAGTATCGCCATTCTGTTGGGAGAAGGCCCCCCAAAATCTGGCCATAAACTGGCCCCAAAACTGGCCATAAACAAAATCTCTGCAGCACTGTAACGTGTTCATAATGGCCCTAATGCCCAAGCTGGAAGGTTGTGGCTTTACAGGAATGAGGGCAAGGAACACCTGGCCTGCCCAGGGCGGAAAACTGCTGAAAGGCATTCTTAAGCCACAAACGATAGCAAGAGCGATCTATGCCTTAAGGGCATGTTCCTGCTGCAGTTAACTAGCCCAACCTATTCCTTTAAGTCGGCCCATCCCTTTGTTTCCCATAAGGGATATTTTAGTTAATTTAATATCTATAGAAACAATGCTAATGACTGGTTGGCTATTAATAAGTATGTGGGTAAATCTCTGTTCGGGGCTCTCAGCTCTGGAGGCTGTGAGACTCTTGATTTCCCACTTCACACCTCTATATTTCTGTGTGTGTGTCTTTAATTCCTCTAGCGCCACTGAATTAGGGTCTCCCTGACCGAGCTGGTCTCAGCACCGTTCTATGAAAAGCTTGTTACATTAAAAAAAAAAAAACAACTATTACCTTTATATATAGTTATCAACATTAATGTTCAGAAATTGCATCTCTCTGGAAATTATTTTTAAAAGAAAGATAAATGCATATTACAAATTTGGACAAATACTTCCATTTCTTTTAGGTCCAGCCTGAAGAAAAGTCCCAAGCTGTGAAACAATTGAAATATTCAAATTTAGGGCAAGATTCTTTGTTATTCTAAGTTTATCACAAACTTTAAACCAATAGAAGTTTTCTATTGTGAACCAAAATAGGTATTATAGTAAATCATCATCATTGTCCCACAAATTGTCTCCCTACTAATGATGACTAAACTGTCAACATTTGCATTAAAGCCTATCTGAAATTTTATTCATCATATTAAAAAATAAGTTTTTTTCTTCGTGAAATTAACATTTAACATAAACAAAGAGTGAAATGCTGAATTACAAATAATAAGATTTCTTAACTCTAGGTATTTATTTTTTCTTGGGAAAATACCTTACATGAAATAACAAGTAATACATTGTTTGTTCTCTTACTAAGTATCTAGTAGAGATGTTTTAGAAAATTATCATGTCCTGAAGGACAGCAGAAAACACAGAAAAAAGAGCTGAGGAAATTATAATTAGCTGCATCATTATAAATTGCCTTGTTTATTATAATAGTCGGTTAGATCTCATTTTTCAAAAGCTCAGTACAGGGGCAGACCTTCAGAAAGCACATCTTATGTATATTACATCTGATCTTACTTGGACAAGGTGTATGGCATTCACTTTCTAAAGAGTATATTTGAAACTCTCAAGAGTTCTTAATTTATATATTTTTAAATGTAGAAATGGAAATAAAAACAAGATGTAGTTAAGAAAATGATTTGCAGTAATTGGTTTCATGCTATCAAATCTTTTTATTTTGGTATAAATTTACTTTCTAAAGCATAAATTGCAGAATACTTTTCATAATGCCTTGAAAATATTTTAAAATATTATCTTATATGCAGTCTAACAAGTGTATAACAATGGTGTATTAGTCAGGATTCTCCAGATAAACAAAAGTGGAAGGGCAAAAAGGACAAACTCCCTCTATCAAGCTCTTTTATAAGGGCACCTGATCCCATTCATGAAAGAAATGTCCTTTCACATAATCATATCTTAAGTTTCTCACAAATTAATACTTTCACATTGACAACACCTGAAATTTGGAGGGGACACAATTCAAACCATAGCACCTACCTTTTAATCAAGTTCCTATACCTTTTTTACTTCTTTCCAATTTTTAATATCTATTTAGGGTATATATTAAAAATTCTAAAGTGAAGTAAACTAATTAATCTTATAATTCCATGATGTCACATCAACACATTCAATCTTGGAATATGTTTTAAAATATATGCTTTTCTATGGACCTTTATGTATGAAACTTAGTAGGAAATATCATCAGTTTGTTATCTTAAGTTTGTTTTAATCATTAGAATGCAATGTTCTCACAGAGCACCTGACATTTTGGCACTCATTGCACATGTGCCAAAAAATGACTGAGCCAGAGAATGAAGAAATATTACTAGATAATGTATAGATAAATAATACAGTAGAAACTTTAAAATGTTTAAGGTAGCAGGTTTCTCCTGTATTCCTAGGGTCTCAGGCATTACAAAAATCACTACAGAAGCACCTTGACTTTCAACGGGGTTAAGTCCTGTAAACCATCATAAGTTGAAAATATTTTAAGTTGAAATGACTTAATGCATGTAACCCACTATCATAGACTTGCCGGGTCTACCTTAAACATGCTCAGAACATTTACATTAGCCTATAGTTGGACAAAATCACCTCACACAAAGGCTATTTTATAATAATGTTAAATATCTCATACAATTAATTGAATACTCTACTGAAAGTGAAAAACAAATGTTTGTATGAGTGGTCAAAGTATGAGTTCTGCTGAATGCATATTGCTTTAGCGCACACATAATAAAACCAAAAAATTCTTAGTCGAACTACTGTTAAGTCCAGGACCTTGTATATTTCTTTGAAAGAATCATTAGGCTAGGGAGTTTCTTTGAATATGCTTTATAAATTTCTAGAGGTTGCTGTGACACATGTCAACAGTAAACCTGGGAATAAAATATTACTAAAAATATAGTTGTGTTATACAAATCTCTTAAATTTTTAAAGTTTAAGTGTCAAATTTGAAAGTTAGAATTATTATTATCCAAAAAAGACACTAAAATTATTGAATAGTGGATAAAGAGATATATGAAAGAACAGAGATCCTGTGTAATATAGTCTTTGAAACATAAGCCTCATAATTGTAGATTTAAATTATCCTTACTATATGGGTAATCATTTGTCATGAGCCTACACATCACTTACAAACAATCCTACTGTTTTATTAACAACAGTGAGGGCTATGCAGATATATTATAGTCTATTATAGAAAAGTCATATTATGGGTCAATGACAGTGCTTGGCAATGGCAGAAGGCAAAGATATTCCTAATTTTCAAATTTATACATGTCCTTATAATAGTAATCATAAAATATGAAAAACATAAGCAGGTAGAAATAGATCTAGTGATGCTTTAAACTTATACATTATTAAAAACTTCCAACATTAGAGGACAGTTTAAAGTACAGTTTAAAATTCTGAATATAAGTTAAATATAGATAACTGAATTGAATTTATAAAATGCTTTAACAATTTGAGTATCTGTTAAGCATTACTTTAAAAATCTTTACAATAAAATATAACAAAAAGATATTACAAAATTGATTTACTATGACATCACTGCTAAATAATAGCTTATGGCTGAAATTTTTCAAATTGAAATGATTTTAAGAAATTAAATAATTAATGTTCTTATGTTTTTTATCACAATCTCTATAATTTAGTGAGCTAGTAGGTTAGAACTTATATATATTACGAGATTCTCAAAAAGATTCTATCTGTGACTCAAGTAAGATAAGTGAATTTATGCCATTACAAATTCCATAACGACATATTTCTGTAAACTCTGTGCCTCAAGTATTTTATTGTCTGCGTACCCAATCAGACCATGATTTACTGAAGTTTTACTTTCCTTATCTTTAAGTAGGTTTAATATATGTATAATAGAGCAAGGACATTTGCCATATATATTTATGATTGTCAGTTATTGTAGTCTATATCCTTTGTAACAAAGTAAAATGGCTTTATCTGTCAGAAAGAAGAAAAATGATTTTTATATTTCAAGGGTGAAAATATGCATTTTATGAGGCAAGGAACAAGTCTGTTGAAACCAATTGAAAGAGACTTTAATCTGTAAGGGAAATACACATTTTATTTTATTTTTATGGTTTGTCACTTTTATACTTAGATGATGAATCCTGATAAAACCAAGAACAGTTTCATACCTCTTGTTGATTTTTATTTCCTCTAAGTCAGAAAAGCCAAATCCCTTTTGATTTATTTATTTAATTTTTTTTGCTTTTGAAATAACAATTTTTAAGCAAATGGTTAAGAAGCAGAAACCGTCCCTAATGAGAAAAAATGGTGGACAAAATTAAAGCTACAAGAAAAAAATGTCCCTGGTTAAGAAGTGAAATTGCTGTAGCACCCATTCTGCTTGTAGAATGACATAGCTAGATGATATTTGCACAAGAAGTCCAACAGGAGTTTGGATGTAGTTTGATGCAGAATGTTTCCATAATGTTTCACGATATCACTTGCAGAAATCCAATATTAAAATGGCTCATGTATGTTGGCAAGTGCCACATTAAGAATGGAATTTTTTAAAGGTAGCTGATCGAACTGATTATTGACTTGTCTTCTTATTCCTTAAAAAATAAATGTCACTTTTTTATTGATAAATGGAGCCTAATTAAACTAAAGAGCTTCTGCACAGCAAAAGAAACTATCAACAGAACGAACAGGCAACCTACAGAGTGGAGGGAGATCCTTGCAATCTATCCACTTGAAAAAAGTCTAATATCCAGAATCTACAAGAAACTTAAACAAATTTACAAAAAAAAAAATCCATTTAAAAGTGAAAGGACATGAGCAGACACTTCTCAAGAGGAGATATTCATGAGCCAACAAATATGATAAAAAGCTCAACATCACTGATTATTAGAGAAATGAAAATCAAAATCACAAGGAGATACTACCTCACACCAGTGAGAATGGCAATTACTAAAAAGTCAAGAAACAATAGATATACAACATCAATGTGGTGGAGACATGCTTTCTTGGAACTGAAGAACTTATGAAATAATGTTTTGCCCAAGAGAAAACTGCTTTGCACACTTTGTTAGTGAACTCCTGCTGTGAATTAGAAGATGTAGGTATACCTCTTGGCAAAGAATTGCAAATGGAGACAGTATTCATGATTACAATGAATGGTACTGCTTATATTTTGGTGGAATCACTTTGTCCTGTTCTCTCACAGAAATTATTGCCACTGGTCACACTTGATCTTTCAGCTTGTAATTATTTAGGAGAAGTCTGTCTCTGTCATTAAAACATGATTTCTTTAAAGTCAGAGACATTGTCTTATTCTTCTTGACATTTCTATCACCTAATGAAATGCACATTAATTATTGGATATCAAAAAAATAAATCAATTTAATCTTATCACCCTTTAAAAAAAAGAATGATTTTTAAAATAATATATTAGACAAAAGCAAATATATAAAAACCTTATGCAAATTTACTTTTCAATCTAGGACACTATGAGCTTTCTGGGTCTCAGATATCTTACCTTAATAAATGAAAGGGATAATAGAAAATTTCTAAACTCTAATCAATGTCTATATTTAAATATCTAACAGTTATGGAAAACAAGGAGAAGCAAGTCACATCTTACATGGATGGCAGCAGGCAAAAAAAGAACTTCTGATGGGAAGCTCCCCCTCATAAAACCATCAGATCTCATGAGACTTATTCACTATCATGAAAACAGCATGGGAAAGAACTGCCCCCATGATTAAATTACCTCCCACTGGGTCCCTCCCACAACACATGAGAATTCAAGAAGAGATATGAGTGGGGATACAGCCAAGCCATATCAACTACTAAACAAAAAGAATGCTTAATTATGCTAGATCTAGATAAGAAAATAATATTTTAAAATTGATACATACCTAAATGTATTTTTATACCCTTTACCAGAGTCTGAAACAATATTTGGAACTTCATGGGTAGAATTATCAATCACTCCTCAGTTTTGATGACGGCTGGCTTCAAATTGGTTAAAATATGAGAAAGGCCAGGACAGAAAGAGAAGATAGTTCAATAGTACACTTAAAAATTACTAGTTAGTGACACTATGTAAGGACAATAAACCTTGGTTTGCCATTTCATTCTTATAATGCTTCAGTGTTGTGCAAGGAGGTGAGTCTTTTCAGCTTTCCCTTCCAATGTATGAAAGTTCATGGTCCTAAGAGTGATCTCTAACACTGAACCATTCTAATTGTATGTACCAAGAGCAAAGAAACAAGCAAGGATGTAAAAACCTCATTTAAGATTTGTTCTCCACTAAACTACTACTTTATGTTGCAGCTTGTAGCCCACCACATATTGTTTAAATATATCAAATTATTTTTATTGAAGTTTAGGGATACAAAATCACCATATAAAAACATTCAAGCTGAGAGTCAAATCAAGAACACAATTCAATTTACAATAGCCACCAAAAAATTAAATTAAATACCTAGGAATGCATTTAACCAAGGAGATGAAAGATATCTATGAGAAGTACTAAAAAACACTGCTGAAAGAAATCAGAGATGACACAAACAAATGGAAAAATATTTTATGCTCACGGATTGGGAAAATTAATATAGTTAAAATGGCCATGCTGCCCAAAGCAATCTACAGAATCAACACTATTTTTTTATCAAACTACCACTGTTATTTTTCACAGAATTAGAAAACACTATTCTAGAATTCATATAAAAGAAAAAAGACTTGGAATAGCCAAAGGAATCCGAAGCAAAAAGAAAAAACTTGGATGCATCATATTACTGAACTTCAAAATATACTATGAGGTGACAGTATTTGCTGCAGGAAACAGAAATGTTATTTTGTTTGTTCCAACGCCTGAAGAAATAAATCAGGTTGATTCTTGAATTAAATACAATTAGAAACCCACCAATATTTATTTTTAGAAAAATGTAAAATGTACAGTGGTGGCACACATGAATTAATTGATTTCATATGAGATTTAAAATGTAAGGATTTATCCATTAATTTAACCATATATTTATGTGTAGAACTATTAGTATTATATAATCACAACATCATAGAAGAATGATTGAAAAGGCTTTTTTTTTAGAAGTTCAAAGAATAGAGAGATCTTATCCAGTTAAAATAATTTCCAAGACCTATATATTGTTCAAAGTAAAGAATTATGGACAGATGAAATTTAAAAGAAAATCGCTAAGAAATACCCAAGTAGATAAAAGATACTTTTGGATTTACAATTTATTTAATTGCAAATAAAAAGTTGGGGTCCTATGATTTTTGGTAATTGTTATCATTTGATTTGCATCTTGATACATTGAGAGTTTGTCATTTTTTTTCTATGAGTGTGAGAAATTATTGTGTTTCTCCTACTAGGACATTTGAACCCAAGATGTATTGTTTATTAATTACATTGTAAAAATATGCTATATTTCTATTAACAATCAATTACGTATAGATGTGTTAAAAAATTCTACTCTCATGTTAGATCTGCTCTTTATGTTTATTATTTTTAATATAGGCTTTACAAATTTGGAATATTATTTTTTGCTGCATTACACATACAATAAGTAGGTCTTTCTACCAATTTATAACTTTGATCACTACGAAGAGTATTAATCAGGGTCCCAGAAGAAATATATGACACATTCAAACTAAACAATATGAAAAATGTTTAATAAAAAAGACTACAGTGGATTCCTGAACAATATGAGTTGGAACTATGTGAATCCACTTAGTGATTTTTTTTTCAATAAAACTTAACACTGAGGGTGCTTGCCTCTTTTGTTTCCTCTTCCACATCCTTTACCTCTTCTTCCTCTGCCAACCCTGAGACAGAAAGACCTACCCCTCCTTTTCCTACCTCTCAGCCTTCCCAATGCGTAGACAAGAATAAAGATCTTTATGGTCCACTTTTAGTTTATGAATAGTAAACATACTTTCTTTTCCTTATGATTTTTGTAATAGCACTTTCTGTTATCTGACTTACTTTATTGCATGAATAGAGCATATAACACATAGAACGTACAAAGTGTTGTTTATGTTATGAGTAAGGCTTCTGGTCAACAGTAGGCTATCAGTAGTTAAGTTTTGGAGAGTCAAAAGTTATGTTGCTTTTTGAGTGTGTGGCGGTCAGTGCTCTACCACACATGTTGTTCAAGGGCCAACTATAGTTTAAAAAGGGGGAACATTCTACAGTGAATTATTATTGTTCATGCCTGATATTATGGTTTGGTGAACCAGATTCACGACAGCCATCTCTAGAACTATTTTCACCTGGTGTCCCTATGGTCGTGATTTTAACTTACAAAGGCTTAGTAACAAAGCAGATGAAACTTTTAAATTGTAAAATATTTGGTGAAAGAAGAGAACATAGTCTTTTTGTAAACCTCTAGAAGTCTTTTCTGTGATATTCCTATAAAGCTTGAGGCAGTCTCCGTATACATCTTTATCTGCCTCTGGGCATTTCTAGTAAGTAGTATTAGATCTGCTGAGACATAAGGTCAAAATGTCAAGGTAGTTTATATCACAACCTATACCTATCAGAAAGCCTTTCTGTTTTTCTAATTACAATTCAAAACTGACAGTCATTAATTACCTGATTGATGTGTTGAAGGAACAGGTCTAAATAAGACTTAACCAAATCAGAAAGAACAAAGAAGCATTTTGAGCCTTTATTTGTAATACAGAGATCTTCACCTTGAGTTCCAAAATGTATCACCTTCCCTCTTGTTTAATAGCAAGGAAATTTCCAAGAAATATGCCAACATGTGCATGACAAGTAGATCCAAAAAAACTTGACTGAGGTTGAAGCACCTGAATTTCCAAGGACATTTATATATTACAATGTCATATGCAATTATTGTTACTCATTTCTCATCAGGCCCAATAAATACCAAGGTGCCATCCAGATAGATCAATATCACATTCTGTGGAATAATCAGTGTTCCTCCAAATTATATTATGACACAGATTAAGAGAGTTGAGACTGGAAATCTTACCCATGGGATGCAGTCATTAGGCACCATTTCTACTTTCTATATCAAGAATTGCTAAGCTTTCTGACACATAACAAGCCTTTCTTTCCTCCAGTTTGTCATAACATCTTTCTCTTTCAGTAAGCCCTCACTGACAGGCTATTCAATGCACAGAATTCTACCAAGAGTCAGTTCAAGGCAATTTTGACTTTCACTACTATCACCACAAATTTTGTTCGAGCTACTGCCCACTGATGATTTACAGAGTCACTCCTATATTTTGGGATATGTGATGATCATATCTTAATTCTGGTACCAAAGAAATTGGTTTTCATTATCTACTGCTACATAAGGAATTATGCAGATATTTGGTTGTTTAAAACAACAACTATTTATTATCTTAGACATGGCAATGACTAGGGCCTCCAGCTGACGGGTATGTGAGTAAACTTCTGTGGAAACAGATCGTTCAGTCCTAGTTAAGCCTTCAGATGTCTTCACCCCAACTCACAAGCGACTGTAAACACAAAAGATGCTTAGCTAGAGCCACGTAGTTAACCCATAATTTGTTTTTGGACCTTCAGAACCTGTGTGAGATAAAAAAGAAAATGTTCGTTGCTTTGAAATTTGGGGTGATCTGTTACACAACAATAGGTAACTGCTAAGCAGGTAAAGACTGGTTCTTTCAATTTTCTGGAAAGTGGGGACAAGTTTGAGTCAAAGATTTTGAGGATTAAAATACTTCAGCCTCATCTGTGTCTGTCTCATGATTCCATCTCTTACTTTAGGAGTATAATCTAAATACAGAAAAAATGCAACACATACTTGTCCTCTGCAGCAATTCAAAAGAAAGTTGGAACTCTCAGAGCAGATATATACGAATGAATATGAGTGATATATATTGTCTCTAACACTTGGGTCCTTGAAGTATAGGCCATTGGAGGAATTAAATGTTCTTTTACCTCTATTTGGTAAGCATATTAAAAAAAAAAAAAATTCTGAAGCAGTCACAAACCATTATGTGTGTTGAATATCATACAATGCACACAGGTGTTTATAAATGTTTGATTATCTTCTTAACTGATTTATAAATTTATTTCCATAGCTTAATTACCTGAGTTCTACCCCCAACACACACTTATTTCCAAAAATGTATTATGCCAAAATGCAAATAGTCGGTGTCTAAGCATCTAAATATGCAATTACAAAATTTCACACATGAGACATCATACACGCTTGAAAGTGTGTAAGGAAGAATAGAAAGTATGCCAGACTAAAGTTTTTTTCTTCCTATCCTAACAGATTTGAAAGAAAGGTGAAAGAAGACAAATGAGAGGGAACATTTTTAGATGAAATTATTTATTTATTTATTTGATCTTATTGACTGACTTAGATTATTTCCCTTTAAATGCTAAATCCTCTTTGATATTGAGTAACAAGCTTTCAGAAATTGACATGCCATTTCCAGATGCTAACCAGAAATAGCTCCTGTCAGACTTCATTTCTGAAGTGATTATACTTTACCCAGTGGTGAGGAACAGGTCTCTATGTTCTGTCTATTTTTTGCATGTTGCATTCAAATATTTGAAAATTAAGAAAACAAAACGAATAATCTGAGTTAATTAACAACACAATAACTTTGTTGTTTTGATGACTTTTGTCATTAAAGTGACACTTTCAGCATGATACACAATAAAGTAGATGAAACAACTCAATTAACATTAATGTCACCCTCATAAAAGTCATTTCCCATAAAATGAAACCAGATTGTATATGGAAAAAGGCACACAAAAGAAAAAAATGACTTAGATGTAAATACATTTAAAATTATAATAATCAAATGTTTCAATAAAATAAAAACAATTCATTCACATTATTATAGAATTAGGTAATCAAATAATTAAATTGCACTGTTAATTAATGAAAATTTTTTAGCAATTCACAATAGTAGCAACCATCATTGCAAACATGTATTATATGAGGGTACTTGAGAATTTGGCATTGTCACCACTGTCAGGTAGAAAATGCTAGGCATCATTTTAATCCAAAAAGTACACGAATAGAAAGGAAATGTTATTACTGCCAGTACTGATGAAGATTCTTTTCAAAGTATTTTGTTTTTTCAACTACTCTGTCAGTAAGCTTACATACTTATATAATTTAACATTTTTGTCTGAGATTTAGGAGGAAAAATAATGATGTTTTATAGTAGAGGGGATATATGATAGTGTCTAATTTGGAAAAAATAAATATTTGGAACAAATTTTATATGATAGTAAACCAATAAAATATAACTGGCTCTTCAGAATCAATTTTTTAAAGTTTCTCCATCACTCTACTAAAAACAAACTGATAAAATGCAGTTTTCTGTTTTTACTCAGTCAATTATCACAGTATATTTTATCTCAAATACAGAAAACTCTAAAAATTGAAGTACAGTATTTAACTTTTATCTATGAGTTAGTTCCACTATACAATATCTGACCTTGAGTCCTTACTGCTACATTAATACACTTAGAATTATTCAATAAACGAAAAAAAACAGAAAACAAACAAATAAATAAGAAGGTAGCCTGCAAAAATATTTTAAACGTAGCAAAAACATTGGGGCAAAAAGTGGAATAATTTTATTGAACAATGAGAACACTTGGACAGAGGAAGGGGAACATCACACACCGGGGCCTGTCGTGGGGTGGGTGGAGTGGGGAGGGATAGCATTAGGAGACACACCTAATGTAAATGATGAGTTAATGGGTGCAGCACACCAGCATGGCACATGTATACATATGTGACAAACCTGCACGTTGTGCACATGTACCCTAAAACTTAAAGTATAATTAAAAAAAAGCAGTGACCACAAAAAAACCCCACCAAGTATTAACAGTTACAATACCTAGAAAAATCACATTATTAAAAAATTACCTGCTAGAGACTGAATGCTTATGTCCCCCCCCCAAATTTTTTTTTTTTTTTTTGAAACGTAGTCTCACTCTGTCGCCCAGGATGGAGTGCAGTGGCGCTATCTCGGCACACTGCAGGCTCCGCCTCCCTGGTTCACACCATTCTCCTGCTTCAGCCTCCCGAGTAGCCGGGACTACAGGAGCCCACCACCACGCCCGGCTAATTTTTTGTATTTTTAGTAGAGACAGGGTTTCACCATGTTAGCCATGATGGTCTCGATCTCCTGACCTCGTGATACGCCTACCTCGGCCTCCCAAAGTGCTGGGATTACAGGCATGAGCCACCGCGCCCGGCCATGTCCCCCCAAAATTTGTATGTTAGATCTTAACACCCAATGTGATGGTATCTGGAGGCGAGCCTTTGGGAGGTGATTAGGTAATGAAGGTGCAGCCTTCATGAATAGGATTAGTATCCTTATACAAGAGGCCACAGAGAATTCCCTTGCCCGTTCCCTCATGGTGAGGTTACAGTGAAAGAAGACAATCTGTGCGCCAGGCAACAGGCCCTCATCAGACATCAAATCTGCCAGTGCCTTAATCTTGGACATGTCGATCTCCACAATTGTGAGAAATAAATCTCTATTGTTTATAAAAAAAAAAAAAGAAAAAGCACAAACACCTAACTTTTCAGAAATCTTTTATATGTGTCCTATATTTATAGTACCTCTGTGATATGGATTATCCAAGAATCACAAAGGAAATTCATATATTAAAATAAATTACAATATTATATCACAAGCTGCTTGGAGCACTTAAAGGAAATCCATATACTATGTTATTTATTAAGTAATTATATTTGAGATGACTAAGGGAAAATAAAAATGCTTCACTCTTGTAACATGCAGTTACCTCATTTCCCTACCTTTGTCATGAGTATTCTTTGTTTATCGATGTTAAAAAAATGGAAAAACTAATGTTTAAAAATATAAAAATGAGTGGGATATTCCTTTTTATCTTTTTCATCCTGACCCAAATACTTTTTTTTCATTTTTCGTCTTGCTTTGCCACTATAACTCTCTTGGTGTATATTCTTCTGTAAGCTTAAACACAGGGTCTCTAGATTGTAAAGCCATTGGCATAACTGAGCAGAGCAGGAAGGGAGAGGGATCTGTGCGTGGTAGTACATAATACTAACTAAATCATAAGGGTGGGTAGTCACAAAATTGAAGTTGGAAACGAAGATTTCAGAGGAAATGCTGTCACACGTGATAACAAGATGGGGTGGGGCTGCGCTATGTCAAGTATCCTTAGTAGTACCTTATCAGGCTTGGCGTGTTTTAACTTTTTGTTGCTATATATTTAAAAAGTAATAAGCAAACTAATGCAAATTCCACTAGCGGAATTTCGAGTGGGCGTGACACCCAGAAGCCACGTGGTTTAGACATTGACTGTCAATACATTTAATAAACATATTTTAACTGCCTGCTATACGCTAAGCTTTCTACTAGGAACCAGGGCTCATGAGAGAGGAAACAGAGAAGAATCATTGCCTTTCTGTATCTTACTTGCCAACAGCTTTGATAGAAGAGAATCACTCCCGTTTGTGTGAAGAACAGACTGAAGGAGGGCAAGAATGAAGCTGGGAGACTTGCCAGGCAGTTGTTAGCAAACCCCTACTAGGTAACTTGTTCTTCAAACATTTATTTTACATACTGAGAAACAAAAACTTTCATTATTTCTACTTATTTATAAGATGGGGGAATTTAAACCATGATTATATGCTAATGGAAATTATCAAAGGCAAGAAAGATGCAGAAGGAGCTGAGCATAAATAAAGAAACAAGGGCTTTTGAGATGAATGGAAATCACATAATCCAGAAAGTTAGGTCACATCTCCCGTTGTAAAAGAAGGAAAGATAGCAACTGTCAGGCTGGGTGCAAATGAGTTTAGAGTGTTTCTGGTGGAAGATGAGATCTCTTTCATTTCATTAAGTTATATTTACCTAGTGAAGTGTAATTTTCAAAATCACCAATTGTGGTTGAGTAAAATAAGGAGGCTACAGAGGCAAGATGAGCCAGAGATTGTCCTCCTAGAGAGTTAGAAATGAAAATATGGTGACATTTCTGAGTATTTTTAAAACATGTGAAATTTGTGGTTGATACCTTAATCTTTAAATAGTTTGGCAAGTTCTGTAACTTTTCTCTACCACTGGTCAATAGCCAAGATGAGAGTTCAGAAAACAAACAAATGGGAAAAAAAATTGGGCGGAATGACAGCTAAAGTTTTATAAGATGAACAGAAAAGAACTAAGAGAGTATAACTGTGCTTTGAGGAAAGTGACTATAATCATTGACTCTGCAGTTCCAGGTGGGTAGTATCTATTGTGGCGAGTGTTCCTACATAATACTAACTAAATCATAAGGGTGGGTAGTCACAAAATTGAAGTTGGAAACGAAGATTTCAGAGGAAATGCTGTCACACGTGATAACAAGATGGGGTGGGGCTGCGCTATGTCAAGTATCCTTAGTAGTACCTTATCAGGCTTGGCGTGTTTTAACTTTTTGTTGCTATATATTTAAAAAGTAATAAGCAAACTAATGCAAATAAAATAAAAATTGCTTTAGTATTTTTGGGAAAAAAAAACTACTTGCTTCTTGTGGAGGCTTTCTGCCTTTAGCAGTCCTTTCTCCATTGGCCAGGAACTGCCTTTTGTGCCACACATTTCTTTCTTTCTTTTGCCAGGGGTCTCAGACTTCAGCCGCAGAACCCTGGTGAAATTTATTTTACATTCAGCTTCTTTCTCACTCTTTCTGTATATACACATATCTATATCTATATATAGATATAGATATACATATAGATAGATATAGATATCCTGAATCACAGTGATACTATTGGTAGAAAATTTCTTTATTCACAAAGCCTAAATATGGTTTTTGTAAGGGTCTTTAACTTCCATCCAACCTCAGTCCATGTTGTTCACACTGTGGAGATATCATCATTTACTATTTCTTCTCACTGTTTGTTCAAGAGACAAAACAGTTATATGAGACTGTTCCTGTAGTTTGGATGCAGGATTAGCTTATCTATTTAAGAGGTCTTAATTATTTTTATATATAAATCATTTTATTTCCTTGCTTTAGGTTCTGATGCATTTTTGTTGTTGATGTTGCTTTGCTTTAACTAATTTTAATAACATATAATTTACACTTAATGAAATTACATATATAGATATATATGTATTTGAGACTGACTCTCGCTCTGTCGCCAGGCTGGAGTGCAGTGGTGTGATCTCAGCTCACTGCAACTTCCGCCTCCCTGGTTCAAGCGATTCTCCTGCCTCAGATTCCCGAGTAGCTGAGACTATAGGCACCCACCACCACACCCAGCTAATTTTTGTATTTTTAGTAAAGACGGGGTTTCACCATGTTGGCCAAGATGGTCTTGAACTCTTGACCTCGTGATCCACCCACCTCAGACTCCCAAAGTGCTGGGATTGCAGGCGTGAGCCACCATGCATGGCCTGAAATAATTTTAAGAGCATGGTTTATTGGGTTGCAACATATATGGACAATCATGAAATGACAGTCAAAATCACAGCATAGAATATTTCCGTAACCCCAAAAGTTTCTGTGTGCCTCTTACCAATCATTCTCCACCCGACATAGTGATAACAAGTGACAAATCATACACTTTATCTCTATAGGTTAGATTTGGCTTTTCCAAGACATATACAAATGGTATCATATGCCATAGAGTTTGTGGAATCTTTGATAACTGTCTTCCTTTACTCAGAATAATGTTTTAACGATCCTTATTGATTTTATCAGAGCCCATTCATTTTACTACTGAAAAGAAATCCACCGCATAGATATACCAAAATGTCTAATTGTGTGTATTCATTTGATTCTTGATTAAATGTATACAATTAGGGATTATTATCAATAAAAGTGTTTTTTAATATTTCTGTACGACTCTTTTTGTAGATGTATGTTTCCACTTCCTTTGGTGAAATATTTAAGAAAGAAATTGCCAGCCCATATTGTAAGTGAATAGTTAGCTTTATAAGAAACAGCCAAACTATGTCCAAATGTTTTAACTGTTTCACAAATCCACTAGAAAATTTTGAGTGTTCTGTATTCTTACCGACAGTTGCTATCACTAGTCCTTTTTTTTTTGCTTTACAAAATGGCTGACTCATTATGGCTTAATTTGTATCTCTATTGTGACTAAGGTGTTAAGCATTTTTCAGTGTGGTCATTTACCATTTCTGTAACGTCTGGGAATTGTACATTCAAACATTTGCTCCAAAATTTTCATTGTCTACTTATCTTCTCTCTGAAATTTAAGAGAATTTTAAAGTTTCTGATTACAACAATTTTATTAAGTATATTTATCAAAATGTTTCCTCCTAGTCTTTGTCTTCTTGCCTGCTATCTTCTGTAATGCTGTATTCTGAAGAGAATTTAAAAATTAGCATGAAGCACAAATTAACAAACTATTTTTATTTTACTATTCATACTTTTTGTGTCCTATCTAATAAGTCCTTGCCAAACTTCTATCAAATATTTTTATTATTTCCTTTTAGGCCTTTTATAATTTCAACTATTATTTCTAGGCCCAAAATACATTTTCAGTTAATATTTATGTATGATGTTAATTTATAATCAAAATTTTTTTTATTATTATTATACTTTAAGTTTTAGGGTACATGTGCACAATGTGCAGGTTAGTCACATATGTATACATGTGCCATGCTGGTGTGCTGCACCCATTAACTCGCCATTTAGCATTAGGTGTATCTCCTAATGCAATCCCTCCTGCCTCCCCCCACCCCACAACAGGCCCCGGTGTATGATGTTCCTCTTCCTGTGTCCATGTGTTCTCATTGTTCAATTCCCATCTATGAGTGAGAACATGCGGTGTTTCGTTTTTTGTCCTTGCGATAGTTTACTGAGAATGATGATTTCCAATTTCATCCATGTGCCTACAAAGGACATGAACTCATCATTTTTGATGGCTGCATAGTATTCCATGGTGTATATGTGCCACATTTTCTTAATCCAGTCTATCATTGTTGGACATTTGGGTTGGTTCCAAGTCTTTGCTATTGTGAATAGTGCTGCAATAAACATACGCGTGCATGTGTCTTTATAGTGGCATGATTGATAGTCCTTTGGGTATATACCCAGTAATGGGATGGCTGGGTCAAATGGTATTTCTAGTTCTAGAACCCTGAGGAATCGCCACACTGACTTCCACAATGGTTGAACTAGTTTACAGTCCCACCAACAGTGTAAAAGTGTTCCTATTTCTCCACATCCTCTCCAGCACCTGTTGTTTCCTGACTTTTTAATGATTGCCATTCTAACTGGTGTGAGATGGTATCTCATTGTGGTTTTGATTTGCATTTCTCTGATGGCCAGTGATGGTGAGCATTTTTTCATGTGTCTTTTGGCTGCATAAATGTCTTCTTTTGAGAAGTGTCTGTTCATATCCTTTGCCCACTTTTTGATGGGGTTGTTTGTTTTTTCTTGTAAATTTGTTGGAGTTCATTGTAGATTCTGGATATTAGCCCTTTGTCAGATGAGTAGGTTGCAAAAATTTTCTCCCATTTTGTAGGTTGCCTGTTCACTCTGATGGTAGTTTCTTTTGCTGTGCAGAAGCTCTTTAGCTTAATTAGATCCCATTTGTCAATTTTGGCTTTTGTTGCCATTGCTTTTGGTGTTTTAGACATGAAGTCCTTGCCCATGCCTATGTCCTGAATGGTAATGCCTAGGTTTTCTTCTAGGGGTTTTATGGTTTTAGGTCTAACATTTAAGTCTTTAATCCATCTTGAATTAATTTTTGTATAAGGTGTAAGGAAGGGATCCAGTTTCAGCTTTCTACATATGGCTAGCCAGTTTTCCCAGCACCGTTATTAATTAGGGAATCCTTTCCCCATTGCTTGTTTTTGTCAGGCTTGTCAAAGATCAGATAGTTGTAGATATGTGGCGTTATTTCTGACGGCTCTGTTCTGTTCCATTGATCTATATCTCTGTTTTGGTATCAGTACCATGCTGTTTTCGTTACTGTAGCCTTGTAGTATAGTTTGAAGTCAGGTAGTGTGATGCCTCCAGCTTTGTTCCTTTGGCTTAGGATTGACTTGGTGATGCGGGCTCTTTTTTGGTTCCATATGAACTTTAAAGTAGCTTTTTCCAACTCTGTGAAGAAAGTCATTGGTAGCTTGATGGGGATGGCATTAAATCTATAAATTACCTTGGGCAGTATGGCCATTTTCACGATATTGATTCTTCCTACCCAAGAGCATGGAAGGTTCTTCCATTTGTTTGTATCCTCTTTTATTTCATTGAGCGGTGGTTTATAGTTCTCCTTGAAGAGGTCCTTCATGTCCCTTGTAAGTTGGATTCCTAAGTATTTTATTCTCTTTGAAGCAATTGTGAATGGGAGTTCACTCATGATTTGGCTCTCTGTTTGTCTGTTATTGGTGTATAAGAATGCTTGTGATTTTTGTACATTGATTTTGTATCCTGAGACTTTGCTGAAGTTGCTTATCAGCTTAAGGAGATTTTGGGCTGAGACAATGGGGTTTTCTAGATATACAGTCAGGTTGTCTGCAAACAGGGACAATTTGATTTCCTCTTTTCCTAATTGAATACCCTTTATTTCCTTCTCCTGCCTAATTGCCCTGGCCAGAACTTCCAACACTATGTTGAATAGAAGTGGTGAGAGAGGGCATCCCTGTCTTGTGCCAGTTTTCAAAGGGAATGCTTCCAGTTTCTGCGCATTCTGTATGATATTGGCTGTGGGTTTGTCATAGATAGCTCTTATTATTTTGAGATATGTCCCATCAATACCTAATTTATTGAGAGTTTTTAGCATGAAGGGTTGTTGAATTTTGTCAAAGGTCTTTTCTGCATCTATTGAGATAATCATGTGGTTTTCGTCTTTGTTTCTGTTTATATGCTGGATTACATTTATTGATTTGCATATGTTGAACCAGCCTTGCATCCCAGGGATGAAGCCCACTTGATCATGGTGGATAAGCTTTTTGATGTGCTGCTGGATTTGGTTTGCCAGTATTTTATTGAGGATTTTTGCATCAATGTTCATCAAGGATATTGGTCTCAAATTCTCTTTTTTGGTTGTGTCTCTGCCCGGCTTTGGTATCAGGATGATGGTGGCCTCATAAAATGAGTTAGGGAGGATTCCCTCTTTTTCTATTGATTGGAATAGTTTCAGAAGGAATGGTACCAGTTCCTCCTTGTACCGCTGGTAGAATTTGGCTGTGAATCCATCTGGTCCTGGACTCTTTTTTGTTGGTAAGCTATTGATTATTGCCACAATTTCAGATCCTGTTATTGGTCTATTCAGAGATTCAACTTTTTCCTGGTTTAGTCTTGGGAGAGCGTATGTGTCAAGGAATTTATCCATTTCTTCTAGATTTTCTAGTTTATTTGCGTAGAGGTGTTTGTAGTATTCTCTGATGGTAGTTTGTATTTCTGTGGGATCAGTGGTGATATCCCCTTTATCATTTTTTATTGCGTCTATTTGATTCTTCTCTCTTTTTTTCTTTATTAGTCTTGGTAGCGGTCTATCAATTTTGTTGATTCTTTCAAAAAACCAGCTCCTGGATTCATTAATTTTTTGAGGGGTTTTTTGTGTCTCTATCTCCTTCAGTTCTGCTCTGATTTTAGTTATTTCTTGCCTTCTGCTAGCTTTTGAATGTGTTTGCTCTTGCTTTTCTAGTTCTTTTAATTGTGATGTTAGGGTGTCAATTTTGGATCTTTCTTGTGTGCTGTATTCAGGAAACCCATCTCACGTGCAGAGACACACATAGGCTCAAAATAAAAGGATGGAGGAAGATCTACCAAGCAAATGGAAAACAAAAGGCAGGGGTTGCAATCCTAGTCTCTGATAAAACAGACTTTAAACCAACAAAGATCAAAAGAGACAAAGAAGGCCATTACATAACAGTAAAGGGATCAATTCAACAAGAAGAGCTAACTATCCTAAATATATATGCACCCAATACAGGAGCACCCAGATTCATAAAGCAAGTCCTGAGTGACCTACAAAGAGACTTAGCCTCCCACACAATAATAATGGGAGACTTTAACACCCCACTGTCAACATTAGATCAACGAGACAGAAAGTTAACAAGGATACCCAGGATTTGAAATCAGCTCTGCACCAAGCGGACCTAATAGACATCTACAGAACTCTCCACCCCAAATCAACAGAATATACATTTTTTTCAGCACCACACCACACCTATTCCAAAACTGACCACATAGTTGGAAGTAAAGCTCTCCTCAGCAAATGTAAAAGAACAGAAATTAAAACAAACTGTCTCTCAGACCATAGTGCAATCAAACTAGAACTCAGGATCAAGAAACTCACTCAAAACCACTCAACTACATGGAAACTGAACAATCTGCTCCTGAATGACTACTGGGTACATAATGAAATGAAGGCAGAAATAAAGATGTTCTTTGAAACCAACGAGAACAAAGACACAACGTATCAGAATCTCTGGGACACATTCAAAGCAGTGTGTAGAGGGAAATTTATAGCACTAAATTCCCACAAGAGAAAGCAGGAAAGATCCAAAATATAATCAAAATATTTTTTTAAAAATCTAGTTATGCAGTGGCTAAAGCATGAGTTTCGAATGGCCAAATGAAAGCCACTAGAATTACTTCTCCCTAAGAGAAGAGTAAACTGAAAGCAATACTGCCCTCCTGGAGGACTGCAGAGATTAGTGCTACCATCAAGAACTAAAAAGACACAGAGATGGTGACTGCCCCCACATCTCCTTCAACTCAGCTATTTGGTCTGTGAAGAAAAAAGATGAGTTTCCGGGAATGACAGTAGGTTATTATAAACTCAACCAACTGCAGCTGCTTTTCAGGAGTGGTTCCATTGTTTGAACAAATTAGCACATCATCTGGCACCTCTTATGCAACTATTGAACTAGGAGATTTTTTTTTCATAATACCTGTCAGAAAAAGACCACCACAAGCTGTTTGCATTTTGCTGGCAATGCCAGCAATACACCTTTACTGTCCAAGCTTGAGATTATATCTATTCTTCCCCCGATTACTACAGTTTCATCTGCAGAGACCTCGATCAACCTCCCTTCTATAAGGCAATCCTTTAGTCTGTAATATTGATGTTATGCCTATTGGACTGAGTAAGCAAGAAGTAGCAATTTCTATAGATGTATTGGGAAGAAATCTATGTCAGAGGATGTAATATCAATCTGACAAAAATTCATGAGACTTCCTTAGAGAAATTTTTAGAGGTAAATTGATGCAGGGTATGTTGAGATAGATCTTCTAAGGTGAAATATTAGTTATTGCATCTGGTACCTCCTACAACCAAAAAAAAAAAATGGTACAGCATCCAGCGATCTAATTTTAATTTCAGAGTAACATGTTTTTCATCAGGATGTGCTATCCTGGCTCATATAACAAGGGATGTAAAAAGCTGTTAATTTTGAGTAATCCGCAGAAGAGAAGGGTATGCAAAATTCTAGGCTGCCATGCAAGCTGCTGTAACACTTGGGCCACAGGATACAGCAGATCTGATGGTGCTTCATGTGTCAGTGACAGAAAGTTATGCTGTTTAGAACCTTTCGCATGTTCTGATATTTGAATCACAGCACATATCCTTAGGATTTTGACAAAGTCATGACACCTTCTGTGGATAACTATTTGCCTTTGAGAAAGAGTTTTGGCTTGCTACTGGGCCTTATTAGACACAGAATACTTAACCATGGGCCACCAAGTTTTATGCAACTCAGCTTTCCAGTGTAATCCAGAAATTGTCTTATCTCCCAAGTCATAAAGTGGGGTGTGTACTACAGCACTCTTTTATCAAATGGAAGTGGTATATACAAGATCAGGTTTGAGCAGACCTTGATGGAACAATACATGAAAATATAACCTCAATACCAATGGCCCCTATGCCTGCTACATTACCTTTGCTTCCCTAGACTATATTTATAGCCTCATGGGCTATTTCTTACAATTATTAGACTGAGAAAGAGAAAACTCAGATCTGGTTTATAAAGAGTTCTGAACAATAAACAAGCATCACCCAGAAGTGAAAAACTTGAGCACTACAGCCCCTTCCTAAGATATCCCTAAAGGGGAATGCTGAAGGGAAATCTTTCCAGTGGGTAGAGTTTTGAGCAATGTAGTTGGTTGCTTATTTTGGTTGGAAGGAAATATGCAAGGCTGGTTAAATATACACAAATCAATAAATGTAATCCAACATATAAACAGAACCAAAGACAAAAACCACATGATTATCTCAATTGATGCAGAAAAGGCCTTTGACACAATTCAACAACCCTTCCTGCTAAAAACTCTCAATAAATTAGGTATCGATGGGACATATCTCAAAATAATAAGAGCTATCTATGACAAACCCACAGCCAATATCATACTGAATGGGCAAAAACTGGAAGCATTCCCTTTGAAAACTGGCACAAGACAGAGATGCCCTCTCTCACCACTCCTATTCAACATAGTGTTGGAAGTTCTGGCCAGGGCAATTAGGCAGGAGAAGGAAATAAAGGGTATTCAATTAGGAAAAGAGGAAATCAAATTGTCCCTGTTTGCAGACGACATGATTGTATATCTAGAAAACCCCATTGTCTCAACCCAAAATCTCCTTAAACTGATAAGCAACTTCAGCAAAGTCTCAGGATACAAAATCAATGTACAAAAATCACAAGCATTCTTATACACCAATAACAGACAAACAGAGAGCCAAATCATGAGTGAACTCCCATTCACAATTGCTTCAAAGAGAATAAAATACCTAGGAATCCAACTTACAAAGGACGTGAAGGACCTCTTCAAGGAGAACTATAAACCACCGCTCAATGAAATAAAAGAGGATACAAACAAATGGAAGAACATTCCATGCTCGTGGGTAGGAAGAATCAATATTGTGAAAATGGCCATACTGCCCAGGGTAATTTATAGATTCAATGCCATCCCCATCAAGCTACCAATGACTTTCTTCACAGAATTGGAAAAAGCTACTTTAAAGTTCATATGGAACCAAAAAAGAGCCTGCATCGCCAAGTTAATCCTAAGCCAAAAGAACAAAGCTGGAGGCATCATGCTACCTGACTTCAAACTACACTACAAGGCTACAGTAACCAAAACAGCATGGTACTGATACCAAAACAGAGATATAGATCAATGGAACAGAACAGAGCCTTCAGAAATAATGCCGCATATCTACATCTGATCTTTGACAAACTTGACAAAAACAAGCAATGCTGAAAGGATTCCCCATTTAATAAATGGTGCTGGGAAAACTGGCTAGCCATATGTAGAAAGCTGAAACTGGATCCCTTCCTTACACCTTATATAAAAATTAATTCAAGATGGATTAAAGACTTAAACGTTAGACCTAAAACCATAAAAACCCTAGAAGAAAACCTAGGCATTACCATTCAGGACATAGGCATGGGCAAGGACTTCATGTCTAAAACACCAAAAGCAATGGCAACAAAAGCCAAAATTGACAAATGGGATCTAATTAAGCTAAAGAGCTTCTGCACAGCAAAAGAAACTACCATCAGAGTGAACAGGCAACCTACAAAATGGGAGAAAATTTTCGCAACCTACTCATCTAACAAAGCGCTAATATCCAGAATCTACAATGAACTCCAACAAATTTACAAGAAAAAAACAAACAACCCCATCAAAAAGTGGGCAAAGGATATGAATAGACACTTCTCAAAAGAAGACATTTATGCAGCCAAAAGACACATGAAAAAATGCTCATCATCACTGGCCATCAAAGAAATGCACATCAAAACCACAATGAGATACCATCTCATACCAGTTAGAATGGCAATCATTAAAAAGTCAGGAAACAACAGGTGCTGGAGAGGATGTGGAGAAATAGGAACACTTTTACACTGTTGGTGGGACTGTAAACTAGTTCAACCATTGTGGAAGTCAGTGTGGCAATTCCTGAGGGATCTAGAACTAGAAATAACATTTGACCCAGCCATCCCATTACTGGGTATTTACCCAAAGGACTATAAATCATGCCGCTATAAAGACACATGCACACGTATGTTTATTGCGGCACTATTCACAATAGCAAAGACTTGGAACCAACCCAAATGTCCAACAATGATAGACTGGATTAAGAAAATGTGGCACATATACACCATGGAATACTATGCAGCCATCAAAAATGATGAGTTCATGTCCTTTGTAGGGACACGGATGAAATTGGAAATCATCATTCTCGGTAAACTATCACAAGGACAAAAAACCAAACACCGCGTGTTCTCACTCATAGATGGGAATTGAACAATGAGAACACATGGACACAGGAAGGGAAACATCACACTCTGGGGACTGTTGTGGGGTGGGGGGAGGCAGGAGGGATAGCATTAGAAGATACACCTAATGCTAAATGGCGAGTTAATGGGTGCAGCACACCAGCATGGCACATGTATACATATGTGACTAACCTGCACATTGTGCACATGTACCCTAAAACTTAAAGTATAATAATAATAAAAAAAAGAAAGATGGGCAGAGATATGAGTGTATATTGATTTATGAGCTATGACCAATGGTCTAGCTGTATGATAAGGAAATTTGAAGGAACATGATTAAAAAATTGGTGACAAGGTGTTCTGGGGAAGAGATATCTGGATAGACTTCTGAATGGGCAAAGAACATGAAGATATTTGTGTTCTATGTGAATATTCAACAGGGGTGACCCCAACAGTAGAAGATATGACAGTCAAGTGGATAAAATGACCCGTTCTTTAGATACCAGTCTCTTTCCTACTCATACCTGCCATTGGCCAATGGGCTCATAGACAAAGTGGCCAGTGATGGTGGCAGAGATGCAGGTTATGCACAGGCTCAGCAATATGAGCTTCCACTCTTTGTGGCTGATCTGGCTATAGCCACTGCTGAGTGCCAAATCTGCCAGTAGCAGAGACCAACACTGAATGATATTCTCTACCGTGATTATTAACTACCTTTTGGCAGTTTGACTACATTGCACTCTTTCCATCATGGAAGAGGCAGAGTTTTATTCTTACTGGAAGAGAAACACTTTGGATATAGATAAGCCTTCACTTGATGCAATGCTTGTGACAAAAGTACCATTTGTGGATTCATAAAAATGCCTTATTCACTAACATGGTATTCCAGGCAACATTGCTCCTGATCAAGTAGCCCACTTCACAGCAAATGAAGAATGGCAAAAGGCCCATCTTTATGAAATTTACTAGTTTTACCATGTTTCCAACCATCCTGATGTAGTTGGTTTGACAGAATTGTGGAAGGGCCTAATTAATTTATTTTCAATTCTTCCACTCTGTCATCCTCCTTGTGGTATAAAAATTAAGAATTTAATATGGACTTCAATAACTACATTCCAAATAGAGTTCTCCCTTTGAATCTTACTATTTAGTTCTATCTTTTGAATGTTTATCTAAAAGTCCATGCCTAGATTATTATGGAATTTATACATTTACAGGAACTAAAATAATGCTTGATGAGATTCTGGACAGATCAAGTGACTTCATTATATATGAATTTTTAACAATGACTGCTAATCTATTCAGAGGCAATTACAATAGGTTATAAATTCTGTAGATCAACACAGAATGTCAAATAAACTTGCAATGGGGGTAAAAGAATTCAACAGTTTTAAGCTACAGGTATACTAGATGATTCAGCAAATGAATAGTAGGTGTTCCTGATGCAGAGAAGAGAACAAATATAGCAAAAACGCAGATTCAAAGTGATATGAAAACTAAAAGCTACAGGTATACTAGATGATTCAGCAAATGAATAGTAGGTGTTCCTGATGCAGAGAAGAGAACAAATATAGCAAAAACGCAGATTCAAAGTGATATGAAAACTAAATGCAAATTGTAATAACTTGCATTTTTTAGGAAATAAAAACAACATAGTCTGACTCTTGGAAATAGCCTAATAATACTTTGAACAGTCATCTGAGGGTTAAGAAATATCAACAAAACAAAATGGCAACCAAAAAGGAAAACAAGCATTGAAGAATAGTGGTCATACAAAAATAATATTCTCGCTTGCATAGTTGCTGAGGAAGTAGAATGTAATTCTTATCTTTGCTCTTCTGCATGTAAAATGTTTTTCCCTCTGTCTTCTTTCAGTTTTTTTCTTTTCTTTTTTTTTTCTTTTATTATTATTATTATTATTATTATTATACTTTAGGTTTTATGGTACATGTGCGCAATGTGCAGGTAAGTTACATATGTATACATGTGCCATGCTGGTGCGCTGCACCCACCAACTCGTCATCTAGCATTAGGTATATCTCCCAATGCTATCCCTCCCCCCTCCCCCCACCCCACAACAGTCCCTGAAGTGTGATGTTCCCCTTCCTGTGTCCATGTGTTCTCATTGTTCAATTCCCACCTATGAGTGAGAATATGCGGTGTTTGGTTTTTTGTTCTTGCGATAGTTTACCGAGAATGATGATTTCCAATTTCATCCATGTCCCTACAAAGGACATGAACTCATCATTTTTTATGGCTGCATAGTATTCCATGGTGTATATGTGCCACATTTTCTTAATCCAGTCTATCATTGTTGGACATTTGGGTTGGTTCCAAGTCTTTGCTATTGCGAATAATGCCGCAATAAACATACGTGTGCATGTGTCTTTATAGCAGCATGATTTATAGTCCTTTGGGTATATACCCAGTAATGGGATGGCTGGGTCGAATGGAATTTCTAGTTCTAGATCCCTGAGGAATCGCCACACTGACTTCCACAATGGTTGAACTAGTTTACAGTCCCACCAACAGTGTAAAAGTGTTCCTATTTCTCCACATCCTCTCCAGCATCTGTTGTTTCCTGACTTTTTAATGATTGCCATTCTAACTGGTGTGAGATGGTATCTCATTGTGGTTTTGATTTGCATTTCTCTGATGGCCAGTGATGGTGAGCATTTTTTCATGTGTTTTTTGGCTGCATAAATGTCTTCTTTTGAGAAGTGTCTGTTCATGTCCTTCGCCCACTTTTTGAAGGGGTTGTTTGTTTTTTTCTTGTAAATTTGTTGGAGTTCATTGTAGATTCTGGATATTAGCCCTTTGTCAGATGAGTAGGTTGCGAAATTTTCTTCCATTTTGTAGGTTGCCTGTTCACTCTGATGGTAGTTTCCTTTGCTGTGCAGAAGCTCTTGAGTTTAATTAGATCCCATTTGTCAATTTTGGCTTTTGTTGCCATTGCTTTTGGTGTTTTAGACATGAAGTCCTTGCCCATGCCTATGTCCTGAATGGTAATGCCTAGGTTTTCTTCTAGGGTTTTTATGGTTTTAGGTCTAACGTTTAAGTCTTTAATCCATCTTGAATTGATTTTTGTATAAGGTGTAAGGAAGGGATCCAGTTTCAGCTTTCTACATATGGCTAGCCAGTTTTCCCAGCACCATTTATTAAATAGGGAATCCTTTCCCCATTTCTTGTTTTTGTCAGGTTTGTCAAAGATCAGATAGTTGTAGATATGTGGCATTATTTCTGACGGCTCTGTTCTGTTCCATTGATCGATATCTCTGTTTTGGTACCAGTACCATGAAAGAAAGTGAAGTGACATATTAAGTGTTGAAAGAAAAAATCCCACCAACCCAGAATTGTGTAACCTTGACATTAACTTTCAAAAGTAAAGGAGAAATAAAGACTTTCTCAGATAGACAAAAATTGAGGGAATTTGTTGCTAGTAGATCTGCCTTACAAGAAATGTTAAAAGAAGTTTTACAGAGATAAGGAAAATAATACAGGTCAGAATTCAGAGCCACATAAAGAAAAGAAGAGCATCAAAGAAAGAATACGTGGAGGTAAAATAAAAACTTTTATTTTTCTTATTCTTAAATTATCTATCAGACAACAGTTTGTTCAAAATAATAGCAACAATGTATTTGGTTATGTATGCTTATGTTTATATCTTATGTAATATGAGTGTTTATGTATATTTATATGTAAGTAAAATGAATGACAATGAAAAAAAATAATAATAATAATATTCTCATTATGTAATACTAGTAAACAGTATATTGTAGTAGTTACTGTTACTTTTAAGGGACAATATCAGTATCTTCTTTTGCAAACGTAAAATTCATGAGATCATAGTGTTGATAAAAAAAAAAAACACTAACATTTTTATGTATGAGTGACTAAAAGTAAATTCTAAGATAAACAAAGGCTCAGAATATATCCCACTCATGTATTGTTTTGAAATACATGTATTGAAGTGTGCATCTGAGTAGTAGATTATGCAAAACCAGTATGTAAACATTTAAAAGTATTACTATAAAAATAGAGTTGGGAATTGAAACAGTTAAACAGAGATACCCTATATATATAGAAGTACATATAATCGTCAATGCAGCACAGTGATTAATGACATAGGCCTTGCAATCAAATAGATCTCCATTCAAATAATTAAAATCACCTCTGCTAGCTGTGTCACCTTGGACTAAGTTTTTAAACCATTTTAGCTTTGGCATTCTAATTTGTAAGATGGGGATAACATCGTCTGTCCCTCATGCAATGTTAAAATTTAAATGACAGAATATAGGTGAATGCTTATCACAGACAGAGCTTCGTTGATTAAGTGCTCAGGAAAGGCAGTTAGCAGATGTAGAAAGCAGTAACAGCAGTACAATAAAATTGTCATAAATCTGTTTTTAAACAGATTTTTTGGCCACATGAATACTGCAGTGTGAGGCTAAGCGATACTTGATAAAGTCTAACATAGACAGAAGGTTTTGCAAAGATTGTATGAGTTTAGAAATCACAGCAATTCCCCAAGTACATCCTCTAAAACTCTGTCTATAAAAATCCATGTCTATTATGGAGGGTTGAAAACCTTATCAGAAGAAACTTTGTTTATTCCACCCTCACCATTTATTCTGGTCTTTTTTATTGCTGTTCATACTATAAATATTAGCACTCTACACTTAAGAACAAAAATATTAAATTTTACATTATATATAAAATATGGTAGAAAAAATTGTTCATTATTATGACCTTTATTCCTGTTATGGGAATGTAACTGAATGTGAATTCTGGTTTTGTGTATTTAAACAAAGCCTCCCAACTTAATTAGCTAAAAGTAAAAATGCCTAAAGAATATCTATTATGTTGTCAGACAACCATTTCAAGTCACCTTGATTGAGGTAACTTAGGCAGAATTTTACCTATTCACTCTTTAAACAAGTATTTGATAATATACTCTTCGTATAATTGTACAATGACCAGAGATGTAGTAATAAACAAATGGCATTAAATCATTTCATTCATGGATTGGTGTCAGAATAATCTCAACAACTCACAGCCCACATAAAGATCATTAAATTGAGATCAGTGGATTCAACTCATGCTGGACAAATTTAGAATTCACCAGCACCAGTTGTAATACAAGATATTAACTCTGTAATGCCCACGAGCTCACTTAGAATTTAGCTGACCCCAACAGGTGTTCACTAGTCACAGCCTATTATAACAAGGGCTTCAGTAACATTGGAGGAAGAAACTACCATGCCTGTGATTACCTGTTAGCAACCCATTCAGGAGCATTCACAGGTTCAGATTTTCTGCACCAAACTGACAATGTAATCTACCAAAGACAGAGAATTAGTGCAGTCAATTCTCATTCTTGCACAGCCTCATGAAGAATGTAGTTCTTGACTTAAAAGCTTCAGTGAATCTATATTCATGTAGGGGATAATGGTCCACTTGGTTTTGGAAATTTTGTAGTAATGGTCATTGAATATCTGAATTCACTGAAGCCTTTTTTAGAGACTTCCATGTAAGGTACTTTTTTTTTACACTATTTGATGCTTTTTATACTGAACTTTTATCTTTGTTTCTTACAAATGTCACTGCTTTTCAAAGTGGAATCAACTTATTAAATTATCAACTATTTGTTGTTCTTTGGCAGCTATGTAATTACCTTCTAAATTAGAAAATGCTCCAATCCCTCATATTATTTCTTGTTTTATATGTATATTTTAAATTCTTTTATGTAGACTATTCTATCTCCTTTGAATTTTAACGAGATTATTTGTAACAATCCTTTTGCCTTAAAACTATAGGTATTTTCATTTGTCAACCATTATTTTCAGTATAATGCTGAATAAAATTAGCAATTACTGATATTACTGTATTCTACCCAAGTTTACAGGGAAACTTCTATCATTTCACAATGAAGAATGGAGCCTAGTACAATTTATTGTACATAACTTCATTTACATTTTAATTTTAGTTTCCTCTAATTTATTTTTATAATAAAAAGATTTTGAAATTTAGAAAATGGCTCTGTTTTGCATCAATTAAAATAACATTTTTTTCTTTAATTAAGGCTTTAATAGAGTTTATTTATATAATTTACCTAAAATTAGGTACTCCGTCTTTACTGGAATAAACTCAGCTTCGTTGAGATTTCTTTTTAATACTACTGGAGTGAGGTTACAATTGTT
Organism: Pongo pygmaeus; assembly: GCF_028885625.2. NCBI lineage: Eukaryota > Metazoa > Chordata > Mammalia > Primates > Hominidae > Pongo > Pongo pygmaeus. Next base: position 95,606,812 of record NC_072387.2, on the reverse strand, counting down.
TTATTTAAGATATTTGAATTACTGCTTCTGATTTCTATTAACCTGATGATGTTTTTCTTTCCTGAACTGCTCAAATTCCATGTTTGTATCAAAGTCATATCGGCCTCCTAGAATGAGTGGAGAAATGTGACCTCTGATTCTGCTCTTGTAAAAATTTGTGTACAATTGGAATATCCATTTCCTTGCAAGTTTGGTTAGAATTGTCGGTAATTCATCACATGGACCGAGGAGTTACTTGTGGGAACAGATTTAGCCAATGATTCAATATTTGTTATAGCTATAGTATTCCATATCCATGCTATTGCTTTTTGACAAGGACTTGGAGCATTGTACTTTTAAAATTATTTATCCATTCGTTGTAGTTTTAAATTTTATTGGCATAGATTTAGCAATATCCTCTTATTCTTTTTAGATTGTTCTTTTAGACAATTGTAGCCACTGTTTCTCAGTTTTATGTTCTCTCTGTTTCTGTCTCCCTCTCTCTCTCTCTCTCTCGCACACACACACAGACACACAGACACACACACACACACACACACACACAATGTTACTGTGGAACTGTAATTTTATAAAAATCTTCCTTTGGCTAAATTGGTAATTTTCATGTGTCTCATTTTTCTACTTTATTGATTTATGATCCCTGATTTAATATCACAATACTTATGCACACATTGAGTCTACTTAGTGGTTCTTATACTTTATATAATAAATAATTCTCAGAATTTCTTAATTTTTCTAATATAATAATTTTAATTGCACATTATAACATATTTGAATGTTGTTGTATTCCATATGTGTGTCAATAGGTATTATTGTCATTGTTATTGTTATAAAAGTTTTTACATTTTTACTATGATTTCTATTTTGATCTATGAATAATTTAGAGGAATGAATGTTACTTATAAATGGAGTTTTATTAAACTTTTAAAACTTATTACTAAAAATGTGTTATAATTAAATATTTTTTTTTAATTTTAATTTTGACTCCCCTTATGGGAATATATAGTCAATATTTTAAATATTTCCTGTGTTATGGAAAAGATGAATACTCTCTAATATTTGATACTAGATTTCTGAGTTTGTCCATTACATCTATTTAATAATTAAAATTTTCTCTATTTTCAATGATATTTGGGTATATACTCAACCTACAATAAATGATATTAATTTAAAAATCCTTAAGGATTCACACATTCAACCAAGAAGGATTAATGACAGGGACTAGAACCAACCCTTCTGCCAGAAACAACGTAAACATAGTAAAAATATACAAACAATAGTAAAAATATACAAACAATAAATAACAAGACACCCAGACATGAGATAAAAATAGATAGTGACTCCTGGCATTTAGGAATCAAATACTCTGAACAACCAGCTAACTGTTTTGAGAGTTTCCAAGCAGGGAGAGAAATCAAGGCAGAGCCAGGCAGTCTGCCTAAATTGAGGAGATGGGGGCTGAGAATCTAAGGAGAAAAAAATGGTTCTAGAATATGCAGGACAGAGTACTGAAAAAGGACAGGCTGCTAGAGAGAGAGAGAGAGAGAGAGAGATGGGTAATTGAAGATGGTCCATTTGAAGCATTCTGCTGAGCACAGATAAGTGCATATGTGTGAAGAAGCTACCTACTAATGGAACTAGGGGAAGTACTACGGAAAAGGAAAAGACAAGACTTCCAGCTCTTAAAACAAGCCAGGAATAATGCCTTTTCACACAAGCTGCAGTGGCTTCATAATTTCAGGGGGTAGGGTACACAGAGGGGGTTGTTTTAGTAATGGTAAGTGTGGTAATGGTAGATATTACTCAGTATTCGTTTCTGTTTAGTGATACACTGAGTACTATTCCAGTCTCATCTAACATATCTTAAAAACATGATTCCAAATAATCAAAATTCTCTCAAGTTATCTGAATATACCCTAGAACAGTGCATAAAGTATTTATAAGAATTTTAAAACATCAAATGCCTAGCAAGGTAAAATTCAAAATGCTGAGCATTTAATAAAACTTTACCAGACATGCAAAGATACAAGAAAATAATAAGAAAAAATTCAACCAAATTTTTCCTCTCTAAGGTTGAAATTCATAAGCTTTACTTATAATCCTTAAGTGGATTTATTTTAAATTTTATCATCCACATTTAAAAATTTTTTAATCTTTATCTCAACAAACCAGGGACCATAAAACACATTTAAACTTATCAGTACTATTCCTAATTTAAATTCTATTGTTTTCTGCATGACTGTATTTTCTTTTATATCCCCAGAAATTATACATTATTTGTATCATCTTATACATACCATAAAATTCTTTGCTTAGATTCATACACAATTTTAGTTATTGTTTACTTTGTATTAATATTAGCATCTTAAAATATCTTTCTGTAAAATTATCTGCAGTAAAATGTTATTGATGATTAACTCTTAGTTTTTGTTTACCTGGAAATGCCATTATTTTATTCTCATTTATGAAAAATAATTTTGTTGTGTGCACAGTTTCGCATGGACAGTTATTGTCGCTCATTTCTTAGCAGATGTTTCTATTTCTGCCTGGCTGCAGCTGTACCTATTAAGAGGTTTGCTGCCATTAAAATCTATGTTGTCTTCATTTTTGACATCATACGTTCTGGCCTTATTTAACTTCAGTTACAGAGTTTCTCTAGTGTGTGACAGCTGTAGATTTAGTTTTATTTGTTCTTCTGGGGTCAGTCATATCTTCATCAGTTTTGAAATATTTATTGGTGGTATTCCACAACTCTTTGCATACCTTCTTTCTGGCAATTCCAATAAGACATATGTCAATTTTTAAACTCTAATCTTGATGCTTGTTTATATTTTTGTTTTCTTTCTCACTTTTTTGTACTTCTGTCTAGATGCTCTTTAACCTTTTTAACTTTTAGGATAATGCTTCTGTTTTCCTCTCATTTCCTTTGAATAATACCACTTAATGTCTTCAATAAGTTTTAAAATTAAACTTACATATTTTTTATTTATGAAATTCAATTTAAGCATTTGTTCAGCTGCTTTGCGAAATAATCATAATTGTATCTTACTCAAATTTTGAATCTCATCTTCTATTTTGTTAAACATTTCTTTAGAAGTAATTTTATTTTGTCTCTGAAATTTTGAATCTCATCTTCTATTTCATTAAACATTTCTTTAGGAGTAATTTTGTTTCTGACAACTTTTTGGCTGTATATACATTTTTAAAATTCTGGGCTGGGCATGATGGCTCACATCTGTAATCCCAACACTTTGGAAGGACGAGGTGGGAGGATCACTTGAATCCAGGAGTTTGAGACCAGCTTGGGCAACATAGTGAGACCCTGTCTCTCAAAAAAACTTATTAATCAATTAATTAAAATTTGCTGAGTGTGGTGGCCTGTAACGGTAGTCCTATCTACTTGAGAGTCTGAGGTAGAAGGATCACTTGAGTCCTGTAGGTGAAGGCTGTAGTGAGCCCTGATTGTACCACTGCACTTCAGCCTCGGCAGCATAGCGCAAACCTGTCTCAAAAAAAAAAAAGAAATTCTGCTGCCTCTCAATAATGGTGGCTTTTTGTTCCTATAATCTCCCTTTTTGGAAATTCCAGCACCTAAATAGTAGATTCTTCTTCTGAGAGCTTGAATTTACTCTTTTCAAGTCCCTGTGTTTGCTAGTAACAGTGAATTTCACAAAAATGTGAGATTCACAATCAATTTTCTTCATCTTGCTGCTGCTTTGGAACATAAGTTCTCATTAGCAGTTCTGCTATTGTATCTTGCTCATAAGATAATTTTAATTTTGGCAAGTTTACAGATACTATCCGAAAGTCCATGAAATTATAGAATTTTTTAATTATCAAAATTGGTCTAATGGGCAAACGTAAAAGCCTACTCCCATAATTGGAGAAAACACATAGCTAACACACAAGGCGGATATTTGCAAAATTGACAACGTATTTCCCATGAAGTAAGCTACAATTTCAAATATTTATACTTGTATCTATCACAGATTTTCTGATACAACACTAAATTAGAAATTAATAATAAAATGTCCTATAAAATCATAACATTTTTATTTGATATTCCACTGTATGCATATGTCAAAAGTCAAAGACTCAAAAGACTCCCAATAATCTAAGGCAAATACCAACTTCGGGCATTTGAATACATAAAAGTTAATTTTGAGAGTGAATGGAGAAACCTGAGTATTAACCTTCATTTTTAACATGATAGTTCATGATTAGAAAGGGAATAAACAATTGTGTTCTTTTGGTTTGATAACGGATGGTCATCTAGAATATAATGTCGAGTTCCATAGAAAATAAATAGTTCCAAAGAATCATTTCAGATAAAACCTAGTATTGTGAATAAATTGTTGGCTTTTCATAGTAATTGAAATAAAATCTAATCTCAGCAGCAAAAGAATTGATATCATTAGCCCTTGATAGTTTCAACATTGCATCATGCGTTTTTTTCCATCTCTTTTTCCTATACCATTTCTCTTTCCACTTATCTAGAGATGACCTCCTTTTTTGTCTAACTATGTTACAAAGAAGAAAGAGCAAGATATTCCAGCTGATGTTAAATGCTTTCCATAGCATGCGTGGTGGCATAATAGGATACTTGATGTTCAGAAATTGTCTGTTCTGAATGGTGTTAGTGCTGCTTACTTGGTACTATAACTGGGTAGCTGCTGTTATTATAGAAGCTTTGCTCTGGATTATCAAAATACAAGAAAAAATTTGGCTTCTTAACATACTGTCTTCCCATCTATGTAATTTGTCCTTGTTTTTCCTCAATACTATATGCTTTTCTCAATACTCCATCCAGTAATCAAGAGTTAGATACATGGCCTAAAAAACAGAGATGGACTTTAGTTTAAAGGGGAATTTCTATTATGAGAACTATTACTATTTAACGTCACTAATTTTTGCCAATTTCAAAGTGTTTTGGGCAATTGTTAGAAAAAAATCTTTTAGGAATCCTGCATAGCTTTGCTAAATATTGGGAAGATTATCTAATGTTAAAACATAGCCTTAGACTTACTGGTCAGATATGAACATAAGAGAAAATCAGATTTTTTCCTGAAAGGTATTTAATATTAGTTGTTTTAAATAAATTATTTCACATAGGATATTCTCCTCTTCATATTTTAGTTTTAATTTTCAAACTTCCACTGATAAGTAAAAATACAGATAGCATCCAAAATTAATTGCAAAGCCATATGACTTTATATACTAATGAAGTTAAGCAGTTGTCATAAATATCCTATTAATTGACATTTTTCATTATACTCTTGACAAAACATCAGAAATACAGTTTCAAACAATTATTTTTACTAAAATTATAACTCTAAAGCACTATAAACTCTGCATAGTCAAATGACTTCAGATTAGTTATGGACTAAAAAGTCAAATCTAGAACTATCTTTCATGTAAATAAATCCTACACTTTCAAATCTTACACTTTCTGTTTATTTTCATGAAAAAATTTCTGGATTTATTTCCATGAAAAATAGATCTAGGTTTGGCCTTTTAGTCCATCAGTAATCTGAAATCATTTGATTGTCCATTTATCATTGTTTTTTGTTTCTAATCAGAAGAATAAGTCTATATTTACTTTGTGTGTATGTGTTCTCTTAAAAAATTACAAAAGTTGTTAGCAGCAGATTGTTGTAGTATATATTTTATTATATTATGGGACAAATTTAGCATCCTCATATAAATTTGGTAAAACTGCTAAAAATTAACTACAAACAGATAGAAAAAATATATAACCAGGTAAAGATAAAAAACAGATTAACTTTAAACAAGCAATAAAGAGATGAACAGAAATTTTTTAAACAGAAATAATAGAAGCCACAAAATAAGCAAATAGCAAATAAATATTACCAAAGTGCTATTATTATACATATATTATACAATATATATGTATGTGTATGTATTTGCCAACATAGAATTCCTTACCTAGAAGAAGAGATATTATCAGTCAAAAACAAAAGAATTTATCACCAGCCTACCTACATTCGAGTATTATTAAAAACATTTATACTTATATTACTATTTCAAATGTATAAATTTATTTGTAGAGGGAGAAACATAATTACTTAAGATAGTTTAGAGATGCAAGAAGAAAAGGTAAACAAAGTTAACTCTTATTAGGTTTTAAAAATTTTTCTGGGTAAAAGGATCAAAGTATGTTTATTTTGAATCTCTCAGGTACCCAGTAAAGCCAGGCAAAACAGGGTATAAATTTAAAACTAATACAGAAAGAGAATCACACACATAGATAGAAAAGAGAAAAAAAATTATATTATTGTTAGGATAATAGTTACCTTCAGAGGGAAGAAATCACTTAGGTATTTGAGGAACATACAAATGAGTTCTGGAGTGAAAGCTGTGTTCTATTTTTGACCTGAATCTAATTTTGACCTGGATGACGTTTTCAGGAGTTTTTGCTTTATAATACTTTTTTTGAGCTGTAGATTTCTTTCTTGTGGAACTTTCTCCATGTAAGTTACAGTTTACAATCAAAATGTATTAAAAATTAGCACGGTATAATTATTTATACATTATAATGTCTTTAATGTTTAATATCTAACAAATGTACTACCATTAGAATCAATATCGCTTAGTCTATACTTAATAATTATAATGTAATTTTGCCGATCAATTACAACTGTTTAGAACAGAGGTGTCCATTTTTTGGCTTCCCTGGGTCACAGTGGAAGAAGAATTGTCTTGGGCTACATATAAAATAAACCAACACTAACAATAGCTGATTAAAAAAAATCATAAACAAATCTCATAATGCTTTAAGAAAGTTTACAAATTTGTGTTGGGTGGCATTCAAATCTGTCCCGGGCCACATGCGGCCCGTGGCCAGTAAGTTGGACAAGCTTGGTTTAGAGTATCAATGGTTATATTTCAATTATATTACTAGCAATAAAACCAAGGCTCCTTAACTTCCAATATAGTAAACATATTTATTATGAATAAGAAAATTCATTATATAATAATACAAGTATAACAAAAGTAAGGTAAAAGAGTAATATGTATTAAATTGGAAAAAAATAGAATCTTGACTGCAGAAAAGTATACAATTTTTTAATTTATTATAATGTTTATTTTTTAATTGATAAAAATAGACGTAATTATCATGTACAGCATGATGTTTTGAAATATGTACACATTCTGGAATTGCCAAATCAAGCAAATTAACATATGTATTGCCTCACATACCATGTACTGTGGTGAAAACACAATCTTATTATCTTAGCAATGCTCAAGAATACAATATGTTTTATTAATTGTAGTCACCATGTTGGGCAATAGATCTCTTGAACTTACTTCTCCTGTCTAACTGAAATATTAAGCACTTTGGCCAACATTTCCTTAATCCTCCACACCAACCAGCCCCTGTTAACCACTATTCTACTCTGCTTCTATGAGTTCAATATTTAAAAAATCCGTCACCCTTTTAAAAGGTCCATCAACAGTACTGGTGTCTTTGCCAACCATCAAACATCTTAGCAACCCTAGGAACTATGTTTTGGGTTTATACAGTATTTTTTCTGTAAAAATGTTAGCTCTTCTTAGAGCCTAGATGATTTTTTCTATTGTATGTATTGCAAACCAAAATAGGTTGGAACAACTTTAGTCACTACAAGGTAGTGATTCTGTGAAAAATAAGAAGCATTACTCTCTGTGCAAAACAATCAGTTCAAAGGGACTTTTACTAGTAGATTTGTGGCCACTGAGTATCAAAAAAGAAAGGCTATGTACCTACAGTTAGACCTAGAATCATGTTTAATAATTAAAGTATTTTAATACAACAAAGATAATGACAATTTGGGATTAATATTTAATTAACATTTTGAAGAAGTAAGGGGTGATATATGTTGTTGTTTTGATTCTGGTTTAAATAAGTTCATATGGCTTTTAAAGCATAAAATACAAGTGCTCACATTCTGGGTAAACTGGAAGGAGTCAACGAAAGAAGAGTGAAACATTCAGAGCGGCAGTAAAGTCAAGTCAGGCTACTTGGCAATAGTTAATTCACAATCACAAAAAAGAAACAGTACAACAGTTGAAACAGTTGAGCTTATATAAATCAATGAATAGAAAGAAAATCAATGTGTTGAAAATATTCTAACAAGTCTTACAAAGAAAACAAACTTTTAAGATTCAGTCACATATTTCCCGTTAGATTAGGTAATTAGTCATTTTCATACCTGCGATAATGATTTGTATGTTTTATGTATTTCTTACCTATAATAAAAATTTGTATATATGTTTTATACATATATATTAGAAAATGATAAAATATTTACAGGTAAAGCGTAATAATTTATTTGACTTCTTTTGAAGTAGTAAAAGTAAGGAAGAAAAAATATGGTCAAATATTATTAAGTGCTCAGTATAATTGGTATTACATAAGTGTTCATATTAATAAGCCCTCTTGAAATCTGTAAATGTGAAATTTTTCATAGTAATACTTTGAAAGTAAAATAAATTGTTGAAGAACATTTTCTTCTAGTTTTTTAACACTTTATGCACTCACATCAATCTTTATAAAATTCGCATTTTATCTTTATAAAATTTTCATATAACAACATAAACCATACAACAACATATCACAGAAAGTTATAGGGATCTTTGGGAGATAAGGACCTTTTGAAAAATCTGCCGATTATACCTTTTGTTTTGTGCACAGTTTGCCTTTTCTTTCAAAACTCAGTTTGCTTTTCACGCATCCTTGTCTCACAGTCATCTTTTTTTCTTGTCCATTCTTAAGTGTGAATGTCAATATAGTCAGGATATCACAGGTCCTGTATTACTTTTGATAATAAAAGATGGTATGATACTTATTCTAATTGAAAAAGTTAAATATCTTAAATGTTATTTGAAATATAAATTAGAAACATACACATATAAGGCTTTCGTAAACTAGAACTTTTCTTTTTAATTTCTCAAATTAAAGAAATGCCAATATTTGCTCAAAATGGTTCTCTATACAAGAGAGGTCAGCTGTGACTACATATTTTAGTGAGAACTTGAATTCATTTGCTTTCTTTTAAGCATTTCCAAACAATTTTCAGAGATTTTATTTTCATGATTATTTTTGACTTAAAAAAAATCTTTATTTTCCACTTCATAACTCACTCTTGCCTTAAGTTTTAGCCAGATAATAAGATAGAAAAGATGTACAAAAGCAAATAAAAAAAGATGGCTAAAAAAACCTTCTTAAGAAATTTTTCTCAGTTTATAAAGAAGAGTGATACTTTTTACATAATACTAAAAGTGATTGTAAGACTCTATGCTAGGAGCACTACATTAATCAGTCTTTTGGGTTTAATATTTTTACACACGGTAAAATATTTATGAAGAGTTAAGTAACTTGTACAGTTAACTAAATACTCAGTATTCTAGATGCACATCTCCCAACTCAACTAACCCAATGCTATGCTGTCTTCCAGTGACCCATCTCACATTCAATGACACCCATCGACTCAAAATAAAAAGATGGAGTAATATCTAGCAAGCAAATGAAACTCAGAAAAAGGCAGGAGTTGCAGTCACAATATCAGACAAAACAGACTTTAAAACAATAAAGATAAAAAAGACAAAGGACAAAGAATGGCATTACATAATTTTAAAGGGGTGAATTCAACAAGAAGACCTACCTATCCTAAATATATATGCATCCAACATAGGAGCACCCAGATCATGAAGCAAGTTCTTAGAGACTTTTGCCATGGGAAAAATAATATGGTTTGGCTATGTCCCTACCCAAACCTAAAACTAAAATTTTGAATTTTAGTTTTTATAACCCCCACATGTTGTTGGAGGAATCAGGTGGAGATAATTGATTCATGAGTGCAGTTTTCCCAATCCTGTTCTCATGATAGTCAGTTAGTTCTTACAAGATCCGATGGTTTTTATTAGGGACTTCCCCCTTTGCTGTACACTTATTCTTCTCCCTGCTGTCATGTGAAGAAGAATGTGTTGGTTTTTCTTTCTGCCATGATTGTAAGCTTCCTGGGGCCTCCCCAGCCATACAGAACTGTGAGTCAATTAAATCTTTTTTCTTTATAAATTACCCATTCTCAGCTATGTCCTTATTAGCAGTATGAGAATAGAGTAATACAGGCCAGAATCAAGATTTTTAAACCAGTAAGAAAAAAAACAACAATATACCAGAATCTCTGGGACACAGTAAGACAGTATTAAGAGAAAAATTTATAGCACTAACTGCTCACATCAAAAAGTTAGACAGATTGCATTTTAACGATCTAATGTTATGAGATCTTTAGGGTGATGGTTTTCTTCCCCCAAAACCTCTGTTGCTGGTGGTGTCTTTGCCTGAGTTCTTGTCCTGCATCCGGGAAGAATGAAGTATGCAGAAAAATGAAGGGCAAAGAAGATGAAGAGGAGCTTGGTTTAATGTTAGAACATCTCAGAAGGAGACCCACAGTGGGTAGTTCCCCTCTGTGGGCAGGCAGGTGGTCCATTGAGTGTTCAGCTCTCAGCAGACAGGAGGCCCTGGAGAGGGTAACTCATCTCTACTTGCTGGTTGTCCCAAAGTTGACTACTCTCAGCAGAGAGGAGGCCCAGGAAAGGATAGCTCCTCTCTGAAGGCAGGTCATTTGGTGGTCTCAGCAGGTCTCTGAAGCTCTTAGTAGAGAGGGTATCTCCTCTCTGATGCTGGTCTTCTCATCATCTGCTCAAGTCCTGAGGCCCAGGGCTTTTCATGGTCCTCAGAGGGGAGGAAGTGCATGCTGATTGTTCCATAGGTAGGCCTGGAAAAGGCACCACTTCCCACTTTGGTCATTGGAACTGGCAGCCCAGCCCCCAGCCTTCAGGCCCTCCCTGGTCTGGAGGAGAGACCTTACCACGAACCCACCCCCTTCTGCCTGGGACTCTTCCTCCCACTGTTCATAGCTCCCGGGCTTGGCTTGACTTTGCTCCAAGATTGGAGTGGGTGCTGACAGCAGGGAGAAGCCAGGAAGTGAGGTCAGGGGGGCCTCTCCAGGCCCCCAAGACTGCAGAAATACCTGAGCCTGCAGGTGTGATTAGGGTGGTTGCAGCCCTGCCCAGGAGTGCAGGGCTCCTTCTTGCTCCATGGAGCAGGCAGCTCCAGCTACACCTTTCTGCTGCAGCCAGGATGACAGCAGGCTGACTGGAGCTGCTGCCACCAACAATCCCCCCTCTGAAGACATACACCTAACTGCTGTTAGGACAGGGACGATGACCACTCTTAACTGCTTCATGCTGATGGGGGGCATTGTTTTGGGGGAAATGGCAGTCAGATTTCTTTCTCTCTCTCTCTCTCAGAGGACTATTTAAGAATTCCTAGTAAAAATGGAGCCAATTGTCAGAGGCTTCTAGTGCATGATCCCTTGAAGTTTGATGGCTTCTAGGCAAATAAAAACACATCTTACAGGGAGGTTAAGTATGCAATTGACTGGAACGGTTACAACCTGGAAGAAATTCAATCTTGTATGGGGGTAGTTAAAAAGAGAAAAAACTGTTTAGGGGAGTAGATAATTGCTTGGGAAGGGGTCCTTGAGGAAGATGCCTTATGGTGAGGAATAGAACAAAGGTGAGAATAGTAAGCATAAGATATCTCTGGAGGTTTAATTATTAGCACTCATCTTTTGTAATTTTTAACTTGAGGTCCTTAATTTTTTTACTCCAGTACTATGGGTGCTCTCCCGAGTCAGCAGAGGCAATTTCTTCAGTTCCCAAGGTCTTAACTCGAGTAGAATGAATCCAAGAATCTATTCCAGTGACCTTCACTGACATAAGAGCAGAAAGAAGTGCAATGTAAGGTCCCTCCCATTCCAGGCTTAGAGAAGGAAAAAGAGAAGAATGTGCCTTTACCAGTACTATGTCCCCTGGGTTGAATAGAGGTGGCCTTAGTTCATGATTTTTGGCCTCTGATTAATGGCCTCTGATTTTGGCCTCATGATTAATGAGGTTGAGGTTCAGGACCAGTCTCCATTCCCCATAGGGTTTTTGTACCCCTGGTATTGGAGTATTACAAGGGCTGTTGCAGGGTTTGAAGAGGCCCTGTATCCTTAAGTTATCAATGATGGCTCCTAGTATTTTCCTAACTTCTGGTTTGGGGAGACACTGTCTCTGGTTAGGAAAGGAGGTAGGATCCTTAACTGGTATGGCAGTTTTGGCTTGGCCAATTTTCCCCTGAGTTGCCCAAACTTCTGGGTTAATATCGGTCTCCATGAAGGGGAGACAAAGAGTCTGTCCTATAGCCACAAAGATGATGGTTCCCATATGAGCCAAGATATCCCTGCCTAGCCGAAGAGTAGGGCTTTCAGTCATGATTAAAAAGTCAGGATTAAACAAGAGGTCTCCCCAGATACAACTAAGGGTTTGGGAAAACTAAGGATTTGGGGAAAATATCAGGGTAAATGTTTTCCTGAGATGCCCCTCAGAGTCATGCTAAGAGAGGAAGGGGTTCTGTATTGGAAAGGAGAACTGAAAAGCCTGCTCTTGCATCCAGGAGGAAATCCACCTTCCTCCCTTCAACTTCCAGAATCACTCAGGGCTCCTGAATGGTAATGGCAGTCTGGACCACTGGAGCTGCGGGGAGGAGCTCTGGCACCCATCAGTCCTGCTGGACAATTTGGAGACTAGTTCTGGACCCAGTGACTGGTGTCTCTGTGGACAATTTGCCCTCCATGGGTCCCCACTGCAAATTGGACAGGGTTGAAGTGATTTTCTCCTGCTATCTGGACAGTCCTTCCTAATGTGCCCTGGCTTGCCACATTTGTAGCAGTTAGCAGGTGCATCTTGAGAATTGTGTGGTTTTGTAAGCCTGAAAGGCAGCTATTAGGGCCTCTGCCTTTTTTCTTTATGCTCTTTCTGTTTTTTGGACTTCTTCCTGGTCCCTATTGTAAAAGACCAAGGTGGCCACTTTCAGGAGGTTCTGTAAAGTACTATCTGGTCCTATATCCTATTTCTGTAGCTTCCTCTTGATGTCAGGGGCTGCCTGTGTGATAAACGTATCCTTTAGGATTAGTTGTCCCTTGACTGAATCAGGAAATAGAAAGTTATGTTTTATCAAGGTTCCTCTTAGCCTTTCCAGGAAAGCAATGGGGTTCTCATAATCCTACTCTATCATGGATAGCTTGGAGTAATAGAGTAATAGCTAGTTTTTCATAAGCCCTCCTGCATGCACACCTGAAAGTGTTTCCTCCTCCATTCTCCCATTTCATCATTGGGGTCCCATTTAGGATTCTCCCATGGTACTGCTATTCTTCCAACTGGGAAGGTGTCATCCCCTTCCCTGGCCCTATATGAGATACAAAGCTCATCCCCAAAAATTATCTGCCACTTTCAGGATGCCTTGCTTTTCAGCAGCAGTCAGGGTTGATTTCAAAGTAATATGACATCTTTCCAGGAGAGTTAAAATATTTGGGTTAAGTTCTGGAAAGCTCTATATACCTGTCAGGGTTATCTGAAAACTTGCCAAGGTCTCCCTCAATTTGCTTTAAGTCCTGTAGAGAAAAGGGGACATGGACTTTAATGTGGCCATATTCACCCTTAATGGAACCTTAATGGGGTAGGAGTGAGACTGGGACCTGACTAAAATGAGGATTTCTAGGATGGGACAAGCTTGGAGGAGAGGCTGGATAGGGAGGAGCAGAGGGAGTTGATTCCCCCACTGGAGGTACCTCTGAGGTTTGCTTCCCAAGTTCCCTGGGACTGCCCCTTGTAGCCTCTCCTAAGGTGGCTGCTAAGAGAGCTGAATCAATCCTACAATATCAGCAAAGGTGTGGGTTACCCCACTAAGCAAGGAAAGCTTGCACATTTGCCCTCATGTTTACAGAAAAGATCCAGCTGCAGGATGGCATTGAAATTAATTCTTCCTTCCTGAGGCCAAGCTTCTCCTCCCTGAAGAACATAATTCAGCCACACCTTTGTGCAAAGGAATGTGAGGTACTTTTTCTCCAGATTCTGAGAGTCAAAGTAGTCCCAGTGATTTAGGATGCACTTGAGAGGAGTGTAGGCTTAAGATCATTGGTGATCCATCTGGAAGAGAGGACAGAGGAGGGAAACGAGGCTTTTTCCCTCTCTCTCTAGTGCCTGAGGGTCAAAGGGGTCCCAGTGATTTAGGATGCACTTAAGAGAAGTGCAGGCTGAAAATGGTTGGATACCCATCCGAAAAGAGGGGAAAGAGGTGTCCCTTTATTCCTCTCTCTTCCCAGCAAATACCCAGAGTATGTGATGGAGAGAACAAAAGGTGTCCCTTTCTTCCTCTCACTTTCCAGTGAATACCCAGGATATGTGATGGAAGAAGAAAAGGTATCTCTCTTCTTCTGACCTTATATCCCTGAGTCCTGGTGACCTGTGCAAGTGCCAACCATGGATGCAGATACAACCATCATTTATGAAGCAGGAGGAATAGCAGGAATATTCACACTCACCTGAGAAGATCCCAGGCCTTTCACTGTCAGTAATCTTTGAGTTCCCTAGGCCTTATCTATGCCATGGATGTGAGCATGACCTCCATCCATGAAATGGGAGGGCCAAATCAGCAGGAATTAGTCATGCTCACCTGCGCTGTGCCCCTAGACCTCCACTGTCTTGCCTCTGGACCCCTCAGATGTAGTTTTTTAGTTTTTTTTTTCCCTGAGGCCTCAAACCAAAGCTTCAGAAAAAAAGGTGCCTCAGGAGAGTGTATAGACCCATTCTATTAGTCCCAGGTGGCTGTTGGCAGATTGCATCCAGCAACTGACAGGACAGCCTCTCCGTTGCTTTCCTATCATAAGCAAGTGAAGCTGTGAGACCAAGTTCTTCTCAACCAAGTGAGAGAAAGAGAGTCCTGGAAATTGGGAACCTGGCTTAACATGATGCCTCCCAAAACAACAACTTAAGTGCAAGGGAGGGGAAAGTGCCTGAGGAAAATACCTCTTGCCCTTTGCATGTGGGTTCTTTCAACAGGGGGAAAGAAAACTCTCAACTGTTATATGCTCCTTGCTTGTAAGAATAGACACTATACTGTTCTCATTTACACTCCTACTCCTGATAATTAAGTCAAATGCTCATTCTACCTAGTAATATCTGTGGTTTGCAACAACATCTTTAACATTTAACATTGTATATAAAGAAATCAGAACCATGAGAGTTGCAAAAGAAGAGAAGAAAGAAAGAAATAACGAAAGAAAGGAAGGGAGAAAGAAAGGAAAGAAAATAAAAGGAAAGGAAAGGAAACAAAATTAAAAAAGGAGGAGAGGAAGGAAGGAAGGAAAGAGAGAAAGACTGGAGGTTCTAGTGATAACACTCTAATGGGTGGTCAGGGACTGGAGTTAATCCAGGGCATTGGCCTTTCAATAACACCAATGTGTAGGCTGGGCCAGATACCCTCAGTTGCCCCAGGACCTCCTTTCGGTCTCATGCAATTGCTAGACCTCTGTGAAGGGAAACTGGGTTGGAACAAAGCCAACGTTCCCAATGCTTGAATGTGATGGATGACATTGCCCTCTCCAGCAAGCCTATCCTCTGTGTCTTAAGTCTGGCAGCCACACTAGTCACTTTTAACTGGTGGACAAAGGCCCAGTATTTTTCCTTCATCTTGACTATTATGGAGTTTAGAGACTCTAAAAAAAAGGACACAGAGCAGATTCACTTTCATTCACCCTTCCACATATCCTGAACGAGCCCCCAAAATGTCATGGGATCTTTGGGGTATCAGTTTTCTTTCCCCGAAACCTCTGTTTCAGGTGGTGCTGAGTTCTTGTCCTGCATCCAGGAAGAATGAGGTATGCATATCAGTGAAGGGTAAAGAACATGAAGAGGAGCTTTATTTTAGTGTCAGAACAGCTCAGAAGGAGACCCACAGTGGGTAGCTCTCCTCTGTGGGCAGGCAGGTCATCCATTGAGTGTTCAGCTCTCGGAAGAGAGGAGTCCCTAGAGACAGTAATGCCTTTATGCTCGCTGGTCATCTCAAGGTCTACTGCTCTCAGCAGAGAGGAGGCCCTGGAGTGGTTAGCTCCTCTCTGCAGAGGACATTCGGCCATCTCTGCAGGACTCTAAAGGTCTTGGTGGTCTCTGCAGATCTCTGCCAGGCTCCGAAGCTCTTAGCAGAGAGGCTAGCTCCTCTCTGATGTTGGTTGTCTCATTATCTGCTCAACTCTGGCTGAGCATAAAAAGCTCCAGGCTTTTTATGGGCCTCAGAGGAGAGAAAGTACATGCTGATTGGCCCATGGGTGGCCTGGAAAAGGCAGCAGTTCCAACTCTGGTTGGTGGAACTGTCAGCCTAGCCCCACCCTTCAGGCCCTCCCTGGCTTGAAGGGGGGACCTTACCCACCCCCTTCCACTTGGGTCCCTGCCTCCCACTGTTTATAGCTCCTGGGCTAGGCTCAACTTTAGTATGAGATCAGGGCCAGTGCTGACAGCTGGGAGAAGCCAGGCAGTGGGGGTAGGCAATTCTGAGCCTTATCAAAAGATCAACAAATACAGAAGTGGGTTTTTGAAATAATTAATAAAATAGATAAACCACCAACTAGACTAATAAAGAATAAAGGAGAAAATATTTAACCAAACACTATTAGAAATGACAAAGGGGATGTTACCACTGACCTGACAGAAATACAAATGACCATCAGATAATATTATAAACACACATATACACTTCAACTAGAAAACCTAGAAGAAATGTGTAAATTCCTGTACACATACATCCTCCCAAGACTGAACCAGAAACAAGCTCCGAAATTGAATTAGTAATAAATGACCTACCAACCAAAAAAAAAAAAAAAAAAAAAGCCCAGGAACAGATGGATTCACAGCTGAATTCTACCAAATGTACTAAGAAGAGCTGGTACCATTTCTACTGAAGCTACTCGAAAACATTCAGGAGGGACTCCTCCCTAACTCATTCTATGAGGCCAGCATCATCCTGATACAAAAACCTGGCAGAGACTCAGCCAAAAGAAAACTTCAGGACAATATACTTGATGGAAATCAATGCAAAAATTCCCAATAAAATACTGGTAAACCAAATTCAGCAGAACATCAATAAGCTCATCCACCACAATCAAATAGCCTTTTTCCCCAGGATCCAAATTTGGTTCAATGTACACAAATCAATAAATGAATTTCATTACATAAACAGAATTGAAGGAAAAAAACATGATTATTTCAATAGATGCAGAAAAAGCTTTTGGTAAAATTCAATATTCCTACATGTTAAAAATTCTCAATAAAATAGGAATTGAAGGAGCATACCACAAAATAATAAGAGCCATCTATGACAAACCCACAGCAACATCATACTGTATGGGCAAAAGGTGGAGTTATTTCCCTTAAAAACCAGCATAAGACAAAGATACTCTCTCTTACCTCTCCTATTCACTGAAAGTCCTGGCCGGAGCAATCAGGCGAAAGAAGGAAATAAAGGTACTCAAATAAGAAGAGAGGAAGTAAAACTATTTCTGTTAGCACATGACATGATTCTATATCTAGAAAACTTCACAATCTCAGTCCAAAAGCTCCTTAAGCTGATAAGCAACTTGAGCAAAGTCTCAGGATACGAAACTGACATACAAAAATCACTCACTTTCCTATACAACAACTATCAAGCTGAGAGCCTAATTAGGAATGCAATCCCATTCACAATTGCCACAAACAGCATAAAATACCCAGCAATACAGCTAACCAAGGAGGTGAAAGGTCTCTACAATGATAACCACAAACTACTGCTGAAAGAAATCAGAGGGGATACAAACAAATGAAAAAACATTCTGTGCTCATAGATAGAACAAATCAATATCATTAAAGTGGCCATACTGCCAAAAGCAATTTATAGATTCAACGTTATTACTATTAAAATACCATTGACATTTCCTCAGAAGTAGAAAAAATAATTAAATCATATGGAGCCAAAAAAAAAAAAAAGCCAAATAGCCAAGACAATCCTAAGCAAAAAGGACAAAGCTGGAGGCCTCATGTTACCTGGTCTTAAACTATACTACAAGACTACAGTAACCAAAACAACATGGTACTGGTACAAAAACAGACACATAGATCAAGGGAACACAATAGAGAACCCAGAAATAAGGCCATATACCTACAACCACGAGATCTTAAAAAAAAATGACAAAAGCAAATGATGAGGAAAGGACTCCCTATTTAATAAATGCTGCTGAGATAACCGGTTAGCCATATGCAGAAGGTTGAAACTGAATCCTTTCCTTTTACCATACACAAGAATCATTTCAAGATGGATTAAAAACTTAAATGTAAAACTCAAAACTATGAAAGCCCTGGAAGACAGCCTAGGCAATACTGTTTTTGATAGGAATGGGCAAAGATTTCATGACAAAGATGACAAAAGCAATTGCAACAAAAGCAAAAATTGACAAATGGGATATAATTAAACTAAAGAGCTCCTGCACAGCAAAACAAACTGTCAATGGAATAAACAAACAACCTATGGAATGGAAGAAAATGTTTGCAAACTATGCATCTGATAAAGGTCTAATATCCAGCATCTATAAGGAACTTAAATTTACAAAAAAAAAAAACAATAACAAGTTGGCAAGAGACATGAATAGACACTTCACAAAAGAAGACATACATGCAGCAAACAAGCATATGAAAAAAGCTCAATTTCACTGATCATTAGAGAAATGCAAATCAAAACCACAATGAGATACCATCTCACACTAGTTTGAATGGCTATTATTAAAAAGTCACAAAGTAACAGGTGCTGGCGAGGTTGCAGAGACAAAAAAGGAATACCTGTACAATGTTGGTGGGAGTGTAAATTAGTTCAACCATTGTGGAAAGCAGTGCAGTGATTCCTCAAAGACCTAAAAACAGAACTATCATTTGACCCAGCAATCCTACTACTGGGTATATACCCAAAGAAATATTAAATGTTTTAATATAAAGACACATGCGTGTGTATGTTCATTGCCATACTGTTCACAATATCAAATACATGGAATCAACCTAAATGCCTATCAATGGTAGACTGGATAAAGAAAATGTAGTACATGTACACCATGAAATATTATGTAACCATAAAAGAGAATGAGATTATGTTTTTTGCAGGAACATGGATGGAGCTGGAGGCCATCATCCTTAGCAAACTAAGGCAGGAACAGAAAACCAAATGCCGCATGTTCTAACTTACAAGTGAGAGCTGAATGATGAGAACGCATGCACACGTAGAGGGGAACAACAGACGATGGGGCCTACCAGAAGGTGAAGGGTGGGAGGAGGGAGATGAGGAAAAGTAACTAATGGGCACTAGATTTCACACCTTGGTGATGAAATCTGTACAACTAACCTCCATGACACAAGTTAACCTACATAACAAACCTGCACATGTATCTGTGAACTTAAAAGTAAAAAAAAAAGAGAGAGAGTTTAACTGGCATCGACATTTAAACATTTATTAGTAACACGAGACTACGTAAGTCAACACGGAGAAGAATATAAAGTGAGGAGAAAGCTGAACTAAACAGAAACCAACACATATATAAAAGATAAGCCAGTGAAGATAAGTCCACAAATGAGATTTATCCACCAAACACATACAAAAGCACAAGGAGAATTTCTTACTCAAAGATGAAACTTTCTTGGATGTTAGGTGCACACAGGATTTTGGAGTGTATTTGTGGATGAAATCCAGAGCACAGATGCATATGGGAAAGGATTCAGTGGATTTAATAGCCTATTCATAAAACCCCAGAAATAATTTTGGCTGAAAAATTGTAGTTAGTGAAATTTCCACATCCTTACAGTTAGAAGACAGAGACTAAAAATGCGATAGAAGACGTGAGAGATAACGAAGTTAAATCCATCAGCCAGTAGACAAATGTGAGTTCCAGAAAGAGAGATCAGAAAAAGAAGTAAGGAAAGGATAACTAAAAAATAAATATAAAAGTGAATTTTCTACCCAGGGAAGGCACGATTTTCTTCAAATGTGCAGCAGTCTCTAAGGACAAGCATGATTAGTGTAAGAACACCCATATGAAGTTACAGCCAGGGGAAAATTCAAAAATTGGAAGTTGTAAAGAAACTGACTTGAAAAGAAATGTGACCAAGGCTTGGCATAAAACCTTTCATCAGAAAATACGGTTTCTAGAAATCATGAGAAAAGTGTCCATAGTGCTTAGTGAAAATGATTTGGGAGCTGGAGCTCTGTATTCAGTTAAGTAATCAATGCATTAAAGGGAAAAATAAAGACATATTTTCTTTCATTAATGGGCTCAGACAGTTTCTATATACCACTCCTTTTACCTCAGCATAACTGACATAACCACCAAAATTGGGGAGGATATACGATTATAGAAACACTGCATTTACTTTTCAAATGCAGTGATGGGAAGTGCCTAGATGACTCCTAGGAAGTGTGTTTAATTCTACTGGTCTGGATTGGAGAAAGGAGACAGAGGCTTAGGGTGAGTAGGGGGAAAGAAACTGAATGTTCTCAGGAAGACTGTGCTTTACTTTTGTCCTGAGGATATAGGAAGGCGTAGTATATTAGAACAAAAAAGACAACTAGAGAATCTTTATAACAAATATAAAAGTGGGGTCCTAAGGTGAAGTAAAATAAAATACAGAACATTTCCAGCCAAAGATGCAATTGGTTCAGTCCTGATTCTTTAAGCCTTTTGCTATATGGAATCGACAACTAGAAATTAAAATAAAATTCTAGCGCAAATTAATTTTCTGGAATTAATATTAGTTGCGTAGTTACTGTAAATGAAAGTTCTTTAAATAGTTTTCTAATTTTAAAACAACTTTTTAAAACTTAAAACAAAATTTTACTTCAGAATACAATGCAAACATTTTATACCTTGACAGAAGAGGTAAGGAAGATGAAGAAAAGGGTGGGTTTATGATACAAGCCTAATTTTTGCAGTAAGGTATAAAAAGATCAGTCTAAAGTAAAACAAGAAGTTAAATTTGAGAATATAATGCAAATAAATTAATATAACAATAAGAAATTCTATCTCAGTTCTCAATTTTTTCCTTTTATGTGATGAACACTCAGGTGAAATTAATAAAACTACAACTTTTTTATAAGCAAGAGACAACATACTATACTGTAAAAGAGTAAAATGATCAAATATATATACAAACAAAATAATGAAGTGACTATAATATCTACAGATATGAATATTTAAGTAAAGGCGCATTTCTGGTGAGTGGATGAGCATTGATAGTGAGGTAGGATTTGACTTACATTAAATGCTTTTGCTTTTTTAAAAAATGAATGGCAACTATTACCTAGAAGAGCCAGTATACAGAAAACAAAAAAGAGAGTTCAGTAAAATACATGAATATCCTAAAAGGTGAAAAAGAGGAAAACTTATATAGGAAGTAGCAATAGTGAAGTTTTATGGAAGATGTAGAATTTCAAGTGCTATATAACATATATAAATAACAATATGTCTTAGGAGACAGAGCTTGAGAAGTACTGGAAGGGTTTCTTAAATAGCAGAAGAGACACCTGTATGTTGGTAGTTGTGAAAGAGACAGTAAACACTGACAAGCAAGTTTCTGTGGACTTTAATCCCCTGTGACTGATTTGCTCGAGTTAACAACAATATTACAAAAAACAAACAAGCAAACATAAAACAAGAACCAGAATCAAGTCATGGAAATACGTCTTTAAGCCTATAACATTGACAGTTTTTTCCTACATGAGAAAATGCACATATAGATGTCATAAACCTTCCTTTGTCCTTCCCACAACAGCTCAGTCAATTTGGAACAGAATTTCCATTCTTCTAGTTAAAAATACATGAAAGAGGATTTTTATTATTTATATAGTGTTTGCTACATGCTAGCAACTCTTTTAATTACTCTCAGATGGCAAATCAATTGAAAAATACACTCATTCAATATGCATAATTGTTTTATTCACCTATTCAATTTTCCTTTTACTGGAAGAAGATGCCTGATTAAATTAATTTACTTGTGTTTCTCAGAAAAATAAAGTTGGGGTGCATGTTTTTGGCCAGATTCAAATGTAGTTAAATATAATTGTTTATGGATATAAATTACTAATACATTTATTACAGATAGTAATATTACAAAAAGTAATCTTATATGTCAATATAAAATTTTCAGAAAAAATTATGTTACACTCTACAGCATGTATAGATATGTGTGTGGGTATGTGCGTGTGTGGATTCAAATATTATATATATAAATGTTTTAAAGTTACCTTACATTTAGAGATGTGTAATATTAGAAATAATAAGAAAAATAATTCAAAGTGAACGCTAGCTCTACTCCTGTCAGGAAATAAAAATATATTGATTGTTTATGTTGGTCAGAAATAATTAATGTACTGTGTAGTAATGTAATAGAAAAAGTTTATGAAGACAATGTTACTACAATGCACTATTTTTGTGAATTTTTTCAGATTTAATTTTTAATATTAAATAACAGAAATATGTCATTTCTATTACAGATAAGAAAACGTAATATGAAATAATACATTAATTTTAATATGACATTGCATCTCTTCCTTTGGAATGAAATGAATGTATCACATTAAATAAATGCCTTTTTCATATGGGAAATTACTGTGACTAAATTAATACTTGTGCAATAAGATACTTCATTAGAAAACAATTGGCACTCTGAATTAATTAAGTAGGGAATACAGAAATCAGTGTTTTATCAAAATTGTCTTTTGAGTATGTGACATTCCTAAACTTATGAAAATGAAATAGCATTATTCAATGGTTTGGGAAGTAGAAGAATAAATAGCATTTGGGTATGTATTACTTCAACCTCTAAATTTTATATTTCTGTGGTATGACTTTTTCTGCACTTTATTACAGAAACACATTTACACAGCAGTATGAACTTCTCATATAAGCAACACTTTGCTTTGGTTGAATGCAAATAAAAATATATTCTATCCCACTATTAGACATAACAGAACACATTTAATACGTGGGACTGGTGATATTTTGAATATGGTAAATTTATGTTTTAGCCAAATTTAGAGAAATGGTCTTTAGAATAATAGGCTGTTTGCTAATTTGAACAGAATGCATGAGAATATTATAGGAAAGTATATAAGGCATACATTCCAAACATTTACTAGGTAATATGCCCCAAAAAAGCAACTATAATTATTTTTTATTAGGGAGATATTCTGTACTCCCTAAATATACAAAGTATACTCATATTGTCATTTGAAATATGTTTCCAATATAAATAATATGTGTATGTCTCTTAAACATTTAAATAGTTAGCAATGTTAGTTTTTCCCCTGTTCTTTTAAATGTGTTTGCAGGTATTAGCCTTCTCTTACCTTTAGAGGGTTTTTTAGGTGTTTCTGAGGTAGAATATTATATGAAAATTTAACTTATATTACTTAACTTTACAGCAAATATAAGAATGTATTAGGCTTTTTAGTTTAAATATAGTCAGGTAGCCCATAAAACATTTATACCTGTTGGGGGACAAAGGAATGTCTTTTGTAAACAAAATGCACTACATTATAAGCTTTCATTTGATTTTATTAGCCAGTACTGGATATCAAAAAGATTTAGAAAATTTACATTAACCTAATGTTTTTAACATAAAGGAAAGTGAGAAGAATGCCATCCTTGGTATTAGCATTAGTTCTGCTTCTTGTGTAGAGAACCTGTCTTTTACTAACCTTTCCTGAATATCAGTGGCACTCACTCTCCTATTAATTGCATTCTGTCAAAGCTATTTTTGAGATAAATCTTAGGACATGCAATGCTTGTTTGTCTCTGGGCCCTCTCAAGCGTTTCAGTGGCTGCAAGAAAACAGCTCCCTGAATATCTCTGATGAAGCTGGATCTTTTGTGAGATGTCATACCTGGATGCCAGTGTTTATTGCCTCTTCTCCTTGCCTATCACCCTGATCTGTTCCTGAGGCCAAGTTGAGGAGAACTCACCAGGTACTGCAAGTCAGTTTCCTCAGGCATCTTGGTTTTAACATTAAAAACAATTTTACATTATTTTTGTGCATATTTAAAACTGTTTTAGATTCATTGTTAGAAATGTAAATGTCTCTCTCCCATCAATAATTTTAAATGGTTTTTTATGGCATGTAAGAACACTTTTTGTAGAATTACAGTTTCAGCTTCATTAGTTGAGTATATGAGGGAATATGCTTCATCCCTATAATAAAACTATGGAAAAATATAAATTATATACAGTGTGTAAGTTATGTGCAACATTGATATTATTATTTTAATATATTATTAATTAAAATAATGAAGATTTCTCTTGATTAAATAAAAGGTATCCCTGAAAGTGGGGTACAAACAGCAGAGAGCTCTTTTTAAAATGAGGCACCTGAACATCACCACACAATTAAATTTGCTAGAAATATACTCGGGTATATTATACAGCCTAAGATATGGCAGGCAGAATATTTCCACAGAAGGTACATATCTCACCATAACTGTCAAGTAGATGAGATAGATTATAAAGATCACAATAAGACAACAAACCAAGGACTGACACCCAAATAAATAGGCTTATATTCCATGATGAAAAAGAATTTACATTAGTAGTGGCATACTTTGTTTTATTGTAGTTCATTTCATTGTACTTTGCAGATGTTGCATTTTTGTTTTTTGCTAATTGGTGGTGTGTGGCAAGCCTCCTTCCAGCAAGTCTATTGGAGCCATTGTTTCAACACTATGTGCTCACTTCATGTCTCTGTGTCACATTTTTTTCAAACTTTGTCATTATTACCGTATCTGTTATGATGATTTGTTATTGATCTTTGATGCTACTTTTGTAATTGTTTGGGGGTGCCACAAACCTTGCCTAAACGGGATAGTAAACTTAATCTATAAATTTTGTGGGTCTTTTGTTTTTTTGAGAGGATCTCACCCTGTCGCCGAGCCTGGAACGTGGTGGCACGATCACTGCTGACTAAAGCATCGACCTCCTGGGCCCAAGCAATTCTCCCTGGGTAGCTGGGACTACAGGCACGTGCCACCATGCCCAGCTAATTTTTAATAATTTTGTAGAGACAGGGTCTTCTTATGTTGTCCGGGATGGTCTCAAACTTCAGGGCTTACAAAATCCTCCTGCCTCGGCCTGCCAAAGTGCTGGGATTACAGGCGTGAGCCACTGTGCCCGGCCTTGTGTTTGCTCTGACTGTTCCACCAACAGGCTGTTCCCTGGTTTCCTTCCCTCTCCTCAGGCCTATTTCCTGAGACACAACCATACTGAAAGTAGGCCAGTTAGTAACCCCATAATGGCCTCTAAGTGTAAGTGAAAGGAAGATTCACATCTCATACTTTAAAAATCAAAACCTGCAAATGATTTAACTTAATGAAGGGGGCACGTTGAAAGCTGAGAGAATTCACAAACTAAGCCTCTTCAGTCAGTTAGCCAAGTTGTGAATGCAAAGGAAAAGCTCTTGAAAGAAATGAAAAGTGTTTCTCCAGTGAACATGTAACCGAGTATCCCAGCCTCAAAATGCATTTTGCATCTTTTTTTTTTTCCCTGATTTCAGCTTTGAAACACACTTTGAAAGTCTTTGTTTCTCCCTTTCTCACCAGGCACTTCCATGAACAGTGCTCGCTTATCTAATTACTTCTTTTCTTAGAAATGCCAGGTGACAGTGATGGAACAAACCAGGCAGAGAGACCCAGCTGAGGAATCTTCTGGCTTAGGGTGAGTTATGAACCGTACCCTACCATTGCTGGGTCGAATTCAGGATGACACAAATCCCACCTCTGGACAGGTGATTACTCATGATATCCATGGGAATAAGACACACAGACCTGCACCCTCCTGCACCACCTTTGCATATTTCCCACACCTTTTCCTTAAACCCGTTCACTGAGTTCAAAAAGTTGAGATGGTTTCTTTAGGGCTTGAGCCAGACCATCCTCCCGTCTTTAGCATTTGACCAATAAAGCTGCTTTGGTTTCACCACACCTAGCTTCTCGTGTTTTCAGCCTCTGAGGAGCGAGCAGCCAGACTTGAGCCAGTTACAAATTCATGAATGATAAAAAAGAAACAGCCTTGTTGCTGATACAAGAAAGTTTGAGTAGTCTGGATAGGAGATCAAACTAGCCACAACATTTCCTTATACTGAATCCTAATTCACTGTGAGGCCCTAACTCGCCAATTCTATGAAGGCTGAGAGAGGTTAGGAAGCTACCAAAGAAAAGTCTGAAGCTAGTGGAGGTTGCTTCATGAGGTTTAAGAAGTCATGTCCACAGCATAAAAGTGCAAGATGAAGCAGCAAGTGCTGATGGAGAAACCACAGCAATTGTCCAGAAGATCTCGCTAAGACAATTGATGAAGATGGCTACGTTAAATAGCAGATTTTTGTTGTAGACTGAAGAGCCTTTTATTGGAAGAAGGTGACATTCAAGACTCTCACAGACAGAGAAGTCAGTGCCTGGCTTCAAAGCTTCAAATGACAGCCTTGCTCTCTTGTTAAAAGCTAATGCAGCTGGCGACTTTAAGTTGAAGCCAATGCTCATTTACCATTCTGAAAATTCTAGAGACCTTAAGAATTATGCAAAACCTACCCTGTCTGTGCTCTATAAGCACAGAGCTTAGATGACCACATATCTATTTCCAGTAAGGTTTACTGAATATCTTAAGTTCATTCTTGAGAACTACGACTCAGAAAGAAAGATTCCTTTTCAAAATATTACTGCTCACAGACAACAGAGATGTACAAGGAGACAAATGTGGTTTTCATGCCAGCTAACATAACATCTATTCTGCAGCCCATGGATAAAGGAGTAATTTCTTTTTAGAAAATGTTTATTTTTTTTTTTTATAGAGACAGATTGTTGCTATGGTCATAAAGGGTCTCAAACTCCTGGGCTAAAGCAATCCACCTGCTTCAGCCTCCCAAAGTACGTACTGGGATTATAAACATGAGCCACTGCACCTGGCCTCAATATTTGTTTTGCTGTGGTGGTTTATAACCTAACCCATGATTTCTCCAAGTTATACCTGTATATCAGTATTCTCTTGGCAATCAAAGAGGAAATACCAGTGAAACAAGACTAAGAATTAATGAAAATTAAATCACAAGAAACAAGAAATGCCAATGTAGAGATGTTTATATTGAAAGTCAATATATATTATTTAAATAAAGGGAAACAAAAATAGTCAGAAAATCATGCTAGGACTATGATGTAGTTATTTATCAAAGATAAATCACGGATATTTTGATACAGCTAAATCCATAGGTATAAAATATGAAGCCCAAGTCTGAAGATTCGTTTTCTAGTTATAATATCATTACTCCGTTAACTAATGAAGTCTGTAATGTGAGAGTCATTAGTTAATAAAATAAAAAAACATGAATTCACTGTGCTTCTTTCTGTACTCAGATGCTCTGCTCTTATTAGTTAGAAGAAATACGACTAACCATCTGAAACTAACAGCTATGCAAGTAAATTTATTCCATTATCATTACAACTTTGTGTTTTTCATCTTTTTTTTTCTTTTTTTTGAGACGGAGTCTCACTCTGTCACCAGGCTAGAGTACAGTGGCATGATCTCAGCTCACTGCAACCTCTGCCTCGCGGGTTCAAGCAATTTTTCTGCCTCAGCCTCCTGAGTAGCTGGGACTACAGGTGGGCACCACCACGCCCAGCAAATTTTGTATTTTTAGTAGATGTGGGATTTCACCATATTGGCCAGGCTGGTCTCGAACTCCTGACCTCGTGATCTGCCCGCCTCAGTCTCCCAAAGTGCTAGGATTACGGGTGTGAACCACCACACCTGGCCTGTTTTTTTTTTTTAATATCATTTTAAATATAAGTCATAAGCATTACTTGTAGTTTTCCTTTTTGTTTTAATTACTTTGGTACTTTAAAATGCACCTATATGATATGCCAACCACAGCAACTTATTGAGAAATACCAACCAATAGAATTTTTTAAAAAGCTGAAGATATTTGATAGAAAAAAAGAATTGAGAATGTGTGATCTGAAGAGAAACCAGAGAATGTGTGTACGTTGTGTTTGCTTGTTTTCAGGACTTTTAGTATTACTATATCTATGTAGTCAATTTGTAATGTCTAGTTAGTCATTCGTGGCAAATTTATTCTAGCAATTTTTATGTTTTGGTCTCCCGAAAATATCTTACTATGATTCCATTTCCAGATGTGGATTTGTCTGCACATAAAATTCTAGTTTTGTAGATCAATTCCTTCTCATCTCTTCTGATAGTTTAAACATGCTACTCCATTTTCTCACTACTTTTGGTTATTTTATTGTTAATGAGATGTGTCATTATAGTCTAAAATTTATTTCAAAGTATACTATTATTCTCTCTAGTACATATGCAGTTTTCTCACTATTCTTAATGTTTGGCAGTTTAATGAAAATGTAATTTTATTTATATGCATATATTTCTTTAGTTGCATTGCCCAAGCCTCCATGATCTCATTTTCTTAGAAGAGTTATGACTTCATTTCTAAAGAATTCTCAGTCATCATCATTTTGAATATTGTTTCTCTGCCACGCTATTTCATTATCCAGGATAACCCATTACATTTTTATTGGCATCTTTCAATGTCGCGTCTTTATCTTATTTATCTTTTGTGATTTCCTATTCTTTATCTCACTGTGTTGCCTTCAACTGAAGGAGAGGAGAATCCTCAATACTAAATCCAAATTTACGAATTATCTTTTGTATTATGATTAATGCAGAGTTTACTCCACTTGTAAGAGTTATTTTTAGAGTCTCATTTGTAAAGGGTCTCATTCAGCCATGTAACAGGACACATTGATAAATGGTGTGCATCATATCAGTCCATGCTGACTGACAGCCCTTACTGTACTTAAAAAAAGTATAATTGTATTACTCACTTTTTACATTTTTCTGAATTATGATTTTATGTTTCTATGATATAATTGCTCCTAAATATTGCCATAGTAGAATTGGTCTGAATGCATAGAATTTATTCATTCCTTACCAAACCTTTTAGTTACCCTAAAATTATATTATATTTCTATTTACAGCACCATTACATGTCTCCATAGCTAATAAATTTGTTACTATATGTGAACTAAAATATTCTCATTGCTTCTAAAATAAAAAAAAACTATAAATCCATATTAGAGTCACTAAAAATTCAGTGAAATTTTAATTTCTTTTCATACACATGGAATATGCATCTTCAATATAAAATACTAATAAAAATGTATTCATAACTATATATGCCACTATATACATATATATTCAAGTATTATGAAGGTGCATCTACTGTCTATATTAATTATAATAACAGTAACAATAATAATATCTAACATGTACTGATATATTGAGTGGTAATAGTTTAAGCACTCCATGAGAATTTAGTTTATTTCATGTCTTTTCAACATGGACAATATGAACCCAAGAGGCAGAAATTAGTTCTGGGGCAGGAAGAAAGAAAAGTGTTGGCTATAACAATAGTTTGTGACCCTCCATAAGGACCACAGATGATAAACAGATATATAGTGTACATGAGGCATAAAATTTAATGCTGAGGGATTGGGAAAAATGCCTAGAGAAGTTCCTTGGTAGGACAATAAACGATAAAAAAGGTTGAGAAAAACTGGCTTATTTATCTTCACAAAGAACCTGTGTTATAGGTAATATTATTAAACTGATGTATATCAGACACAGATATACTGAGACTTTTGCTCAAAGTTATAAATATGGTCAATGGCAAAACAAAAATATAAACACAAGTCTGGATTTGAGTCAATTTCTACAGAACTCTTAATCACTACTTATACTAGCTCTCCATACAAAAAAAATTACTCAGTTTATTTAAAGTATATTTGTTCAATAAGCTATTTTTTGCTAACATAGATAATAAGTGTATTTCATGTAAAAATCTCCATTATTAAAAATTAGTTACAAAAGGAACATCCTACTAAGATTATAAGCTAATTTAGAGACATGGATATTTAACAAGTAGCAACAAGACATACGTTTTATTTACTATATTCTACTGTGTGTAAAAAATACTATTTAGTATTTATTTCCTGACAATATATAGAATTAACAGTGACCCCAGATTGCAGAATAATAACTTTGAGTGTAAATTTTATATTTCCTTGAAAATATAAGCCTCATATTTCATATTTAACTGCCTCCACTCCCACATATGATACTTTTTATACTGAGAAATCTGTGTGGGCTTAAGCTAATATTTATATGTTATAAGTTAAAAATAGTCACTGTTGTCTCTCATTCACAATTTATGACTGGATCCTTTTCTTTCAGAAAACAGTACTTTTTAGTTCACATTTTCATATAGACAAGAATAAGAGCTCATTAGTCTTTCAGGTGCAAAATAAAAAATACATTTTTGTTAAATAAAGCAAAATTAAGCATCAAGTTGATATAATAATCTCTTCTACATAAATAAATGATCTACAATAAAGACAAATTTGTTTTTAAAAGTCAGATAACACAACATTTTACTTAATTAGAATAATATAAAAATAATGTACAGTAGGTCTGAAGAAACAAAAGTAAAAAATATTTTTTATATTTAAGCACTTTAAATATCCTGAGGGCCTAGCAAACGGTCTAAAAATAAATAGAGAAAAGCCAGCAAATATTAGAAAAATAGTTTGAAGATCAAATGTTCAAGATCTGACATGAATGTCATAACGGGTTGTTGTAGCATAATTTTCTTATGTGATTCGCAATAATTAGGGCCATTTCTAGTTAATGTCATTCATTTTTCTAAAACTGTAAAGCCTCAGTTGGGTCTCTTCATTTTTTTAACTGAGGCTATACAGCAAACCTAGCCATATCATCAGCTGCCAAGACTAACAGATGAAAGATAGAGATTCAGAACACCTAACTGAAAGCAATTAAAGATGCCTCAGAAAGATAATGAGAACTCAAAAAATAATCTGCGTTTTACATTTAGCTACATGATTTGTGCTAAATTTGGGAAGTTCATAAATAATTTTGTGCTAGTGTCTGTTTCTATAAAAAGAAAATCTAGTTGATATCTGACATACAAGCTTTAACCAGCGCAAGCATTAACATACTGAGTAACCATGGAGATGATATCACTTCTGTTATAAAATTATCTTGTGAAAATACAAAAGAGATTCAGAGTCTCAAAACAAATGGCCATAGTTACATTTATTATTTCTTAATTTTAGAAATGATTCTAAAATATATAAACTGTATAATCCTTTTGCATCACCTCTTATTGAAATTGGTTGATTTGACTATTAGAACACGTATAGGCCTCATCCTGTATGTAAATGTTAAATACTATGTTAAACATCCAAGCACCACAAATGTCTCATAAACATAAATAAACATATATACCTGTCCTAAATGTCTCATATGTACTGCTCTTATTAGTATGGGTAGCAACAAACACAGAGCATGAGCAGTAAGGATCTGGAGGGAAGAGAGATATTGAAATGAACATTGCATTTGCTTCTGCTATTTTCTGATAACGTACAGGGTACAACCATGATCTGGATCTAGTTGTGCTGAGCAGGCTAACATTGGAGTCCCAGGCTACTATAATCTTGGAGAAAAAGAAACAGTGAAAAGTAGCTCAATATTATGTACACAATAAAGCCTGGGGCTTTTGTTACATGCCTTGAATTTTTGAGCGACAGAGAAAGAAAGAAGGGGAATGAAGAGGAAGCAACTATTTAAGAAGCTGAAAAGTTAAGCAGAGTATTTGACACTTCCATAGGAATGCTGTAAAACCAAAAGGCTTGAATTCAGGGGCCAAGAAAGAGAAAATTTAGTAAGTATCCAGGCATTCAGTTAAGTCTCTAAATGGGTTATAGTTTGTGGTTAGAGAAATCCTGGCAATAGACTAGTTTCATCTGAATTAAGGTAATATGCCTGTAATCCACCTGCTCATGAGGAGACCGTTGAATCCTTTCTGGATGAAAGCACCAACATTCAGAGCCACTAGCATTTGCTTACCCTAAGCCTAACACTTAAGAGAAGTTTAAAAACATGCTAGAAAATGGGATTAACTGATACAGAATCAAGTATCAAGAGAAAAACAGATATTCCAGGCTTGAAGTTATTTGGCAAAGGAAAAGTTTTAAAATAACCGTGAGGAATGCAATGAAGAAACTAAGTGAAGGAGAGCTTCAGTAGAGAATTGGAAATATTTTTCTAAAAATTAAAATGGAAATCCTTGATTTAAAAATTTTAATCACTGAAATTAAGACTAAATAGATTAGAATTCGAGGGGAGGAGCCAAGATGACCGAATAGGAACAGCTCCGGTCTACAGCTCCCAGCGTGAGCGACGCAGAAGACGGGTGATTTCTGCAATTCCGTCTGAGGTACCGTGTTCATCTCACTAGGGAGTGCCAGACAGTGGGCGCAGGTCAGTGAGTGAGCAAACCGTGCGCCAGCAGAAGCAGGGGCGAGGCATTGCCTCACTCGGGAAGCACAAGGGGTCAGGGAGTTCCCTTTCCAGGAGTGACAGATGGCACCTGGAAAATTGGGCCACTCCCACCCGAATACTGTGCTTTTCTGACGGGCTTAGGAAATGGTGCACCAGGAGATTATAGCCCGCACCTGGCTCAGAGGGTCCTACGACCATGGAGTCTCCCTGATTGCTAGCACAGCAGTCTGAGATCAAACAGCAAGGCGGCAGCGAGGCCGGGGGAGGGGCGCCCGCCATTGCCCAGGCTCACTTAGGTAAACAAAGCAGCCATGAAGCTTGAACTGGGTGGAGCCCATCACAGCTCAAGGAGGCCTGCCTGCCTCTGTAGGCTCCACCTCTGGGGGCAGGGCACAGACAAACAAAAAGACAGCAGCAACCTCTGCAGACTTAAATGTCCCTGTCTGACAGCTTTGAGGAGAGCAGTGGTTCTCCCAGCACGCAGCTGGAGATCTGAGAACGGGCAGACTGCCTCCTTAAGTGGATGCCTGACCCCTGACCCCCAAGCAGCCTAACTGGGAGGCACCCCACAGCAGGGGCAGAATGACATCTCACACGGCCAGCCAGGTACTCCAACAGACGTGCAGCTGAGGGTCCTGTCTGTTAGAAGGAAAACTAACAGAAAGGACATCCACACCAAAAACCCATCTGTACATCACCATCATCAAAGACCAAAAGTACATAAAACCACAAAGATGGGGGAAAAACAGAGCAGAAAAACTGGAAACTCTAAAAAGCAGAGTGCCTCTCCTCCTCAAAAGGAACACAGTTCCTCACCAGCAACGGAACAAAGCTGGACGGAGAATGACTTTGACGAGTTGAGAGAAGAAGGCTTCAGACGATCAAATTACTCCAAGCTACGGGAAGATATTCAAACCAAAGGCAAAGAAGTTGAAAACTTTGAAAAAAATTTAGAAGAATGTATAACTACAATAATCAATACAGAGAAGTGCTTAAAGGAGCTGATGGAGCTGAAAACCAAAGCTCGAGAACTACGTGAAGAATGCAGAAGCCTCAGGAGCCAATGTGATCAAATGGAAGAAAGGGTATCAGCCATGGAAGATGAAATGAATAAAATGAAGCGAGAAGGGAAGTTTAGAGAAAAAAGAATAAAAAGAAACGAGCAAAGCCTCCAAGAAATGTGGGACTATGTGAAAAGACCAGATCTACGTCTGATTGGTATACCTGAAAGTGACGGGGAGAATGGAACCAAGTTGGAAAACACTCTGCAGGATATTATCCAGGAGAGCTTCCCCAATCTAGCAAGGCAGGCCAACATTCAGATTCAGGAAATACAGAGAACGCTGCAAAGATACTCATCGAGAAGAGCAACTCCAAGACACATAATTGTCAGATTCACCAAAGTTGAAATGAAGGAAAAAATGTTAAGGGCAGCCAGAGAGAAAGGTCGGGTTACCCTCAAAGGGAAGCCCATCAGACTAACAGCGGATCTCTCAGCAGAAACCCTACAAGCCAGAAGAGAGTGGGGGCCAATATTCAACATTCTTAAAGAAAAGAATTTTCAACCCAGAATTGCATATCCAGCCAAACTAAGCTTCATAAGTGAAGGAGAAATAAAATCCTTTACAGACAAGCAAATGCTGAGAGATTTTGTCACCACCAGGCCTGCCCTAAAAGAGCTCCTGAAGGAAGCGCTAAACATGGAAAGGCACAACCGGTACCAGCCACTGCAAAATCATGCCAAAATGTAAAGACCATCTAGACTAGGAAGAGACTGCATCAACTACGAGCAAAATAACCAGCTAACATCATAATGACAGGATCAAATTCACATATAACAATATTAAATTAAATGTAAACGGACTAAATGCTCCAATTAAAAGACACAGACTGGCAAATTGGATAAAGACTCAAGACCCATCAGTGTGCTGTATTCAGGAAACCCATCTCATGTGCAGAGATACACATAGGCTCAAAATAAAAGGATGGAGGAAGATCTACCAAGCAAATGGAAAACAAAAAAAGGCAGGGGTTGCAATCCTAGTCTCTGATAAAACAGACTTTGAAGCAACAAAGATCAAAAGAGACAAAGAAGGCCATTACGTAATGGGAAAGGGATTAATTCAACAAGAAGAGCTAACTATCCTAAATATATATGCACCCAATAAAGGAGCACCCAGATTCATAAAGCAAGTCCTGAGTGACCTACAAAGAGACTTAGACTCCCCACACATTAATAATGGGAGACTTTAACACCCCACTGTCAACATTAGACGGATCAACGAGACAGAAAGTCAACAAGGATACCCAGGAATTGAACTCAGCTCTGCACCAAGCAGACCTAATAGACATCTACAGAACTCTCTACCCCAAATCAACAGAATATACATTTTTTTCAGCACCACACCACACCTATTCCAAAATTGACCACATACTTGGAAGTAAAGCTCTCCTCAGTAAATGTAAAAGAACAGAAATTATAACAAACTATCTCTAAGATCACAGTGCAATCAAGCTAGAACTCAGGATTAAGAATCTCACTCAAAACCACTCAACTACATGGAAACTGAACAATCTGCTCCTGAATGACTACTGGGTACCTAACGAAATGAAGGCAGAAATAAAGATGTTCTTTGAAACCAACGAGAACCAAGACACAACATACCAGAATCTCTGGGATGCATTCAAAGCAGTGTGTAGAGGGAAATTTATACCACTAAATGCCCATAAGAGAAAGCAGGAAAGATCCAAAATTGACACCCTAACATCACAATTAAAAGAACTAGAAAAGCAAGAGCAAACACATTCAAAAGCTAGCAGAAGGCAAGAAATAACTAAGATCAGAGCAGAACTGAAGGAGATAGAGACACAAAAAAACCCTTCAAAAAATCAATGAATCCAGGAGCTGGTTTTTTGAAAGGATCAACAAAATTGATAGACTGATAGCAAGATTAATAAAGAAAAAAAGAGAGAAGAATCAAATAGATGCAATAAAAAATGATAAAGGGGATATCACCACTGATCCCACAGAAATACAAACTACCATCAGAGAACACTACAAACACCTCTATGCAAATAAACTAGAAAATCTAGAAGAAATGGATAAATTCCTCAACACATACACCCTCCCAAGACTAAACCAGGAAGAAGTTGAATCTCTGAATAGACCAACAACAGGAGCTGAAATTGTGGCAATAATCAATAGCTTACCAACCAAAAAAAGTCCAGGACCAGATGGGTTCACAGCCGAATTCTACCAGAGGTACAAGGAGGAACTGGTACCATTCCTTCTGAAACTATTCCAATCAATAGAAAAAGAGGGAATCCTCCCTAACTCATTTTATGAGGCCAGCATCATCCTGATACCAAAGCCGGGCAGAGACACAACCAAAAAAGAGAATTTGAGACCAATATCCTTGATGAACACTGATGCAAAAATCCTCAATAAAATACTGGCAAACAGAATCCAGCAGTACATCAAAAAGCTTATCCACCATGATCAAGTGGGCTTCATCCCTGGGATGCAAGGCTGGTTCAATATATGCAAATCAATAAATGTAATCCAACATATAAACAGAACCAAAGACAAAAACCACATGATTATCTCAATAGATGCAGAAAAGGCCTTTGACAAAATTCAACAATGCTTCATGCTAAAAACTCTCAATAAATTAGGTATTGATAGGACGTATCTCAAAGTAATAAGAGCTATCTATGACAAACCCACAGCCAATATCATACTGAATGGGCAAAAACTGGAAGCATTCCCTTTGAAAACTGGCACAAGACAGGGATGCCCTCTCTCACCACTTCTATTTCAACATAGTGTTGGAAGTTCTGGCCAGGGCAATTAGGCAGGAGAAGGAAATAAAGGGTATTCAATTAGGAAAAGAGAAAGTCAAATTGTCCCTGTTTGCAGATGACATGATAGTATATCTAGAAAACCCC
Source organism: Pongo pygmaeus (assembly GCF_028885625.2). Classification (NCBI taxonomy): domain Eukaryota; kingdom Metazoa; phylum Chordata; class Mammalia; order Primates; family Hominidae; genus Pongo; species Pongo pygmaeus. Next base: position 95,570,501 of record NC_072387.2, on the reverse strand, counting down.
ATTGTCTCAGCCCAAAATCTCCTTCAGCTGATAAGCAACTTCAGCAAAGTCTCAGGATACAAAATCAATGTACAAAAATCACAAGCATTCTTATACACGAATAACAGACAAACAGAGAGCCAATCATGAGTGAACTCCCATTCACAATTGCTTCAAAGAGAATAAAATACATAGGAATCCAACTTACAAGGGATGTGAAGGACCTCTTCAAGGAGAACTGCAAACCACTGCTCAAGGAAATAAAAGAAGATACAAACAAATGGAAGAACATTCCATGCTCATGGGTAGGAAGAATCAATATCGTGAAAATGGCCACACTGCCCAAGGTAATTTACAGATTCAATGCCATTCCCATCAAGCTACCAATGACTTTCTTCACAGAATTGGAAAAAACTACTTTAAAGTTCATATGGAAACAAAAAAGAGCCTGCATCGCCAAGTCAACCCTAAGCCAAAAGAACAAAGCTGGAGGCATCACACTACCTGACTTCAAACTATACTACAGGGCTACAGTAACCAAAACATCATGGTACTGGTACCAAAACAGAGATATAGATCAATGGAACAGAACAGAGCCCTCAGAAATAACGCCACATATCTACAACTATCTGATCTTTGACAAACCTGAGGAAAACAAGCAATGGGGAAAGGATTCCCTATTTAATAAATGGTGCTGGGAAAACTGGCTAGCCATATGTAGAAAGCTGAAACTGGATCCCTTCCTTACACCTTATACAAAAATCAATTCAAGATGGATAAAGACTTAAACGTTAGACCTAAAACCATAAAAACCCTAGAAGAAAACCTACGCATTACCATTCAGGACATAGGCATGGGCAAGGACTTCATGTCTAAAACACCAAAAGCAATGGCAACAAAAGCCAAAATTGACAAATCTGATCTAATTAAACTAAAGAGCTTCTGCACAGCAAAAGAAACTACCATCAGAGTGAACAGGCAACCTACAAAATGGGAGAAAATTTTCACAACCTACTCATCTGACAAAGGGCTAATATCCAGAATCTACAATGAACTCCAACAAATTTACAAGAAAAAACAAACAACCCCATCAAAAAGTGGGCGAAGGACATGAACAGACACTTCTCAAAAGAAGACATTTATGCAGCCAGAAAACACATGAAAAAATGCTCACCATCACTGGCCATCAGAGAAATGCAAATCAAAACCACAATGAGATACCATCTCACACCAGTTACAATAGCAATCATTAAAAAGTCAGGAAACAACAGGTGCTGGAGAGGATGTGGAGAAATAGGAACACTTTCACACTGTTGGTGGGACTGTAAACTAGTTCAACCATTGTGGAAGTCAGTGTGGCGATTCCTCAGGGATCTAGAACTAGAAATATCATTTGACCCAGCCATCCCATTACTGGGTATATACCCAAAGGACTATATATCATGCTGCTATAAAGACACATGCACACGTATGTTTATTGCGGCATTATTCACAATAGCAAAGACTTGGAACCAACTCAAATGTCCAACAATGATAGACTGGATTAAGAAAATGTGGCACATATACACCATGGAATACTATGCAGCCATAAAAAATGATGAGTTCATGTCCTTTGTAGGGACATGGATGAAATTGGAAATCATCATTCTCAGTAAACCATCGCAAGAACAAAAAACCAAACACTGCATATTCTCACTCATAGGTGGGAATTGAACAATGAGAACACATGGACACAGGAAGGGGAACATCACACTTCGGGGACTGTTGTGGGGTGGGGGGAGGGGGGAGGGATAGCATTGGGAGATATACCTAATGCTAGATGACGAGTTGGTGGGTGCAGCGCACCAGCATGGCGCATGTATACATATGTAACTAACCTGCACATTGCGCACATGTACCATAAAACCTAAAGTATAATAATAATAATTTTAAAAAAAAGACTAAATACATTATACAATGAATTGGACATACCAAAAGAACTTTACATTATAAGATATGCAAACATAAATTTCAAACAATCTGTGACCCTAAATGTAAAATGTTATTTTTTTAACGAATGTCTAGAAGAAAATGTAGGAAAATATTAGTATGACTGTGAGGTACACAAGTACACAGAAATATTTTGATTTGAATAAAAAATGCACCACCCGGAGAATGCGTGGTACATGAGAACATGCTATACATTCCACCCAATTTTTCTGCAAACCTAAAACTGCTATAAAAATAATAAAATGAGCTGGGTGCGGTGGCTCACGCATGTAATCCTAGCACTTTAGGAGGCCGAGGCGGGCGGATCACGAGGTCAGGAGATGGAGACCATGGTGAAACCCCGTCTCTACTAAAAAAATACAAAAAATCAGCCGGGTGTGGTGGCGGGCGCCTGTAGTCCCAGCTACTCGGGAGGCTGAGGCAGGAGAATGGCGTGAACCCAAGAGGCAGAGCTTGCAGTGAGCTGAGATAGCGCCACCTCACTCCAGCCTGGGCGACAGAGCGAGACTCCTGTCTCAAAAAAATAAATAAATAAAAATAAATAAATAATAATAATAACAAAATGTATTAATTTAAAAAGGAGTGGCCACACAAAATATTAAAAATTAATACATTCACTTTATTAATAGGGTACCTTAGATTCTTCTATTACTACAAAGGAACTATGAAAAACAGTAAAGCGGCAAGCCGCAGAATGGGAGATGACGTGTTTAATGAATGTATCAATAAATGAATCATATGGAGAATGAATATTCAAAGCACTGTTACATATGAAGTACACAAAAAAAGCATAAATTTAATATTGAAAAGTAATATTGAACAGATACTTCACAAAATAAGATAGTCCGATGGATAAGAAGTTTATGTGAAGGCTCAACATCATTGGTCATTACGAAAATGGAAATTTAAGCAATGATAAGATGCCACATGTACAAAATATAGCTAAACTTTCACACACAAAAGAAGTTCCAATACCAAGGTACCAAGTGTTCTAGAGAGAGGACGACAGAAATTGCCATGTTATTAGTAAATGGATAAAATTATTTTGGAAAATACTTTGTGAGTGTATATTAAGCCAGATCAATGCATACATACCTTGTGAAATGGCAATTAAAATCCTTGGCATATATCCAACTGAAACAGGTGTGTGTGTGTGTGTGTGTGTGTGTGTGTATCCAGAATTGGAAGTAAACCAGAAGCCCCATTAATACATAATAGACAAATATTGAAATAGTTATTATATAGAGAGTATAACAAACACAAATAATGGATGGATTTTACAAACATAATAATACTGAATGAAAGTAGTTGTATACAGAAGAGTGTGTATGCATAAGTCCATCTTTGTAATGTTTGAAATTAGGCAAAAACAATCTGTGGTGATATTAATTAGAATATTGGTTACCCTTTGGGATGGTGATTTCTGACAAGGAAGAAAGTACATGAAAGCTTCTATTGTTCTGCTAAGGCTCTATATGTTGATACTTCAATCTCAATTGTGGTTAAAAATTGATACACTTTATATAATTTTATAAATGTATACACTTTAAAATGTCATAAATAAAATACATGTACAATAATACATATCTTAAATGTTCACACAATAAAGCTACAGTTTCATAGTTTAACCATTTAAATGACTCATAATGGAAAATATCCCTAGTATAGATATATCAATAGCATAAACCGTATTAAATAACATATAGTCCTCAATATGATATACATATTTATACACACTAATGTGATTAAGTGAAATATTCAACTAATACAACTTAAATGCTTGTAATATTGTTATTTGTAGTTTATTTAAAATTAACAAATTAAAAATAAAATAGTATCTTTATGATCCTCAAAAAGAGGCATATAACCTATCTTAGTATATATTATCATTTTCTATTTCATAATTATGTAAGACCTCCTGCTAACAACCTGATGAATTCCCCAGCTGCCAGTCACCCTCAACTGCGAGCCATGTGAACGAGCTATCTTGGTCATTTTGTCAACTGAAATCTAAAAGTGACTGAAGCTCCAGCTAATATCTGATTCCAAAAACGTGAGAAATTCCAATGATTAACTTTCAACCAAAACATTCTCTAAATCTTGACCCATATTATAGACAGCAGAATAAAATGATTTTTTTTTTTTTTTTTTGAGACAAAGTCTCTCTCTGTCCCCCAGGCTGGAGTGTAGTGGCGCCATCTGGTCTCACTGCAAGCTCCGCCTCCCAGGTTCACGCCATTCTCCTGCCTCAGCCTCCCGAGCAGCTAGGACTACAGGTGCCTGCCACCACGCCCGGCTAATTTTTTGTATTTTTAGTAGAGACGGGGTTTCACCGTGTCAGCCAGGATGGTCTTGATCTCCTGACCTGGTGATCCGCCTGCCTCAGCCTCCCAAAGTGCTGGGATTACAGGCATGAGCCACCGCACCTGGGCAATTGTTTCAATTGACTAAATTTTTGGTTAATTTACCAGAATACTATTTTATATATGGTGAGGAGGGAATGAATTGATGTATGGTGCTTAAAAGGGTGGAGTGGACCAGGAGCAGTGGCTCACGCCTGTAATCTCAACACTTTGGGAGGCTGAGGCAGATGGATCATGAGGTCAAGAGTTCAAGACCAGCCTGGTCAATACAGTGAAACCTCGTCTCCATTAAAAACAGAAAAATTAGCGGGGCATGGTGGCACATGCCTGTAGTCCCAGCTACCTGGGAGGCTGAGACAGGAGAATCACGTAAACCTGGGAGGCAGAGGTTGCAGTGAGCCAAGATCTTACCACTGCACTCCAGCCTGGGTGACAGAACAAGACTTTGCTTAAAAAAAAAAAAAAAAAGGAAAAAAAAAAGGATGGAGTGGACAAGTAGAAAAGTAGTGCTGACTTATCTTTGTGCTCTTTTTCCAGATTATACAGGTAGTTTGCATGTCCAAGTATATTGAAAATTAGATTGGTATTGAGACTGAGTTCTGCCAATAAAATGTAGTAAAAAGGGACATAAGCCACTTCCTAATCAGCCTTCTAAACGCTTAGGCATCTAATTGACAGTTCTAAGGGCTTCAAGCACAGGAAGTTCATTAAATGAAAACAAACATGGTCTTGAAATGACCTTGTATACTAGAAACTGTATTGCATTGTGGCATAAATGAGGAAAAAATTTTGGTTTAATTAACCAATTGAGACCTTAGATTTACTTGCTACAGCAGCTAATGCTTAGCATGTTTTTTTTTTCTTTAGTTTTCCACTTCTGATCGCAGAAAACATATTAATTTGTATGGGAGTCTTTAACAGCAATTTTAGATCTGTCTCCCTACAGTGGTATGAAAAGTCAATTGCTTTAAAACCACTTATAAATGGTATGAGGTAATGCTTGATAGTTATTTTAAATTGTAGTATTACTCAAAGCTACATCATAAATATAAAGGAAGACAATGATCGACCGTTTTTCCAACTGGCACTAATAAATCTCTATCCTCTGTGTTTTGATGCTATTATCCAAAAGAAGGGGGAAATGGTAAAGGCTACATCTGCATATGCCCTTCTTGCACCCGAAATAGCTCTGTGTATCTCCAAAACATAATCAGAATATTTACAGAAGAACTAAAGGGTCCCAAATCAGTCAAGTCCTGGTCTAAGTAGAAACACTTACTAAATCCAAATTAGCTCTGAACATAGGAACATATAGAGCTAGTTGTATCAAACTTTGATAAGTAACAGAGGTAGAAGGATATAGAAAATAAGCAGCTGTATACCATGCTATTTATTTTATCATTCAAAAAAATTTAAACTCAGACTGATTTTTATGTATCAGAAGAAATTAAAAATCGACTGTATTAGAAACTCTCCACAATAGTTTATTATGGAAATATGGTGCCCTGTTAATAAATATCATACGATGAATATAACTTTATGGTTTATTTAGTTTGGGTTGCTATAACAAAACATGATAGACTGTGTGTCTTAAACACAGACATCTATTTTTCACAGTTTTAGAAGATGAGGATGGGGAATCCAAGATCAAAGTTCCAACAGATTTGACTATTGGTGAGGGCTCTATTCCTGACTTGCAGATGGCTGCTTTGTTACTGTGTGCTTACATGATCTCTTCTTAGTGCACTCTCAGAGATTTGATATTTCTTCTTTGCCTTATAAGGACACTAATCTCATTATAGGGACTCTACTCTCATAACCTCATCTAAGCCTACTTACCTCTAAAAGGCTCCACCTTCTTTCTCTTGCTGCTGTCTCATCCTCAGCACACATCAGCTTACATTCATGCTTACACCCTGAAGTCTAAGATGACACTGCCTGCCATTGTGTGTATATTGCAGCCAACTTCCACACACACACACACACACAAAATGAAGAACTAGGGCATGCTGCTGTCAATTCAAGAATCCAATTTAGTACTTCTGAAATTATATCTGTTTAAAATCCTTTGGCCAGAAATTAGTAATGTGGCTACATCTACTTAAACAACAATGACAGAAATTAAAAATCTAGTCTTTAGCTAGTAGTTAGCTAACACTTTAATCATTAGAAAAACACAGGAGAAAATATATTGGAAGGAAAATTAGGGGATCCTGGTACAGTTCTTCCTATCGTTAATCAAATATCTGAAGGTGTTCTCTCTTCTAAAAACAAATTTACCTCTGAAAAAGAAAAGTACTGAAAGTATCAAGTTACCTTTTCCATGTGGAATTAGGGAGCTGGAAATGAAAACTACAATAAAAAAATTCTACACAGAAAATGGGAAAAAAAATGGGGGCCTGCATACACTAGTAGTCCATAGCATCTGTCAAATTCCTTAGCTGTAATTCTGAACACCCCTGCCCTGAATATACAGTTCCTTATTGAGCCCAGTTGACCTCTCATTGTATCCTCGATGGGAGAACTTCATTTTTTGTTTTATCACAAGGTCCCCGGATTGTACCTAATGGAGGTTCTTTCTCTTTCTATTATTTTCTGATCTCACATACATAGTAGGCAAAAAATAGAATCCTCTCCTTGAGGCTATACATCATTTGCAACCTACTTACTGAGAGTAGAGTGTTTCAGGGAAATAACTGGTTTCCTTGGCAATAAAATTTTCTCCAAAACTTAGGAAATGATTGGTCCATTTACTTGCAGTCAGATACATATGAAAATAACTCCACTTGAAGAGCTAATCAAGATAGCATTCTCTAGTTTTATATTTACTTCTATGTTCTCCCATTATCCATTCATTAGTTGCATAATGGCTTTTTGGTGCCAAATAGAACAATTCCTTGAGTTGGAAAGTAACATAATTTATCTGGTTTGGTCCTAATTTTCTGTGTTAAATACTTGCCCAAAGTCTACCTCTTTAGATCTACTTTATTTAGATTTTTAGGAAGATATTGGTAAATGCACAAGAAGCTGGTAACACCCTCAAGTGGTAAGGCATTTGCCCAACAGGCGCTCTAAAGATACAAGTTCTGTTAGTGACTGAGTCTGAGGTTTCCTTCTACTCATCTCTGTTAGCAAGAGAACAGTAAGTTTAAAATGAAAGCATTATTACCTAATTGAAGATTATATTTCCCAGCCTCACTTGCAGCAGACACAGCCAAGTGACCAAAATCAGCCCAATGATGTTAGTTAATGAGATGTAGGCAAACTTTGGGTCATGTTAAATAAGATAAAAAACAAAAACAAAAAAACCCTTGTCACAGACATGTTGGTAAATTAGCATTAAGTATACCATATAGCATATCATTTCTTTTATTAGAAGTGCCAGATAGTAAATATGTCAGCTATGTAGGCCATATGGCCACTGTCACAACAACTCAATTCTGCCATTGTAGCACAAAAACAGGCATAGGCAATACATAAAGACATAGACAATGCATAAAGACATTTATATAACTGCTTTTCAAAAAACTTTATTGACAGAGAGGAACAGCAGGCAGTATTAAGCTCATGAGCTGGTTTGCCAACCTCTGCTTTAGAGAATGCAAGTGCAAGATTATGGAAAAAACTTCAATGTCAGAATGACCTTTTAAAGCAGAACTTCTTCTCCATACTACACAATTCAACTCAAGACAGATAAAGAAGACAGAAAATTAATCTTTCATATTTTTAGACGATTTCATTTTGGAGTCTCTTGGTTATAGCATTTTAGCCTATCCAGATCTCATTACACTTATTCTATTTAGAAAATTACTAAATTTTTAAGGCATTTTCTCATTATTCTTTTTTTATTATTATTATTATTATTATTATTATACTTTAGATTTTATGGTACATGTGCGCAATGTGCAGGTAAGTTACATATGTATACATGTGCCATGCTGGTGCGCTGCACCCACCAACTCGTCATCTAGCATTAGGTATATCTCTCAATGCTATCCCTCCCCCCTCCCCCCACCCCACAACAGTCCCCGAAGTGTGATGTTCCCCTTCCTGTGTCCATGTGTTCTCATTGTTCAATTCCCACCTATGAGTGAGAATATGCGGTGTTTGGTTTTTTGTTCTTGCGATAGTTTACTGAGAATGATGATTTCCAATTTCATCCATGTCCCTACAAAGGACATGAACTCATCATTTTTTATGGCTGCATAGTATTCCATGGTGTATATGTGCCACATTGTCTTAATCCAGTCTATCATTGTTGGACATTTGGGTTGGTTCCAAGTCTTTGCTATTGCGAATAATGCGGCAATAAACATACGTGTGCATGTGTCTTTATAGCAGCATGATTTATAGTCCTTTGGGTATATACCCAGTAATGGGATGGCTGGGTCGAATGGAATTTCTAGTTCTAGATCCCTGAGGAATCGCCACACTGACTTCCACAAGGGTTGAACTAGTCTACAATCCCACCAACAGTGTAAAAGTGTTCCTATTTCTCCACATCCTCTCCAGCACCTGTTGTTTCCTGACTTTTTAATGATTGCCATTCTAACTGGTGTGAGATGGTATCTCATTGTGGTTTTGATTTGCATTTCTCTGATGGCCAGTGATGGTGAGCATTTTTTCATGTGTTTTTTGGCTGCATAAATGTCTTCTTTTGAGAAGTGTCTGTTCATGTCCTTCGCCCACTTTTTGATGGGGTTGTTTGTTTTTTTCTTGTAAATTTGTTGGAGTTCATTGTAGATTATGGATATTAGCCCTTTGTCAGATGAGTAGGTTGCGAAAATTTTCTCCCGTTTTGTAGGTTGCCTGTTCACTCTGATGGTAGTTTCTTTTGCTGTGCAGAAGCTCTTGAGTTTAATTAGATCCCATTTGTCAATTTTGGCTTTTGTTGCCATTGCTTTTGGTGTTTTAGACATGAAGTCCTTGCCCATGCCTATGTCCTGAATGGTAATGCCTAGGTTTTCTTCTAGGGTTTTTATGGTTTTAGGTCTAACATTTAAGTCTTTAATCCATCTTGAATTGATTTTTGTATAAGGTGTAAGGAAGGGATCCAGTTTCAGCTTTCTACATATGGCTAGCCAGTTTTCCCAGCACCATTTATTAAATAGGGAATCCTTTCCCCATTTCTTGTTTTTGTCAGGTTTCTCAAAGATCAGATACTTGTAGATATGTGGCATTATTTCTGAGGGCTCTGTTCTGTTCCATTGATCTATATCTCTGTTTTGGTACCAGTACCATGCTGTTTTGGTTACTGTAGCCTTGTAGTATAGTTTGCATTTCTCTCAAACTATTCATTGCTCTATGTCTCCCTCATGTTTATAACTACTTTTGTTCAAAACTCTTTTATAGAAATTATTATGTTGTCTTACAATTTTACAGTTTTTTTTAATACAGTCATCCCTGGGTATACACTGGGGATTGGTTCCAGGACCCCTCCATATACCTAAATCCACAGTCAACCCTGTGGAACTCAGGAATACGAAAAGTTGGCCCTCCATATACACAAGCTTCACATCCATAATTACTGGAGTTTTTATTCAAGTTCGGTTATAAAACAGTATAAGTGGACCCTCACAGTCCAAACCTGTGCTGCTCAAAGGTCAACTATAAGTACAAGTCATGCTCACATGAGCTTTAAATTATTTACCCATGTATTTCAAGTTCCATCACATTTGCTAAAATTTAACATGGGCTTTTCGTCACTATATTGATTCCAGAGACTTTTATACAACCGGTAATTAATTCTTTGTAATCAGGAAGTATATCCAACAGAAAACTAGCCCATTTCTCTGTGACCCAGCTTCTGGGTCAGTATAAATACTGGTAGAGTTAGAAGCATTTGTTTTCTTAAGCAAATAGAAGGTGTATAATCATTCCCTAATAAAATGATAAGTATTTAATATTTAATTTTCATTGCTATCAAACTATAGGTATATATTTCCCTACCTACAATGCAAAAGAAATTCCAAGTAAACCTTCTGTAACCATGAATAAGTGAAAAGGCCAGTCATCCATAAGAAACACTGGAGCAGTCAACAGTTTCATTTGTCATGGGTCATTTTAAGTAAACTGAATGTTTCTAATCAATTAAATGGGATTACATATATATTAATCAGAAATAAAAATACAGTAGTATCATATTTATTTCCAAATCTCAATACCACTATCTGTCAAACTATTTAGGTACTAAAGCTAAATATAAAAAATATGCAATTAAGGTAATTCTGGCCAATTATGTACTTTAATTTTTTTCATATTAAAACTTGTTTCATGCAGTTTCATATCCTCAACAAATACTGACTATATTATTCCATGTACTTTTTTGTTTATTTTTGAGACACAGTCTCACTCTGTCACCCAGGCTGGACTGCACTGGCATGATCTTGGCTCACTGCAACCTCCACCTCTCAGGTTTAAGCGATTCTCCTGCCTCAACCTCCCAAGAGCTGGGATTACAGGCATGCCCCACCACGCCCGGTGATTTTGTATTTTTAGTAGAGATGAGAGTTCACCATGTTGGTCAGGCTGGTCTTGAACTCCTGACCTCAAGTGATCCACCTGCCTTGGCCTCCCAAAGTGCTGGGATTACAGGCATGAGCCACTGCGCCCGGCCTCTATGTACATTTTTGAGTTTGTCTATAGGACACCTCTGGGAATAGTCTAACCTTTTCTGTAAATGGATTACCAGGCCAACCAGCTACAGCAATTAACCAGAACAATCTGTCACCTCTGGTTTGACTATGAGGCACAGCCCAAGGCAATTTCCCTGTGTGATGAATGACTCAGAAAAGAAGAACAGCAGAGAAGGAATCTTATTGGCATTGGTGCCATCACAGAATTGGTTTTGTCTGTTGCTTCTGCCTCATTTTTTGGCATCTCAATACCAGTATCAGTATCTAGATACCAGGTGCATATAAAATTGTAATTTATAGATTTTTAGAAGCCTGGATCAAAACAGTATGTGTACATATTTTAAAGGAGAATGATGTATAGGATTTTATTTGTATGTTATTATCATTGAAAAACTAGTTTGAAATAAAAATTCAAATACTATTTTAATACTATCAATATACTTCAGGGTGGAAAAAGAGTAAGCAATTATAAAATTTGTAAGTAATTCAAGCATTGACATAGTCATGATAATTAATAGAAAATCAGATTTCAGAAAGAAATTGAGACATGAGGTATACATTTACAATCAGAAATAGATGTAATAATCTGTATACCTAGATTGGTTCTACATCATATCTCAAAATAATTATGAATATCACATTATTGATTTTCAAATAGATTAATTACTTCAGGAGTTTTCTATTCAATTAAATATAGGAAGTATTAAACCACATATTTTAATTAAAACATTAAATAAAACATGTAATTCAGTGATAAAATATATCATTCTGGAAATATAATACTATATTTGACTTCGTCTGATTTTGTATTATTTAAGAAATTCCTCATATCTAAAATCATATGTATTTTATATTATGCTTTTAATCATTGCACTTATAAAAATATCATTACTACCATCAGAACACTTATGTGTCATCGTATATAAAAATTGAGAGATAACAAATAATAGAGCAAATCAGTATTAGCTGACAGTGAACCACGTTGTTCCAATAAATATTCAATTTGATGATCTGTGACAATGAAAATAAATATTATATATATGTACATAGAGTTTCAAATTCTTGCAGAATGCATAAAGAGCAAATGAGCTGAAATTACCTAAAAATGTAATTTAGTGATACCCACTAGGTCATCTGCTATTTTTTATAATGATATACAATATATTTCCATTGATTTAGAAATTGATATATGTGCAAGAAAATAATGTACATCAGGAATATAATTTCTGAAGTATAAACACAACTAAAAATCATACAATTAATCTTTGTAGACTGTATGCTGAGTAAAGGACATACATTAACCAAGAAATAAATGCAAATTTTAAAAATACATACACTAGAAAAATGCATTGTTAAATAACTGGAATCCTCAGCTATACTGTAAACTAAAAAGTATTCAACTCATAAGTGTTATCCAAAGCATTTCAGGGAAGAAATGTTTACTATAAAAATACCATATATGATCTCAAAAACACTGCCTCTAAGACAAGTATTTTGAAATCCAGTTAGCCTAGGCATATTTAATTACTTCAGTAGACTGTGTTTGGTGGGGCAAGCTGGACTAAACACATGGGATTCTAAAATACTTTAAAACAAAAATGTCAAAAATTGGAGCTGTTGGAAAAATAGGGAATCTAATGTATATATTTTAGTGAGACCATAGCAAATAAGAATTAACAGGCCCCAGAGATTCACCATGATCACCTTTATTTTCAATAACCAAAATACTAAGCATTTGTTTGTTTGTTTGTTTGTTTACTTAAAGTCCATGCTCACCCCTCACTATAAAGAGCTCAGGCTTGGTGTGGTGGCTCACACCTGTAATCCCAGCACTTTGGGAGGCTGATCACCTGAGGTCAGGAGTTTGAGACCAGACTGGCCACCGTGGAGAAACCCCATCTCCACCAAAAATACAAAAAACATTAGCCAGGTGTGGTGGCACATGCCTGTAATCCCAGCTACTTGGGAGGGTGAGGCAAGAGAAACGCTGGAACCTTGGAGGTGGACATCACAGTGATCTGAGATTGCACACCCGCACTCCACCCTGGGTGACAGGAGCAGAACTCCATCTCACAAAAAAAACAAAAACAAAAACAAAAACAAAAACCCCCTCAATATAGGAAAGTAAAAGGAAACAAAAGAAAAAGGCAAAAAGGCAAGCTGGTTTGGGGACCAGAGAAAACAACTGGAATTACTATGTGTATAATCAAAACAAATTGCCAACTTTAAAACTCAGTTCTTTCTTCTCTAAACTGGGACATGCTGATATGGACAGAAGGCAGGGAAATACTGGATATAAGAGGGTGGCTTCCTGGCAAAGGACCCTTTCTCAAGCCTTCAGACCCGCAGCCCTAAATGAGAACAGGGATTTCTGATTTTGTGCCCAAAATTTGCCTTTTGGCCAGCCTTGCCACCCTATCCTGCATCCATAAAAACCCTGTACCCCAGGCTCCAGAGACAGATGAGCAGACAAGATGAGGAGACATACAGATGAACAGCAGAACGATGGGTCAGAGAAAGAGAGAAGAGAAGGAATGTCTGAACTTGGAAAGCAGTTCCACTGGGGGTGGTCAGAGAGGAGTTGGGCCGCTGGACAGCCAAACTCCAGGAGAAGATCATCTTCCCACTCCATCCCCCCTTCTAACTCTTCAGTCCTCTCTCTTAGAGTCATCTCTACCACTCAGTAAAACTCCCACATTCATTCTTCAAGTCCGTGTGTGGCCTGACTCCTCTGGGATGCTGGCCAAGAGCTCAGGATACAGAAAGCTATCACACTGGCCCTCTGCTTTTGCAGAAAGGCAGAGGGTCCACTACGCTGGTTAACACCTTAAGCCATTGTGGATGGCAAGGCTAAAAGGGTACACTGTACCACACGCACACTTGGGCTCCTGCACCTGTTCATCTGTGTGTTCTCCCTTCCATAAGGGATTTGAGCAGTGGCGACACCCAAACAGATGAGCCACATCTCTGTCGCACATCCTCTGTGTGTGTGTGTGTGTGTGTGTGTGTGTGTGTGTGTGTGTGTGTGTGTGTGTCGGGGTGAGGCGGGGTGGTGGCGGCGGTCAGAGAACTCTCCTGTTCTCTCCTGTTTCATCTAGGGTCCCGTCCAGGATTGGATGAGTTAAAGAAGAATGAGTTAAAATATAAAACTGTCGGATCTGCCTCTTTTCCACGACCCTGCCACCTCTCTCTTTTCTGCTCTGTTTCCCTTCACAGAGGTCTAGCCATCACATGGGACCAGAGTAAAGCCCTAAGGCAACTGAAGACATTTTTTGGCTGGAAGGCTCCAAGACTGAACTCCGTAGGCCAAGTCCCCCAGACTTTGCTTGTTCTCTTTTCTTCTCCTACGGTTTGAAATGGCTTTTAACTCTTCTTTTAAAATGTTAAGGGTTTTGCTACTAACTCCAGCAATATCAAATAGAATGAGTTTTGGCTCAGCCATAAAAGGTGTAATTCAGAACAACTGGATTCCATTTTTTCTCAGAAGTGTCATCCCCACCTCGACCCTGGCAGATTCAGGCATAGCATGTCCTCTTCTTATTCCTTCCCCTCCTGGTTTGGGTTCAGGCATATAGCATGTCCTCTTCTTATTCCTTCCCCTCCTGGTTTGGGTGCCTGGGCATATCCACAGCATGCACAAGCCACACTCTCTGTCTATGAGGGGAGGGAGAAAACCATAGCTGCTGCTGGGACCCCATGCGGCCAGCGGGCTGGCACTTCCTGCCTGCCATGCCAATGGAAATTTTCCTGCCCTGGCCAAGGAGTTCAGCCCGGTCCAAACCAGGGAAAGAATACAGTGATTAAAGGAACCCATTTGAACTGAGCAAGGGGTTCTTCCCCCAAGACCTCCCCCTTTTGCCCCTTAAACTGTTTTCTTCTTTTTTCCTTTTCTAAATGAGAGGGTTCCTATTCTCAGCACGCTACTCCTGATAGGGAAAACAATGAAAGAGCAACCCCTGCTGGCTGATAACTGCAAATTCAACAGGGCTCATTTGAGACTTAATCTAAATAGATACATGTAGTCCCCTGAAATACTTTTTCATCCCAAACTCAATTCCAAGCTTCAGGCTGAGGCCCTAGAAAGGAAAACCAGATCTGATGGCTCCAAAGACAGGCAATAGGCACAGTGTAAATAGGCAGGACCAATTCTTGCCAACTAACAACCCCCGATCTCATGGAAGGAGGACATACTCCATAGCATAAATGAAGCCCAGGGAACACAAAGGTTGCTGGCAGTAAGGAGGATGGAGGTATAGGTAGAGGCAGATAATTCCTATTATCTAGGCCTTCTCTGCTTCATAGGTGGCACCTGCAAAGGCCACCAAGACTAGGGGACCAAAAGACAGAAGAGAAAACAGGAGTCTCATTTTCTCTTTCCCTCACACCTCAAGTTTTTGCTGAAAGAAGGAAGTGAAATGAAGGATGCCTTTATTCCCTGTCATTCAGAATGGGCAACCACTTCCCTTCACCACCCCCAGCTTATACGCCTCTGAAGTATATCCTGAACCACTGGTTCTGCTTTGACAAACAGACTCTGGAGGAAAAATTCCTCATAACCCTCTGCACAAAGCTTTGACCAAATTATAAAGGACTGGGTTGGCCTCAGGAAGGAACCATCTATTTCTATAGCATCTGGCAGTTGAACCTTTTCTGTAGACATGAGGACAGATAATCTGAGGCCCCATATGTTCAGGCTTTCTATGCCTTGCAGGGCAATCTAGACCTTTATCAACAGTGTAGGATTCATCTAGCCCTCCTGTTTGCCATCTCAGGAAAGTCTGCAAGAGGCAAGCCCAGGGAACTACAGATATGAATCCCAGAGGCATCCCTAGCAGAGGAGCCAGCTCCCTCCATTCCTGCTCCTCCAGATCCACCCCAACCTCCCTATCCAGCTTCAGCCTCTCACTTGCCCCCTCCTAGAAATACAAGCCCCAGTCTCACTTTTGCTCCTCCAACAGATGCCTTGTGAATTTTTCCCCCGTAAGGGCCAGGTCACCTTCTCTCTACAGAACCTAAAGCAAATTAAGGGGGACCCTGGCAAGTTTTCAGATGACCCTAAAAGATATATAGAGGCTTTCTAGAATTTCACCCAAGTATTTGAACTCTCCTGGGAAGATGTTATGTTACTTTTGAAACAGACCCTGATGGACACTGAGAAGCAGACCACTCTTCAAGTAGCAGAGAGATTTGGGGATGAGCTTTGTTCACATATAGCTTAAGCAAAGGTGGCAAACATTATTCAACTGGGAAAGAAGCAGTACCAATGGATGAAGTTAAGTGGGATTCCAATGATGAGATGGGAGACTGGAAGAGGAGACACTTCCAGGTGTGCATAATAGAGGGCTTATATAGGACTAGGACCAAGCCTTTCAATTATAGCAAGCTATCCATGATAGACCAGGGATTTAATGAAAATCCCACTGCCTTCCTGGAAAGGTTCAGAGAGGCCTTGTTAAAGTACAACTCTCTACCTCTTGATTTCATCAAGGGACAACTAATCCTAAAGGATAAATTTATTACTCAGGCAGCCCCTGATATCAGGAGGAAGTTGCAGAAAGGGGCCCTGAGACTAGATAGTACTTTAAAGGACCTCCTGAAACTGGCCACCTTGGTCTTTTACAATAGAAATGGGTAGACACATGAAAGAGGCAGAAGCTTTAATGACCACCATGCAAGCCCAGAAACCCCAGAATTTCCAGGGTACACCTGTCGACTGCTACAGATGTGGCAAGAACAGTTATCTCTCTTCTAAAGTTTAACTGCTCCCATACAAGGTTTAATTTCTTTTACCAGGGTGAAACAGCTTGGGATATAATGTTGTCAGTATATTTCACTTCTTATTTCTGTAATCTTTGGCACTATATTCTTTCCTTTTAAAACACACATTGTTAACCATGCATACTTAATTTTGTAAAACTTGTTTTTTTCTCTCACCTGGAGGCCAACAAACTCCAAACAGTCAGGCAACCAGAGCCTCGGACAATGACTCCCTTTTGCCAGGGACCCTTAGGATAGACTTCTGGGAGGAAATCTGACTGCTATTTTCCACCAAACAACGCCCCCTCTCAGCAGGAAGTAGCTAAGATTGGTCGCCTCCCATATTCTAATGGTAGTTAGATGTGCCTCTCAGAGGGGGTAAATTATATGGACAGGAGACAGGGAAATACTGTGTAGAAGAGGGCGGTTCCCCTGCAAAGGCCCCAACCTCAAGCCTGGAGACCCACAACCTTAAATGGAAACAAGCATTTCTGTTTTCGTGCCCAAAAAGTAGCCTTTTGGCCCACCATGCCACCCTATCCTGTACCCACATAAACCCTTAACCCCAGGCTTCAGAGAGAGAAAAGCAGACAAAAAGACAAGGTGAGAAGTAGACAAATGGCAGAATGACATAGCAGAGAAAGAAAGAAGAGGAGGAACGCCTGAACGCCAAGAGGAGTTTGGCAGGGGATGGTTGGAAAAGTTTGACCACTGGATGACCAAACTTTAGAGGAAGATCATCTTCCCACTCCATGCCCCCTTCGGGCTCCCCATCCATCCCACTGAAAGCCATCGCCACCACTCAGTAAAACACCTGCATTTATCCTTCAAGCCCGTGTGTGACCTTATTTTTCCGGGATGCCGGACAAGAGCTTGGGATACAGAAAGCTGTTACACTGGCTCTCTGCTCTCGCAGAAAGGCAGAGGGTTGACTGAGCTGGTTAACACCTAAGCCGTCCATGAATGGCAAGGCTAAAAGGGCACATGGTAGCACATGTCCACTTGGGCTTCTGCACCTGTCCATCTGTGTGCTCCCCATCCCATAAGAGGTTTGAGCAGTGGCAGTGACCAAACAGACAAGCCACACCCCTGTTGCACATCCTGCGAGGGAGGTCAGGAAACTCTCCCATTTTAATGCTACCCTACACAGTGAACACTTTTGGACACTATATGTACTTCCAAGCATTGATTAGTTAGGACAACTTTTGGGGTAAGCAATATTAATTCTAACTCAAATTGGCTTTAATAAAAATGAAACAGTTATCTTACTAAACTGGAAGTCTAAAAGTAGGACAATGGTTAAACTAGAGTATGTGTGCCTCTTGGTCCAATGAGAGTTGCAAGGATAAATCCATGTATTGAGAAGGGCAGAATTTCAATGAAATCACCAAATTAGCCACCTCTTCATTTTGCCATTCTAAACATCAGGCATTTAACCAAAGCTCCACAGATAAAAACAAACAAACAGCAACAACAACAAACACTAAAGAAACAACAAGAACAACAACAAAAAACAAAGAAAAAAATCTTTATTTGCTCATTTTTTAGAAAGATTGTAATGGGAAGAACCATTTGCTGGTAGAAATCACCTGGGAGAAAGTACTTGTGACTCATATGGTTTCAGAGGCAGTAGTGGGAGAAAATCTAAAAGAAACCCCTTTACCAAGTGTCAGCAGTGTGGAGTGTGGGACCCTTACCACTTTGGTGGCAGCTTCTTTACATCAGCTAGTAGAAAGTGTACCTTGTGTGGCGCTCTTGGTTGCAATGCTTCAAAACCGAGTTCATGTCATCAAATACTCCAGGAAATTCTATGAGCTAATACCTTTTAAAGAATTATTATTCTGCTTAAATCAGATAAAATCTTAGAATATTGACTTATTTAGACTGCAAAACTGTTTCTTTAGAATGATGAGTATAAATTATGATATGTTTGAATCTCCACACCAATTATTGTTATAAAGAGTAAATCATGGATTAAAAGTAATTTGCATGTAAAAAAACTTTAGATATTCTGGAAATAATAATATCATTTCCTGCCAAGTCACGTGAGAGTGACTGCCTCGAGATATCGTATATTTTAGAAAGAAAGGAGAATTAAGGTATATTTGAAAATCAAATAATGGAACAATTATAAATGAGACATTGCAAGAACTAAATAGAAAAGAAAGGCTTAAGTGTTTCATGAACTATCCCTGATTTCTTAGACTAGAACCACATCTATAGTTTTAAATATATTTAAAAGTGTTAATTTACTTTGCCACTTTCCTCTCATAGTGAGGCTTAAAACCCTCAGGGCTTTTGGTAAAATTCATGAAAAATCATTTTTATATGCAGTCTTCATAATTAATATGCTTATAATAATGATGGTAGTGATTATGATAGGGAAAGGAGGAAAAGAATGACTTAAAAATTCATTTGAAAAACTTTACTTGGTTTTTTTTTTTTTTTTTTTTTTTTTTTTTGAGACAGAGTCTCGCTCTATCAGCCAAGCTGGAGTGCAGTAATACAATCTCGGCTCACTGCAACCTCCACCTGCCAGGTTCAAGAGATTCTCTTGCCTAGCCTCCCAAGTAGCTGGAACTACAGGCATGTGCCAGCATGCCAGGCTAATTTTTGTATTTTTAGTACAGACGAGGTTTCACCATGTTGGCCAAGCTGGTCTCAAACTCCTGACCTCAAGTGATCCACCCGCCTCGACTTCCCCAAGTGCTGGGATTACAGGCGTGAGCCACTGCATCCGGCCTGGTTTCTATTTTATATGATACTTAACAATCCACTTTAGGTTACAATGATGGAAGTAATATAAGGGAGAATTTTTAACAGCTTTATTGAGATATACTTTTTATTCCATACAATTAACCAAATTCAAGTGTACAATTCTATGTTTTTATTGTATTTATATAGCTATGCAACCATCACTACAATTATCTTCATTCACTTCAAATTTTAAAAAAGTATACATAGAACACATTTTATTTAGCTACTCATCATTTAATGGACATTTGGCTCATTTCTTCTTTTTTTGGCTATTATGAATAATTATAATTATGAATAGCTGCTGTCAACATTCATGTACGAGTGTCTGTATGGACATATGCTTTCATTTCTACTGGGACTATTTCAAGGACTGGAATTGCTGAGGAATATGATAATTTTATCTTTTATCATTTTGGAGAAGTGCCAAAATAGTTTTCAAAAAGTTGAAACATTTTTTTTCCTACCAGTAACATATGAGAGTTCAAAATTCTCCACATTCTAGCCATCATTTATTATTGTTCATCTTTTTTATTACAACCTTCCAAGTGCACAAGAAAGAGTACCTCATGTGGTTTTGTTGTGCAATTCCCTAATGACAGTGCTACCCAGCATCTTTTCATGTGCTATTTGTATATCTTTTTTGCGGAGATGTTATATTTAATCAATTCTCTCTTCTTATCACAATGTATATTATAAAAGCCTAACAATTAAATGGTAATTTTAATTGATCTACAAGTCATAAATGCCATCTTTTAACAAAACATTATATTTTACATAAATCAACAACAGGAATTTCAAAATAAAATCAGTTATAGTACCTATTTTTCTAGTCCTTTTCATTATCATCTTTAATCACTGGAAGCACAATTTATTGATCTGGTACTTCATGTTGAATATATGATGTAAATGAATAATTTTCTTCAATTAATCATTTTTAAATTGACAGAATAATTATAAATATCCATGAAGTACATTATGATATTTTGATATGTGTATACGATGTATATTAATCAAATCAGGGTAATTAGCATATAAATCATCTTAAACATTTATTATTTCTTTTGGTTGGGAACATTTAAAATCCTCTCTTCCAGCTACGAGGAAATATACAATAAATCATTAACTATAGTCACCCTACAGTGTCACAGGACACTATAATTTATTCCATCAAGCTGTCATTTTGTATCTATTAACTAACCTCTCCCTATCTGCCTCCTCCACCTCCCTTCCCAGCATCTAATAACCACTATCCTACTCTTTACTTTGATGAGGTCTTTTTGTTTAGCTTCCATATATGAATAACAATATATGGTACTTGTCTTTCTGTGCCTGGTTTATTTCACTTAACATAATGCCTTCCAGACTTCTGAATGTTGCTACAAATGATAGGATGTTATTCTTTTTTATGTCTCAGTCGTATTCTATTGTGTATATATGCTACACATTCTTTGTCCATTCATCCACTGATGGACACGTAGGTTGATTCCATATCTTGGTGATTGTGAATAGTGCTGCAACAAACATGGGAGTTCACATATTTCTTTGACGTTCTGATTTCATTTCCTGTGGATGTTTACTCAGCAGTGGGATTGCAGGATCATACGGTAGTGATATTTACATTTTCTATGAAAAACATCTGTATTACTTTTATAATGGCCATACTAATTTACATCTCCATCAAACACAAAACAATAACAGAAGTAGGTCCTCATCTATAAATAAAAAACTTCAATGCAAATAAATTTCCCAATTAAACAATAAAGATTTGCTGAATAAATTAAAAAATAAAAACAAGACCAACTACATACTGCTTGTAAGAAACTCAGTTAACTTGTGTGGAGACACATAGACTGAAAGTGAAGAGGTAGAAAAAATTATTCCATGCAAATAGAAACAAAAAGTGAGCAGGAGTAGCTATATGTATGGCATATAAAACAGACTTTAAGTCAAAGACAGTAAAAAGAGACAAAGAAGGTCATTATATAATGAGAAAGAGATTACTTCAGCAAGAGAATATAACAATTATAAATATATATGCACCCAACACAGGAGCACCAAATATATAAAGTAAATATATGTAGAAACTATATATCTATAATATATAAGCTAATATTATTAGATTTAAGTGGAGAGATGAACTCCAATACAGTAATTGAAAACTTCAACACTCCAAAGATGGCCAAATAGGGACAGCTCCAGTCTACAGCTCCCAGCGTGAGCGATGCAGAAGACGGGTGATTTCTGCATTTCCAACTGAGGTACTGGGTTCATCTCACTGGAGAGTGCCAGACAGTGGGTGCAGGACAGTGGGTGCAGTGCACTGAGTGAGCCAAAGCAGGGCAAGGCATCACCTCATCCAGGAAGCATAGGGGTCAGTGAATTCCCTTTCCTAGTCAAAGAAAGGGGTGACAGATGGCACCTGGAAAATCGGGTCACTCCCACCCTAATACTGTACTTTTCCAACAGGCTTAACAAATGGCACACCAAGAGATTATATCCTGCACCTGGCTCGGAGGGTCCTACACCCACGGAACCTCATTCATTGCTAGCACAGCAGTCTGAGATCAAACTGCAAGGCAGCAGCAAGGCTGGGGGAGGGGCGCTCACCATTGCCGAGGCTTGAGTAGGTAAACAAAGCTGCCAGGAAGCTCGAACTCGGTGGAGCCCACCACAACTCAAGGAGGCCTGCCTGCCTCTGTAGGCTCCACCTCTGGGGGCAGGGCACAGACAAACAAAAGGCAGCAGTAACCTCTGCAAACTTAAATGTCCCTGTCTGACAGCATTGAAGAGAGTAGTGGTTCTCCCAGCACGCAGCTTGATATCTGAGAATGGGCACACTGCCTCCTCAAGCGGGTCCCTGACCCCCGAGTAGCCTAACTGGGAGGCACCCCCCAGTAGGGGCAGACTGACACCTCACACGGCCGGGTACTCCTCTGAGACAAAACTTCCAGAGGAACGATCAGGCAACAGCATTTGCAGTTCACCAATATCCGCTGTTCTGCAGCCACCGCTGCTGATACCCAGGCAAACGGTCTGGAGTGGACCTCCAGCAAATTCCAACAGACCTGCAGCTGAGGGTCCTGACTGTTAGAAGGAGAACTAACAAACAGAAAGGACATCCACATCAAAAACCCATCTGTACGTCACCATCATC
Organism: Pongo pygmaeus; assembly: GCF_028885625.2. NCBI lineage: Eukaryota > Metazoa > Chordata > Mammalia > Primates > Hominidae > Pongo > Pongo pygmaeus. The sequence goes on along the minus strand of NC_072387.2, from coordinate 95,547,867 downwards.
AAAGATCAAAGGTAGATAAAAACCACAAAGATGGGGAAAAAACAGAGCAGAAAAACTGGAAACTCTAAAAAGCAGAGTGCTTCTCCTCCTCCAAAGGAACACAGCTCCTCACCAGCAACGGAACAAAGCTGAAAGGAGAATGACTTTGACAAGTTGAGAGAAGAAGGCTTCAGAAGATCAAACTATTCTGAGCTACAGGAGGAAATTTGAACCAATGGCAAAGAAGTTGAAAATCTTGAAAAAAATTAGAAGAATGGCTAACTAGAATAACCAATGCAGAGAAGTCCTTAAAGGACCTGATGGAGCTGAAAGCCACAGCACGAGAACTACGGGACGAATGCACAAGCCTCAGGAGCCGATGCGATCAACTGGAAGAAAGGGTATCTGTGATAGAAGATGAAATGAATGAAATGAAGTGAGAAGAGAAGTTTAGAGAAAAAAGAATAAAAAGAAATGAATAAAGCCTCCAAAAAATATGGGACTATGTGAAAAGACCAAATCTACGTCTGATTGGTGTACCTGAAAGTGACGGGGAGAATGGAACCAAGTTGGAAAACACTCTGCAGGATATTATCCAGGAGAACTTCCCCAATCTAGCAAGGCAGCCCAACATTCAGATCCAGGAAATATGGAGAACGCCACAAAGATACTCCTCGAGAAGAGCAACTCCAAGACACATAATTGTCAGATTCACCAAAGTTGAAATGAAGGAAAAAATGTTAAGGGCAGCCAGAGAGAAAGGTCGGGTTACCCACAAAGGGAAGCCCATCAGACTAACAGCGGATCTCTCGGCAGAAACTCTACAAGCCAGAAGAGAGTGGGGGCCGATATTCAACATTCTTAAAGAAAAGAATTTTCAACCCAGAATTTCATATCCAGCCAAACTAAGCTTCATAAGTGAAGGAGAAATAAAATCCTTTACAGACAAGCAAATGCTGAGAGATTTTGTCACCACCAGGCCTGCCCTAAAAGAGCTCCTGAAGGAAGCACTAAACATGGAAAGGAACAACTAGTACCAGCCACTGCAAAAACATGCCAAATTGTAAAGACCATCGAGGCTAGGAAGAAACTGCATCAACTAACGAGCAAAATAACCAGCTAACATCATAATGACAGGATCAAATTCACACATAACAATATTAACTTTAAATGTAAATGGGCTAAATGCTCCAATTAAAAGACACAGACTGGCAAATTGGATAAAGAGTCAAGACCCATCAGTGTGCTGTATTCAGGAAAACCATCTCATGTGCAGAGACACACATAGGCTCAAAATAAAGGGATGGAGGAAGATCTACCAAGCAAACGGAAAACAAAAAAAGGCAGGGATTGCAGTCCTAGTCTCGGATAAAACAGACTTTAAACCAACAAAGATCAAAAGAGACAAAGAAGCCCATTATGTAATGGTAAAGGGATCAATTCAACAAGAAGAGCTAACTATCCTAAATATATATGCACCCAATACAGAAGCACCCAGATTTATAAAGCAAGTCCTTAGTGACCTACAAAGAGACTTAGACTCCCACACAATAATAATGGGAGACTTTAACACCCCACTGTCAACATTAGACAGATCAACAAGACAGAAAGTTAACAAGGATATCCAGGAATTGAACTCAGCTCTGCACCAAGTGGACCTAATAGACATCTACAGAACTCTCCACCACAAATCAACAGAATATACATTCTTTAAAGCATCACACCACACCTACTCCAAAACTGACCGCATAGTTGGAAGTAAAGCTCTCCTCAGCAAATATAAAAGAACAGAAATTATAACTGTCTCTCAGACCACAGCACAATCAAACTAGAACTCAGGATTAAGTAACTCACTCAAAACCACTCAACTACATGGAAACTGAACAACCTGCTCCTGAATGACTACTGGGTACATAATGAAATGAAGGCAGAAATAAAGATGTTCTTTGAAACCAATGAGAACAAAGACACAACATACCAGAATCTCTGGGACACATTCAAAGAAGTGTGTAGAGGGAAATTTATAGCATTAAATGCCCACAAGAGAAAGCAGGAAAGACCTAAAATTGACACCCTAACATCACAATTAAAAGAACTAGAGAAACAAGAGCAAACACATTCAAAAGCTAGCAGAAGGAAGGAAATAACTAAGATCAGAGCAGAACTGAAGGAAATAGAGACACAAAAAACCCTTCAAAAAAATCAATGAATCCAGCAGCTGGTTTTTTGAAAAGATCAACAAAATTGATAGACTGCTAGCAAAACTAATAAAGAAGAAAAGAGAGAAGAATCAAATAGATGCAATAAAAAATGACAAAGGGGATATCACCACCGATCCCACAGAAATACAAACTACCATCAGAGAATACTATAAACACCTCTACACAAATAAACTAGAAAGTCAAGAAGAAATGGATAAATTCCTCAACACATACACCCTCCCAAGACTAAACCAGAAAGAGTTTGAATCTCTGAATAGACCAATAACAGGATCTGAAATTGAGGCAATAATAGCTTACCGACAAAAAAAAGTCCAGGACCAATGGATTCACAGCCGAATTCTACCAGAGGTACAAGGAGGAGCTGGTACCATTCCTTCTGAAACTATTCCAATCAATAGAAAAAGAGGGAATCCTCCCTAACTCATTTTATGAGGCCAGCATCATCCTGATAGCAAAGCCGGGCAGAGACACAACTAAAAAAGAGAATTTTAGACCAATATCCTTGAGGAGCATTGATGCAAAAATCCTCAGTAAAATACTGGCAAACCAAATCCAGCAGCACATCAAAAAACTTATCCAACATGATCAAGTGGGCTTCATCCCTGGAATGGAAGGCTGGTTCAACATATGCAAATCATAAATGTAATCCAGCATATAAACAGAACCAAAGACAAAAACCACATGATTATCTCAATAGATGCAGAAAAGGCCTTTGACAAAATTCAACAACCCTTCATGCTAAAAACTCTCAATCAATTAGGTATTGATGGGACGTATCTCAAAATAATGAGCTATCTATGACAAACCCACAGTCAATATCATACTGAATGCACAAAAACTGGAAGCATTCTCTTTGAAAATTGGCAGAAGACAGGGATGCCCTCTCTCACCACTCCTATTCAACATAGTGTTGGAAGTTCTGGCCAGGACAATTAGGCAGGAGAAGGAAATAAAGGGCATTCGATTAGGAAAAGAGGAAGTCAAATTGTCCCTGTTTGCAGATGACATGATTGTATATCTAGAAAACCCCACTGTCTCAGCCCAAAATCTCCTCAAACTGATAAGCAACTTTAGCAAAGTCTCAGGATACAAAATCAATGTGCAAAAATCACAAGCATTCTTATACACCAATAACAGACAAACAGGGAGCCAAATCATGAGTGAACTCCCATTCACAATTGCTTCAAAGAGAATAAAATACCTAGGAATCGAACTTACAAGGGATGTGAAGGACCTCTTCAAGGAGAACTACAAACCACTGCTCAATGAAATAAAAGAGGATACAAACAACTGGAAGAACATTCCATGCTCATGGGTAGGAAGAATCAATATCGTCAAAATGGCCATCCTTCCCAAGGTAATTTATAGATTCAATGCCATCCATATCAAGCTACCAATAACTTTCTTCACAGAATTGGAAAAAACTACTTTAAAGTTCATATGGAACCAAAAAAGAGCCCGCATTGCCAAGTCAATCCTAAGCCAAAAGAACAAAGCTGCAGCCATCACGCTACCTGATTTCAAACTATACTACAAGGCTACAGTAACCAAAACAGCATGGTACTGGTACCAAAACAGAGATATAGATCAATGAAACAGAACAGAGCCCTCAGGAATAATGCCACATATCTACAACTATCTGATCTTTGACAAACCTGACAAAAACAAGCAATGGCGAAAGGATTCCCTATTTAATAAATGGTGCTAGGAAAACTGGCTAGCCATATGTAGAAAGCTGAAATTGGATCCCTTCCTTACACCTTATACAAAAATTAATTCAAGATGGATTAAAGACTTACATGTTAGACCTAAAACCATAAAAACCCTAGAAGAAAACCTAGGCAATACCACTCAGGACATAGGCATGGGCAAGGACTTCATGTCTAAAACACCAAAAGCAATGGCAACAAAAACCAAAATTGACAAATGGGATCTAATTAAACTAAAGAGCTTCTGTGCAGCAAAGAAACTACCATCAGAGTGAACAGGCAACCTACAGAATGGGAGAAAATTTTTGCATCTACCCATCTGACAAAGGGCTAATATCCAGAATCTACAATGAACTCAAACAAATTTACAAGAAAAAACAAACAACCCCATCAAACAGTGGGCGAAGGATATGAACAGACACTTCTCAAAAGAAGACATTTATGCAGCCAACAGACACGTGAAAAAATGCTCATCATCACTGGCCATCAGAGAAATGCAAATCAAAACCACAATGAGATACCATCTCACACCAGTTAGAATGGCGATCATTAAAAAGCCAGGAAACGACAGGACTGGAGAGGATGTGGAGAAATAGGAACACTTTTACACTGTTGGTGGGACTGTAGACTAGTTCAACCATTGTGTAAGTCAGTATGGCGATTCCTCAGGGATCTAGAACTAGAAATACCATTTGACCCAGCCATCCCATTACTGGGTATATACCCAAAGGATTATAAATCATGCTGCTATAAAGACACATGCATACATATGTTTATTGCGGCACTAATCACAATAGCAAAGACTTGGAACCAACCCAAATGTCCAACAATGATAGACTGGATTAAGAAAATGTGGCACACATGCACCATGGAATACTATGCAGCCATAAAAAAGGATGAGTTCATGTCCTTTGTAGGGACATGGATGAAGCTGGAAACCATCATTCTCAGCAAACTATCGCAAGGACAAAAAACCAAACACCGCACCTTCTCACTCATAGGTGGGAATTGAACAATGAGAACACATGGACACAGGAAGGGGAACATCACACACCGTGGACTGTTGTGGGATGGGGGTAGGGTGTAGGAATAGCATTAGGAGATATACCTAATGCTAAATGACGAGTTAATAGGTGCAGCACACCAGCATGGCACATGTATACATATGTAACAAACCTGCACATTGTGCACATGTACCCTAAAACTTAAAGTATAATAAAATAAAAATAAAGAAAAAGAAAATGACACCTTTTTGTGTGGGTATTTGTTCAATAGAAAAAAACAAATCTTTAATTTCGTGCACGAATATTTTATCACAAATAGCTGTTTCCATGTCTCATGCCCTAAAGAAGATGTGTCACTTGTCAAGACCCATTCATGAACATATGCTCCAACACAGCCTTTAATTTTAAGAAATAGACCTTTGAGAAAACAAATAAGATAAATAAAAATAATAACATGTTCATAATTTATTAATTGCATATTACTTGAATCATTATTTCTCTGTAGTTGACCTAAGTCAACTTTAGGATAACTGTAGGTTGGCTTAGGATAACTATAGAGAAGATCAGTCTTATGTTTTGACTTTCAGAAAAGCATGTTTTCATTTCATTCAATTTTATTGATAATACATTTTAATTACTGATCATATTTATTTGTTTTATTGCAAAGAAAATCGTCTTTACAATTGAATTATATCTCATTTTCCAAATAAGATTGTTTTTTCTATAAATTTATGTTTTGCACTATAGATAGCAAATATAATTGTATTTCTATAAAATCAAATACTGTAAAACATTTAATCCTAACTACCGTATGAGCTGCTAAAAATTATACATTAAAAAACTGTTACAGTATCCTTTCTTTTGGAGATTCTTTTATGTTAATTTTTTCTTTTCCTTTCTTTTTTTTTTTTTTTTTTTTCATTTTGAAATAGGATCTCACTCTGTAGCCCAGGCTGGAGTGCAATGGTATGATCATAGCTCACTGCAGCCTAATCTCCCGGGATCAAGCAATCCTCCCACCTCAGCCTCTCGAGTAGCTGGGACTACAGGTCTAGATCACCATAGCTTGCTAATTTTGTGTTTTTTGAAGAGATAGAGTCTTGCCATGTTGCCCACACTGGTCTCAAACTCCTGGTTCAAGTGATCCACCTAACTCGGCTCCCAAAGTTCTGGGATTACAGGTGCAAGCCACCATGCCTGGCCTAATTTTTCAGTCTACATGTGACTATGATGATATTATCAAATGATTACTTTATTTGCATAATAATAATTGTGGAGGAAACAATAAGTAATGCAAGGCATAAAAAAAGAAAGTCTAAGAAAGACAGCATATTTTTGTTAATTAGAATTACACTAACATCATAATGTAATGACTTGTGCTAACTTTCTTACTCTGTTATCATAATATTGCAACTTTTTTTCTTATCCGTATAATTTAAGCCCTTTTGTTAATTTTGATTTTGACTTTCATCTATTGGCTTTACTCTCTGTAAGTCTAGAAATACACACACACGCACACACAGAAATTTTAATTGTCAGTACTCTAATAACATAGAGTGATGTTAAATCACGAAAAATAAATCTCATAATAAGTAAAATACGATTGTTTAAAACTGTTACTCAAATACGTAGCATCTCTATTTTTATTCTTAAGGTGTTACCTTAGTATATGCTATTGTTAAAAGTAAATTGATTTATCATTCCCTTGAAGAAACACAGTGTTATAATACAGACATACTTGGAATATAAAATAGGTATTTTTTATTATCTAAAATAAATACATTGTAGAAAATTGTGACAATTTTTTTTTTACTGGTTTATGTTTGTTGCTGTTCTTTAAAGCAATGCGATTTCAAGCTCTATTCAGGGATTACTTCTAGCAACAGTTTTAGCTGTTATTCCGATAGGACTTCCTTGGAAGTCGAAACTCTGTTTCTTTCTAATTCCCTCATGTAGTCTATGGCACACAAGGTGAGCCCTAAAATCTGCTATAAAGCAATATTGTAAAAATGATGTTTACCTGCATACACTTTTTATGGTCATTTGGATGTTTTGATTCTGCAGGAAACCCATTTCCCTTTTACCATGGGACCTTTTTTCATCATGGTTAAACAAAGGCTTGCTCACTAGCACAGATGAGATAAAAGGATTTGTTGGGCCTCTATCACATCAGGCAGGTGATGACAGATCCCAGTCTATTTCAAAAACGAACTTCAGACTAGCCACAGGTGATTTCCTTACCTTGCTAAATGGCTTAGCAGACATTATGTTTCCCACAACAGCAATCTCTAGCTTATTATTTAGCTCCATGACAGAAAAACAAGTAAAAGCTCACAGATTTTAAAATATGAACAGACACAAAGAAAAGGGAATTCACATAGTTCTCTTGAATCTTCAAAAAGTGTTTCAACAAGCATACTGAACTATATTCTTAAGCTGGCTTACTCAGCTATATCATACAAATAGATAGGGATAGATTAATGATAGGTAGATAGATATATACATAGATATATCTATGTATAAATAGATAGATGATAGATAGATAGATAGATGCAAAGTAATATATATCCATGCAGGCACAGTGTTATGAAGATGCATTTTTAAACTTTATAAAAATATTAATTCATCTACTCCACATATATCAAACACTGTTGCTGAAGCAACATTCCATAAAAAAGAGAATATGTTTTAAAATATAAATTGTCATGGGATTAAATAAGTTCTTTGTGACTTCAAGCTTCCAAGAGAACATAAAAGAGATTATTATATTTCAGAATTCAGTAATCATCATCATCATAGTAAAACTTCCTTAGGCTCACAAGGTGCAGGGCACATTTCTCTGTTCTTTTTACGTATTCTGGCATTTACTCTGCTGCACACCTCTTTGAGGTAGAAGCAAAGGCTAGAGATGTTAATGAAGCTGCTAAAGGTCACAGAGCAACACATATGTGATTTGTAATAAAATATCATTTTATTTCCTTGTGAAAAAGAACATCATTCATGATTTACATCTTTGAAGCTCCCTGGCTGGATTGCTTACCATTTTGTTTTGGTTTGGTTTGGTTGGGTTTGGTTTTTTGAGACAGAGCCTCCCTCCGTTGCCCAGGCTGGAGTGCAGTGGGGCAATCTTGGCTCACTGCAACCTCCACCTCTCAGGTTCAAGCAATTCTCCTGCCTCAGCCTGGCGAGTAGCTGGGACTACAGGTGCACACCACCACACCCAGCTAATTTTTGTATTTTTAGTAGAGATGGGGTTTCACCATGTTGGCCAGGCTAGTCCCGAACTCCTGACCTCAAGTGATCTGCCCGCCTCAGCCTCACAAAATGTTGGGATTACAGGTGTGAGCCACTAGGCCTGGACTGTTTACCTTTTTAAAACGTTTTTTAGATAGTAATTTTTATATGTTTGTTCATTACTGGACTTTCAGAAACTAGAAAAGTTCTCTGGCAAATAGCAAATGATCAGTAGGTATTTGCTATTTGAATGATTTACATATAAAGACAAATTACATTTTTTTTTCTATTTACCAAAAAGCTTTATTTAGTGATTTTTAGGAATGTTTATTTCTGTTTTTCTAACTTTTATTTAAGGTTAAGTGGTACATGTGCAGGCTCATTATACAGGTAAATTCCATATAACAGGAGTTTGCTGTACACATTATTTCATCACCCAGATAATAAGCATAGTATTGACAGGTAGTTTTTTTCAATCATCTCCTTCCTACTCTCCACCTTGAATTATGCTCTGGTGTCTTTTGTGCCCTTCTTTGTGTCCATGTGTTCTCAATGTTTGTTTAGCACCCACTAAGTGAGAACATGTGGTATTTGGTTTTCTTTTCCTGCATTAGTTAGTTCACTTGCAATCATGGCCTGCAGCTCCATCTATGATGCTGCAAAAGACACAATCTCATTCTTTGTTATGGCTGTGTTGTATTCCACAGTGTATGTGTACATTTTCTTTATCCATTATACAATTAATGGGCATAGAAGTTGACGCTATGTCTTTTCTGTTGTGAACAGTGATGTGAGTAACATATGGATGTGTGTGACTTTATGATAGAACAATTTATATTCCTTTGGAAATAAACCTAGCAATGTGGTTGCTGGGTCTAATTAGTTTCCAAATTCTTATATTGCTGATAGCAATATAAAATTTTTGTCTCAATTTCTGTCCATTAGATTAATTTTTTTTTTTTTTTTGAGGTGGAGTCTCGCTTTGTCTCCCAGGCTGGAGTGCGGTGGCGCTATCTCGGCTCACTGCAAGCTCCGCCTCCTGGGTTCACGCCATTCTCCTGCCTCAGCCTCCAGAGTAGCTGGAACTACAGGCGCCCGCCACCACGCCCGGCTAATTTTTCTGTATTTTTAGTAGAGACGGGGTTTCACCGTGTTAGCCAGGATGTTCTCGATCTGCTGACCTTGTGATCCCACCCACCTCGGCCTCCCCAAGTGCTGGGATTACAGGCGTGAGCCACCGTGCCCGGCCCATTAGATTAATTCTAAGTGGTGATGTATAATCAAGTAAATTTGAGAAGCACAGTTTAAGAACATTTAAATACATATCTTCATTACAGGAATTGTCTGAGCTCTTCAATCGCCAACACACATATATTGTTATTCACACAGGGTCATGCAATTTCCAAACATACTGCAGGTTTGGATTAAAACAAAACTTCCTTTGTTGTCTTAGTGAAAAAATTTAACATCTTAATAAAACAATATGCATTAGTTTTGTAATTTTAGAAAATATTTTAATAGGTACTGGGAAAAAGATGTACAGCACAGTTAAGAGAATTGTCCTAGGTGCCTTAACTTTGCCAAAGCTTACAGCCACAGATATTATGCAAAGCCAAGCAAGATATTCATTCAGTATCTAGACACCAGAAGGAATATGGGCCAATATAAAGAACCAGTAGAAAAACATGCACCAGTATAATCACAAAAAATAAATCCGAGGTTATTTTTTCCTAAAGAGCACATTAAATATATTGTATCATGTCTCACTTTCAAAGATGGCAGGATAAATTGTATCATTCAGCCCTTGCATATATCTAAGTGATAGTGAAAAAACCTGAACACAAGGTACATATTGTGATGATACCAAGGAAAATGATATATAATAATGAAAACACATATTAAGAGTTGTTTATTTATTAAGGCATTCATCCATTCAATTATTTATCTAATAAATTTGTTTGGGTTACCTGTTATTGCCCAGACTTCTGCAATTTTATATATATATATATGTATATTATATATAATTATTATATATGTATAACATCTGCAATGATATATATGAGAGAGATATATACATATCTGTATATACATACATACATACATACATATATATATATATATAATTAAACACCAGAAAGGTTTGTTTACCCAGCTGGAGTATAGTGGCACCATCACACCTAACTGTAGCCCCTGAACCTCCTGGGCTCAGTGATCCTCCGACCTCAGCCTCCCAAGTAGCTGGGACTACAGGCGTACACCACGATGCCTGGTTAGTTTTTTGCATTTTTTTGTAGAGATGGGTTTTACCATGTTGCCCAGGCTGGTCTCATACTCCTGTGCTCAAGCGATTTACCTGCCTTGTGTCCCAAAGTTCTGGGACAACAGACCTGCACCAACATGCCTGGCTTTTTTTTTTTTTTTTTGGTAGAATTGACATGTCACTATGTTGCCCAGGCTGGCCTCAAACTCCTGGACTCAAGTGATTCTTCCTCCTTGGCCCCTCAAAGTGTTGGGATAACAGGCATGAGACATTGCACTGGGCCAAGATTAATCTTACAATTAACAGTTTTCATTGACCACACTTCCACTCATAACTATGATTACTATTAATGATAATTGAAATAGTGAATGCCTTTTACTTAGTACTTACTAAATTAAATCCTCTGGAAGGAAGTGCATCATAAATGTTGAGGATCATAAGGGCTGATCATCACAAAGGCTGAGTACTCTGAAGTCAGTCCCAGTACTGGATTCATACATGCATTTTATTAGCTGTACAGGCTTGGGCAAACTACTTCACTTCTCACCCCTGTCTTTTGTCATCTATTAAATGAGAATGACAAAATTCTTTCAAGAAATAAATGAGATAAAACGTTTACATTTCTTTTTTGCTTTTTTTTTTTTTTTAAATGGAGTTTCACTCTTGTTGCCCAGGCTGGAGTGCAATGGCACAGTCTCAGCTCACTGCAACCTCCACCTCCCCAATTCAAGGGATTCTCCTGCCTCAACCTCCCAAGCAGCTGGGATTAGAGGCGCCCACCACCATGTCTCGCTGATGTTTGCATTTTTAGTAGAGACGGGGTTTTGGCATATTTTTCAGGCTGGTCTTGAGCTCCTGACCTCAGGTGATCCTCCTGCCTCAGCCTCCCAAAGTGCTGGGATTATAGGCACGAGCCACCATGCCTGGCCTAAACATTTACATTTTTGAAATTAATAACTGAAAAAAAAAACATACAACAGATGTTAGGTATTATCTACATTAGTGGTCTTCACATTTTTGTTGGTATACACTCCAAAAAAAATTATTAAAATATTTCCTTTTTGTTAGTTTTTTAAATTGGCATCTAAATTTTTATCATATATGTGAATAGAGAAACAAATTTAAACTTCTGGCATATTAGAAATGGTAGCACTGCAAATTTAAAAAATGGAGACTAAGGGTACGTAATGTCAATGAAATGCCAAGCAATTTGATACTTTCCATTATCATTAGAACAATAAGCTCTTCTTTAACTTTCTTAAATATTTCCCATCACTTTATTCCCTTAATATAATATTTCAATTTCACTAGCCTCAAAAAGTTTTTTCCTAATGTATTATGTGTTTTGTGCTCAAGTAAACACCCACATAATTTATTGCAACAGTTAGAAAGGATTTTGAAGGGCCTCATGGCACAATGGTAGCAGGTCTGACCCCAGAAAGGATTTTGAAACTATAAAAATATTTTTAAATATGAGTTATCACTATATTCCTTATAAGCAAAAGTAGCTAAAAATTACATATATTGCATATTTTACAAATATTAGTCATAAAAAGTAAAGTTGTATTAGAAATAATAACAATGGAACTTTTTTGGTTAGTTTGTGAATAGTAAGATAGATATTACTTATCTCTAAAGTTAAACATGGTTTAGCATTAATACTCTTCTTAGTTTGCATTTTTCTAAGTGTAAGTACTGGCAAAACTTATTTATATAAGTGAATAGAAACAGAAGAAGTTTGAGTATAGCCATCTCATTCAGTCTTTGAACTCCAAAGTTACATACCAAAAATGATATAGTAATTTATTATTAGAGTGTATGCCTCTTGACCTATTAACAACTCAAAATAAGGACGCATTCAATTGTGTTGAAACAAACGATAAATGAAACCACCCAACTTTTATGAGATAATCTGTTACCCAATGATGAGTGTGTTTTTTTTCTCTGTATCTACGTAATAATTTTGATAGTTCTTTTAGTTTAATTCCACAGGGCAGGTCAGCATATTGAGATGAGAGAAATTCTGTGAGAGTAAAGTCAGGTAGAGGCCGCAATTTACAACAACTGAGTTTTGAAAGGAGAACCCACAGGAGCATCTCTGGCAGATTACTATTAGGAATGAGTATATGGAATTTGAAGTTGTAGAAATTTATTTAATAATACTTCCTATACTCAAAAACTTATTTAAAAGTTTTTCATGTATCAGAGGAGCAAATATGTCTCATTTTGAAGCTAGCAATCATTTTTTATCCTCAGAACATTTCTGTAAATAGATAATATTATGTCCATATTCATAGATAAAGAAACAATCGCTTATGGATATTGGGTAATTTGCCAAGGCCATATAACTGAGAAGTGGTGAGTGGGGATCTCTGCCAAGGTAGTGTGTGACTTTAGGACTTACACTAATATTACCTCGTATGCTAGTACAAAATGTACCAGAGGCACTGTATTAAGAGTCACAGTTAAAAGTCCACTTACAGAATTTTGAAAGAGACTGAATTTGTCAGGAAGACCATTGTGAAAGATAATACGTATAACAAAATAAGTGAAATACCTTATCTCATGGATATAATATCTAAATTACCTCATATTTTAACACTTCTAAAATCTTAATGCATTTTGCAATTCATGAAAAACAGTCTAATTTTCAGGGGTTATTCTTTTTAATGATGCATAAGGCATACTTTTTTTCAATCGATGACATAAAGCCTAAAATAATTTTTTTTCCACCATCTATTGAGATCATCATACGGCTTTTGTTTTTAACTATGTTTGTGTGCTGAATCACATTTATCTATTAGTATATGTTTAACCAAACTTGCTTCCCAGGAATGAAGCCTATTTGGTCATAACAAATTAACATTTTGATGTGCTAGCAATATTAAAATTTTGAATTCAGTTTGCTAGTATTTGGTTGACGAGTTCTGTGTCTGTGTTCATCAGAGATATTGGTTTGTAACTTATATTTTAATTGTGTCTTTGCCACGTTTGTGTATCAGGGTTACTTTGGTTTTACAGAATACAGGGAGAAACTGTTTCAAAAAATTGAGGAGAAAAACTCGTCCGTAACATGGAGAAGTCTGTCCTCCTCAATTTATTTGGAATAGTTTCATTAGCATTGGTACGAGTTTTTCTTTGTATGTCTGGTAGAATCCATCTGGTCTGGATCTTTTTGCTGTTGATGGTGGTGGTAGGTTTTTTATTATTAATTCACCTTTGAAACTTATTATTGGTCTATTCAATGTTTCAATTTCTTCCTGATTCAATCTTGGGAGATTGTGTGTTGGCAGGAATTTATTCATTTCCTCTAGATTTTCTACTTTGTTTGCATAAAGGTGTCCATAATGGTCTCTGAAAATATTTTGTATTTCTGTGGGATTGGTTGTAATGTCACTTTTGTCATTTCTGATTGTGCTTATTTAGATCTTCACTCATTTTTTTTACCTTGTTCATCTGGTTACTGATCTATTAATCTTATGTATCCTTTCAAAAACTAACTTTTTTTTCATTGATTGTATGAATTTTGGGGTCTCAATTTTATTCAGTTCCTTTCTGATTTTAGTGTTTATTTTCTTCTGCTAGGTTTGTGCTTGGTTTGTATTTGTTTTTCTAATTCCTCTAGGTGTGATGTTAATTTGAGATCATGTAACTTTTTGAGGTAGGCATTTAGTGCTATAAACCCTCCTCTTAACATTGCTTTTGCTTCATCCGAGAGATTTTTGAAAATTGTGTATCTGTTTTCATCTATTTCAAAGAATTATTTGTTTTCTGCCTTTAATTTCTTCATCCAAAAGTCTTTCAGTAATACGTTGTTTAATTTCCATGTAATTGTGTGGTTTTGAGAAATAAAAATTTCTATTTTTATTCCACTATGGTCTGAAAGTGTGGTTGGTATAATTTCAATGTATTAAAATTTATTGAGACATGCTTTATGATCAAGTATGTGGTCAATCTTGGAGTATGTTTCAAGTACAGATGAGAAGAATGTATATTCTGTGGTTGGTGGATGGAGTATTCCATTGATGTCTCCTAGGTCCAATTTGTGAAGTGTTGAGTTTAAGTCCAGAATTTGTTTGTTAATTTTCTGTCTTGATGATCTGTCTATTGTTGTAAATGGGGTTTTGAAGCCTCCCACTGTAATTGTGTGGCTGTCTATGTCTTTTTGTAAGTCTGGAAGTATTTGTTTTATGAATCTGGGTACTCCAACATTGAGTGTATATATATTTAGGATAGTGAGTCCTCTTGTTGAATTGAATCCTTTATCATTATGAAATGATCTTCTTTGTCCTTTTTTACTGTTGTTGGGTTAAAGTTTGTTTTATCTGATATAAAAATAGTGACTCCTGCCCTTTTTTTTCTGTTTTCATGATAGATATTTCTTCAACCGTTTACTTTGAGCCAATGGGTGTTGTTATGTGTAAGCTGGACTTCTTAAGGATAGCAGATGGATGGGTCTTGTTTTTGTTTTTTTTTTTTTTCTTATTCCACATGCCACTGTGAACCTTTTAAGTGGGCATTTAGACCATTCACATTCAATGTCAATATTGATATGTGGGGTTTTGGTTCTATGATGGAGTTATTAGATGGTTTCTCTGTAGTTTCTATTGTGTGGTTGCTTCACAGAGTCTCCAGACTATGTATTTAACTGTGTTTTGTGGTAGCAGGTATCATTCTTTTGTTTCCATGTTTAGAACCCCCTTAAGGTGCTCTTGTAAGGCTGGTCCAGCAGTAACAAATTTTTTTAGTACTTACTTGTCTAGAAAATGTTTTATTTTCCCCTTGATTATAAAGCTTAGTTTGGCTGGACATGAAATTCTTGGTTGGAATTTTTTTTAATAATGCCAAAAATAGGCCCTGAATCTCACCTGGATTGTAAGGCTTCTGTTGAGAAGTCTACTGTTAGCCTGAAGAGGTTCCCTTTGTATATTATCTGTTCTTTTTCTCTGGCTGACTTAAAATTTTTTTTTAAATAGCATTGACCTTGGTCAGTCTGGTGACTATACTCCTTGGTGATGTTCATTTTTTATTGTATCTCACAAGTGTTATTTGGATTTCTTGTTCCTGGGTGTCTACCTCTCTAGCAAGGTTAGAGAAGCTTTTTGAATAATTATCTCAAATATATTTTTCAGGTTGTTCACTTTTTCTTTTTCTGATGAGGAATGCCAATAATTTGTAGGTTTGGTCACTGTACACTATCTCATATTTTTGAAAAAAACTTTATTTTTTAAAATTCTATTTTTATTGCTTCTCTCTGAGTGTGTTGATTCAAAACACTAGTTTACAAAGTCTGAACTTCTTTGTTTTGCTTGGTCCAGTCTACTGATGAGCCATTCAATTGTATTTTGAAATTCCTTAAGTGAGTTTTTCAACTCCAGAAGCTCTGATTGACCATAATTTAAGATATTTATCTCTTCCTTTATTTTCTGGATTGCTTTAGAAGTTTCTTCCTCTTGATTTTCAACGTTTGGGATCTTGTTAAGCTTCCTTGCAATTCATTTTTGATTTTTTAATGTCATTTCTAAATTTCCATTTTGGTTAGGGACTATTGTTGGAGGGCTAGTGCGATCTTTTGATGGTGTCACTACATTCAAATTTTTCATGGTCTCAGAATATTTGTACTGGTTCCTTCTCATCTGGAGATGCTGGCATTTGGAATTTTTTAAAAATTATTTTCATTTGAGTAGATTTTTTTGTTTTTACTTCCTTCCTTATAATTTTATTATTATTTTCTTTATTTATCCCTTTTATCTTCCCTAGTGTGTACAACTGCAGCAAATGTTGGGTAATGCCTTGGCTTTTCCTCTATAGTCCTATGCACTTCTTTTGGCAGGTTTTATATTTGACTGCAGTTTGACCTACAAGCCAGTAGATGGCATTTAATTGGTAGGGGACTGCTCCAGCCAATGTGGCTGGTTATAAACTTCATCCTTTTTAACTAGCAAAACCTCTCAGTTGCCTCAGGTAATGAATTTCTTCATGGAACACACAGTGGTCTGAGCTCCCTGCTAAGTCCCAGGTTGTGTGGGGCCATAAAGGGTGGTGCCTAATTGGGCAGCTCCACCTACATGTCCCAGATGGCAGGCACAGGCACCGGCACCAAGGGAGAATCCAGTATGCGCCACCAAGCCCCCAGATACTTGCCTAGGTGTGGAGCTGGGAAACCTCAGCTCTAAGTTCTCTGCACAGGGATAGGGGTGACCTAAACTTCTAATTTAAGAGAATGGGCTCTCCAGAAGCCTGGAGATCTGCCTGGGCATTTAGTAGAGAAGATCCTCCTGCACTAAGAAGTGGAAGTGGGGTAACTGAGACTGCTGAACTAGGCAAGCAGGTTCTCTGAATGCCTGGAGATCTGCTTGGAAATGTAGCAGAGAGGGCCCTTCTGCACCAGGATCTCAGCACAGGAAGGGATGAATGACTCAGGCTTCTGATCCAGGTAAGCAGTGCTCCAAATGCATGGAGATCTGCCTGAGCATAGAGCAGAGAGGGCCCCCCCAACCAAGGTCTCTGCAAAGGAGGGCTGGGGTGACTCAAGCTGTTGTACCAGGCAAGCAGGTGCTCCAAATGCCTGGAGATCTGCCTGGGTGTGGAGCAGAGACAGTCTGGCTGCACCACAGTCTATGTCCAGGAAAAGTTGGGCAGTTCAGGCTGCTGAATCAGTGAACAGTTGCTCTGAGTGCCTGGATGTCTGCCTCGGGGTGGAACAGAGAAGGCCTCACTGCATCATGATTTCAAGGGAACAGAATTTGGCACCCAGGAATGTCACATACAGATCAGTTCCAGGTTACCAAGCTGGTCATGGCTGCACATCTCACCACAGGAGAAACTGTACTTGCAGGAGCTCTTCTTCTGCCCCAGGCTTGTGAAGGGGGAAGGCACAATTCCAGCCCCTGTTGCTGCGGTGGTTTCCACAGTTCTGCCTGCAGAGTCCTATAACCCTCTCCAGAGCAAGCACTCAAAACTCTGGCTTGCAAAGGAATGACTGAACTTACGTGCATTTGGAATTAAAATGGTATCCTGCTCTCAGTCCTGGGTCTAGCAAAATGTTTGCATTTGCTGCACGTTTATTTTCATCACAGTGTCTCAAAGCCTCTTCTCTGGTTAGTTCCTGGGCTTGGGATAAACAAAGTGCTCTCCCCCGGCCTGGGTTGCTCAGATGCTCAGTGAAAAGGTGAGTTGTTGTATTAGTCAGGTTCTCTAGAGGGACAAAACTAACAGGATAGATGTATATATGAAAGGGAGTTTATTAAGGAGTATTGATTCAAACAGTCACAAAGGTGAAGTCCTACAATAGGCCATCTGCAAGCTGAGGAACAAGGAGGCCAGGCCTAGTCCCAAAACCTCAAAAATAGGGAGGCCAACAGTGCAGCTTTCAGTCTTCGGCCAAAGTCCTGAGAGCCCCTGGCAAACCACTGGTATAATTTTAAGCGTTCAAAAGCTGAAGAACTTGAACTCTGACTTTCAAGGGCAGGAAGAACCCAGCACAGGAGAAAGATGAAGGCCAAAAGAATCAGCCATTCTACTCTTTCCACATTCCTCTGTCTGCTTTTATCCTAGCCATGTTGGCAGCTGATTAGATGGTACCCATCAAGATTGAGGGTGGGTCCGCCTCTCCCAGTCCACTGACTCAAATGTTAATCTCCTTTGGCAACACCCTCACAGACGCAACCAGGAACAATACTTTGCATCCTTCAATCCAATCAAGTTGACACTCAATATTAACCGTCATAATCACAGAGGGAGGCTCTTAGCCTTGCTCACATCCTAAAGCTTTATTCACTTTTATCAGCCAGATGCTATTACTGGGGCTCTTTGTTAACATTCTCTCTGGGATCTGGCGAACCCTTCACAATTCTGGTTGATTCCCATTTTCCTTCTCAAATTAAACTTCACAGAGTTGATTTCTATGTGCTATCTTGTTACTTCCAAGTGGCTGAGGCACATGGAAAGCATCTAATCTGCCATCTTGAAAAAAATTAATATTTTAATATTTTATTTTGTTAATAAATAGTTTCCTTCTCAGCTTAATTGTTTTAAGAGAATATCTTTTATATAATTAAATGTTGGTCCTCGTAATTACAACTAAGGCATTATGTTAACTAAGGATAGCAGTAAAATAGTAATCCAAGGTTTCATCTTACTTTTCTCAATTTTTTTACTTGAATTAAATAGTATGGAGCAAAAGTTATTAAATTATTTTATTATTATAAAGTTTTATTAGAAAAATATTTTAAGTCATCCAGTGCATTCAAAAGCAAAAAGTTAGTGTAAATATTACAATAATTAAATAGTGGTACTCATAGACGTTTGCTTCTGGTTTACATAACATACTGAGAGAAAATTAAACATATGCTGTGCTCTCATAAACAAAACAATTCCGGAAGATGTTGCTAATTTAGGAGAGAACACAAATACTCAAAAGCTTTAAATGTCACATTTAAAATCAGGTATTATAAATATTAACAAACTTAAAAGGAGAATTGTGTACATAGAATGTATTATGTATAAACTAATTAAAACACTTAAAAGAATTATAGAAAATGGCGCATTATTATAGATTCCAATTTTGACCACTGTACGTTAACGTAAGTATACAGATGTTCTCTACAAGTTTATTTAGAATAATTTTTAAAATATTAAAGATTTATATACAGCAAAAAGCTATTGGGTAAATTTTAATTCTCCACATTTTAAATTGTTATCTAGACTCTTTAAGGCTGTCTTTATCTATGAAAATAAAATGCACGAACATAGGAGTGGTACAGTGTAGGAAGACTTGTCATTTTCTTTGTTGTCTTATTTTACATTATAAAGTTTCTTTAGTAGAAAAACCAAAAATGGAGGTTTTTGTTCAACCAAACTGTAGATCTGTCAGGCTTCATCAGATTTTTTTTTTTTCCAAAAAGGATGTATTTCTTCCTTTGAAAGAATACGCCAGTATAGAATTATTACTTGCATCTAGATGTGAATCAGTAGTAAGAAATCTGTCTCTATCGTCATTTTAAAATGCAACACTAAAATAATAATTAAGATCTCATTTGAAACATTAGCACCTCTTTCTATGGCTATTCCACCATGAATGCATCTGATCTCATCTAAACATTAGCACATTTTTGTTTAGACATCTTTATCCAAGATTTATTCTAGTGTGTTCTAGAATTCTAAAAGATGAGTAGGTTTTCCACAGCCAAAAAGTAAAATTACTCATTTTGTATAATATGAGATAGGTATATTCTAAAGATGTACATACAAACAAACTTTTCTAAGACTCTGAGATTTCTCATGGAAATAAATATTTATCTTTGTTTAAAATGATTTGTCCACATCATACCCCAAACATCTTAGAAAAATCTAGCATAAAGCAAGATCAAAATAAGTGTATTATAAATTAACAAGTAAAGGATAAGGCAGTGTATTAGTTCATTCTCATATCGTTATAAAGAACTACCCAAGAGTGGGTAATTTATAAGGAAAAGAAGTTTAATTGAATCACAGTTCTGCATGGTTGGGGATGCCTGAGGAAACATACAATAATGGCAGAAGAGGAAGAGTCATGTTTTTCATGGCAGCAGGCAAGCCAGAGCAAGAGCAAACACAAGAAAAACTACCATTTATGAAACCATTATATCTTGTGAGAATTCACTTACTATCATGAGAACAGGATGGGGGAAACTGCCCCCATAATCCAGTCTCTTCCCACCAGGTCTCTTCCTAAACCCTAGGGCATTCAAGTTGAGTTTTGGGTGGGGAAAGAAAGCATAACCATATCATTCCACTCCTGGCCCCTCCAAACCTCATGTCCTCACATTTCAAAATCAATCATGCCTTCCCAACAGTCCTCCCATGTCAACTAGTTTCAGCATTAATTTCAAAGTCCAAAGTCTCATCTGAGACAAGGCAAGTCCCTTTCACCTATGAGCCTATAACATCAAAAACAAGTTAGTTACTTCCAAGATACAATGATGGTACAGGAATTGGATAAATGCTCCCATTCCAAATAAAATAAGTTGGTCAAAGAAAAGGGGTTACATTAAAATCTGAAAGTTCCAAAATAATCACCTTTGATTTCATGTCTCATATGCAAGTCATGCTGATGCAAAGGGTAGGCTCCCACAGCCTTGGACAGCTGCACTCCTATGGCTTTGCAGGGTACAGTCTCCCTCTCAGCTGCTTTCACAGTCTGGCACTGAGTGTCTGTGGCTTTTCTGGGAGCACATGCAAGCTGTTGTTGAATCTACCATTCTGGGGTCTGGAGGATGCTGGTCCTCTTCTCATAGCTCCACTAGGCAGTGCCCCAGTGGGGACTCTGTGTGGGAACTCTGACCCTGCATTTTCCTTCTGCACTGTCCTAGCAGAGATTCTCCATGAGGGCTCTATCCTGCAGCAAATTTCTGCCTGGATATCTAGGCATTTTCATACATTCTCTGAAATCCAGGCAGAGGTTCCCAAACCTCAATTCTTGACTTCTGTGCACCCACAGGCACAACAGCACATGGAAGCCACCAGGGATAGGAGCTCACACCCTCTGAAGCAACAGCCTGAGTTCCATGATGGCCCCTTTTAGCCAGGGCTGGGATGCAGGGTGCCAAGTCCCAGGGCTGCACAGAACAGTAGTAAGGCTCCGGGCCTGGGCCGAGAAACCATTTTTTCCTCCTAGACTTTTGGGCTTGTGATGGGAGGTGCTGTCATGAAGGTCTTTAACATGCCCTGCAGACATTTTTACCATTGTCTTGGCTGTTAACATTCAGCTCCACATTACTCAAAAAAATTTCTGCAGCTAGCCTGCATTCCTCCCCAGAAAATGCATTTTTCTTTTCTACTACATGGTCAGGCTGCAAATTTTCCTAACTTACATGCTCTGTTTCCCTCTTAAACATAAGTTCCAGTTTCAACCCACCTCTTTGTGAATGCATAAGATTGAATACTGTGAAAATCAACTAGGTCACCTGGTAAATCCTTTGCTGCTTAGAAATTTCTTTCACCAGATACCCTAAACCATCTCTCTCAAGATCGATGTTCCACAGATTTCTAGGGCAAGAGCAAAAATGCCACCAGTCTCTTTGTTAAAGAATAGCATGAGTGACCTTTACTCCAGTTCCCAATAAGTTCCTCATCTCCATCTGAGACCACCTCAGCCTGGACTTCATTGTTCACATCGCTATCAGCATTTTGGTCAAAACTATTTAATATGTCTCTAGAAAGTTCCAAGCTTTCCCATCTTCCTATCTTATCCTGAGCCCTCTAAACTGTTCTAAACTCTGCCCATTACCCAATTCCAAAGTTGCTTCAACATTTTCAAGTGTCTTAGCAGTGCCCCACTCTCTGTGGTACCAATTTACTGTATTAGTCGGTTTTCACACTGCTATAAAAAACTGCCCAAGACTGAGTAGTTTATGAAGAAAAGAGGCTTAATTGACTCAAAGTTCCACATGGCTGGGGAGGCCTCAGGAAACTTAGAATTATGGCAGAAGGGGAAGAGGCACATCTTACATGGTGGGGGTGAGAGAGAGCAGGAAAAACTACTATTTATAAAACCATCAAATCTCCTGAGAATTCATTCATTATTGTGAGAACAGCATGGGGAAAACTGCCCCGATAATCCAGTCACTTCCCACCAGCTTTCCCCATAAACACCTGGGAATTACATTTCAAGATGAGATGTGAATGGGGACAAAAAGCCTAACCATATCAGGCAGCATATCACAAAATAATTAATTAGTTCTTGAGTTACAGACACCAAAATAAACTATGTATAGTTAAGCAAAAAACAATATATTGTGAGAGTTACCCAGTGGCTGCACACAACATTTTCTGGGAACAGGTTAATAAATTTTAGAAATAGTTCAGAAACTAGTGTAGCTTCTGTTTCAGGCAAAATGTATTGTTCTCTAGTACTTTTTATAGTTTTTTTTTTATTGAACAGTTTTCCTCTTGATTCTGAATTACTCTGCTTAGCATTTAAAATTTTAGATGATTTAATTATTGAGTAACTTGGGCCATATTCCTTTGTCTAGGTTAAGTGGACACTTGTTATTTTTGCCTACCCAGGATTTACTCAAAATGAATCATAGATCTAAATGTAAAATATAAAACTGTAAAACTCTTAGAATATTATAAAGGAGAAAAATGTGTTGACCTTGGGTACGATAATGACCATTTAAAATACAACAAAAGTTTGATCAATGAAAGAAATAATTGATAAGCAGTACTTTATTGAAATTTAAAACTTCTCTGCAAAAATTAATAACTAGAATGAGAAGAAAAAGCCGCAAACTTGGAGAATATATTTGCAAAAGACATATGAAGGGCTCTTATTCAAAATATACAAGGAACTCTTAATACTAAACAAAAAGAAAACAACAACAAAAAAACCTGATTAAAAAAATGGGCACAGAACACTAACGGACAGTTCACCAAAGATTTACAAATATTGAATAAGCATACAAAAAGTTGCTTCATGTCATATATCATCAAGGAAATGAGAATCTAACCAAGAATGAGATGCCATTTACACACCAATTAGGATAGGCAAAATTTAAAACACTGAGAACTCCAGATGCTGGCAAGGATGTGGAGCACCAGGAATTCTCACTTACTGCTATTGGGATTGTAAAATGATACAGCCACTTTAGAAAAACAGTTTTTCAATTTCTTACAAAACCAAACATATTCTTACCATACAATACATCAATTATAGCCTACAATATTTTACCCAAAGGAGTTGAAAATTTTTACATAAAAATTATTCTCACAGATTGTTATGCAGCCTTATTCGTAACTGCTAAAACTTGGAAGCAAACAAGATCTCTTTCAGTAGGTGAATGAATAAACTCTAGTACATCTAGACAATGGAATATCATTCAGTGCTAAAAATAAATAAGCTATCAAACCATGAAAAGACATGGAGAAACCTTAAATACATAGTACTAAGTGAAAGTAGCTAATCCAAAAAACGCTGAATGTTGTATTATTTAAACTATATGACATTCTGGAAAAGGCAAAACTTCAAAGATGGTACCAAAAAAATCAATGTTTGCCAGGAATTGTGGCAAGGGGGAGTATGCAGAGTACAGACTATTTTTATGATATGTAAAACATTCTATGGGATACTATCATGGATGATACATATCATTATTCATTTCTTCAAACCCATAGAGTGTGCAACACCAACAATGAACCGTAATGTAAACTATGAACTTTGGGTGATAATGATTTGTCAACGTAGGTTCTTCAATTACAACAAATGTGCCACTACGTGGGGTGTGTTATTAATGAGGGAATGTGCTCATGAGAAGCACAGGGTAAATGGGCTATCTCTTTACCTTTCAATTTTTGTTTTCAATAAAACTGCTCTATGAAAATAAAGTTTACAAATACTTTTAAAAAGGAATTAGCATTCATCTGTTGAATTTTTATCATTTGACATTACTTTCATGCTGTCATTTGATTGCTTTATTTCATTGCCCAAATTGAGATAATCATAAATACATCTCCAAAAAATCCTATAGATATCATAGCCAACAAATATGGAAAATAAAGCATACTTCAAATGTAAAGTCATTACATGTATGAAACACTTAACGCTGATCATAATTATAGCTTGAACTCTAGACAAGCATTTGAATGGCATGTTTTAATTCACTCATGTCAAAAGGACAATGCATCAATTTAAAACATAAAACTGAAAGAGATAGCTGGATTAGCCAAATGCTTAACCTCTTAGGGAACATATTATATATCTATTTAGCAGAGCCACATTTAGCATTAGAATAGAAAACAGCATAAAATATCCACTAGGTCAAGAATTTGAAATTTTATTATTGGTATCTTTATTGTAATTGTACAGCAAGCATTATAATACATAACTGAATAAGGCTTCTACCCACAGTACTACTGTGCTGATTTCTTTAATAACCAGAGTGCTGATTTCTTTCATAACTAAATAGCTAATAACTGGAAATAAGTTTAGAATACAAATACAAATGTTATAAGATCTGAAGACTTGAAAAATAATTATGCATAGAGAAAATTAAAATAAAAATTTAAAAATTCTACACAGAAGTTAAAAACCCAAAATAAACAAAATGTTTTCTTTGGTAACTTATATAGAGAAAAATATTTACTTAAAACTAATTAGAATACATTGATAATCAGTATGAAGAAATCATTATGCAATGGATAATTTAACAAGAGGGTTTCATATGCCTCCATTTATATGTTAAAGAAAATTGAATCTGTTTTTCCCAAAATTCTTTTGATTTGCTCCTTTTTTACATACATGACTTCTACTGCTCTTTGGTAGATGTTGTTTCAAAACAGTTTTCTTGGTCATATGTTTGAAAATCTGGTTAAATAATGTTAAGTAAATCCCCAGAATCTTTATCCAATCAATGATTCAAAGATGTGATAACATATATATATATACTTTCTGTGTATATATATATAATATATACTTTCTGTGTGTATATATATACATATACTTTCTGTGTGTATATATATACATATACTTTCTGTATATATATATATACATATACTTTCTGTATATATATATATACATATACTTTCTGTATATATATATATACATATACTTTCTGTATATGTATATACATATACTTTCTGTATATGTATATACATATACTTTCTGTATATGTATATACATATACTTTCTGTATATGTATATACATATACTTTCTGTATATGTATATACATATACTTTCTGTATATGTATATACATATACTTTCTGTATATGTATATACATATACTTTCTGTATATGTATATACATATACTTTCTGTATATGTATATACATATACTTTCTGTATATGTATATATATACATATATGTGTATATATATATACTTTCTGTATATATATACAGTATATATATACTTTCCGTATATATAATATATATATACTTTCTGTGTATATATATATATACTTTCTGTGTATATATATATACTTTCTGTATATATATATATACTTTCTGTATATATATATACTTTCTGTACATATATATACTTTCTGTATATATATATATATATACTTTCTGTATATAGATATACATACTTTCTGTATGTATATATAAATATAACAAATATAATATACTTTCCAAAATCAATTGCTACATTAAGTTTTTACAGAAATTCTACCTGAAACAGTAATAAAAGATGTCTGCTTTGGGAAGATATGACAATCTTGATTTTATGGCAATCTAAGATATATGTATCATTATATTTTAAATTTTTATATATGTCATTCAAAGTCTAGTGCATTTATATCCTTATTATGTCTCCGATATATTAATAAATACAAGAAAATACTTATCCAAGAGCAATAGTAGATATTTATATTGAAAGGCTACTACTCATTACTATGGAATAAAGTAATGCTATGTATAGCTAATTCTCATTATTTGCAGCAGTTATGTTTTATAAAATCACTACAAACACTGAATTTGTGAATACTGAGATGTTGCATCTTGAGAAAATACAAGATTAGGCCCCTGCAAGCCTCTGGTCACATTTTGTCAAACAAAATGCTATTTGCATTAGGATATGTTTGATTGCCAATATGTTTTTAAAACAAGCCAGTCTCATCAGTGTGGAAAACCTGCTGTTCCATACATTTTTCCTGTATAGCACTTAGCAGGTATTTTAAAATTCCTCCCCAGCCTACTTATCTGCACCTGCAAGTTTAACTTTTTTTGTGTGCCCTATTACCTTTCCAGATGTGTGAGCCAGCCAGCTTTCAAAAGTGTTCAACATTTTTTCGTGACTCCAGGTCTCATTACTACAAATGTCTTTGGCTTTTTGTCTTACTATACTTTAAAAAAAAAAGTTATTCTCATGAATCCACAAATGTAGCCATTTCTTCAGTTTTTACATAGCTTCAAAACATATTTTACATGTGACTTCAGACCTTACAGAACAGCCTCATGTACAGATTGACAGCGTTTCCCTTTTATGAATGTTTTCTATTGTTGGTTCATAATACTGAACTGAAACACAGCATAAGTCAAGCCTGAACAAATGTTATCTAGCAAACTTTTATTTTCCATAAGATATCTCACAGCATTCTTGTGAGATATATTAGAAACATTAGACAGCTCTTCAACACCATGCTGGATGGTCATTGTGAAGAGTGAAATAACCAACAAAAGAACAATATGCATAGTGGGAAACTAAATGAACCATAAAGAACCACTTGTATACAGCATGGGGGTTGAAGCAGAAATCAGAATGCCACATTGTTCTACCTGAACTATGAAGATTCATGTTAAGTAACTCAAATTTTTGGCAGCTCTGTGAATGTCTGTGAATGATTTTGAAGTGCCCTAATTATTAATATTAGGGTTAGAATTAACTTTTAGCAAGTAGGAAAGTTTACAAATACAGGATAAATCAATAATAAATATCAGCTCTTCAAAATACCTGCCTATCAATTAAATCTTACTCTGATCAGAATTACCCATTGGAAGGAGAGGTCTGAGCCATAATCAGTCTCTTAAAAATATTTCATCAAAAACAGAGACATTTTTCTTTATATTATAAAGTTCTTATATATGGCCATTACGAACTCAAGTACTATTTGAAGAATGTACTTGTCAATAGATCAATTTCTGCCTGAAGTCATAAATAAAAGTATTCTACACTTGCTTTGGCTCAGATTGTTTAGTATTTTACTTAATCACTTAGTGGCTTAAAAATCATTTAATACACCATTTTAAAAAATTTAGATAGAATTTCTGAAATTAAGAAATAGACTACCAAGTAGATTTTTATTTGAGAAATAAATGTGTCTTTAAAATTGAACCACATAGAAGCAAGTGAGATAATATAGTTTAAAAAAATAAAGGTACACATAGATAAAAAAAAACTTGAAATTATCTAGCAACAATTGCTACTCAATCAGACAGTCATCCTTTGCATGACCTGTGAAATAAAGTGTATTATCACTGAAATGACAAGAGACATAAAACTGGAAGATTTTAAAACTATACATATAACTAAAATTGTGGTAGAAAAATATGAAATAAATAAGAATTGTAAAATGCATACTTAATGTGAAAAATAACTAGACACTATGAAAAACAATATAGGAGTTTCTCAAAATTTAGAAATAGAACTGCTAAATGATCTAGCAATCCTACTTCTGGATATTCATCCAAATGAATTGAAAATAGAATCTCAAAGAGATAATTGCTCTCCCATATTTATTGTAACATTATTCACAGTAGCCAAGATATGGCATTAATCTAAGTGTCCATCAATGGATGAATGGATAAAGAAAATGTTACACACACACACACACACACACACACAATAGTATATCATAAAAAAAGAAGAGAATCATGTCATTTGTAACAACATCGATGCACAGGAGGACTTTATGCTAAGTAAAATAAACCAAGCACAGAAAGACAAATACCACATTATCTCAGTCATATGTGGAATCTAAAAATGTCAGACTCATAGAAGCAGAGAATAGCATGGTGGTGATCAAAGATTGTGGGATGGAGAAAATGGATAGATGTTTCTCAAAGAATACAACTTTCTGTTACATGATGAATAAGTTCTGAGGATTTAATGTACAACATGGTGACTATAGTTAACGAAACTCTATTGTAACCTGAAATTTGCTGAGAGTAGGTATTTAGTGTCTCTACAACACAAGAAAAAAATGGTAACTATGTGAGGTGTTGAAGTGTTAATTTGATTGTGGTAATCACTTCACAACATACACATACATGAAATTATTATGAAATATACCTTAAATATATACAATATTTGTTTGTCAATTATGCATCAGTAAAGGTGAGGGGATAGGAGAAAATACAAATCAATTTTTTTTTTTTTTTTGAGACGGAGTCTTGCTCTGTCACCCAGGCTGTAGTGCAGTGGCACAATGTCGGCTCACTGCAAGCTCCGCCTCCCGGGTTCACGCCATTCTCCTGCCACAGCCTCCCGAGTAGCTGGGACTACAGGCGCCTGTCACCATGCCAGGCTAATTTTTTGTATTTTTTTTAGTAGAGATGGGGTTTCACTGTGTTAGCCAGGATGGACTTGATCTCCTGACCCTGTGATCCACCCGCCTCGGCCTCCCAAAGTGCTGGGATTACAGGCGTGAGCCACCGCGCCCGGCCCCAGATTTTTTTAAAAAAGAAATCAGTAGAGTGAGAGAAATAAATTGAGTCAAGATCCAGTTTACACAATTACCCTTCTATCATTTACTGGTGTATGAGTCACAAGTGAAACTCATCAGTGTAAACAGGCACATATGAACATATCCAATTATGAGATACATATTATCTGAAGTCTTTCAACCTATATGCCTGAGAATCTGTCTTTGTACAGTTCAAAGTCTCCAAATGACCACAAGAGCAATCTTCATTGATCAATTTCCTTTTCCCTATACAAGCTTATTCTAACAGCAATATTAGAGTGGAATAGGGAATTTGCCTCTTTGTTTACTATTTATTTTGTATCATATTTAATAAACCAGCATTTGAGAACATCCTTCTTTGTATCAGTTCATTTTATAAATTATTATTATTCTATTAAAGTACTCTTTATTACCTCTGTAAAATATAAACTGAAAATTATTTCAAAACACGTCTCATGTTTTAAAAATTTTATAATTTTAAGGTCTAATTTTCAATGAATATTAAGAGAGCTGGAAAAAAGGATCTAATCAATTCCTTGCTGATTTATAACTTTTCAAAACAAGCACATTTCATGAACTTTAATAATCTTAGGAACAGAAGGAATTTTAAGTATAATCTAGATCACCTGCTTCATTTTATTAATTAGGACATTGAAGTTAGAGAGGGTGAATACATTAATTAATATTCAATGGATCATATTAATTATTAAATTTTCTTAAAGTTTATCACACTAGAAATTAATGACTTTAAAACAAAGTCAAAGGTTAAAGGATTGGCATCATGTAGGCAAATTTAAATTGGCTGAAAATCAGGAAGAAATATATAAGTCAATATTTAAAGATTACTTCAAGAATTTAATTATGAGGATATATTATATAAACTTATACATAGTCCCAAATGGAATTGAATATGCAATTGTTTTCTGACATTATATAGGGAATAAGTAATTGAAGAAAGTTTTTAAGACAACCATAATCTATTTTTGGAGAGACATTCAATTTCAGTTTAATCAAGAATATACTCATGAATTAGACACTTTTTAAGATAGCATATGGCATTTTGCAATTCATGATCTAATACTTATCTCTTTCTAGGCTTTTAGATTTTCTTTGTCAATTAAATGAGAAGCCTTTTAGATTACATTTATAAATCCTTATGTCTATAGTTAAAGGCTCTTCTTTTCTTAAGATGTCACAAGAATCCCTCATGCGCTTGACATCTATTGATCTCATCTACTTAATGATTTTCTTTTCCGCTATAAATCTATGTCCTGGTCTTTTTTCAAAATGGTAATGACTCTCTCAATTTTCTTTTATCTTGAATAGAATTGACTATGACATTTTAACATTCAAGCTAAACAGGAATATAATTAGAAATCATTTTAGTTACTCTCAAGTAAGTTACCCTGATTTTTTATAGGTACAACCACATAAACTTTTCAGAAAGTGCAACCAAATATTTGAGAAAGGACAAATATACATTTACTATGGGCTTGGGAGTGCTAACTATGATAACATATATTCATATCCCGTGAGTCTGTACTTGAACCCACAGCCTCTTCTTTAAAAATCCCTGTACTTAACTCTCTCATTCAAACAAAGTTCCAGTATTTCATTCCGGATTAAGAAGGAATAAGAGATTGAATTATAATGAATACTAATAGCACTATTTGATAGATAGACCAAAACATCTTCCTACCCAACTTTGGGACTTCAAAACCAGAGAGAGGATTTAGGAGACTGGGAGAAATTTCTTCAGTTATTAGAACAGGAGTTATCCCAAGGTGAGTGGGGAGAAGCTAAGAAGCAAGTGATTAAAAATAAAGAGAAAGCCTAAGAATTATCTTTGGTTTTTGTTTTAATATTTGTAAAATAAAAATAACATTCAGGGAAGACTAAGAAAGATAAGGAACCTACCCAGGCTTATCCAACCAACATTGCAAGCTTTTTTGCCAATTTCATCAGAATGCTAATGGTTAAGGGTGAATAGCTAACCAGCTGAAGGGAATTGTTTTGTGCTGTTGTTTTGTTTCTGTTTTTTAAATTTTTAAAAAATGTGCTTTGTAGAGTACAGGAGTGGAAGGATATGTATCTATCTCACTGGTTGCTTCCGTAACCCTTGACCTCCTCTGTTCCTTTTTACCCCTACTGCTCAAGAAAATGGCTTCTTTCACTATCCCTTCCCGTAAAGGTTGCCCTTTATCTTTCTTTTTCAGGAGTTAACATCTACTCTTCTACTTTTTCTACACCTCACATGATAAAATTGTTGCTAAAAAGAAAAAAGAAATAAAGAAATAAGATATGGGAGAAAGATGAAAATCAAAATCCTAGGGTTTAATATTTTCAATATTATCTCCATTATTCATGACTCTACCCTTCCTTGAACATATATTCTTTAAGACAGAATTGATTACCTGGGCATAACACACACAGAGTATGGAACAAAACCAGCACTTCACAAAACTAACAAACTAATGGGAATAAATTTAAAATAAGACAAATATACAGTCATGGTAAATTTATAGCTTTTATATTTTAATTTCAACAAATAAAAGCTTGTTTGTTTTTCACCCTATGTAAACGTTATTTTACAACAAGATTTACCAATTTTTAGAAAATGATTCTAAAGGTATAAATGGTGCAATTCAAAATTTAATAACAAAATAAATCAAAGTAATTGCTGTAATTTAATAATAAGATAGCAATAAATAAATTGTCTTTGCAGACAAGCATGAGGACACAAAAATGATTGAAATTTTATTGTATGTCCTCCAAAATAAAGAACTACATTAAAATTTGGGGAGATACTTATCAAACATAAGGGTCAGACACACCTGAAGGATATCTAGCTCTTTTTAAATAATTTGATAGTAGATCATGCAATTCAAATTTAAGCTTTACAGTGGAACTTCCATGCAAAGCATTAAAATTGATAGTTTGACAACATAAAATCTTGTCCACATTTTATAGTCTCTTAATAAAAATTTGAGAACCTGCCAAGGCCAAGATTTTGCCTTTCTTAGGGAGATAAATGTCTTAATAAAACTCCCTTTCACCTTCATCTTAATTTTACATGTATGCCTGATACTCCATTTGAATGCAAAGTTCTGCATTCTATAAACTGCATTATTTAACTGCATCTATAAAGTCTGATTTTCTAATTCTTGATACTCTGCTAATTGCTGTAACTAGTAATAATTAGATAATGCTCTAGAAACCATATATCTAAATTTAAAAATTAAATTAAAGAACTAAACAAAATTAATAGTGAGTTACATATAGATGTCTTTAAACTCATTGTGCTAATTGTATGTCTTCAGTTTATTAATAAGCTGTAACACCCAAATAAAATAAATAATTGACCCTGGAAAAATACAGGATTGAACTGCATGGTTCCAATTACACATAAATTTTCTTCTGTCTTTGCCACCCCTGACACAGCAAAACCAACCCCTTCTCTTCCTTCTCCTTATCAGCCTTCTAAATGTGAGGATGATAAGGATGGAGATCTTTATGATGGTACATTTCTATTTAATGACTAGTAAATATATTTTTTCTTCCTGATGATTTTCTTAATAACATTTTCTCTTCTTAGCTTACTTTATTGTAAGAGTAAAGTATATAATACAGTTGGCTTTGAACAACATGAGTTTGAACTGTATGGGTCCATTTACACATGGAGTTTTTTCAATAAATACATTTGAAAAGTTTTTGAAGATTTGCAAAAATTGGAAAAAACTCACAGTTGAACAATGTAACATAAAATATTAAAACAATAAAAGGTAGTTATTAATCCATAAAATATATGTAGATTCCAGTCTATTTCATGATTTACTACAATGAAACATATACAAATCTATCATTAAAAGTTAAAATTTATCAAAACTTATGCACACAAACACCGACTGTACTCGGCACCATTCTCAGGCAAGAGAAATTTAAACAGAGGTAAAAACTCTGTATTAAATTATAACTGCATAAAAGTAACTTCTAGTATGTATTGTGCTACTGTAATAATTTTATAGCTACTTCCTGTTGCTATGGTGGTGAAGTCAAGTGCTTCAAATATCTGCTTAAAATGTTGTGTGAATCTCACCATCTCCATGTGAGCAGTTCATGTCCTCCATAAATTGGGTATGGCAGTAAAATGCGATCTCTCACAGTTTCAAGTCTTTTTCACTATTTTTAGTGTAATACCATGAACCTTGAATAACAACACCATGGGACAAAATGCCATTAATGATTCTGGAAGTGCTCTCAAAAAGCACAAAAAAAGTTGAATTGCTTGATGTGTACTGTAGACTGAGGTCTGCAGCTGCTTTTGCACACCATTTCAGATAGAACATATATTTTATAAATAGATGAAATAAACCTATAGTATTGATAAATACCATACAGTTCAGTAAATGTATTTTCTCTCCTTCATGATTTTCCCAATAATATTTTCTTTTCTCTAGCTTAATTTACTAAAAGAACACAGCATATAATAGAGATAACATACAAAATATGTTATCAACTATGTTATCAGTAAGGCTTATGATTAACAATAGGCCATTAGTAGTTAAGTTTTGAGGGCATCAGAAGTTATACATAAATTTTCTACTATGTGGGGGGTTGGCACCCCAACTCCTGCATTGTTCAAAGGTTAACTGTAGTTAGATTTGTGTTTAGAATCATGCCAATTTATGTATTAGTCTGTTTTCACACTGCTATAAAGATTCTATCTGAGACTGGGCAATTTATGAAGAAAAGAGGTTTCATTGACTCACGGTTGCACATGGCTTGGGAGACCTCAAGAAACTTACAATCATGGTGGAAGGCAAAGAGGAAGCAAGGCACATCTTACATGGCAGCAGGAGAGAGAGAGAAAGAGAGAGGAAAGGGAAGTGCCACACTTTTAAACCATCAGATCACATGAGAACTCACTCACTATCACAGGAAGAGCATGGAGAAAACTACCCCCATGATCCAATCACTTCCCACTAGGTCCCTCCCTTGACACATTGGGATTACAATTTGAGATGAGATTTGGGTAGGGACACAGAGCCAAATCATATCAACATATTTATAGCTTTTTAATCCACTTGAATTTTTAAACACTAAGTTCTTTTAGATGGTTCTATGGATAATATCATGGGGAATAAAAAGTAGAAGCAACTTTTTTTCCACCTACCCCAAATTAATTAAAATATTAAAGATTAGAGGAGACTATGTGAGTATAATTGATCAGACTGTTATAAAGAAACATTTTTTATTTTGATGGGTTTAAAAATCCTTCAGATTGACGGCTTTTTGTACCCATTTATCACCAGCCCTCAACATACATTCACACACATCCTAGGTAAAAGTCAAATAATAAGGGTAATTAAAGTTACATGAGGGAAGAAGGCTGCATTGCATAGTTTCTGGTATAAATGTACTCCCTCGCTCCTAGGAATGCTTAGCACAAAGATATGTTCAATAAATATTTGTTGAGTGAATAAATGACTGAAGGGCTTGCTCTGAATGGTGGTTTTGATAACACACTGCTGCGGTGTTTAATTAATTATATGTGTAAATTATTCATTTTCAAAGAAGCAAGTGATAGCATACTCAGTTTCTTATGTTAAGTAATATGAGTTCAATTTATGCTATTCCTGAAATACATTAATTGATCCTTAATAGTTTGCAAAGCTTTATTCTACAAAATAATTGTCATTAGCTATAGAAGGGTTAAATAGCATTGTTATATCAAGGATTTCCAGAAGTAGTGATTGTGTGCACATATAGAATTTTCCCATATAAAATCATAGAACAATGAACAATTATTTCATTAATGTATATTTAATAAGCTAATTAGTTCATATATTTCACAGTAATTTTTAACTAACATTTTTGTTTTCTAATTTTAAGGCAAAGGATATGGAATAAAATACTCTTTAGACCCATGTTTTAAAGTCCTAGTCTCATTTGATTACAAAAATATATAGCTTCATTTATTTTACTTCTTCCTTTGCAACAATTTAAAAAAAATTTGTGCTATGATACGATTAAAAAATATATTGGAAATTCATTCTTCTGCTCTTATTTTTATAATACATATTGGTTAAAGCCTAGATTGCTATTGCTATGTATTACCATGCTTTGAGTAAAAATAAATGTGTTCTGAGATACTGTAATATCTACTGTAAAAATACACATGCCTTTAAGAATAGGTGACATTTAATGAGGTGCACGTTCAACTGGATTATTCATGGAGACTACTGACAGATGCTGTTATTTAGTATCTTCTGATATTGGAAATATGAATCGGTGATGTTTTAATAGGTATCAACTTCCAACAACCAGATATAACCATTGTAATGTGTACTCAAACATATTAGCCTGAAATACCTCTTTCCCTAGTTAGATGCTGCCCTCTAAAGATGATCTCAAATCATTTTCACTAGAAATCAGTTTTAAAAAACATGTTTGTGTTTCTATATACAACAGATTATTTTCTGCTTTGAACATAGTCTTATAATTATAAATAGAACTTTAATTTTTTAAAAATTCTATATGAATACAAATCAATTTATTACTTTAAATGTTTTTCTAATGATTTTGTTATTAGCAAACTAAAATATTTTTATTTAGTATAAGACATTAAGCAAAGGTCTTTTCTGAGAAAAAATCAGAACGAATTGAGTGAATCATTAATAGTGTGATATATAGAAATTAATATGGAGTTTTTATTATATAAGCTAGATATGTGATGCATGTAAATTATTAAAATTATACCTTGATATATTTTCTGACAAAGTTTTTGGAAAATACATAAAATTATTTAAATACTTTTGTCATCAGAGTAAATATATATTATATGTTCATTGTTTAAAATGAACATATATTGGTCAAAAGGTTTAATTGAGGGACATAGTATTGAGTAAAAACCAAATAAGCTAATTTCACAAAAGGATTTTATTCCAGTAAGCTATGAATTATTTAAGGGTAAATAATTTCATTTTATGCCTTTTAAAATGCCAACTTATAGAACAATACTTAATTTAATTATATAGTAGCATATTTAATTCAGTTACAAATTACTCTTAAAGTCTAGGTTTAATTTTGGATCATTTTGATTAAGATAACTTTTTAATGTTAATATATAGTTTTAATTTCAGGAAAATTAATTTGCTCATTTTGCAACTGTTGAATAAATATTGTGGAAAAGCATTTTACCATCCTTTAACTGGTTATGAGAAATATCAATTATTCAATAAATTTTATCCACAAAATGTATAACAAGGAAACCATAGATTTAGGAGACTGGTTGATTATTGCCATAAACCTTTTCTATAATATTATAGAAAAAATAATTCTAATTAATTAGCAAGCAAACAATATAAGATAATGTACTTGCAGATCTATAGTGAAATGTGTGTTGTCTATACGAACATTTATAAAATTAATATGGATTTTGTACTAATTCAATGAATTGTACGTTCAACTTTATGATGTGTGGAGTATTTTACATTTGTTAGTAATGATGTCATGTTAAGCATTTACGACACACATTAAGGAAAAGAGATTTGAGTGACCAAAATCCACATTCAGGTTACTTAATAAATTTGATTATGTTTTCTAGAATCAAGTCTTGAATTATTAATCTTATCTACCCAAATAAATTAGAGAAATTATATTTAGAACTTGGTAAAATAAAGAGAAACAGTTATAAATATATACAAATTTAAATGTAAACTTTTTGTTTGTTTGTTTTATCAGACAGTGTCACTTTGTTGCCCAGGCTGGAATGCAGTGGCGCAATCTCAGCACACAGTAACCTCTGGCTCCAGAGTTCAAACCATTCTCGTGCCGCAGCCTCCCAAGTAGCTGGGACGAGAGACAAGTGCACCAACACCAGCTAATTTTTAGTAGAGACAGGTTTCGCCATGTTGGCCAGGCTGATCTTGAGCTCTTGTCCTCAAGTAATCTGCCCGCCTCAGCCTCCCAAAGTGCTGGGATTACAAGCATGAGCCACCGCGCCTGGCCTAAATGTAAACTCTTTAAACTTAAATTTTATCATCCTTTTCTTGGTGTATAAAGGTAAAAAGAGTAATTCTGGCAAAGGTAAAAATTTAATGAATTTGTACCTTATGTCAACACTGAGAAATATAAGGTAAATAAAAATTTATTCTGGGTCCAAACAAACATTTTAAGAGAAATAAAAAAGGTTAAATGTATTAATTTATTATAAAATGTTGCTTTCCTTTAACTATTTTGACTATCATTACGCAACCTAGTGAAGTCCCTCTTTTCTCCCCTTCCCTCTCACTAGCTTCCTCTCCTTCTATCTTCTTTACTGTATACACCAAACACTACTGTGGAAAACTGAATGGTCTCCATGAAGCTTAATGCAGCTGTTTTGATCATTCCATGTCCATTTATGGCTGTACATTGAAAAACCAAATGTGTATTAATCCGCTAGTCTCAAAACCATCTAATAAGTGTTTTGAAATTCTACAAAGTCTTTCTGGTCTTCAGACGTCTCAGTGAAAATGACATGCTAGAAACTTGAATACATCATGCTAGCTATTCTTTTCTAGAAATAAATAAACACAAACAAAAACAGAGAAAAAAAGATTAGATATTTTTTAAATTATGCTTTTCAGAATTGAAATAGATATTTGTGTTCCAAAAATATTTACAACATAAAACCATCATTTTAAATTAATATTTATAATAATAGGTCAACAAAATACTTAATACATTTAGACAATTTCACTGATCTATTATAAATATATGTATTGAATATTTTACTAATTTCATATGATTTAGTATGCCTAAATACACATGACAGCATACGTTT
The DNA here is from genome assembly GCF_028885625.2 of Pongo pygmaeus. Lineage (NCBI taxonomy): Eukaryota > Metazoa > Chordata > Mammalia > Primates > Hominidae > Pongo > Pongo pygmaeus. The sequence continues at coordinate 95,510,471 of NC_072387.2, read as the reverse complement.
TAACCTGTGTGTATTATGCAAAATATATGCTGTAATGTACATTTGTATAAAATATAGATTAATATACAACATACATTTGCTCAACACTTTATGACTTATAACAAACCAAGCATACATTACTCATTTTATTTCCCCAATAATATGTTTCCCAATATCTTCATTTTTTTAGGTGCAAAGACTAATACACAAGTCTCAGTGACATGTTAACATTTATCAGATGTTAAAAATATACATTTAGAAAAGAAAATCCCATTTACTTTCTTTAACTTCTCGCCAGAGAAAATAATGAGTTATTTCTCTCATATTTTTGTTACAAGCATATTTTAGAATATGTTTTTTATCCATTAAATATAATCAGCAATTCAAAAAATATTTAATTTTTATACAAGCCAAACTCTTTAGTTGTACTTCTTGTATGCCTGAATGATATAGTCCAATTTCTGCCTTAATTAAAATCCTTATCTAAGAAACATTATTAGAAAAGTAAAGTACGGTTATTCTTTCCAATCTATGAAGAATAAGTAGGTACTGTATGAAAGTGTTAGGGATGAGATTACTTTAAGATAAAAAAAAAAAGAACCTCAGACAGCTCATAATAGATTGGTTCTAAATCTAAGCAGGCAGAAAGCTAAAAACAAACTCAAGATTGATTCAGCTGTAGAATTAACTGCAAGATAAAAACAAAATAATACTAATTTTTCTAAAGCTTAGCAAAAGGTCATAGGACTTTTGTACATTCCTGAATACTAATCAATTTTTATCTGTTTGTGAAAAGACAATTTAAAAAGCAGCAATGTGATAACATTACTTAGACTACTGAAATCATTTTAGAGATAAACAATATGACCTTATGGATTGTTTTAAATTTCAAATTTCTATAAATCCATCATACTTACTTAAAATTTGACATTATATATTTTAATTAGAATACTCAGTGGAAAGACTTTCAAAAACCTCCACTGAATAATGAAGAAGTGATAATATTATTATTTCACAATAGATAAAAGTGAATAGCTAGTGATAATAATGAGATTTAGTTCACATTAATATATTAAAGTATCCCTTTATTCAAATGACAAATAATTATGTTTGTCTATAAGGTCTAGAATGTAAATAAGAGAGGTAAAAAAACACACACACACACACATGAAAACTGTTTTCTCATAGACTTTACATGCCAGCGGGGAGACAAAAACATTAAACTAATTAAGACCTGTATTATGTTAGATGATGACATGAAGTATGAATGAAAATTGTAAAAGCAGATGGTAACAGCCAGTACAAGGGTGACTGCAATTTTAAATAACACAGCCAAGGAAAGCCTCACTTAGAAGATAAAATGAAAATCAAACACACAAACAAAAAAAAACAGATCATGAGAAAATATTTATAAAACATATCTTATAGAAACCTCTTACACCTCAATAAGAAGATAAACAGTACAATCAAATATAGGCAAATGACATAAAGGGACATCTCACAAATGAACTTATACAAATAATAATGACATGAAAAGATACCCAATATCATTAGTCAACAGGGAACTAGAAATCAAAACGACAGTAAGATGCCATTTTACACGCTCTAGAATGGCTATAAGACACACAGAAAAAACGTTGTATGGATATAAAGAAAAAGGAATCCTCATCCATTGCTGATAGGAATGTAAAACAATGCAACCACTTTCTGTAACATTCAGTTTCTTAAAGAGTTAAACATAAAACTACCATACAACCCAGCAGTTCCAATTCTAGGTATGAACCTAAGAGGAAAAAAAAGCTTATGTCCACACAATGTGTACATGGATGTTCATAGGAGTAGTATTTATAGTAGCCAAAACGTGGAAAGAATCTTACTGTTCACCAACTGTTGAATTAACAGAAAAAGTGTGATATACGCATACAATGGAGTACTGTTTAGGAAAAGGGATGAGCTACCAATGAATAATATTTCATGGAAGAACCTCAAAAATCGTACGCAAAGTGAAAAAAGTAAGGCACAACAGTCGGTATGGTGCAATCTTATTTTACATGAAATGCCCAGAAAAGGCAAAATTATAGGTATAGAAAGTAGATTAGTGATTTCCTGGGGCTGGGTTGGGAATAGGGAGTAATTCTCAATGGGAATGAGGGATACTCATTGCGGGTACCTTATTGGAAAATGAAAATGTTCTAAAAGTCATTTACGATGATAGATTTACCATTTAGAAAAAGTGAACTGCACACTTGAAACAAATGAATTTCATTATATATAAAGTATATCAGGAAAGTTGTGTTTGAAAAAAGCCTGAGGGCCAGGCGCGGTGGCTCACGCCTGTAATCCCAGCACTTTGGGAGGCGGAGGTGGGCAGATCACCTGAGGTCAGGAGTTCAAGACCAGCCTGGCCAACATGGTGAAACCTCGTCTCTATTAAAAATACAAAAATTAGCCGGACGTGGTGGCACATGCCTGTAATCCAAGCTACTAGGAAGGCTGAGGCAGGAGAATCACTTGAACCTGGGAGGAGGAGGTTGCAGTGAGCAGAGATCTCACCACTGCATACCAGCCTGGGCAACAAGAGTGAAACTCCATCTCAAAAAAAATAAAATAAAAAGCCTGAGGATTATCTAGCATAGAGGTATAGACCTGCCTTGTACAATATAGTGCCCTTTAGTCATGTTACTATTTAAATTAAATACAATTAATTAGTTTTCTCAATGACATTAGCACATTTCAAGTGTTCAATAGCCATATGTGGCTAGAGGCTATGCTATAGGCAATATAAATACAGGACATTTTTATGACTGAGGTAACTCTTATTAGCTAGTGCTGTTAGGGAGACCAAGGGGACAATGGTGAAGTGAGCTAGAGATGAGATTCAAAATATAATCTGAATACAGAATATATGATGCATTGTTTATAGGCATGAGACGAGATTGGTGTCAAGCAAAACTCAAAGTTTTGGCTTAAGGTAAAGGGAGAATGGAATTGCTATAAACTGAAATTGGGAAGACAATAGAGGAACAGATTGAGGATAGGGCATTAGGTTATAAATTTGTCTTTAGTCATATAAATTTTTAAAATACCTATTAGATATCCAAAAATATAAAGATCAATTAGGTAGATAAATAATGTCTGGAGTTCACAGGTGATATCAGAACTGAGTCCAAAGGCACCCAGTTTGAAGTAATTTGGAAGATTAGAAGTAACTAGCAATATAGACTGACAAGAGAAATCAATAAGAAGGAACTTTAGAAGGCATAGGGTTCTGGAAACCAATAAAATACATACGTCTAGGAGGAGAGATTCATGGGCTGTAGCAAATGCTCCAGAAAGGTTAACAGAAGTAAGTACTGAGATACACGTTTTTAATTCAGGAACATCGGTGATATTGCAAAAATAGTTCCTGTATAGTGATAGCATGAAACGCTGCTAGTAATCCATAAGAGAGTAGGAAGGAAAAGACTGGAGGAAGAAAATGTACAGTCCTTGTAGGAGAATAGTAATAGAGTAGTTAGAGAGTAAAAGTATGATCAAGAAAGTCATATTTAACATGAGAAAAAAAAGTCTATATGTTGATGCGAAAGATCAAGTGTGGAGGGAGCAAGAGAGGACAACTGCTGATCTAATGCTCTTGAATAAGAGAGCAGGGAACAATAATATACAAGTGAGAGTGTTAGCTAGTTGTATGAGTTTGAGTAGCCCATGCATAGTGAACAAACTAAGTATATGGTCAAGATGCAGGTATCTGAGAATATTTGCTGGTTGTACTGTGGTTCTAGCAAGCGTTCACTTCGACTTACTTCTCTTGCCTGGATAATATAAAAGTCTATGTCAAAAGCTCTGCAGACCTGTTACACAACAATGTAAACATACTTAACACTAATGAACCGTGCATTTAAAAATGTTTAGGATGGTAAAATATTTTAACCACAATGCGAGGAAAAAAAAGTCAAGTCAATGTCTACAGCCAAGAATGAAAATAGAAGAAGGTTTTGAAACTTTAAAGAGAGATGAGAATGTTCGAAAGAATCATAGAGGGCAGTGAGAAAATGAATGGATAAGAACAGAATAATACGCTTGCTAGACACCATAAGAATCTCATTTAAAGTTAGTTAATAAATGAAGATTGAGACCGGTCAACATGTTTTTCCTCCAACTCCCTTCAACTACACAGGAGTAGACACCACTCATAGTTGCCACGGTGGAGAGCTCATTAGCTAGATTTGTAGTAATACAAAATGAATATAGAAGAGAGAGTGAGTTTAATAAGTTAAAGACGTACACAAATGATGATGATTATAAGTTAGTGTATATGTGAGTGGTGGACTAGAGTAGTAGGATGTATGATATACCAGTCCTGGTGGGGTGTGAGAATTTTCAGTATCACTGGGGAAACAAACTGTAAATGTTAAAAGTGTGTTTGTAGATGGAGAGTAAAATACATAAAATTGAGACTATTGTGGCGATACCTTCTTTTTTTAAGGACACATAAATACAAAGTTGAAGTAAGGCGAAAAGATGAAATCATTAAAGAGAGAAGATCATGGAATTTAGGCCAGGCTATTGAAAGGGTCAATTAGTAGATACTGAAACCACCAGTGATGATAAGAGGAGCAGTGTTGGAGACAAATGACATTAAGTAAGAAAGAAAGTCTTCAAAAATGAGTCTTAGTATGATTTTAAGCTGATAATTCCAACAAAAATTTAGTGGATAGAAGAGTCTAAGGATGTGAGTTTCAAAGATAGGGATTTTTAGAGAGGAGAAATGGAGATTTATTTAAGAGCAGCAGTGAGGAACATGGAGGTTTGCTCTGCCACATTTCAGCCACTAACAAGAGGGGCAGACTAGAAGAGCATCCTGTATTGGAACAACATGCAGGGAGAATGCCTTTAGGGGATATTTAAACTTTGGTTACAGACAGAAACTGAAGGGAAAAGTTTGAGAAATAAACTTTTTTTCTAAATAAATGAGATTCAGCAGTTGGTTAAGAGTATAAGAATGGTCAGGAAAGGGCATTTGTAAGAGCCAGATGGAGTTTAGTAGGTGAGTCATAAGAGAAAACCTGTGAAAAGAAACTTCATAGAAAAATACTGTTCATGAACAGTAATATCTTGTCTGTGGACACTTAAATCTAAATCATGAAAAATACATGAACCAGCTGTCTTCTCTGCTTTCAGTCTTCCCCAAAACAGGGAATACCATACACAGCATCTATAGCAATATTTTTTAATGTGCATTAATTTTCTAATTCCATTCATGATGGAGAAATTGGTAAGAAAAATATAAAATCTGAAGAAAATTTATAAAATGGTAATTGCAGATGGAACCACTGCAGGATTGAAATTTTTTATTTTTTAGAAGGGGAGATACGTGAGGACTGTCCCACTTCCATTTGGGCTTAGTTTTGTAGGGTATAATTTCAGCACAGTGAGGCTAAGTCCAAGCATGAGGAGATCTATCTGAAAGAAGGAAGAAGATCAGCGTTTAGAACTTACAAAGAGGCTATGAAATTGGTGGCAGAAGCCTAGAAGTCTATGTGGAATTTCCTCTTGAATATTTTGGCAACTCCTGGGCTGCCAATACGTAGGGACTGAGATTCCTTGAGTCATGGCAGAGAGCAAATATTCATATATAAAGGGTTGAAACAAGATTGGTGATCATAGAACATCTTAAGTCATTGACATCATGATCATTACCAATTTCAAAACTCTGACATTATGTCTTCAAATATTTGCTCCATTCTCTTTCTGTAACTCCAATTTTATGTATTTCAATACTTCTTTCACTTGCATTAGTAGTATATTTTCTATATTTTAATATTGACCCATACTTCAGCTCAATCCCCTCATCTTCTCAAGAGACTAATATGCTAATAGCCTAACTACTAATTTATTATTTTTAATATTTTTTAGTTCTAGTATTTCCACTTTTTGCTGTTGTCATTGACTTTCTAAAATATACAAAAACATTCATTCCATAATTTCAGTACCTGGATCACATTTGAGTCTGTTTCTAATGTCTATTATCTCTTTTTTTTCCCTTTGAACATTTCATCTTCTCCTGGTGTGCACAGATATTTTTGTTTTCACACTAAAATTTAAATATGAGTAATTTACGAAATAAATCAAGTCTCTAGAAAATATTTACATTTGCTTTCCGGCATGCAACGTAATTAGGAGCAGATCACTTAAATCCAGTCAGGTAGTGATCTATTTTGAGGCTTCATTTTAGCATTTTGTTAGAGTATTCTAAGTAACTAGGACTTCTACCATTTTGCTATTCTACAGACTTCACTGGAAACTGGTTGTTTTTACCAAGGTTTCTCTTTCTTACTAGCTCGGAACTCCAATTGCAATTTCCCCTCATAATATTATTGAAATCTCATCTAAAATTTATATCTCAGAGATTTCCATCTTCTCTTTAAGCACCCTTTCTTTGTCAGCAATTCCTTATAGGGAAAGATGAAATAAAGATTTGGATAAATAGATCGAAAGACAGATAGAAGGATGGGTGGAAAGATAGATGATGAAAGAAAGAAAGAAAGAAAGAAAAGAAAGAAAGAAAGAAAGAAAGAAAGAAAGAAAGAAAGAAAGAAAGAAAGAAAGAAAGAAAGAAAGAAAGAAAGAAAGAAAGAAAAAGAAAGAAAGATAGATGATAGTGCAGCTAGTCTCAAACAGTGGGATTGTTGTCTGAAACAGACTACATCATGATTCCTACAAGTAGAAATGCTATTCTGGCAGCTTTAAAATATGTCATGGCTGCTAGTAATGTAATCTCCCCACTACTGCTTCATATTTTGTAAGTTTTTCATTATTTTGTTTTCATATTAAGCTTTCCAGATTGACTTTAGTTATGTTTCATATGACCAGCTCCACAAAAAGTTTAGTGGCATTTAGGCTTCTAATGTTGCTTTTTTAGCCCTTTGTGTGCATACGTGTGTGTGTATATGTGTGTATTTGTTTATGTGTGTATAAATGTGTGTGGGTGTGTATAGTAGTATACTTATCCAGGCATTGTATTTATTTTCAAAACTTTGATGCTATGCTGAATTTTAACATTCTGTAATTAACTATGTAATTATCTTCCCAATATAACAGATTTTTAAATGAAATTTAATATTATAAATTCATTTCTAAATTGACAGTTTATAAAACTGAATTTCTGTATTTAAGAACTTGAAGCCAGGGGCAGTGGCCCATTCCTATAATCCCAGCACTTTGGGAGGCTGATGCGGGATGATCACTTGAGCCCAGGCATTCCAGATCAGCCTGGGTAACACAGTGAAACTCCATCTCTGCAAAATTAGCCAGGCATAGTTGTGCACACCTGTAGTCCCAGCTACTTGGGAAGCTGAGGTGTGAGGATTACTTGAGCCTGGAGCGGTTGAGGCTGCAGTGACCCGTGACTATGCCTCTGCACTCCAGTCTGGGTGACAGAGTAAAATCCTATCTCAAAAAACAAAACAAAAACTTCGATTTATCCATGTATCTTAGAATAGTTTTATTATCATATTTTTAAAAGTTCTATGATTATTCTTATGAAAATTATTTTAGGATATGTATGAAAGTTAATGGCATGGTGACCAGGCGTAGTGGCTCACGCCTGTAATCCCAGGACTTTGGGAGGCCGAGGCGGGGGGATCACAAGGTCAGGAGATCGAGACCATCCTGGCTAACACTGTGAAACCCCGTCTCTACTAGAAATACGAAAAAATTAGCTGGGCTTGGGGCTGGTGCCTGTAGTCCCAGCTACTCAGGAGGCTGAGGCAGGAGAATGGCGTGAACCCAGGAGACAGAGCTTGCAGTGAGCCAAGATGGCACCGCTGCACTGCAGCCTCGGCGACAGAGCGAGACTCCGTCTTTAAAAAAGAAAGAAATAAATAAATAAAGTTAATGGCGTGGTGTTATGTGAAACTGTTATTGATGGTGCATGAGATCCAGTGATATGCCTGGGTAGAGCCTCAGTAGCACCAGGTGTTTGTGATTTCTAGCTGTATTGAGAGACACAGCTGTTTCTCATGAACTCGCAGTGGACACACCCAGAGCTAATACTCAGCCCCAGATCACCCAGGTGCAAGTGAGGTTCCTCTTAAAACCTCAGGCTCCAAAAGTGACTTTGTGTCTACATCAGTCCTCTCTAAGTTTCATAAAGCTCTTATGACCAGAAACTCTGAGTTCCCTTAGTCACATGCAACTTTCACCAAACAGCTTCATACTTCTCAGCTGCTAAACACTGGCAACAAGGAAATCCTTATTGGGCATGTTCGCTTCTCTGCGTGATCCCTTGGCTCCTACTTGTCACAAAAAGAATCCCAGTAAATCCAATGACTATGTGTGTACGCTCCAATTTCAAACATGGTGCCATACTCAAAGGGGGATATATGAGGTAGTAAGAAAAGGGCTTTTGCAGATAGAAGAAATTGGCTATGTCAAGCACAATCCACATATTTTTAAAGATCCTCTCCCTAAGCAACTGCTTTTTAAGAGATTTGAAAGGCCAAGTTTCTGAAGCTAATATTCCTTGTGAAGAATCTTTATTCTCTGTCCTTGTAAAGGTAAGCAGAATATTTTAGTTATTCTTCTTATTGTAAAGCCTTTTTGGCACAGCCTACCTATCAGCAAATGTTTTGGAAGATATATTGCCTGTGTTCCTCTATTCTTTCTTACAAGAGGTTTCTGTGGTTGTATGAGCAGTAGTTATATCAGTCTCATTATTCAAATAGAACTTGATAACAGAAAATTTGAGTTTGAATTAAAATTCTGCTACTTGCTTGGTATAAGGCTATGAGCAACTGTAAATAATACCTTTGGGGTTTACTTTTCTGCTATTTAACTTAGCGATGAAAAAATAATGCTGAATCCCCTAAGTTTTATGTGATAACTATAATACAGTAAAGGAATTAAAAAGCTTATTCATATTGTGAGATCCATCTAAAATGTATTCTCTTTATAATAATCAGTTTCTTACTCAGCTATCTAGAAAGGGCCCGAAACTACAAAACTAAAGTTTGTGATATAAACACTAGTATGTTTGAGTAGGAGGCAATTATATTTATAATTTATATTTAGCATTTAAATCTCAGTCCAATGGGTTGGTAAGAAACAGAATCTGAAAAGTCCTTCAAATGACCAATTCTTAGGTGATGTAGGGTGTAGACAGAGGTATATTGTGTGGGCCAAACATTGCTAAAATCATGCAATGCTTTAGAATATTATACTTAATGTTTATGTACTTTGATTTAAAACTACATTCTTAAAGTATAAACAGAAAAACAACAGAGTATATTGTCTCAAATTTTCACATTTTTTCCAATTATAAAGCAAAACTTCTGAAAATCCAGGGAAAAGGTTAAGTTACATTGTACCCAATGCCAAATTTACTTTAACTCCTACTTCCATTTTTATTGTCTACACTCTGCTCTAATGCATTTTTAACTTAAAAATATATTGTTTTTATAATCTGGTATTAATTTATAACCTGGTATTTTATAATCTGTTATTAATTTTTCATAATCTGGTATTGAGATACAATTTCATATAGACTCATTCCACCAAAAAACGTAAGAATGGAAAAAATCTGCTGTCCCAAAGACTCAGACACAAATTTTATACTGTTTTATCCTTACTTCTACTGATCAGGAAGAATATTGCTTCCCCAAAGAGAGAAAAATGAAAAGAGCTTTTATTGTATTGGAAATTAAATATTTTATGGGTAAGTATAATGATTTTATTCTGTGGGTTAAAGCTTGTAAGAAGATGAACTTTTAAACATTCCTGAAATAGAAGTTGGGTTGTAAAATTATAAGACATGTTTGGCAATCTTTAATTAGGTGATTGCTCAAATTTTCTAAGGTTAAAAAGATTTCTGCTCTGTATAAACTCTGAAAAATGTCACAATTAAAAGTACACAATTAAAAGTGTAAGTAATGTAACTGACATTTAACATCCTTAGTACTCATTGTCTAGAAAAAATAATATTAAATTCAATATTGAATTGAAGAGGTAGTACTTTAAAATAAGATGATTTTCACTCAAATACCTAAACAGAACAGTTTAGTGTAATAAAAGTTGTTCTACCCAAAGGTAAGAGCTTTTATTCATCTCAAATTCTGATCTTGCAAAAAACATATGGCTTTATTTGTTAAATGCATACTCTGTATTCACAGCTATTTACAGTGATACACGGCTTAGGGAATAAAATTTCTTTATATGAAATTAACTTTGTTATCCCATTTAAAGCTTATTAATTGAGTATATAAAGGTGCTGGATTATGTGACAATTTCTACTATTTGCTCTTTTTCTGTATCATCTTCATATTAAAAGATAAGTCATTTACTTTAACCAGTGCCTTCTTATAGCAATAAATGAAGTTTGAACACTTATAAGACAAAAATTTCCTTGAGGATGGTAAAATAACAAGGTAGAAGAAACCTGTATCCTGGAAGGAGCAGCAGAGCAGGTCTATGTGGAGCAGATCCACCCCACAAACTCAGACGTGTACTGCACATGAGAGAAATAGGGTATTATACACTTTAAACCACTATATTTTGATTGGTGGCTTATTATTTTAATGGATTGTGATAATTGGTATACCATACAATTCATCCCTTTAAAGTGTATATTTCAATGATTTTAGAATAGTCACAGATTCATGCAACCATCACCACAATAAATTTAAAACATTTTCATCATATCAAAAAGAAACCTCAAACCTGCTAGCAGTCACCACACATTTCCCCCACCTCTAGCCATAGGAAAACACTATTCTACCCGTTGTGTCTAGAGAGTAGCCTATTCTGTCTGTATCATATAAATAGAATCTTAAAATTTGTGGCATTTTGTGATTAGACCTTTTCACTTTTTTTTTTTTTTTTAATGTTTAGGATCAGGGGTATATGTGCAGGTTTGCTGTACAGGTAAATTGTTTGATGCAGGTGTTTGGTGTACAAATTATTTAATCATCAGGTAATGAGCATATTACCCAATAGGTAGTTTTTATTCATATAGAACCAAAATGGAGCTCAAATAGTCAAGGCAGTCCTAAGCAGAAAGAACAAAGCTGGAGAAACATCACATTACCCAACTTCAAACTATACCACAGGGCTACAGTAACAAAAAAAAGCATAGTAGTGGTACAAAAACAGACACATAGATTCAATGGAACAGAATAGAGAGCCCAGCAATAATGCTGCACCCCTACAATATCTGATCTTAAACACAATCCATAAAAACAAACAATGGGGAAAGGACCCCTCCCATTCACTTATGTTTTTAAGGTTCTTCCACGTTGTAGCATTTGTCGCTACTTCATTTCCTTTAATTTTCAAATAATATTCCATTGGAGGATATGACATGTTTTATTTATTCATTTATAAGTTGACACACATTTGAGTTGTTTTCACTTTTTAAAATTATGAGTAACACTACCATGAACATTTCTGTGCAAGTTTTTATGTGGATTTGTGTTTTCAATTATCTTCAGTATGTAACTCAGAATGGAAGTTCTGGGTCATATAGAAACTCAATGCTTAACCTAACGAAGAAGTGCCAGCCTGTCTTTCAAAGTGACCAAAACCATTTTCTATTCCCATCAGCTGCATATGAGGGTTCAGAGTTGTCCACATCCCTGCATACAAGCTGTTTCCTGCAACATAGTTCTCTCCACAAGAGGGCAGCTTGCTTCTATGCGGCCAACAGGAGAGTTTCTTCGGCTACGGCTTTCAGTCTTCTTTAAAGATACAAAATCCATATGCAAAAATCACAAGCATTCGTATACACCAATAACAGACAAACAGAGAGACAAATCATGAGTGAACTCCCATTCACAATTGCTTCAAAGAGAATAAAATACCTAGGAATCCAAGTTACAAGGGATGTGAAGGACCTCTTCAAGGAGAACTACAAACCACTGCTCAATGAAATAAAAGACGATACAAACAAATGGAAGAACATTCCATGCTTATGGGTAGGAAGAATCAATATCGTGAAAATGGCCACACTGCCCAAGGTAATTTATAGATTCAATGCCATCCCCATCAAGCTACCAATGACTTTCTTCACAGAATTGGAAAAAACTACTTTAAAGTTCATATGGAACCAAAAAAGAGCCCGCATCACCAAGTCAATCCTAAGCCAAAAGAACAAAGCTGGAGGCATCACGCTACCTGACTTCAAACGATACTACAAGGCTACAGTAACCAAAACAGCATGGTACTGGTACCAAAACAGAGATATAGACCAATGGAACAGAACAGAACCCTCAGAAATAATGCCACATATCTACAGCCATCTGGTCTTTGACAAACTTGACAAAAACAAGAAATGGGGAAACGATTCCCTATTTAATAAATGGTGCTAGGAAAACTGGCTAGCCATATGTAGAAAGCTGAAACTGGATCCCTTCCTTGCACCTTATACAAAAATTAATTCAAGATGGACTAAAGACTTAAATGTTAGACCTGAAACCATAAAAACCCTAAAAGTAAATCTAGGCAATACCATTCAGGACATAGGCATGGGCAAGGACTTCATGTTTAAAACATCAAAAGCAATGGCAACAAAAGCCAGAATTGACAAATGGGATCTAGTTAAACTAAAGAGCCTCTGCACAACAAAAGAAACTACCATCAGAGTGAACAGGCAACCTACAAAATGGGAGAAAATTTTTGCAATCTACTCATCTGACAAAGGGCCAATATTCAGAACCTACAATGAACTCAAACAAATTTACAAGAAAAAAACAAACAACCCCATCAAAAAGTGGGCGAAGGACATGAACAGATACTTCTCAAAAGAAGACATTTATGCAGCCAAAAAACACATGAAAAAATGCTCATCATCACTGGCCATCAGAGAAATGCAAATCAAAACCACAATGAGATACCATCTCACACCAGTTAGAATGGCGATCATTAAAAAGTCAGGAAACAACAGGTGCTGGAGAGGATGTGGAGAAACAAGAACACTTTTACACTGTTGGTGGGATTGTAAACTAGTTCAACCATTGTGGAAGTCAGTGTGGCGATTCCTCAGGGATCTAGAACTAGAAATACCATTTGACCCAGCCATCCCATTACTGGGTATATATCCAAAGGACTGTAAATCATGCTGCTATAAAGACACATGCACAAGTATGTTTATCGTGGCACTATTCACAATAGCAAAGACTTGGAACCAACCCAAATGTCCAACAATGATAGACTGGATTAAGAAAATGTGGCATATATACACCATGGAATACTATGCAGCCATAAAAAAGGATGAGTTCATGTCCTTTGTAGGGACATGGATGAAGCTGGAAACCATGATTCTCAGCAAACTATGGCAAGGACAAAAAACCAAACACCGCATGTTCTCACTCATAGGTGGGAATTGAACAATGAGAACACATGGACACAGGAAGGGGAACATCACACACCGGGGCCTGTTGTGGGGTGGGGGGAGGGGGGAGGGATAGCATTAGGAGATATACCTAATGTTAAATGACGAGTTAATGGGTACAGCACACCAACATGGCACATGTATACATATGTAACTAACCTGCACGTTGTGCACATGTACCCTAAAACTTAAAGTATAATAAAATAAAAAATAAAGACTCATCTGGGTTTGGTCCAGCAATGTAGTCTGTTGTTTTTATTAACTGAAAGTCAACAGATTAGAGTTTTATTTACATCTGCAATATCCTCATATCACTACCATATCATACCACATAACCTAATCAAGGATGTCATATCCTGTCATAAAGATAGGTCCTGCCCTTTCTCTTGGGTAGTTGATTATCCAATGGCATGGGCCATTTGGGAGCTGGAGTGTGGGGGTCACAGTCTTAGAATTCAATTATATCAGTAAAATAAACCCTAACTTCCACAGATGCTATACAAAACAACACACATTGCAATAATACTACACAATTTAATAGCTTAATAACTTAATACCATATGATTTAATTCCTTAAAATTAAAAGACCAAAAGTCAAAAATCATTTGAATGACCAATATACACCATGAATTGTCCTAGTAACTGAGATTTTAGCCCTTAGGGCTATATAAAAGATCTTATCTCTTGAAGAGAGAGAATTTAAAAACTAGCAAATATATTAATAAGATAAATTGCGATAACTGTTGTGAAATCAATGAGCTAAGAAGAGTTATGAGATCATTATTATAGTCAGGAATGCCAGAGAAAGGCTCTTTAGAGAAATTCAAGTTGGCAACAGAATGAGGATAATATAGGCATGTAAATATACAATGGGAGAAAATTCCAAATCAAAGTCCTCAAAATACAACTAATCTTAAAACATTCAAGGACAAAGTAGAAGCTACAAGGTCTATAGTGTAGAGAGAAAGAAGGAAAACAGTATAATGTAGTAGCAGTAGAGAAAAAATTGCAAAAGCTAAATGGTCTTGAAGGCCATGAAATGCTTTCTTATTAACCTAATTACAGTAAAAAGTATTTGGAAATGTTGTGCAGGAGAGGGTTAGTACAACAAATTTTTTGAAAGATCATCTTGGCTGCTGCTTTGGAGAATGGTGTTTTTGAAGCTCGGACTTGGAAGCAAGAAGACCAAATGAAGGCTCTTATAGTTTAGGAGATTTGGACTAAGGTGGTGGCTGTTGATAGAGGATAGTGAAGATGGATTTGGAATATACTTTGGCAATAGACAAAATTGACTTTGGGATTAGATTGAATGTGGTAGGGGTTAAGGAAACAACAAAGATTTGTTTTTACTCAAAATAAACATTAATTCTATTCAAGAGATCAATTAACTTTGTGAAGTTCAGATTTATATTTGCAAAGCCATGTAACCAGAGGAAATACAATTTAAGAGCAATCGAAAAAATATTTTAAAATCCTTAGTAAAATACTTTAGCCAAATAAAAATTTACTTTTCAGATTTTTAATAATTTTAAAATACAGAGAAACTTAAAAGATTAAACATAAAGCTTTTAAAAAAGGTATTTTTCTCCATAATATAATGTAAAATGGGCACAATTACATCAAGAACCACTGAAAAGAAATACCATGAAGTATAAGTCAATGCTCTCCCATTAAACATGAAAGAGTGTACTTGATTGCACCAGTTTGTATCTTTATTAGACATATATTGAAAGGTCAGAAGATGTTACCAGACTCCCAGTAATTCACTGGATTGTATCTGCTGCCCTTTAGAGAGCAAATAATGGGATTAACATGTTTCTAAAGTAGCCAGGTAAGCTTTCAACATGATCAGTGAATTTCTCATAAAACTTAAACTGATGAAGTAACCAGTTAAGCTGATAAAATATCTAATTCCTTTAAATTTTTTAATCTATCTGCACTTGTTTTGTTTTTATTAATTGTGCCAGTAAATATCAGTTATTAAAATTTGTTTAGTTTTTGCAAATTAGAAAGAATAAATTGTTCATTATGACACTAGTAAATTAGAAAACGTTTTTTGTAAGTAGCTAATGGATCAAAAGAACTGTTATTGACATAAACTGAATACTTCACTGTCATCCTTATAAACATTACAAGTAATTAATTTCCCCTTCATACTCTAAAGTTACCTTCAAGGATAATAGAATTAACAACCATGAACATATTTATAGACAGTCCTACATGATGAGAGAATAAATGGGACTAGCACAATGGGTGAGATAAAAATCTTAGTTGCCTTTCTTTCAATTTTCTATTCCATTGTTGTAGGTTGGATATTTGTATCTGGTATGAAATGTATAGTTAATGTGAATCATTATTTGAAGCATAAAAATAAAATCAATATATGTGCATTTCCTAATACTAATGTTATTGAAATTATGATGAACCTGGGGAAGATGATAATAAAAATCTCCTAGAATATCACCACTTTTCTTGGTTGCTCAAAATGAAAGTAAATGTTTTATTTTGAATGATTTTTGTTCATCTCTGTCCTTTACATTAGAAGGTAATGCATTCATTAGAAGCTTTCTCTTATTTATCTCCAAAACTACTTTCTCCTTATCTTCATGTAGGGTAAGTCAATAAAGGGTGAGAATAAATCCTATTCAATGTTTTCTTCCAAGGTGCTAGTATAGTGCAGTTACATGATGTGGGAAAGAATTTTGATACAATAGAAATTAGATGAAAGTAAGGAAGAATGGAAGAAACACATGGTAGGAGGGAAAAAGAAAGGAAATAAATATGAAGGTCTATTTCCCTTTTGCCCAATGTGTCTCTTTCCACACCACTATCAATGTTTTATGCATCAGTGATGGATATAAGTCACATGGTCAAGACTGTTATCAATGGGACAAAGGGGACATACTCTGCCCGAGGAAATAGAATACAGTAGTTACCTTGTAGGGAAAGAGAACACAGCAAAGTTCCCTCGCATCTGCTGCTAGCAATATTGACATCCCATCATGCGTGCTGAAATGATTTATTTTGGATTTACCATCTCTAAACATTTACCATACACACACAGGCACAGACATTTCTTACACACATACCCTTGCACACACATACACACCCCTACACATATACACACATGTAATATGTATATGCGTATATATATAAAATTATTATGTTCTACTATTTATCCCAGAGATAGAATACGAAATAAATTAGCAAGATATTTTTTAGAAACTAGTAAGTAGATGTCATGATTTGGAAATAATTGAAATTATGTACATGTCTTCTTTCATTATGTATTACAAAGAACATAAGACTCCAATCTGATTACTGGCAATTCTTTGTGTCATGTGTAAGGTATCTAACAACTCTGGGGTTCAACTTCCTCACTGGTGAAATGTGAATACCCTATGTATGGAGCTGTGTGCCTTAGGTCTATTCATACAAACCTCCATTTCTCAACTCCAACTATTCTTATCTTATTCCAATCTGACGTTTATGTTCATTAGTTCAACAAAACAGTACTTACCAATGAATCCAATGATCTCCATGTTCAAAAATCCAGTGAAGAATTTTTATTTTCAGTCTTCATCTTGCCTAACATTCCACTAGACAACTTTCTCTTTCGTAATAATATTCACCAAACTAAGCGTCCCTGAGGTCTCAATCATTGGGCTTTTACCCAATCTGAAATATCCCAGTTACTTTCAGAGAAGTATCTTTATTTATTTGACAATGAAATATTCAGGGACTTCATGATTACATCCTTGTCACATTTCTCTTGTCTTTTATAACTTTTTCTAGAAAATGTCATTTACAACCTCAGTTTTAATTGCCTTCTACATAACACTGACCAAAAATTGTGTTTCTCCTTGCAAATGTGCCTTCTATGCATTATAGCCTGAAGTATCAAACTTCCCATGTATTTGAATATTGTAAAAGCAACTCAAATTCAATTCTAATTCATCATTGATCCATGATTTTCCCTACTAAACTCAACTAAATATTTACATTTACCTAGATTCACCTAGAAGATCCGTATTACTTTTCAGGTGAATGATATCTTTATTCTTATAGTTACAAAAGTCAGAAAAATTCTCATTAAATAAGGTAACTTGCAGGAGGAAATGGACTTTGTCTTATTCACTTATTCTCATTAGCAATAACTGAAGTAGCAAATAGTAGAGATTTAGTATTTGTTAACTGAATAAATTAATGATACAATCCTGCTTCTCACAACCCATATACAATTGATTACTATGTCATTAATTTACATCTTACATATTTTGATATATGACCACATATCTATATATTTATTGCCACTCTTGTCATCTAAAGTAACATTAACTATCAACCCAAATCCAGCAAAAGCATCCTAACTTATTGCCTTCACTCTGATCTACTCCATCTACTCCAATATGTTTCCCAAACCACATCATGAATGGTCACTTTAAAATGCTAGTGTAGCCTTGTCATTATAATTTATAGATTTAACGACTCTTCCTTTTTAATTAAGGAGAAGACTACATTCTTAAATATGACCCAGAAGTTCCTGTTTAGTTTTCTAACTCCTTCAGACTCTTCGTATGCTCTCCCTTAACCTCTGATTTCCAGCCATACTGGCTGAATTTCAGTTCCTTGTAACAAGCAATGCATCACAGTATAACTCAGGAAAGATTATTTATTCTATTTGCCTTCCTATCCAAATTCATGTAAAAACCTACAAATCTGATTCCCATTGTAATATAGTCATGAAAGTTTGTATTTCATCCTATTAGGTAAGTTTCTCTGTTATACAGTATTCTCTCATAGCATCATATTTCTATCGTTTATAACATACATGTATTTTACCTTATACATGCCTATGTAGCCTTATCACATTTGAGCAGTCTCTCTCCCTATTAGACTGTATCTTATGTTCCAGCAAATATTGTGCTCATTATTCTATTTCCAATGGTAGGTATGCAATCAATATTTGTTGAAAGAATAAAAATAATCATTGTAACATATCTTGTTAATTGAAATTATACTTATGAAAATAAATAATTATCTCAAAACTTTAAAAAATTGTAACATATATTACTATTTTTGTTTTCCTCCATTTGTCGGGTGGGAGGGAGCATAGGCCTTGAATCAAAATTGTAAACTTTCAAATTACTAGTTAAAATATATCCTTTATAAAAATAATAATATTGCTGCTACAAAATATATTCTTTTGGTGCAATGGAATGAATATATGCCAAATTTTTAATGTTATTAAAATACACCAGATTTAAAGAATAGAAATTCTTGGTAAGCTTACCGTAACATTCTGTATTTTACTTCTCATTCTGTTGGTCAGATTTTAAATTATTTTATCCTACTATATTAGATGTATTTCCCAATTGTAATTAATATTATGCTAACAACAAATTTCAAGGCTCCAAATGTTCTTTTCACTGATTTCTGAAAGGTAGAAATTTTGTGGATTCAAATATTTTTAAAATATTTTCTAAATATTTCATATTATTTTTTGTGACTCATATGTTTGGGGATCATGATTGTTCACCTAACTCATTTCCTAAGATGCACTGAATTACTCCTCAGAAGGATTCCAAATGAGCACAAAGGTTTCAGAAAGTTTTCATTTCCTGCAGAGAGAGGACCCCTGTCTGCCATGCCAAGAGTCAAATGCGCTTGGATATGCACAAGGAGACTCTTTAAAAATAAAGTCTCCAAATGCTGCTAGTCTTTGCTAACATGGTACTTTGGGAATGCGTAAATGGAGTCATCTGAACTTCCGTTTACAAAGATTTATCCATATAGACACTTTATTGAGTGCCCACTTATGCTAATATATAAGGCAATCATTTCGCCCATAGATGGAAGAAAATGAGATTGTGTATTTCTCTAGTACTACACTCTTATATGTGATTAATAAATTCATTAACTCAAAATAGGTGATGTATATAGATTGTACTCAGGCATTGTAGCAAATTTTCATGGTTTATAAAAATGCAATGAGATCTATTTTTCAAAAGGATTCAATGTTTTAAGCTGCATTTTAGTATTAAAGTGGTTGGGGAAGTATACCAATTATTTATTTGAAAAGTAATTTTTTTATATACTAAAAGAAAAAGTTTTATAATATTTTACCAATTTATCTAGTTATATCAATTTAGCAATTTTTAAAACTAACTGTGAAGTGGAAGACATTTTATTGATGATTTCTAAATTTTGCTTTCAATTTAGGAATAGAAGAGCTGTAAATTTTGAAATTTTGTTCTATATTTTATCCTGTTACTTTTGACCGGGTTCCTAATTTTTTTATAGAAGAGTAAAAATACTTCTAAAATGTCTGATTACTAATTTTTAACAACAATTCATTGAGTATCTACTCTGTGTCAGGCTCTGGTCTGAGCTCCAAGCAGTTTTTAAAATATACATATGCACACAAATAAGTGAAAAATCAAAAATTCTTTCCACAAAAATTTCATTTAATAGTGAGGGAAAACAAGAAATAAAGAAAATAATTAAATACTTTACGTATTTAGATGGAGTATTTAGATGCCAAAAGATGAGAAAGAGAATTAGAATAATGAGTCCTGGAGTTGAGATAATAAAGTTTTCATTCAGGTAGCCTGAAAAGGCCAAATTTGAGAAAGCTGATTAAACCATGAAAGAGAAAGCAAGATGGATATCTGGAGGAAAAGCTTTCTCATGCTAGTGTATCAGTGGGTGCAAAGGCCCTGAGGCAGAAGGATATCTGTGTGTTATAGAAAGAGAAAAGAATCTATTGCAGAGGAAGTGAGTTGAATGAGAGGAGGACAATTGAGAGAGAATAACAAACAGCCAAGTCAGGTAAGGCCTTGGCCATTTTAAAGACTTTTCCTGGGAATTGTAAATAATTTTAGAGGACCCATGGGGATCCTTTGCATTACAGTAGTGCACTGCATACAATGTTTTGGTAAAGGAGAGACTGCACATATGATTGTGGTCCCTTAAGATTAACATGAAGCTGAAAAATTCCTAGGGCCTATTGATGTCGTAGCTGTCTTAACATTGTAGCCCAATGCATTACTCACATGTTTGTGGTGATACTGGTATAAACAAACATACCACACTGCCAATCACAGAAAAGTATAGTACATACAATTCTGTACAGTACACAATGCTTGGTAATGATAATAAATGACTGTCACTAGTTTATGCACTTACTATATTATACCATTTATCATTATTTTAGATTGTATTCCTTCCACTTATTAAAAAATTGTTAACTGTAAAACGGCCACAGGCAGGTCCTTCAGGATATATTGCAGGAGAAGGCATTGTTATCACGGAGATGACAGCACCATGTATGTTATTGCCCCTGAAGACCTTTAAGTGAGACAAGATGTGGAAGCGTAGACAATGTATAAATGATCTTGTAGGCCTAGGCTAATGTCTGTGTTCGTGTCTTTGTTTTTAATTAAAATAATTTGTACTAAAGAGGAAAATGTTTATAGAATACAGGCAATGTGTTTGTGTTTTGCATTATTACCAAAGAGTCAAATTTTTTTTTTATTTCAAATTTATAAACTAAAAAAGTTATAATAAGCTAAGGCTAATTGATTATTAAAGAAAGAAAGAAATGTCTTTTTAAATAAATTCATGGTAGTGAATGGTATAGGGTTTATAAACTCTACAGTAGTGTACAGTAATATCCTAAGCCTTCACATTCGTAGACACTCACTCACCAACTCCTACAGAGCAACTTCCATTTTCTGCAAGCTTTATTCATGGTAAGTGTACCATTTTTAAATCTTTTTAAACAGATTTTTACTATATCTATTCTATGCTAATGTGTGCTTAAATACACAAGTACTTATGATTGTGTTATAATTCCCTGCTGTATTCTGTACAGTAAGATTCTGTACAGGTTTGTAGCCGAGAAGCAATAAGCTATCCCATATAGGTTAGGCATGGAGTAGGCTAGCCCATCTAGGTTTCTGTCAGTACACTCTATGATATTCACACAAACAATGATTACAGAATTCAGGTGATTACTTAAATATGCATTTCTTAGGAAGTGTCCCTTTGTTAATTGACATATGACTGTATTTTAAACAGAGGAGTAAGATTTTGACTACCCTGTTGAGGAGAGAATGCAGGGAGATCGGATAGAAGCATGAAGGTCATTTGCCTGGTGACAAATGATATGAGCTAATTCTGGGGTGTTAGAGTTGGAAGCAGTAAAATGTGGTGAGATCTTGGATATTTTAAAAGTAAAGTCTATATACTGATATATTGGATTTGCTGACTTATTGGATGAGGTATTTGAGTGGAAGGGAGAAGTTAAAAATGACTACAAATTCTTCACTTCAACAATGAGAAGATGGCATTCCAATTAACTAAAAAGTCATAATCAACTTCTGGAAAGGGTTGAAAAACAGTACCTCTGTGTATTCTATATTCTCTTTTCTTAAAAGTCCCTTTCAGACAAATTTAAAATTCTTTTTCTCAACTCTTATGGACATTATTAATTTTTTCCAGTATATTCTTTTACTATTTTTATTGTTTGTATACTCAGCTTGAAGGTGGCCCTGCTTTTATACAGGGAAGTATTTTCCAGCTCTAGGACATACATAAGGAGAGAGCTGCATCTCCTGACATTGCACAGTGTTAAAATCTCATCTATATAGTCCCTAGAGAAGCAAATCTCCTTCTTCATCCACTGCTGCAGCAGCATGAGTTACGTGTGTGTTTACTAATATGTTTTTGAGTTTCCTCTTGAATTTGGGGCCCTGTTTTTATTGTGGTGGTTTGTTTTATGAGAAAAAAAAACCCCACAAAATTACTATATTTTAACAACTTTTCTCTCACAATGATGTCACAGGATCCTTAGGGTGTCACTTTTCTTGCTGGAAAACTCTGCGGCCAGGGGTGCTTTTGTTGGGGCTTGCTGGGCTCATTCTACCCACTCAGCCCCACAGACTGTGCTTGACTTGCACTACCTGCAGAGATCCTACGTCTACCAAGGGCAAGCCAGGCACAGAGCAGCAAGGCAAGTGTGAATAAGCACAGGGTCTGGCCACTGTGCACAGCCAGGAGTGCTGTCTGCCACAGGGCAGGCAGCTCCAAGCACCAATACAGGTGCCGGCCCTGTGCGAGGCTGTGGCTGGACCAGGCATACTGCAAGTGTCTTCCACTGTGGGTACGAGGAAACATGGTGGTGCCCAGAAGCTTGGAGAGGCCAGGAACTGCAGAGCAGTAAAGAGGGTGTCATAGCTCTGGCTTGGAGGTTCCCTAAGTTTGGGCTTCTGTAAGGGCCACAGCCCTTCTCTCATCACCCACAACATGACAGGTAGGGGAAGTGTTTCAACTCTGTTTGTGTTATGCTTCTTTCAGTCCTGCCATTCAGTGGTCTCCCAGTTCTTGTCCCATGTCCAGGAAGAATGAGGTATGCAGATGACTGGAAGGTGAGTAAGGTGGAGAGGAGCTTTCATTGAGCGACAGAACAGCTCTCAGGAGACCCAAAGTGGGTAGCTCCTTTTTAGGTAGCTCCTTTCTGCAGGCAGGTCATCCTAATGAGTGTACAGCTCTCAATGGAGAGGAGACCAGTGGTGTCCTTTTCATAGGCAAGTCACCCCACAAGTCAAGGAGACTAGAAGTCGGTAGTTTCACCCTCAGCTGGTAGTCCTGACATCTTTCTGCGTCTGGCTGAATCCATTCTATGCGCTCAGAGGGAGGAAGTGCATGCTGATTGGCCCATAGGTGAGCCCCTAAAAAGCACGATAAGTTCTCACTCCCAGCTGCGTTCTCCACCCAGAGCTGGCAGCCTGGCCCCCAGGCTTCAGGCCATCCCTGTCTTGAAGGTTGGATTTCACGAGGGACCCACCCCTTTCCACCCAGGAACCTGTCTGCCTCCTGCCATCAACATGTTGTCCAGGTGCCCAGGCAGTTCAGGCCGAGGGGTGCCTGCTGGCCCACACCAAGCTGCCCTCAGCCCTTACCCAGCATCCCTCCCATGTTCATTAGTGTCCAAAGTCTGAAGGTGGCTGAGGCAGTAGGGGGCTGGGGTGTCAGCACTGACCCAAGTGCACACACACCCAACCAGGTCAAGACAGTGCCCAGGCTAGGCCAAAACTTTGCTCAGCACAGGAGTGGGCACTTGGGGTTGGGGAGAGGCCAGACAGTGGGAGTAGGCACTTCAGAACCTGCAGGACCAGGAGCCTCCCAAACCTCTTAGAGCACAGGGGTGCATAGGCCTGGATCTATGTCTGGGCTGCTGCAGCTGCACCTGAGACAGGGGAGTCCTGCCAACTCATAAGGGGCGGGGCTCTCACCTGTATCCTGCTCCTGCCAGACCCATGGAGCGCATGGCTTCAGCCTTACCCCCACCCCCTTGCTGCAGCAGATGACTCCCCAGCAGCTGCTTCAGAAGGGCTTACATTGCCAACAATGATTTGTAGCAAGAGTACAAACAATCGCCAAGTTTATCAAACCTTCCACAAAATACAGTCCCTTCCAGTAGGGTAATCAGCCCAATACAAATAAAATATCCCATTGTATGAGTATATGTGCTTGTATATTTCAGTTCTATTTTCTATTTTTACTTTATTTTCTACCGATTGTGATTTTACTTTAACCCATTTTTTTCACTCAGTTGATATTGTGGAAAAAGAGAGAAGAAAAATGCATAATATTACAGTATTGAGGAGAGAAGAAAAACCAGAAACAAAAGCACATGATAGTAAAGTTCTAAAAGTGCTATCTAAACTTAGAAAATAATGATGGAGTCCCAAAAATTTAATGAAAGATATATACATACTATATTTTGCACAAGCATACAGACACAGTGATTTATCATCAACAATAGATGCTGTTCCTTTTTGCAGTCAACAAAGATCCTTTACCTCATTTTCAACTACTGGTGAATCTAGATATCAGCAGCTTATTATAGGCGATTGTCTTTGAATTACAGGAGTCCTTTGTCAGTAATGTAACACCTTGTCAAGTAATATTTTTATATGCTGCACTTGTAAATACGCATAAAATATTCACAGGAGCCACACGCATAGTTTTTCAGCAATCCTTAAAAAATAATCTTGGACCATGCCTATGTCCTGAATGGTAATGCCTAGGTTTTCTTCTAAGGGTTTTATGGTTTTATGTCTAACGTTTAAGTCTTTAATCCATCTTGAATTAATTTTTGTATAAGGTGTAAGGAAGGGATCCAGTTTCAGCTTTCTACATATGGCTAGCCAGTTTTCCCAGCACCATTTATTAAATAGGGAATCCTTTCCCCATTGCTTGTTTTTGTCAGGTTTGTCAAAGATTAGATAGTTGTAGATATGTGGCTTATTTCTGAGGGCTCTGTTCTGTTCCATTGGTCTATATCTCTGTTTTGGTACCAGTACCATGCTGTTTTGGTTACTGTAGCCTTGTAGTATAGTTTGAAGTCAGGTAGCGTGATGCCTCCAGCTTTGTTCTTTTGGCTTAGTGTTGACTTGGTGATGCAGGCTCTTTTTTGTTTCCATATGAACTTTAAAGTAGTTTTTTCCAATTCTGTGAAGAAAGTCATTGGCAGCTTGATGGGGATGGCATTGAATCTATAAATTACCTTGGGCAGTGTGGCCATTTTCACGATATTGATTCTTCCTACCCATGAGCATGGAATGTTCTTCCATTTGTTTGTATCCTCTTTTATTTCATTGAGCAGTGGTTTATAGTTCTCCTTGAAGAGGTCCTTCACGTCCCTTGTAAGTTGGATTCCTAAGTATTTTATTCTCTTTGAAGCAATTGTGAATGGGAGTTCACTCATGATTTGTCTCTCTGTTTGTCTGTTATTGGTGTATAAGAATGCTTGTGATTTTTGTACACTGATTTTGTATCCTGAGACTTTGTTGAAGTTGCTTATCAGCTTAAGGAGATTTTGGGCTGAGACAATGGGGTTTTCTAGATATACAATCATGTCGTCTGCAAACAGGGACAATTTGATTTCCTCTTTTCCTAATTGAATACCCTTTATTTCCTTCTTCTGCCTAATTGCCCTGGCCAGAACTTCCAACACTATGTTGAAATAGAAGTGGTGAGAGAGGGCATCCCTGTCTTGTGCCAGTTTTCAAAGGGAATGCTTCCAGTTTTTGCCCATTCAGTATGATATTGGCTGTGGGTTTGTCATGCTCTTATTATTTTGAGATACGTCCCATCAATACCTTCATGTCTAAAACACCAAAAGCAATGGCAACGGAAGCCAAAATTGACAAATAGGATCTAATTAAACTAAAGAGCTTCTGCACAGCAAAAGAAACTACCATCAGAGTGAACAGGCAACCTACAGAATGGGAGAAAATTTTCGCAACCTACTCATCTGACAAAGGGCTAATATCCAGAATCTACAATGAAATCAAACAAATTTACAAGAAAAAAACAAACAACCCCATCAAAAATGGGTGAAGGATATGAACAGACACTTCTCAAAAGAAGACATTTATGCAGCCAACAGACACATGAAAAAATGCTCATCATCACTGGCCATCAGAGAAATGCAAATCAAAACCACAATGAGATACCATCTCACACCAGTTAGAATGGCAATCATTAAAAAGTCAGGAAACAACAGGTGTTGGAGAGGATGTGGAGAAATAGGAACACTTTTACACTGTTGGTGGGACTGTAAACTAGTTCAACCATTGTGGAAGTCAGTGTGGCGATTCCTCAGGGATCTAGAACTAGAAATACCATTTGACCCAGCCATCCCATTACTGGGTATATACCCAAAGGACTATAAATCATGCTGCTATAAAGACACATGCACACGCATGTTTATTGTGACACTATTCACAATAGCAAAGACTTGGAACCAATCCAAATGTCCAACAATGATAGACTGGATTAAGAAAATGTGGCACATATACACCATGGAATACCATGCAGCCATTAAAAAATGATGAGTTCATGTCCTTTGTAGGGACATGGATGAAATTGGAAATCATCATTCTCAGTAAACTATCGCAAGGACAAAAAACCAAACACCACATGTTCTCACTCATAGATGGGAATTGAACAATGAGAACACATGGACACAGGAAGGGGGAACATCACACTCTGGGGACTGTTGTGGGGTGGGGAGAGAGGGGAGGGATAGCATTAGGAGATATACCTAATGCTAAATGGCAAGTTAATGGGTGCAGCACACCAGCATGGCACATGTGTACATATGTAACTAACCTGCACATTGTGTACATGTACCCTAAAACTTAAAGTATAATAATAATAAAAAAAATAATAATAATCTTTGAGCAGTCCCCAGCTAATTTTACATTCCTGAAAAACAGAATAATAACCAGAATATATAAAGAGCTCAAACAACTGTATAGGAAAAAATCTAATCATATGGCTTTTTAAAAAGGGCAAAAAATTCGAAAAGACTTTTCTCAAAAGAAGACATACAAATGGCAAACAGGCATATGAAAGGTGCTCAACATCACTGATTATCAGATGATATTGTTTGGCTCTGTGTCCCCACCCAAATCTCATCTTGAATTATAGTTTCCATAATTCTCATGTGTTGTGAGAGTTACCCAGTGGGAGATAATTGAATCATGAGGTTTTTCCCCCATACTGTTCTTGTGGTAGTGAATAAGTCTCATGAGATCTGATGGTTTGAAAAGGGGTTTCCCTTCCACTTGACTCTGATTCTCTCTTTGCCTGATGCCATGTAAGATGTAACTTTGCTCCTTCTTGCCGTCCACCATGATTGTGAGGCCTCCCCAGCCATGTGGAACTGTTAGCCAATTAAATCTCCTTCCTTTATAAATTACCTAGTCTAGGATATGTCTTTATCAGCAGTGTGAAAATGGACTAATACATCAGATAAATGCAAATCAAAACTTTAATAATATATCATCTCATCCCAGTTAAAATGGCTTGTAACAAACGACAGCCAATAACAAACACTGTTCAAGAGAAAAGCCAAAAATTTGCTGGGGATATAAAAATGTCAAAGTCATTGAAGTATCTAAAAAGACAGCAATGATATACTACATCATTAGATACACTGATGTAGCTAAATAGATGATAAATAAATGCATATATAGTAGTTACTCCATATAAATTTTTGCTACTTATATAATGCAAACATTCTTTATACTCAGTGATTGCCTTTTAACTTGTGAGGTAATAACATTTATTTATAAAATTTGTGAAGCTAATTGGTGAAATTTTTTAAAAGATATTTTAAATTATCAGCTCAAAGTATTCACTAAAGAAATCAAAAGAAAAAATTAAGAACAGTTTAGTACATGAATAAATAATGGATTAAATTGATATTAAGTAATTATGTTGATGTGGTTTGCCTGTGTCCCCATCCAAATATCCTCTTGATTTTAGCTCCCATAATTCCCACATCATGTAGGAGGTAATTGAATCATGGGGGTAGGTCTTTCCTGCGCTGTTTTTATGATAATGAATAAGTCTCATGAGATCTGATGGTTTGATAAAGGGGAGTTCACCTGCACACTCTCTTGCTTCCTGCTCATGCCTTCCACCATGATTGTGAGGCCTCCCCTGCCATGTGGAACTGTGAGCCAATTAAACCTCTTTCCTTTATACATTACGTAGCCTCAGGTAGGTCTTTATTAGCAGTGTGAGTACAGACTAACACAGTCAATTGGTGCCAGGAGTGGGGCGCTGCTGTAAAGATACCTGAAAATGTGGAAGCAACTTTGGAACTATGTAACAGACAGAGATTGGAAGAGTTTGGATGGCTCAGAAGAAAACAGAAAAGTGGGATAAAGTTTGGAACTTCCTAGATAGTTATTGAATGACTTTGACCAAATGTTACTCATCTCAGGTGGAGATGAGGAACTTCTTGGGAACTTGAATAATGATGATTCTTGCTATGTTTTAGCAAAGAGACTGGTGGCACTTTACCTCTGTCTAGAGATCTTTGGAACTTTGAACTTGAGAAAGAATATGCAGGGTTTCTGCTGGAAGAAATTTCTAAGCAGGAAAGCATTTAAGAGTTGATTTGGGTGCTGTTGAAAGCATTCAGTTTTATGTAATCACAAAGATATGGTTTGAAATAGGAACTTATGTTTAAAAAGGGAGTGGAACATAAAAGTTCAGATAATTTGCAGTATGGTGATGCAATAGAAAAGAAAAACTCATTTTCTGAAGAGGAATTCAAGCCTGCTGCAGAAATCTGCATAAGTAGCAAGCAGCCAAATGTTAATTGCCAAGCCAATGGGGAAAATGTCTCCAGGACATGTCAGAGATCTTCACAGCAGCCCCACCATCATAGGCCCAGAGGCCTAGGGGGAGAAAAATGGTTTTGTGGGCCAGACCCAGGGCCTTGCTGCTTTGTGCAGTCTCAAGACTTGATGCTCTGCATCCCAGCCATAGCTAAAAGGAGCCAATGTACAGCTCAGGCCATGGCTTCAGAGGGTGCAAGCCCCAAGCCTTGAAAGCTTCCACGTGGTGTTGAGCCTGTGAGTACACAGAAGTCAAGAATTGAGGTTTGGGAACCTCTGCTTAGATTTCAGAGGATGCATAGAAATGTCTGGATATCCAGGTAGAGGTGTGCTGAAGGGATGGAGCCCTCATGGAGAACCTCTGCTAGGGCAGTGTGGAAGGGAAATGTAGGTGGGACCCCCTCACAAGGTCCTCACTGGGGTACTGCCTAGTGGAGCTGTGAGAAGAGGGCCACCATCCTCCAGAACCCAGAATGGCAGATTCACTGACAGATTGAATTGTGCACCTGGAAAAGCCACAGACACTCAACACCAGCCTGTGAAAGTAGACAGGAGTGGGGCTGTACCCTGCAAAGCCAAAGGGGAGGAGCAGTCCAAGACCATGGGAATGTACCTTTTGCATCAGCATGACCTGGATGAGAGACATGGAGTCAAAGGAGATCATTTTGGAGCTTTAAGATTTGACTGCCCCACTGGATTTTGGATTTGCATGGGTCCTGTAGTCCCTTCATTTTGGCCAATTTCTCCCACTTGGAACAGGTTTATTTACCCAATGCCTGTACCTCCATTGTATCTAGGAAGTAACAAACTTGTTTTCGATTGTATAGGCTCATAGGTTGAAGGGATTTGCCTTTTCTCAGATGAGACTTTGGACTGCGGACTTTCAAATTAATGCTGAAATTAATTAAGACTTTGGGGGACTGTAGGGAAGACATGATTTGTTTTAAATTGTTAGGACATGAGACTTGGGAGGTGCCATGGGAAGAATGATGTGGTTTGGCTGTGTCCCCACACAAATCTCATTTTGATTTGTAGCTCCCATAATTCCCACATGTCATGGGAAGGACTGTGTAGGAGGTAATGATTCACAGGGGCTGTTCTCGTGAAAATGAATAAGTCTCCTGTGATCTGATGGTTTTATAAAGGAAGTTCCCCTGCACACTCTCTCTTGCCAGCCTTCATGTAAGATGTGACTTTGCTCTTCATTTGCCTTCTGCCATGATTGCATCGTCTCCCCAGCCATGTGGAACTGTGAGTCAATTAAACCTCCTTCTTTTATAAATGATACAGTCTCAGGTATGTTTTTATTAGCAGCATGAGAACAGACTAATACATATGTTTATAAGATTCAGTGACTGACCATGAGGTAAAAGAAAAATTATACCTACTTAAAATATGCTCAGTGAGTAATCATGTTTGTATGTGTGGTGGGGGTGAATGTGTTGTATTTAATTAAAAATATAAATACACTCAAAGTAGCGAAAACACTGAAAGTTTTTGACAATTATGTTACAAAAGGTGTATTAAAGTAGAACTTCCTAGAACAATTTTAAACATCACCCTTCTGTAAGTATAGCGTTGGAAAAGTTTCCAAGACACTGCTATTTGAGGTTTTCTATGACTAGATGAAATTTAGATATAGTAGCTTATGGTTAATATTATCTAAACCCTTATAATTATAGAGAACTATTGTATTCATAACCTCACCACTTAAACGATTTCTGTATGTTTTTGGCTGGAAATTTTTAACATATTGATACAAAATACATTTAATTACCAAACATCTAAGAAGTTTTATCAACATGTATACTAATTGAAGAAAGAAAAATGTAATCCAAATCCCATTAATTTTCATGTTAATTTATATTGTTTTTCAGAGCTGTAAGGACATGGTGCTTGAATACAGTATAATAACTTACATTTCAATAACCTTATAAGTAGAAATAATTTTCCAAACATTGTACCCCTATATATATATATATATATAAAATTATGTGGCTACAACTATTAAAATCATTACCTTTTATTTTTCTGTGTGTTCTATAAGTCTAAGACATTTACCAAGTTTGTTAGTTTCAGTAGTGTATTTTTTGGCAAACTCATCAGAATGTTCCTAAACACTCCATTTATAAAGTTTATTTTGACAGACCTGATACTGCTGATACTTCTATAGCTACTTTTAGGTTTGTTCTTACAAAACTGAGAAGGCACTGGGGAATAAGTGCAATGCATCAAAACATGAATATTTTAGTACTTTAGCAATTCCTCCTGAGTATATTGCAGAGTACCAAGCTATGTGCTATTTAAACCATGTCAAGGAAAAAAGTAGCAAGTATAAGATTTTCTAAACTGATGCAAATCAGCAGCAAGTGCTTTCCTTAATGAAGAGTTATTATAATACAATTGTGTGAATGATGAGGTATAGAATGATTACAATGTTTTTCATAAATAGGTAAAATAATTTTTGGTTATTTTGGCAGTTTTAGAGGAGATGGTTGTAAATTATATAACATTTTTAAAATTATTCTGAGTGCACATGTTCAAACCTGTTGTGTTTGTTAATGGATTCTAGATTTTACACCTGACAGGCATTTAAAGCACAATGATTATTGTTTCTATAATTTAAAAACAGAAACTCTCAAAAGAAAAATAACAGATAACCAGACTTAACATCAGATTTTTCTGAACCTTGATAGCTTACTTTTTCTTCCTGTTTTCCTTTCTTGTTGGATAGCAAACAGAAAATGGGTTTCATTGCAACCCTGAAAAATTCTATCAAAGTTTAAAATGTGATGGATAAAAATTAGAAATATTTTATATAAGTACCTAAAAAGAATAGTAAATCACAAGAAATGTAAATACCATTATAAATTTTCTCTTGAGCCTATTTTAAATAGGATATGATTAAGAGAATTCTGATAAAGGTATTTGAGGATATGGAAAAAAGTTAAGTACAAATAAAGACACTTTAACTGAATAAAGGTCACATAAGGAGAAATGCACAGATTTCAATAATAATTCAATATTGAATAACTGTATCATAACATGGATTTTTTCTGAAAATATTAAAACTAGGTTATTTCAAAACAATCAGGCCTAAAAAGAAGCAGTAAGAGCTATATATACACAGTCAGTCAGCCATCATGCTTCAAAGCATCTCGGTTAACTGGATGGAAGGTCTTGCTATTAAATCAACTTCTTAAGTTAACAACAACAACAAAAAGCCAGCAAAAATATATTGCTCATGAGACAGAGAGAGACTTCTGTTCCTGTTGTGTTGGAGATTGTTGCAATGTGTTACTTTCATACTAACCACATAACAAGACAGACCCACTAAAATATCATAGTTTCTCTGAAACTATCAGAGAACCAATATGCAAAGACACAGAAGTGGACTCATTTACAGAAAGTGATCATCTTTTCAGATGAGAGTAGATAATTTTACTGGCATTGTTGAGAGGAGGCAAACCCACCACAGGAGGAGATAAAGAGAGATGACGGAAGTGCTGAGAGAAATTCCTCTTAACATATTCCATCAAAGAACTCTCTATAGGCATAGAAAGCATAGGTCAAGACTAAAGAGAAAAAAAACATTTCCCCACTGAACACAAAGCTAACGGTGGGATATAGAGCGCAGAGAGATCTACAGTCTGGAAAGGGGAGGCTCAGCTGTAAAGAACAGAAAGATCTTTGGAGTCTCAGCTTTCTTCAGAATCAAAGTCCAACAGAAGAGAATTTTTTTATCTTATTTGTAAAAACATTTGAACCCAATGGTAAACCCAATCAAATTAAACTTTCAAAAATGCCCAGATTATACTCAAATACAGATAAGATTGATTCAGCTTCCCACTCAAATAACCTGCCACAAGACAGAGCATGTTCTTTAAAAAGTTTAACAATATTACTTCCATTTTAAAAGACACATAAATAAGCAAGAAAATATAACACATGATCATAAGAAGAACCATCAGTAGAAGCAGACAAAGATGTCTCTGATACTAAAATTAACAGAAAGTGAATTTCAAGTAACTACAATAAAAATGCTATGTAAATGTCTACTGAAAATTGTGAACAATATGTATGAAAATATGAGGAGTTCCACTAGAGACATAGAAACCAATTTTCAAAAAATAAAATAGAACAAAATGTTAAAAACATAAGATCATATATAAAGAATTCACTGATAAAAAAATTAGATTGGACTCAACAAAGAAAAAAAGACAATGAACTTGATGTCAATATAAAATATTTATACTGAAAAACAGTGAAAAAAGACCAAAAAACAAAACATTTTTAAAAAATGAAATGGCCTAAGCTGGGCACCTGCAGTCTCAGCTAGCTACTCTGGGTGCACCTGCATTCTCAGCTACTCTGGAGATTGAGGCAGGAGAATCACTGGAGCACAAATGTTTGAGGCTTTGGCACACTATAATTGTGCCTGAAGAGGCAAAATTAGCCAGTGCACTCCAACCTGGACAACACAGTGAGACCTCATCTCAAAAAAAAAAAAAAAAAAAAAGAAAGAAACAAATTGAATGACTTAGCTCCTATGTTATTGTGCGGCAATAAAAGAGAAGAGAGAGAAAATTAGACAGGAGAAATAAAGAGATAATTGCTGAACGCCTTCAAAAATTGATGAAGGACTTCCACTATAAAACTGAGAGCTCAGGAAACCCCAAGCAGGATAGATCCAAACACATTCTCTGCAAATACAGGTAGATACCCAGATGCAGACATTTGCCAAAACTCATCATCTGAACAATTTAGATTAGTACAGTTTATTTTAAATAAAGTATTTAAATGAAGTCACTTAATTTCTAATATAAGAGTGAGAAAAAGTAAAGGTAGTATAATATATAAACCCATTAATATTCTTATTCCACTTAGTATGGTAACATTTCTTAATTCCTAGAATATAGTCAAGTTCAAAGGAAATTAGATTCACATAATTTAATTTTTACTGAAGGAAATAACATTTAGAAAAAAATTTGGGTAACAGTGAAAAGTACAGAGGTTGAACTATGTGATAAAATCCCTTGGTGGCAATGAGTCAATGCCGGGTGAAAAACATCTATAAAGAAACTCTATAAAGGAGAGGAAGTTAAAGAGAAATGTGTATAAGAGCCAGGCACGGTGGCTCATGCCTGTAATCCCAGCACTTTGGGAGGCCGAGGAGGGCGGATCATGAGGTCAGGAGACTGAGACCACCCTGGCTAACACAGTGAAACCCCGTCTCTACTAAATACAAAAAATTAGCCGGGTGTGGTGGCGGGCACCTGTAGTCCCAGCTACTCAGGAGGCTGAGGCAGGAGAATGGCTTGAATCCGAGAAGCGGAGCTTGCAGTGAGCAAAGATCGCGCCACTGCACTCCAGCCTGGGTGATAGAGCGAGACTCCGTCTCAAAAAAAAAAAAAAAAAAAAATAGAAATGTGGATAAGAGAGACACAGTTTATCTATTAATATTTCTATTGTTTCCCAGACATGCCATGGTAATATATTTAGATATCTGCCTCGCTGACACTTTGATGAATTAATAAATGCTTTATTTTATATTCTGAATACTGGTATAATTCATTCTTTTTTTTCTTTTGAAATTATATTTATTCAAAGCAAATGCTGTCTTTTGATAAGCAAAAGAGTACTAAAAACAGGTGACTCTGAAATAATCCCTTCCAGCTAAATTTTATGTGTCTATGACTGCCTTTTTGAAACTTTCAAAAACCTGTTCCAGAAAATGCTGCCTAATCAGATGATTAGAACAAATTGAAAGTCAAATTAGAGTAAGGAATAAAAAAGGTGACGATTGTCTTCTACAAAACAAAGTTGTCCACTGCCTGTGTCTGAGCCTGTAATTAGCATTAACCTTTCTTGTAGAAAATCTATTGAGCATTGTTGACACAATATCTGGTATTTATAAGGAACTCCATAAATATTGGTTAAGTTTGAATTTTTATGCATATTTTAAGTGACGCTGCTCTATTTAAAGCAATAACCAGAACAAATGGAAGAGCATCAGTCAGCAATGAACAAGTAAGAACACTTCTGGGGTCCTCCAGAAGGGACATAATGACCTCAGGTTCCACTTTTTTTATTTTTTTTTTATTATTATACTTTAAATTCTAGGGTACATGTGCACGATGTGCAGGTTTGTTACATATGTATACATGTGCCATGTTGGTGTGCTGCACCCATTAACTTGTCATTTACATTAGTTATATCTCTTAATGCTATCCCTCCCCATCCCCCCACCCCACAACAGACCCCAGTGTGTGATGTTCCCCTTCCTGTGTCCAAGTGTTCTTATTGTTCAATTCCCACCTATGAGTGAGAATATGCGGTGTTTGGTTTTTTGTCCTTGTGATAGTTTGCTGAGAATGATGGTTTCCAGCTTCATCCATGTCCCCACAAAGGACATGAACTCATCTTTTTTTATGGCTGCATAGTATTCCATGGTGTATATGTGCCACATTTTCTTAATCCAGTCTATCATTGTTGGACATTTGGGTTGGTTCCAAGTCTTTGCTATTGTGAATAGTGCCGCAATAAACATACGTGTGCATGTGTCTTTATAGCAGCATGATTTACAGTCCTTTGGGTATATACCCAGTAATGGGATGGCTGGGTCAAATGGTATTTCTAGTTCTAGATCCCTGAGGAATTGCCACACTGTCTTCCACAATGGTTGAACTAGTTTACAGTCCCACCAACGGTGTAAAAGTGTTCCTATTTCTCCGCATCCTCTCCAGCACCTGTTGTTTCCTGACTTTTTAACAATCGTCATTCTAACTGGTGTGAGATGGTATCTCATTGTGGTTTTGATTTGCATTTCTCTGATGGCCAGTGATGATGAGCATTTTTTCATGTGTCTGTTGGCTGCATAAATGTCTTCTTTTGAGAAGTGTCTGTTCATATCCTTTGCCCACTTGTTGATGGGGTTTTTTTTTCTTGTAAATTTGTTGGAGTTCTTTGTAGATTCTGGATACTAGCCCTTTGTCAGGTGAGTAGATTGCAAAAATTTTCTCCCATTCTGTAGGTTGCCTGTTCACTCTGATGGTAGTTTCTTTTGCTGTGCAGAAGCTCTTTAGTTTAATTAGATCCCATTTGTCAATTTTGGTTTTTGTTGCCATGGGTTTTGGTGTTTTAGACATGAAGTCCTTGCCCATGCCAGTGTCCTGAATGGTATTGTCTATGTTTTCTTCTAGGGTTTTTATGGTTTCAGGTCTAACATGTAACTCTTTAGTCCATCTTGAATTAATTTTTGTATAAGGTGTTAGGAAGGGATCCAGTTTCAGCTTTCTACATATGGCTGGCCAGTTTTCCCAGCACCATTTATAATAGGGAATCCTTTCCCCATTTCTTGTTTTTGTCAAGTTTGTCAAAGATCAGATGGTTGTAGATGTGTGGTATTATTTCTGAGGGCTCTGTTCTGTTTCATTGGTCTATATCTCTGTTTTGGTATCAGTACCATGCTGTTTTGGTTACTGTAGCCTTGTAGTATAGTTTGAAGTCAGGTAGCATGATGCCTCCAGCTTTGTTCTTTTGGCTTAGGATTAACTTGGCAATGTGGGCTCTTTTTTGGTTGCATATGAACTTTAAAGTAGTTTTTTCCAATTCTGTGAAGAAAGTCATTGGTAACTTGATGGGGATGGCATTGAATCTATAAATTACCTTGGGCAGTATGGCCATATTCAGGATATTGATTCTTCCTGTCCATAAGCATGGAATGTTCTTCCATTTGTTTGTGTCCTCTTTCATTTGGTTGAGCAGTGGTTCATAGTTCTCCTTGAAGAGGTCCTTCACATCCCTTGTAAGTTGGATTTAAAATGAGCAAACCTGCATCAGTTTATTGTAAGTGATTTTCTTGGACCTTGAGATCTGATGGGCCTATGTGTAAAGTATGTGCACTATACTATAAGCTTCACATTATTTGCCAACAATAATACTGCAGAAGGTATTTATGAACAACGTAATTTATATTCATTTAAAATAACCAAGAAGCTGAAATTGTTTGCTATTGGAATAGGTTATTTCACAATTTCAGCGTACTGTTTATTTCTACATACAGAGCTTATTCTCTTTTTGCTAATCTGCAAAAATGGATGTGTTTCTTGTAACTTATGGATTTTTAAAAAAATATTATCTCCATTGTACTATGAGCTTTGAGAAGAGAACTTTGTTTTGAGGTGCATTTTATCTGTAGCCTACAGACAAATGACAAATATTCACCAAATAAATGAAGAAATGCCTTTGGCAAAAAGTATTTGAAAGTGTCTTTTTACACTGTCCTTCACCAGAGCAAGAATAATTAGATTATCTGAATTCTGTAGAAATAGAGCTTAACTGAATCCTAATAACTCTTTCAAGTATGTTTCAAATCGTATCACAGTTTTCTAGATTTACAGACATTCCATGTAGCCAGTCTCAACTCTAGAAATATGTCATATATCACATCTGTGTGTTTTCCAAATTTGTTGTATTTTTTCTCTTCTTGGATAAATTTCCCTATGAGACAATATCAGAATGTTATAAAATTGCTGAAGATTTGATGCATACTTATTGTAATTATTTTAAATATATGTGTACTAAGATTCAACTAGTCTGCAGATAAATTGCAGAAAAAAGCATCAAAGCTAATACTTCTTATTTTATATCTTCTACAGACTGTCTTCATTTTAACTTAGTAATTTAAAAATATTTCCATTGAAATATTCATTGAAATAATTCAGCAATTTTTTAGTTAGTCAATATATACATTTATGTCGTTGTTTATAATGATACTTGCTTATAGCCTCATTGTTGCTTTTACTGAAATTTCAAGAACCAACAGCAAGAAAGTTAGACTGAAAAGAGAAAGGAAGCTTCTTAAAGTCAATGGTAATATTTAATTATTTTTGTTTTTCTGCCAAAAACAAACACTTTTAGCAATCCTTTGAGGTAGCAGTCTTAATGGGGAATATATTTACCACTTTTCTTTATGGAAATATATTACACATTATGGATATCCAAAATTTCTAGTGGTTATAAAAAGAAATATGCCAGATAAAGTAAAACTGAATTCTATTCACACTTTAATTTTGCTTTTTGCCTTTTGTAGGATATCTATAATTTCCTCTATTTCACAGGTGTTCCATCTAAGAGAGTCTCCTTAAGGCAAGAATAGCTGAAAGGCTTTTTGTTTTAGAGATCATAATGTTGAACACAGAAAAAGATGTGAAGTAAAGAGTAGGAGCTGGTTTTATAATGCTTAATATGATTTGGGTTAAAAAATCCTGAAGACAATATTTTAAATCATCTAGACATAAGTGCCATGGGGAAAGATAGTAGTATATTCTTAATTAAACACATGACAGTAAATTATATACCTAAAGAACTGGGTTTATAAAAGCTGCTGATGAAGAATTAGTAAAAACACAATGTAGAATAATAAAATGATGCTCCTCTCCTGACCACTAGCACAAGGTGAAAAGAAGAAAAGGAGGCTATAGGATTCTGAGTATCTGTTTTTCCAAAATAATAACAAATTGTAAAATCTCACTAATTGTATAATTGAGGGGTGTTTCAACGTCAGCATTTGTTGAAAAACCAGATGACTATATTAGAAAAATATTATATTTTTAGTTTTTACAACAAGAAAAAACAAAATAAGAATGTCACTGGAAATTTATTTTAAAGGTTATTTTGTAGAGACTTTTTAGGTTATATAATGTTACGATATAAAGGAAATTATTTCAATTGGATTACTTCTATTGATCCTACTTTTATTTTCCCATATTCATTATAGTATTTTTCTTGTACAATGTTAAAATATGATTAATTGAGATAAAACAATCCATCTATGTCTCAGAGTTTAGAAGTGTGTATGTGTGTGTGTGTGTGTGAAAAATTACAACTAAGTCAAGGTTTTTTTTTATTATTGCAAATATCTGTGCATAGTATTTTGTCATTTGGCCTATGCAATACACTTAAAGGATTCACTGGAATGTACTTATAGGTACTTATAACAGGTGAAGAACTTATGTAAAGTTAAATGGCAGCCCCTAATCTTCAGAGTATTCTAAACAATTCCTTCAGAATAAACAGATCCTCACATATTCTCCTTAATGCATCTGCCCTGACAGCCTTTGTATACACTGTAGGTCAATAGATGGCATCAGCTTAAACTATAATTCTCCTCACAACAATTTACAATTTAGTTACCATCAAAATTATATCCTAAATGGATGCCACCATACTTATAAGCCCTATGAAGAGTCTCAGAGTCTCCCTTCTACTTGGAATCATTCTGAGAAGAAAATCTACTCTCCCTTTCAAGATCTTGTTTTTCCTAGCCATGTCGAACATGTAGAATGCTCTTCTAATATACTCGCATTATGACTTAAGAATATCACCTGTTCTATCTTGCTTAGCCAAAATATAATGTCTAATCCTGTGAACAAATAATATCTCTCTCAAATTTTATCCCCAGGATTATGTGCAGAGAAAGGTTTAGTGACTAGCAACCTCATTTAGAGAAGGATTATAACATATATGAAGAAAAAGATAATACATCCTGCCATAAGAACATATGTAGAAAGTCACATAGCAAGCATCCTATTTCATTCATTCATTCATTCATTATACTGTCATTGAACAAACTAGCATTAAGTACATACTATGTC
Organism: Pongo pygmaeus; assembly: GCF_028885625.2. Classification (NCBI taxonomy): domain Eukaryota; kingdom Metazoa; phylum Chordata; class Mammalia; order Primates; family Hominidae; genus Pongo; species Pongo pygmaeus. The sequence continues at coordinate 95,471,241 of NC_072387.2, read as the reverse complement.
CTGGGAATTTAAGTCACTTAAAGCTTTAAATGTTATGCCTTACATAGAACATTCCTTACCCAATTTAAAATTTTAAGATTATAAAGTTACCAAATTATTTTGCTGGATAAATTTCTAATGGCTTTTACATTGATCTTTTTAGTTCATATAAATTTTATTAGGTAATGATTGAAGCAGAAATGTAGCCTTGTTTTTATTTCATTTTGTTAACAATTTTTATTTCTAGTTTAGTAAAACTGACTAAACAGTACTTCCAAACCATTTGTTAAGTATTCTGTTATTTTCCTAATATAAAAAATTGTACATATATACATATACATATATTCATTGTACATATATACGTATACATATATTAACACACTGTATATATATATATATATATACACACACACACACTATATCTAGATGATAGAGTGTAATGGTTATAGGCTCAAATTCTGAAGCCAGGTTCCCTAGGCTCAAACCTTGGTACATATATGCTAAGTCAATTTGGTTGGTTATTTAGCTTTCCTGTGCTTCTCTTTCCTCATCAAAATATTAAAAGTATAAGAAATAACTCTTATCAGTTCTATTTATATAATTTAGTTAATATATAAAAATATATAAAAATATATAGGATAGTCTCTGGTACATTAAATTAAATAATTAGGTATTTTTATTTCTAGATTCACATATATTTATGTTTATTTATTCCCAGCTTTTAGTTCTGTTTTTTTCACGTGTTCGAACACTTAATTTTTATATCTGTAAACTTAGCCCTTCCCCTTCTCCTTTTCCTTTTTGTTTTTTTGCAAATTTATTTGCCAATCTAGCAGGTTTACACCTCTAGTTAAACGTCATTATCAATTCCCCTATTCATATTTACATGGAAATCATATATTAATTTCAAAAGAATTGACAATATGTAATATTGGTTTCAATAATCCAGAAACATGAGATGTTCTAAATTATTCCAGACATTCTTCCCTGTTCTTTAAGCAGCTTTATTAACTGGGCTCCACTGTGCTGCCTTGGGGAATCTGGACCTGCACAGACATGGTGTTGCAGCTCCAGAGAAAAACTGTACTAGCGAAATAAATGAACTTAAGCAATTTCAGAAGAAGGCCCAAAATTACATAAACCTATACCTGTGTGAAAGTTGCAGATGTTTGATCGAAATAACAAAGTTTACTGTAAAAGGGAAACCCACTCATTTGAATTAGGAATTAGTTGCCGATCACCACAAACCTTGCAACTTCAGTTGTTTTATTAGATCTTTTTTCTCTTTTAAATACTTTAAGATTAGTAAATTGCTGGGAAACTACAAAACTAGATTCTTGTGGAATTATCAAAACTATAAAAATATAGAAATGGAAGCCCACGGAAGGTGTAAAAAGAATGAGAAATATAAAAATACATTTATTACAACAACCATTTTTGTTTTAGATTTGCTTTTAGTTTTATATTTACAGTACTATTGTGCATATGTTTGATTTTATTAAAATGTGTATAATAATTAGAATCAGAGTCATTTGGTTTGAAATTTTAAAGAGATACAAGACTTTGCTAAATAACTGCATTACCAATGCATAGGTATCTGGGAAAGATTAGTACATTTAATCAATAATTTTTATTTAACAAATTATGCATTAAAATATTTAGGAAAATTTTAATTCTTTTGCATTTAAATAAATGTTAATTACTTCAAATTCATGTTTGATTATTCAGTGTTATAAATCAAGGCTTGATAGTAATTAGTGTTTTTCTTTTTTTCCCTTGAATATTTACTTCATATATTTCTGACAATAGATAATCCTGAGATCATACCGCAGCCCTTTAATGGCATATTGCATCATCTTCCTAAATAAGAAGGGCTAGAAATTATTAAAAAGCATAGAAAATGTTTTTTCAAAAGTCTTTGGGCTATGGATTTTGAAGCCATGTTTGTTTTTTTGTTTTGTTTTTGGAAACGGATTCTCACTCTGTTGCCCAGGCTGGAAAGCGGTGGTGCGATCTCAGCTCACTGCAACCTCCACCTCCCAGGTTCGATTCTCCTGCCTCAGCCTCCCAAGTAACTGGGACTATAGGCATGCGCCAACACACCCAGCTAATTTTTTTGTATTTTTAGTAGAGATGCAGTTTCACCATGTTAGCCAGGATGGTCTCAATCTCCTGACCTCGTGATCCACCCACCTAAGCCTCCCAAAGTGCTAGGATTACAGGTGTCAGCCATGGTGCCCGGCCATGTTTGTTTTTTTAACTTTACTGTATCTTCACACTCCAAGTTCCAAGAAGACAGCAAATGTACCATTTTAGCTTATTCTCCTGTACCTAAACACACAGGAATAGATAGCCTTTTTTTTTTTTTTTTTTTTAACTTTTCCTTACTAACCACTGTAGTGCACTCTCATCAACAGGGAATCTGTTCCAAGCCCCCAGTGGCTGCCTAAAACCACAAATAGTACCTTACCCAATGAGACTATGTTTTATGTTTTCATTTTAAAATATTCCTCTACACATTAACTATCTATTAACATGTTTTTAAAAATATTTAATGTTAATGCCTTAAAACTGCTGGATGGTGGCCTATAAAGACCAGATGTGACTTTGTGTTTTGCATTTCTTCTAAAAAATACAAGTTGTAACTGTCACCCCTTTCTTTAATAGATTTTCTACATAGTGTGTTTATAGCAAAATCGTGCTATAGAATTTACCATGATTAAAATCCAGTAGATAAATCTCTTTCAGACCAAATCTCATAATAGGCAATGAATTGTGAATGCATGTATGAAAGTATCTATTGCTTTTTTCTACTTCATATAAACTAGAAATCAGTACTAGATTTTTCTAATGCTTCAATTAAGTAAGTATATAAAGAAATTTTCTGCTTGCATCATGTCAAGGAAAAGAACTGAAATGTAATATATTGGATGTACGTTAGTGTTTTCAAACTTTTAAGAAGGAAAAAATATTGTCCAGTATTTCAAAATATCTGAACACAAAATCCTGAGTAAACTCTATACTTAAGGACTTATCAGCAAACTGAGAAAGCACCATATAATTAGAAGAAAAGCTAAAAGAATGTAGTGTCATAGGCATACCAGGATCACAAATATTTGCGCTGATGATGCTCTGTAACTTAATCTCTCACCAGGCACTTTTTTCCGCCAAGCCCTCCCTCCCAACCACAGCTGGATAGGTCAAAGAAAGCATTTTATTATGTGTATGAATGTCCATTGTCTTTTTAGCAACTGGATAAACATTCTGGTGTTTTTTTGTTAGTTTGTTTTTAGACTGATCTCTTTGTTCACTCAGCCTCCAGTACCTCTTACTAGATAAGCTATATGCTGTGATGTGGTCATATAATCTGTTGCCACTGAAGTGAAGAATTCAAACTTCCAAGCTTCTGTAAAATCATAGTTCTGAGAAAGTAAAAAAAAAAAAAAAAAAAAAAAAGATATCTGGTAAGAACTTACAAAGCTGATGTTGCTGTCAAGGGAGGACTATCAGGGCATAACCAAGCCAGCAAAATGATCAGAATTTCAGCAGCTCCCAACTTGGTGGAGAGTAGCACAAGGGGCCAGTGATCTGAGCTGAGGTTCTTCCTAAATAACCTCATTAGGCTGAAGGTTAAAAAAGTTTTGATTATCAGAATTTGTAGTATTCAGAGTGAGTCAGTCCATCAGAAATCTATGCTGTAATTTTGGTACGTATACTTATAAAAAAAATGTCTAGATTAGATATCCTGAAAAAAGATAATTTTTAAATTTTGCATTTTTTAAATCCATGATGGATGATCCCATTAAATATTCTGGTCAGTAAGTATGTGTGTTTTAGAGAAGAAAAATCTGAGAACGCTAGATGTAATTAAGGTACATCAACCTTAATATCTAAACATAGTCATGTACATATATGTGTGATTTTAATCGTAACATGCTCTCTCACTCAGCTGGACATTCTCTTTGGCAGGAACACGTGACTGAAAATTTAAAGCCCTCATGAGAATGTTTCAAGGTTTTACCATTGGTGGTAAGTGATAAATTGAAAATCTTTTGAGGTGGGCAAAGTGAGGGGTGGGTAGGAGATAATGTCTTACCCAGTCCATTTTATTTTCTAATACAGACATATCTCTATGCTAACAGAAAACAAGTATTTTATACCAACAGTTAAAATCTATTGTGAGCCTATGCCAGGCTCTGTATTATGATTAAAGTTACTCCATTTAAAAGTAAATCCAACTGAACACCACAATGATTCAAAAAGTAGGTACTATACTATTTCCATTTATAACTAAGAAAGCAGGATTAGTTGCCAGAGTGATTAATATTTCAAAGTTACATTAAGTTGTACCTCAGAATAAAAATTAGGAAGTTATTTGTAGCTCTTAACTACTACTTTGTAGTTCCACTTTTAACCACTGCATGATACCAACTTGTATCTGTAGAGTACTATGCGCCCTTGAACTTATTCAGATGTCTATAAACTATATTGTTCAGGGTTTGCCTGAGACCCACATGCCAGCACCCGTCGCAATACTGGGCAAACAGGTTGGTCATTCCACAGAGGGCAGAGTAACATGGAAATTAAAACAGTGCAAATTCTTAAATCACACAGACCTGGACTTGCTTCCAGACTGCAAATTAATTTTTGTAACATTTGGAAAATAATTTTCTAAGCCTTAGTTTTCTTCTGTAAAATTATTATAGAAATTCTGTATAACCTAGAGGTATTTCAGGAAAATAATGAAATAAATGCATGCAAAATTTTTTTCATAGTGCCTGTCACCCAGTAAGTTTAAGTTAATATTAGCATCATAGGCATATTCAAAAAAACAAGGCTCACATATATTAAGTGACATCAACAATTATACACATAATGATTAAATTTTTGAAAAATTTTTTGTCAAAGAATTCTGAAATCACTTTAACTCAACAGCAACGCTTTAGAAACAATTTGTGAATATTTTCAGATTTTCAAGTCTTGAAAAGGTTTAATCTTCCCAGGCACATTTTCTTTTTGGCTAAAATGTTTTGAAAAGAAAATTATTCCTTTTGTTTTATGAACTATATTACCAATGTTCATAAAAATAATTTTTTTCCTTGGGCCAGAGTTAGCACATTTGAGGTTATTAGAGATGTCCTAATCATTATTATTTATAAAATGTTGAAAAGTATGACTTTGGTATTAAGAAAAGTTGCAGCTCATGAGCAATTTCAAACTGTCCTCATGTGCAATTATTTCTTGTGTTAGTATTGAGATAATATTTACTATTAGTGTTGCTTGAGACACAAGAGTAGGTGGAGACACTAGCATTGTAACTATGCTAGGACCTAAATCCTCATTGACATTTTTATCTCAACTGTTAAAATCATGTAGTTCATCTTTCTCACCCACATTTCTGGGCTTGGCTAATAGTCATCTAGTATCTCCTTCTCTGTGTCTTTTCTACAACAGAAAATAATAAACTAAACTATATTCCTTTGAAACTAGAATTCTGGATATAGAGTCCTTTGCAGTGAAATGCACTGGCAGGAGATTTGGAAGATGAAGTAAAACAGAGGCTGTATTCTCACTGCTGTTTTGGTCTCAAATGAGGTGCAGACATTGATGGATGAAAAGCAATTGCAGTACCCAGTCTCAGCATTTCTGTGCCTGATCACAGGCTTTACTACTGTAGAATAACAGAATCAGGGATACAACAGTGGTACTTTGACTTTCACTCAACTCTTCGGTGATAGCCCCTGCTTTTCACTCTTTCAGTCATTGAAATCATTTTTAAGCCTCTCATTGTCTGTATTGAATCCCTTCCCGATTTAAATGTCTAATGACTTTTGTTTTCTGTACAGAATTCAGACTGATGCTTTCAGCCTTTCCCCATTAATCTCCTGATGACTCCTTCAGGCTTTCTGAAACAGCATGAACCGTTGACAATGTGTGCCCAATATCTCCCCTTCTTATTGGCCATGTTTTTTCAGTGGGTCATTTTCCATTCAAACTTGCACTGCCTTTTTCCTCACCAATTTAGTTCCCTGTAATATTTTCCTACAACACAGAAAACATTTAACATTCACCCAATTCTTCTGTCTTCTCCCTTCTCTAATTTTAAGAACTGTGAAGAGGTCAGTCAGGGCAACTCTACTCTTCATGATCCACGTGTATCTTCTTCCACGTGCTTTTTTTCAATTATGAGTATCTTTTGAATCATGCCAATAGAATATAAACCTTCAAGAAGAGAAAATGTCATAGATTTAAAGCCATGAGGGATTATGGATGTAATGGTTTATATGGTCCCTCTGCTTACTTTTCCACAGGTTTCTAAAGAAATGCATATCTACATGGGTAGCTATCTTTCTTATCTGTTTTTCTATTCTACTTTATTACCATCAATCTGATTAAAATTTTATTATCTTCAGGCTTAAGTAGTGTCTTAATCTGTAACCCTTCTCCTTGCCTTCAATCTCTCTCTTCCAAAATTTCTAAAATCTCCATGTTACAGCACAAATCTGATAAAAATTCAAATGCTAAGCATTTGCTTAAATTAATGCAAACATATTCAAGGTCCTTCATAGTAGGAACCAACTCATATTACCAGTAATACCTCTTGTAATCTCTCTTTACCCCAAGTAATCATATACAATTTTATTTCCCCATGTCCATGCTGTGGTTTCCAATATCCCACAAGAAAGTAAACTTGTATACTCTTCCATTTAAAAAGTGATCCATATAATAAACACAGTGACCAATATTTAAAATTGTTCGAGGCATTAATTGTTCATATTTGCTGGAGCTACATCTTTAAGGAGAGAGATTTCTTTATCTCATATTTGATTATTGATTTTCTACTTTTTTTTTTTTTTTTTTGAGACGGAGTCTCGCTCTGTCACCAGGCTGGAGTGCAGTGGTGCAATCTTGGCTCACTGCAACCTCCACCTCCCGGGTTCAAGTGATTCTCCTGCCTCAGCCTCCTGAGTGGCTGGGATTACAGGGGCACGCCACCATGTCCTGCTAATTTTTGTATTTTTAGTAGAGATGGGATTTCACATGTTGGCCAGGATGATCTCAATCTCCCGACATCGTGATCCACCCGCCTTGGCCTCCCAAAGTGCTGGGATTACAGGCGTGAGCCACTTCACCCGACCAATTTTCTACATATTCTTTAGGCTTATATGGACCATGAAGACTTCCATGTCACCTCTGCAAAATTGTAAATTCCCTCTGAAATTTATTGGCAGTTAATTTCTTCTAACATTTATTTTATGTAACTTTGCCTCTGTTACATTAAATGCTAAGATTTCTCAGTAGATAAACAAATAATATTGATTTTTGTTTTCCAAAGTGCTTATGTCTGTCTATAGAATTTGTATTATTCATGCAATTCACAATTTTGCATTGACTTTCTAGTTTCAATGGCCCAAATTATTTTACATAGTTTTTCTGAGTTCCGGCTATCTACTAAGAAATTATGTCATTTGCTTCTACATGATATTACAGTATTGGTCTCCATACCAATATTTTAAAATTCCTTTTTGAGATGATTTATTATAGATCTGATGTGGGTTTTATATTATGTTTAATTTTCCTATATTTTAGTAATTTTAAGAGATGAGTTTTATTTCTTTTAGTTGCTATTCAGTTTCTACTGTTTCTTATAGGTGGTTTCAGTGTAATATGTAAACATCAGAAAGTGAATCATTATTAAATAAATCCTCTATTCAACTTTTAGCTATAGGATTTATAGTCTGCACTTAATGAAAACTTATTGGCTAAATCTCCTAGAATTAAAAATAGTCTCACTGACTTTTTAATAACTAAATAACTAAAGAAAAATGTATACTAATTTATTATTTTTGCTAGTTATTAATTAAATAACTTCATTTACTTTCTAATTTCTGTCATAACCATTTAAATATATTTTTAAATCTCTTTTTTAAGATTCTCAACATTGCCATCTGGTGGAGAAGTGGGTTTTTTTTTGTTTTGTTATGGTTGCTGATGTATTTTTTTCAGTTGATAAATAAAAATTACATATATATGTCATGTACATTAAGTTTTGAACTATGTGGAATGGATAAGTTGAGCTAAATAGCACATGCATTACCTCACCTCTTTATCATTTTTTTGGTAAGGCTTGAAATCTACTCTCAGCAATTTTCAAGAATACGATTCATTGTTACTAACTATAGTCATCTTGTTGTACAATAGATCTCTTGAATTTATTCCTCCTATCTAAAAGAAATTTTCTATCCTTTGACCAACATCTCCCCAGCCTCACTGCCCCAGCTCCTGGTAACCACCATTCGACTCTATTTCTATGAGTCCAACTTTGTTAGATTCCACCAATAAGTGAGATCATGCTGTGCCTGGCTTATTGTAGAGCTTTTAATTACAATCTTTGTAAAAGTATCATTTCATATATATGATATTTTAAAATATCAGAGTAGAAAAATGCCTCATAATTTATATATTTTTAAAATTTTATAGTGACTTTAAAATTTGAGAATAATCACATACATACATAAATCATTAGCAACCTACATTTTTATATGATAGATATATACATATATCAAATTTGTAGAGGGTATGTGTACATACGTATACACACATATATAAGAGTATATGTATATATATAATACACACATACATATATATGCAGTATGTATGTATATGTTTACATGAATTTAAATATGTAGATAAACAATATTTTTCAATTGAGAACACAAATTTAAAATAGTATTTTCAATTGAGAACATGAAATCAAAATAATATTTTCAATTGCAGCCTGTGAACCAAGCAAAATTAGTGGTATCAGGCATATGCATAAAACGTCTACTCCTTGATCTGATGATGTCCAAAACTGAGCCTGCTGTAACTCTTTAGAAGACACAGTGCAATTTGTTGAAGGTTGCAAGGAAGTGATATTGGTTTCACAATCAATAACAATTGATGAATTGATATAATTTAAAAATTAAATATGTGAAACATTTTAAAAAATTAGCCAATCTCTTAATGATATATTCCCTGATTTTATAGAAACTAGGGGTAACTTGGAAGTTTTATAAGGCATTCTCTTTTATCAAACATAGAACCATATATTGCCTTGCTTTGCCATGTCTATGATAGCTCTTATCCAGCAGATGGCAGCACTTGCAATATTATGACATTAGGAAAAAATTATTAAACTCATTGAAACAATAAATACAAATATTTAATTCCTATCAATATTTATAAATTTAAAAATACTTATGTGTTTATACATTTTATTTTATTAACCCTATAAAAATAACATATAGTAAACGCAACTTACTGAAATATTTAAGATACATTATTCATGACAAAAAATACTGACAAATATAAAATCTGCACTAATAAAGTCACAGAACGTAAGGAAATCCAGTTATGCTCACCAAGTCTAGAATATTTTTGTATTTAAAATAAAAATAACCTATTGTTTATTTGTGTAGTACTTTCAAAGAACCTATCACTTGGTATGCATATTAAGCTTAGATTACCTCCAAATCTCACTAAAACTATTTGCTTGGTGAATGACATTTTAAAACTAGATGTCTTCAATTATTTTAAATAAAATGATTTATTCATCAGTACAGATTACTTAACCACAATTGAGTAAAACCTTCTAATTTCCTTTAGAAATAGTTTCACATATGTTAAATTCCACGTAACATAAAACATCAAACTAAGAACCCATGCCTATAAAATTTTTCTGTATTTTATTAATTCTAAAAATAAGACTTTTCAATATATGTATCCTTCTCTCCAAATGAAAATATGCTTGCAGGAAAGCATTTCAATTGGTTAGAAATATGTGATATTGATAATTAGATGGGTGAAGCAAGTATCTTTATTTTGGCATTCTTAGTGTCAGTCAAAAAATCAGAAATTCTTCCAGATATGTGGAATTTATCTGGGATTTAGAAGTGAGAATTAAAACATTAGATGCACAGCTATGTCACGCCACAAATGCATCTGAAGAGGGGAGAGTAAAGGGAAACTTTCATTGGCAAAAAGTGAAGTTCACATAAACTGCTTGGAATCAGAGTTCATTGGTTTCACAGAGTCAGTGACAGAGTTTGTGTCAGTTCATTGGTGGAGATGCCATTACTGGGTAGGTGTTCTTTCAAGTCATCTGGGGTTACTTTAGAAAGTCCTTGAGACAGTCTTTGTCTCCAACATACAAGCATGAACCCTCCCCTTTTTCTCTCCTTGCTTTGTCTGAGAAAAAAGAATTTCATCCTAGTATCTGCAAGTTTCATATTAGTGATATATACCAACTAACAAAAGAAAGAGCAATGACTAAAAACTTCTGAAATCTAACAATACATACTGGAATTTAAATATTCTTAAACTTAACTAATATGTGAATTAAGACAAGTTACCCACTTTCTCTTATTCACATCCCAAGCCACTGCATCCTCCAAGTACCTGTTAATTTCTAGTGTTTCACTGATGCTTATAAAACAGTCAATTAATGTTACTCAAACAATCTCCTTTTCCTCTCCTTTTGTAGCTTCTGATTGCCAATGTCCTCTCTATTACATTGAGATTATCTCATTATTGCCAGAGGCTGCCTATGTCTTTGTTGTTTAAGCCTCAGAGGAGTTCAGTATCCTGTTTAAAAATGGACATTTCTCCCTTTTGATCCAGACTTTGTCACATATTAACAAGCAAACAAATCAGTATAACCTGTGAACTTCCCACCCAAAACTTTGTATCATTGAGCTCTCTCTCCTTGAAGACAGCTTCTTGACAATTTGCTTATAATCTCTCTATCCACAGATCAACAATTAACACCCCACCCCCCGACACACAAAATTAAACCTAAAGGCATCATGAGTTTGGGTTCATTCGGTGTGCCGTAACGACTCAATTGTCTTCATCACTTTTTCCCATCAGTTACAGTATACATCCTGACTTGGGCATAAAGTTTTCTCTACCATGAAACAAAACTGAAAATGTTCTCCAATTGTCATGCTTCAACAGATATAACCAAAAGATTCTAAATTCCATTATGTAAAACTCTACCTGCAAACTTACACATATAGCGCTGACCTCTAAAAGATCTCTTGACCCTAGTCAATCTTTTTCATAACTCCATGAAACTAGTTAGTATAATTTCACAGTAGCTAATATAATTATTTTCATTCTACGTAAGATGAACACTTTGTTGATAGGTCAGTTTATATTTCCTCTTGATTACCCTAAATTGCCACATCAATTATTACTTAATTACAGGTACATAAAAATACATACAATTAGTATGAGTAGCAGGGGTTTTCTCACCCTCTAACTCTTTGAAACAGTACCACTAGGGAGCAAGTCACTGTCAGGTACTAGGAAGCATCTGAGAATGTATGTTGTTTTTTTGCTAATGAATTAGACTGTGATAGTCGTACAGATATTAGCAGAAACTATGAAGCTTCTGGGTCAGAAACAATGCAGTTTACTACTCATAGCTAGAGCAGTACTCAGGATTAAATATTTTGCCTTTTCCGGAAACAAAATTCATGCAGGGTAACGAAATGAGGACCAGGTATTTCCTGCACACACAGTGTGAATTGTTATAAAACACCCATGATGGAAGGCCCAATCTTCTTTGAGCTCTCTTGGCCAACTTACCTATCCTCCCATTCAGTGAAAGACAATATCTTTATTACCTTGGAATGTCATTCAAATCTGCTATAGGGAAGGAGATATTTCTATTTTTACTGTCCTAGAATGTAAGCAAATCTGTTCCAAGTAAATGAGGCATCTCTATCTTCCAACGCTATCCGTTTGTAAGAACAGTCTTGAAAAGATAGTCTGGAAGACATTCGCTGTTAATGTCTAGACATGTATATACATTAGAGACACATGGATGTCAATCATTTCTTTAAAATAATATGAAATTACCTCCATTTTTTGTATCACTTTGTTTTCTTTGAGTGTTGCCCATAACAAATAATCCTAAAAGAGGGAGATTTTTCAAAAAAATGTTTATTATTGCTCATGGTTCTGTGGATTGTTTGGGCTGACCTAGGCAATTCTGCTACGTATGCTGTTGGCTGGAATTGTTCATGTAGCCGAATCTAGCAAAAACTCTCCTGTTCTTGGAACATTCAAGGCGGTTTTGCTTATATGTCTAACATCTCAGCTTGTTAGGGCTTGGTCTCTAGCAGGAGAATGAGATGGCTTATATAGTATACAAGCCCTGTGGAACAAATGTGAAAGCTGCAAGGTTCTTAAAACCTAAGTCTGTAACTAACTTCCAAAATTCCCATGATGAAAATGCATTTAAAGTCTAGTTCAGATTCAAAGCATGGGGACATCAATTCTACCTCTTGATGATGTATAAGGATGGGAAGATTTGTTGGTGGCCATATTTTCTGACAATCTAGCATACTTGTCATTATGTGCTATTTTGTGTAAGTGTGCAATTTGTACCCTTATTAATGCATTCACATTAGTGATAGATGAAGTAAATGGTAAGCAGAAAATAATAAGGATGTTCTGGGATTTTTAAAAATACAATATTGACTTTTTGACAGCTTGGCCTCAAATGTTTTAAAACAGATATATGGGAGTTTATAATTTTCATATTAAAAGAGTGATTATTAATGATTGACATTTTCCTAAATTGGACTTACACTGTGTTACTCATATTAGAATGAAGTGCTCTGCTAAATTATTAAAGTAAACTTTATTATACAGATCATTTGTCTCATTTTTACTAAAAAGAAATAAGTAAAATAACCTTTATTTAAGTAGTCAGAATTGACCAAAAATGTTTCGTCATTACTATTTTAAAATCAGGTAGCTTCACCTCAATTTGTAAATTTCAGTTGAATTTTCATTACATAAATTAAATACGTTTAGTAAACCCATTCCATCAACATTAAGTAATTCTACTTCTTACTCTGAATATATCCTGTATCTGTGGTTCCCAAACTGTGTGTTGAGTGTACCACAGTGAACTTTTAGGGGTGCAATAAGACATTTTGTATTTTCAAATGAAACACAGAAATACTCAACATCTGTCATATATTATACAAAATATTAACTCAAGGTAACTAAAAGTTTCAATGTTAGATAATTCTGTATTCCTTTTAATTATATCACATCTCTACAAAGCTGGAGTTTTGGCACTTACTATCACAGAATGCAAGTGTTACCAGAAAGGGGTCCTAATTCATTAAGACCCCAAGAGAGAGTTCTTAGATCTCATGCAAGAAATAATTTGGGACAAGGCCACAGAAGAAAGTAAAAGCAAGTTTATTAAGAAAATAAAATAATAAAAGGGTGGCTACTTCATAGGCAGAGTAGCAGCATAGGCCGCTTGACTGAATATACATATAGTTATTTATTGATTATATGCTAAACAAGGGGTGGATTATTCATGAGTTTTCCAGGAAAGGGATGCGGATTTCTCAGAACTGATGGTTCCTCCTCTTCTCAGACCATATAGGGTAACTCCCAGACATTGCAATGGCGTTTGTAAACTATCATGGCACTGGTGAGAGTGTGTTTTAGCATGTTAATGTATTATAATCAGCATATAATGAGCAGTGAGGCCAACCAGAGGTCACTTTCATTGCCCTCCTAATTTTGGCACATTTTGTCTGGCTTCTTTACTGCATCCTGTTTTATCAGCAGAGTCTTCTGATTCTGTCTTCTGCAAGAATCTATATTATTATCTTTAAAGCAAAGCTTATTCTTAGACTAAGAATATTTTGCTCTTAAGATATCATCAGGACATTCCCTGGCTCTATTAAGTCCCGGGTCTGTTCAGTAAACATTATTAACCTATTTCCTTAACTGTGAATATCCTGTTGACTAAGAATGCCCATCCTCCTAGGAATACAGCCCAGTAGGTCTCAGCCTCATTTTACCAAGCACCTGTTCAAGATGGATTTGCTCTTGTTCAAATGTCTCCGACGCAAGTACTGTGGAAAGTCAATGTGCACTATGAACATTACAATTATAACAAATTATTGGCTTTCAATTTGGTGTTCAGGCAAATAAAATAATCATCTTTTATTCATTTTCTCTCATATTATCTAACGTGGTCATTTTAATCATTCAGAAATAATAAAGATATTTTCTTTAGGATATTTATGATAAATTAGGTAAATTTTTAAAATAATCTGAATGATAGTCTGTCAGATGTTTTATTATTCTGGTCTAATGTGACAGGTTACAATTCAACCATTCGACCATTACACTTCAGTTAGGCAAACAATAAGTAATTTATAACTTAATTCCTCTTCCTTGAGTCCTCCTCCCCTTTGGGTGTCCATATGTTGGTGAATGTTTGTGTGTGTGGGTGGAGAGCGGCACACCAAGAACCACATGTTAAACTTGCCAGTCAATGGAATGTCAGATTCCCATTAGTCTTTGTTACGGATTATCTCATCTATTCTATTTCCAGACTGGCTTTTAATGAGATATACAGATTCCATTTGGCTTAATAGGGAACACCATGCAGGAATCTGCTGCTGCAGTAATACAAATTTCTTTTACACCCTGACTTCTGTGTCCTGATACCAGCCTACCAGCTCTCCTCTCACATCCAAGATCATTCAAGTCCCCCAGTGAAAAGGAGGATGACATATTAATCAAAATATCTGCCTCTCCTGTCACCATTGAGTCAACGTTCCACACACAATGCTCCACACCTTTTTGAACAGGAAAAACTATGAGAAAGGGGCTTCTTCCAGAGTTCGAAATAGAGATGGTAGAAAAACACCCTTGCCCTTAGAATTCCATTCAGTCTCCTTAGTACATTCTTCTACATGACCTGAGGACACAGAAGCAAGTCAGGGCACATTTGTCTAGGCATCTACTTCCTTTCCAGATTTTTTTTTTTTTTGGTTGTCAATCTTTTTGGTCCACTCTTTTTTCCCATGTGTTATATCTTCCCTGTTTTTGATGTAGAATTTTCTTCACCCCATTTCCGGGAGTTAAATGGCACAATGGATATTACAAAAGAATATTTACAAAAACATGAAAATCAAATCAAATTGATATTTCTTTATTGGAGCTCAAGTGTAGGAAATTGAGTGAAAATCCTTAGATGATATCATATTCTCATTTCAATTTAATATTGTAAGACACTGTTAAAATGGAAATTGTTCTAACTGCTTTGGATTGAGGCATCAGAAGACCAAGATATATCAATATTTGGGTAAGTATCTCCATATCCAAAATGAGATGGTAATTAATGTATGCAAGACTCGTAGGAAGATATGTATAAACCTGTTTAGAGAGGCAGAGTCACCATAAGCCTTCAGAGTATAAATAAGTTTGGGGTTATTGGGAAAGAAGAGATGATCTCTTTGGAAAATTTTAGAATTTGGTAGCATTTTCTTAAATCTACGTGGAGATGACAAATATGTTATTTCTTCTCATTTATAGTGAGAAGGGCTTCCAGGAGACCACTCAGAACTTAACCTGTGCCTCTTGATTCTGAGTGTTGCACTTAGGCTAGACCCAAACCAGGAAAGCTACAAATTAAAGACTGTAGGCTAGGTCTCTGATGACAGTCTAGTCTAGGGAACTAGACTTTGTGAAGAATGACTAACTCCTGTAAATTTTTTGGGCAAAGGATGACCAATTGTTGGTCATGAACAAGATGTATGCCAAGAGGGAAATGGCAAGTACAGAGCCATTATAGGAAGTTTGTTTGTTTATTTGTTTGTTTTCCCCCAAAACCTTCCTGCAGGCATAAGACTGGAAGTGACCTGTTAGGAATTGCTAAGTGATAGCACCTGAAGTAGACGCACAACCACAGATCCATATCAATAATCCTCATGCATGGCCAATCTACCAGTTGATTATTCTGGAAAGAGAATATTCTCTATCATCTGAAAGAATCAAGCAGAAAATGTGAAGGGGCTGATAGCAGCTGACCAGGCAACCTGTACTTTCATCAACTCTGTAGCTCTTCATGGCTTCTCTATTGAATTGTGTCGTCCACACACACCTCTCACCCTTGGCTATAGCTGCTAATTTCTCTATTGTGGAAAAATGGGTATGAAATAGGTGTCCTGGATGGGCATGGTGGCTTACGCCTGTAATCCCAGCAGTTTGGGAGGCCAAGGCGGGCAGGTCACCTGAGATCAGGAGTTCGGGACCAGCCTGGCCAACATGGCAAACCCCCGTCTCTACTAAAAATGCAAAAATTAGCCAGGCATGGTGGCACACACCCGTAATCTCAGCTGCTTGGGAGGCTGAGACAGGAGAATCACTTGAACCCAGGAGGCGGAGGTTGCAGTGAGCTGAGATCATGCCTACTGTACTCCAGCCGGAGCCACAGGGCAAGACTCCATCTCAAACAAAACAAAACAAAACAAAACAAACAGAATAGTTCTCCTAAGTAAAAATCGAATGAAGCCAGAGTGCCATTTAAAAACTTTTGCTCAACTTAGTCTGCTATACCCAGATATTTTCTATTACAAGCTGTCTTCACCTGGACATATATCAAAGTATGGAAGCTTTGTTTGCCCAGGCATTGTCAGAATTTTGTATTAGTTTATAAGATTTATAAGATCCAAACTTATGCCTTATTTCATGGCTTCTTAAGAGTTGACTTGGGAGCGGAAAGCCTTCCATCATTAAAATTCCTTTCACTTATATTTATTTTTCAAAGTTTACCATGCACATTTCATGGCATGATACATTATGTGTGTTTTTATTTATTTTAGCTCTGGGGAAAAAAATAAAGAGGCATCTGCAGTTACACATTTGGCCTTGCTGTTCAGAGGAAGCAGAGTATATGAAAATCTTTAATCTTCAATGTGTACAGCTCATAGTTTCCTACCCAAATGTTGACTAATGAGGACTGAAACTGCCAGAATCCCACATATATTGTCTCTTTTTTCAACAAACACGCTCTCTCCTGCAAACACACACACAATCAGTGAGCCCTTTTATGACTAATTTTTCTGGAAGCTTCAGCATAAATGTCACTTCTATTTGGAGTCTTGCTTAAATTTTCAAATTCAGTTAGGTCCCCATATTACAAAAAAATTATCATCATTCATAATTGTTATTAACCAACTATATTATATATGTATATATCTTTCCTATAGCTATTCTGATTACAGTACAATCTAGAAGCTCTGGACTCTTTTTTCTTGTTGTCTGTATACAGCATCCAGTGTTTTGACAATGAATAAGTTCTCAGATTTTTTAATAAAGTGACGAATGAATTTATGATTGTCATTTAAATAAACTATAAAAAGAAGAGTAGTGAATATCAAAATCCGGCTTTCAAAAAATCAAAAATCAAAATTCAAAATGATGCCAAAGGTAAAGGGTTAGAGATGGATAGATATATAGGCAGGAGTGTGTGTGTGTGTGTAGGTGTGTGTGTAGTCATTTAATGGTGGGGCAGCAGTGAGTTGTTTCACAATGAATGATTTTTAAACTGACTTTGAAACAAAACTACAAATTTTTGTTGTGTTACTAATTCTTAGATATTTATTTAGGTTTATTTGTCATTCCTATTTGCAATAGCAACATAGATCAAAGATAATGTTAAATTATAGATCACTTAGCTTACCAAGAAGTACATGTTTTTTAAACAGAGAAGGCTTTAAATATTGTTGCCTTATGGGCAAATTCATTCAAGTGAAGAAATAAGCCTCTAGGACAGCATTACTTAGAATTACTCAGATTTATCTACGTGAGGTTTTGGGATAAAACTCCACATTAAGTGAAGGAACAGATGGACAAGTGTTATATTTTTGGCAACCTGTTTTTCATTGTATAAACTAAATTGACTGTTTTGCATATGCGTGGGGCAGAGTACTAAGTATGTCTTTGATCTTTCTGATTACTGCAAATAATGCACGTCTGTTACACAGATGCCTTTTAAAGGACATATAAAAACAGTTGGCATTTATCCAACCATTTTGTTGCTTTGATAATGATTTCTAGACATGTTAAAGGTTATAAATGAGAAAGTTAGTCAACATTTAGTTGGTCAGAAGTTACTCAAAAAATTAAATAATTAACTAATTTTGATACAATTATAATAGTATACTTTAGTGTATGTTTAACCCCAAAGGAATATGATTACATGTTTTGTGCAACCTTGTACATGATTAAAATGATCTACAAAGCAACTCCAGTTTGAGCTTATTTTTATACATAGGAACATTTTGAAATTGAAGATACAGAAAGAAACTGAAAAATGTTTCAAAAACAAGAGCCACAAAAAGAGTGCACTAAATTAAACAGAAAGCCGTTAAAAACCAAATGCCTTCTATGATTACAAAAATTATGTTAAAAAAACTAGAATATATGTGATTATCTATGAATGTAATTATAAAGTTTTAATGGGCCGGGCACAGTGGCTCATGCCCATAATCCCAGCACTTTGGGAGGCTGAGGTGGGCAGATCATGAGCTCAGGAGATCGAGACCATCTTGGCCAACATGGTGAAACTCTGTCTCTACTAAAATATAAAAATTAGCCAGGCATGGAGGCGCGTGCATGTAATCCCAGCTACTTGGGAGGCGAAGGCAGGAGAATCACTTGAACCCAGGAAGCGGACGTTGCCCAGTGAGCTGAGATCACTCCACTGCACTCCAGCCTGGTGACAGGGCAAGACTTTGTCTCAAAAAGAGAAAAAGAATCATTTTTAAATGACATGAATAAATAGAAACACATGCTATATCCCAGTGTGGGAAGACAGGCTATAAGAATGCTTATATTCTCCAATGAATTTATAATACTAAATTTATTACCATCACAAATATTAGCTGACAATTTGATGAAAATATCTCTCTAGACGAGAAAAGTGCATGTGCCTAGCTACATTTAATGACAACTAAAACGGGAAGTTGTTCTTTTCAAATAACAAAAACACATGTGCAAGAATGTAAACTTTGGCACTGACAATTGAAACTTATCTTCAAACATGTATTAATCAACTCAAAAGGGCACCTGACAACTTCAGTATCTCTCGAAAGCCACAAGCAACATGCACGGACAAATATTTATTTAGGCGTCCACTTCATGTGGAACACATGTGGGACATAGTTACATGAAAGAGTTCTCTTGAAGACTTATGACCTCTACCAGATCACATCAGGAGAACAGTGTTTCTGGTACTTTCTGTATTATTACCTTATTTGGACTTATTTGGAAAAGTTAAGAAACGGGTTGAGAAGGGAGCAGAAGTCTGTGATCTTTCTAACTTATTTGTTTTATCCTTTTCTTCCTCTTTCTCTTACTTCTTCACATCAAAGGTGAGGCTTTCCATAAGCTTTCCTTTTCTGGAAGGGGCTTTTATTTAATCATACTCTTTTTCAGTTTTAGGTGAAATGGGAACATTTCACATTTTATCAAAAGAAAACCTACATCATGCTCATAAATTAAGAAAAATATAAAATACTAACGCCACTGTAATTTAAAAACAAATTGTAGACAGAGACAAATACAATAAAGAAATGATACTAGTGGTAACTTCTAGTTTGTACCAATATCCAGTTAATTCAGAGCTCCAATATAATGAAGTGGACATGACATACATCACTTCTAGGTCTAGCCCTAGAACGGTTTGTCAATTCTTCAGGCTCTCTCTCTCGTTTTCTCTGTCTCCATAACTAGAATAACTTAACAGCCCTAGAAGCTGTGAGCACCACAAATGTAAAGAGGCAGGACTCTAATTACTGCTTGGAGCAAAGTCACACAAGGGATTAGTGGCCAGAAACAACCGCATTGGAGTCTGTGCAAGCCAGAGATTCATTTTTATTGTATGAAGCTAAGATAAACTGAATTATAAAAATTCATTGCAATCCATATGAGGTTTAAAAAAAGTAGAAATAAAAACGGGGAGCCAACGATAAAAGTTTAAGCTTTCATTGTGTAAATCATTAAACTTGATATTCATATAAATAATAAGTTAATTCCATTGCTAAATTAACTTTACTGGATTGCAAAGCACTTTATGACTTTTCCTGGATTTATTAATTTAACCTTAATTTTCTTTGTTTCCTGTGATTAAAAACACATAATTTTCCAAATGTTTTATTCATTTTCTATTTTCTCTTATCATAAACAGTAGAGAAGATTAATTGATACCTACATAATGTTACTACAATAAGTATAATTTTAGTAAATACCTTATTAAAAACACAAAAGATTCTTTGCAAATACAAAATAATGATATATTCCTTTGAGTGGCTATGCTCTGCTTTTACCTTGGGAACAAAATGTTGCTAATATAATGTTTTATTTAGATCATTTATGATGTGACTTTTTGTATTTGTGGTTTGTATTATTTGTTGTTATGAAATAGTGTTCAATACTAAATTTAGAGCTGTAAATTTACTAATAAAGATATTGAAAAAAAGATACATTTAGTCATAGTTTATCCTATCCTGAAAATCTATGAAATTTAAAGTATTTTTTAAATAATTTTCAATCATATAATAGAAAAAAGTGTTAGCATTCCAGTGACAATTAACAGGCCATGTATTGACCTGAAACAGCTTTATGTAATAGACTGATTTTGGAAGGGTAAATTTATTATATAAATTATTCACCGTAAATTAACTTTTAACAGTTTTTTATACATTTCAAAATAATAAAATGTTTTCTTAAATATAATTTAGGATTCACAATTTTCAAAGACAGGGAAAAAGATTATAAACATTTTAATGAGGTTTAGCCTTTTAAATGAATAAAAGTATCATATCATTTATATAGGCACATGCTTAAATGATCTTCACTAGTATTTGCCAACAGCAGAGGGAGATATTGAACTATAAATTACGATTTTACCATGCACATCTTTTGCAGAATGATTTATAGCCAGTTAGACGTTTGATTTTGAACTTGCTTTTCTTGAAAAAAACACCTTTCTTACAAATATTTTATGAAGATATTTTTCTCTTGAGGTATGTTTAACAACCCACAACCAATAGTGTTTTTAAATTCGAAAATTAATGGATTTACATTATGCTAATATATCACTTGATATTTTACTTAACGTCTAACTTTTAAATGTCAAGTAACTCAAAACTAATGCATTTTATGTTTCATTAAAACTGACTAGGGCAGTAAAGCATGATCTTTTACACTCAGCGAGACCTGAATGGATGCCTCTGTTCTGTAATTTACTAGCTGTGTGGCCCTCAGCAAGTTATTTTTCTTTTCTAATTTTCACTCTTTTTACCTGTAAAATAAGGATCATAATAATATATCATTTAAAGCATTGTTGTGAAGATTCTCTCTCTCTCTATATATATATATATGTATATGTAGTGTTTACCAAAGTAATTTTCCATTAAATATGGTCAATATACATTAATTAATATTCTTGATATGATTACTATTTTTAGAATTCAAGAAATAATTATTAGTGAATGCATAAAAATATATATAAATATATATATTTAATAAATATATAAATCTCCAATTATAAATCATATACAACTAAATTATGTAAGATAATATTGATATACACATACTTTGTAATGCTTTGTGTCCTAGAGTAAAATACATGACACAATTTATAACATTAAACATGCAATTAAATTTTGTCTGGTACATGGTAATCATCCTAATCTTACTTGTAATATAAAATTTCCTTTTCGTGTTTTTGATTTTATTATAAGAACTGATTATTTATTTTAAAATATTAATGTCATCAGAACACAGGCCATCTCAATTATATAATATTTTTTAAATGAGATTAAAGAAATGAAATGTGAGGAATAAGACAACATTGATACAAAGTAGATATAATCTTGGAAGACTGTTATTTAGTAACTTCAAATGAAAGTATAAGATCAAATTTAATTGCATTGAAATTAGGAGGAACTGTGGATTTCTTTGGGTTTCATAGCATTCGATGATTGCTATATCTTCCATTTCAATCCAACATTATTCTATGCAGGATAATTAAATCTAGCTCTTGTTAAATTATGTCACCTCATTTTCTGGTTCATTTTATACTGCTGTATAATGTAAGGTATGTTTCCACTAAGCTTTATTATGCAAAACTGTTTTCCACTTAGCAGGTCCTACAGCTGAGGTTTCTACCATTTAATTTAACTTTTGGGGTTACATAAGAATCAATCACCGGGTGTGGTGGCTCATGCCTGTAATCCCAGCACTTTGGGAGGCCGAGGCAGGCGGATCACGAGGTCAGGAGATCAAGACCATCCTGGCTAACACGGTGAAACCCCATCTCTACTAAAAATACAAAAATTAGCCGGGCATGGTGGTGGGCGCCTGTAATCTCAGCTACTTGGGAAGCTGAGGCAGGAGAATCGCTTGAACCTGGGAGGCGGAGGTTGAAGTGAGCCGAGGTCGTGCCATTGCACTCCAGCCTGGGCATCAAAGTGAGACTCCGCCAAAAAAAAAAAAAAAAAAAAGAATCAATCATAGTTCCTGGTAGATGCTAGATTTGAAATAGATCTATAAGTACAGATAAGACTTCGACAGGTAAGATATGCAACAAGTAATATAAATTTCAGGCAAAAGGAACAGTTTAAACAAAGGCAGTTTGAGTAACGGAGGAATAGAAAGGACATTATCTCTATACAAGGAATATATAATAATTTAATGATTCCTCAAGGATATAGAACCAGAAATACCATTTGACAGAGCAATCTCATTACTGGATATATACCCAAAGGATTATAAATCATTCTACTATAAAGACACATGCACACATATGTTTATTGCAGCACTATTTACCATAGCAAAGACTTGGAACCAACCCAAATGCTCATCAATGATAGACTGGCTAAAGAAAATGTGGCACATATACACCATGGAATACTATGCAGCCATAAAAAAGAATGAGTTCATGTCCTTTGCAGGGACATGGATGAAGCTGGAAACCATCATCCTCAGCAAACTAACACAGGAACAGAAAACCGAATACCACATGTTCTCACTCCTAAGTGTAAGCTGAATAATGAGAACACATGGACACACGGAAGGGAACATCACACACCCGGCCTGTCGGGGGGTGGCAGGAAAAAGGAGGGAGAGCTTTAGGACAAATACCTAATGCATGCGGGGCTTAAAACCTAGATGACAGTTGATAGGTGCAGCAAACTACCATGGCACATGTATACCTAGGTAACCTGCACATTCAGCACATGTATTTTAGACTGAAAGTAAAATTTTTTAAAAAAAGAATTTAACTGAGAGTCAATTTATGGAGAATTTTGGATTTTGGACTGAATCAAACTAGTAAAAGAAAAAAGAAAAATCTGAATCAGTAAAACAGCCTAGTCATGAATTTATTTGCCAAACATTAGCAGATGATTCTGAGCTTGATAAGGACAGTTCAAGAGTGGAGAGTCAGTCTTTCAGGAGAAACCTGAGCACTTGAGAAAGATGTAGAGTTTATCTGAGACAAAGTACCATGAGAATGACGTTCTGAAAGGGGAGGTAAAGGGAATTAATACATTTTCTACAGACCTTTGAACACCAAGGTAAAATGATAAGGTTATCTTATTAAAATACGCACCGATAAAGTTTAGGCTATAAGAATTTTCTTATGTCAAATGATCACACCCAGAAGCCAAGGTTCATCATTTTAGAATCACATATGGAGAATTTTCATTAACAGCTAGAGAAGATAGGCTTATATCAAAACATTTTGGAACATCTTATTATATTTTGCAATTTATAAAAATATGAGCATTAGGCAGGTGTGCTGACACGCGCCTGTAGTCCCAGCTACTTGGGAGGCTGAGGCAGAAGAATCACTTGAACCCGAGAGGCGGAGGTTGCAGTGAGCCAAGATTGCCATTGCACTCCAGCATGGGTGACAGGGCGAGACTCCATCTCAAAAAAAAAATGGATAGATAGATAGATATGATTGATTGATTGATTGATTGATTGATTTGGACCAAGGTTTTATATATATAGAAAACCTTGGTCTAAACATAAAGCAGATGTTCTTTAGTCGAGTGATATTGTTTGGCTGTGTCCCCACCCAAATCTCATCTTGAATGGTACCCCCATAATTCTCTATTTCCTACATGTTGTGGGAGGAACCCAGTGGGAGATAATTTGAATCATGGGGGCAGTTGCCCCCCATATTGTTCTTGTGGTAGTGAACCATTCTCATGAGATCTGATGGTTTTATTAGGCGTTTCCACTTTTGCATCTTCATCATTTTTCTCTTGCTGCTGCCATGTAAGAAGTGCCTTTCACCTCCCACCATGATTTTGAGGCCTCCCCAGCCACGTGGAACTGTAAGTACAGTTAAAACTCCTTTCTTCGCAGTCTCGGGTATGTCTTCATCAGCAGCATAAAAACAAACACATACGTCAGGATATAACAAATAACCCATGACCCCATAAGTAGTATTAATAAATTTATTTCCTATGTTTTCTTTAACATTGGTCTTCTGGAAGAAGATACAGATTTGTTTCTAATAATATGCATTGTCATATGTAAGGATCAATATTTTATTTACAAACCTAATGGTAGTGTTTGACTTGTCTATTTTTATTTGAAGTGTCCCATATATTAAAACATTATCAATTTATAGTATCTGATTATAGTTAGCAAAAGATATATTTTCAAATTTATTTACTTGAAATGTTAGATTTTTTTTTGAACTTTTATTTTACTTTTATTTTCTTCACCAAGGAGATTAATCATAAACTTGGAAAAGGTAAATAGTAACAAGAGGGCCCAAATCCCTTAAGACTGGTAGTGTCCATACCCAGCAAAACAGTCCTGGATCCTGAAAGAATGTATCCATATGATTAAGGAACTAAAGTTAGTTACTGGAGAGAAGCTGTGAAGCAGGTGAAAGAAATGTGAAAACACTAAAATTAGGAAATTTGTCTCATTTTTCAAAAGGAGGAGAAACTAAAGCTTGGTGGGAGTAAAATTAAGCCTCAGAAAAGTATTCTAGATTGGTTTATTTAGGAGATTATATGTGAAATCCTATAAAAGGAAAAATGTGTTATTGAAATACATGGATTCACTAAAAATTAATTATGTAAATTATGCCAAATTTCCCTCCATTCTCTTATAAACAAGTTTGCTCTAACTACTATTTAGAGCATAGGCTGATATTTGCAAAATATAATATTTCATTGTATCCCTGTGGAAGAAACAGTTGCATAACCATAACCAAAGAAAATTGGTGGTTTAAAGTCATCCTTTTTTTTTTTTTTGCTTTCTTTTTTATTATTATTATACTTTAAGTTTTAGGGTACATGTGCACAATGTGCAGGTTAGTTACATATGTATACATGTGCCATGCTGGTGTGCTGCACCCATTAACTTGCCATTTAGCATTAGGTATATCTCCTAATGCTATCCCTCCCCTCTCCCCCCCCACCCCACAACAGTCCCCAGAGTGTGATGTTCCCCTTCCTGTGTCCATGTGTTCTCGTTGTTCAATTCCCATCTATGACTGAGAACATGTGGTGTTTGGTTTTTTGTCCTTGCGATAGTTTACCGAGAATGATGATTTCCAATTTCATCCATGTCCCTACAAAGGACATGAACTCATCATTTTTTATGGCTGCATAGTATTCCATGGTGTATATGTGCCACATTTTCTTAATCCAGTCTATCATTGTTGGACATTTGGGTTGGTTCCAAGTCTTTGCTATTGTGAATAGTGCCACAATAAAAATGCGTGTGCATGTGTCTTTATAGCAGCATGATTTATAGTCCTTTGGGTATATACCCAGTAATGGGATGGCTGGGTCAAATGGTATTTCTAGTTCTAGATCCCTGAGAAATCGCCACACTGACTTCCACAATGGTTGAACTAGTTTACAGTCCCACCAACAGTGTAAAAGTGTTCCTATTTCTCCACATCCTCTCCAGCACCTGTTGTTTCCTGACTTTTTAATGATCGCCATTCTAACTGGTGTGAGATGGTATCTCATTGTGGTTTTGCAGCCAAAAGACACATGAAAAAATGCTCATCATCACTGGCCATCAGAGAATTGAAATGTTAGATATTTGTACTATTCCTAGTTAAAAGAAATTAGACTAACTAAAAATCTAGGGCATTTATAGTGAATGTATTATGTTGATCTTATTATCTGCGGCTCTTATCATCTGTGGCTTATATTATAATGAAATCATCTACTGTTCATTTAAAATCAACTATATACATGTTTATAAAACCCGCATGTGTTTAAATGATACAAAAAGCTATTTGTTGTTCACTTTGTTCATACATATTAGGTTAAGACAGAAATAGGAATTCACTGTTTACCATTTGGATACTGTATTTAAATATTTACAGAAGTTATGGGAATGTACATTAATATAAAATACATGCCTAAACAAACTCAAATCCACCTATATAAAATGCTTGCTAAGTGAGATAAGTTGCCATGCATGTATGGTAATAAAATTAAAATATGAATCAATATATAAATAAAATATATTCTCCTCAATCTCTAAATAAACTAAACTTTGTGCACCATCAAATGTTATACCAAGCTATCAGTCTGGTTTCAACCAGAGAAGCAGAACCTCTAGCAGACATAGAGAGATTGACAGATGGATTTGTTAGAAAGATAGAGTTGTTATTACAGAATCATGACAGCTGGTGAAGCAGTCCCGTAAAGCTATTATCTCTGTGTCTAATGCTGGAGTTTGAAGTCCACAGACCAGGCAGTCAGAAAAGAAGATCACAAGGAAGCTGGAAATCATCATGAGCTTGAACCCCATGAGGACACACTGAAATCCATGTTCGTTCTTGTTGACTCTGACCTGAATAATGAGGGTGTCCTGCAGAAGCCAAGGCCTTTCATCACAGAGCCAAATAAACACACCACCTGACAAAAGTTCATTATATATTCCAATAATGTAGGATATTTTTAACTTTTAAAAATTTGTTTAGAATACAATGATCATTAATAAAATTATAGCTTTATCTTAATCAGCATTCAAAATGATGTACCAAATCAAACCCTTTCAATAAATTATCTATTAATGTGGCACTCATTCATCCTGGCATGAGGCCTTTTAGTAGAGCCAAGGGGCAGGTGAGTCTGCTGTCCTAGAGTTTCTACCAGAGACACATTCCAGATGTCAGTGCCTAATACATGATCTGAACTCAGACAACTTGTGATGCTGAGTTGATCAAAGTAGTCATATTTCTCATCACTTGCTCCAACACATCCCTTACTTTGTTGCTCTGGGCAGTGTTTACTAGTTCCATATACTCACATAGCTGCTTGGATTTTTCAAGGCCATTTGCAGAAGCACTTAAACAACTTCTAGATCACATATGCTGCCTCCAGGGATACTGATGGACCACATGTATTAATAATTTTGAGCCCCAATAAATAATTTCTTATAAAACTAATAATATTTTTATGATACTTAAATTGTATCACAACTCTTACTCAACTAACCATTATAACAAAAATTAATTCCAGCCTCCAAATATTTTCTAAGATTTTTGATATTTAATATTCCTCTGTTAAATTAATCATGCCAGAAGAAAAGGCCCATGAGTGACTGGTATTTGTGGCATTCTACTAAAATCTGTTACACCAATATATGTTTATTACAACACGTAATTGATTCTCATTATTTGCAGTAGTTATGTTTTCTAATGTCATTCATGAACACTGAATTAGTGAGTACTGAACCATTGCTCCTAGAGGAAACAGAGGACTAGGTTCCTGCCAGCCTCTGGTCACAGTACTTTCATCAACTGATCAATCCTTAAAATCCATAATCTTGTTTTATGTGTGTTTCTTTTTAAAAATATCTTGTTTATGTATATTTTTGATTCATTAACATTGAACTCATGGCCAACAGCACTACAATTTATGCCTCAATGAAGCTTTTCTAGTACGTATGTTTTTCTCCTTAAGGCACATCTTTGTATTTTTGTTTGTTTGTTCATTTGTTTTTTTGCTTAGGAATATTTGAAAGTACATTAGCACTATGCTTGTGTTACATTTTATTCAGTGAAATCACCAACAAGCAGGAAAAATGTGAAAAAGGTAGCACTAACTATACTGTGAAATTGATATGTGTTTATAATATAAGAACTGAAACAAGAAGGCAGTGTTTCTTCCTTCTTTGACCTCAGCTGAGTACTTGCACATCAGGTGACTCAAACTTTTTATTATTCTGTACTTTCAGAAATTTGCAAAGGGTGAGAATATTCATTTGGGTGTAACAAATACATTTCAGTGATTAGGCAAATTCAAAAATACAGAATCTGTGAATAGTAAGAGTTGACTATGTTATTTAATGTTTACACTCATCATAGTTATTCTTATGCTATTTGTATATGCCAGTATACACAAGACTGTCAATATCAGTCATGAAACATCAGCCTGCAAGAACTGCTGTGAAAATTAGCCATGAACTTTTCCAAATGATATATAATTGTATTCATGAAAAAAGTGGTGACAATACTATGAATTTTACGATCCCCAAAAAGAGAAACTAACAGCAATTTACCTGATTATGAGTATGGAGACAAAATATACCTGATTATTAGTGTCTGTGTATATACACACACATACATATACTATATATATATTCTTGAATGTATATAAACATATTCAAAAAACAATGAAGCATTTTATATAAGTTAGAAAATGCTATTATTGCTTATTTTATGGCTCCCAAGTATTCTTTACATTTTTGTTTCGTGCAACACATAAAAAGAATCCTAAAATCAAAGGCTCACGTTAAAACTGACTCTCTTTTCAGGGATGAGGTAATTACGAACAACTCACTTTTCCTGAATTTTAATTTCTTTATGTATAATAGTGTAAGATAAATAACATCTAAAACACTTTTAAGTATGTACCAGTGCTTAGTGTGATTACAGTAAACAATAATTTGTTGCGTATTTCAAAATAACTAAACAGTGGAACTGGAATGTTTCCAGCACGAAGAAATAATAAATTCTTGAGATGATGGACACAGCAATTACACTGATTTGATCATTTTACATCATACGCTTGTATCAAAAATATCACATGTGACTCATAAAATTGTTATTATATACCATAATAATTACAAATAACAATTTAAAAGAATCCCTAAATTTGTCTATATACAGGTACTTTTGCATTTATCAATGTTAATGTAAGGATTCTGAATTTATAGTATTGTTCTAATAATTTTCATATTATCATAAATCTACATAAATTTCTTAGCTACAAAGCTACTTTACCCATCTAGAAGAGGTACAAAAAAATCAAAATTTTTAAAAAGACTTCAGTATAAGACTAACTAGAAATCACAATTTTCATAACCTAATGATTCATGCATATATTGTTGAGAACATATTTTCTCAATCTGTACCTACATCTAACAAACTTGTACATTTGTTTTAAAGAGTTATTATATAAGTGGGTTTTTTGAAAGCAATAAGAATAGAAATTGACAGCGTGGGAGAGGAGACACTATGGTTTACGTTTATTTAGTGAAAGAATAACAACATGATCACCAGTGAGGAATTCAGGTGGTCTAACTACCATATTAGGGTAGAGTAAAATAACTAGTATTCATCATAATACCAAGAAAAATACAAAATTTAATATATTAAAAGTTTAACAAAAGACAGCAAAATTAAATCCTTGGGAGGATAAGAAGTATTAAGTTGTTACATGTGTTGTGAGAAGGGAGAGCAGGGTGATCAAGAAGAAGTGATATCATCACAGCCCTTTGTCGTGTTTGGTGAACACAGGCTCTCCTATTTCAATCCTGCCCTTGTTTGTTCTTCAGATATCGCAGGGGTCTGGTGCACACCCACCCACATTACCAATGCATGCCTACCCCTTCAGTTACTGAAACATACCTGTATCTATTGTGGAGTAGGAAGGAGATGGCACAGATGGAAGGAGTTATTTTTGTTATAAAGGAAAGATTACATATCTACTTGGAAAATCTTATAAAATATCTAGGCCTACCCTAGATAAGGAAGAGTAAGGAGCTCTGAGATGCAGAGCATGAAACATGAATCTGATTCTTAAGACTTTTGGTCTATGTATTGCACTAGAGGCTTTTTCCTCAGGCATATCTGAAGTAAACGAGTGGGAGCTTACATAAACTGACTTCCTCTTATTGTCAGTCCTTATAGCAGCTTGATTCTCATCTACAGAGATAGAAGGACAAGAAGTATAGATGACTAACATAATGTAGTCTGATAAGGAAACTGACATTTATATGCAGAACTTATCAGTCAATAAATTATAATTATCTTTCATTATATTTAAATATACATGTGTTCCTTGATTTAAGATGGAGTTACATCCTGATAAACCTACATAAGCTAAAAATATCAAGTCAGAAATGCATTTAATAAGTTTAATCTACTGAACATGCAGCATAGCCTACTTTATGCATACTCAGAACACTTAAATTAGCCTAGAGTTGGGCAAAATCATCTGGCAACATAGTCCACTATACAGCAGCGGTCCTCAACATTTTTGGCATCAGGGACAAATTGTGGAAGACAATTTTTCCATGGACCAGTGGGGGAGTGGTGATGTTTTCAGGATGATTCAAGCAAGTTACATTTATTGTGCACTTTATTTCTGCTATTGCCTTGTAATATATAATTAAATAATTGTACAACTCACCATAATGTATAGTCAGTGACAGTCCTGAGATTGTTTTCCTGCAACTAGATGGTCTCATTTGATGGTGATGGGAGACAGTGACAGGTCGTCAGGCATTAGATTCTCACAAGGAGTGTGCAACCTAGATTCCTCATATGCACAGTTCACGATAGGGTTCATGCTCCTATGAACACCTAATGCTGTGGCTGATCTAACAGGAGATGGAGCTCAGGTGGTAAAGCAAGTGGAGCAGATGTAAATACAGATGAAGCTTCCCTGGCTCACCCACCACTCACCTCCTGCTGTGCAGCCCAGTTTCTTTTTTATTTTATTTATTTATTTATTTATTTATTTATTTTTGAAACGGAGTCTCACACTGTCATCCAGGTGGAGTGCACTGGCGCAACCTCAGCTCACTGCAACCTCCACCTCCCGGGTTCAAGCGATTCTCCTGCCTCAGCCTCCAGAGTAACTGGAATTACAGGCGCCTGCCACCACGCCTGGCTAATTTTTTTGTATTTTTAATACAGACAGGATTTCACTATGTTGGCCAGGCTGGTCTCTATCTCCTGACCTCGTGATCTGCCCGCCTCGGCCTCCCAAAGTGCTGGGATTACAGGCGTAAGCCACCGCGCCCGGCCGTGCAGTCCAGTTTCTAATAGACTACAGATCGAGTCTGTGGCCAGGGGTTTGGGGCCGCTGCTATAGTGTATCAGGTGTTTACCCTCAAGATCACGGTGGCTGGCTGGGAGGTGTTGTTCACTGGCTCTGCTCAGCATAGAGAGTATCCTACTGCTTTCCACTGAATGTGTATGGCTTTCACATTATCATAAATTTGAAAAATAATAAGAACGATCCTAAGCTGGAGACCATCTGTATATGAATCCTAAATATGTGTGTAAAAATATAAATGATTCATCTTTGTGTTTTCAACTGATGCAATGGTTTGCCCACAATTGACATTAATGCTTACATATTGAATGGGATATGTTTTCAAAAAGTATTTTTATTGAAAAAGATTATCACAAGTGTTTAAAAAAATGTGTTCCTATTATGTATAGAACCAAAACCTGATATTTCTATAAATTGTATCCACTTATTAAAACCGTTGTTCTGAGTATCAGTCATCTGCAGAATAAACAAATTTAGAAGCCAGAGGGAAGTGAATCAGTGAATATAGATTCTGCCTCTTAATTTTGTGCCAATAATTACCTTACCTCTATATGCTCCAATTTTCCCATTGTAATAGTAGTTGTCCCATAGGTATCTTTTAAGGATAAAACTGTTACTATGTGTAGATTAGCTATAGTAGTTACATTCATGTGGAGTGCTCACAGGTATACATACATATGCCTTATTTTTCTTAATGTTATGAATTAAATACCTAAGGTTAAAAAAAACATGTAGGATAGTTTGATTCTGCTTAATAACTGCAGCATGTTCTCTCCCTCTCTTTTTTTTTTTAGATAAACTTTTAATTCTTTGTAAGAACATGCTGAGAAATGGTCAATGATTCCTACAAATTCAGTCTGTAATACCTTGCTTCTAATCATGTTAATATTTGGTTGTCCATTGTTTCTTAAAAATCTACTTTTAAAACACCAGAATAATAATTATGATCCGGCAGTAGAACAACTACATATATAATCTATATATTTAGAGTAAAACTTGAACAGTAGTGGCATGCTATTCCAACTCTTTCAGTAGGTAAGAATTTCTTAAAAAATCCACTAGGGGGTGGTAGAAGAGTAAAAATGCCTTGAACCAAGGAAGGTGTTAGGAATGATTCTTTTAACTCTTATTAATATTATACAAATTTTCAAGGTTGGTTTTAGATTGAAAACCCTGTTTTCATTCCTTCCTTCTTCGCCCAAATCTAGGATTCTTAAAAAGTAATTTCTACTAACATCAAAGAGTAGTCATATTTTGTGGAAGACGTGTCTCTAGATAAAGGAAGGAAGAGCAGGTAAGTGCTATTTTGAATCAATTCATTTCTTAAGAAAGACATGCTAGGTTTTAAATATGATTTTGCCATCAAATAATTATTTGAAATTGCGGAACTCCTTAAATTCAGTACGTGGGAGCTACAGAAAAAATGAGGGACTGCTAGTTAGAAATGCCTCTCTGATTTTTATTAGTCCCCCCCAAAAAACGACACAAAAAGAGTATTTTTTTCTGTAGTCAGGTGACGTCAAACTTAAAACTATTTCTGAATAAAGAAATTTGAAATCCTACTTAGTACAAATGAATATTTTA
The DNA here is from genome assembly GCF_028885625.2 of Pongo pygmaeus. Lineage (NCBI taxonomy): Eukaryota > Metazoa > Chordata > Mammalia > Primates > Hominidae > Pongo > Pongo pygmaeus. Next base: position 95,438,452 of record NC_072387.2, on the reverse strand, counting down.
TGAGAATAGAATTTGGATTTATATTGTCCAGGGAAATCTGATAGAAGATATCCACATTTTATCTGATATTTCCTCCTACAGACTATTACTAGGTCATTTCTCCTCTCTTCCTTATGAAAAATCAAGGAGAATCTGTCCATTTAAACAGGTATAACTTCATATAGCTATTTGGTTAATAGATTTTATTGGTTTTTATTATAATTTTATTAGTATTTGTGTATTTTTATTATTATATCATAATAGCTTATGTCCTATTTCAGTATATGGAAACATGAAAATTATAGCTAATGCTATCCTTATTTTCTTAAACATAAAATATACATGGTATTATTTTATAGGATACTCAAACTTCTGAAAAATGTTCTAAAGAAAAATTGTTCTAGAAGGGATAGTGGAGATTAATAGAGGTAAGATGTATACAGTAAAATAGTCAAAAAGATAATTACATTTACAAAAATATCCCTTTATCCTTATAGCCTAAATTTTTCACATAGGTATATATGTAAGAAGTGAAATGTATTTCTGTGTGTTGACTATAGACTGATTCCAAACGAAAAACTTTCTCTTGGTATCTAAGTGAATTCTTTATAGTACAAATATTTAGTTTCTAAGTTATGTAACACTAAAAATGTTATTTACCAAGATGTATTATATCTTATATTATTCTGGAATTTTTCAGTAAAATTTCTGCTAACAAAAAAGCCAATATCATTCAGTAAAACCTGTCAGTAATGATTTATTCACTATGTAGGTTAATATAATACCCACTGATGGCAGTAATAGTTCAGTAAATGTCTTTTTATGTTAATTTCATTGTTGTAAAGTCAAAATGTACAAACTTAAAAATGTACCAATTTATCTGTTGAACTATGCACTTCTATTTCTCAACAAATGTGTACCTTACCAATTACTTTCTTTATTGCATATAGATACAGTTGTAACAAAGTATTTTATTTCTGTCCAGACAAATGTAAAGTTTGGCATTTAAGTTTGCATGACAACTAATCAACCTTAGATTGTCATTGGCATTATTTAAATTCTTTATCATTTTAGATATTTCTCTTTTGATGTCTAAAAATAGCATTCATATTAAATATGTGGAATAAGCAATTAGTTTTTGAATAGCATCTTCTTGAGTATTATTTGTGCATATAAAATTAAAAAGTTATTACTTTTACTCAACTATGTGGAGATGATCTCCAGAGAGATGATCCCAAATAATAGTTAAAAAAATGTCTAGCTATGCTTGATATGGATAATCTTGGTTTTGACAGCTTTATTGTAAGTTGAAATAAATGCAATTGACTTTTTGTAAAATGGTTGTATAATTTTTTAAGATTATAGCTATTAAAATAAGTTTGCATCCCTCAATGACACAACAATTGGTGATAAGCAGAGGCAGTGATGTATGATTTTTGATTGACAATAGAAGACATCCAGGAATTTAATATGTCCTGCAGGTTGTTCACCAAGCATCTGATCTATCACACATATTTAATTATGTGGCATTTGCCTACTCTTATTATTAAGCATCTGAATATAAAATAATTTAGTTGCATAGATTGTGTTAGTACAATTACCAAACAACATTTGGAAATATACAGGGGATCAATTTATTTATTTTTAATTTTTAATCTTGATCCATAGCATTTAGTTATATGGGTGCCAAAAATCTGTCTAAATACATTCCTGAAGAACAAGGAAGTAACTATCCTAAGATTACACAACGGTGAGAACATCCCAAAAAAACAACTTATTTGACTGTTTTCCATGTGCAACACACACTATAGTGCTATGGAGAAAAAATATGAAGTAGACATAAGCCCTTCCTTACAGTGTCTCCCTACAGTCAGAATAACTCACAATCTAGAATTATTCCAATGCACCTTGTTCCCTTGCACATTGTTCATTATGCATCGTGTAAACATTTATTCACAATTTTTTTGGTTCATTTTTCAGGTATTTTTTAAGTTTGCTTAGTCCTCCATTTGAAGTGGGAATTTTTATGAAATTTTTCAATAGGATTTATATGAAGACAGACTGGTCATAGCTTAAGCTTTCAGAGGAAAGTTACTGTTTTGTTTTCTTTTAGGTTTTGCCAGGTTAAACACGGGTATTAGAGAATTCGTGTTCATTGAATTAAAACCACCAAGAGGAAGTTTTTATTACACAACTTCTCTTAGAATAAAGCACTCCCTGTATCAGTTTTATACCTTTGCTATTAGATCAAATTAAGTATGAAGGAAACATAAGACTTACATAACAAATTAAACTTTTTGTTAAAGGTACAATGCAAAAGGCAAATTTCCTAAACATCCATCCAGTTCAATGTCATCTTCATGGTGAGGCCTTCCTCCAATTCCCCAAGGTGACTTACTTAATCGCTTCTTCCTCTGTATTTCCATAGTGTTTCTTCTAGTCTTTTTATCCATTATATATCCATAAAACATTATATGTATCTTATACATTTCCTCCAGGACACACGACTTTTCATTGAGGTAAGTCATACACAATGAACATTGTGCCAAGGACCTACTCATCTGCAGATGTGTGTATATTGCAAAAGTTAGCAACATTTTCTATTCTTCATCATCTAAAAGTTAGTCTCTTAGTTTAATTGTATGTTGTTATCGGAAGTCAAGATATCCATAATAATTAAACTCTTATTCTTAGGCAACAGAAAAAGTAATGTTTAGAAAGTGTTTTGTCCTCTCCCAGTGAAACATGAAAGAACACCCTGGGTTCACAATCTGAAAATTGTGTAGCATACAATTTTGAAAGATGAAAGGCAACATTCTTCTATTATTACATTCTATGAATTGGATTTATGTAAATAAGTCAATTGTGTATTTAAGTAGACTTTACTCATTGTTCTTTTTAAATATTATTTTCTCATTTTATAAAAGTTATTACTTGTGTATACAATAAAGAGAATGAAAATATAAAATAAACATTTGAGTTAAATTTAAACTATGGAATTGCTAGTGAATTTTATTTTTTCTTATTTATTTTGCATTTTTAAAGTTTCTTAATGGCACAAAGACACTTTTCAAAAAGTATATGCAAACAAAGAAAACTTTTGTGCACAATAAGAACATAATTTTTAAATGTTTATAAAATTAGCGTATCAGGGTCTCTAGAGACTGTGTATTTATGCATTATTTATAAGTATTTGTAATATTTTATTTTAGTAGCATTATCATGAGTTTCAGTGTAATTCCCTGACACTACAAAGAAAGCAGATTCCACAATAATATGTTTCCCAATAATGTGTTTAATATTCCTTTTAAAACGATCAAATAAGTATGTAAAAAGTGAAACTGAGTTAAGATTATTTAATTTTTTTTCAAAGAGTGAAATGACTAGCTAATATTTAAAATTCCCTATAGTATTATCATCCCCCCAAAATCACCAAGTTTCATACTTTCTAACTTCAGAGTATTTAAATATGCCTCTGTCTACACCACAGATGGTACAGAGTTCTCTCCCTGCAAGCCTTTCAGATTTTTGAATTAAACTCAATCTCACACACGTCTTCACTTTACCTCTTAAATGTGACACTAAAAAAGGTGGAAAGCCACTCTGAGGTGGAATTGGTCCTATTTAGAGTGAATAAATCTCATTGTTTTACTTTTTTCTTTTCTTTTTCCAGTGCTCATTCTTGGTGTTTTCATTCTATTTGTACTGTACACATCATCTGTTCAACAAATTTCATAAAACATTCTACCACCTAGTCTTTGAGGTCATTGGCTATTAAGATGATCTCCCCGCATCCAAGAAAGCAGGGAGGGAAGGCCTTCACTTCCTATGTCGTCATGCACAATAAACTATGCTGACTGTAGGCTGTTGCTCTAAAATTAATAACAGAGATGGGTTTATGTCTTCTGACTGCTTGGTATTCTTCAATGCAATTATAATACTTTCATGTTGGCCCTTTAGAAATATACACTCTGAAAGCAGAGATATTGTTAAATGTCACAACAACACATAATTTACAGATTGTGATTAAAAATAATTAATAAAAAAAATTAGCCAGGCATGGTGGTGGGCACCCGTTATCCCAGCTACTCAGGAGGCTGAGGCAGAAGAATTGCTTGAAGCCAGGAGACGGCTTCAACAACAACACAGTGCCACTGCACTCCAGCCTGGGCAACAGAGTGAGACTCCATCTCCAAAAAAAATTATTAATAATTAGCCTCTAATCCTAGCACTTTGGGAGGCCAAGATGGGAGGCTCACTTGAGGCCAGGAGTTTGAGAACAGCCTGGGAAACATGGTAAGACCCCCATGTCTATAAAAAATAAAAGAATCAGCTGGGCATGGTAGTGCATGCCCCAAGTCCCAGGTACTTATGAGGCTGAGATGGGAGGGTTTCTTGAGCCTAGGAGTTGGAGGTTACTGTGAGCTACGATTGCACTGTACTCCAGCCTGGATAACAGAGTAAGACCCTGTCTCTATATATAATAACAAAAATAATAATACATAATAATAATATGAAGTTACTGGGGAGCAGGCATAGATTAGGTGGGGAGATAAATAAAATTCATTGTTTATTATAATCATGTGATGAATTTATTACTAAAACTACACTAAGAAAGTACTTTCCCATTGACTACTTGGAAATTAAAAATATTGTTAAAATAAATGTTGTTCAATAATCATTAGCACATATCCTGCCATAATAAACATTTTGGAAAGAATGGCTACATTACTGATTTGATATAATGACTGAAGAGTTACAGTGAAAAAAACCTAGAGAACAGCAGACTTGTCTACATTCTCTTCAGATGTGCTAGTGTATATTTTAACTAAGTTTGAGATAATGCTGAGTAATTCATTATCAACATTACCACTTTAAATTAAAAGTTATAGATTGCTCCTCAAACAATTATTTTTCTAGTTTCCTATTCCCAATGAAAACTTATAGAACAAGTGAATAATTTTTTTAAAAAGTGTTTTTAATCAATATTTCTCTCCCTTACCATTGTGGGGAATTGACCAGTAATTACTGCAACTGACCAGTAATTTATGCACTAAAAACACAAGATTCATTATTTAGTAAAGGAATTCATGATAAAAATCTTCAAATTTCTGCTATGTGTATATGATTGATAAAATAGATATATGATCAAATTGAAGGACATGAGAGAAATATGTGTCAATCTACAAAGAAATTACTTTCATTTGTCCACATGTAGACTTGAAAAGTTTTGCTCCACATACTATGCTACTAGAATATTTCTCCTATGCATTTGACTGCAAAACCTAAAGGAATGCACGTGGAAAATTAGGACTACAGAGTTGAGAGGGAAATTATTCTTGCCCCTTCGTTTTTTAATTGATTAGAATTCTAACTATCTATCTAAATCATTACCTTGATTTAAGTTAATTTGGCTAGCAGCTAGCAGGAAATTGTGCCAAACACTAATTATTTATATTTAATTTCACTTATACTCTTCATTCTCTTATTTTTTTATTTTTACTGTATTTTCCAACCCCCTCCTCTGTATCATCATCTGTTTTCCATGTTAAAGCACAAAATGTCATTAAAATAAATGAGAAACTTAATTACTGGGAAATATAAGGGAAAGTGAGAATATTGAAAATTCCCACAGAGCCCTTATATTTTTGGAAAAAATATACCACCCTGAGACAATAAAACTATATGAATCTGAGTGTATATCATTAAATAATAATATGATATTCTTCTATTTTGATGACTTAAGCTATATCAACTCTCCTTTTTAAAAATAGCACTTTCTGAAATGACACCTACTATTACATAGAAAGCCTCTAGAATCTGTGTTTATTCTAAACAGAATAAACAAATAAAAGACAGCATCTAGTATATGCACTTTGGATGTGAAAAAGTTCAGGAAGGTAGGTAAGAAGAATAATTTTTTCAACCACAGGCTTTTTGAGAAATAACGAATCCAACAAGAGTAATAATAGTGATGATTCAGAAACTTTTAAGAGCTGAAGAAACACGCAATTTTTAAGATATAACCTATTAAGAATAAATTCTCTCTGAGCTAGCACTATACAAATCAGGTTATTGTAATATCTACATATTTCACTTGTTTCATTTTATCTGTAAAGATACAATGTTATATTTTTGAAAGTGATAAACAGAACTTGATCAATGATAATTATTTTGTGTTTAAAGATTTTTAAATATATTTTAAAATAATTATGCTTTTCTTCTAAATAAATATATTAAAATAACTGAAAGATCTTCATTTCTAAGTTTAATTATTAAATATTAGCTCTAGGGAAAGAAATAATGAAGTAAAAACTTAGAGTCCCTAACATAAGGCTTTAAAAAAGTTAAATGGTGAATACAAAAATACAAATATTGCAGGGAAGCAGTTCATGTTAACATTTTACAATCTAGTTAGTGCACAATTTCAACTATAAATACCAGATTTAAAAAAAAAAAGAAGAAAAAAAGAGGCAACTACTCTATAGGCAGCATTCTTGTGTTTCCTGCACACATGTGTGCAAACACTACAGAACAGTGTTAGTTGAGAATTTAACATAATGTATTATTTAGCTTGCTACAACACAATGTACTATTAAGCATTTAAAACGACGTGTTATTATTTCCATCAAAATTCATTTGCTCTATATTTGGTATTGAAAGGGAGTGGAAAGACCATTTGCAGAAAGAGGAGGAGTTGAGCAGTCCCAAGGTGGAGCTGTCTCTTGTGTTATATGACACTGGCAGATTAAAACGCTCTGATAGGGAAGGGCTTAAAGGCTGAGTCAAAAGCCAAGAAGTCTCTTTATTTACGCCTACCTCCCAGCCCTTGGCAATCTGACTAATAACAAACTGAGCTAACAAGAAATACTAGAAAAGGAGGAAGGAGAACATTGCTGCAGCTTGGATCTACAACCTAAGAAAGCAAGAGTGATCAATCCCAGCTCTGTTAAACATCTTGTTTACTTACTGCATTCAGCAGCTTGCAAATGGTTAACTATATGCAAAAAAGTCAGCATAGCTGTGAAGTATGCCGTGAATTTTAATTGAGGGAAAAAGAGACAATTGCTTCAGGATGCTCTAGTATGCACTCTGCTTGAAATATTTTCAATGAAATGCTCAGTATTCTATCTTTGACCAGAGGTTTTAACTTTATGAAGCTATGGGACTTGACAAAAAGTGATATTTGAGAAGAAAGTACGCAGTGGTTGGTATTTTCTTTTTTAATAAAGGAATTGAATTACTTTGAACACCTCTTCCAGCTGTGCATTACAGATAACGTCAGGAAGAGTCTCTGCTTTACAGGTAAGATGAATGTTTCCAGGCTTTTCTTATACTTATTTTTGCATTATAGTAAAGTGATTGAATTTGTATGTTTGCTTCCTTTAAATAAACAACTTTGCATTAAGGGATACTCAATTTCATTCTTGCTTACTGGCACAACTAACACTGTAGCAGATGCCTGTATTCTCTGAGCAGCAGACATTTAGTCTAACAGCTGGCTACAGAGAAGAACAAATATAATATTCCACTATTTCTTTTACAACATGCAGTTTGTTGTTAGAAACTAAATATGTGTGCTTTCTGAAGGAAGGATCACTTCCAAATGCGAATGTTAAATTGCAAATATAAGCAGAATATTGAATAATCTTTGCATTTTGTATGCTACTTATTTTCTGACTTGAAAATATGTATTCTCAGAAAATATGTCAATGAGTATCTTTTGACCTCTTTACCACTGTATCAGATATTGTCAGTAGAGAACCACTTTTCACATCTGTGTGTGTTTCTGAAAAGATTAGAAACTGTTTCCTAGCACATTTTGAAGAGCATAAAATTCATATAGGATTTAAAAAATAACAAGAGTTTATCACTGAAAAATTATTTACTATTTTCTCTGATGCTATACCTGGTGAAATAAATCTTACTGTTTCTTGGTAATTTATGAATAAGTACTTTTAGTGATTGTGGAAGCTAATCCACAAGTTGAAGACTCCAACTACAAGCTGCTTGTTTATAAACTCAGCTCACAAAGCTGTTTAAAATCAAATTATTTACCTATAGAAAAATAAAGTCTTCTAACTTTCCCTTTACACAGACACAGTATGTTGTTTTGTTTCTTCAGTTGCCTTTTGCCTTTCAGGAACTTTGTACTATATGTGTTTTCAATAAAACACTATGTTTTCAGGGAATGCAAGTTTACTTTCAGCATTGTTGATTGGGTTCTGGTATGTTTTACCTGATTGTGAATTTTAATTTGATTCAGTTACTGTTCATATTTCAAACAACAAAAATGAAAACTGATTACTATTTTGAAAAGTTGAATAGTCATAAGATGTGCTGTTTATATTTCAATTTAGTTTATATAAATTTAAAGTATAATATTTAAAGGAAGGAAATAAAATTAGATCTCATTAGAGCTATAAATGTTTACCTTGCATAACTGTCATTTAAAGGGCAAAACCTTTCTATGAATTGCTGTTTCAGATGCATTTCTTACATGTTTCAGGATTAGAATACATGACATTATTCTGAACCATCCTTTTTTTCTTTTACCAAATTTGAAATATCATCAAAAAGTTTAATATGGCACAGTTTGTTTCAGATTTCATTGTTTGTGACTTTAAGCCTTATAATAAAGGAGACCAGCTGCTTAATTATGTGATGACATTCAGCGCCCTAAAGACTGTTTCAAGACCTCATTAGGAAGTCATTTGCTAGAAGTTTATATGAAGCATTGTTTATTCTTTTACAACAGCCTGAAATGTGTGTTAAAGATTAATCTTGCTTCTTTAGTTTTTATCGTTTCCACCTCATCTATAACGTAATAAAAAAGCAGTAAGCAATATACTGCTTCTAGAAATTCAATATTAAATATAATGATTTAAGTGAAATTTGAATGGTCACACTTAAGTGTATGTATCTGATACTATTACGCTTATACAAACTACCCTAGATTGAATAGTTAAAAGAGTTCTTATAGGTACTGTACTTTATTACATGATCAAAGACATATTTTCCTCAAGGTTTTCAAAATGAACAATAAAATTAGTGTATATATATATGTATATATATAAAGCCAAAACCGAAGCAAGTTAAAACACAGACACAGTTATTAGATGTTATTGTGTGACACCCAGTTCAACAATATAAAGAAGACAATGCATGCTACATGCGTACATGCATATACACATACACATATGCACACGTACATTCTTTTATCATTTTTTACATTCCCTACAGTTCTCTATGCTTACAGCTAATAACTATGTATTTGTCTTATACTATAATCCTCCAGCCTTAAATGTATGTACTGTAAGGTTAAAAAAAAATTTCAAATATGTAACTTTCCATCATAGTGAAGTATCAGTGCTCTAAGGCAGCATCTCTCTCATCTGTTAAAATGCAGGTTATTCATCAGATGTGAGCACAAATTTTATGATATAATATTTTAAATTCCCCTTGACCTAAATTTTATATTTTGACCACAATGCAAGTTAAAAGTCAGCCAGACTTGCCTGTCTGAGTATTAGGAAAAAAGAAAAAGAAAAGAACAATGTAAATGCAGCAAGGTACCCATATTTTCATGGTAATCAGTCATTTGCTTTTTGGAGAAAAACCTATTATTTTGAAAATGTCAGCTTCATCTCCTCCCCAGTTCTGCCCACTAAAGTCCCTTGCTATTGCGTTTTATTTTACAGAATCGGATTTCATCACATGACAACATGAAGCTGTGGATTCATCTCTTTTATTCATCTCTCCTTGCCTGTATATCTTTACACTCCCAAACTCCAGTGTTCTCATCCAGAGGCGCTTGTGATTCTCTTTGCAATTGTGAGGAAAAAGATGGCACAATGCTAATAAATTGTGAAGCAAAAGGTATCAAGATGGTATCTGAAATAAGTGTGCCACCATCACGACCTTTCCAACTAAGCTTATTAAATAATGGCTTGACAGTGCTTCACACAAATGACTTTTCTGGGCTTACCAATGCTATTTCAATACACCTTGGATTTAACAATATTGCAGATATTGAGATAGGTGCATTTAATGGCCTTGGTCTCCTGAAACAACTTCATATCAATCACAATTCTTTAGAAATTCTTAAAGAGGATACTTTCCATGGACTGGAAAACCTGGAATTCCTGCAAGCAGATAACAATTTCATCACAGTGATTGAACCAAGTGCCTTTAGCAAGCTCAACAGACTCAAAGTGTTAATTTTAAATGACAATGCTATTGAGAGTCTTCCTCCAAACATCTTCCGATTTGTTCCTTTAACCCATCTAGATCTTCGTGGAAATCAGTTACAAACATTGCCTTATGTTGGTTTTCTCGAACACATTGGCCGAATATTGGATCTTCAGTTGGAGGACAACAAATGGGCCTGCAATTGTGACTTATTGCAGTTAAAAACTTGGTTGGAGAACATGCCTCCGCAGTCTATAATTGGTGATGTTGTCTGCAACAGTCCTCCATTTTTTAAAGGAAGTATACTCAGTAGACTAAAGAAGGAATCTATTTGCCCCACTCCACCAGTGTATGAAGAACATGAGGATCCCTCAGGATCATTACATCTGGCAGCAACATCTTCAATAAATGATAGCCGCATGTCAACTAAGACCACGTCCATTCTAAAACTACCCACCAAAGCACCAGGTTTGATACCTTATATTACAAAGCCATCCACTCAACTTCCAGGACCTTACTGCCCTATTCCTTGTAACTGCAAAGTCCTATCCCCATCAGGACTTCTAATACATTGTCAGGAACGCAACATTGAAAGCTTATCAGATCTGAGACCTCCTCCGCAAAATCCTAGAAAGCTCATTCTAGCGGGAAATATTATTCATAGTTTAATGAAGTCTGATCTAGTGGAATATTTCACTTTGGAAATGCTTCATTTGGGAAACAATCGTATTGAAGTTCTTGAAGAAGGATCATTTATGAACCTAACGAGATTACAAAAGCTCTATCTAAATGGTAACCACCTGACCAAATTAAGCAAAGGCATGTTCCTTGGTCTCCATAATCTTGAATACTTATATCTTGAATACAATGCCATTAAGGAAATACTGCCGGGAACCTTTAATCCAATGCCTAAACTTAAAGTCCTCTATTTAAATAACAACCTCCTCCAAGTTTTACCACCACATATTTTTTCAGGGGTTCCTCTAACTAAGGTAAATCTTAAAACAAACCAGTTTACCCATCTACCTGTAAGTAATATTTTGGATGATCTTGATTTACTAACCCAGATTGACCTTGAGGATAACCCCTGGGACTGCTCCTGTGACCTGGTTGGACTGCAGCAATGGATACAAAAGTTAAGCAAGAACACAGTGACAGATGACATCCTCTGCACTTCCCCTGGGCATCTCGACAAAAAGGAATTAAAAGCCCTAAATAGTGAACTTCTCTGTCCAGGTTTAGTAAATAACCCATCCATGCCAACACAGACTAGTTACATTATTGTCACCACTCCCGCAACAACAACAAATACGGCTGATACTATTTTACGATCTCTTACGGATGCTGTGCCACTGTCTGTTCTAATTTTGGGACTTCTGATTGTGTTCATCACTATTGTTTTCTGTGCTGCAGGGATAGTGGTTCTTGTTCTTCACCGCAGGAGAAGATACAAAAAGAAACAAGTAGATGAGCAAATGAGAGACAACAGTCCTGTGCATCTTCAGTACAGCATGTATGGCCATAAAACCACTCATCACACTACTGAAAGACCCTCTGCCTCACTCTATGAACAGCACATGGTGAGCCCCATGGTTCATGTCTATAGAAGTCCATCCTTTGGTCCAAAGCATCTGGAAGAGGAAGAAGAGAGGAATGAGAGAGAAGGAAGCGATGCAAAACATCTCCAAAGAAGTCTTTTGGAACGGGAAAATCATTCACCACTCACAGGGTCAAATACGAAATACAAAACCATGAACCAATCAACAGAATTTTTATCCTTCCAAGATGCCAGCTCATTGTATAGAAACATTATAGAAAAAGAAAGGGAACTTCAGCAACTGGGAATCACAGAATACCTAAGGAAAAACATTGCTCAGCTCCAGCCTGATATGGAGGCACATTATCCTGGAGCCCACGAAGAGCTGAAATTAATGGAAACATTAATGTACTCACGTCCAAGGAAGGTATTAGTGGAACAGACGAAAAATGAGTATTTTGAACTTAAAGCTAATTTACATGCTGAACCTGACTATTTAGAAGTCCTGGAGCAGCAAACATAGATGGAGAGTTTGAGGGCTTTCGCAGAAATGCTGTGATTCTAAGTCCATACCTTGTAAGTAAGTGCCTTACGTGAGTGTGTCATCAATCAGAACTTAAGCACAGCAGTAAACTATGGGGAAAAAAAAGAAGAAGAAAAAGAAACTCAGGGATCACTGGGAGAAGCCATGGCATTATCTTCAGGCAATTTAGTCTGTCCCAAATAAAATAAATCCTTTCATGTAAATCATTCAAGGGTTATAGTAATATTTCTCCATATACTGAAAAGTGTCTCATAGGAGTCCTCTTGCACATCTAAAAAGGTTGAACATTTAAGTATCCCGAATTTTCTTGAATTGCTTTCCCTATGGATTAATTACAATTGGATTTCATCATTTAAAAACCGTACCTGTATATGTAGTTATAATATGTAAGGAATACATTGTTTATAACCAGTATGTACTTCAAAAATGTGTATTGTCAAACATACCTAACTTTCTTGCAATAAATGCAAAAGAAACTGGAACTTGACAATTATAAATAGTAATAGTGAAGAAAAAATAGAAAGGTTGCAATTATATAGGCCATGGGTGGCTCAAAACTTTGAACATTTGAGCTTAAACAAATGCCACTCTCATGCATTCTAAGATTAAAAAGTTAAAATGATTAATAGTTCAGGTGGAATAAATAAGCATACTTTTTGGGTTTTCTACACATTTTGTGTAGATAATTTTAATGTCAGTGCTGCTGTGAACTAAAGTATGTCATTCATGCTCAAAGTTTAATTCTTCTTCTTGGGATATTTTTAAAATGCTACTGAGTTTCTGCTGTAAATATGATTAGCGAATCTATTGGGTTTGCTTTATTTCATAGGCTTAATTCTTTGTAAATTTGAATGACCATGATAGAAATACATTTCTTGTGGCAAGTAATTCACAGTTGTAAAGTAAATAGGAAAGATTATTTTATTTTTATTGATGTACATTGATAGATGCCATAAATCAGTAGCAAAAGGCACTTCTAAAGGTAAGTGGTTTCAGTTGCCTCAAGAGAGGGACAATGTAGCTTTATTTTACAAGAAGGCATAGTTAGATTTCTATGAAATATTTATTCTGTACAGTTTTATATATTTTTGGTTCACAAAAGTAATTATTCTTGGGTGCCTTTCAAGAAAATTAAAACTACTACTCACTACAATAAAACTAAAATGAAAACTCTTTTTTAAATGTGCTTTCTTAAATTAGTTTTACTTGTCATGCAATCAAGTAAGGATTAACACACATACAAACATACAGACACACACACGCTACGGGAGGTTTCTATTTGTTGTTTACACACAGAAGTATCTTGTTCATGTTGTGAAAAAGGCTATTTGATTTTTGGTATGCTTAACAGGGAGCCAAATTTAAAGTATGTCTAGCAGTTTTCCCTTTCAAGCAAATAATTTTCAAATGCAACATAAAAGGAAATGCTTATTTCTATCCTTTCTAATTATAGAATCAATCATACCTGCACACTTTCACAAGACAAAGTGAAATTAATCAAGGTAATCTGGGAATGTTTTCTGAACACCACACAGACTCACGTACTGGGCTATGAAGGAACACATTTTCCATAAGGAAGTACTCCCTTCAATTTACTCAACAATATTACAGTGATTCCTAAATGGTCTATTAAATATTTTGGCTTTTAATATCTAACATTGCACTAATGGCAGAATATACATTATTTTATTTTTAATAAGAAGCCTTCTTGTTGATAAAAACAATATGGGCTGTGCTGCATAGTATGAAGACTAATTATAAGTAATGTAAAATCATATCATGAGCTTTTTTAAGTTATTGTATATATTAATGAAAATCAATCAAGAGTTATGTAGTAAAAGGTTTATTGAAAACCAAAATTTCCTCATTAGCTTCCAAAGTTTGGAAGCACAAAGGTGGAAATTCTTTAAGTAACAATTTCTAAGGGAAAATGTGTGTGCATATGAAATGCTGGATGTTTATCTACTAAAAAATATTCAGCATGGTAAATAGTAAAATCTCCAAAACATTATTTTAAAAATTACATTCTCAAGAGAAGAACAAATAAAGGCCAGAATTCATGTTATTGCACTTCTTTTACTCAGTTGAGTATCTGCCAATATTTTCTAATTCTAATCAGGTACATAGAGGTATTAGGAAGACTTAAGATATTCCCATGCCTGGAGAACGCTTGGAATGGATCCATGAATGCAGACAGAGACATGCCCTCAAAAACATTCTTTTCTTTGGGATGGGGGAAATATTTCTTTAATCTTTATTGTCATTAATTGCCTAAAGTAATAATGTTCACTCTTTAACTTATAATGAAGAGGAACAAAGTTGTTTAAGAAGCCATGTAAGTATATCCCCAAAATCAAAATACAATCCTTATTCTGAATATAACTTAAAACTGACATGGAAATTACAATAGTTTCCAAAAGCAAGAGATTTTAATGGTTTAAATGTTTCATTCATGACTCTTTGTGGAATTTGTTTTCCTACTGGTTGTTGGGAGTTGAGAAAGGTAATGATGGTCTCTAATATTTTGTGATCTATGAGACTTTCTCAGAACTTTGATTATTTGACCTGAATTTCCAATTTCTTCTCCTTCCCACTAAAGAATAACTTTTATTATACTCCTTGTTTGATTGTTCACTTAAGCAACCAATTTGGTCTCTTTCAGCAGCTAATTGACAGATTCAGAATTCCAATTCCTCTTTCAGTATCCTCAGTGTTACTCACCTGAATCCGGCCATTAAAAAAAAAAAAGTCGACTTTTAATTATCTTAGCTTTTCTTCTTGATTTAAACAGAAGTTACATTTTGCCTACTGCACATCAATGCAATTTATGACTCATGTCCAAAAAATGAAATTTTGTAATGTAGTGGTAGTAGTGTATAATCATCCTAGATAAATCTTTTTAATATAAGTCAATTTATTTGATATTGGTTGTATTAATACTTATTTAACAAATCATTTTTTACTAAATTACATGAAATTACTTACTGTAAATTTATAAAAGTGTTCTTCCGATATCTTTCATTTATATCCATCAATGGGATGGAAATTTTCCTCTCTATAAGAAAGAATTTTATCAGTGATGTTACCCTCTTTGAAAGAATCTCTTATATCATGGAGGAGGGAAAGCCCTTCCTTGCTGCTATAATATTAAATAAACTGCAGTACCATCTAAGCTGCCTTAAGCTGCCTGAATGCCTTTGCCCAATTAATTAAAAATGCTTAATCCTTGATTCAGGATTAAAGAATGTGACACGAGCATCCCTTTGTCATTAAAATGACAGTTTTAAAAATAATGGTTTATTCTCTTCCTTTATGCCCTTCCATATATTATATGTATATGTATGTACAAACATATACACACACATACAAACACAGGTGAGAGAGACAGAGAGAGACCTAATAAAGATGTGGTAAGTCATCTCAATATACCTGTAATTTATTTTGCATTTTTCATTATTTTATGATAGCAAATAGCTATGTAATCAACAGCACTTTTTAAGAAGAGGAATACTACCAACTTGAATAATTGTTTTGCCATAAACTGTTTATTTTTTAATAAAAATAAACACAAATATCCAAAGACAGCTCACCAAAGTTCCCCATATATGAGTTTCTGCAAGATTATTTTAGGAGATTGTTTTCTGCATAAAAAGAAAATTGCCCATGTGTATACAAATGGTAACTATTTGGGAAGGGAAGGCTGAATCTCCTGGTAGTTAAGAAATGGTTTTACAGTGAATTTGAGGGTTCTTCTCTATTTCTGTTCCCTATAGAGCATTTCTATGAAGAAGTTGGAGTATCATAAAAGGACAAGCTTTTATTGTAAAATAAAACACAATTAAAAGACTTTCTCAGGAGGAGTGGTCTTATATCTGGCAGCCACATCAAGAATGATCACATTGATAATTATATTATTTAACAACCAAATATTTTTTGGAAACAACATTATCTGTCTTACAATTAGCTTTTTTTAAAAGGCAAATTTTATTTATTATATTTGCATTCATTCTTATGTATAGGTAACATAAAGAAGACTGCCAGATGTAAAATCCTCTTCTAGCTGCTTTGAAAGCAAAATCAAATAGACAAATACTCTTCTGTTAGTAAATGTCTTTCAGCAGATTAGTGAATGAAGGAAACAATTCAAAACAACAAATTACACACACACACAGGTTCATGTATTTCCAATTTAAATTATTTAAAATTGTACACTTTCTAAAGAGAGTACTTTTGTTTTAGAATTTTGAAACAGGAACAGCAGGAAGACCTGACCTTCCACAAGTAATTATTTGCCTCTTCACATCTCTTAGGTTCTACCAGTGAGAAAATGGATTATACAATGAGTAAGGTATTTTGAATTGCTTGTCTTGTAGAAAATCTCTGGGCATTGAAATGGCATTTCATTGTATTTGGTTTTATGGAAGTCTTGAAGAGACACTACACACAAAAATAATCATTCTTGCCAAAATGAACTTGATTTATTTTAAACTCATATTGTTATCAGTGATGAAATCACCATTAGTGAATGTATGTTAAGTGTATTTTCATCCATTTCCTTGGTGTTGTAAGTAATCAAAAGACTTATAAGCCCCTTTTATTGTCTTTGCATAATAAATAATGCCATATGTTAATATAGCAATACATAGTAGAAGAAAGTTAACATTAGGGTTCAAAGGAGTTCTGATCCTCAAAAATCAGATCAGTGTAAATGCTACATATGGTTTCATCCATTAAGTTTTCCATGGACACACTTTGGGCCTGTTCCTAGCATTCTGAAGTACTTTGGCTTAATGAATATATATTTGAAGAAAACAATGCACTGTGATACAGCAAACACAATTCCTAGATATAAGCACATCATAAACTTTATCTATTCTAACTTTCTCATTTAGAAAATGAAGGAGCTAAGGGGTTTGCTTAGCACTATGTAAGTAGTGAGAGTAACAAGGCCAGAATTGGAACCCTATTTGATTGCTGCTGTTAACTTACATTGTTTTGCTTTATTCTCAGGGCAGTCGTCCTCATCAGACTCTTGTTATAACCAAACATATTTACAGGGCATGTGAAATCACAGAAAACGTATGTTTTGCCATTGTGCACACGTTGCTTCTATGTTTAGGTAGGACACTGTGACTTTTTAACATCTTATTGAAAAAAATGGAGACATTTCACTAACTTTAGTCATGGAGTACCTAATTCTAGATTATTCAGAATGATATATTAGCAGATTTTAGATACAGCTTTAAAAATGCTGACTGATTTATCAGACTGAATAACATGTACATCTGGCAAACACAAACTCATTGTTTGGTTTCTTTTTTCTAATTCTGAATACTTAATTACTATTTATCAATACCAACTTTCAGGAATTTATGTTTTATTTCATAAAATAAAATATTGACAGTAGTTAAAATACAGACAGTTCTCATGATAATAAATTGATTTAAAACTTCTATAAACAATATATATTTTAAGTGTTATTAGAATTATCAGATACACAAAGATTATGGTGACAGACATTTTCATGTTTTAATGTTTTAAGATATCTGACTGCAGTAACCTTTGTTTTCATGGTGCAGCTTGTAAGTTAAAGATTACTATCTCAATGAATGTGTCATTTGAATCCTAAAGAGACACCTATATAGTGTGAGGAATTTTGTTCCCTTTTAAATACACTTTATTTTTTAGAGCAGTTTTGGGTTCACAGCAAAGTTGACTAAAAAGTACAGAGTTGCCATATATCCCTTGTTCCCACACAAGCACAGCCTCCCCAGCTATCAATATCTAGCAACAAGATGGTGCATTTGTTATAATTAATGAACCTACTTTTACACATTATCACCCAAAGTGAACTGTTTACATTAGTGTTCATTTTTGTATATTCTGTGGGTTTTGACCAATGTCCCCACAATTGTAGTATTCTGTAGAATGGTGTCACTCTCCTAAAAACTGTCTGAGCTTTGTCTAGTTATTGATCTTTTTACTGCTGTGATAGTTTTGTGTTTTCTAGAATGTCATAGAGTTGGAATCATATAGTTTATATCCTTTTCAAACTGGCTTCTTTCACTTAGTAATACACATTAAAGGTTCCTCAATGTCCTTTCATTTCTTGACAGCTCATTTCTTCCTGGGCACTGAATAATATTCCATGATGTACCACAACTTATTTACCCATTTACTTATTAAAGAATTTCTTGGTTTCTTCCAAGATTTGACAAATATAAATAAAGCTGCTATAAGCATTTGTGTGAAGATTTTTGCATGGATATGCATTTTCAACACATTTGGGTAAATAATACCAAGGAATGTGATGGTTGGATTGCATATCATAATAAGTCTATGTTTTGCTTTCTAAGCAACTGTCTACCAAAGTGGCTGTACAATTTTGCATTCCCACCAACAATGAATGAAGAATTGTTGTTCCACATCCTCATCAGCTCTTGGTGTTGTCGTTTGTCTGACTTTTGACCATTCTCATTTTATCTCATTGTTGTCTTAATTTACATTTCCCTGATGACATGTAATGTGGAGCATCTTTCCCTATATTTATGGCCATACATATACCTTCTTTGCTGAGGTTCTCCGTTTACGTCTTTCCCTCTTTTTTATCCAAATGTTCATTTTCTTTTTGTTGAATTTTAAGAGTTCTTTGTATAATTTAGGTAAAAATCTTTTATTAGATATGTTTTGTTTTGTTTTGTACTTATTCTACACCAGTCTATGGCTTGTTTTCCCATTTGCTTGACAGTTTCATTTACAGAGCGGAAGTTTTTAATTTTAATTAACTCTAGTGTATAATGTTTTTTTAAAATAGTGCCTTTGGTGGTACCTGTATAAAGTCATCTCCATGCCCAAGGTCATCTAGATTTTCTATGTTATCTTCTCAGAAGTTTTGTTTTGCATTTTACATTGAGGTATATGATCCATTTTGATTTAATTTTTGTGAAGGTTGTAAGGTCTGTATCTAGATCATTTATTTGCACGTAAATGCCCACTTGTTCCATCACTGTTTCTTGAAAAAACAATATATGAAAGACTTTTAAAAATTACCTACAATTTAAAAATAATTTCTTTATTTACAATATATTTCATTTTAGCTTTTACATTTAATACTTGATGTCCATTAATGCTACACATTACTGCATGTTTGAGGGACCATAACATATAAGATAGAATTTTGCCAAATGATAAAGATTACTATCATTGGGCCTGAATTATCTATAAGACTGTGGAGTATGAACGTAAAACAATGATCCTAGTAGGAGCCTTCTTAGCTGTGGTCTTTTTTTAAGGCCTGCATTATATACTAGTTTCCATTAATGATATTTATAGAAAGCTAAAACTTAGTGTTTGCCTACCAACCGCCTATACCCAGTAGTAGATGGTTTGCATATAGTTAGTTTCATCCTGATATAAAAGCTGAAGGTAATACTGCTATTCCCAAAAAAGATAATGAGGCTCAGAAATTTAAACTGCCCAGACTCACACACATAGTAGTGGACAAGCTCAGATTTCCTGACTTGGAAAATTCTTGCTTCTATTGGCTTATCAGCCTTCATAACAATGATTTTAGGAAAGTGTTTTAAAACCTGAATATTACTTATTTGATCGAAGGAAATACTACGTTCTCATTTTCAAACATGGGACACTTACCTCACAGTTATCATATTGTTTTAATTTTGGATATGTTTATTTTAGCTTCTAATTATGTATTAAACCTATGATCACTATAAAAAGTAACCTTTGATATTTTGCATGTCTGATTATCCATGTTTATTTAGATTTTATTTAATTTGAAATAAATATTTAGTAAGAAACTTTTGCATTTTAGACACCACTGAGGTGCTTTAATAATGACTCTTTATCCAAATACAGACTTGGAACATCATATTAACGATACTTATGAAAACAAAGTAAGGAATAAATTTGACTAATTTTGAATTAATTTAAGCAACTGAAAATTAACAATATAATGTTTGCTTCATAAAGTTTGCTTTAATTTGCAACATATAATTCCTAATGCTTTGGACTTTTTTTTTTTTCTTTTTTTGAGATGGAGTCTCACTCTGTTGCCCAGGCTAGAGTTCAGTGGTGCGATCTCAGCTCACTGCAACCTCCGCTTCTCGGGTTCAAGTGATTCTCCTGCCTCAGCCTCCTGGGTAGCTGGGATTACAGGTGCGCGCCTCCACGCCTGGCTAATTTTTGTATTTTTAGTAGAGATGGGATTTCACCATGTTGGTCAGGCTGGTCTCGAACTCCTGATCTCAAGATCTGCCAGCCTTGGCATCCCAAAGTGCTGGGATTACAGACATGAGCCACCACGCCCGGCCAATGCTTTGGACTTTTAACTCAGCTGCCTGTTCTCTTTTGATACAGACACATCTGTAAAGCCTACTCTAGGCAATGCTCTTATACTTTCATTAAGAAAGAGGTCACATTTTCTCAGTGCGCCCTAACATTACTCTGTACAAATACTCACAGCTCTGCTCTGTTTTCGCTGCTGTGTAGTGACAGACAATGGCATGTATAATACACTCTTGCTGGTCACAAGGGTATGCAGGCTCCACCTTTATATTACTCTCCCACACAGTGTGAAAGTAGATGCTGCCGCTCGTGTAAGCTGAAATCTTTCACTCACTGTCTGCCTTTGAAGGGGCAGGAATGCTAAAACTTATCTAACTACTTGTCCACAGAAGACTCAGCAATCCTCATGGAAAATTTTCTAAGTGGCATTAAAACAAAGGAAAATGAAGTAGGAAGAATTTGTAGAGATCAACTTGTAAGAAGTTATAATTGAAGAATGGTAAGCTGGCAGTTAAAAGGAGATAAAGATAGTCTTTTGGTTCTTGCTTCCTTGTATTCATGGCCCTTTTGCTTCTTTGGTGTTTATTTCCCCCTGGGCATCATGTTAACCTTCTACAGCCAGTGCTGGCCAGAGCACCACAATAAATCAACCTCTCTAGTCCCTTGGGCCATGCACTTACCCTTTATTCTCTTAAGTGAATCACTCTTCCTCTTAGCCTTGTTGTGGTCATCTCCAAACAAACAGACAAAATATAATAACACAGAACAAAAGTTGGTTTTATCTTGGTTTCAGCCACGCCAAGCTGAATGTTTTAGAACAAGGTTGTCCAACCTGTGGCCCCTGGCCACATGAGACTCAGGACAGCTTTGAATGCGGTCCAACACAAAGTTGTAAACTTTCTTGAAACACTGTGAGATTTTTTTGCAATTTTTTTTAGTTCATCAGCTATTGTTAGTGTTAGTGTGTTTTATGTGTGGCCCAAGACAGTCCTTCTTCCTCCAACGTGGCACAGGGAAGCCAAAAGATTGGACACCCCTGTTTTAGAAGATTGAGTAATCGAAAAATTCAAAATCAGAAGCTTCAATAGGTAGCATTTCAGATAAAGTAATAAAGAAGCCATTTCCAGAATATAAAGAAAATACATAGGCAAGAGTCAGCCATAGGCTGTTTATACTCATATCATAAACCCAATCTCCAAATCTTACTTGACATAATTCTACAAGAGATAAGGTTGGTAAGAATAATTCAGTTAGGAAACATGTGCCTAGTAGAGCCAACCCTGGAACATTGGATCATCACATTTTAAAAGCTTTCTGAATCCTGTTCTTGTAGTTTAGTGTTTCGCCAATTTTCAGCCAATGTACTATTTCTTGCTTGCATCAACAGACTAAAAATTACCTTATTTAAGATGTATCTGGATCACTGATGATTCATTAATCTAGTAACTATATTTCTAAATTGTAATCATAAAATAATATCCTTAAGTGAATGAGTATTCTAAGATCATCAAGTCTAGTGTCAATTTAAGTCAACCATTTCTCCCTACAAAACTATTTTATATGATACTGGGATTATATGGACAGAACATTAGCTTCAGAGGCAGGAGGTAACTGAGAGGAAATAAATCCATATTGTGACCTTAACAGCTTATTAAATCTGTATGAGTCATGTTTTTTTTCACAAAGGAAATAATTTACATTTGTAGAGTTGATTTTTATGGTATATTATCATATATAATCTCTACTTGTGCATTTTTAGGAAAGTTTCTAAATAGTTGTGCTACTGTAAAAGAGAAGAGAAATACATTCAGTAATAGTAGTTAAATTATCTGAATTTTATTTAGGATGCTGTTGGTGAAATGATAAGAATAATAATATTTTAATGATATTAAAGACTCGCCAAGGCACTCTATGTGAATGAATTTTATAAATAACTCAGCAAAATTTAACTTCTATTAAGGACTCACTAGGACTAATTGTTAGAAAGTTCTATTCCGTTTTCAACTCCAACATTCCTTCCTAACATAATTTACCCTTAATATAATTTTTCTTTTCCTTTTTTTTTAGAAAGGGCCTCACTCTGTGACTCAGATTGGAGAGCAGTGGCTGGAACATAGTTCACTGCAGCCTTAAACTCATAGGCTCATGCAATCCTGCTACCTCATTTTCCCAAAGTACTGTAATTACATAATTATTTATCTTCTTTATGATAGCTCATTATATAGCTTAAGGAAGACCATTTTGTCTATTTTTATTTGCTCTTGTGGTAACTTTTACCTAGTAAAAATGCCAGTTTTTTTTTCTTACACATGGTGAATCATAAAAGAGATTTACTTCAGCTCATCTGATTTCCATCCCCGAAACATATAGAGGAATATAAACAATATGGAACAAATGAAAATGTATTTTATTAACAGACATTTTACTTCCACATCCATAAGGAGGTAGTGTCCTTGCAGATGTAATTAGTTGAATTTATACTGAATTATAGAAGGTCCTAAATCCATCGACTTATTTTCTTATAAGAAGACTTACAAAGACATGCGGGGAAAATACCATGTGACTATGAAAGGCGGAACTTGTAGTGACGGATTACAAGCCAAGAAGCTTCAAGGATTACCAGCAGACACCAGAAGCTGAAAGAGGCAAGGAAAAATACTTTTCTAGAACCTTAAGAGAGAGCATGGTCCTGCTGATTAAGAAGTGGGGTGCTGCAGTAACAAATAGCAAAAATCATGGTAAGTCACGGGTAGTGGCTGGAAGGATTTTGAAGCATATGATAGATAAAGCATAGATTCCTTTGAAGTGATTGTTGGTAGAAATATAGATGTTAAATGTGATTTTGATGAGGGCTTAGTAGGAAGTGAAGAGGTTGGTAGAGAATGTTTCCACTAGGTTGGTGCCAAAGTAACCGCGGTTTTTGCCATTAAAAGTAATATAATCTAAGGTAATATACATGTCATCATATACAGAATGTTGTTAGAAATATGAATGTTAGTTAATTCTGGTAAAGTCCCAGACATGAAGAATCATGTCAGTGAAAACATTTCTAGGTATTTATTACAGCAGCACTCCACCGCTCAGCAGCAAAATCTATATTAATTTCCTGGTACTTTTGGAGTCAAGTGCTGCAAGCTGGGTGACTTACCACAAAAGTAATTCCTTCTTTCACACATCTGGAGGTTAGAAGTTGGAAACCAAGGTGTTAGCAGGGTCATGCTCCCTCTGAAGATTTTAGGAAATAATGCTTTCCTTGCTTCTTCTAGCTTCTACTACTTTTTGTCAATTCTTAGTTCCTTGGGTTTTAGCTGCATCACCCCATATCCTGCCTTTAGGTTTTCTAAAATATTTGAAGCAGCGAAATTCATAATAAATCACGTAGTTGATTAATTAACCAGTACTTTTTAATGTATCTACTAAGATTAGCTCGGAGGCCCACAATATATTGGTCCTATTCTCTTACAAGATGTTTAAATATGGAAATATTTAACAATAAGTGTTAGTATAGGACAGTAAGTGACCAAAAGCTAAGTATTGTTTTCAAAAAAAAAAAAAAATTGAGTAAGAGTACAGTCAAATGAATAGAGTTTGGAATATTCAGGGGAGTCTTTGTGATAAAGCTCAGAAATGATGTTAATAATTATCAATTGGGGGATATGAAAGAAATGAAGTTCTATAAAGACCCTAAATAAATGAGTACTATCTATATGAATAGGCAGGTGACATGAATAAAATAATTGAGGAATTTATAACTGATACCTTCACCCCATAGATAAATAATATTTACCTCATTAAATGTCTGAATGTATCAAAACCTTAGACATTTCAGAAACAAGAAATAAAGTACCATAAGGTCTATTCACTTCAATAACAAGAATAAAGTATTACCTTTGCCCATCATTAAAACTGTTATATAACTGCTTTACAGTTTCATTTTTTTCTAATACATTTCAAAGCATCAGTTTCAAAGATCTTGCCTGTAAAATCACCTTCCTATTGTAGATTGAGTTTTAGATTTACATGTATTTATACAGAAAACATAAAGCAGCTAAATGTAGAAAATGAAAAAGAGTCTTGCAGAAGGTAAAATTTTCCTTCTAATTTCTTTGAAGCAGAAAAGATAACTATTGGGTACTGTGGTTAATACTTGGGTAATGAAATCATATGTACAACAAACCCCTGTGACACATGTTTACCTCCATAACAAACCTTCACATGTACACTCAAACCTAACATAAAAATTTAAAAAAAAATAGAATACTGAAGGATCACCGAAGGGACTAGTTTTGAATTTTCAAATGATATTTTAAAAGCTATAACACTTCTTAGTATAATATCTGATTTTAAGTTAGTATATACACTTTTAAAATAATGCAATCTTTAAATAAAATCACTATGCATCAGCTGAGTTTAGCGTCAATAAAACTTTTCTTTGTGAAGCATATAGTTTTTGTATATTAAGATAGGAAAATACAAAGTAAGTACAAAGTCTAGGAAGAAAATTGAAATAAAATATGTTCTTCTTCTTTTTCTATCCAAAAGAAAGCAGCAATATAATGTCTTAATTTATCACTTGATTTTAAATTACTGTATATGCTTTTTTATATAATTTTTTTAAAGTAAAATGTGCATCTTTTTAGTGTCAGCTGGGTTCATATTGCAAGTACATTTCTTTATAATGCATCTCTTTTTTGTACATATTCAGGTGGAACCCAGATAAAACATTCACAAAATTTTCAAGGAATATGAGAAATATATGAGAAGACTATGAGATTAATATGAGAAAAAAATGATTACTCTTCAGGAATGCTGCACTTAGTGAGTTAGGAATGTGTTTGCTCCTAATAAAAAGGTAAACCTACACTAAAGGTGTCAAAAGATGCCATTGCTGCATATAATAACAAACAAACAAACAAACAAAAAACATCTGGAAGTAACTGATTTCTAAATAAAAGAAAATTATTTTCTCCCTAGGTCTGGTATTGAGTTATATAATCATGGAATACACCATCTATCAAAACAAAAAATGTAATAAATTGTCATATCAGTATTTGGTAAAATGTCAGTCTCAGCACTTCTAGGGACAACCTATTAAAAATGAAGTATCTGTCAATAGCGCTCATGCATATATGTGTTAATGTATAATGCCATGTAAAATAATCTCAAAATAAAGTTCCAAAATTATGAGTTCATACGTCTCAAAACACATTACTATGGATGCCAAGAAGATTCAGGATGAGGTAATGTCCAAATTCATATCTTACCATATATCTGGATGTGATCAGACTTCAGTTTTACTACAGGGTCATAGTTCAGCAAACAATTTCCTGTTGCCTTTGTTAAAGTTCATACTGCCTCTTCTGTATTCCTAATACCCTTCTTTGCAAAGTTCCAGAATAAAGAACATAGCCTATTTCAATTTCTTAGCTGAATTTTCCCCTTTGCAATACATTTTTTTCTTTCCTCTAGAGAAAGAGAATTCTAACAGAAAATAATTACAAATGACCTTGACCTTTCAAGTGAAAGGTCAAAATTAACTTCTCTGATCATCAGTCTTTTAACTTTGGAATTTAGTAAAATAATGCAGTGACACATAATTGGGTAATTAGTAGTAAATTCAAAGGAAGCAAGAATAGATCTGGGGCTAGTGTTTCATCACAGAGTATTCAGTCTTTCAAAAGAATTTTTTTTTCCTTACCCACCTCTCTAGTGCATGAGTCACATATACCTATAGCCAAAAAAAGCCAAAAGAATAAAAATAAAAGTACATAGGACTCTAACTTTTGTGACTCAATAATAAGAAAGAAATTACTAACTGATCATGTGAAGATAGGTAAGGTCTTATTTGTAGACTTCATTTGGAGAACAATTATTCGCTAGAAAAATTTAGGAATACAGTGTAGTGTTTTACCTGGGAAATGCAATATTACTTAATTCTCAGAGGTTACAGCTTCTTGTGGATACTTATTCCTCATTCATTTTGATTATGATAATCAGAGATGGGAGATTCTAAAATCTAAAAGAATAAGCAAGCGTATCTTCCTTAAATCATACAAAAGGGCTCAGAAAAAAATGCAGATGAGTGTCAGTACAACTCAAATCCATGGTATTTTAGAGGTTTTTCAATTATATACTCAAAAATTATCATTGTGAGCCAGTTTAGTTTATTGAATATTTAAGTAGTATGTATGAGAAGACTCATAAATTAATCATAAGTGACCTATGAAATAAAGGAACTTTCAATCTGTCATTATTTTGACAAGAAATAACACAAAGTGAACTATCCTCTCAAACCTAATTTTAGTTCATAGCATCAATTTTATAAACAGACAAAACTCTTAGCTGCTAATAAAAACTGCCATTGACTTTTGTGTTTTATCTCTTTTCATTTCTTATCCAGAATTGAAAGGGCTATAAAGATAAAAGGAGGTTGGCAAGAAGTATAAACATAGAGATAATTAGTTTGTGAACATTTTCAAATGAATCATCCTTTTTCTAAATAGTTTTGTCAAGATATCTGGCTAGTTTAAGAAAAAAATAAGTAGAAATACTGAGTGACAAAAAAGGAAAGTGTATACAGAATCCAAGGAGAATAAATACTTGTAATAAGAGGTATGTTACACCTCTATAAAATCCAAAATAAACTCTGTTAAATTTTAAATTGTTACAATATTTTATAACAACAAAAGGCATTATCATTTAATATTTTTAAAAGATTAAAAACTGTAATACCTCTTAATTGGAGGGAGTTTATAAATAACTGAAATTTTGTCCATAACAACTGCTATTATAAACACAGTTTAATATGTCTCTCATTTCATTTTTTAAAATTCTGAAATCAGCCAGGCACAGTGGCTCACACCTGTAATCCCAGCACTTTGGGAGGCCGAGGCTGGAGGATTACGAGGTCAGGAGATCGAGACCATCCTGGCTAACACGGTGAAACCCGGTCTCTACTAAAAATACAAAAAAATTAGCTGGGCGTTGTGGCTGGCGCCTGTAGTCCCAGGCTATACAAGCGTGGTTCCAGTACCCATTTCAGCTTCTGCTGAGGCCTGGGGAAGCTTTTTTACTCATGGTAGAAGACAAGAGGGAAGAGCAGATCTATCACATGGAGAAAGAGGTAGGGAAGGAGAAAAGGGATAGGTCTCTAATTTTTTTTAACAAACAAATCTCACGTGAATTAACAGACTAAGAATTCATCCCTTACCACGGAGATGGCATCAAGCCATTCATGAGGCATCAACCCCAGGATTCAAACACCTCCCCCCAGTCCTCATCTCCAACATTGGGGGTCACATTTCAACATGAGATTTGGAGGGAAAATTATCCAAATCATATGAATTATATACTAGTATATATTGATTGCCTTATATTGCTATTTTGATCTCTCCCTCACTCCACTGTTTTTACAGGTGCTTGACATATTCACAATTGTGTTTTATTTATAAACTATTTTTGGAAAGATTAAAAAATAATCTAAAGAGATAGCTCAAGGGGAAACAAAAACTTGTGTGAGTAAATTTTTACAACTGTGATATAATTGAAAGTCTTTGGTCAGATATGACAAATTTAACACAGATGTTAATAAACAAATGCAAATTAACTAGTTTCATACTTTAATCCAGTGTTCTGCAACTGTGGTAGACACGAGAAACAGTAAAGATAAGAAAAATCGGCCAGGCGAGGTGGCTCATGCCTGTAATCCCAGCACTTTGAGAGGCCGAGGTGGGTGGATCACCTGAGGTAGGCAGTTCGAGACCAGCCTGACCAACATGGAGAAACCGCACCTCTACTAAACATACAAAATTAGCCAGGCATGGTGGCACATGCCTGTAATCCCAGCCACTCTGAAGGCTGAGGCAGGAGAATCGCTTGAACCCGGGAGGCGGAGGTCGTGGTCAGCTGAATTGCTCCATTGCAGTCCAGCCTGGGCAATGAGGGCAAAACTCCGTCTTTTTTTTTAAAAAAAAAAAAAGGAAGATATTTCCAGAAATTGTTTACACTGCTACTTAATGACATGTTCAGATTCACATTAGTGGGAGTGCACAGATTATTAGATTAGATTAGATTTAACAATTTGAAGACAAAAGCAGAGCAATAACAAAGAGTTGGAAGAGAATAAGGTAAATAAGGGGAAAATATCTTTTCAAATTATTTCTAAGCAATAAATAGAAACAATGATAAATATTTTTTAGCTACAAGGAGTTAAGCCTTCAGATAAAATATAACCAATTTGTTCTAACTTAATATGTTAGAAAAATTGTATTAATACTTTTTTATTGAATTGTCTTGCTATTTAATTATAAAACCATAACAAAATATAAACGAATTATTAGGTATGTATTTACTTTTATTTTCTTATATAGTTATTCTGTATTTAAAGGTAATTAAATTTCTAAAACCCATGATATGAACATATTTATGTAACAGCTTTGTTAATTTGGTTATAATTTTTTGTCTTAGTGTATAATGTCCTAACTTTAAACTATCCTGTTTTGAATCTGCTTTTACAAAAATATAGGATGTTTTAATTTTCTACCTAGGACCAAACATTGTTCATATTTCTGTGTGATAAATTATAATGTGCACCTAAGATATATTTTTAGTTAACAAATTTTGCTTTGCAGAATACAATTTAGTTTCTTTTTATTTGTTTTGATTGTTGTTTTCCAGTTTCTAAGTAATCATTTCATTTTTAATTTGGAAAAGTAAACATTTGTTGATACAAATGTTCTCTGTCAGAAAGAAAATACAAACCATTGATAAAATCATCTGGATTAAAAAGTGTATCTGGAACACTGAGCTTTAGAAAAATGCCAGTCAGTGAATATAGAAAGATGTTAAGAATTGTACTGAATACATACGATGGTTGTTATTTTATCCTCCCTTAACATGTTGTTTTTCTCCAGGTGAGTACTGTTGTCCTTTAGAATTGTTTGGTTTCCTTCTTTAAGTATTTCATAATAGAAATACCATATATACTGAGCATTCTTGGTATTATAAATAAAATGCTACTTGCATTAATTATATCATAAACTGACAGTGCTGACATGGACCTTGGGATACCATTACCACTCTGTGAAGGGAAACAGGGATAACTCTGGAAATTAAATTTTTATAGCAGCCACTTCTTGTCTGTGAATTGTATTCTTCTCTTAGGAGGTGTATTTTCGAGATTTTTTTGACTTAATTCCAAGTTGATTTGCATTTCTTCTTCTTGGCTTTTCCTGGTTTGTAATGTTCTTGCTAACTGAACTGATAATTCCTGTCTGCCCCTAATAGTGCCATAAAGAGGCAGTATTTATCAATGATTGCTTATGATTAAAATATACCTTTTTTCTTGGCAGCAGTTTATACATTTATTAAATAATATGTAAGACATATCTGAATTATTTTCAATCTCAGGTACAAAATCAGTGTTATTTTTAATTTCTCAGTTTAAAACTCTAAAATCTTTCTTTAAACTAATTGAAGAAGTTTCTTTGCAATATTATCATACATAGTAGTAAATAATCTCAAGGAGAATTTTCTGCAGTTAGATTTTTTTCAAAAAAAACTTTATTTCTATGGTTTGCTCTCAGATATTTATCTGTACTACGACATTAGTCTTCTGATTGTTTTATCCATATCACTATTGTGTCTACACAGCATTTACAATGAACTTTTTGTAAAATTTCCTTTGGCAACTATAGTTCCAAAAGTTATTAATAGTTATTATTTTTTGCAATGTATAATGGGTTAAAATAAACCAAGTCCCCTCCCTTATGACGAGATATGTTGATCTATAACCCTCAGACATTTTGCACATGATGTTCTCTCTTCCAGGGATGATTCTTCTCTTCACTTTGAGTGGATAATGCTTTACATTCATTAGTCCTAAACTCAGCCTTGCCTGATGCCCTATTCTGGACCAAATTCTTGGGTATAGATACTCATATACTGTAATTGTCTGTTCTCATGCTGCAATAAATGCATACCCAAGACTGGGTAATTTAAAAAGGAAAGAGGTTTAGTGGACTCACACTTTCACATGGCTGGGAAAACCTCACAATCATGGTGGAAGGCAAAGCAGAAGCAAAGGCATGTCTTACATGGTGGCAGGCAAGAGGGTGGGTGCAGGGGTACTCCCTTTTATAAAACCATCAGATCTCCTGGGACTTATTCACTATCACGAGAACAGTATGGGGAAACTGCCCCCATGATTCAGTTATGCCCACCTGGCCCTGCCCTTGACACATGGGGATTATTACAATTCAAGGTGAGATTTGGGTGGAGACACAGCCAAACCAAGCACCACTGCATATCATTTTTCAGGCATTTATAACACTTGGAAATTTATACTTATTTGTGCATTAAAACCTCAGTTCCACAGCAGAGTATGAGCTGCATAAGGTCAGGCCATTTATTTTCTTTGCTTACCATTTTATTTTCACACAAAGTATAATATATATTAGATGCTAAGTGAATATGTTCATAATGAATGAACAAGTGAAATTTTCAAGAAGCAGTTTTATTAGTCATAGAAACCTAGCAAAAGAAATAATGCCCAAATTCAAAAATACACAAATAAAACATTATCATATTTCAGGAAAGGCAATTTTGAAACATAGTTTGTGACTAACTTATGTCTCATGTATGCTAGCTGAATAATTCTGTGAAAATGGATTAATAGGTAGATTGCTAACTTTTCTTATTTCTAAAATTGAAATAAAAACATGTACATTATTTCAATGGAGAATATTATTAGTGCTAAATAAGATAATGTAAGTATTTAACAACATGTTTGCTACATAAAGCTTAATAGATAGCATCTATTATTATCACCAATTATCATCACATGCTAACCTATGGTATATGGGTAACTGATAATAATGAACTCCTATATTTGAGTTTGGGAAGAAATTTTGCTTTATTTAATATTTATATAGGAATGGGATGATGAAGGAGTGCATTATTAGCACATTTCCTTTTCTTTAGCTTTTATTTTAGGTTCGGCAGCACATGTGAAGGCTTGTTACATAAGTAAACTTATATCATGGAAATTTGTTGTACAGAATATCTCATTACCCAAGAATTAAGCCCAGTACCCAATATTTATTTTTTCTGTTACTCTCCCTTCTCCCACCCACCACCTTCAAGTAAACCCAGGTGTCTGTTGTTTTCTTCTTTGTGTTTGTTAAGTTTTCACCATCTAACTCCCACTTATAAGTGAGAACATGTGGTATTTGGTTTTCTCTTCCTGGGACAGTTTGATGAGAATAATAGCCTCCAGCTCCATCCATGTTCCTGAAAAAGACCTTATCTCATTCTTTTTTATGGCTGCATAGTATTCCATGGTGTATATGTAACCACATTTTCTTTATCCAATCTGTAATTGATGGGCATTTAGCTTGATTCTATGTCTTTGCTATTGTAAATAATGCTGCATTGAACATTCATGTGGATGTCCTTTTATTGTAGAATGATTTCTATTCCTCTGGGTATATACCCAGTAATGGGATTGCTGGGTGAAATGGCAGTTCTGCTTTTAGCATTCTGAAGAACTGCCATACTGCTCTCCACAAGAACATCTCTTTAGGTATGTATTAATTCGATCATGAGGAATCAGTATATCGCCTAAAGAATAAATAACACATATGGTTTCCTATAAAAGAATAAAATAGTATTTTGCAGATACTGAAAAGTGGCAGAATTCTTCACATAGTTAGAAAAGAAAAAGTAGCCTAGAGATAAAATTGTGAGCAACAGAAAGTGATATGGTTAAGTGAATTGAGCTCAGATATCATTATACCATTCTAAGAAATGTAGAGCTCATGATTAAGCACTGAAAACGGATCAAATGCTCTTCACATTATCCTACAAATGTTGTCAACGTAAAGATTTTATGAAAAGGTTAACACACTTTAACAATAATTAGCTGGCTCACATTAAAGTGAGTCGTAAGCCTCTGCCTATCATTACTTTTATAGAACTATTTGCTAATGGTCTGGGCATTAGTTCTCCATCACTTCTTAAGTTACCCCAAAACTTAGATTCTTCAAACAGCACATATTAATTACCTACTGTTCCTGTGGGTCAGGAATTTTAAAGCAGATTAGCAGCATGGTTCTAGCTCTGTTAGGTTACCATCAAGACGCTGTCTAGGGTGCAGTCATTTGAAAATTGAACTGCACTCCTGCCGTCATAGCTTTGTGGATGTTGGTCGGAGGCCTTGGTTTCTTGCTATGTGTATCTCTCCATAGTATTCTTAGAGGATCCTCATAACACTGCAGCTTGCCTCTGCAGAACAAGTGTTCCAGGAGAAAGGAAGATGTATACTGCAATGTTTTTTTATAATGTAGTCTTAGAAACCACACACTGTTATTTTTCTCAATACCCTATTAATTACACAAGTCATCCCTATGTGATATGGGAAGAGAATCCACAAAGGTGTCAATACTAGGAAGCAGTAATCAATGAGAGTCATTTTAGAGGCTGGTCACCACTGACTAGAATCATTTAGCAATCATAGTTATGACCAAATGCAATTAATGATCTAATTTTCAACATGTTGAGTTGTATTTTACAGTGGTAGTTCCCCTTGTCTGTGACAGGTAAGTTCCAAGATCCCCAGTGAATGTCTGAAACCACAGATAGTACCAAACTCTATATCTACTATGTTTTTTTATGCATATATATCGACGATAAAGTTTAATTTATAAAGTAGGCATAGTAAGAGATTAACAACAATGATAACAAAATAAAAACATTCTAACAGCATGCCAGCATTACTACTCTTGTGCTTTGGGGCCACTATTAAGTAAAATCAATGTTACTGGAACACAAGCACTGCAATATTGCAACAGTGGATCTGATAACCAAGATGGCTACTAAGTGATTAATGGTTGAAGAGAGTAGACAGTGTGGGGACTGTGGACAAAGGGATGATTCACCTCCAGGAGGGACGGAGCGGAAAGGCCAAAGATTTCATCATGCTCCTCAGAATGACATGCAATTTCAAACTTATGAATTATTTCTGGAACTTTCCATTTAATATTTTTGGACCATGGTTGACCACAGGTAACTGAAACTGCAGAAAGTGAAACTGCAGATAAAGAGGAACTATTATACTAAAATTAACATAAAATCAGATATTGTGAATTCTTTTAAGTAAAGAATAGGATAAGTAATGTGTTTATTTCTGCTCATATTTGACAGATTTTGATTTCTCAATATCCTATTCCATTCTTCATAACTAACTCAATTATCTTCAAAGATGAAAATTAGATCTTTTCACTTCTTTTCTTTGTAAAAAAGAAAATACACTTAACAGCTTGGCACTATAAAAAGGAATAACTATGTATTTTTCAACTATCATCCATACAAATTACTGTGATAATATAGGCAGTAAAGAGGATCCATGCTTTGCATTACACATAACTCAAATGTGTTTACATGCTGGACCATTGGAAGGTACCTGTGGAGAGTTATAGCCTGTGGCCATTCTAGCTGACTCAGGCCAACTTTCTATTGCAACTTTAGAGTCAGGAAATCCCTTTGATTCATATCTTTTACTAAGGATATATTTACATCTAATTGATTTAGAAATAAGTATCTGGCAAGTATAGGATGAGGATGATTTTGAATAAGATTTCCAGCTTTACAACTAGTATAGCTAGCCAGATTCTTGTTCTTTTATTTTTCTTGTCACTCAATATTTCAGGAAGCCAGAATTCAAATTGATTCAGTTTTTTTTTGTCCTAAGAGGCAGTCTGGATGTGAGCCCAGCAAACACTTAACAAAATTATAGTTGGTCATAGAGCTTCAAAAAAATCCCACCTAAGTGATCATCACCTTGTCTATTAGGGTGTTCATCCTGATGTTGATTTGAAGTGCATATGTTGCTTGGATACAGCAGTTGCATGAATTATGGATCTCACACATCTAGGAACAAAATGTGGCTTGCATTTATTTTTGTTGACTTTTTCAATGCAATTTTCTTCAATGACATTTAATCAATACAAAACCATTGCAGAATAATAATAGATATCTAAGAGTTAGGTCTGAGATTATCCTTTTCAAGGTCTATAAATATCATAGCACATGCTTCTGGGCACCAGCATTTTTGTTAATTGGTCCAATTTCTTTGAGCTAGTGGTCCTCACTAATACTCTGATGCCACAATGTGTGAAGCATCTGTTACTTCTTATCTGTGGTTAGAAGAATGTATGGATTTTAATTAATCACCTGGAAAAGAGACTATTTATTCACTTAGATGGCAGCTCCTTCATGATTACAAGAAGCACAGCAGGAGAGGCGATGCATTTTTAAGGGACTGAAACACAAAGCCAGGCAAATGACTGACAAATAAGAAGCATGAAGAAAAACATGTAACATCACATCCCAGGGGCCCTTCCAGATGTTCACTTTTGTAATAGCGCCTTAACATAAGAAAATAGAATATTCTCAAAAGACAGTGATATATTAACTCTGCCACTTTCATTTATGAAGAGATGCTACATATAAAACTCTTTGAGTTGTTCTCAGCATTTTTAAAAGTGGCTTTTTTATATAAAAACAGAAAACACTGAAGGTTTGCCCTTGAACTTAACATCACTGCCGATTAACTTCTAGCTACTTCACTCTCATTTAACAGTGTGCTTTTTGAGAGGTTATACATGGACACACACTCACACACACAAAGTTTGTTTGGCTGCTAAAATATGGCAATAAATGCTATTATGTTTAGCATTTATTGCCATATTTAAAAAAACAATTTCTCATAAATGGGATTAATTTCAGCTACGGAAAGATGTTTCTATATTAAAAATATTAATTAATGCAATCAATCACATGAACAGGCTAAAGAAAAAAATCATAGGATTAGATCAGTAGATGCAGAAAAGTTATTTGATGAAATCCAACACTCATTCATAATGAGAATACTAGAAATAGAGATAATTTCCTCAACTTGATAAGGAACACCTAAAAGAAAACAAAAACAAATCCTACAGTGAACATTATAATTAATTGTACAAAACTAGAAGAAGGAATAAATAAAACTGTCTTTGTTCACAACTGTTATAATTGTCTATGTATGTGGAAAATCCCAAAGAATAAACAAACAAACAAACAAAAACCTCCTGGAACTAATTAGCAGTTATAGCAAGATTGCAGACTATGAGGATAACATACAAAAGATAGTTTCTCTGCCATACACATGCAATGAACAGTAGGAATCTGATTTTTTAAAGCCAGCACTATTTACACTAGCATTCAAAAATAAATACTGATATATAAGACTAACAAAATATCTGCAAGTTCCATATGAGAAAAACAATGAAATGCTAATGAAAGAAATCAAAGAAAGATCTTAATAAGTGCAGAGCTGTTCCAAATTCATACACAGAAAGACTAAATAGTGTCAAAGTATCATCTCTTCCCAACCTGATCTGTAGATTGAATGTAATTCTGGGCAAAATCCCAACAAGGTATTTTGTGGATCTCAGCTGATTCTAAGGCTCCTATAGAAAAGCAAAACACCCAAAACAACCACTGCAGTACTGGATTTAAACAAGGAAAATAGTCAGACAGCTGACGTTACCTGACTTCAAGACTTACTGTAAAGCTACAATAATCACAACAGTCTGGTATTCAATGGGAGAGAATGAAGAGCCCAGAAATGTAGTCAGTGAATCTTTAACAGAGGAACAGTGGAAATTTTATAAAGAAAAGTAGAGTCCCTTCAACAAATGCCCTTGGAACAACTGGAAGTCTAGATGCAAAATAGTGAATCTAGACAGAGACCTTACATCTTTCACAAAAATCAAATCAAACAGGATCATAGAGCTAAATATATAAATACCAAGCTATAAAACTTTAGAGTATAACATGGAAAAAATCTAGATGATCTCGGGTTTTGCAATTACTTTTCATATTTAATATCAAAGTATAATCCATTTTAAAGTTGACAGATTTGACTTTGTTTTAAAAATTCTTCCAATTTGCAGAAGTCACTGTTAAGAAAATTAATGAAAAAAAGCCAAAGACTGGTATTAGAATCTTTGCGAAACACACATCTAATAAAGGCCTTGTATTAAAAGAAAGAGAGACAACTCTTAAAACTTTACAATAAGAGAAAAGAAACAAAAATGGTTTAAAAAACACACTCCCAAAAAAATATATAGACTGCTAAGAAGCCTATGGAAAAAAAGTTACACATCATATTTCGTTATGGAATTACAAATTAAAATAACAGTGAGATACAACCACAAACCTGTTAGAATTGCTAAAATCCCAAATACAGGCAACCTCAAATGCAGTCAAAGATGTGAAGCAACATGATGTCTCTTTCACTGCCTTGGGAATGCACACAGTAGAGTTACTTTGGCAGACATTTTGGCAGCTTCTTAGAGAGCTACACATAGTCTTACTGTATGATCCAGCAATTGCACTTCTTGATGTTTACCCGTATGATGTAAAACCTCATGTCCACACAAAAACCTGCACATGGATGTTTATAGTGGCTTTATTCACAATACACATGTATCACTTCTGTAAAAGATGACTGTCATTTCCATCTGAAAGAACATGACAAAAACAACAGACATAGAACCTAAAATGTAAACAATAATGTATTGAGTATATACTCACAGTTTTCATTGCAAAAGGTATAAAGCAGGAGGCACCAACTCTTTCCATTTCTGAATTGCCAAAATTTGGAAGCAACCAAGACGTTCTTAAATAGGTAAATGGATAAACTGTGTACATCCATGCAATAAAATATTATTCAGCAATAAAAACAAACTATTCAAGCCACAAACAGACGTGGATGAATCTTAAATGCATATCACCAAGTGAAAAAGGGCAGTCTGAAAAGACTACATACCATTTAAAGACAAATACATGCTATTCTAAAAAAAAGTTAAAAGTATAAAGACAGTAAAAATATCAGTGGTGACAGGTGGTTAAGGAGAAAAGAGATAGATAAATAGATGGAAAGTAGGGCATTTTTAAGGCAGTGAAATTTTATATTGTAGTGGTGAATGCATGAAATAATGCATTTGTCAAAACAAAAAATCTGTACAATATAAAGAGTATTTGTACTGTACAAATACACTAATATAAATGATGAACTTCAGTTAAACTAATGTATTGATATTGGTTCATCAATTGTAATAAATATATTACACTGAGAAAGAATGTTAAAATAGGGCAAATGGCGTGGGGTAGGAGTTCCAGCCTATGGGAACTCTGCATTTTCTGCCAACTTTTTTCTGTAAATCTAAACCTTTTCCAAGAAAGACTCTGTTAAAAACATTTATTCCTCTCTGATATTCCTAACAAATTGAGGTCCTGAATAATTGCAAAGGATACTTGACTCTATAATTGATCCTCATATTTTGTCATCTACAAAATTCCTTCAATAAGAAGA
This sequence comes from Pongo pygmaeus, assembly GCF_028885625.2. Classification (NCBI taxonomy): domain Eukaryota; kingdom Metazoa; phylum Chordata; class Mammalia; order Primates; family Hominidae; genus Pongo; species Pongo pygmaeus. Next base: position 95,400,481 of record NC_072387.2, on the reverse strand, counting down.
AAATTGTTATGGCTTCTATATAGCCATAACAATATTAAAGTTCTTTAACACTTCCTAGATAACCTTGGTATAATGTTTTTAATACTCTCATTTTAAGAATATGGCCAGTTTTATGGAGTGCAGATAGGTTTATTACTCAAAATTTGCTAATGTCAGACTTTAGTCATGTTAATTAAAGGTAAAACATTGTTGTATTGGATTAAGAAAATGTTTTTAATGCTGTATGAAAACTCTAGATTTTATTTTGGGAATCCATAGTATTCATAGAACATTAAAAATAAGCTGAATAAAAAACATAATATCACCCAACTTCGGGTTAATAACAGTATTGGAAGGACATGTTGATAGAGAGACAGCTATTTATTTGCTCTAACTTGAATTTAGGGAAGTCATCGAATTAATGTATTTAAATTCTAGTAATCCTTAAGAGGAAAATAAGTTTGCACCTGTGCAGTGCTGTAGAAAGATAAAAGAATATCTGGAAAAGGAGTCATCAAAACTTCCAAGAAAGTCATGTAAATTTAGATGATAAAGCATACAAGCTTTAAAGTAATAAACACAATTCAATCTTTAGACCATCACCTGGGAAATGACAAAGATGTAGACACAAAGAGGGAAGATAAATACTATTAAAAGCAAAATAAGGAGACATGAAAAGTTTGTTTTATCTTTATAGGACCAAAAGTTACAAATACCACATCAAAAAGATGAATGACTGTTTGACAATATAAAATAGAAATCAAGAACAATTAAATTATAAAAGGGCTGTGTTATTAACTGATCTATTTGACTACATGTCAAAAAGAATAACTACTTAACGTAAGTTAAAAATTTGTGTCTACCTAACCCTAAAAGCCGTCCCTTCCTCATTCCCCAGAAACCAAATTGTGCATTTAGCATAAGCAGAAAATACATTATTTTCTGCAGAGGTTCAGGTTAAGCAGTTACAGCTGTCTAGACAGATTCAGAGACATAAAGCCATCAGATGAGCAAGGTAAATATTAACAAATATAATGGAAATCTGTCTTACTCCATTTCCCTTTTAGGGTTTTTATCACTTGAATAAATGAAATGTTAAGAGAATACAGGTGGTATGATCTGACATTTGAGCAATAAAACAGCTTAATAAGAGTCCATTGAGAGGTACTGAGGAATAAAGCACACAGCATAGTATTAATCACAGACATTAAAAGAGAAGACTGTTGCATTGTTTGGAGCATGAATGCAATTTTGTTTTGTTATTGTTTTTGTTTTACGAATAGAATAAGATTTGTCAAAATAAATGAAGTTTGTTAGTAGTTTCAACCTCCCTCCCTACCCAAACTCAGATATTCAGTTTCATTTTTCTAATGCTCCAAAATTGTCTTCATTCTTTCCATTCATGGTATTACTACAATATTCAAATTTTTAAAAACACTCAATTGTTGAATCTTTTCAGTGTCAATATGTTAAAATTAGGCATAAACAAGCATTAATTACATTTTTAAATGATGAAATTGTAACTAAGAATACTCAAGAAACTTAATTTTGGGCAACTTAAGCCAGAAACAAAAGGACAGGTGTTCAAATCCATGTCAGCCTGGGCCCAAAGATCACACTCCTCACCATCCCTCTAAATAATCTCTTGTTCCTCTCTCAACCTGTCCACATGTCCTTCAATGTTACTTTCTTCTCTAGCCCTGATAAAAATATAAAAGTATTGATTCCTATATAATATTAATTTATAGTGCATACTATTCCTTTATATGAAAAGAATGTGAATTAAAAGTAATATTTAAAGAAACAAGGTTATTGTGAATAAACTAAAAACAAAAAGGCATATACTATGTTGAATGTGGTAAGATTCAATATTTTGTTTCCTTACAATCATGAGATCAAACAAGCTAAGCTCCTTGCTGGGAACTTCCCTGTATATGCTAAGAAAACTCTTGGTAACTTTTGGTGAAGAACAATCTTGAAAGCCCCAGGGCTATTATTATTCTAAAGTGAGAGAAAATAAAAATATGGCATATATTGAGTGGACCCCAAACTTAAGCCCCCTATAATCCTTGACACGAATGTCTTAAAAGCTTCTTGATACACAGCTAGGTCGTTAGTTATTATTTATTGAATTCACTGAACCAAGGTTTAGGATTACTATCCAGGCTTCCTCCTGCTTATTTCAAGCATATTCCTGTACCAAATTGCTAAATCCTCATTCCAATCCCAAACTTATACATATCCCAGAAATCTTATTACCATCTTATATATACTACGTGCCTTTTTTATTATTATTATTATACTTTAGGTTTTAGGGTACATGTGCGCAATGTGCAGGTTAGTTACATATGTATACATGTGCCATGCTGGTGCGCTGCACCCACCAACTGTATGTGCCTTTTAAAGGCTTGGTATTAGGTTACAGCACCTTAACTCTCATTTCTCTTTTGCTTTTAAGTTTATAATGATAGAAAATTTCCTCAACTACTTCATTCTACAAATCATAATTGGTAAAATGAAGTGTTTAAGGCACTGAATCAAATTTTCCTTTTTCATATGTTTTCCTTTTACTGCGAAGTCATACCTGTAGAATGAAGACTGTGCCTTTTTCACGTTAAAGTAGCAATTTCTCTTTAGCAGCAGAGCAGGTTGGACAAAATCTGTACGGCATCTGAAATTACTAGAGATTTACCTAGTGTACTTTTCCTTTTTGTAAAGTTCCATTATTATGAGTTCTCATTGTGAGACGGATGGAGGTGATTTATAGGCTACAGAATACCAAACAAGCACAGGCATAATAAGAGAAGGATAAACCATCGACAAAATAAAGTCAAACAAGCCTCACCTGTTTTATTGTTGGTTTTATTAGTGAAGGGTACTCAAATGTTTATTAATCTGTAACTCTGTTTTCAGTCTTAGTTTTTGAAATAAAATCCTTTGCAGATGAGTATTTTAAAGGTCTATAATAGCTATTTTCTTATAAGGAAAATAAGTACATTATAGCACAAAATAAAATTTAGTGTATTTCTCAGGCTACACTCACGTCAGCAAATACCTAAATGCTAAAATGGTAAATTATCCTATAAATGTACAGCCAAATTGGTTTCATAAAATAATCACCAAGTTGTGCCAATTGTCAAAAAGACTAAATACAAGCCACACTAAGAAAGTTCACAGTAAACTGCGAAGTGAATAAAATCAAGTTTCTTACAATAATGAATCATTGAAGTAACAGCATTTCTTTTCCAGTAGCAGGATATATAATCAAGCCACAGAAATTTATTCTGATTAACATCTATTAATAAAGTCCAGAAATTAAAAAAACATACATTTACTCTCTAATTTTAATAATTATAAAAATGGATGTGATGGAGAATTCCAAAATAGTGGTGATTGTGTCACCATTAACGTTTACAAGAAAATGGTTAAGAAACTGAAAAAGATACTCTGTCATTATGAAAACATTTCATGCCACTATATAGAGATATTAATTTTTCCAAAAGATATGTGCATAATTCTTAAAAACATTAAAAAATGAAGTGTGTAGTAAGATCATACTAATGTCTAACAAGAAAATAACACAAAATTATTCCATTAACTGAAGATAAAATTCTAGAAACTCAGTTTGACTCATCATGATCCTGAAAATTGATATCACATTAATGATGGAGATTGGATCTTCACTTACACAAAGTCAATCTGCCATATAAATTCCAACTCAATTTAACTTCTATAACTTTGAGTTATTTAATCTGTCAAATAAATTTCAACTTTTAATTTTTTCTAAAGTTCAAACTACTTAATAATGTTCAACTTCTTCACTCTTGTGACTTCTATGCCATGTGAGAACAATTCTTCCAGATATATTTAATATAAGTGCATTCTGTAAAATAGTATTGGAATAGACATTTGATTTACAGACCAATGTGTGTCGAATTTTTAACCACTCTGGGTGAAAAATTATAAACCTCTAAGAAACAGGGAACAGAGAAATGGCTTTAATGCCTCTCAAATATAATGACCTAAACAATATTAGATACTGAATGCATGACCTCCAGGCCTTTGCAAGAAGGTACTATCCACTGATCATGTAAAAGACTCCAAGCACTCAAGCTGGTATTGCTAACTAAATCAATGGGAAACAGAGGGCAAAAATAACTCCCTGCCATGTATACCACAACTCAGTGAAAAGTATTGAGCAACTATTTCAACAAGAAGAGAAGTGTCATTTTTGGACTGTTGCTACATCTATGTACTATTATTTTTTGTCTCACCAGTCAAATAAGTAAATGGAGACCTCAGTGATATATCTATGCAAATATATACATTAAATGTATAAATTGCACTTATATAAGTGTATATTTGTAATAATTTATAAATTTACATATAAATTTGTAAGACATACATATATATAAACAGAATAAGCATATAAGATTCTTAAAGAAGGTATCTTTTAAGTTGAAAAATGTAGACATTTTTCCTTCTCTCTGATGTAGTGATATCTTTCAGAAAAAAAATCACGGATATTGAGTTAGTAGTTTAGGAAACATGATTATCAACTATTACACCCATCTGCTTCTATGTGAAGAAAAAATATTCATTATGTTAGATTGTAGGTATCTCAGCAACAACTGCAGGATTTTTCTGTCACTGATTGAGAAAGGACAGTGTTTTTAATATTATTGCAATATTTTGATAACAATACCTGTGATTTTTGCACAAACAAAAATAGTCTAAAATATGAAGACCTTAGAAATATAAATGATGACTAACACATATTTATGAGTAAACAATGTATTTGGAAAATATATATAATTGTTAAATATGGTGTATATAAAAAATGAAGTAATTTATTTTCAATATGAATTTGTTGTTATTAACAAATCATGGAGGTTTCTTGTTTGTTTTTTTAGAGTAGAGATCTCACTCTGTTAACAGAGCTGGAGTACATATCATAGCTCACTGCAGCCTCCAACTCCTGGGCTCAAGTGATCCTCCCACTTCAGCCTCCTGAGTAGCAATGATTACAGGCACATGTGCCACCATACCTGGTTAATCTTTTAAATTTTTTGTAGAGATAGGGTCTTTCTTGTTGCCCATGCTGGTCTGAAACTCCTGGCATCAAGCAATCCTCCTATCACAGCTTCCCAAAGTGCTGGGATTACAGGCATGAACCATTGTGCCAGCCAGATCATGTATTAACTCTGTAATTGATCAAACAACTATGTAGATGTAAGATCTCATAAAGGTTGTTGCCTAGGAAAATAATAAGCCATGCACAAACTAATTAGGGTACAACTATGGTGGAAGTAGCTGGAAGGCAAACTGCTTTAAGTACAGAATACAGATAAATTTGTTATAAATAATGGAAACTAGATAGACTTCAAGAATAATTAATGCGGTTGGTGAAAACTGAAGTGTAGCAGAACATCACCTGTGGAAATTTTGTGAAAGAGCATTCTGAATAAGAAAAATAGAGCAGCATAAACAAAGTAAGCAGGCTTAAGAAGGAGAAATGGAATTGTTCTAATGAAGAGTTAAAGTATTGGTAAGATAAAAGGCTACAAAAATAATTGTGTCTGAACTGTTTCCATTTGTTCATTTATTTAGCAAATAGTAATTGAACATCCTTTAATACAATCATAGGCTAAGTTAAATGCACAGTCGTGAACAAAACAAACTGTCACTGTTGCAAAACAAATATTAAATAAATTATAAGAAAATTAATTCATTGCCCCTGTGATTGGACTACAAGATACAGGGTGTTTGTTATGTGATAACCTAACAGGGAACCTCTAACCTTATGGCACAATGACTATCTTGTCCTAGTTTATTTTCTTCCCCACTCCTTAAGATGCACATTGTATATCTTCCTTTCTTTTCATCCCTCCAACACTTACAAGCTTACACTTGATGAATGACCTATGTGTTTATTTCAGCGAGAAGTCTTAAAGATGTGTAAAGCCTTTAAGGCTGGAAGGAGCTTGATGCTTTCCAGGGTCTGAGAAGTCTCTAAGACTAGAGTGTGTAGAGCAAAGGGTGACTGGTGTGTGATGGATGACCTTGCAGCGAGGGGCCAGGGGCAGATTTTGCAGGGGTTTTCACTCATTTATTATTCAACACATATTTACTGATCATCTACAATACACCATGCACTGTTCTGATGCTGGGGACATAATGATGAGAAAGATGGGAGAGATTCCTGCTGACATGGGTCTTAAATTTTACTTGCAGAGTAAGAAAGTAAATGAATAAACTTCTTAAAAATGAAATAAAATGCATGAAGATAATTTCCTAGTGCTATAATCGCTAACAGAAAAAAAATGGAAAATGTGTTAGAAAGTGACCAAATTAGGGTGTGGAACAGGAAATAGCTGTTAACTGGTGAGGTGCGTGAAGGCTTCTCTGTGACGATATCACTTATAATTTAAGTGATGATAAAAATGATGTGGCTAATAAAAACATTTCAGAAGAGCAGTAAGAACAATTCCCTTTTCTATAGTAACATTGGCATATCTAAAAGAGAGAGAAAAGTCAAATGTGTCTGAGTTATTGTGAACCCTGAAAAGTTAGGTAAGAGACAGAGCAAGTAAGAGCCACATGATAATTATATACGGGAAAGAGTTTGAAAAAGTTCAAAGAAGAGTCACTGGATGATTGTCTGTATTAAATGATGCTTAATTACCATTTGCTAAATAAACAAACAAATGGAAACTGCTCAGACACAATTACTTTTGCAGCCTTGTATCTTACCAATACTTTGATACTTCATTGGAGAGTTTTCTATTCTGATAATAGTTTTAAAAAGACCACTTGGAAAGTTTTTGTGGCACCCTCGGCAAGAAAACATATTGGATTATATTATGGAGGTAGGAATGGTGATAGAAGAAATGGTTTGTTTGGAATGTATTTTTGGATACAGCTAAATGACATTGTTTATTAAAAAAGAAAGTGGGAACTGAAAAAAAGAGAAAATTCAAGCATGGAGGGCTGTTTTGCAGAGAAAGATCAGCATGATCTTATTTATATGAGTTAAACTTAGGAGATGTTTTGCTTTTTATTTCATTCATTTATTTTTTGAGATAAGGTCTCACTCTGCTGCCCAGGCTGGAGTGCAATCGTGTAATCTCGCCTCACTGCAGCCTCAAGCAATCCTGGGCTCAAGCAATCCTCCTGCCACACTGTAGCTTCAGGAGCTGTAAACATTCACCCCTAGGTACTTCTGTAGGGTCGGAGCCCATGCTCCCAAAGACCTGTTCATCTACCTGCCCCTCCTAGGGGTTTTAAGCAGCCGGGCACTGAATAAGCGAGCCACACCCCCATCTCACGCCCTGCCAGGAGGACAAGGGAACTTTTCCCATTTCGGATAGACTTAATGACACTTTTTCCCCCTCCTATAGCCCTCATAAGCAAATAATATTCTTTTTCTGCAACACTTCACATATTTCAGGGCCTGAAGAAGGTGTAGGCATATTACACCTAGCCACAGTGGGCATGTTACCGTGTGCCCGTTTAGTTGTATCATCTGTAGGTGGCTTGTGTTAATCAGCCAAGACCCTAGAGGGCACAGACACAAGTGGCCGGGTGTCGAGAGGAACACACCAGCAGAAGAGCACACAGGCAGCTGGATGTCCAGAAGAGCAGAGAAGCAGAAGAGGAGACCCACAGGCACTGGCAGAAGCCAGCAGGCCATCAACCGGCAGAACAACATGGACACCAAGGGGAATTTGGCTGGAGTGGTTGGAGGAGAGTCTGGCCACTGAGGGGTAGGACTCCAGTAAAAAACCACCTTCCCACTCAATACCCCTTCTGGCTCCCCATCTATCTGCTGAGGGCTACTTCCATCATTCAAGGAAACCTTGCATTCATTCTCCAAGCCCACGTGTGATCTGATTTTTCTGGTACACCAACGCAAGAACCCCAGGATACAGAAAGCCCCCGTCCTCTCAGATGTTGCTGTCTTTTACTGGTCCACTAAAATGCATAATTAAAATGTTAATTATTTTCAACTATTAAATAACGATATATCTTGAAATTACCCAATATATACATAAATCTTTATTCACAGCCAATGGCTAAAAGCCTAAAATATAAAATGTCCAATTTTTATCAGGTTTTGTTTTCAGCCCAGATTTACATAAGATATATTTAAGAAATAAATTAAAATACATTATAGAAGTCATTTTGTAACTATTGGCAAATCCTTCTTGACATACTGCTGAGAAATCAAGAAAGTGAACTATTCTTGTGAATAGGTAATAAGTCCTTTGCAATTTTGTTTAATGGTAGCTAACATAAGTCAGCACTTGATGAGCTAAGAGAATGAAATATTAATCCACAGATACATGGACAGACTGAAAATCAAAATCTGCATCCACTCTGCTTTAGATACACTTCCAATGAACGGATCGCAGAAAACTATTCAATAAACCTTATTTTATACATACTATTTTCAGGTGTATATGGTACAGTGATCAATATAAGACTTGCAAACATTCAAATAATATTACATTAGGATAACAGTCTGCAAGAAAATTGGAATGGAAATAGAATTTAAAATATAAAATGTGACTATGTAAAATTTTTACTATTTTAGATGTGTTTGTTCAGATACTTTTTAAGGAATGTTAGAGCATGTGTAGGTACCAAGTTATTTAACATTTGGATTCTAATTTAAAAATAACATTATAGATTAGTTTTACACATTTAGTAGTACATTTATAGGTAAAGTTGTGTAATTTTATTTTCTATTAAGTAAACATAAATATTTAAAATATTGAAATGCAGCTTAAAAATGTACACGGAAGTATTGTTAATTTTTAAAATTAGGAAACATGTTACTAAAATTTTTTGAACATTATTGGTAGAAGCAACTGTAAAGATTTTAGGCTCATAATGAAAGCAATTGAAAATTTTGCAAGGGTACAAATAGAAGAGTCATGATCATTGTCATTTAATAAATGTTGTGCAAATGAACTCATTTTAATTTCATAGGCACCAACAAGATATGATAAAATATGTGCTTTAGGTAATTTAATTTTGGAAACTATGCTTTAGTCAACAACTTATAACTACAATCATGCAAACTACTTGACCTGATTCAAAGAAAACAGCATACTGTTTGAATGGTTAAAGCAAGATTTTGTGATGTGAATGTGTGTATGTGTGTGTATCCCTCTTATTTTTTATTTTAACAGACATAATTTACATGATTATAGAGATATTATAGATATAATTATATCTCTAAATATAGAGATATTATTACAGAGATAGTTAGCAGTATAAGTTAGCCCAATGAGTATAAAACAAAAATATGATTTCGTCTGTAACCCCACCTGTGACTCTTACTCAAGTTACCTATATTCCAAAAGCTCTAGGTTAACTTAAGGTTAAAATCGCCAGAAAAATCCAGAAGGAATAGAAGTCTGAACCTAATTTCAGAAGATCAAGCATCAGTAAAAGCCTCAGAGGCATAACTTGATTCCACTGTAGCATGGATGTTCATAATAATAACCTCGAGTCATCATATAAAGCTTAAATTATGTTCCTTGTTCTCTTTTGAAGATGGCAATTCATTAAAAAATACGCTGTGAAAAAATAATCAAAAGGATTGTTTTTAAAATCTTCCTTGCTGAAAGTCTTAAATTTTCATTTGCTGAAAAGTTGCTATTTTGATATACAGTACTGTCCAACGATATCAAATAAAGCAGTCATTACTAGTTCCAGACTACATGAAGCTCATTACACCTAAAAATATTTGAATGGACATTTTAATTTCAAATTCATTTAAAGAAAATCACAAGTTTCAGGAGTTTTCTAGAATTTCCTACCAAGTATTTGACATTTATAGCATAAGATAATTTTACTGCACAAAGATGCTCATTTTCTGATGTTTCCAAGATTGCACATTTTCTGAATTAACCAATCCATTTGATGTGGAGTAAAGAATAGTGTACACATATATTAGATATTTACTGGTATACAGCTAAGATAACTTTATGCTATTAGATTGGGCTGTTACAATCAGTAATGGGTAATTTTCTTTCTGGCATTTTATAGATATCATTTATATTTTCTTTATTTCTCAGAATGCAACATCAAAGCATTCTGTTTGTATCATAATACAACATAAAAAACCTCTTACATTTTTTATTAATCAATTATATCTGATATATGTTGAGGCAACCTACTGAATCACAACAATTTAACCAATAAACTCTATTGCAACTTGATAAATTGATAACAATACAAAAATAAATGTAAAAATGATTATATTGAGCATGAAATGGAATACACATCAGACATTATCCAATTTGTCACTGTTACCTTACTTAATATTAAAAGTAGATTCGCTTTTAGGTAATCTCTTCGGAGATTAAAGAACAAAATTGAAGTCTTACTTTTATTATATTTAAAGAAAATTCAATCTAGAGTAAATAAAAACTATCTTGACCTTAATTATACAAAGTAGTTTAAATGGCTTAGTGTACACTCTCTAGAAGTAGCTACACATTTTGTAAAGTGGTTTATAAGACACAAAACAAAATGAGAAACAGAAACAAAGTTTCCATTAAATAAACATTCAGTTCCTCAAGTGACACTCTAAAAAGAGACATCAGAAAAATCTGACCCATCAATCACTATAAAATCTTACGGAAATGTGTCTTTACCAACATATTTAATATAACCATAGTAACAATTTTTGTATGGTTGTTGCCCATAATGTCTTTGATTGAAAGCCAATGGCATAACCAATTTTGTCAAAGCAATTCTTAAAACAGTCCAAACAGCGTTGTTAACACTACTCTCAGAGTGCCTGATCATCATAGGGCATTATGTAGGTAATCTAGAGTAATGGTTTACATTGTATACCCTTCAAAAATCCCTTCAAAATGACTGTTTCTTGCAGTAAAACTTCAGATAAGAATTAGGCAGCACAGACTTAAGGGTTATGTTATCTGATAACAATCTGAACTACAAATGTGATGCAGACTGATGTTAAGTTCATATGCTTTCCCAATTAATGAAGCAGAGTGTATAAAAATATCAGTGCATAAACTGAGCACAAGGTGGGCCAAACAGAGATTTGTGGATGGGCCTAAGACATTCTTGAAGAATGGAGTCCTTCAAGTTCTATGCCATAAATCAAGACAACAATAAACATGGCATATCAAAGCAGGTGTTCACATTTACAAAGAAAATGTTATAAATTGTTTGCCATGGCAGTAGCCAATCTCGTTAAAGCTCTTATAACAAATTCATTTGAAGTACATTTGATTTTTTAAGTTTTTAATAATTGGTGAATATACAGCTAAAGAAATAGATGAGTTATTTTCTTATGAAAAATGTTAGCTGTAAGAATGTTAATTGTTGGAGAACATCTGCCAAAAATGTAAATGATTTTTATTTGAGAATAATAATCCCAAATGCATTCTTTCAGTAATTTCCTAGTAGGATTACTTGATTTTTCAAATCACTCCCAAATCGAACGATACAGTGATGTTGTTAGAATGTTGCCTATTCTCTATTCCTGCAGAGAATAAGCCAGGTTATTCTAGATGTTATGAAATAATGTACAAAGAAAGGAGACTCAGATTTATTTCAATTTTATACTTAAAGAATTTTTTCAGAATGTATATTCTGCCAAAATCATAGGCGTTTGTATGAGTTTGGTTTGATTATTTTAGGACCACTAACCACAGTCCAAATATGAGGAAAAATACAAGCTGATTCATTTCCAGTTCTTAATTGCGAAAGTGAAGTTCAAGAAAATATCAATTAAAACCTAAAGTGTGAAATTATATATAGATCTCCAGTATTATCTATACATGGTGTATCAGCAGAATATTAATAGTAATTACAACCTAGAATTCACCTGTCCTTATGTAGAACATTTACCTTACAAAGAGAATTACAGTTTTACAAATAAAATGTGTTTTATATAGTGACTATTAAGATATGGCTTATAGTAATTTGTCATTTAAAAAATAAGGTGAAATTCATTATGTGTCAAGTTGAATATATCATCAATCTTGTATTCATAAAAACTTCTAGAAGTGCTTTTTTTGCTCACATTTAGACAAAAGAGCCAAAATCATTTTAGAAGTTTATTTTGAGCTTTGTCATCAACAATAATATATGAGAAATATTTTCTAGATCCTAGATAAATTAAATCTTGGAATTTAAAACATTTGGATCATTTGACTTTCACACATAAAGCAGAGAATAATAAGTCCTCCAGTAATCAATCTGCATTTTGGCTTCTATGAGCTCCTTAACAAACACAAGCCACAGAAAAGTTCCCTGTATTTTCTCATAAATTATTACTGCCAGCCAATATCATAAAGACTCATCCTTAACTTGACCTGGAAATGAGAATTTTCTAATAAAATTAAATTTGGTTTTGAAAATCCAAGTAGTTATTCTTTAACTAAATTTTATTTTTGTATCTTGGATATTTTTTCTCTAATATAAAGTGGTGTGTGTGTGTAAGTGTATATACAGGTTTTTCTGAAACTACCACAAAATTCCTGTCGACACAGGTACAAGAAAAATGAGCCCAAGGTTTTCACAGACACAGATGTGATGAAATTAGCCACTTTATCAACAATGTGTTGATAAGAGTAGCAAGGCAGATATCATCCCTAAGGCATTCAAAATATTGTTTTAAGCCTACTCCATTATGCATTCATTACATTTTTGTAGAAAATGTTTATGCCATTAAAAAAATGATATAATAGAAAGTGAAAAAGTCATCTCACAAACCAGTTTATCCATGATGACTATCATTTCAAAATGGTTATATCTAAACAGTGTCTGGAAGGTGATAAACTAAAATTATAAAAGTGATTATTTCTGGTTGGTTAAATAACAAGCTTTTTCTCTTTTATTTAATATTTTGTATTTTCTAAACTATACCTAATAAAAATTTATTAATTATAATAAAAGGAAATAAAACAATGTGAAGACTTTAAACACCATCAGTAGTTAGAATTTATTTTACTTTATATATCCTGCATCTCATGTGCATATTGATAAGTATAAATGTCCACTAAGATATCTCTCAAGAGGCCAGGTGCAGTGGCTCACGCCTGTAATTCCAGCAGTTTGGGAGGCCTAGGCAGGCAGATCATTTGAGGTCAGAAGTTTGAGACCAGCCTGGCCAACATGGTGAAACCAGTCTCTACTAAAAATAAAAAAATTAGCAGGCTGTGGTGGTGGGCACCTGTAATCCTGGCTGCTTAAGAGGCTGAGGCAGGAGAATAGCTTGAAACCTGGAGGCAGAGGTTGCAGTGAGCCAAGATCACACCACTACACTCTAGCCTAGGCAACAAAGCAAGACTGTCTCAAAAACTAGTAATAAAAAAGATATCTCTAGGGCTGGCTGGGTGCAGTGGCTCATGCCTATAATTCCAGCACTTTGGGAGGCCAAGACAGGAGGATCACTTGAACCCAGGAGTTTGAGGCTGCAGTGAGCCATGATTGTGCCACTGCACTCCAGCCTGAGCAACAGAGTGAGACCTTGTAATGGAAAATGGGTAATCGTAATTTAGGCTATGCGTCTACAAGATAGATATAAGAATATAATGTATTCCAGTTTTGTACCATATGGTGCAACTCTTCATTATAAGATTTTGTGTATAAATAAATATGGTGAAATTCAATCTCATTTAGATTAAGACTAAAGAATGTGGAGTCTCCTGACTCATCTTGAATCAAAATTCTGCCTTTCACTACTTTTGTGATCCTAGTAAATCATTTAACATCTCATCCTCACACCTCAATTTCTCATTTATAAAATGGGAAGAGTGACAAGGTTGTTACAAGGATTATGTGAGTGAATACAAGGAAATCCTTCAGGACAGTGACCGGCAGATTGTGAGTACACAATTTACATTAGCTACTATGTTTTATTTTTTGTTGTTGCTGTTGCTTTTTTATTCATTCCTAGTGGAATTAACCAAGGAAATATACTCTTTTCTTTTCTTGAGTATTTGAGTATTCCGGGTGAAGATTCTTTCCAATTAGGACGTTCAAATTCTCAAATTAATAAATTATGGTGTGAGGGTAACAAGAAGAATGAAATCAAGTAATGCTATTGTGAGATTAATTATTCACCCAATAAGATAGTACTGCTCTACATTCAAAGGGAATAATAAATACAGGATAAGTTTATGTTTAATTCATTTATGTGAGAATTAGATCAATATATGAAAAAATCCTTTTATTACAATTGGAGACCTAAGCAAATTGTATCCTGGGTTTTTAAAGCTAGTCATCAGAAATCACATATATCTGAAAACCAGTGTATAATAAAAATCCAAAATATATTTTCTTCCTAAAGAGCAGATATGCTACCAGTAAAATAAAGTTAGTATAAAACATAGAAGAGAATTTTAATGATCTGTCCCTTAAAAATAGGATTTTATTACAAGGTAATTATATCAGTCATTAGAATGCTAGTTGTCCTGCTATGAGGTAGGATGAGGTAAGACAGTTACAAGACATAACACATTGATTCATTTGTCTTTCATTAGGCTCCCAACATCTTCCTAAAAATAGAAGACTTGTATGGGGTCACAGTGTTACGGAAACACCAAAGATTTGGTCTGCTGCTTGCTCCACAGAAAGCCAATCACTGAGACGATTATTGCCAAGGAAGAAGGCTTTAATCAGGGGCTGCAGCCAAGGAGATGGAAGACCACTCTCAAATCCATCTCCCTGATAGGCTAAAATTAGGGGTTTATATAGCAGGGAAAAAAAAAAATGTAACTATGTATAGGAAAACAGGAGCTCCCGATGCCTAAGGAAGCAATCATAATGAATGAGGGGACTGGTGTCTCACTGTCTGTAGATGGTGATCTGGTGAGTTTCTTTGATACTTTTTGAGAGACCTGGGGGTCCTTTACTGAGGAAGGAACTCAGAAAAACAAATGTAAGCTTCAAGCTTTAAGACCAGAAGGGTCAATTTCTGTGTGTATACAAGACTGTATACAGACACACACAACACACTCACATCCCAAGCAAACAAAACATGAAAATCAGCTATGCTGATTGGAGTCAACTTAAGTATTCTTCACAAGAGGAAAAAAATAAATCATTGGACATACATTCCATGCAGTTACTCTGAAATAATTAAAGAATAAAGTCTGTATATATGACATAAATATATGTGATATATCATTGATTAAAATAGCATATTACGGAAAATACATGTGAAATAAATTTAACTTGGCTGGGCGCCATGGCTCACACCTGTAATCCCAGCACTTTGGGAGGCCGAGGTGGGCAGATCACGAGGTCAGGAGTTCCAGACCAGCGTGAACAACATGGTGAAATCCCGTCTCTACTAAAAATACAAAAATTAGCTGGGTGTGGTGGCATGCCTTTGTAATCCTAGCTACTTAGGAGGCTAAGGCAGGAGAATCACTTGAACCTGGGAGGTGGAGGCTGCAGTGAGCCGAGATCCCATCACTGCATTCCAGCCTTGGCGAGAGAGCGAGAATCCGTCTCAAAAAAAAAAAAAAAAAAAATTAAGAAACACATGTACACACCAAAATTATCTAGAAGAATACAAGTTGTTAAGCTTGGTAATGAGTTTAGGGTGTATTTTATATAGGAAAGGGCAAGAGAAAGGGTGGTAAAGATTGGACTTTCTTTTTATACTTACAAAGAACATGCATTATGAAGAACTTAAAAGGATGCCATTTTATCTGATTATATTATTATATTTACTCATATTGTTAAGGCATACACTTCTATGTGGCTTTGCTCATAGAATCAACAGAGGATCAAAATTGAAAAGAACCATCTGTAATTCAACTCCATTAATAGTTTCAAGTTGCCAGGTAACCTCATCAAAGTGAACAAGAAGTGGTATAAGCTATGTCAGACTGGTTATAAAAGTGCAAAGTACTCACCACTCCTTTATAGTAATAGCCATGTCTGAGAGTAAAACTAAGATTGTATTTTAGATTAGCAATAGTCAAATGATGGGATAAAGGTACAACAATGTTTAGATGTGTGTTTATGGAATAAAAAACTCTTGAAGGACTTAATAGTGTCTATATGTATGCATTAGTATTCTTCTGTTGACATTTGTTGGGAGGTAAGGTAACAATGTGATATTACTAACTTACTTGTAAGAAAGCCCTTTATCCTCTTTCTCTCTCTCTCTCTCTCTCTCTCTATGTATATATGTATATATTTGCAGTGGCAAGATCTCGGCTCACTGTAACCTCCGCCTCCTGGGTTCAAGCAATTCTCCTTTCTCAGCCTCCTGTTGTAGCTGGGATTACAGGCGCCCGCCACTATGCTTAGCTAATTTTTGGTATTTTTAGTAGAGACTGGGTTTCACCATGTTGGCCAGGCTGGTCTCAAATTCCTGCCCTCAGGTGATCCGCCCGCCTCAGCCTCCAAAGTGCTGGGATTACAGGCGTGAGCCACCGTGCCTGGCCCTTTCTATATTTTTTATAATAGCTTCAAATTCATGAGATGTTGGGCAATCTCAGGACCTGTAATCCTATTTTTTTCAGTAATTTAGATTTTTATTATGTAGGTAATAAATTCATTAGTATTAAAATAAAGAGAAGACGTTTAACTTAAAGTTGCTGTTGTTTCCCAGATGCTGTATAAAGTGACTGTAAAGCATTTTTCAGCATAATAAGGCTGAATAACTATTTTCATCATAGCCATTTTCCTCAGGTCACCTAACACATCATGGAACAAATCAATATTCCCATTCAATTTCATTTTCATTTTCACACACGCCAAATGCATACATAAACGCATATATTTCGATTTACTCAAAACCAAATGATACTGGTTACCTAATATTTTGTATCCTCATTTAGAAAAGTAATCATACTATTTATTTGCCACTATGTTTCCTTGGCAAGGAACTGCCATGAATGTTTTACCAGTTTGGTTTTATGACATAATTTTCAGTGAAACAGTAAATAATTTTTAGGTGTATTCAAACATCTAATTGTTTCCAATTTAAGTGTTGTTTTTGTTTATTGGCTTCTCTGTTTTGAACCTCAAAATTTGAGTTAATACTTAGAAAAAATATTTATCAAATGACTTATTAAAAGTGATTTTATGCAAAGAGATACTCATACAAGTTGTATCATGACACAGGTTGTATCGTGTATCAGAATACATATGATACAAAACCTACATTAATTTTTAAAGCCATACATAACCAAAATGTTTATGATATACTTTCAATCTCTATTTTTAATTTCAATTGTCTATTCAGTGTTGCCAATGTCAGAGTTTTTTTCAAATAGCAAAATGTTGCTAAAGTTGCTTGGTTTATAAATATTTGTTTTAATTACATTTGAAATTTATAAACCTTACTTATTACCTCAATTTTAACTTAAATATGCTTATAGAAAAGCTTATATTTTTTTGTAATCACCAAATAATGCTGTTTATTATCCAATTGTAATTTTCAGACTAATAGTATTAAAAAGAAATTCAAATTGCTTGTTCCTCCAAAGTTACTAAACTCAAGATTAACATTATATTCCCTTAAGCAGTAAATAAGGAGTATAAATTATATGTAACATTTATAAGCATAGAATAGAACAGTAATTTTCAAATCAATTCTGCATGGAATATTGACATACGATTTAGCTTTTTTTAACCAAAATCTGAAGTAACTAAACATTTTGACATTGAAATCACTAAGCTAAGCTTGCTCATCATAATATCCAAAATGCAAGATCTTCATATAATTACAGGCAATTTACATAATAAACATATTATCCAAATATTAGACAAATTAAGCTTTGCCTAAAGTTCACCACAAATCAATATGATAAACAAACACGTGAAATTGGGAGAGTATTTCAAGATTTAGATCTCCCACTGGGGCCTGAATGCTGGTACCAACTGCATTACCTGTATGCTCTGACATGAAAATAGAGCACCGGAAATGAGGTGATCATTTACTATGTTAATTAATTAAACAGGAAGATTAAATACTTGTAATGGATAATATTGAATGTCAACTTGATTGGATTGAAGGACGCAAAGTATCCTTCCTGGGTGTGTCTGTGAGGGTGTTGCCAAAGAAGATCAACATTTGAGTCAGTGGACTGGGAGGGGCAGATCCATCCTCAATCTGGGTGGGTGCCATCTAATCACCTGCCAGCACAGGTAGAATAAAGCAGGCAAAAGAGGATGGAAGACCAGACTTGCTGAGTCTTCTGGCCTTCATCTTTCTCCTGTGTTGGATGCTTCCTGCCATCGAACATCGGACTCCAAGTTCTTCAGCTTTTGGACTCTTGGACTTAAACTAGTGATTTGCCAGGGGTTCTTGGGCCTTTGGCCACAGACTGAAGGCTGCACTATCAGCTTCCCTACTTTTGAGGTTTTGGGACTTGACTGGCTTCCTTGCTCCTCAGCTTTCAGATGGCCTATCGTGGGATTTCACCTTGTGATCATGTGAATCCATTCTCCTAATAAACTCCCTTTCATATATACATAAATCCTATTGGTTCTGCCCTTCCAGAGAACATTGACTAATACAATACTTAATCAAATACTTATTGTATAGGTTAATTTTATGCATCAACTTGGATAGGTAATGGTGCCCAGTTGTTTGGTCAAACACCAGTCTGATGTTTCCGTGATATTTTTTAATGTGATTACAATTTAAATCAATAGACTAAGTAAAGCAGCTTACACTTCATCATGTGTGTGGGCCTTAGTTCATCAGCTGAAGGCCTCCAGAGCCAAGGCTATGTGTGGTTTACCACAGAAGAAGCAATTATGCCTCAAGACTACAACACAGTAACCCTACCTGAGTTTCCAGCCCTCAGATTTCAGACTCAAGATTGCATCATTATTTCTTCCTTCAGTTTCCAGCCTGCTAGCCTTCTCTCGAGATCACAAACTTGTCATCCACCATAATTGTGTGAACCAATTCATTACAGTCTTTTTTATCTCTTTCTTTCATGATATATATATTTAAATGCCTTTCCTTCTTAGAATAAAAGCTGAAGTATTTACTGTGGCTTACCAAGACACAGGATCTCCATTCAAACTCAATTGTATATATACAAAAATGATGAAGTGAATATATATATACACACACACATCTATGTGTGTGTATACATATATATGTGTGTATATATGTTTTTTACATAATTAGTTCTGTTTCTTTGGAGAATCCTCATTGACTGACTTCCATGTGCCAGGCACTGAGCATGGAGTAGTGAATATGATAAAAGTACCTTTGCTCGTGAATCTAGTAGGGGCAAATGACAATAAGCATTGCATATCATGATAAGTCCTGTAACTTTTAAGAAAGTAAGGGGTAAGAGAATAAAAGTAAACTGGAGGTGATGGTTAGAGAAATCTTCTCTTAAGTGATAACAGAAATATGGATAAAGTGAAAAATACAAATAATATGTAGATTTGGAAGAAGATTTTTTGTGCACAGACGTAAGAGAAACAGCAGTAGAAAACTTGGAGCATTCTTTCTGAGGAACTATAAGAAGGATAATGTGGCTGAAGAAATTAGTTAAGAGAAAAACTCCGAGATACAGTTTCAGAGAGACATCCAGAAGCCAAACAGGCCTATAGCCATATGTTATGGTCGAAATGTTTGTGTCCCCTAAAACTTACATGTTGAAACCTAATCACCTTTGTGGTTGTGTTAGGAGGTAGGGTGTCATCAGGTCATGAAGGTACAGCCCTCATGAATGAGGTTAGTGTCCTTATTTTAAAGGCCCCAGACAACTGCCTTCCTCTTTTCATCCTTTGAGAATACAGCAAGGCGGCACGATCTATGAACCAGAAGAGTAGAGCCCTCACCAAACATAAAATCCGCTGGCACCTTGATCTTGGATTTCTCAGCTTCCCAAACAGTGAGAAATCAAGTTCTGTTATTTATAAGCTATTCAACTTGAAGTATTTTGTTCTAGCAATTCAATACACTAACTCACCATCTTATTACTACACCATTGTTAGAAGTTTGTTGTTGTCGTTTTTAGTCTTGTCTTTTGGATTCTGTTGAATACAGAAATTATTTGATCTAAAAAACATCAATTAATTATCTCAGTATAGAAAAATCCCAGTGTGCCAGCTAAGTACAAATTCAAATAGCAACTAATTAGCCCACTACATGATAAAACTGATAGTGTGGCGAGTGGTGGTAAATAGAAAGGAGGATGAAATAATATCTATGAAAAACAATGACTCCATCATAAAGAGAGGACATTCCACTGCCTTTACCTTATCTCAGAACTTCGAGCTGGTGAATACTGCCAAACCTGGTAAATTTATTTAGCAGAAATCCAAACTCAAAATATTGATTACCTATCAATATTCAGATGTTACTTTATGAGACTGCTCATGTCTTTATAATAAACACACACACAAAAAGGTATACTCGAAGTTTGATTTACTTATGAATAGATGGTACAATGGGGCCATTTTTGCAGATAAAAAAATCTATGTCACTCCAATCTGTTCCAAAGGATATGTCAGAATGCACACATTTCCTTTACTGCTTCATTTAGGCTAAGGAGCCCAAGAATTTTATTTAGTCAAAGCAGAAGCTTTGACTGTTGCTTCTGCTACTAAGATTCTGTCTCCTCTCTATTCCATCTCCTAAGCTCCATATCATTGATGGAAAATCTATTTTCACCTTTTTCTAAGACTGATCTGAGTAATAAATCTGTAGTAATGGCATGGATTACAATAAAGAGAGATAAATGGGAAAAAAAGAAAATTAAATTTCCTTTACTATGCTATCTCCTGTCAACACTTTGTCTCGCCCATGGCTTTCTTCTTTCTAACCCGCACTTTCTGCTCTTTTCCTACCCCTCTGAATAATCCGTTTTGTCGCCCAACTCAGAATCTTAATGCAATATCCATGGTACATGCCCAAGAGCCATCGTTTTTAAATGAAAATGAGAGGGGAAAATGGAAGGCTTGAATCATTTTATGAAACACAGATTATTCTGCCATCTAAGAGACCAAAATAGACAACACTGTATAACTAAGATGGACTCTAAGGCTAAGGAAACAAAGTTTTCTACAGGTCCAGGGTTCAGGGCTCCACTGGCAAATCTAAATTCTTATTGCTCTAAATTCCCTAACTATAGGAGCTATTAGAGCTCTCCTAAATCTGTTTTACAACCCAGACCGCTTCAACTCTGACTGGACAGAGGACCAGCCTTACAATCTTTCTTACCTGATAAGCTACTGCAGACCATAAGTCAGTTTCATCCAGCTTATAGAGACTGCGCACAAACTGTCTTTCTGTTCTGTAGTTCACTTTTTGATGTAAAGAGCCAAATTCCACTTCATTTTAATGCTAAAACCTCACCCCAAAGGGAACACAGGATGGATAGATGTTATATGTAGGTTTACCCATTGTGTATGTGCTCAGCTTCCTTCATACATATGTATAGCTTTTCCCCCAAATCTGATGAATATATATGACTCTGTTGTGTAATATGGACGCTGTAAGGTGTAAACACGACCTGTCCCTCCCCTTCACAAAGGGGAGACTTTCTTTTCCTGACTTGCAAAGTGCTATCACCAATACAGCTCTCTTTTCTACCTTATTCATTCTAAATTAGCCATCCTTGTGGTCTTTTGGACAATAATTCTTAATTTAGTTCTTCACATATAAAAATGCCAGTTATGTTTATCTGCACAATATTTTAGAGGTATTGGGTCTACATGGCTGTCTCAGGTTGGGTTCTACTGGCAGCTGACTCAGAGACAAGATTATTAGGAAGTGCTTCTGCAGAAGTTTAATTAGGAAGGACCCTGGGTATCAACACCTATGGCAGGGAAGGAAGAGAAGCAGGCTTGGATAGAGGGAGAAGTTCAGATGTGATGCAATCCCAGCCATGACCTTGGCTGACCTCTTAGGGGTCTCTGGAAAGGAATGACCCTTCAGAGTTATGATTTTCATCTAGATAGCTGGACTTTGTATGCACATTGGTCAATCATTGGTTGTGGGCTACTCTGGGAAGGGGGACTTGGGAGACGCCTCTTTTTAGCTGAGACATTTCAGAAGAGAAGTGCAAACTGAAGATAACTTACTGACAACAGTTTGAGCAGTTGAGGCAACAAGATCTTCATTCCTGAAGAGAAATCTGAGCATTGCCTCATGGCATCCAACACAGAGAGGAGAAAAGACACCAATAATAAGGTGTAGGGTTACCTATCCAGGGAAATAATGACCCAGAATCCTGGGAAGAAAAATAGTTTAAGGGGCACTGAATGAATAATGATGTGACAGAAACTGTATTCATTGAATTCAAATGAAATCAAAGGCAGTTTTTATTATGATACTTAAAAAAATGTATTCTTTTTTGTTTTTGTTCTCACTTCCTGGCCTTTTCCAAAACAATTGGCTCTAACAGACAACATACAAAAACCACAGAAGGCTGCATGCTTGCCTTAGGGACAGGTGAGAAAAGAGGAAAGTATGGAATGTTATTTTTTGTGTGTGTGCTTGGACCTGGAGAGAAGAAAGACTGATGGCAGCAGAGGAGATGAAAGGGAATGAATTCCCCAGGTTCAGAAGAAAAGTCAGTGAATTACTGTGAAGCCTCTCTGAACACATACAATATTCCAGGAGGTTTGCATTGTCAGAATGTGAAGTTTTATACATTCGCATTACCAGAGTTTCTGTTTCTTCTCCAATCTGCTGATCAACTGAAAATGTGCAGGAACGATAGATATATATATATATATCTGAAGCCTCACCTGCCTAATTAATGATTTGGGGACAGCATCTACTATCCTGCCAGATATTTTTCACATCCTAAATTAAAACTATGGGGGAAAAAAAGCAACTTTTACAGTAGAAACTATTAGTGTTTCAGAATTACAGAGTACAAAGAAAGGAATCAGAGATCCTGAATAGTCAATATAGAAAAGACACAAGCTGTTGAAAGGTGTTAAAACATAATTAACAAAACTGTTTACACTGTTGGTGGGACTGTAAACTAGTTCAACTATTGTGGAAGTCAGTGTGGCGATTCCTCAGGGATCTAGAACTAGAAATACCATTTGACCCAGCCATCCCATTACTGGGTATATACCCAAAGGATTATAAATCATGCTGCTATAAAGACACATGCATATGTATGTTTATTGCAGCACTATTCACAATAGCAAAGACTTGGAACCAACCCAGATGTCCAACAATGACAGACTGGATTAAGAAAATGTGGCACATATACACCATGGAATACTATGCAGCCATAAACAATGATGAGTTCATGTCCTTTGTAGGGACATGGATGGAGCTGCAAACCATCATTCTCAGCAAACTATCACAAGGACAAAAAACCAAACACCGCATGTTCTCACTCATAGGTGGAAATTGAACAGTGAGAACACATGGACACAGGAAGGGGAACATCACACACCAGGGACTGCTGTGGGGTTGGGGGATGGGGGAGGGATAGCATTAGGAGATATACCTAATGCTAAATGGCGAGTTAATAGGTGCAGCACACCAACATGGCACATGTATACATATGTAACAAACCTGCATGTTGTGCACATGTACCCTAAAACTTAAAGTATAAAAAGAATAAAATTTAAAAAAAAGAAGGTCAAATTATAAAGCTCACATTAATTGGATGTATATTGCATATTTTAACACATAAACTGAGAACACAGTATAATGTTATTGCTGGTTCAAAGAGCATTTGAGAAGCTAAAATACTTGTAAGAAGAAAAAAATTGCTGGGTTTTCTAAAAAGCAACTGCCTAATGTCTATGGAACTATAAACTACTATCTCCAGAGTTATTTGCCCAACTAGGTGCAAATTATTTGCATCTCTACTAGACACAAATCCACATGTTAGCCTGTGACTTCTCTGAGTCATTTAATCAATAGTGAATAGGAAACTGGAAGAAAGAATAACTTGAATATTAACTCGTATTTTACTTTCTTTTCACACATTCAATTCTACCTGTTTATTCAGATATCCCCTCATATCATTTCTCCAGCAAAAATCCTTTACAGGACACGTCATCTGTCAGGCCTCTGAGCCCAAGCTAAGCCATTGTATCCCCTGTGACTTGCATGTATACATCCAGATGGCCCAAAGCAAATAAAGAATCACAAAAGAAGTGAAAATGGCCAGTCCCTGCCTTAACTGATGACATTATCTTGTGAAATTCCTTCTCCTGGCTCATCCTGGCCCAAAAGCTCCCCTACTGAGCAACTTGTGACCCCCACCCCTGCCCACCAGAGAACAAACCCCCTTTGACTGTAATTTTCCTTTACCTACCCAAATCTTATAAAATGGCCCCACCCCTATCTCCCTTCGCTGACTCTCTTTTCGGACTCAGCCTGCCTGCACCCAGGTGAAATAAACAGCCTTGTTGCTCACACAAAGCCTGTTTGGTGGTCTCTTCACACGGACGCAAGTGAAATCATCCAAGAATAATTTTTATATTTCATAAAGTAATAGATGAAGTAAGTGGTTTTGCCTTTCATCATTCATTCATAAACTTTGATATGTTTAATTGTTGTTTTAAGCTCATTCCTACCATCCTAAAATATATTTCAAGCCCTTTGAGTTAAGGAATCATATAGTTTTCTATGTATTTTGAGACATGAACAAAATTTAGAAAAACAATTGTTGTTTAAATTTTTTTTTATGCTGCTAATGTAGCTCCAATGAGAGAGAGTGCCTGAGTGTAAGTTGTAGAGAAGAATTGGAATAGAACAGGGAAATAAGGCCAGAATCTTCATGTAGGAACAAGAGAATTCCAAACTAAAAATATCTTTAAAAAAAAAATCAGCAATACTGACCCCTAAATTGCATCGCTCATTTTTACTTATGCTTTATTCTGAATCTGACTCTATTTTTTCCAGAAGAATAACAATATAATATACTTTCAAAATCAGCAAATAGTCACTTGCACAAATGTTGCTCTTTTCATCTTAAGAGACAAAATATTCAGTACTGTATCAAGGATTATTTCAAGTGAGCTGGGAAGATGAATAAAAAAGATTCAGAATTTCCCAACATTTATACTATGAAAAAGAAAAAAAAACTGATCTAAATAATCTAATTTTAAAATGACAAGATGCATTACAAACTGGAGACAGTAGCAAATTAAAACATTCAATTTTCAGTGTACTCTGTATTTTCTGACCACATAGCATTCCTTTTTCACAAACTTTTACTGACTCGTCTGAAAATAAATTTCATTATTTTTAAAGGAAGATTCTAAACCAACTTTCCCTAGTGTCCAGCTTTTTTGTCTTTAGGCAAAGCTTATTCATGTAGATTTAGATTTTTACCACTTTATCTCTACTACTAATAGATTTTACTTTTGAGTGCATTTGATGTCATAAAAGATAATAGCTTTTTGTGTTTTTTACATTTGCCTTGCAATAATCATATGAAAAATGTTTAATAAATTCTGTTTTACAGATACCTTCATAGAACTAAGAACCAATACAAGTACCTTCATAGAACCACCATTCACCTAGTTACTTAGGACAACAATCATTTTTGAATCCTCCCTTTTATTTAGACCTCATCTGCTCTTAAACCTCATTTGTTGCTTTAATGGCCAGACAATACCCCACATTTATCCCATTAAGTTTTACTTTTCCCTGGAACCTCTTCCTTCTTTATGTGGGAGTCCAAGTCAGCATTATTATTTACTCTTGATCGTGGAAATGGACTCAGGTCTCTTTATTTAAACTCTGACTTCTCTGTACAGTCTACTGTGGCAACCAGATTGGGCTCTTTGTAGAATAAATTGTATCATGCATTCCATTGAGCAGAATACAACGGCAGCTTTCTTTACAAGTAGACTAATAACAGCTCCATCCCATGGACTACAAAGACCTACATGATCTGCTCTGATTAATTCTTCATATATATATTATTTATACTTCGTATATATTATATATGTGTGTGTGTGTGTATAATTTCATGCCAAATCAGTTTTTTGTATATGCTAAGCTAATTTTTACCTCAGAGATTTTGAATATAGTTTACTTTGACTAGAATATTCTTCCGCCAACTTTCTCATAGTATTTTTTCACAAGCATTTTCATGATTCTGGTTAAAGGTCTCATTCTGAAAGAGTATATCCTGAATACTTGTCTAAAGCAGTCCTCCAAAAGGCCACCACAAATTTCCTCTTCCCTTGTCATAATCTGATGCTACTTCATTTTTCCCTGAAAATGTATTATTTCCAGAAATACGCACACATATATAACCCCCAAAACAGACTGACCAAAAATCTCTAATGCAGAGGTTTTCCATTGAAGCTATCACTTGGTGGGCTTCTGCAAATTCCAGGACCATAAAATCAAAAGAATTTTACGTATATACATGGTGGGGGGGCAGGAAAGGGAGAGAGGATCAAAAGGCTTTTTACACAGCTGAGAATAATAAAGGAAAGCTTGTAAACTTTTGTAATACCTACAATGATTTTTCCAGCCTGGCCTAATGGTACTGTGCTGTAAAAATTTTACGGTTTATGACTAAGCATATTATCAGCCCATGGAGGGTTCTATAAGCCACTAATAATATCTGAGATCCTTAAATTTATCTATAACAAATCCTGATTTGCCTTATGTTGATTTCTCAGTGTCTCTACATATTTTTCTTTAATTACAGGCACTAAATAAATTCTTGAATTTGGCAAGCAAATTAGGAAATCACTAACAATTACTTAACATATTTAAAATAAGCCTATGTAGATTAAAGTGCTTGAGAGCCTGCCTACATTTAAAAGTATCATTTGCAACCTAAATTGTCTATCAGTCTGTATAATCAATGGTAAAATAAAACTCTGGTACAGTGTTGCTTTAAAAAACTTTTGAGGATTCTGCATTATTTAAAAATTTTTTCTCACAAAATATCCATTCATTGATTTAAATAACATTTAACATAATACGAACTGTTCTTTTCTCTCCTTAATTATCCATATCCATATCTATACCTATATCTCATTTTTCCTTAGATTTTAGTTTAAAACAAACATAAAATGAGAAGATTTTTAAATTATAGCCACAAAAAATTGATAAAGTTTAGAAAAAAAATTAAGATCTTTTTTTAAAATTAATTTTCCTCTCAGGCTACATTTTTGGGAGAACGGGCTAATTGATTTCTATTATCTCCCTCATTTGGAAAAGAAATTTGATTTTAGTAAAGAAAAACAGTACCAGAATATTAATAAATGTATATCAAATTATTGTAAGAGTAAGATTTGTCAATAACGTCTATTACCTTCTCTCTCTTTCTCTCTTAATTTTTCCCTCTGTATCTCACTTTATCAAAATAGATGTAGGGTGATTACAAAAGTCAGTGGCTGATGGTATGAATTTTGTTGTTGTTGATGACTTTTTTTTTTTTTCTCAGTGAAACAAGACACCTTGTTTCCTCATTAATTTATTGCATGATTTTGAAAAGCCTTCTCTTCTATGCATTTCGTACATACTAAAAGTAGAATAGCAATTCAGGATTTTTAATGTACCTAATATTATTTACATAAAAGGTTAAATCTTAAAAGCTTAACTGAGTTTGAAAAAGAGAGGAATACATAATAATTTACAATCACTTTTAATTATTCTACTTAGTCAAATTTACCTATTTAGCATTAAAAATCAGACTGATAATGCTAACAATATACAATTATTTCATATTTTATAATGGTTAAATGAACAAAAGTGACAAATTGAGGAAAACTTTTGGCTAAAATCAAAAGTTGTTATACTATTATAAAATTCACAAATAATATATGTAACATTTTGTTACCACTACCAAGTTTTAATGTTGCAGAAAATAAATGATAATGTGTGTGGCCAGAAAGAAACTTTATTCTAGTTTAAACATGTTCAGTGATCTTTAAAAATACATTAGGAAAGGTGACTCTTGACCCAAAGCACTCATTAACTATTAGTGATTGTCAAAGAAGCATCAATGTATTCCCAGATGTCAGAATACTGAATCATTGTTACATAGCATAATATATGGGAAATCAAGTAAAATAAATAATTTAAAAGAACAGACAAAATGACTAAATGTAATTAAATAGCCAAGAGAATTCTAAATATGGACGTTTTTACAAAGGAATCAGCAATCTGAAATCCAGATGTTGAGAGGTAATTCAAGTTTATTGAATGTCTGAGAGAATGTGCTAAAGACTTTCTTTTATCATTTAATTGGTCTACCATTATCAGAGGTCATAACTCTCATTTACAGAGTAGTTAACCAAGTACTTAACCACGACTTCCATAGATAATGGAAGTCAACCTTCTCTGACCTGTGGGAAGAGCCAGGCTCAAACCCGGCTCTCTCTAAAGATTTGAGTCCTGTATTAAGCGCTAAATTCTTTCCCTGAGAGCTCGTCTGTCCACACTTGATGGTTCACACACCCATGGACATGCCTTATACACATTTACATAGTTTTAACATTTGCTGAGGTAGTCATGTGTTACTTAATGGGGGTGGAGGGTGTGTCGGGGTTGTGGGGGGACACATTCTGGGAAATGCGTCATTAGGCAATTTCTTTGCTGTTGGAACATCATAGAATGTACTTTCACAAACCTCCATGGTATTGCCTCCTACAAACCTAGGCTATGTGGTATAGCCTACAGCTTCTAGGCTACAAACCTGTACAGCATGTTACTGTACCGAATACTGTAGGCAATTATAACATGGTATTTGTGTATATAAACATATCTAAACATAGAAAAGATACAGTAAAAATATGGTAAAAAAGATAAAAAAATAATACAACTATGTAGGGTACATACCATAAATGAAGCTTGCAAGACTGGAAGTTGCTCTGGGTGAGTCAGTGAGCGAGTGGTGAGTGAATGTGAATGCCTAGGGCATAATAAATTAACCTTAGCTTATTGTAACTTTTTGCTTTATGAATTTTTTTTAAACTTTTGACTCTACGATGGTAAGAACATATTAACAGGTTAAAACACAAACATATTGTACAGCTGTAGAAAAATATTTTCTTTATATTCTTACTCTATACGCTTTTTTCTATTTTTAAGGTTTTTTTCCTTATTTTAATCCTTTTCTATTTTTTTTCTTTTCTTTTCAGGGGATACATGTGTAAGTTTGTTACGTGGATATATTGTGTGATGCTGAGGCTTGGAGTACCAAACTGATCCTGTCACCCAGGAAGTGAGCACAGTACCCAATAAGTCGTTTTTCAGCCTTTACTCCCTCCCACCCTCTCCCCTCCAGTAGTCCTCAGGGTCTATTGCTCCCATCTTTATGTTCATACATACCCAGTGTTTTTCTCCCACTAATAAGTGAGAACATGTGGTATTTGTGTTGAAGGAATGTTCCTTAGTTCAGCTAAAGACAGGGCCCTTGTCCATCACAGCCATGAAAATTTAGGCTTGCAGATGGTTGGGGAGGGTGAGTAAAGCAGGGTTTTATTGGGTGAAAAAGAAGTGAGAAACAGGAACTGTCTGCAAGTACAGGGTTGCCCACCAGAGTGTTTCCTGCCCACGTTTTAAATCCCAGGTTCCACATAGGAAGAGGAGGGGCTAGGTTTTTCCCCTCTGCAAAGGGCTTGAACTTCTGTGTCTCCACCCCAGTGAGGTCAGTTTGAGCATTTCTGGGGATCCCCTCCCACCTGGCTGTCTCATTTGGTTTTCTCTTTCTGCATTAATTTGCTTAGAGTAATGGCCTCCAGATACATTCATGCTGCTGAAAAGGAAACGATTTTTTTGATGGCTGTGTAGTATTCCATGCTATACATGTACAACATTTTCTTTATCTAGTCCAGTGTTGGGGAGCATCTCGATTGATTCCATGTCTTTGCTATTGTGTATAGTGCTGCGATGAACATACGAGTATATGTGTCTTTTTGGTAGAATGATTTATTCTATCTGGGATATTTTATTAGTCCATTCTCACACTGCTAATACATACATACCCTGGACTAGGTAATTTTTAAAGGAAAGAGGTTTAATTGACTCACAGTTCAGCATGGCTGGGGAGGGCTAAGAAGACTTACAATCACAATCGGGGCAGAAGGGGAAGCAAACACATCATTCATGGGGCAGCAGGAAGGAGAAGTGCCAAGCAAAAGGGGCAAAAGCCCCTTATAAAACCATCAGCTCTCATGAGAACTCACTATTCTTAGAAAAGCATGATGGTACCCACCCCTATGATTAAATTACCTCCCACTGGGTCCCTCCCATGACACATGGAGATTATGGGAACTATAATTCAAGATGAGATTTGGGTGGGGACACAGCTAAACTGTATCAGTTATATACCCAGGAATTGGATTGCTTGGTTGAATGATAGTCCTAAATTCTTTGAGGAACCTCCAAATTGCTTTCTTTAGTGGCTGAACTAATTTACATTTCTATCAACAATGTATAAACATTTCCTTTTCTCCACAACCTCATTAAGATCTGGTATTGTTTGACATTTTAATAATAGCCATTCTGACTAGTGGTGAGATGGTATCTCGTTGCAGTTTTGATTAGCATTTCTCTGATGATTAGTGATATTGAGTATTTTTTCATGTTTGTTGGCTACTGGTATGTCTTCCAAGTGTCTGTTTATGTCCTTTGCCCACTTTTTAATATGGTTATTTGTTTTCTGCTTGTTGAGTTGTCTAAGTTCTTCATAGATTCTGGATATTGGACCTTTGTCAGATGCAAAATGGGCAAATATTTTCTTCCATTCTATAGGTTATCTCTTTATACTGCTGGTAGGTTTTTTGTTTTGGTTTTTTGTTTTTGGCTGTACAGAAGCTCTTTAGTTTAACTGAGTCACACTTGTTAATTTTTGTTTTTGCTGCAATTGCTTTCGAGGACTTAGTCATAAATTCTTTCCCAAGGCAGTGTCCAGAATGATATCTCCTAGGCTTTCTTCTAGGATTTTTATAGTTTTAGGTATTACATTTTAAGTCTTTAATCCATCTTAATTTTCGTATATGGTGAGTGGTAGGGATCCAGTTTTGTTCTTCTGCATATGACTAGCCAATTATCCCAGCACTGTTTTTTGAATACAGAGTCCTTTCCCCACTGTTTGTTTTTGTTGACTTTGTCAAAGATCAGATGGTTGTAGTATAAGGCTTTATTTCTGGGTTCTCTATTCTGTTCCATTGTTCTATGTGTCTGTTTTTATACTAGCACCATGCTGTTTTGGTTACTATAGCCTTGTACTATAAAGTCAGCTAATGTGATGCCTCCAACTTTCTTTTGCTTAGGACTGCTTTGGATATTCCAGCACTTTCAAAATTCTATATGAATTTTAAAATAGTTTTCTATTTATGTGAAAAATTACATTGGTAGTTTGATAGGGATAATGTTGAATCTGTATATTACTTTGCACAACATGGCCATTTTAAGGATATTGATTGTTCCAATCCATGAGTATGGAATGTTTTCCCATCATTTCTTTCCTATGATTTCTTTCAGCAGTACTTTTAAAACTTTCTTGTCAAAAACTAGGATACAAATTAGGCCTGCACAGAGTCAAGATCGTCAATGTCACTGTCTTCTACCTGTACTTTTTGTCCCACAGGAAGGCATTCTGGGGCAGTAACATGCATGGAGTTATCTCTTTCTAGAATAACAATGCCTTCTCCTGGAATATCTCCGTAAAGGTCTTGTCTGAAACTGCCTTACAGTTAACTTTTATGTAAGTAGAAGAAGGACACTAAAATAATGGTAAAAATAGATAATATAGTAAATATATAAACCAGTAACATAGTGCTCTATTATTATCAAGCATTATATACTGTAATTATTTGTGCTATACTTTTATACAATTGGCAGCCACAGTAAGTTGGTTTATACCAGCATACCACAGACATGAATTAGGTATTGTGCTAGTGCTTTACAATGGCTATAAAGTCATTAGGCCAATAGCAATTTTTCAGCTCCACCATAATCTTATAGGCCCACCATCTTATATGCAGACCATAGTTGACCAAAACATCATTATGTGGTACATGACTTTATTCCAAAAACCCTCATAGTGGATGGAGGTAGGTCAGTTTCTATGGTATTTGTGGTGGAACGATAAACAAGTTAAAACAACAGCAATAAAACAATTTGTGGAGAAGGACCCAGCTTCTCCACAAATGTCTTTTGCTTTATTACATGAAATCATTAATTTTTGTATCCTGACTTCATTGGAAACAGATTAATTAGGATTCCTAATGTTTTAAAGAAGTAAAAGTAAAAATAAAAAAATAATCTCAAGTCTTTATAAATTTTTTACTCTGAATCAGGAAGAAACTGAAAGCCGATGTGCCTCAGCACACTGTCAATTAACAATCAAAAAGATAAAAAGATCTAAAAAAGTAACAGCATAATGATTAGGTACTGAGCAATTAGTTGTGCCTAAAAATATTATAGACAGCAAAATAAAATATTATTCAAAACAAACCACCCAGGAATCCTGGCTAAAATGATTGCATGAATTTGTTATGGATAGTTTTATAACTGATATGAGTATCCACATAAGGCAGTGATCAGTAATAACAATCTGTTCGTGATAAATAATGGGGGCTAGAGATTGATATTCTACAACTGAATTAAATATTTGAACCTTGAAATTTAAGTTCTCCCTGTGATTCTGTCAATATGTTAAACATTTACCATATTACAACTAGAAGTTTACACAATGAATCCAAAATGCTTTTTTTTTCCCCAGAGTACCTATAATTAATTTTCATCTTAAATTAATTACTTTGCATTAAATGTGACTGTGGAAATACATTTGGCATATTTTTCTTATCTCTGGACAAGTCATGAATTAATTTGCAAACGAAAAAAATCCATTCTATTCTCGTTATTTTAGCTGTCAACTGTCAACAATATATTATCTAAAATATCAAGATGCCAATGAAAAAATTAATACAAGGGTGATTTCGGGCAGATTTTGATGGGTATTGCTTAATTTCACACGTTTTATCTTATTTATGTTTTCTAAAATAACTATAAATATATCAAAGTTATATTTTATATTTATCCAGTAATAAAACTATATCTAAGTTACTTATTACAGTATGCCAAGAAAAGACAACTTCTGTGTAGCACACACCCCTACATACAAACTGCACATTTTCTCAAGTATTGTAGCCTTCTCTAATGGCTTAGTTCATTCAGGCTGCTATAACAAACTATCATAGACTGAGTGACTAATTAAAAAACAGCAATTTATTTCTCACAGTTCTGGAGGATAGGAAGTCTAAGATCAAGGATTCTGCAGACAAAGTGTCTGATGAAGACCTGCTTCCAGGTTCACAGACAACTGTCTTCTTCCTGTGTCCTCACATGGTGGAGGGATAAAGCAATTCTCTGGGCCTCTTTTATAAGGGCAATAATTACACTCATGAGGACTGCACCCTTGTGACCTAATCACCCCACTAAAGCCCCATCTCCTAATGTAGCACATTTGGATTTAGGATTTCAACATAAAAATTTTTGGGAAATACTTTGAGTATATAGCACCTAATTAGACAGAAATTGCAATAATGGGAGGTCAGCTGTCATAAATCTTTGGAAGAAATTATTTTCAATATTTACCATCGTTAAGCCTGATAAAACAAACAAACAAAAACCATGGCATGTATTCATGTTTTTCCACATATGTAGAATTTGAAGAAATAATCTTGGGGACAAAAAATTGAAAGAATAAAAATTTGATTTGCTATTTGAATTCTGCTATATTGTGTCTCTAAAAATGTCTCAAATGTAACTTTTTTATTAACTGTCTTTCAGTATTTGGAATATAAAAACTAAACATAGATAGAGTGTGGACCATTCTACTCCAATTGTATTCTATTTTTATCTCTAGGACCAATAAGCCCATGGGCAGTTTTTATGAGAAATAAAAATCTGAAATCTCAAAACTAAAGGCCAGGAAAAGACTTCTGTAAGTCTTGGAAAGGTGGTGCTTTCCCAAAGCCATTCTAGCCTAGAAGAAGGAGGGAAGAAAATTGGTTTGGAGATTGCAGTACCTGCTTCTAAATCTCACCAGCACTTCCTGACTTGCAAGCCGAAGCCCTGCAAGCATTTTAGAATAGAAGGCAGTTATTTTTCAACAAGTCAGCAGCTCCTAACAAACATCCACCTATGCACGCAGCCTTTAGGCTGCATCTAAACTATTCATGAGTTTCCTAACTTGCTGATAGCAAAGCTTCTCTGGTCCCAGGTTTCCAGTATGCAAACATTCAATTGCTCCTTCTTGAGAGTGAGTCTTTTTAATTGCCTCCAATACTTCATCAATAGACAATGTTTTTCAAAAGCCAGGAAAAAAAAATGAAAGAAAATAACTTCACACAATCTTTGTGAGATGTATAACAAAGCTTGATAGATTAATTTTTCTAAACAAGATACACAGCTGCTTACAAATTTCATTTCTGGCTATAAAATGTTAGAAATAATCATTTGAAAATAATAAAATTACATACTTTAAAGTGATACAATGCAAATTTTACACAGACTGGGCAACAGGTCTCATTTTGGGGAATCATAATAATTAATATTTTCTTAAATATATTGTCTTAATAAAGGAAATTATATGTTATTCTAGTGTTCTAGATGCAGTATTGGTATTATTTTGTCATGCAGCCAATTAGCTATAGGCATATGACCAATTACCTACAAACCCAGTGACTTTTGACAGGTTTTTAAATATATAATATGCCCAAAAAAAGGGTTAGACGATAGACTGTCCCAAATTATCACATTATTGTGCATCAGTCCAGGAGTGGAGGGAACTGAAAACAAAAAAAAAAAATCATTTCCTAGATATTTGTTGCATTTTCTCTGCTGCAAGGTTTCTCAAGTTTCGCATTATAGACAATTTAAGTCTCATCATTATTTGCTGTGTTTAACTATCCTATGTTTCACTGGATGTTTCCCATAAATCTGTGGCCTCAATTCATCGGAGGCCAGTATCACTCTTTCTAAGATGATGACAACCAAAAACGTCTCAAATATTTCCAGAGGGTGCCAGATGTCACCAGGTAAGAGTGGAGGAGTCAAAATCATCCCAAATTGAGAAACACTGTTCTAGTGAGTAGACACCTAAGGGCCAAAGTAGATCAAAGTAGAAAAAAAACCATAGTTCTGTGTACTTAAATTGCAGAGCATATTGATTCTGCAATCTACTGAATAACAAACTAGTACTTGAAATCATTTAATTATTTTTCGAGTCAAGGTATATAATTTAATTTAATGAAATTAAAACCAATTACAAGACTTTGTGCCAATTCTTAATTAAGCAGGAATCATATATGGAGATGAACTACGAAAACTATCTCTTAATTTTATTTTTGTAATTTTAGATGAATTACTACCAAATCATTATAATTGGATCTCCCTCATATTTCCTAGTTCACTTTCTTACTCAGGTGCTTATGAATGTCACAGTCCCAAGAAAAGACTAAATAGGAAAAGCCAGGGCAAATCTTAGGGTCAGTCCTTAGTCAATGAATAGCAGGAAGCTGCTTGTGCTTTGGTAAATTTCCATGAATTACATACACATATCCTTGAGCAAATGTAGATAAAAAATCCAGGTAACTGGTTGCCTAACAGGTTGAATTTATATATTGATTGATAATTCAGAAGATAATTTTTCTCTAACCTACTTATTTTTAGAAGATAAAACTTCTCTAACAATATGTAAAGACAGTATTCTTAAAATGTATTCCATGATCCCAAAGACAACTATAGTAGGGTGTAAAGAAATCTGAATTTACATATGAGTCAGTATATTACATAAATGTTTTGTGGGTTTATGCAGAAGTCACTTATATGTGCTGAGGATAAAGAATGGGAAAAGTTCTTTTTGTTACGTTCTCTAAGAAATATGTCATTTCCAAATTCATAAACCCCTACCGCTGTGCTAATTATGTTTTTAATATAAGATCAAAACAAATATGGTAATGTAGTAGAGCAGTGCAGAAACATTTCAATCTGTTATTTTGGTTTTATGTGATTAAAAACATCAAAAGTACAAAAATAAAAAATTAAAGTTAATAATTTGCATGTTTTCAACTAGTTTCAAATATCTGATCATTAGGTTAAGTAGATTCTGCCTGTTATATTTGAGTATTTTAAACATAACTTCATACATAATCTATTTCTAAAACATAATAAATTAATAAATATATTAAAATATGGTATACTCTTTCTAGCATTTCTGCACAATATGGATTTAACTTAATCTAGTTTTATTTGGACTTAAGATATCTAAGAGTTTTGTTTCCTAAGTCCTACTCTTTTTACTAATGTAAAACAAAACAAAAAAAATCCCTTGCAAACAACCTCCTTCTAACTTTTTAAATGACATACTATTCTTCAAAGGTTTAGAAATTCAATTGTCCTTGACTGCTACAGCTAGTAGCTTAGAATATTTACTTGAAATATGCAATTGCTTGTATGTTGCTCATTTTTCACTCTTTCCTTTTAGCACAATGACAATTTCTTATACCCACCATTTAAATCTAATGTGTTGATCTCTTTGTTCACATTCTTCTTTTGTACCTATATGCTATATAATAAAATT
This sequence comes from Pongo pygmaeus, assembly GCF_028885625.2. Lineage (NCBI taxonomy): Eukaryota > Metazoa > Chordata > Mammalia > Primates > Hominidae > Pongo > Pongo pygmaeus. The sequence goes on along the minus strand of NC_072387.2, from coordinate 95,363,963 downwards.
GTCAAAAGTACCTGCCATCATATTCATCTCTAACCAATTTTTATAATCTTATCTCCTGCCATTTACTATCACACTGTCCTTGAATAGCTGTAAGTTTTAATTTTCTGAGTCTTTGCACATATTGTTTATTCTGGAAAACATCCATTTCTCAAGGATAACATTAAGTGCCATCTTCTTACTGTGCAGAGAGAGAGTTGATCCTTTCTGATATCCCCACGGCCTCATCAAGCTGCTTCCATTACATCGATCAGTGAATGGATTTTCTCATTAACTTCTTTAGATACCTTATCCAAACGATTTTTCTATGCTTAGTATGTAAAACACAATCTGGCATATACATTGTGATCACTAAATCTTAATCACAGAATGAATAAATGACCATGGAAGTGGCTAATAAAATCACATACAGCCTTGATAATTTCTGGGTCTTTAACTTACTTCGAAAAGTAATATGAAATCATTACAAATTATTAATAGTATGAGTTAAAACATTTACCTGTGTAATTTGGAAGGCAATTACCAGGAAATTGAAGTCTGACTGAGAGAGAAAAGTTAAATTGGAGGGTTTGGCAAAAATCTAGGCAAAATGTAATAAAAGATTGGATTAGGTCAATGTTAGTAGCCCTGAGAACAAGAGAATAGAGAAACAGTGTGTTTTTGTCCTATAATAATCTGAAATGCAGTGTACACTTAGTACATATTAGTATATATAAATAGTATATATATTACATACTATTATATATACTATATACTATATATTAGTATAGTATACTATATACTATGTATTGGTATAGTATACTATATACTGTGTATTGGTATAGTATACTATATACTGTGTATTGGTATAGTATACTATATACTGTGTATTGGTATAGTATACTATATACTGTGTATTGGTATAGTATACTATATACTGTGTATTGGTATAGTATACTATATACTGTGTATTGGTATAGTATACTATATACTGTGTATTAGTATATATATAGTATATATATACTGTGTATTAGTATATATATAGTATATATATACTATGTATTAGTATATATATAGTATATATAGTATGTAGTATGTAGTATGTAGTATACTATACTATATACTATATATTAGTATAGTATACTATATACTATTATATTAGTATAGTATACTATATACTATTATATTAGTATAGTATACTATATACTATTATATTAGTATAGTATACTATAGACTATATACTATATATAGTATATTATATATTAGTATATATAGTATATTAATATATAGTATATAGTATACTATATATTAGTATACTATATATATACTAATATATATACTAATATATTAGTATACTATATACTATATTAGTATACTAATATATAGTATATAGTATACTATACTAATATATAGTATATAGTATACTATACTATATACTATATACTATATATACTATATACTATACTAATATATTAGTATATAGTATCTATATACTATACTAATATATTAGTATATAGTATTTATATACTATATATAGATATATAGTACTATATATAGTACACATATATACTGTATACTAATACATTAGTATAGTACACTGTATACTAATGTATTAGTATACTATATACTATTAATATATAGTATACTCTATACTATATACTATTAATATATAGTATACTCTATACTATATACTATTAATATATAGTATACTCTATACTATATACTATTAATATATAGTATACTCCATACTATATACTATTAATATATAGTATACTCCATACTATATACTATTAATATATAGTATACTCTATACTATATACTATTAATATATAGTATACTCTATACTATATACTATTAATATATAGTATACTCTATACTATATTAGTATAGTATAATTATTAATATATTATACAATGAATATAGTATATATTAATAGTATATAGTATATATTAATAGCCATTTAATATATACAATTATCAGTAGTGGTGATTAAGGATTATAATTATGTATATAACATAATGTTTAATATGAGCCAGATACTAAATTAAATGGCCTGCATACTTTATTTCATTTAATTTTAAGCAATTTTGTGCAGTAAGCATCAATAATCTTATTTTATAAATTAAACCAATTATTATAGGTCAGTAGTTAATGTTAGAACTAAAATCAAATGCAAGTCTATCTCTTGATCTGAAATATCTGTTGTGAGACACTTAGTAAGTTTAATGAAAGCAAATTAGATTTTGATTGGGTATGGATAATATATAGAAGACAGATAATTTCCTAATTTTTAATCCAGTATTATAGAATGTCTACTTTAAGCTATTCTCCCAGCCACATCATATATTTTTAAGCTCCAGTGTTTCTGATATGTTTTTAACTTGCTATTTTCACTCTATTGGGAAATCCTAGCTCATTTACGGTAAAATATTTACAGTAACTAAGCATAGTGAATGAGCAAAGTAATACTCCTTAAAATGATAAGGTAGTGAGTCATAGATGATGGGAATTTGGAAAGAACAAGAAATATACTGTATGACAATTGAAAACCTTAAAGATCAGGATGCTAAGTTGCTGGACTTCATCCTACAAGATGAAATATATGAAGAACTTTGCATATATAAAAGATAATGATAGGAATTAAAGGTATTGCAAGTGAGAAATCATTAACCGAACATACGTTAAATATTAAGTAAACAGTCTGAGGCAACTATCAAATGTAAAGCTGAGAATAGTGTAAACATATATCTCAGTGTGTGGAGGACAGTTCCTTTTACGCCTGTTGTACAAGTGCTTTATTCAGATCAAACTTTGTTGAAGATTTTTTAGTTTCAAAGGAAATGCTATTATTAGTAGTTGTATTGCTATAAGCCAGATGTGTTTAAGAACTTCCACTTTGACTTCCAGTTTCTGCTATGATCTCATTTTGTGAGGAGCATGTGTTTATTTTTGTATGTTCTTAAATCTAAAATGTATCACTAAATAACTCATCTTTTTTTTTTCCCCACTGCCTTCCAGCTATGATGTAGTTAACACTTCCCATTTGAGAACAGTCTTCAGGGTGCTTGCTACTCAGAGAAATGTTCTTAGACAGGAACAGTAAGGAAAACTAACTCATTCTGGTTATAATATTAGTGGGAGCAGGTTTAAATATTGCTGCCAGTTATGCCATGGTCCAAGTTGCAGAATGTCAGTTGCATGAAGCAATCAGTCCACAAATAGGTTAGCTGGGAAACAGGGTAAAGTATAGGTTTAGTGTATATAAAATATTTATGGGAAATAGAAGCTTCTATGTAGAGACAAATCCGAATGCTTTTTTAAAATGTATTCATTTGTTATATGGTGTTAATCTATACTTACTTTTATAGTAATGCAATTATTTTTATTTTATAATAAAATATTTTGACAGCATATCAATAAACTAAAAAATGAAAGTGCATGTCTCATGAAAAATTACTATCCAAATTTCTATTTCTCAAATCTGATGGCATGTAGCTTACACATTTTGGGGATCTAAGAATATCACAGATTACATGAAAAACAGACATCTGAAGTTGTTTCAGCATCTACTTCAAAATGTATTACTTATATTAAAAATAATATATAAATGACAATAATTTAACATGTACACTTGAAAAACGTGCATTTATATATAGCCCTGTGAAGCATGACTTTTCATTTAGATCAAATGATTTATTTTCAATTTTCAATTAGTTTTACTTTAGGATATGTGAGTGAGTATGAGTGTTTATAAAAGTTTAAAAGAAAATAGTAGATGTTGATGTTAATGTGCTTGCTGCATTAAAAGAAAAAGAATGGCTGGGCGTGGTGGCTCATGCCTGTAATCCCAGCACTTTGGGAGGCTGAGGCGGGCAGAACGCAAGGTCAGGAGATCGAGACCATCCTGGCTAACATGGTGAAACCCCGTCTCTACTAAAAATACAAAAATTTAGCCTAGTGTGGTGGCACGCACCTGTAGTCTCAGCTCCTTGGGAGGCTGAAGCAGGAGAATCGCTTGAACCCAGGAGGCGGAGGTTGCAGTGAGCTGAGGTTGCGCCACTGCACTCCAGCCTGGGTGACAGAGCGAGACTCCGTCTCAAAAAAACAAAAAACAAAACAAAACAAAACATTTTGAAGTTAAATTATACCAGATCCACATCAATGTATATATATTCATGCATCATAAAACAACTTTATGCATACCCAAATGGGACATATTTAGAACATACATCTAGAATAGCATAAAGCAGGTCAGTATATATTATCCTTACATCTACCATTTTATTTGTAGGAAGAGTATACAATTTCCACAGGGAACACAATGACAGTTATTCTTTAAATATAGCTGGCACATATTCAGTGTTCTGCATTCAAACTCAGGTAAAATTACATTTTAAAAACATTGGTGATATTAAAAAATATATTTGTAAGCCACTGGCTACTTGTGTCTGGGTCTCAATTCTTCAATTGCATTGCGTAAATAAATCACAAATAATCAGGTATATCACAACAAATGATTTTGTTAAATAACCCGTAGGATGAAATGTAAAATTTTAGAGTTGATTTTTAAAAATTAAGAACTGTAATTGACTATAAACACTTAATATATTTTTTGAATATAATCAACTATAGATATCTTTAGATGAATAACTGATATGTTGTCATATATGATATTATTTGGAATAACAAAAAGTTCCTATGCAAAATTATAAATTTATTATATTTGTTTACAAATATTTAATAGTTTAATATTTAATAGTCAAATTTTTAAATCAAGTGCAATTTAAATATTAAAGTTTTAAATCAAAGGATAAAGTTAATTTCTAAGAAAATAGTTATGAATTTCAGCTTTCACTAATTAAATATATATAAATATAAAATGAGTTGCATTTATTCGAAGTATTAAAGGTTTAACGAAAGGAAAGATATGTTTAATGTCTTTCAAAATAGTTAGGATTGCATAAGTCATTTTCCATTATAATAAAGCCCTGATTTTCTAAAAACAATTGTTTCTATTGTCTCAGAATGACAAGCCAATTAGACAGAATGTGATACATCCACTGTCTCACATGAGTGTTCCCATCACCAATACCTATTCATAATACCACTCAATGAATTAACCTTTCAAATATGCAAATATATTTTCTGCAAAATGTTCCCAAATAATGAAAAAACGTAAAACTTCACTGGCCTTTGTTATTGGCTTTCATAAGGATAAAACTTTTCTTAGCTTCTATTAGTTTTGAGTATAGCACAGAATCACCAAGGAAAAACATTTATTGAAATCCAATTATAATCATTTCACAGTTTCAATCCAAATTCATAACTAAAACAACAAGAAAAAATTGACTCATCTTCAAGATGTTCTTCTATCCAAATAAAAGATTATAATGGCCTGGAAATGTGAATTGTGTGTTTCAAGCTTCATGTAGTCCACCTAGGTCCTATACTGAGCGTGCTGGGTTTTGTACTTGCTGATCAGTAAGAAAAGAAGGCATTGTTGATTTGAGTACACTTAATTGAAGAGAGTCATTTTTACCAGGAGTGTTTAAAAACCATTTCTGTGGAGAAGCAACTATTCTTCCTCAGTGTGAAGAAAATACATAACATCGGATTTTTGACAGAATTTAATTCTTGCCATAAATATTGGCTTCCAATCCATGTTAACATACATAATATTAATTCACAGCCCTCTAGCTAAATCCATATTGTAAACTATTTTGTGTTGGTATGCTTTTAAAGAAAATCTTTTGTTCACTTTATATCGTAGATTTGGATGGAATTGTTTTATTCAAAATATATTAAAATTTTTGACAAATGCAAGTTTTCTTTTCACAAGCCAATGTTGTACCTGAGGAGATAAGGATTATAAGGATTTAGCTATTTTCTATTAACTTATATTGACGTTTCTCAGAAACACAATTAGACAATTTATAATTGGCCTCATTTTCCTGTAGGCTTTGATATTATACTTGGTAATTTATTAAGAACTACAGTGATCATGCTCAATATAAACTTTACCTGTCTACACAAAAATTTCCTGGTTCTGATATAAAACTATTGAGGATCATAATAAGTTGATTTAAACAGGAGAATGCATGAAAGTCTTTGTGCCTTTCAAATACATGATTTATTAGGTCATTTGGTTAGAGGGGGAAAGGTAAAAATGATAACCTAATTCTGAAATCAGAAACTCAATGCTACTTCCTATTGTCTGTCTGTTTTGGGAGCCAGGTCACTCACATGTGTCATCCACCAAGGTCCTGTATCTTCCTTCAGTGAATTCTGTTGCTGGGTAGGATTAAATTTCATTAGTATTATGCAGAGCTACAAGGTGTCACCAGCTGGTACAAATGACCAGTTTCAACTTTTGAATCACATTTACAATAAATATTTAACAATGCAGAAAGTAAATTTTTCACAAATTAGCTATAAATTACCCATTTGGAATTTTTTTAAATTTTTTTTCCTGAAACTCAACCACTACTCACCAAACCCCATATACGGTGGAATAATGGTATGTTCTCCAGCAAGAACAGGTCATAATATTATTTTTAGTGTCAGAAACTCTTCATAATATCCAGTAGAAATAAACAGAGGTATATTGTTCCATACTTTTCAAATTATTCACTTTTGTGTGATCAGAGTACATGACTTAATTTATAAAGAGTAAACTAGAGTGTTTGCTTATGTGACTAATTTGAAGTAAAGTGTATTATGTAATTGGGTACAGGCAACTGGAGTCATGAAATTTTACAACCGTTTTGTTATAAAAATTTTGTGTAAATACAGATCATTCTAAAACAAGATTCCTAACGTTTGAAAAATAAAACGTACAGGATGTTTATATTACTTGCACTTACTAAAGGCATATACCACTTCTGGCGAATGTGACCATAAGCAGATGGTCTTGATGTTCTTTCACTTAGCCTAATGTCAAAAGAAACTAAAGTGTAAACTATATGAACCATTAGCTTTTGAAGACTTGATTTTCAAAAAGAGAATAAATCTTAGAACAAATCTAAATAGGTAATTAGATTAAGAAAAAATAAACATAATAATTGGATTCGTAATAATTTTATGTCTAGTTTGTCTTTCAGGTAAAACCGTAGAGATGGCGGCCACCCATTTCCCTGGGAACTCAGTTCATCTCAAGCAGTCTCCAGCCTGCTGCCCCTGGCTGGCTGGAATTACAAGCCAGTGGGTCTTAACTCGTGACGTACCATGGGAGTGGGGCCCACAGAATGAGGCTGCTTGGCTCCCTGGATTCAGCCCCATTCCTAGGTGAATGCACGGATAGATCTCCTGCCTCACTAGAATTCCCAGGGCCAAGTGGTCACTTCCCCAAGTGTCTGCACAGCTATCTGCTTCAGACCCAAGGCCCTGGTGGTGTGGACTCACAAGGGGATCTTGTGATCTGCAGGTTGCAAATATCCGTGGGAAAAGTGTGGTTTCCTGGGTGGGGCCGCACACTCACTCACCGCTTCCGTTGGCTGGGAGTGAGGGGTCCCCATGGGTCAAGCCATCCGCTTAGTAAGTCCCAGTGCGAGAACCTGGATATTTCAGTTGAAGATGCAGATTTAACTTGCCATTTTCATTTATCTCCATGAAAGCCAGGGACCACGGCTACTTCTAATCGGCCATCTTGGCCCCCTCCCTCCAACAGTTCTAATGAATTTAGGATTCCTCACTGTATTCATTAGTTATAGCTCACAAATCATGTAGCAATGGGAGTGAAAAAGATGAACAATCATGAGGACATGAAAAAGAGGGGCAAATCATGCTATTTGACTTATATGAAATAATTTTTGGTATATAATAAAAATGTAAAAGATTTTAAATAAAATCTAATGTCAGCCACCGGTATCAATTGTGGAGAAAGGAGATGGGACTTCTGCTTTAAAAGCAGAAAGCAAAAACTTTCACTTTTGACATAACATTTACATGCCGTATTAAATTCAGTAAGTTAATTAATCTATGGGGCCTCTGTTCATTTACTGTAAAGAGTGCATTTTGATGCAAACCTTTTCAGGGCTATTAAATAAAAGAAGATACACAAAATACTTGGTTCATAGTTATTACTGAATGAACAATACATGTGAAAGGACTGGTAAATGATTTTTTGTTTGATTTTTATGATTGTACAAGACAGAATAGATGAAAGTACCTGGCATGCCTGGTACTTGACATGAGAGATATTTGACTAGATATTTTTAAAATATTAATTTCCAGTTCATTTTCAGATGAAAGGAATTTATTCTTGGTCTACAGATACTCAGCATCTTTATTTGCAATAAAGTTATATGTTTCAATCAGATTCCTAACAACACAGCATCAAGTTGATCAATGTGGAAATTAGTAGCCCTGACCTATAGTGCCCTGTGCAACTGTATTTTTTAAATTTGTTTGGTAAATGATTTTCCCTAGACTACAATTGGAACTTGAAAAGTGGACTCATCCAACTGATGGTATGAGAATTATTTGCCACATTTTTTTCTTTAACAGAATCTAGTTAAGTTTTTAGCCTATTTCAGAGACCCACGATTTATTATTTGCTTCAAAGTAAATGTTAAATAGAGGAGAAGGACTAAAGCATGTGCTTTTTGCACAGTGGTGTTTTTTTGTGGGTGATGTGCCTTTTTACTTGGTTTTCATCTCTATTATAAAAGTAGAAACTAGGGAAATAACCTCCTCTCAGTCATGAGATGCAGTACATTTGTAAACCTTTATCTCAAATCAGCTATGAAAACAAGCACATCTTTTAGGGGAATGCAATTAAATCTCATCCTTAAAAATATGTATCTCAAAGCCATAGGGGAAAAGTTTTGCTATGCGACTTATTTTGGAATTTTTTTACTCTTAAAAACTGACCAAGTATAAATATACATATTAAAGGAGCATACCAAAATATAATAAATCTGGAATCTGTGAGTAACATAGCTATCAATTTTGTCTATTTTTACCTAGAATTTCCCTTTTTGGTTCTACTGTTAATGGGCTGTCTTCTGTTACTTAATAAATGACATTAGCTATACTTAAGTCCACCCATAATATTGAATCTTTTCTTATGAATATAGTTCCACTATATGCATACTACTTTTAAATTTCCCCTTATTTATTTCTATAATGACAAAATGTTTATTTGGAGTCTCAGCACTTTAATTAATTTTTAATCATTTAATTTTGGGAAAAAATAAGTTTCATAAGCAGCCATCACATTTATGTCAGTGATAACAAATAACATTCTTATGACATTTGCATAGTCATTAATGGACTAATATTTAGTTGAAAATAGAGCATATTAAAGAAAAATTGGTTATTTTCTCAAAAAGATATTTGAAGTAGAAAGGCAAGCATCACAAAAGGATGAAACGAATGAGCTGCCTGTTCAATCTTGTCTTTGGAAAAATGTAATTTTCAAAGGGCTTCTTGAAACATTGAATATCTGAACATTTTAATGTTGTGTTTGGAAACTGATGCTACAACCCAAGATTCGAGTGGTATTTTCAAAAAAAATAATTTGATGCCAGAGGACAAGAAAGATTGTTGATAAAGAAACTAATTAGGAGGCCTTAACATCCTTGAAGGGTAAAGGCACAGGTTAGCAAAAGCTTGAGCGAAGGCGATTCTGTATAAATGGAAATTAAAAGATGGATATCAAAAATAAAGCCTCATCAGGCTTGTGGAATAAAGAGATACTATTTCAAAGCTGTCAGAAATCTTAAAGCTTAAATTAGATATTTTAATCTTGATGAGTAGAACAGTTGTGGTAATATTAACAAAAGTAGAGTAGTCAGACAGATAGCTAGTTTTCAAACTGGTGAATGGGTTTTAAGATTCATAAATTAGCAACCTACTCATCTGACAAAGGGCTAATATCCAGAATCTACAATGAACTCCAACAAATTTACAAGAAAAAACAAACAACCCCATCAAAAAGTGGGCGAAGGACATGAACAGACACTTCTCAAAAGAAGATATTTATGCAGCCAAAAAGCACATGAAAAAATGCTCACCATCACTGGCCATCAGAGAAATGCAAATCAAAACCACAATGAGATACCATCTCACACCAGTTAGAATGGCAATCATTAAAAAGTCAGGAAACAACAGGTGCTGGAGAGGATGTGGAGAAATAGGAACACTTTTACACTGTTGGCGGGACTGTAAACTAGTTCAACCCTTGTGGAAGTCAGTGTGGCGATTCCTCAGGGATCTAGAACTAGAAATTCCATTCGACCCAGCCATCCCATTACTGGGTATATACCCAAAGGACTATAAATCATGCTGCTATAAAGACACATGCACACGTATGTTTATTGCGGCATTATTCACAATAGCAAAGACTTGGAACCAACCCAAATGTCCAACAATGATAGACTGGATTAAGAAAATGTGGCACATATACACCATGGAATACTATGCAGCCATAAAAAATGATGAGTTCACGTCCTTTGTAGGGACATGGATGAAATTGGAAATCATCATTCTCAGTAAACTATCGCAAGAACAAAAAACCAAACACCGCATATTCTCACTCATAGGTGGGAATTGAACAATGAGAACACATGGACACAGGAAGGGGAACATCACACTCTGGGGACTGTTGTGGGGTGGGGGGAGGGGGGAGGGATAGCATTGGGAGATATACCTAATGCTAGATGACGAGTTGGTGGGTGCAGCGCACCAGCATGGCACATGTATACATATGTAACTTACCTGCACATTGCGCACATGTACCATAAAACCTAAAGTATAATAATAATAATAATAATAATAAAAGAAAAAAAAATAAAATAATAAAATAAAAAAAAATCAGAGAGAAAAAAAAAAAAAGATTCATAAATTAGGAACCAAACAATATTGGTTGTAAAGTGATCAAATTACTACTGTAATTTACTAATAGAAGTATTGTAAATTACTAATAACAGATTGATCAAGCTGATTTAGGAGTAAAGGTATACAGAGATTTATTCATATTACATACTCAATGCCATGATGTTCTAGGATTGTAGATTCATTTTGTTTTTTCACTTCAGACCTTTAACAGTTTTGCTAAAAGGAGTTGTGAATTCTTCTCTGGGTGCCTCACTACACAGAACCAGGATACTGATTGCAGCCAAGAGAACATGATTTACAGATAGAGTGGATTTACACAAAGAGCTATCAAGTTAGAAAAAAAAAAAAAGGTAAGCCATTTCAACTGTGTTTAAAAAGTAAGGCAGCCAGCCAAAATTTTGTAAAGCGTATTGGAGGGAAACAAAGAATTTCATAGAAGACAACTGATAAAGAATCAATACTCCATGAACTTTGTGCAGGTGCAAAGGAAATTATGATTTTTTCTTATAGAAATAAAAACTCTGAAGCAAGGTTTGGACATCCCAGTATGGTTGAGTTAGACAAAAGAAGAATAGGACCTGAATAAAGAGATTCACACTGATTCACATTAGGGTGGACCCATACCTAATTTTGAACCAGATTGTTTTGTATCTTGGCTTCCAGTTTCTAACAGAAATAACAAAAAATTTGACTTCATGTTGCAACTTGCTTACAAATATTCTCCTTAGGATATTATGCCCTGTGCTAAGAGCTATTGTATTCAGTCACTGATAATATATAAAAAATGTAATCATGCCTGGCACATGAAAGCGAGCGTCCAAGCACAGTGAGTCTTTTAGAAACATTCTGCCTAGAAAGTGGTTATTAGAGACATTAGTGGCCATGTTAAGTCATATCCATTGGGAAGACAGCACTCCATATGACACTCACAGCAAAGAGTGAAGCAAACGGCTGGGCGTGGTGGCTCACACCTGTAATCCCAGCACTTTGAGAGGCTGAGGTGGGTGGATCATAAGGCCAAGAGATCAAGACCATCCTGGCCAACATGGTGAAACCCCGTCTCTACTAAAAATATAAAAGTTAGCTGGGCATGGTGGTGCACGCCTGTAGTCCCAGCTACTTGGGAGGCTGGGGTAGGAGACTCGCTTGAACCTGGGAAGCATAGGTTGCAGTGAGCCGAGATCGCGCCACAGCCCTCACTCCAGCCTGGTGTCAAAGTGAGACTCCGTCTCAAAACAAAAAAAAATACATAAATAAATAAATACATGTGAAGCAAACCTGGGGACTTGAGGAGATAATATTTAAAACATCTAATAATTATTGATCACTTTATGAATACAACAAATGTTCAAATCACCTATTTATAATATTAAATTTAAACCTAACAGCAAATAGATGTAGATCTTGTTATAACGTCTGCTTTACAGATAAAAAAAGAGACGTGAAAGTGTGTGATATGTTCAAGTTCCCAAAGAAAAAATAAGGTGAAGCAGGATTGAACTCACTTGTATCAAATCTAAAACCTTACTGAATTAATAAATTAATAAATTTTCTCAGAAGGTGAGGTTTCTTTAGGTTATTACAAGTTCTTTGCACATGTCTTCACAGATCTATCTGTATTAAATGTTATTATTTATTGAGTTGCTAATAGTTCATCAGGATTCACAATAACAACTCTATTACGTAATAATATAATTCAATTATACATAAATCCTAGATTCCATAAAATTAAAAACAATCAATGCTCTAATGAAGATAAGTGTTTGGGCAAAATTGATTTCAGAATCTCTTTTTTCCTTTTCTTTTGATAACGTTAGCCCTGAGATTGATAATAAAGAACTTTTGAGGTTGAAAGATGGAAATCATAGCATAATTTTAATAGAGAAATCATGGTATGAAATTCATACTAGCCACTACTATTTACATCTATTGCTGAAATACTCTATAACTCATATTTATAAATGCTCATATTCATGGCCCTTAATTTGAATGCATATCCTTTTAAAATTTTACTGTAAATTTTACTATAAAGAGCAATTTCTTCTAACTAATGGAAGATGCCTAAAGGGACATACGGCTTATGGAGTCTTTTTCTCCAACATTACAATTCACCCAAATTCACATTATTAACAAGAACTGTTGAACACTATTTCTCTAAAGTATTCTGCACACTAAGCAGTTATTGTCACAGTTTAAAACTTGTGATTGCTGCAAAAGAGAAGGGAGAAAAATCCCTTGGCTTTACTTGACAGATAAAAGTAAATAAGGGCAAAATTCTAAAATAACCAGCTATCAAATCATCTAGGTCTGGGAATTTCAATGAACTGGACACAGAACAAGTCACCTCAGTGATAATGGTGAGAAAATACCTGGGGGGATTCACAAAAAGAGTTTCAATTACAGATTAGTTCTGCATAATAATGGTGAATGATTCTTAGCCTTTGTCATAGAAAATAGGTTGGTTTCCAGATTACCTAAGGATGTAACAGAGAACTCCAGAGGACAGATGGGGATCCTGAAGAAAAATAGAAAGGAAAAGAAACAAAAAACAAAACTGTACAGTCTCATAGACATTTTGGTGATACCTTTCATAATATGAATAGAGGCTTAGTGAGACAATGAATAGGCTAACAGAAATTCTAACCATTTCCAGTTGTCCAGAAGTGGCAAATTTCCAAGAGGTCTCTTAAGATAAACACTAAAGTGCACGAAGAGTAGACAAACCTAGGCTACCTTAACACTGCAGCTTGGAGCATTCTTTATTTTACACATATTGCACAACGTTCCAGGCTGTTTGATATCAATAGTAATAATCTAGGACCTATAAATGTATTTATCATTTATTATATGATTTTCTTGTTTGCATTTTCAACAAAGAAGGCCACACAGCTAAATTCTTTACTTGCAATACAGTCTGACAACTTAAATTTGTACGTAATAAAAATGTAATATTATGTTATGTTGTCTGAGTGTGTATATGCTGTTATGTGGTAATAGATGAAAAACTTCTATGAATCTACGTTTTTATAAATCATTGATTTAGCAAATATTTACTATGTACCCATTATATTTGAGGCACATACTAGGAAAATATGAGATTTTAAATATGACATGATTGCTCACTTCTTTGTAATCCTTATGATTTCTATGGTAATATTTTTAATATTTTAATATTTAATAACTTGCAAATCCACCTTATTCTACCAAAACACATATATGTTCCATGTGTTTTATGTGGGTATAAGCCTACTATATTAAGCTCAATAAGTATTTTAAAAATGAAAATTATGTATCGTAATTTTACATTAATAATTTGTATCTAAAACAATGTTTTATCCTTGGAATGCATCTAACACTCTGATAATGTCTGTAAATTATCTAATAATTAGTTGTAAAAGGTAATTTCTCCATATTATCTCTTCCTTTCCTGATTCTTATAATTGTTAAACCTTTATGGAATATGTAAGGTTTGTTTCATATACTTCCTTTTAGCCACATGGAAAATAAATGCTCCTGTATGAGTGAAGGATAAATGCTGTTATCCAAGAGGATGCAGTTCCTGGGGAAATACATGAAAGATTAAAAAATTAAAACGATTTGGTAGCAACACTCCCACTGCAGCTCACTGAAGCATCTTCTTGCTCTTGTTTGTAATTTGAATCACTTTTTGCTTAATAAAGTCTATCCAGTAATATGGGTTTGGAGGTGGCTCCCCCTGGAAAAGACAGCCTCATGCTGAAATGTCTAATAGAACAAAGTAGCAACTAAAATATAGGAGGTACTGAGTGGCTGTGTTCAATATCCTTCTTTTATCTTTCAGCAAATAAAGTGATTTTTTCCCCTTATTTTGGTGTGTGTGTGTAACTTTTAGTCTATAGCCATCTTCAACATCAGCTCAGTAGGAATTGGAAGACTAACATAAGAATGCAGCCTAGATTTGCACATAGGCCAAAATGACTTTTTCCCCATATTGATAGTCTAAGTTATTACACTTTGGAGGATATGTGGATTGTCTTGCTTAAAACTCTTTCAACCTTCTTTCTAGTTTGTTCTTCTCTAATGCAAAACTGACTGGAACACTAAAATAGTCATTTCCCAGAGGCCCTTGAAATAAACCTGTATGAGATTTAGATTTTGCCAAATTACTGCTGTCACTGAAAACTTAAATTAAAACTGCGTTTTATTTGGGAAATAGATGGAGTGGAAGATAAACATATCCAATATGTGGATCAGCTAAGAAAGAAAAGGCAAGGATCTAGAGCTGGATGGTGAAGAGGCAGCTTCTAGTTATCCTGCAATTGTTTGGCCTTAGCAGGAGCAGTGGCATTTTTGGCATCATGGCAGATACTGAGACATTGGGGTTTGTTCCTGAAGTCCAGGCTAACATCTCTCTCTCCATCTCTCCCAATTATTCAGTATTTTTGTAAGTCTATATTAAATTCCTTTACAATCAAACTATCTAGAGTATACTTCATTCTCAGCAACGAGACCATGATTTGTACTTAGAGCATCATGATCTCATAATTGTGTGGGATCATAGTCATATTGTGATAATATAAAAGAAATACCATATCCTTGTCTATATATCCACACAGCATTTTTTTGGTGGGGGTTGGGGGGTGAATTTGGTTCTTGTAACCAGGATTAAGAGCTAAATACTGCGTCAAGTAAATAATAAGCCCCAAATAAGTATCCCTGATTTATTATTCTGTATCTTATATGCATGAGACTTTAAGGCACATATAAGAGCCCAGGACGTGGTTCTGTTTTTTGCTTTTGTAACTCACACAATGTGAAGTGTATTATTCTTAGTAAGAGTATATTGAGTTTTTTTTTTAGTAGAGTATATGCTCCTTCAATGAATTTCAAAAAAAGCACTCCCTTTCTACTGTACTGACAGATGTAAAAAAACTTGGTAAATTTGAACTTGGTGCACTTAGTCTATTTGCTAAAATAATATTTCTAGCAACTGTTTCATTTGCTAATAACACATTTACTACATTATTTGTAAGACTTGTATTATGAACTAATATTAAAGACATACAATTCTTGTAACATTTTTAGAAATTATAAGCTAAGATTACAAACAATTTTTCTGAGAGTTTTCACATTTAGCTCTGCCAAAACTTTTTCTAGACAACAATCTATTTGGCTTGTTAACCTACTTGGACATTCCCAAAGTCGACACAATATGATACAGTTGCCCAAATTAAGAAAAGGAGCATTTGGTCATTAAGTACAAAGTCTTTTTAATTATTTTTTTTTTTTAGAAAAGTAAGCCTTATTGCAGTATTTGTTTCTGAGCTCACTATTGCTAATTGAATATTTAAAGCATTTGTGGTATGATCCTAATATTTTGCACCTTTATCTCAGCTGCCTGCATAGCCAATTCTGTGGAAAAAGCATAATGATACTATTTAAGATCAAATTGCCATAGACCAAATATTTACAGATGTGCTTTGCCCAAACAGTATAAACAGTAACTATGGCTTTATGTAATTTTTAGCATCATCATCAACATGCAATCAAAATTATCACCCAGTTTTATTTTAACTGTGAGGCTCTGTATATAGTAATTATCTGGTATCAAATTTTTCCCTGGATCCTTTGGGAGAAAATAAGTAGGTTGAGGATGTACAGAGTAAACTCTGCCAGATGAAGGCATCTGAAAGAAAGGACTCATACAAATGGTACCAGTTAATCTTAGCCATTTGACATTTTTTTCTGTTTGATGGTGATCAGTCCCTCTGGACACATTATAGGAACTTAAACTGTTGTGAAATAATTTACCTTGTGATTTACATTTCTCAAGTAGCTAATCCTACTGTCTGTTAATTCTATCAATAACCCTGCCCCACTATGTTTCTATGCTCAGTTTTTAAATTTCACCTTTTTTTTTTTTTGCCTGTTTGACATATTCTGCAGAACATTGTTTGTCTGTGTGTTTAAAAATTGTGTTGTTTAGATAATTTTCATCTTCCTCTGATTTGGAAGAGATGGCCTATGACATATTCTCCAACCAAATGTGTAATAAATGTCTGTGATTTGGATGCTCATGTCGACTAGACACAAAAATGTACAAAGCTAAATGCCTATCTTCTCATTAAGCAGGACAAGATCTAGACTGACATATAAACTAAGTTACTGTTTTCATACATTTTCCTTTCTGAGCCATTAATGACCTCATTTAATTCTCTACTAACAGAGATATATCCAGCAAAAGAAGGTACACAAGACCTGGTTTATTACCACAGATGACCACAGAGGACATCGATGATTCCTTTCTACCATTGGTGAAAATGTTCTTGCTGCATGCTCTTCAACTCTAGTATAGGTTAAGGACTGGGTCAAGGATATTTTTATATTACTCTTATGTAGTGCCTTTGCTCTAAGCTAGGGGAGATGAGATATTTGGTTGCCATTTTTGTAACCTTGAGCATGGTTCATATACTCACCTTAACAGTCAATAAAATTTCTATAGAAATGGTCTGAGCCATTTTTGCTTTTCAATATTTGAGACTTTTTAAAAATCACTTCTAGTGAAGTTTTATAAGATACTATTTCACAAAAAAAAACCTATAAAAAGACTATTTAGACATAGGGAAGAAGTGTCCAACTTTTCAATGTTGATAGTTCAAAGGACTTAAAGAAGCATTTAAATGACCCAGCTTTAAAAATATATATAGATAGATAGATAAATGATGGCGACAAAGTGTAAATAATTTATTTACAGGCATGCTATTAGTTGGGTCCAACCAGCATTCCAGTCTATAGCTACTAGGCTTAAATTGAGCTATTTGCCATTTCTAAATTCATTTTAATCATTTTCTCTATAATATGAATACTTTACAGTATTTATAAGCCATTAAAACAGCACATTCTAAAATGGGCAAAAATATAATGTGTTCAATTATGTTCAACGATATCACTCTTTGTTCCTTTAAGGGTGTTACTTTAGGTCAATTTATCAAAATTCAATTTTATTAGTTCTCAGAAAAATCATAGGCACATTTACATTTTATAATAAATTATCCTCCAAATTATCAACTTTATCATGTTAGAGATTGTTTCCATATATAAAAGCCTCTATTACAATTTGTAAAACTTCTAAAGGACTATTTCATGTATCATAAAATATTTTTACTGAAATAACTATAGAGTAATGCCTTCCCTGATTTTCAGAATTCTGGTAATAGATTGAAATTCAAATGATTTATAGCAATATGTTCTAATTTATAGTTATCTATCAACAGCACCAAATAAAATATAAATTACTAAGATATTCTATCAAATATAATGCACTTATATTTAAGCACACTTATATTTAATATTCAATGAATCACTTGGTGTAATTTATCTGAAATGCTAAATTTGAATACAAAAATATAAAGAAGTATTAATAAATTTATTCCCACTGATTTACACTGTAAAATCCATAGTTATATTACACTCATAAAAAGTTATTTTATTATTTTCAATGCTTGAGTAATAAGGGGTTTTTATCAGATTTACTTTTTCCCCCATGAATATGTCCAGAAAGTAAAGGATAAAATTAGTCAATAGGGAACATCACCTGTTTGTCCCAGGAAACATATGTATGTATTTTATTAATTACAACAATTCTACTAAGGAGTACAGTATTTTAAATCCCATTTCATAGATGGGAAAACTGAGGCTTAAATGACATTTCCAATGTCAAACTCCTACTAATTTTCAATTTGACACTAATTTTACTCCAACACATGCATTCTTTTTCACTAGTAATTTCTGTCTTTTCACCTTTTAACTTTAAAAGAATGTAAAATAGTCATACATAAATATTACAGATATTGAAGATGATTAAGATATATAACAAAAAAGAACAGTTTTTAAAATGTGGCAAATAGAAGAAATATATTATTTAGCAGCCATCAAAAATCGAGATCCCATGACACAAAGTCTAGATTTAACTTTCAAATAATCATGACAGGCAAGTAGTTAGGGATATAGAGGACACAAGATTCACCATATGCTTAATAACTACCGAGCAATGAGTACCTTAGGTTCATTAAATTAATCTGTTTTTATATATGTTTGTAATTTCCTATCATTAGAAAACATGAGATAATTTGGGATTACCAAGAACACTTATCGATACAGGAAAATCTTATATTACTAAAGGAAAAGTTATGATTGGTTTATCTATTTTTGAATCTATCTTAGGAAAGAAACATACCAAAAGATGTCTTATATCTGTGGCAGGATATAATAGAACACATATTGTCTTCGTTTTTTTCTATTGTTTGTAAGTATTACCCTGCACATACATTATTGCTTTTTTACTCTGAAAAATAAGCATAATTAAAAGCACCAAGTATTGCAATTTTTATTTCAAAGTTTTTAAATCTTGAAAAAGAAATTGAGTAACATACAAAATTTGCCTAGATGAGCTTATGAACTGATTAAGAATAAAAACCCCAAACTATTTTATAATTGTCATACATTCAAGACAATCAGTTTGTTTGAACCTTAAAGGTTATTCTTGAATAAACTGTCTCAAGTTTGGAGTGTGTATGTTTAACATACGATATTCAAGTTGTTGACTTTATTTAAGTTAATCTTATTTTCTGAGTACAAATAAAAACTTGTTAAAATGGTATTAAAAAGAAAACATTGGCCAGGTGTGGTGGCTCATGCCTGTAATCCCTGCGCTTTGGGAGGCTGAGGCAGGCAGATCGCTTGAGCCCAGGAGTTCAAGACCAGCCTGGGCAACAGAGCGAAACTCTGTCTCTACCAAAAAAAAAAAAAAAAAAAAATTCTGGGCATGGTGGCACGCATCTGTAGTTCTAGCTACTTGGGAGGCTACAGTGGGAGGGTCTCTGGAGCCTTGGAGTCAGAGGTTGCAGTGAGCCGAGATCACACCACTGCACTCCAGCCCAAATGTCAGATAAGACCCTGTCTAAAAAAAAAATTAAAATTCATTTAATAATTCATGTGAGGTTCAAAAATCTACAAGAAAATTATGCATTGTTACCAAAATTATAGAGAGAAACAATACAAAGATGGATCATCAATATTGTATGAACATTTGTGCACTGCATACCTGAACTTGTGTAAGTAAAAACAATGCTACTTCAAAGAAAGACAAATTACTTTGTCCAGGTAAAACTACTGGTTAAAAGAATGTGAACAGATTGCTTCATGATATGAAAGGAAAATACTGTTTTAAAAATAGTCTCTGCATTTGTATCTGGGGAGAGTTTATAACTACTACTGTTTACTTTCAGCTAAAACATAATAAGTGATGGAACTGTCATTAATGCTCTCCAATGGTTTATTACTATTATTGGCCATTCTTCCTTCCCTTTTAATACCTTACTCTCTTGGGTGGCTCAAATTAAGCTTCTTCAAAGTCCATCTCTCCCTTTGTATTGTGTCCAACACTAAACAACATCTTGACTTTCCCATGATTCTCAGGGACCGCTCTAGACAGTTTGCTTCAATATAAATTGGACCTTTCTTCAACGTCACATGAAAAACCTAGCTGCATAATTTCCATGGTTCAGGGCTCTAGTCTTCATACTAAGAGGTGTAAAAGCATCTTATTTTATATTTCACTCAGTGTTTTAGAAGAATTGATGCTAACTTACCATCTTATGCTGTGAAATGTATAATTTATAAATAATTGATTGTACTTATTAATGGATGTGGGGATCTTAAAGTATTGTCCTTTCCTTGAAATTGAACAGGACATTCCTTAAAATTTAGCGTGGTAAAGGAGAAAAGGAATTTATACTGCAATAAAGAATTTCATGCAAATATGAACCTTGAAAGGGCACAAATATTTCTTTAACCCAAATATGTGCTAGATTTTGATAGGATGGTTGTGCTTGGAAAAAAATTGTATCTGGTTGACCATCTTCCAGACTCTGCACAAATGCTGCTGTGAATGTTAATCATGGTTGTTGCCAAGGTCACCTGAAAAATAATTTATAGTCCCCTTTCCCCAAAAAATGTATCAGCTGCTTACTTAGAAAATTAGATTTATATACAGTTATAGCACCAGATCACTTCTGCATGATTCTTCTATTTTTCCTGTACACCAGAACTTGGAAAATGTATATTTCTGCAAATGTTTATCCCCTTCTAAATAGGAAGGATTGAAAATAATAGAAGTATTTTATAATATTAAAATAATTTACTGAGGCATACTGGCCTCAATATTTTTATTATCATTATTATTATTTTTTGAGACAAAAAAAGAGAATTTTTTTTTTCTGTGGCCCAGGCTGGAGTGCAGTATGTGATAATAGCTCACCACAGCCTCAAACTCCTGAGTGCAAGTGATCCTGCTGCCTCAGCCTCCACAATAGTTAGGACTGCAGGCACGTCACTGCAGCCAGCTCATTTTTTTAAAGACGGGGTCTCATTTTGTTACCCAGACTGGTCTGGAACTCCTGGCATTGAGCAATCCCTCCCGCCTCAGCCTCTCAAAGTTCTGGGATTACTGTTGAGCCACCATGCCCAGTCAATGTTTTTATTTATAGAAGGAGAACGTTAGGCTATGAAAACTCAAATATTTCTTCCAGCAATACATTTTTTAAATTTCAGACTGAGGAAAAGGGAACTTTTACCAATAGTCTCTGCTATTTGCTTTTATATAGTTCAAGATATTAAAGCTACTGACTAAAGTATTCCTACTGCCTTGATATTCCCATTTGAGGCTATTCTAGCAGGAAATTAAATATTTCCTTGTAAATGCATATTTGCTTTCTCTTTTTATTATAGCTATTGAAAAAAACTATAAACAGATGAAAAACATACTCTGATACACAGAAAATTAGATGCTTAAATATAAAATCAGATCTAGATGATTGGCATTAGTTAACAGATACAGTTGTACAATATAGTTCTATTTTTGGCATCGGAGAAAAATATACTCTGGTTTTGAAACAAAGATAACTTTGTACTTATACTCTAATAGGTTATTAATGTTATTCCATAATTAATTGATAAGGAGAAGAAGTTTGGTGATATTGGAAACACTGGATTGAAGCCCATCACATTTGTGGCACCTTTTTATTTGTTTTAATATGGCTGTGTTTGACATAGTGAAAGCACAAAGGCAAAGTAAAAGAAAACCCTTGTTGGGTTTCTTATTTTTAAAAAAATAGTTCTCAGCAGGTAAAAATACCATTTAAGAATCAACATTGCTTTTTATTTAAATTCAAAAGAGATGAGTGATAGCTTCTAATTTTTTTTCCATCTGTGCACCACAAATGTAGATGTCATGTTGGTAATCTCTTTAGGGTTATATGGAAATTAAAAATTGCTGACATAACTGCATTTATTAATATTTACTGCTGTGGGTTGGATACGTCCCCTTCAAAATTCAGGTGTTAAAACTCAATGGCCAATATGATGGAATTAAGAAGTATGGTAGTTGCTGGGTGCGGTGGCTCATGCCTGTAATGCCAGCACTTTGGGAGGCCGAGGCGGGCAGATCACTTGAGGTCAGGAGTTTGAGGCCAGTTTGGTCAACATGGTAAAATCCTGTCTTTACTAAAAATACAAAAATTAGCCGGTCATAGTAGTACTTGCCTGTAGTTCCAGCTACTCGGGGATGCTGAGGCAGGATAATCACTTGAACCTGGGAGGTGGAGGCTGCAGTGAGCCAAGATGGTGACACTGCATTCCAGCCCAGGTGACAGAGGGAGACATTGTCTCAAAAAAAAAAAAAAAAGTTTGGTAGTTAAGATGTGACTAAGTCATGGGGGATTTTTCCCTTGAGAATGAGATTAAGGCCCTTCTAAAACAAGTTTCATGTAGATCAGCTCCTTTGCCCCGCTGCCTTCTCCCAAGTGAGGACATTGAGGACACAGCAACAACACACCATCTTGAAAGCAGAGAAAGCAGCCCTAACTGGACATCACACTTGCTGGTGACCTGATCTTCCGCTTCCCAGCCTCTAGAACTGTGAGAAAATCAGTTTCTGTTCTTATAAATTACCCAGTCTGTAAAATTATTTTAGAGCAGCACAAAGGAACTAAGACATTTACTTTCCGATGAATTTCGGCCCATCTCAATCAATGTCTTTTCAGAGTCCTATTGCTTGTCATTTTGCCTTAGAAATTACAAGCCCTTAATGTAAGGTAATGTTTGAATTGAGGTTGCCACAGGTAATGTCAATAGCCTGAGGAGATATGATTTTATTGTTTGGTATAGCCATGCCAGTTTATATTCAATTTTGTAATTTTTTTTCATGTTCAGACTGATTTCAAAAGGAAAACAATTAATAATATAATCCTTATTTTCATTGTTAAAATCAAATTAAGTTTGACTTCTTAGAAGCATAACTAGACAGCAGACAAAGTTATTTGCTTAATTGAAGGTCCAGTTAAAATTGTTTAATGGACTAATAGTTTTATTGACTGCCCAAATTTTACCTAATAAATGATATCATAGGAAATTATTCCAAATTACAAAATTAGATTAATAAGCGGTCAGAAATTTGGGGAATAATTTAAAATGTAGATATAGGAAAATGATTTCAGTGTACTAAAAATTTGAATTATTGCCTTTGATAAAAAATTGCTGAGACCAGACAGATGCTTCAGCACTGCACTTGAATTTGACCTGAAATAGTTCTTATTTGGCTGTTACAGATCAGAATCCATACTTAAAAAAAAAAAAAAAGCTCTTCTGTAATTCAATTTTCAAGCAAACTTATATTTAGCTCTGCTAGCAAATAGTTGAACAAACACAATTTCCTGAAATACAAAAATTAAACATGATGAAACAGATAGCAGGAATTTCATTTTCTACTTGTAATAACAGAAAAAGCAATGTTTGGAAGATATTGCATGATGAAATTATAGTACCTTTGAATGAAATATTTGACAAAAGTTTATTTTGTTCTGGCAGCATGAGTGAGGAGAACCAGATTAGAAGACACTGCTTCCTATTAGCTGTTGACTCCCATACAAGTGAAAAATAATGCTCCAGTTTGAATTCTCAGGAAACATTTATGAACTAGGTTTGACAGTTAACTTGAGTTTACTCTTTCAATAAAATATTGTGGGCTGAAAATGTATATAACTTTTTCTTTGAAGAATTTCAATGAAAGAAGGCCGGGCACGGTGGTTTATGCCTATAATCCCAGCACTTTGGGAGGCTGAGGCGGGTGGATCACTTGAGGTCAGGAGTTCGAGACCAGGCTGGCCAACATGGCGAAACCCCGCCTCTACTAAAAATACAAAAATTAGCCAGGCATGGTAGTGGGCACCTGTAGTCCCAGCTACTAGGGAGACTGAGGCAGGAGAACTGCTTGAACACGGGAGGCGGAGGTTGCAGCGAGCCAAGATCATTCCACTGCACTCCAGCCTCGGCGAAAGAACGAGACTCCATCTCAATCAATCAATCAATCAATCAATCAATAAAATTTCATTGAAAGAAAAGCTCATTTTTCTCTAAAGAACAGAAAGAGACAAACCTGTATGGAACAGCTATTATGTGTTAGACACTGCTGTTTTCATTGTGGCAAGGTAGAATTCTTCCGGGGCTATAGGCTCTAGCAGTGCTGGCCATTAACACTTTCAAAGAAGCTAGAAATATTCTGTCTGCACTGCCCACTCTGGTAGTCACTAGCCACTTGTGATATGAAGTATTTGCAAGATGGGTAGCTCGATTAAATAATTGAACATTTAAATTTATTTAACATTAGCTATTTCAAATCTATATAGCAATATGTGACAGTGTTAAGTGGCACTACATATTGGACATCACAACTCTAAAGCCAGACTTAACTTTCCTCCGTTTTGTTGTTGTTGTTGTTTGTTTTTTGTTTTTGAGACGGAGTCTCACTCTGCTGCCCAGGCCGGAGTGCAGTGGCATGATCTCGGCTCACTGTAACCTCTGCCTCCTGGGTTCAAGCGATTCTCCCGCCTCAACCTCCTGTTAACTTTCCTCAGTTCTCTATGTGTCATATAACTTCTAAAGGTCTCCATGTTCTCATCTATAAAGGGGAATAAGATATATACCATCTCTCTAGTGGCTGTATGGATTAAATACATTTTTGAATGATGGATCCGTCTAGTAATCACTAAATGCGTTTGCTATCAATTCTCGCAAGAGACTAGCTTTCTTAGCCACCATGCTCCAAGATGTAAAACTATCACCCTTAATGAAAATAGAAGAGCGTTTACTTTTCCCTTGGGTAAGGAAATTAGGTAAGGCCTAATTGGGTAGAGTAAAGCCAATTATTAAACACAGATGACCTACAATTTCCCAACTCCAGCACTTAATGTCTCCTGCCCTTTGCTTCAGCAGAGCTGAGTGTCCAAACGTCATCTATATTCTCTCTCTTGCCTATTGCTGAAAACAGTACTGGAATAAAACCAACATCTGTTTGTTCATTTTGTCTGGTGCAATCTTTTCTTTAATATTCAAATATATGATATTTTATAAGAAAGCATTTATCTTTAAAAAACTGCAAATATGAAGAATGTATTTTAGTGGCTAGTCAAGTTACATTTTTTCTTCACCATAGTGAAGAAAATTTCTTAATTTCCTTTTAGGCAACTTTCCACTTTTAACAAAAATCAGCTATGCCTCTCTGCTTTCTCTTTTGTCTTTTTTCCACAAATATTTCACTTGGAAGCCACCCAGCTTTGGAACAGCTTCCTGAATTTATCTGGAATATCTGTCATTAGCATATTCTATTAATCAACACAAGAGTTACATAAATCTAATAATTACTTATAGTACTCCCTGGCAAGTAATTCTAATTGTTAATTATTGTAATACTATAAAATACCTATGATGAAAAATAATTATCTAATATTATAAATCAAATTATTTTTAAAACACAGAAATAAAATTACAAACTAAAATATATCTGCAGTATTACCTGTGTTTGATTCATTATGCATACTTTTTAGGTATCATTTTAAAAATACCTTTATCAAAATTAAAGTTCTTCTGGCACTATTTTAATTACATGTATTAAATGCATATTTGAGAACACTAAAACTAACGAAAAATGTAAACATTATTTGGATATAACATTTTGGGGGTGAATTATAAATATTTTTCTAAAATATTTACATTATTCAAAGTTCTATTCTCTACCCTTTTCTCTCTTTACATCTTAGACCATTTATGTTGCTATAATAGAATATCTGTGACTGGGTAATTTACTAAGAACGGAAATTTATTTTCTCACATTTCTGGAACCTGAGGAGTCCAAGATATAAAGTGCTAGTGTCTAGTGAGGACCTTCTTACTGTGTCCTCACATGGCGGAAGGGGGAAAGGCAAATAGGGACCAACTTCCCCTATGAAGCCCCATTATAAGCAGACCTAATCCCATTCACAAAAAAAGGAGCTCTCATGCACCAATCACCTACCTCTTAAATACTATTAAGATTAACCTCTCAATACTATAACATTGGTAAAATCTAAATTTTGGGGGGAGTACATTCAAACCATAGCATCCTGTATCTCTGACTGGTATTATTATGCATAACGGACTCAACTAGAAGTGACTTTATGCTGAAGATTTCAAATAATATATCTCTTGGAAACATTTTCTTAGCTCCAAAGAACAAGATAAAAGCACAAGAAATGTATTTGACATTCCCAACTGGGAATCCTGCAAGCGCTTGTTTTATTCTTGGTCCTCTAACACAGGTTTCATATTAAAGGATAGTGTTAGGGAAAATGCCCATGAGAGAAATGTGGAGGAAACCAGAAAAGGCTAGGAAAACTTTCAAAATTTGATGCTAGTCTTACTCTGCTTCACAGAGGTAGGTCAGGAGCAAGCCACATAGACGATCAACAACACTGAAGAAACTTAGGGAAGACCAAAGCAGAATCTAGGAGTCAGCCATCAGAGGAGTCCTGAGACTTTCAGAAATAAACTACTGTATTATCCTTGTCATTTTCATCACTGGCTGGGAGCATCTTCTGGGTACTGTGGCCTCATAGGTTCAGAGAAAACAACCATTTGATTTCTGAGAACAGCGCTAGGGCCCTTGATCAATTACACTCCCGGAAGTTGGAGTCTTCCAGGGAATATATTCTCATGTTTAACACATACCTCATTCACATCCACCCACTTATTCTAGCTAGTAATTTCTTTTAGAATCTTTAGCTAAAACATGTCATCAAGAGTTAAAGACTATTCACTCTGCCTCCTCATATATCTCTCCTCTTCAGGGATTAAGAAACTAATTAAGATAGTAAACATTTTCTGCTTTAAAGGCCAGACAGTCTCTGTTGCTGCTGTTTTAATACAAAAGCAGCCATTGATAATGCATAAACAAATAGCATGACCATGTTCCAATAAAACTTTATTTACAAAATAGGTGTCCCACAAGATTTGAGCCATGGTATGTTTGCCAACCCTTGCTCTAAACTCTCACCAAAGTTTACTAGACAATACAATAATGATAATGTTATTAGTTTCACTGCCTGCAGGCTTTCCTTATCCCACTCTTTATTCAACATAGGAAACCTATTTCACCAGTTAAAGCATCTGTGTAACTGACTTTCCCCAAACAGAGCAATTTTCTAACTATTGGGTGTGTTTAGATATAGTACCTTAATTTGGCCTGGCTACTGCAATAGGAACTTAAAAATGGAATAAGTTTTTTAAAGATTAGGCTCATTTCTAACCATTAAAAGTAAGGATACTGTGAAATTTTATGTGACATCACAGAGGGCCTGAGGAAGAAACTGAAATCACATTTTTTTTTATAGTCCTTCAAAATGAAATGATTAAAAAAGTCTATAAGAGATTTAGTTCCAGGACTTGGGCTTAATCATACGGACAGTTTCTCAAAGATATATATGGTATTTGTTTATGCCTATAGCAAATCAAATTTGTTGAAAGAATAAACATATTTATGTGAGCATGAACCATTAAACTAGGGCATAAAGCAATTGAAATATAGAAAATAAAAAATAGGTCAATTCGGGAGGCCAGTGCAAAAAGAAAGTTAAAGAATGTGGCTCAGGATAAAAAAATTATATCTAGCCATAAAACTACAGGATTCTCACCTTAAAAACTGTGTAAAAATAAATAAATGAATAAATCGAATGGGGCATTTAAAACAGGACATAATGGTCACACATGTTTTTCTCTGCACATTCCAATAAGTAAATAAAGAAAAACATTTATTTTTTCTTATAAACTAGAAGATTTATAGGCTACTGAAATTAACATAAAATTGAAATCTAAATGTATTTTAAAGGAGAGATGCCAACAAAGTTAATAATTCCCTCTTAGAACCCTGCCCCAAATGCTGAGTAATTGGAGACACGGGATACCTGTAATGCACACACATGCAGAAGGTGTATCTAATATGGAAGAACTAATGAAAAGGACCCAGAAATGTTGCTGCCCAGGCCTTACTCTAGGCCACTAACTCTTCTGCCTTCTAGCCAAGGGTGAGAGACGCATTCTGTGGGAAGTTGAAACAAAACAAATTACAGTCACCAATCCTAGCCGAGAGCAGCAATAATCACCTTATTAAAGGACAGTCAATTGAGGATGAAAACCATTGTCAACTGCTTCCCCTAAGCTCTCAAAAACAACAGGCAGGATTTTACCTTCCAGATCAAAAATTAGTATATTGTTCCTTGGAGAATCTAGCTACCCAAAATGATTACACAGATACTTATATTTGCAGATCCTTCAAAGAAGTGTGTGTGTACCTGCCCAAAAATCATGTAAGGACATCCACTGTTTTAGTCCATTTCTGGCTGCTATAACAAAATGCCATAAACTAAGTGGATTATAAACAGAAATTTATTTTTCACCATTCTGGGGGCTGAATAGCCCAGGATCAAGGTACCATCAAATTCCTTGTTTGGCGAAGATTCATTTTCTGATTCGTAGATAGCATCATCTCACTGTGTTTTCACATGTACAAGAGGCCAGCTATGACTCTGAGATCTCTTTTATAAGAATCCTATAATCCTATTCACATAATCCTATTCACAAGACCTGTGCCCTCATATGCTAAACACCTATCAAAAGCGCTACTTCCTAATACCATCACCTTGGATTTCAATATACAAATTTGGGGGCAGTAAGGGAGACACAAACATTCAGGTCATAGCTTCCACCAATCAGAAGCCCTGTCAAGACTTATAAGAGCTTTATTTCAACCTTTGATGTCTTATTAATAGTAACAGAAGCCATTAATCACCAAACATTCAAGGAAAAGTTCTAACATGAAAAATATGAGTGAGAACAAATAAACTGAAAAAGGAAATTGTAGGGAACAGAATCAATGTAGACAGTCAAAACTGCCAAAATAAATGGAAGTTAAAGAAATAGTCAGAAGAGCAGAACCAAAAGACAGAAAACAGAAAAAGATGATTTCTTAAAAATATCATTAAAGTATGTTTTAGGAAATATAAAACCCAAACATTTTGAATAAATATATAGTAAATCTAGAAGTATGTATCGCGCTTCTTATAAATGAAGAGGGCATAAAAAACATTTGACAAGCTACTTCCTCAAATTTTCATATCTTATGCTCCTTTTCCAAGAAAATTATCAGAAAAAAAATGTAAATAACCCAAACAAAAAACCTCAAGTAAAACAAATTTCATGTATGGAATATTTTTCTTGTGTTTGTATTAAGTCCTTTGGACATTCAGTGCCCACATATCAAATCTAAAAATATTTTTTTGCTCTAAAAATAAGCAAAAGAAAGAAAAAATAGTTCTGGGAAAGCTAGAGAACCAGTAAAATTGATAAATAAGTGCTTACTGTAAGAAAACATTAAAAATTACAATCCAATACTGGAATAATATGAAAAATAAGTTATCAATAAAATAAGGTTTTATTTCTTTCTTGGTTCTCCTCAAGAATCTGGTTCCAAGATCAATCATTTGCCCACACAACCTATTTCTGTTGTGACTGGCAGTCAACACTCAGGTGCCTAGAAATTATTAAAACTAAATGAGTACATAATTGACACCGTATATACTTGGTGGCACATTTTTTTGGCTCCATAATTTAATTCCAGGGTGCGACTGAGCAAAATCTTAAACAAAAAAGCTATTTCAGACTATTGCACATATAGATACCCAATGAATATTTGCTGCAAAAAACATTTACTTTAGATATTATGACTTCTATAGATTTCCCTGACTTACCTACTGCCTTGTAGAAGTATTGAAAAAACTGGGACTATATAGTTTTTATAATTTTATATCTATGTGTGTGTGTCCATCAATCCTATGATATTAAAGTAAAATATCTTATTATAACTATTATACAGATGTAAAGTTGCCTTAGGAGAAGCATGGTAACTGGAATACTGGAGAAGTTAGCTGATGAAATTCATAGATTCTGTACAATACTCATGTTCTAACTCCTGAGGTATCATGTAATAGTTTTTATATCAGAGAGTCAGCAAATTGTCATTATGAAGTTATTTCAAGCAAAAGCTTGTTCCAGTTGAAACTGTTTTTGCTTCAGCACAATGGAGAAGAAAATAAACCAGTTTTTTAAAAAATGTAGAACAAAAGTAATTGGTGAAATAAATGTAGCAATTAATACTGATGAACATATATAACTGAAACTTTTTGTTGTCTTAGTAATTCTTGAAAGGTGTCAGAAAGAGTGGCTATCAGAAAAAGGGAAAAAGGCTCATAAACTTCACAACTGCAATTTCCACTTACAGCTCCTTGACTAGTTGCATGGCTATAACTTAATTGCAAGGGGGACTGGAAAGTTTGCCCATATTCCCAGAAATGAGAGGATAAACAGACCTGGTGATCACCAGCTATCTCAACCACCATCTCTTTCCATCTTATACTTCTTTCCAAGCCAGGCAGGAGTCCTAAGCAGAATAACATGTGCCAGTATCCCATACATTTCAATGTTGAGGGAAATATGCAGGAAGCTAAATTCTAGAGAGAGATTAAAGTCTGAACAACTACTAAATAAGTAGTAATTTACTAGAAAATACTTCAATGTGGACTTGCAAAAAGATGAACATGTGTAAGTTCTCATCTTCTCTGCCAGAGGTGGAGATACATCCAAAACAGCAATGCATACATTGAGAATGTCAGTCAAAAGTTTGCACTTCAGAGATATCTTGAGATATCATTTTCTCTTACTACCACCGGAGGCATAACAAATGTGAGAAATGAGCTTTCATTGGCAACATTACTGGCATCCAAATAAATAGGCTGATTAAAATATTCTAGGAAGAGAGAGCTTTAACATTTTCATGAACAAGCTTTGAAAAGCTAGTAATCTCTTCATTTTTATCTTTCCTTAAATAGCACATGGTAACTGACATGATTTCATAGATATAATATTCAATATTATAATGAATGCTGCCACTGGAATATTGTTAGTTTTGTTTTCAGTTAGGGTCAGAGAACCAGACCCTAAAAAAAAAAAAAAAAAAAAAAGAAAGAGAGAGATCTGGAAAGGCACCGAGATCACAGAAAAGCAATTTTGTGTTGCTACTAAGTGATGTTTAAGAAACGATAGTATTTATGGTGGCCTCCTGTCTGAGACTTGATTTTATCACACCATGGTAGCAAAGTTGTGGTAGAAGAGACCTATTCTCACTATCTGCTACATTGATGCCAAAATCGCTACCAAAAATATCTTAATAATTGTGTATGTTCAATTGCTTGGTCACTTTGTATAATAACAGAGATCATGCAAAGGAATCAAAGAGTTGGAGAGCAGAGCAGGTCAGGTGGGAAGACTCTGATACAGCCTAGGTGAACTTGAGGTCGGTTGGAAAGAAAGCCTAAGTAAGAGTGAGAGAAACTATTTCTGAGTAAGGGAGACCGTGGCTGCAGTCTGTTTTATTTTTATTGCATCTTCTTGGCCTTGGGCTTGAATGGATGGAAGCCATTTGTCTGGAAACCTGATTAGGCAATACCTTCAGCTACTGTAAGATCCCCTGTATATACGGTAATATACAGTTGTCACGCTTATTCCTGGTTTCAGTTTCCAAGGTTTCAGTTACCTGTGGTCAACCACAGTGTGAAAATAAATGAGTACAGCACAATAAGATATTTGAGAGAAAAAAAGAAAGAGAGAGAGAGAACACATTCGCGTAACTTTTGTTAAAGTATATTGCTATAGTTGATCTTTTATTATTATTTATTGCTGTTATTCTCTTACTGTGTCTAATTTATAAATTAACTTTATCATAACTATGTATATAGGAAAAAACATAGTGTTTAAGATTCAGTACTATTCATGGTTTCAGGCATCCACGGGGGTTCACGGAACATATTCCCCAAGGATAAGGAGGCACTGTTGTATATAGCAAATGCATTTGTCAACAAATATTTCCTAGACAAGAAAAAAGGCAGAAAAATTAGAAAAAGATAAATAATGGGAATATCAAAAGGTATGAAGAAAATAAAACCACGACCTGCTAAAAAATTGTAATTTTGGCTGGGCACGGTAGCTCATGACTGTAATCCCACCACTTTGAGAGGCCAAGGCGGGCGGATCACGAGGTCAGGAGATTGAGACCATACTGACTAACATGGTGAAACTCCATCTCTACTAAAAATACAAAAACAAAATTAGCCAGGTCTGGTGGCAGGCACCCGTAGTCCCAGCTACTCAGGAGGCTGAGGCATGAACCCAGGAGGCGGAGCTTGCAGTGAGCCGAGATCACGCCACTGAATTCCAGCCTGGCAGCCTGGGTGACAGAGCAAGACTATCTTAAAAAAAAAAAAAAATTATTTTAATTCTGAGAGGTGAAGCCAGCTGGGCTTCCGGGTCCGGTGGGGACTTGGAGAACTTTCCTGTCTAGCTAGAGGATTGTAAATGCACCAATCAGTGCTATGTGTCTAGCTAAAGGATTGTAAATGCACCAATCAGCACTCTGTGTCTAGCTAAAGGATTGTAAACACACCAATCAGCACTCTGTAAAAACGCACCAATCAGTGCTCTGTGTCTAGCTAAAGGATTGTAAACACACTAAGCAGCACTCTGTAAAAATGCACCAATCAATGCTCTGTGTCTAGCTAAAGGATTGTAAATGCACCAATCGGCACTCTAAAAACGCACCAATCAGCACTCTGTGTCTTGCTAAAGGATTGTAAACACACCAATCAGCACTCTGTAAAATGGACCAATCAGCACTCTGTAAAATGGACCAATCAGTGCTCTGTAAAATGGAGCAATCAACAGGATGTGGGTGGGGCCAAATAAGGGACTACTAGCTGGCCACCCAAACCAGCAGCAGCAACCTGCTCAGGTGCCCTTCTATGCTGTGGAAGCTTTGTTCTTTCACTCTTCACAATAAACCTTGCTGCTGCTCACTCTTTGGGTCCACACTACCTTTATGAGCTATAATACTCACCATGCGGATCTGTGGCTTCATTCCTGAAGTCAGAGAGACCATGAACCCACTGGGAGGAACAAACAACTCCAGATGAGCCATCTTTAAGAGTTGTAACACTCACTGCAAAGGTCTGCAGCTTCACTCTTGAAGTCAGCAAGACCACAAACCCACCAGAAGGAAGAAACTCTGGACACATCTGAATATCTGAAGGAACAAACTCTGGACACACCATCTTTAAGAACAGTAACACTCATTGGGAGGGTCCGCGGCTTCATTCTTGAAGTCAGCAAGACCAAGAACCCACCAGAAGGAACCAATTCTGGACAGAATTCTAAAGAAAAAATACTAAACTGTTAATGTGGATGTTTTGTGTATAGGATATATTTAATATATTATGTTTCTATTTCAACTTTCAGTAATTGCTTTCATTTTTAAACTAAGACAGCTTTACATGTGAGGAAGGTAGCAATTAAGAAGTTATATTAATATAAGCACTGTAAAAAATTAAAAATTTAAAAACCTTTAATTATAGCATGTTAGAAAACTGTTTACTGCTCAGCCCATAATGTGGTATTAAATAAGACATTATTGAAACATATGTTTATTTTCTCTAGGTATAAGGGCTGCTGCTTACCAAACCAACTGGACACATTCTGATTTGAAGATATAAGTAAAGCATCAACAGCCCTGAATTGTCAAAAATCTATGTTTTAGGTGAGTTTTAAGAGTCAGTTACTCCTTAATCTCCTAGAGGTTTCAAATCAAGCAACTCTCCTCTCACCCCTGTTGTTTACATTAAGTTTGTGCTTTTAACTGCTCTCTATTTCTGCCCATGATTAATGACATTCTTAAACATTTCTCTTTTTTGCCACCAAAAAAACTAAATGTTACTCTGTGTTCCAATTCCTTTTCTCATCTTTAACTTTCCCCAAAACTATACTAAAAGTGTTATATCTAGACCTCCCTTTCTGCCATCTCTTTCAGACTGACTATTCTTTAGGAGGGCTTGTCCAGCAAAAATACTAGTTTTTTAAGAAAACCACATTGTGAATCACTTCCTCAGCTTCGTTTATAGCAGCCCGAAGAACAATAGTAATTCTCTAATTCCTCACCCCTAAGTCTCACTGTTTTAGTGCGTGTGGGCTGCTGTAACAAAATACCTTAGATTGGGTCATTTATAAAAAACAGAAATGTATTCCTCTTAGTTCTGCAGGCTGGGAAGTATAAGGTCAGGGTGCCAGCAGATGTAGTGTTTGGTGAGGGCACTCTGCTGCATATAGAACCTTCTATATGTCTTCACACGGTGGAAAAAACAAGCATGCTCCATCAGGCCTCTTTGATGAGCGTGCTAATCCCATTCATAAGGGTGGAGTTCTTATCACTCAATCACCTCCAAAAAGTTGCACTTGTTAATATCTTCACCTTGTAGGTTAGGCTTCAATATATAAATGTTGAGGGAAAACAAATATTCAGGCCACAGCATTTTGCTTTTGGCCTCTCAAAACTCATGTCCTTCTCACCCATAAAATATATTCATTCCATCCCAATACCCCCAAAGGTTTAACTTGTCCCAGCATCAACTCAGCTCAACAGTCTAGAACCCAGAGTCTCATCCAAACATCATCCAAATCAGATATGGGTGAGACTCAAGGTATAATATAAATCCTGAAGCAAATTGCTTTCCAGCCGTGAATCCATGAAATCCAACAAGTTATTTGCTTTCAACATATAATGATGGAACAGACATAAGATAAACATTCCCATTTTAAAAGGGAAAAATAGAAAAGAAGAAAGGAGTGACTAGTCCTAAATAAGTTCAAATTCCAACAAGCAAATAACATTAAATCTTAAGGCTTGAGAAAAATATTTTTTGACTCAGTGTTCTGCCATTTGGACACACTGGGATGAGATTTGGTCCCTAAGGCTTCAAGCTACCCACAGTGCAGCTTTCATGGGTTAGATTACATGCCTGTGGTTCTCTGTTGTACACTGTTGACTCTACTGGTCTGGGTCTTGGAGGTGGCCTCACCCCCATAGCTCCACTGGCCATTGATCTACTTAGGGCCATGATGGCCCCACAGAGTTATCCGGTGAATACTGCCCTATAGAAGGCCTCTTCAAAAGGCAAATTTGACACATAGGATCAAATTTAACTAAAGAGCTTCTGCACAGCAAAAGAATCTATCATCAGAGTGAACAGGCAACCTACAGAATGGGAGAAAATTTTTGCAATCTATACATCTGACAAAGGGCTAACATACAGAATCTACAAGGAACTTAAACAAATTTACAAGAAAAAAACCACCACTTCCAAAAGCGAGTGAAGTATATGAACAGACACTTCTCAAAAGAAGACATTTATGCAGCCAACAAACAAATTTTAAAAAGCTCATCATCACTGGTCATTAGCGAAATGCAAATAAAAATCACAATAAGATACCACCTCATACCAGTTAGAATGGCAATCATTAAAAAGTCAGGAAACAACAGATGCTGGAGAGGATGTGGAGAAATAGGAACGCTTTTACACTGTTGGTGGGAGTGTAAATTAGTTCAACCATTGTGGAAGACAGTGTGGCTATTCCTCAAGGATCTAGGACCAGAAATACCATTTGACCCAGCAATCCCAGTACTGGGTATATACCCAAAGGATTTTAAATCATTCTACTATAAAGACATGTGCACACGTATGTTTATTGCAGCACTGTTCACAATAGCAAAGACTTGGAACCAACCCAAATGCCCATCAATGATAGACTGGATAAAGAAAATGTGACACATACACATCATGGAATACTATGCAACCATAAAAAAGGATGAGTTTATGTCCTTTGCAGGGACATGGATGAAGCTGGAAATGATCATTCTCAGCCAACTAATACAAGAACAGAAAACGAAACACCGTGTGTTCTCACTCATAAGTGTGGGTTGAACAATGAGAACACATGGACAGAGGGAGGGGAACATCATGCACTGAGGCCGTCAGGGGGTGGGGGTTAGAGGAGGGATAGCATTAGGAGAAATACCCAATGTAAGATGACAGGTTGATGATTGCAGCAAACCACCATGGTACGTGTATACCTATGTAACAAACCTGAACTTTCTGCACAAGTACCCCAGAACTTAAAGTATAATTAAAAATAAATAAATTAAATGCAAAAATAAAAAAAAAAGAAGGCCTCTTTTGGTGGCCATGCTTACAGTAGGTGAGAATTGATCTTTCTTACTGTATTATTCCATTCTAATGCTGCTACAAAGAACTGTCTGAGACTGGGTAATTTATAAAGGAAAGAGGTTTAATTGACTCACAGTTCTGCAGGCTGGGGAGGCTTCAGGAAACGTACAATCCTGGCAGAGGGGGAAGCAAACACATCCTTCTTCACGTGATGGCAGGAAGGAGAAGTGCTGAGCAAAGAGGGAAAATTTCTTATAAAACCATCAAATCTCATGAGAATTCACCTACTATCATGAGAACAGCAACATAGGGGTAACCGCCCCTATGATTTAATTACTTCCCATCAGGTCCCTCCCACAACCTGTGGGGATTGTGGGAACTATAATTTAAGATGAAATTTGGGTGGAGACACAGCCAAACCACATCACTTAAGTCAGCCCATGATTCAAATGCCAATCTCTTCTAGAAACACCTTCACAGACATACCCAGAAATAATTATTTACCAACAATCTGAGTATCCCTTAACGCAGTTAAGTTGATACCTAAAATTAAACATCACGCTCACCCCATACCCACTACATCAAACTTCATAAAGACTCATTGGAAATCAGATATTAGCACCCAAATTGGGTAGTAAGAGGGTTGTAAACTTAGGGCTAAAATAAGAAAAAGAGACATTTTCTAATTATAACAGTTTCTTAGACTTTGACACCACTTATGGCTGCACTAAAAACCAAGGAATTATCATTACCCATCCTTAAAGATACTTTTTATAATTTAAATGGAAATATTTAAGTGACAATTTTGGAGATATGCATTAGACTTTTAGTAAAGAAATCCAGCTAGCCATCAGTAATGGATAATTTGTATCATCTGTCAGAATGTTTGCATTGTCCTTAATATCTTAGTTGATTTATTTTTGTATCATCCTTTTAGTTGTGCTATTTTATTTTTGATATATTGGACATCTTAAATTGCACAGTTTGAAGTATTGTTTCTTTTTGACAATGACTTTCTGAGGGAGCTTGATCTATATATTAAGACGTGGGAAATGAAATGTCTGAGAGAAAATATGCTGGGATAGGCAACTCACATTTAGGCAGAGGAAGAAAAGTATGACTCAGGAGATTAGGCAAATTTTATTACGTAACTTAAAACTAGGAAATGAAGGTATAACAATATAAAGCATAGCCTTGTTCAACATTTAAATATGGAAAAAAATATGTGTTCCAAAATACCTTTTAAAGACAATAGGATAGGCAGCCAAAATACATGGAGAATTGAAAACAGACAATGTGGTTTTCATACAATTTCCTTGTCTTTTATCATGGATGATCACAGGAAAAGATCGTTTTAGAGAACTTCTGGATTTACTATAAACTTTCTGTTAAAGACATCACTTGTACCTTTGATTTAATGCTGCTTGTATAAGATCATGTTGCACCTGAAAAGTTACTATAAGCAAAAATGGTGCCTTTTTTGAATCGCAAATACTGTTTTTTGTGAGATAATAAGAATTCTATAGACTTTCTTACTTCATCAGACGTCTGTTTTTTGCTCTGCTTGCCAGACGTTTAGAGTTTACAGTGTTTAAATTTAGAAATGAGATTAGCCCTTAAGTTGGTAAAAATATGTTCCTTCCTAACCTGAATTTTGCAATCTCTATTTTAACATCTTTAGTGTTTACAGTTTTTTAGTTAAAATTTTTCTTGTGTCATATGAGGAAAGGCGTGGATCACAAATAATTAAATATTGATGTATTACTTTTAGGCTGCAAGAATCAGATTCACATAAAAGTTGTTTCAGTTGATAAGGATTTATTATCAGAGCATAACAAAAAAGAGAACATGGCTTTGACTATCTCACGTGGAAACCTGAAGGAAGTGAGGATTAGCATTTGGATACAAAGCAGCTCTCAAGTTGTAGCAGTAACTTCTGGGGCCACTGGATGATCTGGCCATCCTCTTGTTTCCTCAGCAGGCAGAGCACATTGCTTCCTGCTCCAGCAACCTTACTTCTGCTGTTATGGTGACTCAGAAGTTCTGTCTGCTTCTCACCGTAACTGCTCCTTCTGATACAGTAAATCTCTCTCCTTCTCTGTCTCTGGTTCTGTGCAGCTTTCTCTTTGGCATGGCTGCTGCTCAACATCTCTTGCTTATGTATCTGCCAGTTTTGGGCTCCTTCGTTCACTTGTGTCCCATTCTCTGTGATCACCTCACATAGGCAAGAAGGAGCTGAGTGTGTTCCAGTCAGGAGCCAAGATGGTACAGTGCTATCAAGCAGAACTCTTCTGTGGCAGCGCCTAGGCCATTGCTATGCCTGTAAACAACGGCCCTACCATTTTCTCTGATTTGCTCTTTTGTGGCCAGGATGGTGGTGGTGAGTACTAAAAGATTATTGACATCTAAGAGCCCTTCGGTCTTCACTATTCTTAGAATGTCAGAAAATTTAGAATTGTAAATCATCTTCCATTCCCAATAACTACATTGACACCTGATGTAAGGAGAAAAATAAATGATGTTTTCATAGTTTATTTTAAAAGAGCTAGATATATTCTTTTTGTATTACAATTGTTACACTGTAGTATATTAATTTTATTTATTTTATATATTTTACTTTGTATCAAGTTGCATTTTCATTTTTTAAGATTTTAAGATAAATATGAATGGTGCTATGTGCAAATTTCCCAGAGTAGTATAGTTTTATAATAGGATATTTAAAGTAACTAATAAAATATGAATATAATAAAAATTGTTTCTAAAACATGTAAAAATTTTTAATTTTGCTTAAGTAACAATGTTTAAGAGTGAAAATTTACTTTATGAATATATTTAATTATTCAAATTATTCATTAGGTAAATATGTAAATATATATTAACTTATATATAATATACATACTATATACTTAATATATAAAATATATATGAGTAAATATATAAAGTAAATATATTTATAATTTACTTAATTATTCAAATTGTTATTTGTCTGAAGGAGGGGACAAATCTTACAATTACATCATACTCCATTATGGGGTGGAACTCATGTGCTATGAATGTATTATGTAATTGGTGTTTGTCAAAAGTCTATTCAAGCATCATTTAGGAAAATCTCCTATAAAGTATATAGTACACTAATACACTTTACAATATTGTAAAAAATGAAGTTTCTCCAAAATCGGTTTATAAACGCTACTATCCAAAGAACCCAAATGTACATTTAAAGAGAAATTACACTTGGAGAAACAAATGTGTGTATGTTTATGTGTGTGTATGTCATAACCCTTTCTATCACCATCATTTTTTCAGTGTTTCCAAATAAGTTATCCAGAATTAAACCAATAAGCCTTTTTAAGACTGAAAATTTTCTGAGCTTTTCTTCTCTAACCTATACCTATCATTTTCTCTCACCATTTCAGGCACTATCTTCTGGACTATCAGGGATTTTCTTCTTTTCTATAAGTCATTTATTCTCATAGTTATGGTCATATAATCCCAAGTTTCAGATTCATTTCTAATCCAGATTCTTCAATCTGTTGTGTCCCTTATTAGAGATCACTGAAAGATCTCAATTTGCTCAGTGTCATATCCATATTGCTTATTCCTTAAATTTTGTCTTTACTATAAATCGATAAGGTTACTAGCCTTTTCATTACCAGCAGTCAAAAATTTAAGTTTCTTCCTTGCTCTCCTTTGCCTGTTTCCAGATTTTAAATAGCAACTTCAAGATCCCTTGTTTATCTAGAACTGTGTGCTAATGTATGCTGACTCGTTCCCTATTTAAATCAGAGGAGTTTTGAAAACTGTCCTAAGATCCATCCTTTCCTGATCTTATCTACTGAGTAGTACTTCTGAATATGCATTACCTGCTTACAGAATAGAACTGCCTGTCAAATAGTATTCTGTTTCATCATCTATCCTTCCCTGAAATGCTAAATACTTGTTTAGATTCTTTTCTGGTCTCTTTTAAATTCTCTTTAGATTTCTTCCTTTTTGTTAGCTGAGATTATTCCATATAGAACCTGCATCACTTCAGCATTACTTGAGCTTTGGCTTAATTAAATCAATTAAGAATTTTAAGAATAGGTTGCTAAGGTAGGTGCCCTCTATTTTAATAGGTATTTTTGGTGGTCTACACACAAAATATTCAGTCACTTTTATTGATAACAACCAGCATAGTTCCTTACATCCATAGATCAACAAGTGTTCATATCTCTATCGCAATAATAAATTTAAATTAGTCTAAATCAAATCATTCTCATTGCTCTGGAAAATGATAAATTTGGAATAATCTGTTGACACATTTTCAGCCAAATAAATGTGTGGAGATGTTTGTGGAGATAGAGGGTTGGGGTGCAATGTGTGGTTACCTAATACTTATAAAATAGACAAAAATAAGTTACATTGTATTTTTTTTCTGGATGTGGTCATAGTTGATTGTAATATCTAAAATTACAATCTTTGTCTACTGACCATTAGAAGGATAACCAAAGATGGATACCAACCAACTGAGAAAGAAGATGGGAAAGGAAGGTATAACCTGGAGAGGAAGAAGCTGAAACTAAATGTAAATGAAAAATAGATATGTGATTTTAAAGACACACTCTAGCAATCAAAAACCCTAGACAAATTAT
This sequence comes from Pongo pygmaeus, assembly GCF_028885625.2. Classification (NCBI taxonomy): domain Eukaryota; kingdom Metazoa; phylum Chordata; class Mammalia; order Primates; family Hominidae; genus Pongo; species Pongo pygmaeus. The sequence continues at coordinate 95,323,012 of NC_072387.2, read as the reverse complement.
TTATGAAAAGAAATGTTATGGAATATCTCAGGGTTTCTATTTATTTTACCTGCTATTTAGAAACAGTAAACAAAATTTAGCATTAATACATGCATTAAAAGTGAGGTCGGTTGACCTTAGTTCTTTTACATTTTAGCATCTAAAAATGTACTGCTACTCCCTGATTCTAAAATTATACTATACTGTTGTATAGAGAAAAAACTCTAAAATTATTTAGGTAGTAACCAGCTGTGGAATTTTCCTGCACATTTTAGATTTAACAGAAACCCCTTTATACAAAATAATTGGGAATGATTCTTGCTTGGTTAATCAATACCATTTATCAAGGTAAGAATTATAAAATGTCACATAAATATGTAACATTTTAATTGAACATAAATATAAAAAGCAATTTGACAATCATTTAATACAGGACTCTAATATTTTTTCTCTGATTATGATAATCTGCACTATTAAATATATTGTCTCCAATTTTCAGTTTCAATTTCCTTCATTAGCAATAAGAATGTAATGTTATCCTCTTAAATATTTCATTCTCACCTATCCCAATTTTGGCTTTGTTCATAGCTAATAAACTAATTTGTTGATATTATTCTTAAAACTACTTGCCTTATCAACCTATCTCCAATTGGACTCTTGTTTAGTTTTGTTTTGTTTTTATAGTGAGTTGTGATAGTGATAAAGTTTTATAGTGATAGTGATAAAAGTGAGTTGTTAATATGTCAAGGGCTTTAGTCTGTATGTTTTCAGGGGAAAGTGTGGTGTGGCAATTATTCTGGTGAGTTTATTAAATGGATGCTAGTTCAGAAGATTTACCGTAGTTGTTTTTATTTTATGTACATTTTATATAAACAAAATACAAATGAATGGATTATCTAGAATTGTTAAAGTAACTTGCCATTAAAGATATTTAAATACTATTTTTCTAATGGTTAAATATTACCTATGTTTTCTTCCAAATTTATATAGAAATAATTTGGGGTTTCTTGGCTAAAAGGAGCACACTTTTTATTTACACAGAATATAATAAAGATATAGTTTTTGATTTGCAAACACATGAATATTATAAAATTATGACATGAGAGTTCAATATAAAAACTGAAAACATTCCAATGCTACCATTATTAGATGGGATTAAAGTTGTTATTTTGAGTTACTTTTTGTCTTAGTATTTATACATTTGCAGATTTCTTATGTTTTTCCTTCTCTTTCCTTTTTCTCTTTCTTTTAATGCCAATTTATAGAATGCAATGTTCAGTTCATTATTTTGATTTTGCCTGCTGTTATAAGATGAATTCCAAAAAACTATAAATGTATATATTGTAGGGACCAGAATATGGGTAATGAAAAATAAAATTAAATAAAACTGTTGGATGCTTTATTCTTTCTTTAGGCTGCTATGTTCCAGAACTTTCCAAGTATTGAGTTGACACACATAATTATTTCATTTAATTTCTAACTTCATATTTTTTCAAAAAGTAGCCTATGGCTATGAAGTATTTTACTATGTGCTAGATGCAGTTTCAAGGAGCTTAAATATATTAAAAATTTAATAGTTTTAACATTGACATGTCATTTGAGTATTATTTTTATCTTTATTTTACAGATATGCAAACTTAGGCAAAGAGGGGTTGACCTACTTGGTCAAGCAGCAAAAAAAAAAAAAAAAATGGTGGAGTCATGGCTCATTCTCAGCTAGTCTGTCTTTAGAATCTGTACTGAGTCACTATACTAAGTATTAAAAATATATAAGAAAATAAAAGGAATCAATATAATTTTGATATTTTATAAATTAAAATAGTTTTGAAGCTTAATTCCATTTTTATATTTGCATGCATAGGTGAAGAAAATATCGATACTTCCAAGTTTGTCTTCCTCCCTCTTCCATTGTCTCCCTCAAACTGCTATGCAAAAAGAATTTGTGGGATGAGAAAAAATTATAAAAAATAATGGTAAGTTACTGTTACAATCTTTAAATTTCAGGTAATGTAAGATAGAAAAAGAAAGCCTTAAAAACCCATGTCGTTTTACTTAGAAATTGTACTGAATGAACAGAATTTATCAGAGCAGGAATTCAAAAAATACTCTTAAAAGTAGAAAAACAAACAAAAATATTCTAATGTCTCAAAGTAGGCCTACATTTTTGACAACTATAAAATCGTCAAACTCTACTTGAGTACATACAGTGCACTCTCAGATATGACCTGCTGAGTACAATATTTAGATGTTTATGGATAGCTTCACAAAAAAACTTAGTTATTTGTCTTCTCAGCAGAAGAACTATTTGGAAAATTGCATTTAAACTTTATCAGTAGTATATTATTGAACACTATTAATGTAAATTTCAGTTATCCTGAATTTTAGCAATAAAAATCTTCCACTGATTAGAAATTTGCCATACCTCTTAAGAAAAACAAAAATAAAGCAAGACAATAACCTCATAGTAGTAGAGTTTTAGCTTAAAACTGAAATTCAACAAGATTATGTTGTTAGTGAACAAAGGCATACAAATCATAAGCCCTCTGTGATTGTCCTGGTATTATTATTTGGAGTGGCTTTTTTACATTTGAGCGTACAGATTCCTCATCCATAATGTGTGGATATTGATACATAGAGAAATTATTTCCCAACCTTTTTAAATGTGTAAAAAATATTAAACATATGTTCATAGAGCCTTATTATTAAAAAACAATTACATTTGTTTCTAAAATGTTCTAATTAAATGAAAAATACAGAAATGTGAATTCCATAGTAAAATTTTAACTGATTGTCCTATTGTCAATAAACAAATATTTGTATAAAACTTTGTAAATATTGGTCAAATATTTTCAATGAATGAAGTATTAAATCAAATAATTTAAACATACAAATCAATTATGAAAACATCAATTTCCACTCTTCCTGTTAATCAGTATTTTGCTTAATCCTTAATATTAAATAATTTCTCATTATAAGAAATATTTCAATTCAAATCAGCACTTTGATAATCACTCTACTTAATTAACAATTATATATTCAATTTATTGATTATGTCAGAAGGAAATTAGAAGCATAGGAGAGATTTGGTAACTTCTCAAAAGAGGAAGAAATGGCATCAAATATTTTCCGAATATATTGGACATTCTTCTAAGTACCAGGATATGGAGAAAACAGAATTACAGAACTAGTGAAAATCTTAATATTCATAAAAATCTGAATATTCATTATGGGAGTCAGTCACTTCAAATTCAATCTGATTTCATCAATCACATAAATGAATGTTTAACCTTGCAATATTAACAGGATTTTGTGGTTCAGAACAATGGAGATAATAGCACCTTTCTGTTTTGTGTGGGTTAGACTATACTTGTGTTGTCTTTTGTTTTCATTGTCTTACTTTAAGATGAGTAATGATAAACTAAAGCATGCTCAGAGAGAGCAACTATGTTAATGTGGGGACATGAATTTACACCACCATATATGATGGACACACTCATATGGGAAAAAGATCATATTTACTTTCTATGTGGCGCCAGATACGTCAGACAAAGGAGTAGAAGTTTAAGAAAGAATATTCTCCGATCAGTTCCATCTTGAGCTCAGCTTTGTCCATCAGAGAAGTGCAGTAATTCTGTGAGCAAATAGACTTTATGTGCCCCTATATTTGCTCATAGAATGACGGGAGAAGGAGTGTATTCTCTCTCCCAGTAGAAAAGAGGGAGCATACTCAGTGGAATATAAGGAAAATAGAGAAGTACTAGGTCAAGTATGTATTTCTTGACATGTTTTCATGTTTAAAGCACACAGTAACATGCCCAAGCAGCATCAGTGAGCAGCAGACACTATTGTATATAATGGAAGAGTAGCACAGGTACCAAATAGATTCAGCTGAAATTGATATAGTCAGAGCTGGGAGAACTGAAAACAGGAACCTTTTCTGTAAGTACCAGTGGAGTACCCCTTGGGAAATTCCAGAGTCTTTGAGTTGGTATGTATTAGCTTCTCATTGCTGTTATACCAAATTGCCACAAATGTGGTGGCTTAAAACATTATCTTACAGTTTTAGAGGTCAGACATCTAAACTGGATTGCTATGGCTTTACTCCTGGAGGCTCTAGGGAAGTGTTCATTTCCATGCATTTTCTTCTTCTAGAACCTGCACGCATTATTTGTTTTGTGGCCTTTCCACACTCAGATCTCTGCTTCCATTGTCATATCTCTCATGTGACACTCCAGGCTTCCTCTTTCATCTATCTGACCCTTGTGATACACTGAGACCTTGGATAACCCAGGATAATCTCACAGTCTTTGTCTCTCTCTCTTTCCCTCTCTCCCTTTGAAGATCCTTAACTACATTCTCTTTACTATGTAAGGCAGGATATTCACAGGTATCCAGGATCAGGACATGGACATCACTGGGCTACCACATTTTTTCCTACCATAAGGGATACACATTTTAGAGATATTCAGATGCATTTCCTTATTAATAGAGGCAGGAAAATCATATAAATATGTGAATTCTTAAGTAAAAGATTATTTCAATAGGAAAACAAAAAAGTACAGAAATATTCTGTAAAAAATCCAATATAAAACTTGCACAATGGCCAGGCACAGTGGCTGTAGCCTGTAATCCCAGCACTTTGGGAGGCCAAGAAGGGGGGATTACTTGATGTCAGGAGTTCGAGCCCAGCCTGGCCAACATGGTGAAACCCTGTCTCTACTAAAAATACAAAAATTAGCCCAGCGTGCTGGCACACACCTGTAATTCCAGCTACTTGGGAGGCTGAGACAGGAGATTTTGCTTGAACCCGGGAGGTGGAGGTTGTAGTGAGCTGAGATCCCACCATTGCATTCTAACCTGGGCAACAGAGTGAGTGAGACTCCATCTCAAAACAAAACAAAACAACAAAACCAATGAAAAAAACTTGCACAAACATATTTGCAAAATGAATACATTAATTTAGTTGATTTCTTCAAGTTAATTGTATTTCTCTTCTGAAAATAATTACAATATAATTTGCTAATTTTTGCTTGAGCTATTTTTTAAACCTACCCTGACATATATATTTTGGTGAAATTAAGTTGCTGACACTTTAAATAGGATCTTAGGTTCTACTTTTAGTCAATCCATTCTCTATGTATGCAGGTCAGAGCTGGACTATGTAAAGGAAAGTTAAGTATAAAGAAAAAAGAAAGATAAAGATAAAACCACATTTCCATACTTGAGAGAAATCCACAGCAATGAGGAAAAAAATGAATTGTTTACAAGATAACTTGTGAGAATGACTTTCACAAGGGATATCTTATACTTTTTAAAGAAAAAAAGTTTCTCATCTGTTGTCGTTGAACTGAGTTTATGCAGTGGAAACAACCATATAAAATCCAGCACTGATGTCAGCTACTAAACTCCATCACAGTCTTCCAGAGGATGTTATAGGACCCACCTATTCGTCTCTTGGCTCACAAAAACTCATTTTGGAAAGAAATAAACTAGGGGCATATGGATTTGAACAATAGATTCTTAATAAAAAAGCACATGAGCTTGAGGAAATAGTTTGCTTGAGCCAGCTGTTTTGTGAAGGGAAGCCGAAATTCTGAGCCAGAGCATTTAATGACTACATAAACAGTAGAGCTGAAAATGTCTGTTAAGCCAAACCTCCAACCAAGAAACAGGGTGTAGAAAAATGTATGATGCTTTCCACTACTGTTAAGCAAAGCCCTGTTCAGTCAACCTTTCCATTTGCCCCCTCATTGAAAAACCACTGTGTAGGTCAGTTCCTATCCAATTATACTGAAGTGTTTGAGTTTAGGTTGATGCTAATTGATGAGAATGGAGAGGGATGCAGCACTTGTCTATATGCCAGTGGTTTCATTTTTTAAATTTCAAATCATGTGAAACAAATTCATTAAATACATAATAAACTGCATCGTAGACTTTAAGAGACACATTTTAAGAATGAAATACTACTTGTGACATTTTTATGCACCACTTCAAAATCCTCTGTCCTCACCTTTTGCTTCAGCCACTGATAAAACCATTAGTTTTACACAGCCTTTGCAGACAAAAGCAAATAGCACCTCTGTTAAGGCCAACACTGCCTTGAGACTTTTGTGATCTTGACATGTTGAGAACTTTTCTACACTTGATCTGATGCAACCTAGAAATGACCCAGCAATTAATTCTGTAGGGTTATCCTTGAGAAGGTGAAAAGGAGCCAATGATAAATGTGTTTCCCCTCCATTCTAGACAGCCTATTCTAAGACACATTTTATACAATTCCCCAGAAATTTGCCAAGGATCCAGCATCAGTCATTCATTTTATGAGTCAACTAAAATGGTGTATCCTTGTATTGACTTTCTTCTTTCCTGTTTTCTTCCCTAGACCCTTTCTCCCCCAAATTTTGTCCAATATTATTTACTTATATGAAAGTCTTTGTCTCATGCTCTGTTTCAGGGAACTAAGGCTAAGTAAGATAATATCTTTCTAATTGAGATGGTTTAGCTAGAATGGATTAAAGCAAAAAGCATAGATTACTGCCAAACTTGAGTATCACGTTAAGTTTTGACAGCTTGTGACTTTGGTTTTACTATGCTCATATGTGGAATAGACTCAATCATATGTGCCTTATAGGTAATACACGTAAGACATCTGAAAAGAAGCCAGACAGATAACATATGGTAATCAGTATATAAAAAAGACATGGATAACAATAAAAGACACCTATAATTCTGAATTTCTGAAGTATTTATGCTTAAAGAAAAAAATAATTTCCCATTGAAACTTCAGATACCTCATTCAGGGTTTTATGCAAACTACTTTATACTCTTAGAAATTAATATCACAACACTGATATCCCCATTTTCAGTGGTAGATCCAGCTCCAGACCCTGTTTGCCTGAGTATCACCAGTGGAGGCTCAGTTGGAAATGCAGAAATCCCCCACCTTCTGCACTGATCTCGCTGGGAGCTGCAGACTGGAACTGTTCCTATTCGGCTATCTTGCCAGCCACCAATCATCTATATTATTATTTTGTTGTTGTTGAGACAGGGTCTCACTGTGTCGCTCAGGCTAGAGTGCAACAGCACGACCTCGGCTCACTGCAGCCTCAGCCTCCCACCCTCAGGAGATCCTCCCATCTCAACCTCTCAAGTAACTGGGAAGATAGGCACATGCCATGGTGCCTAGCTAATTTTTGTATTTTTTGTAGAGACGGAGCTTTGCCATGTTGCCCAGGCTGGTCTTGAACTTCTGGGCTCAAGCAATCTACCCATTTCAGCCTCCCAAAGTAGGAGGACTACAGGTTATAGTCTTACTCTTTGTGCAAAACTTTTGAGACAGCTTAAAGCAAAAGTAGATTCAATTAATATAAATAGAAGTGGCAAATCAGAAAAAAAGAAGTTACCATGTCTGATTTTCACACTTGTCTTTGATCTTCTTAGAAGAAAAAATAAAAAGGAATCCTATCATTTATAGGTTTCATTTGATCATAAAAGAGGAAGAAGTCTAGTGTTAAGAAATACAATGCTTTTTTAAGAACTTCAAGATACTGTAAAATAAAAATGTCACCGACATTTTATATAGTAATCATTGAATGAAATAATGAATATCTTCTAAAACAGCTTTACAATAATTGAAGTGATACACATTGAATTCCCATCTATTATAATATCCCTTAACTAAGATAATTAAACACATCTCAATCCAGGTGAAATTGTGATGAATTAAATGAATGCAGCCAAATGTTCCATGCATATATTGTAATTAAACACATATGTACAAATGAGATACATGTCACAGATTTTTTTTTTTTTTTTTTTTTTTTGAGACGGAGTGTTGCTCTTTTGCCCAGGCCAGACTGCAGTAGCACTATCTCGGCTCACTGAAAGCTCTGCCTCTCGGGTTCATGACATTCTCCTGCCTCAGCCTGCCAAGTAGCTGGGACTACAGGCACCCGCCACCACGCCTGGCTAATTTTTTGTATTTTTAGTAGAGACGGGGTTTCACCGTGTTAGCCAAGATGGTATCGATCTCTTGACCTTGTGATCCGCCCGCCTTGGCCTCCCAAAGTGCTGGGATTACAGGCGTGAGCCACTGCGCCCGGCTATGTCACAGATTTTAGCTGCTTTGTTCAAAAGCATATTGGAAATAATTTATGTACGTACTTTATATTCTTGTTCTTTATAATATTTTAAATATTGTGAGTCTCTTAGGTAATCATATTCATTCTCATTCAGATTTGGTCAGGAATAGGATATCTGGCAATTCCAGGTAATGCCTGGAGTGTTATTTTGTGTTTTTGATAAGGTTATACACACGCTTTGGAAACCAGATGGGCAAATGACAATGTTGGCATTAGAAGCCCATGCACGACTCTCAACTAAACAAGAAACTACTGCCCTTTGTCCAGAACAGTAGCTCCAGAGTGAAACAAAACAAAACAAAAAAATTTTTTTCAAGGGACTCCTTTGGATCTACTCAAACAGGAAAACTTGCATTCTTCTCATAATTCTTATATCATGAAAAAAATAATTTCATCTCAGAAAATGTCAAAGGAGAGCATCCAATTCAGCAAATATACAAGTCTTACTTTCTACAGCACACTGTACTCAGTGCTTAGAAAGCTCAGGGTTTGGAAGCAACATGCAGACAGCTATAGCAACAGTACAGACTGTAATGTTAGACAATGCAGAGCAGTGTGATAGCACAAATGAAAGATGACAAATTTAATGTCTACATTAATGTCTTAAATATTTATATGCTTTATAAGAGTGTAAGAAATTAACATAAACAAGAAAAAGAAGTATAAACAACTAAAATAATATAACATTCTATAATGCTGTCTAACAGTCTTTTTCAGGATATAACACATACAGACTTTATAACTATTAGAATCATTTATTCCCTTACTACCAATAAAAGGAAGACAAAGTGAGATCATTTCTTCACCTCCTGTGTAACTAATTCACTTCTCTGAGGTATTTGCTCAAAATGTGTTTTCTGAGGAGTCTTTCCTGACTATAACACACCCTTGCACTCCTTGTCCAGCCTCATCCCATTCATCTTTCATGATTACTTATAGCAGTAATCACCCATCAGATATTATATTACACACCTGTTTATTCTCTATTATACCATCTACAAGATAAGCTCAAAAAGCAGAGAGTTTGTTTCCAGTGCTCGAAGAGCGTCTGGCATGTATTAGTTGCTCAATAAGAATTTAGTCAATGAATAAATTAATACACTATCTGACCTCTTAATTTTGTCTTAGATTGCTTTTGGAAAATAAAACCAATACTCATTACATAACAAAATTTTATAAGTAAACATATATTCCACTATGTAAAGAAATAATGTATAGAAATAATCATAAATTCAGCAGAATTTAACATAGTGAATTAAGTCTATATGTTGAAATAAAATCACAAAGATAGAATAAACACATTTTTACTAGAGTTTACTAAACTTTTTATGAAGGCATGACTTGATAAAAGATATTGCAACTTGAAGGACTTGAGTCTTGATAGAACAATGAGAATTTAAGAGATGACCAGATTTGTCAAAGAGTTGCTTAGGCAGATAAATTTAGATAAGAACATCCAACAGATCCTTCAGTCAGTGAGGGCTTAGATGAGGCATAGCTTTGTTAGTTAATCAGAAAATCTCCTTGTCCTTAAAGTAGGGCATTATATTAGAGTTAATATAATTTTAATGTTCATTCCTCAAGCATAAACAGTATAAAATTAAATCTAATATATGGGACAAGCTATAATTAAAGCCTTTTCAGAGTACCCAGACTGGTAGTCAATTAATATTTGAAAGTTATTATGACAAATGTTGTAAGACATGATGATATCCAAAGTGAAGACAGTAGCGGTAGAAATGGAGCCTAACCAGACATAAGTGAAAGACAATTCTGAGCAATTGGTATAGATGACTAACTTGTTGCTAACAAGAGAAAAAGCAGCTCTTGTGACTTCAAGAGTGCTTTGACAACTAAATGGGTAGTGTGATGCTACTAATATAAACATGAACTCAAAATAGAATATACAGTGGAAGTAGGTAGTTTCGTCTTCCTTTTACTGAGGTTAAGGCACTGTTTTCAACTGGGGATATGTATTGGATTGACTTTAAAAATTTGTGTTCAAATTTAGTACGAAGGAGTTCATAGAAATATACTCCCTTGGGATTTTTTTTATGATGAAATACAATCATTCAAAATCACACAAGTGAAGTTGAAATGGAGAGGACAAAAATTGCATTCCAAATGATGTCCCAACTTTTGGTACCTAATTCCTGATATCCAACTTTATTTCAATGCTACTAAATGAACCAAATAGACAATTCTGATAAAACTTAAGAGGCCAGATGGAATTTCTGTTAGTTACTATATCAAATTCCACTTATAAAAAAATTTTTAAAAATTAGTTCAATTTTTCATACATAAGATATCTGCTACACCTCAGTAGTACCTAATTTTCACTACTGATTCCTATCAATGTCATGAAAAAAGTATAGTGAATAATTGAGAATTGGTGAAGACGTACCTCAAGCAGATTTGGTAAATAGATATTGGCTAGAGGTCCAAACAGTAACAGTTGAAGAGGAGACATAAACTCAAATGTAAATATTTTTGTAGCAAATTTATGTAAGTTTTTTTGTGGGAGAGGAGAGCAAGTCTATTTTTCTGTTGAGGTCATTGCGACTGGACTTAGGTAATTGTTTTATTTAAACTTGACATTGATTTACATGAATTCATGTATCTAATTGTACTGCAGATGTTATAACTTCTTTTGTTAGGAACCATAATTGAAAGATATAACAAGGAATCTAAAATAATCCATGTAATTTTAATTCCCTAAAGTTTAAATATTAAAGAAATAAAAATAAAATAAATTTGCTTTAAATTTTATATTTATTTTTGAGATGGAGTTTTGCTCTCGTTGCGCAAGCTGGAGTGCAATGGCGCAATCTTGGCTCACTGCAACCTCTGTCTTCCAGGTTTAAGTGATTCTCCTAATTCAGCCTCCCAAGGAGCTGGGATTATACAGGCACTTGCCACCATGCCTGGTTAATATATAAATTTGCAACATTAGAGATACATGTCATTAATCTACACTGTACATTTTAACCAAACAGAATAGTAAGATGTCCACTGCAATTGATCTCTTAGTAAAAATAATTTATATTTTTATAGACATCAAATAAATGGCCAACATGATATATTTTGTGTTCAAGTGAGACTGTCTCATTCTCTGCTTATGAATACTGCTGGCGTTCTTCCCATGTTTGCTTCAGCCAGATGCCAACATGAGGCTCTCACACTTTGTAGTTATCCTAGGCATGTCATTTTTTAGCAAATTTGTTCTTTAAAAAAAAAAAACAGTAAGTTACCATTTTAAGGTCTACTTTTTACATGTAAAGGATGGAAAATTCTGATAAATGTAGGTCTTTATTGAGAACAATAAACAATGAATAGGAAAATTCTATCCTTCCACACAACTATATCCATAGGTGTCCCTAAAAAAGTTGGCTGTAGGTTGCTTCAAAGTACTGATGATTAAAAGAGAGCTTTCACATCATGTGAAATTGTTTTGATCAACTTTCTTGGTCATAAATATAATTTGTATTACACCATAAAACATCTAGATAGTATATCTGTTTAATAGTATAAATCAGCTATGAAGAATGATATAAGATTTTTAGCCGGGCATGGTGGTGGGCTTATGTAATCCCAGCTAGTCGGGAGGCTGGGGAAGGGCAACTCTCCACTTGAACCCGGGAGGCGGAAGTTGCTGTGGGCAAAGATTACACGGCTGCACTCCAGCCTGGGGGACAAAGTGAGACTCCATCTCCAAAAAACAAACAAACAAAAAAAAAAAGTAAGATTTTATTAGAGAACACCTTTCCTTGGATTGATACAGATTAATTATCTCATACTTTGGTAAATTGTTTCTATAATTTGAAACTACATAACTAAACCACAAATTTTTCTATGACACCATGACACCTATAAAAAATTTTTCAAAATTAAGATATTTTTTGAAAAAGTTTGAGAAATGTCAGTATTTGAGAGAATACTGAAAGACATTATCTTCTTATTCCTCAATTATGACAAATGTTTTAAAACCTGGAAGATTATTCAAAGTTTATAATATAAACACAAATATGAGATTATATTGGAAGAAATTGGCTCTGAAAAAAATTTTTTTGCCTTGGTTCTTCCATAGTTTTAGAAATCAAGTTACTAAGGGAAAAAAAAAAATCAGTATTTTAAGATGATTCTTTTTATTAAATAGCCATAAATAAAAGAAAAAATATATAAATATTGGTTTTCAATGAGGAGTAAAAATATTTAATCTAAAGCATATATGAATAACAAATTCACAGAATTAAACATTAGTAGAAATAGCCAATTATACACATTCCCTTTAAATTTTAGGGATCTGAGGTCCAGAATGATTTATTTTTTTTTGGAAATGTATCACAAAGTTTATTAGAACAGGATTGGGGATTATATTGTCTCACTCTAATTATGATGAAATATCTACCATCAAATTTATCACATGTAATAATGCCGAAAACTCTAGGGATCGATAATCTTGGAAACTGTAACCTTCTATCATTTTCTTCTGGAAAATAACAGTGGGAACTCATCTTCTGTGGCTTCTACCAGTGAAACATACTTTCAGAATTGTTTTGTAAGGACTGTTGACGGTTACTCCCATTAGCCAAAAAAAAAAAAAAAAATCATTCCTTCAACATTCCCATGAGCTTTTTTGTTGTTATTGTTCTTGCATATTTGAATGCGTTTTGGATTTGGGGTGTGTCTACATTATCATGAATTGGGAAATTTACTTGGACAAGATGAAGAATAATGCTAATCAATTTAGTAATTACAGGAGGAAATAAAAACAAGAGATGAGTCAATATACAGTTACAGATTTGTGTTTATAAGAAATAAATCACTAAAAGGTACAAATAAACTTCATTAATATTTTAAATAGAGTATATCTTCATGTTTGGGATAAGTTTGGGTTTTGCAGATCTTTAGGTCAATTTTCTATCCTAAGCGCAAGTTTAACAAAGTATACATTCAGACTAAAAAGACATTCTTCTTCCTCCCCTTCACTGGAATAGCCAGGTTTCAACATTCAGGTGGATCACAGCCAGACGCGGTGGCTCACACCTGTAATCCCAGCACTTTGGGAGGCCGAGGCAGGCAGATCACAAGGTCAGGAGATTGAGACCATCCTGGCTAACACGGTAAAACCCGGCCTCTAGTCTACTAAAAATACAAAAAAATTAGCCAGGTGTGGTGGCAGGAGCCTGTAGTTCCAGCTACTCGGGAGGCTGAGGCAGGAGAATGGCATGAACCCGAGAGGCGGAGCTTGCAGTGAGCCGAGATCCTGCCACTGCACTCCAGCCTGGGCGACACAGAGAGACTCTGTCTCAAAAAAGAAAAAAATTCAGGTGGATGACTATCTGTAGCTGGGCATGCTGCCCTATGAGGTTTGGAGCCTTCACAAATGCTTTGTGGGAGAAAAGGACATGAAAAGCACATGCTCATCTCTATACATTTCTCTTAGAGTATAATATCTCCTCAAATATTTATCCACTATGGTCTTGACTGATATGTCTATATATTTCTCTATTTCTGAAACCACTTTTGCAGAATTGTAACTGAGAAAATTCTGACAGTGAAAGAGATCTGCCCTAACCAACTCCATCTTGCTTTTAGCTTCCAAGTTGTCCTTGTCCATTCGAAGGCCAAACTAAATAACTTTGGGTGAAACTTAGAGTTTAACTTTGAAACAAAGACAATGACAGCCGTTTCTCAAAAAACAAAAACAAATGAACAAACAAACAAAAAAACCTTCTTCTTGCCTGAGGACTAAACTGCCTTTGTAGGGCTAAGAAATTAGACACAATATTAGAAATTAAGGTTTAGGAGTCACACAGCTGGAGGCTACATGATTCTGACCCTCCCCAAATTATTCCTGAGGATAAGGTCGACATTGTAAAAGCTAAGGTCAGCACTTGAGATTTGTTGCAGGCCCTGCACTTGATGGGTTAGCTGGCACCACCCCGATCAATAAACTGGCTTGCCTTGTGGCCCCCACCCAGGAGCTGACTCAGTGCAAGACGACAGTTTCGACTCGCTATGATTTCATTTCCAAGCCAACCAACAAGCACTCCTGACTCACTGGCCCCCCCCATCAAATGATGCTTAAAAACCCTAATCCTTGAGTTTTCAGGGAGACTGAGTAATAACAAGTCTTGAGTAATAACAGTCTCCCATACAGTCTCTAGTCTCTGCATGGTGTAAATTAACCTCTTTTTCTATTGCAATTCCCCTGTCTTGATAAATCAGCTCTGTCTAGGCAATGCTCAAGTTGAACCTCTTGGGTAGTTACATTTCCTCAAATATTTATCTACTGTGTTCTTGACTAAAATGTCTATATATATATTTTAAAATATATGTGTGTAAAATTATGAAAAAAACATATTTAGGAAAGATGATTTTTGAAGAGCAATACTTACCTTTATCATGTTCTTGCCTGTGCCCTGCCTTCGGAAGGATGATGTCACAGAAAAGCAGGAAGTAAGACTTCTGCATCTGGATACCTATGTCACCGGAGGAAAAAAAAAATGCTCATGTGTGAAGATAATCTTTCACTGGAATTAAATCTATACAAGAATGTTTACATTTCATGATTGTTGTCACCGTTGTATAAAATATGGCTTGTTATGCAGCAGTTATACCACAGTGCCTGGCACCTTGTCCATTACAAGGCATTCCAGTTTTTACTCTGGTCTCTTTCAATTCATCTCATTCCTATAAGCAGAAGAGTAAAATGAACAACAGAGTGTGGCAGCTTACAAAAGGCAGCTTCATGTTTTGGGACACTCCCAGGGTAGGAAGAAACTGGCCAGTGTCACATCAGCTTAATCCATGTGTGACAGTATCTCAGTGATCAATTCTATTAGAGTATAAGTACACATATTATTTCAAATAGAGGTAGGGTATGCATGGCTTGATGTAATACTGTTTAAGGAATAATAAAGTTCCCTTTTAAAACCAGGAACTTAACAGAAAAAGGAGCTTGAGTTTGAAAATCAGAAGGAAGTGAGGACATTCTGGGAGACACAAAAGACAGACTACAAAAAAATCACCATGGAATTGCTATGAAATAAAAATAGAAAGATTTTTGTTGTCCTTATTTTACAGAGATTTATGGGCCATAGTTTGATGAAGCAAATCAATAGAGTTGGTCCCACCATGATGCAGGCCATGTGACTTTTGGGGTCACTCAAACTGTTTTACTTTTTCATTGTGGAAGACAAATAGAAGTAGTTTTGTTATAGGAAAAACAGGTTCATTTTCCTGCTGTGCGGCAGCAGACCGATTATAGAGGCAGCAGGGTATGCAGCTGAGAAAGAGTTTAATGATCACAACACTGCGAGTGAGGAGATGAAAAGAGACTCTCACTGCAGTCTTTAAAGAGATTCGAGAGGGCAAAAAGCTGGAAGATTGAGACAGTCGATTGGTGAAGGTCAAGGGAATAAAATCATCAGAACTGTGGAAACCATATTTTTTGGCGAGTCAGCCTCTTGTGGAGTGTTCAGATCTGCTGATGTCAGTGGGGTCTGTCAGGCCAGCTGACCTCAGTGGGGTTCCACAGACCCGCTGAGTCAGTAATTTTATCAGTATGCAAGACCTAAAGAAATAGCTCAAAGGGAAAACAATGTTTTATCGGGTTGGTGCAAAAGTAGTTGTGGTTTTTGCTAAAGGTGATTGGAAAAACCACAATTTTGCACCAACCTAATGTTTACACTATCTGTCAAAGAATTAAGGGGAACTATGATCTTGTAACAGGGTCTACATGATTCTAAGACAATAGATACCAAACAACTGGGAGAAAGCAGGTGAGAGAGTAAGCTGATTTAATCGTTAATACTGAAGGTACTGTAGCTTTGATTTATTTTTTCTCTCCCTGTGTCTTCCCTGATTAATTCTATAAAATTTGTAGGAGTAGTTTCAGTTTTCTTCTTGTAAATACAAGAAGTTGGGTTTGGAATATTGGGAATATGCCTGATATGGCCAGGATAACATGTCTAATTTTACACAATATACACTAACAGGAAATCAGTTTATGTGCTAGACAGAAAAATAAGATACAGTATGAATAATAGCTATCAAAATACTTTTATTATTTAAGAATATTAATACAATTTCTGATAATTACTCTCAAATACATTATTTTCTTTTCTTGTGAAAGCATATTTTTGTGGTGATTGTTATTCTGGTGAACTTGGTAAAATATTTTATTTCTAATAGTTTGCACATTGGTTTTTAACAGTTTTTCCAATATTTTTAGGTATATACATAAAGATTTATGTCTTCACTTTTCAATCTTTGGACATCTTATCTTGTTTACCTTAGTTTGATTAGTACTTAGAGAAAGTATTTCTTAAACATGATTAAATATTCTATTTATATTTTGAATAAAAACACATATTTCCCATATTTATACTATTATCTCTAGAGTATGTATAATAGATATTTCTTTGTGACTCATTTGGTCAGTTTTAAAACTTATTTGGTTGCTTTAAAATCTCTTATTTTCAAGATGTGATAGCCGAATTATATTACAAAAAAAAACTGTATAAATATGGTTGACTTTAATTATGTAATAAAATTAGAATTTCAAATGCACAATTGTATCTCACTGAATGACAAATATATAGGGGTATATTTTAAATATTCTAAAACATGTTCTTACTATCCTTATAATTGGGATTTTCTTCTTAATTGGAAGATACTAATTTACACCACTGTCTCGTAAGTTAAAGGTTGTGTTTTTTATATTTTTATGTAATTGTCTTTATTGACAATTATAAATAAATAACATTTATGGGGTACATTTTGATGTTTTAATTTATGTGCACATTGTAGAAAGACGCAGTCAAGCTATCAACATGTCTACTACCTCAACTTATCACTTTTTTGTGGTAAGAATGAAAACAATCTATTATTTTAGCAATTTTGAAATACACATTATTGTTAACTGTGATGACGATGCAGTCAATGGATCGCTAAAAATTGTTCCTCCAGTCTAACCGAAACTATATTATTTGATCAACATTTCCCCTTGCTCCATCCCTCTCTCCCTTCTCCACCAGCCTCTGGTAACCACCATTCCATTCTCTGCTCCTATGAGGTTGACTATTTTATATTCCACATATAACTGAAATAGTGTGGTATTTGTCTTTCTGTGCTTGGCATATTTCACTTGTCATAACGTCCCCCCGTTCCATGTTGTCTTGAATGACAGAATTTCCTTCTTTTAAGACTGTATAGTATTCCATTGTGTATAGCTAACATTCTTTATCAATTTTTTCATTGAGAGACACTTAGGTTGGTTCCATATTTTGGTTACTGTGAATAATGCTGAAGTGAACATAAGACTTTAATGTACTGATTTCAATTTCCTTTGGCTACATATCCAGAAGTAAGATTGCTGAATCACATAGTAATTACATATTTAGTTTTGAGGAAGCTCCACTCTTTTCCAAAATGGCTGTACTAATCTAAATTCCCGTCAACAACGTATGAAGGTTCTCTTTTCTCCATACCCTTTACCAACACTGGTTATCTTTCATTTTTTTGATAACAGCCATTCTAACATGTAGGAGGTGGTATTTCATTGTGGTTTTAATTTGCATTTTCTCAATGATTAAGCACAACTTTAACAATATACTTTTTGAAAAAATAATTTTAAAGTGAAAGTGTAAATGATTTTCAGTAAACATTCTTTTTCAATTAGTAAGTGTATTAACCATGAAAAATGTTTATTATTATATATAATTAGAATAATACTGTAGTATTTCTAATACATTCGTGTGAGTTAGACCTTTTAAGAAATTTTCACTTCCCTAAAGAATTACATTGCTAACACAACAAAAACTTATGTAAAACCTCTGAATAAACTCACATGCTTGCCAGTGATTCAATATAAAAACTATATTAATGCCATATATAGTCAGATGGCCAAAAACAAAAGCTTTCATGTCCTTTAAATCTATTTTGGTTGTATAAATTCAAGTGCAATCATGGTTGTTGTTTGATTCCCTGCCAGTCTCAAATAACTCACACTATCCACTGTTTTCCTTATGTAAAAGAGAAATGAGGATTCCAGAAGTATGGCAATGAAAATCTCATTCACGTGTTCCATATGAAAAGGCAAATAATTTCTAGAAGTTATGGCAACCATGTTTTCATTCTAATATCAAAATGATCTAAAAATGTTTCTTTCAAATGTGAAAGTTTATATTAAATCCATGTATTACTACTAGATATAAAGTTCTAGATCATTTGATACCTCACTGTTAAAAGAATAACCATGTAGTAATTCTTTGACATAATACAAATGTGCAAATATATTTTTCCAAAAGTGGCATATAAGATGACATATGCCATGTTATATAACCCATGTCATCTTATATGCCATTTATGCAAATATATAAATGTCACACGGCAACAAATGCAATATTTTCTTTATGGTTCTTTTTTGGGGACAGTGTCTCACTCTGTCACCCATGATAGAGTACAGTGGTGCAATCATAGCTCACTGCAGCTTTGAACTCCTGGGCTCAAAGTATCCTGCCTCAGTCTCCTGAGTAGTTGGAACTACAGGCAGGTGCACACCACCACACCCAGCTAATTTTTAAAAACATTTTTTGTAGAGAGGAAGTCTTGCTATGTAGCTCAGGCTGGTCTCGAATCCCTGGCCTCAAGAAATCCTCCTGCCTTGGCCTCCCCACATGGTGCGATTACAGACATGAGCTGCTGCACCCAGCCCTCTATGGTTCTTGAAAATAAACATCTGTGTGTTAATATAGGAATTTTCTGTATTTTAATATATTTGGGTTTTTCTCCTATAGTTATGAATTGTCAGCATGAAACAACTGATTTTCAGTCATGTGAACAAAGATCTTACAAATGATCAAGTGGAATCTGTGTAAAATGCATGCACACACAAATATACTCTTCATGAACATAGGCACCAATACAGAGTTAATTGATAATATTTGGAATACACATATGTGTGATTCGCTTTGGCTTTTAGTTTTGCATATATACTTTCATGTAGGTATAAATATGTATGTGTGACAAGTAAATATACTTCTTGGGTTAATAATGGAGTTATAGCTCTATAAAACCATCCTAAATTGAAAATATCTTAAATCAAAATATCATTAATATACCTAGTCTATTGTACATTATAGCTCAACTTAACTCAGAACACCTGTGTTACTACAGTTGGGCAAAATCACCTAAAACAAGGCCTATTTTATATCAAAGTGTTGAATATCCCATGTAATTAATTGAACACTACCCTGAAGTTAAAAACAGAATGGTCATATAGGTTCTCAAAGTATGGTTTCTACTGAATGTACATTGCTTTTACATCATTGTAAAGTTAAAAAATCTTTAAGTCTAATCATGGCAAACTGGGGACCTTTTTAAAATAAAGGGATTGTCTTCAATTGCATACGCTTTCTCACTTCTCCACAAACAGCAAACGTATCTTATCACTACTCCAGGCTGACTTTGCTTCTCATTTTTCTGAGAAAAGGAAGCAAGCTGTCACCACATTGTGACTTTTCTTCAGTTATTAAGAAAGCCCTGTCCTGGTTTCTTCGAAGTGCCAAAATGTCCACATGTGGACTGGATCCGTATCATTTTTCCTAATTCATTTTTATCTTCCATTTCCCACTTTATTTTCTCAAATGGATTACACATATGCTAGTGTTCCTATTAAACACAAAACCATCAGCCAGGTGATAAAGGTTCACGATCAGGTGATCAGCATTCACATCAACATTGACAGGTGAGATGGATAGTATGCATTCTTGATCTGATAGGATGACAATATTGCTTTATATCTGTGGTCTTCCTCTCAAAACTCATAACTTAAAACTGATCATGGGGAAAGACAGCAGACAAATACCAGTTGAGGTACATTCTACAAAACACTTAATCATGACTTGAAACTACCCAGGTCACCAAAAACAAGGCACTTTGAAAAGCTCAACCAAGAGGACCCCAAGGAGATGTAAAAACTAAATGTAGTATAATCTGCTGCAACAGAAAAAATGTCCTTAGGTCAAAATCTAACAACATCTGAATAAAGTACAGATTTTAGTTAATAATTTATTAATATCTGTTCACTAATGGTGACAAACATACCATAGTGATATAAGATATTAACATGGGAAACTGGATGTGGAGTACTTGGGAATTGCTCTACTGTCTTTCCAATTTTTATGTAAAAAAAAATTGTTCTAAATTTTTTAAATATTAACGATAAATTCAATGTTACAAAATAAAAAACAAAACAAATTACATCTCTTGCTATGGAGAAGACCATTGTGAACTACACCAAATCTCTTAATCCACTCCATCCTCTTCCCAGGGACACAGACTGCATTTCCCAGTGTCTGTAGTTGTATAAGGGACAACATGCTTAGTTGTCACCAAAGTGAACAGAAATGTGTCCTTTTTTTCATAAAAGTTTAAAGGTCGGGTGCAGTGGCTCACACCTGTAATCCCAGCACTTCAAGAGGCTGAGGTAGGAGGATTGCTTGAGCCCAGGAGTTTGAGACCAGCCTGAGCAAAATAGCAAGATCCCCATCTCTACAAAAAATAAAATATAAATTAGCTGGGCATGGTGGCACATGCCCATAATCCAAGCTACTTGGGAGGCTGAGGCAGGAGGATCAATTGAGCCTGGGAGGTTGAGGCCGAGGCTGCAGTAAGCCATGATTATGCCATTGCACTCCAGCTTGTGGAACAAAGTGAGACATGGTCTCGCGGGGGGAAAAAAAAAAAAAAAAGCAGGATGCCTCCTGCATACTATCTTTCCCCATCTGTCATCTGGGATCAGAGTTTCCAAATGAGGACACAGCCACTCAGTGAAAGTGAGTAGATCTCTATGTGACTATGAGGAAGGCCACAACCAGGTATTATCCTTTGGGTTTTAGAAAAATAAGAAATAAACCTGTACTAAGATATGTATATATTAGGGTTACAACAGCAGGGATACCTACGTGCAATAAGGCTGCATCCTACATTCCACTTCAGATGCTGATTCATTTATGTTCATTCAGTTCACATTCCTGTTTCTATTCAATTTTTTCTAATTCTCTCTTGACCTTGGGCCATGTTATCTTTTGGCCTCACCTCTAACACAATACTTCTTTATAAAACACATCAATGGAGTCCATTTTTAAGCATACTAACTTCATATTAAACTAATAATTTCTCAGTCCTCACCTTACAGCCTGGGTGCCAGCATTTGGTATGGTTCACTACTCCTTTTTCCTTTAAATTCTTTCTTTACTTAATTCTTATTCTCCACTTACCTCACTTATTCCTCCTGCCTGCTATTTTTGTTTCTCCTCAGCTCTCCCAAATTCAGTTTCTCTTTCTACATTCACTCCCTTAATTTACCTCCTCCAGGTTCATGTCATTAAATACGATTGCTTTGTGAATTGATCTTAAATTCACAGTTTAAGACCATTTCACCCTTGAAATTCAGATTTTTATATCCACCTAGTTAGTAAAACATTCCACCTGTGTGTTTAACTTAACGGTAAGTTGTCTAAACACAAACTTCTGACTTCTGACCCAGATTGGCTTCCTTAAAGGTTTTGTTCAAAAGCTGTTGTTCCAATTGTTTAGACTTAAAAAAAAAATTGGAATTACCCTTAACTATTTTGTTTCTCTGACAACCCACATGTAGTACTCCATCAGAAAATCCTGCTTTTTCTTTAAAATATATTAAGGTTTTGACATCTGCCAAGGTCATCACCAGGACCACGACCAGAATTCAAGGCAAAATGTCTCACCTGAACCACCACGTGACTAGTATCCCTAATGTTGCCTTTTTTTTTTTTTTTTTAACGATTTCATTCACACAGAATTAACCTTCTAACATGTCATTAAGATCATGCCACATCTCTAATCAAATCCGTCAGTGGTCAACTTCTTATCTCACTCAAAGTAAAAGATCTTACAGTGGGCTACTTGGCCCTCCAGAAGCTCCTTTCACCCCCCTGTCAAACTCTTCTTGTCTCTTAGTTATTTCTTTAAATACTTCTCCAACTACTTTTCCTACTATTTACTGTGTACCTTTCTTGCACTTATCAGAGCAAATTTCATCTTCAGGCCTTCTGCTAGTTTTCTTCTGCTTATAAAGCTCCGCCCCACCATAAATTTATTTGGCTCACTCCCTTGCCCTTCATGTCTTTATGCAACTGTTGCTTTTTCAGTGAGTCCCCACCATATTGTTTAGAAATTTCGTTTCCCAACACTCTCCTAGCCTCCTTCATTGCTTCTTTTCTGAACCCATGTTAACTTCCATGATTCTATAATCATGAGATTTATTTTGTCTGTTACAGTTTGCTTACTGTTACATCCTCAGAACAGAACATATGAGCATAAAACATAAAGAGCATAAAATTTGTTATATGGATTATATTCAATACAATATAGACCCTTTTCAAGTTAAAAGAAAAAACAACATGTCGGAAGCTCATTAGAATAATTTTCTACAAGCTGATTAGCTCCTGCTGTCACTTCTCCTTAGGTGTCTTGAAGATTTTAGAGTAATTGTTCTTACTTTCTACAGGTGATCTTCAGTATCTGTTCAGGTGGAATGTTTAATGAACAACAGATTGTGTCTTTGACTATTAATATCCCAATCTATCAAGGCCTAAAATGTTCCCTGATGGTCAATGGGCTCCAGCAGATATCAATTTAATTTTGTCAGAAAGTTCACTTATTTTTTCTAAAGTTGTGACTGATTCCTATATCCATTTCTATTTTTTTATAATCTTTGTAATCTATCTGAAATCACACGAAGACATCATTTTAAAGCATACCTTATTTTAGGCAACATGATATAATTGAAATGAAGTAAAACTATATATGTATAATATATATTTGTTATATATGTGACAGTATTTTCATAAATGTAGATTTACATATATATACACACATATAATGCATATATACATATATAAATATACACACATATACAACATCCTGAACATAAAATGAGTTACACAGAAATATATAAATGAGTTATATATAAAGCAGTGAGTTATATACAAAGTAGTGAAATATATATCTACATAAAGTGGTTCATATAAATTACAAAGTAACAACACTTTAATCAACTTTGATATCTAGAAACTCTCAACTTGGTAAATAATTTGTGAAAGGTGTTCCCGATAGTAGGAACAGCATCTAAAAAGGTCGAAGACAAATTATGTGAGATGAAGGACTTTCTCTTCTGGAATATATGATTTGATTACAAAAGACCAACATATTTGTCTAAAAACAACAAGAAAAGCTGTTTGACTACAAAGGCAGTGAGGATTCGAGGGGCTCAGTGAATAGATAGAGAAAGAAGACTTTGAGGTGAGCTTTATCTTGTATTCTGCTTTCTTCCTGAAGTCATCTGTCTACTAGTAAGCCACACAGTGCAATAACTGAATGTGATTAGAGAGGTGTGTAAAAAGTACTAGGTAAGGTGAGCTTTCAACAGTCTCGTGGGCTCAGAGGATACAAGTATTGGAATAAATGGTCGGAAAGGCATTTAGAACTTCATATGCTAAAATTCTGAGGAAAAGGGACATATAAAGGTCAACCCTATATTCTATATTCCTTCTTGCCTTGAGGCATATACTGATTTCAAATCAACACTAGGTTAGAGGTAAAAGGTTTTGTAGATAGTGTTGTCTAAGAGGCTGAGAAGAGAAATAGAAAGTTTGTTAGGATCAGAGTGAAAAGGAAAGAATAATTGCAATTCAAGGAACATCAAGGATGAGAAGCACTGGAAAATACCTAGGATCTGAGTTGGATCCACTCAATTGCTATACCCTAGCAATAAGGGTAAACTGGAAATAAACATACTAGAACTTAATACAGCAACTAATTTTAAAAACTGAAAAGATAAGCTTCACAGAAATTTAGATGCATAGGTTGAAAGCTGTACTGGAAGATAAATTAGTAGAAATTATACAGATGGAAGCACAACAGGGAAAAGATATTTTCAATAAATGTAAAAAGTTCAGCATTTACACACAAGAACATATGGAAACAACAAAAATAACCCTGGGGCAGACTAGAGTGGCTACTTTTGGAAACAGAAGATGGAAAGGGAAATTGAGATTAAACAAAAAATATAATAGGATTAAATTTCAACCCTCAAATGCATAAAATTTGCTGAAATTCAAAATCAAAATACTTCTAAGAGAATAATTAATAAATTCTACTGAACACAGTGGAGAAAACAATGAATTGTATCTGGAAATGTAAGTAAAATCTTACCAGTTGAGTGCTCCTAAAGAAAGGTCATACACTAGTTAAATTCCACCATCTTGCCTCTTAGTGTGCTGAGATCTTATCTGGAAGCGGCTGCTCACCAGCTTCAGGTGTTTTCTATCTGTTGGGAGACTGCCTTTAACTAGTACCAGCTGGAATCAATTATTATGTTAGAGAGGCAGTTTAACAGCTGCCTGACCATCACCTGATGCTCTCTGACATTCCTGGTATGTGTGGGAGGGCTTCTTCTGCCCTGCTCATGTCTGCCTACCTACTCTAACAGAAAGAATGGTTTTACAATCAACTGTGTATGAGGCTATACCATCAATATTGAAATATGCTACATAAATAATATATAAATGTCCAGCTTTGAGGGAATTCTTTCATCTTGCAAGTCTAGACTGATTCATTGTTTTTCAATGAGCAGGCACAGGACTTCATAGAAAAAGAAGTTCTGGAACTCTTGTTATCCATAGCCTTTTCAGTTCATCAAAATTGAGTCAATCATTATTCTAGTTTTTTTATGGCTTTAATCTTGCTGCTTATTCTCACTTATTCTTCAAAGGAGCCACATGATCTTCTTTGTTATAACTCTGACTCTCCTAACTCCTGATGCAACACCTAAGGCCTCTTCTGTCTCCTGGATTAACTGGAATGTCAATTTTAATATTACCCTCAGTTCAGACCTGCTAATTTGAAGTCAGATGGCAAAATGTTTTATATATAAATTTTTTAGTGTATATGTTATTGAAGCTAGGGTTGGTTAAAAATGTATTTTTTTGGCATATAATTAAAATGTTTAAAAACAATAATGCATGAAAAGTTACCTGTTTTTTAAATAATTTCTGAGAAATACACATATAATACTTATTATGTTTTTATAACCATACATAGTATTTTAACAAAACAAATATAATAATAGTTCGATAACATTATTAGCATTACTACTATAAAGGTATAGTTATAAAAATAATTAAAATATTCTAACATTGTAACTGTGTTTTAATATTTTCACTGTATGTTAGCATATAGTTTAATGTGATACATACTTTACATTTTGATACATACAGAAGCATTCTATAGCATAGAGTAAAACCTTTACTTTTTTTTACACATCCACAACAGTTCTTGAGTCATCTAAGTAAAATAAAAAGCCACCTGCCAACATTCTTTGTGTATAAACACGTTTTAACTTTGTAACTCATCTGTCTGCCTACAGTCACATCTACATCTAAGCAGCCATGCAGTGGAGAACTTGAGAGTGTAAGGCCATTCAACTTCAAACCCCAGTGGAACATGACTCAGCACAAAATGTAATATAGGCCACAAAAAATAATTGAGTTGACTGTGACGTACGCTTTTCTTTTTGCAAGGAACCACATTAGACTGCCTGCTCATACTACTTTTCTATTTTATTTTCATAGTTTTGGTTTTAGTACCAATCTGCATATCATCATCACATAACTGTGATGCTTAATTTTTTCTTCCAACATAACTCTCCACCCTATCCCGCATCTTTCCTCATTTTGCATATAATTATGTTTCTTCCTGACTAATTTACAGATATGTTGAATTCTAATTCTATTCAGGAGTAACTATGCGTGGCATGATATATTATTTTTCATGTCTGCTCACTCTGTAAACTTATTATACAAAAAGAGTAAAATGATGACTATCTTTTAGAAATATTTCATATTGCCATGGATGAATTTACCAAGACTGTGAACATTATCCACTCCTCTTATTCATTCTTAATAAAATTACATTCCTTTATTAGCTAACCAAAATTCATTTCCTATAGCTAATATACATCAGTTGATCACTTGCTATTTCAAGCTTAGATGATCATTTCCTATAGCTGATATTCATTGGTTGACCACTCGCTGCATCATTTCCTTGAACTATTAACTATTATCAGAATTAATTTACAAATAATCGTAGAGTTGAATAATACATATTAGACTTTCCTTTTCTGTTTGTAAATAACAGAGATAAGATATTGTCTTGGGAAAGAGCTAGAATAAATGTGAAAATAACTGGTTAAACTACTTGCTTTTATAAAACTGCTTGACCATAAGTGACTAAGTAGATTTAGCTGGTAAATTGAGAATTATATTCACGTTATATATGGGTTATCCATGAGTTAGATTGTTCCAATGTAGTTAAATGGAAAGAGGTAGATACTCTGGCAGAGTTCTCAGACATTTAAATTTTATTTTCTGTCAGATGGAATCCATGCTGACAAATTCAAAGGAATTCCGTTAGAGCAGGGTGAGATATCATCTATAAAATGCATAGCACATTGTGTGGCACATGGTAGAATATACACATATTAACTTTCTCATTATAATTGTAGAATATTAAAGAGTTTTGTTATTGTTACTCTTGTGCTTTTTGTGTTCATTTTTATTATTTAATCAACCTCTTTGAAGTAATAATTCATTTTTGTAATATTATTTTTCCATAAGTTCCAAGAAAGAAACAGAAGTCCACAGGGGTATTTTGACAAGGAGATTCACTGGGGGCAGGTACTACAGGGAGAATAGGTTGAAGTGAATGAGATCAACATCACAGATGTCTAAAGGAAGGAGGTTGCAAAGGTGTTCAATATGGAATATTTTTTCAACATAAATGCTGGGTGTTGTGTAATAGATATTTCCTTGTAACCTCATAAAACATTAGTGATAAGAAAGAAATTAGTAAATGCATACAGAAATGGGATTGCTTATGTATACCAATTAAAGACTAAATAGCAGGCATTTCAGTGTAAACAATACTGGTGAGGAAAATCTGACAGCTAAGAATTTTTTGTTGTCATTAGTAGCTCATTATGCTAAAATAAATCTCTTTAATTGGATGACTTTTCATTCTGGATAACTTAAGTTTTATTTTATTGGAAAATGTATAACCGATACAGCATCATGGTTAAGTACATGGGTACTAAAGAGAGATTGCAGTGACGGGGGATGAGAGAGTCTATTCCTGGCTCTGCCACTCATTAACTGTCATCCCTTGGCCATGCTACTTATTATCTTTGCCTCAGAACTCTTCTGAAAAACCAGGATAATGATACTACCTATCTCATAGGATTGTTTTAAAGATGAAATGTGTAAATATTCATAAAGCCCTTATGATGATGACTGGGGCATATTAGGCACTGAAAGCTCCTATTTATTGGGAAAACCAATATTAACAACATTCATATCTGCACTAAATCCTCATTGAAATATGGGCAAACTAAATGCCTACAAAAGACTGCTGAGTAGAAATGTGGTCATAAAGTTAATTATGATTGAGTAAACAGTTTAGAATGATGAAGATAATAAATGTAGTGTCATCACACTGAGGAAAAAAACAGTAGTCTTTACTTAGTAACTAGTACAGTTACGAGTTTCTAACCTTACCGGATTTTTTCAGACTTTTTATCAACCTTTCCATGGTAACTTGAATGAGCATGTAAAAGTATTCCACAGAATAATGGAGAGGATGGAAATTAAATGGCAATCTTACTCTTAGAGTTCAGAAACACACTTTGAGACATGAATGTGTGTGCAGATGGTTTATGTGGTAATCATGAAGAAAAGGAGAAATGAGAGAGATAAGGGGAGATAATCAATACAGTGTGCCTCCATGAGAAATTTACTGCTGTGGTAAACCTGGGCCCAGTCCCACTGGGGACCTTTAGAAATGTATTTAGAAGCCAACTTAGTGCTTGTCCACCTAAGAGTTGAAAGATCTGAGGTATCTGTCTACCAAGTCCACCCCATCACTGTCCCCACATGGTAATTTTCTAGCTCCTGCGGCTTGTCCTGTGTATGACCAGACCTGCCCCTGCAGCCGAGGCTGTACTCATCAGAATCTGCCACTTGTTTTGTAAGAAAGAGCTTCTACTCCAGGCAAGATCCTTGGATTCAGGCACGATGGATGCCTGAATTGGCCTCATACTTTGGACAGCAGTGCATATCACAAACTCCTTAACACAAAGAATTAATTTTTCCTTTGGGGGCTCATAGAAAAAATTTTTTAAACTTTGGTAACCTTTAAGCATGAGAGGTTTGGTATGGAATTCTGTGTGAGTGGAACTGAGCCCTCCCTGTCAGGGATGTGAGATTGACAGCACAGAAGTGAATGAGCAGGAAAAAAAATCACAGCCACTCTGTGAAGCCAGAGGATGAATATGTGTGGCTTCTTTTGCTGAACAGTGCAAATAAAAATAATTCATGGGAATAACAGGAAAGATGTTACCCAGTTCCAGACAATGCCTATGAGAAGAGGAATGGAATTTGTAGGAAAGAGAAATATGTTACTGGACTTGGAAACTTGAAAATAAAAAGGAACAAGCTACTATTTGGACCAGATATGTGTTGGGAAGATTTCAGGTTTGTCTGTGATTGTGGTAAGGCATTACAGCTGAGAGGTTTTAAAGTATCATGTTGGAATTAATTTAACATCTCCAGGCCAAAAGTAATGGAGCTTTTTTTAAGGAAAAATAATAATAATATAAGAGAGAAGGCACAAAATACAGAATTTAGTTTTTGAGGTTATGGGGCATGTGGCCCAAAGAACATGTTTGGAAGTCAAAGTGATATTAAGAATAGTTCCAGTAATACACATAACTTGGAAAAATTTAATCTATGAAGAGTTGAAAGAATTCAAGATTAATTTCTGAGATTTTAATGGCACTGTATATTAGGCAGTTGGGATTGGGCAGGAAAGTGTGGATGTTTGCCAAAACAGAATGTAAATTTGTAGCTAGAGGTGGGGTGCAGTGAAAATTACTGAAGGAGCTGAAGTTGGAAGGGCTAAGACGGTGGGAACAGGGCTTGGAGCCAGGAGGAAAGCAAGACACAAGCCAGAGCTGAAAGAAGAGTGGGAATGGAGCCAAGGCTATTATTAAGACAGTAAAATGGAAGTTTCAGAGAGATGGGAAGGAAAGAGAGATGAGACTCAAATACAGCATTAGGGACTACACCATGGAAAGGGGTGGGAAAACAAGCCACAGTTATACAAACCGTATGAGGTTCATTTTTCTAATAAGTAGACTTAAAGATACACGTAACAAAAATTAAAACAAAAAAGGCCTAGGACAGACTTTCCTTCAGCATATAAACTGAACATTCAATGGCCAACTGTAGAGGAAAGGCATACAGTTCATTCATCTATCATAGCTTTGTTTGCCATGATTTCATGTCTGTTTTCTCATTGTTTTATCTTTTTTGGATAATAAACATTTTTATTTTTTGAGATGGAGTCTCGCTCTGTTGCCCAGGCTGGAATGCAGTGGTGCAATATCCACTCACTGCAAGCTCCACCTCCTGGGTTCACACCATTCTCCTGCCTCAGCCTCCTGAGTAGCTGGGATTACAGGCGCCTGCCACAACGCCTGGCTAATTTTTTGTATTTTTAGTAGAGACAGGGTTTCACCGTGTTAGCCAGGATAGTCTCCATCTCCTGACCTCATGATCCACCTGCCTCAGCCTCCCAAAGTGCTGAGATTACAGACATGAGCCACCATGCCCAGCCAAATAGTAAACATTTTTAACAACTTCTATCACATGTTCAATTTTTATACTATTGCACTTGCATAAAAAAGAAGAAATCAAAAAAATGCACTAGATAAGAATGTACTGGAAAATCAGTGTTAGGGAAAAGAGAGCAAGTTTTTTATGCTACCATCCATTTTTCCTGTTAAATTAAATAAAAAGGAGGCCGCCAGCCTAAAGCTGTCTCTGTACTTTGAATTGCTAAATAACAAACTGAAAACTATTTTAGTATGTAAACAAACTAAACCCTAATTTAAGAGTATATTTTGTAATAAACTGCTGAATTTTAGCCAATCACAGGCAGTCAGTTGATCAGACCATGACCAAATAAGACAAATGCCTCATCACACCATGCCCAAGTAAGGGAGATGTATAGATGTAGCCAGTCAGGTGGTTTCTGTACTTTGCTTCCATGCTCACCCTATAAAAGCTTGCTGCTCACGCTGCTGGGCAGTGTTCTCTGAACCTCTTCTGGTTCTGGCTGTTGTCTGATTCATGAATAGTTCAATGCTCAAATAAAATCTGTTAAATGTAATTTGTCTAAAATTTATCTTTTAACATTTCTCACATTGGAATTCCTTGCCAAGGAAGTTAGACACACCTAGATGAAAGTGCAAAGGGGAGACCAAGTACCAATTTAAATACAGCTGAGCAAGCACTCAATACTCCTGTTTTGGAGAAAATTCAGTTTGAAAAGCTAGCTATACTCCTGTTTTGGAGAAAATTCAGTTTGGAAAGCTAGCTGAGTTGAAGACACTTGCATGAGTTTTTCTTTTTCTGAACCTAAGTTTCAAATTTTATGAAAAAAATCCATAAAACGTTTCTTGGAAATCCGGAGTGAGATTTGGAGAATCTGTTGACCACATCCATTCCAGAAGCAAAGGAAGAGAGAGAGAGATCTAGGTAGCTGATTTTTAAAAAGAATAACCATGTGAATCAATTTTATCTGTCTAGATAGTGACTTGGTACTTAAACAATCAATTTTAAATGCATCTTGCCTTAGGGGAGGTGGCAAGCCTCTTAAGGCAGCAAGCAAAGCGGGGCCAGATGAACGAAACAAAATAGGAGCTTAAAGTCCAGCAATACAATATTCATTCATGTATGTATTTATGCATTTAATAAATATTTATGAAGTGTCTGTATGTGCCAAACATTGTCTTTTAGTTGCTGGGGACCAGATTCATTAGAAGCCAAGACAAGTCTCCATATAGGGAGAGTTTTCAATTCTAGTGGAAACCAACAAGCAAAAAAAGAAAATATCAGATATTGGAATATGCTACGTAGAAAGTGACTGACTT
This sequence comes from Pongo pygmaeus, assembly GCF_028885625.2. Lineage (NCBI taxonomy): Eukaryota > Metazoa > Chordata > Mammalia > Primates > Hominidae > Pongo > Pongo pygmaeus. The sequence continues at coordinate 95,291,794 of NC_072387.2, read as the reverse complement.
TCATGGAAGAGTGAAAAGACTTCCTCAGGTAGAACAGACACATAGCCTACTCTGAGGGTGTGGAAGTTTAGCTGATTCCTCAATGCTAAGCCAGCTAAAACATATATGAAGAAAGTATGGCAGGCAAAACAGTCAGCAAATTTAAATATATTATGATGAAGGAAAAGTTTTATTTGTTTTAGAAAGAGGAAGACAGCCAGAGCAAGAGGAATTCAGTAACTGAGGGGAAAGTAATGAGACATGGTTTCATAAGAGCTGGCAGGAGGCTCAGAGGGCCCAGAAGAAAAGAGTGCCAACCGTCTACTTCATTCTAAGTTCATTGGGAAGCCTTTTTGAGTTTTAACCAGGTAAACAACACGGACTTCTATTTATAATCATTTGAATATGTGGACACTATGTACAAATAGATTCATCAAGCTGATACATTGATTTTTTATTAAAAAATACACGATTCATTTCAGAGCATGTCTTAACTCATTTATAACAGTATTAACAAAAATGTAAATTAATGTTCATAAAAATTTTAGGAAATGAGAAAAAAAGAGTAACCATTTCAAAATGATGTTTTGCTAGCCACTGCTTGTTTGCTTGGAAACCTCACTTTCCCCCAACTCTGCTCTGAGTTTCAAGGGATGACCCTTGTAAACTGTATTTCCTGGTTCTGCTGGGAACTATCTTTCAGTTAAATTTCATCACTGGGATGCTCCGGAAGGAGACTGGAGGACAAAAGGTGAAGGAAGCCAAGGCACTACCTCCCTCTTCACTTCAGGTGACACCTCTGGCAGTGACCACATGCCCTCTCTGAGAAGCCACTGCTAGCTTTAGAATCCACCAGGCAGTTCAGTTGCTGAGTTCTGGTAACATCCACTCCTCTTTTTGAACCTTGAGCCCAGTGGGTGAAGCACCTTAATCTGTTGCTAATTTGCGTCTCACCTTCTTGGCCATTGCATCTTTTTGCAACTGTCATGATTAGATTCTTCTATTGAATTCTCTCTATTTAATTATCTGAGTTGGATTATGTTTCTTTGGTTGGACCATGAGTGACATAAATTCCTACCCCTTATTTGGCTTATTTCAATATAATATACTTCTAAGCTGATAATTAGGATAATGCTTTACATTTATAGAGCATTTTCACTATTATCTTACACAAGGAATTTGTATTTTATTTAATCCATTTTTATTTATAATGTTCCCAGTATGAAGTACTTCCAGAAACAAAGATTCTAGACATTCAGTGTATTAGAGAACTGAACTTTCAGGTATAGGACTTATTTGGTCTGGCTGATTTGGGTCAATAATTTTGCGATGGAGATGAAAATGGATAGTAAGTCAACTTCTGTACTATAATTATCAAGGTGCAGAAATACCTACTTTTCAGATAAAGCTCCTGATGTTCTGGCATCATTGTGTTATAACAAATGACTTCTTTAATATACAACCAGATTTGGAAAATCTAATACTTTAAGACACACTTAGTTATTCATAACATATTCCTTATAGATTTTATCACATGCTCTTCTAATATTTAAACCAGGGCTGTTTAATGTTTTGAATGGGTTTATAATAATAAAGATTTTGAGTGGGCTGGTTGTGGAATGGAAGTAAAAGTTATGGAGAGGCTAGCAGAAAGCACTAAAATACAGAGAAACTAAGTGACACAAGTAGGAGAGTACATATCAGAAGAGAAAGGGAGATGGCAGGACACATTCAAGTAACATCTGTCATCATTAACTACTTACCTGCCTCTCCTCTCAGGCCTTGACTGCAAGTGTCATAAATCATTTAGCTTTTTATCACCAACTCCTAGAATAGGGACAGGCTTATGATGATCATCAATTATCTTTGTTGACTGAATAAACAGAGAAAGCAGAAAATGTCTTTTCCTTCTTTCCTTCCTTCTTTCCTTCCTTCCTTCCTTCCTTCCCTCCCTCCTTCCCCCCTCCCTCCCTCCTTCCTTCCTTCCTTCTTTCATTTCTTCTTTATCTCTCCATATATTTTTCATTTTTTCTTCCTCCATTTATGTATACAAGCATGAGTTCAATTACATTCTACTGCATCACATGTATCTTTTCTGCATTTACATTTAAATAAATATATAAAATTTGATTTTATGCTTTTGTGAGATTATCATTTATACCTACAATTCTTAAAATAACAAATTTAATTTTTCTCTCCATATTGTTTATATTGTACCTGCTTTATTAATGTAACCCTGGATGATATGAGAGTCAGTATAGAAGAATAGAAAGCACAAAACACTGAATTAGTAAACTTTTCAATCACATTCTTGTTCTGCCCTTTACTAGCTGTGTGACTTTAAATAAGTTTCTCTCTCTGTCAAATGGAGACACTTATAATTGTCTCATGATTTTTGTAAGAACAAAGGAAATAAAGGAAAGTTGCCAGGTAAATAATAAATGATATTTTGACTCCTCCTTTAGTTCTCAGTTTAAACATCTAGTGCTTACAGAAGACTAACATGACTTTATCTCCTTAACTCCACTGTTCTACCCCTAGTAATATTTATACCTGTTAATTTCTTTTCCAACCCTCTGGAATTCTCCTTGACAGTACGCACTATTCTTATGACATCTAGCCCAATTACTGCCTTCCTTAAAGTTCCTTATATCAGAAACGACATGCATGTATTCAGAGTATCTGGCAAGCATGTACTAGATACTCTAGATTTTTGTTGAATGAATGAAACAGTATTTAAGGTGATGTGTTTCCTTACCTGTTGCCCATTAGGCACCACCACTCTTTTCTAAAGCTAAAGATTATTTTTCCCAGAATCCTCCTCCCTGTATGTGGTTCCTAGTTGGAGTGTGCCAATAACAGGCGCTCACGTGTGATTTAGCACAAAGAAGTGAAACAGAAGCCATTATTTCTGAGAAGCAGTTGCATCCTAAAGCTTATGCAGAGGAGAGATTTACAGCATGTCTCCCGGCTCTTGAGAACTATTTACTTCATCACTGCAACCTAAGTAGTTGGTAGGACCGCCTTAAAGAATCTTGGCAACTGCAGAAATTTACAAACTAGCTCTTGAGAAACAGACTTCACTGCTTCAATTTGACAACTTTGGTGTGAAATCCTCTATTGTGGAAGCTCTCTTCACTGCCACTCTCCTGATCTTTCAGTGGTTTTCAACCCCTAATATTATCCTAAGCACCTTTTACTTGGTTAAACAGAGTGGCTTCTGACTTTTTATATGATTTCTTCACTGGCACAGGTGCTTCATAAAGTAGTAACAAACTAGTTAATTTTAAACAGGAGCCAAAGGTGAAATTATTTTCAAAAAGAGTAAAGGGAAGTCATAATGTCAAATTCCATTTCTAGAAGCAGGTACATACAGAGCTCTAAAATTTTTGCAGTAAAATAAAAATGGAAGCAAAAGCGGCTACAAAAATCACAAGATTATGTCACATAAAACAGTTTTCAGGTGCCGCATAACCATTCATCAATTAAGACCACAGATACATTTTCTTCATATAACCTTCAAAAATAAAGACTATTAGAAATGATAATTCTTGATATTTAATGAATTCTTATTCAGATCTATGAAACGTGCCAAGTGACTTACATGTGATGTTTTGTTACATTCTTATAAAGATGAAGAAACAAGACTAACTTGCCAAACATCACTCATGTGTTAAGTAAACAAGCTGTAACTAAAACCCAGCTGTGACTGACTGCAAAATTTTTAAATGTAATCTCTTCACCATTATTTTATACTACGTTTCTATTATTTCTATAATAATGCCTTCAACTTATTGCCTGGTAATTTACATTTGTTATTATATTGATTAATTAATATCCTTCCAATAACATTTTAAAATAAAATTGAGGGGATGAGTTTCTTATAAATACTTCTCATAATACTGCTCCAAATATTCTGTGGATGGAATTAACACAAAGGCCAATTCCTAAAACCAATTTTATAGATACGTGGTTTTTTGATTGGTTGATTTAATCCAAAAATAAATTTCAGGTTATTAGACTAATAGATGAATTAAGTAAATTCCAGACAATTATTCATAAGTAACGTTTTCTCAACTGAGCTTTTGAGATTACAGTAGCTTATTTTTTTCTATAGTTCATATGTTAAGTACACATTTTTAGCAGCAAGTGAATTCAGAGGAGCATTGTGAAAAAGTTTGAGTCTAAGAAAAACTCATTCTTCACTAGAATATTATTGTGACTCTTGGATGTGAGCTTTAGAAAGTAAGAATAATGTCAAAATTATACTCTGAAAGTGATTATAGTTCTACCTAACACAAGCACACCTGTGTGGTAAAGGAAAATAGATCCTTGTGAAGAAATCATACTAAAACAACCTTTAATGGAAGAAATTTGAGGCAGATGTCACCATATCACCTTAGCTCACTGCATCTTCCTTCGAAACTTTTAACTTTGTGTCACTTTTACCTAAGTAAGTTAGCTGTTCATATGTGTTTACATACGAAATGAGAAAACAGTGTGCAATAACATTCTCCTCAAATTTTGGTACATCAACTATTTGTGGTCTAAGCTGTTGTTTAAGTGATTCGCTGATTGTAACTAGATTCAGAGATAAAATAATTTGATTCAAAAACATTTCATAATTGAAGGGTATGTTTAATCATAAACTTCAATAGAAGTTCCATTACTTCATTAGGTAATAATTTCAATGGAAGCTAATATTTTATGGGCACAACATCCTTTTCAACTTATAATTAATGTCAAATAATGACTTGGCAAGTTTTGCACTTCTATTAATTCATGGAGCCTTTATTGACATTTGAAATTATCATTTTTCAATGTGATTTAAATGTATTAAAGGTGTCTTTTTTAAAAATCACGTAGTTTATTTCACTGACAAACATCCTTTTTCATTGAAGTCATTTTTAATAACAGTTGTAGTTTTTAAAATGTTTTTTTAAAACATGTATACTTTTAAAATTTATATGGAAGCTGCTCTATTTTCTTCAGGACAACACTCCTGTACCATTCTAATGTAGTTTTAAATATATCCAAAGAAATTTAGGAAATCTATACAAATGAGATATTTCTAAACTTTAAATTCTTATTCCACAAAAAGTCTTCTGTTTTTAATAAAAACTATTTCCTTACAGTTAATATACCAATCTGACAAAGCTATGTTCTTTCGCCAAGTTTTTGTTAAGATTGCTGTATACATCACTAAAGGAACATTTGAGTATCCATTTATAAATGCACCTACTTTTTGGCTTAGAATCTTAGTTTGTGCGTTTTGAAAATAGAAGTACTTTATAAAGTCCTTTGATATCTTTTCATCAAAGAAACTAAGGAAGACCTATTTCATTTTTATTTTTACTTTGACTTGTATTTTTCAGCATTAGAACTGGGTTAAGTTCCTTGTCATGTTATATAACAGAAATGTCTTGTCATATCCTGACATCTTGTCACCTAAATAATGACTCATGGTCCTGGTGAGCTTTCAGAGAAAGGTTCTGGCAATTATCAAATGGCTCGTCTCTTCCTTTGGCATTTCACAGAGCTAAAAATCTATTTGATATATCGTCTGCATTTTTGCAGAAAATATTGCCCTAGTCACTCATTCTAAGCCTATCTTAGGAGTTCCATATGCTTTCATAGGATGAGAATAATATGCAGTACTCCATATGCTCCCCATTAAATTACATATACAAATAAGAATACATTTACCCTGATTATTGCTTAAAGATTCAAAAAATGTATCAAATACTATCTTCTATCAAAAAGAAAATATTACAAACCGAGAAGCAAGGAAGGTACCTAGATCACTAGAAAAAGCACATTCTAGGCAGAAGGACCAGCAACTGCAAAGGCCCTCAAGTGACCATTGTATGGTCTGTCCACAGAAAAGCAGTGAGGCTGATATGGCTGGAGCAAAATGAACAAGGTAGGATGAGGTCACAGGGTTAGCCGAGAGCCAGACTCTGTAGAGCATGACAGGGGATGAAAAACTCTATGTCCTTGATTCTTAGTGAGATAAGGAGTCATTCAGAGATAGAATGGAGGGCTGCCATTCATTTGTTCAACAAATATCTGTTGAGCAACTTATTGTGTGACAGCTGCTGTTCTAGATGCTGGAGATACAGCAGTAAATAGACAGAAAAAAATGTTACTTTCATATGGCTGATGGTTTTCTGGATGGGAGCACAAAAACTGGTTAAAGAGCCAATCAACCAATGCTGAATAAATAGTTCTTATACTAGAAAATAGTAAGTGCTATAGAGAAAAATAAAGCAAGAGAAAATGGTGAGGGGATTAACTCAGTCACGGCAATTTTACGTATGTTTGTGAGATATAACCGAGTTTTGTTTTTTGTTTTTTTTTGAGACAGAGTTTCGCTCTTGTTGCCCAGGATGGAGTTCAATGGCACGGACTCGGCTCACTGCAACCTCTCCCTCTGGGTTCAAGCAATTCTCCTGTCTCAGTCTCCCAGCAGGGATTACAGACGCCCACCATCACGCCTGGCTAATTTTTGTATTTTTAGTAGAGAATGGGGTTTCGCCGTGTTGGCCAGGTTGGTCTTGAACTCCTGACCTCAGGCAATCACTCTAATTACTTAATGAAGGAAAGATTATAGAAAGGCGGATTAGAATCAGGGGAACAAGTTAGAAGGGAATCACAATAATTAAGGAAATAGGTGAGCTTATCTTTAACTTTGGTGGTAGAGGAAGAGGTGACAAAAAGTGATTAAATTCTGAATAAATTTCAGAGTAATATTAGCCAATAGGATTGGCTGTTGTTTTGTATATGAGGATGAGACAAAAGAAGGAGTCAAGGATGACTGATAATTACATTTAAGCAACTGAATAAAGGGAATTATCTGAGATGGGAAACATTGGGGTGAAGTAGACATACAGGAAGTGAAAGGCATAAGTTTGAGTTTATTGTAGCACTTAGAAATTACCATCAAACTCTAGGCAGAAAGGGACTTAATAGGAAAGTGAGTAAGTATATTGGAAGAACTTAAATGGCAAAATCTACACTGAACCTCCAGGAATGACTTCCAGAACCACTGAGAAACACCTTAAATAGGGTAGCTGCCAGGAGTTATTATTTTCCAGGCATCACTGAAATGAAAAACCTGCCACTGATTCTATCAGCGCAACCATGTCTAGATACACAGAAAGTTGGAAAATGAACACCTATAGATGCAATAGACTGATTAGGAAGCCAGATTAAAAAGTCACTGCCAGTGATGCTGACATTTCCACTGTGACATTTCACACTCATGAAGCTAAAAAATAGCATATTGTGAGCAAGAAATTCATGTTTGCATAATCCAGTTTGGCAACAGAAACCAGCAAATAAGTTAAAAAACACCTTAATTGTCAAAACTGTTTTGTACTCAAAGCTAACGATATCAAGTTTTCCACTTTTCCAAGCAAAAAGAAAATGATTGCATGAAAGTTGTTAGAATCAATACAGACTATCTGCAGAATGGTTATCAAGCTTAATGGAATATGAGATATTTGGAACATGTTTAGTTTGAGGTGTCAGTTTGCTATCTTTTGAAGATGTCAAAAAGTGCTTACATATAATTCTGGCAATTAAAGAAATGCAAGAGGCCCAGGAATATATGAGAGAAATAGGATTTATAGATTATGTTTAAAGTCATGATGCAGGATAAAGTGACTTTGACAATGCACAACTTAGATAAGAGTAAAGCTGATCCCTCTCTTCCCATTTATGTGTTGCAAAAATGATAAGTCTGTTTCCATCTCATATTCAAATTAGTAATTAATCTTTAAAACACTTTACCTAGGGTCATAATACACTGATTGAAAAGATGCCATACACATAAAGAGAACACATTTGATAGAGATAATATAAATAGGAAGGATGTTAAGGTCAGAGAGAAAGTAATTTCACCTGATAATAACAATCTGAATATATATTATTTAGGAAGACTTGAAAACCTTCTATAGAATTAATTTAACTTTTGATGAACTCATTAGTGAAGCATAGGAGTTGGTAAATTGTACTGAGTAGTTATCACTGCTGTGTTACAAATTACCTTAAAATTTAGTAGCTTAAAACAGCAAACATATATGTCTCACAGTTTTTGTGAGTTAGGAGTAACTTAGCTGAGTGGTTCTGGCTCAGACTCTTATGAGGTTGTGGTCAAGTCATTGGTCAGGGCTGCAGACCTAGCTGAAGGCACACCTGGGAAGGATTTACTAACGAGCTCACTCAAGTGGTTCCTGGCAGTTGTCAGTTTCTTAATGATTATTAGTCAGAAACTTCAGTTCCTGGGCACAAAAGATCACGACAGAGTTGTTCATAACATAGCAGCTTGTTCTTCCAGAGTGAGTCATCAAATGGGGGAAGAGAACTTAAGCTCTCCTGAGACAAAAGTGCAGTTTTTTAATAGCATACTCTTGGTACTTATATACCATTGCTTATGCTATATTTTATTGATTATAACGTGGAAGGATACTAACAAGGATCTGAATACCAGGGGCTGGGAGCATTGAGGCTCCTCTTGGAGGCAGACTGCCACAGTTGGTCTTTGTTGACCTTATGAAATTGTGGGAGCTAGTTAAGCAGTTCAGTAAGCCTGTTGTCTTCACATATGATGTTAGAGTTTGAAGTATGCAGGACACCCGGTTTGGAAAAGGAGATAGATGTAACATGGGAGAGGTCAAGAACAAGCTGGAACCTATAGAAGCACAAGCTGGGAACCCATGAGGCAGGACTAAAATATATGTCAGTTATTGTTGTTTGTGTCCTTGGCGATGTGGGCATCCTGAGAAGCCATATGTTTTTGTCTCAGGGCTAAACACCTGGGCCCAGATTCTCTACTGCTGAAGGAGGATCTCAGGGAAGGCGGAGCAGTCACAGCACTAGTGGCTATCGCACAATCCTGAGAGGAGTGAGCACATAAATGACAGTAGGTGTATGCTATCAAATGACTCCAGCTTTACTTCAACTTTCTCAGCCTTCCACAAGAATCTCTCTTGTGGTCAACTCTAACCAAAATTATGTGAAGAAAGGAATTCTGGGAAATGTAGTTCATTCTAGAAAAGTTATTGTGTTACAAAGCCACTGCAGATTGTACCTGAGAAGCAGAGTTCTCAGTGTCTGTAGGTAACAATGGAAATTTGAAAAGCATCCAAGAGATTCTAGACTGGACAAAAAGGATAAAAATATACTTTATAATCATGCTAATTAAGAGTTTTCCCTAGTTTCTTTGTAAGAAGCAATTAACAACAAATATTACAATTATTTTGTATTCCTCATTTTTATTACTTATATAATTTATAAACATATATCACATATAATGTAGTGCATTATATTCTATAACAATAGCATATATATAATATATAGACTATTGGTGACAGATATTTATCAACAGCTTATATTCCTGACTTAAAGGTGTTTATGTAGGGAATGTAGGTATATCTGAAAGCTTGGATAACAATTCAGAGCACAGATTTCAATATCTCCCGTGGAAAAAAAATAGTAAACGGGTAAACAAACTGTCCTGTTCTTACCCCAGGTAACAAGGTTTATTTCTAGCTGAATGGGCAGCATGTGATGTAGACTTTCAACATTATTGATTATTTTTATTTTCTATCTTTTTCCAAAAGTGAGGTGAATATACCTATTCATGTTTATTAATTTTAGCTTTACTAAGAAAATATAAAGCAGAGATTATGATAGACTTTCTTATGGGTATTTTCCTTCTGCTTCATTTTGTCTCCTTTAACATTTCTAGTGGTATTTGGAGAGTTGTGATTGTAGGATTTTTAAAGATTGATAAGTAATATTTGTACATATTTGTGGTGTACAAGTAGCATGTTTTACATGCATAGAATACGAAATAATCAAGTAAAGGTATTTTGTATATCCATCACCTTGAGTATTTATAATTTCTATCTGTTGGAAACATTTTGCATTTTCTATCTATTTGAAATATACAATATTTGAAATATACAATATTGTTAATATTACTATTGACATATACAGTATTGTTAACTAGAGTCACTGCAGTCTGCTATGAAACATTCAAACTTATTCCTTCTATCTAACTGTATGCTTGTACCCATTAACCTACCTCTCTTCATCCCATTCCCACCAACACACTCTTCCCAGCCTTTGGTATCTATCATTTCCACTCTCTATCACCATGAGAACAACTTTTTTGGTTTCTACATACAAGTGAGAACTTGTAATGCTTGTCTTTTTGTGCCTGTCTCATTTCGTTTAACATAATGACCTCTAGTTCCATCCATGTTGCTTCAAATGAAAGAATGTGATTCTTTTTTTATGGCCAAAAACTATTCCATTGTGTGTACACACCTCATTTTCCTTATCTATTCATTTGTTGGTAGACACTTCGATTGATTTCATATCTTTGGTATTGCAAATAGTGGTTCAATAAACATGGAAGATCAGGTATCTTTTTTATATACTGATTTATTTTCCTTTGGAGAAATACCCAGTAGTGAGATTACTGGATCTTATGGTAGTTCTCTTTTTAGCTTTTTGAGAAATTTCCATACTGTTTTCCATAGTGGTTGTACTAATTTACATTCCCATCAACAGTGTTCCCTTCCCCCAAATCCTTGCCAGCATCTGTTATTTTTTTCTCTTTTTGATAGTAGCCATCCTAACTAGGGTAAAGTGATATTTCACTGGCCTTTAAATTTGTATTTCCCTGATGATTAGATATGTTGAATTTTTTTTTCATGTATCTGTTGGCCATTTGTGTGTCTTTTTTCAAGAAATGTTTATTCATGTCATTTGCTTACTTTTTAGTGAGATTATTTGTCTTTTTACTGGCGAGTTGTTTCTTGTATACTCTGGATATTAGTTCCTTGTTGGATGAATAGTTTGCAAATATTTTCTCCATTTGACAGTCTGTTCCTTCACTCTGTTGATTATTTCCTTTGCTATGCACAAGATTTTTAGTTTAACATCATCCCATTATTATTGCCTGTGCTTTTGAGGTCTTAGCCATGAAATCTTTGCCTAGACAAGTAACCTGAAGTGTCTTTTCTACGTTTTCTTTTAGTAGTTGTATACATTCAGGTCTTATGTTTAAATGTATACCTCGATTTTTATACATAGTGAGAGACAGGGGTCCAGTTTCATTCTTCTGCCTATAGATAACCAATTTTCCCAGCAGAATTTATTGAAAAGGATGTCTTTTCCCCAAGGTATTTTTTTTGTGCCTTTGTTGAAAACTATTTGGCTGTAGATACATGGATTTATTTCTGGTTTTTTTTCCCCTATTGCCCTAAAACTTTGTAAAATTGAATAGGTAGGTAGAGCTGAGTGGGGAGAGTATGGGGAATCACAAATTAAATTAACCTGCTTTAAAAAAATTCTCTTACAGTGGTTATGCCTTCTAAACATTTTCAATAAGTGTACAGGAGGAAAAAAATCACATTACATAAGCTATATAATACTGTACATGTTCAAATATAGATTAGTGAACTGTAAAATAAAATTCTCTTTCCTATCATTTCCCTCTATGAAAAGTCACCAACTATTTTACATATTATCTTCCACCTTTCTTGTAGAAATATTCCACATCAGTAGGCATAATTTACAGGGAAATGAGGAACTGAAAATTGCTGTGAGATAACTTTCTTCTTAAGGTTTTTTTAGGGGTTCTATTTTCCATCTATACACAGTGAATTAAAACATTCATTATATGTTTCAGCTAACATTTTATTTTGTCTAGCAGAGACATTTGTAAAGAAAAAGATTTCCACTATGCCTGAAATAATTGGTTTAAAGCATCAGAGAAAAGTATGGGCCTTTGAAATATGTCTGAATTAGGAATCATTTGAGATATTAATCCAAGTTGGTTTGTCCACTGCTGTTATTAATGGGTTTCAGAGTTTTCCAGACTTCAGCAACTTTAAAAAAGTATAACAGAATTTTAAAATGTAAATATTCCTTTTTATGTGGCAACTTATTTTCTGGGAGAAACTGACATATTTCAGATTTGGCATTGTATTAATCCTTTCTCATGCTGCTAATAAAGACACACCTAAGACTGAGTAATTTATAAAGGGAAGAGCTTTAATTGACTCACAGTTCAGCATGGCTGGGGAGGCCTCAGGAAACTTATAATCATGGCACAAAGTGAAGCAACCACGTCCTTCTTCACATTGTGGCAGGAGAGAGAAGAATGAGTGTTCCTTATAAAACCATCAGATCTCGTGAGAACTAACTCACTATCACTAGAACACGAAGGGGGAATCACCACATGATTCAATTATCTCCTCCTGGTTCCTCCCATGACACATGGGGATTATGGGAAGGAACTACAATTTGAGATAAGATTTAGGTTGGGACACAGCCAAACCATATCAGGCATAGTAAGAAAGAAGAACGGAAGCATCCCAGAAAGAATAATTATCAGAGAATTCTGTGCAAAAGACATTATTCTGATACTATAGACAATGGAACAGGTTGGACAATATTCCTATTTTCCTCTTAAAACTTCAGAAAGCATATTGGATTTTATTTCTCTCCTATGTGTTATGGAGTATTCCAATTAAACAAAGAATTAACACTATATAAAGATAGCCATCTTTACATTTTTTTCTTCACAAAGTTTATCTCTAATTTTGTGCTATAGACTATACTAACGGGTAAAAATTAGGCTTGGAATGTGAAGGCAGAGGACAGGCAGAGGCAAAGGACAAAATGCTAAATTGTTGCAATTTCTTTGGTGTATTTTCCATTTGCAGAGAATATCTGCAATCCCTAGGAACAAACATAAGGAGTATCATTGAATCCCTATGAACAAGCACACTAAGAATGTCATAAGCTTATTTAAAATATTTGATTCTGCCTCAATGCAATCATGTTGTAATTAGACCAAATAAATTAAAAATAAGTATATTCATCATTATTTGAAAGACACTAATTTATTCATCTTTACTGAGGCAGATTCAATATTTATTTAGCATCTACTTTGTGCAAGCACATGACAGCGTTGAATGAATTGGCCTTTGATGAGGGTCGATCAGCCTTCAGGCCCAGATGAGAAAAGTCTCAGAATATCATGTTTAGATGTCCCTAAATCTAATCCCGTTTATATTTGGCATTTTCTGGTCACCTATTAAACACTGTAGTCAGTACTCTGTTTCTATTATCTTTATTATTGCACTCTTACTATGTTTCTGTTAAAAGTGAGAAATGTAAAATACAAAATACAAATACAAAATGATTTTAATATCTAATCTATAGATTCTGACAATTTCTCAGAGTAATTTTTGTTTTCATCCTCAAGGCTATAGGAAATCACTACATCCATGAACCTATTTTATTCTAAACATAATTCTTGTCACTTTGTATTTGAAGGTTTGTATTTATCTTTTTCTACTATCAGTCTGTGAACTCAAGTCCTATAAGCCAAAGAAGTGGCAAAGGCCTCTAGGAAGGAATTACTATAATTCTTTCCAAACTAATTTTTACTGTTCAGATTCTCTGTTAGTAGGCCAGGTGTTTTGTCTAGCTTGCTTCGGTTGATACTCTTTCCAAAATGATTCTATATCAGATGCAACAATTATCAGCTTAAAACGGCTCTGTGTAGAAAATAGGTTGAGCCACTGCCAATATTTGTCAAGTTGACTCAAACATACTATTATCAAAACTGACCTTAGGTAGCAAAGTGCTAAGGTTTCCACTACTATTGTTCTAGTCTGACTGTGGGCAATTCTCTCATAAACCATGCAACCTCTAACATTCTCAGCTGTGTGATTCAATGTGCCTTGCTCTGCAATGTGTAATGCATGTGCAAAGTTGGCTACAAATTAAAGAAGCACAGGAGATAGAAGGACGGAAATGATGAAAGGAATAGGCTGAACATTCCCTTCTGATTATTTTAATCTTAGAAAGTTAACATATAAATAAATTTCACATTTCTGAAAATGAAACAAATGCATAAATATTTAATAATAAAATCTCATTTTAACAAGCTGTATAATTTCTATTCTCTCAAAAATGTTCACAAACTTTTCTTTAGTCTAGAAATCAACAAGGAGATTATGAAAATAACCACTGAGATGATAAAAGAACACGAAGTTAATGTTCCTATAGACTAGATATTAGTGGTCATTTTTTTTGTCGATATCCTCTGAGCCTTTTCTTTGATAGCCTGTGAAGTCTCTGCATTTGAATTCAGTCTTAATACTAACTGTCTACCTGAATCTCTAGCATTACTCACCCCAAATTACCCTGAACACACACACGTACACACACACACTCACTCATGCACAAACAGATAATGAAATGGCAAATGATAGCAACAGGAGGCAGCCAAATGCCTAGGCAGATAGGGGAGGGTCCCTGGTAAAAACCCCACTTTCAATCCGAAGATAGTTGAAAACCCGAAAAACAAGCTACAAATTAAATCTTCGGACCAGATTGAGAACTTGTCTTCCTATTTGGTGTGCTTTTCCTCTGATTGATCTCTACCTTTCACCTATTTTACATATACCTATTTTACATATAACTTTTTCCTAATTGGTTTTCTACACTGTCATGCCCACCTTTGAGTGGCATCTTCACTTAACCTTTTTTGCATACTCACCAATCAATCAGCATGTACTCCCCATTCTGAGTCCATAAAAGGCCCCAGACCCAGCCACATGGGGAAATTTCCTTTCTTTAAGCAGGGAGACCAACTGTGCATCCATCCCTTCTCTGCTGAAAGCCGTTTTCATTGTTCAACAGAATTCTTTTCTGCCCTCCTCACTCTTCAATATCCAGTGTATCTTCATTCTTCCTGGGCATGGTATAAGAGCTCAGAAACCACCGAATGTGAGTACAAGCTATAACACAGGTGAGCTGGGGCACATCAGTATGGCCGAGCAAGGCCTGGGTGGGGTGTCGCTGGCTGGGGTACCCCAGCTTGCAAAATGGCCAAGAAGAAAAATTCTGCATCACTAAGATCATTGAAGACATCTCAAACATAGGTAGAGAAATTGAGACCCCTTTGTGATAGAGGTACAGAGTCAGTATCATCAGTAAAATGCCACAACCTTACCACAGGTAGAAAAGGCTGATGATCATATCAGTTGTTTTGCACAGAATAACTAACCATGACTTGAAGTATAAACTTCAAAGACTCTTCATTTAGAGAATTATTCCCCATTATAAGCACACTTGCTTAGAAAAATAATATGACTGTTAAGAGTAGCATTTGGACAGTTGAAAATGATAATTCTGGAACTTGGGGGTCTAATTTACTGTAACCACTAGCCATGTGGTTTTTACTAAAAACCTCTTTTTAGTAAAAAAAATAAATTAAGTTAAATGTTTAGTTCATTAGTCACGCTAGTCACATTTCAACTTCTCAATATCCAAATGTCACTAGCAGCTACCATACAGGACAGAAAAAGTATACAACATGTCATCACCACACAAAGTTCGATTTGACAGTACTGCTCTAAATAATCGGTTTTATTAAATCAGAGTCAAATCTTCCAAATGCTTAGGATAAAATATGGAGTTGTAAGTCCAGCGTAAGAAAAGGTAGGATATCAGTTCTAACTTTCCAACTACTGGATTTCTAGGCTGACTAGCTGTGACACTCAAAGCTGGGATGACTGGAAGATCTTTTGAAGTATTAGATGATTAGTGTTTTGTGTTCTTACTATCCTCTTTGCAGAAGATTAAGAAGTGGGAGACTAGATCATCCCACCATCAAGTAAGCAGGTTTTATCACCATTTGTGAACTCAGGAAGAGAAAGAGAAGTAGAAATGCAGAATAAAACTTTGCGACACCCTATTAAAGAGCCTAATATAAAATTATTTGGTAGCATGATATAACAAAACTGTAAAAATATTTTTTCTTCACAATAAGTAGTGATAAATGTACTAGAAATATTAAGTCTATTTAAGAAGACAATGGTTTATGAGAACAAGTAAAGACAATGTGTGGAACCATATAAAGAAGATAATGTATTGCCGTAGATCTAGGAAACTATGTATTAATAATGAAACTGTTACTTTGTATTGAGATCTTTCAATGTATCAGTCTGTATTGTATCAGGTTCTGTGTCATTTACTTTTCACAATGATTGGCCAAGCAAGCACAAGTATAATTTGCATTTTACAAGTGAAAAACTACTAAAATTTAAGTAACTTGCTCAATGTAGAAAAGCTAAGACTGGAATTAAAAACTAAATCTTGTAACTCCAGATAAACAAGATTCATATAACAGTGTTGCCCAAAGCAAAATATTTACCTTCAATCTTTGCATTATGTTTAAAATAATTACCTGAATGGATGCTATACAGCTATAAGATTTAATTCATTATTATTTACTTATTTTTATACATTATCATTGATGTACTCTGGACTCCATTCGCTAAATTATCTGGTCTATTTATGCCTGCAAAAATCTAAATTTTCTAATTCATAAATGATTTTATTTTCATGACTTATAGAAACTAGCTCACATCATTTTTATTTAACAGTAAACTAGTTTGCCTTAGTACTTGCTTACTCCACTTCCTTATCATATAAATATGTTCTACCATTTCAAAAATAATAACAGTAATTCAAAGCATCTTCCTCATCCCTGTATATTCTTTTTTTCATTTTCTTTAGAACCAATCTTCCTGAAAGTTTAGTTGATTATTTTCCTTTGCTACTTTTCACTTTTCAATCCACAGCAGAGTAGCTTCCAACTCACACACTATGTATGAAATCAATACTTGCCCAAGCCATTAATAATACTGCATATGTCAAAACAAATGTGACCAAAATTTATTACGTATTCTAATATTAGACATTTTATTATGTTCATCTTTTATGAAACTCTCTTCTCCATTGGTTTCAATGGCATCAGCCATCAATTAAATACCTGAGGACACTTGATTTCCAAGTCCAAAATTAATCTCACAATTTTAATAATAAATCTGATCTTTTAATGATTCTTTTTGCATCACTATCCATTTTCAATAAAGCAATATAGGATTTTGAACCAAGCTTTATTTTTCCCTCTCCTGTAATCCTTCATAGATATTCATTTTCCAAGTTCCAATAATGGTATGTATCCAATAATTGAAGAATTCATGCCTCTTTTTTCATCTCTCTCTGTTATAGTTTAGTTATGTTTATCAATAAGTTTGCACTAAATTATTAAAATTCCTCACCTCTAACTTATTTTGCACAACCACCATAATTTTCTTTTCTCCCACCTTCCCCCAACGTTTTTTTTAAATTTAGACAAGGCCTCGCTCTGTCACCTAGACTGGAGTGCAGTAGCATGATCTTGGCTCACTGAAACCTCTGCCTCCCAGGCTCAAGTCATCCTTCCAACTCAGCCTCCCAAGTAGCTGGGGCTACAGATGTGTGCCACCCTCCTGGCTAATTTTTGTATTTTTGTAGACACAAGGTTTTGCTATGTTGCCTAGGCTGGTCTCAAATTCCTAGAGTAAAGCAATCTGCCTACCTTGGCCTCCCAAAGTGCTTGGATTCCAGGTGTGAGCCACCATGCCCAGCCCTACCATACTTTTCTTGAACAACAATGATCAGTGTGCCACTCACTTGCTTAAAAAAAATTTGGTAACATATGTAGTAGTTTCAGGATAAATGTAAGGGATCAGTTTGATACTTAAGAGCCTTTATGATGTGTCACAATTCCATTCAATCCATTCGGCTTTCTGTTTTACCTGGAGGACATCATGTTAAGTGAAATAAGCCAGGCACAGAAAGACAAATACTGTGTGATCTCACTTATATATGAAATCTGAAAAAGTTAAACCTATAGAGGCAGAAAGTAGAATAAAAGTTATCAAAAGTTGGGTCGCCATGGAGAGGTTGAGGAGATGTTGGTTAAAGGATACAAAATTTCAGTTAGATATGAGGAATAAGATCAAGAGATCTATTATAAAATAGGGTGACCATAGTTAATACAAGGAATATTGGAACCTTGGAAAAGTGACCTCACTTCCTTGGTGAAAGACCCCAACAGAACTTAGAATTCTAGTAACCAGGCACCCACATTCTAGGGAGAGCCCTATAGGCAGCTCACTTGACAGCAAATGCTCAAGAGAGCAAAATGTCCTCCTGCTGGATCCTGACTTTCCAAGGCTCTCACTTCAGGTCTTCCTGAAGGATGCCAAGGATGCCAACATGGGCTTATTTCTCACCTCAGATGCCTCTGGCCAATTGGCAAGGGGCACCCACAGATAACACGAGGAAGCCCAGGGTAGGCCCCTCCAAGCCACACAAGCCCCTCATAGTCCACACCTGTGATCTCATCAAAGTTGCCCTACACCCTTCCCTATCACCATGTGTTGGGGAAAGCAACTGAGAACCAGCAATGATATGTCTCTAATATTTGAAGAATTTGTGCTTCTTTTTGCATCCCTCTATGATATGTGAGGTAATGCATGTGCTAATTAGCTTGATTTGGCCATTCCACAATAAATATTTCATTATATGATGTTTTCAAAACATCATATTGTACCTGATAAATATATACACATTTGTCAACTAAAAATACGTATTTCTGTCTTGATCTTGTACAACCAACCCAGCATCCATGATCTACACACCAGGAATTATTTTCTCCTCCTGATATTAAGAGTGCTTTACTCCTTGATTCTGCACATGATGTAAGTTGTCCCTGTCTGCCTGAGAGTTTCTTTCTTATCTTGCTTATCAAATAAATATATTTTATTGGCACAAAACTCTATTCATATGTGACTTATCTGGGAACCCTACATGCTTTACTACCAAAACACCAAGGGTTTGGTCTAGGTCCTGCTCCTTGCCACACAGAAAGCCAATCACCAAGATGACAAGTGTTGCTGAAGAAGAAGTCTTTAACCAGATGCTGCAGCTGAGGAGATGGGAGCTCAGTCTCAAATCCGTCTCTCTGACCAACTAAAATGAGGAGCTTACATAGCAGGGAAGGAATGTAATAATGTGCGTAAGAAAACAAGAACTAGGGAGGGGCAAGGAAGCAATCATGATGAATGAGCGGTTCAGCATCTCGTTGTCTGCATATGGTAATCTGGTGAGTTTCAGTTCTCCGATACTCAGAGGCCATAAGGTTGTTTCTTAAGAAAGGAACTCAAGTGAAAAAACATAAGTTGCAAGTTTTAAGACCAGAAGAGTCCATTTCTATGTTTATCAAAAATAACTATCTATGGGACTATTGGGTCGATTTATTTAAACTAGGAAATATGTATGTGTATTTTTAGCTTCAATGCATCATTTGCTTATTTATGATCTAATACTCATTTAATATATTGAGTTCATTTCCTAAATATCTATGTTGCTAAATAGACCATGATCAGGACAGGGAAACTATATTAATCATTCTTGTTATTGAGCAAATCTAATATGTGAGGATTTTTTACTTTAGTATTATTTGGGCCATTGCGTAAGTAAGTTTTTAAAGCATGTGTATATAAACTGAGATAAAAGGATAGTAACAGATATTTAGAGCTTTTAAAAGAGTAACTTGAGAAAGGTGTTAACTTAAAATTTAAAACTAACTTTTAAACTTGAAACATATTTAAAAAAAACAAAATGTGTAAAGAAAGATAATAAAAATTGAGAATAAAGTTTTCTTACAGAAAGGTGCTAAAGGTGATAAAAAGTTGCTGGGTCAATTTGTCTCCCAAATAAGCTTTCCTCTTTTCCCCCAGTTTATCAACTCCAAACTGAAGTAAAACTTTCTACTTATTTATGGAGAGAGTAGAACAATCACAGGGACCCTAACCCTGTAAGAGGGACAGGTTGTACACTATTGTACAAATATCGACATGTGTAAACATGCATCACATATTAAAATGTATCAAGTTATGGGTGAAAGATGATGAAAAGAAATCCTATAAAAGCCAGGGACCAAGGGGATGATGGTACCTCTCAACATGTTATATTAAAGTTAGTTTTTGAGCTTGCCTTATTTTCCCTTTCACAGATTAAGACCCTGGATGATACAGACACTGCTTGGTCTTAGTATCTCCAACAGCATTAATCACAGAAACTATTGATGGCAGCAGTGGGTCGTCTGGAGCAGCCTTTGCCATCACACTGGCTGCAGTGGGGAGGCCCGGGTGGTGGCAGCAGGAGCAGCTGCAGGAGCAGCAGTGGCTTCAGTGGGTCCCCTCTCCCCCACATCTCCTGTGCCCCACACCCCCAAGGCATCCAACTGTACCATCCCCACCCTCACACAGCAAGGTAGAACCTGCTCCCAGGCCCAGAACCTCCACCGTGGCCTCAACCTCGCTCCCCATCACATCACAGGAGCCCACAAACACCTGGCTGAAGGCACAGCCAGGAATTGTGGGGCCGGCCCCAAGAGCATCAGGTTCATTTGTGCAGAGTTCTTTGGGGCCACCATGCCACCTACATCTCACCTGCCCCCCAATCCCCCATGAAGAAAATGCAGAGAGGAGGCAAACTAGAAGAACAGCAAAGAAAAGCTGCCCACCTGGGTTTGTTTGCCCAAGACGGGCACCACACACGTGAATCACCAAGGTATGTGCCACTGATGTCCCACAAATCTACCTGCCTACCCTGGAGGTTGAGGCTCAGAATTTGGAGCACAGACCCCACACATAGTCCATAGGGACAAGCATCAGGTGCAGGTTCTTGCAGCAGCTGGCCCTGTGCATGGGAAACTGCACTGACAGAGCAGGAATTACCCAGCTGCTGCTGCAGCCACACTGCCATGGCTGCGGACTCAGGCATTTCTATATGCTGAGGGCCAGGAGTAGGCAGGAGCCCTGCCCTCCCAGGAGCAGCTGCAGCCAACCAGGCCACGGCCGTTGCACTCTTGGGAGCCTGGGAAGGACCTCCCTGCACCTGCAGGCTCAAAAGTGCCTGCTCCAGCTACCTGGCTTCTCCCTGCTGTCAGTGTCCACTCCAATCTCTGAGTAAAGTTGAGGCCGAGCCCAGGGACTATCTCAATCTGGCCAGGTCTGCCAATGCTTGTGACAGTGCTGACACGCCATCTCCCTGCTGCCTCAGCCCCCTCTGGACTTTGGATGCCAACAAGCATGGGAGGGAGGCTGAAGGGGATGCTGAAGGCAGCTTAGTGCCTTCTGTCTACCTCATTCTTCTGGATGCAGGACAAGAACTCAGGACCTAATGAATGGTGGGGCTAAAAGAGCCATAACATAAACAGGGCTGAAACATGCCCCTTCCT
Source organism: Pongo pygmaeus (assembly GCF_028885625.2). Classification (NCBI taxonomy): domain Eukaryota; kingdom Metazoa; phylum Chordata; class Mammalia; order Primates; family Hominidae; genus Pongo; species Pongo pygmaeus. The sequence continues at coordinate 95,270,637 of NC_072387.2, read as the reverse complement.
CACTATGTTGTGAGTGACAAGAAGAAAAGAAGAGAGAAGGAGAGAAGAGCTGTGGCCCTTCAGGGAGCCCAGACCCAGAAGCTTCCCAAGCCAGGGCTTTGACATCCTTTTTAGGGCTCTGCGATTCCTGCTGTCTCCAAGCTTCTGGACACCACTTCGTACCCAGTGTCAGCCATGGAAGCTGCTTATGGTATGCCTGACCCAGCCACAGACTTGCAGGGAGCCATCGCCTGTGCCAGCACCCAGAGCTGCCGGCCCTGCTGCAGCCAGTATGCCTGGCTGTGCACAATGGCCAGACCCCACACTCACTCACAAACCCCTCACCACCCCGCTCACCCTTGGCAGGTGTGGGATCCAGGCCAGTGGTATGAGCTGAGCACAGCCTGCCAGGCTGAGTGGGCCCAATGGGCCTGAGAAAAACTCGGGCAAAGGCACCACTGGCCACAGAAGTTTCTGACTGGAAAAGCAACAACTCAAGGATCCCATAACACTACTACACTTGGTTTGTTGTGTACAACATGAACTTAATAAAAAGTAGGTGGTTTAATCAATTAATGAATTAATTTGGAATACAGTTATAAATTCTAACATTATTTTTATTCAGAAGCCTATTCCTTTGTCTTAGTTTAGATCACTTTAATTTTTAGCTATACTTTTGGGCTTATTGAGTCAGATAGTAAAAACATTATTAAATTCATATGGAGTTGATTTCAGTTTGGATCTTTTGTCGGAATATATTTTCTCAATTTTAATCTGGCATATGCTTATCAGTGGAATTTTCAACCCTTACATTGACTTAATTTACTTGTCATACTTAGTAATTTAATTGAGTTCCCATTTTTACTTATTAGCCTTCACGTTTACACATTAAAACTATCTGGTAACATACAAAGTTTCTGTAAAATTCCCCATATTTTCTTGATACTTAGATAGAATGATAAATATCTTCTGGTTTAAAGATATTTTTCAGTACATTTTCATTCAAATGATAAAATTCTGTTTGAGTTTAACCATATTTTATGAAAACAAAAAACTTTTAATAATAAAAGAAAAAAATAAAAAATAAAAAATAAATCTACTTAGAAAGTGTATCAGTGAATTTCCTTGGTCTTCAAAAACACAGAGGTGTGTAATTGCTAAAGAGAAGCATAAATATATTAATATATCATTCAATATTAAACAAATTGATGGTAGTTAGAAATTCAGTTGTTATAATTGACAGAGACAATGTCTGGACAGGATTTTCTGAAAAATGACATATTATATATATATATTTATTAAATATTATCACAAATGAAGCTCACTGGCCACATAATGTTTTGAAATCTCACGGATGACAGATTTAAGAAATTCTAGATGGAAACAATAAGATTATCTTTAACATATTTATAAATATCCCATCATCCTAGAAGTAGATGGGTCAAAATAAATACTAGACTTTAACCTCAATGTTGCATTTTATAGTGATGATAAATGTTTACTATAAGTCTGAATTTTAGAGTACTACACCTAATTACCTCCTTCATTTTTTACCTTCATGAAATTAATATTCAGAAACTGTTCTTAAAAGGGCCAGCTGCACATAATTCAGGTATGAGATTCAAAACTCATACATGCACCTGAGGGTTATTTAATGTGAAGAGTACAAATGAGTGAAACACATTTCAGTAATCATGACAGATATTAATGCTAAGCACATGTGATTAAAAGTCCATTCAATTGTACAGTTACAGTCATTGTTCAATGAAAGAATGCATGTTCAGTAGGGACAGAATATTTGTGTTTCACTGTTAGAATCCCAACAAAGAATACAACATTGGAGTAAAGTAGATAATAAATAAATATCTGAATAAATAAGTAAAAAATTGATAATTATCATGAATATATTTAAAAAGTTGCAAAGTATTTTATTGGAAAAGGAAAAAATCACCACTGATAGTTGTATTTTTTAAAAATAAAATATATCTAGGTCTGTGTAGTATGGATACACTTAACGGCTTGAGAGCATGATTTTGAATTCAAAGACAACAAACCTTTATGTATTAATTCATGTATAAATGCCACATGAGATATGAATTCTGAGATTGTCAAATTAGGAGTCAAATTTATGAACATATCTCATAAAATGGGAAAAAATGAATTATAAAGATTTTTTAATTAGACTTTGCTTCTTATTCAACATAAAAATGATTTTATCTCCACTATATAAGAAAGTAGTTATTTTATATATGGATTTTAATAAATATTGATTTCAGATGAAAAATTATTTCCATATGGTGGTGGTGTATGTTCAGCTCTCTGTTTTCTTTTATATAGACAATACATCCCATTATTTCCTTTCTTTCTTTACATATTTTTGATTAAACATCATCATATAGACATGTAATCTGGACTTAGCTAATTTCATATGGATTTAGTTGCACAAACACATTGAACAGCCACTGTTTGTTGGCATGAAAATAGTAGCCTCTGCCCACAGAGAAATGATAGCCATTTGAAGTTAACTTAGAGACAGGTATGTTACCTTTCTACTACTCTTCCTTAAATTCCTAGAAATTATGTGGGTAATTTTACCAAAAATAATAAAGAAATTACATTAATATTAATATAAATAAATAGAACATTCAGCAAAGTGGTTTGTGGTAAGGCTGACAATATATAAAGCAAGGGAAATAAATGTGTTTGAACCACTGGATTGACCAAAATATCTTATTTAATTTTACAGATAATTATTTAAGCTAAAAATACCAATAATGAATAAAAATAGACTTTTCATAAACCTCAGCCTCAAGTTTAACATTTATGTATCCTTTTTTAAGTCAGTTACACATTTAAGATCAGTATGCTCACTTGAGTTTGTCCTTCAGTCAAACTTTTCTTAGCATTAAATCATAAATAATACTCCAATTTACTTTACCACTGAAGAAAGTTGTATTCAGTTTTCCCCCTTTGTAGAAAGGAATGGTATTTTTGAAAGGATAAAATTTTGTGAGTTTTTTTCCTCTTCTTTACATGGCAAAGTATATTACTTCAGCATTTATATGACATTTAATATGGTATTTTCTATTTACATTTTTAAAAATTTCTAATAATTCTTTCCACAATATAATTTCCATTCGTAAATTAGAATACCAAAAGATTTAGACATGTATGTGAAACTAGCATAAGCTAATTTCTGGAAAAATATAATGAAACTTACAATTATGAGTGCCTACTATGTGCCTAATATCTGTGAGTTACAAATTCTGAAGGGCCCAGTCTTGTCAGGGTTTAGAGGAAGCACTCTTTCGTGAGATTTACTCCAGGAGTCACTAGGTTCTTAGGGTAGATCTTGGAGAAAAATATCTTTTTACTGCAATGTTGAACTTATTTACTTCATCCTAAATTAAATAAGACAATAGCAATAAGACCATAAAATAAGTAACAATTTTTTTAAGAGAAAAGCTTTATTTTGGGAAATAGCAGTGAAAAGGAAGATAAAAGAAAAGTTAAACCGTCTTTTAATTGTTTCCTCAGTAAAGGGTTTTTATGGACTGAAGGCTGTGTAACCACAAAAGTCATATGTAGAACCCCTACTCCTCAACATGATGGAATTACAGGCAGGCCCTTTGGGAGATCATTAGGCTTGGATAAACTCACGAGCGTGGAGTCCCAGTGGTGGAACTAGTGTCCTTATAAGAGGAGGAAGAAAGACTAGATCCCTCCCTCTCAGCCATACCAGGACACAGTCAAAGGGTGGCTGACTGCAAACCAAGAGGAAAGCTCTCATTGGGAACTGAACTTGGATTTCCCAACCCACTAGATCTGTGAGAAATACATGCTTATTGTATAAGCCACACAGTCTATGGCATTTTGTAATAGCAACCTAAGCTAAGATAGTGACATAATACATCAAACACTGAAAATTTGGATGTTAGTTAAAGGACTAAATATAGATGAATTGAGATCAAGAAAAATGTCTTAATAAATTTATAACTTCCTTTGGAAAGCATACACAAAGGATTTTGTTAGATATATTTGCAAACGTTTATACAGAATTCATTCTTTATCATGGTTTTATGTTAAAATACAACATTACAGTCACAAAAGTACTGTTTTGTACATTTGAAAAAAGATAATGTGGATTGTGAGATACATTTTGGAATAACACTGAAATTCTATAAGTTTTATTTAGTATCCTACCTCAACAACAGTACTTCAATGCTTCATTGATCCTGAATAAAGTTTCTTTTCTGCTGCTTTTACGGACAACTCATTCATCCAGTTTCACCAGGCATATCATTTACTATGTTTCTACTATTGTTTTAAGACCATACACGATTTGTTTTTAAAATTAAAGTCTTCATTATGTGCCTTTCTGCATATTCTCCCATGCTAAGTTCAAAGGAATAATAAAATATTTCATGAAAATTGACATAGGTTAATCCAGATTATGTTGCCAGATTTCTTTCTACCTAGCAAGTGCTGGCAAGTCATCATTAATCTGTATTTTTGTGACATCTATAAGAGCTCTACAAATAGTTCTATGTAGATATCGTGAGCTATATTTTGTGCAACATGAAGCAAAAGTGGTCAAATGTATTAGAAATTTTCTCATTACAAGATACAACATGCATTTCCTTTACTCAGCATTGAAAAATAATGGGATCTCATTCTTCACTCTCACTGAGAGTGTAGGAGAATGTCCATATTTAGAAAAATAGCAACTATCATAAGAAATAAGTTGAACTTCCGTGTTTCATTATCAAAAGAAGATAATAGCAAAAGAAATTAAAATGACAACAAAGAAGCAAAAATGGCAGGACATACCAAGTAGGATGAGCTTGGCAGAGTTAGGCACTTATTCTGATTTGCTTCAGAAAAAGGTGGCAACCGATACGTGAAATATAATCTACCTTAGCCATGGCATTCAAAAAGTCAATTAATCATAGTCTACCCTAAAATCAGGCTACTTATTGACCTGTATTTAACACCTCCTCATAACATTTGTAGGTAATGTGTAACATCTTGGTTTCACTAAGAGATCATAGGGTACAATATGTTATGACATTCAAAATCCTTATTGAGGAATAAGATTTCTAGGAAGAATAATCCTTCCTCTTCCAAACAAGACAAACAAAATACAAAAAGGCATGCAAAACAAAACCATAGAATCCTATTTTATTATCCAAAATTGAAGCTGAAAGCATCGTTTTATTTAGTTTTTCCAGTGCTTTATATTTTGTACTAAAGCATTAAGTATAGGTGAGGTAGATATTGTTTTCTTTATGACTATATGTCTGATGAAATAATGAACTTCTTCCTTCCATAGATAATTTGTATCTTTGCAAAATAGGAAATATCTATTACATTTCAGGATATCAAAACAAGTGCTAACAATAATTTATTTTCTTTACCTGAGAGAGAAAATGTCATTTTGCTATAATGGTACAATGGTATTACAATGATAGGAAGGTATTTTTGTAATAATTTATAATGAAAATCCAAGTCTATTATTGGAGTATAAGATGAGAGAATTTGTCTGGATGTATGGCATTTGATCCTGTAACATAGGAAAGATTTTAAAAATGTGAGATGATAAATAGACTGTATTGTTGAAGTGATGAAAACTGAAAAAATCAGTGGAGTGTCCAAAAGTGCCAGCTGGAAAGGAGACAGAAGGATATCAACAGTCTGCATTCAGAAGGAATCCTGATGTGTTGATGTAATAGCTTGATAATGAAATGACTTGCCTGCCTCTATTTACAAAGAACTCTTTGACTCTTTGAAGTGGGATGTTTTGGAGATCACATAAACATGGCCTAACATAAAAACTGTGTCTTTAAGTGCATTATATTTTCTCTATAAACATTCATTCAAATAAATCAGTCTCCAAGGTTTATGTGTTTATTAAGCATATTAGAATTGAAGATTGTTTAATATCTGCTACTTGCTCTGCATTCAAATCGAATTTTACTTTGAGATACTTTTTGGGGGGAAAACACAATAAGTCAAAACTGATTAACAACTCTGTCTAGACTCAAATAAATACATTGTCACCCAATTTCATGAATAGATAATAGAGTACTTGTTAAAAGCATGTGACACTCAGATCAGTCAAACCTTGCCAGAACTGAAAAATGTAGAAATACTTGCCTTCAATTCTTTGAGGCGCTCAGTGGAATATGAAGAAAACAGGCAAGAGAAAGAGAGGGAGAGGAGAGAAAAGAAAAAAAAGAGAATAATAATATAAATTTCAAGATGAAAGGAGAAAATGATTAAGCCTAAATTGTAAGATATAAAGTATGATACAAAATCACTGTCCTGAATCAATTATCCAATAAGCCTATTTGACAATCAGCCATTACGGTCTTGGCTTAGCCCGTTAACTAGCTGTGTAACAGGTTCATAAACGTCTTACTATAAAATGCCTAGTATATGTCAGGCCATGGTCCTGGGGATACAGTGTTGAACAAGGATAGGATGGTACTTTACATTCCTGTGGGGAGACATAAACAACAACCAACAGCTTACAAATAAATAATTTCAGGTAATTAAAAATTCCATAAGGAAATAAAACAAAACGGGATAGAGAATGGCAGGTAGGATGGAGGAGGGTGGCTTAATATCTGATTAAAACTGCTTGTAGTAGGAATTATATGAAGTGGTGTACTAACTGTAATAAAGTGGGCATGTGCATAAAACTATCTCTGGAGCAGTCAATACCTTCCTAAATGCCACTCCAGATGTGCCAAGAATGTCTGAGCAGTAAAATAAGATGACTCACTCCCGACTTCATACTCTTTCCATTTTAATTCACCACTAACACTTGAATTAGTTTGAAATTTCAGAAATTACTTGCTATTAATATAGGCAGTAAAAGCGTTCTTATAAACGGTGTCAAGCATGCAAAAATACTCTGGGATTTTTGCTTTGCAGAGAGCTCCAATCCTGTTTCAGCTGCCAACTTAAATGCTGCTTTCTACATAATATTCCTCCTGCAATAAAGCTCTAAGATGGGAGAAAGACTACGAAATAAAGAGGTGATTTGCCTTGATTTTTAGAAAAAATCTCCAAGGAAATCAATTTTATATTTTACCATGTGTACCCATAAAATTAGAAAATATTTAATAAATGATATTTTTATATAATTCTACTAGGCAAGGATGGAATAATGTCATAGTTCTACTTGTGAGAGCGGGAAATGGTGTAGACTTTTGAAAATGGCCTTACCAACAAAATGGGAATGAAATAAATCTACCTCATAATATCTTTGTTAAGTTTAATTGAGATAGTCCATCTAAAATATCTGTTTCCGGCACATGGTAAGTGTGCAATAATATTGTTAGTCATTATTTTCATTAAAATGTGTTGTTTTCCTTAGAATACATTCTAGATGATGGTTATTATTTTTATGTGAAACAGTACGTCTTTTGGAGGCATATACCATATATAAATAAGCGGTAACTAGTACAAAAATGCACATTGCTATAATCACTTGTACCTTGGCATAAAACAAACTTTCTTTAAAAAATGACTTGTCTATCAATTCTAAGTCTCCTTCTTCCCTTTCTGGTATAAAACACAAAATATTTGGGATTATTCATTTTACTTCTATTATTCAAATTTAGTAGAAAAAGATTTGACTATTTTATATTAGCTCTAAGCGTCTAAGTCTCTTATTCTCTAGTTAACCTATGACTCAAATAGTAAAAATCCTGGAAAAAGTATTCTTGGAAAAATCAGAATATTTCTCATATACAACTTATCCAATATCACTTGCTGTGCTATCACATGAAAACAAAATGCAGCAATGGATGGTATCAGGGTGACACAGTAGAGGCCTTTAAAATGGCATACATTTGTTGAGTATTTGAACTGTACCATAGGGATAGCTTAATTCTAGAATATGAGAAGGTAATTCCTACTCTCTCCATTTAGGCATCACTCAAAGAATAACTGGAGTAGAGCTTGCCCAAGATTAAGTACTTGCTTCTGACCACACAGTGACATTATAATTAACCACTGTTTTGGGACGGAATCCCCCAAATGACAAGGGGCACTTTTAGTTTGGATGGTTATTGACCATTATGTGTGGTTAAAAATAAAAGGTTTTCATCTACAATGAGATACTGTTCTTACAATGACGCTTGTGGAAAATACCATCTGAATGGCGAGTCTTGGAACCTGCCGTTGATATTATTTACAAGAGACATCATTTTGAGGATACATGGAAGTTTCCACTTACTGATATGTTCAAATATTTAGTTTCTTCTATACAATGAAAAAATTATACTAAGCCTTGGGATTTCAGAAAATGAAAGCATGATTTCTGCATGTGAGGAATTCTCACAGTGTGCAAATTTATGAGACTGAAGAATGTAAATAACTCAGTGACTGGATAAAATAAATATCGGTTGGCTAATCAGATAATGTTGAAAATTTTTAGTGAGCAGGTATGTGAAACAAGTCTCACAGGACAAACAGGAGTTTACATAGGAAAGGAAGAATAAAGCTTTGTTTGGAGATCAGAATAGAAGACGGGACAATTCCCAGTGAAAATTTCAGCCAAAAGAGAAATCAGACGTGTAGGGCCACATGGCCAGTACAGAGAACCTCAGGAAGTGCCCCCTTGCTGATTAAATCCTTCTACATACAAATACAATTTGGCTAATACGTAATAAATCAATGACACTGAAATTTTGGCCTACTAATTATTTACTATCAAACTGAATAAACTTTAGACAACATTTGTTTCCAGATACTGAAATCAATAATTATAGACTATTAATAGAACTTTCACTGTTTTTAAACACTAAAAAACACCCAAATTAACCTCATATGTTTGAAATTCTTCTCCAAAAATAAACACAAAAGCCAGCAGTGAAATTCTTAGTAATAAAAGTGAAGAATATAAAAACTGAAAACAATATAATGAAAACAATTAATCTTGACAGGACCACCTTATATGTTGGCATTATAAATAAAAGAAGACATTCCAATTGCTATGGTTATTTTGTTTTGGATAGACAATGAAATAGAAACTGCATGATTCTAGGAAAATAATTTAATGTCTGATGAGGATTTTGAATATGTTTTAATCTCTTTCTTTAATCTTATACATTTTCTATTTTGTTGCCAGCATTTTTTAGTATTCTAGAAAATACTGAGGTCTGAATAGCATCCTGGAGTTCATCAGTTGATGTGGCCTGTGAGCTCTAAAATTGGCCTCCCAGCAGTACTTTTTGTTAAACAAAGTGGTAATAAAATGTGCAAGATGAAAATGCTGGTCCTTTTGTTTTTGCAGTCTGCAATGTCCAACTAAATAAAAACCAAGCTTGGACTATGACACAGTGAATGCCTAATAATATAGTGTCCATATATAACATAGTGCCTGTATTTTATATAAATACATTTACTTTTTCTTCCTCCTCGGAATTTTTTTTTTTTTACTAAATTCAGAACTCTCAGTTTCATAACATCAACATACAAGACAAAAGTCTACATGATTTGCATTCTAGACCACATGTATTGCTAATGACAATACCTTCCCCCGCCTCCTCTCGTCTTCAAAAATTTAAAACATGGCATATTTAAGTGCAAAAGGGTGGCATGCATCTTTTTGGATGGTCACCTCTTAAAGAATTCTAGTATTTTTTTCTATGTAACATCTTTATCTTGTATTAAGTACCATAGGAACAATTTCTTTTGAAAGATAATGTCATTTAAATTGATAGTTGTATGTGTGTGTGTGTGTATATATATATAAATATGTGTGTATATATATATAATTAAAGGTTTTAAATTATAAATATAAAACTTTAAAAAATCAACTCAAAATTGATTAAAGTCTTATAAAACCCAAAACTATAAAACTACTAAAAGAAAACATGGAGAAAACAATTTATGACATTGATCTGGGCAAGGATATTTTGGATAAGACTTAAAAAACATAGGTAACGGCCAGGCACAGTGGCTCACACCTGTAATCCTAGCACTTTGGGAGGCCGAGGTGGGTGGATCACAAGGTCAGGAGATCGAGAGCATCCTGGCTAACACAGTGAAACCCCATCTCTACTAAAAATACAAAAAATTAGCCGGGTGTGGTGGCGGGCGCCTGTATTGCCAGGTATTTGGGAGGCTGAGCCAGGAGAATGGTGTGAACCTGGGAGGCAGAGCTTGCAGTGAGCTGAGATCATGCCACTGCACTCCAGCCTGGGCAACAGAGCGAGACTCTGTCTCAAAAAAAAAAAAAAAATAGGTAACAAGAACAAATATAGAAAAATAGGATTAAGTCAAACTAAAAGGTTTCTACAACCAAAGTAAACAATCAACAGAATAAACAATCAACAGCAGAATAAACAATCTAAAGAATGGGAGAAAATATTTGCAAACTATACGCCATTTGACAAGGAATTAATATCCAGAATATATAAAAAACTCAAATTACAAGATAGCAAATAATAATAATAATGTGATTTAAAATGGGCAAAATATCTGAATAGACATTTTTCAAAAGAGATACAAATGACCAACAGGTATATCAAAAACATACTCAAAAATCACAAATTATTAGGAAAATGCAAATCAAAACTACCATGAGATATTACCTCACCCCGATTAAAATGCCTACTATCAAAAAGATGAAAGCTAATATATGGTGTCTAGGATGTGGAAGAAGAGGAATTCTTACACTCTGTTGATGGGAAGGTAAACTAGTATAGCCATATATATATGTATATAGTTTGGTATTTTATATATATATATATATTCTATTATTCCAAACTATATATATATATATATATATTCTATTATTCCAAACTATATATATATATATATGTATATATTCTATTATTCCAAACTATATATATATAGTTTGGAATAATAGAAATAGGTTTCATTCCACTATATCTGATAGCCTGCCATTTTACATTAATAAGATTCTTGAACTAAATCTTACATTTAAAAAAAATAGTCATGTTTCCACAGATGGATATAAATATAATGTGCATGACACATGTGTTTCTACATCACCAAAGCCAGTGAACGTACTGGGTGAAGATCAGCCTGGGAAACATTCAAATACTTTGAATTTCACATCTTGAATCTGATATTGGGTTAGCACAATCACTAATGCTCCATTGGCAGGAGGTAACTGGGGCACAGAAGTTCTAGACTCTTCAACAACCACAGCTTTTGAAAATATTAGAAAACTTATATTTGAAATATAATAAGTTATTTACAATTATGTTTCAAAATTACATTACTCAGGATTCTCCAGTGCATCTTGATAATATAGGATTTTTACCAATCTAGTAGGTGAGTAATGAAATTTTAGTATACTTTTAATTTGTTATATACCCTTGATGATACAGGTTAAAAATATTTTATGTTTAAACATATTTTGAGTTCACAATAAATAATTACAAAATTATAATCAAATTATAGTCAATATTTAGAGGTTTAACATAAGTAAAACTTTGTTGGTTCAATTAATTAGAAAATACAATTACTGTGGTAAGCGATTAAAGCAATTATTCAATTGTATAAAATAATAAATGGTTTTATGTATCAAAATGCCAAAAATCAGACTGTCTTCAAGATTGATCTTTTATTTTTGGATAACTCAATACATTTAGTAAAATTTATGGCATGAAACTATTTTTCGGGATATAACTTTGTGGCTCTTTAGTGATAGATGAGGCTTAAAAGGTATCCCCACACTTTGTTCAGCATTTATTAATTCTTTAGAATTGGAAAGTCTCAAGAGAGTACTAGGAAATTCAGAAGTGTTTTCCATTCATCAATTCTTTTATCACACAATATCATTTTGAGTACATGTCGAGGCTTTTCAAAATGTGATTTCTGCTTAACTTGACATGGGCATTTTATATTACTGTGTGTTAGAATTCACACAATTACTGCTGTCCTTGACTTGAAGCATTTTTACTTTGCACATTGACATTCATTAAAAAAACCTCAGTCTGTTTGTCACTGCTCTTCTCTTATCTGTGATATTCACTATTATAATAAAAATATACATTTCTGAAATTAAAATATTAATATATTGTAGACATTTTTATTATGAATTCACTTTATAAAATTAAAAGTAGTCTCAATGTCTGATGCTTTACCTGAAGAGATTGGTGTACAACTTGAAGTTATTTAAACTAAGCTTTTATTTGAAACAGTATGTATATTAAACAGTATGTGTATATAAATTTTGCTAAATTTTCAAGATTTTAACATTTTGATTTTAACATTTGCTTCACAAAGTTAACCTTAGCAAAGGTATGTTTTCTGTAAGTACCTACATTATTTTAATACCTCTTTACATAGGAGATACACATTTTAAGCCAAACTCATTTAGCTAATGTAAAGGATGTATATTCATTTTATTTAATTGAAAAAATACTTTATTGAGTAAAATGCAAGTATTTTTTAAAACAAATGTTGTTTTCTGAAGAGAAAAGTAAATTATTATACTCTAAGTTCTGGGACATGTATCCCAGAACTTAAAGTATAATAAAAAGTAAATTATTAAACATTAAATAATTTTAACAACAGGTAACTATCTCTATTATTAGTGGACTACAGATCTATTTCTCTTTAACAAGGGTTCATCCTTGTTTTAAAAAACAGTTGCCTTATATGGCAATTTTTCATTTACATTTTTAACCCACTAAATTAGTGTACTCTAAGAAGTTAATTTGTCATTTTGATAACCTAAAATATCTCTGAAAGACAAATTGAACATATTAAATATAATTTAAAGATAACTTCAAAATTGTCTTTTTTTTTCTACCACTATCCATAAATTTTAATACCATTTTCTTCTTTATGAATACAATTTTTTTTGGCTTAAACATTTTTGGATTATCTGATTATATGAGGAGTCTATTTTGCAATTTCTTTGTTTCTTCTTTAAAATAATTTTGGTGTATTATAAAACCTGTTTCTATACTTTTTTGTTTGTGTTTGTGTTTGTTTTTCTTTATGTTTTGAGATGGAGTCTCATGCTGTTGCCCAGGCTGTAGTGCAGTGGTGCGATCTCGGCTCACTGTAACCCCCGCCTCCCAGGTTGAAGCAATTCTCCTGCCTCAGCCTCTTGAGTAGCTGGGACTATAGGCAGGTGCCACCACACCCCGCTAATTTTTTTTTTCTTTTTTTTTGTATTTTTAGTATAGACAGGGTTTCACCGTGTTAGCCAGAAGGATGGTCTCGATCATCCGACCTTGTAATCCTCCCACTTTGGCTTCCCAAAGTGCTGGGATTACAGGCATGAGCCACCACACCCAGCCCTCTACACTTTTAAAATAATTTTTAAACTAGGGAAATCAAAAATACAGGTGTTGACAGTGACAGTAAAGACAGGAGTATCAATTAGTGTCTTGTGTATATGTAAGCACTGCAGATGGCTTTTCTTCTTGGTGCATAATTTAAGGATAACAATCACTAATTTCTAGCCTACTCATGAATAGATGTATGTGTGTATATACATATATAGGTATATATAATATAACAAACTATTATATTAAATTATAAGCTTTTATGAGTATGACAATATAGGAAACAAAACGTGTAGTTAGCGATTGCAACAAACATAAAAAATCCAATTTATTATTAATTAGAATAATAATATTTATTATTAATTCATCGTTAATCACAATTTATTTTAAAAAGATTCAAATTGAATCTTTGAAGACTCATGATAGCTTAGGAAAAAATAAATATTAAAAATCAAAGTTTAGAAAAACATGATTCTTGATTTACACTATTTTATAAAAACAACTCTGGTTTATTTTATCTCATCTATTAATCATTTGATTAATTCACGGATTTAAAAGCATTGAGAAATTTCTATTGAACATTTGTGGTGATGGACGGTGAGAAACACAACATTAGAAACAATGACTCCTGTTCTCGAGTGATTACAATTAATTTTGTGATATAAAAATTCCTATAGTTTAAGAAAATATATAATAAATAAAAATATGTATCATGACCTTTAAGTTGAATAGAAATTTCAAGAAAGGAAATAATTCACTAATTTGAAATCATCAGAAAATACGTTCTGAAGGCTGCAGAACTTGATTTTACAACCTCAACCGTTAATCTCTATTAGCATAAATTTTGTTATCAGCCTCATGTCTGTTCTCATTGTACTCTGTTCCGGCTTGAAAATCCACATTGCACCTTGTACAATTCTCATTTATTTATTTACAGGCAAACTCATATGTAAAAAGTGATCTTTTGGGCCCGGAGAACGTTTTTTAGCCCCAGTTCAAGTTGGTGAACACCATATTTAACTAAACTAGAAATTAGTAATATTCTGGAAATATGACTGTATTTCAATAAATAATTTTATCTGTGATTTCTGATCAGTCTTTGGCATCAAGGTGACCCTTTGAAATAATTAATGCTGTTTCGGAGGAAAATGTCAGTGCTAATCACCTCATTATACTTTTCTCCTAACACCCAAGAAAAACCGGAGATCTAAATAGCTCTGTCCTCTCTTGCATATTCACTCTTTTTCACATATCTGGCTCAGAAGAGTTCACAGCTAAAGAGTCAGCATTGTTTTTAATACTTGGGTTAACAATGAGAAAAGTTTCAGGACAGTTATCTTTCATATCTATGTATTCAGATAGTCTGTATAGTAGGCATGGGCTTGCTCATATATGTATGTACACACATACATATACTCATGAGTAAGTGAGAAATCAGTGACTGTTATCCTTAAATTATGTAACAAGAAGAAACGCTGTATACTTTTAACATTATTCTTTAGCTACATAAAAATATCACTATTCAGTTTTTGAAAATCTATAATACAGTTCTATAGAAAATAAAAATTTTATGTTCAAAATGTAGCAACCATATGTATATTATCATCACATTATTATATTAAACATGTTATGCTGCTATATTAATGTCCTTGAAACTATCTTGTCAACAATAATAGTTATTATAAGTGTTTCCAGGAATTTGGTAATAGTAAATCTATGAATTTAGTTCAGAATCACAAGTGATTAATTAATTTTGGCTGATTTGAAGGTTATCTGTACCACTTGATGCCATATTTTATTTAAAGTAAGTATTTAACTAGGAAATTGAATTCATCCTGATATCCTCAAGGCTTAAGGATGTTTAATAAGTATAATACATTTTGGCCAGATGCAGTGGCTCATGCCTGTAATCCCAGCACTTTGGGAGGCTGAGGAGGGCAGATCACCAGGTCAGGAGTTCAAGACCAGCCTAGTCAATATGGTGAAACCCCATCTTTACTGAAAATATAAAAATTAGCTGGACGTGGTGGCACGTGCCTGTAGTACCAGCTACTTGGGAGGCTGAGGTAGAATTGCTTGGACCCGGGAGGCGGAGGTTGCAGTGAGCCAAGATCACACTGCTGAACTCCAGCCTGGGCAACAAAGCAAGACTGTCTCACACACACAAAAAAAAGTATAATACATTTTCAATGACATATAAATGACCAGATTATTTTCCCATGTTCTGTTGAAATGGAAACAAAGGGAATTACCTGGAAAAATTTCCAATTGCACCACAAAGATAACTACAATAATAAAGACAATTTTATCTATAAGACTGTATCCCTCAAATTAATGATGTTTTACCGTTCTATTATCTGCTTCCCAGATGTACATTTTCACAGCAGTGTGGTTAAACTATGAGCATGTCTTCAAGAAGAATTCTGTGCAATTGAATGTTTGATGTGACTCAAGGACAAGTCTAACAGTGATCATTAGTGAGGTACCATGTTTAAAATATTTCAGGTTTTCTTATATGTCACTCTCTTTTTTTATTTTTTAAAATTTCTGACTTTGTATGTCACCACCTCTTTCCTATCCAAGCTGTATCAAGCTCATTTCTCATCTGTATGGGTCTTTGTACAGCATACGCCTTTTACGTGAAATAAATGCAAAAATCTCCAAGTTCATTTGTAATTATTTTCCTAAAGTAAGGAAAAAATGTTTTTACAGCAAATATGTTTAGGTTAGAGAGTTATGAATGATTTGATATTTTTCTTCTGTATATTTTTCAAAATTTCCTTAAACTTCTATAACAAACATGGTGATTTAGTAATCTAAAAAACCATTAATATTTTAAAAAACACGCTTGAAACACTCATTTGCCTGACATTTATTTGTTTTTGTCACCCCTTTTCCAAGTTTACTGCCTTCCTCATCTTGCAAACTCCTACGTATATCACTTTTCAAAAAATCTACTAACATCACATTTTTATCTAGCTGTTATTACTATCTTGTCCTAAAAGTGCAATTACCTCTGTCCTTGGAACATTGACTCCCCCATCCATGAGGATCCCAGATGTTCTATGACAGCAAAAATTTAATATAATACATTGCCTTCAATGGCTAGGATTCCACATCTTCTCCAAAGATCATTTGCTGCTTGTCCACTTCTCTCTAGATGGAAAGGAGCTCACACTTAGAGTGATCTTGGATTAGGTCTAGTCTTTCATTTACTCAGTACTTCACTATTGCACATCACTGAACCAATATTTACTTTTGGTGCAACATTTACAGCCCAGGGCTTCAACTTCCGTTAATTACTTTTTAAATTATAAAATATAAATTTAGCAATTAAAAATTGTATTCATTCAAGGTGCCCAGTGTGATGATTTGCTATACATATGTGTTGTGTACTGACTACCACAGTCAAATTAATTAACATCCATTGCCATGCATCGTTACGTTACCCTTTGTGTGTTGGGGGTGGGGGGGATGGGGGTGAGGGTACTGAAAATTTGCTTTCTTGGCAAATTTCAAGTAAACTATACAGTATTAACTATAGTCACCATGTTGTACATTAGATCCCTAGAACTTACTCATCTTAAAACTGAAAATTTGAAACCTTTGGCCAACATCTTTCCATTTCCCCCAGTGTTAGTCCCTGGCAACCACTGTTCTACTTTTGCTCGTATACTTTTGACATTTTTAGATTCCATATGTAAGTGAGATCAGATAATATTTGCCTTTCTGTGTTCAGTTTATTTTACTTAGCATAAGTTCTTCATATTTGTCCATGTTGTTGTCACAAATGTCTGGATTTTCTTCTCTTCTATGGCTGAATAATATTCCACAGAGTATATTATATATATAATATGTATAGTGTATATATAATATATATACACAGTGTGTGTGTATGTATATATATATATATATAAAACATTTTAAAATCCGTTTATCCATTGATGGACAGTTGGATTGATTCCATATTGTGGCTATTGTGAATAATTCAGCTAAATTTTTAGGTGATCCTTGTGGAACATCACAACCCTGTGTTCCTCAGCCAATATGTTGGCTACACAACGAATCCTCCTGTCTAGAGCCTTCACTAGCTACACACCTGGTGAAATGTCACCAACTGGTGGCATAGGCAGCCTAAAGGGCATTGAATTTTAGACCTTCTTAGTTTTCTAGAATATTCTGAATAATCAAGTAAATTAGTAGTACTTGCAATTTTTAAAAAGTATCTACATAAAATTGAATTGTTTTATAAGGCCCATAAAAATGAAATATATAAACACATTGGATGTTGTGCTCTACTTTATGTTGTACTGCAAGAAACAGGTTACCATATTTAAAAACTTGGGTCAAGACACCTACTATATCAATGATTGACCACAAAATAAAATTTTATGCCATTTTTTCTTATACTATCATAAAATTTTATGTCTTTTTCTTTATTAAAAACTACAAACACCTCACTTATAAGAAAAAAGTTAGCTGTATAAAGTTTCTAACTATCCTATGTGACGAATATCAGATATTTATTCTAAATATGTAAACTGTATGCATTTTGGTGATAAAATAAATGTTCATTACTTGGAAATACATTATTGTGATAATAAACAGTGAATGCTGGCAGAGCACGGTGGCTTACACCTGTAATCCCAGCACTTTGGAAGGTCAAGATGGGCAGATCACTTGAGGTCAGGAGTTCGAGACCAGCCTGGCCAACATGGCAAAACCTTATGCTATGAAAAATACAAAAAAAAAAAAAAAAATAGCCAGCCTGGTGGTATACACCTGTAGTCCCGGCTACTCGGGAGGCAGAGGTTGCAGTGATCCAAGGTAATGCCACTACACTCCAGCCTAGGCAACAGAGCAAGATTCCATCTCAAAAAAAAAAAAAAAAAAGAGCAAATGTTTATCTTAAAAATTTTGTTTCATTTTTACCTTTCAAAATAAATAGCTGGCAAATCTTCAATATTGGTAACTTCTAATCTTTCTCTTTCAATTTTACTGATTCATGTAGTGTAAACCTGTCAAGTACTGATTTAACCTACATATGTGTCGATGAAACATACCAGTATAATCCATCCCATATACTTTTCACAAAGGAGAGAAGAGGTATACCTAATCAAAATCATGAATAAAACTCAAATAATTCATGTTTTATTTGATTATATATTCAAAGGTATGGGAATATATTGTCTTTAATAAACCATAGACACTGATAATTGTCTATTGGTTGGCTACCAAACAGAAGGCTTAAAAATCATAAGGATGGAATTTTTTCTTCCAAGAAGAGGCAGTAGTTGCATTTTTCCTATTTCTCTTACAAAGTGCAACTGAAACAAGTATCAACAAATCCACATTTTCATTTTTTTTTTTACTTTATCAACGTTAATATTCAAGTTTTGATAACATACTGCAGTTTTGTAAAACATTACTATGTGGGAAGTTGGGTAAAGGGTACACAGGATCTCATCGTTATTATTTCTTATGTAATTACAAATGCAAATTAAAATAAGAGGCATAATTCTCTCTGTCGATAATAAGGAAAGATAAAAAGTACTCTTTTTTTCTCAAGGCACTTACTTTAGAAAATGTGTAATTGTAAGTACTTTCTCCTCTCTTTGAAATGTATATAAATCCTTTTGACTTCTAGATGGCCTTTTTGTCACCCTTATGATCTAGGATCGGCTTTCTCAAGAACTTGGGAGACTTCTCTCTGAAATACAAACGTCAAGAGAGACATCATCCCTATCTCCTAGTTTCTATGGGAAGGCAGGAGCCTAACCTCCAAATTAGCAAGGCGAGATCCTTGCTTCAATTTGCGTAACTACCTCCTATCATCATGAGATAAAGAAGTTTGTTTTCCCTCTAGATAAAGCCAATTAGCTAACATAGATGGTGGTCACCCCAACTACCAAGTGAATTTAGGATGAATTACACAAATAGTGCCAAGTCCGTCCTCTTTCTTGAGGACTAGTTATTGCTTATTTCAAAATACATACGTAATGAGTTGTATCTGCTTGGCTATAAGAAAAGATCAGATTTCTCTCTCTCTGTCTTTGCATCTCTTAGCTGACTGCTTATAATGCATATTACATTCTAATTTAATGCTTATTAAATATTAAAATAATTTCATTTCTTTTACTTTGTGGAGAGGTTTTTATGGACTTGGGAGAAGACTCTTTTTAATTATATTTCCCTAACATTTATGACTTCATATGATTCTAGAATTACCTCCAAATAAAATGTTAATTAAAAATCATGAAGTTTTTAAAAAAGAGAAATCACATTAAGTAATTTTAAAAATTAACTATATAAACCATAAAAGAAAAAGGAAAGAATATTGATGGTGATCAACCTCAAGAAGATATGAGATTAAGTGAGTATAATATTTGGATTTAAGAAATTGGCTTCTTTATTAGGTCTTTATTTCAATGCCCTTAGCTCTTTATTATTGCTCTACGCCTGCTACCCGATACTAGTTAAGCAATTAGAATCTACGCCTGAAATATAGGAAATATGCCATCACCATATCTCCCCTTTCACAGACCAAATGACTTCCCACATCTGCTCACTGTGTGCTGAAACATGCACAGACCATTCTTTGGAGCAATGTGTCCCTGAGAAACCACATCATAAGAGCTTTATAGCCATCTCTTTAAACATACTAGGCATGGAAACTATGCAAGGAGTAAAGAATGCAACTAGTAACAAAAATAACATGCTTACTGCTTTCCATAAAGAAAAGTGGAGGTTTTTAAAAAAGTAAGGTGACTAAAAGTGATCCTGGCAAAAAGAAAGTCTCTCTCTTCTTTTCTTTTTCCTGAAAGACATCCTTCTTCCTTTCTCCCTATACATTACCCATACTTTAATAACCATCTTTCAAAGACTACTAATTCAAACACTGAAGGGAGTTCAATCTCTTCTGTATATATATTTTAAATAATCAATACAAGTCAATTAATCATTAGGTAATATTGTGTGATTTACATTTAATGACTATGTTTTAAAAGCATGAAAAATAAAGTGCATGCATATAAACCCACCTGAGAGGAACATTGATATTACACAACCTTCATGTAAATAGCTATATCTTGTTTGGAAAGAGTTAAAGTTGATGTTGTATTAAAATTCAATATTTTTATAATTTATTAGGACATTATATACTAAATCAATTATGCTTAACTAAACGAACTAAAAATTACATGAAGATAATTTAGCCAAGCTTACACTAAAGGCAAATTATGTCAAACCCAAAAAACAGAAGTGGTACAATTTAAAAACAATTATTAATTACTGAAGAGTCCTTGTGATATTTTCTATGCAAAAGAAAAAATAAATAAAAACCCAAGTGTGTACATATTTAGACACAACACTTAAGACTGTTCATGCATTGTTTGAAGAATAACTCTGTGGGCTAAAGAAAAGTAAAAAAAATAGTTTCAGTGGAAACACTGGTGGGTTTTGTTTGATTAAATTAGAGATTTGCATAAACATGAGTGATCGCTAAAAGGGGCAAAAACAAAAAAAAGGTCGTGCACAGCTGTAAGTACAATTTCAAGAAATGAATTTTTTCTTCATTTCTGCTGAGAAGTATATTTTGAAATATATTGAAACAAATGTAAACATTGTGTAAATTTTCCATTCCTTTTTACTCTTCCCATCAAAATAAATTACATACACAATCAGAATTTGAGATTATAACAAAAACAATTTAAAATTGTTTATAACATTTGGTAAAGAGATGAGTGTGAGAAATCACACAGTGAACCAAAGCACAATAAACATATGATCTGAATGAAATGTGTACAAAAGTGAACATTTGAACCCCACAGCCTTATGAGGCAACATGGCCCTTATTTTTTCTTTAAAATTAGAATCCTTGTTAATAGTACAGTGACTTCAAATTGATTCCTTGATTAAATTCTGGAAGTAATTTAAAAAATATCTCGTTAGCTGCTCTCAAACTGTATTGCATTAGTGACTATGATATGAATAATAAAATGAAGTGTTTCCTTTTCATTGATATTATTTATATTCTATAACTCCAGCCACTTTGTCATGAATGAGCAATATGTTCTAAAATATAATCAAATATTTATACCAATAACAACAATATCAAATATGCCTCTAGTGTGTAAGCTATAGAAGTTAAAATGCTAATTAAAAAGTATAAATTTGCCAAATTTTCAAATATTTAATAACAAATGTGGTGATTCCAAAATAAAATTGATAAGATAAATATATACAGATATACTCATATGTTTATATACCCTAGTTTATACCTATGAATTTTTGCAAATACATACATACTTGCTATATTTATGCAAGTATGTGTGTATTTAATGCTATAATATAAAAATGAAAATAAAATGTAAAGTTGATGTGGTAGATTGAGATTCTAATTATTTGACCTCCAAAATTTGCAGATGATCCTTTTTGTTAGACAGGGGCACCTCTTTTCTCTGAAAATTCTTTTAGTTATTTCTAGAATTGCCACTCAATGTTTAAGACCTCCCTCTCTAGTTAAATCAACTTTTAGACAAACTTATAAGAACAGCTATATTTTACTGATAGCAAAAATAACACTCAAGATGAGCAGTAAAAATATACAATTATCTAAAACATAATGGTTCCTGAGTCAGCAGTATATGTATTTAGTGAGTCATAGAATATACATACATGAAAATAAACCTAGTGATCATAATGAAATGTTTTATAAATCTCTTTGGTAACCATATGTGTTTGGCAGAATAATGACTCCTCTAAGGATGTCTGTGTTCTAATACTGCAAATCCATGTATGTGTTACCTTACATGGGAACAAGATTCCGCAGATATGATTAAGTTGAGGAGCTTGAATTGAGATTATCTGGGATGATTTAGGTGGCCCCAATGAAATTACCAAGCTCATTAAAAGTGGAAGAGGAGGCAGAAGTGTAGATCAGTGCAATGCCATGTGAGAGGACTCAAATCAAAACTGCGATGAGATACCATCTCACACCAGTTAGAATGGCAATCATTAAAAAGTCAGGAAACAACAGATGATGGAGAGGATGTGAAGAAATAAGCACAATTTTACACTGTCGGTGGGGGAGTATAAATTAGTTCAGCCATTGTGGAAGACAGTGTGGTGATTCCTCAAGGATCTAGAACTTGAAATATCATTTGACCCAGCAATCTCATTACTGGGTATATACCCAAAGGATTATAAATCATTCTACTATAAAGACACATGCACACATATGTTTATTGCAGCACTGTTCACAATAGTAAAGTCTTGGGACCAACCCAAATGTCCATCAATGGTAGACTGGATAAAGAAAATGTGGCACATATACGCCATGGAATACTATGCAGCCATAAAAAAGGATGAGTTCATGACCTTTGCAGGGACATGGACGAAACTGGAAACCATCATTCTCAACAAAGTAACACAAGAAGAGAAAACCAAACGCCATGTGTTCTCACTCATAAGTGGGAGTTGAACAATGAGAACACATGGACACAGGGAGGGGAATATCACACACTGGGGCCTGTCGGGGGGTAGAGGACTGGGGGAGGAATAGCATTAGGAGAAATACCTAATGTAAATGACGAGTTGATGGGTGCAGCAAACCAACATGGCACATGTATACGTATGTAACAAACCTGCACATTCTGCACATGTACCCCAGAACTTAAAGTACAATAATAAAAAAAATAAAATATAGAGTTGAAAAAAAAATAAAAAAGAAGATAGAGGAAGGGAGCCATGAGCCACAGAATAGAAGTGTCTTGTTGAAGCCAGAAAAGACTCCGAAAAATTTTCTCCTAGACCCTCTAGAAAGGAATGCAGCTCTGCCAACACCTCGACATCTTGACTTTAGTCCAGTGAGACTGCCAGACTTACATGCAGAACTAGAAGGCAATAAACTGTGATGTCTGCACTACTAAATATGTGATAATTTGTCACAGCAACAATAAAACTTAATGTACCATCAGCCCTGTATCACTGGGCAAATAATTCATTATGAAATGCTTCACTTTAGCCTGTCAACTTTATCTTCAGTGTATATAACAAGAGCTGTAAAACGTTGGTAGTCAACAGGTTACACATGCAAGACGGAAAATTAGATATTGAAGCTGTTGACTTTTGTCTTTTTAGAAACTTCAAAAGTGTTTATTAAGGACCTCAAAATATAAATATTTTCACAAGTCACCCAGTTTTCTTTAATTATATTTGAATATCAATGAGCCATCTTCAGAAAACAGCATTCCTTAAGGCTGAGTTCTATTGGCGTCCCTGCTTAACAGCAACTTCAATAACTTCCAATCCAGTCATTCTTGATTGTACCTTTTCCAGTTTTCAAATATGACAGAAATAATTCTTAGTAAATGACATATGCAATGCCATAAAATGAGACAATACACCAAATCCTAAATTCAAAATTTGTTTAATATCATTCTGGTTCATTCAGGTCACCACTTAACTCTACATTATGTGAAAGGAGAAAAAGTGTTAGTTCTCATTTAAGATTCTTTTGCTTATAGTTCTTTTACAGAAAATACTCATGTGTCAATTTAATCTCTGGAATATTAGTGTGTTTATAAGTAAACAACAAAAAAATCAATATAACAGAGTCTTATGTGACAAAGAAATTTTTCTCTACTTTGTTAAAATTCAGAAGTAGAAAATCCAAAGATTGTGTGACTATGTCCCATAATTCTTCATAAATACAGACTTTTTCTGGATTATCCTGCTAATCCTGAAGTATGATTTTAATTACCGTTTCTAAATATTAGAATGAGATCCACTATCACATTTACATATCAGGCAACAAGATGAAATAAGCACCAAATAATAAAACAAAATTGAACATCGACTACATTTTATAGTTTTCCAAAAGTTCACAAATGACATTTTTACTTACATTTCATTATCCAGAAACAAGTCATATGCTCATAACTAGCTACAAGAGTTTTTGGAAATGCCATCTCTATCCTGAATAAACGTGGAGAGCGGATAGCTTTTTCTACAATGGGAAAAGGTATGAACAGATACTGAAAAAGGCTAGTACTGTTTGCCAAACCATGCTTAGAGATAGGTAGACAACTACAACCCAGAACAAAGAAAGAGAGAAAGAGAGAGAGAGAAGGTGGGAGGGAGGGAGGAAAGGAAGGAAGGAAGAGAGGGATGGAGGGAGAAACAGGAAGAAGATATACAGATAATCACATTTAATCTTCATAGATCTTTTATATGATAGAAAATACTACATTCCCCATTTTGTCAACAAGAAAACCCAAGCACAGGGAGGTTGAAATGTATGTGAAAGATTACATAGCTAGGAGGTGATGGAGCAGAGTATGAACCCAGTTTTTTTTTAAATCAATACTTTTCTACCCTTAAACAATAAGTGATACTATAATATTCTGTAATAACACAAACAATCTTACTTTACTTCAG
The DNA here is from genome assembly GCF_028885625.2 of Pongo pygmaeus. Classification (NCBI taxonomy): domain Eukaryota; kingdom Metazoa; phylum Chordata; class Mammalia; order Primates; family Hominidae; genus Pongo; species Pongo pygmaeus. The sequence goes on along the minus strand of NC_072387.2, from coordinate 95,245,930 downwards.
ATTTTTTTTTCTTTTTTTCTCTTTTTTTTAGGCAGGCCTCACTGTGTCATCCAGGCTGGAGTACAGCAATGTGATCTTGGCTCACAGCAGCGTCAAATTTATAGCATCCTCAACCTTCCAGAAGCCTCAACCTCCTGGGCTCAAGTGCTCCTCCCACCTCAGCTTCCTGAGTAGCTGGGATTACAGGCATGTACTCCCACACCCAGCTAATTTTTGTATGTTTGGTAAAGATAGGCTTTCTTCATGTTTTCCAGGCTGGTCTTGAACTCCTGGGCTCAAGCAACACCCCTGCCTCAGCCTCCCAAAGTGCTGAGATTACAAGCATGAGAAACCACGCCCAGCTAGATTATTATTTTTTAATAGCTATATATTCATTTTAACTTCTATTTATATTCTGTTTTATAATTCTTTATGATTTTCAGACATCTAAGCTTTATTTAGGGGTTACAATGCTCTTTCTGATATGGATAGGAGGCAGGGAAATACTGGGTAGAAGAGGATGGGTCCCCAGCAAAGGCCCCACCCACCTCAATCCTGGAAACCTGCCATCTTAAATGGGAACAGCCATTCCTATTTTCACGTCCTAATGTTACCTTTTCCAAGACTACTCTGACCCGCCATGCCTCTATCCTGTGCCCATATAAACCCCAAGCTCCATGAGCAGAGGTACAGAGGAGCAGAGGAGTGGCAGAGTCGCAGACTGAAGTGGCAGAGAAGGAAAGAAGAGAAACAGCATCTGAATGTTGAGAGGAGTTTGGCTGGAGACAGTCAGAGAGGAGATCAGCCACAGGACCGCCGAACTCCTGGAGAAGATCATCTTTGCACTCTATCCCCTTTCCAGCTCCCCATCCATCTTGCTGAGAACCACCTCCATCACTCAGTAAAATCTCCTCAGTCAACATCATTCAAGTCCAAGTGAACTGATTCTTCCTGGATGCCAGACAAGGACTCGGGTACCAAGAGGGCAGGGTGTAAAAGGCTGTCACTCTAATTCTCCACCAAGCTGATTTAACACTAAACTGTCTGCGGATGGCAGAGCTAAAAAAGCATTAATTTTAACACACCTCTAGATGCTACCATGGGGCTGGAGCCCAAGAGTGCTCACCCTAGCTACTGCACCTGCTCACCTGTGTGCTCCCTATCCCATAAGGGGTTTGAGCACACAGAAGCCAAGCAAAGGAGCTGCACTCCTGTCCCAAGTCCCACGAAGGGGTGAGGGAACTCCCCCATTTCACTTTGATACAGAATCTTGTTTAAAATAACATAAATTACAAGTTAATTGGTCGAAAAATTAAAAATTATATTATTTGCTTTGAAATAAATGTACCCTTAAACTGTATGTATACCACTGGTAATTTTTGAATAAGCATTATACACAAATATAACTGACAAACTCAGCATATTAAATATCATACATCGTTTTCTAAATTGCTATCATTTTTAAGTATTTTTATTTTCATGCATGCATACTAATAACAGATGCATACAGCCTATATTATGTTTCCATTCATAATCATTATAAATTCTGAAAAAGTAAAACATTAAGCACACAAAACAATATTATCTGATAAAAAAGTAACTAAGGACTCAACATTCAGCAAAGTTACAGTACTGTTTTATTATTTCTTCTAAGATGTTTACAAAAGCAAATGTTTTCAAAACAAATACTATTTTAAATAAATACCCTAAATATGTCTTACTACCTCATTACTTTATATGGTCTATTACCATGAAGATAATATCAGTGATATGATGTATCAGTAGGTAAAGAGAATGCTTTAGAGTATGAGCTTGATGAAATTAAGACTATAAATGTATAAATTATTTAATGTTTTTGAGTTAATGGATGATTGTTTCAAGTATTCTAAGGTGGTATCTACAAACATATAGCAAATTATGTGTTTTGTAAATAATCAAATATGTAATCCCAAGAACTAGTAAAGTACAAAAATATACAAATATAACTTAAAGTAATTAACAAAGCAAATAATTCAAGTTATATGAAAAATGCAAAAAGTGTAAGTGAAAGGCTTATTAGAATTTCTAACTCAAATGCTCACTGAGTTGTGTCCGGGAATGATTATTATTACTAAAAATGATAATATATTTACCTGATCAGAAACCAGAATACTAATAATTTTTAGTATTGATAACATGAATTCAGTACATACCCCATTTAATCTATTTTGTGGTAAAAACAAGCAGAAATACTGTCTTTCCCCCAGCAAACATGTAATTTATATATACATATACATATAAAAATATTTTACATAATTAATAATTTAACATATGTGTATGAATAATGAAAATATCAAGAAGCTGTGTAACGTTTAGTAGTATTATCTTTCTGTTTAAATACACAGAATCTTGTTTAAACTATGTTAAGTGACAAGAATATTCCATGATTAATATGTGATTTTTAATGTTACAGTGATCTGCATTTTCTGTATTCGTATGTAGAATTACTCCCCTTAATAACAATTCTAATTTTTCAAATATCCTTAAATAAGATTTTGGATAGAAGGAAGGAGTAGGGTGGGGTAAACATGGGGATGGGTTGTAGTTCAAAAGTCATCTCCAAATTTCTGGTATGCTCCTACCTGCCCACCTGCTTTGAAGGTGATCTGATTAACAGATCACCTTCAAACTTATTTCTCTTAATTGTAATAAGTAATAAGTTTAACTTATTACTTAAACTTATTTCTCTTAATTGTATTTTCACTTTACAGGATACCAATGTATATGTCAAGTTTATTTACCAAGTAAAACTTATAATCCACATGGAACTAATTACTAACTAATTTGTAGTTATACCCAACAGAAAGACAAATTACTTGGGCTGAACATAACATGTTTTCAAATATTTATTGAACCACTAATTTATTGAACAATCTCATAATTTTCTCCATCTCCTAGGGCCTACAGAAGATCACCTAAATGGTTTGTACATTTCAATTGTAGTTAATAGGGACTCCAACTCAAAACTAAGCTAATATATAACACCATTCTATAACCTAGTAATATTAATGTTTCCATTAGCTATGTTCTATGTGTCAGCTACTCCGTTAGGTACATTTTATATATACCAGTTAATGCTTATGACAACACTGCTCAAGACTACATGGCTGGTAAACAAAAGAAATTCTTTAAAATCTCATAATATGTGTACTTTCTAATATTTAAAGCATAGTTTGTGATAATTCCAACAAACAAAAAGTTGTCTTTGCAAAGTATATGTAATCCAACTAAATGCCTAATTCAAATAATAAAGCTGCATTTTAGTAAGTAAAACTTCAAAAAAATAGTCATCTTGACTATGATTATGATGAATAGGCAAAATAATTTATAATATTTTTCCTTTTAAATAAGATTTAATGCAGATGTGCAAGCTATAGATTCACAAAATAACAAAGACAGACTGTGTCACCCTGAAGTGAAAGAAGAATCTATGCTACTAGAGGCTTTTAGAAAATGATAGTCTGCATCTGTGGGCAGTTTAACTTTCTGCCAAGGTTTTCATCTTCTTTTGTTTACTAAGGGTACATTTTAAAGTTAAACATCTTGAGAATTGGCGCCAGAGTTTGTGACATACAGCAGCACTTTGACGTTCCTTTGGTTTCGCGAAGAAACTGGTTATCTGCAATTTGGTAAACACAATGACATGAAATCACATTTTACTGGTTTATTTAATAATCTTGCAGACAATTTTAAAAAGGCAGATTCTAAGTAAGAAACTTGCATTTCAAGGTTTTCAGAAGTAGATAACTGTAAGCTGACATTACGATATTGAAGAACACTCTCTATCCTGTCTTCCACTTATATATTTCCCTTTTCCCATTTGATAATTTCAAATTAAGTTGTCAATGATAATGTCACGAAGCCAGTTTACTATCATCCTCAAAAATTAAAAAAAAAAAATCTGATCTATTTTTTATTTTTGCAGGGGGATCATTTGTTCCTTTTTTTATGGACCAAATGTTCATTGAGTACTTACTATGTTTTAACCATTTTTAAAAATCTTCCCTGTTAAGAAGATTATATAGAGGCTATTGAATTGAGTCAGATATGTAAATTCTGACTTTTATTATTATGAGTTATTAAAGGTGTGACTTTCCGAACAGATTACAAGCTGGGACTGGGTGAGACAGCCCATGGAGAATGTGTAGACAGTGGTTCTCATCTTGAGTTATATGCCAGAATCATTTTCTGTGCTTTAGGGCCTACACTTTTTGAAGCCCCATCTATAAGCTATTGAATAAAAAGCTTTCTGAACAGAGACCAATCTAGACACTAAAAAAATTCTATAGAAGCTAATATTTACACAAAAGGTTGAGAAGCACTGTGGAGAGAAAGACAAAAAGAGAGTGGATACTAGGAATCCAAAACATCAGTATGTGAGTGGGTGATGGGAGGAACAGCTAGTGAATAACATGGGGAAGAAAGTGGAAGAAACGGAAAAGAATCCTGTAAAAACAAGGAGGCCAACCGTTTCAAGAATAAAAAGGTGTCAGACGTACATCTTATAGATAATTCAAGCACTGTAAGAATTAAATATAGGCTAAGAGATGTGTAATTTCTGAAATAACTGATAAAATTTTTCAGTGATTTCATTGGGAGAAATTCTGGACTGAGGAACAAAAAAAGAATGGGGAAACTGTAGGAAATTCACGAAGATAGATTTTATCTTGATATGGATAGTTTTACAGATATGAAAAGGGGAATCTCATGTAAGTACACAACTGATAGTCTCGATTTTTCTATGAGGTTTCAGACAAGGGCAGCATGCCGAATTGGACTAAACATAATCTGATAACTTGATTTACCTAATTATTATTATTATTTTGTTTTTCAGGAAGGGAGAGTTTAACAGGCAAGAAAGGAGGAAGGAAGAAGAAAACAGCTCCCCCATACAGAGACAGAGACGGGGGAGTGGGGATTCAAACAAAGGGAAGGCTGGAGACCTGGTGTCTGATTTGCATAGGGCTAAGGGAATTGGTTTGACCAGTCATGTCACTCTCATAGCCCACGGAAAAACCCTGGCCCTCCCATCTTAGCCTTTTAATATGTAAATGCAGGGTGCCATGATGTTCTACACACCTGAGGATATGTAGGGGCAGTCATGTTGACAGGCACATGTGGGGGCAAGGGTAAGAAGAAGAGGGCAGGAATTGCCATGTTTGGGTGGACCCAGTTTCTAATGGCCGGCATTTGCATACCAAAGCTTGCTGCCTGGCTCTAAGAGCGGGGGCTTTCCTGGTAGACAAACGTTTCTGGAGCTGCTTTATTGCAGCATTATTCACAATAGCAAAGACTTGGAACCAACCCAAATGTCCAACAATGATAGACTGGATTAAGAAAATGTGGCACATATACACCATGGAATACCATGCAGCCATAAAAAATGATGAGTTCATGTCCTTTGTAGGGACATGGATGAAATTGGAAATCATCATTCTCAGTAAACTATCGCAAGAACAAAAAACCAAACACCGCATATTCTCACTCATAGGTGGGAACTGAACAATGAGAACACATGGACACAGGAAGGGGAACATCACACTTCGGGGACTGTTGTGGGGTGGGGGGAGGGGGGAGGGATAGCATTGGGAGATATACCTAATGCTAGATGACGAGTTGGTGGGTGCAGCGCACCAGCATGGCACATGTATACATATGTAACTTACCTGCATGTTGTGCACATGTACCATAGAGCCTAAAGTATAATAATAATAATAATAATAATAATAATAATAATAATAATAATAATAATTAAAAAAAGAAAAAAAAAAAGAAACAAAAACTTCCCAAGGACCCCTTTTCCTCTCTATCTGCCTAAAGTAATTTGTTAATAACTCCTATAACATACTCCCTGTGGAGATGTCACCCTAACTGCTGTTGGGGGTTTTGGGTGATGACTCCTTCTGGCTATCTCTTACTGAATGGGGGCGTTGAATGGGGAACAGCAGCTAGGGCTCCTCCTAGGGTCCATCTAAGTGTCCTCGGAAGAATGCCGTGTCCATGGGTGGTAGCAACAATGACAGTGACACTAGCAAATTGTCGATATTTATGAAGATCTATTATATGCCAGATGTTGATTTAGGATATTATATGAATGATATGATTCCATTATTATGTAGTCTAGTAGATCATAAAAGATATAAATTTGTCCAAGAGAACATAAATAATAGCCGATAGTAAACTACCAACACCCTATCTCAAGCTCCATTATTACCCTTGTAGACAATTACATTAGTTTTCTCACTGTTTTCCGTATTGCTGTTTCTTCAAGGCAGCTGACACAATCTATTAAAGCCTAAATCAGACCATATATTAACTCCTCTACTTCACATATATTATGAGTTTCAATTATCAGGGGTGTCCAATCTTTTGGCTTCCCTGGGCTACATTTTATGGGGCCACTCATAAAATTCACTAACACTAACTGATGAGCTAAAAAAGAAAAAAATTGCAAAAAGTTTTTTTGCATAATGTTTTACAAAAGTTTACGAATTTGTGTTGGGCCGCATTCAAAGCTGTCCAGGGCCTCATGTAGTCCGCAGGCCACAGGTTGGACGAGCTTGAATTACATAAAGAATTAAACAAAATTCTCACCCACAAAGCTGTATGTGATCCATCTCCTATCTTGCCATTTTTATTATCTGGCCCTTCCAAAAATGTTTGTCAACTTCTATATTATTACTAATTATTATTATTATTATCATTTTTGAGACAGAGTCTCACTCTGTCACCTGGTTGGAGTACAGTGGCATGATCTCCACTCACTGCAACTTCTGCTTCCTGGGTTCAAGCAATTCTCTTGCCTCAGCCTCCCGAGTAGCTGGGATTACAGGCATGCACCACCATGTCCGACTTTTATATTTTTAGTAGAGATGGGGTTTCACCATATTGGCCAGGCTGGTCTTGAACTCCTGGCCTCAAGTGATCTGCCCACCTCAGCCTCCCAAACTGCTGAGATTACAGGTGTGAGGTACCACATCTGGCCAACTTATCTGTTAGATCAAGTATTTGGTGAATAATATTTAACTTTTTCTTCACTGTGGAAAAATATTAATTAGGAAATAAATACATCATAAGCTATGGTTTAAATTCTAACATCAATTTTAATATAGGCAGTACAGTAAACAAAATAATGTCAATGTCACATCTTATTTTGTAGTTAAAGTTGGATAGAAAAATGCCTAAAAGAATAAGCTTCTGATTCTTAATTCAACAAATTATCAACAACTACAAGGGGAGTGTAGCAGGTTAAAATAAACCCTGGCAATTTGAGGTCTCCTATAGATTATCTCTTCCAGCTAATATTGTTAGGTATTGAAATATCAAGGTGACACAGAAACAATTTAGATAAAGTTGCTGGTACAGGATCTATGTACTCATCCATCTCCCAGGTAAACAATTCAACGGAAAAGATTAATGGTACTCAGAATATTAGTCTTACTTATCTCTTTAGTTTTAAGACTAGTAAAGCTGGCAATTTTACAGGACCGTGGCATCAAGCCAATGAGCATGCAAATTTAAATTTCTCATTTAATTCTACATTGTATCATAAAAACCCAGGTGAGGTTTTGTTTTAGGACATTTTATCTACTAAGAGTGTTCCTATTTCAAAAGATATAGGTTTTTTCTTGATTTGTTACAGAAACATTGAGAAACAGAATCAGGTGCTTTATTTAGTTATATAGAAACATAAAATCTGCAAACTGATAATACACAGAGTCAACCAAATACAAAAGTCAACATTTAAATGCCAGGTTCTTTATTAAAATAAATATATATATATATATATAGTCAATTCGCATAAGACAGAAATTTTTTGTTACTTCATTGTGCTGTGTTTTGCTGTATCAAATGCATCCTTATATAGACTACTAATTCTTGTTTTAGAATAGTTGTCATTTTTCGCTGAACCAATGCCCTCAGTTACACATTGCAACAAACTGCCTACACCTTAATTTGTGGTCTGGTCTTTCTCAAGTTGCCATTCTCTCATATTGTTTTTCTGACATGCGAAGTCTTCTCAATCTAATTAACTATCTATAATTTAAGGGCCCATGCAGAAAACACAATGGCAGTGCTAACCAATGTCTGTCACTTGTCTACTCCTTAACCTCAGGATTCCATGAGTAATAAGCCTTCACCAGAGAATTACATTTCCAATGACTCTTCAGATAAAAACTATATAATTTGATTGACAGTGGAAAATGCCTATTTAGTAATAGTTCTAAAGCTGAAAAACTACAGAGGACTTCATTTTGAGTATCTAACTTTGTAAAAAAAGCAGAACTTATTTAGCAATAAATTCAATGCATATCTGTTTGTTTCTTGAAATTAATCTTTTTTACTTAGTTTATACTTTTTTGAGAGTTTTAGATTTTAAAGCCTTTACCTATATTAAATAAAAACTTCTTCTTAAAAGTGGTACTCACAAAAACACTATGAAAGAGTGAAGCAGTGTTTCAATTTCTTGGCTTAATGTTTTTGCCACTTCTGCGTAAGGAACTCCATCTTAAATATTCTGCAGTAAGCTGCGCATATCTCTATCCCTGTCCTTATCACTCTTAATGTTTACTTTTGATTTATGTAACTATTTCATCCATCTATCACCGTGGCTGGAAAACAGCAGTCATCTAATAAATAATGATAGAATTAGGAAATGAATATCTATGTGGAAAGTTTAACAAACAGTGGGCATTTTATTCTGGTTGGAAGGTAGGGGTAAAAAATAACATGTGGGCTGGGCGCAGTGGCTCACGCCTGTAATCCCAGCACTTTGGGAGGCTGAGGCAGGCGGATCACAAGGTCAAGAGATCAAGACCATCCTGGCCAACATGGTGAAACCCCGTCTCTACTAAAAGTACAAAAAATTAGCTGGGCATGGTGGCACGTGCCTGTAGTCCCAGCTACTCGGGAGGCTGAGGCAGGAGAATCATTTGAAACCGGAAGGTGGAGGTTGCAGTGAGCCAAGATCACGCCACTGCACTCCAGCCTGGGCAACAAGAGCTAAACTCCATCTCAAAAACAAGCAAACAAACAAACAAACAAAAACATGTGATTTAATAATTGATTTCAAATATGAAAAATAAACTGCAAACTTATAGAATTTGAGATAGCAGCCAGTTAATAAGTTCAGCCTAAGCAAAACAGTAAATTATTATTATTATTATTTTTAGCTTTCTACCATTTAGTACTTCTATAAAAGTTACTTTATAGTGGCTAAATTGGACTGGTTCTTGACTTTTCTGCTTTCCCTTATAATTTCCTAGTGAGGCCTGTCAATCTAAAGTAATATCCAGGATTCTGGAATTATTTTATGTGCTTTCTCTTGTACTTAAAATTTTAGTCACTCTAGTTGACTAAGCTTAAATTTCAATTTCAGCTCTAACCTTTATTGGTCGAATGGCTTTGCTCCAATTATCTCTCCTAAGCTTCATCTACCCAATGGTGATAACAGTGTTACTTATTTTATAGGATTACTCCTCAGAGTAATCCTGTAAACTTAAGCAAATGAAGTATTCATATCTTAACATCTGAGCTTTAAAAGTGTTCAAATAATTATGCTTACCAATATGTTATATACAAATAGCTATACTTATATAAATTTAGCATATATATTAAATACTATTAACCTGAGTCCTCTTAATTTGGGGAGTTTCTACATATTTTTCACAAGCAGGACAGGGCTGTTATAAATTTCTCATTCCAGGTGTTGTGACAAAGTTGTTACCAATCCAGAGGTATTTACAATTTAAAACCAATAAAAACTGCACTCCAAAATGCAATTTAAAGAAATTAAATTAAGACACGTGGAGATTTGGGGAAGACTTATTGAGGAAGAAAGGCTGCCTTTCAAATTCCCCTGAAATAACACACATACAGATGCGTATTAAAGACCTACTAATAAGGACTTTAATCCCATTATACATAGAATAAACCATGGCTTTAAACTTAGCAACTAAAATGTTAGAGAAATATATGATTTAAAGGCAAAAATGTGGAACAACCGAGCAAACTAATACATAATATATATACTGCATAATGGAGCAGCATTCTTTATCATTTTAGATTGGGGCCTCTTAGCTTCTGCTTGTTCCCCTCACCCCAGAATAAGGGAAAGCGTGTGTGTGTGTGTGTGTGTTTGTGTGTGTGTGTGTGTGTAACAGAGAGAGAGTGCCTGTGTGTACACTGTGAAGAGGGTTAGAAATGTTCTATTGAGGGTGTGAGGCTGAGATCTGTAAATGTAGGGATGCCATTACTGTGAAAAACTCTGTAAGGACGAGGTTGCAGATGGTGAGTAATAAGAAAGAGAGAGAACTAGGAGGTGCTAACAATGTTTTGAGAAGCTATTTTTAGTAATAGGTCCACATATTCCACAGGACAATTTTTTAAATTTTTTTCCTCATTTATAAAATTCTCAAACATATATGTACATTTATTTTTTCTTTAAATTTTTCTTTATTTTTTCTACAAGAAAATTAACTACTACATAATTTTTGACCAATTCTGTTTTAAAATTTGTTTTTACATATGCAGTGGTCAGTGTTTTGCTTAACGTAGTGCAAATGAAAAATACAGGATGCTTTCATGGGTCTGATGATGATCCAAAAGACCAAAGTGTTTCTAAAATCTCTAAGTCTATTCTGATCCAGCAATTCTACATCTAGTTTAAGAGTTCATCATAAGAAATGTTTACGAAATGGGTGAATGTTTATGAAATGGGTGAATATTTTGTCCAGAGTTGTTTGATACAACTCTACAACAGAAAAAACATACATCCAATCAATACTAAAGTCAATCTAAAAGGATTTATGAAATAAATCATGGCACATCCATTGCTTATAGTTCTATAGCTATTAAAATAATGTTCAGGCCGGGCACCGTGGCTCACGCTTGTAATCCTAGCACTTTGGGAGGCTGAGGTGGGCGGATCACCTGAGGTTGGGAGTTCGAGACCAGCCTGACCAACATGGAGAAACCCCCCTCTCTACTAATAATACAAAATTAGCTGGACTTAGTGGTGCATGCCTGTAGTCCCAGCTACTCAGGAGGCTGAGGCAGGAGAATCACTTGAACCCAGAAGGTGGAGGTTGTGGTGTGCTGACATGACACCACTGCACTCCAGCCTGGGCAACAAGAGTGAAACTCCATATCAAAATAATAATAATAATAATAATGTTCAGAAAGTATAAACTCAACATTACAAGGAGTTCTTACAAGCTGTTTGTAAGAAACAATGCTGACAACTAAGTCCATTGGAGAGCACCTGCCCAGTGTAAAGAAGGCACATGCAATTTGGCCTCCAACACATCCATGTAAGGCTGAAAACCCAGTACCGCTAGATAGATGATTGATCTGCTTTACAAGAAAAGCTGCAAAATGCATGGGACAGATTCTTGCAGAAAGATAAATCACAGTCTGGGTTTTAGTCATTGTACTCTCTTTAGGGAAAGACCAATGGTACACCAAAGGTAAAATGAAGCTGATACAGACGGTATATTGTTTAAAGGACCATATAAGTTAAAAATCTCAATAATATTGTTCAGGGCTATTAAATACACTATTATATTTTAAACTTAACATGTCCTTAACAGATCAACAAATTGCAAGTATGATATCCTATTTTGCTTAATAGCACTTACTGCATCACATCTCATGGTACACCATAATAAATATTGTAATTTGGCCATGTATTTCTGATTTCTATGGTAATGAGAAATGCAAAATTTCCTCAGTGTTCTAGCACACTTCTATACTGATAGCCAGTGAAGTAACTAATAATTATTTCAGTTTTGCAATCATGTATAAATCCTGTCCTTCAGAGTATTAGTCTATTCTTGCACTGCTATAAAGAAATACCTGACACTGGGTAATGTATAAAGAAAAGAGGTTTAATTGACTCACAGTTCCGCAGGCTCTACAGGAAGCATGGCTTGGAAGGCCTCAGGAAACTTACAATCATGGCAGAAGGTGAAGGGGAAGCAGGCATGTCTTACATGGCAGGAGCAAGAGAAAGAGAGAAGAGTGGGAGGTGCTACACATTTTTAAACAACCAGATCTCATGATAACTCAGTATCATGAGAACAACACCAAAGAGAAAATTCACCTCCATGATCCAATCACCTCTGACCAGGGCCCAACCTCCAGCATTGTGTAGATGTAATTCTAATAGATGAAAGGAAGTTGGACTAGAGGGCTTCCCGTCCTTGGTGGACAAGGAATTAATTAGCTTAAAGAGTTATGAAAAAAAGGAATTAATTAGCTTAAAGAGTTATGAAAAAGTTAATTTTGTATTGCATTGAGTTCTGACAATGTTTTACTTGTTCCACAATGTCTTTCCCCAATCCTAATTGATTTAGTAAAAATATATTGAGTTTATATACTCTACACTCATTATGCAAAAAATCTGGAATCTCAGTGTAATCCTGATAACAGCTACCACACTTCTCCTAGCATTTGATGAAAACACCAATTTCGATCTAAGATAGCTTTTTAATGAGAATATACATGATATTCTCATTAAAATTATTGGGTTTTTTTTATTCCAAGACACCATTCTCCTTCAAAGATTTAAAGATTTCTTGACCTATTTAGTTTGTCCCTTCTCTGCTAGCAAGAAGAATTGAGACTACTAACCATTTTTTTAAGTAAGAACTGCTAAGGTGGATGGGAACTTTTCTCAAAAAGGTAAACTTACGGTTATTACTGCAATATAATATTTAATACTTATAAATTTCCTTTTGAAATGTTGATAGAAAAAGTAGGTAATGTGGAAAACACAGGGTTTTTTGCTTAAATACTTTTTTGGGAAAGACTCTCTGCCCAGCTTTGAACACAATGATTAGCTGCCTCAGGGTCTGCTTCAGCTTCTTAGCCAATATATCTTTTCTCCGGGAAAAGATTTTGTCAGGTCTGTTTCTAATTTGATAGCTGCCCTGCCCAATCAAGCTTTGACCCCTTTTCTTTTCTTTGGGATTATAACCCAAATAATCCTTTTTGCCTTCCTAAATATGTCTCAGAACCCAACCACCATATTGATGCTGGGAATGGTCCAGGAGAGGAAGTAGTCAGATGAGATCACTTACTGACTACTAGAGCATTAGGGTCTCATCTTGGGTCTTCAGGAGGGCAGACCCACCCTGTAGCATAAGGTTAAGATCTAAATGGAAAAAAAAAATTGACTTGTCTTCCTGGAAAAATTTGTCAATTAGGAGGTTGCATTAACTGGTGTGATGACTGAGGCATCTATAATGTATGCATAAAATAGTAAATAAGAAAATAATGGAATCTGATGGTTATATCTAAGTTGCATCAATACCCCATAGATGGATAATAAAAACCAGAGTGCAATTAATAAACAACTTATATTTCATACTTGCATATTTATTTTGTTCTTGCTAGAACACTGGACATGCTACCCAATCTGACTTAACTCTTTTTTTCCCTTTTTGATATTTGCACATTGTATCAAAATTCTGCCTTTTACAGAGAAACAAGAAAGAACTAAAGGAAAAGAAACTATGGGTTACTTTGTTTTTCTTTTCCTTCCTGTGTAGCCATTTCCAGCATTAGAGGTTGACAACTACGCAGAAGTAATACAGGGAGGTAATACAGGAAAGAAAACATATAATAGTGTTCCCTGTGCTTTCATGTTTCTTACATCATCTGAATTAGTTTCCTAGGGCTTATGTAATAAAGTACCACAAACTATGTGGCTTAAACAGCAGCAACATATTGTCTCATAGTTCTGGAGGTCAGGATTTTAACCTTACCTCTAAATAAGTTAACATTCTCAGGTACTGGAAGTTAATACTTCAACATATTTTTTGAACAACGCAATCCATGATGTCATTGCTATTCTGTCAGCAAAGCAAATTCTGGCTTGAACACGATGATTCAGGGCCATCAACACCTGTGCTTACCGAGTAGCAGACATAACATGCTTTCCTTGTACTCACTGCTTTGGGCCTCCTTAAACTCCCACACATGACCAATCCACAGAATTTTGTTTTGGTGACTCATCATGAACACTATATATAAATGTACTATTGAGAATTGTGGTGGACTCAGATACTGTGCATATCTCCTATGTTTACTTGTACGTTGCACTGTCTCATCGGACTTCAGTTACAAAACACAAGTTCCAAGAGAAAATTATTCAGAATTTTGTTGCATCATGGTTTCAGATAATCAACTTATGCATTATTCCAACAACATGGACCACTTGCCCTTACTGATCTAGCTACTTCTGCTTTTGAAAGTGCAACCTGTCAGCAACATAGACTAACAGCCCCAGTTAGATGTTACTATTCGAAGAGATGAACTGGCCATGATGGAAACTATCTCAATTTGTTCTCACAGGAATAGACCACAATTTCAGCTATAATTTTGCCTTTGCTACCCACAGAGCTTCAGCTAGCACTCCTTGAAGGAACTTACAAATCTGATTCTCAAGCACAACATTTAAACAGGAAATCAATTCAGCAGTGTAGAAGATGCTGGATGGTCCTATGACCATGGGATCTATTGATCATATCATATACCCCTACCACCAGCAGCTTCTGTCTAGAAGTACTAGAATAATAGATTATTAGAATGGTATGTTTCAAAGACACACTGAAGTGTCATCTTGGAGGAAATAGCATGTAAATATTGGTTGCCATCCTCCAGGGCATAGTATACACATAAAACTAGAGAGCACTGCATCAAAGGGCACTTTGTCTCCTATAGAAAGAATACGTGTGTTGGGGAAACTGAGGGCAGGGGCAAACTTGGCCAACTTATCACTTCTATTGACTCACTAAGGGACTTGTACTTCCTGTCCCTGTAACTCTGATCCTCAAAGAGTGTGCACTCTTACCTTGGGACAGATCCAGGTTTCTTTGACTTAAAAGCTATGGCTGCTGGCTAGAAACTTTGGGCTCCTTATGTCCAGGGACCAATAGGCAATAAGGGGAGTATTCATCTCAACAGAGGTAGTTGACCCTGATTAGCAAAGGCAACTCTCTGTATTTACTCAGAGGTGGCACAGAGGTGCATATGTTAAATTCAGGCAAAAATCTCTTTTATCTCTTGGTATATCTTTGCCAACTGTGACTGTAAATGAACACCTGCAATAACTAAATCTGGAGAAAGGTTATCAGTCATTCAGATGCCTCCGAAATAAGGGTTTAGATCAAACTATCAGGCAAACTAAAGGGACTGGAAGAAGTGGTAGCTAAGGAGAGAATAATTTAGAATGAATAGTGGGAAAGAAAATGATGAGTATTATTCGCGGTCCCAAGACCAAATGCAAAGATGGGACTGTAATTCTTTTCACAAATCTCCTTGTTGCAGGTTTACTCTCAGACATGTAATTGCTCAGCTCAAACCTCCTTTCAGAAGAGAACTTGATGCTGTCTTGCAAGAAATGCTGTTAACTGTTAACTCAGAGTCCAATTTGGATTGTAAGCTAAGGCTATGCTTTTCTTGTGACAAACTGTAGCCCATAAAAGAGCAGGGCAGTGGATAAAAAAAAAAAAAAAAAAAAAAAAAAACAGTCATTTCTACCCTACTTGGGACTCCTCTAGTGAGCAGTCCTTCTCTGGGCCTCCTTCTTCATTTGGAAAGATTTGTTCAAGCATGCATTGCAGTCTGACAGTAACCCCTACCCAATCATACTTCTTTATGCACCTTTCTCAGGCTTTTTTTCCCCATTAAAATTTTGGAGTCTTAACTCCATTTCAGTGACTGTTTCTAAGCAATTTCTGAAAGAGCCCAACTGAAATAGGCAAACTTATTTTTCAACGCCAATTCCAAGAATAGAGTAGTAACTGTAAATTAAGACTCCCTGAAATGATATCATGAAGCTGAAATTCGATATCATTATCAATCAGATCTTTTCCAGCATAGGATATATAATAATGCGAATAATCTTCTCCTTTGAAGAAGCAGCCTAGTTCTAGAAAAAACCATTTTCATTTCCTTCTTCAAAATTACCAGATATATTTTGGTGTATGAAAAGGTAATTCACGACTCAAGCAGAGAGATAAAATTTCTATAGTGATGTTTGAATACTATGTAATAGAATGTAGGAGCAAGTGATAATGCTGATCTCTAAATCTCCTGATATTTTGATTACTTATTGT
Source organism: Pongo pygmaeus (assembly GCF_028885625.2). NCBI lineage: Eukaryota > Metazoa > Chordata > Mammalia > Primates > Hominidae > Pongo > Pongo pygmaeus. The sequence continues at coordinate 95,229,788 of NC_072387.2, read as the reverse complement.
GTGTGTGTATATATATAATAGCTGGAGTGTAATACAATATGGCAATGAAAATGTGGTCATATGTCCAGAATTTGGTTCCTTCCGGTGGGTTCTTGGTCTCACTAACTTCAAGAATGAAGCCGCGGACCTTGGTGGTGAGTTTTACAGCTCTTAAAGATGGTGTGCATGGAGTTTGTTCCTTTGTGTCCAGAGTTGCTTCCTTGCAGTGGGTTTGTGGTCTCACTGACTTCAAGAATGAAGTCTTGGACCTTCATGGCAAGTCTTACAGCTCTTAAACATGGTGCAGACCCAAAGAATGAACAGCAGCAAGACTTATTGTGAAGAGCAAAAGAACAAAGCTTCCACAGCATGGAAAGGGACCTGAGCCGGTTGCTGCTTCTGGCTGGGGTGGCCAGCTTTTATTCCCTTATTTGGCCCTGCCCATGTCCTGCTGATTGGTCCATTTTACAGAGTGCTGATTGGTGTGTTTACAATCCTTTAGCTCAACACAGAGTGCTGATTGGTGCGTTTTTACAGAGTGCTGATTGGTGTGTTTACATTCCTTTAGCTAGACACAGAACGCTGATTGCTGCGTTTTTACAGAGTGCTGATTGGTAAGTTTACAATCCTTTAGCTAGACACAGAGCACAAATTGGTACATTTTTACAGAGTGCTGATTGGTGTGTTTACAATCCTTTAGCTAGACATAGAGTGCTGATTGGTGCGTTTATAATCCTCTGGCTAGACAGAAAAGTTCTCCAAGTCCCCACTCAACCCAGGAAGTCCAGCTGGCTTCACCTCTCAGTAATATGGTTATAAAAGGGCAAATTTTAAAATTAATTGATTGCATTATGACCCAAAGTCACTTTGTTCAATGAGGGAAATAAGTCCTAAGCTTTCCTTCATAATATAGTTCAAAGCTACTATAAGCTCAAATGCTCAGGGAAACTGAGGACTGTAGAATAGAAAATTAGCAGGGAAAAAAAGCTTAGGAATTATTTTTTTTCTTCCCTTACTTTTTTTATGCTGCCTTATTTCTTTGACAAGAGGAGTTGAATTCCTCTCTTGAAGGTTTATAGCACTTGTGGGATTTGGGGTTTGAAAGCTAGGCCTCCTCATTTTCCTCACATTTCCATTGGCTGCAGATGGTCGCTGCTGGTGGGAACACCAGATTACACACCACCACACCTTTCTTTCTTCTTCTATTTGGTAACTGACAAAAGGGGCAAGAATCCTGTGCTGGTGGCTATCATAGTAGCCTGACACAGCTCACTGAAAGTCAGGAGGCCTCTGAATTGTACTAACAGCACAACTTGAATACAGTGGAGAAAGACATTTCTGGAAGTAATTTTAACTCCCTTATGTGTGTCTTTAGAGCTGAGTAGTGTTTATCTTGGGGAAAGGATAAGGTCCTTCTTCAATAGCAAGAGCATAAATATACTGATAAGGGGACGTGCAGAGTTGAAATTTCAGGAGCTCCCTGCTCCAAAAAGTCATTTGTTATTCTCTTTTCTTTGCAACAAGATTCAAGCGAAGTTACAACTATAATTGCAGAGTGAAGGAACTAAGTAATAGCATGTTCCAAAACTTCTTCTTTTAACTCATTATCATAGCCTGTGAAACAGATAGTCATGAACATTCCCTGAGTATTACAGAAAACTAGATGAAGTGGTACAAGTTCTATAAACTCAATGTGCTTTTGTTTGTTTGTTTAATGTTTGTAGCTCTTTATTAAAACCCACTTTGTTGGTATGTCATCACTGACCATAATGATTTTTAGGATAGTATATTTCAGTCATCAATAGAAATTTTACTTCTTAGAGATAGCAATTCGTCTTTTATTTCCTCTGCCATAGGAATACTTAATTAATTAATACTTTATTAATTATGGCAAAATCTAAATGTTAGAACTTAATATAGTATAATCTAACATAACTTAATGTTAACATAATTCATTGCCTAGATGGCATAATGATCAGGGAGATTTAGAAAAGAAGTGCAACTGAGGCTATTAGCTCACTTATTGATTTAATACTTGAAAACAAATGAATTGTTCAACAGGGGAAAATCAGAGATTTCCACATAAAGTATTCTTTGGGAGTTGAGTTGTTTTTTGGAGGCAAATATAGAAAGGAGGGAAAAAATAGCATGGTTTGTTTCTGAAGATTACATATCCTGTATCTAGGTATTAGATTATAGAGTTTTCATAAGATAACTATTAATCAAAGTGCATAAACAGTTGCATGGAACCCCAAAATCTCAGTGCCAGGAGAGCCTCATAGATGGGTTTCATGCATACATTTTTCTTGGTGTTTATTGCCAAGATCAAATGCGACCCTATAGGTTTCTCTTCTTGCCAATATAACTACATGCAGCCTGTGGCAGGTCCCTGAGCAGTATTGATGATATTGGTCTCTGAGCTTTAAAATAGAATTCTACATTTAAATGTCAGCCCCTAGATGCTTCCTCAGACTTTCTTGAAGAAAGTTATTTTGTTGCCATAAGGTGGGATGGACATACCAGACCCCTTTAATGGAAGTGCTATGGGTAGATTGAGACAAAGACCAACACCAAGAAAATTTTACTTCTTGTTAGAACTTTGGCTGCTTTACTAGAGAAATATTCTAGGAAAGAAAAATCTGTACCAACAGATAACAGTCTTATGAGAATCCCGAAAGCTCCTCTCGTAGGTGGTTTGCCCTTAGGCATTAGAGATGCTGAGTGATTTGCAGATGGCTCCTCAACTTTTAATTCAAAGGTAATATCTTGTTTTCAGTCTTCCTTTCTTGGTCTCAAGTGAGTCTTTATAAAAGAGAATTAAGGGACCTAGTTTCACTGTGTAAAAACACATTTTTGGCATGTATCGTGTCCTGCGCTATAAACAGTCATGATCCTTATTTATACGGATATTGGTCTGGCCACTGGTATTCTAATGATTAGGGCCTCATGTCAAGGTTTGTACAGGACAATTTTCTGTGTATAACAAATACCTAACAAACTAAAATCGGAATTGTAATAACCCATAAAAATACATATTATAGCATAGGAAGATATTCACAATGAAAAATGTGTATGTCCCCTCAAAGCAGATGGTATAATCCCAGGAGGCAGACAAATGGGTGCATAAACAGGGTAGTGATTGTGAAGGAGGCGTGCACTAAAGTGAGTATGGTGCTTCGAGATCCTGTGAGATTCCCAAACCAAAATGATTGGGATTGGCATTTACCTGCTATGCCTAAAGACATGAAACCTTCCCATGATAGGAAGGTGGATGACACTGAGCCACTCCCTAATCATCAGGGTAAAAGTACGCTCTAACAGAAATTTATGTTTGCATAAAGTTTGCCTGAATTTCTTGGATGCCTTCCAAACATTAATAAGACTATATTATAGAGGCAAACATTGAAATGGATTGGATGGTGGAAGCCTGACAAGTTTTCTTGGAAGATGATAGACAACTCTGCCCCAGGGTGGGCCAGGCATTCTAAGAATCTAATCATAACCTTTCCACTCTGGCTTAAGATAACTAAATGAATCAAGAGTTTGTTTTCTACTCAGTCTGACTTTCCCATAATCTGCCCAAAGAACTGCTGTTTTATTTTAGGTAAAAATAACCATACGCATAATAACATTTGCCTTTACGAGTTTAGGAAAGTGAAAAGTATATTTAAAACTGAGTCATAATATATGTCACATGAATATACAGAAAAAAACTGGTAGTAGTTGGTGAATTAATTAGAGATTCAAGACCTACATAGTATCTCTAGCTCTCAGGTAATATTTTACAGAGTGAAACCGTAACATATCAACTTATTAAAATTATGACTACCTTCATCCATTGTGGGTTTGTTTTATCAACTCATCTTTAAAATCTGGAAATTCTTTTAATTCTATATACTATTAAAATACCTGACTTTTAATCCAGGAGATCAGTAGGTCTAATACTGGGCTACTATGTTGAGAGTGGGAAATTATTGGTAAATTCTAATACTGAGCATAAAAAATCATGTGAACCAATTTAACTAAACCCTCAGTTTACTGCTGTGAGGGCCAAAATCTACAAGGCTGTGTACCTCCTAACCATTGGCTGAAGTAAAATGGTCCACCTCAGAAAATGTATAGAAATAGGAGTAAAACCTTAAAGGTCATGGTTTGGTTTTCATGTTGATGCCATTTGGAGATTATCTTAATATGGGTCAAATTAAAAGAAAGCATTTTTTTCCTCTGGGCATGGTGGCTCATGTCTGTAATTTCAGCACTTAAAGGAGGCTGAGGCAGGCGGATCACTTGGGGTCAGGAGTTTGAGACCAGCCTCCTCAACATGGTGAAACCCTGTCTCTACTAACCCAAATGTCCAACAATGATAGACTGAATTAAGAAAATGTGGCACATATACACCATGGAATACTATGCAGCCATAAAAAATGATGAGTTCATGTCCTTTGTAGGGACATGGATGAAATTGGAAATCATCATTCTCAGTAAACTATCGCAAGGACAAAAAACCAAACACCGCATGTTCTCACTCACAGATTGGAATTGAACAATGAGAACACATGGACACAGGAAAGGGAACATCACACTCTGGGGACTGTTGTGGGGTGGGGGGAGGGGGGAGGGATAGCATTAGGCGATATACCTAATGCTAAATGACGAGTTAATGGGTGCAGCACACCAGCATGGCACATGTATACATATGTAACTAACCTGCACGTTGTGCACATGTACCCTAAAACTTAAAGTATAATAAAAAATATATGTGTACATAAACATTAGCCGGGCATGGTGGTACACATCTGTAATTCTAGCTAGTGGGGAGGCTTAGCAGGCAAATCGCTTGAACCCAGGAGGTGGAGGTTGCAGTGAGCTGAGATTGTACCACCACACTTGAGCCTGGGTGGCAGGGCAAGAGTCAATCTCAAACAAAACAAACAAACAAACAAAAAAAAAAAATAAGAAAGAAAAGAAAACATTTTTGCTTGTAATACTTTTAAAAATATCACGATAGAATATAGTTTTGTTTTTTCTTTTTTTTTGAGATGGAGTCTGGCTCTGTCGCCCAGGCTGGAGTGCAGTGGCACAATCCCAGCTCACTGCAACCTCCACTTCCCGGTTCAAGCGATTCTCCTACTCAGCCTCCCAAGTAGCTGGGACTACAGGCGCCTGCTACCACGCCTGACTCATTTTTGTATTTTTAGTAGAAATGAGGTTTCACCATGTTGGCCAGGCTGGTCTCAAACTTCTGACCTCAGGTGAGCCACCCCCCTCGGCCTCCCAAAGTGCTGGGATTACAGGCATGATCCACCGCGCCCGGCCGTGAATATAGTTTTAAATTAAATTTACCTGTGGGGGAAAAAATAGTAAAGAATATAAAACTTGTTCCCGAAAGGCAGCAGGAAAATTGCATGTGGCTGGGATGTTTGGACACTTGTCATCATCTGGGTGTTATTATTTCACTTGTGGCATGTTGTTGATGAGTCAGATGGGCACCAAGTCCTTTCTGATTGTCTTGAAAGATGGGAGGCAATAAAAGTTTTTGTTTTGTTTTGGGTTTTGTTTTGTTTTGTTTTGTCTTTTATCCTCTAAAACAGTATCTCAATGTGTGTACCCTTGAATTTTTTGAAAGGATAATTGTTCACTGTAATATGCACTGCATGATGTTTCATACGTCTGGTATTTACCTATTAAAATTCTGATAGCTGGTTCCCATGTCTTTAAGAAAAAATTTTAAAGCACCTCTAAACATTTCCAAATGCCCCTAGGAAGGCTGAGAACTACTATGAGGTTTGCACTCATCTGTTCCCAGTGAATGAAAACTTGAAGGGCAAAGTGGGCCATGTGACCCTTGGAGAACTAAGCCTTTCAGCTAAGATGCTTTGGCCATTTTCCAGATGAACATTTTTTTGTTCCTCTAGGAAAAAGTTAGGCTTGAAAAAAAATTACTGTAAGGGAATTGTAGAAAAAGACTTAGGCCATTCAATTCCCAAGGGAGAGGAAGAAATGTCATGGGGAGCAGTTGATTTCCACATTTTCTAACTTGTGCAACCTGTAATACTTTACCAAAAGACGAGAGAGAAGTGGCCTTCCAGCATTACAAACTACAACAAACACTTATATTTGAGCACCATGATCACTGTCCATTGTTTCAAAACTAAAAAAGAGGACAGGTCGGCCGGGTGCAGTGGCTCACGCCTGTAATCCTAGCATTTTGAGAGGGTGAGGTGGGCGGATTGCCTGAGCTCAGGAGTTTGGAACCAGCCTGGGCAATATGGTGAAACCCTGTCTCTACTAAAAATACAAAGAAATTTGCTAGGTGTGGCGGCGTGCACCTGCAGTCTCAGCTACTCAGGAGGCTGAGGCAGGAGAGTTGCTTGAACCAGGGAGGTGGAGGTTGCGGTGTGCCAAGATCACACCACTGCACTCCACACACCAGCCTGGGGGACAGAGCAAGGCTCTGTCTCAAACAAAAACAAAACTAAACAAAACAAAACAGAAAAAGAGAGAACAGGTCACCTTGCATTCCTTGAGCAGACGTCAACATGTTTTTCTGCAAAAGGCCAGATGCAAATATTTTAGGCTTTGTGAGACAAACCTTTTTTGTCACAGCTACTCAACTCTACCATTATAGTTCAATGAAGCCAAAGATGGTATATAAGTGAATGGAATGGCGTGTTCCAATAAAACCTTATTTACAGGCTGGGTGCGGTGGCTCACGTCTGTAATCCCAGTGTTAGGGTCACCCCAACCAGACTGTTCCCCCTCCCTTCCCATAGGTCTTATAGTGCAGTCCTTTGTGACCTCTGCATAGCTCCCCCAGGGCTAAAGACAAACTCCCCTTCACTGACCCCTCCAGTAACTGTTTGTCTAGGCAGTTACAGGATGCAGTTAACATGTCTGCTCACCTCGCATAACAAAGCTGGCAAAAACATCTCCAGGGTGCAGTCAAGATGCCTGTACTCCCGACTCAGCCCTCCTGCACACCCAGCTCAGCTTCCCCATCGCGACTCAGCCCTCCTGCACACCCAACTCAGCTCCCCCACCCTGACCCAGTTCCTCGCCCTATGAAGCCCTGTTGTAGTCTCTAAGAGGGGCTGCCTCCTCTGCTTTTGTCAAGAGGTAGCCCCCGGCAGGACTGACAATAAATCAGTTTGCCTGAACTTAGGTTTACTGGCCTCATTCCTTTCTCTGCTGTCCTTCCAATTATCCCTTACACCCAGCACTTTGAGAGGCCAAGGCGGGCAGATCACCTGAGGTCAGGAGTTCCAGACCAGCCTGGCCAACATGGTGAAACCTCATCTCTACCAAAAATACAAAAATTAGCCAGGCGTGGTGGCAGGTCCCTGTAATTCCAGCTACTCGGGAGGCTGAGGCAGGAGAATCGCTTGAACCCAGGAGGCAGAGGTTGCAGTGAGTCGAGATGGTGCCACTGCACTCCAGTCTCGGTGACAGAGTGAGACTCCATTTCAAAACATAAAACAAACAAACAAAAACCCCTTATTTACGGGTATATATTTTTATGTCACAAAATATTATTTACTAATTTAATATTTTATATGTTTTAAAAATGTAAAAATGATTCCTAATTTTCTAGACCCACCCTACAAAAACAGGCAACAGGCCAGATACAACCCATGAGCTATAGTTTAACACCTGACCTTGAATGGCCACCCATGGACTAGGCTTAGCCAAGTTCATCAGCTCAGGTGCCACTATTGTGCAAGATACTTTGCTGTATTTGAAGGATAAAAGAGAAAGGGATTCAGGATCCCTAGTAACATAATGACTAAAGAATAGTTGATGTCAATAAAGAGCTATGTATACAATGTGGTGTGGGTATTTTAATCTTTCACTTTTGCACACAAGAAAATTTTACCCATTTGAACATCTTAACAAATTTCTGTCTCTTATCCAAAAAATGAGAGAAATGGTGTGGACAAAGCTATTTGTCTCTTGAAGTTTGGGATCTTTCATTGACGTACTTAGAAAAATATTTAGTTGTTACAGTACTTAGAAAGAAGCAAAGAGAAGTATCTCACAGGTTTTTGGCCAAAAATTTAGCTGAAATATTGTGGTGTGTAGGGTTAATTTCAAGTTAAATGCTGTATTGTGTTTTGTTGACTGAGACATATATTCACCAAAATAGCTTATCTTCCAAGTCTCTGCTTTTCTTAAATTTTTTAACTATTTATTATTTTTCTTCTTAGGAGCAATAACATTCTCTTTTAAAAGTCCACTTCAAACCTGTTGCAATTATGATACTCATACCTACTCTCAAAAAGTTAATACAACAGATGAGAGAATAATGAACTAAATACTTCAAATAATTATTAAAATGGTCAGTATGGTTGCACGAGAACTCTCTATACTAATTCTGTTCCTTTTCTATAAGTTTGAAAACTTCTTTTTTTTTTTTTTGAGATGGAGTCTTACTCTGTCGCCCAGGCTATGGTACAATGGCGTGATCTCTGCTCACTGCAACCTCCATCTCCCGGGTTCAAGCGATTCTCCTTCCTCAGCCTCCTGAGTAGCTGTGACTACAGGCACATGCCACCCCACCCACCTGGCTAATTTTTGTATTTTTAGTAGAGACGGAGTTTCACTATGTTGGCCAAGCTGGACTCGACCTCAGGTGATCTGCCTGCCTCGGCCTCCCAAAGTGCTGGGATTATGGGCATGATCCTCCATACCCAGCCATTTGAAAAGATTTTAATATAAAAATTAAAAAGAAAAACATACGGTCTCTTTGTCTTCTTTCTCTCTTATTCCTTTTAATATAGTCATTTATTAAATCTTGTTCATTTTTGGCCTAAATGTCCATCACCATATCACAAATTACTTCAATATTAGGAATTCTCATTTTTCTTTTTATCTCATGTACTCTCTTCTCTCAATATCTAGACTAATTTCCTCTAAATACTGCATGTGTGTCGAAATGCTTCTTTGATTGCCTGGCTCTTCACCCAGACTGACCCTCACCACCAAACACTTTTACCTGCTGCTTATATAAATGTATCAATGTCTTGTCCTATTTCCTCTCTCATCTCTCTCTTACTAGAATATATTTTTCTTAACATCCTTTTGGCCTAAATCTTTCTTACCTATATGTCAAAGCTCTATTTCTTAAATAAAGTATTTCCTTAAGTTCAAAGGTAATTTTGTAAAGGGTAATGTTATGATTCATTCAAACATAAAATGACTACAGGCCAAATATTTTATTTACTCATTAATCAATAAGGCAGACATGAGGCTGTAACAAGTAGTTTACAGAAGAATCCAGAGAGGAGATGTACATATGCAATAAGAAATGTTAAACTAGTTGCTAATAGAAGTAAAAATTCAATATTTATAAGACAATAATGAAACTGCCTTTGCGAAAATTATAACTGAGACAATTATTACAGTGAAAGAGATCTGACCTCACTGATTCCATCTTGCTTCTAACCTCCAAGCCATCTTTCTTCATTCCTGGACATAGGCCAGACTAACTCTGGGAGGAACTTAGTTCTTTTGGTCCAGCTTTGTTTCAGACAAAAACACTCCTTTCCCTAAACAAACCCCTTTCCTTCTTGGGGACTAGACTGCCTTTGTAGGACTAACAAATTAGTCACAAGATGAGAAATTGTGGTTTAGGAGTCATGCACCTGGAGGCTGCAAGATTCTAAACCTCTCCAAATTGCTTCTGGGGTAGCATCACTATTGTTAAACCAAAGATGAGTGCTTGAGATATTTTGCAGATCCTGCCCTCCATGGATCAGCTGGCACAACTTGGATGGAAAAACTGGCTCATCTGGTCTTGTGGCGCCCACCCAGGAACTGACTCAGTGTAAGAGAACAGCTTCCACTTCCTATGATTCCATCTCCAACCTGACCAGTCAGCATTCTCTACTTCCCGAGCCCCTACTCACTAAATTATCTTTTAAAACTCGGATCCCCAAATTCTCGGGGAGACTGATTTGAGTAATAATAAAACTCCAGTCTCCTGCACAGCCAACTCTGTATGAATTACCCTTTCTCTATTGCAATAATAGAGAATATTATTATTGTAATAATAGAGAATATTATTATTGTAATAATAAAACTCCAGTCTCCTGCACAGCCAACTCTGTATGAATTACCCTTTCTCTATTGCAATTCTCCTGTCTTGATAAATTGGCTCTGTCTAGGCAGCCAGTAAGGTGAACCTGTTGGGCAGTTACAATAATCAATTAGAAATATGTTAGACAAAGTTCATTCCCCTCACTAGGAATAATTTGCATTATTGTGAGTTCTTTATTATTTACAGACTTGTAAAATATCTTAAAGGCAACGAATGTGGCATACCCAGGGAATCAGATAACCCAGGTGATTGCGTAAAACAGAATGCTCAGTAATCTTGCTGTGTATGTGCCCATTTCAAGGTCTTTCACAATTTTTCCTGACACTGAGTCACTTCTGATTTTCTTACTTCCTTTTAACATGTTGCCTGCAGCATGTACAGCAGTTTTGGTTCATCCCCTTCATACCTCCAGGGAGCTCATAGGCCAGCAGCTGCGGCATCCCCTGGGAGATTGGTAGAACACACATTCTCAGGCCCTGCTCCAACCTCCTGAATCAAAACCTGCATTTTAACAAGATCATCAGGTAACTTATGTGAACATTAGAGTCTTGGAAACAGTGGCCTATACTACATTAATTAATGCTACTTATAAGCTGATGGCCTTGCATTATTCACTATTTTGTTACTATATCTTATCTTTCTTTATTTCCAAAATCTTTACAATATAGCTTTAAGCAAATAAGGGAATTGAATCAAATTAATTAATTAAATTTTTTTCCCAAAATGAGGCAGATGCTGGCATTGTTTTCCATTACTAAAGATTCTTAAATGGCTTTAAAATGTACCTGTCGTCTGACACTTGCGGAGGCTGCAAGTCATAGCTGAGCTCATATTGTACTGGAAAAATGAATAATGGAATTTTTTTTATTCCTTGAAAGGTTTAAGAAATGTGCTATAATGCATTTTTATATATAAATAAAAGACATATCAAATAGTAAGGGAAGAAAAATCAAGTAGGTATCTTACTCATTAAAGTTTCCAAGTAGGGAAAACTGTCTTGTTTTACTTAATGTATACAATGTTCTCAACAGTGCTATGTTCCCCAAAGCATTAAACAAAGAGTTTTGATCTCCCAGCCTCAGCAAGTCTGAACTGAGTCAATTCCACAGATGAGCAAAATATACTTTTACAAGATTTATGGTGCTGTCTGTGGCAGCATATGCACTAAAAAATCGGAATGATACAGAGATTAGCATGGCCCCTGCACAATGATGCCATGCAAATTTATGAAATATTCCATATTTTTTTGAAGAACAAAACCTGCTTTCTGACTGATTGCCTTGAAGGAAAAAAAAAAAGAACCTTTTTTTTTTTTTGGATTATTTACCAATCACACCACACAAGCATTTATTTTAGTACATTTTATTTTTTTAATAAAATTGCTAATTGCAAAGCTTTGTATTAAAATAATAATAAAATAAAAATAAGTAAATACTAAAAAGAGATTTATGAAGCGAAACTAAACTTCTCAAAACTATCTAATATGCTCTTGTTAGGCTTAGGCATATTACTACTCAGGCTAATTATATTAGGAAAAAAAGTTAGAGGAATAAATATCCATTTATATTTTCACACAGGAACACATTACAATGAGTTGTTCTGGTTGAAAAGTAAGCATTTTTTACCATGAAAAAATATTACATTTATTTTTAGTGTATCAGAGGTTCAGCTGAACTTTCTCTCTCATGTAATTTGTTAATTAGTAATCAAAGCTATTTCAAATTATGTTTTTTCCCAAAATAAACCATAATTTCTTTTTAATTATACATTTTTATATATATCCATAAATGGGTAGCTCATATATTTTTATTTAGGGAAATATTTTTATATAGGAAAAACTTCTTAAAAATTGAAATTCTGAAGTGCCAAGTTCTATTCTACTTATGCCTTATTTCGAAAGGGAAAGTAATCCAAAAATTAAATGCAATAAAGGTGTTTTCAGTTTTTCGGTATCCACCTCTCTGCCTGTACATAGACCGTTTTCCCATAGCTCCTTTAATATGACAGGGAAGGTGGTGCATAATATTTCCATTTCCTGTAAGATCTTACAATAAAGAAAAAAGCATCATTTGCTGTGCAAATAATAATAAAGACTTAGGTTATGAGCCTTGAGTTCCATGATATGAATCCAACTTCCTTCTCCAGTCATTGAATTTCAATTGACATAAAATACACTGATCTATAAATATTTGCTGTGGTATTAAATTAAACAACATAAATTACAATGCCAGCGGGTGAGGTGGCTCACACCTGTAATTTCAGCACTTTGGGAGGCCAAAGCAGGAGGATCACTTGAAGCCAAGAGTTCAAGATCAGCCTTGGAAACATAGCAAGATCCCTGTCTCTACAAAGTATTAAGAAAACAAAAAAATTAGCTGGGTGTGGTGGTGTGTGCCTATAGCCTTAGCTACTCAGGAGGCTGAAACAGGAGGTTCCCTTGAGCCCAGGAGATCGAGGCTGCAGTGAGCTATGATCATGCCACTGCACTCCTGTCTGGACAACAGGGTGAGACACTGTCTTAAAAAAAAAAAATTACGATGCCAACAATTAATGTTAAGGTAAATCTTATACGAGAAAGAAAAGTTCATCAAGTATCCCTTCAAGTTTTGTTCCTTTTTTTCCAAAAACACAATGAAATTAATAAATGAACAAACAATCCAAACCTTTGCAGTCAGCAATGATAGCTTTCCAATTTTCAAAACTCTTTAAACTCATTTTGGATCTGCATAGTTTTAGAACCTACCCTGAGGGAAGCCTTTCTTCAATTGTTTTCTTAGTTAATGTACAGGCTTCTGCTAGTTTTGGCTTGTGGTTGATCAAGGTGCTCCCTCTCTTGCCCATTCTTGTTTTGGTGTCTCATTTTATATTTGAGGTTTTGACTCACAGAGCTTCCTGTTTTATAATCTTATGACTCACCAGGAGAGGGAAAATGAGTATCAAATCTCACGTCTTGAAATTTTACCATATAAATTAGTTTACCTTTACCCATACTGAAGGGACTACCATATGAATCAGCAATATCACTGCTGGGTACATATCCAAAGGAAAGAAAATCAGTATATCAAAGAGATACTGGCACTCTTATGTTTATTGCACCACTTTTCACAGTAACCAAAATATGGATTCAACCTAAGTGCCCATCAATTAATAAACGGATAAAGAAAATGTGTTATATGTACACAATGTCATATTATTCATCCACAAAAAATAAAATTCCGTCATTTGCAACCTAATGAATGGAACTGGAGGATATTACATTAAGTAAAATAAGGTAAGTACAGAAAGATGAATATTACATGTTCTCCCTCATATAAAGGAACTAAAAAGAATGAATTCATGGAAATACAGCATAGGAAGATGGTAACCAGAGGCTAGAAAGGGTGATGGGGTGGGAGGATAAAAAGGAGATGGTTAATTAGTACAAAAACAGTTAGACAAAAGGAATAAGATCTAGTGTTCAGTAGAACAATAGGGTAACTATGGTTAATAATAATTTACTGTATATCTCAGAATAACTAAAAGAGCGGAGTTGGACTGTTCCTAACACAAATAAATGATAAATTCTTGAAGTGATGGATATTACAATTATCCTGATTTGATTATTACACAATTTATGCTTCATCAAAATATCACATGTATATCATAAATATGTATGACTCATATGTATCCAGAATTAAAAATAACTTTAAAAATACAATTAGATAAGAAGGAATATATACTAGTGCTCAATAGCATAGTAGTGTGACTGTAGTGAACCATAATTTATTGTATATTTCAAAATCGCTAGAAGAGAAGACTTGGCATGTTCCCAACACAAGGAAATAACAAGTGTTTGAGGTGGTGGATATCCCAATTACCTTGATTTGATCATTACACACATTTTATGCATGTATCATAATAGCACATGTAACCCATAGATATGTACAATTATTATGTATCAATTTAAGAAGTCTTCTTTATAATACCTAACGTAACCCTGAAAATAATATTGATTTCTCTCTCTCTCTCTCTTTTTTTTTTTACAAAGGAAATAACTAGCTGGTATATGGAATTAAGTAACTTGCCATAGACTACATAGGTTTTAAGCATTGCCAAAGAAAATTTGCAACGGATAGAGTTAAACAGGCAAAGAAGACTTTTTCTTTAAGACTACTGCAACGTGAAAGAGACCAGAACTAAACTCCACTGAAACAAATGGTGGGAGGAATTTTAAATGCTGGGTTAGGTAGAGGAAAAGTACTGAAGGGCAATAGAGCGGATGTTGGTGAATGTGATAAGGTCATCCTTGTTTGCTAATTATCCTGTTTGGATAGGAGGCTACTATCCTCCCACCGAGACTTGAAGAAAATGCTGCTGTCTCTTTCTATGATTAAATTTCAGAGGTATGACTCTCAGGTACTTGAGAAAGACATTCTTAGGTTGCAAAACTAGCAAAGGGCTGGGAAAGATGTATATCTCAAAAGGAGTTCAGAAACAATTTACATATGCAAGTTTTTAAAAATAAAAGTTATTTAAAAAGCGAGATCATGGTCCTATCTATAGTCAGAAAAAAACTTGTCTAAAGTTTAGCTAAGTTGGGGAGAATGTTTTATTTTGGTCAGTGCCTTTTATAATTTTCAATGTAATACAATATCCTTCTCTATCAGAATTAAATTCGTAATATTTCTACTATATAAAACTATATCCTCCCCCTTGCCTGCATGAAAGGAGAAGGTTACAGTGTTAAGGTCATAAACATATGAAATATCATATGATAATTTTACCTTTTAGATTTTAATTGAGAATTAATGGTTCTTAATAAGAGGAGAGGAGCCCAAGTCCCTATGAAGGACATAAACACATGAAAAGTGAACAATTAGAAGCAAAATGATCCTGGTGTATGGTTTTCTCTAACAACATCATTAGCCTCAAGATGAAGTAGACATGGGAAACAACAGCACAGAAAAATAACCAGTTTGAAATAGTTGTTTAAATAGAAAGTCTTATCAAAACTAGCAGACAAGCAAAAGGTCTCTTTAATGTATCACCAAGGAAAGAGTTGTTTACCTAAAGAACTTCATTTCCTGAGAACTATTATGATTTAAGCAAGGAAATAAAAGATGACTTTTAAAGCTAGTATCACCCTTTACCTCAGCTATCAAAACTTTAAAGTATACCTGTGTATTGCTTTTATGGTCATCAGAACTAAATATATTCCTTTTCCCTGAAGAAAATCATATTTTAATAGAAAAAAGCTGTTTGCAAGAAATATTTCAATTTGCTCTCAAGGAAATTAAGTTCCCACCGGAATGTGCCCACACATTTTGGCCTTTATCCTCTGCAATCTGTTCTATCTTTCTTCTTGGCTCCCTAGAGTCCGTCTATTAACTTTTAGAGCTATAGATAAACTATGGTGAGAGGTTTACCCTCTTCAGTTAAACACTATTACTGTTTATGTGCTTGAGCCCTATTGAAATTGTATTCAATCACGCAAACTGCTGAAGGGAACTAATTCAGGTGATACAAATACATCGCAAACTAAAAAGTGGAAACACAAGCTCCTGAGTCCCCCTCCAACCTGCTAGTCTACATGATTAGCATTCAGGTCTATAGCAGAAGAACGTAGCCAATCTAAATATGCGTGTTCCTAGTCCTTTCCTAGACACACTATTTTATATCTCTAATTGGTTTTCAAGCACAATTAGCCATGTTACCCACGTTTCAAAACATTTTTTTTTTTTTTTTTTTGAGACAGAGTCTTGCTCTGTCGCCTAGGCTGGAGTGCAGTGGCGCCATCTCGGCCCACTGCAACCTCCGACTCCCAGGTTCAAACGATTCTCCTGCCTCAGCCTCCTGAGCAGTGGGGACTACAGGCACGTGCCACCACGCCTGACTAATTTTTTATATTTTTAGTAGAGATGGGGTTTCACCATGTTAGCCAGGATGGTCTGGATCTCCTGACCTCATGATCCCGCCCGCCTCGGCCTCCCAAAGTGTTGGGATTACAGGTATGAGCCACCGTGCCTGGCTGAAGGGCTTTCTTCCTATGGTTCAGAAGTACCTTGTTTCTGCCAGTTTGACAGATGTTAAGAGTTTGGATTACCAAGTGTATAAAACAGCAGAATTGTAACAAAGCTTTGTCCTCTGAACATGCTTGAATTTTGGCATCAGTTGAAAAACTCTAGGTTTGAAAAAAATGATTCAACAGAACTTTGCTATTATGCAAGACAGGAAAACACTCAATAATTTGTATATAATTAAAGCTTATGTTTTGAGTTATTATTATACAGAATGGAGTGAACTTAACACAAAGTTGGTTCAGGGAATGGGAAAATTAAAATTAGTTCAAAGGAGTTGAATAAGTTGACTTCAGACACATTCACGGTACCACTCAAGAATAAATCAAGAGTTTAGCGTTTATCTGTTCAACTATCATACATTATTTATTACAAAATACTTATTCACTGATCAGTAAGTATTTTGTTAGATGCAATAACACTAGTGTCCAAAGTGTATAGTCAAGTAGGAAAGCTAAAATTATATAAAATAATCCAATAAAGTAGGAGGATTAAATGCCATATTTTTAAAAAACATTGAGAAAAAAATGGGTTTTGGTACCTAGACATGAGTGAAAATTTATAAATGCAAACAAATTATATTGAAATTGCTGCCACATCCACTGAAACACAATACCTAAAGAATACAATTTACTTTTCATCACCATATTCTTTAGGTCTTCAAGTAATCATGTAAAATAGGTTATAATATCATTTCCTATAAGAAGAAAACTGGCTGAACAATGATAGGAAACAGGTCTAACCCTATTCCACTTATAGGAGGCGAAGCCAATATTCCAACTCAGATGACCCGGGCTCTAAATTTCAGGGTTTTTGGTTTTTTCAAAATTTTGTCCATTGTACTAATCTGGAAAATAATATAGCTGTCCCAGAGCTGGAGAGATGGCTTTACATCAGGCAGTAATATAAAGGAAGGAGCCATGGTAATAAAGATCCTTTGAACTGCATCTTGAAGAGCCATTAGTACTACGAAGAGATAGGACAAGCATGTATTCTAGAAGGAAGAAAGCCTGAGCAAAAATAAGCAGGTAACACAGCATGAGAAAAACGTCAACTGCTAGCTTCTCCTAACATGAACAAAACATTCTGTTGATAAGACCTAGAAGGTTTACTGCTTACAGCAGCAAGGGAGACCACCACTATTTTTTAGTAGTCTCAGCAAGAGAGGTCGAAATTAGGATATATTGTTTGAAAACTATGGCTTCCTCCTACTTTTGTAAATAAAGTGTCAATGAAACACAATCACACTCAGTCATCTAACCATTGTCTATAGTGATTTTTATACCACAAAAGCAGAGTTGAGTGGGTGCAACAGAGATGTTGACGTCAAAAATATTCAAGTGTTTAGTACACGAAAAGTTTGCAATTCCTGCTTTAGAGGATTTCAGTTTCATATAAACAGTTTAGTTTTTCCCAACATAGAGAACTAACATTTCTTGAGAATCTACTCTTTCTTAGTATATTAAGTATACTTAATTATATGGTAATAAGTATGCATTATGCTTAGTTATATATTATCATCTCATTATTATTATATATTCTACTATAAATTACTATTCTATATTACTCTTAAATATACATACTTAATTTATATTTACTAAGTATTCTTAGTATATTAAGTCAACCTTTAAATCATTTAAAAAGCATTTATTAAATGAAAGGCATTATTCTAATTTTGGGGAATGCAGTAGTGAAAAAAAAAGACACTCACACACACATACAATTTTTAAAAGCCCTGTCACAGTGGAGCTTCATTTAATTAGAAAGAAAAGAAAAAAATAATAAGTAAATAATTAGAAAAATACTCAAAAACAAATCTAATATTTTAAACAAAAGTAAGCTCTGTGAGTGGAAAAAAAAAAAAGTGGTGAAGGAGAATATGAAATGTGAATAGTGGTTACAGTTTTAATATGGTCATGTTGCAGATGCAGTTGAGGTCCACTGACCTAGCAGTCATCTCCCAGCTGCAGTCACTCTCCAGGTACCACAAGTGTTATCTATAACTGTTGGCATTTACATCTTCTCCATCCAACTGCCCTTGGCCAACAGGAGCAGCCAAACATAAAAACCCTGGGAGGTTATGGATGAGCTTCTCTCCCTAATTACTGACAAATGGAGAAAAAACAGTCTTTGCTAGTACAACTTTTGTGGTACCATTGACACTGCAGAGCTTTCTATGGGGTCTAATCGTGGCTAGACTTCTTCCAAAACCATATTTGCCTAAGTTTCACACCTGCACTGTATCCGATCTCCCTTGCTTCCTTACAGCTTTCTCCTGAATGGAGCCTCTCAATAAATTATTCACACAAGAATTATTATCTCAGACTCTGGTTCTAATAATTTAATGTAAGATAGGTTAGAAGGAAAGGTGTAACTGAAAAGATAAACAGTTAAAAGATTTTGCAATGATACAGAAGAAGTGGAAGAGTATGCTTTGGAATAGGTGGCGGCAGTAGAGGAAGGGAGGTAAGAATGGAAAGAATTCTAGATTGATTGATTGATTGATTTTCAGACGGAGTCTCACTCTGTTGCCAGTCTGGAGTGCAGTGGCACGATATCAGCTCGCTGCAACCTCCGCCGTCCGGGTTCAAGCAAGTCTCCTGCCTCAGCCTCCCGAGTAGCTGGGACTACAGGTGGGCGCCAACATGCCCAGCTAAGTTTTTGGTATTTTTAGTAGAGACAGGGTTTCACCATGTTGGCCAGGATGGTCTTGATCCCTTGACTTTGTGATCTGCCTGCCTCGGCCTCCCAACTAGATTTATGTTAAAATTAAAGACAATAGGATTTGCTAATGAGGGGATGTGGGCACAAAAAGAAGAATAAAGATATTAATTTCTAATATTTTAGCTTCAATAACTGAAAGAATTGAGGTGCTATAAACTGGTATAAGAAACAATGAAAGAGAAATTGCCTTTGGGGAGACAGCATTTGAATTATTATGGCTGTGCAACAAATCACCTTATAATAAGTGGTTTAAAACAATTTTTTAAATGCTTATGAAATAGCAATTCAAGCAGGATACAATAGGAATATCTCTCCTTTGTTTCACTTGGTGTCAGCTGAAGGGCTTAAGGGGAGTGGCTTGGAATCATTGGAAGGCTCAATTTTATGTTAGTTGTTAACTGTTGAATAAGGCTTTACATGGAGTTGCCAGCCAGTATACCTACACTTGGCCTGTGCTTGCCTCTCAACCTGGTGTCTGGGTTCTGAAGTATGGAGCATCAAGAGAGATAGCTAGGCAGAAGACATGTCACTTTTATAATCTAGCCTTAGGAGCCAAACATTGTCACTTCTTCTATATTTTATCTACCTTGACAGTCGCAAAGCTTTACTCAGATTGAAGGGGAGAGAACATAATGCCCTGCCTCTTAATAAATGATGGTATTATTAATGGTTACTTTGTATATGTAGATAATACCATGAAACAATCCCTGGGAAATAAAGTCTGCCACATTCAGGAAACCAGGTTTGGACATAATAAATTTAAGATTTCTATTATACATCCAAGTAGAGACCGTCAACAAGATGCGGCACATGTGGTCCTGAGTGAAGAAAAAATGTAGCCACATCAAATAATTCAGAAGGCAGTACAATTATGTTTCCTTGGTTGAACATGCTGAAAATCCATTTTCACAAGTGTTCTTTGCCATTTGACTATTTCAATAGACTATTCTAAGTTTGCAAGCCAAAGAAGGACAGTGAAACCAGTGAAACGTGCAGAAAATTACATGCACAAGTAATTCAGCATGAAGGAAATCATATATTGGATATTTCAAGGGTGGACAGCTGCGTCAGGCTAGAGATGACCAACTTCTTTGGGCAAAAGAGGTAATACTTCCCCAAGCAAATACTGGAAGTGAAAAAAAATAATCAAAATGCTTTAGAGTTCTTAGACTTCTGAATTCTGCGTGGAGTGACATTTCATTGTCAGGGGCTAGCTGTATCTCCTTCAATTATATAAACTTTCAAATAAGACCAAAGAATTTCATTGAATTTTAATTCAATAGCCTACAAAATCACACTAGAATTAATTTTTGGAAATACTGGTCCCTCAGCTAATAGAGGGAGATTACTTCATCAAAGTCATAAAAATATCTGGATTTTCAATTTCGATTTTAAGGTGAGAATTCAGGCAATTAGCCTATATTTTGCCTCGTAATGTTTTGTATTATGTAATGTCTTCCCAATAAACCATTCTTCCTTACTGTCTGATTTTAAATGACAGCCACTACCTGGCTCCGCAGAACCATGCACTCTAGGAGCACTTTGTTCCAGATGGCCATAAGCAATACCTTAATTAGTTCTTTCATCAATATGTAACAAGGTTTCTAGGTTCCAGTTCCAGCAACTGAGCAATGAATTGCCCTGCCTTCTGTTTCATCTTTCCTAGATATTAATTCCAAACATACTAAATTTCTTATTAAGCTTCTTTAGGATCTACTACTTGTAAACAACTTCTGAAACCAATATTTCATAAGTTATGTTCTTTGGTTGAAAGCCTGAGCCTCCCTTTAGCAAACTTAAAGAAAAAGAGAATTTATTGGAGCTCAGAGGATCTGTGGGGAAAAAGGGAAAATTTGTTCAGAAATAATAGAAACCACATAATTCCAGGATTTCTTTTTAGAGATGAATTCCCAAGAGTCTCATCTATTTCTTGTCATGAAAGTGAATAAATATGTATTTTCAAATTGTTTTTTCCCTTTGATCACTGCTCAGGGTTAAAATCCATCGAGGGAAAAGTACTTTGAGTATCTGATCCACCAGATGGTATGCAAAGAGAGGTAAGTAATACAACATAAGAAAATCAAACTCTAACACCAAACGCCACAGGCTATGAAACAAACAAACAAAACAAGCAAAAAAAGGAAAACAAAAATGCAACCACCAACATTCAATAATTCCTTTTGCTGCTGAAATGCAGTTCTGATTGCTAGAATTGGGCTCATATCAGAGAGCTAAACGTTAGATGGATTCAAATTTATCCTTTTTGCCATATCCTGATTAGTTTGGTGTGTCATATTTAAATCTCCATAGATAAAGAATTTTTCTCCTGCATTCTTTAATTCTCTTACTTTAAATCTATAAACTTAAAATTTGGACCAGGCCCAATGTTAATGCTACTTTTACAAAAGGCCAAAGTAGAATCACAGAAAGCATTTACATAATTTAAAATGTACATTTGGATTTCTAACCTCCAAACAAAGTAAATATTTGCCTGGAGTACATTTTAATTCTCTGATTAATCTATATATGGCTTCATGATTCCCTTTCAGGAAGAAAATAAAATATCTGTATGCTGAAGGGGAGATTCAAGAGCAGGACAATAGGTATGCTACAAAAAAATATGGCACTATGTAGGCATTATCCATCTCGGGTGTTAATTTTATGATTGTGATGCATGTCTGAAAACCAAATATCTCAGTAACATTCAGAAACAGCTCTTAGATTATCTTCAATTCAGTAAAATAAAATAAGTTTATTTGTCTGAGGTTATCTTAACAAAATGCAAAGTATTTTCTGTGCAGGAATGCCTTAAATGCTAATATAGAAAACAAAATTTAGAAATTTACTAATTGCCCAATAAAATTTGATCAGAAAAATTTCACTGTTTTCTATAAATTCCAGATCCTTATCAAAGAAAATAGACATGGCTGTTACAGACATTTCTCATATTAGGGGCTTGACAATGACTTTGCAGTGAAATATAATCAGTGGTATTCCCTTTTTCTTATGTTTTTGAGAACTTAGGTGTATGTAGTACAATAGCTCAACAACTATCAGTTTTCTGAAGCCATGAAAACTAGCATCATCTCAGGGATCAAGAGGAAGTGATTGCCTCCCTTGCTTTACCCACATCCTTGGGCTCCTTGTACCCTAAATTGTTCCAAAGTTAGTCAACGAGTGCAATTTTCCAAAGCTCATTGAGGAACTCACCACTCTGCTATGTCCTCCTGTGGGGTGCATTTCTTGTACAAACTTCCTGAGTTTCTTCCTGGGACATTCATTCTCAAGGTGGAACCTTCTCTGAATCCTTCCATGTAGCCTTTTTTTTTTTTTTCTTATCGTTTTCTAGAGACTTGTAACCTATCTGTACCATATAGAGCCAGTGTCCTTACATCCACCCTTTGTCCATTAGGCTAATTCTCCTGGAATCTTGGGATGAATTTCATCCATCCTTCTTCTCAAATCTGTACCCTCGATCACTGATTCCAAGCATGCTCTTTTCTTCCTCAGTCCTTTCAGCACTTTGAGTCTCACTCAGTTCTTCTCCCTCCAAACCTTTCCATTATGCACTTCAGAATTTCCATTCTGTCATAAACACAATCTCTTATCTTAAACCTGTCCAAGCAGGATCTCTATTTCAGCTCCTGAGCTTTCTGAAGCCACTTTTCCCATATATCCATGAGTTAGAAAACACGACCAACTGTATGCATCTGCCTTCAGATGGCCAACTACTATTTTATTTGAATTTTAAAAGATCTTTTCTCTCTCTCTCTCTTTCTCTCTCTCTCTCTTTCTCTCCCTCTCTTTGCCACTCTTGTTCTTCAGTCTTGGAATATTTTTTTTTAATTTCTCTTTTGGAAAGGCTGAGAACATTCGCTATTATAATGTCTTCTCCACATTCTATTTTCTAGGGCAGAGTTTGGCCCTAGAGTTTTAAACACAAATATACTAAGAAGAAATTCCTTTTCTTCTTTATTTTATACATAACTAATGACCATAAAATGGGCTTCAAATATTTGAATGGTGGCAATCATCTGAAAGAAAAAGGAAATTAAAAAAAATTGATTTTAGTTGATATTTAGTTATTGAAAGAAAATAATCTCCCCAAAATGCATGTAAGTACAGGCTATGTGTAAAATGAGGTGGGACATGGTGGCTCACGCCTGTGATCTCAGCACTTTGGGAGGCCAAAGCAGGTGGATCACCTGAGGTCAGGAGTTCAAGATCAGCCTGGCTAACATGATGAAACCCCATCTATACTAATAATACAAAAATTAGCTAGGTATGGTGGCGCACGCCTGTAATCCCTGCTACTCAGGAGCCTGAGGCAGAAGAATCGCTTGAACCCGGGAGGCAGAGGGTGCAGTGAGCCGAAATCTCGCCATTGCACTCCAGCCTGGGCAACAAGAGTGAAACTCCATCTCAGAAAAAGAGAAAAAAAAATGAGTTAGGTAAGAGAAAAAAATTTCTTTTAATAAAGCAAAATTTAAGAAAGTGGTTCGTATGGAGAATCAAGGGTACAGATGGGGTGGGGGGGCTCCAATTATCTACTATACATCCTCACCACCTATCCTCTTGTTCCTATCACAGTTCTACCTTCATTGTAGCAGTTTATTATAATCACCTTCTCTAACATTAATAATAATAATCAATTCCCAAATCTAATTTTTTCCATAGGTTTATTTTTGTTCAGAATTGCTGCATTTCGTACTACTGACCATCCTCTAATTCTGGCAATTCTCTCTTATTTTTGTTTCCACTGCATTTTTCCTTTTTAATTTCTTTTCACATTCCTGGACCTCTTTACCATGAGCCTCACTGATTTCTCTTTCTCAATTTTCACATTTTGGGTGAGTATACCCAAGTTCTCTGCTCCTTCTTCTCGCTTATACAAATTTATCTTTAATTTTGACCTTGTTTGGTCCTGTGCAGAGTGGACAAAAGCACAGCCTTTAGAATCAGAGGGATCTGGTGCTATGATTTTAATAAGCAGCCCAAATTTCATGTGTTGGAAACTTAATCTCCAAATTAATATGTTGATGATATTTGGAGGTGGGGCCTTTGGGAGGTAATTAGGGTTAGATAAGGCTATCAGAAGGGGGCTCCCATGGTGAGCCTAGTGGCTTTATAATAAGAGAATGAGAAACCTGACTTGCTGTGCTCTTTACCTCTCACCATGTGATGCCCTTCTTCTCGTTATGATGCAGCAAAAGGTCCTTAAAAGCAGAGCAGATGGAGCCAGCCTCCAAGACTGTAAGAAATAATTCTTTTCTTCATAAATTACCCACTCTCTGATATTTTGTTAAAGCAACAGAAAACATACTAAGACACTCAGTTTGAATTCCACGATCTTATATTTAATTTTTGTTATTTTGTTGTTGTTTTTATCTTTTTTCTCTCAACTCTGCAGAGAAATAATTTATAATTAATACGTGAATTACTTTGAGAAAAATGACCTAAACATTCGGGACTTTTTCTGGATCACTAAAACGGAGCTCATGCTGTCTATTTAATAGTTTGTAAATGTCAGGTAAACATCTCTAGATTAATACTTTTATTGGTACATCAAACAATTTATATAAAACCAAACCCATCACCTAATACTAGTTTTTTTTTTTCCTCCCTCTACTTCAGTTTCGGCTACCATCATTTTCCTAGTGCTATACATTTACAAAATTTGGACTTGTTTAAACAACTTCTGCAATACTCACCTAATTAGATTTTGTATGCTGTTGTCATGCACAACTTTCCATTCTTGCAAAGATAATTAAAGTTCACTTATTATACTGTATAAATTTTCTTAACAGAATTTTCACATACTGAAAAACGTCTTTCTTTTAAAAAATTACTACTTGAATCTTCTCATTAGTCTAAATTTAGTGGCATTTTTATTATATTAAATAACATATTTTAACTGGGTTTAAAAAAACTACTGAAACAGGCTTAACTAAAATATGATAACGTCTGTAGAGCATGTAGATCTAAAGTTACTCTGAATGTTTAAGCTCACGGGGTAAGTACAGATAGAGTGAAACAAATGTTAACACATAACGATTGACTCTAAAACATATACCACATTTAGAATATTGGTGTATTAACCCATTTTAAAAATACATACCAATACTTGATTTAAAAATGCATTTTGGTCAGGCACAGTGGCTCACACCTGTAATCCCAGCACTTTGGGAGGCCAAGGCGGATGGATCACAAGGTCAAGAGATCGAGACCATACTGGCCAACATGATGAAACCCTGTCTCTACTAAAAATACAAAAAATTAGCTGGGTGTGGTGGTGCGTGCCTGTAATCCCAGCTACTCAGGAAGCTGAGGCAGGAGAATCACTTGAACCCGGGAGGCAGGGGTTGCAGTGAGCAGAGATCGTGCCACTGTACTCCAGCCTGGTGACAGGGCAAGACATCATCTCTAAAACAAAACAAAAACCAAAAAAGCATTATAATTTGTCTTAGAAATTATTTACCAGAAAGTTTCCCTTCAATATGTTTAATATACAAATATAATGTACTAGATGTAAGGGCTGATAATATTCGAAATATCATTTATAATAATAAAAATTATTTAACAAATTAGAAAAATTCACTATACTAAATAAATGGTAATTAAAATTATGATCATTAAACAACATAAATATAAATTGATGCAGCCTGTCAGAAATGGTTTTATTTGTTATGTGAAAGTATGTATCTACAATGTCAACAATCAAATTTGTGGTTTTCAGAAATTTTCATGGACTGGGAGACTTAAAGCTATTTCTGAAAAATAAAGTGACCAAAAATAGCACACAAAAAAATTGAGAGATACTTTATAAAAATAAAAAATTAGAAAGATCAAATTTTTCCTATGAGAAGAAAACATCAACTTATATTCTAGATTTAGTAATGACAACATAAATATTATATAGAAACCAAGTAAATCTTGTGAGAATTTTTAATCAGCAAATGGAAAAGGTTATTGTCATATATTTACTTTTTAAAGGGGAGTGTAGGCTACCTTTACATGTTATAAGCCAAATTATTTTGTCAGTGTAGGATGAACTGGAATGCCCAGATTTGGTAATAGGGCTTGTCTTTATTTCAAACATGAGTTATTTCTCATATTCTTGAAAAATTTTATAACATATTTCTGTTAATCCAGTTAGTTTTACTACATTGGTTTTGTTTTTGCTTTTGTTTTTAAACTAAAACATGTGTTTACAGTTATAGTGACCTACTTTCCTGAGACTTTTGGCCCATATATTTTATAGTCAGGTTCCTGAGACATAAGTCAATGGTAAGGTCGCATCACAAATAACTCAATGTTACATGAGTTTAAAAATGGGGATTCAGGAAAGAAAGTTCTATCATATTACGCCATGTGTAGTTCTATTTCATGATGTACAGGAAGTGCTTCTTTCCAAATCTGCAGCAAGTAAAAGTCCTTTTATGAATGTCCAGTAAAGGAATGTATTATTTATTTACATGCATTCTGAAATTTTTGGTTTGTTTCATTGTTAAGAGGTGGGGCCAGTGGCGGCCAGAAAAGACTTGTGAGATCCCTATCCTAAAACATACAGTGTGTATAAAACATATTAATTCAAATAGACAGAGAATAGGTCCCTAAATATGATCACACATTCATTCCTTTAGACACTGAATACTTGTTGTGCTGGGATGAATATTTTAAGGTCCTCATTTTCATAAAGCTTGTATTAATTGATGAGACAGACACATAACAGTAAATTATGTGATGGTATGGAAGCTGTGACAATACTGATTTTTTTACAGGTCATGACAGCTCAGTTGAGAAGCTCCTAGGTGAATCTAGTGGGAAGTGAGAAGGAATTAAAGAAAAAATTTTACGATGAAGAAATCTTAAATGCATTACAAAAACATAGTTAAAATAGATTGGCATGTTCCATAACAGTAAAATGACATTCCAAGCCAAGGGATCCAAGGAGCAAAAGTAATCAGGTGAGGGAACCCACAGTGCATATGTAGACACAGAAGCAGTTTAGTGTTGAGGCACATAAAGTATGAATTAAAGAGTAAGTATAGAAGAGACAGAGGTAGCCTGGAATCAGGTCATACACAGAAAGCTTCCAATGTCCTATTAATCAGCTTGAGTTTTATTGAATGGGTAGTTTGGTGATACTGAAGAGTTTGAAACAAGGTAATGTAATTGTGAAGTTGAATTTTAGGCAACCTATTCTGGTAACACATTTGAAGATGATTTGAAGTCTACTAAAGAGAAACTAGGAGGCACTGGCAATTGTCCAAGTTAGAAATGGCAATGGCTGTAATAACTCTAGAGGTCATAAAAAAGGAACAAAAGATGCATGTTTGAGGATTTTTCAGGAAGTATAATCAATGAGATTACATTATACCCATCCTGTTAATCTAGGATACCCTCCTCATCTCAAAGTACTTAATTTAATCACACTGGCAAAGTTCCTTTTATTGTGTAAATTAACATTCACTTGTTTCAGACATGAGGTCATAGCCATCTTGTAGGGGAGGCATTATTCTTATTCTGAATACCACACTCAACAATCCTACAAGGCTCCTGTGTATATGTTTGTGTATGTGTGTGTGTGTATATTCACATTATTTACATACTTATGTTTTGTAATGTCACTGTGAATTCTGAATTAGAGAGTACTAAGTCACTGCTTTTAGAAGAAATAGAGATTTAGTTTCCTCTGGTCACACATTTAGGTCAACTGATAAATATATAACCTGTTTTATGTGTATTTCTATGTAAAAATATCTTATTTAATATATATTGTGAATTCATTAACATTCAACTCAGCCAACAGCACTATAACTCATGCCTGAACGAAGCCTATTTAACCCAAATTTTCTCTGTAAGACACATCACAGAATTCTTGCAGTTAGGGACACTTAAGGAGACTTTAGCTTTATGTTTTGGTGTAATTTTAAAATAGTAAATTACATTTTTCAAAATGTGAAAAATGAGGTGCCAAATAAACTGCAAAAACACTTGTTTACGGTACGAAAGCTGAAACAAAAAGGCCAAGCCATGCCTTCTCACATCTTAGCTGGAATGGAAGAAGAGAAACTTTTCACTGTTCTGCACATATTCATGTCCATGAATGTCCAAGAAAACACCAGAAATATCAATGTTGGGGTTGCAAATAAATTTTAGTGAGCAGACAAATTTACAAATACAGAACTCATGAATAATGACAATTATGATGATGAGCTATGTACACATATGATTTCACATATATACACATATCTATTATGCCTATGTGTAAAATCTGAACAAAAGATTAAATATGATATAACTTGCATATTAAAATATTAGTGTTTTAGAAACTCACTTGACTTAAATCACTATGATTTATGATGTTGATAATATTTTTTCACTGTTTGAAAACTCGTCCTGAATCCCCTATTATCTCTTCTGAAGAATGTATTTCCATGGCTAATTTCATTAAAAATAGGATTAAAAATAATAAAATAAATCAATAAAGACATTTACTTGCAATTCTAAATGACCATATAAAATAATGTGCATGAGAGATGAGAACTAGATTCCATTACTTTAGCAGAGAAAAGTGACAAGCTGCCTCAATATTTTAAAATTTGGTAAATTCATGAGAAAAATACTTGGAGCCAGGCGAGAAATACAGAAATAGAAACAATTATTTAGAAAGGAAGAAAAATATTTTATGCTTGGGTCAATTTACAAACAAGGAAAACTACAGTATGGTCTTCAGTAGGATGAAATGAGACAAACGCTTAGAAAATACCACCCAGGCATTTGAAGACCATATGGAAATAGAAAAGAAAATTCTTTATATGCCTTTCTAAATTTAAATTAGGCAATAACAAATCACACTAACTTCTATTAAAGTTACCAATATGGTTGCCTAATTTTCTTTTTCTCATAGAGCCATGTGACTGTGAGTGACAAACCCAGGAGGGTAACTGTGTGTTGATGTGTTTGTGTACCTATATCTGTGTCTCTGCGTGAGTCCACATCTGTGTAGTATAAAAATGAAACTAATAAGTTAATAATAATTTAATACCACCTCTATTTTTGACATCCAAACTAAAAGCAAACAACTAAAGATGCCCCAACCCTCTCCTGAGCTGCAGCTTTCATCACTCACATGTGAGAAACAGAACTCTTTACTTCCCACCACCAAGTCCCAAAACTTGCTCTGAATTTCTATTCTTTTATACATAAGAAAATCATATTTTTCAAGTTTACCCAGCTGAAAGACTAAGTATCATCTTTTATTCCTTTCTTTCTCCTCACATTCCACCCATCATCAGATCATCTCAATTTTAATTCTCACCCATTTCTCTCCATCCCCAACTCTACCACCTTATTTTCAATTATTTTTCTTCTGAACTATCAATAGCCTACTAATTGGATTCCCAGCTTCTATTTTGCCCCCTAAAATAAATTTATCAGAAAGCAAACACACACACACAATCTATACACATATACACAAACTATATATACATATATAACCATAACTATATATACATATATGTATATAACTGTAACTATATGTATCTATATATCTATATATATATAGATATATGCAGTTATATGGATTTTTTTTTTAAGACAGAGTCTCACTCTGTCACCCAGGCTGGAGTGCAGTGGTGTGATCTCAGCTCACTGTAGTCTAGACTTCCAGGACTCAAGCCTTCCTCCCACTTCAGCCTCCCAGGTAGCCGGGACTGCAGCCGCACACCACCGTGCCTGGCTAATTTTTGTGTGTTTTGTAGGAACAGGGTTTTGAACTCCTGAGCCCAAGAGATCTACCTGCCTCAGCCTCCCGAAGTGCTGGGACTACAGGTGGCGCCACGCCTATCTATCTATCTAGCTAGCTAGCTAGCTAGCTAGCTATCATCTATTTTTTAATGTGAATCATGTCACATTACTTGCTGCTTGATACCCAGCGGCTGCTTTCCATTTATAATCTAAATTCCTAGGAATTTTGCTAGGCTTTACATAACCTGGCTCCTGCTATTTCCAACATCATCTTACACCAACTCCTCTCATCATTCCCTTTGTGATACACTTTCCCTAGCCTTATTTCACTTTTTCAAGCTCATTCCTACTCTGTAGTTTTTGCCTTAGCCCCTTTGTAAAGTCTGACAAACTCAGAATCCTTCACTCTCTATTTTTGTTTTGCTTTTAAAATATTTTAAATTACCCCCATTATCTTTTTTAAAGGTTCATTTTCTCTTCCATGTAACTAGAGTGTAAAATTCATAAGAGGAAGGATTCACAGGTCCTTTGCTGTACCCTTGGATATAGGTTAGTTTCTGGCATCTGAGCTTTTCTTGAATATGTGTTGAATTCCAGTGAAGCTATTGTTATAGAAATAAAAAAAGTCATATCCAAAATTAGTTGCAAATAATTAAGGAACAATAACATATTAATTAAATAAGGACAAGTGCTTGTTGTATGCTGTGTATAGGGTTATTCATTTAATCATTTAATCATCCATCTGTTTACATACTTTCTGTTTTTCAGTTTTAGATGGGTTGGAAGTAATGTTTATTATAGATATCTGTTTTCTACAAATGATATCATTTCACCAAATATTTATCAAGACTGCTAATTTTGCTAGACTCTGATGATATGCAAATGGAAATATCCTATTCCTGGGTAGGGAGGAGAGGAAGGGGTTACACAGAGCCATGGGGAACTTCTGCAGGGAAATTTTGGGAGTGATAAATATATTCATTATCTTGATTGTGATGATGATTTCACAGGTATATGCATGTGTAAAATCTCACCAAACCATGTACATTAACTTTAAATATGTGCTGTGTATGGTATGTCAATTATACCCAATAAAGCTGTTAAAAATGAAACGACGTGAAAAATAAAATCAAAATAGAGCCTTGGGTGGTCCCCTCTAGTCCCTCTCTGCCAGAAAAGACGTTAGCTGTTGGTTTTTTCTGCCAAGATAAAGAACGTAAACATACTATTTGGAGAGAACTAATTTTCTTCTGGATGATTGCACCACAGATTAAAATAGAGAGTGAGGCCTCACTGCCACACCCCTGCCTTGCCCACAGAGACTGTAGTCAAGATTCTCATTAATAAAACAGTCTTACCTATTAGCAGGCAAAGCTATCCAAGCTACAGACATGACCTGTCCTAAATACAGTGAACCAAGGATTCTCGAGCAAAATAAATGGAAAAAAATAAGCAAAATGAATTTAAAAATAAAAAGAGAAAAAATATCAAGCTAATTGTAATAACATAAAATTACTGGAAAAAAAGGTAAAACTAATTCTCTATGATTACTGTATCTAGAACAATTTCTGAAGAAACTATTAATATTAAACAATTGCTACAAATGCTACTGGAATAATTATAGAACAAAATGGAATTCTTCAAGGCAAAGCATTAAATATGTTAAAATATGTTAATAATAATGTGGTCAAAAAGAACTAAATAAAATAAAAATTAAGAAACCTCCGTGATTATGGAACACAAGAATAAAGAGAGACAATATGAGAGAAAATATATGCAAAAGAATAATTGAAGAGGCCTATCATTCATCTAATACAAGTCCATGAGCAAAAAAAACACAAAGGAGAAAATAATAAAAAGAAAGAATGGTCAATAATTTTCTACAACTGGAAAAAATTGAGCCTTCAGATTAAAAGGGTTCAGTGAAAAGAATGGATGAAAATTACCCATATATAGCTATAACTACCTGAGTGATACCAAGAGATGAAAAAACAACAGAATAGCATTATACTGATATTGGGCTTGATATCAGTAATAATAGATGCAAAAAACAATTGAACAATTACTGGGATGTTCTGAGGAAAAATGTCAGAGCACAATAAATTGCACCAAATGTTACTGTGTGTGCAGAATAAAGACCACATAGACAGGCATGTTTCAAAATGTTTCACTTCTACAGGCTTTTTAAAAGAAGTTGTAAAAGATATAACCCAGGAAAAGGGGGAGGAAGAGAAACTCAGATATCAGGAAAGCCATTACCAAATCCGGGAGAGAAATGAATGGAAATCTAGGGTTGACAGAGAAAATCAGAGTAATTTTTCCAGGAAGAAAAGAGGCTTGAGAGACAGGAAAGCATGGATGCAAGTGTGAGACAGAAGACACAGGATGTAGCATAGCAAATGACACTGGAATATGATGGAAAAAAAAAAAAAAGAAAAGAAAACAACTAAAACAAAAAGGACAAAAACATGATTAAGCTATGAGTGAATAAAAATAAGTCAATATTGAAAGTGAGTGAATGACTATAAGAGAATTAATTAATGGCAATGTGTAGCATGAACCAAGAGATGCTACGTTAGACTTCTAGAAAAGGAAATTAAGCCACAACAGCTTAGCTCAGTATTACAAAAATATATATTTATGTAATAATGATAACCTGAAGCTAGTTTTTTTTTTTTGGCTTTTAAAGTAAACCTATTAACACAGTACAGAAGATTTTGTTGTGATGAGGAATATAACTGTGAATAATGTTGTGGGATTAAGCTATGAGTGAATAAAAATAAGTTGATATTGAAAGTGAGTGAATGACTGTAAGAGAATTAATTAATGGCAATGTGTAGCATGAACCAAGAGATGCTACGTTAGACTTCTAGAGAAGGAAATTAAGACACAACAGCTTAGCTCAGTATCACAAAAATATATATTTATGTAGTAATGATAACCTGGAGCTAGTTTATTATTTTTTTTACTTTTAAAGTAAACCTATTAACACAGTACAGAAGATTTTGTTGTGACTGTGGAATACAACTATGAATAATGTTGTGGCTAAATGTAGTTACAGTGTAAATCGAAAGCAGAGCTGAAAGGAGGTAAGGCATGGAAAGGGAGAGGAAGGGTTAAAAAAATACATAATGAAGCTAAAATTTTTACCTTACATATTGAAGACTAAAGGAGATGGAAAGCCTAATTGAAGTTTACATATATTCAGTCAAGTTAGAAAAACCAATCAATGAAAGACCTAAAAGTAACATAAATATCAAGCACTGGGAAAAGGAGAGGTGGCAGAATCCATTGAAATCCATACATTTTATCAAGGGGGAGCAAAAATATTCCACATTTGTCAATCAAAGAATAGAACTGTAAATAAAATATTTAGAGTAAGAAAAACAAACATCAAAAAATCAAAATAAAAGCATTTTAAGAAGTGACATCTAAGAGAGGAAACATGGATGGAAAAGGAGAGAACAGGAGACAGTGGCTATTTGATGTAAGCTGTTTGTGCTTTCGATTTGAGACTGAATTCATATATTACTCTGCTAAATATAACAATATTTAAAAATCAATCAATATTATTATATTTTTAAATTTCAATCAACAGCAGGTGACCATTTCATTGTCATACTTATATCATAATCAGCTACACTGGTTTAAACGATACTGTTTTGATTATTTTTTTCCTGCCCAGTCATTCATGGCAGCCTGTAGCAACATCTAATTTCTGGAGTTAGTAGCTAAGCCTCAAAAGAAGGCAGTAAATTATCCCCTCTCCTTTGAAGTTCCCAAGAAATGTGAGCCAATTTCTTTTACCAAAGCTCATTCCAGAACTGACAGAATTCACTGCCAGTTAATATTTGGATCTTGAACACTTAAAGGTCAAAAACAGTAGCAAAACAACAACGAATGAAAATTACTGTTATCCTGAAGAAAGACATGGTAATAATTTATACGTTCATTTGTTCTGGGTCTTATATTTTTCCCAAGCAGATTCCAAAACTATATTTTACACTTTTCAATAGTTTCCAGCAGAACGTAGGCTTTTTACAGTAAAACAGAGGCACTGGGGAGCGTAAGAAGAAACATTTAAAATAACATTTTATCTTTCCCAATGTGGGAAATCTCAGAAAATTAATCTATCAAAATATCAAGTTCTAACTTTTTTGTGGTTCCTTGTTATGAACTAACGTCACGTGTCTTCTGTGAATAGTGTAAGTCAGATGTTTAGCAAAGACTACAGCCCTGAAATACAAGCACAGCTTCTTGCCTATTCAACCCAAACACCGAACACTAGTATTCCATTTCCTCCATTCACCAGCCTCATTACAGCTCCCTGACTTCACTTTTTAAAATTTCATTTCATTTAACAAGCATTTATTTATATCCTAGTTTAACCTCACTGTTCCCAAGGCTTTTAACAATGTTTTATTCCTGAGTAAACATGGACTAGATTATTTTCTATTAGCTAAATTTACAGGAATACTCCAAATGGTATTTTCTTTGCCGGTCAAAGAGAGCTTTCCAGATTACCTGCATTAAACAGCCCTAAATCAGTTCTTTACATGACCCTAAAACCTGGAGGAACATAATATTTAAATTCCAATACTTCTCCTCTCCATTAGAGACTGCTGGTCTACTACAGGTGTCATAAAAAGATTCATAAATTTTAAGGATTTTTAAAAATATTTATTTTTGTTCTACAGCATTGTAAAAGATGTATTTATAATTTTGTGATGTAATTTGTAAATGCATATATGTAACTTAGATGATCTGCTGTACTGTCTGTTAATATATATATATGTTTTAGGCCAACTCAAATTCCTTCAAGAACCAGGTAAGATAGATATCTGTGAAGTTCCCAGGAATATATTAGACTTTATTATGTCAGAGGCTTCCTCACTATGAAGCACACCATCAATTTACATGACACTAAGGAAAAAATGTGCTGCTAATTGAACTGTGATGAAATACTTTAAATTATTTAGAATACTTTATTCTTATTTAAAAGCTATTAGATTTAAACATATTTTTATTAAATATATTATCAATATAGAAAGAGAAAATATTAATAAATAACAGTAGATAAGGATTTCTGTCTTCCCACTGAGGTTTTCTTAATCTTTTCTCAGCTGGGAGTTGCCCACGTTCACCGTTTTTTGAACAATACCACCATCTGTGTATTAAGAATAT
This sequence comes from Pongo pygmaeus, assembly GCF_028885625.2. Classification (NCBI taxonomy): domain Eukaryota; kingdom Metazoa; phylum Chordata; class Mammalia; order Primates; family Hominidae; genus Pongo; species Pongo pygmaeus. Next base: position 95,194,997 of record NC_072387.2, on the reverse strand, counting down.
TGGTAATGGAGTAGTTTCTGAAATGGCACTCTGTTCTTGCCTCTGAGATTTTCATTCAGCCCATCGCCTCCAATGGCAAATTTTGATGCCATTGCATTCTTGATCATTCCAGAAAGTCTAAGCCGATATGCACATAATAGCTGGATGTCGTATTTCTTTAAACAGTTTCGTCAGCTGAAACTTTGAGGAGTTACAGTTGTCTGGTCATGCTACCTGGATTTCCAACAATCAGGTTTCACAGGCAGTGACAGCCAAGACAAATGGCTGCTGCTCACCAGCATTTGAATAATGCCATCAATTTTAAGATCTACCCAGTTTAAGAAATGCTTTAATGTGACAAAATGTCCATCCTAGAATCAAAGAAATACGGCGACACAAATAGTTGGGTCTGTTAAAAAGTAGACAGCATATTCAGAACCAAGTGCCATATAATTATAGGAAAACATGTAAGAAAAATATATACTAGCATTATCTTACATGGATCGTCTGTTTTTTTTTTTCACAATTCTACCTTACACGTATTTATGCTGTTCATCTATGCTAGTTCTCCACTATTTTCTAATATTTAAACTAGTGCACGCCACAAACTTGTACATGATTTCACCTCATGAATAAGTTTAAAAAAAAACAAGCATTGTTAGAATATTCTTAAATGTTTGTTTGTCCCTTTGTTTTAACATCTAGAGTACATTTAGCCATGCATTTATAGTATAATTTAGATAACTATGACTTCATGATGAGTTATCTCATATTTCGCATCTTAAAACCACATACATTTATTATCTTTTACTCTCTGTAGGTCAGAAATCCAGCTGTGGCTTAGCTGAGTGCCTTTGGTTCAAATTCTTTGATGAGGCTTTATCTCCCCATCAGCTGAACCCATTGTCTTATCTAAAGACTCAGCTTCTTCTGAACTGCCTCTCCATAGGCCTGCATTAGGCAACTGTTTTCCCTCAGGGCAAATAAAACAAGAGAAAATGAAAGACACCCCACAAGGCAGTAATCACAATTATTTTATAATATAATCTTGGAAGTGATGTGATCATTTCTGCCATATTGTATTCATAAATATCAAGAGTTGGGATCATTAGAGCCATCTTAGGGTCTTCCTACCACATAGAGCTACATATGGTGCCTGTTGAAAATATGGATAATTAAATTTCATCATTCATCTTTTGTTTGTTTACTTACTCACTAAATATTAATTTAATGACTACTAAATCCCAGGCATTATACTTGTGACTGAGGTCTCAATGCCTAAACAAGAAAGAATGATCATTGGAAGTCAAGGAAGGCAAGGCATAAAGTGTAAAATGTTTTGAAAGGAGAGTATATGTTACCAAGCAGGAAAACTATTCAAGTTAAGGATAATGACAGAGCTATGGATGAACAAAATAATCTGGCTAATTTTGGCAAATGTAAATTTTCAGAAGCAGGGTGAAAAGAATAGTCATTAGAAATGATTTTAAAAGTAGATTATAATTCATAAAGGGTTTTAGGTATTAATTAAAAGGGTTTGTCAATGATTAATTAAGCCATGGGAAACCACTACAAAGGAGAGAAACATGATCATAGTAATCAAAATTACTATGTTTCTAGAAGATCTAGAAAGTCTCTATGGTCATAGTGTGAAGGACTAATTTTCTAGGGAGCAATTCTAGAGACAGGATAATTATTTATATATGGTTTCCACACGAGTCAAAGTGGGAGGTAATTGAATCAGCAGTAAAGCTCGAGTCTGAGAAGAAAGATTCAGTAATTATATAGGAGGTGTAATCAATAGATGTAATCATCAATTGAATGTGGTGGGGAGAAGGAGGCCACAATCAATCCTGCAATGCATTTACATTAATATTGGCTTTGGTAAAAAGTGACACCCTTTAAAATTATAAGACATGTATTGAAAGAGACTTTTTCTTTTTTTTTTTGAGAACGAGTTTCACTCTTGTTGCCCACGCTGGAGTACAATGGCATGATCTTGGCTCATGGCAACCTCCGCCACCCTGGTTCAAGTGATTCTCCTGCCTCAGCCTCCCAAGTAGCTGGGATTACAGGCATGTGCCACCACACCCGGCTAATTTTGTATTTTTAGTAGAGACAGGGTTTCTCCATGTTGGTCAGGCTGGTCTCAAACTCCCGACCTCAGGTGATCCACCTGCCTTGGCCTCCCAAAGTGCTAGAACTACAGGCATAAGCCACCGTGCCAGGCCTGGAAGAGACATTTTTTTGTGGCAAGTCATATAATGTAATTGTGATACGTGTAATTTAAGTTGCCTGTGGCAATAAAGTATCGTGATTAAAAGCACAGGGTTTGCAGAAAGTCATATATGCATTAGAATATTATGAAGTCCACTATAGAAATGTGGACAAGATTTTTAGCTTCTCAATGTAGGCACACAAATCTTGGTCTGCCAGGTTTGGTGAAAATGCGCACATTGACATATAAATCTTATAAAAGTAAAACTTTACTTTGGTACCTGAGAAGATACATTATTAGCAAATGAATCCAGAATGCACTTGACCAGGGTTATTTAGTGACAAGATTACTCTGGGTCTCTCCATATTCTCTGAGGGGATCATCAGGTGGATGGCATGGATAGTCTGCAGCACAAACCCCAAATGGGATGTTACAGTATCTCTTATGCCCTATTCATATCACAGTGCATGTACCTTTAGCACAACTCATATCCGGGTTTTGGGCAAAATATTTTCCTTTGACCTATCAGGGTCATTTTGCTCCACTGTTTTTATGTTTTATGATGATGATCAGGTATCATGCATGCATAAATACAATGAAACAATGAAATTGTAATCTAACTCAGTGGCAATCTCCTGATGAAACTTAATAATCAAGAACAACATAATACCGGCAGTAATTCTTTCTACCTGGTAAGAAAACATGTTATTGCTAACTTAATTGCTACAAGGCACATTATCCTATTTTTAGTAAGTGAACTGTTAATTGCACTCACCCTCAGACACTAATTGGAACAGTTTTGGAACCACCTTCAATTCCTGTTGTCCTGTTTTAAGGTACAGTGGCTGATGAACGATTGTATTTTAATTTTTCCCCCAAATCCCTGACTGATTTATATAGATATTTTATAGATCAGGACCTGATCTATCTAACATAGTGTGTAAATCCTCCAAACTGCCAGAAGGAAGTTGAGGGCCAAGTGATTTAGTATTACAACTTCATACATTCTATCCACTTCCTTTAGAAGAGCCACCTGAATTCTTGTAAAAATATTACCAATAATTTTTATAGTGGTGAAAATATTAGCAATCATACTTTTCAATTCCCATTCCCTTATTTCCAGAGAGCTTGTATATAATATCTGTGGGGCCTAGTACCTTACATTATGCAGATCCCAATTCTGAGGAATTCTGGCCCCCAGTGGTGAGTGAACTACCGTGATAAGTCATTGCGGAAGGATGAGAGATACAATAAGCCCCACTACTGGTATCCCTGTTGCAACAACAAAAAAATTGTATAAATGAATAAGTCTCCCAATCAGTAATATCTCTTATTAAAGGAAATCTTGGATATTTAAATTATAGTATTAGCATGAATCAAGGTCATCTGCAGAGTGAGACAACTGTTACTTGCACTGTGGTGAATACTGATATTCACTGTGGTGAATACTGATATAATATGTGAATCTTCTGCTTGTACCTCAGGGAGTTTGTGTAAAATTAACACTATGCTTACGTCTTCCATTATTGAAGGAACATTAAATAAATATTTTTTTCCTTTTAGACAGAACCACATTGTGTGGCTGTGTTGAATTTTTTTAGCTAGATAGATAAACATTGGCATGGTAATTTTCACATGACTTACTATCAATCTATTTCAAAATTTAGTGGTTATTTGGTAACTGGGAGGTCCAATGCACATGGCCCATTTTTGCCTAATACTGTATAGCTTTGGCAGTAAAATTATTATTTTTTCACTGGTGATCATTTGGGTTTATGCTTATGGGTGTACAGTTAGATTGGTGAGGATAATAATTACAGTTGATGCAGGCACGAGCTCTCTCTATCCAGAGAAAGAATCCAGCGCAGTCAGGTCAAGGCATATTTTCACCTGGCTTTCATGGTAAAGATGCCGTGTAGTCCACTTTTTAAACCTGGGCTTCCTTTGTGCCCTGGGGAGCAGTCTTATGATGCTATAATCATGAAGGTTTCTTGCTGGCTTGGAGGGCTGCTGCTGTGATTGCTTTATTCTTGGTTAGTGGCACAAAGTGTTTTCTAGTCCACAATAAGATAGCACCCAGCCATTCTGAGCCTATTAGATGTGAGGCCAGGTTGTAATTTCAGACATCTCTGTACTAATATCTGCTTTGCAATTCCAAAAGGCAGGTGGAGGACTGCCCCTTTGGTGGGTATTTGCATTTAACATGTTGGGAGATTTGTTCTATTTCCATCCAAAGCCCCAAGCTCCACAGTGCGGCTCCACAAATGAATCAGCTTTTGATAGAGCATTCTGCCAGGTCCATTGCAATTTCTATAACTATTTACCTATACTTATATTTGGGCCTTGACTTGCACTACTGTGTTATGGCCCGTCCAAAACTATGACATTGCGTGAATGTTGTGCTATGTTGTTCAGACATCCACTGAGAACTGAAGGGAAATGCCTCAGCTCAAATTTACTACTCAATAACATATCTTTTTCATAGGGTACCTCACATCCAGTCACAGGCCACTGCAAAGCTATGAAGCCCCATCTGTCTCTCTGTAATTTAGGACAACTGTGAAGGGCTATGCCCTTCACGGTTACCTATATATGACCAAGTAAATCATCCTTTCCTTCCCTCCCTTCCTTCCCTTTCTTTCTTCCTTCCTTCCTTCCTTCCTTCCTTCCTCCCTCCCTCTCTCTCTCTCTTTCTTTTCTGTCTTTCTTTCTTGACAGAGCCTAGCTCTGTCACCCAGGTTGGACTGCAGTGGCACTATCTCGGCTCACTGCAACCTCCGCCTTCCCAGGTTCAAGCAATTCTCCTGCCTCAGCCTCCCAAGTAGCTGGAACTACAGGCACCCGCCACCATGCCTGGCTAATGTTTGTATTTTTAGTAGAGACAGGGTTTCACCATGTTACCCAGGCTGGTCTTGAACTCTTGACATCAGGTGATCTACCTGCCTCAGCTTCCCAAAGTGCCGGGATTACAGGCATCAGCCACCAAGGTCAGCCAAGTAAATCATTATTGTGACCTTGCCACAGCATAAGATTTCCCTTTTTCAAAATCTGCTTTCTTCCTAGGAATTTTCCTAGACACTAATCTCCACACAGAGTTTGCTTCCTGGAAAATATGATCTTAAGCAGATGTTTATCAGCAATACCTTTTTATACTTGGGAATTTTGGGGGTGGTGGTATTAGTCTGACCGGTAGTATCTAGTAAGCCTATAAAGATTTCTTCACCTGTTCTTTTCCAATGTACAGTCACACCAATATATGATGCCGGCTATTTCTTCCCCATACTTTTCTAACCATAGCAGGAGCCATTAATTAATGAATACTCTGCTTCCTTAGGCACTCCAGATCTGTTTTGTGAGCTGTATTGATATTGCTCTCCTGTAACTAATGTGTATCTGTCACCCAGATAGGAATATTTTAAATGATGCTAATCCACTGGGTTACAGTGACTGGAGTTCCCATAAAATATCTATCTGGACTTTCCAATAAGCAGGAGGCCCTGTCAATAATAAATCCTCATTCAATTCACTTTTCACTCCTAAGAACACCCTAAGCTAGAGAAATGTGTAATCCCTTCCCAAGAGATGGGATTTAATCTTACCAAAATAATATAGATTACATATTTCATCAAGCATCACTATTTCTTGATGATTACTTGTTCCCTGGGATCCTTACACTGCACAACAAGGGCAGAGGTATGTCTTCACTCGGTGATAACTATGTAAGTCCCCAGGTGCCACTAACACAGGCTAGGGATGAAATCTACAGGTCTTCTATTAGGGACACAATCTAGTGGAATTCAATTTTATTTAATCAAATCAGTTGTGACCCATCATCATTCCTTAGGTTTGTAAACATTGTTCTTAGTTGCTATCTGTCATCCTAGGGATACCTAACATGAAATAGAAGTAGTTTCTGAGTATGTACTACCTTGTAGCCTTTGTCATTTGCCCCATCTCTCTCACCCCTTCTCCTTTATCATTTGTCATGCTATAATTCAGAGGCAGTATACTGTAGTAATTAGAAACATGGATTCTAAAGCCAGACTGCCTGTATTCCAATGCTGGCTCTTCTGCTTTTGAGAAATCAGGAATTCTCAGTTTCTTCCTCTGCAAAATGGGGATCATAATAGTACCAACCTTAAATATCCAGTTGTAGTAAGTGTTATTACTTGATAAATGTAATATGCATCTTAGAACAATATCTGGCACATAATAAGTATTCTATAGTATGAACCATCAATTACAATTACTTGGGCAGAAACAGTTACCAGGTACCTCCTGTTTGAGGAATTGCCTTGCCCCATCCTCTGGAGGTGAAAAGGAGAAAATAAAGCAGATGCTGGTAACACTATAGCATTCCGTTTTTGCATAGATGCATAGAACTAGAAGAATAGCAATTTCCTCTTTAGTAGACAATACTTCCAGATTCTTTCTCATCCTTCCAGCTTTATTCTTTCTCAATAGCATAAATTTTATCTAACAGAAGGAACTTGTGCATGCTTGGAGTATGCCTGTGGGCTCCAACCTCTCTACACTTGAGTGGTAATTAAATCAATCAAAGTCTTTCTCTGCTATGATTCCAAGTGCTCTCCGAGAGTGCAAGCTGCCTGAGGCAGCTTCTCCCCTTCTGCTTTCAATTAAGTTATCACTGCCCCCACCTGTCTAGTGAATTGAGAAAAAAGGAACATATGTCTTCCAGGAAGGCACTCCACTTCCATTCCTGTGTTTCATGCTTCTTGGCTGGTGCAGTGTATCCCCTGGACCCTACTCCTGTCACACTGCTAGGCAGAGAGGGATCTCTCATAGGACTCCATGCTCTGCTGTGAATAATCACAGTGGGTTTCCGGCCATCTCTTTCTAGAGAAGGGTCTTATTCTATTTGCACTTTAAGATTTAAATCAACAGGTAATTTTTTTACAAAAGCATTTGTTTTTATGCGCAATAAAATAGAACATAGAGTCAGAGTATATTTCTACAATATACGTAGAAAATATTTTTTTCAATACACTTAAAATAAGCAATTTCGGGTCAGGATTTGTCAGGCTGGAGAGTAGTCAGTGAGCATGCCCCAGCTCTCATTCATGATGGATAAACCGGTATTGGGTGCTGATGGTTTAAGGCCTTTCCAGAGGAGATCCTGCCAGGCTAAGCGATATGGTTTGGGTTTGTGTATCCACCCAAATCTCATGTCAAATTGAAGGAGAGGCCTATTGGGAGGTGACTGGATTATGGGGGTGGATTTCACCCTTGCTGTTCTCATGGTAATGAGTGAGTTCTCACGAGATCTGATGGTTTAAAAGTATGTGCCACTTCCTTCTTAGCTTTCTCTCTCTCTGCCTGCCACCATGTGAGAAAGGTGCTTACTTCCCCTTAACTTTCCACCATGATTGTAAGTTTCCTGAGGCCTCCTAGTCATGGTTCCTGTTAAGCATGCAGAACTGTGAGTCAATTAAACCTCTTTTCTTCAAAAAAAAAAAATTAGCTAGTCTCAGGTAGCTCTTTATAGCGGTATGAGAATGCACTAATACAGAAAATTGGTACCAGGAGTGGGGTATTTTTATAAAGATACCTGAAAATGTAGAATTGACTTTGGAACTGGGTAACTGGCAGAGATTTGAACAGTATGGAGGGCTCAGAAGAAGAAAGGAAGATGTCGGAAAGTTTGAAACTTCCTAGAGACTTGTTGAATAGTTTTGACCAAAATGCTGATAGTGATATGGACAATGAAGTTCAGGCTGAGGTAGTTTCAGATGAAGATGAGGAATTTATTGATAACTGGAGTAAAGGTAACTCTTGCTATCCTTTAGCAAAGAGACTGGTGGCATTTTGCCTCTGCCCTAGAGATCTGTGGAACTTTCAACTTGAGAGAAATGATTTGGGTATCTGGCAGAAAAAATTTCTAAGCTACAAAGCATTCAAGATATAAATAAAGTGTATTTACAAAAGAGTAAATTTTGTGAAATTTATAAAAGTGTACACTCCTTTGCATGAAGTAAGATTATCTGAAACTGGAATTTATATTTAAAATGGAAGCAAAGCATAAAAGTTTGGAAAATTTGGAGCCAGCTATGTGGTAGAAAATAAAACCTCATTTCCTAGGGAGAAATTCAAGCCTGCTGTAGACATTTGCATAAGTAAAGAGGAACTGAACGTTAATAACCAAGAAAATTGGGAAAATGCCTCCAGGGCATTTCACAGACCTTCACAGCAGCCCCTCCCATCACAGGCCCAAAAGTCTAGCAGGGAAAAATAGTTTCATGGGCCAGGCCCAGGGCCCAGCTGTTCTGTGCAGCCTTAGGACATGGCACCCTGTATCCTCGTTGCTCCAGCTCCAGCCATGGCTAAAAGAGGCCAAGGTACAGCTCAGGGCATGGTTTCAGAGTGGGTAAGCTACAAGTCTTCGTGGCTTCCACGGGTGTTGGGCCTATGGGTGCGCAGAAGGCAAGAGGTGAGGTTTGGTAACCTCCTCCTAGATTTCAGAGGATGTATGGACATGCCTGGATGTCCAGGCAGATGTCTGCTGCCGGGTCAGAGCCTTCATGGAGAACTTCTACTAGAGAAGTGTGGAGGGAAAATGTGTGGTTGCAGCCCCTAGATGTGAGAAGAGGGCCATTGTCTTTCAGACACTAGAATGGTAGATCCACTGACAGCTTTTACCATGTGCCCGGAAAAGCTGCAGGCACTCAACACCAGCCTGTGAAGAAAGCTGAGAGGGCTGTACCCTGCAGAGCTACAGAGACAGAGCGCCCAAGGCCTTGGGAGCCCACCCCTGCATCAGCATGCCCTGGATATGAGACATGGAGCCAAAGGAGATTATGTTGGAGCTTTAAGATTTAATGATTATCCTTCTTGGTTTCAGACTTGCATGGAGATGGTAGCCCCTTTGTTTTGGCCAGTCCCTCCCATTTGGAATGAGAGTGTTTACCCAGTGTTTATACCCCTATTGTATCTTGGAAGTAACCAACTTGGTTTTTTTTACTGACTCATAGGTTGTAGGGACTTGCCTTGTCTCAGATGAGACTTTGAACTGTGGACTTTTGAGTTAATGCTGAAATGAGTTAAGACTGGGGGACTATTGAGATGGGGAGGTTGTATTTTGCAATGTGAGAAGAACATGATATTTAGGAGAGGCTAGGGGAAGAATGATATGGTTTGGATTTGTGTCCCTGCTCAAATCTAATGTCAAATTGGAGGAGGGGCCTGGTGGGAGGTGACTGAATCTTGGGAGCAGATTTCCCCTTTGCTGTTCTTGTGATAGTGAAAGAGTTCTCATGAGATTTGATGGTTTAAAAGAGTATGGCACTTCCCCCTTTGCTCTCTCTCTCTCCTTTTGCCATGTGAAGAAGGTGCTTGCTACCCCTTAACCTTCTGCCATGATTGTAAGTTTCCTGAGGCCTCCTGGTCATGATTCCTGTTAAGCTGCATGACTGTGAGTCAGTTAAACCTCTTTTCTTCATAAAGTATCCAGTCTCAGGTAGTTTTTATAGCACTATGATGACAGACTAATTCACTGCAGGAATCTCTGACCTTATCCCTGAGAATTTATAATCTTAACATGGTGAAAGGCCAAAATAATTACTCTATGTGACACTGAAAACTACCTTTTTAGCAAGCCAATTTCATCCGGATCTAACCTCTGTTTTCTTACAGTTTTTATCGTCATACCCAAACCATCATGTTACACAGTCTCTAGGAAATGTGCAGTGACTAGGCAGCACACAGGGGTATGCACATTGCAGCTCTGTGTCCACACTCAGTACGGAGCACAGTGGATGCACAGTGTGAAATGATCCAGAGGAGCCTAAAATTCTAAACTACCTGCCAGTTACCAGTGGTCTGTCTATGTGGTCAAAAAACAAGTGCTGTAAAAGCAAACCAAGTTCTAATAGAAGATACATGCTAAGTGTGTGACCTGGATGCCGTTGGTGGGCATCTCAGGACTCTCATTCAAACATCCATATTAATTATGTCATCTTAGTTGATTTTTGAGGTAACACATAATCTATCATTTAAGGTAGTGCCTGGCATTTAGTATGGTTGATCAAATACTAATTCATATGCTTCAAGAGCTGAGATCGCACCACTGCACTTCAGCCTGGGTGACAGAGTGAGACTCTGTCTCGAAAAAAAAGAAAAACAGAATAAAAAAAAGAATTTATCTCTTATCGGACTTTGGACATAGACATTATACGTGCATTTAACCTCACTCTAATATACCTATTTTTTCTTATATCAATACTGTAATAACTCAACTTTCACTAATGATATTAGGCTTTTCAGTTTTCTCAATTACAGTGTTGGTTGGGTTTATTTAACTTCATACTTCAAAGTAGAATCATGATATATTTCTTTCAAAAAAAATCTCAAGTCCTGCAATAGTTGATGAATTGGGGGGCAGGCAGGGGAGTGGTTAAAATATCTTAATCAAATAGGAATAAGGTTTGTCCTGTGTTTGAGATAGCAGAAACAATTTGAAGCTGTGGTAGTTATCATGACGAAGACTGGGAATTCAGTCTCGTGTAAGGGCAGCTCATAATTTTTTTTTTTCTTTTATTATTATTATTATTATTATTATACTTTAGGTTTTATGGTACATGTGCGCAATGTGCAGGTAAGTTACATATGTATACATGTGCCATGCTGGTGCGCTGCACCCACCAACTCGTCATCTAGCATTAGGTATATCTCCCAATGCTATCCCTCCCCCCTCCCCGCACCCCACAACAGTCCCCAGAGTGTGATGTTCCCCTTAAAACGAACATAGGGAATGCATGGTATTTAAGGTAAGAGCTGTTCAAATACGTGGTCTCTGAGGTAGAGTCGGCAAATGAGGTGAGAAGCAGACTCTAAAATCTTGCTTTAAGCAGCATTTTCTTGCTTATTAATCTGACAGCTTTTTCCACTGCTCTCAAGCTAACTACAGCAGTTCTAATCAAAGACAGAGCATGTCAAATTGCTCTGAACTCAAGCCTATCAAAAATGGAATGCCTTCAGGATTTAAAGAACCTTGAGGGGTCAAAGCTCTTACTCCCTATTTACTATGTCATATGCCATCAACTTTCGTGAATATAGACAAGGAATTAAAATACTCATATGCCTGTCTTCTGTTTTCCATTATCTATTTTACCTATTTTATAAAGTTGTACAAAATTATGTCTCCTTTCACTGGAGATATTCTCTTATTGTTTAAGTGCTGCAAATTTTGATACTGTCACATATAGAATATGCTGTGTTTAAATGCGCTGTTATAGGAAAACAAGCACTAATCATACCCCTGCTTGAATCTTCAATTTGTTTATTTTCTAAATTATTTTTCCCATGAATATTTTCCTATCCAATGAGTCCTAAAGTGACACAGAGGATACAAGCAGTACTTGCATTGCACTATACACTGTTTAATTGAAACAGATGTATATCAGAACCCTATCATCACTTTGCACAGTTCATGGTAAACAAACACAAGAAATATCTCTGAAATCTAGGTCTATGATTCTTTCTTTTATTGCATTCATATTATGAAAATAGTGTTGGGTGTCAGATATATTTTAATCTGTTATTTTTTATATATTTGTTTTAATGATTCTCATTAAATCTCTCACTCTTTGATTTGTCACCTTTCAATAGCATCTCTTTCTCCTCTGTCTCCTCATCAATTGTCAAAAGCTGAGCTGAGCTGGAGACAGTTGAGCTGCCAGATGTCCAGTGGTTAATTAAGGGAAGTCAAAATGAAAGTAACAGTCAAGCTTTTAATCACTTAATTGTGATTGTATAAGGGAACAACGAAACAAGAGAAAGCATCAGCTCTCTTAGTGTTCCAGTTTCCCCCCATGGAACAGCAGCAGGCAGGCATTGCTAGTGGATTAGGGCAGATGTGGGGGGGCTTTTCACTGCACAGAAAGCCTCAGACAGAAGGCCCTGCTCTTTTATTGACTTGAAGGTGGTGTCAAGGGAAAAGAGAGAGGAAAGGCTTAGGCGTCAAAAAGTACTGAGTTCCTAGGTATTTTATTCTCTTTGAAGCAATTGTGAATGGGAGTTCACTCATGATTTGGCTCTCTGTTTGTCTGTTATTGATGTATAAGAATGCTTGTGATTTTTGCACATTGATTTTGTATCCTGAGACTTTGCTGAAGTTGCTTATCAGCTTAAGGAGATTTTGGGCTGAGACAATGGGGTTTTCTAGATATACAATCATGTCATCTGCAAACAGGGACAATTTGACTTCCTCTTTTCCTAATTGAATACCCTTGATTTCCTTCTCCTGCCTAATTGCCCTGGCCAGAACTTCCAACACTATGTTGAATAGAAGTGGTGAGAGAGGGCATCCCTGTCTTGTGCCAGTTTTCAAAGGGAATGCTTCCAGTTTTTGCCCATTCAGTATGATATTGGCTGTGGGTTTGTCATAAATAGCTCTTATTATTTTGAGATACGTCCCATCAATTCCTAATTTATTGAGAGTTTTTAGCATGAAGGGTTGTTGAATTTTGTCAAAGGCCTTTTCTGCATCTATTGAGATAATCATGTGGTTTTTGTCTTTCGTTCTGTTTATATGCTGGATTACATTTATTGATTTGCGTATATTGAAGACCTCTTCAAGGAGAACTACAAACCACTGCTCAAGGAAATAAAAGAGGATACAAACAAATGGAAGAACATTCCATGCTCATGGGTAGGAAGAATCAATATCATGAAAATGGCCATCCTTCCCAAGGTAATTTACAGATTCAATGCCATCCCCATCAAGCTACCAATGACTTTCTTCACAGAACTGGAAAAAACTACTTTAAAGTTCATATGGAACCAAAAAAGAGCCCGCATCGCCAAGTCAATCCTAAGCCAAAAGAACAAAGCTGGAGGCATCACACTACCTGACTTCAAACTATACTACAAGGCTACAGTAACCAAAACAGCATGGTACTGGTACCAAAACAGAGATATAGATCAATGGAACAGAACAGAGCCATCAGAAATAATGCCACATATCTACAAGTATCTGATCTTTGACAAACCTGACAAAAACAAGAAATGGGGAAAGGATTCCCTATTTAATAAATGGTGCTGGGAAAACTGGCTAGCCATATGTAGAAAGCTGAAACTGGATCCCTTCCTTACACCTTATACAAAAATCAATTCAAGATGGATTAAAGACTTAAACGTTAGACCTGAAACCATAAAAACCCTAGAAGAAAACCTAGGCATTACCATTCAGGACATAGGCATGGGCAAGGACTTCATGTCTAAAACACCAAAAGCAATGGCAACAAAAGCCAAAATTGACAAATGGGATCTAATTAAACTAAAGAGCTTCTGCACAGCAAAAGAAACTACCATCAGAGTGAACAGGCAACCTACAAAATGGGAGAAAATTTTTGCAACCTACTCATCTGACAAAGGGCTAATATCCAGAATCTACAATGAACTCCAACAAATTTACAAGAAAAAAACAAACAACCCCATCAAAAAGTGGGCGAAGGACATGAACAGACACTTCTCAAAAGAAGACATTTATGCAGCCAAAAAACACATGAAAAAATGCTCAACATCACTGGCCATCAGAGAAATGCAAATCAAAACCACAATGAGATACCATCTCACACCAGTTAGAATGGCAATCATTAAAAAGTCCGGAAACAACAGGTGCTGGAGAGGATGTGGAGAAATAGGAACACTTTTACACTGTTGGTGGGACTGTAAACTAGTTCAACCCTTGTGGAAGTCAGTGTGGCGATTCCTCAGGGATCTAGAACTAGAAATTCCATTCGACCCAGCCATCCCATTACTGGGTATATACCCAAAGGACTATAAATCATGCTGCTATAAAGACACATGCACACGTATGTTTATTGCGGCATTATTCACAATAGCAAAGACTTGGAACCAACCCAAATGTCCAACAATGATAGACTGGATTAAGAAAATGTGGCACATATACACCATGGAATACTATGCAGCCATAAAAAATGATGAGTTCACGTCCTTTGTAGGGACATGGATGAAATTGGAAATCATCATTCTCAGTAAACTATCGCAAGAACAAAAAACCAAACACCGCATATTCTCACTCATAGGTGGGAATTGAACAATGAGAACACATGGACACAGGAAGGGGAACATCACACTCTGGGGACTGTTGTGGGGTGGGGGGAGGGGGGAGGGGGGAGGGATAGCATTGGGAGATATACCTAATGCTAGCTGACGAGTTGGTGGGTGCAGCGCACCAGTATGGCACATGTATACATATGTAACTTACCTGCACATTGCGCACATGTACCATAAAACCTAAAGTATAATAATAATAATAATAATAATAATAAAAGAAAAAAAAAAAAAAAAAAAAAAGTACTGAGTACCGAGTCAAAGAGAGGAAAAGCATTTCCAAGGTCCCCAATAAGGAGAAGTCTTGGCAGAAACACTTTAGAGAATACCTTAGTTCATTTGGACTGCCATAACAAAATACCATAGACTGGGTAGATTATAAACAACAGAAATTTATTACTCACAGTTCTGGAGGCTGGAAAGTCCAAGATCAAGGCACCAAAAGATGCAGTGTCTGCTGAGGCCTCGCTTTCTGTTTCATAGCTGACATCTTTTCACCAGGTCCTCACACAGCAGAAGGGATGAGAGAGCTCTCTAGTCTCTCCTTCATAAGGTCACTAATTCCACTCATGAGCACTCCACCCTCATGACCCAATGGTACATAAATGTTATGTCCATAACATAGGTTGACACTTGATTCTCGACTTTGACCTTAATCATTTTTCTGTGGCCTTCATCATAATTTAATGCCTGTGGGAAAAATGTAAAGTTAAATAATGTTATTAATGTGATTAATAATGTATAATTGTGGGTATATGTGTATACACACACCCCAATTTTTACTCTTCACTGAAATGACACATCTTACTAACACTAGCATGGGCTAGATTTAAAAAAATAGATGTCTTTTGACAATTCGGAGTTTAGCCAACATTCAGTAAGGGAGCCTTCCTAGGTGAGCCTTCCTAGACTTCTTTCTGTTGTCATAGAATGGGGCTATGGTTCCATTACTTTATTTTGAACCACACATTACTGTTTTTTAAAAAACAGAAAGTAACTCAATCAATGCCAGTTTTCAACACCAATGGGAGTCACTGAATAAAGTGAGTAAAGGAGGCAAAGAGATTTGACATAAGTTTAATTATTCCTGTGGTATGGCTTCATAATTGTATTGGATGTTATAGTAAACAAAACTCATAAAGATCACTTTATCAACTACCATGGTAAGTGTTATTCACCAAAATACAATAAGTAGTTCTAGTTATGCAAATGGGTACTTGTAGCATGAAAGAAAGTTCCCAGTGACAGCATCACTCATGGATTTTAAACAGGTGTTTTATTTCAAACAATTTAGATGAAAGTGAAAGTGATATGCCCTAGAAAAATTGTTAAATAATTCAATAAGTGACCTTATTCATAACAAAGATGCTGAAACCGAATATATATGTGTATATAAACATATATATCTAAATTGAATAATCTTTTTTCATCAAATGTAACTTAAAAAGTTTTATTTCTAAAAATAAAATACAGTGCCATATGTAGTATGTCATTTTAAGTATGTATTCTTAAATTTAAAAATTAAAGGAAAGTCACAATTCAACTATACATATTATATAAATGTTATATATTAAAAGTGATAAAATATGGGAGATTTTCTTTTATTCAGAGTTGTCTCATCTATTTCATGGTGATCGAAAAAAAAAACTTCAGCCATATTAAATTTAAAAGGGTTTCATTGAGCAATGAACAATTCATAAATTTGGCAGCCTCCCAAACCAGAGTATGCTCAGAGATGCCAGCACAGCCACATGGTAAAAGAAGATTTATGAACAGAAAAAGGAAAGTGATGTACAGAAAATGGAAGTGAGGTACAGAAAAAGCCAGATTGGTTACAGGTGGGTATTTGCCTGATTTGAACATGGTTCGAACAGTTGGTTACATTTGATTGACCAAAACTCGGCGCTTGGCACAAGTGTGGGCTACAGTCTGTTTACACATCTACTTGTTATATTTCAGGATGTACAGAGAAACCTTTAGTCCAAACTTCAAATATGAGAGGAGGCAGCTTTAGGCTAAACTTGATTTAACAGTTTTATATATGATGTTACCATTTCTGTATAGAACATTATACTTTGAGCCTGATTTGAAACCACTAAGTGAAATGACAAAGACCCCACTATGTTAAAGAAAACCTTAAAGCTCCATTTTATTAAAACAGATGCAATATGCTTATCAATTTTATTCTTAGAGGAAAGTGTTCAATCACAAAAGCAATGCCTATTTAGAACATGTTTTGAATTTGTTAAGAAAAGTTTTGAATTTGTTTGTACTTAGTTTGTACAAAGTGATACTAACTCATTTATTCATGTCCTTGTGTCTCTGGCACAAGAGATAAAAGCTTGTTAGTGTTATTTATACAAGTTTTGAAATAAAGAAGAAAAAGGAATCCCTGTTGCTATATTTTTTTCTGCTTTCCTACTTTTGGCTGAGCCTCCTGTAAATAAATTACCTTATGTAATGCCTTATGCAAACAGATTTAAAGAGTTCTTTTTAACTTTTGATATTACAGGTAAGAACTTTTATAGGACATCTTGTTTTCAATCCCTTCCTGTATCTTCTTGCATGATTTTTCTTGGCACAGGATCTTCACTGACATCTATTGTCTGGCCAGGAGGTCCAGCAGAACCACTAGCTTCTTAGGAGGCTGATGTTATTGAAGCTGCTTTTCCAATTGCCAACAAATGATATAAATTATAGGAGACTGGAAAGGTCACCTCTGGAACAGTCCTACTTAAATTAGCTCAAATGATCACTAACCTGCAGCTACAGAGAGAATCTGAAGCCCAGGCCACAGGAGTGGTCGTGCCAGCCGACAGCAGGCTGGTGCCTCGACCCATTAGTTTTCATCTGGAAAACAAGATCAAAGCACAATTGTGGCTAAAACTCACTTAGATATACTTTTGAAATGTAAAGATTTTTTTGATGTCTTGTTTCTTTAAAAGATATAACTGTCTGTTTTTTGGTCACTTCAGTATATCTATATTTTACATAAAATATATTTGGTTACATTAAATCTCTTATTTCAAAATAGGACTTAAATTTATTACATACATAATAGGTATACATATATATTCATAAATGTAGAATGTAGTAGAAATATAAAGAGTCTGTATCATTCCATTGTAGTTTCCTTGAATATTATTTGCCAAAACACAAGTGTAAATGCAATGACTTTCTGTTTAATTTATAATACCTAGGACCATACAGAATCACTTAAGAGTTTGTTTCTGAGTCAAGCTGCTTAGCTGTAAAGTCCAACTCTCCTTGGGCAAATTGCTTAACCTCTCAGTATCCACATTGACACAAATATAAAAAGAGCATAATACTACTTAGCTCAGAGGTACCTAACAGCCAGTACAGCCAACTGCCCTTGCTACTCTGTTTGATGTGGTCCTGTGAGCTTCCTGCTAGGCAGGATATCAACTCTTTAATTGCTAGAACATGCTGAGGTACAGGGAAATGCATGGAAGAAGCTGGTATGGCCAGGGTAGAAGTGGAGTGTATAGTGGAACAAAAGTATTTCAAAAGTTTATTACCAGGTGTCAGCCGTATGGAGCATATTTGCAAAATATTGGCCTTGTTTGTGAGCATGGATTGTTAGTATGCAGTTAATATGCATTAAACTTTAGATAGCACCAGGCATATAATTTTTCAGAAAACTCTTTTAGAACTATATGCTCAAAATGTTACAATATGAAGACTTAAGAGGCCTGAAAGATACATTGGGAAATTAATGTGGGAGGTTTTGCTGTCTCTGAAGAAGCCCCTAGTGTTCCACAGGCATTTAAATTTTATCCAGTTGTTTGGAAGAGATTACAAGACTAAATATTCCTTCTAAAAAGGTGGGTTGATGGAGACATGGCCATTAAATAACATTTCTAAAGAAGTTGCAAAAACTGAAATAAGATGTACATACACCAAACCCCAAAATAAATAATGTTGATTAAGTTTGTGATGATGTCTTTATTAGTAAGTTCAGACCAAGTCAGCAATTTGGTAGTTTATGAAATGCAATGGTTGTTGTCTTTATTCATGTTTAACAGAGAAAAGCAACAGTGTAATATAGAAAAGTCTTTGGACTTCTTTGCACTGCTCATCTGATTATATTGGGCCAACTCATGCTAATCCACTTTTTGATTAATTTAAAGTCAACTGATTAGGGATATGAATTACATCTGCAACATCCCTTCACCTTTGCTATGCAATGTTGTTAAGGTGAGAATGGTTACCCCATCATATTCACAGATTTTGCTCTCCCCTCAGGGGAAGTAATTATACACAGTGAGTGTACACCAGAGGGCAGGATTCTTGAGTCCATGTTAGAATCCTGCCCATCACAAGAGTGTTTAGATAATCCAGAAATTAGTGACATATTATGAATATAATTGCTGAAAATTATTTATCATCCCTCCAAGTGGTATTATTCAATGGCTATTTAGAGAAATGTACATTTTTATGTAGAACGATATGTTCAAGTTATTTAACCTACATAAATATTTCATGCAAAATGTGACTTTTAAACTATTAATTAGAATTTTTGTTCTATAATCTTTGCTCTTATTCTACATAGTCATATTTTGTGGACTAAAGAAGTTCGTTGATAATAATTATAAAAGTAGAGGATGAGATAAATAAAAAGTGAATTATGTGTTCCAGAGAAACAGAGGATACTTGTCAAAATTTATTATACTTACAAGAAAACTGTCCATCTTTATAACAAACATTTTAAAAATCTGTTCAGAACATCTATCTGAACAATAAGATTTGGGCCCTTTCTACAGCAAAATAGTCAAAGAGAGCAAAAACAAATGCTTTTGGAAAACATAAGAAGAAAACATCTTTCTTTTTTTGCATTTGTTTGATGGAAAGTTTATTTCTGGCCCTAAGGCAATGTTTAATTCAACCTTAATATATTTATGTGAAAAATCTCCCACGTAATGTTGAAGCTTAAATTATTATGGATTACAACTATATGTTTTCAAAATGAACATTTAATAAAATAATTAAATGCCCTGTCATGTTTTCAAAAACTAAAGCTGAATTTCCAACAGTATTTCTATTTCCAAAGCTCAGCATTACTATATTCAAAATAAATTTTATTAATTGATATTTTATCCACATTTTACACCACTTTTTTGCTGTCATGGGACAACAGTATAAGACACAGCAGAAGCACTCTTCTTTGAAAACTGCACTGGTATGTTATTTGTATTGACTTAGATTTCTGTAACTATTGGGACATTTATGATTGCTGCTCTTATTGAAATTTTGCTCTGAATTTTTCCTTTTCAGAGACAAGAAACCTCAAGGTTTCCTCTAGGGCAGAAACAATAACAATAGTCATATCTTCTTAGGAAAATATATGTAAAATTGCCTAGTTGCCTAGCCTACAGTATGCATAAGCCTTGTGTTTGTGAAATTGTGTTGGTCAGATAGCATTAAGAGTTGGGCTGCTTTTGGATAAATATTGGTAAAACATATAAGGCTTTAAATAATTATTGTCTACTACTTTGTATTATATAGGAATATTAATACTACTGACATAAGCAACATTTTAAATTAAAAATTTATAAAATGTTCAAATTTTCTACAGTTGATTAGTTTAGGTTTTTTAACTCAAACCACAAAAATGTATTTAGTCCCTATTGTATGTACCATCACAGTGGCAAATTGGAAAGAATATTTTCTACTCTATAGTCAGAGAGAATAGGTTTCAATTCAGGCTCTCTCATTAATTAGGTGAACCTAGGTCAATACATGTTTTAAACTCTATGAGTTTCAAATGTCTTACGTGATAAAATAAAGTTCTGATAATTAACCAACAGACATATTAACCAAGTTAATCAGTTTCTTTTTTTTTTTTTTTTTTTTACCATAAATGCGGTAACTACCTGGAACATTTTTCCTTTCTTACCTCATCTCATTTTTCTGACTAACTCCGATTAGTCATAATTCAGCTGTCAGTTTAGATATCAACTCTTGTGGAAAACCTTCCACGGCATTACCTTCACCTTATCCCTTCTTAGACAGATTAACTGCCCCTGCTCTTTGCCCTTTGATTAGTCTTTCCTATAATCATAGCCCTATCATTGCCTTTCTCTTCCTGTTCTATCTCTAGCTCCTAGAAGGCTGTCAGGCAATGAAAACATACATTTATGTAAATTGCACTTATATATTGTATTTAGTCCTAATAGTACGACCCAGTCCATTGATAATCTTAGTGAGTTTAAGTGATTTTTCTGGACTGTTTATTTGAATGTTAATCCCATGAAGCTACAGCCTTTGTATATTTGTGTAATGTTAAATATACTTGATAAAAAGGTATATTTTTGAAAAATTCATTAACAATAATTATTTTTGAAAAATTCATTAACAATAAATAGCAACAATAGAGTACTTATAGAGTGCCCAGCATGTAATTATTTACAAATATTTTTTTTTCTGTGTATGAGATTTATCTATTTATTTATTTATTTTTATTTTATTATTATTAGACTTTAAGTTTTAGGGTACATGTGCACAATGTTCAGGTTAGTTACATATGTATACATGTGCCATGCTGGTGTGCTGCACCCATTAACTCGTCATTTAGCATTAGGTATATCTCCTAAAGCTATCCCTCCCCCCTCCCCCCACCCCACAACAGTCCCCAGAGTGTGATGTTCCCCTTCCTGTGTCCATGTGTTCTCATTGTTCAATTCCCACCTATGAGTGAGAATATGCGGTGTTTGGTCATTTACAAATATTAATGTCTTCAAACATTCCCCTACTTCTCACATAAGTCTTAAATTGTTTTTCGTAATTGACTTTGTACTTGAGCCATTGATACCTTGGATTTATAAACACCACATGTACAAAAAGGGCTGACTAAAAATAAAATGCTCTATTTAACTAGTAATGTAAATAAATCACTGTCCCACCTTTAGATAGCATAGATCTTGACATAGATCTATGTGACACAGAAATCGGAGAAGCTAAACTAGGGATCTAACTTGCAAGACGGATACAGATAAAACATTCACACACACACATTTTAGGAAGGAGATCTAAATTGCACAAAAGCATAGAAAAATTATAATAAAATTAAAATAATTACATAGGTAAAAATTTTAAAATACAAGAATAGAAATTATACCAACTGATTTTATGTTAGAGATCACTATAAAATGGTTTTAAATGGATCTGTAGTGACATTACATAAGCATACCATTTCTAAAGAAATACACAGTCAATAAAATAAATATTATATGATTGTGATTACTTGCATATCCCCTTTTGTGAAAAATAAAGCTATCTGATTTCAAAATTGAATTGCTAACATACCTATAATTTTGTATGTGTTCATATTAGAAATTAACACAATAAAATCAATAACACATTCACAGATTCATTAAAGTACCTTTCAGAATGAGGTTATTTGTACTTATTCTCAAGTTTTTTGTTTCATATGTAGTGTAAGCTCTGTATGTGGGAAACATTTTTAAGTGTAACTCATGGGAACAATCTTATTCTAGGATCCTCTATGGGAAACTATTGTTAATATACATAACATGAGAACGGCCTAGTTTCCAGGAGTTTCTCAAAACTCCAGATAAATATACATTGGATCTTAGCCTAAAATCCTTGGCAACTTTTATTGCCTATGGCTTACAGATACAGTTGCTTGGATGAATGAAATACTTTCAGTAGTAATTATCGTGAATGGAACAAATAGTTCCATAAAGAGTTGGACACAATTTCTGTTCTACTATAGAACAGAGTTTTAACTGAACCAAAAAATAAACAAACATCTTCAAAGGTTTATTATGTTGGTGCTAATATCTTCACTCTAAAATGGTTCCTCCATTTCAAATAATTGTTCTATTTTTGTCTTAGCTTGATTTTTCATATTCCGCACAAGAAAACATTTCTTGGTTTGGCAATCTGTTACCTGAATTTAAACATTATTTATTTTTCCTCTTATCTTGATTTAAAAAGGAGAATAATGTTGAGGAAGAAAAATCTTAATACTCTTTACAGAGAACATGTCAAATGTATTCTAAAACAATGGCAACTTTGAAGAAGGTATGATTTCTATAAGACAGAATGCTATGGTAGAATAATGACGTCCTCTCCAAAATTCATGTTGAAACGTAATTCCCAGTGCAACAATATTAAGTGATATGGCCAATAAGAGGTGATTATGTCTTTACGGCTATGCCCTCATGAATAGGATTAGCACTTTAATAAAAGGGCTGGAGGTAAAAGAGAGTGCTATCTCGTTCTTCCACCTTCTGCCATACAAAGGCACAGCAACAAAGCACCATACTGGAAGTTGAGAGCAGCCCTCACCAATGTCTGTACCGTGATCTTTGACTTCCTAGCCTCCACAACTGTAAGAAATAATTTTTTATTATTTAGAAATTACCCAGTATGTGATATTTTCTTATAGCAGAAAAAATAAACTAAAAAACATAGTCATGCATTGCTTAATGATGAGAGTACATGCATTGTTAGGTTATTCCATCATTGTGCAAACATCATAGAGTGTATTTACACCAACTAACATGGTATAGCCTACTACAAACCTAGATATGTGTAGTATAACCTATTGCTTGTTATATTTAGATGATATAGCCCACTATCCACCTAGATTGTGTGGTATAACCTATTGCTTATAGGCTACAAACTTGTGCAGCATGTTATTGTACTCAATATAGTAAGCAACTATAACACAAATAACTAGGTGATAGGAATTTTTCAGTTCCATCATAATCTTATGAGTATACGCAGTCTGTATTTTACATAAATGTCATTTTGCTGGGTGTGACTGTATTTAAATTTCTAGTCCAGTTATAAGACATAAATTAGGACATAAAAGAAGTTTGAATCCTAACTAACATGAAAACTGCAAAGTAAATTCACTTAGTTTCTAATAAAAAGTGTGTAATTATGACACTATCTTTACATAAAATGCATATTATATAACTTATGTCCTCTATCTTTTTATAATCTTGTACTCTTTAATGATACAATTTTTGTAAACTATTTTAATGTATCTTTGTTTCTCAGTTCTGGGAGGAAGTCAGTGTTCCACTAATTAGCTCACTTTAAAATTTTCAATTCATAGAAAATTGCAGGCAATGATCAAGAAAGTGTTCCGTTCCTCCAATTGTTTTGCTTGATCTCAAAGTCATTAACTGGGTCAAAGGTCTAAATGTAATTGGTTGTAATTTAGTGAATAGAATTATATATTTCTTTGCATCAAAGGTTATTATATTGATGTCAAAGATCACTAAACTCTATCCAGAATTAGTTTGATGTGAATCTAAAGAGGGATGTAGTCAAAGAGCTTAGGCTAGAGAATAATATTCTGAAATAGGTCAAACCTCTGAAATTCCCTAGCTTTAAAGGAACAAGCTGTGCACAGCAAAGACAAAAAAAAAAAAAAAAAAAGCATTTTAAGTACTTTTTTTTTTTTAACACTTAGAAGAGTAGTGAATGCTTGGTAATGTATTGGCAGATGGTCTCATTACATAAAATGGCTATTAAGGAGTGTCATCACTGATAAAATGCAGTATGCTACCCACATTCAAAGCGGTGAATTACAGAAACACAATTCTGCATTATTTCTGTTCCAATGGTTGTGATGGTTTTACTATAAATTATGCCATTCCTGTGAAGTTATATCTTATATATGAATATTATACAACAGAAAGTTCTAAAGCAAACTTATATCCATTATAGGAAAGAAATACTAAAGCTTTATTCTTGGTTAGTGTACAATATTTCATACATAGAGACAGAATATACGTAGCATAGATGAAGAGTTTTTGGCACCTCCTCCAAATATGATGAAGAAAGGCAGTTCAACTTTAGAATTCAGGCCAAGACACTCCCTCCTGTGCTCAAGGAGCCAATTGCTCATGGAGAAGCTTTCCCGTGCCCGGTGGTGTGGGACTGCGTTTTGTAGATAAGTTCTAGGAAAAAGTTTTTTATGCTTAAATGACCTCCTTTGCTGATTCAAGAACAAATTAAATTTCAACAAGCCATCTTTCGATTCCTTTTATTTGGATAAACTGAAAATCCAGGGGTACAGGTGTTAAAAAATTGCTGAGCTAATATTTAGAATGATATTAGCTGAATTCCTCCTACAAGAGTATAAGCAAGGATATTTCAGAGGCAGGAAGAAAAGATTTTTAGTCCTCCCTAGTGTAAGTTTGCTATCCATATGCCTAGATGCAGCCTGACTCTTGGGCTCTAATTTATAAACTGGATGGCGGTTTGTGGGCCAACATTATTGTTCGGTCCAGGGAGACATATGGAGCCGAGTGGCATTGGCCTAGCCAGGTGAAGTGAATATCAGTGTCTCATTAGACATTACTTAAGAGTTATGTGAAAGAAATAAAGCCTTGGTCAAATAAAAGGGACCCATTTTAAATAGTGTTTTTAAAATATGATTAAAATGAAAGTTGTAGAGTGTGTGTGTGTTTGTGTGTGTGTACATATGTGCATGTTCAAGCCTCTTTTTAATGTTAGATATGGAACTAAATCTTTGAAACACTGGTGTAGAGAATTCTAGAGAGTAAACTTCTCTAATTCCTCTTCCTCATTATTATTCCATTGATGCTCTCTTAAAGTCATATACGTATCTCTTGAGACAAGTTATCCAATCCTGATGTCATGCAGTTTCCTCAATTACAAAATAAGTTAGTACTCACAGAGTTGTTATTTGGATTCAATGTGTTAATATTTCCAAAGTGGCTGGCTCATAATAGGCATTATATTACCTTTTATTAAAAAATAAAATAAAATTTTAAAAACTATAATAAAGAAAATCAGAAAGCTTTCTTCAGAAGATTTAGGAAAACTTGCTGATTTTTCTAGATAGTAATTGTTCTGAATTATGCCAGATTTAAATTTCAGGTATGTTTTCCTTAGCATATCTGTAATAAGGTCAGATAGAAATGAGTTAATCTATTTTCGTTTAACAAATCTTCACAATATGGAAAATAAAAAGGATAAACATTTATAGCTGTGATCAGAAAATTAACCTGACTTCTACAATGGCAAAATATAAGATTATCATGCAAAATTTAGATTCTACATATAAAAGAGAATAATTTGACCCTTGGGAATAATTTATTCTGCCAGTGATATTAATAATAAAATTTCATTCTATACTGCTTTACTTTCATACAAAAAATATATCAACAATACTTAATGGTTGTTTGTTCCCCTATGGGAATATAATATTATTAGTACTTGCCAGAATTTGAGGTAATTGAATCATATTTAAAGTTTGAAGGCTAAGAACTAAAGGAAAAATAACTTAAAACTCAGCTGAGATGAATAATAAAAATAAAAAAGTCATTGAAATTCATGTGAACCTAAAACCAATGAATTTCACACCGCCCAAATTAGGTTATCTCTCAGGAAACTAACAATTGTTTGTGACATTTTAAAAACCAAATGTTGGAATGAAAAATCCTATAATAAAAATATATTTATATATTTAGCCATGTAAAAAGCTTTTAAATATTTTTCTAGTTATTTCTGAACAGACACAAAATTAAGACACATCTGCGAAACAGTATATGGAACTACCTAGAATTCAAATGATGCATTGACCGTGTTTAAATTAATCACAATGATGATTTAGGTAGAAGTTTTATTGTTTTCCATTTAAAATTAATTATACAACATTTGTAATATGTACAGCCATTTTTCAAATGTATATGACTAAGGGATATAATACAAAAAAAACAAGTAAACAAAATCCTCAACATGTGAAAAAAACCTCTTTCTTTCGAAGGGTAAAGTGGCATTACACATCACAGATATTTATTGGCTGAAGTGGTTTCCCTTGCCGTGAACTACTTTTGCCTATCTCATGTGAACATCCGGGTGACAATGACATTTAAGTGAGAGTCCATGTGCTTTCATTACTGTGTATGAAGAGAAAGGTTACATTTGGTAAAACTAACCTCTTTGTAGTCTCAGTAACAGAAGAACAATTTACACATCAAAGAGTGAGCTACCCAGCTAGACTGAGAGCTTTTCAATAGACCCTTGAAAAAAAAGAAGAAAGAAGAGGTGATCTAATTCTCTAAACCAGTGTGAACTCTAGACTGATCTTAACTATAAACAGTCTTTCTACAGGATAAAATAACTTTATCATTATCATATTTTAAAATATGGAGATCTGGTATTCTGTATAATGATTTACTCTCACATACCTGAAAACAAAATGGTGTTTCTTATTTAACAGTAGCAAACCTTCACATTGAAAAGATGACTTCACATTCATGGTTTAAAATTCCCACTTCCTCTGTGACAGCTGGATATCTGAGATCTCATAGTCATGCTACAATGATGGAGGAATGAACAAAACAAACCGAGATCAGAATTACTTCTCTGGTGAAGTACAGGATACAAGCCATTTTCTGCTTGAACTAGCTCTTTGCCCTCTATCCATGAATTCCTATTCATCAATGGAATATTATGAATCAGTATTTGTGTCTGTAAATTTTGTCTTTTACTTTTTTCTTCTCAAGTAGCCTCACACAAAGAAAAGGGTTTACAAATAAATAGTAGGGTTTCCTTAATTGAGATGCTCTAAGTGAAAGTAATTGAGACAAAATAAATTGGAAAAAAAATAGTTTACATGAAGCTGTGGGTTCAAGTGCCAAATCACGAGTTATGTAACCTCGCTGTTTCATTTTCTTCTTCTGAAAAATGAAGTTAATACCATCTTCCTTACTTGCCTCATAGCATCTGGGTAAGGTAAAAGGTAAAAAGAGATGATACATAGGTGAAAGCGTTTGACAGAGTACAAGCCTATACACATTTCTCTTGATCACCATGCCTTTGTCCCTTTTCTGCTTTTCTCTCTCTAATAACCATAGTTCTGTCAGATATATTACATAACCTCCTGAAGTGAATGTATAAAAAGTGAACTGTATTTAGAACAAATGTAAGAACATAGGATTAAACAGAATTTCACTGACATCAAAACCTGGGCTCTTTTTATTTAAAACACTTTTTCATTTAAAGGCCATCTAAAGTCTAAAACAATAGCCTCATTATAGAGAAATTCTCAGGATGTATTGGGAACTTAATGGCAGGTACCACGTTTAAAGAAAATACAATTGTAATCCAAAACTCTAGTATTGATTATTTTACTAGTTTACTTGGATCCCTGTGACATTAAGAGAAATTTGGAAATTAAATGACTATAGACTTTAAAAATATTTTAATTGTTCTGATTTTGATTTAAAAGGAAATTCTACAAAATATTCTTTAGAGAGAACTAAGCTATTGCATAGCATGTGGTTTTAGCGGTGTGTTTTAATGGCTGTGTGTTTACGTGTATGTGTGTGTTTAAAAGTGACAACCTGTTTTGAATTATTGGCATGTGTGGGTATGGCTAGGATAAGAATGGTAAAGCAAAACAGTCTCTCTACACTATATGAATCTAAAAATTCCTCAATTTGTGGCCTCAATTTTTTCCCCTAGAATAGTTTGTTGAGATTTTACTACTCTTCTCAGAATAAACTTTAAATGGAAAGTACTAGTGAATTAACTGTAGAGTTGAAGAAGTGATAAATGTGAACAGAATTTCCCAAGTAGGGTTGGCAGATTTAAAAATAATAAATAAGCAAACAAATAATTAAATTCAGGCTATCTACTAAATTCAAATTTCAGGTAAGAAACAAATATTTTTGCCCCATGTAATATTTGGGACATACATATACTAAAAAGAAAATTTATTTTTTCCCTGAGCTTTAATTTTCAATTATCGATTTTTTATGCTGTGTAATAAATTACCACAACTTTACCATCTTAAATGAATATCCATGTTTTATTCGATCATTTCCTGTAAGTTCAACACGAGGGCATTTCTGATCAACATCTGTGTTCTCTGCTCAGGGTCTGCAATACTTGAAATGAAGGCATCAGTTGGGCTGTGTTCTTATCTGGAAGCCAGACTAGAGAAGGATCCATTTCTCCAGCCTGGTGAGTGAATTTATTTTGTTTGGTTGTATAGTTCAGGGTAGCTTGCTTCTTGGAAGCCAGCTGTGGAAAGAAAAAGTTTCTGCTGCTTTGAGTCTCTGCCTTCAGGGAAGACCTAGTTTTTTGTTTGTTTGTTTGATTTAAAGGCAGAGTATAATTTGGTTAGTCATATCTAGAATAGTTTCTCTTTGTATTAATTGAATGGCAATCAATTGGGGACCTTAATAACATCAACAAAATATCTCATTTTTACCATATAAGAAAGCATAATCACTATGATATCTCATCACCTTTACCATATTCTCTTGAGTAGAAGCACGTCACAGGATCAAGAGGACGGGCTTACACAAGGATGTGTCTCATTTTGGGTCACCTTAAAGGTTTCAACCACATTTATTTAGCAAATCTATCCCAGAAAGCATGTGTGTTTTAATTATGTATGATTATCATAATAGAAGATATCAAATCTATACAAATTAGTTTTTAAGTGATACGCATACAGGATAACACAAGGGTCAAGAATTTTAGAGAATGAATATTATATAGTTTCTACCAGCTGTTTCTATGTTCGTGTTTTCAAGATTTATCAAATTATGCCCAAATTGACAGAAATTGGAAAAAATAGCATCACATTAATTTGAGAGTGATACAGTGTTAGAATTACAATCATCATCGCTTGCTTATTAATTGTGTAAACATATATTGAGTTTCACTATGCTAAAGAATTATGTTAAGTCCCAGCATTACAGAGATGGGCGATATCCCACCACTCCCCTCAAAGAATCTAAAGTCGAGAGAAAGAAAGATACATATATTCAGATAACCCTAAATTATTAAACAGAAAATAGTTGATTGAAGCCTTTTTCACTGCAATTTTAGTTTGTCAAAA
Source organism: Pongo pygmaeus (assembly GCF_028885625.2). Lineage (NCBI taxonomy): Eukaryota > Metazoa > Chordata > Mammalia > Primates > Hominidae > Pongo > Pongo pygmaeus. Next base: position 95,165,820 of record NC_072387.2, on the reverse strand, counting down.
AATGTCATGAGAGAGTTCAACTAGCAAATAAGTTTTAGACAAGTCAGGAAGTTGCATCCTATAATCATTTTTTGAAGATATGTAATGCACACATTAATATGTTGTGGGGGAGTTCAACTAGCAAATAAGTTTTAGACAAATCAGGTTGTGAGGAAGTTGCATCCCATAATCATTCTTGAAGATATGTAATACACACATTAATATGGAAAGTCTTTGACGTATTGTTTATAAGGTGCTTAATTTTGCATAACCTAGTATTTCACAATAATTTCAGACTGTCAAAAGACATTTTTATTTAACACATAGTAACATACAGAACCAGAGTTCTACCAGATACTCTCTGAATATGCTGTAGTAGAAAGGTGATGTTGAGAGGGAAGAGGCTACTGGCATGTTAGGTTTAAAATGATACATTACAGTAATTGCGCACCTATATTTGGATTCACCATCCAAACATTTGCCCAGCGTCATATCTTGGAGTTTTTCTATATTCCTCCTTTTTACTTTGCCCAGCTCTTGTTATGTAGTCAGCTCTGTCCACTCCACTTCCTAAATAAGTCAATGGATCAAGTATGTCTTATTGGCCATTGTAGCAACCCTGAAGAAGAATCTTCTTGGAGACAGGTTGTCAGGAAAGGTCATTTCTGATAGGTTGTCAAAAATATTTTCAGTGACAGATATGTGTTGTCTCTGAAACTGTATGTTGATCTCAGTGAAAGAAGAGGAGAGGTGTCATGTCAGCACAGGTATGTAAAAGCATTCTTTATTCTTTCATTTAACTGTCAATGATTTTACAGCTGTTTTGCAAACTCTCATAGCAGTGCACCTGTACAGAAAATGAATGAATTCCATTTACATATTTAAGCAATTAAAGGTGTGAAATCTCACTAATTGTGCATAATTACAATTCAGTGATTATACCAAACAAACCATACTTTACAATTTAAATGACGACTCTATAATTCATTACTATTCTGTGTGACTCAGCAAAAGATAGCATTTTTAGGCTCCCATCTTTAAAAATATTCGATGTCAATATTTTTCTATGGGCTTGGTTGAAAACATAAACTTCTTATTTGCAATGCAGCTCAGGCAGGAGAATATATGTGCACTGTTTCTTAGTCTCTGGCTATGACCACTGCTTGCAGGACCTGTCATCACGCAGGCTTTTGCCTCTGCCCCAAGGACTTCATGACATTTTTGCACAAATCGAGTTTTCCCTATTCAGTAGCTTACACGCTACTATATATATTTTTTTCTTTCCCTGCTGTCACTTCTCAGCCATCAGCAATGTCTCACACTGCTTCAACTTGCCAAATAATGGGGTTTTGTGATGTTTGCTCTGCCTGACTTGTTTGTGATCACCCTGCTTCAACTTATCAGTCAGTATGTGGTTTGACTTCCTGTCATTCACCCTCTTTTACAGACTAGCCCCATAAAGCTAAATTGTAATGCCTGTGACTCCATTGCCACTGGGCTCACAGTGTATCACAACCGAGGAATTGTCTGAGAATTTTATTTTAAGTAGAAAGTATGAGCTGGAAGCCACAGGACAATATGCTATCTGTTAGTGTGCCAAAGATGTGCTCACTTTCCTCATTAGCCTCTCTAGCTCATCTCTGCCTGCATCACTTGATTGGCATTTTGCTAAACTAATACACTTTCATGATCAATTTTAGCTGAGAATTTTCAACTTCCTATCTTGGCTGAAATCGGATCTTCTTGACATGATCCGGGATTGCTTCAAGGCAGATTATCAACCTAAAGCATTCCTAACATTGTGCAGTTTCTAATGGACATTGCTGGACAATGATGCTTGCAGAAACTTCTTAAGGAATTTGGCAATAACACAGGCTGCTGAAGAAAAAGAAGTTCATAAAGGACTACAATAATTTGAAACCAGTCAAAGAAATAACAGGTTGTCCACTCATCAGTGGTGACTATGTTTGAAATTGATTCTGTGGTAACCTGAGAAAAAACAGATGTTTTAGAAAGTAAACTAGTGCTGATTGCCAAGGTCGGATTCCACAGGCAAAGCTGAGGATCTCATTATTTATTCCCAAATAATAAATAAAATGTGTTTATATGGAAATGTTAAATATCATGATATTAACCATCTGGATCTATCAGTTCTGAGATTTGTGTAAAATCTTGTCAAACCACTCAGAATTTTCTATTGCTTTCATCTTTTTTCTTAATTAATTTTATAAGAAATCTTTCTACTTTGTATGATTGGCAAAATAATAAGTACTTATCTTGAAAAGGGGGCAACAGAGAACATAAAATATAGAAAATACATCACTCAAAATGTTATTTACACAAAGACAATTATTATTTATATTTTGCCATTTTATTCCAGATTTTCTATATCTGTGAGTAATATAGAGAAGTAGCTCCTGCTGTCATTATTTGCAGGAAGACCATATTCTTATTTTCCTGTGAGCTTTCCCAAGTATCTTACAGAAGCTATATGTGTCTTTTTTTTTTTTTTTTTTTTTTTTTTGAGAAAGCCTTTCACTGTCTATCACTAACTCAGAAAAGACCTATTAGCATTTCAAGGCTAGATTCCTGTTGCTTTGTTAGAAGGTACATTTTTGAAGTCACAAAAACAGGAACCTAAATTCAGTGGTACTTGTGATTAGTTCTCTCACTGTGTTTTCTCCCTTTCTTGGCATGTGTATTTTAATCTTTGTTTGAAGAATGCTTATGCCACTAAATATCCATATTATCATTTAGAAAACTCATCTTGCTGTTGTCTTGAGACCCTATAAAGAAACCTTTGCACAGTCAAAGTAGTTCATGCCAGCTTCCTATTTTGAAGCAAGTTGACCTCAATATAGCAAATGGAAGTTTTAAGTTGTAATAAAAGACAAAAATGTCAACATGAGACATTCCTATCAGACAAAATAAATAACTTAATCTCTAAAAATGACCTAAAGGCATACAAATGACCAGGTTTCATATCAATTTCTGTGTGTAAAGGTAGAATGTTTGTATTCTTACCATGATGAGATCATATATTGACAGCTGCAACTATCATTGCTGCTAGGATTAAGTCAATCGCATGGTTTCGTCTTTAGTGTGTTGAGGCGAATACAACTTGGTATGACGTGGCTTTACTGTTCTGACTTCTCCTTTTTTGATATAACACATTTCCTTTTTCACAGTGTTTTTCTATAGCCATGGTTACCACTGCATCGCTCTAAGAGATCTCTACATTAGTTTCATTCCTAAAAGGTATTCTGAAAATGCCAGAAACTCAATATTAACTAAGTTTACAAAAATAAATAATACAATGAACAAATAAATTTAGAAATAAACTCACATTCTGCAAAGTTGCACAGATGTCTTTAACTGGAGACTTTAATATGCTAATGTGCTTTCTGAATTTCTATGATTTCCCAAACGTATTTGCCTATAAATGCTTTATTGGAGGCATCTTGTGGACTATTTGTTCCTTGGAATGTCTTTGTAAAATCCTGTCCTAGCTAATTAACTGTAGATCCTCTGGGTCCTCTTCTTAATCTAGTCAGTGATTACAATTTTCATTGAAAAACACAGGATCAGCTTAAGATCAGCTCCTTGTGGGTACCGAGAGTTGGTACCAGAATTCTGGTTTTTTTGTTTGTTTGTTTTTCTGTTTAAAGCAGAGAGTTTCCAGTGATGGTCAGTTTTTGCTTTGACCAACATGGAGTTAAATCCAGAATTCTGGTTTTTGTTTCCCTATTTACAGCAGAGAGTTTCTAGTGATGGTCGGTTTCTGCTTTGGCCAACAGGATGTCTATGATCTGGTACTAGGTAAGGTGGTTGTAATCTTATTCAGTGTTTGAGTTTACACCAATTTCCAACCATAGAAGCAAGTACCCTCTCAAAGGGACTATTTGTCCATGTCTAGGATAATCTCATTAATTTTCACTTGCTTTTGTTAGGTAATGGAAAGTTTTTGTTGAGTTCATCGTATAAGCATGTTACAAACTATGATGTAGTAACAACCCTACTCTTATCTACTTAACACTACAGAAGTTTGTTTTTTTGTGTGCATATTTAGTGAGGATCCCTATAATATTCCTGGGCTATGTTGATTCATGTATCAAATCAATGATTCCAAATGCCTCTTGAACATGAGGCCTCCATGTTAATAGCTAACAGGAAGAGATAATCTAAAGAATGGTATAGGGGATGCACTCTGCCTATACCAACAAAGTTCTTCAAATGACCTGCATGAAAACTAAGAATGTGTAAGTTTAGTTTAGAATCTATGCAGTAGATAAGGTGGTCGCCTGCTCTGCTCTTTTGTGATTAGCTGCTCATTCATAGTTTGATGAATCCCTTCTGATATCGATCCTAAAAATAACTAATTTCTGCTAGTAAAACTTACCAGTGTTTATCCTAATTTATTTTCTCACATTTGCAGATGGTATTTTTCACTTGACTATGTTCAATTTCTATTTTGTGAAATCTACTGAATCCATCGTGCCATAGTCCCCTGGGTATGAAAAATACAGAAAGGGCTTCTTTGGGAAAGGAGGGCCAATTCTACTTTCAGTTTCCAGCAGGGAAAATAATCATGATTAGGAGCACATATAAATAAATCTGCAAGGCACCATTAGACAGTGTGACTGAGTATATTCTATAGCATATACTGCTTTAGTCAACAGAGAGGCTAAGCTTACCATAAAATTAAGTGGAGAAGCAAGTTTGTCTTTGGTTCTCTTCCATATTCACTCTTCACTATCTTTCTCTGCCCACTCCCTTTGATAAAATATCCTCATGAGGTGAGTTAGAAGCCAGGTTTAAAGCAATATTTAAGGCACTATTGCCAGAACAGCTACTGATGCTCCAATAGAGAAAGGGAAATGAAGAGTGAGTATAACTCTAAAACTAAAGAGTAGTTTCTCTTTCTATCAAGGCTGATAGAGGTCAACTGACATCCGTTTTAAGCCCTGTTTGTTGTTGTGCAGCTTGGAATTAGTCACACATACTTAAAGTTTCCCTTTAGTAAAAAAAAGAATTTGGATCTTATTATCTTCAAATTCTCCTTAGTTCAAAAAAAAGTAGTAACATTTCTTAGCATCTTTATTTTCAGTAAATCCAGTAGAAATTTCATTTTCTATTCAGTCTTTCTAATTTGATTGTCACTTAGTAGCATCTTCTGCTTAACAATAGTATTGATAAAATATGATGTAATGGAACAATGCAGAATAATAATACAGGCTTCAAAGTTAGAATTCTAGTTTAAATCCCAGGTTAACAGCTGGCTAGTGTGTATCACTTGGCATGTTATTTAACTCCTAAGTCTCAATTAATAACTTCTTAAATGATGGCTTAGTGAGGCAAATGCTTGCACAATCCTAGGTGAGTAATGTACACATAAAACTACTATAATGAATGATGTTGTCTTTTCTGTTTTTAAAATGATATTTGGACACTTATCCTAATAACAATTGTCAAAATGTGGGGGCAATTTGTAGATTATATTTGGACACTTTGAGGATCCTATGATATTAAGCCATTCAGGTGATGTAATTTGTGGTTGAACATACTCTTCCCTTACGGGTATGGTCCACAGAAAAAGCCAACAAGGTCATTGTGGAAATTCTGATATCAAAACCCAGGTTGCTGCACCTACGGGAAAAGACAGTTATTCTATGGCTGTCATGCTAACAATAGCAGACTCACTTTAATTGGTGATATGGTTTGGTTGTGTCTCCACCCAAAGTTCACCTTGAATTGCAGCTCCCATAATTCCCATGTGTTGTGGAAGGAACCCTGTGGGAGACAATTCAATCATGGAGGCGGTTTCGTCTATACCCTTCTCATGGTAGTGAATAAGTCTCATGAGATCTGATGGTTTCATAAGGAGAAACTCCTTTCACTTGCTTCTCATTCTCTCTCTTGCCTGCTGCCATGTAAGACTTGCCTTCTGCCTTCTGCCATGATTGTGAGGCTTCCCCAGCCACATGGAATTGAGTCCATTAAACCTCCTTTTCTTTGTAATTTATCCCATCTCAGGTATGTTTTTATCAGCAGTGTGAAATCAGACTGATAACATCAGACATTTATTTTTGGGGAAAATGTATATACCCATGGCATGTATAATATAAATATTTGCTAAAAGTTTTAAAGATTAGCTTCTTTTCTTTTTTTCTTTTTTTTTTTTTTTTTTATCTTCGGGGTATAATTTAATACAAGTGAAAACATGCAGTAATGCATTCTTTCTTGATGAAGATAATTAAAACTCAGGAAAAAAATTCCAATTATCATGCTAGGATGCTCATTATCTAGCAGAAATAATTATATTCAACTTTCAATTATTGTTAAGTATTTTACCCTTAATATTGGACAACAGGAGATAATTATTTAGAGTGTGAAGCTTGTGATAACACCTGTCAACCTCCCAGAGCCAACAACAATATGTTATAACCAAACTAAACATCTACAAAACCAAACTAATCACAGATATTTTTACTTTAATTCGCAGTTGGATCTTTCAGATATTGTAATAGCTATTTGGTTGAAAAGAAAAACACATAAAGATATGTATGAAATACTGAGTAAAACAAATTTAAGCAGTTTTCTTAATTGTAAGGTTTTCTCAACATTTTAATATGCTGGTTCAAACTTTTAAGAGAGCAGATATATTTATAATAAGTACATATTTATAAGAGGACATATATGGTATATATAATATAAAATAAACATATACTAAAAGGATATGATATGCATTGATAATAAATACATATTAAATATATAAACAAATTCAGTATACACTTTATTAAATACATACTACAATTATATTATGTTTTCAGAGAATATAGTCTTGTATAAAAATATATACTTTATTATTCCCAGGAAATTAAGAATTTTAAAAATGTTGTTCTTTGCTGTCCATGATCCCAAATACATCCTAAAAAAATCTGAATGCTGTCAGTTAATTTTAATTATCAGTGCTACATTTAAATAACTATAGTAAAAGATTACATTTTTCTGAAATCTCATAAGAACATGTGCTTTATGTGTTTTATTGTCAAAATTTCCAAAACACACCTTATCCTGAGCCTCCTGTTTGGCTTTTCTTCTGACTTAGTGACAAATGGAAAAAATATAGAAAGAAAGAAGAAAGTAAAGCGGACTGACCCTTTGCTTTTCTCAACCATTTTCCTTACTTAGATACAATTTGTTCTAATTTCCAAGTACAGTTTTAAAGCTACACAGAAATAAAAAAAAAACCAACAAAAATAGCATTATGGAAGTCTCTACTCTTTCCAGCTTACAATCTCCAGTTTTGACATTATCACCTTTGAATCTTTTAATATAATGGTTTGTGACATGTATTAAACATCATATTTTTTATTGAAATAGGATTAAAATTTTAATATATCCAGAGCTATATTTGCATCTGAATTCCATATTGTTCAAATCATAATGTTCTACTACAAATTGGTGAATTTCAATATTTCCCATATTTAAACGTAGCCTATTCAGATATTCTTTCATTCATATTGTTCATCTTTGTATTCAACACTCTATAGGTTTGTGGGAAAGGGAGATGCTATTTATTTTACTTGCATGCGATGGTAATTGAAAAGCTATACTTATATTAACATAGTAGATATAGGAAAGATGAAAAGTAGCTAAGATGGGCCAAAGCAAAGGAGATTTAACATTGTTTTACATTTGTTATTTATACCTGATTTTTCCAACACTTCGATATTAGGCAGGCTTGCCTTTACTGTTAAGCAATGACAAGTGCAGGTGGCCCGGCTGACCATCTAATATCCTGGGCCACCAGCCACAATTACTGGAAACTTACAGTGAGAAAGCAGTTCAAATGTTTAGTGCTTTTGAAAGTCTCTTCCTGCTAGGGTTTTCCCTGAACATATGCAAACCTCTTACACTGCAGCTTTGTACTGCTATAGCTTCATCTAATGGGGCTGGCAGAGCACTTTTTTCCCTATAGTTTTAAAAATTCACCTTAATATTTTTTGGTCCTTACAGCATAACTGCTTTATTGGCTAAGTGTAGTTGTTAATATTGAAGTCTCTTATTCTTTCTTCTTCCAATATCTTTAAAAACAATTATATGAATGTAAATTTATGTATCACTGGTTAATCACACTACTTTTTATAGTAGAATTAATTTGGGTAGAGAAATAAAACTGTCAGCATGTACCTACCAGTTTTACACAACAATGAATAGAACAGGTAAATTTAATTTTAAAAAAGTCTAAAATACTTTTGTAAATTAAAAATGTAAAAAAACAGCTAAGTTTACTACACTGTCCACATCTCACTTAACTCTAAAATCATTTGAATAACATTACTTGAAACTAAAAATGTAGTAACAGTTATCAACAAAGAAATGCTTAATTATATCTACAGGTTTTCTAAGTTTTTACTTTATACACATCTATTAATATTTTCATCAGTAAAGGTTTACATATGTAGGAAAATCATATTTTTAATATTTCTTCCATTTATATCTGCATTTGGCTACTACAAAAATACTTTAATGTCAAGAAGCTAACTTTCATCAAAATGAATAAAAACTACATTATATGCTTTGAATTCTGGGTCACTGTGGAATAGGAAAACAGTAATACAGAATTTTCAAATCAAAAGCCAAATGCAGGAAAGTCATCCAATAATAGTTTTTGCCTGCTGTGTTGTAGTTTGCTTATTGTTAATATTGGCTCCAAGAGGTTTGTTTTGAATTACTTCCCACAAGTTTGCTGTTTCCTATTGAGCCTTAAATGACTGACATGTTAAATTATGCATGATCAACTGAAAAGGATCACTTAAAATGTTGGCACTCAGTCACCATCTGTGCTTTGTACGTTGACATATCTCACATCATTTTCATGTTTGCTTTGTAAATGGTGTGACGGTTAGGCTTTTCCTAATGTTTGTTGTTCCATGCAACTAATTCTAGTGATGGTCATATTCTGAGAATATAAAGATCCATTCAGGAAACTGTGAAGAATTTTGAAGATAAAAACCTTCATTGGGTGGTGACGATTATTTCTAATATTTCTCATGACAATCAATGCAGGTATATATTCATCCAGGATTTCATTCTGTAATATGCAGTATTAATTTCTGAATTGTATTGCAACAAAATTTCCTTCAGAAAAGTAATCAGTGGAGCCTTTCCCACATAATGTGCATAACTTCAAAACTTGCACTAAAAATAAATTGAATACCCAAAGAAATCTTTCTTATTATCATTTGATTAATCTTAAAAAATTAAGAGATCATTACGCATATAAACTCACATACAATATTTCACAAGTAGAAGATACACTGAATAACAAAGTTAAATATAGTAAGTATAGTGCATTAGAAAATAATTTCAAAGTTGGGGAAAACAGTATTAGGATGTATGCACCAGAATACTAAGTAAAGCATTTTTATCATTCTTATATTCCCTAAGATAGCATGGACCTAAATCTTGGACACATCATTATTACTCTCACCTAAGCCCCAAATATTTTTCCAAAATTTATAATAAACTTAATTTCTACATCATTGTCTGAAATGGCCATGATTTCTATAAAACAAAGTGAAATCCTGTGAATCACTTTTGTTTACTCATATTACTTGACTTAATAGAGTGTTAAGAGAATCATTTGCAACTATAATTGTACGTGGCAATTACTTCATGTAAAATAAATTTAAAAATGACGACGTATATAAACTATTATACTCCCCACAAAGAAGGACTTTCCAGAAGTCCAAATACAGCTTTGAGAGATCCTTATAAATTATTTTCTTCTTCTAATCAGCTCAAAATTTTTCCTTAAAATTTATTCCACTGATGCAGGCAAAATATGCACCTAAAATGCTTATTAGAAAAAACCCAGATCAACAAGGTTCCTATTATTAAAATGTTCACAGAGTAAAGGAGAGCAAACACAAAGTCATGAGGAAGAAAAATGAGCTCATTTTCTTGGCAACCAAATGACTATTTGGAACCAAGGATGAAATGAAGTAAAATTTCAGTTACACTCCCCCCTTCTTTCCCTGAAAGTAAACACACACTGAACCATTCTTAGGCTATTACAAAATCAAAGATTATGAAAGTCTTACTTTGTATATTTTGAATATGGACATTTCCAACTGACAGATCTTTCAAAAAAAAAGTTCTGGCTTTCAAACTAACTACAGGATTGTTAGGATTATGTGATTGAAAATAAAGAAGAATAGATAAATTCTTTTATATTCTTTCCTATGCTCCTTTTAACAACCGTGTGTTTAATTTCTTCTCTTTTATCTGGAATAGGGGTTGTAGGGTTATATTTTTAGCTATTTTTATTAACCATTATTTATAAACTTAGTCTCTGGCACCTCTCTGTTACTGCTCTGTGTTTTGCTTTTTTAAACAAAACTCAGTCTTCATTTCTACTCATGATTTCAGCTACCATTGTCCTATTTCTTCTTTCTTCCATATAGTTTCCTCTGTCCAAGTTTTCTGGTATTCACACTCTTTGCCTTAGTCTTGACCTATTTTTCAGGTACCATGAAAGCCTTTTTACTTGACTTATAAGTAGGCAAATTTTATATGCTATTTTCCTACCATGTTTGGCAATCCTATCCGAATATCAGCATTTCAATTTCTTTTCCACAATTTTAAAATTCAAAAAGCTCTGAAATTGTGTTTGTGACAAATGTAATCATACAAATGAGTGTGACTGACATGAATTGTCTTTCCCTACTACATGAAGAGCATGTCCAGTCCTATATCTACTGCAGAAGTATGCCCCAGACCCCACAGTACATTGTATGTAACATACCTTGTATATAGAATACTAATTTGCCTATAGGCAGTTATCTTCACCAAATATATTTACTCTATCTTTCTTTTAACCTTTTGGTGTTTATTCAAGATTCTACCTTCGATTTGCCCTTTTTCTTTTCACCAAGTGATATAATCTAGGCACTCTTTCCTCTAACAACTACCTACAGAATATTAATCTGTATTTCTATCATGGATCTTTTTAAAGACTTCATACAGACATGTCAACTCTCTTTCCATGTAGGTATCTTAACACCTATAATAACTACAGCTACTGTTTGTAAAAAAAAGAGCACATAACACGTGTCAGGCTGTGTGACAGCTTTAAAACATTATCTTGTATATATATACCCAACCACCTAATGAGGTAGTTATTGGAATTTACTTTTAACAGACAGTAATAATTTTCAACATTAATCAATGTTTCCCATGGGCCTGGTGCCATTTTAAACATTACCTTTTTTATACTGCAACATTTAATTCTCACAACCAACTAACCAATAGGTAATATTATTGTCCCATTATACAATGAATGAAACTTGGCCCAGAGAAATAAGTAACATACCCAACGTGACACAGGGGAAGGTTCATTATTTTTGTTATTCAAGCTGACGTCTGTTTTACTAAGCCCTGTATTTTACACTTATACTGACACAGCTTCTCAAATCTAATAAAAATATGTACTTAGGTTTCCCCCATTACCATCTCGTTATGCTTCTATAATTTTTATCGATAACAACATGAAAATAATGTTAATGTTAAACACGACCTGCCTCTTTCTCAAACTCCACGTTTCATCTGATGCTGTATTCTGTCAGTGATGTCTCCTAGGTCTCACATTTGTTGCCAGTTCTGAGTGAGCACAGTTACGGCTTAAATCCATCTTTTCCTACTTGGGCTACTGCAGAGATCTCTCTTAAATTGTCTTCTTGCCCCTATTAGACACTCCTTGTAACCTGCCCTAAACTCTCTAATAATAATGTTTTAAAAATCTTATAGAAGCATAAGATTATTTTAACTCTTCAGTAGCTCTGCATCTCATACTTCTTTACAAGACCAATGCGACTTTTTTCTTCCTATTATCTCAAACTCAGTAGCCTATTGTTAGCCCTTCTGCTAGTCACAGTAAATTAATCTGTAGATATATATGGGGTATTGGTTCCAGGACCTCCCAAATTTACCAAGATCCACATGTACTCAGGTCCCTCAGTCAGCCCTGTGAGAACCCAATATGTGAAAAGTTGGCCCTCAGCATATGTAAGTTTTTCATCTGGCGAACACATTTTCAGTCTGTGTTTGATTGAAAAAAAATTCACATATAAGTTGACCTGCACAGTTCAGACCAGTGTTCAAGGGTCAACTGTATATATTTACCTAAAGCATCCTATTTCATTATTCCAAGCATTTGTTTTTATTTGTTTGTTTTTTCTGAGACAAGGTCTCACTCTGTGGCCCAGGTTGGAGTGTAGTGGGACCACAGCTCACTGCAGCCTCTACCTCCGGGGCTCAATGCATCCTCCCACCTCAGACACCCAAAATGCTAGGATTACAGGTATGAGCCACCGAACCAGCCACAGTTCCATTTATAACTGATCATTTTCACCTTTGTTTATGATTGTATCTTTATGTCAATCTTTGTGTATAACTGCCCTTACGTGTGTGTAGTCTTATATATACATGCATATGTGCTTATGTACACAAAATCACATATATATACACACACATATTTTGATATAGAACTTAAGAGAATGTATTTCAATTATTTGTTAATGCATTTCCTACTTGAATGTAAGGTTCTCTATTTGTAGGGTAGAATTATACACCTTATTGTGCAAAGCAAAGAAAAAGAAAATCTTCAGAGTGATTCTCAGGATTTCAAGTGTGGCTAATCAGTTGTCATTGCAATTAAGATAAACTAATATGTATGGATTTTGTATTTATTTATATTTCATTTTGTTCTGACATATTGTTAAAGTTTTACCACAACTTATTAGTTGAAAAATTATTTTCTAAAATAGGGTAAAAAATACATTGTATACTTGATGAAAACTACATTGTAAGGAACACACATGAAGAAAAACAGACTAAGATTACATTTTAGAAAGTTCCTATATGTGGGCTGGGCGCGGTGGCTCATGCCTGTAATCCTAGCACTTTGGGAGGCCTAGGTGGCAGATCACCTGACGTCAAGAGTTCAAGACCAGCCTGGCCAACATGGTGAAACCCCATCTCTACTAAAATACAAAAATTAGCAGGGCATGATGGCGGGTACCTCTAATCCCAGCTACTCGGGAAGCTGAGATGGGAGAATCGCTTGAACCCGGGAGACGGTGGTTGCAGTGAACCAATATGGCGCCACTGCACACAGCACTCCAGCCTGGGCGGCTGAGTAAGATTCTGTCTCAAAAAAAAAAAAATTCCTATATGTGAATGAGCTGTTTGCTCATGTGGTTGAATTGCCTATGTAATAAAAGTTTAAATTATTGAAAACTAGTTAAACCACTGGTATTAGATGAAGAAAATAAAAATTAGACAAACAGCAAATAATTATTTTTTTAAATGTTACTATGTACACCATTTATAGATGTATTATTCTGAAAAAAAGTTCAACCATTTAAAATATGTATTTTGGTATGGTTGCTATGATGGCCATTTTTTAAACATTAGTTTATATTTATTGTGATTCAAGGTACACAACCTAAATTTTCACAATTTTAATCATTTCTTAAACTTTACAAATTCACAAATTAAAAAATATAAAGGAGCCAAAACTTATGAACATGTTTAAATAATGACTTTTCTATTGAAAATCTCCTTTTAATATTACTTTCATTTTTTATAATAGATTGCATCATTCAAAGAAACTGAAGGGTATTATTAATATATTTAATTATTAAACTAGTTTTTCCTATAAAAGGTATACTGAACTGTGAATTTCATAAAATAAAGCTACGGTTATGTATATTAATATATACTGAGTAACACTTTAAATAGGAATGTTAGCAAAATGGTTAGGCAGGGTATGTTTATCCAAATTGGTATTGATGAGAATAGTGGAGGCAGAAAAATGTCAACAAGCCAACCCTCAATCATAAAGTCAAAACTGGGGTAAGAAAGGATCTGAATCTTGATATTCTGCCAAAAAAATCAAGTATCTCAAGACTGATAAATATTACTTCTCATTTGGCTCAATTTTCAACATTTAGGGATACAATTAAAATACTAATATTATATATCTCACTCCAAAGGGAGATTAGTTATTCCATTTAGTGTAATCTAATCAAAGTATAGTGATCATCAGTGTAGTTCAGTTGTATGTTTATGCCATTCACTTACTTGTTACAGCCACATGCAACTCAATAGCATTAATGGATTTTCACTGAATCTCTTCTAAACTCCTTGATGTCAGAGGATACATTATAACATGCTTTATATTTTCAAGCCTTGCCTAGACCTGGTATGAAAAAGAAATAGCTCTCTGTACACTCTAGATGTTTCAACCCAAGACAATAGGTCTATCCATTAAATCACTAAGACTTAATGCTAAGATTACATTTTAGAAAGTGTCTATATGTGAATGAGCTATTTGCTCACGTGGTTGAATTGCCTATGTAATAAATGCTTAAATTATTGAAAACTACTTAAACCTCTGGTATCACATGAAGAAAATAAAAATTAGACGTTTACTAACCATTTAAAATGCAGATTCTGTTATCAAAACACCAGTGTATGGTCTAGGTTCTGCTACTCACTGCACAGAAAGCCAATTACTGAGACAGCAAATATTGCCAGGGAAGAAGGCTTTACTTGGGTGCTGCAGTGAGAACAGGAATCAGTCTCAAATCCATCTCTTCGGCCAACCAAAACTGGGGGTTTATGTAGCCAGGAAGGAATGTAACTACATGCAGGTAAACAGGTACTAGGGAGGGGAAAGGAAACCATGAAAGATAAAGGGGTGTCTTCCCAGTATCTGAATGTGGTGATCTGGTGAGTTTCAGTCCCTTGATACTATCTGGGAAGACTGAGAGTGGTTTCCTGAGGAAGGGACTCAGATAAGACAAATATAAGTTTCAAGCATTAAGATAGGAGGTTCAAGTTCTATGTTTATTTAAAAAGACTAAAAATATCAGTTCTTTGGGACAATTGGTCTGGTTTCAATTTCATCATTGGAATTGAGCTGGTAACATTATACCATGTTAATTCTGAAACAAAGATTAAAAAGAGACTGATCGTGTTATCTTTAAAAATATTTTATCAAAGTCATATCATTATTTTTATTTAAGATGTTTTATAAATTTACAGACTGTAAAATGATCATGTCTGAGTACATATTTATTAATAATATACATCCTCAAAGTAACAATTGAGTAAACAAAAGTGAAAGAAGTATGGTAATTTTCATTATCATTATAAACCAGTAATGCCATACCTGCTTTCCTCCACTGACCCTGGAGTTGGAACCAGTAGTCAATTTTTTTTTTTTTTTTTTTTTTTTTTGAGATGGAGTCTCGCTCTGTCACCTAGGCTGGAGTGCAATGGCACAATCTCAGCTCACAGCAACCTCCACCTCCAGGATTCAAGCAATTCTCCTGTCTCAGCCACCCAAGTAGCTGGGATTACAGGCACCCGACACCATGCCAGGCTAATTTTTGTATTTTTAATAGAGACGGGATTTTACCATCTTGGCCAGGCTGGTCTTGAACTCCTGACCTCGTCATCCACCCGCCTCGCCCTCCCAAAGTGCTGGAATTACAGGTGTGAGCCACCACGCATGGCCCACCAGCAGTCATTTCTGACACTGCAACTAAACAATTCACTTTTCCTTTTGGCAATCTTTTCTTTCCCGTATGTATAATAAAGTACTTTTATCTATTATCATCACTTATATTACCACACATCCTTAGACACAATGGCCACAAAGCAGGGTGCCATAAGAGGAAAAATGCTTAAGATGTTTGAATTACTTCATAAAAATTAGATTCCATGGTGAAAAACATTTGAAAACTTTAGAGTTAAAAATTTTTTTCCAAAGCCTTTTTTTGTATTCTAAGCTGACTGTGACTCTCTTAGTGGATGATGGAACACATTTTTTTTCTCAAGATGTTTGATCTGTGAACCTTGTTTTAAAAAGCAACTTTTGGATCTTTTTCATGAGACATCCTTTAGGAGTTTAACTAATTAATACTTCTATGGAATAGAAAGATTCCATTTTAAATCATATGCCAAATCAGAAAGAAATGTGCCTAAATGTTTATTTGATCTTTCCTAGATTAAATACTTTTATGAGTATTTAACAGGAGTGAACTATATTAGAACTCATCAGAACTAAAAGCCAATTCCATCATATTTTTTTCTTTTCTAAAAGACTGATACAATTTAATGAGTTTTAAGAATGCTTATCAGTATCTTAGAAGGAAATTGTAATGGCAATATTTATTTCCTCTGTAAGTTTGTTGTTAATGTTTTTTTGAGCATTAAGGTAATTATAATTCATATTTTGGTCAACAAAGACAAAGTGAACAAAGATAATACAACTACTTACAACATTTGGAAGGATTAGATGCTTTATATTTTATTCCTCAGTCATCAGCATTTTTGCCTTTTTTTCCTCCACTTTTTAAGTTTTGGTTCAGTGTTCTTGAATTTCTTGTCAGCTAGCTTAATACAGCTTCCTTTCCCTCAAGCACAGTAGATTAGCAATAGTTAGATATCTATAAAGAATGCAATGTTTTATATAAGCAGATGTGAACTGATTCTCTGGAAAATCAAAAAGATGATCTCTTATTGAAGACATATATGGAAAAAAATAGCCACAGTCCAAATTGATTCAGAGTTAAAATATAATTTTAATAAAAAGCAATGTTGAAATCACATGTAAATGTTTTTCATTAAATCCTAATGAGTACACACTATGTAAGTACTACAGAAAAATAAATTACAAATTCCATTTTAAGAAGCGAGACTTGCATAAGCAGTTTTTGAAATGAGAAGCGTTGGTCATGTGTTGATGACATTACTTCATTAAACTTTAATTAGCATTGCATAAATCATGTAAGGTTTATAAAACAAGTTAATAATTTAATCTTGTAAGACAAATTTTTGTACTGTGCTGTAACATTACTCATTATGCAGCTTTAATTAAAACCTACTATTTCAGCAAATAATTCATCTATTTAAATACCAATTTTAAGATGTTTATAAATCTTCACAAATAGAAAGTTTGTTTTTTCTCCCAATCTCTTAGTAGCCAAAAGTAGGAAAAGTTATAAACAGTATACACCAAAGATTTTTCACCAAACAACCTTGTTTTAAATGGTCAAAGTGAGAAATATAATAATGTTTATCATAAAAGCTGTGAAATTGCAATTGTAAAGGTATCATAGTCACAGTGCAATTCTGGAAAGCTAAAAAAAAGCAATGTGGTCTAGTTATGGGTTCCAAAAATAAATATTCACCATGCTGACTTGTGATTACAGAAAAGATTTGGTACATTACCTGCTAATGAAAGTAGAGAGAAGGAAATGGGAATTCATTTTGGAGAATAAGAAAGACAAAGGGGGAGGAATAAAACCATGACAGTTCTTATGTGCAAGTGTGAAAGCGTTAAAGGGTCAGAATGATAAAGACAGTAACATTAATAAAATCCGGAGTCCTCACTGGATATAGTAGGTATTTGACATATCCAAATAGAGACTTGTGAAAGAAAATGAAGAACAGCTGAACATGTATAACCAAATACATATAATTAACTAAATAATTAAAACATAATACATATGGAGATGGAGAACAGGCTTGTGTGAGAAACAGCAGTCAAACAGTTTGCAAGAAAGATTTCATGTGTTCAGTTTTTCAGATCAATTATCACAACATTAAGGATTGAGATATTCTTGGGGCCAGTATTCTTTCCTGTAAATATCAAAGAAAGTTATCTTCCAGGGCAAACACGTTTTTCATTTGCTGTACATGTTGACACCCACTTGCTCAAATACCTCCAAAGGTTTAGTACTTCCTGTAAGATAAATGTTCTTCTAACGTGTCTTTCAACTCCCGCAAAGAGGCTTAGAGTCATATTTTCATAAGAGTATTCACATTTCCCAATAGAAGTCCTGTACATTCCCCGTGAACTCTCCTAGACGCAGATCAACCGACATGCCTTATATATTACCTTTCCAGACACTGGAGAATGCACTCCTCTCTGCTTGCATTGTTTCTGTTCATACTTCAGCTCCTTTATCAGTGAGAAGTCTTCCCTGATTATTCCAAGCTGCAGTGGGCAATTCATTCTCAATAATTCAGTAGTGTTTGTCCAAGGCCAGGAAAACACGTGAGATTTACAAACTGTCCTATTTTAGTGGTTAACGTTCAAGTATTTTTTTTCAAGTGGAAATATAATAATAATACTGTGGTTTATTTATAGTAATATATTAACAGTTATCAAAATTACCAGTTATTAAAATAGATTTTCAGAGAAATAAACAACTCAACAAAGTTTTAGCTAACAAGCAATTCTACTTATTTATCTGTACCATTAAAGACTGCTTTTTATATTGAAAGCAATGAGTACAACAGGACTCCCCTCTTTGTATTCGGTCTTCTTTAGCTTCTTCTCAAACTCTTCTTTTTTTTTTTTGAGACGGAGTTTCGCTCTTGTTGCCAGGCTGGAATGGCAGGCATGATCTTGTCTCACTGCAACCTCCGCCTCCTAGGTTCAAGCGATTCTCCTGCCTCAGCCTCCCGAGTAGCTAGGATTACAGGCACGCGCCACCACACTCGGCTAATTTTGTGTTTTTAGTAGAGACGGGGTTTCTCCATGTTGGTCAGGCTGGTCTCGAACTCCCAGCCTCAGGTGATCTGCCCGCCTCAGCCTCCCAAAGTGCTAGTGTTACTGGTGAGAGCCACCGCACCCGGCCTCTCCTCTCAAACTCTTTTACCATTGCTAGTGCACACTTCAGCAGGATAAACATTGCTTTTCCTCACCCCTGGATCTTGTCTAACATTTTAGCATGTTTAGATGGAAGGTAAGATTTCAAGGCATATTGAAATACGCAAGCTTTTTCCTCTGCATTTTTTACTTATATTTGTTAGTTTATAATATTTGTTCATTTAAATAGATAATACAGGGAGTAAATACCTTCATGGGAAGGGTACATAAAAGCATAATACAAATGGATTTTGCCTTCTGCATGATAATCTTTCCAACTAAATGACTTGATAGTATCAATATTTTAATAACAATTATGTGGTGACAAATGCGCGTATAAGCAAGGACTGTTTGGATAAATAGGAACAACCTCATGCCATCATGCTGTGAGAACATGTGAGGGTGCAGTCACTGTTTTTGTGACACTGCATGGGTGTGTGTATGTGGCGTGCACGTGTGTGACACTAAGGATTGCACTTTCACAAGTTCATACACATATACATATACAGATACACACACACACTTTATGTATTTTAAAATTAAATAAGATATTGAATGTTCTGTTGCTCCATTTCCCCAAAATTCCAAATATGTAGTAACTTTCATTTAAGTGATACACTGAAAACTTATAGTGATAGTGATACTAATAAGACATTTTAAATACAATATAAATGATAGTGATACTGACATTTTCAGTGTAAGCTAAATTTGGACCCATAATTTATCACTTAAAATATCAGTATCACTGTAACACAAAACTCAAAAGAAAGTTATGACATATTCAGAATTGTGGGAAATGGAGCTTTAGAATATTTTCTATTTTCATGTTCCCTAAAATAAACATTAGGCCAGTATTACTACTTTCCAAAAGAAGCTACTGCTCTTAGCAGGCAATAGTTGCTAATTTTATTTTACTTGTTTTAACGAGATATTATAATAATAGAAATGTCAATCATAAAGACATACCTTTATTTTATCTCATTCTCTCTGTATCCATTTTTTTTAATCCTTAAATGGAAATAATGGCTATCTTTTGAAAAAACAGTTATATATACACCAATGAACAAGAACAGATATTTATTTTCCTTTACTGGAGCTAAGAGACTGTTTGCAATAACATATATTAATCGAACTACATAGTTTCAGTTAAAATCGCAAATACAAGTAAACAAGAAATAATAAGATATGTGAATAGAAATGACAGCATTGGTTGTATATGTCTAGGTACAGTGTGGTGGTAGCAGTGCTAGAGTTATAGTGAAGAACTCTCTTGGTAAATATTATTTCAGTTTGGAAGGAAGTGCTATCTAGTTGAAGACTAGAATGGACAGCATTTGAGACAGAGTAAAGCAAATGCAAAAACACGTAGTAGAAAGAAGAATAACCAGATTAAACAATAGGAAGAATCCGAATGTAGATGGATCCAAAAACTATTGGCAGGACAATTTCTGTTATATAAAGACCTTACTGTCTACACTCAAATCCTTATAAAAAGAGAAAGCTGGATAAACTGAAAATCGATGGGTTTTCTTAGACCACATGGAGAACTGAGGTTGTGAGGCAAACCACCATCCTCAAATCTGGAGAGGCAGCCACATCAAGAGAGACACAATCAAGATCTGCATATCTGGAGCCAAAAGCTAGTATGAACTCTTACATGATAAATTTTGATAAATTACTAGAGGATAAGTAAGAACTAGCATGAGAGTGAGAAACTCTCTTAGTGGGATCCCTCAAGCTTTCACAGTCTTAGTGGGATCCCTCAAGCTTTCACAGGCTTAGTGGGATCCCTCAAGCTTTCACAGGCTTTCTCTCCAGGAACATGATCAGATTTCCAGGGAGAAGACCACCCCTCACGGCACTGTCTGAGAGGGGATATAGTAATCACTGTGAAATACATGCAAAGACCTGTCCATTAAAACAACAACGACAACAACAACAACAACAAAAACCTTTACAGAGAAAGACTTTTCCAGAACTTTAGACCAGCTTAGGGCATTGCTTCCACATCAGCTCCCTCTAGCCTTCCACTGTCTGCTATTGTGTAGCAGGGAGCAAAATTAGTGCGAGTCAGGGCTTGAAGAAAGTAGATCAGGTTGCTGTTGTCACTGAAGAGAGAAAAGAGCAGGAGGTTAAAAAGAAAAAAACAGCTATATCACTGAATAAATATTTGTGAATGTCACAGCCTGGAGACACAGGCCCACTAAATGACCAAGATTTCATCAGAACTATGATTAATATGTTTCAGGCTCTAATGGAAAAAGTAGCTGGAAAATCTACTATACGGGAAACTTTGTATGCTTTCTAATATAAAGGATATACCAAAACAGGTGGGTAATGTAAGAAGAAAAGATAGGAAATGTAAGAAAGAATAAGAAAGAATTACCAGAAATTTTTAAAAACAAAAACAAAGTAGCAGAAATAAA
Organism: Pongo pygmaeus; assembly: GCF_028885625.2. Lineage (NCBI taxonomy): Eukaryota > Metazoa > Chordata > Mammalia > Primates > Hominidae > Pongo > Pongo pygmaeus. The sequence goes on along the minus strand of NC_072387.2, from coordinate 95,144,679 downwards.
GAATGTGTTTGATAGGCTTTTCAGTAGATTAGATCCAGCCAAGAATAAAAACAGCGATTATGAAAATAGTTCTAGAGAAACTTCCAAGCGGATGCTGTCACACGACCTTTGGGGTGTTGCTTCGCCGGCCAGAAACTTCTGTGGCCACCGGCGCCTTCTGCTTGAGTATTGCTTGTGCCTGCTGGGCTCATTCCGCCCACTCACCCCAGTAGGCTGCGCTCCGCTTACACTATCAAACCAGATCCCACACTTGCCAAGGGGAAGCCAGGCCTACAGCAGCGAGGGGTGTACAGTCAAGCCAGCACAGGGTCCAACCACTGCACACTGCCAGGCACATCTGGCTGCTGCAGAGGGGCAGGCAGCTCCAGGCACTGGCACAGATGCCAGCTCCATGTGAGGCTGCAGCTGGACCAGATGTACTGCATGCGGCTTCTGCTGGAGACACCCATGTCTGGAAGAGGGGAGGAAGGTGGTGCCAGGAAGCCTAGAGATGCCAGAAACCGCAGAGCCTCAAAGAAAGTGTTACAGCCCTGACTCAGGGAGTCCCTAGGTCTGGGCTCTGCAAAGGACCACAGCTCTTCCCTCCTTCTAGAGGCCCACAACCTGGCAAGCAGGGGATGTGTTTCAGCCCTATTTGTGTTACAGCTCTTTCAGTTCTGCCACTCAGTGGGTCTCAAGTTCTTGGCCTGAATCCAGGAAGAATGGGGTATGTGGATAACTGGAGGGTGAGCAAGGCAGAGTGGAGCTTCACTGAGTAACAGAACAGCTCTCAGGAGACCTGAACTGGGTAGTTCCTTTATGCAGGCAGGTTGTCCCAACAAGTGTCCAGCTCTCAGCAAACAGGAAGCCTGCAGTGCACAGCTCCTTTCCACAGTCAGGTTGTCCCAACAAGTCGAGGAGAACTGAAGTGGGTAGCTCCTTTCCACCACTGGTAGTCCTGACATCTGTGTGAGTCTGGCTGAGTCCAGAGGTTTTAATGCGCTCAGAAGGGAGGAGGTACGTGATGATTGGTCCATGGGTGGCCATGGGGATGGGCACAGAAAAAGTACCATAAGTTCTCACTCCAGGCCCACACTCCACCTGCAACTGGCAGCCCAGGATTCAGGCCGTCCCTAGCCAGAAGGTGGGATTTCACCAGGGATCCATCCCTTTCTGCCCAGGAATCTCTGCCTCTGCCATCAACATGCTGTCCACAGCACGCAGGCTGTTCATGCTGAGGGATGCCTGCAGGCCTGTGCTGAGCTGCCTTCAGCTCCCCCGGCCTCCCTCCTGCACTTATTGGTACCCAAAGTCCAGAGGGGGCCAAGGTGGCAAGAGGCTGGCATGTGAGTGCCACCTTGAGTGTACACACACCTGGCCGGGTCGTGACAGTGCCTGGGCTCAGCTTCAACTTTGCTCCAAAATCAGAGTGGCCGTCAGGAGTGGAGAAGAATGGGAGCAGGTGCTTCTGGGCCTGCAGGGGCAGAGGGGCTTTCCGGGCTCCTGAGAGCTCAGTGATACCCAGGTCTGGAGCCATGGTTGGGTAGCTGCAGCTATGCCTAGAAGCACAGGGCTCTATCCCTGCCAACTTGGTCAGGCACAAGGCTCCCCCCATTTCTGGTTCCCACTGGCTGCAAGGGCAACACAGCCCCATCCGCGCCTCCCCCATTGTAGCTGGCATCCCCGCAGTGGCTGTTTCATATGTACAGCCACTGCCATCAATGTTATGAAATTTAAAGACAGATTTCCATTTTCCTCATTATTTCTATATTTTTTTAAAAATATATTTTTTTTTTTTCCGAGACAGAGTCTTGCTCTATTGCCCAGACTGGAGTGCAGTGGCACAATCTTGGCTCACTGCAACCTCCGCCTCCCGGGTTCAAACAATTCTCCTGCCTCAGCCTCCCAAGTAGCTGGGATTACAGGTGCACACCACCATGCCCAGCTAATCTTTGTGTTTTTAGTAGAGATGAGGGATTCACCATGTTGGCCAGGCTGGTCTTGAACTCCTGACCTCTTGATCCACCTGCCTCGGCTGCCCAAAGTGCTGGGATTACAGGCGTGAGCCACCATGCCCCGCCTGAATTTTCTAAATAAATAACTTTTATATCAGCATAAACTCACAGACACTTATTCTGTGGATTATAACCCAACAGTACTGTCATTTATTTTATTGTTCACAACTTATTAAATATAGATGTTTTGAACAATAAAATAAATGACCCTGGCATATTACAGTCTATGCAATTGTAAATTTTTACAAAGAAGATATAAAATATGGAATACTCCTACCAAGAAACAGGACACAACATTCAAGAAGTACCCTCCAGAATTCCATCCTCTGCAAGCGTAACTAGTATTCCGTCACCTAAGAGTATGACTGAGTATCTTTTCCTTCTTTTTTTGTTTTATTTTTGTTGTTTAGTTATAAGTTGTATTCTTTGGAATATAGATTTATTTCACCCAATGTAGCAAATGTATTTGTTAAAAATTTCTCAGTATTCTTCATTAAAATTTTTGAGGCCTCTTAAGTCTATATTGATATATACTTTTTTATTTCTAATATTAGTAATTTGTGTTTTCTTTCCTTTGTTCTTATGAACTGTCTAATGGCTTATCAATTTTATTGATATTTCCAAGGCAGTAACATTTAAATTTTAGTTTTTTACTATTACACATTTGTTCTTCATATCACTGGTTTCTGCTGTTATCTTTACTTTATTTCCTTTTAATATCCTTAGGCTTTATATAAGTTTTTCATTTTCTTGCCTCTATGCAAGCTTAAATTGTTTCACGTTAGACAGTCTTTCTATATGTTAATTTAAGGCAATACATTTTTTACTAAATACTGCTTTAGCTACATCTTACAAGTCTCAGTATAGCATATTTTCCTTATCTTTTAAAGTACTTTCCTATTTCCAGTGTGATTACATCTTTGGCCCTTGGGTTGTTTAGTAGTCTATTACTTAATTTCCACATTGTTGGCCTTTTCTGGTTTTATTTATGTAATTTATTTTCATTTTAATACTACTATGATTGGAAATATACACTTAATGATTTAATTGTTTAGGACTTGATATAGGATTTGAAATTTTATAAATATTGCATATGTTCTTGAAAAGAACATACATTCTGCAGTTGTTTAATATGGTGGTTCATATTTGTCAATTAAGTCAAATTTGTTAATTATGTTACACATATTAACTATAGATTCACTGATTTTTGTATTTTTTGGCTACTGAGAGAAATGTATTAAAAGTAACATAGCTGATACTTAATTTGCTTATTCATCCTGTTAGTTCTGTTGATTATTGATATGAACATTCTGGAGCCATCTTATTACGTGTATAACGATTTAGAAAAGTTGCATCTTCTGCTCTCATTGTCCATTTCATTTCCTTTGCTTAGAGATAGCATCTCCTCTGGACAAGATTCTTCTACATGCTATGACATCAATCTTTTTACTGAATTATCTGAACCTTCATGATTTTTCCATGTACTTTATTGTTCCAGTCTTATCACTGGGATGGGAGTCCTATGAGTGCTCCCCCAGGTTCATATATGTGTAGACCAGTCTACCAACATTGTGTTGCAGCAATTCTCTTTCCCTCTTATGATCAGAATCCAGGTCATATATTTTTCCTTTCTTGTCTTTATTTGGTCATAAGGACCCCAAAATTGCCAGATCACAGTCTAAAATGTCCAGAGTATTGGAAATGTCATTGTGTCTCCTAGTAGAAGAATTTCTCCTTTGGAAATTAAAACCTCTGAACAAGCAAAAACCGAAAGGCGTGGAGAATAGAAACGAAGTATTTGCAGGTTTGTAACTATGAGAAGTAATACTTCCACTTTTACCCCTTAGTTTATGGACCAATATATTCTGGCAATGAGAGAGATAGCATTAAGCACTATGTATTATCTCAAAACATATACCAAATCCTGTGGTACACCACTTTGAATTGCAAGTTTTATCTCGCAGCTGACTTTCTGAGTCTTCTGGAGCTCAATTTCATGTACTCCTAATATCTGCTGCAACTTCTTGTTGAGAAACTTGATAATATCAATTAATCTTAAATTTTTCTATTGACTAGTCTCCTTTTTTGTAAAATGTAAACTGTAAACTTGTGTTCAGAAACAAAATCAAATGGGATGCCACAGTAATTTAGAAGATACTCAAGAAATTTTTGAGCGGTGCCATTGTGAGAGGTATGGTGGGCTGGGATAGTAAATCCATCCCCAATATAAATGTTTATTCTGCCAAAGACAAATTGTCATACACTGCATGATGGACATAGTGAAATGTAATTGAGCATCTGCATTTATCAGATGGATGGACATATCAGACATTGATATGGCTTGAATCCGTTTCCCTGTCCAAATCTCACGTCAAATTATAATCTTCAGTGTTGGAGGTGGGGCCTGATGGGAGGTTATTGGATAATGGAGGCAGATTTCCACCTTTGATGCTGTTCTTGGGATAGAGTTCTCATGATATTTGGTTGTTTAAAAGTATGTGGCACCCCCCTCCTCACTTCCTCCTGCTGTGGACATGTAAGATGTACCTACTTCACCTTCACCTTCTGCTGTGATTTTAAGTTTCCTGAGGCCTCCCCAGAAGCAGAAGCCACCATACTTCCTGTACAGCCTACATAACTGTGAGCCAACTAAACCTATTTTCTTTATAAATTACCCAGTTTCAAGTATTTCTCTATAGCAGTGCAAGAATAGACTAATACAGACATAGAAAATTGTCCTCAGGGCCTTGGGCCACATTGCATGAGCTATAGTCTACAGAAGTTCATTATTGCCCAGTGTCAGCATATCATGCAGAATTACCTTTCAAGCATCTTAATGTTCTGTTCTTTGATAATTTGAGCATTGAGGCTATCAATGTGAGTTGAGTAAAGGCAGAAGTTCATCAAAGAGGAGATGTACTTGGAAATGAGCCACGAGTTCATAAAGGTGCTTATGTCTTAAGAACCTGCTTGTGTTTGATGTCATATTTACAACTTCCGCTTGATTCTGCTGCCCGATAAAAAATATGACTAGGTGGATCAGATAACACCAAAGTTTTAAACAAACATTTTAGTAGTCATAGTCATTTGATGCTCTAAGTTGAGATATTCAACCTCTATTAGGACTCAGAAGCAAGGCAAGGTCTGTTTTCATGAGACATGTTTCACGAGATGTGCATGGATTTACTCCAAAATCCTAAGTTACTACACTGCTTTTCTCCTATTATTGTTTGACTCATTGCCTATATACTATATATTATCTTGATCAGTCAAAAGATAATCCCAGTGGGTCGTAAAGGCAATATTACAATGCTCCTTTCTTCCAGCAGACTCCTACTAGACAAACTTATCCTTTGTTGACTGAAAGCCAGAAGACTTTTGGCAGCCATATGTGTTATTCAGTAATAGCTTCCAGCAGCATACCTAAAAGCGTATCACCACATTCCATGGATTCCTAGTATCTCATTTTTTAATGCTGATTAGAGCTTTAATGCCTTCACCCCCAAGTAGATCAGATGCCCAATCTTGGATTTCCATTTTATCAGTTATTACTTACAATTATTCAGAGTATTTTTTGATTTATTTTAATTAAACTTAGTAAAAATAATTTTCATTCTAGAAATTAAGTGACTATCAGAATAATTTAGAAGGTTGGGTTATAGTAGGTAGTTAGTCAGACATGAGTAGGGCAGAAAGGCCCCAACCCCCTCAACCAGGAATGTCAGACGACCATTAGGTGATGGGCAGGTGGTTGTTACACTGTCTCTCTAAAATAAAAATTGGTCACAGCCAGGGCCAGGGAAAGACAGTCTCTCAACAGATAGGAACATCTGAAACTGGTGATCATCAGTTTCCCTATAAGATCTCAGGAGTTGGGCAAGTGGGCTCGGGCATGTGCATGAGAAGGCAAAATGGCAGCATTTACCTGGTATATGACCTTCTAGGAACATTCGACTGGTAAGGGAGTAATGCCTCAAGGAAGAATGTGTACAACTCCAGTAAACACACTGGGCATGCGGCCCCTTTCAAGTACTGGCAGGCCACTGCCCATGCAGATAGCCACCACGGGGAAGAATCGGGGGAGCAGTAACATAGACCCCGGAAGAATGCCAATGTATAAAACCCCAAGTCAAAGTTAAAACTGGGCACTTGGATCTCTCAAGTTGCCCATTTGGCCCTTTTCCAAGTGTACTTTACTTCCTTTCATTCCTGCTCTACAACTTTTTAACAGACTTCCACTTCTGCTCTAAAACTTGCCTTAGCATCTTACTCTGCCTTATTTGCCTCAATCAAATTCTTTCTTCTGAAGAGGCAAGAATTGAGGTTTCTGCAGATCCATACAGATTCACTGCTGCTAACAGGTGAAAACAAGTTCTACTCCCATTCTGGCTATGGCAGCATAACTCAGTAAGTATGATCAGTTCCAGCAAAATAAAACTTTCATGCTGGCCAGAGAATATATCAGAATCCAACATATGTGTCCTTTATCTCACTGCTGCCTTCTAGATACAGCTTGATTTCTTTCATCTGACTGAGGGAATATAAATCACATCTAGAATTTTACCTGTTGACGATTCTAAAAATGTAAATTTGTTGCTTTCTAGCATCTGCAGTGAAGTACAGCATACTACATTCCTACATACAAACGACAGTCTGTGGAGTAATTGCCAACACGATTTTAAAGTGATTACAGGTATATAAATGATGAAAGTTGCTTTATAAAATCAAGACTTACATCTAGAAAAATTGAAACAAAATATGCAATGTTTACTAATTGAATGGTTCTTGTATATACTGGAGATATCTTGTCAAAAAGAACTATGCTAATGTGGCTTTATCTTAATATTTTATCCATGTCCTAAGATTCTAATGGATTAGAAAACATAGTTCTTGAATAAAATGTTAATGGATATTTATTTTTATACAGGTTTGTAACATTTTCTTTCCTAACGTTTTGATTCTTTCAACCGTTTAGATGATAAAGTTTTTTTTCTCTCCCTATGTATTACATATATGTGTGTATTTGTACATGTATATAATCAAGTGTCATAGTAATTAAGGCATGGGGGAGGTGTTGCACTATTCTTTTTTAAGTAAGAGTGAAAAATAAAGCTTATTTGAGTTAAAAAATGTATATGAAGAATTCCTTGGCTGTAACTGCCCAATGGATTCTTCTTGCCCACTGCCCAGATACAGCCAACGTATCAAGGCAGGGTAATTGCAATGGAGAAAGTGTTTAATTGACCAAGAGCTGACTGAATGGGAGACCTGAGTTTTATTATTACCCAAATCAGCCTCAGAGAATTCAGGGGCTATGGTTTTTCAAAGGTAGTTTGGAGGCAGGGATGAAGTGGCTTGGCAATGGGTGCTGGCTACTGACTGGTTGCAGGTTTAATCACAGGGGTGTGGGAAATGGTCTTCCTGCATGCTGAGTGGCTTCTGGGTGGGGCCGCAGGAGTGGTTGGTGGGTCGGGTAGAGCCATTAGTGTCAGACATGCAAAACCTGAAAAAGATATCTCAAAAGGCCAATTTTAGGTTCTGCAATAGTGATGTTATCTGCAATAGTAATTAAGGAAGTTGCATATCTTGTGACCTCCAGAATAACAGCCTGCAAACTTTTCTGTCTACACCTTAGCAAAATACAGGTTCCTCTATCCTCCTAGCCTCCTGAACTCTCATTAGCTTTACAAAGGAGGTTGAGTTTTGGGGAAGAGCTATTATTATTTAAACTATAAACTAAATCTCTCCTAAAGTTAGCTTGGCCTAAGCCCAGGAATACTTAAGGGCAGCTTGAAGGCAAGAGAGGGTTGGCCAGATCAGATCTCCTTCACTGCCCTAATTTTCTCATTGTTATAATTTTCTTTTTTTGCAAAGGCAATTTCATGTATAAAGGAATTTCTTGGCTTTTTCCTATAAAAGCAGGATATACCAGCATTGTGCTTTTTATAGAAGTATTAGAGAGGAAGTTGCAACTCTTTCCAACCTTTACTGCTCCCTAATTAAGTAGCCAGTTTGATTAGCAAAATTCTGGATAATTCTTTCCAATAAACAATAACATGTTTACTAGTGAGTATTGTTACTGTGTTAAATGCAACTGCTTACACATTGCAGAATATTTCTTGCATTCTTGGGCTCTTACCTAGGTGCCTGATTCACCTTCTTGCTTTATATCTATCTCCAAGGAAGAAGGAAATCCGCCGGGACGTACCTTTTGCAGGCCCATTAAAGAAAGTATCCTCTCTGTTAAAGTGACTTAGTCATTTTTAGTCAGCTGTGGTTAATCAGACAGCCTATTACATTTCCTACGTTAATAGATTTCCCTATAGCATGAGACTTGTCCAATTGTCTAGCCCAACAGTAAAACTGAGGATTTGCATTTAATCACCATTTAGCTGTTGCCTATTTATGTGTATCAGCAAGAACACAGAGTGAGATCGTGAATGGTAGAGTTTGAACAGAAACATTGACTTTATTTAAAATGATGGAGTAGATTATACTTTGGCTTTTGGTTTTCTCACTTACCAGGAACATCTTCTAGTACAAATACGCTATCCATTAGTTAACCTATGATGAGAAATACTTTCATAGAAGCACAAAGAAAACATTTCTAGCTTTTTAATCAGAAAATATATTTCTTTTTAACTTTTGTAATTTTAGTTTTACATTTAGGGACTTCTCAATATACTTAATAAAGGCAGTAATTCTATGGGAAATATAGGAGCATTTAAAATATGTAAATCAGAAAAGAATTTTTTTTAATTTAGAATTTAACTGTAGTTCAATTATTTCCTCTATTCTTTTATTTACATTAATGTATAAATGACTGACATTTTGTTTTATTCTTATTTTTGGAGAAATGACACTAGATTACTGACTCACAAAATCTTGCCAGACTAGTGGCAATCATAGCAAAGTCTAACCTTTGCTCTCATTGTGAGAAAAGAATATTATGCATTTTCAAACTGGATCCAAATGGAAGTGCTCATTACTCACACTTGGATAATTTGTTTTATATAACATGCTACATGGCTACGATAAAAGAAAAGTGTTCTAATAGAAAACATACTAATCTTAACATACAAAAGTGTGTTTTTGGACTGACTCCTGATATTAGGAACAAACAAACAAAATGTGTTAATTTTGAGTTGAGCTTTATAGTGTGGCTCTATGCAAACTTTGTTACGATCATTTCCTCCATAATAAAGTAATATACTGTTATCTTTGTTGGTGTTGCCCGTATATTTAGGAGTTAAAACATCCATAAAAATATCAAAGCCATGCCAAAATGTCTTCTTGTTACGAAAACACATATTCTGTATCTAATCCAGTCAACTGACCTACCTAAGGCAATTTCTGATTTTTACACATTAAGAAACAAGGCTGATTAGAAATTAAAAAAAAAACTTTAAAATGTCATACATTTTTATATTGCATACAATAGAGAAAAATGTGACTTTCACAAATATGAAAAATAAGTATTTCTAAATATAATTTTCCTGTGATTAAGAAAATAGCTAGTTTTGTACATGAACCAAAATTATATATAGATTTTTGCTTAAAATTTATGGCAAACTTCACACTATCTCAGTTAAAGCTCCATTCTTCATTATAAATCTGAACACATTAGAACCTTATGCTTGGTGGGCTGGTTTTAATAAGTAGAAGAAAAGGAGTGGGAAGGAAGTAAGGATGGGAATAAGGAGAGAGAAAGAAAAAAAGAAATTTAGAGATAGTCATATAAAATGAGTTTGAATTTCCTATGCTCCCATTGACTCTTCAGTTTTGTTACAAGAAAGACGTCCTGATCCAGATCCCAAGAGGGTTCATGGATCTCCCACAAGGAAGAATTCAGGGAGAGTCCGTGGTGCAAAGTGAAGGCAGGTTTATTAAGAAAATAAAGGGACAAAAGAACAGCTACTCCATAGACAGAGCAGCCCCAAGGGCTGCTGGTTGCCCATTTTTATGGTTCTTTATAATATGCTAAACAAGGAGTGGATTATTCATGTCTCCCCTTTTTAGACCATCTAGGGTAACTTCCTGGTGTTGTCATGGCATTTGTAAACTGTCATGGCGCTGGTAGGAGTGTAGTAGTGAGGACAACCAGAGGTCACTCTCCTCGCCATTTTGGTTTTGGTGGGTTTTGGCCAGCTCCTTTACTGCAACCTGTTTTATCAGCAATGTCTTTATGACCTGTATTTTGTGCTGACCTCCCATCTTACCCTGTAACTTAGAATGCCTTAACCATATGGGAATGCAGCCCGGTAGGTTTTAGCCTCATTTTACCCAGCTCCCGTTTAAGATGGTGTTGCTCTGGCTCACACGCCTCTGACAGTTTCACATTCTAGTCTCCGCCTGTCTTCCTTCTGTGCCTAGCTAAAAAGAAAGGCTTGGAATTTTCTTGGAATGCTTAAGCCCATTTAGAATAGGCTTTTTAATTATTTGCAATTAAAGGAATATTAATTATCATTACAATATATTTACAATAAACTGAATAATTATTATACCTTTTTTTTAAAGTTAGCAATAGATGAGTGGGCTGGGCAAATGTACTCATGAATGTTACATGTTTTCAGAAAAATTCTATAGCTGTAATTTCAAAAAGAGAAAGAGAAATGCACCAACGACACCATATATCAAAAGATAGATATAAGTTGAAATGTGTTAGAACAAATAGAAAGGTATTGGGAAAACTGGATCCCATTAGCATTTTCTGCATTCCTTTGGTGATAGCAAATTAATTCAGTACAGAAACCATAGATGAAAAAGTTTCTATGCTTGTGTGCTGACCAGATCTCTCTGCCTATGCGACTTCACTTTTTTAGAATCAATTGGTCATAATCTCTTAGTGGAAGTGGTACTTTTAAAAATCAAATTATCAACTTTATATGTATTGAGAAGACTGTATAACCTTCAAAAGCAAACATATGACCAGGCCCAGTGGCTCACGCCTGTAATCCCAGAACTTTGGGAGGCCGAGGCAGGTGGATGGCTTGAGCTCAGGAGTTTGAGACCAGCCTGGGCAACATGGGGAAACCTACAAAAAATACAAAAATTAGCCAGGAATTTTGGTGCGAGCTTATAGACCCAGCTACTTAGGAGGCTGAGGTGGGAGGATGGCTAGAGCCCGGGAGGTGGAGGTTGCAGTGAGCTGAGATCGTGCAACTGCATTCCAGCCTGGGTGACAAGCCAGACCCTGACTCAAAAAAAAAAAAAAAAAAAAAAAAAAGAAAACAAAAAAGCAAGCATATGAGGAATATAAATGAATTGGTGACTTTTTTAAGGATAAATTGAGGCCCCGTGATTCACTCATCTTGCATTTTCTAGATTACAGAATAAAGAGGTCTTTTATAGCAATCTTTTGGTTTTTTTTCCTCAAGTCTTTAAACTAAGACAAGGAATCAGTCCCAGTTAGCCACTGGCCACCGTTCGTGTGTGTGTATGTGTGTGTGTGTGTGTGCGTGTGTGGACATTTTACTGTAATGACTCATTAGGGATTTCATTAAAAGGAATGTGAATTGGCAATGAAGCCATATTCCATAAGGATTCAGCAAGAGAGAATATGTATGCTATGAAGCAGCAACATTAGCTGGAATTATTTCCCTTTCTATAAAGAATCTCCTAAGATACATACCTCCAAATAAATAAATTCATTTATTAAGATAATGTTTATAAGGTAGAATGAAAACCTCTTCTGCAGGACCCAATAGAATTTTTAAAAAATTAATTGAGGTGATGTAAGAGTGTGTGAAAAATCAGAGTTAGTATCCTGTTTGTAAAGCTGTGTTATCTGATATTATGGGGGAGAATTTTGTTTATTCTTAATCTTGGGAAGGACATTTTTTCTTTACCAACTCAAAGGTTATTTGAATATTGATCAATCCTATTTCAGGAGTCTGAGATTTAAAACTAGTCACTTATTGTCCCTATTTTTCCCCCTAATTTTAAAGGACTTGTGTTCTATGGAAAAACTAATCTCTTCTGTTTATTCGGTTATTTTAAACTTCAAAAAGCACACATCTATATACAAGCTATCTCTGGAGATCGGGGCCTCCTAATTAAAACATTTTTAGGCAGGAAATTTGAGATAGTGAATTGAAACACTCTGGGGTTAGAGGTTCAAATATCCATTTCTAGATCTATTATGTCTTAATCTCTTTCCAAAAGCTATTCAAATGAAGAGCTCCCTACTGGTATCAATAATAGATTATTCATTTTAGCTTTGAAAATATACATTGCTTCTTAGAATACAAAATAATGTACTCTGTTTTGTGTTGGCTATATTTAATATCTCTTAGATTAAAACTGTTCATAAAAAAGTAATGGCAAGCCTTTCAAACTTGTTTACTAAACGTTTCATCCTTTTTATTAATTTAAATGGATTTATCAAATTATTTACTAAAATAAAATGTAGTGAACATCTCGTTTTTGACAGCACATATTCATTTACCTTTCTTTCCTTACAATAAAAAAAGAAGACAAAAAAGAAAACAAAGGAAAAGAAGACGCTTCAATGTTCTGAAAACAATTATCTAACCCATTTATGTGGGGGAAGTTGACAACCCCAGCTACAAAGTCAGTCCTGATTGGTGTAATAATTAGTGTATCCTATCTTACAGGACAAAAGGCATGACTCATGAATTGTTTATGTGACCTAATTTAGGCCATAGAGGTCCAGACATGGGGGACGTCTCCATTGTTGGAAAGTTATGATTTATCTTCTCCTGCATGGGAAGCTTTGAGAAGGTGAGAAGAGTTCAGCATTAAGGTATCCTGACTGAGCATGAGACCAGCACAGAAGACATCAGAAAGCAGAGGAACCAGCATCTTGGTGACATCATTCAGCTCCGCAAGCAAGAATGATGAAGCAATAAGTCCATGGTTTGCTTTAAGCAAGTTAGATTTTTCATTCCTGAAAAATGATTTTGGAAGGACTTCTACCACTTAAATTGTTATTAACAATATTAGTAAGAAAACAAGAGAAAAGTTTGTAAATCTAAGGAGATAAATTTTATTTATAGGCCGGGCGTGGGGGCTCAGGCCTGTAATCCCAGCACTCTGGGAGGCTGAGGCAGGGCGATCACGAGGTCAGGAGTTTGAGACCAGCCAGGCCAAGATGGTGAAACCCTGTCTCTACTAAAAATACAAAAATTAGCCAGGCGCAGTGGCAGATGCCTGTAATCCCAGTTACTTGGGAGGGTGAGGCAGAAGAATCGCTTGAACCCGGGAGGCAGAGGTTGCAGTGAGCCAAGATCGTGCCACTGCACTCTAGCCTGAGCAACAGAGCAAGACTCCACCTCAAAAAAAAATTATTTATATATTATTTGGGATAATAAAGAGAAGATTGAAGGAACAAAAATATATATAGGTATATGTTTGTTACATATGCATAGGTTATCTCATAATGCAGTTATAAACTATAAAACCTTTTATAGTTTTAAATATAGCTATAAACTATAAAACCTCAGAGATTGAAATACTACAAACTATAAAAAAAAGAACGTTCAATTAATTATTTAAAAGTCACATATTTATTTGGTTATGTGAATTTTGAATAAGGTTAATTTATTTTTTTCTGTTAGCATCTGTCATCTTTAGAGGGCTAAAAAAGTACATCTAATTTATTATTCAAAATTCACAAAACTAAATACAGGTAAATAACATTTACCTAATTAAAGCTTATAGAATTTTTTTTTCTAAATTTGTGCATTCCAAGGTTAAGTATCAGTGGTATGCCTTTAAAGAAAACTCTTGGAGAACCAACAACAACAAAAAACACATGAAATAAAACCTCTTCAATTTGTATGTTTCCTGGTATCAATGTTGTAAATGCTCCTACCACGGCTGGTTGCAAGCTGCCAATGTGATGCCACTAATTGCAGAGTTGGTGAGATATGCCCAGTGGGCTCTCCTATGCTGGAATGGAGCCTCCAGAACACATGAGAAAAGAACTAATTTTTTAAAAAGTAAAATTGAATTCAAACAATAAAAGATGATTATGTGGTATTTGAATATAAAATGAGGAAATATATTTTTACAAGGAACACAAGGTATTATTTATTTCAAAGCATTAGATCCTGCATCATATTCTGATTCTTTAGCTGAAAGAGGACATATTAAATTATTACGTACATATATATTATTATACATGTGTAATCGATGTAATAATAATATTTATCATTATTGTCAAGATCTAAGAAAAATTTGAGATTTTACCCAGTTCATAAGTGAATAAAAAAGTCTGTCACTCACAGTTTCTTGGACACTGGCAGAAGACCAGCATTTCTTGGGGCAGGGACAATAGACTTTATTTATAAGGCACAGTAAACAGAATCATTGTCAAAAAATACGTGTCAGTTTGTTTTCCCCTCAAGTCTAACAGGGTGACACACAGGTCCCAGGTAGATGTCTGCATGTGTAGTAGGTGATGTTACACAAGAGGGAAACTCAGCTTAGGGAACTCACATCTTTTATAGCAGGCAATAAGTATGCCTGCCATTTGCTCAGGCAGGAAATTGTATCTTCTTGAACTGTTTGGTAAACAAACATTCTTGAAGAGATATTCTGGAACAAAAGGCAGTCAGTGCCTTTGCTTACGAGATGTATAGAGGCTCAAAGAGAGAATTGTTTCCCAAATTCTATAACATACAATTATTGTTATTCACAGTAATTATGTGTTAGAAAGTCACTGCAAACACTGAATAAATATTGAACAATTGCTCACAGAATAAATACAGATAGGCTCCTGTTAGCCTTTGACCACATTTTCATCAACCAATTAATATATAAACTTGTTGTGTCTTTCTGATTAATGACATCTTATTTAATATATACTGTTGATTAACATTGAACTAACAGCCAACAGCACTATAACTTATGCTTAGACAAAGCTTTTATTTTTTCTGTATAAGGCACATCACAGATTTCTTAGGAACACTACCTTTACCTTGCTATGTTTGGGGTCATTTGAACCAGTTAAATCACCAACAAATAGCACACAAATTTGAAAAATGTGCTACTAAGTAGTCTGTGAGCAGTCCACTTGTTTATAATATGAGAGCTAAAGAACAAAGGCAGACCATCATCAACTTCAGTTGGAAATGGGAGCACTGTGTGACTCAAACGTTTCACCACTGTGCGTGTACCCAAATGACCACTAAATCACTGAGAATACTACTTATGGTTATAAATACATTTTAAGAAGCAGGCAAATTTGTAAACATAAAATCCACAAACAGTGAAGATCAATGCATACTGTTGCAGTATAATAAGAATACAAATTATAGTGTGAAGAAAATATTTGTCATTGACTCAGCTCTTATTTATCCATATGACACTATGCAACCATATGTATCTAGCATCTCCTGTTGAGTTAGTTGAGAATGAAGGTGATCAAAAGTAAAAGATGTGTAGTGTCTGCTGCAGTGTTCATAATCTGTGGTTGATAAATCAAGTGAATACATTCTTACTGTCTAAGTGATATAGCAACATGGCATGGTAACCATAGAGGTATTGAGAAAGCAGGAAAAGTCACCTTTATAGGAAGAAGGGAGAGGTCTATATTAAATGAAGTTTTCAAAAAGTTTGATTTTCATTTATGTCTCAAAATACTAAGACAGAGATAGTCTTGAAGACCCTATAGTAAGAAAAAAGAGCAAAGGCAAAAATTGTTGGCTAAGTTTTAGTGAAATTTTCTTTTTTTTTTGAGACAGAGTCTTGCTCTGTTGCCCAGGCTGGAGTGCAGTGGCGTGATCTCGGCTCACTGCAAGCTCCGCCTCCCGGGTTCACGTCATTCTCCTGCCTCAGCCTCCCGAGTAGCTGGGACTACAGGCACCTGCCACCATGCCTGGCTAATTTTTGCATTTGAAGTAGAGATGGGGTTTCATCATGTTAGCCAGGATGGTCTCGATCTCCTGACCTCGTGATTCACCTGCCTTGGCCTCCCAAAGTGCTGGGATTACAGGTGTGAGCCACCGCGCCTGGCCGTGAAATTTCTGATACAAGGAAAATGGAAGCTGAAGTTTGAAAAAAATTTAAAGGTAAAAACAGAAAGAAATGGAATTCTTAATTAATAGCAATTTCTGAACCTGAACTATTAGTTTTGCTTTTAAAATATATCTCAACCCTCTTATTTCTACTCCAATGACTTCACTCCATGTAGTTCTAGCCATTCTCATTTCTTAAAGAAACCATTGTAATTCCATCCTAGTATGAATCCTGGCCTCCATTCTTATTTCTTTTATAATTTTTGATATTCAGATCCATTGCATACCATAAAATTCACCCTTTTAAAATGCACATTCAGTCCTTTTTATAATATTCACAAAATTGGGCAATTACCACCATTTTCTAATTCCAGAATATTGGCATAATCGCAAAAAGAAATCCTGTATCCATTAGCAGACATTCTCTGTGTTGCGCTCTCCTCAGTTCCTGGCAACTAATAACGTACTTACTGTCTCTATGAATTGCTCTATTAGGACACTTCACATTAATGGAATTGCAGCTTTTGTATTTGGCTTCTTTAACTTACCACGGTGTTTTCAAGGTTCATCTATGCCTATAGCACATATCAGTACTTTTCCCTGTTACTAAAAAATAATCAATTGTATGGATATATCCTGGATATATCCATTCATTATTCGGCAGACATTTGGGTAGCTCCCACTTTTTGGCTATTATAAATAATGTTGCTGTGAATAGTTGAATGTTTTCTTTTTGTTGTGGACATACGTTTACTAATCTCTTGGATATCTACTTGGTAAAGGAAGTGCTGGGAAACATGGTAACTCTATGTTTAACATTTGAGAAACCTACTCCATTCCTGACATTCAATTTAGCAACGTTGTGAAACAAGTAATGGAGTGAGCTGGGGCAGCATGTTCCATCGACCCTGTTAAGTGCCGCTGACATGGAGCTACTCTGGCGATTGTTTCAGTGTTAAGTATAAGCTGTGTTTCGTTGAGAATACCACAGCCTGCAGAAAAGACAGCATCACTCATTTTATTTAGAACTTGAGTGTGTCCACCCTGAAGTGATAAAAGAAAACTTGCTTCTGCAAGTGATTGGCCACCTATTGAAATACGAGAATACTATCACTGTTCTGTACCTAAACAAATAGGTTACAATGTCAAAATATTCTGGAATAAAGAGAGATAATCAAGTGCATTATTTTGTTACGTGCCTTGTTGCATAGAGATTTGCTATTATATGGTTCAGTTTTAGTCATTCGGGTTGTATTTCTATTTTTCAATATTTCCAAAAGAATAATCTTACATAAAGAAGATATCTTTAAGTCTTTTATAGAACTTTCTATCTGGTGTTAATATTGTGTGTATTAGCTTAATTTTCTTGTAAAACCTTACTATTTAAAACCTTTTGGCTGGGCGCAGTGGCTAACAGGTGTAATCTCAGCACTTTGGGAGGCCAAGGCTAGCAGATCACTTGAGCTCAGGAGTCCAAGATCAGCCTGGGCAACAGGTGTTGCCAATGATGTAATACATCTTAATGATATGTAATAAACTTTTAATCTGAAATGAATGTAAAAAATAATGTTAATATTCATCTTATTCTTACTAAGAATTTATGTCTTATCTTACATAAATATTCCGTTTGTTGAAGAATTAAGAAAGAGAGCTCTGATCAAGAGGAAGAGACTTCAAACTATGAAATTTGAAACAGAAATATCAAAAATTTTCACTGAATGAACCGTATCTCTGGAGAGATTTCAGGAGTCCTTTGAAGGAAGCTGCCAGAAAGAGGAAAATACTTGACCAGTATAACCTCAAAAGTGAGTAAAAAAGTAAAAAAAGTGCCTTCATGGAGTTGTGGTGTCTGTGTCATAATATAGTCGTCTGTGTGAATGCATAATTACAAATTATATGATATTACAATGCAGGTTTATGAAAGTCCTCATACAGAAAATTCAATGGGATTCTTATTTGGATTGAGAGATCAGGGAAAACCACTCATTAGAAGTTACACTTCATTTGACAGTGAAGAAATATGAGTAGAAGCTCTCCTGAAACTATTGAAAAAAATTATATTTGAGCAAGAAAGATGCTGTCACCGTTGCAGGATTAGAGAAGAGATCCTATAATTGTAGCACAGTAATTGAAGGAAAGAATAGTACAAGAGATAGATGGGAGCAAGGAAGGGACTTCCTAATAACAGTCCTGCTAATTAGGAGTTTGTATTTTATTATATGTCAAAGGGACACCAACTAAGGTTTAAAAGAGAGTGATATGTGATCAATGAATTTTAAAGATGACAGTAGAAATGAGAAAGAGTCTATAGTCTGGATAGTTGACAAGATTGAAAGCATAGAATGACAACTGTCACTAAACTTCCAAGTTGCCATTCCAAGTAATGTTAGATGATTCTGGAACTGGGAGGCTTCAAACTACATTTTTCCTTTGCTAGTGGCCTTCTGCAAGCTTCTACCAACAGAAGGCATCAGGGTGCTTAGAATACAAGCAAAGGGAAACCTTCCCATCTGCATCACCTGGAAAATAGGTACTTCACCCAGGCGGCAGTTGGTTCCAGTTTCCAGCTTCTTTTCAAGCTCTCAAAGAACCAGCCTCATTGGGCTTTCCTGGTAGAGAAGATTCCCCTTCTCAGATGTTTGAGTCCAGCTCCTCTTCTGAGCTCCTGAGGTACCAGCACCAACTGGGCAGGTTCTCTTCTTTATTGTGTGACTTCCATGAGGATCTACCTCTAAACTTTATATTCTAATAACCAGAACTATTTCCCTTTGTTTCTCCAGCTCTACAGGTGGGAGTCACTCTCTACAGTAGTGATTTCTGCACTACTTCAGTATCCTCTGTTAGCTTGTATAGTTCTTTAAGTCCTCCTACACCTGTTTAACTAATTTTTATATCAAATTCTCTTTATTAAAATAATTTCAGTGGTAGAAAAGTATCTTTATTGTGTACAATTATGCTGCATGTTGCAGGGTGTTCAGCATTTTTGTTATCTCTATAAAATAATGAACTGTTCCTCTGACAACTTATAGTGATAAAACACTCCCACACAGTTCAAAACTCACTTCTAAGGGAGTCAATACGCATTTAGAACCACATAATGGTTCCAATAGACAAAGAGAGACCATAGATGGATTTAAGATAAATTACGGTAGTAGACTTAATGGAACATAATCTTGAACTCAATTTAGAAATTCTTAATGAGGGAAGATTCTGCCATCAGCCACTAGGTGAATAGAGAGGTGTCGTCTACTGAAAATGGAAAGTTAGAAGCAGAAGCACATTCAGAAATTGAAATAAAGTGTATATTTATTAGATGTTAGTTTTGAAATGCCTATATAAGACCCTTGCAAAAATTTCAAATGCTCTCGACATTTGAATATGCAGTTATGGAAATCAGATGTAAGGTCCACACTGAGATAAACCTTTAGGAATTGTTATCTTAAAGTTATCAGTTCAAGGTTGAGATTGCATGGGATCCTCAAGAAACGTTATTAGATAACAAGAGAAGACAGACCTCTAAAGAAAGGGAACAGCCACATGTCAGTTAGAGGCAGTCAGCATGAGAGAATTAGACCAAGAAGCCAGAAAGACAGAAAAAAAACAAAGCAAAACAATGACTTTAAAAAATTTCACGTATTATTCCAGGAAATTAAAGATAATAAGAAGGAGTAGAAAATGAAAATATGTAGCGTATGGCTGAGAAAACAAGATGAAAGACATCTATTGTATTTTGAACCTAGAGTTCAAGCCTCCATATATATTTTGTTGTTGTTGGAGTGCTTGGGATTGGATGACATGGAAGAAAATTTAAAGGAGATTGAGGACTGTGCCATGCAACAATAATAAACACACTTTTTAGGTTTGTTTTTATGGCTAGTCTCTCTGAGTCTATGAAGTGGTTCAGGCATTTTAAATTTAAAAATATATATCTTTAATAACCTGAATTGTTTTAAGTAGATCCAGAAAAAATGAACTGGGCTAAAGAACCTCATGGCCGATATGTCTAGACAACACTAGAATTATCTGTTCTATAAAATATACTCATAAAGAAACAAGACAAATTAAGATGACAAAACTGTATGGTTAGCAAAATGAAAGGCTCCAGTGAAGAGGATACTTTGTTAAATATTATATATAAAATAACTATTGCAAGTTAATTTCAATGTATTACTTTTTCAGTTAGCATCTTTTGTGGGGGTAAATTTTCATACTCTTGATCAGTATTTTTACTCTAAATATAACACTCATGTCACTGTCTAAATATTACAATAGAAAGAAAGCATAGACTCAAAAACATAAAAGCCAAGTCATTGGGTAATCTATTTAAGTGAAATTATTTTTAATATACTCAGTACTGTAACAAGAAGAAAAATGGAATTTGCTTGGATATGTTCTAATAAATATCAATGCAATTACCTACAGGGTTTGCGAAGTGTCTATGACTAAATGTGTGGGTGTGAATTAAGCCAAATAATTTGAAAAGTTAGATTACATTTTTGAGACAAGTCATTAATTCTCACAGGCCAAGTGAATACTTCTACACTAAGTCAAACTTCCTCTGTTATTTCTAAGAAATAATAGGCAACTTAAAACTAAAAGCTATCTAGCTATTAGAGCAATCTGGTTCATGATTCATGACTCCATAATTTACCCTGGTGGGAAGATTTTAAGAATACATACATAGAAAAAGTTAAATAATTACTGGATTATTAACACAACTTTCTGTGCATTTATATACCAAGAGCAACTAGTTATCTGAATGTATAACCTACAAGGAGTTGGTTCCTAGCCTATACCTGAAATGGAGAGATCAGCCATCTTTTACATTTCTACAAACGAATGATTTTGTAAATCATATTATTTTACAATGAAAATTTCTTTGTTCATTTCAGAACAATTATCTTTATACTGCAATCAGACAAGATATTGTTCAGTTTAAACATAATTAAAGACAGAGTTATTGGCAAAGTGTTCGGATAAAAATTATCCTTTTTTTGTGTGCCCATAATGAACAAAAATAGAAAGCCACGATCATTATTAAATGCATAATGCTTTCTAATTTTATGATAATTTTAGCTGTCCAGATGTTATACCAAAAATCAACTCATTTGAAGCAATATAATAATTTAGAAAAGTTTAGACTATATGTAGCATTACTATTCAATGATTTTTTTCCTAATCTTAAAATACTGTATCATTGGGAAGGGGAAGATATTATTCTTCAAGGAATTTTTTTTATGTACTTTGTGACAAGGTACCAGTAAGTAACAAAGAATATATTTAATGAAAGGTATGTTCCAATTTCTAGTCTGGAAAGAATATGTTTAATTCATTACGACTTGAACAATACTGAGATTTTTATAAAGTGAGGAGATTCTGCTACAAACAGTGTAGAAATTAGGTAAAAATTGGAGGCCAATAGCTTCCTGATATGTTATAAGCATCCTGATAATATATATATGACTTAGATAGCATTAATAAATTGAATAATATATTCCAAATGATTAGTGTTGGTGAAAATATATAGGATTTGGGCTTTAGATGATTAGAGAAATTTTCACAAAATTGAGAGAACTGGTCTGGTTTTTAAATAGCAAGACACAAGATCAAAAGGATGGAGGATATCAGCATTTCCAAAAATATGTAGAAACTTTCAATTGTTTGTTGTGAGTGCTCAGGAAGGAATAAAAATACTTGACTGGAGTGAAAAATATTTTAAAATTTAGATGAGGTGCATCTGTGACTAGAACTCAATGGCAGGGGCCTAAGATACCAGATAAGGTTATTTACATCTATTGTTTTTATCCAATAGGTAATAAGGTGTTGGTGTAGGTTGCAATCAGGAATGTGGCATGATAAGCAAGAGTTTTAGAAACATTTATCCAGTGGTATTAGATAAAATACATTATGTTACTATTTATGACAAAGGAGAATTAAAATGTAGATCCCTGTGGTCTATGAACAGCATGTGGAATGGAAAAGCTCACAAAGTGAAAATAGAGAGTCCTCTGTTGTTGGAAGTCAACACTGAGAAAGCCTGCTATAGTGCTTTATCATGCATGGACTTGATACTGGGAGATTGTCAGAGAGGAAATATGCTCAGAAATTTTAAAAAGAATAGACTGTTGCTTCAGGGGAATTTTTCTAGGAGAGTTGTCAAAATAAATATGAAACTTGGAATCCTATAAACTATGTTTCCTTGGCAAAGAGATGGTAGGTGAATAATAAATATCCATCTATCTGCCAGTTTGGGCTGATAACAAGTTTCATTAACTTGGATGCCTACTCAAACCTTAGCTTTATATATTCTTTGGTGGTTTTGACTATATCATTATTCAGTTATTGTAATAAATCAACTGTATATATTATGCCATACTAACAAGTGTATGCAATTACTTTCTATATTCTTTGATTTTCATAGTTTACTACTTTCTCTAATTTTTAACAACATATTTTTTATTCTCTAATGATAAATAAAATGAAACACAATCTTTCTGAAAGTCAAACCAGTGGCTCACTCCTATAATCCCAGCACTTTGGGAAGCCGAGGTAGGCAGACACAAGGTCAGGAGATCCAGACGATCCTGGCCAACATGGTGAAACCCTGTCTCTACTAAAAATACAAAAATTAGCTGGGCGTAGTGGTGCGTGCCTGTAATCCCAGCTACTCAGGAGACTGAGGCAGGAGAATCAGTTGATCCAGGGAGGGTGTAGTGAGCTGAGATCGCACCATTGCCCCACAGCCTGGCGACAGAGCAAGACTCCTCTCAAAAAAAAAAAAAAAGAAAGTCAAACCAGCTACCTACAATGTTAAGCATCTCCTTATTTAACACAGTACCAGAAAAATACATGTTATGATTAAAGTATATTATTTTGACTCTTTTATCTCTCTGTTTATAGGAAGTTTGTGGAAATATTATACAGCAATTAAAAAGGCATATAAGTGCTCAATTTTACACAACAACTTAGACAACTTATTTATGAGTATCTCAAAATTTGAGGAATCAGGGAGTAAATATTTTTGTAGCAAATTTGCTGAAATGAAACAACAAAATTGAATGCATTAAAGAGCAATTGTTACATTTTATGTCAATTTCAAATACACAAAATTTTAAAAATTCATGTTAATATTAATATACTTCAACCTTATAAGTTATTGAGAAGAATAATATAAGATCTATATATGCTTTACCACAATTTAACAAATTTTAAAATTTCATAATAATCTCTTACACATATACATATATAGATCTTTCAAATACTTCAGCTACTATTTAAATATTTATATATCTATATATAAAGATATATGTATACCATATTTATATAACTATTCACATATACATGATATATATATATATATAAATAAATTTCCAAGTTTTAGAACTCATGATATGGAAACCATATATACCTCAATATGAATTGTCTAACCTTATTTTCCTATATAGTCACAGAAGCATTATTGTATCTAAGAAAATTAACTATAATCCTATAAAAATTGAGAATGTTAAAGAGTAATTTAATTTGGCTTACGTATTCAAACAAGCTCCTTCGACTACGGCCTTCAAAATACCTTTTACAGCAGCAGTTGCTGCTGCCACTGCTACTGCTTTCTCCTTTTTCTCTTACTTTTCTAATTCAAGATATGCCCATTGCATTTTGTTGTTACTTTTTTTTGTTGTTATTGTTGAGACGGAGTCTCGCTCTGTCGCCCAGGCTGGAGTGCAGTGGCATGTTCTCAGCTCACTGCAACCTCCGCCTCCCAGGTTCAAGCGATTCTCCTGCCTCACCCTCCCAAGTAGCTGGGATTACCGCCTGGTTAACTTTTGTATTTTTAGTAGAGATGGGATTTCGCCATGCTGGCCAGGCTGTTCTCAAACTCCTGACCTCAGATGATCCACCCATCTTAGCCTCCCAAAGTGCTGGGATTACAATCATGAGCTACCATGCCCGGCCTTATTTATCTTTAATGTAGTTTAATCTAGATTAATACCCTAGGTTTATATGTTTAAATAAAATTAATTAAAGAATCCAGATTAAGCATCTTGAAGTACATTCTACATTCAGTATTTTAAAGATTATTTCCTCATGTCAGATGTAGGTTTACCAGTTTTGTGTAGCAGAAATATTTTGTAAGATACACAATGCAGGTTTTGCCAGTATTGGTAATTATAGATTAGATCACTGACATGAGGGGCAACAAATCTCTATTTAGAAGGTACATTTTTCCCCTGTGTATTAGTAATTTCTCAGGAGACATATTTAAAACCTTGTGAATAACTTATTTCTCACCAACATTTCATACAATGGTTTTAGCATCTACTGATAACTGCAGGCAGAATTTGTTTTACAGGGTATTTCAAAAGTGATTTTTTTATTTCAACATTTTCTATATTTATTAGCCAGCAATTTTCTCTAAAGATGAACATTTGATGTTGTCTCCCTGTGTCTCATTAGCAATAGTCATTATATATTTTAATATACTTTAAAAAATTTAGTATATTATCATCCAATTGTTGTCATTATTTTTAATATAAAAATAGTCTCAACTATTGTCCAGTGATAGTTTCTTCGAATCACTTCCTGTGGCTGTATGACTATTTCATATATTTTTTAAGATGACGAATATTCCTCTTTTTTTTTTTGAGACAGGAGTCTCTCTGTCACCCAGGCTGGAGTGCAGTGGCGCGATCTCAACTCACTGCAACCTTGGCCTCTAGTGTTCAAGGGATTCTCGTGAGTCAGCCTCCTGTGTAGCTGGGACTACAGGCACATGCCACCATGCCCGGCTAATTTTTGTATTTTTTTTAGTAGAGATGGGGTTTCACCATGTTGGTCAGGCTGGTCTCAAACTCCTCAAGTGATCGGCCCACCTCAGCCTCCCAAATCACTGGGATTTCAGGTGTGAGCCATTGCACCCAGCCTAGATGAAGAACATTCTTAATGTACAATTAGTTTTGATTCAAATTAACACAAATAGAGAGTTTACCTGATTTTATACATATATATATATGAATTTTATTATTGAATAGTGCACTGTACTCAGTCAAATCACTAAGATTGCTGTGCAGGAACATGTGTAGGAATTTGCATAGAGGAATTTAGTATTTGAGGGGCACTTAACCTAAGTAGGTGTTTTATCTGCTCTACTAATTTTGTGAAGCATTTCTTTAACCCATGTGACATAGTTTGGGTCTGTATCTCCACCCAAATCTCATGTGAAATTGTATTTCCCAATGTTGGAGGAGGGACCCGGTGGGAAGAGATAGGATCATGGGAGCTGATTTCCCCCTTACTTTTCTCATGCTGGTGAGTGAGTTCTCACAAGACCTGTTCCTTTAAAAGTTTGTGGCACCTTTCCCCCCAACTTCCTCCTGCTCCAGCTATGTAAGATGTGCTTCCTTCCTCTTTAACTTCCACTACGATTGTAAGTTTCCTGAGGTTTCCCCAACCATTCTTCCCCTACAGCGTACAGAACTGTGAGTCAATTAAACCTCTGGTTTATAAATTACCCGTCTCAGGTAGTACTTTATAGCAATGTGACAATAGACTAATACAGAAAATTGGTATTAGAGAAGTGGGCCGTTGCTATAAAGATGCCTGAAAATGTGGAAGCAACTTTGGAACGGGTAATGGACAGAGGTTGGAAGAGTGTGGAGGGCTCAAAAGAAGACAGAAATGTATGGGATAGTTTGGAACTTCCTAGAGATTTGTTAACTTGTTGTGACCAAAATGCTGATAGTGATATGGACAATCAAGTCAAGGCTGAGGAGGACTCAGATGGAGATCAGGAACTTACTGGGAACTGGAGCAAAGGTCACTCCTGCTATGCTTTAACAAAGAGACTGATGTTAATGTGCCCCTGCTCTAGAGATCTGTGGAAATTTCAACTTGTGAGAGATGAGTTAGGGTACCAGGCAGAAGAAATTTCTAAGCAGGAAAAGTATTCAAGAGGCAGCCTGGCTGCTTCTAAAAGCATATGTTTTTGTTCATAAACAAAGAAACGACCTTAAACTAGAACTTGTATTTAAAAGGGAAGCAGAGCATAAAAGTTTGGAAAATTTGCACTCTGATCATGTAGTAGAAAAAAAAAAAAAAAGCCCATTTTCTGGGGAGGGTTTCAAGCTGGCTGCAGTTAATAACTGAGGCAATGGGGAAAATGCCTCCAAGGTATTTCAGAGACCTTCATGGAAGCCTCTCCCATCACAGGCCTAGAATCCCAGGAGGGAAGAATGGTTTTGTGGGCCAGGCCGAGGGCCCTGCTGCCCTGCACCACCTGGGGACACTGCTCCCTGTGTTCCAGCTGCTCCAGCTTCAGCCATAGCTAAAAGGGCCCCAGATACATCTCGGGCCACTGCTCCAGAGAGTACAAGCTGGAAGCTGCCAAGGATTCCATTTGGTGTTAAGCCTGCAGATGCACAGAGGTCAAGAGTTGAGGCTTGGGAGGCTCTATCTAGATTTCAAAGGATGTACAGAAATGCCTGGATATCCAGGCACAAGTCTGCTTCAGGGGCAGAGCCTTCATGAAGAACCTCTACTAGGGCAGTGCAAATGGGAAATGTGGGGTTGGAACCCCACACAGTGTCCCCACTGGGGCAATAGCTAGTGGAGCTATCAGAAAAGGGTCACCATCTGTCCCCCAGAACCCAGAAATAATACCTCTACTGACAGCTTGCACTGTGTACCTGGAAAAGCCACAGGAACTCAATGTCGGCCTGTGAAAGCAGTTAGTGGGGGCTGTACTTTGCATAGTCACAGGGGTAGAGCTGCCCTAGGCCTTAGGAGCCCACCTCTTGCATCAGTGTGTCATGGATGTAAGACATAGAGTCAAAAAGAGATTATTTTGGATCTTTGAGATTTAATGACTGCTCTGCTGGGTTTTTGTGAGAAAGCATTTTAAATGGTCCATTTTCAAGGTATGATAAATCTAAGTACTGGCAGCCAGTCTGCAAAACGTAAGAAACTGCATGGTTCGTGCACCTAGAAGGTCACAATAAGCAAACAGAATGCAGAGGAAGGGTAAGCCCATAAAAAGGAAGAAAGTTTCTTTATTGGGAAATCGAAACTTAAGTGGAGAAGGGGAGCAGGGTATAACCTTATAAGCGGGATAATGAAACTTGACTGGGAAGATTGTAACCCCATAGCACTCAACCAATGAGGAACTAGGGGAGGGACTTGCATGCTAGGAGATAAATTACCACTTGTGACTGTCCCGGGTGTGCTTGCCCATCAGACACACAATCTTGCAAGACCGTTATTAAACAGTCTCACTTTAGCTGTTCTTCGTGCCTCTAAGTCCATTCTTTGGGTTTGGATGGGTGACTGTGTTTCTCACAGTTTTGGACTTGCATGGGGCCTGTAGCCCCTTGGTTTTGGCCAATTTTTCCCTTTTGGAAAGTGAGCATTTACCCAATGCCTGTACCCCCATTGTATCTTGGAAGTAACTAGTTTTTTTATTTTACAGGCTCATAGGTGGAGGGACTTGCTTTGTCTCAGAGGAGACTTTGAACTTTGGACACTTGAGTTAATGCTGGAATGAGTTAAGATTTGGGGGACTGTTGGGAAGGCATAATTGTATTTTGAAATGGGAGAGGGACATGAGATTTGGAAGAGGCCAGGGGCAGAATAATGTGATTTGGGTCTGTGTGCCTGCCCAAATCTCACGTCAAATAGTAATCCCACTTTTGGAGAAAAGGCCTTGTGGGAGGTGATTGTATCAGGGGTGCAGACTTCTGTCTTGCTGTTCTTGTGATAGTAAATGAGTTCTCACAAGATCTTGTTGTGTAAAAGTGTGTAGCACTTTTCCCTTTGTGCTCTCTGTTTTGCTCCACCACGGTAAGACATGCTTACTTCCCCTTTGCCTTCCACCACAATCGTAAGTTTTCTGTGGCCTCCTATCCACATGTCCTGTAAAGCTTGCAGAACTCTGAGTTAACTCAAACTCTTTTGTTTATACATTACTCAGTCACAGATAGTTCTTTATAGCAATGCAAGAATGGACTAATACACCATGTTTTTAATGGGTTAAAATTTCAGTCTGGGCGCAACGGGTCACACCTGTAATCCCAGCATTTGGGGAGGCCAGGTGGATCACTTGAGGTCAGAAGTTTGAAAACCCCGTCTCTACTAAAAATACAAAAATTAGCTGGGTATGGTGTGAGCTCCTATAATCCCAGATACTCGGGAGGCTGAGGCAGGAGAATCGCTTGAACCTGGGAAGCAGAGGTTGCAGTGACCCGAGATCATGCCACTGCACTCCAGCCTAGGCATTACAGTGAGGCTCCATCTCAAAACAAACAAAAAAACAAACAAAATTTTAGGCCGGGTGCAGTGGCTCATGCCTGTAATCCCAGCACTTTGGGAGGCTGAATTGGGTGGATCACCTGAGGTCAGGAGTTTGAGACCAGCCTGGCCAACATGGGAAAACCCCATCTCTAGTAAAAATACAAAAATTAGCTGGGCATGGTGGCACGTGCCTGTAATCCCAGCCACTCGGGAGGCTGAGGCAGGAGAATTGTTTGAACTCAGGAGGTAGAGGTTGCAGTGAGCCGAGATCATGCCACTACACTCCAGCCTGGGTGACAGAGCGAGACTCCATCTCAAAATATAAAAATTTCAGTGGGGTAAAGCCCATGTTGTCAATGGGTTAGTTACTTCAATGTTGAAACGATGTTACTAAAGTTTACCACCACCAACAGTAATATTATTATTGTAAGCCTTAATAGTTGATTTAAAAATAATTTTAATGAACTAAATTGAAAAAATCTTTGGAATCTCATAGCAAACTTAATTCAGAACCAACTACTGTTGAAAAGCTTATTTCTGTTTTCTAATAAATCAAAACACTCAATAGAAGGTAAGGATCCCCAAACAACATTGAGTTCCACCTAAACTTCCAGTCCAGGGCCAAACTGAAGTTCCTGCCTTTTGGTAGCCTGATTACATTGCTTGCATAGGTTTCTAAAAATATATAACACCCTCCCCTTCCTGAAAAATACATAGACAGGCACACACACATACATACATACAAATTTGTTAAAACATACAAAACAATAAAATAGGACAATGTGATGACAAACTTATATGTATATGCTTCACCACCATTTACAAGATTTTTATATGTAATTATAGTCTCCTTCTCTTTCTCTCTCCATATACATATAACTTTAGCTTTGAATTAAATTAAATCATATATATATAAAATATTGGCATATTAGAAAATATGTTATATATTGCATTTGCTAAGTAAATTTGCTTCTTTTTATATTCACAAGACACCTGAAAAATATCATTTTCATGCCTTACCTTTTATAAAAATTTGAAAAACAAACTAGGTTCTGTACTTTTGCATAATCTATGAAGGAGGTGGTATGAAAAGCAGGTTCAGGTCCTGACCTTAAAGTATATTTTCATTAATGTTTTCTCATTTTCTTATTTGGTTATTTCCCAGTAAAGATCCATATTCTATTATGTTTCATTTCAGAATTTACATTATTGACTAAATAGATATTTGAAATTGTACTGACGTATTTTCAACCTAGTTAATTCAATTATTTGTACTTCTCTCACTTAAAATTTTCAAAAAATAATGCAATTTTGATGGTGTATATCTATATGTATGATGCAGTTTTCTCTACTTAATTATCCATGATATTTAATGTTAATTAAATACTGGTTGCAAACCTAAGAATGTTCATGAGGTATTTTATTCTTTATTTTCTAAATAATCTTCATAACTGAGCTCTAAAATAGATGAAAATATGATAGACATCAATTTTTATTACTGAAATTTATTAATATAAAATTATTTTTGTCATTGATTTTATAGGTCTATGTTGGAATCTCCTATAAGCCAAAGCTAATTCTCAGCTACCGAGGATAATGAGGCAAAGGATGGTATAGAATTTCCAAAATAGCCCCAAGAAATTATTTGCTTTGCATTCAGTGTCAAACATAAAATTGTAAAGTTCATTTATTTTAAAGATAAATAAAAGTGTGAGGAAGTGACTGTCAAAGTAGGAAAACTATTTGAATCTCTCTACTTAACAATTTTTTCCCTATACCAGGTACTTCCATTTTGGCCAGAAGCAGGACCACTGTTCAGATTACGAATTAGGAAAATTCCAGTGCTATAATCTTTAATGTATGAACCTTTGTCATTTATATTCCACACATCCACTGCTTTAGAGAAGATTATTTAGACATAAAAGCGGAAAAGAATGTGAAATCATAGTAAAAAGGTGAAACAATTTTAAATGCTATTGAAATATCTATAATATATTTATGTAACAATATAAAAAGTTTTATGAAAACAGTGCCTGTGTTTATGCATTTCATAGACATGTCTGCTATTAAGTTGGCTCAGGGTGCTATCAATATTAAATGACTCTTTTCTAGTTATAGAAGATAAGTGTGTTGTCCATATTAAGTAATTGTTTCTTATTTATAAGAGATAAAACAAATTTTATCAGGAAAAATTTATGAACATATGTTAGAATTACTTCTCTTATTGAGATAGAAATTGCTAAATCTAACATAGCAAATTGAAATTGCCAAACCTAATTAACTTTACTAGATACAGCACCTTGATAGTTTAGCTGACTTTGCCTAGAACGGACTTTCACACATCAGATTGACAAAAACAAATGTACTTTCTGTCTTAAGTTTTATTTAAAACTTTCAAAAAAGCATTTTCTGAACTTAAATATAGCTATATGAGGGGCAGTTTTTAAAAATATTAACACAGACACACTACATAGAATTTTTTTCCTTGAATTTTCCGGAATATTTTGCAGAAGGAAGTGAGACACCATTTATCTGTTAAAAGCATAATCATATGACTAATTTTATCCTCCATAAATTTAATAGCAATATTTCTTTCTGTATCTTGGATAGTCACATTTTTCATATTCCAACAAGGCAGGCAGTATTTGACTTTAGTTTTTAATTAAATCCTAGAAACTTGAAAATGAGGGTAAAATTGATTTTTTTAAGAAGAGTGTACAGATAGATCCCTCTAATATATAAATATGGGATATTTATATGAGTTGTTTATATATGTCTATGGGATATTTTACAGATGTTTCTGTTTCTGTTTTTTATAAATGTTATCAGAAATCTAAATTATCCTATAAGATCCTATCTTTATTCCAAACCAACTTTTTAATAATAAAGATATTCCAGCCATCAAGGATAAGCTGTTGCTAAGATCCTTCAGGAGATTGTGAATAGAAGCAACACACACATTTCGTTTGTAATAGGACCCCTCATCCCCAACAGTGTTTTCTTAAAGTGAAAATAATTTAATTTTCCATATGCCTGGATTACAAAGATATATCAAACAATGCTTTTTAAATTTTGGTTTTGTGATTTTTATGGAGACACACCTATTACATGTTTTTTGCAATATATTTACAGTCTTTCCTGGGGCCATTTTCTCCCCAATTCATTTAATTCATTTCTAAAGAATTCCATTCCAGATACAACTTGTTCATGAGTAAACACCCATTTTTTAAGGAGCCTTGCAAAACACTGAATAATTTTCCAGATGTAAATGATGTCTAAGCATGTGATATTTTGTGTACACAGGCAAATTTTTCTATCCCTATATGAGATAGGAAGATGTGCATATAAAAATAACATTACTTCCAAAACCGATTAATTTTGAGCATTTATTGAAAGTAATGTATTCAAAACATTTTTAGACAATTTTCATGAGTTTTGATACCATTACCAATAGTTTTCTTCGCTCACTAGTTAATTGCCCTTTTCTGTTAATCTTTATATTGGTTGAGTATCAGACTTACACATTTGCCTTTAGCAAATAATTTTAGAATTTTTATGAAAGCATCTGTATTCATGAAATGAAAACTAAAACTATATAAAATGCCAAACAAATTATGTGATTTTTCTTAGGGAGGATGAAGCGAATATTTTTTCACAAGATATTTTTATATTGCATCTTAGTATTTTAAACCAATGCATATTTTCACAATCATAGGAAATTATTAAAGAAAGAGGCCATTAGCTAAAGAAACATAATGGAAACCCTAAGAATTCCACTACTGCTTTATACATTTATACTTTCCAGCAGGTGTCCCTATATAGTTTGCAGATTCCAGTAAAAAATTCAAATATGGGCCCTTTACCATAGAGCATTTAAAAATACTGTAATATTTTTCCCCAAGATGGTGGATTAGAGACTTTTAGTGTGCCTCACCCACTTTGAAATAGCAAGATAGGGCATAAAGATCAATTCCATGAGCTTTAATTCAAGAAGGAAAACATGGATCCACCAGAATTGTGAAGGACATTCTAGATGCTGGGGAGGAGAATACTAGCAGTCTCCATGATGGCATCCAGCGGATGAAAGACAGTGAGGCCTCCATACATGAGAGAAGCAGAGAGTCTCCCCCTCCATGACTCATCTTTTCACTGGGGATCCAAACAACCCGGGCCAAAGGAGAGCACTCTGTTTTCTCCACGTTGCTGGAGCTAACATGGAGAGGCTTGGAGATGCTGTCAGAGAAACTCACCTGGAAAAGAGGCAGACATTTTCCCACACCTGGGACTGTGAGCAAGACACCATTTTTAATCCAGGCACATTAAAAATTCAGCCATTCTTCCAGCTTCATCCATGTCCCTACAAACTTAAAGTATAATAAAAAAAAATACAAAATTAAAAAAAAATTCAGCCATTCTTTGGCAACCCAGCAACATGGGCGTGCAGGCATTATATTATCTGGCCAGAGATTGGAGGGCTTGCTCGGGAGTGAGGTAAGGGCATTTACAGCAGGAACTGTGGAAAGTGCATCAGCAGTAGGTGCTGGAATTGTGCTCTCCTCTGTCACAAGCCAGGAGCAGATGGACAGCTACTAAAGCTGCACTTTCACCTGGACAGTGCGGCTTTGATCCTGGCTCAACATGGTGACAAGGAACTGGTCTGTTTGTGCCATTGCTGGGTAGCTCGGCCTGCTCCCATGATACTGTGGTGCAGCAAGCCCTTCTCCACTCCACACCAAGGCAGAAATCCAGACGTTTGGAGTACCTGTCAGCCAGGACCAGCAGCACGAGCCATTCCACCCTTCATGGACATAGACTGAAGTGCAGTGGAGTCCTCTCTGCTCTATGCCCAGGCAGATCTTCAGGCATTAGTAGCACCTACACTCCTGAATTAGGAGTTTAGGCTGCTCCCCATCCCCCGGCAGAGATATTGGAACTGTGAAGGTTTCTCAGCTCCACACCTAAGCACACCTCTGGGCACTTGGTGGCTACCTACTGGACTCTCCCTCACCATGATGTTTGTGCCTGACATTGGAGAACCTGTAGGCAAACTTGCTGGGTCCATCATGGAAAATATATTTGATGGAACAATTTGAGAAACATGCTGTAATATTGTAAGAGATGTTGACATTCAGATAAAAGAAATCCAGAGAACACCTGGGAGATAATCTACAAAATGAATATCACTGAGGTATATAGTCACCAAACTGTCCAAAGTCAATGCTAAAGAGGAAATATTAAAGACAGGTGGGGAATTTGTTACCACTAGGCCAGACTTACAAGAGATCCTTAGGAGAGTTCTAAACATGGAAACAAAAGGACAATATCTGCTACCACAAAAACACTTAAGTACATAGCCCACAGACCATAGAAAGCAACTACTCAATAGAAACTACAAAGCAACCAGCTAACAATGTCATGACAGAATGAAAACCTCACATATCAGCATTAAACTTGAATATAAATGGTCTAAACACCTCACTTAAAAGGCACAGAGTGGGAAGTTAGATTAAAAAACAACATTCACCCGTCTGCTGTCTTCAAGTGACTCAACTCACGTGGAATAAAACCAGAGGCTCAAAGTAAAAGATTAGAGAAAGGTCTACTATGAAAATGGAAAACAAAAGAAGGCAGAGGTCATTTTCTTATATCAGATAAAACAGACTTTAAGCCAACAACAGTAAAAAAGGACAAAGAATGACATTATATAATGATAAAAGGTTTTTTTACTCAACTAGAAGACTTGACTATCCTAAATATGTACACACGCAACATTGGAGCACCCAAATTCATAAAACAAGTACTTTTAGACCTACAAAAAGACTCAGACAGCCACATAATAACAGTGGGAGACTTCAACACAATGCTGACAGCATTAGATAGATGATCAAGGGAGAAAACTAACAAAGAAATTGTTATGACTAATTTATGACTATGTCCGGGACTTAAATTTGACACTTGACCAATTGGAACTAATAGACACCTACGGAATACTCTACCCATTAACCACAAAATTTACATTCTTCTCATCTACACAGGGACATACTTGGAGATTGATTACATGATAGGCCATAAGGCAGTCCTCAATAATTCCAGAAAACAAAAATTACACCAACCATATTCTCAGATCATAGTGGAATGAAAATAGAAATCAATACCAATAACATCTTTCAAAACCATGCAATTATGTGGAAATTAAACTGCTCCTGAATGACTTCTGGGTAAACAATAATTAAGGCAGAAATCAAGAAATTCTTTGAAATAAATGAAAATAGAGAAAGAAATAAGAGGCATTAAAATAAGAAAAGAAATCAAACAATCTCTCTTCACAGATGCTGTGTTTCTTTGTTGTGAAAACCTTAAAGACCCCACCAAAAGGCTCCTGGAATTTATAAACAATGTCAGCAAAGTTTCAGGACATGAAATCAATGTACAAAAACCAGTAATATTTCTATACACAAAAAACATTCAAGTTGAGAGCCAAATAAAAAGAAAATCTCATTTACAATAGCCACAAAAAAATAAAATACCCAGGAATACATTCAACCAAGAAGTTAAATGCTCTGTACATAAAGAACTACAAAAGATTGAATAAAGAATTTATAGATGAAACAAACAAATAGAAAAATATTCTATGGTCATGGATTCGATGAATCAATATCATTAAAACAACCATATTGCCTGTAACAATCTATAGATTCAGTGCTATTCCTATCAAACTACCAATGTCATTTCTTACGGAATTGGAAAAACACTGTTTTAAAATTCATATGGAACTAAGAAGGAGCCTGAATAATAGCCAAGGCAATCCTAAACAAAATGAACAAAGCTGGAGGCATCACAATACCTATATTATAAAGCTATACTAAACAAAACAGCATGATACTGATATAAAAGCAGACATATAGACTAATGGAATAGAATAGAAAACCCAGAAATAAAGCCACACACCTACAGCCATCTAATATTTGACAAAGTTGACAAAAATAACCAATTTTTAGGGAAAGGACTATCTATTCAAAAAAGTGTGTTGGGATAGCTGGCTAGACGTATGCAAAAGATTGAAACTGGACTTCTACATTTTACCATGTGTAAAAACTAACTCAAGGTGGATTAAATATTTAGATATAAGACCTCAAACTGTAAGAATCCTAGAAGAAAACCTAGGAAACATGATTCTGGCCATCAGGTTGCGAAACAATTTATGACTAAGTCCTCAAAAGCAATTGCAACAAAAACAAAAATTGACAAGTGGGACCTAACTAATCTTTTTTTTTTATTTTTTTATTTTTTATTTTTTTTGAGCAGTCTTGCTCTGTCGCCCAGGCTGGAGTGCAGTGGCATGATCTCGGCTCAATGCAAGCTCCACCTCCCAGGTTCACGCCATCCTCCTGCCTCAGCCTCCCAAGTAGCTGGGACTACAGGCGCCTGCCACCATGCCCGGTTAATTTTTGTATTTTTAGTAGTGACGGGGTTTCACCATGTTAGCCAGATGGTCTCGATCTCCTGACCTCGTGATCCACCCGCCTCGGCCTCCCAGCACTTTGGGAGCCACCGCGCCTGGTCGGGACCTAATTAATCTAAAAGCTTTTGCATAGCAACAGAATCTAGCAACAGAGTAAACAGACAAGTTACAGAATGGGAGAAAACAACTGCAAACTACACATCTAACAAAAGTCTAATATCCAGAATCTATAAGGAACTTAAACAAATCAACAAACAAAACACAAATAACCCCATTAAAAAGTGGGCAGAAGACATGAGCAGACACTTCTCAAAAGAAGACATAAGCTAACAATAGTAAAAAAAGGACAAAGACGCATAACAAACAAGTGGCCAACAAACATATGAAAAAAATACTCAATATCACTGGATATTGAGAAATGCAAACTACAGCCACAGTTAGATAACATTTCACACTAGTCAGAATGGCTATTAATATAAGTCGAGAAACACATGCTGCTGAGCCTGGAGAAAAGGGAATGCTTATACACTGTTGGTGGGAATGTAAATTAGTTCAGCCACTGTGTAAAGCAGTTTGCAGATTTCTCAAATAACTTGAAACAAAACGGCCATTGGACCAAGCAGCCCTGTTATTGGGTATATATACCCAAAAGAAAACAAATCCTTCTATCAGAAAGACACATGCACTCACATGTTCGTCGCCGCACTACTCACAATAGCAAAGATATGGAATCAAACTAGGTGTCCATCAATTGTGGATTGGATAAAAAAAAATGTGGTACATATACGCTATGTAATACAATTAAT
This sequence comes from Pongo pygmaeus, assembly GCF_028885625.2. Lineage (NCBI taxonomy): Eukaryota > Metazoa > Chordata > Mammalia > Primates > Hominidae > Pongo > Pongo pygmaeus. The sequence continues at coordinate 95,108,153 of NC_072387.2, read as the reverse complement.
ATGAAGCCACTAGAAGAATGAAACCATGTCCTTTGGTGGATGGTTTCCAGCAACATGGATGCAGCTGGAAACCATTATCCTATGCAAAGTAACACAGGAACAGAAACTCTAATATCACATGTTCTCAGTTATAAATGGAGTTAAATATTGGGTACTTAACGTACACAAAAATGGCAATAATAGAGACTGGGGACTAGTAGAAGGGGAACTGCTGAAGAGGGCTAAGAGTTGAAGGACTTACTATTAGGTGCAATGCTCAGTACCTGGATGACGAGATCATTTATTCCCCAAACCTCGCATCACACAATATATCCATGTCACAAACCTGCCCATGTACCCCCTGAATCTAAAATAGAAGTCAAAAAAATGCTATAAAAAGTAATATAAAACTTTTCCATTCCACTGGAATTTCTCTCTCTTCTCACGGTGTTTTCTTGTTTGCTATTTAATGTATTACATAAAGAACAATTAAAATTTTAAATTATTAGCATGTGTAAACTGTTCATTTTTATATAGTGCAAGGCCAGTTCTAAATGTATTTAATTCAGTTGCAGAATCACTGAAATCACACAATTTTTATTCCATAGCTTCTACATGCACATGTATTTCTTTCTTACCCAAAAAGGGAAAACACTGCACAAACACTACCTAAACTGTATTTATTTTATTAATCTGCACACATCGTACCAACACACTGTGACTTTGGCTCACTGATAAGGAAGACTGAAAGAAAAAGAATATGAGTTGCCCTGTTTTTTGTCCTTCTATGAAAAAAAAATGGTTGACTCGGGAAGCAACATGAACATGAAAGGATATTGATACTCTCTTGTTGGATTTTTTTTTTTTTTTTTTAGAATGCAGCTGCCTTGTTAATAGACATATTTGAAGCAAATTTTATTATTATTCTAACAGAAAACATGCCTTTTGGATGATGTCCGTGTCCCATCGATCCAGTCATAGATGTAGCATGTTTATTTTGTATTCACTTGGTGAACTATTGTGCATTGTGGGTCATCTGGCATTTAGTGTTCTGGGGGCATCACAAAGGCTATCAGTGGGTTGAAAATGGGTTGACAAAGACTATCAGATGTGAATATGTTGTGTGTCTCCTCTGTCCATATACATACGACATTGGCCCATTGGATTACACTTAGGAAGAAGTTCAAAGATAAAATTATTTGAAATATCGAAATGGTACCAGCATCACATAAATCCAAGTGCTGGATCCTTCTGAGATTAGGGTCCTATGTGACTGCACCTATAAAGCTATCCCTGACTCATAAACAGGACATTGACTTTTACTCTTATGTCAGATCATTTCCATTCATGAGTCCATGTCTTCTCTCTTCTTGGCCAGATGACTTTTAGAGAATTTTTTTGACTATTATTGAAAGGTCACAATGTTTGTGTCTATTAATTTGTGATCCATAATCTGAATCAGCTTTAGATATTATAATTCAGTATGCTGATATTCACATTTTAATTTTTCTTGTTATCTTATTCACCTGTATTCTCATCTTTTATCTGCTACCATGAGGTATAGAACCTTTTTTCTTGTGTTTCTCAACATGTGATCTTCCTATATTCTTTGAAGATAAAGAATGTAAGCATCTGATAAGTCTGAGAAAAAAATTTTTCTCCTTAAATAAATTACTGAAGATGCATTTTTTAGCCTGTTTCATACCTCTGACTTCAGGGTAACTGGTGTTACAATTACTGAGTCCTGCTGGATTTCTGTGATTCCAACTGGTTCATTCTCATTGGTACCTCCCCCACAACTGGTAGATATATGTAAGCTGGTATGTCAGTTACCATAAAATGAATGGCTTTCCATCTTCTGTATGCTGCTGACATGTCTTAGCTGTTGTATCTTTTCATTCATAGTTTTAAAACTATTTTCTACTAGGATAAAAGTTTTCTTTGAAAGTAGGATATTTTAAATTATTGGTTTGTTTGGTGTTTATATTTGTAACATGATTTCTGAGAATTTTACTGAAACAAAATATGAAGAAATAAAAAATTCTGTAAAGCCAAATAACAGAGGCTAACATTGCCAAGAATCACGGATGCTTTTTCTCCGAGGAAAAAGAGTTGGTAACATTTCTTTCTTCTTTTTTGTTTTTTGCATTAGGAAGCTAAGCATATAAAAATTCAAACTAACAAAGACTGTCAGTTTGAATATCTTAACAGGGAATTTCCAGTGGCACTCAGACTATAACACTTTTTTTTTCTTGCAGCAATACTATGATTTCATCTCTTGTAAATTTGTGTTTTTTTTTCTTGAAAATTTTTTAAACTGATCTTTGTGTGTGTGATTAAATTGTCTGCTGAAAATTAAAAAATTAAGATCCATATTGTTTTGTATTTTCCAAAATGAATTCATTACAATATATAAATGAAAATTATTAAATTAACTCAAAAACTTTATCACTAAATTTTAGTTCAGATATGATATGAAATATCATTTAAATTTAATATTTACCCTGGTAAAATATTTGATTGTAAAGTCACAAATATTTAAAGATACAGTCTTCGAGGACTTACCAGTTTAGTGGGCAACACATGTTGCAAATAAATTTTGCTCTCTGAATTTAAGCTTTTTTCTTTCAAATCTTTATAAGTTGGCTCCTCTGTGTAATTTTGGCTTATTTGCTGCCTTACAACATTGACTTGCAATTGGTAAGGTATACACACCTCTCTTCACACCAAACTGACCAAAATACATATTCTTGAGGAAGGCTAAAATTATGTATCAGTGTTTCACGGAGTCCATTGGTTCACCAGGATCAGTTACCTGGTAGAATGATTGTCAGAAGGCATCATTGTGGACAATTCTTTTACAAGGGGATGTGAGAATGGGGGGAATTAAAGGCATTCATAGTCAAATATGTTACAGAAATTCATTTAGTGGAGCTATGCACAAAGTGAAATGTCAGCTCAGGGAAAAGGGGGGTCTCCCAGTCAGTTGAAAGTGTCAGGAAAGCTTCATCTACTGTATAGCACTAAGGCAAAACTGATACCTAGGTATTTAAAGGCCAAACAAGATGTTGATTAATTAAAAAAAAATATATATATATATAAAACATGAAAATCATATAGTAGTATGGTATGACCAGAAAATTACACATTTAATATTATTTCTGGGGTTTATGTTATAAATATAAGAAATTATGTAGTGAGAATTGCACCTGTTAGCAGTTGGTAGTATATATTAATTTGCAGAATATGAAGACATTTCAAGAATTATAATCAGAAGAACAATGATCAACTTTACTCATTTATAAGTTTTCTCTCTTCCTTTTCAAAATTTACACTTTAATTTAAATGTATAGAGTAACTAGTTAATAGATTGGAGAAAATCTTACCCCAAAAAAGTTCATTAAAAATAAGTTTTGATAACCTACTTAAAGAAATTTTACTTAGTGGTATTGTAAACGTACAAAAGCCTTCATATACATTTGACGAGAGCTGAAAATAAACATGCTGATTTCAGTATAATGCTAATAACTTTCTTTACTAAATGAGATACACAAATATGATCATGACCGAACAACTGGAATAGTTTTTATTTTTCTTTAGAAAATCTACGTTTTTTTTCTTTTTTACCCCCCAAATCTAGGTACCTCATTGCTACTTGTATTCATTATATTAGATTACTATCTTAATGTTTCAAAGCAAACATCAGCCTCTATTAAAGACATAAATAATTATTGATTAAATTTCAAATGCATGGTTTGTCACATTCTCTCAGAATATAATTCATTTTGAATTAGGATTGGTATTTGAAGACCTCCTTAATTTTTGTAAAAACTTTCTGTCCTCTACATTATCATTCTCCATTACTACTTGAAATAATAATTACTTATAAAGCAAATGTAATAAGTATTTTTTTAAAAGTCCTAAAGGCTGGCAATTAATCCACTTTCTGTTAGTGAACAGCTCCATTAATTGGAGTAGTCATTTTATTGAGATACAAGATTTTATTTTGGATGTGGTGGTAAAGAAAGATAAGTCATAATGACAGGACAACTTTAAATTCTTTTACTCAAAGAATCAAACAATATTAAATGCATACTATACCTCAGACATAATAGGTTCTTGGCTTTGAAAATGTGACAATGAAACAAAGTGTCTCTGACTTTGTGGAACATATAATCAAGTGGAGGAAACAGTAAATGGAAAAATAGTAAATAAGAATAGCGGTAAGACTGCCACTATGTCTTATTTTTTACTGGAGTTTGATAAACAGTAGGCACTGGATAAATGATTTTGAATACAATAATTATGCCATATAACATTCTCCAATTTACTGGTTACATTTGTTTAAAAATGTCTTTTTATTTTGGAGAGTACCTGCTTACGTTAAAGTGTCTTATCAGCAAGTTTATTTTAAAGTCAGAGAGGTTAGGACAGTCAATTATTCTTATGTGATTTAGCTATACTTGATACAAAATTTGACCCAGCCAACTGAAGACAAAGTAAACTTGGTTCAGTTAAACTGCCTCACTCTAATTTTTGTGACTCTGAGTGAGGTAAAAATAAAGTACCTCTATAGATGACAAGGTCATGTTCGGAGATGCCAGGAGTTTGATGTTTAGCATAGAACATTGGTAGAACTTTGATTGCCATCAATTTTCTTTGTTCATGACATCTGCTTCTTGTGGTATGGAAAGTGAGGACAGATGCAGGAATAAAGTGTAGGATAAATATTAATTGTGACAATCAGTATTTCAGAGGTTTTGAAACCACAATTTTTAAAGTCAGCAAATGATGATAGACAATAATTGGGTCTGTTAAAACTCATACGTTGATAAAAAACAAAACAATGATAAATTCATGTAAGCATTCAAAATTTCAAATAAGACAACATGGAATGCTTAATACATTATTAAATCATAATGAAATTATTCAGACATATAATTTTACATGGTATTAAGTAAAAGAGTATGATGAATAAAAATATGGGGAAGACTATATATTAGCTAACATGCAAACAATTATGATACTTTTTTCAACTTATTTTTCCATAAGATAGAAAAGATTACAAAAGTAAGCACTAAATATATGTTTAAAAGGCAGCAACGACCACTAAACTTTTGAGCATCTGAATAAATATATTTATTAATTATTACAAATACGGCCTTTGGAGTCATAGCCAGGACCCTGGGGAGCAAGGCAGTCTTAGCGTGCCTTCTCCACATGGCAGTTTTATGATCTTTATTCATGTTACTTGACCATTATCTCTCAGCTTTATCATCTGTAAAAGAGAGTCACCATTTGTGCTTTCTTTTTTTTTTTTTTTTTTTTGAGACAGGGTCTTGCTCTTTTGCCCAGGCTGGAGTGCAGTGGCTCTATCTCTGCTCACTGCAAGCTCCACCTCCTGAGTTCACGCCATTCTCCTGCCTCAGCCTCCCGAGTAGCTGGGACTACAGGCACCCACCACCACGCCCGGCTAATTTTTTGTATTTTTAGTAGAGACGGGGTTTCACCGTGTTAGCCAGGATGGTCTCGATTCCTGACCTCGTGATCTGCCCGCCTCTGCCTCCCAAAGTGCTGGGATTACAGGCGTGAGCCACTGCGTCCTGCCCACCATGTGCTCTTTTAAGGCTACTGTGGACTTAGACAAAGCAGTGTTTGCAAAATGCTTGTTATGGACTAAATGTTTGCATCCCTCCAAAATTCATAAGTTGAAATCCTAAACCCCCATGTGATGGTATTAGGAAGTGTGGCTTTGAGAAGCAATTAGGTCATGAGGGTAGAGTCTTCATTAATGGGATTAGTGTCGTCTTCTTCCACAGAAGAAGAAACATTGAGCTGGGTCATGCTCTCTGCTAAGTGAGGAAACAATGAGAAATCAGTCAACTGCAAACCAGGAGAAGTGCCCTCACCCGGTGCTGGATCTACTGGAGCAGTTATTTCAAACATCCCAGCCTTCAAAACAGAGATAAATGTTATTTATGGTATTTGTTATAGCAACACCAGCTAACTAGGACAGTACTTATTGCATACGATACACTGCAGAAATAAAATTGGCATAGGTGTTCAATAAATGTTTATTGAAGAAAAAATAAACATACTATTATTTAGAAATAAAAGAGGAGACAGTCTCAATAGGATAATGAGTCTACATTGTTACCTTTGAAGAGTCTAACTGGGGTATATTTTGGTAATTCAAAACATTTTTACTAATAGAATACTACACAAAGAGTAATCTTCATATTTGCAATAACAACTTAGAGAGCAGCAATAGAAGTAATATTTTCTGATAACTAAGAAAACTTTTAATAATGTGGACTGCCCTGAAACTGTGATGATACTCACCTGTGTTTTGAACTATATAATTAAAAGCACAAATTTCTAATAAGAAACTACCAGACAATAGTTTAATATGGTGCTTAAATATTTTTGCTAGTAGCAGTATCTTGCTATTAGAAAAATATCTGATAGAATTTTTATATTCTTTGCAGATGTAACACATAATGAGTTGTGTCCACATCCCCATTCTTCTTAACATCGCAGCTTCAACCCTAAATCCTATCAAAGTGAAATGGGAAGTGTTTTTTTTTTTTTTACTTCATCAGTTAAAATTTTTTTCACATAAATTTTTCTTGCTTTAATACATCCCACTGGCATGGTAATCTATAACACATTCATCTATTCAATATATTTATTTAGCAAACATACCCTGCAAAGTACATAGCCACTGTTAGTCTCTAAACATGCATGTAACATTGTAGAGAAAAATGACATCTTGTTAAATGACAGTGATACAAAATAGAATGTAATAAGGGCCTTAATAAAAGTAAATTATGGGCCAGGCACAGTGGCTCACCCGTGTAATCCCAGCACTTCGGAAGGCCAAAGCAGGTGGATCACTTGAGGTCAGGGGTTCAAGACCAGCCTGGCCAACATGGTGAAAACTTGTCTCCACCACAAAAACACAAAAATTAGCTGGGCATGGTAGAATGCCTATAATCCTAGCTACTCCGGAGACTGAGGCAGGAGAACTGCTGGAACCCAGGAGGTGCAGGTTGCAGTGAGCTGAGATCCCAAGATTGTGCCATGGCTCTCCAGCCTGCGTGACAGAGGCTCTGTCTCAAAAATAAATAAATAAATAAATAAATAAATAAATTTCTTTTAGGAAGCTAACAGTTATTGGATGGCCACCATGTCCTAGGCATTCCTCTAGATTTTTTCAATGCACACTGCCTCAGTCTTATTTGATTTTCCCTAAACTTTGCGAAGTCAACATTAACATTACCATTTTACAGATTACATGAAAAAAAAAAAAACCACCAAAAAGCCCAAACTGAAGTAAGTTGAGGCTAAAGTATTCCTTAGATTTCTACCTCAATATGCCTTATACCATATGTTCTTCACATTCCTAACCACAGAATACCCTGAATATATTCATAGTCTTTTTTCCCCTTCCACATGCCTACTATCAAAGTCTGATTTCAGCCCTTTATAATCTTTCCTCTGGATTATTTCTAGTTGTTTTTCCGCCTCCAATTTTAAATATCTCCCTCCTTCTTTCTACATATCATCCAAGTCTGATCATACTACTTTTCTGTATACAAATTCTTCAGAGACTTTTTATTGTGTGCCAATGAAGCAAAAGCTGCTTCTAATGACATACTGAACTGTCTTTGAGCTGCCTCCTATTCTATCCCACTTCTCTTCTGCACTTCCTCCCCTCCCTCAGAACAGGAGATCCCATCCTTACAGACCTGTTTTGTGATCTGATTGTTTAATCATGTCTCTGAGCAGATTTTCCCTCAGGTTGGATTTACCATATTCATTCCCAATATCCAAATCAAGAACTGCCTTCTCCGTAAAGCACGTCAGACTGAGATGGCTATTCCTGAGATGGTCCATCACTGTCTACCCTGTAGGTCCACATAACATGGTACTATTTTATAAAAATACACTACAGAAAAAAGAAATTATCTTATATTTGAATTACTTGTGCTACAAAACTTATTTCTTGTTTTCTATTTATTCAACTACCATTTTGGAAATGAAGCAAATAATTTTTGAGAAAGAAATATTTCTCTAAAACAATCATAGTTATTTCTGACTTTGGATGCTTTTATAAGTCACCTAAAAGGACTTTTTTTTAAAAAGGAAAAATTTACTCCATGATGGATTAGTAGTTAATTTTAAATTTAGGACATCACAACTACCAATGGTGGATACTAATAAAACAACCCATTTAAAGATCACTTTTGAAAAGTCACAGAGAGAAGTCGTCTACTGGTAAAACTTATACCTAACACGTTATTGAAAGACAAGCGAGTGAGAGAAAACAGCACTACTTATGTGATGGCTTGGGATAAAATTTCCAGTGACAGCATTATATAGGCTTTTAAAATGCTATTTTTCAAAAAACAGACAGATACGAAGGTGATGTACTTTAGAAAACTGTTAGATGACTTATGAAGTGGCTGCTGTGATCACTACATGGTGATGTCTAGGGTGTCCATGAAAGATTTAAGGAAACTGCTTCATAAAATATGAGTAGGGAAGAAAGCCATAACTTTATATTAATATCTTATTTGATATAGTGCTATTTTAAGTGTGTTTATGTAATCAATTATGTAATCAAAATATGCATTTATCTACTTCATTTTACCTAAAGTAGACAAAAGTATTCTTGTTGCCTTTTCTTATTTGGAAAATAGAGAACTGTATTATAGTCGGGTATCTTAATTTTTGGATGTATGTAATGCTTCTTTTTGTGGCATTCTATTGTATTCTATTGTATTCTATTGTATTCTATTCTATTCTATATTTTGAGATGGAGTCTGGCTCTGTCGCTCAGGCTGGAGTGCAGTGGCGCCGTCTCGGCTCACTGCAAGCTCCACCTCCCGGGTTCAAGAAATTCTCCTGCCTCAGCCTCCTGAGTAGCTGGGATTACAGGCATGCCCCACCACACCCGACTAGTTTTGTATTTTTAGTACAGACGGAGTTTCCCCACGTTGGTCAGGCTGGTCTAGAACTCCTGACCTCAGGTGATCCACCTGCCTCGGCTCCCAGAGTGCTGAGATTACAGGCGTGAGCCACCTGCCCGGCCTGTGTTACTTTTTATCAGCCTCTTTTCCTTAATATGCCATAGTTCCTTGATGAACAGAGAATGTAAGCTTCATAAGGAAAGGCATTTATTATTGTTAATAAATGCTGTTATCACCAATCCTGAACATTTCTAAGCTCACAGTGGTCACTTAACAAATGATGCTACGAGGGATCACTAAATCACCATATTTCAGGCATTTCATAGTGTTCGACGTGCAGTAAACTACTGGTATTTTTATATTAAGAATACACTATTGCAATAAATTTTGAATAGGTATCATAAGCAGAGGAAGCTTGACTCAAACCCAGATTTATTTTTTGCTGGATCCAACAGTATTTGTATTGCCTCTGGACAAACAGAAAATGGGTAGATTGTTTCCATACTGGAGTAGGAGAGGTAACATGATATGGAAGACACTATGAATTCAACAGGTATGAACTGAAACTTTCCTCAATGCCTTTTAGTGACTTACTTATATATGAAATGTTATTTACCAGCCAATTTTCATTTCAGTAGTCCCTAGCTGAGCACTCACCCCCACCAACCTGTGCTGCTCTCCAGTCAGAAGTTAACATCAAATGCTGGAGGCTGAATAACTAGTCTTCACTTTCTCAGGCACAGAGTCCATGCACGCCTTTTAAAACCCAACAGTTTTTAGCTCCTAGATAGCCAGAATAAAAGGTCTTTATGTAAAAGCTTCATCAAAGCTTCTATTTTCTTCAACCACTCTTGTATCTTAGCCTGCCAGACTACTAAATTGTTGACACTGAAACACTGACCAGCCCTATTCTACCCTTTTGGAAATAGAATGCCCTGATTAGACCCAGGTATCCAGTGTCAACTCTATTAAGGCTCAAAACAGTCTATATCCTGTCTATTTGATTCTGAGAACCAAATAATCCCACGCTAGACTCTTTGTTTTTTAGAGACAAGTCAAAAGAAAGACCTTTGCTGAATCATAATATTATACCTTGACTGCTATTGAGAAAATCTAATCATTGTTTCATAAAAGTTTTTTTTATACTTATATGCTACTTTTTCTTCATATATCCATAGATCTACATGATTTTTTTCTCCTTTCTATTTAATTCAAGTTCTCTTTGAAGCTTAAAACTATAAAGATGTCTCCTTCCTTTGAATTCATAATATCATCTTTGTCTCTCATGATGTAATCATATAACACCAAACCATTTATTTTGCATTGAGTAACAGTTAATTTCCATATATGTCTGATTATAAATGGTATAAGAATTGTACTCATCTACCTCTCATTTTTTTCTGAGGAATTGGTAAACTATTCTTCATTTGAGTCAATAGAATTTTTCTGATGTTTGATACTATATTCTTTCTTTTGGCTTTATGCTTGTCCTAAGCAGCTGACTACAAAAGACTTCCTCTGCATTTTAAAAAATTATTTTTAGACAGATTAATATACAAAAGCCTGACTTTTAAATGCTGCTTATAGTGTCTCATTGTCTCTGCTTTCTCTTTAAAAAATATCATATTGCCTGTTCCTATGATAGCCTTGATTTATCTTCCTTTACTTGGATTGCCCATGATGACAATTACTTAGCAAATTCTCAGTCTCAGAGTTCTTGATATTTCAGGAACACTATCCTTCCTTAATAAGATGACTGTGAAGTCAGGTGGCTCATTGTTTAAATTTTTTGTAGTGATTTTGGAAAATAAGATATTATATTTTGCATAAAGTAAGAATTTTTGTATTCTTCCTCCCTTGGCACAGACTGCTCTTCCCCTTACCTAATATAATTTTATTTTTCTTCCCAAATATTTAGCACACTCACTCCTCCTTCTGGGAGACATAGTGTCCCATTCAATCACTGCATGCTGCTCAAAATCTGGGATCTCTGGGTGATGTAAAACTTTCTCCATCAGGTCTTGTGGCTTTCTTTGGTAAAAAGACATATAGACTAAAATGATATTTCCTGCCTACCTCTCCGAACTTGTTCACCCAGCATACAATGGTGAAAAAAGACCAATTTCTTTCTCATTAGGAGAAGTTACAGATAAGAGATAGAACAATTTAAAGCAATTCTGAAATCCCAAGAGAAAGAAAATGGCATCCATAATCTTGCCAATCAACTTCAAAGCAATTTCCAATTCATGACACCTCCACATTGATTCTATTCCTATGTGTGACTTTACTCAGTTCAAAGATTCTCTGCACACTATTTTGGATTGCACTTTTTTCATGTGCTTTTTAAAAATCGCATATCCAGTTTGATGAATTTTCTACTATTGATCTTGATGACTAAAAAGTATGTTAACATAATTCTCACAAGATGAAAAGTGAGATTAATATTATATTATTATTTTTTTTAATGACACTGAGATTGTAAGTTCTGACGTGCTGAGATGGTGCCAAATTTTCTGTTGTCTAATCCATTTTTCTGTGAATGTTGAATCTTTTATCTCTGCCTACTCCAGTATAGTTGGTCATTTCCTGGTCACGTATCCAATTGAATCAAGAGCTAATTCTTTGTAATTAATAAAATAAAAATCCTTATCTGTAAAACAGTAGTTTCTTTTCAGAGTCCAGACTGCAAGCATGGTAATTTTACATTACAATGTGATCTGAATTGTTAAATTTTTTCCATGTTTTGGTAAAAAAAAAGAAGAAAGTTTCCCATAATGGTAAGAAAATAAATAATAATTAATGCTTAGATTTATTATTTTAGAGAAAAAGATTCTACAATTCAATACAGGCTCCTGTTATAACAGCTAACTTTTTTTTATAGAGACACATGAATATTATGGTTAATAAACAAAATGCTAATTTGTAAAATATAAGAAAAACAAGGAAATAAACGGTGCCTGTCAAATAGATCATTAATTAAATCAATATTCTCAGATACATTATTACATTGAGAAGCTTCAAAGAACAACAAATGTTTGCCAAGTTTTTCTAATGTAAAGAGTCTTTACAGTGCCCTTTAAAATACATCAGAGAAAAATCACTACAGCTTTAATGCATTTGTATAAACAAGATAGTCATTTTCCTTAGTATTCCTTAAAGCTGAGATGTGGGTAATGAAGACCAGATTTCTTTTAAATCCTTATGGCAATATTTTTCATTCTCATGACACTAACAGATTGATATTATTATCCACGTGTCCTTGGTCTGATTCACTCTGAAGCACTTTGTCTTGTGTAAAAACTTCAAAATAAACTACTGAGCTAGCTTTTCTCAAGTACTCCTCACATTATTCATGGCAAGAAATTAAATGAGAAGTATAGAATTTAGAGTCAGAATCCTTGATACACTACAGTGGTGTTGGTTCAGCCAAATCATAGATGAGTGTGCTTGAAAACGTACTAATTTCCCTGAATAACTGTCTTCAAAAGTAAAATGGGGATAAAAAATATAAAACAATAATTGGGAGCTACTATAATTTTCTCTTATCCCACAGAGTGAACACTTTTTGGAGGCAGCAGTTTAATGCTGAAGAGCTTAAAATATGTTTTTTCTAATAAATTCATAGAATAAAATAACTGATTCATTTTTGAAGAGCCAATTTTTAAAAATTAAGTATTAAACATAAATGCAGGTAAGTATATGTCTTCTGAAAGTACGTAGCTTTTCACTTCTATATTATCTTTTTTTCTGTTACTGCAATGGGATTTATTTTTAGTTGTCAGTGCAAATAGATTTTAAACTGGAGATATAATGATGATACATAGCTGTAAATCTTAACTCATTATAGCGTAAGACTTCTCACATTCCATCAGTTATATTAATTGTTGATATCAAATTATTTTTAGAAAATCTACCTTAAAATAAATTTAACCAAGTCTTTTAATCTTAGAAGATTTATGGTTTTGAAAATACTCATTTTGCAGTGATAAATTTACTTTGTTCCCATTTTCTATTAAGCAATGTAAGATCAGAACTTCTATTCATAACGTTTATCACAGCCACTAAAAGAAAAAGAGTCTTTTTATAAAGACTTATTTTTCACTTTCATGAGTTAACTTCATACTTTAAACAGGAAAATTCTAGACAATATTATGTATGTTAGAGTGTGATGAGGAATTAAACTTTGATTTTGGAAGTTCAATGACTTTTTGTTTGTGTGTTTGAGACACGGTCTTTGCTCTGTCACCCAGGCTGGAGTGCAGTGACGTGATCTCTGCTCACTGCAACCTCCACCTCCCGGGTTCAAGTGATTCTCGTCCCTCAGCTACCCAAGCAGCTGGAACTACAGGCATGAGCCACCATGCCCAGGTAAATTTTTTTGTACTTTTAGTAGAGACAAGGTTCTGCCATGTTGGTCAGGCTGGTCTTAAACTCCTGGCCTCATGTGATTGGACCGCATCAGCCTCACAAAAGTGTTGGGATTATAGGCATCAGCCACCATGCCTGGCCAGTTCAATGACTCTTAACATAGAATCAGGTCTTGTTAAGCATCATGACAAGGGCTCTGTGATATATTATTAAAAAAATACTGTTTATCATATAATATACTTAATTATGTATACAATAATTAAAATGTTTACTTTTTACTTATTGACAGTTTTTTCAATAATGGATGTTTTATTCTGTGAGAGAAATTTATCAGGAAGTTGGAGTAACACAGAATGTGAAAGCTTTTTATGTTAAACAAAAAATATTTTTTAAAAAAAGAGATGCAAAAAAATAGTCAAACTTTAAGACTAGTTAGAATATCTAAATGATGAGTTTCTAAATCCTGATAACAGGGCAATGATTAAATTCCAAAGAGAAAACTTCACTTTTCAGAGACATAAATTTGTTCAAATAGTTATTTATATGTACTTAAATGAATAACTCATGTGAATAATTATATCCTAAATACTGAAAAATGAAAATAATTTAAGATAATATTGTGTTTTCTATCACATTAGAGAGGTAACATATTCAAATGTAAAAAAGAAAAAAACTACTAAGTTGTAACCAAGCTGCATGTTGATTTTAGATCAACATAATTTAAATGATGGAAAGATTCGTATTTGTATTGCAAACTGGGAAGAATGTAAATAGTGGTAGAAAAAAAAGCATAAGTAAAATTGGAGAACATAACAATGAGAAAATAGAATTAGCAAGTGTCTTAGTCCATTTGGGCTGCTACAAAATAATACCATGGACTGGGTAGTTTATAAACAACAAAAATTTATTTCTCACAGATTTAGAAGTTGGAAAGTCCAAAGTCAAGGAGCTGGCCCATTCAATTTTTGGTGAGGACTCCGGTTTGTACACTGCACCTTCTCACTGTGTCCTTACATGGAGGAAGGAGATGCTCTATCGTTACATGGTATGAGTCTTGTAAGAGCACTTACCCTATTCACGAGGGCTCTGCCAAAGGCCTCACCTCCTGCTAACAGCACATACATGATTAGGCTTCAATATATGAATGCCAGGGAAAAATAAACAGTGAAACTATCAGCAAGTAATTCAAAATTGCAATGGGCAGCTGCCAAAAGTTGAGTTGATCTTTCTTCCTGAGTAAGAGTTTTTGCCAGGTAGTGCTAGAAAGGAACACTGGATTATATGTTGGGAACTTTAACTGATTTGCTAAAAAGTACATGCATGAACTTATATTCACGTGAAATCAACAGAATGATTGTCAGTAAAAAAAGACATTTTAAAAGGTATTTTACAATGAAGTTAATGTAGAGTGGAATAGATTAGGATTAGAAGTAGGGAAGACAATTAAATGGTACAAAATTCCTCCAGATATGTGATAACATAACTGGGCCAGGGTGAATGGGAACACAATATATAGACATTGGCTATATATTCAAGGAGTCAGATATATTAAACTACGAAAATTTACTAAAAATCTTCAAGATATACATGTGTTATACTTGATCTGAACAGGGCTGGCATTCTTTCTTTGATTCTCAAAAGCAAGCTCTTGAAATACTAGAACACATTAACTGCAATATCTTTATTTAAACAAAAAGAATGTGAAGAGAAGGCAATAAATTGGAATTTCATAGACGATATATATGACGTAGGAAAAACCCCAGAATATTATTTCTTTATCTTCAGTGGCTAAGCAATTAACTTTAATACTATATTTTTTGTAGCAATTCAGGCACTGAATATAAACAGTCACCCAAAACCATACTCATATTTGTAAATAATATGAGGAAGAAAACATTATTCCAAATTTCAAATTATGGCTGCAGTTTTTCATGTACAATACCCTTCACATAGCAAAAAATGATCAGGCTTGAATATAGTTTGGACATTCCACCCAAGTCTCAGGTTGATATGTAATCCCCAATGTTGAAGTTGGGGCCTGATGAGAGGTATTGGATCATGGAAGTGGATTTCTCATGAATGGCTTGGTCCATCCCCTTGGTGATAAGTGAGCTCTCACTCTGAGTTCACAGGCAATCTGGTTGTTTAAAAGTGTGTGGCACCTACCCCGCCCCCATTCCCCCCTCCCAGCACCCTAGTGCTTTCTCTCTCTTGCTTCTGCTTTTGCCATGTTACATGCTTGCTCCCCCTTTGTCTTCTGCCATGATGGGAAACTTCCCCAGAAGTGGATGCCAGCACCATGTTTCTTGTATATCCTGCAGAACTGTGAGCCAATTAAGCCTCTTTTAAAATAAATTACCCAGTCTTAAGGTATTTCTTTTTTTTTTTTTTCTTTTTTCTTTTTTTGAGACGGAGTCTTTCTTTGTCGCCCAGGCTGGAGTGCAGTGGCGCGATCTCTGCTCACTGCAAGCCCCGCCTCCTGGGTTCACGTCATTCTTCTGCCTCAGCCTCCTGAGGAGCTGGGACTACAGGCACCTGCCACCACATCTGGCTAATTTTTTGTATTTTTTTTTAGTAAAGACAGGGTTTCACCTTGTTAGCCAGGATGGTCTCGATCTCCTGACCTCATGATCCTTTCGCCTCAGCCTCCCAGAGTGCTGGGATTACAGGCAGGTATTTCTTTATAGCAATGCAAGAATAGCCTAATGCTGATAAATAAATAAACAAAACAAAAAATGATGTAAAATCAAAGAAACAACAGAAAATACATAGACTCTGTCTAAGTCTGTTCTGTATTACTATAACAGAATACCTGAAACTAGGTAATTTATAAATAAAAGAGGCTTATTTAGCTCACATTTCTGGTGAATGGGAAGTTCATGGCCATGGCACTGGCTTTTGGTGAAGACTTTCGTGCTGCTTAATAAAATGACAGAATGTGAAAGGGTGAACCATTATATGTGAAAAAGAACCAGACAGAAGGAGGAACCTCAGTATATAACAACTCACTCTCACAAGAGCTAATCCGTTATCATTAGAGCCAGTATTCACTCACACAAGAAGGCATTAATCTATTTAGGAGGGATCTGTCCCCATGACTCAAAACTTTCCACTAGGCCCCACCTCTCCCAACACGGCCACACTAGGAATGTAACTTCAAAATTAGCTTTGGTGGGAGCAAATCACATCCAAAACATAGCATACCTACAAAGAAAAATATAATGTAGTTATCAATCATGGACTTAAAATAACTTTCATTAATATCTTCAAGAAATAAAATGCAAGCTGCATTTTGGTAGAAAACTGAAAAGAGAAAGGAAAGAAGAAAGAAAAGCAGAAAGAAGAGAGAGAGGAAAGAAAGAAGGAGCAAAGCACAATGGAATTAAAAATTAAAGTAGGATAACTGAAATTAGTAACTTTGTGGATGTGTTTAAAGGCACGTTAGCCACATATGAAGATATAAGATTTTTATCTAACTATTGATTGATCGATCAACTGACTGCTCTATCAATTGATCTATCTCCCCTATTGGTTCTATTTCCCTGGAGAGCCCTGATTAATACATTCCACAGCATTCCATGGAAATGTTTCAGGTCTGCGCTTCTGCTGGGTATGGGTGAATCTAGTTTTAGAGGGAAACCTCTCTTCCATGCATCTTCCTCCAATAAGGCAACAGGAGTAAATAGCCTTGTCAATACAAACACGTGCAGGCTGTGTGATGCAATGGCAGTCTGAACTCGGAGTGTCAGCACTTTACTCATTATGCAGGAAAGCTAGTGCCCAGGACCTGGAGACATTGGGGTAGCTGGGGTTCTCGAATGTGTGGCATGTTACAGTCTCCCTGTGTGGTGGAAAAAGTCATGAACTTCTTCAGAAGCTGAGCTTGGTTTTATTCTTCCTATTGGGAGAAGAGGGACTTAAGACTAACTAACTCTTTGGCCTTGCAACTTATGGTAAGCTTCAAGCCTAATTCTCAGTTTGTTCCAGGAATAAAACAATGTCTTCCATAGAATCAGCTCTTTAACAGTATATTAAAAAAAATAACACTTGGCACATAGTAGGCACTCAATAAATATTTGTAGAATAAGTGAATGTATCATTTTGAGGGGGAAGAAAGGGAAAAGCTGACAAATTGTAAAAGTCTCACTACCAGTGTCACAATCCTACCCCATTATGGTTTTTTTTTTGAACTTCAATAAAGAAAAATTAAATACTATAATTAGTTGCCAATAGAAATACTGAAGAAAGTTTTATTCCTCCTATATCAGAAATCAGACAAAAATTTATTATTTACTTTTTCCCCAGTAGCAAAGATAGTATATATGGAGTTCTTAGGTTCCTGATTAAATTATGAAAAAGGAGGAGAAATAAAAACAAAGAAACAAAAAGCACAGCTATGTGATTCCCTTATGTCTTTAAGTTTAATGCGCATTATATTGCTCATTTCATTTATATATTTCTGTCTCTACCCTAATAAAAAGGGATATCATTATAAGGTAACCAAAGTAATAGAGTTTGAATTGTGTCCCCATCCAATTTCATATTAAATTGTAATCTCCAATATTTGAGGTGGGACCTGGTGGGAGATGATTTGATCATGGGGGTGGATTTCTCATGAATGGTTTAGCACCATCCACATGGTGCTGTTCCTATGATAGTGAGTTCTCACGAGATCTGGTTGTTTAAAAGTGTATGGCATTTCTCTGCATCTCACTTTTGCTCCTGCTTTCACCATTTGATGTGCCTGCTCCCTTTTTGCCTTCTGCCATGACTGGAAGCTTCCTGATGCCTCCCCAGAAGCAGATGCCAGTACACTTTCTGCACAGCCCGCAGAAACATGAGCCAATTAGATCTGTTTTCTTATAAATTACCCAGTCTCAGGTGTTTCGTTATAGCAATATAAGGATGGCCTAATTAAAAAAAGTGAATATAAAAGAAATTGTTTTCCTACTAAATTTTTTTCTCTCTAAAAGTAACATTGAATTTAAATCAATATCATAAGCCAGAGTGGAATAACATTTGTCTTATAATTGATGTGTGAAAATAGTAAGAAACTAAAGTGCAAGAGCAAAAACATAGTTCTAATGACTTAAGCGTATTTATTGCCATCAAAACGTACTCCAGTATTTTTTTATTTTTTGGCCTGCTTGTTAAGGATATGCCTTAAACCTTTGTCTTGGAAAATTATTAAAAATTTAAAAAAGCAGTTACCACTGAAAATTAGAAAGTATCTTAACTAATTTTCCACATTAACTTTCTAATTTTCCAGTGAAAATTAGAAAGTATCTTAACAGACTAAGAATATGACTAGACTAGGGTTGCCAGATAAAATTAAAAAACAAAGCAATTTTGAATATCAGATCAACAGGTATTTTCTTGTTAGTGTAACTATGTCCCAGACATTGCGTAGGATATACTTATGTTGTTATCTCATTGCTCATCTTAAATTAAATTGAATTTGGCATCTTCTGTTGTTAATTGTTCAAACTGGCAATCCTGCACTGGGTGAACATACAATGGAGCCTTCAAAGCCTGAGCTATGGTAACGTTACTAAAGCAAAAGAAGCAAGTTTCTTCACTGCTTTTTTCTTTCTTCTTGGGAAACATTCACTGAAGCATATTATGTTGTGACAGGTTCTGTTTACTGAAAACTTGTGATATTAGCCCTTGAGGGCAAAACTGTTACATTAAAATGGACATTTTTTAAATAAATTTATCCAATCCCTTTTTATTTAAATTGATATCACAAGAGTAAGAGATATTATAGAAGCAGATAAAAGTAAATAGGTTTTGGAAAATTATTATTGTCTGTTTTTATAGTTGTTCTTTTTAATTGTTTCTGGTTGGGAAGTGTTTTTTTTTTAATTTATGTTTTTATTTCATTTTAAAACAATGACAAGTAGGCAATAGCTCAGATTTTTTTCTTTTCTTTTTCACTGTCAGAATTAAATAATTATTTTCCTAAATTGACATTTATATTGTATAGCTCATTTTCCAAATGTGGCTGTTAGAATGGCTACATTTGAAGCTATCCAAAGAAATCTAGCATACATCCTCTGCTACCTGAAAATGTTAAGGGCTTTGCTATAACCTAAATTTGATTTAATTGTCATCGAACTTTGTTATCCAAGAGTATCTCTATTTCATTCTTATCAAGCTACGTGTAGTTATCAGCTAGTCCAAATGAACACTTGATATTAATTAACTCAAAATTTCTCTCTCTGTATATTTATTCTGTAGAACATTATATGCCAAGAGTTGGAAATCCCAGCAAATATGGCAGAAGAAAGACTTCACATTTTACTTCCTAAATATAAAATATGATCTTCCCCCTTAAATATTCTTCAGCACAATATGGCATTTGAAGAAATTTCCTTTTGGCACATATATACTCCATTAATCTTAAAGCACTTATAAAGATCCATAAAACTGACTAATATATTTTGGAAGGATTTTTCTTTTTTTGTGTGATTTAAATTTGCATTTGTAAAAGCAAAGATTAATTTATTGAGGAAATATGTAGAAAGCATCAGGATTCAAACTGTGCTAAAAAAATAAAATGAAAATCTTTTCTTGGTAGTTGGAATCATTTTTACCTAACTAAGCCAATAACACTTGGCTAGATGACAGTCTGAAAGAAGATGGACTAACTTCCAGTATTTAAAAGCATTTTCAAATCCTAATTGTCTTGGAACATAAATACAGTCATAAGACTTCAAATTGGTTTGACAGGAAGGTTTCTTGAGTCAGCAAGCCAGGTCAGGCAACCCATATTATTTTTCTTTTTCAGGAAAGGATAATTCTCTAAAATTTTTGAAATATGAAAAATTGAGCTCAACATAACTTATCTTTCATATTTTAGTGTTACATTTCACCAGTTACCTATTGGATGCCAGTCTCCATCCTGGGTGTTCTGAAATACCAATTTATTATTTAGAAAATCATTTATTGAATGTCTAGCTATATATTGTTTACTTTACAGATGAAGTAACTGGTAACTGGAGACATTAAGTAATTCCCCCACTGTTAGGAAGTAGGAGAGTGAGTGACTAATTCTGTCATATAAAGACTATGAGCATTCCACCATGCCATGCTGTCCCTTATAAAAGCAATTTTTTTTTTTTAATTTTTTTTTTTTTGTGGAGACAGAGTCTTGCTCCATCGCCCAGGCTGGAGTGCAGTGGTGCCATCTCAGCTCACTGCAACTTCTGCCTCCAGGCTTCAAGCGATTCTCTGGCCTCAGCCTCCCCAGTATCTGGGCTTAAAGGTGCCCGCCACCATACACAGCTCATTTTTTGTATTTTAGTAGAGACGGGGTTTCATTGTGTTGCTCAGGCTGGTCTGAACTCCTGAGCTCAGGCTATCCACCCGCCTCGGCCTCCCAAAGTGCTAGGATTGCAGGCATGAGCCGCCGTGTCTGGCGTCAGGTAAGCATTTTTATTTGTCCTTGATTCACCTAAATTTTCTAAATTCACTTCTAAATACCTATCATGATTCCATGTATAGATCTACAAATGAAAGAAAAACATCATTATTTGAAGTGATCTATATTAGAAATAGAAATATACGAAGAAGTCACTCTTCAAGCAGTAAAATAATTTCATTACAAAGAGTAGTGATTTCTGTCCAAGGTCCTTTGTTGTCTCCTGCTTCTGATTCTCCAAAATCACAGCATACACACATCTAATTTTGAAGTTCATTCTATGATTTGAATCTGAGCGATAGTAATGGTGTAGTTTAAACTGCTTCTTAAGAATACAATAAAACAATCTCTCCTCCCTATAAAATAGATCTTCCCATAAGGGAGAATATACTCCATTTAAAAAATTTTTTAAATTGTAAGTAAATTTTTCTGATTATTATTTTTTTCAGAGATGCTGTGTTAAGTGGTTCTCATTTCTTTTTTTTTTTAGATGGAGTCTCACTCTGTTGCCCAGGCTGGAGTGTAGTGGCATAATCTCGGCTGACTGCAAGCTCTGCCTTTTCGGGTTCATGCCATTCTCCTGCCTCAGCCTCCCGAGTAGCTGGGACTACAGGCACCCGAATGGTGGTCATTTATGTAGGGAGCATGGAGTCTGTAGCTGTACAGATCTGCTATTGTATTCAGCTGTAGTTGTGTCTGGAATTTATTCCTTCTGGTGGATTCTTGGTCTCGCTGACTTCAAGAATGAACCTGCGGACCCTTGCAGTGAGTGTTACAGCTCTTAAAAATGGCGTGCCTGGAGTTTTTCCTTCAGATGTTCAGATGTGTCCGGAGTTTCTTCCTTCCAGTGGGTTCGTGGTCTCGCTGACTTCAGGAGTGAAGAAATTCACTGCAGACCTTCGCAGTGAATGTTACAGCTCTTAAAGGTGGCATGTCCAGAGCTGTTTCTCCCAGTGGGTTCATGGTCTCGCTGACTTAAGAAGTGAAGCTGCAGACCTTTGCAGTGAGTGCTACAGCTCTTAAAGGCGGCGCATCTGGAGTTGTTTGTTCCTCCTGGTGGGTTCTTGGTCTCGCTGACTTAAGGAGTGAAGCCGCAGACCTTTGCAGTGAGTGTTACAGCTCTTAAAGGCGGCATGTCCGGAGTTGTTTATTCCTCCCAGTGGGTTCATGGTCTCGCTGACCTCAGGAATGAAGCAGCAGACCCTTGTGGTAAGTGTTACAGCTCATAAAGCTAGTGTGGACCGAAAGAGTGAGCAGCAGCAAGATTTATTGTGAAGAGCGAAAGAACAAAGCTTCCACAGAGTAGAAGGGGACCCTAGCGGGTTGCCACTGTTGGCTCAGGTGGCCAGCTTTTATTCCCTTATTTGGTCCTGTCCACATCCTGCTGATTGGTCCATTTTACAGAGCGCTGATTGGTCCATTTTACAGAGTGCTGATTGGTGCGTTTACAATCCGTTAGCTAGACACAGAGTGCTGATTGGTGCATTTTTACAGTGTACTGATTGGTGCATTTACAGTCCTTTGGCTAGACACAGAGCACTGATTGGTGCGTTTTTACAGAGTGCTGATTGGTGACAGAGAAAGTGCTTAAAGTTAACAGTATTCATTCACAAGATATATTGCAAATCACAACACACAGTATAGATAAAAACAACTTACATTATACAAGAATGCTGATATAAATGTGTTAACCCCACAGAGACATTAATTCATTGTCAGACCATGTGCCAATATTTTGTGTTTAGAAATACAGACAAGTAGGGAAGAGAGGTGAATGTAGATAAGAGGGCATTACAAAAACGCTATGGTGTTAGGAACTAATCTGTATCTTGATGACACTATCATCAATATCCTGTTTATGATATTGCATTAGAGATTTATATTATGTGCAGGTGATCTCTGCATGATCTTATAATAGAAAATATATCTACAATTATCTCAAGGTAAAACAAGTTTAATTAAAAATATGTTAATCATGTGCACGTGAGGCAACTTAGATATTTACGAATGTGTCTTACTCCAGTGATGACCAACAGGAGCAGAACAACTTAAATCAGGCAAGAAAATACCTTCTTTGAGGAGTGGCTGATGCTGCTACTCTTGCTCTGTAGGAGATTTTAGATAGAAAAATTAGAAGAGAGCTTTTAATAGTAGTTGTCATTGCATGGGAAATTGATTAAATCTCTTACTGATAATGTCTCTCTTCCAAACCACAGGTTTTAAATATGTCATTAAAGGGAAAGACAATACTATTCATTCTATGATCTAATGGTGTATTAGACAGTTCCACACTACTATAAAGAATTGCCCAAGACTGGGTAATTATAAAGAAAAGAGGTTTAATTGACTCACAGTTCCGCATGGCTGAGGAGGCCCCTCAGGAAAGTTACAATCATGGTACCTCTTTACAGGGAAGCAGGAGAAGGAATGAGAACCAAGCAATGGGGGAAGCCACTTATAAAACCATCAGATCTCATGAGAACTCAGTCACTATCATGAGAACAGCACAAGAAAAACCTACCCCCATGATTCAATTACCTCTCACCAGGTTCCTTCCTTGGCACTTGGGGAATACAGGGTCCACAATTCAAGTTGAGATTTGGGTGGGGACACAGCCAAACCATACCATTCTGCCCTTGTTCCCTCCCAAATCTCATGTCTTCACAATTCAATACACGAACATACCCTTCCAACAGTCCCTCAAAGTCTTGACTTATTCCAACATTAACTTGAAAGTCCAAATCCAAAGGTCTCATCTGAGACAAGGCAAGTCCTTTCCACCTAGGAGCCTGTAAAATCAATAGAAAGTTAGTTATTTCCTAGACACAATGGGGGTACAGGCATGGGTAAATGCAGCCATTCCAAATGGGAGAAATTGGCCAAAACAAAGAGGCCACAGTCCCCAGGCAAGTCCGAAGTCCAATAAGGCAGTCATTAAAACTTAAAGTTCCAAAATGATCTCCTTTGACTCCGTATCTCACATCCAGGTCAAACTGATTCAAGAGATGGGCTCCCATGGCCTTGGGCAGCTCTGCCTCAGTGGTTTTACAGGGTGCAGCCCCCCTCCTGGCTGCTTTCATGGGCTGGTGTTGAGTGTCTGTGGCTTTTCTAGGCACACGGTGCAAGTTGTCAGTGTATCTACCACTCTGTTGTCTGGAGGATGGTGGTCCTCTTCTCACAGATTCCCACTAGCCAGTGCCCCAGTGGGGACTCTGTGTGGGGGCTCTGACCAGCCCCACGATTGTCTTCTGCCCTGCCCTAGTGGAGATTCTCCATGAGGGTTCCACTCCTGCTGCAAACTTCTGCCTATATATCCAGGAATTTCCATACATCCTCTGAAATCTAGGTGGAGGTTCTCAAATCTCAATTCTTTACTTCTGTGCACTTACTGGCCCAACACCATATGTAAGCTGTCAAGGTTTGGGGCTTGCACCCTCTGAAGCAAAAGCCTGAGCTGTATGTTGGCCCCTTTTAGCCACGGCTGGGACACAGGGCACTATGTCCCCAGGAGAGGACAGAGGAGTGAGGCCCTGTGCCTGGGAAACAAAACCATTTTTCCCTCCTAGGCCTCTGGGCCTGTGATAGGAGTGGCTACTTTGAAGACCTCTGACATAGCCTGGAGACATTGTCCCCATTTTCTCCGTGATTAATATTCAACTCTTAATTATTTAGGCAAATTTCTACAGTCTTCTTGAATTTCTTCTGAGAAACTGAGTTTTTTCTTTTCTATCACATTGACAGGCTGCAAAATTTCCAAACTTTTATGCTCTGCTTTCTCTTCCACTTTGCTACTTAGAAATTTCTTCTACCAGATACCCTAAATCATCTCTCTCAAAGTTGAAGTTCCAAAGATCTCCAGGGCAGGGTCAAAATGCCACCAGTCTTTATGCTAAAGCATAGCAAGAGTCACTTTTGCTCCAGTTCTCAAGAAGTTTCTCATCTCCACCTGAGGCCACCTCAGCCTAGACTTCTTTGTCCATGTCACTGTCACCATTTTGGTCAAAACCATTCAATAAGTCTCCAGGAAGTTCCAAACTTTCCCACATCTCCCTGTCTTCTGAGCCCTGCAACTCTCTAGGAAGTTCCAAACTTTTCCAATATTTTTTGGCCTTTTCTGATCCCTCCAAACTGTTCCAACCTTGACCTACTACCTAGTTTCATAGTCGTTTCCACATTTTCGTGTATCTTTAGAGTATCACCCCCACATTCTGTGGTACCAATTCACTGTATTAGTCCCTTCTCACACTGCTGTAAGGAACTGCCCAAGACTGTGTAATGTATAAAGAAAAGAGGTTTAATTGACTCACAGTTCCACATTGCTGGGGAGGCCTCAGAAAACCTACAATCATAGTGGAAGGCACTCTTCACAGTGCAGCAGGAGAGAGAATGAGAGCTGAGTGAAGGGGAAAGCCCCTTATAAAACTATCAAATCTTGTAAGAACTCACTATTATGAGAACAGCACAGGAAACACCTAACCCCATGATTCAATTACCTCCCACCAGGTTCCTCCCACAACACATGGGGAATATGGGGGCTACAATTCAAGATGAGATTTGGGTGGGGACACAGCCAAACCATATCAAATGTTCATATATAAAAAGTTAAGTATTAATAAATTAGGAAATATTCTCAGTGAAACTGCCCAATAGGAGGTTCTTGCCTGCTGCCCAGATAGATCTGATGTATTGAAACAGGGGAACTGCTATACAGAAAGAGTTTAATTCATGCAGAGCCAGCTAAATGGAAGACCAGAGTGTTATTATTACTCAAATCAGCCTGAGAATTTGGGGGTTAGAGTTTTTCAAAGACAGTTTGAGGGAAGTGGTGGAGCTGGCCAGGCAATGGGTGCTTGCTGCTGATTGGTTGGGGTTGCAATCATAGGGATGTGGAAATGGTTCTCATGCTGCTCAATTTTTTTTGATTAGGCCAGAGGAGCAGTTGGTGGGTCCAGATGGAACCATTGGTGAGTGGGTCCAGGTGGAGCCACTGGTTATCAGACATGTAAAAAACCTGAAGAGATATCTTAAAAGGCCACTCCTAGTTTCTACAATAGTGATGATATCTGCAGGAGTAATTGAGGAAGTTGCATATCTGGTGACCTCTGGAATGATCACTGTCAATCTTTTATGTCTACACCTTAGCAGAATTCAGGCTCCTTTCATTCTCCTAGACTGGTGACCTTTCATTAAATTTACAAAGGTGGTCGAATATTAGGGAAGGGCTATCATCATTTAAACTATAAACTAAATGTCTCTCAAAGTTAGCGTGGCCCAATCCCAGCAATAATTAAGGGCAGCTTGAAGGCTAAAGGCAAGATGAGGGTTGGCTAGATCAGATCTCCCTGACTGCCTTATTTTTGCATGGTTATAATTTATGCAAAGGCAGTTTCATAATCACAAAATGGATGCTTAAAAATAATTGTTCTTCATATTTATTAAAATGGAATGAAACATATGCTTAAATGTGTATAAATACACACACACACACACACACTCCCAAGTGTGTGGATAGAGAAGAAATTCTTGTAATTGAAAACATTGAGGAAAGAGGACATAGACATTTTGAAAAGAACCAATGTTTAATAAGGAAGAACTTAACACATAAAACAAGATTGGTAGTCAGACAACAAACATTCATAGGGTGCTAAGTCCCCTGGAGTTTTCGAAAAGAGGGATATTCATGGAAAACAAACAATTTTAAGAAGAGCCATTGTGTTATTTTTGTTGCTGTTTGTTTAAGATCATCTATGCAAGAATACTTGGAGGGTGATAAGAGAGAACTCATGGATACAGTCTAGGGGACATATTATACACTTGGCAAGACATGACGGTAGCTTTAATAAGAAGGGTAGAAAGGATAGAAGACTGACATATTTGAATTAGAATTAAAAAGTATTGAATATGGGGTGGGGGCAAAATACAGCCAGATGTATGGCTAACAAGGCAGGCAGATTTATCATTTATTAATATAGAAAAATTGGAGAAAAGTCAAATATGGAAGATGGGGTGGTCTGGAAATAGATTTAAAGTAGTTAGATTTATAACTAATATAAATGTGGTAAATGTTAAAATAATAAATTTAAAGCTTCCAGTCAAATACCTGAATTCAATTATGAGGAAGAAAGTTGGATATAGAAGTTTAGAAGTCAGAGATAAGGACTGGGTTTGACTTATGCATTTGAGTGGCACACACAAGTAAAATATGTATAAAGCCATTGAAGTTGATGAATCATTAGGCAGATGGTGGAGAGTCAGTATAGAAGAGGGTCCATAACTGATACATATGGAGCTCCCATGTCTAGAAGTCAGGCCAAAGAGAAAGAACTGCAAAACAGAAGGAGCAGCCAAATTTATAGGAAGAAAACCAGGGGAGTGTGGTGTCGTGAAACTACTTATGCTCCTTATTGGTAAAGTAGAGTGAATGAAACATGTTCATCTGTTATTTTAGCAAGAGTAGTTTTGGTGGAACATAAGGTACAAGCCAGAAGAGAATATGATAAAGAATAATAAAAAGGCCACCGGGCACCCAGAACTGGAGTGTATTTTTTCTTCTATCACTGTGACCTGCTGTACACATCTAGGAACACTTCCATCCTTGTTACAAACACCATGCCTCAAATTTACTATTCACGCAAAGTAATCAATTCTTCAGAACATGACAAATGTGCCCTCATTCCCTGTTTAGATGCATCTTTTACTGTAGGCTATAAATGGTAAGAAAAAGATAAAATATAGATTTGATAGGAAGAAACAAAAAAGGTTCACTGTTTGCAGGAGGTATAATTGTTTACTCAACAAAGAGAAGAATATACGGAAAAATTATTTCTTAAATTAAGAAGTTTAAAATACTCTGCAGCTTTAGTCAAAGAAAGAAATGAAAAACCAAGTAAGACTTAAAGGGTTATGTGAACTGGAGTGATTTATAAACACATTAAGTAAAACAAAAAAAATAATAAGTTTGTAAAAGAGTATCAATAATATGCTACCATTCAAGCGAGAAAAAACGAAGTGTAAGTAAACATACGTTAATCTGTATTTTGTGTAAAAGGAAACTTAAGGATGATAAGGAACCAGTGAGATGGGTTACATGGGAAGAGAGGGTAGGAATAAAGTCGAACTAGGAGGAGATAGAAAGTAGAGAGGAATGATTATTTTAACTATTAAAAAACACATTTTTAAATAATTTTGACTTTAGGAACATGGAAGTTTTGCTACACACACAAACACCCACATAGCAAAGATAATACATTACTAAAAATAGAATACAAAAAAAGCAAATATATGTAAGTAAAATTATAATCAATAAAATGGCCATATTTAATTAGTGAGAAATATTCTTGAACATAATATTTGGACTCCATATTATCATGCTAAAGAAAAAAAGAACTATACACAAATGTGAACCGTGGCTAGTGAGTTCATTTTCAGAGATTTTTATGGGTTGGCAATTCAGAATGAATATTATTTGTGTGTTATAGGATTAATAAAACAAGTACATTGTGGATAAAGAGATAGGTTTAGCACAGCTGGAAAATGCGGTTACTATAGAGAAAAGGGAAACGTTAGAATCAACCTTAAAATATTGGTCTGGAATTACAGATCTAATTATCAACTCATGTTTTTGTTCAAGAAGGGATAAATAGAAGAGAGAAAGAGAGTGAGAGAGAATACACACACCAGCACACATACACACACATCTCTATAATAGTAGGGTACAACTCTGACTGCTGATTGCCTGGAATCCAAGATATTTCAGTAGCAATGAGTAAGCATAGAGCATTCAGACTGTAATTTCAAAATGTCATTCTTCATTTAAAGGAATCAAAGATTATTGGATAAACAACTAATTTGAGGGCAGGGACAAGGGCATTACAAGTTGACCTGGAAAATGATATTGCAACAGAAAATAAGAAAATGAGCATATAATAATGTCATCAGGTCAGGAGGAAACACACCTAGACAAATATGAAATAATTAGATTATCAACTAAAAAAATAAAATAAATTATAATCCTTGGGATACACCACTAATTCACAGGGCCATACAGATATAAATAAATAATTGAATACAACATATCAGAGAAAAATTGGATTTTTGTTATAGTAGAATGTCAATTAAACAGGTAGAAAGAATGATAGCTTTAGAAAATCATTATTTGGCAATCAACGTAATTTTTTAGGCAATTATTATGAATGGATGCTGAAACTAAGTGAAGTGTATATAGAAATTCTTCACACTATTTTTGCCACTTTCCTTAAGACTAAATAATTTTAAAATAAAATATTAAAACACATTTAGCAAGAGTTTTGTACATGTAATTACTATATGCCAGTCAATTTGCATTTCTATTTAACATCAACTTAATTAAAAAATATAATTTACAATGTAACAAATAATGTGTTACTATAAATCTAGGAACAGCACTATAGTGAAAACATAACTGAAATGAGTGACTAAGGCAAAAGATTCAGGTTTATTAAACCAGCTTTAGTACACCTCTGGGGAAAAACATGAACCTCAGGTGCATTTGTGGTAGGTTTTTCCAAAGAGGTTTTCAGGAGGTTTAGTATTTATATATTTTCTTAAAGGTGAGGAAGGTATGTCGTAAGAGGGCCAAGTACGTGGTAAGGCAAATGGTTACATTCTTGTGAGACTTCAGTTAGTGCCCAGTCAATCTACTTTTACACAAAGTGAATATTTAAAGAGAAAAGGGAGTAAAGGAAGAGTAAACTATGAAATATTAGTGGAGAATATAATGAAGAAATTATTATTATAAAATGTCTATTTTTCAGAAAGTAATTTATAGATTCAAGTGATTTTCAGAAAATAAAAATAGAGTATTCTGGAGGATGCTTCATCAATTGGTTCACAAATTTACCTGGAATTAGAATGGCCTAAGTAAAGCAAAGACATTCAGGAAAAACATGAAAAGGTTTCTTAACTAGAAATACATATTTTGAGATAACGGAATCAACCTAGGTGCCCATCAACAGTGGATTGGATAAAGAAAATGTGGTACATATACACCATGGACTACTACACAGCAGCAATGTGGATGGAGCTGGAGGCCATTATCCTAAGCAGATTAACACAGGAACAGAAAACCAAATACCACATGTTCTCACTTATAGGTGGGAGCCAAAAATTGAGTACACATGGACATGAATATGGGAACAATAGACATTGGGGATTTCTAGAGGGGAGAGGGAGAAAGGTAGGCATGGGCTGAAAAACTATTGGGTACTCTGATCACTACTTTGGTGACAGGGTAACGGGCACCCCAAACCTCAGTATCATGCAATAGACCTATGTAACAAACCTGCACATGTACCCTCTGAATCCAAAGTAACAATTTTTTAAATTGTGTTTCCTTAAAAAAAATGATATGGTAACCACCTGATGGGTTCATCTTGCCTGCTGCCCAGATACAGCTGATTTATCCAGACAGGAGAATTGTAATAGTGAAAGTTTAATACATGTATAGCCAGTTCAATGGAAAACCAGAGTTTTATTATTACTCAAATAAGCCTCCCACAAAATTTGGAAGCTAGGGTTTTTTGTTTTGTTTTGTTCTTTGAGATGGAGTTTCACTCTTGTTGCCCAGGCTGGAGTGCAGTGGCACAATCTTGGCTCCCTGCAATCTCCGCCTTCCAGTTTCAAGTGATCCTCCTGCCTCAGCTTCCCAAGTAGCTGGGATTACAGGTGCATGCCACCACACTTGGCTAATTTTTGTATTTTTAGTAGAGACAGAGTTTCACCATGTTGGCCAGGCTGGTCTCAAACTCCTGACCTCGTGATCTGCCTGCCTTGACCTTCCAAAGTGCTGGGATTACAGGCATGAGCCACCGTGCCCAGCCCGAGGCTGGGGTTTTTTTAAAGATAGTTTGGTGGGCAGGAGACTAGGGAACAAGTGCTGCTGATTAGTTGAGGATTAAATCACAGGGGTATGGAAAATGGTTCCCCACTTTTGAGTGGGGGTTGTGGCATGAGCTGCATGTCAGAGTGGAGTCATCAGGTCATCAGAAATAGAAAAGTCTGAAAAGACAACTCAAAAGGCCAATCTTTGGTTCTTCAATCAGCATATTATTTACAGGAGTCATTGGGGAAGTTACAAATCTTGTAACCTCCAGAGCAATAGCTGGTTGTTGTTT
Organism: Pongo pygmaeus; assembly: GCF_028885625.2. Classification (NCBI taxonomy): domain Eukaryota; kingdom Metazoa; phylum Chordata; class Mammalia; order Primates; family Hominidae; genus Pongo; species Pongo pygmaeus. Next base: position 95,077,257 of record NC_072387.2, on the reverse strand, counting down.
AACTATGCCTACATCTTAGCAAAACTCTTTCATAATATTAACTTCAGGGTCTTTCATTAGTTTTACAAAGGCAATTTAGTCTGTGGAAGTTCTGTTTTCATCCTTGCTTTAAGATTGAACTAAAATCAAATTTCTCCCAAAGATAGCTTTGCCCACCCCCAGGAGTGACCAAGGGCAGTTTGGAGTTTAAAGGCAAGATGTCATAATTTTCCCACTGTCATGATTGCTGCAAAGGTGGTTTCAGTATGAGAGAAGACAAGTATATAGGTTGAGCTCTGGATATAATAAAAGAAACATATATTTAGTAATTGATGGTTTAAATTCTTTAATAAATCATGAAAAAAGGATCTTCAGCATAGATTTGGTGTAAGCTTAAGGAACAAAAAGAGAAAATGTGAGTTTTAGAAGAGTATGAAATAGTCTTTAAGGTGATGGAAAGCTCATACCACAGGAACAATGCCATACGGTTTCCAGGCAGTGCTTTCTGCTCATATTGAAGTCAATAAATAAAAGTTTATTTTTATTTAAAAATACCTATTTTATCCAGCAAAACTTACTTGCAAACACAGATTCAACTGAGTTCATCTAGGGTGAGTCTAGGTGATTACAGGAGAGTATAAGAGAGAGAAAGTGGATTTTATAGTGATGCTAGGTTATTACAGTGGAGGGTGAGTATATTCACCAAAAATATAAAGTGATCATATCAGATAATCTAAGTGAATAAAATGGAACCCAGAATATGTCTAAAGAATATTAAAGTATTGGAAAGTTTCATGTATTTTAAATCTTGTAGTAGTTGAAGAACTACTGTTTTGAGATAGCTTAATCAAAGAGCCATAAGGTTAAGAACTGGTAGTCGGAAATTTGGGTGTTAAATTTTATGCTTTGACATCAGAGATAACATGAACTCTGATTATAACTACTGCCAGAACATTACCTGCATGTGAGTGGTTAAAATAAAGTACAATAAATCAGTTAAGCAGATTAAGGAGAGGATAGGTACCTCTTTTGATGTAAATTCATGTAAATGAATGCATACAAAATATGTAAGATTTTTGGTCATCTGTGATTTAAATGATGTACGCCTCTCCCAGTGTAATATGTCATTCATCTGAGTGAGTCATCTAATTTGGGTGCATCAAAATTTCCTTTACATTAATAAGTAGATTTGGGGAAAACTGTATTTTTTCCTATAGTCCCTAAGTTGACAGAAGAGTGCAGCCAGTGGCCATCATCCTATCTCTATGAGAAAATTCTGTCTATAGAAATTATAGGAAATCGCAAGTAGATATGAGCAATGGACAGATGGGCTGGGAGATTTACTATGATTAATCCCCTCTTTTTCCTAGAACTCAGTCTTTGGTTCAGAAATTTATCCCAATGTAATTGAAATTCCCAAACAATTCTGCCAGGAATGTAGGTTGTTGCTGTTTTTTTTTCTTTTTTTTTCCCCAACCTTGTTTCAGTTGTTCAGTTGTATTTCTTTTACTTGCTTCTGAAACACCTCTAATGTAATTATAAAAAGACTATAGCAGATAAACTCTTTCTCTTCTCAGAACAACTCAGTCTACTTTATTCTCCTCTGCCCTGAAAGGCAGATCACTATAGACTGCACTAAAACTTTGTTTAGTCACTGGAATCAATCAATTGAAGGGGAGATAATACCCCCACTCCATTCATCTTCAGAAAAAGACAGTTTACATCCGGTAATCTTCTAGCTTGACCTCTTAAGCTTTTCCATATCTGGTACCAACAGACCTCTTACCCCTTCAGGCCTAGAGATGGTAATGGTGTTTTTAAATTTTGCTACACCGATTGGTTTCCCTTAATTTTGTCCACACTTTTGTAAATACTCTTATTATAAAAATGTCTCAAATTACATCTTTAGTATGCATTATCTTTTTTTGGTTCTTCATTTCTGAAGAGGTACACATATGTGTATGTATGTAGGTAGATATACAACATGAAAAAAGAGTGTACTTGATGTATTAAAATATTCTGAAACATATTTGAGCTAAAAATATTATGCTCAGTTCAAAAGCTCTTTTCATTTTTCATAGCAACTGATTTTGACATTTTTATGGGCCAATTTCATACTGAACTCATCCAAATCCTAAAAATAAAGTGATTTGTTACTGTAAACCCTGTGGTAAGTCTACTTGAAAGAACATTGCTGAAGAACTGAAGAATAGAGCTATAAATTTTTAGGTGTATAAATTCAGAATAGCATTCCCAAGTTTTACTTGAACTTTTAAAATATAATATTGGAGAAAGAAAAAAAAAGAGCTGAAAATGTTTACTACTTCCTCACTAATGAGTATAATCATCAAAGAAATTATGCCACCTTTCCTCACAAACTTTGTGTACTTTTTGTTTGTAAACAACTTATTTAGAAACATAAGGACTATTAGAAGTCATACACACATCCATTCTACACATTGTATTTAAGATATGTTCATTTATTTTAACCACTTTTATTTCCTGTTAGCACTGAAGTCTTATTCTATGAACTTATTCTACTAGTTTTATGCTTGTTAAGTGGCAAGGAAATGAATTCACCTATATCCATTTGAATCAACGAGACTGTTTCTATACCATTGTGCAGTAATACTTGTTTTTATCCCCCTAAGAATGACTTTAAAGCAATTATATACCACTATATACGAATTATAACAGTAAAAAACTATTACTATCACATCAATAGCTTCTAGCGGAACAATAAGGGAACCCATTTATTTATTCCTGTCAATAATATATTTAATATAATATGCCCTTTCTGCACTTAAAAAAGTTATTTTTCTGTGGCAATAAATAAGGTATATTCTAATATTCTAAACATTGCAAGGGCCATTTTGGTGAGAAAACACACACACACACACACACACACACACGCATACATCTATGTATAATTTATATATATATATTTCTCCCCAATTACAGTCTCAATTTACAATACGTATTTTAAAGTATCCTGTCAAGAATAAAATAGACGTTATTTCCTGCTTAGCATTCTGATGCACCTAATAATGGATGAAATAAATACAGTCACATAATGCACACAATTATTTCACCAAGCTAACTGTATAATTTTCTTAAGAAATATTTTACCAAATGATATAAAATTATAAATATTTCTTTTCAAGCATTCCTTTTAAATAGGTTCTTTGCATTCATGTAAGTGACATCCTGAGGAGATTCATTTCACTAAAACACACTTTAGTAGGTGGCAATGTCTGAAACAATGCTAGAGGGTCTTTCACTAAATACTCCAGGATGACTTGCTAAGATTTCCATTATGGTTAAAACTGACAATCTGCTATAATGATTGGACACCAAACTTACTCATCTTCTGATTGCATTTGACAAACTGATACTTTGATTCACAGCACAGTTTCTTAATGGCATGAAAATTAGTTAATGTGGCAAACGGTGATTCACTTGAATCCAATTATATCATATAAATTTGAGTCCAGGCTGGTTTTGGATAGCAGGATTGTGCTTAATAAAGTGAACTAATGTAGCAATTTACTAAATAATACTCTCATAAAATAGAGGACATGGCATTTGACCACTAAAACCATCAATACGCTTTGTTTAAGAAGTTGTAAAATGTAATGCTATTATAAAAGCCATTATATCAGGCCTAAAGATAGTCAGGGACAGTAGAACTAAAATTAACATTGAAATGAATAATTCAGAAAGATTATGAGATCCTCTTCGAAATGGATAATTATGGCAGAGACCCCCTGTTGCCTACTCTATTATGTGTTCTTCCTTTCTTTCTTTGAAAGAATATTGCAGATTTCTCGCTGGATGCTTGATTCTCTAAACTAACATATATTTTCCAGCAACTGAGAATTAAATTCTAGAATATAAGAAAAAAGATATGTGTTCTAGCTACTGGAAATTTAACTAAGGTGACTATTTCTTTCCACTTTAAAAAATATGTTTTTTTTTCTAGCTAAGTGGATTATAGATGTTATGGTTGGAGCTTAAGTAGGAATTTAAATAATAAAGGAGGAGTCCTGAATTGTGGATTTTGGAACAAAAAGAGGACACCTCTGTGTGTGTGAGTGTGTGTCTGTGTGTGTGTGTATGAAATGATAAAGTTAGAAAGAATTAGAATATTAGAATATTCCATGTCTAGTTTTTGCTTATTTAGTAAAATCTTGTTAAAAGATCTTGACAAGAATACAGTAAGTTTTTGTGGATGTTGTTATTGGAAATGGTATAAGCTACTTTCCAAGTACTAATATTAATGAATATAGTAGCAGTTAGATGCCCAGATCTCTATGCCAAACAGAAATAGTTATTTGCCAGTTACCAGGGAAAGTTTAAAAGACCTACTTCTTCTCTTAGAAAACCGGAAAATTAGACCAAGTAAACTACTGAAAAAATCTGCAGGATATGTGGTAATATATTCTTTTCTTTTGTGAGAGTAAATTCTCTCTTTTGTAAGTTAAATCTTGACTATCTTTTTTAAAAAGTAGAAAATAAAATAGTATAGGAATAATTATTTATTTTCTATTTTATTAGGAGGGTCTAACAGATTATAGTTAACAAATAATTCCATAGATATGAGAATAATAAAAAGAATATAAGATTCAAAAAAACTGAATATGTGATAATATATAGAAGAAATTGCACAGTTTTAGTGTGACTAAAGTAAGCTAAATTTATGAAAGTTAATCATAGATATTCCTTCAAAAACATTTCTCTATTACCATGATTCATTTGTTTCTGAATTTCAAATGAGTATCAAACATTACTAATATGAAAATCAATATTATCTTTCTGTGCTTAATAGAGATTGAGGTATCTCAAAAGTACATGCTCCACTGAGCACTTTACAGTATGTATATAGGAGGTTTAATAGGTATCTACAGAGAAAAAAAGAGAGAGATGAGAGTATATGTGAATAACATAAAAAAAGAATTAGTTCAGAAATTTCAGCTACTAAATTGAATAGTGTAGCTTAGCTTATGACATACCAAAAATCACATTTTTACAAAGAGCTGGATGAAAGCTAGAAATGACATGTTTGAAGCCAGTAAAAAGTTGTTGAGGTAATGAGAACTGGAAGTGCTAAGAATGTGAACAGAAAAACTCAGGAAATTTTTGACAGTTTTAGGAAGAGACAAAAATTAGAATTACAGGACTGAAATGGAGATTGACCTGATATTTCCAGGTTTTCAGTCCAGCCCTGACTCAGCACAATTGCTGATTAACACATCTTTCTTGAATATCACAAAAATATTATTAGGCACACAGAAGGAAGAACTACAGAAACAAAATCAAGAAAAAAATGGACAATATAGACTTATATTGGACCTATAATGGATAATATAGACTTATAATTGACAGAATTTTTGAAATTGGCTAAAACATTTTTTAAACGAACTTTTTAAAATGTTCAGTATAATGTAGGAAATATGGCTACAATAAATAAAAATATAGATTTCATGGAGAAATTGAAATATTTTTAGATGAAATAGGCCAAGGATAAGTCAATAACTTTTAAATGAAGTTCAGATTTAAAAAAAAACACACTTTCTATATGAAATAAGATGTCAGCTAAAGTTGGGAGAGGGAGGTAACAAGTGAAAGTGTTGATGGGAGTAACGATGGAATGACTAATAAAATCCAAGCTTTTCTAGGCATTTAAAAGAAGTATAATATTAAGGTCCAGATGAAACACAGCCCCAAATTACCATAGAGGCTATTTTCCACCAATGAGAGGGTCAGAAGAATGCCAAATGCTAGTAGGAGGATGCTTTCTTTTATATTACAAAAGCTGGGAAAGATCGATTCTAGATCCTAAAAATAAGTAATTTTAACAATAATTTAAAAATGTTATTTAGGATAAACACGTGCACAGGCAGTTGGAGTGACATTTTAGAGCCAAAATAAATTACCCTACCAAATTTTAGCAGTTTATTTTTTCTTCCCCCCGGATTCTTTTTTTTTTTTCTTGAGTTACTAAGTTTTAAGATCACAGTAATGCCACAGAAATAATTTAGTTTGGTTTCTACAAAATATTTCATAAAATAACTGTGCCATTTTGAAATATGAATTAGTAGGATTGCAACGTGTATTGACAGTTAAAAAATAATTTTGATTGTCTGGGTCAATCTTAACTTCTTCCTTAGCCTTTCCCTGTTAGGAATCATATTGTTTGAAATTAATGATTAAAGAAAAATACGCACACTAAATTTGAAGAAGATGTAAATGAAACAGAGTAAGTATCAGAGATAAAATAATATTTGTTAATTGAAAATATTACCAATAGGCTGGAATCAATGTCTGAAATAAAAACAGTAACATTCAACAATAATAAATGTAAAATGGCATTCCTGAGTTAAAATATTCAATTCAGCAGAAGCAGGTTAATAGAAATGTAGCTTCTATTATATTTGATAAAGACATAGTCTTTTGGGTTGACTAAAGCACCATTATAAATCGAGGATAGGAATAAATAATGTATAAGCTAAACATAATTTTAAATTTAGAATAATAAAATAGTGGGAAGTAATATTTCGGTTAATTTGGGCATTGCATGTAAGATGGCTGATGGCTTATTAGAAGACATTCAGGGGTATCTGACCTGAAAACTAAATTCAGAGAAACCATAATAGAAAGAAATGTCAAAAGAACTGATGATCAAAATGGAAGTGTTGCCAATTAAAAAAAAAGATACTTTGCCAAAACTTACTTAAAAATGTAACGAGCTACATATATTTCCCTCAATTAATAGAAATAATTATTAAAATGTTTTCCGTATTTTGATTTTTTAGTATCAAGAGATCTAGCTAATGAATAAGAAGTTGATATATGGCCATCACAATTTTAAAAGCTTATGAATATCAATGCAAAAGTAAACATCTCTTGTTAGATCATTTTATTGTATGGAATTATTTAAATATGTCACTAGTAGAAGTTAAATTAGAAGTCTGTGTCAGTTTCAGTCTGTTTTTTCTTTATTTCTTATTAGACTCAAGAGGTTTAAGAAAACTTTTTAGTTGACTCTGGCTGAGAACTAATTCTGTAATAAAATGTGTGCCTATTATATTCAATATCTGTGCTTTAGGAGATATTAGAACTTTGAACTAAATTATTGTCTTTCCATTTTCATGTCTGCTATTGAATTCATCATAGCAATTTATGTCAAACTTTCTTTTTAAAATTTTAATAGGCCTCATAAGCTGTGCCCACTTGACCCAGCTGTTGATTAGACACTCTGTTGTACTGTTCTTTCTCCAGAATTAGAATTTCTGTGTTAAAATACATTTAATAATAACTGATATTCCCAGTGTTGTAATTGGGGAAAGTTAGTCTCAGGGATATGAATTATCTTGCAGTGAATCACATGGCTAATTGATAATATAGTTGATGTTATAAATCAAAACAAGAATCAGATTTGGTTTGTTCCCACTTTACTCTGCTTCCTTTATTTTTTATATGTAAGCATTCCTTTCCAAGCAACTTTGAAGCTGTCCAGAAGTAGAAATAATGCTTAACAAAGTGCTGAGCCCACAGTGGGTATTTATTACACATGGATTTGTTGGCTCTGGGTTACGATTTAGCTTTCTTTAAAAATTAAGCAAAGAAGATAGCTAGTTCAGCTCTACAGAAAAATATTTTATGTTACCTTAAAAATAAAACTCCTAGAGACTCTAGTATATTTTATTACAATATGTCACTAGATCTAAGGGAAAATATTTTCTCCTTAATGTAAAGGTTTAAATTTATTGATTGATTTCTCTTGAGACAGATAACTTTGAATTTCATTTTGAATAGTTTCTTGTAGAAGAAAACTATAATTGCATCCAAAATATGTCTTGAACTATTTCTAAGATATCATAAACTGGGTGGCTTATAAACAACAAACATTTATTTCTCACATTCTAGAGTCTGGGAGATGCAAAATTACGGTGACAGCAGATTCAATGAAGGCATGCTACTCACAGTGTCTGCTAACTGTTTTTTCACTTGGTGGAAGGGGCAAACAATCTTTCCCTTGGACTTCTTTTATAAGGGCACTAATCACCTTCATGGCTGAACTTCCTTTATGATCTGATCACCTCCCAAAGGCCCTACCTCTTTATGTCATCACCTTGGAGATTAGGATTGCAACACATGAGTTTTGGAGGGACACAAAACATTCAGACCACAGCAATGCATACATTGCAATATATAACAATATTGTATGTATGTATCTAAAATAGAATATCCAATAGTGAAAGATAAGTATATTGTCATACATATGAATGTATATATGATTAGAATGGAGATAGCAGTTAGATGGATAAATGTGATGATAAGCAAGAGAAAGAGGGACATGGAGAGAATGAAAGAGACTTGATCAGTAGTCGAATCCTTGTTCTCTGTAACAAAGGTATCAGGCAACTTTCTAGGAAGACGGTCACATTTTACTGCTGCTAGGAATAAGCACACATCTGCGCAAGCCAGAACCAAGCAGTTGAGAACGCACCACACTGTTGTTGGGAGGGGGTGCTTAATTTTAAAAGAGCCATGAAAAAAATTGGGGCCCTTAATTGTAGAATGGACAGAAAAAAAGCCAAATGAAAGCTCAAAATTGTCCCCCTCTTTCATATATTAAAATAGATTATTGTTCATTTAATATTGTCTTTGTTTCAAAGCATTCTAAAACTTATCAGATTAAATAATGAATAACATTTCCTCAGGAAAATAACTATTTTATTTTCAGCTTTTTCTTTGCATAGTCATCACACACAATTTTTTTTCTAACTTCTAGCTTTTGTGAAATTTATGTGACTAGTATCTAATTTGAATTATGTATCAGATTTTATGTAGCAAAACATTTGATGACAAAATGAAAGTTTAGTGGTCTAGAATGCCTGTTTTATATTGTACATCCTCAGAATCAGATTTTTGTTGTTATTGCTATTATCTGTGGAGTATCTATCACAGGAAATCTTTTTAGAATGATTCTTCACGATGATTCTAAGAGATTGGCGTAGGGAGGCTGAGAGAGACCCACTGACAAGAGCAGTGAGTGAGAAGTAACACACAAATGGAGGTAAAAAACACACATCTTTTTTTTTTTTTTTGAGACAGAGTCTTGCTTTGTCGCCCAGGCTGGAGTACAGTGGCGCAGTCTTGGCTCACTGCAGCCTCCGTCTCCCAGGTTCAAGCGATTCTCCTGCCTCAGCCTCCCAAGTAGCTGGGACTACAGGCGTGTTCCATCACTCCCAGGTAATTTTTTGTATTTTTCATAGAGACGGGTTTTCATTGTGTTAGCTAGGATGGTCTCGATCTCCTGACCTCATGATCCGCCCTCCTCGGCCTCCCAGAGTGCTGGTATTACAGGCATGAGCTACTGCGCCCAGCCCACAGTGCATGTTTTAATGGTGCTCCAATTCAGAATGCAAAGTGGAAGTGAAGTGAATCTCACAAAAAACGGAAGTTAGAAAAAGAAACCTGTAAGAGCTTGCAAGACTTTAATAACTCAGAAGTAAAGAGAAAATTCGGAGTGGCTAAAGCCAGAGCATGGAAAGCAAAGAGACTGAGTTTTTTATGTTGTAAATGCAAAACAGATCTCCATTTTGCCAATAAGAATCACTAATCTTAGCTCTCACTGTTGGATATAATGAGCGAATACTAGTAAGAGTAAAGGTTCACTACTGTCTACTGGAAAGTTAAATAGCAATGTCATGTCTTCCCTAGGGGAAAGACATGTGTCTGTCATACAAATAATTTTTATAAGAGAACTGCTACCAAAATTTAGGGAAACACAACTAAAGGAGACTCAGCTTTGACCCATTTCTACCTCTAAAAGGCTTTGGATTAGATCTATATCTAAAAATCCATCTATTTGTTGGAATCATCTTCTTTTTCACTTTTCTTCTAATTATCAGGTTTTGTATGTCTTATTTCAGAACCAAACTATCTCCTTAATATATGATAATATGTGATGTTAATAAATGATTTCCTTAAACTGATTTAAGCTTTCTGCTCTTAATAGAAGGATTTTCACAGGTTAAAATAAGCTACAGCATATACAAATACTACCCTGATATTGAAATCTGTAGTAAGAACAACCTAGAAAAGAATGATAGTTACTGATATATTGATGAGAAAAAAAAAAAAGATGTCCAGGGGCCAATTAGAAGCCAAACTTACTTTGACTAAAAACTGTATTTTTCAAAGAGTTAGTAAGAAAGCTTACAATATTAACTAAAATTGCAAACAATATAACCACATAGCTTGAATAAATAACATTAAATATTATTTTCATAAATGAATAGTGGTTTGGCAAAATTCTTTCTGTAAATCTAAAAGCTCAGTAAAAGGTATTTTGACCTTTAATCCAAAATAATAATAATAATAATAATAATAATAATAATAAATAATAATAATGTGGTCCTCTGTCATAACATTTTTTAAAGTTCAAATTCTCATTTACGGTTGTAACTTTTTTTTGGAAATCGGACTAGAAATTGAACAACTTGGGATTTCTATGTTCTAATACCAAAAAGGACCTAAAGCCATTTTCTCAGTGCTTTTCATTGAAAAGGCACAGCAGCAATGGACCAAACTATTAATTTTTAACTCCCTTTAAAAAATAATATTCTCCAATAAAAGTAACTGCATTCAATGTTATCGACATTTTTTTTAAAAAGGAGTGATATTCTATGGTAATATAAAATGTTTTCCTAATATTTGTAGTTTAGTTGACTATCTGGCAAACCATTTACTACTCTAGAAATCTGTAAGTAAATATTAATCCTATGTGAATATATATTTTATGTTACTCATCTCTGATACATAAGTTAGGGTTCTTCGTTGTCCTTAATACTTAATAGTGAACAGGATTATGATTATGATTCAGAACATATATTTTTTAAATTGCCAGAATGGTTCACTAGTACGTTTATTTTCTGAACCATACTAATGAAACCAATTCTTGCCTGTAGCCCATTTTATGGTAAAATCTTAACATGTGGTCTCAGATGTTGGCATATAACTATCTAAATCTGTATCACTTTGGCTTGCCAATTTATTTTGTCATTTTTCAACAGAAATTTTTGAAAGATGCTTACAATTTGTGTTTTTAACTTGATAATTTAAAGAAAACAAATTATGAAAATCTATCTCTGACACACGGAACCACAAATTTTTAGTGAATTAAAATCTTTAGGCTATTAGCAAAAGCCAAAAGGAAAAGGTTGGAAAAGATTAAATTTTTAATGATTTTTTCAAGCACTGACTACATTTTAGGCACTGTATTATATCTAAGAAAGTTTGATAAGTAAGATAGATGAAATTGCTGTCTTCATAGAACATATAATTTATATTAAAAAAAGTTGAGAAACTATTATAAATGTAATGAGAATAAATAACCTATACTGAAGTGACTAAAGTGGATATTAGAAAAACATGCAATTTTAGCAAATGGTTTTCCTTACCTGAGTATAGTTTTCTGCTATTATTTGAAAATCTTTTTCAAGGTAAAATGAACTATCACAATAAACAGATCCTACTCTGACCCTAAAGGGGGTAGCAAGGACACCTCAGACAATTATGACTTTCATGGATGTATCAATCAGAAAATATGGGAAAAGGTTAACAAGATGTTTATGTATTCCAAGGAATTTAAAAGAACAAAGTGTAAAAAAAGAAAAGTGTTGGGTACATATGGCCAGGGAACTTTACCTGGCTAGTTTGGTGGTGGATGGTGTCCCTGAGTAAGTGATGCTGGAGTTGAGATTTGTAGGAAGAGGAAAATTTAGCCAGGTTAATACAGAAACGAGACTGTTCACAAAAGCAGAACCATGTATCAAAAGGTCTTGAAATAGGAATGACTGTGGCTGAAATTAAGCCAACACTGGTAAAGTGATCTTATACAGAGCAGACCAGATTTTGTGAGAGTGCTACTGGCTCTTTGTGACTTTTTTTTTTCCCCTTAATAGTGAGGTCATTGAAGTATTTTAAGCACCCTGGTCTCCTCCTCTCAGTCACTTATGTCTCTACCCCGTTTCTATTTTATGGTGCATCATTTTGACCCAATTTCTTGTCAATATTTTCAACTCTTTGTGCCATTATTCTTCTGTTGTACACCCATGAAAAAAAAAATCTGATTCAGTTTAAATCTTTGCCTTTTTAGCTTTTTCACCTGATGGCTAAGAACTGTAGGAAACACCCCAATTCTGCCTCTCAGTGACACCATTACTTCTTATTCTTCAGCCTTGTCTGTCAGTCCTTCACTCCATCAACAGCTAGCTGTCTGCTTCCCACAAAGTGGACATTTCACACCTTTCTACTTGATTTTCAAACTTCCTGGGGAGTCATGTTTTCTCATTCTCAACTGTAATCTCCATTTTCACTTCACAGAGAAAATAGAAACTAAAAAACCCTAATTGCCTGACATTTCCACCTCTAAATCACCATACGTTTTTCAGAACACACTAAGCATTTCCTTCTTCGTATCCACTACGATGGAACTGAGATCTTGTATGTCAAGACCTCTTCTTGACATAACATTAGTATCCTTTTCTCAAAAAACAAATTGATTTGTCAAAAGATTAATAATCTAAGCGACTGCTCCATCCTTATAATACTTCTAACCTGTTTTTCTTTACTGCCTTCTTTCATTTGCATGCAGCATTTAAATGTGTTTAAATTTACCCATCTTGGAACAAAATGTAAAAAATGTAAAATAAATAGAACACTTCTCTCTGAAACCACGCACTGCTTTCTTCAGATCTGAGCTTTCCTTCAGCTTGGCCACTTAGCAATTCTCTTGGTAATAATTTTAGTCTGCTTTTGTTAATTCCTCTTTTCAATACATTTCTCAACACACCAAATCTGGTATTTAGTCATCTTAATTTCTTCATAAACATTAGAAAAAAAACACACAGAGCACTATTATTGTGTTTTTAATTGCAATGAGCACTTTAGGATTCTGTCCATATTTTCATGTATTGTCTGAAAATGTTGACTCCTCCTTGCTTCCTTGAAATATCATCCTCCTTTAGCTTCCATTCCCTTGCACTCCTCTGTTAATTTCTGCTTTTTTGTCAACATAAATGACTTAAACTTTTTTTAGGTTTTCTTATTTTTCTCCCCATTTACATTTAAACCGATGCTTATCCTAGGACCCTTTTACCTACTTTTATAAACTAATGTCATCAATTCAATGAGTTGATTTTCCATTGATAAAATGTGTTTTTGCAGTATTGACGTTCCATTGTTTATTTGTGGTTGAGTTTAAGCATCTTTTAAAAATGTTTTTATATGTTTCCAGTACCTACGAATATGTCATTATAATGTGTCTTTGAAAAGGGAAAGATATAGGGAAGGGCCGATGTGAGAGAGGTCCTCGAAAGTGTAAACAAATTAATGTATATAGGGCATCGGCACTATTACATTTTCTTAATGTTTGTGTTGCAGCAAAAAAAAAAAAAAAACATATAATATTTCTTCCTCACAGTTTCTACATCAGGGCTACATTTTCAAGTTGTCATTTTATATATATATACATATATACGTATATATATGTATATATATATACACATATATATGTGTGTATATATATGTGTATATATATATATTTCACCATCTCTATACATTGTGATAAAAACAGCAGTGGAAGTAAAAAGAATGCAGATATTCCTCTCATTCATATTCAGCCACAAACGAGATGTGTGACTTTGGTTAGGTAATTTAACCTTGTGAGTTTCTCTTTAAAAGAAGGACTTAGGACCAGAAACCTTGTGAGTTTCTCTTTAAAAGAAGGACTTAAAATGCTCATTAAGGTAGTTTTAGCCTTACAAATATTTTGACTCACTGATCCTTAATACTTTTACATTTGTTTTTTGAGCAGAGATGGCTCCAGTTTACTTTATGATTCTTCATATTTACATTAACCCCTCAGAGGTGCTGTAGAGCTTCTAAGGGTTGGCAAAGAAACATGTGGATACAGGTCCCAGAGTCCATTAGCCTCAACTGTATAGGCTTATTCTCAGGTGCAAGTTTGTATCCAAACATTTTATTATCTCCTCTTTTACTGTCACCTGACAGGATGCTTTGGGGGTCATTTGCATAATTTAAACTGCTTTAACTGACAATCTAAATGTTGTTCTACTTCATCTCTTCACTCTAATGTATAAACATGCACATCTTCTAAGATTAGGCCCAAATCAACTGTAATCAAATTTTATCAAAAGTGTGTTAATTTTAGTGTTGCCTTCGAATTCGTATTTTTTGAGAAAATTAAAAGAAGGAAGAAAACCAGAATACTTAAGCACAAAGGCCCAGCATATTTTGAAATATACAGTCAATATTACTTTATCTTGATTAAGTTTCTCAGGATCTTTATCTACACCTCAACAATATAATAATAACAATATTAAGAATCATCAGGTTATTTCTTCACTTTGGGCCATCTTTAAAGTATACTTAAAACAATTTCTAAGATTCAGAAGTTTTAAGTAGCAGAATGTATCAAAAGAACTTCTTGTGCTATGTGTTAGGTTAATTTACCTGAATGCGGGCCACCTTGCCCTAAAAGGCAGGGTAAATCACTTGCTAGTCTATTTTAATTTTCGTTCTTCTCAATCTTAATTTCCTTTTCTTCTATAGCCTGACTCCATTTCTGGAACCAATTAAGCATTTTATATCCCATTTACTAGTACCTGCTCCTTTTCATATAATCTAAATTAACTCAATTCCACTTGACAATCAAGCTTCTAAGAAAAAGCTCAGTTCATCATTATAAAGCTGACCCAAAGGAGTGGGTAAAGAGGCTCTTATATAATAAAACACTGAGCTCTGGCACTCACAACTTTTATTAACTGGCACACTCTAAAGAGCCTAAGCAAACACATTGGAGAAATTGATCTCCTTGGGAAATATGACTGAATGTCCAAAGTAAAACCCTTTGCTGAATAGTAAGTTGAAAAAGACAGACAGTAATAAACTTTTATGTATTATCCCTGCCATCATCTTTTCTGCTTTAAAAAAAATTATGTAGGAGTCAAGAAGATAACTAAGCACGTGAATACGAAATTTAAATGGCATTTCCAAGTAAAGATAACTATATCTAAGTCCAAATATAGAAGCGTTTGAGAGGTTTTTCTTTTTAAATTTTTCTGCTCAATGTTTAGTGCAAAAACTAATACACATGTGCATTCTTCATGCCCTTATTTTATCTTAGGCTTAAGTCTCTGATAGGGATCATAGTATGGTGGTATATAACATGTTGTTTATTTTTAGTTCTTCCGATGAGGAATTCAGTTGCGCTAGTTTTCGTATTCTTAGTGTTTTGTCTTACACTCAGCTTACTGTGGGACTAAGAAAAAGAACTTTGTAATTTTTCCATGACATATGAATACTGGTTTACATTTTACAATTTAGGGTATGTTATATCATCAACATGTGGTCAGAAAATCCTGATGGGTTGAAAATTTGAGCAGGCCAATGTATGTATGAACCTATATAATCATACAAGAATTTTGCAATAAATTTCAATAGGTAAGAGAAGAATAGTGTATTGTTATCCAGGAAATGTATCAAGAATTTGAAGAAGGAAAAGAAAAAAGCCTAAAATTAAGTTAATTTGGCACCAAATTTATTTAGTTCATAAAATTTACCATTGATTTTTCTATTGAAGAAACAATGGCATTATTTTTTATCAGAAAAAGTAGCATTCATAAAATAGTCATATATTTGAAGAGGATTAAGAATTCATTCAACATTGTGCTCCTATTTTTTAAAATATTTTTTAGTTAAATAGTTAAAAATAACCTTGATGATGGCTTTGTAGATGATGATTCAGCAATAAGGTACTAATCTAATTATTTGTGTAGTTTCAAATGTCTTTTCATTTCCAGTTATCACTGAAAGTAAATTATCAATAGTTTTATTTACACAAATATGCAATATCTTATTTTTCAGTAATAAAGTTAAATTAAGCATAATTATCCTAAATATGGTAATTTACAGTTTGGAATATTATATCATTAGAAACTGGTTTTTAGGTTATAAATAAAACCTAAGTGTGCAGTGCAAAAACCTGAGGATATCAACAGAATAATTTCTAATACTCTAGAAAATTAAATAACGGAGTATTAACCTGAAGAGTACTCTGAGTAAATATTAGATTCTCACAGTATTATTAGTTCTATTTATAGGTTGCCTGTTCTGAAATGATAAAAGAAATTCTTGAAAAATCATTTAACTTCAAAGAAAAGCAGCTAAGTAGATATAATGACAGCATTCATCATTTAGACTAAGCTTTTTGATTCCTTTAAATTCCCATAACCTCAGAAATAAATGAAAATTGTTTAAAGTTTGGAATATGCCTTGCAATATATGTCACATACAATTGTTCAAGCTTTTTCTCTCTTTTTTTTTTTTTGTATATAATCATGGCTACTGGAAACATTTTGAGTTTGATGAGAGCTGGCTACTAGGCCCACAGCTTCCCTATGAATTTACAATAAAAGCTAGTCTCAGAACAAATTCAGGCACAACACAGACATGTATTTATTGAGTATTTATTAGCATACAAATAAAACTTTATTATACTCTCTAGGCTTGAAAAATCTCCATGTCTTTATCTACCACCAATTCCTCATAGAAAGTTGAACCTATACCATAGTGACAATAAACCACAGATTGCATTCTGTCGTCATTTTAGCCAGCATCAGGCAGCCAGACATTTTGAGTCCATCCTCATCAAAGAACTATTATGGAATCAGCCTGGAGGGTCATCCTAGGGTGCATGTTATAGGCTTGGATAAAATTTAGTGTCTTGGATGGAGGATCTTTAATGTATATTAGCCAATCTGCATCTGGGATACTTTCAATGTTTCCAATAAGAAACATATATAATATTCATCATATTAGATAAACGCTATTATTTTCTGCTGTGACACTGCATTTGACATTTTTTAAATGAGTTGTTAAATAGGTGTTGCTAGAGATACTAGTAGCAGAGCCCATTATAGTGGCTGCCTCTAGAGTGTGAACATTCTCGTTGACCAATAGTCCACCATTAACTGTACATCCTTGATTAGACCGTTAGCACTTAAACAGCACACATATAATTGAACACTATATGGACTGAAACACTTTCAAGTAAATTATTATTCTAAGAACTAAGAGTTGATATATTTAAGACGAAAGTTATTAAACTGTGATCCTAGGGAAAATATGACAGCTCTAGAGTGAGGACTCTCCCTCCCTCACTTATTTCTCTTGTAAGAATAAAACTATCTTCCTGGCCCATTCAATCTCTATGTCCTTAAGGGTAATGGGTCAACTCATGGCTAATGTGGGAGTAGAAGTGATTATACTTGGGAACATTAACATCAGGCCTAGACTCTAGTCCTTAGTTCTGCTACTTCCCATATGAACTCAAAAAAATTGCCATCTCCTCTATAGCACAATTTTCTTGTCTGCACAATGGGTACCACAACTGAATTATCTCAGAGATTTTTATTTTATTCATTTAATATAATTTATAAATGCTTCATATATCTCAAGTTTCCGTTCTTGGCTAAATATATTCTAAATGAACAAATAAAGACACACGCAAGATACACAGTAGATGTAATTTAGCAGTAGGCAGAAACCTGAAGCAAAGTAATGAGAGGAATTATATACGTTTAGAGGGGGAACCATTTTGTAGAGTGATATATGGACAGAAATCTGATGTAAGAACATCCCAGCAGAGGAAAAAGAAGTGCCAAGACCACTTAAAGGCTGTGCCTTGCGATATTCACAAGAAGCCCAATGTGCTGGACTAGAAATAAACAAGATAAAAAGATTTAAGAAGATGAACCTAGAGAAATAAGGAGATGATCCCAGAGGAGTAAAGAGATGGTGAGCCAGATAGGTTTGTGTTGAGAATCAAATGAGGTGATAGCATAGTATAGTTCTTGGCACTACAGTATAGGAAGTGCTGTGTAAGTGTTAGACATTTATTCTTGGAATCACTTCCTTAGAGGGAGAGATTGCCACCTAAAATATGTTGGCTAGGGATATGAACAGGAGTGAATTGTCAGTGGTTTACAGAAGCACCATAAAAATTGAGTGACCAGAGACAAACTTTGTCTAATCTAGGAGTTTGCCAAGGACAGACAACTTTGGAGATGTTATTTCCATTTAGTTTTAAGGCTTTCTATGGTAAATATGGTCAATTAGGATTATCAAAAAAATAGTTTTGCTCAGCAATGCCAATGTCACTGCTATTAAATATCAAAACATCACAGGAATTGAGTAGGCTCCAAATGTTAAAATCGGTGTATCACTAAAGGCTGATCATTTTTAGGTCTTCTAATCATATTTTGCTATTGGATGAATGAAAAGTTACAGCTGCTTAATAATAGCAATATAACCAAGATACTACTAAAAAGGGAGAAAAATTTGGAATAAATGCAACATCAGTGTGCACTTTTGAATACCATTCTTATTGACACATGAATAATTTTGGAGTGTTCAAGTTTACAGATGTCGATAGACATATGGGAATATTTAATATCTTGTTACCACTATGTACAAAAATTGCCTTTTTCTTCATAGCATTGATTTGTTATGGACTTGGAAATAATTACTGAATAATGATCCAGATTAAGTACTAATAAAAGTCATATATTTATGCATAAAAATTTGTGAAGATATGCAGATAAAGTTGTTTTGAATGTAAAATAAATAGCAGTTGCAGGTACTGGTGTTAGGGGATACTAGGGGTGTCACTTCACCATCCAGAAACGTCTGTTGACAGTGGTGCCTTTGCCCGAGTTTTGCCCAGGCCCACTGGGCCCACTTGGCCTGGCAGGCTGCACTCAGCTCATACTACTGGCCTGGATCCCATGCCTGCCAAGGGTGAGCAGAGCAGTGAGAGGTATGTGAGTGAGTGAGCATGGGGTCCAGCCACTGCTCACTTCCAGGCATGCTGGCTGCAGTGGGGTGAGCAAGAGCCAGCACGGGCATCAGCTCTCTGTGAGGCTGTGGCTGGACCAAGCGTACCACAAGCAGCTTCGACGACTGGCACCAGGGAATGTGGTGGTGCTCGGTAGTGTGAAGATGTCAGGAACCACAGAGCCTCAAAAAGGGTGTCACAGCCCTGGCTTGAGCTGCTCCTAAGTCTGGGATCCCCAAAGGGCTGCAGCTCTCCTGTCCTCCACAACATGGTGAGCAAGGGGCATGTTTCAGCCCCGATTGTGTTACAGCTCTTTAAGCCCCACCATTTGGTGGATCCTGATTTCTTTTCCTGCATTCAGGAAGAATGAGATACATGGACAAATGGAGGGGGACCAAGGTGGAGAGGAGCTTTATTGAGTGATAGAGAAGCTCAGAGGAGACCCACAGTGGGTAGCTCCTGTCCACAGCTGGTCATCCTGTTGTCTGCTTGAGTCTGGCTGAGTCCATGGCTTTTATGGGCTTCAGAAGAGAGGAAGTGTGTGCTGATTGGTCCATGGGTGGTCATGAGTGGGCCTGGAAAAAGCAACATAAGTTCCTACTCCCGTCTGAAGAACTGGCATCCTGGTCCCCAAGTTTCAGGCCTTCCCCGGCTTGAAGGTGTGGCCTCACTGGGGACCCTCCTCTTTCCACCCAGGAGCCTGTCCACCTCCTGTCTCTGTTCATGGCACCCAGGCTGTTTTGCTGAAGGGCGCCTGCAGAGCAGCACCTGGCTGCTCTCAGCCCCACCTTGGCCTCTCTCCCATGCTCCTCAATGCCTGAAGTCCAGAGGGGGCTGGTGTGTTAGCAGTGCCCCAAGCATATGCACACCTGGCCAGGTTGTACCAGTGCCAGGGCTCGGCCTCAACTCTGCTCCAAGATTGGAGTGGGTGCCAAAAGTGGGGTGGGAGCAGGAACATCTGAGCCTGTGTGGGGAGAGGGGCCTTCCTGGGCTCCTAAGAGTGCAGAGATGCCCAGGACACCATTGGGTGGCTGCAACTGAACCTGGGAGGGTGGGGCCCTTGCCTGCTCCCGGACCCCAAGAACATAGGGATGCCCAGATCCACAGCCATGGCTAGGGGAGCTGCAGCTGCACCCTTCAGGGTGGGGCTCCTGCCTGCTCCCAACCCCCAAGAGCGCAGGGAAGCCCCGGTTGTCAGCCCAGCTGGGCCAACTTATAAGGGGGCAGGGCTTCTGCCTGTTCCCAACTCCCCCTGGCTCCATGAAGCATGCAGCCCTGACCGCACCTCCCCAACGGCAGCTGGCATCATGGCAGCAGCCACTCCAGATGGGCCACCGCTGCCATCATTGGACAAGTGATTACACTGTTTAAGGCATTTCATTTCTTGGTAGCCATGAATCTTCCTGTGGCACATAAATATAGATCACTAGATATGCTATATTTCAAAATAGGCACAGTTGGTTCTATTCTCAGGTCTGAAAGAAGTAAAAGAATTTTCCATTAAGACTGCATGCGGTAGATTTTCCTGCACTTTCATTAACCTTGCAGCATTTACTACTTCACCTAATAGCCTTGATGGTTCATAAATAATCTTCAGTTACCTGCCAAGTAAGCTCTTCACCACTTTCAAACTGATTGACATGATTCATGGTAAAAGACTCTCTGACAAAGCAATGCCTAGATGAAATTACTAGACTGATTACTTTTCACCCATCCCTTTTAGTTTATTTCTTAAAGATGGGCTCAGGAGTTTAAATCAGTAATGTCACAATTAAAATGCCACTCTTTCATAGGAGAATAAAAAGCAGCACATTGAAGAGTTTAGTAAACTGAAATATATTTCTTCATCTAAAAATAAAGTTGCTCTTAAGCATTCAATGCAAGATCAGAAAAAACCTTACAAGTTAAAAACAAACAAGATAAGATTAGTAAATAGGTAACTATGTTTATTAGAGGTCCCAATGAAGTATGGGTGAGGAGACTAAAAAAAAAAAACAATAAATTAAAGCTTGATTCTTTAAAGCTTCATTCTTCTCTCAGAATGAATAGGGTGATTTTCAGATTTTAATACTTTTTTTTTCTAAAAATATTCAGGCCCTATATATTACATAAAAATAAAAATATTATATGCTAGAATTATTGTTTATTTAACATTGTCTCCTACATACAATTTAGTTTTTATTCTACTATTTCTTCTCCTAAGGTTGGATTTAACGGTAAAGCAAGTCTTCTGAGTCTAAACCTACCATCAGGTTTTTGTTTACTAATTTAAATTTCTATCTTTCTTTATAGAGAAAGCAAAGCTCCATCTTGCTTGGATAGAGGAACTCTACTTACTTCAAACCTGCACCAACAGAAATTTTTTTTATTTGTTTATTTTAAGGCAATGGTTCCTTTTAATGGGTAAAAGTCAGAATATTTGAACTCTAACTGTTAGATCTGATACTGTATTACTTGGGATTCTTTGTGAGGATACTGGATAACAAGGAATAATTAAATTGCACACTTTTAGGGGCCTCAAGAAAAACTGAAACCAGAAACTTACATGTCAGTGATAGCTGCATCCTCTTTTTCTCCCTCTCCACACCGCCTCCCACCATTAGTTCATTTCACACTCGTTTTCTGTTCAAGTCAGAACACATGGCTGCCATCGGTAACCAATCCAATTTTATATTTTACACTTCAACTAAGGGAAGGATTTTTATTCAGTTATTGAGATTTCAAGTCACAGTGTAGAAGAAGCAGATTGGATGATCTAGTTTTTGTCTGGTAGTCACCTCTGTCAAGGGCCAAAATCATGCCACAGTGGATAGCTTCCCGTGCCATCAGTGTGGATGGAGGATTTTAAACTAAGGTTAGTGGGGTACGCTAAGTGGAATACCATGAATATTTACTACAAAGTATGCAGGTACATCCGTTGGCCATTAATTTTGTGTAATTGCATATCTTAATTATTTAATTGTGAACTCCTCAGAAAATTGGTTATCTCTGCTTTCTTAAGTTTATAAAATGCTTGAGAACTTAGTTATTACTGTTTTAGTGAGGCTGTCTTAAGATTTTGTTATTTCAATTCTGTGAGTAGTGACAAGAATATAGATATTCCAGAAAAAAAAACACCTAAAAAAACACTTTTAAGAGCAGATCTTAGTTTCCAACATGATGAAGAGACAGAGTGATTCAATAAAAGATTTTTTTCACTCAGTGAAAATTTGTGGACACTATCTAAAAATAACCTTCCAAAGTTGAATATGTTTTATTCAATTCTTGTTCTGCAACTTAGATGCCATAACTCTGGGCAAACAATATTTCTATGCCTCAATCATCACATCTGTAAAGTGGTTATAATAAAAAATGTCTATTAGTAGGCATATTATAAAAATTAGTGGATTGTTTCACATGAACAATTTAGAAACGTGCCAGGCACGTAATTTATATATATGGTAGCTTTATTATTATTTAGGTGCTGTGTTGTGTTGTAGGAAAGTTTAGTATATGTAGTGCAAATATTTTTGAAACCACAAATTGATTATAATATTGTATGAAAATAAAGCTAGTAGAAACTATTCCTTGCATTGAAAGGGAGCTTAAAATAAACATCAAGGAGTTCTATCATTTTAAAATTCTAAATGTTTATTTATATTTGCATTTAAAATATTTAAAAGAATAATGTTTTTTAAATGTCTTCTGGAATTTGCATATTTCTAAATATTTTACTTAGTTTTACTCTACAATCAATGTGTTTCTCTCGTGTGATAACAAAGCAAGAAAAAAAGGTAAGTGATTTTAATGCCTGTGGCTAAAACTTTGAGACTATGTATACCAGTTTGCTATTGTATTCATTTACCTTCATGGAAATATTTATTTAAGGTAGTTCTCCATGGTCTACCATTGTTCCTCATACAATATAAACTGGATTTTAAAAGGGAGTGAATGAAAGCTGGATAATTCAATACATAAAGTTTATTTATTTATTTATTTATTTCATGTGAATAATGTGAGTAAACTTAGGAATTCTAGATTTTAGTAGAATTCTCTTGAAAGGTCATGGCGAGGTGACCAGTTCCTTAAAAAGGAAGCAGTGGTTGGGCCAATAGCCAAGATTTGATCTGTCTCATAGTTACATCATTCAACAGCAATCTAATATTTGCAAAACACTTTGATAATTAACTTGGCCCACAAAATTGAATAGAAAGAGCCAAACTAGTTTGGTCATAACTGTTACTTAGAAGAAACCTTGAAAGATATTCGGATTCCTGGATCTTGCTCTTGACCAACAGTCAGCAAATATTTTCTGTAAAGTGCCAGACAATCAATATTTTCAGCTTTATGGGCGATATAATTATTTCATTAACACTCCATTCTGCCATTGTAGCAGGAAAGCAGACACAGACAATATGGAAGATAGGTATGGTTGCATTTCAATAAAACCTTACTCACAAAATAAGTGGTAAATACCACAAAATATGTGGTAAACTGAATTAACTGGAGTGCTATCATTTTCCAACCCTGTTCTAGATCAGCTGAACAGTCTGGGGGGCTCTTTCAGTTGAGAGCTTTAACATCAGGATAAACTATATACAAATATGGCAAATCAGTCAAATATATTTTTAAATGTTATACAGTATGAAGATATTATGTTGGTGAGATGTGCAGTTAAAAAGTCTTGACAGACGGCCAGGAGCAGTGGCTCACGCCTGTAATCCTAGCACTTTGGGAAGTAAGGCTTGCAGATCACTTGAAGTCAGGAGTTCGAAACCAGCATAGCCAACATGGTGAAATCCCCTCTCTACTAAAAATACAAAAATATTAGCCAGGTGTGGTGGCAGGTGCCTGTAATCCCAGCTGCCTGGGAGGCTGAGGCAGGAGAATCACTTGAACCCGGGAGGTGGAGGTTGCAGTGAGCAAGATCCTGCCACTGCACTCCAGCCTGGGTAACAGAGCAAGACTCCATCTCAAATAAAAAGAAAAAAGGTTGAGAGCTTTGTACCATCTTTGAGTATGTAAATCTTTATTTATTGTAAAGAATATAAAGCATTTAAGCTCATCAAATGCTATAATGGAAAGGACTGTCACATATACTGTATCTTTTATTTCATGCTAAATGAGTCCCTATAACAATATTAGGCAGTACAACTAAGCTTAAAGGCCATTCTATATTTCTGGTTTTTCTTGAAAAACCTGAAATATTTGGCATCCCTTATGTTGTATTTTCAAAAGCCAAGTTTAGCTGTCACTAAATAGTAGGTTCCTCTTTTTAGTCAAAGAATGTTTTCTGTGATTTACACCATCCCCACCTGGCATATTAAACTCACTTGGGTAATCTGAATTTCCTGATAGGTATTTAATTTTGAACACTTGTATATACTTCACTCATTAAAAAGAGATGAGAAGATCCAAATGGGATTTCTTTAGGAGAAATATAAATTGCCTGCTAATAGGTAGAAAGATTTAAAGATTACCAATCATACAATCCATTTCCAGAAAGTACCTATTTATCAATTCAGACTGATTATACAGCAGCATAATTGGAGTTTTTTAATGTATACAAGCTAAATATTACATTTTCCTATTACCCATATTCCAGAGTAATTTGATAAAGTCTAAAATAAAACAAAACTGAACCAAACACTTTCCCAGGGCAGGTTAAAGAAACTCCACATTAAAACTATATGACTTTAAAAATCCCTTATGTCCTTTAGACATGCTGTATTTCTCACTGAAACTAATGAATAAGATTAACTTTGAAGACATTTTCAGCATCTCTTATGATATCACAATTTTAGGGTAAAAATGAGTGTAAAGAAGCTGTTTGAGCTCCTAGGCCATGAAGCACAACCCTCAAAATATAAAGCAATGGAGTTGTAATCAAATGTCTATACATGAAAATAATCTTTTTTACATTTCACTTGATTTTCTCAGATTCTCCCTCAATATCAATGTGATATTTTAAGTTTTGCACTGCAATCTTGTTGAAAATTTCATTTCCTCATATCTACTTAAAGAATTAACAATGCATCCTTTTACTTAAAAGAAAAATTTGAGAAAATGCTAATATATTTATTCTGTTAATATGTTTCCTAAACATCAGAAAAAAAATGTTTGTTAGGCACACACTTTTCTCTAAGATGCAGAGATTTAGCATCTACTTTTAGAGGTCAGTGCTGTGGCATTTTTTTTTTCTGACCACCTAATTTTTCAACACAAATTCATAGGCAGCTTATACCTGTCTATATTTATTACAAAGTTCTGTTTCCTTCCACAGTGAGGATTCTCTTCAGTGCCTCTCCAGAGATCTAATTAAATATGTAGACCAAACTCATCTCCATGGCTTAGTTTTATGTACAAATATATTAGGATGCTGCTTATATGGTGTAATTTACTTTACGTCATCCATGATGTTCCTCAGTCCCAAATTAAATTTCCAGCATTAGACATTCATTCATTTAAAGTTAAGAATATTTCTTTGGCTTTTTGGGTTTCCTATTTATATGCAACTGTACTCGAAAGGATACTAAGTTTTCTAACCTGTAATAATTTAGTAAATGGTCTGAGAGAACTCCCTCGAAATTATGACGATTAGCCAAACTTGGCGTCTTTTTGTGCATCAAAAAGGCTAGTTTCAGTGGAAGGAGAAATTAAGTAGAACTGGAAAGTCTATCTTTCTTTCTGAGACACACATAGATAAAATTGAGCAAAGAAAAACTACAGGAAACCTGGGGCTAAGATGAGCAAATTAGACAGCACAAAAATAGAATGTAAAATTAGGCTCCAGTAATTGGGGCTGTGTCTAGTTACTCAGAAGGCTGATCAAAAGCTTTCTTGTTTCCACCCCCTCTTTTCTTTTTTGTGGCTCTTATTTAGTTTTTTCTACACACATGGTTTACAAACAAAGCACATAAATATTTTCTCTGACCCCTTAATTTTCTCTTAACTCTTCTAGCTCTAAGAACTTGCTTTAGATAATCATTCACCTGTTAACTTTTCTCTTGTATTACTTACTGTTGTTCCATAAGTATCGTTTGGTTTGTCTGATGTTTTAACCTTCTTGGAGACAGAATGAAGTTTTAACTTTATTCTTTCTCTCCTTAAGATACAATATGTTGATTTGCTCAACAAAAGAATTTAATAAATAAAACTTCAGAAAAAAGCAACGACAGATGTGAAATCCAGTTAACCATGCCATTCTGACATTTATTTAAAGACACTGATGATTAAAATTAGGAAATAAATCAACCATTGAGAATAACTAAAATTTGCCTAAAGTTAACCATGTCCAAAGTCCTGTTCTAAGTCAGTAACATGTATTATCTTATTTCTTCTTTAAGGGATCCTACATGACAGGTGAAATAATCATTAGCATTTGCTAGATGAGGAATTGAGGCACATAGTGTTCAGAGGATTTGAGTAATTCACACAACTGGGTTTGAACACAGGTAATCATGTTCTAATGTCCTTTCTCTTCAGGATGACAAAATTATGCCTCTATGTAAGGAGAATATGTCAATACAGTCTAAAGAATAAGCTCAACAGAATTTACAAACCCTTACAGAAAAATTGAATCAGAGCATACAAACAGTCCTAAACCTCCCATCTGGGGAATCCTGGAGATAATACAAATGTAGGCCAACGTGTTACTAGCTAATATTTAGCAGTTATAAATCAAGAGAAGAAATTGCTAAACAAAACTGGTTCTAGCCTAGTACTTTAACAGACATGCCCTTTAATGAAATGGAAAGTTAGATTCAAATTTAGAATTCTCAAATTTATGTTTATCAAATTTGCGTTTATGAATTATGTGGCTTGGGGATGGCCACCCAGCCCCTCACCTGAGACTCATCCTTTCTCTCACCCCTACATCGCGGCTCTGTTTATCAACACACGAAGCGTCTTCTAAACCTGGGTGACTATCTCAGCTTGTATATATTTGCTGTGATAACCCCCTCAAAGTGCTGCACCTTAATCAACACTTAGAGTTTCACATGCTAAAAGGTATTATATGGAAGATGGACATAGCGAAGAAACACTTGTAGGTCCTAAAGTTGGCCTATGGTGATTGGGTAGAAGATGCCATGCCAGGAATGTGTCCTGGAAGGGACATCAAGGGTTCCAGGGGTCCACTCTCTTGGTCCATGGCTACTCCCAATCCACGTGGGTGTGTTCGGTTTAACGCACATCAGAGCCAGTCCTGTCATTTGATTCTAACAGTAATGTTGTACAAACAGTTTAGAGAAAATATATTCATGAGATTGAGAGACAATGACCAGTAGAACTCAGAAGTAACATTCAAAATAGTATTAAGTAAAATATGGTTACTATCAAAAGACTGGCAGAAATACAGTGAAAGAATCTACTATTGAAATAATTCCTTGGCAAGAATGGCAAAAGTTATAAAAGAAGTGATTATCCGAGATAAAAATGCAAAGAGAAAAAGGTGGATATCCAGGTGAGTATGAAAAATAGGAAATATGGAATCTCCCAGAAATGACCTGTTTTCACATTATTTCTGGGGCAAATAAAAAATATTTCAACAATGTGAAATTTTAAAGTGAAAAAGGAGAGGCCCAGTCAACCTGTATAACCCAAGTATTCCCATAAAGTCACATTGATATAGCAGCCTCATTGATGAAGAATGGAACTGATTTCTTCTGGATGCCTATAACTGCTGTGTGCCGAAAACAAGGCCAACCTTAGAAAGGAATGAAAAACCAACCTTGATAAAGATGCTTTTATATGGGATCTGGTCATTGTAGTATTCAGTGAAATTCCAGGAAATACGGAGGCTGGGCTATCTAGAAATATTTTAATTAAAATTTTACTTACTTATGTG
This sequence comes from Pongo pygmaeus, assembly GCF_028885625.2. Classification (NCBI taxonomy): domain Eukaryota; kingdom Metazoa; phylum Chordata; class Mammalia; order Primates; family Hominidae; genus Pongo; species Pongo pygmaeus. Next base: position 95,049,520 of record NC_072387.2, on the reverse strand, counting down.
GTAAATAAAATAAAATAAATACATAATTTTAAAAAGTATTAAGTTTTATTAAAATTAAAAATTTTCAATACATACTTAAATAAATAAAACTTTATTACAAGCCTGCCCTATTTTGTGCAGTACTGTTTTCATAATTTATTTACACACACAGGAGAACTCTGTGAAGTATGTATTTATTTTGTTTCTTTTATAGACAAAATGATTAAACTGTAAAATCTCATGTTTTAAGTCACTTACTAGAAGTTTCAAGGACCTCAATGTCCTGTGATCATTCTATAAGGTACATTGCCTCCAAAGACAAGAACATAAGCACAGTGGAGAAGGTAATTGTGCTTTACAGATGAAAGGCCCTTGTAGGAGACTTTGTTGCTGTCTGAGTCTTCAAAACATTCATAACCTTTGGATATATTTATATAAGGAGTGATATCTAGAAATGTGTAGCTCTCAAGAGAAGCTAACCAACTTTGAAAATGGATAACAGAAAGAAATAACAAGCCTAAAGAAACCTAAATTATTGAATGTGTTTTAATCTGTTGGATTAAGCACTTGCCCTATCTCAAGTCTTGTTATATTAGATGATAAACCTCCATATAAGTTGTCACTAACATTTGTGTCTGTTATTTGCTGCCAGAAACATGCTAATTCAAATAAAATGTAATATATGGTTCTATCCCATGTAAAAATTTATAACCAATTAAAGTCACACAATTGAATGTAAGAACAATAAGAGCTTAGACTTGTAAATGACTACAAATATCAAGTGGTTTAATATTGTTCCAAATTCAGACATGATATTTACAATGGATGATAGAGTGCAGAGCCAATCATGAATTTGAAAATATGTAGGATATTGATTTAAGTTTTTTGAGTAATTTTAACTTATGATATACAAATGTTATACATAGCCTCTCTATATATAGTGAATAACACAGTGCAAATAAAGTTGCATTAAATGAAGTTTTAGAAAAGCCCTTCTGGCCAGGTGCCATGGCTCAGGCCTATAATCCCAGCAGTTTAGGAGGCCAGGCCAAGGTGGGCGGATCACCTGAGGTCAGGAGTTCAAGACCAGCCTCGCCAAAATGGTGAAACCCCATGTCTACTAAAAACACTGAAAATTAGCTGGGCTTAGTGGCAGGCGCCTGTAATCCCAGCTACTCAGGAGGCTGAGGCAAGAGAATCGCTTGAACTTGGGAGGCAGAGGTTATAGTGAGCCGAGATCATGCCATTGCACTCCAGCCTGGGCAACAAGAGTGAAACTCCATCTCAAAACAAACAAACAAAGAAAAAGCCCTTCTGTACACTATTTACTAGTCTTTCAATATTCTAAATTCCACAACAGGCTATGTTAGAATGAATAATATTTCTTTTTAATAGTGCCAATTACGCTTATCTAAACTGCAAGAGTTTTAACAGTATTGATAAAATGTGGGTTCGACCACATCCATTATCCAATCAGACCGTAAGCTTGGCTATATAAATCAAGATAGAAGTTTCTTTTCATCACTCTGGAGGGATGAGACTAAAAGATTAAGACTGCTAAGAAGGCTAAATATAGCTGAATCCTATATTTCGATCAGTGGTGATGAAAATTGTAAATTTTCAATAGCCTGAAAAATTAAAATCACTAATTCTTATTTATTTTACTGTTAAATTACTATTTGAAGATAAATATGGTTTGAAGACCAGTATCCTATCAAATACGATTTTATGGTTTTACCAAAGACTATAAACAAGCAAATATTAACATGGTAGATTAAATTTAGTTTCATTTAAAATAGCTGAATTGTGGTATTTAGATTGATGTGTGTATAAGTTTTTGTATGTGTATATATTAATATTCCAGCGTGTGCTAGTTCACTTTTATAGTTTTAGATATGTGTGTGTGCATGTGGGTATTTCATCCATTAATAACTTTTTAAAATCCCATATAATTAACCTACAGTTCATCCAGATATGTACTCGATAATTATCTGCTGCACACAGTCACTCTGAAGCCAATCTAAACTTTTTATTTTCAAAGTTTCACAGAGATTTTAAGTGTATTTGTTTTATAAGTTAATATGTAGTATTCTTGATGTTTTACATGTTATCTCGATTGGCTTCTACGCAAAGCAGAATCCAAAGCCCTTTTCAAATGAACCAAAAAACATATTTCTTTCTATCGCATTATAACCATGTTTCTCCCAATTACCTCCCAAAGATATATTTCATTATGAAAATTGCAAAGACAATTCCAGCCAGTTAATTCTTAGTGTTGACCATAGTGGACAGAATTATTGCCCTCTCCCCGCTGGATGTGAAGGCCCAGCGTGACTTGGGTCTTACTGAAAATTCGTGATATGCCTGGGTAATTGAGCTGGGGATATTTCCAGGCCAACTTTCTTCTATGAAACAGGGTAGAATTACAGTCAGGGAAGATGTAAATGCAGATCATCATTCCTCAGAGATTTCTCTTGGCTGAAAGCATAAATGTGATTAGACATTCAACAGTTTCTCTTCTTCAAACTAATCTGTTTACCTCCATGTGGGTGGGCTAAAAACCAAATCTGAAACCTAAAATTGTTTTGTCATCAGTGTTGACTGTCAGAGACTCTGTCTACATGAAGCCAAAACATCCAGATGGAAACTGAAAAGTAACATCCATCATCTAAATATTTTCCTTTCCCAATGCCAAGCATATAGATACTTGGAAACAATGTCATGGTTGACCGAATGTTTCACTTTTAATCTAGATGTTTTGGCATTGTTTAGATACAATCTCAGTTGTAACTTCTCATACAAAATTCCCAGATCTGTAGTGTGATAGATACATTTTTAAAAATAATTCACTTAAAATCCTTATATATATGGATAAAATCCTGGCTATATCGGTTGGGATAGAAGTAATTATAAATCCATATGTGTATGCGTATATATATGTGTATGTATATATGTGGATTTTTAATTACTATCTTGGATTTGTATGGATTTTTACTTCCATATATGAATAAATTCTTCACATGAATAAATCATTATCTTAGGTACTATGGGGGAATACCATGATGAGTAACCAAGTTGAAAACAAGTAGTTACACACATGCACAAGTAACTAAAATGTCTGGCCCGCTGTGATTTGTGATTGTTTTTTAATGTACATTTACATAGGACAACTGTAGAGAAGAGAGGCTGGTATGGTTGAACAAAGAGCTCTGGTGAGGTCTCATGGGGAAGCAGATTGGTTTTTGAAATTAAAAATGACCAGAACATTGTAATAAGCATATATGAAAGTGAAGGGCATTTAAGGCACGGGATGTATGAACACGGTTCAACAAACCCTGGGCTGTTCATCAAATCTGGCATGCTGCATGTTTTGGTAAATACAAGTATTGTATATAAGGGCCCAGCCACATCCATGTGTTTGCTTATTATTTACTTCCTGTCCATAGCTACCTTAGCACTGCCTCAGTGGCCTATAAAACCAAACATATTTAATGTGTGGCCCTTTATAGAAAATAGATTGATACATTTTGGAACATTATGTATTTAGGGAAGCAGGAAAGAGTTCCAGGTGATTGGAACAGAGGCTGCATGCTGCCATTGCTGGTGATTTAGAGTGGGAGTATTGAAAGGAGCTTTCTTCCAGATGACCCAAATTTTAGGATAAGACAAAATATGTCTTAGTATGAAGACAATAATAACAAGATTAAGCACATACTTTTGATACAAAATCAGTGGTTTCATATGAAAATGTTCTATGGCTGACAGAAAGTGGGGGTATTTTGCAAAGTGAGCATTTTATTAGCTTAAAGATAATTTTATTTAATTGAAATTGGATGCCACTGGTTTTGTAAAACAATATAATTATGGTATGAATAAAGAATTTATTCATCTTAAAATACCAAATGCTAATGTTTTGGATGTTATTAGAATTTGTTATTTAAGAATGATGGTCCTAGGATTTGACTGCCTGACATTTGAAAGCATAAAAGAATGGCTTTGGCAAATGTTTGTGACTGGTTTCCTGCTTACACGGGAAAAATAACAACTCATTATGTTTTTGGCTGAATTACATGAGTTATTCCAAGTAAGCATTTAGATAATAAGTAGGTATTAGTGTGATTATGCTTCCTATTGAAGCATAAATGTGTTGTACTTCAAAATATATTCCAAGCAAACATTTTCCTATTTTTCATATCAATTGGGTATGTTTTGAGGGCTAAAGAACTGCTTTTGCAGAGAGTATATGGAGGACATGGTACATTTTTATGGTTTGAATTTGTGTCTCCAGCCAAATTTCATGTCAAATTGTAACCTTCAATGTTGGAAGAGGGGCCTGGTGAGAGGTGATAGGATCATAGGGGTGGACTTCCCCCTTGCTGTTCTCTGGATAATTAATGAGTTCTCATGAGATCTAGTAGTTTCACAGAGGGTGGCACCTTCCCCCTCGCTCTCTTTCCTCCTGCTCTGGCCACGTAAGGACTTGACTCCTTCATCTTTGCCTTTTGCCATAATTGTAATTTTCCTGAGGCCTCTCCAGCTATGCTTCCTGTACAGCCTGTGGAACCACGAACCAATTAAACCACTTTTTTTTAAATAAATTACCCACTCTCCAGTAATTCTTTATAGCAATGTGAGAACAGACTAATACAGTATTCTTCTTCTGAGCTCTGGCCATATCTTATCTGTGGCTTTCTCAAAATGCACAACATAGGATAAATTTAAAGTGGTAGAGAAAAAGAATAAATAAAAGATAAATTCAGATTTAGATATGTGAGAAACACATTCACCCATCCAAACCCAAATGATCTTGGATACACGAAGAACTGCAGAAGCGAAACTTTTAATGCGGTCTTGCAAGATCGGTGTCTGGTAAACAGGCACACCCAGGGCAGCTACAGCAGGTAATTTATCTCCTAGCACACAAGTCCCTCCCCCAGTTCCTCATTGGTGGAGTACGATGGGGTTACAATCTTCCTGGACATCACCTAAGTTTCATTATCTCCCTGATAAGGTTATACCTGGTCCCTTTCCCTGCTTAAGTTTCGATTTCCCAATAGCAAAACTTTCTTCCCTTTTATGGGCTGACCCCTCCTCTACATCTTGTTCTCTTATTGTCACATTCTAAGTGCATGGTCCATGTGGTTTGTCACATCTGCAGGCTGGTGGCCAGTACTTAGATTTATCATGCCTTGAAAATGGACCATTTGTGGCTCATGCCTGTAATCCCAACACTTCGGGAGGCCGAGGCAGGCGGATCACAAGGTCAAGAGATCAAGACTATCCTGGCCAACATGGTGAAACCCCGTCTCTACTAAAAATACAAAAATTAGCTAGGCATGGTTGTGCGCTCCTGTAATCCCAGCTACTGGGGAGGCTGAGGCCAGAGAATAACTTGAATCCGGGAGGTGGAGGTTGCAGTGAGCCAAGATGCGCCACTGCACACTGCACTCCAGCCTGGGCAACAGAGCAAGACCCTGTCTCAAAAAAAAAATAAAGAAAAGAAAATGGACCATTTAAAGTGTTTTCTCACAGACACAATACAACTTAAGACCTGATGTTTTACTTCACCAAATGCTTTTTTTCTACTTTAAAAGTATACACACACACACACACACACACACACACACAGAATTAGGCTGATAATGCCCAGTGTAGCCAATCATAAACTTCTTAATTATTTGGGAAATATTTATATATTCTATGCTGGATAAATGCAACATAACATACAATACTAGTTAGTTATATGGTATCTAGTGACTGATGAATGTTTCATTTAGAATGAGTAGACATTTTCATAGAAAATTATAATACTGCAACCCTGATATTAACCTCAAAACAGGTGCATTTAAACTACTTAAATTTCATTGCTATTTATTTTTTAGATGGAACAATTTCCATCAATAAAATTATTACTTCTGTGTACTATTGAAATATAAGGACAAATGCATATATAGTGTAGAAATGAGTAAATGCATAATATTTTCATGAATAACAATTGCAAGTTTGTAAACTCATTCAATATTTACTCTTATTGTATTGCTGTATTATTGTTTGGCTGCTGTAATAAAGGCTAAAGAACAAAGAGTTAAACAAGTTCATTTCTCTTCTATAATATTCTGAGTGTACCTGGGGCAATTCTGTTATGGTAGAATCTAGAAGGATGTCAGAGCAGAGCTTTTCAATTTTGTTGTTGAGGTCCTCGGCTCCACAAACCACTCATTAATTTTTAGTTTGTGTAATGCGGTGATTGCAATATGAGATTTTTACAAGATAGATGTTTCCTGGAATGTTGGCATATGCAGTTAAATAATTTGAACTTTGTAGTGGAGGTTAGCTATCTCCCCTCATAGCTATTCCTCTTAGTTTTGTTCAAAGAATAGGAAGGAAGAAACTGGCTCCAGAGAAAGAGGAGGAAAAAAGAGGACTTAAGATACTATTATATGAAGCTGGCCCTCATGGTGAGATGCCCTCCTTTTCGATAAACAGTACATTTTTAAGAGGTGATTTAGAAGATCAGCAATTGTGTTCCCTGTGTTTCTCCTGGAAGTATTTTTTTTAATATCCACTTGAATGAATGCTACATGAGTGTTGAGATTTTTGTCTACTTTGTTCATAGTTCTATCACCTGTACTTAGAAAAGTGCCTGACGCATAACAGCCAGGGAACACGAATAAATGTTCCGCCAATTTCAATACTGGCTTCGATCTTTTGATGTAAGATAGCTATTTAGCTCTGCTAGGGCATATGTCTTCTAACTAGGGCACAACAGAGAAAGTGTCTATTCCATTAAAAGACTAACAGAATTCAGGAAAATCAACATGAGGAAAGAATTAACTATCTGGTCCACAATAATGTTGCTTTGAAAAATTTGGCTGTAATACAAATATTAATACATTTTTATGAAGTGTTCAATATGAGATTTGTGCATGATTATTCTATCTATTACATGTTTGATGAAAAAATATCAGTTCTACTTAATGGTAAAATAGTCCAATACATAAATGTTATTTATTGAGAAATACTGTTCCATTTTCTTTTAGCATATAATTCAGAGATGTAATTTTTTTTCTAGGTAATGCATTATATTATTGTGAACACTAAAGAATAATGTCTTCTTTTGATTATTGCATTGTGGTCCCATAAAATTTATATTCTTGGAAATGTGTATGTGTGTTTGAGTTGATTTAATAGCTTTTAAACACTAAAAACAAACTGTTCTTTTTTTTCTATAATCCAGTATGAAAGAATTTGACCAAATTTCTTATAACAAAAAGTATTAGAAAGGGGAGAATAGTAAATATGAAATGTGTCATTCAAGAATAAAGCAATCCATGACTAAAATATAAAAAATGTAAAGGAATTAGTCTGAAGGAAATTTAAAGCCTGGTTGTCAAAGTTTTCTGGCAATGTAGAAAAACATCCCTTGTATAGAAGCATGTAATTATGCATACGGGTGAAAAAATTTTCCTCTTTTAAAAGGATATATTACTTTCCTATTAGCAAAAGAGTTAGAATATGTTTCCAAAATTTAGCAACTGAGTTCTAGTGGATCTAAATCATGTAAGCGTAATTGTTTAGTGAAAATACAGAAGTTTCTCATTGTTTAAAGTATTTCTTTATACCTGTGAGAAATGAAATGAATTGAAATGTCTTTCCAAAGACAAGAAGCAAAATGCGAATATACTGGTAGAGGACACACATTCCTAGACTGGGGTTGTTTATAGTAGGAGTGGCTACCATAAACCAATTTGGTGGAATCAGTAATGCTAACTGGGTCTGTCCTGAGCTAATGAAGACATAGGGTCACTTTTCCTTTATGTTTTTCCATTAGACGTGATTTTTAGTTTTAATTATATTTTAATTCTTTATGAAAGATTTTTCTAGAGTAACAATCTTGGTCTGTGGAGAAGGAAATTAGATGTGAGAGAGATTCTTCTGGAGGTGAAATAGTTCTGGGCTCTATTTTGGTTACAGGCCAAATTATGAAAACATATATATTCTGGTCTGCTCTTGGCTTCACGGTAGAAGCTACGTGGAGTGTTTCATCTTTGCCAAAGACTATGTAATTAAATCTGTGCCTAATTCTGGAATGTCATATTAAGGAACTCAGTTATCTATAGTTATGTTATATCCTCCAACTTGGAAATAACTCCTGCCTCAGCCTCCCAAGTAGTGGGGACTACAGGCGCCTGTCAACACGCCCGGCTAATTTTTGTGTTTTTAGTGGAGATGCGGTTTCACCATGTTAGCCAGGCTGGTCTCAAACTCCTGACCTTAGGTGACCTAAGCTGACATTCTTATCTTTGTTATTTTTCCTTTGTTTATCAGTTGTTTCTAAATCCAGATAGAGGAGTAAATAGGGAATGGAAGAAAGAAATTTTGATATTCACCCTCACACCCCAACATAATCTAATTGCTTATAAAGTGAGTTTAAACCATACAACCACTGCCTAAAAGCAAAATATTGCATGACATTGCATAATAATGTTTTGTGTGTATCATAGAAGAATAAACCTAGTAACTATTTATTTGGTAATTATGCCAGATTATGTTTCAATGTATTTTAACAGATATCCTAGATTTACTTCAAAAAATTCTTCTCTGTTATCCTTCTACCATATCACAATTTTTCTATAACAAGACCTTTGCAAATACATGATTAGCGTTTTTTTTTGTCAGAAATGATCTTACTTAGATCTCTGAATATTTCTTACTTAATTCAGGTTTCTGCACAAATATCACTTCCTCTGAGAAACCTTCCTGAGAGTGGTAAAGTGGCCTCCTGCTCACCTCATCATCACATCTAAAGTTCTACTCTTTCTGAGCCATTTCTTAATTGCACATGCAACTACGTATTGTGATGATATGTTTTACATGCATTGTTTTAACTTCACTTACTAAAGCAACTTTGTCTTGTACTGATGTATATTTAGGGCTAAGAAGAGATCCTGGCACATTTTGGTTACTTAATGAGAGTGTGTTAAATAAAAAAAGAAGTAAACACTGTGGAACATGTATGGACATAATGGAAATAACTTATACTCCATTAATAGGAGAGATGTGCGTCATGCACACTTTCTTTTGAACTGAGTCACTTTTTTCCCCCCTAAAATACATTTACTTGTTTTCTTCAAATGCAAAAGTGACTTCAGAGGCTAAAGTAGAGTTTTCTGCTTACCAAACATCTTTGTTTAATCTTGGGGAAGCATGTAATTCCATTTTGATTATAATGAAATAACTTGTCCTTTAGAAGAGTTATATTAACTGCAATTGTTCCTGCTAATGGAAGCCTGAGCACTAGTATAGATCATTTTAGTCTGTAGATTCATATAGAAAAGCTAGAAATTTCCGCTGTAAGTAACTTAGAATAGAAATTGAAATATAAGAGATCTTGGAGAAGAGATGAGGATGAGTGCAAAGCTGGTTACTATCATAACAGTACATAGCTTTTAGCTTTTATGTACTACTGAATAGTTTCAAAATATGTTCTTTCATTCTCTTATTCGACAAGTTAGGGGAATGAGAGTTTTTGTTTTGTTTTGCTTTTATTGTTGGTTTTTTCTTTCTTTTTACTTTTAGCATTTAGAGTATACTCTCTGGCCTACAGAAATTTGTAAATGGTAAGTTTGAGTACCAAGTAGTAAGCATTCACATGGAGAACACACTGAGCCAAGTACTGTGGGAGCAGTGAGAAGGAAGGATCTTACTCTGACTGAGGAAGTTAGGGCAGGCTTTATGGTGTGGGGGACATTTGACCTGTGTCCTGAATGAGCCAGGATGTATATACATATGTGTATATATATAAATATATATGTATATAAATATATGTATATATAAATATATGCATATAAATATGTATATATGTATAAATATATGTATATATGTATGTATAAATATATGTATATATGTATGTATAAATATATATGTATATAATATATGTATCTACATATATATGTATCTACATATACATGTATATAATATATGTATCTACATATACATGTATATATGTATCTACATATACATGTATATAATATATGTATATAATATATGTATCTACATATATAATATATATGTAGATACATATATATGTATATATAAATATATGTGTGTGTGTGTGTGTGTGTGTGTATATATATATATATATATATTTTTTTTTTTTTTTTTTTTGAGATGGAGTCTTGCTCTGTCACCCAGGCTGGAGTGGATTGATGCAATCTCGGCTCACTGCAACCTCCACCTCCCGAGTTCAAGAGATTTTCCTGCCTCAGCCTCCCAAATAGCTGGGACTACAGGTGCCCGCAAACATGCCTAGCTAATTTTTGTGTTTTTACTGGAGATGAGGTTTCACCATGTTAGCCAGGCTGGTCTGGAACTCTTGACCTCAGGTGATCCCCCCCACCTAGGCCTCCCAAAGTGCTGGGATTACAGGCATGAGCCACCATGCCCAGCCCTGAATTATATTAATATTTATAAATTTTCATCAGTATCAATGAGATTTTTAAGAAAGTGCAAATTCATTACACTATGAGACATCAATGTTTCTATAAAGAGCCCTAAGAAGATGGTTACATCCTTCCTCTTAGGCTCATCACTGTCTCCTGGCTGCTTCCTTCCCCAAATATGTTTCCTATAAGATGACTCCATTTCTCAGTGGCTTTCTGTACTGGATTCTATCCTATGATTTCATGAAGCCTCAAACCATCTCTTCATGTCAGGTTATTCTCAATCCACTTTTTTCAACAGTATTACTGAGTGCTTTAGGCCTATGGGATGCAATGATGATGATGACTAAGTCCTTGCTCTAAAAGAGTTGACTGTTTTTGCAACTTGGACTGTGTTCAGTTGGCAGCTCCTTTCTGCTCCAAGGAATGTCTGCTGGGCTCACTCACTCCTGTATCTGCAATCAGCTAGAAGCTTAAGTGAAGTTGAAGTATCCAAGATGCCTACATTTATATTATCAGATTTATATTATCTTTGCTCAGCTGGAATTGCTGGAAGAAGTGGAGTTGGACTAGGCTTCTCTCTCTCTCTCTTTCACCTCTTTGTCCAGTATTCTTACTTCTTATGGGCCCTTTATATCTACCTGACCTTTTATCGTCAAGGAAGCTTTGTTACATGGCTTGTCATAGCATCAAGAAGAAATAGACATTCTTTGGATGTAAACAAATTCATCAACACAATACCAAGAAGTTTATACACACATTAGGATAACATAGAGGTTGAACTTCAGCGTATCTTTTCTATTAAAAAAAAGTATGCTAATAACTTAGGATGTGGTTAATCTGATACTGTTTTAATAGCAGAACTTCATCTGTAGGTAATTTGTTGTAAAATAAAAACATTAACAAAATTAAAATAATCTAATTTTAAAAAGAATTAGGCTACTAAAATCTGCTTTATATTAGTTCAATTTTGCATATACACAAGCACACAGTATTTAAGTTGCCGATGTCATTGGGAAGAGATGTACAAAATATTTTTCAAAATTGAGCTGTGGTGAAAATAATTTTAAATAGAATGAATTATGAGCCAGAAATAAAGAGCATTTACTGTATAATCTAAATGCAAATAAAAGCAACAAACAGGATTTTGAGATCATTCTAAGCCTTTTTTATAACTGAATGAGACTACAGAGTGACAGCAGGGCAAAACACAAAGTTTAGTTGGTAGAGCCATGTTGTAACATAAACATCTCATTTCCAAATTTGTTAAGACACAGGATTTTCCTTATGACTACTTAATATTTAATATTAATGTGGAAAAAAATAGGGAGTAAAATATCTCAAGGAAGCCCTATGCCAAAGTGTTGACTAATTCTAGAACCAGGGACCCTATTCAAATACACACATCCTTGTTAAAGAATCTTGCTTTAAATTTTATCAGCTAAAAGCTTTAGTGTTATTTTTAACTAAATGCTTTCTACCATATAAAAATGGAGCGACATTTAAGAATTGGAATTAGAGCATTCCTAAGTGTCTATGCCCTCCCATTATCAGAGACCAGTGGGAACAGATCTGTAGTTGTACAACTCATGTTGATCACCGAGTTGCAGAAAGGGAGGACACACGTGTAACTGGGGATGTTTTAGTCAGAGGGTGTTGGGAAGAACTTACAGGATTTGTGCTTGTGTTAGGTAATTGTGCAGAAGGTGTAAGAAAATGTTATTTTGTTGTAGGTCAAATCCAATCAGGAAGTGGGAATAATTCTATGATTTTACATATTACCATTATCTAGAAGCTGGGAAGAACAGAAGGAAATTAAGGCTGTAATTAATAAAGAATCACTAGTCACTTGTATTAGCTAGAAGTAAAAGGACTACCTGGTCATTTTTGTAGTTGCTCAATTACCTACCTTGTTTCTGTCTATGCTCAGACAAAAAAAAAAAAAATGACCAGAGTGGTGTATTTTTCGTGTTTTTCTCCCCCTACTTCATTATGGTCACAGTCTTAAATCTTGTGTGATGTCGCTCTGCTATGTGACTGCTCTTCAGAAGAATGTCATGGCTTATGTATGCGCACCAGGCCAATTCTTCATAATCCCAAGGCCTAACTTTTAGAACAAGTCTATTTCCTTGATGTCAGGGCTATTTGGTTTTTCTTTTCTTTTTCTGACAGTTATATCAGACTAAATCTTGGAGCAAATTATTCCACATAAACAGGCATTTATTAATCAGATTTTCTTTAGAAAGAAGGATAAAGGCAATCATAAAATCTATCCTATCGTCTCCATGAAGTCTCAACTCTTTGTACTTTAGATGATCTCATCATATTTTACGAAAAGTCAACATTTGGCAGAGTTATCAGTGATCCAGAGACAAGAGTCTATCACTGATATATTTAAAATCAGCAACAAGAAATGCTTCCGAGCAAACAGCTCATCAAAGACCTGTTTACCAATCATGCCATCTCTGAAGGAATAGGGCTCAGGTCCCTCTGGGCTTTAATGATATCTGCATACATGATGGCAAGTATCTATAAACCATGTTGTCCAGTCTATTTTCTTTATTTTTAGCATTGTCAATAAGAGACTTTTCATTCTTCCAAAACAAGCTGTGAATTTTGCCAATACAACTATTTGTATTGCACTTTATATGCTAATAAATAAAACTTTATGTGTCAATTAAGAGATAGATAAATGAAGGGCTTGAGTGCTGCCTCTAGTGTGCTTGGGCTCAATGATACAATGTTAACTACCTGGGAGTGTAGATTCTCACTCAGGGCAATTGATTGTTACCAGTGTCAGCTGAGATACTATATAACTCAAACAGAATGAGCTTCATCTCACAATCTTAAAATATTTCAAAGTAAATTATAGATATTGCAACAACACCAATATTTCCGTGTGAGTGTGTTAATTTGGGCTATCCATCAATTTGCTTTGTGGGAAAATTTTCCTCGGCCTACCATTGGTCACATTAGGCTCACTCATTGGCTACGACCTGCCTGGAAAGAGCAGGAGGTCTTTCCAGCTGATTGGCTAGTTATATTTGAAGGCTCATCTAAGCAGTGCCTCTCTGTGGCTGTATCACCCAAATAGACTGAAAGTTTTGAGTAAAGTTTTTCCTTTTCACTTTTATATTACTCCCTGAAGAACATAAAATTGAAGGTAAAGGGTATAAATTAATTTTACTCAATCATTAGCATAGTTTTAGTATTGCAGCAACATTTTTATTGCCAGGAACATTTTAGTAAGCAGAATATGGTTTTATTAACTTTACCTTTACTTAAAAATTCTATGATTAAAATGTAAATGGTATATTCTTTATAAAATGCATATACAATATGAATATTCACAACTCTAAATATCTGCTGCAATCTCTGGTGATTGCATGTTGCATATTCATACTCATAACAACTGTAATTTTTCACAATAAGCAGTAGCAACAATTTCCCTGAGAAGTTTATAATTAAAAAAAGTCCAAATAGATATTTTGCAAGTGGATACAGTCTCATAACCAAATTTTTCTAAGATGCAATTTCCAAAATGATTGATAGGTCAGTCATCCAAGAAGGATGAGCATCACGATCTTATAACTTTCAGCTGTGCTGTAAAACATGCACCGTGAAGGCATTTGAAATGGTGGTCATCTGGAAGAAATTAAGAGAAGGGCAAACCCAGAACTTCTAATGTAATTATTTTGAAAGGGCGAAATACTACCAGCATCATACATTTTTGAGGTCTAGACATTTTCTTATAATTTGTTTTGTAAATAGGTGTGGTGATGGAAGTAACTTTTTGCTAATAACAAAATACAGATATTTGTAATTATTTGCTTCAAAAACAACAGACCAATATCCCTGTAGTAGCATCCCTCTCACTCAGGAAATTCAGTAATGTTTTAAGGAGCTAAGGACACAAAATGAGAAAGTTAAGCAAGTCCTTTAGATGTTTTCTGCTTAATCTTGTAATGCTTCCTGCAGGGTGTAGGTAAGATTCCTATCTTGTTCACTCTTTCTAGAGTCACTACCTGGATTACTTAAATACTATATATCCTAGGCTGTACAGTCTAAGCTGACTAGTGAGCAATGTCATCTAAGAAGAGAAAAATCATGATTGTATTCAAACACCCAGAATTTACTAACCTACATAAGTGCCAGTGAAAGGGGTGGCATATTGATTACTTTCTTCTTATCTATAGAAAACATGAAGAATGTACCATGTATTACTTTTATAATCTTTGGAAAGAAATATAAAAATGACAGTAGTCACTCTTCATGGCACTAAAGCAATATTACATAGTAGTTATTAATTTAACCTTTTCCTTTTTGATTTGATTGACTTTTCAATGCTGCTCTTCCTGTGTACAGGGATGTAATCTTGAGAAAAGCAAATTTGGAATATAAAAGGTCACTGTCATATTGTGCTTATTTTTGCTCAAGGTATTGGCCATTTGAAGGTGTAATCTTTCAACTTGAAATTGTAATTGTAAAAAGAATTTAAAATGCTATTAAATTAATATATTTCTGTATCAAAGAGCAACAAGAAGGGAACATATTACAAAATTATTTCATTTCCATTACTATGTGGAATTAGAATTGTATAATTCCACAAGAATGATATAAGAAAAATATTAATACCATTAATACAAACTGCTAATGATTGCCTATATATTAAACCGAAACCTGTATGTTAAAACCAAAAAATATATATATGTTATCCTAATGTGTGTATAAAGTTCTTGGTATTATGTTGATGAATTTGTTTACTTCCACACACACATATAAAGACTTTTTCTTTCACATATGTATTTATATATGTAATATATACATATATATAAATAAAGCTTATTTCTTTTGGTCTTTTTGTAGAAATTAGTTCACTTTAACCCTCTGTATTAATAATATATTAAATGCTAATACTTATTTTTTCTTGGTAAATTAAGTAGTGTGAAACAAATTACTTTTCTCTCTGATTTATATTTAGTAAAAATTCACTTTAACCTAAGAACTGAGATATATAAAAGTCACCAAGACAAATTTTATATTTTCAATTATTTAAATCTATTTTACTTTTATTTTTTAAACCTATACAGTGTGTCAGAAATAAAATAATATTGGGATTTGATATTCTCACCATTTCAATTTCTATACAACAGATCATTTGATCTTCCCAATCATCACCTCATTCCTGGGCTTTTATTTTATTTCACACACGAGTTTTGCCTGGTACAGGCAATCCTCATTGTTCACAGATTTCATATTCCAAATTCTCCTACTCACTAAAATATATTTGCATCCCCAAAATCCATACTTATAGCACTTTTGTAGTCATCTGTGGACATGCATAGATAGGGAAAATATTTGAGTTTCCCAGTGTGCATGCCCCAGCTGAGGCTGAACAAGACAATGCTCTCTCTCATCTCAGCTCTCAGAGTCTAAACAAGTGCCTTTTATGTGATATATTTGCTGCCACAATTTTTTCCATGTTTGTGTGTGTTTTGCTGTTTAAAATGTCTCTCAAATGCAATGCTGAAGTACTGTTTTGTGTTCCTAAGCACAAGAAGGCTACGCTATGCCTTATGGAGAAACTCTATGTGTTAGGTAAATCTTGATGGGGCAGAATTTATGGTGCTGTTGGCCATAAGTTCAATGTTAATAAATCAACAACATGTATCAAATAAAGTATAGGGACAGGAGGCAGGGAAATTCTGGGCAGAAGAGGGTGTGTCCCTGTCAAAGCCCCACCCTCAAACTTGGAACCACAGTCCAAAGTGAGAACATGCATTCCCATTTTCCCACTTGAATGTTGCCTTTTGCAAAAGCACCCGTTTCCCACCCTATCTCTCATCCTGTACCCAAGAAAACCCCTGACCTGGTTGGCAGAGAAAAGTGGCTGAATGTTGAGAAGAGAAGCAGTAGCTGGGTGGCGGAGACTACAGCTGGATGTCAGAGAGAAGCAGCTTGACTTTAGAGGAAGAGCTTGACAGTGTGGCTTTGAGGACAAGTCTGGCTGGGGAAGCCTGGACTCCAGGGAAAGACAATCTACCCATTTGTCCCGTTTCCAGCTCCTCTTCCTGCTCAGAGCCACTTCCATCAGCAATAAAATCCATCGCATTCAGCACCTGTATTAGTTCATTCTCACACTGCTAATAAGGACATACCCGAGACTGGGTAACTTATAAAAGAAAGAGGAGCAAAGTCACATCTCACGTGGTGGCAGGCAAGAGAGCTTGTGCAGGGAAACTCCCATTTATAAAACCATCAGATCTCGTAAGACTTATTCACTATCATGAGAACAGTGTGGGGGAAACTGCCCCTATGATTCAATTATCTCCACCTGGCCCCTCCTACAATATGTTCAGATTAGGAGAACCACAATTCAAGATGAGAATTGCATGGGGACACAGCCAAACCATATTACCACCCTTCAATTCATTTGTGTGTCCTGATTTTTCCTGGACGCTGAACAAGAGCTTGGGTACCACGGGTGAGGATGCAAAAGGCTGTCACACTGGCCCTCTGCCCCTGCTGGTGGAAGGCAGCTACCTCATGCAAAAACACAGACTGCCCACTGAGCTATGAATACGTAAGCTGTCTACTGATGGCAATGCTAAAAGACGGCTGACTGTAACACTCTGCGGCTTTGGGCTGTCATGGGTACTCCCCCTTAGATGCTGCTGATGCGGGGCCCACACAGAATTTTGCTCCTACTGGTGCCCAAAAGCACTGTCCCCAGCTCTTGTGCCCACTACCTGCATGATCCCTCCCATGAGGGGTGGAGCACAAGGGGTTTGAGTGAGTGGAGTTCGAGTCTGCCTGTGCTGAAGCAGCCAGTTGGCTCCAGTGCCAGTTGCTTTGGCACCAGCAGGGGCAGTTTCTGCCCATGAAGAGGTCAGGAAAAACTCCCTGCTTCAGTATTTTTGAACAGAAACATATATGAGCCATGGTTATATATTGAACAGGTGATAAAAATCTATCACTGGACAGTGGTGGGAACCCAGCCCTGTATTTCCCTAGGAACAATAGTTCAGTATTGACTAGCTGAGCATTTCAGGTAACTTAAAATAATATAACTACTAGGAATACAACTGACTGTACTAATTGACTCTCAACAAATGTTCACTTATTTGTTTCTTCAGGTGGCATTCAGGGACTATTTCTACTATCTTCCATTTTATAAAGAAAAATATCAGGTTCCTGGACAAAACATCATGGTCTCTGGCACAATAAAAAAAATTATTTCAAAGAAATTTATTTTTTGTTATGGAATTACTTGACATTTTATGTAACTGCATTTTACTATTTGCCTTGCAATTTTTGATACACAAGAGTGAACTTTTAAGTCCACATTTCTATGACTAAGAACTCTTATATAGTGGAATAGAAGAGACGATATCCAGAACATGGTAAGAGAAAGAAGCATAGGAATGTGGAGCGTTTAGCATGTCCTCTACAGGGGTGATAAATAGCCTGAGTACTCCATATAGAAGGAATAGCATTTGCTTAACCTCCACTGAAGCTGAACACAATGTTAAATGAAGAGTATGAAAACTGAATGGAAAGAAACAAGATTATGCCAAAACATCCTACACGTGTTCATATTAAATATTTCAGCTTGAAGATGATATTGTAAGTCTTTTCCTTTAAGTTTGCATCCATAGTCTTTCTATAAATGGCAATGAATAAATATTAAAATGATGCAAACCAATATTAAAGTTCAAAATTACAGTAAGATCCCTTGGAATAAAAATTCAAAGGACAAGGATTCTGTATTAGTTCATTTTCACACTGCTATAAAGAACTACCAGAGACAGGGTGGGGAGGCCTCAGGAAACTTACAATCATGGTGGAAGGTGAAGGGGAAGCAAGACACCTTCTTCACAGGGTGGCAGGAAGGAGAATGAAGTCAGGAGGAAATATCAAACACTTATAAAACCATCAGATCTCATAAGAACTCACTATCAAGAGAACAGCGTGGGGAAACTGCCCCTATGACTCAATTACCTCCACCTGGTCTCTCCCTTTACTTGTGGGGATTCTGGGGATTATGGAGATTATAATTCAAAATTAGATTTGATTGGGGAGAATCCAACCATGTTATATTCTAAAGCTACAGTTAGTATTTTGTATCATATGATGTGGCAAGGATTAAAATTGGCCACATGACTTTCCATTGTTCTGGACAATATAAGAGTTCTGGAAACAGACAGTGAGGATGGTTACACATCAATGTGAATTCAATTCCATAAACTGTACACTTAAAATAATTAAAATGGTAAATTTTATTATGTATATATTTTACCACAATTAAAAAACAGTAGTTCCAACAGGAATAAAGTTATATGTAATTTCACAAATTAAGTACCACAAAAATGTTTCAAAAGACCAATGCCTGGGCTATGATTCACAGCTTTGTGGTCCTAATGAGCAGAGATCAAGACATAGCTTATTGTTCTGAAAGTTAGACAAGCAGCTTAGTGGCTTGGTGACTAGAGAAGTATTTTTACAATATTTTCAGGTAGTAGGAGCCCTAACTTTCTTTCAAAAATTGTTGTCTCCTTTAGAAGCCTAGAAAGCTAAATAAAGGTAATCAAGAATACACAGAGAGAGGATGAGAGAGAGAGAGAGAGAAGAAAGGACCTCCTACCATAGTTGAGATGGAAACACAATAGGAAGACATTAATATCAAGAAAGATAATCATAAACAACTGCTATGTGCAATTACCCAGATATATTTAAAATAAAGAAAATCTGGGCCGGGCACAGTGGCTCACGCCTGTAATCCCAGCACTTTGGGAGGCCAAGGCGGGTGGATCACGAGGTCAGGAGATCGAGACCATCCTGGCTAACACGGTGAAACCCCGTCTCTACTAAAAATATAAAAAATTAGCCAGGCATGGTGGTGGGCGCCTGTAATCCCAGCCACTTGGGAGGCTGAAGCAGGAGAATGGCATGAACCTGGGAGGCAGAGCTTGCAGTGAGCTGAGATGGCACCACTGCACTCCAGCTGGGCGACAGCGAGACTCTGTCTCAAAAACAAAAACAAAAAAATCTGAATGGTATATTGTTTGTTTACTACTAAAAATAATATTTGAACATATATAAAATAGGACTATGAAATGCAGAATTTAGAATCAATGACTATAATAAAAATAAAAAATAACAGGAATGAAAAATACCACAACAGATATTAAGCAAAAACAATAGAATGAATCCAAAACAAGAAAGCATTACTGAACCTAACCAACAGAACTGAGAATTCACTCAGATGACATAAACACATACAATAATATTTAAAAGACATGATGATAGTTTCGAGAGCTAAGATGTACTAAGAGTTTCAGGAGAATGCGATAGATGGAATGGTGACAAATTACATTTGAAGGGACAACTACTAAGAATTTTCCCAAACTGAGGAAACACATGAGAATTTAGGTTGAAAAATACACATTAGTATATGGGAGCATAAACAAGATTTAATCAAAATCTAGATATATTTTGTGAAAATATTTACATGTCAAGGACAAAGGTATAATGTTCTTCAACCTTACCAGGGAGATAAAAGAGACTTCCTGTAATAGAGTAGGCAATTCCTGTAGATCATGACAGACTGCCTATTATAGAAAATATAAGATAATAGACAATGATTGCCAGGTAAAATATAAAATACCTGGCTAAATTTAAATTCCAGATAAAAATGAATTTAAGTATACCTCAAATATTTCATAGTACATACTTATTCTACAAAGGTTGATGAAAGTGTAGTTTATTTATAAAAGGAAATACTATTCAGTCTTAAAAAGAAGGAAATTATGACGTTTGTGAAAACATCAATGAACCCTGAGAATATTATGCTAAGTGAAATAAGCCAGTCATAGAAATACAAAAAGCAGTATGATTCCACATATAATGAGGTATCTAAAATAGGCAAACTCATAGAAGCAGAGGATAGACTAGTAGGCATCTGGGCCTTTCTAGGGAGGATAAATGGGGCATTACTGTTTCATGGGTATAAATTTTTAGTTATATAAATGAATAAATTCTAGAAATCTATTGTACAACACAGTGCCTGTAGTTAACCATAATGTATGATGCAGTTAAAAAATTGTTGACATCATGTTAACAAAGAAAACATAACAGAGGACAAGGACATTCTTAGAGGTAATGAATATGCCTATTACCTTGATGGTAGTGATGGTCTCATAAGCACATACCTATGTTTAAAGGTAATACGCACGTGTACCACAACACTTCTCTTTGACACGTTTCAGAAACCTGCAAAATTATTTTAATTAGCCAGTCCATAGGGAGCCCAGGAAATATGGCTAACACCACACTACTTGGCACGAGTAAGCTGCTCACAACAGCTCCAGCTTACTGCTTTCTTGTCCCTGGGTAAAGCCCCTGTGTGGCTCCTGTTTTACAGCCTTCTCCCTTTTGGATGTGCAGATAACAAAAAGTTCCTGCTTTTCATCTATCAAAGTGTCAGTATGTTTTACCCCGTCATTAAAACAACATTTAGACAGTAGGGCCAAGATGGCTGATCAGAAGCAGCTACAGTGCATGGCACTCATGGAGAGGAACAAAAGGGGTGAGTAAATACAGCACCTTTAACTGAAACATTCAGGTACTCGCATTGGGACTGATCATGGAAACAGCTTGATCCATACAAAACAGGGAAAAGCAGGGCAGGGCAATAATCCACTAGGGAGCCATGCAGAGCCAAGAGAACACCCACACTCAGCAAAGAGTAGCATTGAGTGAATGAGCGACACTGGGAAACCACGGTTTTCCCACAGATATTTGCAACCCTCAGATTAAGAGATCCCCTCGTGGATTCACTCCATCAGGGCCTTAGGTCTGACACAAAGCTATGTGGACTCTTGGTAGAGCAGCTTCTGGGACATACACAGAGACCTGGGAGCTTTACATACTCTAGCTCTTGGGATTCCCAGCAAAGGTGATTGCAATTCAGACAAGGTGGGAGGTCTGTACATACCCCCTGGAAGGGGGCTGAATCCAGAAGGCTGAGCAGCACTGGACTGCAGGCCCCACTTTCACGGCACCTCACAAGATAAGACCAACTGACTTGGAATTCCAGTCAGTCACTAGGAACCGGGTATTACCTATCTGAGATGGGAGGAGCTCCCATGGGGAGGGGCAGGCCGCCATCTTTGGTGTTCACACAACTCAGTAGTTCCAGCCTGCAAGCTTTGGAGAGTCCAAATGGACCAGATGAGAAAGGGATCCCCCAGCACAGCACAGCTGCTTTACCAAAACATGGCCAGATTTCTTCTTTAAGCAGAAGACTGATGCATTCTTCTTCACTGGATGGGACCTCCCAACTGAGGCCTCCAGCCATCCCCACCCACATTCTACAGACAAGAGTTCTGATTTCTTTATGGGATGGAGTGCCTGGAGGGAGGGGAAGGCCACCCACCTTTGCTGTTTGGGCAACTCAGCTGTTCTTAGCCTAAGGGCTTTGGAGAGTCCAAGCTAACTAGGACAGAGGCAATGCCCCAGCATGGCAGAGCTGCTTTGCAGAGGCATGGCCAGACTGCTTTTTAAAATGGGACCCCAATCCATTCTTCCTTAGTGGGTGAGACCTCTCAGCTGGGGCTTCCAGCTACCCCCTCCTGTGTTCTATGACCAACAGAGTTCTAATTTCTCCCTGGATGGAGTGCCCAAGAGGTGAGATGGGCTGCCACCTTTGCTGTTTGGGTGACTCAGCCATTCCAGCCTATGGTCTTTGTAGAGCCCAAATTGATTGGGACCTGAAGGGATCCCTCGACACAGCACAGATTCTCTACCAAAACACAGGCGGACTGCTTCTTTAAGTAGGTCCCTGATCACGTTACTCCTGACTGGGTGAAACCTGCCAGTCAGGGTGTCCAGACACACCCTGTAGTTGTGTGTGAGCCAGCAACAGGTCCATATCCCCCTGGGATGGAACTCCCAGAAGAAGGGGCAGGGTGCCATCTTTGCAGTTTTATAGGCTTCACTGGTAATACGTCCAGGTACTGGAAAATCTGAGATGATTAGAGTCTGGAGCAGACCCTCAGAAAACTGCAGGAGCCCTACAGAAAAATGGCCAGACTGTTAAAAGAAAATGAAAACAAAACCCGAAAAAAAACACAAAAATCCCATAGAAGGTCAGCAATACAATCTCAAAGATCAAAGGTAGATAAACCCACAAAAATGAGAAAGAATCAGCTCAAAAACACTAAAAATTCAAAAATCCAGAATGCCCTCTCTCCTCCAAATGACCAAAACACCTCTCCAGAAAGAGATCAGAACTGGGCTGAGGCAGGCAGAGAGAAAGGCCAGGTCACCTACAAAGGGACACCCATCAGACTAACAGTAGACCTTATAGCAGAAACACTACAAGCCAGAAGAGATTGGGGGCCAATATTCAACATTCTTAAAGAAAACAAACTCCAACCCAGAATTTCATATCCAGCCAAACTAAGCTTCATAAGTGAAGAAAAAAATAAGATCTTTTTCAGACAAACAAATGCTGAGGAAATTCATTACCACCAGACCTGCCTTACATGAACTCCTGAAAGAAGCACTACATATGCAAAGGAAAAACCATTACCAGCCACTACAAAAACACACTGAAGTACACAGACCAGCGACACTGTGAAGCCATCACATAAATAAGCTTATAAGAAACCAGCTAGCATCACGATAACAGGAAGAAACCCACACATAATGCTAACTTTAAATATCAGTGGGCAAAAGTCTCCATTTAAAAAAAAAAAAGAGTGGCAAGCTGGGTAAAGAATGAAGACCTATCACTATACTGTCTTCAGGAGACCCATCTCACGTGCAAAGACACACATAGGCTCAAAATAAAGGGATAGAGGAAAATTTACCAAGCAAATGGAAAATGGAAAAAAGCAGGGATTGAAGTCCTAGTGTCTCACAGAACAGAATTTAAACCAACAAAGATCAAAAAACAAAAAGGGTATTACATAATGGTAAAGGGTTTAATTCAACAAGAAGACCTAACTATCCTAAATATATACACACCCAACAGAGAAGCACCCAGATTCATAAAGCAAATTCTTAGAGACATTCAAAGAGACTTAGACTCCCACACAATAATAGTGGAAGAATTTAACACCCCACTGACAATATCAGACAGATCACTGAGACAAAAATAACAACGATATTCAGGACCTGAACTTAGCTCTGGATCAAGTGGACCTAATCGATATATGCAGAACTCTCCACCCCAAAACAACAGAATATACATTCTTCTCATGACCACATGGCACTTATTCTAAAATTAATCACATAATTGGAAGTAAAACATTCCTCAGTAAATGCAACTGAAATCATAACACACTTATCTCTTGGACAACAGCACAATCAAATTAGAACACAAGACTAAGAAATTCATCCAAAACCATGTGACTACATGGAAATAGAAAAACCTCCTCTTGAATGACTTTTGGGTAAATAATGAAATTAAGGCAGAAATCAAGAAGTTCTTCAAAACTAATGAGAAAAAAAGATACAACATACCAGAATCTCTGGGACACAGATAAGGCAGTGTTAAAGGGAAATTTATAACACTAAATGCCCATAAACTCGAAGGACCTCAAGTTAACAACCTAACATCCCAACTAAAAGAGCTACAGAATCAAGAACACACAAACCACAAAGCTAGCAGAAGACAAGAAATAACCAAGAGTAGAGCTGAACTAAAGGAGATAGAGACACGAAAAACCCTTCAAAACAGCAACAAATCCATAAGGGGGATATTACCTCTTACAACACAGAAATACAAATAACCATCAGATATTATAAACACTTCTATACACATAAACTAGAAAATCTAGAATAAACAGATAAATTCCTGGACATGTACACCCTCCCAAGACTGAACCAGGAAGAAATCAAATTCTTGAACCAACCAATAATGAGCCCTGAATTTGGAGCAGTAATAAATAGCCTACCAACCAAAAAAAAGCCCAGGACCAGATGGATTCACAGCTGGATTCTACCAGAGATACAAAGAAGAGCTGGTACCATTCCTACAGAAACTATCCAAATAAGTCGAAAAGCAGGCACTCCTCCCTAACTCTATGAGGTCAGCATCATCCCAATACCAAAACCTGGCAGAGATACAGAGATCACTGGCATTCCTATACACCAACAACAGGCAAGCTGAGAGCCAAATCACAAATAGACTCCCTTTCACAATTGCCACGAAAAGAATAAAATACCTAGCAATACAGCTAACAAGGGAAGTGAAGGATCTCTACAAGGAGAACTACAAACCACTGTTCAAAGAAATCAGAGAGGACACAAACAAATGGAAAAACATTCCATGCTCATGGATAGAAAGAATAAATACTGTGAAACTGGCCATATTGCCCAAAGCAATTTATAGACTCAGTATTATTCTCATTAAACTACCATTGACATAATTCACAGTACTAGAAAAAACATTTTAAAATTTATATGGAACCTAAAAAGAGCCTGAATTGCCAAGGCTATCCTAAGCAAAAAGAACGAAGCTGGAGACATCACGCTACCTGACTTCAAACTATACTACAGGGCTTACAGTAACCCAAACAGCATGGCACTGGCACAAGAACAGACACATAGACCAATGAAACAGAGTAGGGAACTTAGAAATAAGACCACACACCTACAACCATCTGATCTTTGACAAACCTGACAAAGAAATGCAAAAGGAAAAGGATTTCCTATTTAATAAGTGGTGCTGGGAGAACTGGCTGGCCATATGCAGAAAACTGAAACTGGACCCCTTACACCATATACAAAAATCAACTCAAGATGCATTAAAGACTTAAAAGTAAAACCTAAAACTATTAAAACTCTAGAAGAAAACCTAAGCAATACCATTCAGGACATAGGCAGGGGCAAAGATTTCATGAGAAAGACACCAAAAGCAGTGGAAACAATAGCAAAAATTGACAAACAGGATATAATTAAACTAAAGAATTTCTGCACGGCAAAAGAAACTACCAACAGAGTAAACAGACAACCTACATAATGGGAGAAAAATTTTGCGATCTATGCATCCAACAAAGGTCTAATATCCAGCATTTATAAGAAACAAACAAATTTACAAAAAGCAAACAAACAACCCCATTAAAAAGCGGGCAAAGGACATGAATACACACTTCTCAAAAGAAGACATGCATGTGGAAAACAATATGAAAAAAAAGCTCAACATCAGTGATCATTAGAGAAATGCAAATCAAACCACAGCGAGATATCATCTCATACCAGTCAGAATGGCTGTTGTTAAAAAGTCAAAAAGTAACAGATGTTGGTGAGGTTGTGGAAAAAAGAAACTTTTACACTGTTTGTGGAGTGTAAATTGGTAATCAGTTCAACCACTGTGGAAGACAGTGTGGCAAATCCTCAAAGACATTGGGACACAAATACCATTTGACCCATCAATCCCATAACTGGGTACACACGCAAAGGACTATAAATCATCCTATTACAAAGACACATACATGTGTATGTTCACTGCAGCACTATTCACAACAGCAAAGACATGTAATCAACCTAAATGCCCATCAATGATAGCAGAATACTATGCAGCCATAGAAAGGAACGAGATCATGTCCTTTGCAGGTACATGAATGGAATTGGAGGCCATCATCCTTAGCAAACAAACACAGAAACAGAAAACCAGATACCACATGTTCTCATTTATACATCAGAGCTAAATGATGAGAACAAATGGGCACATAAAGGGGAATGACAAATACTGGGGCCTACCAGAGGGCAGAAGGTGGGAGAAGGGAAAGGATCAGAAAAAATGACTAACTGGTACCAGGCTTAATACCTGCCTGATGAAATAATCGGTACAACCCACCCACTTGATACACATTTACCTATGTAACAAAGCTGCATATCCTACATATGTATACTTGATCTTAAAATAAAAGCTAAAGAGCATTTAAATTTTTAAAACATATTTGAGATTCAAATTTAACTAGGCACACTGAACTTCTATTTTTAAACTCTGGGAATCCCAAATTTACCTCATTCTTTTTGTGTTATATATGTGAGATATATAAATATATATATTATATATTAATATACTATATATTATATATTTATATCGTATATATAGTATATACACTATAAATAGTATATATAGCATATATAGTATATACAGTATATATAGTGTATATATAGTATATATAGTGTATATATACCATATATATAGCATACTATATATACATACATACTATATATATACCGTATATATATGCAGTGTATATATATACACTATATATACTATATATACATAGTATACTGTATATACTATATATAGTATAGTATATACAACATACTACATATATAGTATACATAGCATACTATATACTATATATAGTATACATGGTATATACAGCATACTATGTACTATATATAGTATATACAGCATACGATATGCTATATATAGTATATATAGTATATACAGCATATAGTACATATATATATACTATACTATGTATACTATACTATATACATACTATATGTATATGGTATACTATATATACTATATACTATAGTATATATAATATATACGGGATACTATATACTGTACTATATAGTCTACTGTATATAGTATATACAGTATACTACACTATAGTCTACTATATACAGTATACTACACTATAGTCACTATATACAGTATACTACACTATAGTCTACTATATACAGTATACTACACTATAGTCTACTATATACAGTATACTACACTATAGTCTACTATATACAGTATACTACACTATAGTCTACTATATACAGTATACTACACTATAGTCTACTATATAGTATATACAGTATACTACACTACAGTCTACTATATAGTATATACAGTATACTATACTAGTCTACTATATAGTATATACAGTATACTATACTACAGTCTACTATATAGTATATACAGTATACTATACTACAGTCTACTATATAGTATATAGTATATACACTATACTATATAGTATATACAGTATACTATATACAGCATATATAGTATATACAGTATACTATATACTATATATAGTATACATATACTACATGTAGTGTATACAGTATACTATATAGTATATACTATATATAGTATGTATGTATAGTATATACTATATATAGTATGTATGTATAGTATATACTATATATAGTATGTATGTATAGTATATACTATATATAGTATATAGTACATAGTATATAGTATATAGTATATACTATATAGTATATAGTATATACTATACATAGTATACTGTATAGTATATACCATATAGTATAGTATATATAGTATATACTATATATACTAGTCTATACTATATAGTATATATAGTATATACTATACACTATATATACTATATATATACTATATAATATATATACTATATATAATATAGTGTAAATAGTATATATACTACATACTATATATACTATATATACTATATATACACAATATATATACTATATATACACAACATATATACTATATATACTGTATATACACTATATATAGTGTATATACTATACTATATATACACTATATACACTATATATACATAGTATATATATACACACTATATATACATAGTATATATATACACACTATATATACATAGTATATATATACACACTATATATACATAGTATATATATACACACTATATATACATAGTATATATATACACACTATATATACATAGTATATATATACACACTATATATACATAGTATATATATACACACTATATATACATAGTATATATATACACTATATATAGTGTATATATACACTATATATATACACACGATATATATACACTATATATACTATATACAGTATACTATATACTGTATATAGTATATAGTGTGTATATATTATGTATTTATATATAATATCGAATTCTATATATTATGTATTTATATATAATGTCTAATTCTATATATTATGTATTTATATATAATGTCTACTTCTATGTATTATGTATTTATATATAATGTCTACTTCTATATATTATGTATTTATGTCTAATTCTATATATTATGTATTTATATGTCTAATTCTATATATTATGTATTTATACATAATATATAATTCTATATGATGTATTTATATATAATTCTATATTACATATTATACATTATATATAATTCTATATAATATATAACATATAACTGTATATATTATATATTATATATATTTGTGTGTGTATATATATATATATTCCAGAAGACAATGGAATAATAAGTTTAAAGTAATCTGATGTTAACCAATATTTCTGTATAATCATTGAAGAGTGAAGATAGAATAAAAATATTTCAGATACAGAAGACTAAATTTACAATGATCAGATCTCCACCAGAACAGTATTATTGGGTGCACCTTTGAATGAAGTTAAATGACCAAGGAATAAAGAAGTGGGATGCAAAGAAATTGATGATCAAATAAATTGCTCAAAAATAATAAAATTATTATGGTCTGTAAGCAATTAAAACTTAAATAACAAGAATAGCAAAATAATTACCCAGTGTTTTGGGAGTATTCAATAAGGAGATTGAAACGGCCACAGTCCTTGACTTACTTGATCAAAAAGATGCTAGAGATGCAGAATAACTTCAGATGATGTTAGGAAAAAAAACAGTTTACCTTATATTATAGTTTGGATATTTGTTACCCCAAATCTTGTGTTGAAATGTAATTTCCAATGTTCGAGGAGGTTCCTGGTGGGAGGTGTTTGGGTCATGGTGTCGGGTCCCCCATGGCTTGATGCTGTCCTCATGACAGTGAATGAGCTCTCGTGAGATCTGGTTGTTTAGAAGTTTGTGGCACATGCCTCACAGCTCTTGCTCCTTCTCTGGCCTTGTGATGTGCCAGCTCCTACTTCATCTTCTGCCATAAATAAAAGCACCCTAAGGCCTCCCCAGAAGCTGATCAGATCCTGGCACCATGCTTTCTGTACAGCATGCAGAACTATGAGCCAATTCAACCTCTTTACCAATTACCCAATCTCAGGTATTTCTTTATAGCAATGCAAAAACAGCCTAACACATTATTCATTTTTAAAATGTGATAGTATTCACCAAAAAAATAAAAATAAAAATAAGGTCAATACCTTCCAGACTGAGAAAGGGAGAGGTGTTGGTGTTAAGCAAAGCAGATAAGGAATATGGAAAAAACTTATGAATCCATGAGCAGGCATAAAATTTTAAGAGTGAACACATAGTTTAAATAAGTCCAGGTATAATAGATTGCAGTAAAACAGGAATCACAGAAATTGTAAGACTTCTGACTGAAATAATGTCCAGAGTGCCGTATAGGTTAGACGAGAGAAAAATAAAAACATATAGACACATTATCCTGAAATGTTAGAACAATAAATACGAAGGGAAAAGTATAAAAACTCCCAAATAAAAATGTAGAGTTCCATAAAATAGCAACAACCATACTAGGACAAGATTTCTAAATAGTATCATTGACTTATCAAGGCAGGTAAGGAAATTGGCTAGCAGGCTTTGAATAATACTCTCATTTGTTCTTTCTAGAACAAAACAAATCTATCAATTAAGTAGCACCATTTATGGAATTATTCTTTTGATTAACACATAAATATGGAACTGAGAAAGCTCTGGAAATAATTGCTTTGCACATTTTTAAGGATAAGAATACAGATTTCATAACTTGCATGTCCTAAAGTGTTTAAGAATTGAAAGATGTCCATGAATATTTGTTGAATTAAAACTATCTTCAATAAATATCTGGAGTTATTCTTAACTGCCTTCCATCCTTACCTACACATCAAATCAAAAATCAAATGCTTTTTTTAAATATGTCTTGATATTTTTTCCCTCAGTCCCCAGTAACTCCATGCAGGTTGTCATAATTGCTCCTCTGAACTGCGGTGATAGCTCATAAATGAACACATCTGCCTCTACTACCACAATCATTCTTTCCACTCAAAATCCAGAGGGTTCTTTTCAAAATATAAACATGATTGTCACTTCCAGACCTACATTATTCATTTCATTCTGCTTGCCCTTTACATTACTCTGAATATGTTGGCAGGGATTATAAAGATCAGCATGACCTGGATGGATCTTGCCTCCCTCTCCATTTTCATTTCCCTGTTTCTCTCAATCTCTACATTTCAGTCAACCTGGATTTTTTTCTAATTGACTGTATGTACCAAAAAGCATCTCAAAATTTGAAATTTTTTTGCCTGAAAAATAATCCGTTATCTTTAGCTTATACTAAATAATTCCTCAGATCTCTGTTAAAATCACTTTTTCTCAGGAATGTTAGCACAATGAAGTGACTACTGTAACTTAAAGCAGTTATGGGCTGGAATCCAATGTGAAAAGAGATCACAGTTTTCCCCAAATCCTCTGGTAATGGTATCATTCCTTCACGGGTAACTAGAAGTCCTCAAACCATAATGTGCTTTTTTTTTTTTAGTGTATACCTAAAATTAAATTGCCTAATAGCTTTTCTCCTCCAATCTCTTTCCCCAATAAATAGGAGACTCATTCAAAGGCTATTTATCTGCCTGGTATGAGATTTTGAATAACTTATGTCTTCTCAAGAATATTACATATTGACTTATAATCTGTACTTCATTTTACACAATTTTAATATCTTTCTTATTAACTTCTGAACAAGCTTTCCCCAGTTAACAACACAAATATTTTACTCCCGTCTCCTTCTCCCCCACAAAAACACACAGGCAAAAACATAAAAGTATCTCTGAAAGAATGAAATTAAGAAAACTTATATATGGGTATGTCACACGTGGAAAACTGACTTTGAAAACTGACCTTTGATTTACTCTTGCATTAAGTATGAAGGAATATGATGTAGTTTTACCAGATATTTGCAAAATGGTGGCAGTCAGAAATGCATGCAACCAGAATCTAGGGCAAAGCCAGGAGATATCAACAGGCCATAACCCAATCTCTCCCCTGAGAAAAACAGAGGATCATTTTGATGGACTCGATGGGATTATAATTCAATTACTCAATGCTGTTGAAAGTGTGCTTCCTTTATGGGAATAGAAGATTTGAGATTTTGCCTTGAGAAAAGTGAATATTTATGTGTATACTGATTTATTTCACAGTTTTATTACGTTAAATTCTTTTCAAAAAGGATCCATCTTTTTGTCTTTATATGTAAGCATCTTTATAGTAGTCACCTTTATTCTCATCTATGAAATAGGCACTACCTTCACCAATCTTTCTACTCTATAAATCTTACATCATTTTCTTTTTATTATCCTTGGCTGTCTTTTCCTCCATAGCCAAATTCCTTAAGAGTGCTGGTGACATTTTCTGTCTTCATTCACCACTCCTTTCCCAATTTAGTTGGGACTGGTGGCAACCCTTCACTACAGAAACAATATCACTCCCATTAATACTGCCAAGATCTTCACAAGGTATTCGAACCCAACGTCTCACTTTTTTGTGTTTATTATCTCCAGTTAATCACTCCTCTATCTAAGTCATCTATTCTCATGGTGACATCCTGGACTCTGTTATCTTTATTATCTAAAACTTTATTTCTGAAATCATTAATTCACACATCTAAACTTCTGATCACAAGGTTTGATATTTACTACTTGCTCACACAAATACACCCGGCATAATGATTCCTCAAACACATTAGAATGTTTAATGTCTTGACTTCCTTTATTGGAGCCATAGCTTACAATTTCCTGTTTTCATTTTCTGTTTTAGTTATTTAGACATTTAGATAATGTCTTTCTAAAGGCACCATAATCCAAATGGTACCACCTGTCCGGAACAAGAATTTCCCCAACTCTTTTAAGATATTCCTCTTTCCCTTGTCAGAGGGTATCCTAACAATGCTACAAATATTTTTGCCCCTACTTGTCTGCTATTCTCTTGCCTTGCTGTTCTTCATCCAAACCATTAGATAACACTAATACCCCTTTACATTTCCCACCATGCACATAAATGGCAGCTAAGGATGAATTACAGATCTGTATCCCTAAATTTCGGATAAGCAAACATAACTGGCTCCTTCATACTGCCTACTGAGAATTTAAGAGTTATTTTCATCTTTTTTTTTCAGTTCCACAAAGATTCTTTCAGTCTTTTTTTTTGTGGACTTAAATCTGAATCCAAGTCCCTCTCTATAACTCCATAGAGCAATATTGCCTCCTGTTATGCAGGGAAAATGGAACATATATACTCCATTTATGTATGAGAATTCCCTCATTCTGCCAACACTAAATATATAAATATTTATATGTATGATTCTTCCTAAAAGTTCAAACTTCATATATGACCTAACTGAACCCTTCATTTTATAAAAGAGAAAACTGGAAAATAGAAAGGGGAGCTATCTAAGCATGATCTTCAGCTACTTAGTGGCTGAACTAAGGTCGTGTTGAATAAAGTCAGTTTAATCATTTTTATTCCCTATCTTTTGCATAAGTAAATTATAATTTTATGTCAAATATATATATGTGTACACACATACACTCACATTGAAAACAGATTTGTATCTCCAACTCACTCTGTGTAGATCTAGACTGATGTATCTAATGGTTATTCAACTTCTCTGCATAGAATTCTCACAGTCGCCGGGTGCCATGGCTTATGCCTGTAATCCCAGTACTTTGGGAGGCCAAGGCGGGTGGATCGCTTGAGGTCATGAGTTCAAGACCAGCCTGGCCAACATGGTGAAAACCCATCTCTACTAAAAATACAAAACTTAGCCAGGTGTGGCAGCACGTGCCTGTAGTCTCACGAAACTTACAATCAAGGCAGAAGGCAAAGGGGAAGCAAGGCACGTCTTAACATGACAGCAGGAGTGCCATGCACTTTTAAACCATCAGATCTCATGAGAACTCACTCACTATCATGAGAACAGCCAGGGGGAAATCTGCCCCCATGATTCAGTCACCTCTCGTCAGCTCCCTTCCCTGACATGTGGGGATTACAATTTGAGATAAGACTTGAGTGGGGGACATACAACCAAACTATATCAAATATCTTTGGTCTTTTTACATTCAAACCATTTCTTTTATTAAGTTTTTAATTTTTTATTTTTTTTAGGATAACATTCCCACGTGTGCCATTTAAACAATTTAAGCAAATGTTTAACCTTATATATATATATATATTTTTTTATTAATGCTTTAAGTTCTAGGGTACATGTGCACAACGTGCAGGTTTGTTACATATGTACACATGTGCCATGTTGGTGTGCTGCACCCAATAACTCGTCATTTACATTAGATATATCTCCTAATGCTATCCCTTCCCTCTCCCCCCACCCCACAACAGGCCCTGGTGTGTGATGTTCCCCCCCTTCCTGTATCCAAGTGTTCTCATTATTCATTTCCCACCTATGAGTGAAAACATGCGGTGTTTGTTTTTTTTGTCCTTGCAACAGTTTGCTGAGAACGATGGTTTCCAGCTTCAACCATGTCCCTACAAAGGACATGAACTCATCCTTTTTTATGGCTGCATAGTATTCTATGGTGTATATGTGCCACATTTTCTTAATCCAGTCTATCATTGTTGGACATTTGGGTTGGTTCCAAGTCTTTGCTACTATTGGGAATATTGCTGCAATAAACACAGGTATGCTATGTCTTTATACCAGCATAATTTATAATCCCTTAGGTATATACCCAGTAATGGGATGGCTGGGTCAAATGGTATTTCTAGTTCTAGATCCCTGAGGAACTGCCACACTGTCTTCCACTATGGTTGAACTAGTTTACAGTCCCACCAACAGTGTAGAAGTGTTCCTATTTCTCCATATCCTCTCCAGCACCTGTTGTTTCCTGACTTTTTAATGATTGCCATTCTAACTGGTGTGAGATGGTATCTCATTGTGGTTTTGATTTGCATTTCTCTGATGGCCGGTGATGATGAGCATTTTTTCATGTGTCTGTTGGTGGCATAAATGTCTTCTTTTGAGAAGTGTCTGTTCACATCCTTTGCCCACTTGTTGATGGGGTTGTTTTTTTCTTGTAAATTTGTTTGAGTTCTTTGTGATTCTGGATATTAGCCCTTTGTCAGATGAGTAGATTGCAAAAATTT
This sequence comes from Pongo pygmaeus, assembly GCF_028885625.2. Lineage (NCBI taxonomy): Eukaryota > Metazoa > Chordata > Mammalia > Primates > Hominidae > Pongo > Pongo pygmaeus. The sequence goes on along the minus strand of NC_072387.2, from coordinate 95,015,006 downwards.
TCTCCCATTCTGTAGGTTGCCTGTTCACTCTGATGGTAGTTTCTTTTGCTGTGCAGAAGCTCTTTAGTTTAATTAGATCCCATTTGTCAATTTTGGCTTTTGTTGCCATTGCTTTTGGTGTTTTAGACACATGAAGTCCTTGCCCATGCCTATGTCCTGAATGGTATTGCCTAGGTTTTCTTCTAGGGCTTTTATGGTTTTAGGTCTAACATTTAAGTATTTAATCCATCTTGAATTAATTTTTGTATAAGGTGTAAGGAAGAGATCCAGTTTCAGCTTTCTACATATGGCTAGCCAGTTTTCCCAGCACCATTTGTTAAACAGGGAATCCTTTCCCCATTTCTTGTTTTTGTCAGGTTTGTCAAAGATCAGATAGTTGTATATGTGTGGTATACAAACAAATGGAAGAACATTCCATGCTCATGGATAGGAAGAATCAATATCGTGAAAATGGCCATACTGCCCAAGGTAATTTATAGATTCAATGCCATCCCCATCAAGTTACCAATGACTTTCTTCACAGAATTGGAAAAAACTACTTTAAAGTTCATATGGAACCAAAAAAGAGCCCACATTGCCAAGTCAATCCTAAGCCAAAAGAACAAAGCTGGAAGCATCACTCTACCTGACTTCAAACTATACTACAAGGCTACAGTAACCAAAACAGCATGGTACTGGTACCAAAACAGAGATAAAGACCAATGGAACAGAACAGAGCCCTCAGAAACATTCAAACCATTTCTTACAGAGCTTCTAGAAGAATCTTTTTGGAATACACATCCAACAATGTTATTCTCTTAATTTCCCTGGTTGGCTACCCATTACTTCTAGGTAAGTCCACATACTGTAACAGTAAATTTTGCCTCTTAACCTTGTTCCTACTTACCTTTCTATCCTCATCACTTATATCCCTTAAAATTTATGATTCAACAATAGGACTTTTGAAAAATAATTCCTGCAGATACTTTTCTTGCTTCTTATATTAATAATTTTGTCTTATTCCCCTTCCTTCTTGATTTCCCTATGCTTGTCCCCCTTTGAATAGGCATCAGTTCTCCCAAGAAGATTTGCCTTTACTTAGATGTATTTTCTGCAGTGCTGCATGTGTTGGAAACATTTCATTTATATTTTTGTTTTCATATCTCTATTATTGCATTTGCTTATCATACTGCAAGATTTTTTTTCATTGATTACCGTATCCATTTTTGTATTCTCTGAACCTACCCCAGTGTGTAGCATCTAAACAAACTTTCAGGAGTTTGTCAGTGATTCGTAAATGATCCTTAAATTCAGTAAGAATCTAACCCAGCCAAAGATCCTACTAAAAATCTGTATTAATAAAATCTAACTCCAGAGATGATAATTAGTCATACCAGTGTAGACCATTTTAACTAAGCAAACCAGGTTATTTTGACATAGATGCTCCATTGAACAAACATCAATAAACAAGAGTTTGGATGACTTTTCGGTTTTCCTTTATATCCAATAGCACATTCTGATAAGTAAGTTGAAGTGATTTAAAAAAGTTCACATGGTGATAATTATATTCAATCATATTATGAATACTTGTCTATTTATATAATCATACAAATATAATAATGCTCAGGTCATATACATTTGCATGAGTTTGAGGAGGTTAAAAGTTTAGAATGAAAATTCAGTGATAGAATAACATTTTTATGTTTTTTTTTGTTTTGATAGTGCTTTTGTTCTAGATAATTACTCTATGCCAAAAGTAGGACTACACTTTTCTCATTTGTGTGTCTATATTTGGCCTCCAGACAGTAATAAAGATGTAAAAATCTTGTGAAAATGTGTCTTGGTTCATAAGTTTTAACCTTTACTAAGAGAAGAAAAATTAGGAAACACTTTATAGAATAAAGGAACACATGAGTAAAATTGTATGCAGCAGAAATCTTAAAATATCTTCAAAGGCAATTTAACAGTTTCCCAAGAACCACATTATTTTAACAAGCATTGTCAGGAAATTTAACCTCATTTTCAACCTAAACTTATCACATTGAAACTGATTTTTGAAAATTTATTTGCTTTTATAACCAGAGAAGATGAAAACCTGCTGTTCACCATTGCTATATAATAAACTCTCACATCAGAAAACAGCTTTACATAATTTTCCTTAGTTTTATAATCTTCAAAATAAACATTTTTAAAAAATTCTCTGATCAAATTCATTTGGATATTTTCCTGGCACAAAATAATTTATTTTGGCTCATTAGTCTGCACATGTGGATGCTTTTTATTTTACAGTTTCTTTCTCTTAAGAAAGGAAAGGATTGTGACTTTTGGGAGACTAATAAATTTTTGGTAATTATTTGCAAGGCTGATTTAATGCTATTGGCATTCTCCGAGATCAATTTGTCTAAACAGCTGCAGTAATAAGGATTGGCTTTAATTCTAGCTACACAAGATTGTCACAGCAGTAGGTGACCTCTAAAAAGAGGTAAGTAAACAGCAGAGTGGAAAACAAAGGAAATACTTCAGACTGCTATTATGTCATTTCAGCATAGCAGACATGCTGCTGGATGGACAAGTCAAGGCTTTGTCACAGATTAGAAGTAAAGCATCCAGACCACCAAAGCGAAGGTAACAGCAGAAGGGCGAAGTCCTTTTTGTCCATTGCATTTTTGCCAGCGAAATAACCTTACAGAGAATGTCTATTTCTCATTTCAGAGACAGAAGCTATGGTCATGGTTCAATAGGTAGCAGAAAAACCACAGGATTTCCAACTAATCTCGTGTTACTTTGTAAAAGAAGAGTATACATGAAAAAAATTATTTTTTAACAGCTGATTGCAATTACATTTTTGAAATATGTTAAATAAAATGCTTGTTTCACATGACAAAGATCCACCAAAGCATATTATGAATATATACATACACACACACACACACACACAAAATGTGCTGTTCAAAGACTGTAAATAATTTAAACAAGGCCAAATTCAAGATGTTTAAAGAGACAAGGTATAATATTAAGACATTAACATACAAATAAAACAATATCAAATTCTACCACTCAAATGCCTAAAGTTATTCCAGTTATTTGAACAATTAATTCCCTTTTGGAAATATTCAATGTTTCTTAATAAGTCATTCACTTTAGACAACTAAGTCTTTCTTTCTCCCTCTTTTCCTCTCTCTCTCTCTCTCTCTCTCGCTGTATGTGTGTGCTTGTATATGTGTGTTCTTTTCTGGAGTTACAAACTTTTTAAACAAAAGAATAGGTTAAAATTCTAAGATCTAATCAATTTCTGTTGGATGCCAGAAAAAACTTCTGGGCAGTAGGGTGTGAAGGTCCCAATGTAGGTTATGGTGTCTGCATAGTGAGATATTCTAGAGAAGCATAGACAATGAACCGTCCTAGATGGTTTAGACACGTGCTGCCTAGAGGCAGGGTGCTGCAGAGATGATTTCCTAAGCTTCTGTCAAGCTCCATTAATCTGTCCTTCTGGGAGTGTAGGATTTTAGAAATGGTAGTCTCAATAATAGAAAACTGAAATAAAGGAGAAAAACGCAATGTATGTTATTTTTCCAGTGTATGTTACTGTTACTTTTAGTTATGTTTATTTCCATTTATTTTAGTATCCTTATGCTTATACTACTAAACATTTCACACTGCTTTGTTATTTTCATTTATCTTGAAAGTTACTAGTCAGAGTCAATATTTTGAAGATTTTCTTGTGCCAAAAATCGATGATTGTTGTATTTAAAAACAGTAACAATAATCCTCCTGAGGAGGTGACTTTCCATCTAGTCAATGCATCATAACCTCCAGGAGGTCTTTTCAAATTACACACATGCATCCTTCTCCTTGCCCCCTTCCTTATTGAAAGAGGATCAGTAATATCACCTCTTATCTGGAACTGAAGTGTAATGGGAGATATTACTGATGGATTATTATTGGGGCTGTTTATAGGGTGCAGGCAGACCTAGCATTAAGAACCCCCATTTGTGCAATGATGGAAAAGACACTCTCCGCAGTGAGATACTTCGCTTAGAATACAGGGCACCAACCAGCTACACTAACATAACAAATGCCATGTCCTGTGGCAGGCATGAAGTGGAGCACTTCGGGAAACGTAGCACTAACCATCCTTGTGACACTCTTTCTGCAGAGAAGCAAGTGTTGTGTGGCTGGTAAGTTGAGTGGAAAAGACTTTGTGAAGAAGTGTTAGCTCCACAGGAACATCTCACCGATTTTTGCTGAAGTTACAGGAATAATTTCCATTCCTAAAACACTATTTTAGTTTTTGGATAAATTTGTTTGCATAAATATTTAATGTTGCTTCTAAGACATAGAATTACCTATGAAACTCATTTTTAAGAAACAGATTGTACCCAATAACTCATAATTTCCCGCTGCCCTATAGCAACGATCAAGCCCTTATGGAGAAAGTAGATCCTGGATGTATAGTTTCTATGTGGAATAGGTGTGCAACAGCTTTCAGTAAGCCCAGAGAAAGATTCCCAAACTATTGATGTGATGATCATTAAGAAAGTATCCACAATGTATATAAACTTTAAAACATTGTATTGCATGTAATTAATGCATTCAATTTTGTGTTAATTTTTAAAAATTTGAAAATAAAAAGAATGTAAAGTGGTCCCGTCATGAATGATGGAGGGACCCTCATACTAACAGTACCTCACAATTTTCTGTAATGTTGTCAGGGCAAAATAAGTGCTCTCATTTTTGTAATAGTCAATGAAGAACGGCATTTAGATCTTGTCCACTCAAAACAACTTTTAGTTATAATTATATTTTCACCTAGAAAATATAGTTTTGGATTCTAATGCAGAAAAATTATACTCCAAGTTTATGCAAGTACACAAACTAAAAGTAAAGTTGTTCCTTTTCATGTAGATTTTTCCTTCAGTCCTATTTAAACTGAAGTTTTCCAACTTCATTAGTAACAAAGAATATATAAAATTTAAATACCAATAAATATAAAACTTTAAAAAGAAAACTGCTTCATAAGTAATTTTTACACTGTGTAAATGCAGACTTTTCAGTACTCTAGATGTCATGATCCTGTATTGACGGTAGATTTTTTTTTCTTAGCCATTTTCCCCAGGCTTTGCTACAGCACTTTTCTACTCAGACTCTAGTTGTCTAGTTCCAGCCAACAAATTCCACACTGCTCATTTTCTGTCACCAAGAGAAAGCAAATTATTTTTATTTTTATAATGTCAATTTAAAATAATTGATTAATCCACAGGGTAAATTTACATTAGTAACTATTATGATACTAAATCAGCTAAGTTTTACTATAAATAATAAAATAATACCATGTACCTAATACAGTGGTCTTTTATTTACTATATTACACTTAAGGGTAAAAACAAACTTTTAAGCGAAGCACAAAAGCAAAGTCCGAAAAATATTTTCACTCATTTAGAGGTGCAGAGGTTAAGGGATTTGCCCAAATTCACAGAGGGAGAAGGTAGAGGGAGAATTAAATACCCATATCTGCAGATATCATCATTATCTCCTAATTGTGGTTATCATTTTGGTAGAGCTTTTGCTTATATAATTACATGTTTTTTCTTAACTTTAATAGTATTTTGAGACTTTTAAAGTGTGAACTGCATTGAATAAAACTGAATTCATCATTTGCTTTAACATCTTTAGACACCATTTTAGCAACCCTTGAGGCAGAATTTAATGAACTGTATTTCCTGCCTGAAGTGCCTGCAATATTTAGGGTTCTGCAAGTGAACCTAGGAGGATTCTCCACCTGAGCATGATTTATCTCTTTGGGAGCTCCACGTTGGTCAGGGTTATATTTAAGTACATTTGAAAAACATGCATTTTCTGACATGATGTCAAGAAACCACTGACAGCTTTGAGAAGGAAATTCAAATTTCCTATCCTAGCACAAAAAGACTTTTGCTGCTGATCCCCAGTCCAATTTTTTAGCCTCACAACACACCTCTGCCATTTATATTCTATCCTAACCAGGTAGGTGTCTACTTACTATTTCTAACCATAAACTTTTCATTTTCACATTTCTCTGTTGTCTCCAGTGTGAAAAATCTTTTACAACTGTTTTGTATCCTCCTTATTTACTTTCAAAACCAGTATGTAAAGACACTTGTTCTATACAATGTTTTCTGACCTAGTTGTGAAAATTTATGTTACTTCCTTCTTGGTGTCCATTATACATTATACAGAGCAGTAGAGTCAGCATTTTTACATCGCAATTTATTTATTTGCTTGCCTGTTTTTTTCATATATATTTCTCCCTCGCTAGGCTGTGGGCTTATTTGAGTTCAAGAGGTCCAGATCTTTGAAGTCATTAAGGTTTAGTTAATTGAACTATGTGAAAGTTGGGAACTTCATGCTCTCTGGCATACTAAATTATCTTAATATCAACATGCAAAAAAGTTTTTCCTAGTCTTTTCTAAATGCCACTTGCAAACATCTTCATCTTGAGGTTGAACTTTTAAGTGGTACTCAACTATATTTGTAATGTTTTTATTAAATAGTCATAATTTAATGACTAAAAGAGAGGCAATGACTTTGAGTTTGTCACATACTGCCTGTTTTAAGTTTTTAATTGTAAAATATGGATAGTAATTATTAATTATTTTTTCATATATTTCCCTGAAAGGTTAAATGATATATTAAATAACTTGGCATAATATCTGCTATATCTTAAGTGCAACAAAATATCAGGAAATATTAGATTGTAGCTTCTGTGCGGACAGAGATTTTTCAATCATATCCCCCAATGCCCTGTCACAGTCACTGGCACGATGTTGTGGCTCCCCAAATTTACTCTGTGAACAAATAAATTAACCTTAAAAATGCTGATTTTTACTAATGCTGTTAAGAAACAGTTTACAGTTTAACGAATCTGAGTTATTAATTTAGAGAGGGAGAAAGGAGGTAAAGTGAATTTCAACGAAAGAACAAGATTTCAAATAGAAGAAGGTATAAATGGGACAAAGAATACTGAGGAAAGGTCAGATGTTTGAAGGGGCTGAAACTTTGTTTCTGAGAGAAACTATGTGAGCATAGGACCTCCTAGGTAGGTCTGAGAGCTTTTTTATGCCATTGTGAAACATAAATTTTAATTGTAGATTTGCCTCAAATGCAAAAAAGTTCTAAAAGTGTAGAATAATACAGATCTGTTTTTTAGTAAGCAAATAATTGCAGATTTATTGTGAAAAATGGCCTATATGCAGATAAACTGGTATCTAAAGAGATTAGTTACAAAGCATAGGTACTACAGCCTATGAGATTATGCGTAAGTGGCTTAACCTGGCTGAAAGACGATGTGCATAAAAGTAAAATGGATACCTAATAACATTACCTTCAAGAGTAAAAGTTATATTGTGGATCATTGTAATAATTATCATCACATTATCATCATAGTCATCAGTTATAAATAGTAATGTTAGCTACTCAACTAATAGAGGGAAATGGAGACAGAGCAGTAAGAATATATTATAGGCTATTTAGAAGCTACCATTTGTAGGACTTGATTATAATGGACGTGAAGAGTCTGAAAGACGGAACTCTAAGAATGAGGTCTGTAGATATATTTACTAAGGTAAAGGAGAAAAGCCAATTTGCATAATAAGTAATGATCAGAGATTCAGAGATCTTTGAAATGTCTGTGTGAGATAACCCAATGAAAATACCAAACAAGCAATTGCACATATCAATCTGGAGACTGGGAAGAGATTTGGTAAGTGTAGATTAGAAATTCATCACAGATAGATGCAAAATTACATAATGAAAGCTCATTGACAAACAAAGAGAAGAAAGGGAATACTGGCAGAAAACTAGGGAAAATGTAGACAGCCGTATATTGAAGATACTGTGGATTTGGTTCTAGACCACTGCATTAAAGTAAATATTGCAATAAAGTGAATCACAGAAGTTTTTGGTTTCCCAGTGCATATAAAAGATATGTGGACACTATACCATAGTCTATTAGGTGGGTAATAGCATTATGTCTAAAAATTTACATACCTTAAGCTTAAAATGCTTTACTGCTAAAAAATGCTATTAACTACCTGAGTCTTCAAAAGGTAATTTTTTTTTCTGATGGAGGATCTTGCCTTCCATTGGCGGATGCTGACTGATTAGGCTGGTGTTTGCTGAAATGTAGAATAGCTTTTCAGTCTCTTAAAATAAAACAATAATAAACTTTGCCCCATAGATTAACTCTTTACTTTCTTGAAAGATTTCTCATAGCATACTGTTTGGTAGCATTTTACCCACAGTAGAACTTCTTTAAAAATTAATCAACCCTTCCAAACCCTGCTGCTGCTTTATTAACTAAGTTTATATAATATTCTAAATCTTTTATTGTCAATTCAACAAAATTCACAGCATCTTCATTGAAAGCAGATTATGTTGCAAGAAACTGCTTTATTTGCTCATCCTTAAAAAGCAGCTCATCTTTTCAAGTTTTAACATGAGATTGCAGGAGCTCAGTGTCAGCATCAAGCCCCACTTCTAATTCCAGTTACCTTGCTATTTCTACCACATCCACAGTTACTTCACTGAAGTCTAAAATCCCTCAAAATCATCCATGAGGTTGGAATCAACCTCTTCCTAACTCCTGTTAATACTGACATTTGGACCTCCTTCTGTGAATAATTGCAAATGTTCTTAATGGCATCAAGACTGGTGAATCCTACACAGAAGGCTATTTACTTTGCTCAGATTCATCAGGTAAATCACTCTCTATGGTAACTAGAGCCTTACAAAATGCATTTCTTACATAACAAGACTTGAAAGTCAAAATTACTTCTTGATCCATGGGCTGAAGAATGGATATCGTGTTAGCAGGAATGAAAACAACATTAATCCCTTGTACATCTCTATCAGAGGCTCTTTGTTGACCAGGTGCATTTTCAATGAGCAGTAATATCTTTAAAGAAATCTTTTTTTTTCTTTTTCTGAGGTCTCAACAGTGGGATTAAAATATTCAAAAAAACTATGCCTTAAAACAGATGTGGTGTTATGCAGGCTTTGTTGTTCCATTTACACAGCACAGGCAGAATGGATTTAGCACAATTCTTAAGGGGCCTAAGATTACCTGAATGGTAAGCAAACATTGGCTTCAACTTAAAATTGACAGTTGCATTATCCCCTAACAAGTGAGGAAACCTGTCTTCTGAAGCTGGAAATTCAGGCATTGCCTTTTCTTCCTTAGGTAGAAAAGTCCTGAATGATATCTTCCAGTATAATGCTGTTTCAGTTACATTGAAAATATTTTGCTTAGGGTAGCTTCCATCATAAATTATACTAGCTAGATCTTCAGGATAACTTGCTGCACTTTCTGCATCAGTACTTGCTACTTTACCTAGTATTTTTACGTTATGGAGACAGCTCCTTTCCTTATATTTCATGAATGAACTTCTGCTAGCTTTAAACTTTTCTCACCTCTCTCAGCCTTCAAGAATTGAAGACTGTTAGGGCCTTGCTCTGGATTAGCCTTTGGCTTAAGAGAATGCTGGAGCTGGTTTGATATATCCAGACCACTAAAATTTCTCCATATCAGCAATTAGGTTGTTTCACTTTCATTTCTCGTTCATGTGTTCCCTGGAGTAGCATTTTTAATTTCCTTCTAGAACTTTTCATTTGCATTCACAACTTCACTAAATGTTTCATGCAAGAGACCTAGCTTTTGGCCTGTCCCCACTTTCAATGTACCTTTCTCTCTAAGCTTAATCATTTCTAGCTTTTTATGTCAATTTAGAGACATGTGACTCTTTTTTTAACCTGAACACATACATATAGGCCATCGTAGGGTTATTAACTGGCCTAATTTCATTATTGTTATGTCTCAGGGAATAGTGAAGCAAAAAGAGAAGAAGACAGATGGGAGAATGACTGGTGGAACAGTCAGAAGATATACATTTATCAATTAAGTTGTCTTATACAATTACAATAGTAATACTAATTATCATAGATTACAGAGATGTAAAGAGGTTAAGAGATGTAAAAATAATTAAACAATTTGAAATATTGTGAAAATTACCAAAATGTGACACAGAGACACAAAGTGAGCATATGTTGTTTTAAAAAATAGTGCGAACAGACTTGTTGGATGCAGAGTTGCTGCAAACCTTCAATTTGTAAGAAATTGCAGTATCTATGAAGGGCAATAAAGTTAATCTCAGTGAAATGAGGTGTACCTGTTTTGTAAAGTGTAAAGGCCAAAAGGTAGACAGTATTATCTCAGAAGCCATGGGAGAAAAAAGATTGACTTATACAATCCAAAATCACAGAGAAAAGTAGAGTTTGTGGTTTCAATGTATTTTTCTTGATCAATGTATCTAGCACTTTCATTGGAGGAGGAGCTGTGGAAGCTCAGTTACACTGGATGGAGAAAGAAATGGAGGTAATAAAATAGAAATAAGTATTCTTGAGAGAGATCACTTCATATGGTTTCTATTTTCTTTGAAAAGTAGAATATAAGGTCATCTGCTAATTCTCCATGACATAAGAGAGAAAAAAAAAATACACTAACCAAGACAATCAAGAAAATGGAAAGTGTTCCTAGGAGAAGAAAATGTTTGCAGCTGGTAGTGGAGATTTAATGTGTCTTCTCCATAAATAGGCTGCAAAATGTTCTTGGATTAATAATTCTGAAAATATAGCTAATTTATCAACATGTCATTATAAATAGATATAAAATGGATTTATGAGTACTATCCTCATTCTTTATGTACTACCTTTACTTTGAGCCACCCAGATAGTGAATATTGTTTTCTAATTTTCACAGGATATCTGAAATCTAGTAGATAGCCATTGTCATTTTTCACAAGATTACTTGTGAATCAGAAAAAAAGAATTTATAGTTTCTATTCAAGAGCTCTTTTCATTAACTTTTCTTAATCTAATTTAAAAATATTTATTATTCACTAATAATGATAAAAATTATCTTTCCTAGTATAGTAGGATAAAAGATTCATGATGGCACAATTCAAAAATGCAAAAAATAAAAAAGTTCCTCCTCAAGTTCTAGCATGGATCTAAATTAACAAGTTTAGGGGAGCATACCATTGTGAATTAATACCATTTTAGAGTTTTTTGAACATAAGTTTGCAAACCTATGTTCAAATGATCCAGTTTTCCTTAGACACACGTTGCTTTTCAGATTTCTTCTCCTTCTATGCTTACCATCATGACATACCTGGTGCATATTTGAGAAATGTGTAATGGCCCTGTGGAAATGGCTGAGTCTTATGTTGGATATCCCTGTGCAGATTCTCTTGCTATCCTCAAGGACTGCTGTAGGTGAATGGTCTGAACTGGACCTCAACTCAGAAGTATGGCAGGTTCCGTTGAGCCACTGAGTCTATTGTGTTAGCTGAGTCTATAGATCTCAATGTCATGTTATTTCACAAAGAATAGTTAGTAAAATATGTAGGAAGATCACATGTCTATCATTGACTCAAGGAATTTAATTTCAGAGTTTAATTCCCATTGACTAGTATCATATATATAATATATATCCATATTTCACATGATTTGATTTTCTAAACTTATAAAATAATTCTGGCGAGACACACACACACATTATATGATTTAAGGGTTTGTTTTCCACAATAACTGCATGACTGTGCAATGTATCATTGGAGATAACAAGATTTATGAGACAGTATATAGCTATTTTGAATATGGAATTAAAATAACAATACTAGGCATTATGATTACATATCTCATTTAAAATTATTAGAAAGAAATGGCCTGGCGTGGTAGCTCACGCCTGTAATCCCAGCACTTTGGGAGGCCGAGGCAGGTGGATCACAAGGTCAGGAGATTGAGACCATTCTGGCTAACACGGTGAAACCCCATCTCTACTAAAAATACAAAAAATTAGCTGGACATGGTGGCAGGCGCCTGTAGTTCCAGCTACTCGGGAGGCTGAGGCAGGAGACTGGTGTGAACCCGGGAGGTGGAGCCTGCACTCCAGCCTGGGGAACAGAGCGAGACTCTGTCTCAAAAAAAAAAAAAAATGTATTACAAAGAAATAAGAATAGATCTCAGATCATTAAATATTGACAGAATGTTTTATTTTCAAATATAATTTTCAGCAGTGAATGACTTCAAATTTATCCTTTAAGAATCAGAGGGACAATTATTAAAGTTTTATTAAGTTCAGCCACACTGTCAGCTTCTGCTAATTGCTTTTTGACTCCTGGTTTCTTGCTTCCTCTCTGAATTCTTGCTTCTCCTAACTAAATCATTTACGCTGTCTGGGAATGAAGTAAACAAGGATACTATTTTAGCAGAAACTTCACTAGGCATGAATAGAACTGTTAAATTTTTGCATACTGAAAAATTGTGTTCACCAGTTTTTAAGTAGCATTGCTTAATTAATTTCATGGATGTTCTTTATTAAACTGCTCTTAGAAATATAAAAGCATAATGCTTAAAATTATCATAAAATTAGAATATAGTATTATAGTCATATTTTTGGAATTGCTACTTATATAAAACATATGCAAAATTCCTATTATATAGAAGTATATACAGAAACTATATTAAGTATATAAAATATAAAATATTACAAGATAGAAAATTGATAAAATGAAATCAGGACATCCGTAAGGGTAAATCTGAATATAGCACTTAAGTATTCTATAAAAATAGAAAAGGGCAACAAAAGAGTAAAATAAATTTAATGTAGAACACATCAGAAACTATATGGGTGGTTACATATCTCTCAGTTCATCTGGTTTTATTTGGTGATATATTTTTGAAAATCAGGAGGAGTGGATTGATAAACTGTCTTGCTGATCTTAATCAATTTTAAATATTATTTTAAGAAGTATCACTTATATAAAAGAAAACTATATTGAATCTATATAATTTTTTAAACAAAATAAATAAATGGTCTAGATCTGCAGCTCTGTTTAAAGCAAGGAAAAAACCCAAACATGATCATCTTTCAGATGACATTCTTCTGTCTTTTCAGTGTGGATAACCTCTATTCTTCTGTGTTCAACATTTATTGGTTTTAATTGAAATTATACATATATGTGCACATATAAAATATGTTTTAGTTTGACAATGTATTTTTTAGTTTGAGTTTTAAACTATACAAAGTATTATCCTATGATAAATAATTTTCTATGATTTTGTCCTTTTCAATTCATGTTTTTGAATTTATCTATGTTGCTATCAGTATCATTAGTTTATTTCACAATTGTTGTAAGCATTTATTCTATGAATGAGCCATAATATATATATCCATTTTTTTGTTAGTGAACATTTGAATTGTTTCTAGATGATCACTTTTCTGAATGTTATTACTCTAAATATTTTGATATATTTCTTCTGGTATGCATGTGAAAGAATCTTTAGGAATTTATGTGAAGGAACGAAATTGTTGAGTAATAGAGTATGTGAATCTTGTCTTTTATCAGATATTGCCAAATTATTCCCTAACTGTCTGAACCAACTCACAATTGGGTGTACCAATTTACGATGTAATTTACAATATAACTCTATGTGCCTTCACCTGGCTTTTGTATTCATTTTAATTTTTGACCACAATGAGTAAAACATTTTTTTATTTTGGTTTGGTTTTGTGTATCCTTATTTATTTATAATGTTGCATTTAGTCACAGTTCTGTTGCATTTCTTTAAAATATGTGTATGGATTTTCAGCTACTTTTGAAATAGGGTATTTTTCACCATTTCTATTGACTATGTGAGTTGTCTGTATATTGTGAGAAGATCTGATAGCTGTTACCAAAATTTTATTCTTATTTTTTATCTTGGGACATTCCAGGTTACACTTCTCAGCCTCGTTTTATGATTAAGTATATTATGCTGCTGAGTCCTAGCCAATGGAATATGAGTGGAAGTTATGTGTGTCACATCCAGGACAGATACATAACAACCTTTCAATATAGTCTCACTCAATGCTTTCCCTTTCTGAAGATTGGGATGGGGACCAAAGCACAATCTTGGAAAAGAAAGTTAATGATTCTTCCCTAAATGATTGTGTCAAACAAACCCTCTTCCTACCTTCTCTCACCTGTCCCTGACACATACATACTCCCCAATACACACACATATACTGCCACCATATACTGCCACCACTAACCAAGGTCACTCTGTTTGCACTGTAAGAAAAGAAATACAACTTTCAATGTAGTATGCATCTGAGTGTTAATTCTTATTTGTTCTCACTGCTTAGGCCTCAATCTCCTAATTAATATGTGGTAAAAAAAATCATTTCTTCATTATATTCACTTTGTATATGCACTTCCAGGCATTTTCTTTGGTTTAAAAAATATTTATATAGTAATTTTAATATATTTGACTTTTCCATGCTTCTTTAAGGCAGAGCTAGGTTTTATCTTTGTTAAAACATTCTTCTTAGCCAGGTGTAGTGGCTTCTGCCCAGTTACTTGGGAGGCCAAGGCAGAAGGATTGATTAATCTCAGTAATTAGAGTCTGCAGTGAGCTATGATCATACCATTGCAATCCAGCTGGGGCAACAGATCAAGACCCAGTCTCAAAAACAAACAAAAACATAAAAATAAATTGTTTTTGCTGATGAAATAAATGTACATTCTTATATTTCCTTCCAAAGCATAAATGCATGTTTTCTATTAGAGCCTTTTAAACATTAAATAATGCTAAGAAACTTTTTTTATATAAATAAGAAATTGTCAGGACACAATTTTCAGGTGATCTGGTCCTCATTGAAATTATAATACATCAGCAATATATCACTTTATATTACCCTGTAATATATCAAGGTTTTAATGTATATGTAGGTCAGTTTCTAGGTCTGGCTTCTGCATTGATATCACACGGTCTTAAAATTTGTCCTTAATAGTTTTGTTTGTATGGTGGAGTCTCACTCTGTTGCCCAGGCTGGAGTGCAGTGGCACGATCTTGGTTCACTGCAACATCCACCTCCCAGGATCTAATGATTCTCCTGTCTCAGCCTCCCAAGTAGCTGGGACTACAGGCGCATGCCACCACACCCGGCACATTTTTGTATTTTTAGTAGAGATGGGGTTTCACCATCTTGGCCACGCTGGTCTAGAACTCCTGATCTCAGGTCTCCCAAAGTGCTGGAATTACAGGAGTGAGCCACCACGCCTGACCTTTCCGGTTTTTTTTCCAGTAGGACAATTTATTTCTTATACAGTTTTTCTTCAGGTGTACATTGCTTATTTTACTCCTATTTCAATATAAAATTTAAAATTAAATTCTATAAAAATATCTTTCAAATGCAATTTATAATTTCATTATATTTGATTATAATTTTGAGTAGAATAAACATATATTATTCTGACTTTTAATATTTTGTATTTATACATTTATTTAGGTCCTTCAAAATGCATTTCACTAAGAATGTGTATTTTTCCATGGACACTTCACACATTTTCTGTTAGGCATGTTTCTAATTATATTGTTTGAAGTTGTAGAATTGAATGACTTTTAAACCCTTTTCATTGAAGTTCAAGATACATAAAAGAAAGTGTATATGTTACAATTATAAATTCAAAGGGAGAAAGCCACAGTTAATTAGCAGAACATTCTAGAATTTAATGCACTAGATGTTATGTAACTCTAAACTTTTACTAGATCAATAAGTACACTGTTTAGTTCACTGGACATGCCTACACTGGATAAGTAGCAATGTAAACATGCTACAGAAATGTCTGTTCTTATCTCTTCTCAGACTGCTAACAAAATCTTTACCAATTGGCAGTGGTTTTCAGACAAATTGTGTACTTTTCTAGTACATGACATTGGTGGTTGTTTATGCATTCCCTTGGGTCAATACTAGAGATGGAATTGTATTACAGGATATGAACAAATTCAGCTTCAATAGATTGTAACATACAGATTTCTAAAGTGACTGTACTTCTAAAAACTTAAATCAGATAAAAGAAACAAGAATGGAAAGGCAGAACAAAATAATCTTTTTCACAAATAACATAATAGAATCTACGTAGGGTTTGTAGAAAATCAAAAATTATATGATTAGAAAACATCAAAATGAGAGGAACATTTAGCAATTACACAGTATGCAAGATAAAATAAATTTTATTTTTATCAATGTCAAAGACAAATGCATTAAATTGCATTTCTTAAAAGGTATTGTAAAGATTACTCTCTATCTGTCAAAATATTACTTGATACTTTTACTTCCAGGAATATTAAAAATGAAATATTCTTAAAAGTCTTCTTGCTGTAAGTCTTTGTCCATTTGTATTGCTATAAAGAAACACCTCGGGCTGGGTAATTTATAAAGAATAGAGGTTTATTTGACGCACAGTTCTGTAGGCTGTACAAGAAGCATGGTGCTGACGTGTGCTTTTGATGAGGGCCTCAAGCTACTTCCAATTACGGCAGAAGGCAGAGGGGAGCTTGTGTGTAGAGATCACATGGTGAGAGAGGAAACAAGAGGAGGAGGGGAGTTAGGTACCAGGATGCAGTGGCATGATCTTGGCTCACTGCAACCTCTGCCTCCCAGGCTCCAGCAATTCTGCTGCCTCAGCATCCTGAGTAGGTGTGATTACAGGTGCCTGCCACCATGCCTGGCTAATTTTTTTTTTTTTTTTTTTGTATTTTTAGTAGAGACAGTGTTTCACCATGTGGGCCAGGCTGATCTGTAACTCCTGACCTCAAGCGATCTATCCACTTGGGCCAAAGTGCTGGGATTACAGGTGTGAGCCACTGTGCCCGGCCACCAGGCTCTTTTTAACAACCAGCCCTCATGAGAACAGAATGAGAACTCACTCACTCCAACTCTGTCCCAGAGAGCAGGGTTCTATTCATGAAGGATCTGCCCCCATGACCCAAACACCTACCATTAGGCCCCACCTCCAACTTGGGGATCAAATTTAAACAAAGTTTGGAGAGATGAACATCTAAACTATTGCACTATATCACCCAGATGCTTTATAAATCACAATAAATATAATTTTACATGCTCAGCTCAACTTTTAAGAGAGTAGGTAAGTCTCCCTGGCCCCAAATAAAGCAGGAAAAAAAAAAGAAACTGAGATGGGGTGCAGAGCAGTCTAGCATGTGGGGACAACATGGGAAAGAATGGCTTACCTTTAGAATCCAGATAGATGTCCTACTTGGTGTTTTTAGGTACCCTGTTTTAACCTATTTTTAATGGTTTCTTGCTATTGCTATTTTGTTTCATTTAAAAATTGGGGGGGATATATTAAGCATTTCTTTTTATTCTGTATTTCATAATTCCAGAATACAAAATCCATGAGGGATATTGTCATTTTTATTTCTGCAGTATCTTGCTAATGTGACTTGTACTTTTTTATTGGTAGATAATAATTGGCTAAATATTCGCTGTGGAAATCCTTAACAGCGTCAGTAGAACATGCTTTCTCTAGAGAAATTGTGTATTTGCTTCTTCTGGATGTCAGAGACACTATCAAGCTTTAAATATTTTCCTAACTTGTGATTTCCTTTTTCCATGATCATCCAAATAATAAAAATTCAAACCTCAAGACAACTTAAAGTCAGGCTTTTTTTCTTATTGCTATTATTATTAGCTTGTTATTATTAATAATTCTTTTCCTAGGTTATGGTACAGGCAGACACTTTTCTTTATAAAGCCCTTGGCATGCCTAGAAAGTTGAATTTTGTTCTAGTCTACCTTTTCACCTATTGAGAATATACATTTTTTTTTTCTGTAGGCTCAGGTTTGTTGTCATC
Organism: Pongo pygmaeus; assembly: GCF_028885625.2. Lineage (NCBI taxonomy): Eukaryota > Metazoa > Chordata > Mammalia > Primates > Hominidae > Pongo > Pongo pygmaeus. The sequence continues at coordinate 94,997,294 of NC_072387.2, read as the reverse complement.
CCACCGACATGGGCTCAAACCAAGGTTCAAAGGTGCTATACATTCCAGAGTCCATGTTTCTTTGCTATTCTACTCTGAAGTCACATTCTTGCTACTTTTATTTTTTTTTGAGGGGTGGGGGCTGAGTAGTATTTGGAGTTTTCTCTTGCTTTACAAGATCTTATGTGCATATAAAATTATTTTTATTGACATTTATCCTGTATGTGATACAGCAGGTGGATTTTCTTATTATCTCAACCATCATATTTCTAGAAGTAGAGGTCTTAAGTGATATTCTGACAAATATTGAGTAATTATTACTTCAAGACTGATGGTTAGAGTCAATGCCTAAAGAAATACCTAGAAAACTATTATTTTTACATAGCCAATTGCATAGAAACCACATGGCTTAAGGATCCAGTTAAGAACAGGGTTAACATGATTTTATTAATGACAAGCCTAACTAGCAAATCTACCTGAGAAGTCATTTACTCACTTAAGTCTGAGTTGAGCTAAGACACTATATGCTGAATGCATCATAATAATCCCCAGATAATTATTTTGCATGAAATTCAGATTGCATAAGAAACATCCTCAAGCAAAGCACTGCAATTTTAGTTTTATACTTTTAATCCCATCCCAACACCCAATTATGACCTGAGGATTCTCACACATAGTCTTTGTTCAAAATAGTCTTAATAAATCATTCCATTAAAAAATGGTTTAGTTACTGCTATCAGCTGTGACCTCCAAAGACAAAATATTCTTAAAAGGATTATACAAGATGTGCTAATGGTTAATAACTACATGAAAAGACAGTCAACAACATTAAAACCACAACGATATACTATTTTACACACACTAAATGACTGTTAGAAGACAGTTTGATAGTTTCTTAGAAAGTTAAACCTAGTTTTACTGTATGGCGTATCAATTTCATTTCTTTGTATATACCCAACATATTCACATGAGAACTGTACACTAATGCTCTCAGTAGCATTACTCATAAGTATGAATAAACTTGAAAAATATGTAAATTAAAAAGTCAGGCAAAAATGACCATCTATTTTGTTGTACCATTTATAAGAAATGACATGAAATCTGGAATCTATAGAGACAGAAAGTAAAATAGTGGTTACCTGGGGTGAGAGTTGAGGGAGGTGGGAAGAGATTGACAATAAGTAGGCTGGATGGATTTTACTGGATGATAGCAATGTTTGAAAATGGATTTCTTTTAATGTTTGCACTGCTTGGTAAATTTACCTAAAAACTGAATTATATACTTGAAATTCATGGATTATAGGATATTATCTTTAAAAAAATAATGAAATAGGTTATATGTTTATCATTTTAAAAAGTATCTCATAGTTGCAACATATCTATCGAAAATATTCACTTCTAAAATAATTAATTTTAGATTATTTCTTTACAGTGATTCTTTAGTAGCATCATTTGCCCATTTTGACAGAAAATACACAATTTACTCTAAAGTCTTTTTTTTTCCCAAACGTGAGTGTGATTGTTTCTACGCCACTTATTTAACAATGATGTCAGATACTTAACAAATAAGTAAAAAAGAATGTGCACCTAATGAAAATTTAGTATTGACCAAAAAAAAATCTTTTGAAGCCTCAATAAGATTATTTTTACCATCTTTGTTTTGCATGAGTACTAAGGTACAGTGATTGAAATACTACCGATTATTGAGTCTTTTTAATAATCTGGTTAGCATAAATAAAGAAAATTGAAAAATCCTGATAACATCACTTTTGGTTTTCTGGCATATGAGTCTAAAAGCTCTATTTAAAATGATTAGTTGAATAATCTGAACTTGAAATGTGTAAAACACCTGGGTGTTATAAAATCTGGATGACATACTTCCCAAAAAAGAGCTTAAAAGTTTGGGACAGTAATAATTTTAGTAAAACTCGATGAATGTGACATCTCTAAGTATGGATAGATAAATAATCTAGACACAATCATCTATTTTTATCAAGTGAATAAAACATTATCATCCTCAGGAATTACACATAAATTGATCCTTAAGATGTGTGAGGAGGAATTTAATATGGATTGAAATATTCTAGGAAGTCTGTCCCACCTAGAAGTAACGCATCAATTAATATTGCTGGATGGGCTTGGCCCTGTCCCAGAATGTAGTTCCATTGGCAAAATACGCCATGCAGTTAAGTGTGTAATCTTATTTGGGTCAAATTAGAGCAGAGGTAAGCTGATCAATATTCCTCTTGCAGACACAGGCAAAAATGACCAACCCAAAAAATGATTATCAGTGACTGTCAGTGGTAAAATAATTTCAGCATAGTTATGATTTCCTTTAGAAATGTTCTCTAATCATCAAGTTTTAAAACTATTGTTTTGTCAAGAGGTAGTTAATGCTAAAATTTAGACTGAATGATCTCAAGAGTGAGATACAATGATTTTATATTGTTGATTTAAAAAAGAACAATAAATATTAGAAATAAGACCAAAGTTTGTGCTGAAATCCAAGTAAGCTTGCACAAATTGAGGATTATCCTGCATCTCATAAGGAGTCCACAGGAATTTCATGGGGAAAAATATCATATTTTCAGGGAAGATAGCTCTGCACATTTTACATTCTCTTGGCAAATGATTGACTGATGTCCCAGAGTTCTCTGTTATACAGTCGATAAAGAGCTGAAAGTCACCAGCTAGCTGTCTTAACTGTGAAGCAGATTTATTGTTGACTACTGAGAAACATATTTTAATGGGAACTTCATTGATCTAGCAGAATGTGTTTATAGCAAAATAAGTGAATCAATAGATAAATTTTTCACACATATTTACATTTCAACGCCCATTGCAATGTAGGTAAATGAAACCTGAAGATAATTATTTAAATTTTGTTGGATTGATCATTCTAGTAACAATTATTTTAAAAAATCAGATTTTTAAAAATGTTCTTGATTTGGTTAACATTGTGGTAGTTAATCTAGAAGACAATCCTTCACATCCAGTGAACCACACTTCCTAGTGTTCACTTCCTTGTAAATTCCCTTTCCTCCCCCTCTTTAGATCTAGGCTGGCCCTATGTAAATAACAGAGTGCAGCAAAAGCGGCACTGATTTTTCTGGTTATAAGATTATAGGAAAATTTGTTGGCTCTTGCTTTAGTCTTTTGGAAACTTCACTCTGGGGAAAGCTGGCCACCATGCAAGATGTCCAATATCTTTGAGATTGCCATGTTTTGAGAAAGCCCACATGAAGGGGCTGCCTAAAGACAAAAAAGCTTACTCGGCCTACAGCTATTCTTGTTATTCCAACCCAAACATCAGACACGTAAGTAAAGAAATCTTGAGATATCTACAATGCTAGCCATTATCTGACTAAAACCACATAAAAAACCACAATCAAGAAGTCAACTGAGCTCAATCTACAAATTTGAAAGAAGTAATATGTTTTGCTTTAAGATACAGTTTTGTGACAGTAACAAGAGATAACTAGAACCATCAATAGCACACGTGATTATTCTGGTGCTGACAGTTGAGAAGACCACAAATATTTGTGGTGCATTCATTTAGATGCAAGTACACTACAAGAGATGTTAGAATTTAATCCTTTTCAGTTGTTTATCAGCACTATGATCTGCCAAGTAATAAAGAGGAATTTAGGGGACAAGAGAATATCAATGAACTGGAAATAAGAACATGCACTATATAAAAACACTATCATATACATGTAAGTAATAAAAAATATGTAAATTAACTCAGAAAAGTGTACTTGTGAAGTGCCTTAGAATCCATATAGGCCATCTTCTGATTCATAAATGTTGCATATACTATTCAGTTCTACTACTGACCTCAAGTGATAGAAAATTTGTAATCTCATAGCAGTCAGCACGTGCCATATTTTATATATTTGTCCAAGCCTCTCTCTCCAAATCTGACATTACTTAGATCTTTACACGAAAGTGAGTATAAAAGTAGAGTAGGTGAATTGTGTGAAGGCTGAAAAACTCTGGTTTGAAATTATTTGGGCTAATTTTTTTTTTTCAAGTGTACCATGGAAATAGAGCCTCGTGGTCTTGCAGAAAGTAAATATACCACTTAAGGGAGAAATAAAGGCAGCATGTTTATAGACACAGTAGAAAGAGGAAAAAGTAAAGAAATTTATTTCCTTTTTGATGTACTGAAGAGTTGACAGATACATCAGAAATCTACTCATATTTCAATTTGTCAATATAATTTTAATGCATACACTGCCATTATACATGTTTAAAAATGTGTGTGTGTGTGCATTCTTGTGTGTATGAATCATATATAACCAGAGCCTACGTAAATCTTTTATAATTAAACTAAAATTATTAGATGGAAATGTAAAAATGTCCACTTAAATGTGATAGACATTATAACAACATTTACATGTGAATAGATATATTATGCATTGTAATAAAATATGTTGGAAATCATAAAATGCTATACTTTTGTGTAGGAAATGCACACATAGAAAATACAATTTAGCCTGCTGGGCATTCTCATTTTTGTTTTTTTCGAGCTTAAATATGAGCGCTCTGGCACGCAACAGAAACAACAGAAGGAGACGGGGTAAAGATTAGGTCATTCTCAGCCATCATGTTCTGAATTCTCTTTTTGTTTCAGTGCCATTATTAGCTTTTCTTTGTAATTTCCTCTCTTATTCTAAATTGCCTCAATTTCTATTAAGTGGATTTTCCACTCTGCATTATGAATTTAATAGACAAAAGAATTATAGACTCAGTTCATATAAATATCTGATGAAAATTATCTCAGATAACTCTCCAATAAATTATCTTGAAAATGTTTCTGTAGAATTAAAAAGTAAACATCTGATAAATACAAATAAACATCGGATAGAACTGAATATCATATAGTACACATTTTTATATTTATGTCAGTAGTGACAACAAAACAAAATCTCAACAAAATTACAATGGATTTATAGAAATGAAGTTGGCAAAATTGAAAAACTGATCATTGCTAAACTCTTAGATTAACTTTTCTGGAACATTATCAATAGATTATTTTAAAGAGAAAGTTTGAATTTTTACAGGTGTATCACCATCGCCAGATATATAATTTTTATTTGAATACTGCATGACAGTGAAGGTATGGTTGGTTGCTCTTTATACTAAATCAAAAATATTTCACAAAATCAGTATAACATACTCTTTTCTTCACTAAAGGAAAGTGATACTACTTCAAGACTAACATTACGAGAGAAGAAAAATTCTAGACTTCTTGTTGATTACATAAGAGTATTTAGCTACCAGATAAAAATATTGAATAAAGTTACTTAGCCAGAGGGAGGAAAAGAATGGCAAAGTTATCCGGTAGTATGCTTCCCACGGTTCAGATTTGTTGGGCATGTTGATTTTTGTTGTTTTTGTTAAAAGTGGTTTATAACAAGGCTTTAATGAAGCTGTCACGCACTCTACTCTATTTTCAATTGGAAGCATGTGGTGTCATTTGGATCTTTTTTTCCCCCTTAGATTACTTGGAAAACATTCAGCATTTGATTGCTTTTAATCAAGAAAACGAGGCACATTTGCTAAATCTTTTGATTAATCTGATTTTGATAAATACCCATGAGCAATTAAGAGTCCTAATCCTGAAGTCAAAATTAGCTGAACTTGGGATATGAAATATTATATATATAAAATACTACCCAGTTTATTTCTTCGAAGAAAATCAGGATGATATAAAATCATTTAAAAAAAAACAGAATAAGTTGAGAGAAAATAATACTGATTCTCAACAAAGTTACTGTCCAAATTTTTTCTGGATTGGGATAAAACTAATACTCTTTAAATTCTATATATAATAAGCATGAGCATGAAATGCACATATACATATACGAAGAGGTATATAAGACAGCAGAATTTTAATACAACTATGAGTCAAAGTTACGAATTAAATTGACTGTGGTATTCTAAAGAAGCATAACCTAAAACATTCAGAAGAGAAATAATGTGGGTCTTAAAAATAGAAGTAATTACCTAACAAATTTTGCTTTCAAATTAGAGTAGTGAGAATTAATGTTTATCATAATATTACAACCACTATTGCAAAACAGTGTGGAGATTCCAAAAAGAACTAAAAGTAGATCTACCATTCAATCCAGCAATCCCACTATTTGGTATCTACCCAGAGAAAAATAAGTCATTATATGAAAAGGACTTGCACACGTGTTAATAGCAGCACAATTAGCAATTGAAAAAAATATGGAATTAACCCAAATGCCCATCAATCAATGCACAGATAAGGAAAATGCTCTCTCTATATATGTATATACCATGGAATACTACTTAGCCATAAAAAGGAGCAAAATAATGGCATTTGTAACAACCTGGATGGAATTGGAGTTACTTCATTCTAAGTGAAGTAACTCAGAACTGGAATACCAAACATGGTATACACTCACTCGTAAGTGGGAGCTAAGCTTTGAGGACACAAAGGCATAAGAATGACACAATGGACTTTGGAAGGGTGAAATAGGGGTGAGAGAGAAAAGATTACACATTGGGTACAGCGTACACTGCTCAAGTGATGGGTGCACCAAAATCTCAGAAATCACCACTAAAGAACATATCCATGTAACAAAACACCACCTGTTCCCCAAAAACCTATTTAATTTTTTTTTTTTTAAAGAAACTGAGATAACCTGGAAGACAGTCAGGGTGTGAGCCACCCCTTTGCTGATGAAGACCATAACAGATCAGCTGGTTGTGGAGCTGGCACCACCCCACTCTGCTTGGGAATTTGTTGCTGGAAGAGCAGCTTGGAGTTCACCTCTTCAAGTCTCCCAACAATCATAAAATCTTATGTAATACTCCAGTGATAAACCTGTTTCTCTCTAAACCAGCCAGATTCTTTTTCCTCTGCAGTAAAACCTGATCTTCCCAGAAATTACAGTTTGGATTTCTTTTTTTTTTTTTTTTTTTTGGTTATTTCTCCACCAAACAATGTGTCGTGATACTCAACGTTTCTCTAGAAAGTGGGTTTGGGGAATAGAATTTTACTTCTTTATAAGATGATTTTCAAAATAGCATGATTATAGATATTTTAAGCTTTTTTAGATTTTTCAGAATTTTCAAAACAAAATGGAAAATATATTGTTTTCTGACCCCCCCTTCACACACACACACACACACACACACAAAGGGTCAGGGCCCAGTTTTACTCACATCAAGTTTGAGATATCTATTAAAAATTCAAGTAATCATGTGAGTAGGCAATTGGTAAATATAAAATTTTCAGCATGTAAGTGGTATGTAGATGGTGATATGCAAGTGGACTAAGTATTCTGAGTTCTTGTCTCTAAAGGTGTTCAAATAGAAGGGAGGTGAACAATTAAAAGTAAAACATTGTTACATAGATGGCAATTCTGATTTGCGTTGGAATAAATTACCTGTGATTCCAGAATAGATCCCACAGGAAATGATGTTGTGTCCGGAATTTGTGGGTTCTTGGTCTCGCTGACTTCAAAAATGAAGCTGCGGGACCCTTGGACCCTCGCGGTGAGTGTTACAGTCCTTAAAAGATGGTGTGTTCAGAGCTTGTTCCTTCAGATGTTCAAATGTGTCCGGAGTTTATTTCTTCTGGTGAGTTCGTGGTCTCGCTGGCTTCAGGAGTGAAGCTGCAGACGTTCGCGGTGAGTGTTACAGCTCTTAAAGGCGTCGCGTCTGGAGTTGCTAGTTTCTTCTGGTGGGTCCCTGGTCTCGCTGGGTTTAGGACTGAACCTGCAAACCTTAGCAGTGAGCGTTACAGCTTATAAACGCAGCAAGGATCCACAGAACGAGCAACAACTAGACTTACTGTGAAGAGCAAAAAACAAAGCTTCCACACCACCCATAGAGAATCAGAGTAGGCTGACTCTGCTGGCTCGGGTGGCCTGCTTTTATTCCCTTATCTGGCCCCACCCACATCCTACTGATTGGGCCATTTTACAGAGAGCTGACTGGCCCATTTTACAGAGAGCTGATTGGTCCGTTTTGACAGAGTGCTGATTGGTGTGTTTACAAACCTTTAGCTAGACACAGAGTGCAGATTGGTGCGTTTACAATCCTTTAGCTAGACAGAAAAGTTCTTAAAGTCCCCACCAGTCCGAGAAGCCCAGCTGGCTTCATCCTTCACTGGCACTTGCTGAGGGAGTTTGCAGCACCTAGCCTGGTCACTCTGGCAGCCCAGAGGGAGCTGGTCCCCTAATGAAGCCCAGCAGGCGCCTGCTGGCCGGTGGCACTGAGTGCCGGGCCGCGGGGACCGCGGAACCCTGGCCCACCCAGAACCTGCGCAGGCCCACAAGGGCCTCGCACAGCCCTGGCTCCCGCCCGCGCCTCCCACTCCACACCTCCCCGCCAGCAGAGGGAGCAGGCTCCAGCCTCGGCCAGCCCCAGAGAGGGGTCCCCATGGAGCAGCAGCGGGCTGAAGGGCTCCTCAAGGGCGGCCAGAGCAGACGCGAAGGCGGAGGAGGCGCCCAGAGTGAGCAAGGGCTGCTAGCACGTTGTCACCTCTCAATGTCTCAGCAAACTAACACAGGAACAGAAAACCAAACACCGCATGTTCTCACTCATAAGTGGGAGCTGACAATGAGAACACATGGACATGGAGGGGAACATCACACACTGGGGCCTGTTGGGGGTTGCGGGGCAAGTGGAAGGAGAGCATTAGGACAAATACCTAATGCATGCTGTGCTTAAAACCTGGATGACGGGTTGATAGTTGCAGCAAACCACCATGGCACATGTGTACCTATGTAACAAATCTGCACATTCGGCACATGTATCCTGGAACTTAAAGTAAAAAAAAAAAGAAAAATTAGGACAAAATCTTCATAGATCATCTTACCACCATTACGGTACAATTTTATGGAAAAACACAACTCAAGGGAGTTAAGAGTCTTTCTAATGCGCAAACATCTTGTTAGTGGCTTTTATGAAATTCAAACTTAGGACATTTTTAGTGTGTGCCTTTTATATTGCACCATGAACCAAATTGTTTCCCTTGAGACACTTTAGGATGATTTCAAATTTTCATTAAGTAATAAAATTTAGCCTGTTTATTTTCTTAAAATAGATAACTGTAAGTTAGACTTTTGCTTAAGACGTAAGAATATTTCAACTCTGTTTTACAATGGTGTACTATTTATCAACCTGCATTTAGAAAGCTAAACTAATTATATTAAATAGGACAGGAATTGGGCAGACAGAAGGAGACATTTGTTTAGATAATGTCTTGGTTATGAAAGACAATTGCATTTCAAACATGTATATTTACTCTGTTGTGAGACAGCTATATTTTTGGTTCCAAAATGTGTGAATTTTAATGAGACTACTAGTTTTCTTTTAAATTTAATCTTGTGAAAAATGGGCCAAATTATATATATTAAAAATTAGCTACCACTCTCTCAAAATATATTTTATAGAATATTGTAAACTCTAACAACTGTCATAAAACCAAGTGATGTTGATAGTAGATGCTCTTGATATAATCTGATGAATATGATAATTCACCTCTATGCTCTTTATATCAAAAACCCATAACCCCTATCTATAATGAGAAAAAACATATACAAATCTCAGTTGAGGGGCAGTATATGAAATAACTAGCCATTATTCCTCAAAACTGTGATTATTGAAAAGAAAGAAAGTCTGTGATACTATCACAGCCAAAAAGAGGCTAAGGAGACATGACGATTACATGTAATATGGAATCTTAGATGGGATTCTGGAAGAGAAAAAGGGCATTGGGTAAAAATGAAAAGAGCTGAATGAAATACGGTTTGATTTAATAACAGTGTATCAGTATTCACTCACTAATTATGACAAATGTATCATACTCTTGTAAAATGTTAATAAAAGTGAAAATTGGGTGTTAGGTATACCAATTTCCTCTGTACTATCTGTTCAAATTTTTAGGTAAACCTAAACTCATTCTACAAAAAATTGTTTATTTTTTAAAGATGACAAATCTGTGAAAAACATATTATTACTCAAAATCTGGCAAAATTTATGTTAAGTTATATTTTGCCTGTGTGTATCATGTTCAAGACACTATGGTAAGTGTAGTGTACATAAGGTTAATAAAAAGTAGGCCCTCCCAGGAAGATATACAGATACACGAAAAGAAGTTTAACATCATGAATCATTTGGAAAATGGGAATAATAACTACAATGAGATATTACTATACCGACACTAAAATGGTTAAGATAATGGGATCTTTATTTCCTGTAGCAAACTGCTGGAAACTACACCAATGTTTAACAAGTGAATTAATAAATAAGTTGTGTTGTAGACCTATAATGGAATACTATTCAACAATAAAAATTAATATGCAATTGTGACATGGAACAACATAGTTGAATCTCAAAATAATTATGCTGTGTTAAAAAAGCCAAATGCAAAGAGTATACACTATATAATCCTTTTTTTTTTTTTTTTCAGATGGAGTCTGGCTCTGTCGCCCAGGCTCTAGGGCTCCAGTACAGTGGTGCAATCTCAGCTCACTGTAATAACTGCCTTCCAGGTTCAAGCGATTCACCTGCCTCAGCCTCCCCAGTAGCTGATATCACAGGTGCACACCACAATGCCCTGCTAATTTTTGTATTTTTAGTAGAGACAGGTTTTCACCATGTTGGCCAGGCTGGTCTTGAACTCCTGACCTCAAGTGACCCGCCCCTCTTGGCCTCCCAAGGTACTGGAATTATAGGCGTGAGCCACCATGCCTGGCCCTATAATTCCTTTTCTATAAAATCTAGAATATACAAATTAATTTCTGGTGACAGAGAGCCAATCAGGAGTTGCCTAGGATTTAGGTTGGGTTTTAGAAATGAGATGAAAGATTTGCAAAGAGAAAACTTTTGGGGTGGTGGATATGTTTACTATTGTGATTGTAGTGATAATTTCATGGGTGGATGTATATCCATCTATGTCAAACTCATCAATTTGCACACTTGAAATATGCATAGCTATCATATGTCAAGTATACCTCCATAAGGCTGTTTTTTTTAAAAAATGCATTTTGGAGCCTAATATAATAGCATAAGATAAAAATAAATATTTAGAAACTGTCCTTTAAAGTATTATATTCTATTTTAATCTAATGGTTCCAATAATATAATTTCTTGGTATTTTGTATTTTCAATTTTTAAATTAGAATTTCCAATTTTTAAATTAGAAATCAGTTCCTCAATTTTAATCTCTTCTTCCAGGCCACAGAGCTAGAATTTGGCACAGGCAGTACAAAACTCTAGATACACTGACTCCCAGTAGTGTTCATTCCACCAAACCCAGACATCCAAGTTCAGGGGTAACTGCATAGTTGTTTCCATCAATATTGGCAGACATGAACACTAGGAGAACATTCCAAAGGATGTACAGAAAATATTGAACCTATGTGGAAGGAAACTTAGTACATCATTACCTGTACAGCCCTGACCTTTCATTTAAATAGCTTTATTCACAATTGTATAGCATAGTTTTAACAAAAATCCAATTTAATTACGTTTACAGCTAATAGCCACGTCTTTAAAAGATGGCAATATTATTAACCTTCTCTCCAGTGTCCCTAGCTAGATGCAAATTCACAGTTATACATTCATTTATACCTAATAAGCCTATATAAAATGTTTGGAAAATGAAAAGAAAACTGAGAAGAACTTTGTGTACTATTTTCATCTGCAAGTTCCAGTTTTCTTATCAGCCCCCTGGGCTCATCAGAATGTGATTCACTGCATATTTTCCATAATTTAAATGTTCTGAAAACAGTTTTTTTTTGTCTTTGTGATAGATGATTTCTTTCAAAATTGATAGTTGCCTGTAGGGAAATATAACATCAAATTCTAGTTTTATTATTCTTAGGCTTTTAATCAGGTTAACGTATATCCCAATAGCATTGAACATAAAGGTTTTTTTTTCACTAACACTCTGTAAATCATGTAATTATTCAAGAAAATATAATAATGTTTTTAAAGAAGCTATAGCTGACACATTCAGTACTTTATGTCTACTTGGCTTATGCAACAGAAATGCTGGTGTTGATGTTAATTAAATGTATTTTTCTCCCAGGCATAGCAGTTCCAAAATTTGATGTAAAATTTTTACCTTTTCCATAATTAATAGTTTCAGAAAAAAATATTATTCTGCAATTCACAGTCCCTATTTAGAAAATAAAAAGCTTAAAATAAATGTATACAATTAAATTATGTAAACATTAACATATGCATATTTTATATTTTATTATAATGTTGTAAACAGTTTATTCTGTTTAGACCATGCACACTTAAACCATAAAAGTTTTCCAGTATGAACAGAATTAATGAAATGTTTACATTGATTATTTTAAAATTAAAATCACATTCAATGTTGTTTAAATTGGTATATCTTGTCTTGATAATAAAAAGTAATTTAATTAAAACAGGTTAATCTCTTGAAGAAATAAGATTAGACATTTAGAAACCTCTTGACAATATCAGACACTTCCTCAAGATCACATTGCCACAATGTGGCATAGGCAGTATTAAAATTCACATAATTTCTACAGTTATAATTTGCTGCACAACCTAGAGAAATAAACTAAGGAATTTATGCTTAGCAATCTAGGTATTCATTTTAAAGTCGTTGAAATAGTATATGTCTTCAAATAATGTGGAAACAAAATGTTTCAGAAATATAAATTAGAAATGTGATTGTGACTGAAATAAGTTTACCTTTAGTCACATTTTGATACTGATTAATGTTAGTCATGTTTAATTAATGACTGATATATATACAATGTTAATAGGAAATAATACACAAGAACTAATTATATACATAGCACAATAAGACATTGACTTTCTTTTTTTAACTTTTATTTTAAGTTCAGGGGTACATGTGCAGATTTCTTATATAGGTAAACTCATATCACAAGGGTTTGTTGTATAGATTATTTTTTCAACCAGATATTGAGCCTAGTACCCACTGGTTATTTTTCCTGATCCTCTCCCTCCTCCTACCTTTTACCCTCAGGTGGGCCCCAGTGTCTGTTGTTCCCCTCTATGTGTCCATGTGTTCATTCTATTTAGTTCTCACTTATAAGTGAGACCTTTTGGTATTTGGCTTTCTGTTCCTGCATTAGTTTGCTAACAATAATGGCCTGCAACTTCACCCATGTTTTTGCAAAGAACATGATCTCATTCTTTTTTTGGCTGCATAATATGCCATGGTGCATATGTCTCACATTTTCTTTAGCCAGTCTACCATTGATGGGCACTTATGTTGATTCTATGTCTTTGCTATTGTGAACACTGCTGCAATGAACATACATGTGCCTGTGTCTTTATGATAGAACAGTTTATATTCCTTTGAGTATATAAGTAATGGGATTGCTGGGTCAAATGGCAGTTCTGTTTTTAGGTCTTTTAGGAATCACCACACTGTTTTCCACAATAACTGAACTCATCACAAACAACGTGTAAGTATTCCTTTTTGCTCTGTAGCCTCACCAGCATCTGTTATTTTTGACTTTTTAATAATAGCTTTTCTGACTGATGTGAGATGGGATTTCATTGTGCTTTTGATTTGCATTTCTCTACTGATCAGTAATGTCGAGCTTTTTTTTTTTTTTCATATGCTTGTTGGCCCCATTTAGGTCTTCTTTTGAAGAGTGTCTGTTCATGTGTCTTTTTTTGTACCAGTACCATGCTGTTTTGGTTACTGTAGCCCTGTGGTATAGTTTGAAGTCAGGTAGCATGATGTCCCTTGCTTTGTTCTTTTTGCTTAGGATTGCCTTGGCTATTTGGGCTCTTTTTTGGTTCCATATGCATTTTAAAATAGTTTTCTCTAGTTCTGTGAAGAATGTCATTGGTAATTTGATAGAAATAGCATTGAATCTATAAATTGTTATAGGCAGTATTGCCATTTCAACAACATTAATTCTTCCTACACATGAGCATGCAATGTTTTTCCGTTTGTGTCATATCTGATTTCTTTGAACAGTGTTTTTTACTTCTCATTGTAGAGATGTTTTATTTCTCTGATTAGTTGTATTCCTGGGTATTTTATTCTTTATGTAGTAATTGTGAATGAGATTGCATTCCTGACTTGGCAGTCAGCTCAGTTGTTGTTAGTGTATAGGAATGCAACTAATTTTTGTACATTGATTTTGTATCCTGAGACATTGATGAAGTTGTTTTTCAGCTTAAGGAGGTTTGGGGCTGAGACAGTGAGCTTGTCTAGATGGAGAATCATGTCATCTGCAAACAGAGATAGTTTGACTTTCTCTCTTCCTATTTGGATGCCCTTTATTTCTTTCTCTTGCCTGATTGCTCTGGCCAGGACTTCCATTACTATGTTGAACAGGAGTGGTGAGAGAGGGCATCCTTGTCTTGTGCTTGTTTTCATGGTGAATGCTTCCAGCTTTTGATTATTCAGTATGATGTTGGTTGTGAGTTTGTCATACGTGGCTCTTATTATTTCATGGTATATTCCCTCAATACTTAGTTTATTGAGAGTTTTTTAAATGAAGTGGTGTTGAATTTTATCAAAAGCCTTTTCTGTGTCTATTAAGATAATCGTGAGGTTTTTGTCTTTAATTCTGTTTGTGGGATGAATCAAATTTATTGATTTGCATATGTTGCAGCAACCTTGCAATCCTGGGATACAACCTATTTGATCATGGTGGATAAGCTTCTTGATGTGCTGCTGGATTTGGTTTGCCAGTATTTTGTTGAGGATTTTTGCATTGATGCTCATTGGTGGATATTGGCCTGAAGTTTTCTTTTCTTGTATCTCTGCCAGGTTTTGGTATCAGAATGATACCTCATAAAATGACTTAGGGAGGAATCCATCCTTCTCATTTTTTTTAAAGTAGTTTCAGTAGGAATGGTACCAGCTCTTTTTTGTACATCTGGTAAAATTCAGCTATGAATTGACCTGGTCCTGCGCTTTTTTTTGTTGGTAGATTATTTATTACTGTTTTAATTTTGAAGATCACCGTTGGTGCATTTAGGGATTCGATTTCTTCCTGGTTCAGTCTTGGGAGGGTGTATGTGTCCAGGAATATATGCATTTCTTTTCGATTTTCCAGTTGGTGTGCATAGAGGTGGTCATAATATTCCCTGATGGCTATTTGTACTTCTGTGGGGTCAGTGGTAATATACCTTTTGTCATTTCTAGTTGTGTTTATTTGTGTCATTTCTAGTTGTGTTAAAATAGATAGTGGTCTATCTATTTTATTACTTTTTTTTTTCAAAGAAACAACTCCTGGATTTGCTGATCATTTGAGTGGTTTTTCATGTCTCATTCTCTTTCAATTCAGCTTTGATTTTGGTTATATCTTGTCTTCTGCAAGCTTTGGTGTTGGTTTGCTTTCGGTTCTCGAGTTCTTTTACTTGTGTTGTTAGGGTCCTAAATTGAAGTCTTTGATGTTGGGGCATTTAGTGCTGTAAATTTTATTTTTAGCACTGCCTTAGCTGTGTCCAGGGATCCTGGTATGTTGTATCTTTGTTTTCATCAGTTTCAAAGAACTTCTTGCTCTCTGCCTTAATTTCATTATTTACCCAAAAGTCATTCGAGAGCAGGTTATTTAATTTCAATGTGAGTGTCTGGTTTTGAGCAATTTTCTTAGTCTTGATTTCTAATTTTATTCTGCTGTTGTCTGTAAGAGTGCTTGGTGTGATAACTTTTGCATTCACTGATGATTATTTTATATCTGATTACATGGTTGATTTTAGAGTATGAACCATGTAGCGATGAGAAGAATGTATAGCTTGTTGTTTTTGGATGGAAAATCCTGTAGATGTCTATCAGGTCCATTTTATCCAGTACTGAGTTCAGTTCCTGAATATCTTTGTTAATCTTCTGCCTTGATGATCTGTCTAATACAACAGTATTAGACATCTGTCTAATTAGATCTGTCTAATACAACAGTAATGGTATGTTGAAGCATCCCATTATTATTGTGTTTGAGTCCAAGTCTCTTTAATGGTCTGTAAGAACTTGCTTTATGAATCTGAGTGCTCCTCTGTTGGGTATATATATATATATTTAGTATAGTTAGGTCTTCTTCTTAAATTAAATGCTTTATCATTATGTATTGCCCTTCTTTGTCTTTTTGAAAATCTTTGTTGGTCTAGAATCTGTTTTGTCTAAAATAGGATTACAACCCCTGCTTTTTTCTGTTTTCCATTTATTTGGTAGATTTTTCTCTACCCCTTAACTTTGAGCCTATGGTTGTCACTGCATGTGAGATGGGTCTCTTAAAGATGGCATACCATTGCTGTCTTGGATTTTTATCCAGCTTGCCACTCTGTGCATTTTAATTGGGGCATCTAGCCCATTTACATTCAAGGTTAGTATTGATATGTGTGGATTTGCTCCTATCATCATGATGTTAGCTGGTTATTATGAAGACTTGTTTGTGTGGATGCTTTATAGCGCCACCTGGTCTGTGTACTTAACGTGTTTTTGTAGTGGCAGGTAATGATCTTTCCTTTCCATATTTAGTGCTTCCTTCTGAAGCTCTTGTGAGGCAGGTCTGGTGGTAATGAATTCTCTCAGCATTTGCTTGTCTGGAATGGATCTTATTTCTCCTTTACTTAAGAAGCTTGGTATGGCCAAACATGAAATTGCTGGGTTGCTGGCAGGGGCAGTGCTGGTGACTGTGTGCCTGCTAAGGCTCTGACTGCAATGGTGGTAAGGTGGGAGTTGAGGAGAGAAGTGCACTCCCACCAGCAGCAGTGGCAGGGCAGGGTGTATGCACACATGCATGCTGGTGGGGCAGAGAAGGCAAAATCCACCTGCCTATACACATGCTGACAAAATGATGTGCAGGGTGACTGTGGCCCGGGGGGTAAGCTGCGGCAGAGGAGAGTGTGAGCAGGCTGGTGTGTGGCTGCAAGGGTTGCCCTGCTGGAGCTCTCAGCTGATCAAGTACTGTCTTCCAGCAAAGAAGCTATGATGTGGGTCCTCAGGGAACCCGAGGCTGCACTGCAAGCAGGTTCGGCCAGGCTGTGGCCCCAGGAGAGACCCACAGACCAAGGCTGCTCAGGTTGGACTGGCCCCAACTGATGGGCAAGGCTGCTCTGCACAGTTCAGTCCAATAGTTCCCCTAGAGCTAAATTCTCCTATGGGAACCAGTCAAGCCAAGGGGGACGGATGTCCTCGGCCATGGTCCAGTAGGGATGCTCCCATGGCAAACCCTCCTGGCTCTTCAACAGCTGGTGTGCTGCCCCTACTACTTGTCTAAGGAGCTCTCCCTGCCAACTCAATTATCTGTGGTGGTCAAGGGGTCTCCTCCTTCCAGAGTTCCAGAGTGCCGAGGTGTAAGTAGGTTGCTCTTTGCCAGTTCTCCAGGAATTACTGGGAGCCAGCAACGAGTACCAGTGCACAGTAGCCCCGTCCAGGGCTCCCGACTTCCTCCTCCTTCACCCAGCTTCTGTATCTTCCCTCCATCCACTCTCAGTGCCTTCCATCTGAAGATCTGTTAAAAGTGCCACCAGTCATCCTGGTCCTTCCATGGCAGCTGTTCCACCTGGCTGCATAGAGACAGCCATCTTGGCCCCAGATATTTTCTGAATTGTGCAATTTGAAATTTTGGTAGCATTGCTTCTTGAGAAATGTGTCATCTAACCATATTTTACTTTTTTCTGTGGGGGCGGGGAGTGCAGGGTCTTCTTCTGTCACCCAGGCTGGAGCACAGTGGCACGATTATAGCTCACTGCAGCCTCGAATTCGTGAGCCTCCCAAGTAGCTGGGACTACAAGTGTGCAGCACCATGCCTGGCTATTTGTTAGTTCTTTTTGTATATCTTTTAGAGGTGAGGTTTTACCATGTTGTCCAGGTTGGGCTTGAACTTCTGAACTCAAGTGATCCACTAGCCTCAGCTTCCCAAAGTGCTGGGATTACAGGCATGAGCCACCACCCTGACCTATTTCTTCATAATAAATTACTTGATCTTTCGGTATTTTTGTTTGTTTTTGTAACCACGGAATTTATCCAGTACCTTTGATTTATGTATTTTACGTTAGACACCCAGGATTTTTCTTAAGACTCCTAACTGGCTTCAAGTATAATCTGAATATCTTTCAACACAAATGTATTCCCTCTTCTTGCTAATACTAATGCCTTACCCCTAATTAGCACATTAAATCATATCTTATTTTTACCTTGAGATAACTAAATTTATTAGTTTATAATTATTGTTATAAATCAATATCTTATAGTGAGATCTTCATATACTGCTAGCAGAAGAGAGAAACAATGGAGAAGGGAAACTGGTGAAGAATGGGATGTTTGAGAGTGCAGAATCATCTCTCATGTTTCATCTGTCTTAACTCATATCAGATTCATAGTGAACACGCACTCTGAGAATCATCTGAGGATGTGATTTTCTTTGACACTTTTAAAAACAGTCCTTACAAGTATTGTAATCACACATTCATAGTGGTCAATATTTTAATTTATTTCGTCAAGGGAAGGGGTTCCATGGCATTACCACATTCTAAAAGGCAACACAATAAAAAGAATAGATTAATATTTTTCTTGATAGTACAACAGGATCCATCCAAGTTATTTAGGTGCAATTCTACAATTTGTGTGTTGTAGAAATCTAGGGGATGCCATTCATGGATTCATACAGTTCATACAGTTTACGATCTGTGAGGTTATATGGACTAGCTCTGTTTAAACACAGAACAAATAAGCTGTTAGATTTATTACTGTCATTTTTAAGAAGTCATTCTGCCATCGCAAATTTAATAGCCAATCTAATGACTTTCTTCTTCTTATCCAATCAAAAATGTTCTGTGCTTCCACCAACCCCAAATATGGGCACTAAGCTAGACCACTATGAATTCTTCAATGTTTGGAACTTACTGTATAAAAAAGGAAACGTGTCCCTCCTTCCTCTTTCTTGCAGCATCAAAGATAGAAGGAGAAATGAAGGAGGTGTAAGGTATTTGTTGCTATTTATGTCATTTATATAAGATGTTAACTCCACTAATCCCATATAATCTTTGATGCCAGCAACTCTTTAATGATTTAATTGACTAGCAAATAGTAGCAAAGAAAAAAAGAAACAGTGAAAGGAATGAAGGGGAGGGATGGGGGAAGGAGAGAGAGAAGGATGCATTTAAATAAATACTTGTGTTTCATTTTTCAATATGCTATCTTACATAAGTAATATATCCTCTCAATCAAATACATACAAAAGAGTAGGTACTGAATTAATGGCTTGAACACAGCACAAACAATGTGTACTTGTCTCTGTGAAAGAGTTTATAATTTCAAGTAAATGATTGATCACAGGACTTTTGAGTTTAACACATCTGAGATGAAATTTAATTTTCACCATTGAATCACCTCAGAAAATTTACATATTCTCTCTAAGACCAATATTTGTCACTCAGACAGACTGACTGTAATAGTATCTTTCTTATAGGATAATTGTGGGAATTCAATGAGATAATACAAGTAGAACAATTAATATACTGCCTATCACATATGGAGGGTCCAAAAAGTTATAATTTCAGAACAAAGAAACTTAATTCTAACCAGAAACCACAATCATATCTAGAATATTTTTATGTCTGGACATAGTTACTTATTTATTTGGCAAGTGTTTATTTAACATTGATATATCCAACATATTATGCTAAACAATGTGGATATTGTAGAAGATACTACGGTCATACTCTGAATAATAACATTTTGGTCAATGACAGATCACATATGTGACAGTGGTCCCACAAAATTATAATTTTATTATAATATTATAATTTATTTTATTTTTATTGTACCCTTTTCTGTTTAGATACACAGATACAATTGCGTTAAGTTCCCTAGAGTATTCAGTACAATAACGGGATTTACAGCCTAGGATCAATAGGCTATATCATATAGGCTAGGTGTGTAGCAGGCTCTACCATCAAGGTTTGTGGAAGTATACTCTATGATGTTTGCACAAAACGACAACAACATCACCTAATGGGTCATTTCTCAGAATTATCCCTGTCATTAAGCAATGCGTGACAATATAGATTTGCTGCCTACACTTATAAAGTTATATGCAAGTATATATATTTGTTTCTTATTCTTTTGTAACAAAGTACAATTTCAGCAGCTTAAAAACAATACTGATTCATAATCACACAGTTTTTGTAAGTCAAATGTCCCATAAAAGCATTTTTGAGTTATCTGCTTAAGTTATCATGAGTATTAAAGCAAGTTGTCAGTCAGGCCAAGCTCTTCTCTGGATATTCTGGAGAATAATTAACCTTCAAGCTCTTTCAGGTTTCTGGTGGAGTGTAATTCCTTGTGGATATTAGATTGAGATTCCCATTTTCTTGCAGACTGTCAGTTCTCAGCTTCTCAAAAATGACCCCAAAGTCCTTATCATGTGTCTCCTCCTCAATCTCAGCAGTAAAGAACCCTTCTCACTTTCCAACTTTTTCTGATTTCCCTTAACAGTTGGAGAAACTTTCTTCTTTTTTTTTTTTTTTTTTTTTTTTGACAGAGCCTTGCTCTGTCCCCCAGGCTGCAGTGCAGTGGCACAATCTCAGCTCACTGCAACCTCCGCCTCCTGGGTTCAAGCAATTCTCCTGCCTCAGTCTCCCAAGTAGCTGAGACTACAGGCAGCCACTACCACACCTGGCTAATTTTTGTATTTTTAGTAGAAACAGAGTTTCACCATATTGGCCAGGCTGGTCTTGAACTCCTGACCTTGTGATCCACCTGCCTTAGCCTCCCAAAGTGCAGGGATTACAGGCAAGAGCCACCATCACTGGCCAAACCTTTCTTCTTTTAAAGGATTTGTGTGGTGATGTTAGGCCCCCTTGTCTTATATAATCCACCTAGGTTAATGTCCACCGTGTCATATCACGTAACATAATTTGGCAGGGTAGAGTGAGAAATCTTGGGCCATCTATGAATTATGCTGACCAAAACATTAAAGATTGACATTAGAAACATGAATACCCATTAATTATTTAGATTTTTGGAGGGTATTTGACATAGGTAAGATAAGTAAAGGGTGTCATGAGAATTTATCCTAAAGCTGTAGAAAGACAATGAAGCAGAGATACCAATTGACATTTAATCAAGACAGTTTTACTTTCAAATTTACATATATTTCCATGCATAAATATTATTAAAGAAGCAAAATGTTTTCCCAGAATAGGACAGAAGAAAATAAAACAAGACAGAAAGCACTGAATACTTAAAAAAAAAAAAAAAGATTTTCTAGTCATTAATGTGGTAATTTGATAGTTTTCGTCCTCCATTTTCCAATCTGTTTCTTAGAAATAATACATAACACACTCCTATTGTGAGATATTAATGTCTTTTTATGTAGAAAGCACATAAAATGAAATATAATCTCAGATTCAAAATTAATATGAGGTGTTTTAGGTTAACTTATAAAAAAATCTGTATACAAAGTACTGGAAACAAGGAGGCTTTTAGACAATGTTTATATTCTTAAATAAATACTGTTCTTGAAACAAAGGCATCTAAATCACTGGACGGGCATATCTAACTATGTTCTTCCATCATGTATTTTATCATCAGAGCTTTAGTTCAAGGTAGTTTTGTACTCAATAAAGAAAAGATTTATGTCATAGTTAAATACTATAGTGTCCGTCACCTAACAAAGCATAACAAATAGATATTGTTCTGAAAGTTTACGTTTACTATGATCATGATTTATGTTATCAAGAACAGAAATCACAAACAATGTGACTTCCACCTTGATGGAACATTAATCAAAGGATAAAACTATATTAAAGCAAAGTTCCAGTTGGGCAGGAATATAATGGTATAAGCTATTTTTCATCACACAATCATTTTATGATCCACTTTTACATCAAAACAATGGAATACAGGAAGTGTACTACTTTCAAATCACAGAATAAAAAGTTCATCCCAAAGCAAAATAAATGAATTATAAAATATGCTAAGTCACCTTGGGCTTTTCTTAAAATTGCATTATAGAACTAAGCTAATGGTAGTTAGTTATTTTCATTACAACTAAGTTATTTTGTGTACAAAAAAAGAATGAGGATGTTTTTCTCCCTTTATTTATATAAACAATAGATTTTAATCAAACTTTATTTATAGATTATCCTGAAATAGAGATCTTATCATTATTACTACTAAAATAATATATATCATGTTTTAACCAAATGGTCTTATTTCAATGTGATATCTTATAATTCTTTATTAAAGTATCATCTACATAAAGAACATACTTTTTTTCTGTATTAAATTAGAATAAGCAGCAATGAATAGTTTCAATGTTAAACCTTTGGCTGGCTCAAGTTTCTTAGGTACAGGTTTTATACCAAACTTATATTGAATGAACGGAGTGGGGCTGTATGGTAGTTTTGCAGATCCATATGATTTAGACTCTGTTGAAGATCATTTTAGCACATAAATATTTTTGTAACTGTTGAAAAGGGCATCAATGGTATGGTACTACCAGCATCTGTCCCTTCTGGAAATTAGGCTTTCTTTTCCTCCCTTCCCCCAACATATCTGTGTATCTCCATGATAGTCATTGGGATTCCACAGTCTTACATGGCCCCACTTTTCTAGCTATGGTGGCGTACGGACAAGCTACAGACACTAATATACTCACTCAGATTAAACTCTCAGAATTTTCAAACTGGAATTTAAAAAAAATTCTTCCAGATATGAAACTTTTAAGTTAACAATAGTTTTGACTCCTTCAATTTTCAAAAAAGTAAAATAAAACCCACATACTGGAACGTAAGTGAGAGCAAAAGAAGGAAGGAAGGAAGGTAGGTCAGACTTTATCCAAATGTTTACTTATAATTGACCCCAAAGCCCAACTTTCATTGTTCTTTAGGATTATTTGTCCCACAATTCCTTCAACATCCTACTATTCTGAGTTCCCCCTTTTGTTTTTGCTTCTTTCACTTTCAACGAAAAGAATTCTGATTCAGGCAGATATACATAGACATACATATGTACACATACATATGTATATGTGTGTATTATATGCCTTCTGTCCTTACACCCAGATACTCTTCCAGTCCTATCACATTTTCATTGCTGGAAGAACATAACTCTTGAATAGTTATTCATGTATTTACTCAATAAATATTGAAAACCTACTGACTATCAAGCACTAGAAAATATTTTCAGATAATGTTAAGTGTTAAGAAGGAAGTCATAAAGAAACATGATAAAAGCTAAAGAGTTATTGACAATAAAGGAAAACTTTATATAAGAAAGTTATTAAGTCCTTTTTTAAGAAGGCAATATTTGGGCTAGGACTTAGGGCTCTGGACTTAGGACTTAGGGCTCCATGCAAGAACAGAGTAGGAGAGAAATGGGAGGAACCTGGTGATTTATCAGCACAGAAAAAAAGGCCCTTGTGAATGAGTGTGGTGAACAAGACATGTAGGAGTAAAAAATGAGGTTGGGAAAGAACTTTATCAATAGGAAATCATTGAGAGGAGTGGCAGCATTGTGACGTAGTGTGGCTTATATTTCCCAAATATTACAATGATAACTCTATGGAGGTCAAATTATGGGAGAATAGAAGTAGAATGAGGGAAATTGGTGAGGAAGCTATTGTAATAGTACTGGTGAGAGGTACGGGTGATTTGGAATTGATTGGCAGCAAGAGACAAAATAGACAAATCGATTTGGGATATAATGGAATTAAGCACGAACTTGCTATAAATTGCATATTGGGAGGTATAAAAGAAACAGATTATTCAAATATAAGTATAAATGTATTTATGAGCCACTGGTTGGATATAGTTTTAATTGCCTGGGATGGGGAAGAAAATATAGTGATGAGGAAAATCAATGATACAGTTTTAATCATGTTATATTTCAGGTATGTTCAAGCATCTAATTGCATGTGTTAGTCTGCTAGGGTTGGCATAACAAAATGCCAAAGATTGGGTGGGTTAAACCACAGACATTTATCCTGACATAACAAAATACCACATACTGGGTGGCTTAAACAACCGATGTTTATTTTCTTACATTCCTGGAGTCTAGAAGTTCAAGATCAATGTGCTGACTAGGTTGGTTTCTGGTGAGGCATGTCTCTTTGGCTTTCAGATGTCTGCCTTCTTGCTGTGTACTTACATGGCCTTTCCTCTGCATACACATGCTCCTCATGTGTCTTTTTGTTCTTATAAGGACACGGGCTTTATTGGATTATTGTCGCACCCTTAAGACCTCATTTAACTTAAATTATTTCCTTAAAGGCCTTATCTCCAAATACAGTAACATTAAAAGTTATAACTTCAACCTATGAATTTTGGTTGCGGGTCAGTGAGGGGGAGACACAATTCATTCCATAAGATTGAAGATATTAAAAAAAAAATGGATAGGAAATTTTAAAAAATTCCCAATCCCTGTGATAATTTGGTCAAGTTTTTTAACCAGATACATATAAATGCTAAATGCATAGGGAAAAATAGCCTAGAATAAAGGTGGTAAGGATGAGAAAGTGTAATCAGAAGAAATAAAGTAAAACCCCAAGAAACCCCTGGACTGATGGTGCCTGGTTTTTTTGTTTTTTGTTTTTTTTTTTTTGACGGAGTCTCACACTGTCGCCCAGGCTGGAGTGCAGTGGCACGATCTCGGCTCACTGCAAGCTCCGCCTCCTGGATTCACGCCATTCTCCTGCCTCAGCCTCCGGAGTAGCTGGGACTACAGGCGCCCGCCACCAGGCCGGCTAATTTTTTTGTATTTTTAGTAGAGACGGGGTTTCACCGTGTTAGCCAGGATGGTCTCGATTTCCTCATCTCGTGATCCGCCCGCCTCGGCCTCCCAAAGTGCTGGGATTACAGGCGTGAGCCACCGCGCCTGGCCTTTTTTGTTATTCTTTATACGACATGTAAAACAACAATTTGGCCACACAACTTTTAAAATTATGAATATTCAACGGAATGTGTTCTGCAGAATTCCCTTTGGGAGACTAGGAATAAAAGCATGTCATGTTGATAGAGTTAATATATGTTCCGTATATCTAGTAAATAATATATACTTTACTTCTATAACCCAAAAGTCTCATCTCTCTACTTTCAGCCATATACTATGATTACTCAAAGTTTATAATCTTTATGGATGCAATAAAACATATTTCTGATTTTCTTAGCTCTATCAACCAGCCATTGCAGCAATAATGTTGTATAAAAAACCATCCCCAAATCTCAGTAGCTTATATTAAACAATTATTTCTAGTTTACACCTATGAAAAGTTGGCTAAAGGGATCTTCTTCAGGTCTGTAGATGTCTTCCAAAGTCTTCAATTTTGTCCTTCAACATTGACAGAATTGGAGAATCATTAAGAATTAGCTAAATACCTCTGTGCCTTTGACTAAGACTCTCACTCAATTAAATGTGCATATGAGACACCTTGTGTTTCTACTCACCGAAGTTTCCTAATGTGCACCACAATGAATTGAGCTATAATATTTAATTGAATGTCTTCAGTGTTGAGTTTATTTTCCTAGGAATAGGCTCCTTTGAAGGACTGTTTATATATAAACTGATTTGTATTGTACTTTGTTGAAATCATTTCCTGACATCTAACATCTATGTCTAATGCCTCTTCTGCTGTCTGGCATCATAAATGTTAATTCTGTATAAGAAAAAATGCTGATGGAAAGAGAGCCTATAAATTAGTTATTGATTTGACCCCATGAATTGAAAAGTTCAGAAGGATTTTTCTCAGAATTATATCTTTTGGGCAAATTTTGCCCAGGATTTCCATTTCAAAACCTTCTTGGGAATTTATTTTTTTTTAATTTGTATCCATGACAACTTCTTTTATTTTAGGTTTTTGAGTTTATTTTTTATTTTATTTTATTTTATTATTATTTTTTTTTGAGACAAAGTCTCACTCTGTCACCAGCCTGGAGTGCAGCGGTGCGATCTTGGCTCACTGCAACCTCTGCCTCCCGGGTTCAAGCAATTCTCCTGCCTAGCCATCCAAGTAGGTGGGACTACAGGCACGCGCCACCAGGCCCAACTAATTTTTGTATTTTTAGTAGAGACGGGGTTTCACATGTTGGCCAGGATCTCTTGACCTTGTGATCTGCCCGCCTCAGCCTCCCAAAGTGTTGGGATTACAGGCATGAGCCACACACACCCTGCCCAGAATGAGGAGGTTTAGTCCAGATCCTGGTTGGTGACGACTAATCTTTGACCAAACCCTGGAGACAAGAAATATTACAAGAATCATACTTCTGCACACAAAGTAGTTCTCATGGGGTCTTTTCAATGCAAAATTGTTATTCCTCTAGGGCAACCACTACTTTATTTGTGTTTTCTCACTATAATGCTAACTCTAGTGCATATCTTTCTAACTGGCACAACTTTACCAATGATGACTTATAATTGTAAATTTTATATATATACATACATACATATAGATGTATAGATGTATGTTGCAAATATTATATATACATACATACAGATGTATAGATGTATGTACAGGTATAGATGTACATACATACATATATACATCTGTATGTATGTATATATAATTTACAATTCTAAATCATCTATATATACACATATATACATAAATCATATACGTATATATTTGTATATATATATTTTTATGTTTGTATGTATATGTGGCACTGAAGAAAGAGTTAGAAAACCAGAAGATCAATCTAAGACATTATCTAGAATTCAGGTATACAACTAGATAAAAATGTTGAATAGAAATAGAATGCAGAGAGAAAAATTAGAACATGCAGCATGCATATACTAGTTTCAGGGGTAATAAATAGTATTCATTAAGAGCAAGATACAAAATGTCCCACAGAGCTGCATATCCTAACATGACCCCACACTTTCCCTGCTGTAACACTGCCTTATAGGACAATTGAAAGAATCTCTCTGTGATTCCATAAAGCTGTTTGTGATCCCAAAGATTCATCTTCCCTTGGTATACCCTCATGTGCTCCATCCTAAGCAGAATTTCAGGTGGAACACAAGACTCTGGACACCACACAGCCATTTCACCCTTGACAGCCCTCAGAGATCCATGTGCCCCCGAATTTAATCAAGATGCCAAGAATGCCATGTATTTGGCAGAATGTATGGATATTGATTTGGCTACATAAGAAGTTATCCGAATAAAAAGGCTCTAATAAAAATGCTTGCCTGCCTTTTCTTAGAAAACCATTAGAGGAACTACATTATACATCATATTTTTTTTAGCTCAATCATAACCAGAAATACAACTTTTCTAGGTCCTCAGTTATAATCCACACTGCCATCTTCAAACACCTTTTTAGTATTCCTAATCCACCCCTCGAAAATTTCCCGAACTCCCCAACCTTTCAACTTTACCCTCAGAAACTCTTGCCCTATCCTGCTTAATCCTTCATAATCTTCAGCTCTTCTCTGAATCTTTCTATGCCATGTTAATCTGACCAAAATCCCTGCAGCCTTCACAAGAATCCATTATTTTAATATCAACATCCCAAATATCATAACCCCTGGAGATGAAGAGATTCCTCCATGTTTTTCCTCACAATTCCAGACTTTATCCTGACTCCTTTGAAATAACATCTTGTGATAATAACTTCAGAGTTATGATCAATGCACAACTTCTCTCATTTCTTGAAAACTCTTGTAACCACTATTCCCACAATTATTATCATTATTAGTGGTGCTAGTACTTTCTACTGGATTATCCATGCAACATCCTGGTCTCTTACTTCTTTGATCTTATTTCCAACATTCTTTTTCTCCACTTGAGTTCAGCTATTTTCTACCAAAGTTAGACACTAGACCTTCTCAAAACCAAGAACTATAATATAGAAAGTGAGTTTACACTTCCTAATTTTTAGTTGCAACTTCAGAATGTTCCACATCACTTATTTTTAATATATTATTCACACTCCAAAAAGTTTTACTTCCAGGGATCCTACAAGATATGGATGTTTTATATAATTATTCACCAGTCCTTTCACATTCTCATATCCCTTTTTGTTAAACTTAGGTTCCATTTGCAAGAACTGCATTCATTCCCTAGAATATAGATTTAGCTCCTATCTCTCTCTTTAACTACCTCATATTGGCATGCAAAACTAGAACCTGTTTATACTCAACATTTCATCTACTCTGTGCTTGTGCTCAAGAAAGGGAATATAACTAGAGTAAAAATTAGGACTATTTTGAAGGACTTATTTTAAATCTAAACACACAAATCTCAAGTAGACCTTCCATCCTACCTCGAACTCTTTTATTTTCTTTGCTTAGGCAATTAAGTCTCCCACACTCTGAAATAATTGCTTTACAACATTATTCAATTCTCAAACCTCTAATGCACTCTCCCTGTTTCTCATCTTCAGAATGATGCGCTCATTCTTATTTCATT
This sequence comes from Pongo pygmaeus, assembly GCF_028885625.2. Classification (NCBI taxonomy): domain Eukaryota; kingdom Metazoa; phylum Chordata; class Mammalia; order Primates; family Hominidae; genus Pongo; species Pongo pygmaeus. The sequence continues at coordinate 94,968,939 of NC_072387.2, read as the reverse complement.
AAAAAAGAAAATAGAAACAATAAAAAACCATCTATTCACTGCCATATCTCAAACAATTCTACTTTGTGCTCACGTATTTTGCTTTCTTTACATTGAATGAACTGAATTGCTCCAATAGAATTAACTTCTCAAGGTTACCAATTGCCTCAATTTTGCCTAAATCTAATGTTCATTATTCATAATTTATTTCTCAGTATCCCTTGGCAGTATTGATATTTCTTTCTCAAAATATGTTCTTCACTTTGCTTCTGGGAAACCACAATTTTGGTTTTCTTTTTTCCTCACCGAGTGTTTTATTTTAACCTCTCCTCTAATCCCCAAATGTCAAGTATTAAACGATTCCAGGAATCAAAATCAGTCTTCATTATTTTATTCTTTCATTCCTTTATAAACTTAACTAAAATATTGTTCTGAAACATTCTAAGATAATAGTAAAAATTTATAATGATGTTCAAAAGACAGCAGCAAATAATTTAAATGTAAGGTTGTGCTCTCAAGTAAGATATGGCAAATTTCTGTCTTTTTTTTTTGAAACAGAGTCTCGCTCTGTCTCCCAGGCTGGAGTGCAGTGGCACGATCTCGGCTCACTGCAAGCTTCGCCTCCCGGGTTCATGCCATTCTCCTGCCTCAGCCTCCCGAGTAGCTGGGACTACAGGTGGCCGCCACCAAGCCCGGCTAATTTTTTGTATTTTTAGTAGAGACAGGGTTTCACCGTGTTAGTCAGGATGGTCTTGATCTCCTGATCTCGTGATCCACCCGCCTCGGCCTCCCAAAGTGCCGGGATTACAGGCGTGAGCCGCTGCGCCCGGCCTCAGGCTTGATTTTTAAAAAGAGGAGAAAACAACAACAACAACAAGTAAGATATATCTGTAAGACACTGTGGCTAATCTGGGAGTTGGATTTGATTCTACCATCGGGACAGAAGATGAGGCCTTGGGATTGGATCAGGCAGTAAATGGAACCAAGGTTCCTGAGTCTAGATTGCATTTGGAAGTAGGTACACTCTGTGAACAGGCATAACAATAAAAATAAATAAATAAATAAATAAATAAATAAAGCACTACCTAGTACAGAAGATGCAAAAATTAATCTCTTTCACCTCTCATATGCACCTCATTACCTTTGGGGCTCCTGTTTACATTAGCTACATGGATCAAGAAAATCTAAGCCAAGAAAGTACACAGAAACTTTTCTAAGTGTAGTATATCCTGCACAGCCAGGTACAAATAAAAATATCATCCTTAAAGATATTCCTGCAACACTAGATAATAAAACTATCTAAAATTATTAAAAGTACTAATTTTTCATGAAATGTCACAGAATATACACATTCTACCATGCGTGTTCAGATGATATAACAAATAGGAGAACTAGCGACACCCAATACGTGTGTCATAGGATAACTAAGAGAGGACTAAAAATGGTTTTAAAAACTAAAAAGCTGAAAGTAATTAACCAAACATTTCATCAGAATACATTTTAAGAAAAAATATGGAACAATTAGATAAGGAAATTGATCCCTTCACTACTGTCTGTGATCATACATGCTTTGGAAAGTCTCAGGATAATCCCAGAGGTATGAGCAGCCCAGTTTTAATCTTAGAACATCTGAGACTCAGTTTTTTCAAATGTAAAAAGAGAATAATAGCAATATCCTCACAGAGCTATTTTATGACTTGCCAAAAAAGTAGACTTTTGAGCATACAGTAGGCATTAACTAGACAGCAGCTTTGAGATAATTCTTCTCTTGATTTTCTTCAACTTTTAACAAATAATCCATTAGTTTACTTGGAGCAGAGACTAAGAATAAGATATTAAACACTACTGTTAGGTGTGGGAAAATATTCAAATAGAAATTTATATAATTAACCATTCAAGTTTAAATTCAAAAGACAATTTATGCAAAATATTAGCCTCATTTGAAGTTAGAATTGTTAAGTTGAAAGACAAATCTGAAGACATTACACATAATGCATAAAAGTGGCATAAAATGAACACTGCAAGAAACAGAAGTGTTTAAGAAACACACATCGAGAAGGTTCAGTTTTTGTGTAATAACAGAATGCAAAAGAAGATAAATAGAAGACACTGGGGAGTAGGTTGTATTTGAAGAGCTAATGTTTGTGAATTTCCATAAAGTGGTTAAAAATAAAACCTCATTCCTAGAATTTGCAATTTCTATAGAGGCAATAAGAAAAACAATTCAAAAAATCTATACTTAGTTAAATCTTAAAACTTAAGAATAACAAGAACAGAGGCAGATTCATTAAAAATACAATATTATACAAAACAAATTACCCACCAAAGATCAACATTTGACTTATGGCAGACTACTTCTCAATAATAAGAGGACTCAAGAGAATAATAGAAGATAGAAAAGATGCTGTCATCTTAGAACACCCTATCCAGCAAACTATCATTCAATCAAATTTCACACATAATCTTCACAGAACTTAAAGTTTAAACTGAAAACTCACAAGTAGGAATACATAGCAAAACAAAATAGCATTTTTAGAAAAGAATAATTGGTACTGGACAAATCTTAAAACACATTTATTTTGAGTGAACAAAGCTGGTTGCAACTGTTTTAATACTTGAAAAGTCATAATTGTTCACATATTAAATGTATGTGAATCTAAACAATGCATGAAACCTGCTAGAAAATCAAACATAGCAAAAGGATTCCCTGTCTGACCACAGAAAATAATTTTTTTAAGATAAAGAAATGGGAGGGAGAATTATAATTAACTCGGTATCAATCTGTTATTCAAGTAACTAATAAATGTTTGCGTCTTTTGTGCTGCTTACACAAGGCCTTTGAACTATTGAACATATAAATATGTTAGCTCTAATTATATATGGTAATTAACATCTAATTTTCCCCTTCTGACATATTACTAAGATCCAAAGTTAATATTCTTAGAGCTTTTGTATACAGAATTACATTTCAACATTGTATTTCTACAAATATATGAGAGTAAGCAATCTAAGTTCTACTATAATATTCTTTTCCTTAAAAATTACATTTCTGAATATTTGATATATAAGAAAATATACACCAAAGCACTTTTTTGAATATTTGGTGTAGAACATTTTTTACATTGCAAGTTATTTCACAAAATACTTTATATCTTATAAGTCATATAGTTTGAAAAACTAGATATCACAAAGTTATTGCAGTAATTTACATTGTATAATTGTTTTTGGTTATACTTACTCTGTCTTCCAAATCTTTCATAATATCTCATAGTAAAGTTCCTACAGTAGAAGTTGAAAGATAATAATTTCAATATTAGGTCAATGTGATCATCGAAGATCATGCTATCGGATTAAGTAGTTATATTTCCAAGTTCTTTTTATTTCAGCAAATATTTCCTAAGTACCTGTCATGACTCAGGAACTATTTTAGATATTGAGTTATAAAAATTTAGAAAAAAATTGACAAATATTCTGTTTTATTGAGCTTACTTTTTAGTGAACAAAATTTTCTCAAATAAAATATCTTGTATGATCCCTTTATTACAATGTAATTAATGGCAGAAAATATTTTGCCATTTTTGAAACTGAATAATCAAGGCTAAGTTACTTGAATAAATAAAAAAAAAAGTATCAAAATGATACCTGGCTTACATCTCTTGAAACTATACAATTCTTTTTTTCCCCCCTATTAATCTCACAGTTTTTCAAGATAATGTTTGAGTCATCCTATCCAGGGATCGAATGTTCATGGAGAAAAGCTGCATTGAAAAATAAATTATTATTTATTCAAGCTCTTACTAGCAGAACTCGGAAACTCAAGATTACTCAATTCCCTTCGATTCTCTTGCAGTTTACCTATTCGCACCACTTGCCTTTTGTAGGAGGTTATACAGAGCTTTTCCCCACATAAAGGAGAATCTGCTTGCTGATACTTCAAAGAATAAAGCCTTATAATGGCACTATTTTTAATTTTTTTTTTCGACTACGCTCAGGCAGGATGTGAAAGAGATAAGCAGAGTTATAATGTCTTAGAAAGATTATGGGGCAGTTTCTACATAAATGGATTTCTTCTGTACCCTTCACCTCTTATACCACTCTGCCCCTTATTCTGCCCTGTAAACATGGAGTACATTTCCTGGTTGAGGTATTGTTTCACAGTGCTCAACCGAGTGGGGCCAATCTGCTAAAAGTTTTGGAAAAAGGTAATTTGGTTTGTCTTCTCCATCTTCCACCACCTGGTTATGTTGGGTAAGGATATCTCTTTGCATCTCCAGTTTTTCCTCTGATGTGCTAGTCCCAGGATAAGACCCAGGAGATAAGCAGTACAGTAGGCCATATGGCATATGAAAAAGTGTGCTCTCCAGTCTAGCTTTATTACTAATAAAAGATGCTGCAAATCTCCTTCTGCTGCTTCATTTCTTAATTGATTCAAAAATAAAGCAAAGAAGGACAGTGCTTTTCATCTGCTCATTAAACTCACAACTCTAGGCACATGAGCCAGGAAAGAAGATATAGATAACTTTTTTTGTGAAGCCAGGGTACATGGGATCATTGGCCTTGAGGATGTTCTTGATTTTGTTAATGTTTCTTTTAAAATAGCCTGTGGGTATACCTAATGAGGATTTGGTAGATTAATTAGTTTTACAGTTCGTGTTCAGTTTCTTAGTACAATCTCTAAACCGTTAGAGGATATTTTGGCCTTGGGTTTAAACATGCAGGGCACACACAGACAAAAATAGGTCTTACAAGGAAATCAGTATGGTTTATCTCCTTCCCATTTCCTCTGGGAACATACTTCCCCAGCATGTACTATATATATTTATCATTCCCAGAAAAGCAGAGAACTTTATTCTCACAGATATGTGGAAAACGTAAAAACTTAAAATATATTAAAATATATTAAAAATGGAGGTCCCTACTATGAAAATATTACTAATACTTAGAACAAAATAATGTTAAAACTGTATTATATATGTATATTGTGATATGTAATACAGTGATGACAATATTGTAACAAACATGTTTTAAGGAAAGTGTGTACTTGGATGAGTCAATCTTCCAGAAGCAGTACAGATATTTAAGGCACCAGATTATGTTGTCAGGCATAAGTTAGTAGTCTAAATGATAGTCTTACTTGTACAAGTGATAGCAGATTAATTCAAGAAGTACCCAAATATGAAAAAGTAGATTATACTTGGAGAGTCCGAAGCTTTTAAAACACAAGCTAGATAACTAGATATTTATGGAAGACAGAGATGGAGAGAAGAAGAGAGAGAGTGAGAGAATAAATCAATGATTTGAAACCTGTTAAAATGAATGTTGTTAAAGATTAGACCAAAAAACAATTTGGGGAAGTAACTAGCTGAAGAAAATTACCAGTAGCCAATAGAGATGTTGGGAAAATAAAAGACTTAAGCAAGAAGAACCCATTAACTCTCTCAGAAGAAACTGGGACCCAGGAAACCACAGCAAAGATTCCTGTCAACATTTGGATGGATTCCACAGTAAGTCATTGAGCAAGCCATCCTTGAAGAATGGGATACCAGCACCAAATGGTTATATACTATTTGGATAGATATGAGAAGGAAGGCTACATGCTAAGCCTTAAATATTCAAGTCCTTGGTGGGCAGGCTTCAAAGTTACTTTGTTATCATGTACATAGATGCCAGTACTAAGGAAATGTGTTTCTGAGATGTATGAAGTTAGAAAATAGAGGAAGACACAAGCAGAATGACTAAAGTTAGAGAAAAAATAGGGAGGGCATAATCTAGGACTATAGAAAGCATACTGAAAAGGCAAAAACTTAATATGATTGAGCTATTCTCGATGGAAAATTAGTTGAAGTTTAAATGGAACCATACTCTTGAAGATCCAGAACCTAAGAAGTTATATTTCTTATTATCATTTCAGCTATGTATTTATATTTGCAGGACTTGATGGACAAATGTATTTGTCCATAAACAAAGACGGAACACCTAATGTCCAAGACTGAAAAGCACAGAGGTAAATAGAAGAGAGGGATAGCGAAGAATGCGAGAAAAAAAATCTCAACTACATTCATAGAGAGAATGAGGTGGATAAAATGTTAAGGGGCCTCATAATAGAATGAGGTTGATAAAATCTTAGGGGGGCTCATAAAACAGAAGTAAAATGACAATGTCTTTATGAGATCAAGGACTTACTGAAGAGCATAGGACTAGTGTTTTCAAAATTGTAAAATGATGCATTTTTCCAACCAATTACTGACTATCAATGTATGTCCATTATTCTAATTAGAAAGCAAAGGCTGTAAAATTGGTTAGAAGCAGAAAAGGCAGTACTAGGTGTCTTTCCTGTGAAAACATCAGTTACCTACATGAGAAAATGGAGATTTAACCCAGCGCATCTAGTCAAATTTATTTCCAGAGCATCTTCAGCAAGAACTTCACATTTGAAACTATGAGTTTCGGCAATATGTCTAAATATTGTTTCAGATAGAAATGAATTTGTGAACAAAGGTTGCAATGTATGCTGCCTACTTTAATGCTTAAATCTTGACTGGTCTATTTATTTCCTTCTATGATGTGGATACAAGCAAGATGTCTTCAATTATTCTACACTATCATTTTACTTGGTTTATCCTTTATGCCTTCCTGTGCAGCTATATTTAAAAAGCTGAAATTTAACTTGTGGTCAGAGAGTACTTGGATTTAAGTATCAAGGAATCAGGCAGAATAGAAGGTGATTTCTTGCAATGTGTAGGGTTTGGAGAAATTACCAGGTAGTTGGGATGCAAAATTTGGAAGCTTTATTCACACAAGTATGTGTTAAGACAACTGGAGAATAATTAAAGGAATCCTGGAATCGATTTTATTTATGAATTTTATTAATACATTCTTCTAATTTATTTCAGAGCTCTTTTGGGGGAAATCTTCAATAGCAGTTTTTCACTAGCCATCTTAGGCCAATGCTCAAAGGAGAAGTTCTTCATAAATGTGGGATGGACTGCTCTGATGGACTCTGCTGTTGGTCCACTTTGAGAGCAACAGACCATTCATGGTTAAGCATAGATTTAAAGGCTTAGCTCAAGGATATAAAGGAAAAAAGTTGGCCGGGTGCGGTGGCCCACGACTGTAATCTCAGCACTTTCGAGAGGCCAAGGCGGGTGGATCAAAGAAAGGAAGGAAGGAAGAGAAAGAAAGGGAATGAGGATTAGGGACGTCTACAGCAAGAGAATACATTAGGATATCTACTCGGTACAGAAATGAAATTGTCCTTCGTTTTCTATTTTAGGTCAGAACTAAAGTAGGGTAGGTGGTGGTAAGTCAGCTTGGCTCACAGTCTAGTCTAGCCTGGATTTATTGTAATTGTGATAATATTACGTGTTCCATCTAGCGCTGCCGTTCTTTTATGTCTCAAATGTTTCAGAATTCAGATGGGGAAAAGGTGTATTGGGCTTTTAAAGCCTTCATAAGAGAATATTTCATACTATTGGAAAAAGGTATCACTTCTTCATATCTACTTACCAACTATCTAATAGAATTACTTGTGAGTCTGAATTGTAGTAGCAATTCTTCCACATCAACTTTTAAATAAAAAAAAAAAAGAAAAGAAAAAAGAAAAAAAAATTCCTTATCAAACACTGCAGGCAACCTCAGGTACTTCAGAATCAAGAGACCACGCTGAGTCAGGGTTTGGAGTTGGGAGAGTGGGCTTTTAATTCAATAAGTCAGAGAGAAAAGAATGAATAAGGAAAGAGGCCAAAGGGAATTTATGGTAGAGAAGGATAGAGCCAACAAATGAGGGAGTCAGGAATATGGAGTGGGAAGCAACATGACAGAAGTCCAGAATGAGACTGATCTTGTTTACATGCTTGAGATGAGGACAATAGCCAAAATTGCTCTAACAGGTATGTTTTAAAGAAGTAGAAAAATAAGTGGGTGCCAATTTCACTTCTACATAGCACTTGCTACCCTTTTCCTGTGATGAAAATAGAAATCAACATACCCTGAATCTCCTTTTCTTTTCCCCGTTTATATAATTATCAAGGTTTCATTGATTGAATACATTTACTGAATTAACTTTTAATTTGTACATTAACGTAGTCAAATCAGACATCTAAATAAAATTAAGTTAAATCACATATAGAATAATAGCATTTTTAATAATATTAAATTTATACCTTTTATTTCCTATTTGAAACATTGTTGAAAATTCATATAATTATAACATATTTTCCCCTTATTTTATAACTTTAAAAATCTTGGGGAATATTTTTATCTGTGAATATGTTCATTTATTCTGTCAGTGAAAACAAACTACTTTAAATTTTTATTAGAAAATTTAATTAGCAAGCTTTCAACTTTCAAATTTTATGTTTCTAATTCAAAAGCTGTATATATGTGTGTGCATATGTGTGAGTGTGTAACTAATATTCTCTTTATGTATTATTCTAATAGATTATATTTTAAGTTATCTATTCACTTTAAAAGGGAATATTATGGAAAGTTCACCAACTTTCAAAAGATTAGAGCGATGTATAAAATCTCTTGTTTTACTAGGTGTGGAGTTTTGTAAAGGATTGAATTTCAGTGGAAAAAAATGTTTAAATATGCTTTTTTCCAGGAAGCCACTGGAATCTCTAAAGTGTTCCTGGCTAACTGGGAAAAAATTGCAGGGAACCAACAGTAGCAGATGGAAAGACAGTTGGCCAAACCTACTGCCCATACTACACGGTTGCCAAAACCCTTGAAAGTAATAGTCCATTTTGGAAATATTTGCTGGAAGAACAAATGTTTGCTAATGAAACAAACATTTGAAGTATTAGGAAATACCCAAGTAAAACAGTTTTTTAGCAGAAATAAATATTTTACTTGAGAAATCATTGCCAGAGTAAATATGCCATTTCAAGGTAAAAAAACAAAGCATAAGAGCTATTAGAGACAGATCACAAAATGTATAAAGAATGCAGATTTAATGGACTTTGTGTATCTATATACCTTTCAATAGAATTCATCTAATGATTTATATTTCAGCAGCATATTTAAACTGCAAAAAATTTTACTTGAATAATAAAAGAATGGGTATATTTGTGCTACATTGTTTTAACTTATCTATACTATTAAATATAAATGAAACTTAAAATTGTATAAATAATCTGAAAAATCAAGGCAAATTCAACATCCTTCAAGCATATTGAGCAAAGGGCTATGTGTTGATGCTGTATGTTGAAATAAGTTTATTATTTAATGTAATTTGATTAAATTAAGTTCACGATTGTCTTGAATGTGAATGTTTTTACTTTGCTGAGATATTAGGGAGAGATATTTAATCAAAGTAAGTTCAAAAATTATGATCTAGAAATAAAAGTAACTCAAATTCTTAATATTTCTCTAGGTCCTTTTAATATTGGAAGAATGCTGCTTTTATTATCTGACTTTATCATTATGATGGGTTAATTCTTACACAGACCTCTTTTTTTGAGAAGTATAAATATGTAGAATTTTGAAGGTAATGAAGGAATTTAAAATCAATGTAGTTCAATCTGCTCACTAATTACATATGGGCAAATTGAGTTCTAGAAAGGTTAAGCTATTAGCCAAAACCATATAACAAATTAGTCACACTACCAGAACAAGACTCTCAGTCTCCTAATTCTTAGAGCAAAATTTTTAAATTTAAGCTTATTATTTTATTTTGTCCTTCTTTATGCCATTTTCTCTACATTCTAGGAGATCAGAGTAAAATTTCATGTGACAGTGTATTAAAATTAGATGTATACATTTTCAATATTTTTTGATCATTGTTATCTACTTTATAAACTGATGAGGAAGTACAATTAAATCTGAAACAGTGAAATAATGAAATTCTCTTTAAATTTTCCTATTTAACACTCTTTCAGAAAAATAATGAAGCTCTGGATTTAATGCAAACTTCGTAAAAGTTTTTCTTGTTTCATTTAAACATACACATACAATGTATAATTCAATAAATTAAGTTTAAGGTCCTGTGAAGTACAAAATTAATATTGCTGAAGAGAGGTCTGGCATTTTCCCTCATTTCCTGGGAGGTAATCTCTAAGCTCATGGAATATGCTTAGATAGGAGTGCCTGATAAGAATGCCATTGTTTACCTTCAAGACTTGGGGAATCCTAAATACTCTGTGCTAACCATGTGACTTACAGTGCAGGCTTTGGACTATCTGGTAATATCTTGACCTCTGGAGGGGATGGGGACAAAGGCTGGTCATGCAGGAAGTCTACCAAAATTTGTGACTGATCATCAATAGAAGCTCTGGACACCAAGGCCTGGATGATCTTCATTAGTTGGTAGTATTCTATGGGTGTCATCACACACCAATGAGGAAAGAAAAATCACTGTTTTGCATAACTTCACTGGGAGAAACTAGAAGTTGTCCTCCACTGAGGAGACCACCAGAAGTTCATTCTCGAAGACCTCTTGGGTCCCGCCCTGTGCACTTCTCTCCTTGAATGATTTTAATTGGTATCCTTTCACTATAATAAACTGTCACCATGAGTCTGACAGGTTTGGAGAGTTCTGTGATTTCTTTAGCAAATTACCAAACCTGGGGATAATTTTGGGAACCTCTGTACTTGTGGTTTGTGTCAGAACTGAGAGAGCTGTCGGGGATTCCCAAACTTGCTGTTGGCATCCAAAGTGGGAGTGGTCTTGGGGACTCTCAAATTATGCAGGTACTAAATATAAAAGAGTTCAACTACTTTCAAATGGAAATTCTACAGGAATAAATGTTTAAATTACAGTGAAAAAGACAAAAAAAACTGTTTAAAACTGTTAAGCTAGAAGAGTTACACTAACTGCTGTCAGAATTTGCTTCTGTGAAAAGCACTACTGCAAAAAACTAAAACTCAAGCGCAAACAGGTTTGGTTGTTACTTAGGAAATATTCCATGATGGCCAAATTAAATTAGCATATTGGGAGTCTGAAATACCTATTGATGTTCCTTTAATACTGATATTAAAAAAGATGAAGTACATGAATGTGTTCATAAAAGTGGAGAGTCAATCAAGAAAATTATTCTTTAGCATTTTAAATATTTAACATTTTAACATATTCCCGAGGAGCAGCAGCAATATTTAAACATATTTAAAATTCACAAAGTTCCATTTGAATATCCCCAAAAACTTCATGACTAGCTCTAACAAGTTTCCTTTTTGATCAGCTTTAATCAGATTTACCTTTGTGACTATTTTTTAGAGTTTGCATCATGTTACTTAAGTTACTTGAACAATCTCGTAGTTAATAAACAGCTTAGAAACATAGCATGATATATAACATTTAATATGCATACTAATTATTAAATATAATACATTTGCACATGAACGCCAGTGCACAAAATGGTTATTCACAAACTGTTCTTAATAAGCTGTGGCTGAATTTTATTTTTAATGATTTTATTGCGATGAAACATGGCACAGAATCATTTTTTAAATATGTATCTAAAATTCATTACTGGCCAGGCGCTGTGCCTCACGCCTGTAATCCCGGCACTTTGGGAGACCATGGTGGGTGGATCACCTGAGGTCAGGAGTTTGAGACCAGCCTGGCCAACATGGTGAAATCCCATCTCTATTAAAAATACAAAAAATTAGCCAGACGTTGTGGCAGGCGCCTGTAATCCCAGCTACTCGGGAGGCTGAGGCAGGAGAATTGCTTGAACCTGGGAGGCGAAGGTTGCAGTGAGCTGAGATCACACCATTTCACTGCAGACTGGGCAACAAGAGTGAAACTCTGTCTCAAATAAATAACTACATAAATAAAATTCATTACTGTGCAGCCATAAAAAATAACAAAATCATGTCTTTTGCAGCAACACGGATGCAGTTGGAGGCCATTATCCTAAGTGATTAATACAGGAACAGAAAGCCAAATACCACATGTTGTCAACTATAAGAGGGTCCTGAACATTGAGTAAACATGGGCATTAAGATAGGAACAATAGACACTGGGGAAGACTACAAGGCAGAGACTGGGAGAGGAGTGAGGGTTAAAAAAACTACCTATTGAATATTATGTTCACTACCTAGGTGATGGGATCAAGTTGTACAACAAACCTCAGTGACACACAATTTACCCATGTAATAAACCTGCACATGCATCCCCTTAACCTAAAATAAAAGTTGGGAAACAGGAGTGAAATAAAATAAAATACTTAGGTCACTAACAATAAAATGCAAAAAAAAAAAAAAAAGAAGTAAAATAAAATACATCACTAACCCTTATAATAAATATCACTTTTAGGATTTATTGTATAATTGATCTTAATTCATTTTGAACTGATCAATTTAAAACAACTAGTTTTTGTTAAATTCTTGTACAAATATTTATGAAGCAATCTACAAATAACAGTTTGTTTGGCGTAAAATTTTGTTGGTGGCCAAAAACCCAAATAATTTTACACCTTTTTAAAGTTCATTATATGTAGAAACATGTCATGGAACAATGTTTTGGTAAATGGCGGACTGCATGTCCTTTGAGCGTCCCATAAGATTATGATGGAGCTGAAAAGTTCCTGTTGCTTAGTGGCTTCATCAGAAAGCAAAGCACAACACATGTGTTTGTTGTGATGTTCGTGTATGAAAACCTATTGTGCTGTCATATTCTTACTGTGTCTTTTCTTTTTTTATCTTTTTACTGGGACAGGGTCTCACTATACTGTATTGTCTAGGCTGGTCTTGAACTCCTTGGCTCAAGTAATCCTCCTGCCTTGGCCTCCCAAAGTGCTGGGATTATAGGCGTGAGCCATCACCCAGCCCATTGTATGTTTTCTACGTTTACATATATTTAGATTTACAAATACTTACTATTGTGTTGCTGTTGCCTAGATTATTCAGCATAGTAACATGCTGTACAGATTTGTAGCCTAGGAGGAATAGGCTATACCATAGAGCCTACATGTGTAGTAGACTATATGATGTAGCTTTGTTCAAGGACACTCTATGATGTTTGCACAATGATACAATCATCTAATAATGCATTTCTTAGAACATATCCCTATCATTAAGTGAAACATGACTCTATAATGTTTTATAAAGTGCATGATGTATTTATATTATATAATATATATAAAGAAGTTTAATATAGTGATGCATATATGATGCATATCCACACCATAGCCATATTAGTCTAAACATGTAGGAAGATTGATATACAGATATTATCTTTTTAGTAGTTCATACCCATGTCTAAGATATCTTTGTTCTCATTCTCATTTCTACCTTTCTGAGGTTTCCTACCTATTGCTTGATGTGATATTGCCATGGCTGAACCAACTAGGCTCAACTAGGCTTGGGAAAAATTTGTTTTGAAAATCAAAGTAGACATTTACAAGTGAAATATTTAAGATGTATACGCCAACCTCTCTGATTGTTTTCTGTTTCTAGTTCATTAAACAATATGCAAATATGAAAGATAAAAATGGAGATATAGCTGTTATATAAAAATGTCAAATAGAAGTATTTGCAAGAATGTAGAGGAAAAGGAAAACTCACACACTGTTCATGGGAATGTAGATTAGTACTACAATTATGGGAAACAGTGTGGAGGGTCCTCAAAAAATTAAAAATAAAACTACCATATGACTCGACAATCCTACTACTTGGGTATATATTCAAAGGACAAAAATTAATATGTTGAACAGATATCTGCACTCCCATGTTCACTGCAGCATGATTCACTATAACCAAGATAATTACAGTAATTACAGTGTAATTACAGTATTATACTAAGTGTCCATAATGAATGAGTGGTTAAAGAAAATATGGTATATGTACACAATGGAATATTATTCAGCCTTAAAAAGGAAGAAACTCCTGTTTTTTTGTTATGTTTTGTTTTGTTTTTGTGAAAACATGGAAGAGCTTGTAAGATGTTAAGTGAAATAAGCTAGGCACAGAAAGATAAATATCACATGATCTCACATGTGGAATCTAAAAATGTTGAATTCATAGAAGCAGAGAGCAGAGTTGTGGTTACCAGGTGCTGGGGTGAGGGTAAGAGTAAGTTGGTCAAAGGACACAAAATTTCAGTTAGCAGGAATAAGTTTAAGATATCTATCATACAAGTTGGCTATGTTTAATAATAATGCATTGTATTCTTTAAAATTTCTAAGAAGTATTTTGTGTTTTCACCATAAAAATAAGTATATAAAGTTATGCATATGTTATTTAATTTAGACTTGCATAATAAATGCAGATTTCAAAACATCATGGTATATACAATAAATATATACAAATTTTGATTCAGTAAAAATTAAATAATTTTAATGAGAAACAAAATTATGCCTTACCTAAGAATTTGCTTTCTCACTGAAATCATTTCACATGTAAATTACAATTAAAGCCAAAGATGGAGATATTCTATTAATATAATAGTTTTCAAATTACTTTCCTGGTGCACATATTACCGTGAAGTTATCTTTAAGTATTAATACACATAATACAGTTTTTTTCTTAATTTTACTCTTCTCTTAAAGGAGTAATATATTTATATCTTTTATATTAAACTGGAGATGCACATTTGCCCTTGGGATGATGCCTAATAAATAATTGTGAAGAAAATATATTTTTATTTAAAACTTTTCTGAAATGACACAGAAATTGTAATTGGACTACACAGCAGTTGACATTATGAACATCTGAGCAAAAGTAAGATTGACTTTTATAGTAATGCTTTTAAGGAATTTTCTGATGAAATGTACTCATAGCTATTATTTCAGCTGCACTTGGCTTTTGGCTCTTGGCCTTTTTGTCAGTTTCTTGATGTCAAATTTGGAAACCAGAATTTGCCATGGAAACTACCAGATGAGTTTAATGCTGTACTCATAAAACAGGCAATATTTACAAAATATAGCTTGAATTTTCTCATTTTTTTGTTCTTTCTTTAAATTTACTATTATTTATATGTGCAGCAACTTTTTCTTAATCTGATAATTGCTGAATTACTGAACATATCCCTGGCTAAAATATTCTGAAGATCTAGTGTTTTTTAGAGTAAATTAAACATGAAATTATAAAACATATTTATACTAGCTTGTATTGCACTTTGTATAAAAAAGGACATTTTCCCACAAAATTCATATTTTGAGAGAACTGGATTACAATAATCTGAGTCTCTAGTTCAAACCTAGACGATCAGAATCCCTAAGCGTGGTTTAAGAACATGAATGTTTAAAGAAACTATGTGTGTGTTTGTACGCACATTCAACTCTAAGAAGCAGGTTGAGCATTCAATAATTAGAATAAGAGTCATGCTGTATGACATCTTGTGATGGAGAGATGGCAGGGTCAGCTGTATTTATTGAGCCTTTTTTCTTTTTTTTTTTTTTTCTTTTTTTTTTTTGGAGAAGGAGTCTCACTCTGTCACCCAGACTAGATTGCAGTGGCGAAATCTCGGCTCAAGGCAAGCTCCGCCTCCCGGGTTCATGCCATTCTCCTGCCTCAGCCTCCTGAGTAGCTGGGACTACAGGTGCCTGCCACGACACCCGGCTAATTTTTTGTTTTCCTATTTTTAGTAGAGTCGGGGTTTCACCGTGTTAGCCAGGATGGTCTTGATCTCCTGACCTCATGATCCGCCCGCCTCGGCCTCCCAAAGTGCTGGAATTACAGGCATGAGCCACC
The DNA here is from genome assembly GCF_028885625.2 of Pongo pygmaeus. Classification (NCBI taxonomy): domain Eukaryota; kingdom Metazoa; phylum Chordata; class Mammalia; order Primates; family Hominidae; genus Pongo; species Pongo pygmaeus. The sequence continues at coordinate 94,953,324 of NC_072387.2, read as the reverse complement.
GCACCTGGCCTATTTAACCCTTTTGAAATAAAGACACTCAGATATTTTTCTCATGTCATCAGGCCACTAAATGTTTCACTCTGTCTCAGTGTCTTGGTGTCCTGAGCTGAAAAGGAGAACATTGTCAGATACTCCATTTACAGAATTACCACATAATGCATGTGCTGAGGAGGTGTTACTTGTTTTTCCAGTTGTATTCTCCTTTCATAGAACCCATTAAATCTGACTCTGAGCAATGGATGATGAGGTTATGACATGATTGATCAGCTGTAAATTTCAACCTAGAATAAAAAGCCACATTGATAAATAATGTTAAAACAACTAACACAACAGATTAGTTATTAAAATATCACCCTTCATTTCCAATTTCAGATCCAATTTTTCTTCATGGTAGAGATACTCTATCTGCCCTCCAAACAATGTTGCTAGTATTGGAAGGAGGTTTGAGGATACTCATCTGGTGCAAGAGATCCCTCATCAATTTCACTTCACCTTTTCACAGAGCTTCCGGTTGTATAATTCTGCTGTGTAATTCAGTTACTACCAAAGAATCTCATGTCATTGTTTAACAGTTTTCACCGCTTAAAAGGTCCATAGGTTAAATATGAAATTTATAACTTTACCTTTTCCACTCTCCTTTTGTACATCTTTAACCAATCAACAAACATCTCTCAATTTATTTTCCTTAAATGTAGTAAGTAAAAAGTGTGGTCGAGTGGAAGATTACCAAAGTCCTCTGATTTAGATGTATTGTATTGTGTTGTTTTGCTTTTTTCCCCCTGGAAGTTCACTGTTGTTGTATATTCTCTTTATTCTTAAAATAAAATATGTTCTTTTGAAGGTTGAATGGTTTCAGTGAGAAACAATTATTGGTACATTTCCTTCCCTAGGCATGAACACCTAATACCTTTATTAGATATTCAACAACTACTGTATTGAAAACAAAGCTATTTAATATGGCTATTATAGTAAATACACTTAGAAGACTTGATTTAAAGCCTACAGTAGTTAAAAAACAAAACACACAAAAGTAATTAGAATATAAAGCACAAAAATGTAAATTTACAAAATATGTATTCCTTATTTTTGGTACTACAAATATTTAAATTTGGAATTGAATGTTCTGACAAAATATTTCTACTTTTATATTTAATAGAGGAATATGTCCAAATGACAAATAAAATATATTTATAATTTTTCTCTTCTATATATTTACTCTTCTATAAGTAAATAAGTATTATACAAATTAAGAAAGAAATTTCTCATAATTAACAATGAACTACATATTATACAAAATGAGTTCTCATCATAAGAAAAAATAGATAATTGACTCTGAACTGATGTGAACTCTCAGATTCAGTATTTCAGAGCAAATTCAGTTGTTCTGAAATCATTATATGATCTCATTTGACATGCAGTGCAACTTCAGGATTGATGTAACATGTAATCCATCCAATTTTAGCACAATAACGTCTTGGAACTTAATAAACACATTTTTTAGTATAGCATGAAATAAAACTGGCTTCAGTGAATGAATCCTATAAAACCAAATTTTGTTGGAAGATAATAAGGCAAAGTTGCAGAGCTGATTATTTTAATAGCTCTATTTGTCGGCCTGTAACATGAATGGGTTAAAATTTTATAAAACTATTAAATCTGATTATATACTATATATTAATAATAAACTATTAAGATGAATTATACTTCTTTTTCTTTGTAAAATATTTATATGCAAATATGTGAATATATTCCTATAAATTTGAGTCAATGTAGACAAAGCAAATTATTCTGTTAATAACATATTTTTCAAAAGCATACTTTTCAGAAGAATCTGAATTTTAAGGCCAATAACTGCTACCAGATAATTTCATGTGATAATACCTATGTAAAGCATATATAGAAGCATAAACATGTTTTAATGGATTTTACATATGTAGACAATATTATACTTATTGTATTCAATTGCTTCTCAAAATTAATATACATTGTTGCATTTTTATATAAAACAAATTTCTGTCTATGGAATTTCATGTAATAAAATCACAAAGGTTAATAAGTTTGCCATACCCAATTTTCAAGAGTCAGTAGGGCTCTCTTATACATTTCTGCTGGATATTCAAACTGATACAACTTCTCTAGGAAAAAAAAAAGCATTTCCAAGTAACGTTGAATATACAATTCACATAGTTTGTGACTGATCAGTTCAACTTCTAAGCATAAATAAAAGAGAAACCCTGGTCCATGTGTTGGAGAGACATGTAGGAGAATGTGCATCCTAGTACCGTTTTGAAAAAGAAATTAAAAGAATAAAGAGTCACCAGGAAAACATGGAAAATAAATTTTGTAACATATGTACAATGGTTATTATACAATCATATGACATAAAACTACTAGAACCAACCCTGGAGATAGATAAATATATGATAGGAAGGGAGGGAGATAGAGCAGATAGATAGATAGATAGATAGATAGACAGATGCTGAGATTTGAATATTGTAGAATATTTGGGGCCTTCTTAAAAATAAAATAAAAACACAAATTTGAAAACACAATATCCTTGAGGCCATTTTCCTGGTCCCTGGATAAATCCCATACATGAAAAAACATGGCTCTTCATTAAGTTTTAAGGTTAAACTGTTTCTGTCTATAATTATAGACAACAGAGGGTGAATCTCAGCACATAATGTACAACATGAATTTACAAAAATAAGCCGTATCAACCACTAAATAGCCATTTTACAAAGTTTAGAAACAATTAAAACAAAATAATAGTGTTTAGTTATACACAGACATTCAATACAGTTTTTAACCAAATGAAGGGATTAATAAATTATTAAATTAAAAAGTCATGTTTTGTGTTAATTAGTAAAGTAAAATTTACTGAAAAGACTGTAGCTATCAGATACTGCATTTTGTATTCAAATCTCGTTTTATTTGTACATAGTCCTTAGATAATAGCTATGGCATTGATGTACAGATAAATGGATAAACACATCTTGCTGCAAAAGAACTGTAGAAGAAAAAAAGGTATGAAGTGTAAAATTTCATTTCCAGCATCCTATGAAAAATTGGTGACACTGCTATCATAAATTATACATATATATACACACCACACACACTTTGATTTTAAATGGTAATTCTTTGAATGTAATTAAAATTTGATTCATCTCAATAAAAAAATTATTAAATTAATACTCCATTAGCAAGCAATAATGAAATACTGGGGAAAATACCTGAATTTGTAATACTCAGATTTTTTTGTGGAAGCTTAATCTGTTGGGGGGTGGATTCTGGTAAAATCTGGTTATATTAGAGTTGTACTGAATTTATGGTAGTATCTTGCGTCTTAGGCATGAAAAAGGATCATTCACATGTGAGATCACACCAATGTTGAATGCACTTTTCACAAAATGGCTGGCACTTTGAAAGGTAAAAAAATGTGTGTTTATTACAGAGAAATTAAGTTATGGAAAACTCTATTCAAAAAGTCAAACAGATTAGTATATATTTCACAGAGTAAATTAGTATATATTTCATAGGGTATTTCCACACAACATTGAAATCTACCTGGCCAAATATATGAAAATTCATTTTTCCCACCTCTAAGCTTTCAGAAAAATGTGCAGTGGAAAATGTTTACTTAAATTACAATTTCATGTAGGGCTATCCTGTAGCTCAGAAAAGTCAATGTTTCCCAAGTTTGTGTTCTTCAACTAGACACTCTTTGGACTAAAAGACATTCAATTTTAGTAAAAACTACTGCCTCTTCTGCTTTCTTTATATATTATTATTATAGGCTTCTTGTTGTACTCTGCTTGCATTGTGTGCAAAACAAGTTCTAAAATCTCAAGTGCAGCAGGCATAGCTACTGTGATGAATTTAAAATGATACACATGGAAAGGGGCAGGCAAAGCATGCCCTCTTTTTCATCACGCTTTCAGAAGGGTCTTAGCCCCATGGAAATGTGTGATATAAACCCAGTGAAAGCTGCTAATGGATGAGCAGTACTGAAATCACTTATAATAAGATGATGACATCCTACACCCAGTTTTTAATAGCCACTTCATTAAAGGGTATATTTATTCTGTATGCTTGAGTATAACTAGAGGATTAAGTTTAGTTAGAATAGCTTTAGATATATTTCAGTTTATATAAAATAGGCATATTCTGCCTGTTTGCATTTGTTTACCATTGTTGATATGTTAAAAAAAGAAGCAATTGTGTGATTTAAAGTTAATAGACATAGCTTTTAACTGTTCATATTTCTATAGATGTTGAAGTCTTACAATAGAAGATATTTTACAGACCTAGAGGGTTCAGTGCAAAATTTTACATCATAAAGCTTTACATTGTAACAATACAGTGAGAACAAGTTTTTTAAAAATGGAGCTAGACAGGAAATAAGAAATACTGTCTCATTATACTTCTGAAAGGATTTTTCCTTCCTGATGACTGAGATAATATGGCCCTATTATAGTCTCACTATTTGGTCAGCATGCTTTATCAAAAATAAGTCTGAGTCTTATCGGGAAAAGAAAATTAGCGAAGCAAGCTTTGATATGGATATCAACACCATAATAGCTTTCTGAAAAAAAAAAGTATTTTATTTCCATAATATGATGCCATGTGGAATTGTGGTAGAAAGACTGCGGGTCAAAAATATCGAAAGAAATGTAATTCAGGGCATACACACAAACCAGGTGGTCTTCTGTACATCTAAAGAAAAAAAACAGAAGGTTAAAGAAAGAAGAAACTTTGAAGATAAAAGCATCAGTTGAAATGTCCAGGGGAACTACACAATTCCGCTTTTGTTTCTGTAAATATATTAATATATAGTTTTGCTGTAATCTATATTTCTTAAAATTAATATCTGAATTCTCTGAATTTGAATTTTGATATTTTATGCTTTTTAAAATAGCTAAACATAAAATATAAAGCATATGAAGTTTGAAAATAAGACTACAGCAACAGGAATACGATGTATATATTACCCCCCCGACATTTAATGCGGTATATTGATAGCAAAGTAATAGACTTTATAACAATAAAAGATGTAATAAGGAAAAAAGTGATTGATGCATATGATAATAAACAATTTACCAAAAAAAAAAAAAAACTCTTCTTCCTGAAGTACCAGGTCAAAAAGAAAATTAAGCAAACAAAAAGAAAAAACAAAAGAATAATGTCTTCTAGTATGTAATGAATATATTTCTAAATAAACATAAATTTAAGATCAATTTTTTTTTCAGAGAATAGGGAAGATTTTTATTTATAGGAAAGCTGTTAGATATTTTACAAAAACAATATTTTTTACTGCAAAACTCAGCCCTTAATGAATCTCTTTTGTAGATAGTTATGACTATAATGCATTTTAGCAGAAAAACCCTGTTAAAATGTAAACTAAATATTTTAAATGTGCAATAGCATTTTTTTAAAAATAAGAGACTGCATTGTTTTTTATTTTATTGTTTTGTATGTGTAAATAAATGTATCTTTCATTTTATCTCTGAAAAAATAGACTAATCACAGTTAATTCTAAAAATATGTGTCTTTTTTCAGGTGCCAGGTTGAATTGCTTTATGAAAATAAATTTTTTTCAATGCATGTTTTTCAAATATTTATTAATAACTTTATTTAGATAGTGTAAGCTAAGCTCATTGAGTTTAAGTTCCAGTGAGGTAGTAATCCATTATTCATTGAACATCTTGCAAATTCTTATAGTATATTAGAAAGTGGTTAATTGAGTTTTTGTTGTTTTTGTTACATAGCACCAAATTTCTAATTTCTTTTGTTAGATAATTTGTAACTTACTGAAATTGAAATTAAAAATAAAAACATTTTACTACTTTGAAGTTTTTCTTTATTTCCCAAAATCTGTTCCTCCAGAATAGAATCAGAATACAGGTTTGGCATATCATCTCTTATATTTATATGTACTTTACATGCTTTTGTCAATTAAGTGTCTATGTATGCATACACACACACACTCACACACATATGTATATATATATAAAATGATAGGCCTTCCTTTTACTTTGCTTTATTTATTTACTTTTCCTCTAATAATAAAATAATATTAAAATATTAAAATAATATTAGAGAAAACAACTCACACAAATTTGACAAGAGTTTATTTTACCCAAACAGATTTTCAGTCTTAGGAAATAGCTTTCTTGGTTCTGTAAAAATCATATATGTCTAGTGTGATTAAAATGCTTTTGAAAATGAATTGTTGAAAACAGAGTGGAAAATAATAATATGCTGATTGAATGTGACAATTAAGCTAAAATTAATGTCTTATTAACAGGACTCTAAGGTGTACAGAAGTGTATTTCAGCAAGGTAATGGCTGTCTGTGGTTTCTCCCATATTATGGTAGTGAAATCTCCACCCAAGAAATGCTATTAGTTATCTCTTCTAGAAACTCATTCATTTATATGGTGCTTCCTCACAAAAAGATCCAATAGATATATTATTTTCTGAAATATTTGAAATGATGAAAACAGTTTGGAAACTGATTTTGCTAATTATTGAAATGCTTATCATTTTTACCCAGAATAAGTACATCTATTTTGATTCTTCATACCACTGATTCAGTTTTATCTGCAGTTGAATGATTCCGCAATGAATAGCCATGTCCACAACCACTTAAAAATCAATTCCACATTATATTTTCCTGAGCCCTTACATTTTGCCATTCAAACCACTGTAAATACAAACCTGATAGTATAAGGTGTATTGAAAACTTCTATGAGATTACTTATAGATGAGGAAGTTTACATTTGCAACAAATATACAACTTAAATAATTTAAAGCTCGTCATTTTATTCAGTATTTGCAATTTGGCATGAATCATAGCCATGTATACAGAAAAGGATATTTTCAAGAAAGACCCATTAGGAACACTTTGTATGTAGTTAAAGTTTATATTTGCAAGTATGTCCACATCAAAAATAAATATCTTCTCTTTCTTCTCTTTAGGATTTAATATGATTGATTTTGGAGAAACTGTTTTGTATTCATTATCTTCGCTCAAGTTTTAACAGGTTAACTTAAAAAAAAAAAAAGTCTGGTCTTGAAGAAATGATTTCAAGACAAAGACAAATAAAATTTGAAACACCCTACTCCACACAAATCTCACTTTTTAACCGTTAATTTAAGGAGATTTAGTAAGAAATTAAGCCAATCACCAAAATAGAAATTCAAGTAAACTGTGTTGAGTGAAATGTTAAGGATAATATTTCTATTATTATATACAGTCCATTCATGTTTTCAATATTTGCTAGCTTCTGAATGTAAAATACAATTCTTAATACTCTGTATTATTTCCCATGACCCTCCCACCAATTGTTTTGTTGGTTTTTTTTCCATTGTTGTTTTTAATACAGAAGGTTTGCCTTCTTCAGCATACTTATCTCATGCTCCCTGCCAGATTGGTTTTACTTTACTCTGCATAGAATCTCATTATGAGGGATTCATTTTTATCCTACAGGATTTTCTCTCTTAATCTCTCTGTAAAAAATTAATTCCCCATGGTTGTTAAAGTACTAGTAGCTTCCTAGCAAAAGAGATAAGATGGACAATTTTTATTTATTTTCTTTCGTGCAATAAATGTCTTAACTTTACATTCAGAGGAGATTAATAATAGTTTAATAATTCCCAAAATAATTTTTCTCAGAAATTTGAAGATATTGCTTAATAATTTTCTACAATTCAATGCTGAATTTGAGAATTCTAATGACATTTTATTTTCATTAAAAAAATTTTTTTTTACCTCCATGGATGTAACTGTTTTTAACATTTTATTATGAAATATCTTAGTGTGTGTCTCATTAGTCATTATACCTTACTAAGAGCAAAACTGTTCAATTCAGAGATAATAATTCTGTGTATCATTTGTAGCTGGGATTACAGGTGCACACCACCTGGCTAATTTTTGTATTTTTAGTAGAGACAGGGTTTTACCATGTTGGACAGGCTGGTTTCGAACTCCTGACTTCAGGTGATCTACCCGTCTCGGCCTCCCAAAGTGCTGAGATTACAAGCATGAGCCACTGTGCTCGGCCTATTTTTATCATTCTTTCTAAAATTTTTGGTTTCCCATTTATCATTTCTTATAGTAATCTTTTTAGTGGTGGTGTCGGTTTTAAATTTTTTTCACAGTCTAAGATATCTTCATTTGTCCATTCCATTTTCACAACTGAATTTATTACCTGCTGTTAGTTACAACATATGAAAACTGTATCTTTTCTAAAAATCTTAGTTGCTAGCATCATATTCATATTTAAAAGACTATGCTACAAACTTGGAATGATCAATCATTATCTGATTTTCTTTGCGTTCCAAGTGAATGAAAGGATTCTACTTTCTCCTTCTCTTTGAAGACACATGGCAAGATGTGACTTGTTCTGTCCAATGGGTTGTAGTGAAAACTGATGTATTTTTTCATTGTCAGCATTTTATTGCTGATGTAAAACATTTTATATGCCATTTCTCATCCAATTGACTGAAAAAGTATGGGTGACCAGGTGGTGTAGCTATAGGATGCTGGACCCTTTATCAACTTAGATATTGAGTGATCCTGACAGTAATCTGCACCCAGGGTGAACTTTCCAAAGCTATACTATTACTATTACCACCACAACCACCACCAATACATACACACATATGTGCATACATGCATACATACAAACATATATTCATCCATCTTTTTTTTTTTTTCAGACGGAGTCTTGCTATGTCACCAGGCTGGAGTGCAGTGGCGCAATCTCGGCTCACTGGAACCTCCGCATCCCGGGTTCAAGCGATTCTCCTGCCTCAGCCTCCCGAGTAGCTGGGACTACATGCACTCGTCATCACACCCTGCTAATTTTTGTATTTTTAGTAGAGATGGGGTTTCACCATGTTGGCAAGGATGGTCTTGATCTCTTGACCTCGTGATCCGACCGCCTTGGCCTCCCAAAGTGCTGGGATTACAGGCCATCCATCTTCATTTTTTAAACCACTACAGTTTTGTTTTTTTTCTTACTGCAGTGTGACCCAGTCTCTCCTGAATGATTCAAGTTCAATATTGTTTATTATCTCAGTGAGTATATGTTTTTGTTTGTTTAGTACTCTTTGCACTGTCTGTTATCTTCAAATATTCTCACTTTTTGTGTATATGTTTTAGTGTCTGTCTTGTATTTGCATCATTTTCTGAATGTTTGTTGGTCTCTGGTTTTCTGATTATGTTTCAAAAAGAAGAATTGTATAGTCTATTGTTAGCTATCTGTTTGAAAAAAGCTGTGCTCCATAGTGACTGGATAAAAAAACTTAACATTTTTCCCATTATGCCATTTCCAAACGTACAAGTTTATTTGTATTTCTGGCAAAATTCCAGGTTTTTTAGAAAAAAAATGTGACTTTTCTTTGGCTGTCTACAACTTAACTGCCAATGTTCTTAGATTAGAATTTGAGAAGACTGCTCAGTTTCTTGCTGTTTTGGAACAAATTTCAATTTAGCACGTTGGCTTCAATATTTTTCATTACATGTACCTAAATCTAATTTCTCTCATTGTACACACTCCAGAGGATAAATATTAGGTGCCGTGTGGATTTGGAAGCTCCTTTAATTACGGAGGCAATTTAAAAAAACTAACTTTTCCACATCCATCGTTTTATTCTATCCCCGCATTGATCTCAGTATTCACAGTTTCTGGTATCTCAGTGTTTTAAGTCCTCTTGGGATTCTGAGAACTGTCTTGCTTCTGGTTGCTATTGTTCTGTGCAAGCCCTTAGCTTTCATTTTTTATATTCTTTACTGACACAATTACTGTGCTTCTGTAAGCCGTTCTTTCTTATCATTTTCCCCTCGTGAGTATGCACTTTATTATGATTATTTTTCTATCACATTAATAATGCTTGAGGAGTATGATAAATGTTCACCTTCAAGAAAATATGTTTTAACTCTAACTTTCTTACTCATTCTCTTTACTTCATGTATCTTTAACTGCTCATTGTCTTATCCTGAAAGCCTGCTTTTCAGTTTCAAAGACCATACTAATAGAAAAAAATAACTATGATTTTTTGAATGCTTACTATGTGTCTGCTTTTTGAAATACTTATATGCAATGAATCATGTAATCTTTTTGGTGTAGTAGAATGTATGCTACTTTACATATCAGCATTAGGTAACTTGCATGAGGGGGTAAACAGTAAATACAGGATTCAGGGTATTGACACAGATCTGTCTGATTCAAGGAATATCAACCTCTGCAAAAAACTGGGCTTATCAAAAACAACAGCAATAGCAATGATGCAGTAACGGAGGGATAAATTCTGTAAGAATTACTTGATTTGTCAAATTGTCAGCATTTTCAAGTGAAAATTGCACATAGACAAACTGGTATATGTCATTCATCAGGAATTGGAAAAGAACATTATTTTCTGGCAAAATAAAATAAATATTAATATATAATAATTTAAAGCTGAAAAATCAAAATAAAAAATGAGTTGAGTGTGAGTTGAGTTAAAGATAAATTAAAAAATTATTAAAGTGATCATAACTTGAAATTTTTCTGAAATTGGAAAACTTTGGTCCTACATCAAATTTAACTTAGGTGACTTATCAAGAATCAGAAATTAGGGCCGGGTGCAGTGGCTCAAGCCTGTAATTCCAGCACCTTGGTAGGCTGAGGCATGCAGATCACCTGAGGTCAGGAATTCAAGACTAGCCTGGTCAACATGCAGAAACCCCATCTCTACTAAAAATACAAAAAATTACCCAGGCGTGGTGGTGGGCGCCTGTAATCCCAGCTACTCAGGAGGCTTAGGCAAGAGAATCGCTTGAACCCGGGAGGCAGAGGTTGCAGTGAGCCGAGATGGTGCCATTGCACTCCAGCCTGAGCAACAACAGCGAGACTCCGTTTCAAAAAAAAAAAGAATCGAGAATCAGGAATTATTAATTTTGGATCATTTCATACAGAAAAGAGAATATATAAATATTTGCTTTGTATTAAGAAACACCTTTAAATGCAAACACACATACAAAAAATACACACATGAAATAAATGTCTCAGGAAATAGGATATTATAATGTAATCATTAAAGGTTTTTCCTGTTTATTTAAATTTCAACACAATATACAAAGTCATAGAGGCATAAACTTTAATAACACTAGACAGCTTTCTATTAAAAACATTTACACATATTTTTTATAAATATAGAATTTTTTTCTTTTTAAAATTCACTTGAATAGCAAAGTGAGCTTTATTTATAGACATAATTTTCCTTAACCAATTATTAACTTATTTTTTTCCTGTTTGGACAATGATTAAAACTAGTGCTTACAATCAAAGCTTTGTTATTTGTTTTGTTGAAAGTGAAGAAATGGTATCATGAAATTTAGGGGAAAAAAGGACAATTATTCCAAAAGTGAATGAAACTAGTCCATTTTGTTTGGTGAAATGGCATCCCAATCATCTAACCATCTCTTCCTTTGACATCTAGAAGTCTTCATTGTATGCTCGATGATGAATGCTTTGTTCAGACTGAACACTTTAAGCTGCTGAAAGTAAGGGCATCTGCCAGTTTTATGCTTATGTGGCCTTAAACAAAACCCCTTCTGTTGTTTGCCTGACAGAGGAGCATACATCTCCTCTTTCAGCAGAAAGCCTCTGTTGAGAATCTAAACTTCAAGTCCTTTTGCCAAACAATGCCCCATCCATGATCAAAGTACAGCAGGAATATGACATTCAAGTTCATGTTCAGCATCCTTAACAGATATTGAATAGAAAAAAAACCCTTTAATTTCAAAAAAATAATAATTTGATTAGTATCTGCAAATTGGCATTTCACCAAAGGCTACAATGCCCAACAATGTAAAAAAAAAAAGGCTTTATTTTGGCCCCATTTTAATTACTTTCAGCCTTTGCTACTCTCTCAAGTTTACCAAACACATTGGCCTCAGGGGTCTTCATTGTCTTTGAGGCAATTCTTCAAATTATCCGCAAGATTTATTTAAAATTTACCCTCTATATACCTTTTCCATATCACCTTCTCAAATTCTTTATTTTACTAGAATCAAATCTAATCTCTATGCCACATAGAAACAGTTCTTGTGAGGTTAACAACCTCCTCCAGGTGGCTGGGCCAATGAGTCCGTTTGTGCTCCTCTTATACCATATCTCAATAGTATCTGAAACCCTGCCAGGTACTTACTTCATTAAAGCATAATCATATTTTATTATTTATCTACCTCAATTTCCCTTGACAGAGGCCAAGAAATGCCTGTGACTTCTTACCAAAATTGTCTAGCAAGATTCTTGGTACCTATAGGAACTCCAAAAATATTGAACAGATGTGCTAATAATGAGATGGAATAGAGTCTTTTAGTGTTCTTATCTGATTCTCTTGAGTGTCTGGGTATATGGAATCATTACATCTCCAAGGACTTTGAGGTTAGGTGTGAGTCATATGATCATTTCTATCCAACGAATAATTAGGGGAAATAATGTGTGTGTCACTACCGGGCCAGGGCTGTAACTGCCATTGCAAGACCCTCTGGCACTTTTTGCATCTGCCACAGTGATCTTGAAAGCATGTGTTGGGAGGAGATGCTATGTAAACAAAAACAAAGCAGTCAGAAACACTACCTAATGGAGAACAACTGCTCTGGAGTTTCACCCAATACCACAAGAGGCTTAAATTTCAGCAAGAAATAAATTTATTTTTTTATTATGATGAGATATTTTCGTGAACAACAAAGAGAACACCCCAGAGACAAAAGCTACTCACTTTCAACTACTGAAGTCTGCAGAACAAGAGAGAGTGCTGAGTCCCCAGACCAGTTGCTCTTAATATGCTGTCAGCAAATCCCTGCTTGTCAGCTGGGCACGTCCAGGGATGCACGGTCAAAACAATTTTCCTTATACTACTAAGACAATATTTTTGTTTCCACTATGTTGACATTTGCACTGATGGTGCAAAAACCGTGCTGAGTAAAACTACCAGCAGCTTACCAAGTACCAAGGCAATGAAACCAAACAGCCATGCCAGTCATTGAATTCCTTACCCCTAAGCAGTTCCAGGAGAAAAATACTAATTTTCTTTAAGAGTACTTTTGGTGAAAATTTATTAAACAGAAAAATATTAATAATTACTATTTATTTAATTTCATTTATTCCTGGTCCCTGGGTAAACATTGTTTTAAGATTTGTTGTATAAAAATGAGAATTCTGCATATAGCACTTCTGTGTCAGGAGAAGAACTTGTGTGATTGTTTGAATTGTAGGCTGAACTAGCAGCATGTTCACGAAGTTTTTACTTAAAGGAACAACAGGCAATTGAAGTGTCACTTATCTAACTTGGGTTATTTTCAAGTTTCTCCATAAAGCATAAAGTAAGCCTATCTCTTCAAGGAAAAAAAAAACAACTTAGAGTAACAGGTAATTAAAAGCATGACTAAAGTACATTTTTAAAAATAGTACAATAGGAGTTACATGAACCGTGAAGATATAACATTTGTATCTACCCAATTTAAGCTTCACATTGAATGGTTAAAATGTCAAGTCTTTCAGAATATTTTATAGAATATAGAATAATGAAGAGGTAGAGTATAGAAAAATAAACCTGACTAGCTCATTACATTAAGAACAGAGAAAAAAATGCATCGAGAGACATTTAAGTCCATTTTAAGTCCAAAATTAAAATCTATACCCACTAATCCTGGAAAAAGAAGTCCTTTATATTTAGGTCTATATTCTTTATGTAGAAAATCCTGTGTTGTTGAAAGTTTTCCTAATGCATGAAACATACCTATTAAAGTGTGTGTGCTTGTGTGTGTGTGTGTGTGTGTGTGTGAGAGAGAGAGAGATATTAGCAGAACTTTGTTCAGGTTCTATATTCTACCAGAAATATTTACTTCTAGTATTTTAATAAAGTATATGAAGAATATCTCAACAATTCTACTAGAGAATAAAAGTCTTAGGCAAAAGTTAAAGATGATGCTAAAATGTGAAGAATAATTCTAATTACTGATCATTCGTTAAGTTGTAGAAGGATGTTAGACATAAGTCAGACATACTGACTTGTTACTAATAGTCTGTGGGAAGACCAGACACTCAGAGTCAGTGAGGAGAGCTTTCTTTAAACAGGCCAGTGACCACAGAACCATTTTAAAAGGCCATTAAAAACGATGTCAACAGATCTCATTTTCCCAAGCTAATTAACAAGAAGCAGACACCATTGAATTACATGTCTATGAGACTGTTTCTCTAATTTTATAAGGATGTGCTGGCATGGACATATTTCCACTTCCAACCTCTCTAAGAGGTTATTCATATGCATGAAAAGAGAAAGAAAAGTAGACTTGTCTCCCTGCTTATCTCAGAAAACAGCCCCTACCCATCCTGCTTGTGTTTATCTGAAGTGTCATCACGTTGGATCTATGAGCTGAATTGTCAGCCTCATTGGCCTACAGGATTTGAGAAAGTGTTTTTAAAGTTGGATTTTATTTTTTAATTGATTGCTTAGGTTAATCCCTTGTCTTTACTTGGCCATCTAGGAATGGGATTCTACTAATAATACTTTCATAATAGACAATCCAAGGTATAATAGTACAGAATGGTAAATAACAGAAAGAACAAGAGAGAGACAACATTCAAAAGCAAATCCAGTACTGTCTTCCTGCTCACAGGGGTGACCAGAGCACCTGAAACTGGGAATTGATTCAACCTAAGGTTGTTGCCAGAGACTGACAAAATAAAACAGAGAAAAATAAAACAATGTAAACTAAGAACATTCAGCTGCAATGTCCTCCCATTCCTTATCCAAGTGGGTAAAATAGCTTACCTCTTTTAGTTCAGTTATAGGATAAAGACAATACATTAATTTTAACATAAGTGACAGATTTGGTCCTGAGCCTCTAAACAAGGATAATCCAGCAATTCAGTACATTTCTCTATTTCAAGGAACTATTTCCCCTGTTCCAATGATGGAGTTGGAATGGGTAATTTTTAAACTCAGTATTCTGCCCTTTAAACTTCAGGTATGAGAACATGATTCAGGTGTTTACAGTAACTAATACGTCTGCATCAGAGAACTGGTCCAGGGATTAAACATTACCCATTTTGTTTTTTAGTTTGAGGTGAATTTTTTTGTCACTTGTAATCTAAACAATTACTGAGACAAATATTAGAGAAGCCTTTTTTCATCTCTTCATTTTGAGGAAATTTCTAGCATCTCAAAATGATTCAGGAATATGAAGGGTTTTTTTGTAGCACTTTGATTATTAAATCATTTTTTAAAAATATGCTACCCCTTTGAGAAGCCACTCCACAATGGCCGGTCAACATGGATTGTCATGCCACGTAAGCGGAGTCCACTGAGAACAGAGTCAGCTGTGCTTTCCACAGAAAGGATCTAGGAGAAAGTATAGTAAGATATCTTGCTATTATTGGTTAACCCGTGTTAAATTTAAAAAAAAAAACACATTTAAACATAAATTACTCTTTGAACCTTTCATTAGAGGAGACACCTGCTTCCATTCAAACTAAGACAGGAGGACAAATAGCATAAGATATGTCTAATAATTGACTCATTATAATATGTCTAGATTATATAAACAAATTATAATACTAATAGGGCTTTGTTTCACTTGTATTTAAAATATACACATATATAACAAGCACAAGGTAATGTCTTGATCAGAGGCAGAAACAAAATACACGTGCACTGTGTTTCTTTTATGCAGTATTTAAAAACATGCACAAATAAACAACATATTATTTATGGGTAAAAACTTGATAAAATAAAAAAAAGCTACGATAAAACACAAAGAGAAAGGAAATTGAATAGGTAAGGAATCTATAATGTATTTAAAATAATTAAAATATTTTTAGACTGCTTGGTAGGAAATAGGGTATTTGTTGTTGCATTATTTTTATGCCTTTCTTATTTTTATAAATACTGTGTGTATTTGCTCAATATTCAAAAAAATTACTTTTGTATAGTATATTTTTCTGAATTTGTTTTATTTCATAATAAACATTTCTAGACCAGTTTTAGGTTCACAGCAAAAGTGAACGGAAAATACAGAGAATGTAATTGATGAATTGTCCAAATGTATATGACATGTATTCACAACTGGAGTATCATAAACATTCTTTTCACTGCCCTGAAAATCCTCTGTGTTCTGCTTCCTTCCTTCTCACTATTCCCTGACAATCACAGATTCTTTTACTATCTTCATAGATTTGCCTTTCTGAGAATGTCATATAGTTGGTGTCATACATATGAGCCTTTTCATGTAGGCTGCTTTCACTTAGTAATATGCATTGAAGTTTCATCCATGTCTTTTCATGATTGCATAACTTAATTTGTTTTATTTCAGAACTAAAGTTCAAATATGTATTAGTTAGAATTGGTTACCTAGAATATGCAAGTCGAAATTGTGTTATTACAGATCTAATGATGCATATCATAATGCCTATCTTCATGGACATTATAGTTTATTAGCAAAGATAATACACACACATGCAGATGTCTGTGACCTTTTTTTTCCAAGGCTGAGATTCCTAAAAGGACATTCCTAGGGATGAGATCTTTAATTAGAAATCATTTAGGCAAACATGAATAAAACTCAGTTTTTGTTTGTTTGGTTGGTTGGTTTATTTGTTGGACACATGTTTCTTTAATATTGACATAGAATAGATACACTTGAATAAAGAACCAACAGTTCAGCAGTTTCTTGACACTACCCTTGCAGGTGCCTGGTCACAGAAAAAAAGAACAAACAGTCTGGCATAATAGATATTGTCTGTATTAATTCCTTCTAATGCTGCTATGGAGAAATACCTGAGACCGGGTAACTTATAAAGGAAAGAAGTTTAACTCACAGTTCTGCATGGCTGGGAAGGCCTCAGGAAACTTACATCACAGAGGAAGGAGAAGCAAACACATTCTTCTTCACAAGGCGGCAGGGGAGAGAAGTACTAAACAAAGGGGGAAAAGTCCCTTATAAAACCATCAGCTCTTGTGAGAACTCACTCACTATCATGAAAACTCCATAGGGTAACTGCTCCCATGACTCAATTACCTCCTACCAGGTCCCTCTCATGACACATGGGGATAATGGGAACTACAATTCAAGATGAGATTTGGGTGGGAACATAGCCAAATCATATCATTGCCATTTATAGAATTCCCACTATGTGATAAGTATCATATTAGGCAATATATGCACTACATTACTTCAAACAAACACTTTACCATTTGTGAAATATATCTAAATAACAAAGAAGACATCTATTCAATTAATTATAAGATGCTATCAGTCATAACTTGCACCCTAGTTTCAGATACATAAAATGTGAAAAGAAAATTATTAGAATTAAAATGTGTTATTTTTCTCCCTTATTCCTACTACATTATAATGAAGTATAAACATTACCATTCTTTAATGCACAAGATCATTAAGGTTCAAGATACTGTTGTTTGACAAAGTTACAGACAGAAAATGAGATAATTCGATCAATATTTGGGTACTCAATCTCAATAAATCCTGATACTGTTAATTTGGAAATACAAGTTACATTCAAACTAACATAGAAGAAAACTAAGAATTTCTAGTTAAAAAAGATAATTTCTTAATAATAGAAAACACACTGATTAGAAAATAGTTTTAAAACCATGATTGGGTCATTATAACTATTCTGGCATTTTCTAATTCTTTAAAACTAATATTAACATTTTCATGTTAGAAAACTCTCTATTCTTACATTTTTAGATTTAAAAATTTTCCATCATAATAATCAAGATATGGAATCAACCTAAGTCTCCTACAGCTGATGAATGTATAAAAAATATGTATACTTATACAATGGAATACTATTCGTCTGTGAAAAAGAATGAAATCCTGTCATTTTCAACAACATGAATGAGATAGGAGTGCATAATGTTAAGTAAAATAAGCCCGACACAGAAAGACAAATATCACATGATCTTTCTCATATGTGGAATCTAATAAAGTTGATCTTATAGAAACAGAGGGTAGAATGATGGTTACCTAGAGGCTAAGGTGGGGGTTAACAGCTGAGAGGTAAGGATCAAGAGAAGCTGGTCAATGATACAAAGTTACAATTAGATAGAAGGAATAATCAATTGCTTGATTGCTCAGTAGGGTGACTGTATTAGTCTGTTTTCACCCTGCTACAAAGAAATACCTAGACTAGGTAATTTGTAAAGGAAGAGATTTAAATTGATTCATAGTCCCACCTAGCTGGAGGCCTCAGGAAACTTACACTCATAGCGGAAGGTGAAGGAGAATCAAGTACCTTCTTCACAAAGTTGCAGGAAGAGAGAAGAAGATCAAAAAGGGGAAGCACCAGACACTTACTAAATAACCAGATCTCCTTGGAACTCACTCACTATCACAAGAACAGCATGGGGGACGCCACCCCCATGATCCAATCACCTCCCACCAGCTCCTTTCTTCGACAAGTGGGGATTATGAGAATTACAAATCAAGATGAGATTTGGTGGGGACACAGAGCCAAACCATATCAGTGACTATAGTTAACAGCAATGTAAGGTACATATCAAAATAGCTAGGATAGAGGATTTTGAATGTTCTCACTCCAAAGATATGATAAATGTTTCAGATGGTAAATATAATAATTACCCTGATTTGCTCATTATGCAGTATATATAGAGAGGAGCATCACATTGTACCCCATAAATATGTATGATTATTATGTTTCAATTTTTTAAAAGTAAATTTTTCCCAACATATTAATGTTGCTGCTCAAACGATTGATTTGCCCTAAGCACTTTTTTTTTTATGGTTTGTCAAAGGGACAATTGCCATTTCTCTGATACAATCCCTAACTAGCTTGTAGTCTTTATACAAAGGACAATATGCCCCTAAAGAAAATTCTTGTCTCTTGTGACTTTCCTAACTATAGTCAACTAATAATCACTAAGTTTCTTCAGTGTTTATTCTTCCTTAATGTCACAATTTGATTGGTTCCTTGATCTTTCAAACCCTACCTGTTTGTATGGCAGTAAAATCTATAGAGAATTACCGTTTCGTTAAAAAGGAATATTTTGAGGCAAATTCACGAAGAAAGAAAGATTAGTGTTTTTCAGAACCTGGGGGGTTGGGGGAGATTGTGGAGTAACTGCTAGCAGGTACAGTTTCTTTGGGGGTGAAAAAAAATGCGATGCTATAAAATTAGATAATGGTGATGGTTGTACAACTCTAAATAAATTAAAAACCAGTAATTGCGCACTTTAAAATAATGACTTATCACAGCTTAATTACAACTCAACTGTTCTTTATGAAAGTAAAAGCCTCCAAAATGTTCTTAAAAGAGAAAGACAGCTTGATTTTGGAGTTAGCTAAAACGGCAGTAAGTAAAAAAGATCAAATATTTAAAAGTATTTAAAAACGGAAAAACAGCTGAGCGTGGTGGCTCACACCTGTAATCCCAGCACTTTGGAAGGTTGAGGCAGGTGGATCGCCTGAGGTCAGGAGTTCGAGACCAGTCTGGCCAACATGGTGAATCCCTGTCTCTACTAAAAATACAAAAATTAGCCTGGCATTGTGGCAGGTGCCTGTAATCCCAACTACTCCGGAGGTTGAGGCAGGAGGATTGTTTGAACTCAGGAGGCAGAGGTTGCAGTGAGCTGAGATCACATCATTACACTCCAGCCTGGGTGACAAGAGCAAACTCCATCTCAAAAAAAAAAAAAAAAAAAAAACGGACAAAACAAAAAGAGGTTTAACATACTTTTATATTTTTAAAAAGAATATTTAATGAATATTTTAAAAATGATTTTAGTGCTTTTTAATCATTATATTTTATAAACATATTCAATAACACCATTAACCTAGACATTGTATATGTTAATAATCATGAAAGGAAATCCCTTGTAAATAATATCTTCAAAATGCTGAAAAGAAAAACTAACATTGAACATAGTAATAAAAATAATAAAAAATAAAGAAGTGATACCAATTATGTCTAAAATTGAAAAAGGTTTTTCACTTATGCTAGTCTAAAGAATATCAAGTTGTGTAGCATGTGAGATTTTGTGGCAGTCAGTAGATCTCTGTATTACAATTAGAAAATCAGCTGTGAATGATGGGATCAGGGTGTAGGAGCCAAGGATGTGAATGATATATCTCTGATTATATTTGATTATATAACTAGACTTTGAAGGCATCCTAATATTTTTTGTGTTTAAAATATAATATTAAAGAAAAATTAAAAAAGCACTTCCTAACAACTGAAAATAACATGGAATGAATGAACCTGTGTTTTAAGGTGGTAACAAAATCACATAGAGAATATTATTTCAAGTGACTTTAAAACAGAGTATTTTGACTGTATATCCATAGCGAGATATAGTCAAAGAACAGATACAGTTATGAGGAGATCTGAGTGTCAATTCTTTATTTTTTCCAGTAACTCAAAAAGCTGTTAATACTTTGAAATTATTAAATAATATTGTATATATAATTGTACGTATGAATATAAAGAAAACCATTTTCAAAAGGTTAAATACAGCTTTTCAGAATAAAGGAAATTATAGAAAAGCCCTGAAATGTTAAAATTGAAATAGATAAAATTTAGTTTTTTTGTAAATTAGATATTTATTTATTTTTATTTTTTTAAAAAATTGTATTATTATTTTACTTTAAGTTTTAGGGTACATGGGCACAACTTGCAGGTTTGTTGCATATGTATACCTGTGCCATGTTGGTGTGCTGCACCCATTAACTTGTCCTATTTTTCACATTTGCCCACTCAGAAGGTCAAGAAGCTATAACCTCTAAATGGCATGTGTCCCAACCACTAGACCCAAAACTGTGAACCTTAAATACCATTTCCCATTAGATAAATAGCTCTTCAGAAGAATGGTGATCCTGGGACCACTGTGTCAGAAGACGAGGAAGCTGACAAAACAAGAAGGTGTGTCAAAGGAGAAAGGCATCAACAGGAAGGACCCTACTGGCCCGGAAGTGGGTCACTTTCAATCATGACTTTAAGAAATGAAACAAATTATATATTTTTTAAAATAATATTTCAATTATTAATATATTAATCTTACATATGCATATGTTCAAAGTAAATGGGATATAAAATTCCTGAAGTTTATAATAATACTTTTTTAAAAAATCCAAGGCGACCTAAGAAAAATGTAGTTCTAAAATTTGAGGGTCATCATTGAACTATTAACTTCTTATCCTAAAATTTGGCAGACAGAGAAAACTAACGTATTTATTTTGCCTTTCTTGTATACTTATATCTCAAGGTAATCAAATAACTCTAGATGATGAAAGAAAGTTTTCTTTGCCAAAAGAATTTCAACTAATAAATGTGGAAGGAATATGAAGATGGGACAATCATTATTTTTCAATCACTAATGAAATAAATGATTCAAGCAAAAGTCATTAATAGATGAAATTAGAAGATGAAAGCCTGAGGAGAAATTATATAATGAAGGGATAAGTCACCACTTAACTCCCAGATATCTTAGAAGATAGCAAGACATTTGTATTTTGATATGTTACAACAGAAACTACACAGCACCAATATGACTGCATTCTTGCAGAAAAGAATATAACCTGACTCAAAATAAGGTTTAAAGCTGAGTCCTGTGTATAGGAAATACAGAAGATACAGCAAAAATATTAAATAGCATAACAAAAGAATGAATAGATGTATAGCAAAACTGATCTGATTTCAACAAGAAATTACACTTTTTAAATAATAGGATTACACTTTGGATTAAAACAAACAAAACAAAAACAAACAAACAAAAAAACAAGATGGCCAGGCACAGTGTCTCACACCTGTAATCCTAGCACTTTGGCAGGCTGAGACCATATGACTGTCTTATACCTGTTGTTTGAGACCAGCCTGGGCAACATTGCGAGACCCCATTTCTAAATTTAAAAAAAAAAAAAGTGATGCACGGTGGCATGTGACAGTACCTCCAGCTACTCCAGAGGCTGAGGCAGGAGAATTGCTTGAGACCAGGAGTTTGAGTCTGCAGTGAGCTGTACTATTGCCACTACGCTCTAGCCTGGGTGACAAAGCAAGACCCTGTCTCAAAAATAAGTAAAAATTAAAATAATAAAATAATAAACACAAAGTTTTGATAGAACCAATCCTATGAACATATAACACTTTGCCTCTAATATTCCTTTCTTGATTCTATTATACCACTTAATATGTTGCATATTATTTATCTCTATGATTCACTCTTACTAATTTGAGGTCCTCAAAGTCGGAGATTGTACCTTATTCGTTGATGGTATATTCTCATCAATCATCGTTCTTGATTCACATAGAATAGCCATATAAAACAGGTTTGTTCAATGAATAGATTTGAAAATGTCTCCATTGGGAGATGTATTAGTTTTACATTGCTATAAAAAGTTATTGCAAACTTAACAGTTTATAAAAGCATTTATGACATAGATTCCATGGCTCAGGAGTCCAAGCATGGCTTTATCTGGTTGTCTGTTAAGGGTTTCATAAAGAGTAGGCTGGACTGCACTCTCATCTGGAGGCTTGCTTCCATGATCCATCAGGTTGTTGGCAGAATTTGTTTTTCTTACTGTTGTAGCACTGAAAGTCGCAGCTTCTTGCTGTATTCCGTTTTCAGTTCCTAGAAAATGCTCACAGTACTAGCCACATGGGAATCCCCAACATGGCTACTTACTTCATCAAGCACTGGAGGAGAGTCACCAGGGTGAGCCCAAGTTTGCTGGCAAGATGGAGTGTTACATAACACGATGTAATTACGAAAGTGACATGAAATATTTTTGGCCATATTCTATTGCTTAGAAGCCATAGAATCAAGTTATAAGTTCTGTCTATACTCAAGTAGAGAATAATACAGAAAGGCATGAATAACAGAAGGTGCAATAATGGAGGGCAACCTTACAATCTGTCTAACATAAAACATTATGTGTAATCAATTGTATTCATCCTTTACAAAAGTAAATTGCCAAAAGTATAACCCTACTGTAGAATTCATTCTCTTTGAAAGCAGTCATAGTTAAATCCCCAAAATTCTTACTTTAAATATACTTTTACTATAAATATATTTGATTTTATCAAGTAAGAAAAGCCATTTTAACTAGGCTAAATTTTTGTAGAAATTGACAGGATAAAAATATAGTTTCAGTAAAATAATACATTATAATTTTTTATTTTTTTATTATACTTTAAGTTTTAGGGTACGTGTGCACAATGTGCAGGTTTGTTACATATGTATACATGTGCCATATTGGTGTGCTGCACCCATTAACTCTTCATTTAACATTAGGTATATCTCCTAATGCTATCCCTCCCCATCCCCCCACCCTACAACAGGCCCTGGTGTGTGATGTTCCCCTTCCTGTGTCCATGTGTTCTCACTGTTCGATTCCCACCTATAAGTGAGAACACGCAGTGTTTGGATTTTTGTCCTTGCGATAGTTTGCTGAGAATGATGGTTTCCAGCTTCATCCATGTCCCTACAAAGGACATGAACTCATCATTTTTTATGGCTGCATAGTATTCCATGGTGTATATGTGCCACATTTTCTTAATCTAGTCTATCATTGCTGGACATTTGGGTTGTTTCCAAGTCTTTGCTATTGTGAATAGTGCCGCAATAAACATACATGTGCATGTGTCTTTATAGCAGCATGCTTTATAATCCTTTGGGTATATACCCAGTAATGGGATGGCTGGGTAAAATGGTATTTCTAGTTCTAGATCCCTGAGGAATCGCCACACTGACTTCCACAATGGTTGAACTAGTTTACAGTCCCACCAACAGTGTAAAAGTGTTCCTACTTCTACATCCTCTCCAGCACCTGTTGTTTCCTGACTTTTTAATGATTGCCATACTAACTGGTGTGAGATGGTATCTCATTGTGGTTTTGATTTGCATTTCTCTGATGGCCAGTGATGATGAGCATTTTTTCATGTGTCTTTTGGCCGCATAAATGTCTTCTTTTGAGAAGTGTCTGTTCATATCCTTCACCCACTTTTTGATGGGGTTGTTTGTTTTTTTCTTGTAAATTTGTTTGAGTTCATTGTAGATTCTGGATATTAGCCCTTTGTCAGATGAGTAGATTGCAAAAATTTTCTCCCATTTTGTAGGTTGCCTGTTCACTCTGATGGTAGTTTCTTTTGCTGTGCAGAAGCTCTTTAGTTTAATTAGATCCCACTTGTCAATTTTGGCTTTCGTTGCCATTGCTTTTGGTGTTTTAAACACACATTATAATTTTTTGTATTGAAAAGTATAAATGTCCTGTTTTTGGTGTTTTGTGGTTCTAATATGCTTATCTGTTAATAAATTGTTTATCTCTGAAAAGGAAATATTTTTGTATATGCAAAAATTGTGTTTCTATAGCTAGTTTATATATACCTTTGAGACTAAAGATTTCTCTCTCTCTCTCTCTATATATATATATAGAGAGAGAGAGAGAGTGAGAGATGAATATATATAAAATTAGATATAAATGTAGGTGCAGGTATTATTCCCCAAGTTTGCAGGAGCACTGAAATTGTAATAGAACCAACTTGCTTTTTGAAAACTGGGGTATGATAAATCCAACTTAATGGTGAGTCAAAAGAAAACTGAAATGAGAGCATGATTATATTTGCTCTCAGCTCACTTTATTCTTTTTCTTCTTTAAAGCTCTCTTCATGGCTTTCTAACCCTTACCCCATCATCACATATTAAAATTCATATTAAAAAACTATACAAACAAACAGGAAGCCAGGACTCTAGCTCAAACTGAAACCGAGGAACAATTACTTTCTTATTGCTACATGCTGGTTTGGTTTGTGGATCTGCTGACTCTCACCGAATGACTAAAATTTGCCCCTTCCCCACTCAATTATATAAATTACGTGAGTGAGATAGTTACCTCACCAAAATCAGAACCTTAGGCCATTAAGCCAGCACCCTAGTAATTTCTCTGTGAAACATCCTAGCAATGTCTCTGCTACAGCCAAAACACTGAAGTGTCACTTACACTCAAACTTTGTACAAATATCATTACTCCCTAAAGATTCTTTGCCCTCATTTAAATATTCAACAAAATATATTTAATTTTAATTTTTTACTGTATTGGCTTTATTTCAAACACAGTTTACTTTGTAGATAATATAAATTATTATTCTGTAATCAGGCAACACCATTAACTTAGTTAACTTTTGTGAAGTAGAATTAGAAGTAGTTTTGCTAAACCTACCATTCTATCTGAGATTAATAAGTGATAGGGCTAGACAGATACAAGCTAGTGTGTATATCCAGCCTTCTATGTGTTTTTTATTCAAGTGTCTAGAATATGATTGACAATCTTCTAAACTTAAATTTATCAATATGTACACAGTTGAAAACAATGTGTACATTTTTTAACACACTTAAAAAAGTCTAAGAATGTTAGTTGGAAATAGAATGTATAAATAAAATTTACTTATATTGCTAAATAGTGGTTGAAAAATGGTTATTTAATAATATATATGTTACATAAGATTATTTTTACTTTCAGAATATACTGGTTGCCAGTCATGTTTATGGGTTTCTAGACCCACATGCATAATTTGGAATTTGAGAATAACTAAAGAGCAAAAATGTCTCTAATATGATTAAATTTGTAAAACAAAAATTGCCTCTGGAGCCCTTCTTGAGCTTTCACTTGAGGGAAAGTGATTCAGCCCTTGAATCAGATGTCATCCCAACAAAGAAATAGCATCTATTGACCTCATAATTAACACTACCATCCTATATTTATAAACTATGTTTTCCTTAGATATTATTTAAAACATCATACTAAATAATGAATCATTGAGATAACATTTTATATTAATGTTAAATGAAGGGGCTAAAGAATATATTATATTTATAGGCTTTAATTATGAATTCTAACAAATGATTTAACTCAACTGTGACATCTTATATTAAATTCACAAGTTTGCCTGTTATTAATCAAATGTATTTCTACTACTAGAATTACAAAATACAAATTTCAACCCAGTAAGCAAAATATAAATCTATGTCAAATGTTAATGGGACCATTGTTTTCTATATGACTAAGTATCTGGTAACATCTGTTCTTAAAATGTTTTATAAGTCAAATTTCACTCGTTTATGCTTTGTGGTATGGATGTCTGCTGCCTCAGCAAGAAAAACACAAAAATTGACCAGTGCTAATCCAACTGTTAAAAATTTTGAAGAAAACAAATTAGTCCTACTTTCATGTGGTTCTGTTCTTTTTCTATTTGTTCCACAAATAGTTAGAAATAAATACTTTGGCCGGGCGCTGTGGCTCATGCCTGTAATCCTAGCACTTTGGGAGGCCGAGGCAGGTGGATCACAAGGTCAGGAGATCAAGACCATCCTGGCTAACACGGTGAAACCCCGTCTCTACTA
This sequence comes from Pongo pygmaeus, assembly GCF_028885625.2. Taxonomy (NCBI): domain Eukaryota; kingdom Metazoa; phylum Chordata; class Mammalia; order Primates; family Hominidae; genus Pongo; species Pongo pygmaeus. Next base: position 94,926,898 of record NC_072387.2, on the reverse strand, counting down.
AAAACACAAAAAATTAGCCGGGTGCGGTGGCGGGTGCCTGTAGTCCCAGCTACTCGGTAGACTGAGGCAGGAGAATGGTGTGAACCCAGGAGGCGGAGCTTGCAGTGAGCTGAGATAGCGCCACTGCAGTCCGGCCTGGGCGAAAGAGTGAGACTCTGTCTCAAAAAAAAATAAATAAACAAATAAATACTTTTCATGTTAATGGGTAAATCTGTTAAGCATTTCAATTGTTTTATGTTTTTGTTTTTATTTTGGATGGTCCTTTAACATGTTTTTGTTCTTTACTTTTAATTGTTGTCATATACTCATCCCTATTTCCTTTAGAATTCAACAGTCTGTATGTAAGACAATGAAGGACAGTATGAAACAGGCTGCATTTCACTTCGCCTGATAAATGACGCCTGGAGATACTGATTAAATAGTTCAGAGGATGGATCACAGAAATACTGAGACTGACAGCTTAACAAGTCTTTACCTCATTATAAAAAGTTTTTGATGGCAATCAAAAATATTATTATAGATAATAACATTTTACAGATATGTTAATATTGAATAATAACATATCTGTAAAACGAAATAACTACCTATAACATGGGACTATATACATGAAGGCCACTTGCCTACATCTCAAAATTTCTTGGCAGTGTGTAGCTTGAGCTCCATGAGTATACTTTCATGAAAATATGCATTGATTTGACTCAATGAGGTAAGAACAACAAACAAGTAAGTAAATATACTTTCTTATAATTTTCATTTGGTTGTTCATAGATACATGTACAAAGATGTTCATAACAGCATCAATTGTAATAACGAGCAATTGGAATCAACTCAAATGTCCCCAGATAGGGAAATGGATGAATAAATTTTGGTTGATCAAATACTATAGATCAAAAAATATATATACAGCAACCACCATGAAACTTTTAAATGCAATTTTGTTTGTATTTCCACAAAACGTTTTGGATGCTTATCACATATCTTTTAGGTTTTTTAGGATGCATCAGAGACCAAAACTGCAAAGGTCCCTGCTCCTCTGGAAATTACAGAAAAATATGATGAGTTGATTAATTAAGAAATAGTTTAAATTATTTTTAAAGAATATTTTCTGCATCTATTGAGATAATCATGTGGTTTTTGTCTTTGGTTCTGTTTATATGCTGGATTACATTTATTGATTTGCGTATATTGAACCAGCCTTGCATCCCAGGGATGAAGCCCACTTGATCATGGTGGATAAGCTTTTTGATGTGCTGCTGGATTCTGTTTGCCAGTATTTTATTGAGGATTTTTGCATCAATGTTCATCAAGGATATTGGTCTAAAATTCTCTTTTTTTGTTGTGTCTCTGCCAGGCTTTGGTATCAGGATGATGCTGGCCTCATAAAATGAGTTAGGGAGGATTCCCTCTTTTTCTATTGATTGGAATAGTTTCAGAAGGAATGGTACCAGCTCCTCCTTGTAACTCTGGTAGAATTCGGCTGTGAACCCATCTGGTCCTGGACTTTTTTTGGTTGGTAAGCTATTGATTATTGCCACAATTTCAGCTCCTGTTATTGGTCTATTCAGAGATTCAACTTCTTCCTGGTTTAGTCTTGGAAGGGTGTATGCGTTGAGGAATTTATCCATTTCTTCTAGATTTTCTAGTTTATTTGCGTAGAGGTGTTTGTAATATTCTCTGATGGTAGTTTGTATTTCTGTGGGATTGGTGGTGATATCCCCTTTATCATTTTTTATTGCATCTATTTGATTCTTCTCTCTTTTTTTCTTTATTAATCTTGCTAGTGGTCTATCAATTTTGTTGATCCTTTCAAAAAACCAGCTCCTGGATTCATTTATTTTTTGAAGGGTTTTTTGTGTCTCTATTTCCTTCAGTTCTGCTCTGATTTTAGTTATTTCTTGCCTTCTGCTAGCTTTTGAATGTGTTTGCTCTTGCTTTTCTAGTTCTTTTAATTGTGATGTTAGGGTGTCAATTTTGGATCTTTCCTGCTTTCTCTTGTGGGCATTTAGTGCTATAAATTTCCCTCTACACACTGCTTTGAATGCATCCCAGAGATTCTGGTATGTTGTGTCTTGGTTCTCGTTGGTTTCAAAGAACATCTTTATTTCTGCCTTCATTTCGTGATGTACCCAGTAGTCATTCAGGAGCAAGTTGTTCAGTTTCACAAAATTCAACAACCCTTCATGCTAAAAACTCTCAATAAATTAGGTATTGATGGGACGTATCTCAAAATAATAAGAGCTATTTATGACAAACCCACAGCCAATATCATACTGAATGGGCAAAAACTGGAAGCATTCCCTTTGAAAACTGGCACAAGACAGGGATGCCCTCTCTCACCACTTCTATTCAACATAGTGTTGGAAGTTCTGGCCAGGGCAATTAGGCAAGAGAAGGAAATCAAGGGTATTCAATTAGGAAAAGAGGAAGTCAAATTGTCCCTGTTTGCAGATGGCATGATAGTATATCTAGAAAACCCCATAGTCTCAGCCCAAAATCTCCTTAAGCTGATAAGCAACTTCAGCAAAGTCTCAGGATACAAAATCAATGTACAAAAATCACAAGCATTCTTATACATCAATAACAGACAAACAGAGAGCCAAATCATGAGTGAACTCCCATTCACAATTGCTTCAAAGTGAATAAAATACCTAGGAATCCAACTTACTAGGGATGTGAAGGACCTCTTCAAGGAGAACTACAAACCACTGCTCAAGGAAATAAAAGAGGATACAAACAAATGGGAGAACATTCCATGCTCATGGGTAGGAAGAATCAATATCATGAAAATGGCCATCCTTCCAAAGGTAATTTACAGATTCAGTGCCATCCCCATCAAGTTACCAATGACTTTCTTCACAGAATTGGAAAAAACTACTTTAAAGTTCATATGGAACCAAAAAAGAGCCCGCATCGCCAAGTCAATCCTAAGCCAAAAGAACAAAGCTGGAGGCATCACACTACCTGACTTCAAACTATACTACAAGGCTACAGTAACCAAAACAGCATGGTACTGGTACCAAAACAGAGATATAGATCAATGGAACAGAACAGAGCCGTCAGAAATAATGCCACATATCTACAACTATCTGATCTTTGACAAACCTGAGAAAAACAAGAAATGGGGAAAGGATTCCCTATTTAATAAATGGTGCTGGGAAAACTGGCTAGCCATATGTAGAAAGCTGAAACTGGATCCCTTCCTTACACCTTATACAAAAATCAATTCAAGATGGATTAAAGACTTAAATGTTAGACCTAAAACCATAAAAACCCTAGAAGAAAACCTAGGCAGTACCATTCAGGACATAGGCATGGGCAAGGACTTCATGTCTAAAACACCAAAAGCAATGGCAACAAAAGCCAAAATTGCCAAATGGGATCTAATTAAACTAAAGAGCTTCTGCACAGCAAAGGAAACTACCATCAGAGTGAACAGGCAACCTACAAAATGGGAGAAAATTTTCGCAACCTACTCATCTGACAAAGGGCTAATATCCAGAATCTACAATGAACTCAAACAAATTTACAAGAGAAAAACAAACAACCCCATCAAAAAGTGGGCGAAGGACATGAACAGACACTTCTCAAAAGAAGACATTTATGCAGCCAAAAAACACATGAAAAAATGCTCATCATCACTGGCCATCAGAGAAATGAAAATCAAAACCACAATGAGATACCATCTCACACCAGTTAGAATGGCAATCATTAAAAAGTCAGGAAACAACAGGTGCTGGAGAGGATGTGGAGAAATAGGAACACTTTTACACTGTTGGTGGGACTGTAAACTAGTTCAACCATTGTGGAAGTCAGTGTGGCGATTCCTCAGGGATCTAGAACTAGAAATTCCATTTGACCCAGCCATCCCATTACTGGGTATATACCCAAAGGACTACAAATCATGCTGCTATAAAGACACATGCACACGTATGTTTATTGCAGCATTATTCACAATAGCAAAGACTTGGAACCAACCCAAATGTCCAACAATGATAGACTGGATTAAGAAAATGTGGCACATATACACCATGGAATACTATGCAGCCATAAAAAATGATGAGTTCACGTCCTTTGTAGGGACATGGATGAAATTGGAAATCATCATTCTCAGTAAACTATCGCAAGAACAAAAAACCAAACACCGCATATTCTCACTCATAGGTGGGAATTGAACAATGAGAACACATGGACACAGGAAGGGGAACATCACACTTCGGGGACTGTTGTGGGGTGGGGGGAGGGGGGAGGGATAGCATTGGGAGATATACCTAATGCTAGATGATGAGTTGGTGGGTGCAGCGCACCAGCATGGCACATGTATACGTATGTAACTTACCTGCACGTTGCGCACATGTACCATAGAGCCTAAAGTATAATAATAATAATAATAATAATAAAAAAGAAAAAAAAGAATATTTTCTTTACTGCTCGTATTCAGCCGTGTAAATAGTACATGTTTATTATAAATATGTTCTATCATATAAATGTACATTATGCATGTGATAAAATATACAAAAAAAATTTAGAATAAGATAAAGAGAAATTAAGTATTTAAAACTTATTTTATTGATGGCAATACCCAGCATTTTTAAAATTATTCAATTGATACATTATATTTTACATATTTATAGGGTACATTTGGCTATTTTACATACACAGAATATAAAGATCAAGTCAGGGTATTTGGGATAGCTCTCACCTTGAGTATCATTCCTATGTATTGGGAACATTTCAAATTCTCTCTTCTAGCAACTTTGAAATATACATTACTGCTAACTCTATTTAGCCTACCCTGCTAACATTAGAACTTATACCTTCTACCTAACTACATGTTTGTACCCATTGACCAACTTCTCTTTATCAACCCCTCCCACCCACACACTTTTTCCATCCTCTAATATATGTCATTCTACTCTATACCTCCAGGAGATCAACTGTTTTAGTTCTTATATGAGTAAAAACATGTGGAATTTGTCATTCTGTGTCTGGCTATTTTCATGACCTTCAAGGACATTCATGATACTGCAAATGCCATGATTTCATTATTTTTATGGCCAAATAGAATTCCATTGTGTATATATAACACATTTACTTTATCCATTTGTCTGTTGATGGACACAAGTTGATTCCATATGTTTGCTATATTAAAGTAAAAAGCTTCTGCTCAGCAAAGGATACCATAAACAAAGGGAACAGACAACCCGTTGAATGGTGGAAAGTATTTGTAAACTATTTATCCGAGAAGGGACTAATATCCAGAATATACAAGGAACTGAAAAACCTCAACAGAAAAAAAAATCCCATTAAAAAGTGGGGAAAGGACACAAATAGACATTTCTCAAAATAAGACATACAATGGCCATATTGTATATGAAATAATACTCAACATCACTAATTATCAGGGAAATGCAAATCAAAACCACAAACAGTTATCATCTTACCCCAGTTAGAATGGTTATTACTAAAAATACAAAAAATAAAATCTGCTGGCAAGGATGCAGAGAAAAGACATCCCTTATACATTGTTCATGGGAATGTAAATTAGTACAGCCACTATAGAAAAAAGTATGAAGATTTCTCAAAAAATTAAAAATAGAATTACCGCACAATCCAGCCATTCCACTACTGGGTATTTATCTAAAGGAAAAGAAATCAGCATATCAAAGAGGCAGATAGCAACCAGTATTTCTAGAATTATGATGCTATTATTGTTATAATGAGTGGTGTGTTTATATTCAAAGTTTTATAACTCTGAGCACTTTTTAATACAGTGACTCAAAGATCTGTTTCTAAACAACATCTGTCCTATTTCTTGAATTTAATAACAAACTTCTGCTAAAATTTATACCATAGAAAGTTAAGTGCCTTGATTTTTAAAAGTTGATATTCTGCATATAGTTAAAAATACTTTTTGCTACAATTAGGTTTTATTACAACTTCTTTCATCATTGATTAAAGCAGGAAAGTAGATGAATTTTAAACAAAAGCAGTTATACAATGATGGAAACACTGATTGATCATAATTTCTAACACTATGTTCTAAAATTAACTGGCTACTCATTATATTCATATCCACATATGCAAATATATTAAGTCTCAATATGTATACATCTATTAGTGGTAATTATTTTATTATAAATTGGAAAAAAATGTACATTTCATCTTTTCAAAAGTCTTTACCTAAATTTCATTAGTATCGTATTTTCCCAAATTACTTAAAGGAATTAGAGTTCAAGAAAATATATCCATATCACTATTAAAATCAAATTTTAAAAAGTTTATACTAAAATACATTAGAGGAATATTCGAAATTGTACATAGAGACAGATCTAGAATGTTTAAATATAATAGAACATTTAAAATGTGTATAATTACAGTATTGTGTTTTATAAAAACTTATTTGAAGAAACTACTTATTTTAATTATAACAATTTAAAAATAAATATGTCTTCCAAATACTAGTGTACATAACAACTTACCTGGGTTACAAAGTAAATATGTGGTCTTTAGAAAGAGTCACCCATTTTAGCATTTGTGGTAAATCCAAATGTCTGTGTGAATTAAATGTCTTGCTTATTGCCCATTTTGCTCTGTATTAAGTGCACTATTGCAAAATGAATAAAATATATAGTCATGTTTAAACTAAAACCCATTAAAAATTCAATTTCTAGAGGAGTTTAATTTACCAAAAACCATTAAGTGATTTTTGGATTAAAATCCAATTTTCCTGATATTGTACAATCTTATGCAACTTTATAACTCTCTAGTTCTTTGTTTTAAAGCTTGTGAATAAAATTTCCTTTTAATTGAAAGCATTTGTAATTTACAACTATAAAACTTTAAGGTTATTTTTTATTTAAAAAGTAGTATAAGCCTTATCTCTAGATTGAAAATTAAAGTTTTAAAAGAAACTTTGAAAAGAGAATGAAAATTAGAAAACTATTTGTAATTAAAAGTAAAAAATAAATTAAGAGCACTATTCTTTATCTCTGGTTAAACTCAACTCAGGGACATGGAAATTATTCAGACAAAAATTGAATTTCTCTTCTACTTTTTCATCTATTGGGCAGGTAAGCTGTTATTTTGGAAAATAGGATAATTAAAGTTAAAAAATCCTGCTTAAAACTTTAGTTTTACAAAAATAGATTTACCTTGGAATTTTTAAAATAAAACTGTTAGCTTTGCAGGTCAACACATTCAAACTCAATATATCTGAGCTAGCTCATGAGATAGTACTGCAAAATCATGCCTTCCTTCATCACTCCTCAACCTCAAGATCTGGGTGAATCATTCTAATGCAGATGACCACTGACCGAGCTCAGGAGGTGATATGAGACTAATAAAATGAGTTAGAGTCTAGAAGGCCCCAGAAGAGCATTAGCCGTTATTATTATTATTATTATTATTATTATTTACTAATAAGAGCAGCATCTATTCGTTAACCAAATGTTAATATGCATTTTTTTATTTTTACATTTTCTACAGGGAAGCTTACTTTTCCATGTTGAACAATTGTTAAAAACTATCCTCCTAATTTTGTTAGTAACCACTTAATAAATTTACTCAAATTACAGAATTTTTACAATTTCAGCTCTCTAAAGTGAAGATCTGACCTGTAAGGAAAAAAATCGCTTTTATGAGAAAGGATGTGACAGGAGACAGTAAGAGTAACAGATTACTGGGCCTCTAGCTTTCTTGAAGAAAAAAAAATCTGGGAATTTATATAATTTTTAAAACCAAATATAAAGTGGTATGTTATTACAATTCTTTATCACAATATTTAAAATCATATATAGAAGTCACATGCACAGATGCTGAGCAGATAGAAAAAAAATTTTTCCTCAACCCTCAATTATCTCAGGTCTTCCATATGAAGTAAAATCATTTATATTTTAAAAAAGTAATAGCTGCATTAATATGAGTGCCAGTGGAGATTTTAATGCTCACATGTTTTTGAGTATGAAAAGTATCTTTACTGTAATCCCAGCACTTTGGGAGGCCAAGGTGGGCAGATAACCTGAGGTCAGGAGTTTGAAATCAGCCTGGTTCAACATGGTGAAACCCCATTTCTACTAAAAATACAAAAATTAGTCGGGCGTGGTGACAGGCACCTGTAATCGCAGCTACTCAGGAGGCTGAGGTAGGATAATCACTTGAACCTTGGAGGCGGAGGTTGCAGTGAGACAAGATTATGCCACTGCACTCCAGACTGGGGGACAGAGCGAGACTCTGAAGAAAAAAAAAATGTATCTTCAGCTAACAGCTATTCATTAAATCCTGATAAGGACATAGACTTACTCATCTAACTGTTGTCCCAAGGAGAGAAGGCTTGATTTGTTGTTGTTGTTGTTTGTTATTCTAACAAGAGAAATTAGACAGTTTCAAACCAATTGATGTGAATGTGGATTCTCAGACTTTATGAAAAATGTTGACATAATACCAAATTCTAACAGGTTAGGCTATAATTCCAAGAAAGCAACTACTTGTCAACAATGCTCTCCAATTTCTGCTGTTTGTGATTACTTAGTCAAGACAAATTGTGAAATATACTAAGACACTATACAGTTTGCTAACATTCAGAGGTAAAACAATAAAATAACACATTTTTGGAACAGAGAGTATTTTCTTACTGCCATGTTCAAGGGAGAGAATACAGTCATGGGTTCTTAGTTTCTGTTTCTGGTGGAGCCAGTAAAGTCCCTTCTTATCCCTCCTTTCCACTTACCACTAGAGATAGAAACTAAAAATCATGGCTTCAGGCTGCTAAAAGCCTAAAACAAAACAAAACAGAACAACAACAAAATAAGGTGGGTTGGACAAACTTGCTTAAGACTTAACTTATACTTTGTGAAAATCATATATATTTTATCCAGAACCAACTGATACAAAGCTCATGAGGCCAAAATAAAAGACTCAATTTCCAAATTGCCAGACAAAACAAGACCCAGCCAATATATTCTCTTTCTGCTGGTCTGCCTTCACTTCAAAGTTCAGGAGGTAATACATACACACAGATTTACCAGCTGTAGGGATATCACTCAGGCTTGCAAACCGTAATTGCCATGTAATGGGTTATTTTTAAAGGACCAAGTCCTCTTTGAAAAGGATGACCAGAATTCGCATAGATGCCACTGAGATGCTAGAGATGGTACTTTGGTCTAGGATGGTTTGGAAAAGTAGTTTGTACACACTGTTTATTGCAATCTAACCAAAGAAAATGTATACAATGAAAACAAGATTATATGAGTCTACTTAATCAACTCAATTAACCTGGTCAACTCATCCTTTATTATTACTTAAAAAGGAAATAAAAATCACCTTGACAATACTAAAATCTTAATCCGGTCTAAATTTATTTTTAAAAGATAAAATACTTTTTGAAGAAGATATTTTCTCTATATAAAGATATGACACCCATAAATACACAACAAAGCAAAACAAAAATATTCTTACATGAACTTTAAAGGCTTGGGACCTAACAACTTGCATGGAAGTCTTTTCCCCCCCTTTTCTTCTAATTTGATGTCTAGCCCCTCTCCCCCATGCCAAAAAAAAAAAAAAAAAAAAAAGCCGTTGAATTTCTACAAAGTGCACTGATTTAATGATGGTAAAGAAACATGTATAAAGAAGACAAGAAGTCTCATGTTTATATTTTTAGTGTCTTCAGGTACCTGATTGGACATTTTACTCAACATTTAAAAGTAACCTCTATAACATTTCATTTTTATAACTGTGTGAAATAGCTCAAAGTTATTAAGTTTGTTGACTCCTACTAATCAACTCAAATTTTATCAGTAAATTTATAATTTCCCTGAAGCCTGTCTTTATATACAATTATTGGCTAGATTTATAGATAAATAAAAGAAAAGAAAAGTCTAGAAATCTATCTAACATTGTCATTTTATTATTTGGTTCTTTTAGAATCATAGTCTTGCTCTATCACCCAGGCTGGAGTGCAGCATTGTTATCATGGTTCATTGCAGCTTTGACATCCTAGGCCTAAGAAGTCCTCTTGCCTCAGCCTCCTGAGGAGCTGGGATCCAGGTGCAGGCTACCACAACCAGCTGCAAGTACAGGCATTTTTGACAAATGATGCTGAAACAATGAATGTCAATGAGCAAAAAAGAGAGCCTCTATCCAAACTTTGTATGATGTACAAATATTAACTCAAAATAGATGATGAACTAAACTCTAAAAATTAAAACTATAAGTAACTAAATAGAAATTATAGATGTGACAGCAAGAGCATGCTCTATAAATGATAAATTTTACTTCATCTTATTTTACTAGGAACTTCTACTCCACAAAATATGTTGTGAAAAGAATTAAAAGAGAAACAAGAGGCTTAAAAAATATTTGCAACCTATATATTAATAAAGGATTTGTGTCAAGAATATCTAAAAGCTTTCAAAACTCAATAATAAGATAATAACTCAATAGTAAAACTGAACAAAAACTTGGAAGAGACGCTTCAAAGATACAAAGATGGCAAATAGGCACAGGAAAATATGTTCAACATACTTTGGCATTACAGAAACGCAAATTACATGTGCAATGAGATTTTATTGTACAACCTGTTAAGAATGTCTAAAATAAGAGATTGGGTATATAAAATATTATAGAGGAGGTACAACAACTGCAACACTTATTCCTGCTGATAGAGACGTAAAATATTATGACAGGTTTGGGTAACAGTTTGGCAGTTTCTTTAAAAAAAATGAACATATACTTTGCATATAACCCAGTAATATCATCCCTTAGTAATTAGCCAAGTGAAATAATAATCTGTTTACATAAAAACTTGTAAGTGAATATTAATAGTGGCTTATTTGTAATCTCCCCAAACTGGAAACAATTCAAATGTCCTTCAACTGGGTCATGGACAAACAAACTGGGTAACATCCATAAAATGAAATAATATTCAGCAATAAAAAGTAAAAACTCTTGATAACACCTACCAATATGAATGAAGCTCATGTACTTCATGTTGCATGAAGAAAGTCAAGCTCCAACAGTTACATATTGTTTGATTCTATATATATGACCTTCTTGCGAAGATAACTGTATAGGGACGGAAACCAGATTAGTGGTTACAACTGCCATGAGGGAAGAAGTGATGACAGAGGAGTGAGGGAGAGTTTTCAAGGATAACATAATTCTTCTATGTTATCATCATGATGGTGGTTACGTGAGTATATATACACTTGCCAAAATTCTTAAAATGGTAAATGTGTGAATATGCCTGGTGTGGTTTGGCTGTGCCCCCTCCCAAATCTCATCTTGAATTGTAATCCTTACAATCTCCACCTGTTGTGGGAGGGACCCAGTGGGAGGTAATTGAATCATGGGGGCAGTTTCTTCAATGCTGTTCTTGTGATAGTGAGTGAGTTCTTATGAAATCTAATGGTCTTCTGAGGGGGTTTCCCCCTTCTATCAGCACTCATTCTCTCTCCTGCTGCCCTGTGAAGAGGTACCTTCCACCATGATTGTAACTTTCCTGAGGCCTCCCCAGCCATGTGGAACTGTGAGTCCATCAAACCTCTTTTCTTTATAAATTACCCAGTCTTGAGTATTTCTTCATAACAGCATGAGAGCAGACTAATACCTAATGCAAATTAGAATCCTAATAATAATAGATGTTTTCACTATAAAACTAAACTCCTCCTGCCTCAGCCCCCTGAGTAGCTGGGATTACAGGCACGTGCCACCACACTTGGCTAATTTTTTTTATTTTTCAGTAGAGACGGGGTTTCACCATGTTGGTCAGGCAGAGGTTGCAGTGAGCCGAGATTGCGCTGCTGCACTCCAGCCTGGGCAACAGAGCGAGACTCCGTCTCAAATAAATAAATAAATAAATAAATAAATAAATAAATAAATAAAATCATAAATAAACTCCTACTCTTAAACTACCTCAAAATCAACTGTAAAACTGAACTTCTAGGAATGGCAGAAACAAGAACTATTAAAAATACAGAGAGGCCCAATTGGTCCACTTCGACTACTTTCAGTTTCTGATATATTCAGAGTGAACGTGAAAGCAAGGAAAAAAGAGAAACTTCTGATATTAAAAGTATATCTTTTGAGTGTTTATATTTAATAAAGTGATTCTTTTATCAGCACCAGAAGAAAAAATAAGCAAATATGAGGGCAAATCCCACAAGCAACTTTGTGCTTGTCATAGAGCAAAGTCAACTCTATTATTCATTTTTTTACAATCTCAGCATAATATGCTAATGTAGTGTTAGATTTTAATACTTTTTTGTATCTTAAGCAGAGTTAATATCCTTAAAGCAATAAAATTTCCTGACAGAAAAGTGAAATTTGATACTGTGTATTATTTCACTTATTTTTGCCATAGTCAAAATATTTTTTCTCTAAAAATATATGGCAATTTTTGTTTTCTCTCTTAAGTGAGAAAATTAAATGTTGTCCCCTTACCATTTATCACAAGTTCAGTCAAATTTTATGAACAGCATTGTATATGACAATAAATGTTTTATTTTTTGTAAAAAAATACTTTTCGTTGATGTTTTGAGTGATAGTTAAATGATTATCCTAATAGCTAAATTTTTCCACAGTCAATATCTCAAAGTCCTATATCCAAAAGAGCAAGTCTCATTGTTAGTATTTACTTGAAATATTTCTGAAATAGCTTTTTTGATAATGATTGAAATTGCTGACATTTTTTAGAATATGGATAACAAAGCTTATATTAGGCATAGGAAATAATACTAGCCCTGCCATTTCCTTATTGTTGGAAATTGCATAAAGAAAATTGTTTTTCACATGATTTCTTGGCAGTATATTTTTGACAGTTGTCCTTTTAGTGATGATTAGTTCAGTAAAAAACATCAAATGCATTCTATGTGATAGTTTATGGCTACACATAATTGAAAGAAGAAGAAGTTGATGATAAAGCTATCAGTGCTATTGTATTGTGAAACTTCTGTTTTCCCCTAGGGGTACAGATTTCCATGGAAATTTATTTTTCTTAGTAGTATTCCATAACCCTTCTAGGGGTATTGCCTTTTTTTATGATGCACAAACAAACATTTATCCGACATTGTTGGTAAGTATTTCTTTAGAGTGATGATTGTATTGGGTTTTCTAAAGAACAATTACAGTTTAACCAGCTGCCACTACCCAGTATTCTCTAATGTATATGCATTTTTAATGCATCAACAATTTCAAACAATTTATACACATTTTAGGAATTCAAATATGAAGCACAACACAATTTTAAAATATATCAAGTATATTTTAAACTATTCAAATAACTATTTTTATACATTTCCTAATTTTCTTTGTTATACATTTTTAAAATTTTTTTATTCTTTTTTAAAAAAACTACATGTATATAGGGCATGCTGTTTTTTTAAGGCTGGGTTAACTTGCATTCAAAGGCTTCATTTTAATCAGATTTATCTAACCCATGATCATGTTTTGCAGAGATCTAAGTTCCTGGAGTGCTTTTTTACTTTCCAATGGCACCATGCTGTTTCTTGGTATTCTTTAATTCTCTTTACTTTATGAAACAAATATTAAAGAATTTCAGATAAGCCTTTTGAATGGAATCAAAATTTAAGCCAATTCCTTAATGTTAATAACTGCTTTACCTGAAACAGTAACACACTAAGAACATAAGAAGCCTCCAAATGCAAATTAGTAACTTTTTGTTTGTTTGTTTTGAGACAGAGTCTCGCTCTGTTGCCCAAAGTGGAGTGCAGTGGTGTGATCTCAGCTCCACTGCAACCTCTGCCTCCCGAGTTCAAGCAATTCTCCTCCCTCAGCCTCCCAAGTAGCTGGGACTGAAGCGCACACCGCCATGCCTGGCTAATTTTTTGTATTTGTAGTAGAGATGGGGTTTCACCATGCTGGCTGGTCTGGTCTTGAACTCCTGACCTCGTGATCCGCCCCCTCCCCCACTCGGCCACCCAAAGTATTACAGGCATGAGCCACTGCACCTGGCCCCAGTAACTTTTTTAGAGTTTACAATAACTTTAATTTGTAATTTACCTCATTTTTATTGGTGGCTGACAATCCAGGATATATTTCTGTAGTTGCTTAACCCTGATTGTCTTTGTTTGAAACCAATATATTAGACAGATACATACATATCCAGATGGATAGAGATAAGCACAGAAGAATTAATTGGCACACCACAATAAACATTTGTTTCTTAATCTCTGCTGGTGAACTGAGATTAGGCTGATGTTGTATTTGGCTTGTCAGAGATTGGTTCAAACCTGTGGGTTATAACATCTACTTCACACGTCACTTATATCTTTGAACCAGTGGCTTAATAAGGCAAGATCTCAAGGTAAAGGGCACATGTGCAAGAGAACAAACCCAGCTATGCATGCAATAATCAAGCATTTTTTTTACCTGCTATTCATTCCACTGGCAGGAGTAAACCACATGGCTAGGAAGGAAGAGATGTATTGAAAAAGTAAATACAAGTATGATAAGTGTTACAAAGGATATAGAGAGAGTGGTACAGAAAAAATAACCTTGTTAGATATAAACAACAAGGTACTATTCTGTGAATGAGATCTGAGTGTTCAGCAAATATTAGTTGGTTAAGTGAAGTTCAAACATAAAGGATAAACAGTTATAGAGAGATAGGATGAAGAAAGTAGATTACAAGTTTGGGATGGGGGAATAGTAAAAGGGCAAAGGGAAGAAACAGCTTGGTATTAACACAATGAGGGTTTGGGGAAAACAAAGGACAGACTGGAGATTCAGGCAATTTGTGTGCCATCTGCCATGTTCCAGGTTGTAGTATTAGGATAGTAGAATACATAGATTTTAAACAGAGAAGGGAGAGCATCGGAATTGCAATTTTTAAAATAAACATTCTGCCTACAAAGTAGAGGGAGAAAATGCTTTCTCCCACAGTTGGGTCAAACTGTGTTTGGTGATTTTGACAGAGTGTTTGGTAATAGCAGAGATTAAAAAATATTGATTTCAGTAATGGTTAATAAAACATGACTAAGAACAGGTAATAGAGTGTTTACAATATGCCCAACATTGGGCCAAGGGTTTCATTCACTGCCTATTTAAAATTAATAAATTTAATATCAAGTAATTAATCTTCCATTCTCATTTCTTAGTTGAGGATCTCAAGACCACAATACATTTTGGAAGAGATGAAATGAGTTGGGTGAAATCCCTAATGCCAAACCCCATTATCTTTATCATAGTCTATAGTGACTCAATTTTTAGAAGTAGGCTTATAAAAGCATCTTCATAATTGAGTTAGTTTACCTAAAATGGATTTTCTCCAAGCAACTGGTACCTAATGAGGCTGTGTATACCACTAATGACCCTTTATTAACTTCAGCACTGAATTTTTTATCTTATTTATTTCCCTCATGTCTCTGGGAGATGCTGCTTTATTTTTTCCAAAGTAGATCTCTAATAATAGTTGCTTTCTTCTCATTGTTTGCACCTGGAGAGGCCCTTCTCATCAATATGGTGAGCTCAGAAACATGGAAGCCACTTATCTCTGTTATACATCTAAGGACAGCTAATAAGCCAAATAAGTAGAGCAGGAAGCTTCCATGGAGGAATTACTAACAGAAGTACCTAAATAAAAATGCAAAGTGAATTTTTTGAAAAATAGGATTATAGAACTGAAGAGAAAGTGTACTCAAAAGTGAAAACAACTTCCACATTTAAAGATAAAAATCAGACACTGACAAATATAGTAATGAAGATAAAATAAATGTTTCAAATTTTGCATGGTTATCTGAATATTTAATATTTATTTCAAGGCTTGACATCTTCGTGGTAATTGGTAACTATTTTTTTTTAACAAGTAACAGGAGTACCCAAAAGAGTTGAGTACATAGTTGATAAAAATGCTGAAATTAGGAAAGATAGAAAACATGTTAACATTCTTTGCAAACAAGTAAAATACATAATTTTTACATTGAGAATGAAATACATATTTGAAAAGTATTTAAATGATACGAATGTTTCAGTCCTGTTATTTTCTTGAAAATTATTTGCATGTACTAGAAAATTATCAGTGGCAAATTCATTTTCTCACATACGTTTAGTAACTACTTCATATGATACCTTAGAGATTATATTTTTGAACACTCTTTTTTCAAGAATAGTGGATAACTTTAGTTACTACTAAGTAGTAATATTGAAATATTATGATTTGTAAAAGCAGGTGCCATACAAAAGGCATGATTCCTCAGCTATTTTCCAAAATTATCTTCTACTTATAATAGAATTTCTGAAGTAGACAGACATTTATGGATTTCTTTTCAGTCTATTGTACGTTTTTTGCATGTGTTATAAATTTGTCTTGGAGTTATGGGCTGAATGTTGTGTTCCCCCCTAAACTTAATGTGTTGAAGCCCTAACCCCCAATGGGATGGTATTTGTAGGCGGCGTCCTTGGGAAGTAATTAGTCTTAGATTAGAATTTCAGGGTGGGACTATCCTGATGGGATTAGTGCCCTTAGAAGAAAAGAAGATCAGATCTCCTCCCTCCTCTGTCATTTCCATCTCTTCCTCTCCCCAGTCTTCTCCCTCCCTCCCTCCCTCTCTGCCTCTCTTCTCCTGTTCGAATTCTTAAATAACTACCCTGGAATGAACATGGGATAATTCAGGCACATGCTTGCTGTGAAAGTGAGCTTCCAAAGAGACATGCTTTAAATTATTTTAAAACAACTTCATCAGATAAAAAGATATCTTATATATATATTATATATAATATATTATATGTATATATTATCTATATTATATATGTGTATTTATTATATATGTCTATATTATATATTATATAATATATACACATAAATTATATATTACATATTATATATTATATAGACATATATATATTGTATATAATATGTATATATTATGTATGTATATATAAGATATTATATATATTATATGTATATATGTATATATAATATATTATATATAATATGTATATATAATATATTATATATAATATGTATATATAATATATTATATATTATATGTATATATAATATATTATATATTATATGTATATATAATATAGTATATATATTATATGTATATATAATATAGTATATATATTATATGTATATATAATATAGTATATATATTATATATGTATATATAATATAGTATATATATTATATATGTATATATTATATAGTATATATATTATATATGTATATATTATATATGTATATATTATATATCATATTTAATATATGTATATATTATATATCATATTTAATATATGTATATATAATATATGTATATATTATATTTAATATATGTATATATAATATATGTATATATTATATATGATATATAATATATGTATATATTATATATTTTATATATTATATATAAATTATATTTTATATATTATATATGTATATATTATATGTATATATTATATAGTATATGTATATATTATATGTATATATTATATAGTATATGTATATATAATATGTATATATTATATAGTATATGTATATATAATATATTATATAGTACATAAATTATATATAATATATTATATAGTATATAAATTATATATAATATATGTACATATATTATATATTATACAGTATACATAATATATTATATATTATACAGTATACATAGTATATTATATATTATACAGTATACATAATATATTATATATTATACAGTATACATAATATATGTATATATTATGCAGTATACATATTATATGTATATATTCTACAGTATACATAATATATTATATATTATACAGTAACATAATATATGTATATATTATACAGTATACATAATATATGTATATATTATACAGTATACATAATATATGTATATATTATACAGTATATATTATATATTGTATATTATATATTATATATTATATATCATATATGTATATATAATATATAATATATATTATATATGTTAGATATGTGTATATAATATATGTTATATATGAATATATAATATATAATATATGTTATATATGTATATATTATATATAATACATGTATATATAATATATGTTATATATGTATATATTATATATTATATATGCATATATAATATATTATATATGTATATATTATATATGATATATGTGTATATAATATGTATTATATATGTATATATTATATATTATATATGTATATATAGGATATATTATATATAATATATGTATATATCAGATATATTATATATGTATATATTACATATATATTAGATATATTATATTTGTATATATTACATATATAATATATGTAATTTATATTACATATATTATATGTATATATACATATATAATATGTGTAATTTATATTACACATATTATATATGTATATATAATATATATTATATATGTATATATATATAAAGGGAAATGGCTGTGCTTTAGTCAGGAGTAGGCGGAGGTGGACTTCTGGCGCGGCATAGCTCAGTGGTTTTGGAGAGCAGTCACACAACTCCACACATGTAACCATGCCACGTGAGTCACATTAGGTGATAACCCCCCTGAGCTTGTACTTGGCTCAGCACCACGACTGTCTGTAAAAGGTATAATTACACTGCCAACGCTGTACATATGCCTCACTCGTGCCCAGAGAGAGTAAAACCACGTTGGAACTGTCTATGATTCCTCGAGTTTTTCCAGCTACCCGCCACTCACCCATCAACTCCCCTCAGACCTCAGTTATAACCTGACAGTTGGCGATAGGAACAGGATCCAAAGGTGAGTGAGACTTCGGTGCCCGCTGATTCCGGGTCTTCCATGTGGCCACAATATGGGCTATGGTACCCGGTGGCAGCTGTGCTCCTCGGATGGGCTCTGGTGGAAACCTGGGCGGTGGTAGATGGGACCCCGCGAGCATGGAGAAGGAATTGAAGCAGCTGGAAATGCGGAGCACCGACAAGGAGCGAGCTTTTGCCTGCAGATTTGGATGGGCATTTTTGACTGCTCTACTAGAAGAACACACCCAATCCCTGAGGGATGCAGCACAGGTAAGTCCTCCAGGTGCAGGTGGGCACCTGGAGGCCTGGATACAGAGCTTGGAAAAGGAATTAGAGGCTGCTCTGAATGTAGGCCTGGGTTTGTCACCTCGGCTGGAGACCCCCACTCGGTCTGATGCTGAAAAGAAAGAACCCCAGGTGTGGGTTCGTCCGGTGGTCCGTAATGAGATCTAGAGGCAGATCATAAAGAGCCATTGGGGCTCCAAGGGCAGACTTGGGGAACCCCCACCATAACGCAACACACTTCATATATTACCTATACCCCAGGTGAGTTGTGGGCATTAGGCAAGCAGTGCCGCCAGTGTCCAGGGGAGCCTCTGCCTGCATGGGTGCTTTGTGGGACGGGGAAGCAGATAGTATCTCCTGTTTCACCTCTGAGATGGAAAAGTTGGCCTCTATCATGGCTCACCCCATCCCTCCACCAGCGGTTGTAAGTAAGCAAGTGGTTAACCGCAGGGCAAGGTGACCAACTGCGTGAAATGATGCTGGTGAGATACCCAAAACGATTAGTAAACGGCAGTCGTATGCCAATTTGGTGCAGGTCATCCGGGAGATGGGTATGCGGCAGGCTATGTTTGACCTGAATACCTGGAGGCCAAATGATGAATGTTTCGTCTCCCACTTGAGGGATCTCGTGTTGGGTTCTGCACCCCCGAGCCTCTTTGGCTCCCTGGCTGTTCTCACCCGCTACGTAGGGTGCTGCATACATGAAGTGACCACCGCTAGGGTGTTTCTCTGGGAAGCAGAAGGCCATTGGACGGACTGAGGGGTTCATGCCATAAAAAAGGGGAAGGTACTCTGCATGCAGGGGGGCACCCCCACAGGAAAAAAAAAGGGGCCTCAAAAAGTGACACATTCACAGATGTGGATAGTTTTTATTTTGGCCGGGATTGACCGAGGAAAAATTGGTAAGTAACCCAATGAAGTACTCTTAACTTTGTGGAGACAGTTGTCTGCGGAGCAGCAATTCCAGAAAATGCCCAAGTGCGGGAAGGACATTGATACCTGACCCAGCCCCACCTGGGTGCTTCAGCAAAAAGACTACTTGCTGCAACCAGGTAGAAATATAGAGCCTTTCCTGTTTGATGAGGGAACTGGCCAAGGCACCCAGCTTGCGGGGGACACTGGACGACTGGAGGCCACATGTGAAATTAGCACTCCACTGGTCCCCCGCCAGTGTACAGCGGGTGCTGGTGCTAGTCAGTACTGGCGCAGATTGCGGCCTTGTTTATGGAAACCAGGATAAGTTTCTGGGCAACCTGCTTACATTGACAGTAATGGAGGCCAGTTCAGTGAAAGTGAAACCTCTGTCTCTGCACTTCGGCTTCGACTGTTTGGCTTCCCATTTATTTACTGTATATGTCTCTACTATACTGGAATAAATACGTTCTGGAGGTGGACATGTTACATGGTCTGATGTTACAAACCACAGCTGGGGAATTCAGTCTGTGAGTGCATTTGATGAAGCCAGTGCTGCATGGACATATGCATCACCAGCCTCAGGTCCTGCTACAACCCTGATGGGTTCCTTCCACCCATTGACACCATTTGCTGGATGGGCATACGGACGTAACTGAGACAATTATAAAGTGGGAGGAGGTACAGATAGAATTACACTCGAGAATTATAGGTCCACAGCCCCTATAATTCTTGAGTATGGCCAATTAGAGAGCCTGATAGAATTTGGTGGATGATGGTAGACTATCAGAAACTGAATAAAGTAACACCCCCTTTGCATGCAGCTGTAACATCAGTCCTGGATTTGATGGGCCATTTCATGATGGAACTGGGACAGTACCACTATGTAGTGGACTTGGCCAATGCATTTTTCTCCATAGACATTGCTCCAGAAAGCAAGGAACAGTTCACCTTCACGTGGGATGGGTGACAATGAACTTCTACAGTGTTGCCACAGTGCTATGTGCATAGCCCCACCATATGTCATGGTCTAGTCACCACCAATTTAGCCACCTGGCAATGTCCAGAAGGGGTCCGCCTCTTTAATTATATTGATGATAATATGTTAACCTCTGATTCTCTTACAGATTTAGAAGTGGTGGCACCCCTCTTGCAGCAACATTTGGCAGCGTGCGGTTGGGCCGTCAATGAATCTGAGGTCCAAGGGCCTGGATTATCTGCCATTGGGAGTTATCTGGTTGGGTAAGACAAAGACCATCCCAGGAGCTATCATTGGTAAGATTCAGGTTTATTGCTGGCTCACCATGGTGAAGCAGATGCAAACTTTTTTGGGCCTGCTGGGATATTGGTGAGCATTTGTGCCCCATTTAACTCAAATGATAAAACCATTGCATCAGTTAACAAAGAAGGGAGCTACTTGGATTGGGATGATGCAGCTGAGACTGCCGCTAACTGGGCTATTCAGCAGGCACAAGCCCTGTGGGTAGTTGACTAGGGGTGCCTGTTTGAGCTGGATGTGCATGTGACCACAGATGGTTTTGGTTGGGGCCTGTGGCAGTGCAAGGAGTGCTTGAGAACACCAGTAGGCTTTAGTTCCCATCTGTGAAAGAGAGCTGAGCTCCAGTATTCCTTGATAGAGAAACAGCTAGCAGCTGTATATGTCACCCCTCAGGGTTGTGAGAGTGTGACAGGACAGGCTGCAGTGGTCATGCAGATGACTTACCCCCCCATAGCGGGATGGGAGCGCTCATGGGTAATGATTCCCCCAGACTGGGATAGCGCAGACATCCACCTTGGCAAAGTGGAGCACCTACTTGGAGCAGTGCAGTATGCTGAGTAAAAGCCCCTTAGCAGCAAAGTTTCAAGAGGTCTTGGGACCTATAGTCCTAATGCAAGATAAGGCCATGGGGCCTGAGGCACTCCTTGAACCCTGAGCCTTCACCATTTAAAGAAGGGAGTCCTCCCGTTTCCGATGGGCAAGGTACACAGATGGGTCTAGCCAAGGTGCTACTGCTGCCTGGACTGCTGTTGCAGTCCAACCTAGTACTGACACCATATGGTTTGAAATCAGGTGTGGGCAGAGTAGCCAATGGGCAGAACTGAGAGCAGTGTGGATGGTGATCACCAAGAAGGTGACACCTATGGTAATCTCCACTGATAGCTGGGCAGTCTACCGAGGCTTAACTTTGTGGTTAACGACTTCGAAAATACAGAATTGGCTAGTTGGCCACCGACCCATTTGGGGCCAAGCCATGTGGCAAGACCTCTGGGAAATGGGTCAAGAAAGATGTTAACTATTTATCATACGTCAGGCCATATGCCTTTGGCCACGTGCCTGGCAATGATGAGGCAGATGCCTTGGCAAAGGTCCGATGGTTAGAGTCAGAACCTACAAGAGATATGGCCTTCTGGCTACACCAGAACCTGGGACATGTGGGGCATAAACTGATGCAACAGGTCAATAAGCACTGGGGTCTGTCCCTGTCCACACAAGATATTTGGAAAGCTTGTCAGAAATTCCCAGCAGGTGCTCAGACATACCCTAAATAGAGAGAGCTGCCCAGTGTTACACAAGTGATGATAAGGCAAGTGCCCTTGACCAGGTGTCAAATAGACTATATCAGTCTGCAGCTGAAGTCACAAGGGTATACGCATGTGCTAACAGCTGTGGACATGGCGTTGTTCACCTACCCATGCCTGGTGGCCTACCAACAGCACACCATCCAGGCCCTGCCACACTTATGTACCCTATATGGTCACCCTTTAGCCATTGAGAGTGATAAGGAAACACATTTCACTGGACAACGGGTACAACAATGGGCAAAATAAATGGATATAAAGTGGGGATTCCATGTGCCATATAGCCTGCAAGCTGCAGGTATGATTGAATGATATAATGGGCTCTTGAAGAATGGGTTATGCTTGCATGTCACACCCTGGTCTTTGTGGGGCTAGAATTCCAGGCTGGACCCGGTGCTCCAAACCTTGAATGAATGGCCACGAAAAGGTGGCCAGGCCTCAGTGGATGCTTTGTTACACTGGGCTATCACCCCCATTCAGTTGCAGATACACACCAAGGATGACCTTTTCCAACCATGTATGGAGACTGATGGTAACCTGTTGTTGCCTGCACCAATGCCCCTGAAGATAGTGGAACAGAAAACCTGGCTGTGACCATGGATCCTCCGAGCCCCCCACTGTTGGTGGTTGGCCACTGTAGCTCCCTGGAGGGAGGGCTTACAGTATGGCTTGCATGTCACTCCTTGGATATTCAATACATGGCACCCGCGGTTGACTGTTCATAGGGGAATGACCAGAGAAGAAACCCTCCTCCAGGGGACATAAATACTTTCTGTGTGGCCTGTTATGAGCTCGCCCATGACTTTGGCACAGATACAGGACTCAAAGGAACCATGGGGAGCTGAGAAGGGGTAGTACCATCACTCAGGGCAAAAGCCCTTGGCGGTCGCATTGTTATCCAGGGATGGAAAGTTAGCCTGTATTTTGCCTGAGGAATGTGATCTACCTCTGTTCGTACCTGTGCCTGCTCTGTCATTTAGACTGTAGGTTAACATGCTTCAACTGCATTGTGGACTGGGCCCACACCTATGCTGAGGTGACCCATGTTTCCAACTGTTGGATCTGCACTGCCCCCCTGCCAGCAGCCGCTGCTGCTTGCCTTGGCACATACATTCAGCATCTGCAGAGAGCTGGACATGGCTGGAGACTCTACGATTCCTCAAGTGCTCTTCCAGCTACCTGCCACTCGCCCATTGACTCCCCTCGGACCTCAGTTAGGATCTGACATATATATTTATTTATATATACTGCTCAAAGGAAGTTGTTCTAAATGAAGTAGTTGCTTTAAAGGAAGTAAACATTGAGAAAAATTAGATCCCTTGCTTTATATGAAATTAAGTATATTCTAAGATGTTTAGTGGTTTTTTTTCTACTATGGGAAAAATAGGCTCCCATGCAATATTTTATCAACAATGTCAATTATATACAAACCCCTCAAATATAACAGTGTTGCCAAAAGTGCCTGAGACTCAGATCTTAGCAAGCATTATGGGTAGTTTAGCAGGGAGAATTGGGGCTAAATTACAAGACTTCTACCCCAGGGATTCAAAGGCGTACAGTTTCTATTATTCCTTCATAAAATATATGTGTATTTTAGATATTTTTTCTCTTCATTGAAGCAAAAAGTCACTCAACTATGCAGGTTTATGCAGGTATAATTTACCTTAGAAAAGCCCTGTTCCTTTGAACTGAAACTCAGTTCAGTTTTTTTTACAAGTAATCAGTCTATTTTTCAGCCATGGCTTGAGCTGGTTAGCCAGAAATTCAAAGAAATTTAATGTAAACACATGATTTCTGATGCACTTTTATCTTGGTTTACTAGTTTGTAAAACAGTAGAAGACTGAAGGATTGCAGAGTGCAGAATAACAGGAAAAACCTTTCCAAGACTCACATAAACTGTAAGCTTCCTTAGCCCTCCTCTTTTTTTGCTACTACCCTGCCATGTGATCAGCTTCAATCTGGACGCCAGCTGTTTTGGGCACTGCTGGAGAGGTGATTTGTCATCTCTACAGCCTTATATCTCCCTGTATGCATCTTTACTCCTTCTCTTGGGGGCTTGAAGATGCTTTGGATTAGAAGAAATGGAGCCTAAGGGTTGACTTGACATGTTAGTTTTGAGTCTGTGTTCCAACTATGTCACATTAAGGTCTAAGAGTTCAGGGGTCTAAGCAAAGATTTTAACTCAGTGTTAGTTTCTTTTAAGCCTAATTGAAAATAGAATCACCCAGGGAGATTCTGTGCCCTGGCCTTACTCCTAAATGTTATGAATTAATTGGTTTCAGGTGAGGCCAGACAGGCTTCATTTTCAAAAGCTTCCAGGTGATTCTAATATACTACCCAGGTTTAAAAATGTCCCAATTCTTTTAACAAGACCTTTAGAGCTCTATCAACAAAGCATGGTGTGCTCTAGATAGTAAGGTATCCTTGTAGTTATTATACGTGCCTTGGCTCCTAGAAATCATAAGAAGTTAATGATAAAACTGTAAGATTTTTACTGATTACAAACTGTAATTGTGCTGCCAAAAATATTGTCACATAATGTTAAGTATATATATTATTAGCCTTGCTAAGTCTACTGTCCTTCTAGGAGTCGCAGGGCACTTCATATTTGCTTCTAGAACTGCCCACGCAGAACCTATCCACCCATATATAATATTTTCCTGTTCTCTTGTGTGTGTATTTTCAGTCAAGATGAATAAAGAGTTTAGTTGTTGCATTATTTTTTATTTTTCTACTTAATATTATTTTATATGGTTAATATGGTCCAATATACTTTTGAAATTTTTGAAATGATGTTAAACATTTTCCTATCAGATATTTTGCTTCTATAAAATCATTTTTGTTATAAATATGACAGTGATTAAGTCATTTTAAAAATTGGCTGCATCAATAATTTTTTCCTTCTCATATACTCAAAATATATAAGTACCTTACAGGATCATAACATGTATTTCCAAATGGCTTCTTAAAAAATGACTGTCATTATAGTATGTAAATTAGAAGATAGATGGAAATTGATACTTCACTGTTCAGTTGACTGGCCTTTATTAATACATGCTTGTTTATTAGCATGTTTATAGTTTTATTTGTAAAGCTACTGGTCATTTGCACTAGTTTAATCATATACTGTCTGCTTCTATATCTCACTAATTAACTTTTGAAATTTTAATGTTACTTAATACACTTGAAAAGTCTCTATTTCCATTATTTTCTCATTTTAACAAAATGTATTACCAAAATTGTTCTCACATATTCTTAATTTTCTCATTTTAACAAAATGTATTACCAAAATTGTTCTCACATATTCTTAATGTATTTTAAATGTCTATGTTTTTTATATAAACATTATGCTTTATACATCAATTATATTTACCCTTTCTTATGTTATTATAGCATTTAGAAAGCCCTTTAAAATACTACAATCAGATGCAGTGCAAATTTTATTGGTATGCAGATGTATTTTATGAATTGTTTTTTTCAATACACGTGGAACCTATTTTGTTGTATAGTTTAAAAAGAAACTGTAGATTGATAGCAAAACCACTTAGTAAATGACCCGTTTTCCTTTTGGTGTTGAGAGACTGCAAATGACTTTTTTTCTACAAAATCATATGGTCTCTGATGTTTTATTGCAACATATTTTTGGATAAATGGATAGTCCCAGACTTAAGGTGGTTTGACTTATGATGATTATTTTTCCAAAATATTAAGATTTTCTTAGAATCCATAGAAAGCTCAATGCAGGCATCCTTTAGAGATTGACTTGATCACCAGTTCTTAATTGCCTTTGTTACCTTCTATGCCAGTCAGAAAAATAGAGTAGATCAACTTCTCTTCTCTAGCCCCATTAGGGTTGAGGGAAAAATTTGGAAGTTTGTGTAGCATAAGATGAAAGTCTTTTGAAATTCTTAACAATAGATTTATATGTTATATTACTCCCAGAGGATGGAGTTTTCCATACTTGTAAGTATGATATAAAAGAAAAGCTTCTGATCATTTGTCATAAGCATAACCATAACACCAATGGTATTAAGTAAATATCCTACGGGTGTGTGTTTGAGTGAGTGATCATGTGTGTTTGATGTCTCCATTAAATTCGAGGAAAGGATAACTTGTTAAAAGAAAAATATGGAAGAGCAAAACCCTAGCAAGGTGTTACACTTCAATATTTCTTTTTTTGTATAGGTCTACTGTATGAGAGAGTGAGAATATAATCCCTGTATTTTCAAAGCAATAAATTTGTCTTTCAATCAGAGAATAATGCAACTTGTTTTTTAATGTTAATAGGCATATGAGATTATGTGAGTAGGTAGGTAGTCCATAAACATAAAAATTGTATCCATGGGAGAGGATGTAATTTTCCCAAATTACACGTCTTTTAAATAACAGACAAAATGAAAATGGAGAAGGCAAGTAAATAATCCAGCTTAAAGCGGTTGTGATAGAGATGGAAAATCAAGAATGAAAATCCACACTGTAGAAACTAATCACCACGAAGCAATACCACATTTAAACAGCAGTGCACTTTGTTGGGTATAATATGCTTAAGTCTCAAAAACGTCTGTCAATAATCATGGCACTAATTCCTGGAAACCCTGTCATTACTGATGAAATGTTAAAGAGTTAGGCCAGGCTCATGGTTCATGGCCGGGCACAGTGGCTCATGTCTGTAATCCCAGCATTTTTAAAGACCGAGGTGTGCATATCACTTAAGGCTAGAAGTTCAAAACCAGCCTGGCCAACATGGCAAAACCCCATCTCTACTAAAAATACAAAAAAAAAGAAAATTAGTGGGGCATGGTGGTGCATGTCTGTAATCCCAGCTACAACAGGAGGCTGAGGAGACTCGACTGAACCAGGGAGGTGGAGGTTGCAGTAAGCTGAGATTGTGCCACTGCACTCCAACCTGGTGACAGAGCACGACTCTGTCAAAAAAAAGAAAAAAAAGTTAAATAGTTTTGGATTGAGACACACTCTTCATGGAGAGCCTGTTCTGTCAGTATACAGGCACCTAGAAATACTTTGGAATATGAATTATAAACAACCCAATAGCTAGGTTTTTGGTCAGGTGGCTAGAGTGGCAAAACTGTAATGTCCATTTACTTGTATTTTCAGTTTTAATTGTAACTTAGTTTTATTTTACGAAGACCCAGATGCCTGGGCCAAATAATGCAGTATGCCTGGGTAACGTATGTTTTGAAGACTTGCTTTAAGCCTGACGGAAAAACGCAAGATAAACATCACTCTAAAGATTTGGCAGTAGAAATATTGGAAAGAGGGGTACTGCCATACCATTCCAATGACAGACCAATCACTGATCAAAAAGAAATATTCTTAGATAAGCCCTCATTTTAATATTTCTCCAGCTTTAAAATCATAGAGTTAACTATTCACTTATGTAGCCATACAGTTTACATCAGTTAATCAAACATTTAGCGAACATAAATATGTTTATGAAGCATTAACTGAATGATACAGAGGAATTTATTCGAAAATCCAGTGTTTTTCAAGCAACCAAACATGGGACAGAGCCATTCCATTAAAAAAAGTATACATTGACTCAAGGTAAAATGAGAAATATGAGGAAAATATAATACTTTGATTATTTTTGTAAGCAGATATGTTCAAACTAATGGAAACATTAACAAGGGTTTGATGTTTTTTGTCAATGAAGAAAAATATTGAACCTCTAAACATGGTATTAGTACAACAAAACACATGAATTGGAATAACATTTAAGTTAAATACATGTGAAAGGAAAAATACCTATCCTGCTGAATTCGTTTGGCTCCAACTAAATCACACATTGACTTGTAATCCTCAATATTGGGAAGAGACCTGGTAGGAGGTGTTTGGATCATGGGGCCAGTTTCCCCCTTGTTGTACTCATGATAGTGAGTGAGTTCTCACGAGATCTAGTTGTTTGGAAATTTGTAGGACTTTCTCTCTACTCTCTCTCTCTCTCTCTCTCCTGCTTCGCCATTGTGAAGATGTGCCTGCTTCCCCTTCACTTTCCCCGTAATTATGTTTCCTGAGGCCTCCACAGCCATGCTTCCTGTACAGCCTGCAGAACTGTGAGTCAAATTAAACCTATTCTCTTTATAAATTACCCAGTCTAAGAGTAGTTCTTTATAGTGGTATGAGAAAGGATTAATACAGTAATTGCTACCAGATAAGTGGTGCATTGCTTTAAAGAAAATGTGGAAGCAGCTTTGCAACTGAGTAATGGGAGTAGTTCGGGGGACTCAGAAAATGAGGATGATGAGGGAAGGTTTGGAACTTCCTAGAAACTTGTTGAATGGTTTTGACCAAAATGTTAATAGTGATATGAACAGAGATGGCCAAGCTGATGAGGTCCCAGATGGACATTACGAATTTATTGGGAACTAGAGTAAACGCCACTCTTGCTATGCTTTAGCAAAGAGACTAACGACATTGTGTCACTGCTCTAAACATCTGTGGAATTTTTTAACTTGAGAGAGATGATTTAGGGTATCTGTTAGAAAAAATGTCTAAACAGCCGAGTGTTCCAGAAGTAAGCTGGCTGCGTCTAACAGCATGTTCTTATATGCATTCACAAAGAGAAGGTCTGAAGTTGGAACTTATATTTAAAAGAGAAATAGAGTCTAAAAGTTTGGAAAACTTGTAGCCTGATCATGTAGTAGAAAAGAAAAGCCCATTTTCTGGGGAGAAATTCAAGCCACCTGCAGAAATTTACATGAGAAAAGAGGGTCCAAATGTTAATTGCCAAGACAATGGGGAAAATGTTTCCAGGGCATTTCAGAGACATTTCCAGCAGCCCCACCCACATAGGCCTGGAGGCCTAAAAGGGAAAATGGTTTCACGCACTAGGCCCAGGGCCTCGCTGCTCTGTGCAGCCTTGGGACACAATGCCCTGCTTCCCAGCCACCCCAGCTCCAGCAATGGTGGAAAGGGACCAAGGTACAGCTTGGGCCATTGCTTCAGAGGGTGCAAGTCCCAAGTCTTAGTGTCTTCCATGTGGTGTTGGGCCTGAGGGTGCACAGAAGGCAAGAATTGAGGTTTGGGAGCCTCTGCCTAGATTTCAGAGGGTGTATGGAAACAACTGGATGTCCAGGGAGAAGTCTGCTGCAGGAGCAGAGCCCTCATGGAGAACCTCTACTAGGGCAGTGTGGAGGAAAATATGGGATTGAAGACCCAACACAGAGTTCCCACTGGGGCACTGCCTAGTGGAGCTGTGAGAAGAGGGCCACTATCCTTCAGATCCCAGAATGGTAGATCCACCAACAACTTGCACTGTGTGCCAGGACAAGCTGCAGGCACTTAATGCCAGCCTGTGAAAGCAGCCTCAGGTGCTGTACCCTGCAGAGCCACAGGGAAGCAGCTGCCCAAGGCCTTGGGAGCCCACCTTTTTCACCAATGTGGACCTGATATAAGACATAAAGTCAAAGGAGATTATTTTGGAGCTTTAAGATTTAATGACTGCCCTGCTGGGTTTTGTACTTATGTAGGGCCTGTACCCCTTTGTTTTGGCTGATTTCTCCCTTTTGCAATGAGAACATTTGCCCAATGCCTTTACGCCCATTGTATCTTGGAAGTAACTAACTTGTTTTTTATTTTACAGGCTCATGGATGGAAGGGACTTGCATTGTCTCAAATGAGATTGGACTTGGGACTTTCGAGTTAATGCTGAAATGAACTAAGACTTGGCAGACTGTCGTGAAGGCATGATTATGTTTTAAAATGTGAGAAGTACATAAGATTTGGGAGGGGCCTGGGGCAGAATGATATTGTTTGGCTCTGTGTTCCCAGCCAAATCACTCATTAAATTATAATCCTCAATGCTGTGGGAGGCCAGAGGTGATTGGATCATGGGGGTGGTTTTCTGCAGTTCTCGTGATAGTGAGGTGAGCTCTCATGAGACCCGGTTGTTTGAAAGTCTGTAGCACTTCCTCCTTCCTGCTCTCCTCTCTCTCCTGCCTCACCATTGTGAAGATGTGCCTACTTCCCCTTTTCCTTCTATCATAATTGTAAGTTTCCTGAGGTCTCTCCAGCCATGCTTCCTGTACAGCCTGCAGAACTGTGAGTTAATTAAAGCTCTTTTTTAAAAAAATTACCCACTCTCAGGTAGTTCTTTACAGCAGTGTGAGAACGACTAATATACCTGTAAGTAAAATAAAACAAAAATTAATTCAAATTAAGCAAATAAAAATGAAGATAGTGCAAAGGAGAGGAGCATAGCATTTAAAAGAAAATAAGGCAATAAGTAAAACAGACAAAAGTATGTATAATAAAGCCATCTCCATTTTCCTTAACAAAGGTAATGATTTTAGAGACTACATATATAGCTACCATATATATCTCTACCATGTATATCTACTATATAACTATCTCTACTATGTATATATAGTAGAATACTATATATACATGTATCTACTATAGATACATGTCTACTATATATATATAATATATGTATTAAATATAGTTCTGTGTCCCTTCTTGGCCATTCTATTGACTTCCTTCATAATTAAAATTCAATGTTACTGTTCCCTGATGTCACAAATCCTGGGATCTATTATTATACGTCATGTAAAACCTGGAATTAACTAGATTACAGTTATGATATGCACATAATTTATTTTTAATAAGTTAAAACCAATTTGCTATGTTTGATGTTAATGAGTGTTATAGGGAAGAGCTCTAAAGTAACAATTACTAGATTGAAACTAAGAATAATTTTCTGGGCATTGTTCACAATATTGTATCATATGTATCATATGTCTTCTTTAGAAATATGAGAGAAACATCTCTGGTTCTCAACATCAACATTTTTTTTAACTGTTGTTGTGGTGCTGTAATGAAACATTTCTTAATTTCATTGCACAGTGATGCAGGGGTGATATAAACCTACATTTGCTTTATTCATTTAATGCAAATAAACTTTCTCTCTTTCTGACCTCATTATATTATGTGGTTTCAATAAACCAGTTTTTGCATTTTTTCTATTGCTCTATGGAACTCAATGTCATGTTAGTATTGGTTGAAAATACTACCCATTACAACAGATAACTAGGAGGGCAGAGGGGGGAGGCATGGTAAACTTAGGATTTCTCCAGTTTTGATTTATTGATCAAAGTGAATAAGCACAGACCTATGGTTTCATTGTGATAAAAGACCAGCATCATATTCTATAATATCATTTTATAATACTTTTGATACATTATCTTGCTTTTATTCCAGTTATTCAAATACTGGCACCCATTGTCCATCAAGCCTGGAACTATATAAAAGAGTCAGTTTGAAATTTACATTAACCAACCTTAACCTTTGTGGCACAAGGGAAAGTGTCCACAGTTTTTCCTTTCCTAAGAAAAATCAGCTAGTTTTAAAACCACAAATATTTTCCAGGAAACACTGCCATTATCACATCATCTTCTTGGCATAACTTCCCTTTCACCACTGAGAATTGCCAGTCTGTGAGTGGGATGTTTATGTGTAGAAGAAATCTACATGGAATAAATGAAATAATAAATATAGCTTCAACTCCCCAAGTTAATTACTCTGAAATATTAGTTCTGATAATATAGGTTCGTAAATTAATAATAAGTAAATAAATAGATGTGAATCCAAAAT
This sequence comes from Pongo pygmaeus, assembly GCF_028885625.2. NCBI lineage: Eukaryota > Metazoa > Chordata > Mammalia > Primates > Hominidae > Pongo > Pongo pygmaeus. Next base: position 94,894,780 of record NC_072387.2, on the reverse strand, counting down.
CAAGCAAGAGGTAGTTTTATCCTGGAGGTAGACTTCCAATTACTGCCATTTGCTACTTTACAGACGTAGCATCTTTGAAAGGTTGGTCAAAGAGGGAAGGAGATTATCAGTTTCTTCTGTGATTTGTTCAAATTTCTCTTTAAAAAGTGACTGTCTCAAATGAGTTGCTGAAAAATAAGAAGCAGCCAATATTAAGATATGTATGTGTCTGTATGTGCACATATGTACACACCCCATACACTCATACACACATGAGTTTGTATGTTGCATACTAATAAACTTAGAACACTACGGAAATTTCTTGGAGGCATTAATTTATGAGAAAAATGACTACACATTCTTTCTTCTCACATGATTACTGGACCATAGTACATTTTCCTATTACTGACTGTGTTGATAGTTTATTGCTGACAATAGCTAGCTACTCTGCTCTGCCAACCCCTGCTGATATTTTAATTGCTTTCTTTTGTTTTTACACACAGTTGAAAGTTTCGCGATAAACAGCAATTAAAATATACAAATATGTTCAGTGGTAATCATCAGCCTTTTCTGCAACAAGCCAAATAATGAGACTTTGACAGTATTTAATGAGTTTATATTCCATTAAATTTAAATTACAATAGAAACATGTTTTCAGTGCTAGATTATAGCAAATGCAAAATTCAGAAGCAACTAATCTTAGTTGTCTATGCATCAAGAGTAGACCATTATTATTGACATTATGAACATCTGCAGCATAAGGTGACAAAAGCTAAACTTTCTCAGGGTCATGTGAAGTGGACATTTTACAGTGATTAGGTTTAAATACTCAATGTGTTGAAAATTGTTTCAGCTATTTGATATTTTGCTGACAAATAAATGTCTGTTACTTATTTCTAAATGTATACTTGATTTTTATTTAATAATAATTGTAGACTAATGAAAGGCATTATAAAATGTCTTTACTTTGTTAGGGAGAGAGTAAAGGGCCAATGTCAAAGTGTGAAGTTTTATATGTATAAATCTAATTTATGTACATCTCATTTATATATATATATATCTCATACATATGTCATATATATGTATATATATGATAAGATAATTTTTGGCAAAGCACTCCTCTGTGAAATCCATGGTTTTTAATCATCTTTATGTCATATTATCTCCTGGACAATCCCCATTTCTTTTCTCTGTCTGATCAGACTCAGTCCCGTGTCTGAGGGCAAACTAAGACTCATTTGTTCTGTCAAAATTATAAGGAGTACACTTCAAAACATGAAATGTTTCCTTCTTTTCCATTCCTTAACTACTTCTTATAAATTGTGTATATGTTTAAGATGCTTTATTATTGCCAACCTCTCAATTAAATGAGCTATTGTTATTTACTATGCACAAGGTTTATTTTGTGACCCCTATAGAAATAGACATTCTTGTCAGTGATTGAATACAAAATTCTCTATCTTTTCGTAGAAATTGTGCAATGTCTCTTTCATGGTGTTCATGCAAGAAATGTGTATTGGTTTGATATTTTTTGGACAGATGATTGATGAATTTTGTAATATGAATCAACTGCCATAAGCAGGAAGGGAAGGATGGATCATTCCTTAAATTCAGAATGTCAGGTGTACTTACCCAGTCAATATATATCTAGCCTTATTAGTAGGCCTTTTAAGCTAAAACCATATAATTTAGGGATTTTATAGTACCACTTCTCTAAGCATCAAACTAAATGAACAATTACTGAAAGCTATTTTAAAAGAACTGAAAAAGACATGTTATAAAAATACATATCTAAAGATCTTTGTAAATATGCTTCCTTATTCAAATTATTATTAAAATCTATTTTAAATTTAAAGTCAATTTAATGTTAAATTTAATTAAAATATTATTAAAATTACTATAAGCTCCTATCTACCCATCATCATTGCCAGTTATGTTGTTTCTTCATGCTTCTTTTTCAAAAATTAAGACAAAAGTTTTTGATGTTTTACTTATTAAAAATTTTTTTGAAAGAATAGTTTTTCCTCACTGCCAATGGTATTGAATACCTCTTTTCCTTTTGAAATTCACATCAGTTTTTTTGGTGTGTGTAAAGAAGATCTCATGAGTCTTTTTCATGAGCCTGGCATTGTCATGAGTGCTTCGTAAGTATTAAAGCAGCTAAGCCTAATCTCAACTTCATGAAATACTTAACTAATATTATCCTCAGTTTAGGGATGAGGAAACTCACACAAAGAAATTGAGTAACTTATACAAGACCGCATTCTAAGAGATGGTGGAGTTAAAATTGGAACCCAGACAACTTGACCCCAAAGGCTGCCTCATAATTCCTACCATGCCTTTCCCATTCTCCTTTTACTTTGCTGGCCCTATTGTTTCACTGCTCAAAAGCCATAACATTTCCATTTCTATTATAAATGGCAAGCTTATCTCACAATGTAAACATTCACTTCTAGAGGAATTTACTCATGAGTGGCTCTAACTCAGCATCTCCTACTCTCCTCTGTCACTCAAAATGCTTGTTGAAAAGTTCCACTTGTGCCTTAAAGTGTTGTCAATTTGAATTCAAACTGTTCTGTGGCAGTTTAAAGAAGGGACAAAGAAGACAAAGTCTGCTTTATCATAATTCCGACAATTCTATTGCTGCTTGTCCAATGATTAAGGCTAATGATATGTCTCCCAAAGCCTCTGGCTAATAGCATTCTAACAATCACTGTCAATTTTTCTTCCCTTTTTCTATATGTTCTCTTTCTGTTATTGTTCACTATCAGCTCTACTCATCAGCTCATATCAAGTTTGTTTTTTGTTTTGTTTTGTTTTTAATTTTGTTAGCTGCTTTCCTACAGGAAAGATTCTCAGTATCTAGTTTTTCCACCATACTTTCTCTTCTACAATTCCTGTCTTAGACAATTTGTGTTGCTATAAAGGAATACCTGAGTCTGGGTAATTTGTAGGAAAAAGTATCTCATGTTTTTGCAGGCTGTACAAGATGCATGATGTCCACATGTGGTTTTGATGAGGGCCTCACACTGCTTCCACTCATGGCAGAAGGCATAAGGGAGCCAGCATATGCAGAAACCCTATGGGCAAGAGAGCTAGCAAAAGAGAGAGGCAGGAGGTTCCATGCTTTTTTAAACAACCAGCTCTCCAGGGTATTAATAGAGTAAGGACCCACTCACTACAGCAAGGATTGTACCAAGACGTTCATGAGGAATTTGCCTCCATGGACAAAACACCTCCCGTTAGGCTCCACATCCAACATTGGGGATAAAATTTCAACATGAGTTTTGGGAGACAAAAATCCACACTATAGCATGTCCTTACTTCATTAATTTTAAAAAATATTGCTTGTCAGTAATGCAGCAGTATTACTCTTCTTGAAATATTTTAAGGCCATTTATTCTCTAGACAATCCTGTATGAATTGTTCTAACAAAAGTCCTCCATATGTGCCAAATTATTCCTCAATTATTGCTGTGCAACATCTTCCTTTAAACCCACATGGGTTATTGGGCCACCCTTGTCCAGATATTCCATATTCACTCTACTCTTTACTTTTGGTCACATACATATTTTTTTCCTTCTGGAAAAGTAGCTCTTATTTTTTCCAATTATTAACATTTTTTTTCAACCAACATTTGTATTAAGCCCTAGCATCTACATAAAACCTCCGTTGCTACCCTAGTAGACAGTTGTCTCTTCTCTAAGCTCTTAGGTCACGTTGCATCTGTCTACTTATTTGTTTCTTACCATGCAATAGTGTTTTGTGGTTTCTGTTTATTCCTATTTTAAGTCCTACCACAAGCACTATATCTTATTATTTGTGCATATGCAAAATCATTTATTTGCATCACCATTCTGTAACACAGAGCCTAGAATATATTAGGTATTCACATATGAGGTTGCTGATACACACAAAGTATTTCAGCAAAACCAGTTTGAAAATTTAAATAACAATAAGTACATTAATTAAAAAGCTTAGAAATAGATCTAATTAATGTACTTTAAACAGACAACTAATTTATCAGATTGAAAATGTTACATATTTTGAAGGTGATTTATCAAAAAGCTGATTTTAAAATGTGATTGTTTTGCAAAATTATTTTGTTATCCCCAATTTTTTACTCATAACTAATTAACCATGAATATATATTTCAAAGTGTGGTGAGTGAATCAACTGAAATAGGAAGATAAAAAGTTTTGCAAAGCATAAACTCAGGAGAAAAATAGCCAATATATTAATCAAGGTTATTTAAATGTCATCGAGAGTAGGAGACTTTTTAATGTTTATACTTTTTACTTTCAGAATTTGTTAGTACTTCAAGTTTATTTAAAATACTTTTGGTTTGATTGTTTAATGGGGTAAACAATCGCTGTTTTATGGGCTATATTTTTAGTGCTTTTAAATGAAATATATTCAAAAACCAAATGAAATACCTAATAAAATTTCAACTTTAATGAAATTCAAACAGCTAGCAATGTATTTTATTCTACCAATTGCCTTGTGTGTTTTTTAGGATGATGCCATAAAAGAAACATGTTTCTTGTATTCAGAATATCAGAATTTGAGTTCTTGCTATTCACTTTATCTGTAAATTTTTATATATCATTTAATCAATCTGAACCTCAATATTATAATTTATACTATTAAAATTTGATTATTGGCATTTCTGGGTTATGGGTAGAAATAACATAATTAACATAAAAACACATTATGCAACTCTTGGAAAGTAGTGAACCACAAGTATTGATTGAATCTGGATGTTTGGAAGCATTAAAGCAAAAAAGTTAACTGTACATTTAGATTATTCTTCTATATATTCTAACCCAATTATAAAAGAGAGTATACTTATAATTAAGAATGATATGCTATGGTAGATATTACAACTGATAATGCAGAAACACCAAGAATAAAATGAGCTACTATAAACACTTGTATTCCAATACATTTGCTAACCTAAAATAAATGGATAAATTCCTAGAAACATAAAACCTCTCAAGACTGAATCATGAGGAAATAGAAAATCTGAACAGACCAATAATGAATGAGTAGAGATTGAATTGGTAATCAAAAAATTCTCAAGAAAATAAGCCAAGGACCTGATGCCTTCAATGGTGAATTCCAACAAACCTTTAAAGAATTAATACCAATCCTTCTCAAACTCTTGCAATAAATCGGAGAAAAGGGAACACTTGAAAACTCATTTTATGTGGCCAGCATTACCCTGATACCAAAGCCAAACAAGGACATTACAAGAAAAAATGACTGGTTAATATTACCTGATGAACTTGGATGTAAAAATTCTTAACAAACTACTAGCTAACCAAATTCAACAGCACGTTAAAAGAATCATACACATGATCAGGTGGGATTTATTCCAAGAACGCAAAGGGAGTTCAACATATGCAAATCAGTAAATGTGATACACCACATTAAAAGAATGAAAAGTAAAAATGATACAGTCATCTCAATGGGCGCAGAAAAGGCATTGACAAAATCCAACATCATTTTATGATAAAATTACTCAACAAAATAGGTTAGAAGGAATGTACTTCAACATAATAAAGGCCAAATATGACAAGCCCATAGCTAAACATAATACTCAATGGTGAAAGCTGAAAGCTTTTCTTCAAGATCAAGACCAAGGCACGAATGCCCCTCACTTCCACCACTTCTATTCAACGAAGTGTTAGATGTACTTGCCAGAGTAGTTGTGCAAGAAAAATAAAAGTTACTCAATTTAGAAAGGAAAAGGTTAAATTGTCCCTGTTTATATATGTCCTGATCTTACATGTGGAAAACCTTAAAGACTCCATCAAAAAATTTTAGAACTAGTAAACAAATTCAGTTTCAGGATACAAATTAACATACAAAAATCAATAGTGTTCTGTATGGTAACAATAAAGAAATTGAAAAAGCCTCATTAACAGCATAAAAATACTCATAAATAAATTTAACCCATGATGTGAAAGATCTGTACACTAAAAACTATAAAACATTGATGAAAGAAATTGAAGACAGAAACAAATGGGAATTTATCTCATGTTCTCAGATTGGAAGAATTTGTATTGTTAAAATGTCCATATTACCTAAAGCAATCTAATGATCAAATGCAATTTCTATCAAAATTCTAAAAACATATTTTATAGAAATAGGAAAAAAAAATCCTACAATTCATGTAGTATCACAAGAGGCCCCAAAAGATATAGCAGTCTTGAGCAAAAAGAATAAAGCTGGAGGCATCCTACTAGCTGATTTCAAAACACTCTATAAAGCTATGCTAATCAAACAGTATAGTACTGGCATAAAAACAGGTATATAGACCAATGCAATAGAGTAGAAGAGCCCAGAAATAAATCCACATATATATAGTCAATTGATCTTTAATAAATGAGCCAAGACCATGCAATGGAGAAATACAGTCTGTTCAATAGTGATGTTGAGACAACTGTCTGTCCACATGCAGAAGAATGAAATTGGGCAATTATCTCCCAACCGTATTTAAAAATGTACTCAAAATGGATTAAAGACTTAACATAAGACCTGAAACTTCAAAACTATTAGAAGAAACCAAGCAAAAAAAATATATTGACACTGATCTGAGCAATGATTTTTTTATATGACCTCAAAAGCACAGAAACCTAAAGCAAAAATAAATAAACATTCATTTTGGAACGAATAAACTAAGGGGCATGTGTATATAGACATTCATTTTACAGAGTGAAACGTATTTACCACAGGAAGAATTTTAAATAGGGTTTTCATTAAAATTTTGTTTCCAGTAATATTGAGGGCCTGTCCTATTCTAAATGTCTTTCTCACTCCAAATCGTGCTCACACCACACATTTCTTTTCATGTTCTGATTATAGCTACTCTAACTGTAAAGAAGAAAATGGCTGGAAGCATTTGTTTTACACAGGCACAATCTATAAAGATAAGCAATTTGATGAAATGAAATTACTAAAAATTTTCATCCATTTCCCTGAAATCTTCAGCAAGTAGACCTTCAATCTAGGAAGAACAGCAGCAGGTCTCCCTGTTGGTCTATATTTTCTCAGTACCAGAAAAAAACCACATTAACTGTAGAAACCTAGAGGCTACATTTACAGGAGTTCTGTTCAGGACTTCTTTTGTGTTTCCAACATGTGCATTTCATTTGGAGGAAATGATAGCCATATGGTTTTGATTCATTTACACTGAGTTCCTAAAAGTACAGTGTTTTAAAAGGTATTTGATGTCCATGGAATTTCTGAGCCTTTTTATAAGCCAGTTTATAAAAACCAGAAACTTAAATTTTGCTAGCATTTGAAATAAAATACCAAACAGTTTATATATGCTAAGAAAGGTAAAACTCTCAAATCTATGAATGCATTTTCTTTCTTACTCCCAGGATTTTGTTTGCACATTCTCAGTGAAGTAAAGAATTGAAATAATTATTTACAAAGTTCATTAAAATGCTTTTAGTGAATTATATGGCTAATTATTTTTTAGTATGTTTTATAATATATAAAATTTTCATCCAAATTCCCCTGAACTACACGCAAACATTTTTATGTCCTTGTAGCATTTATTGTGAAAATAAGACATGAATTTGAGCTGTTTGTATTCTGCTAACCGGTTTTGTGATATTAGGAAATTCCAGAAGCCTAAAACATATATTTTAGAAAATTGTAATTATAACAAGCTTTCAGAGCTATAGTTTGCCATTAATTTTTTTTGCAAAATTGTTTATTCAAGTGAAAACTCTAATTCATAATTTGTGTATTATTTAACACTAAATAATTCAGAAATTCAGAACACCTCAGAGACAAGCATATACACTGCAGATACTGGTAACTAAATAAAGAACCTAGTTCAAGTTGGTTTCCAATTGCCAGTGGAATAAAATAAACATGAAGTGGAAATAAATGAAAATAAGAATTTCTTATTTGATTTTAATCATTTTTATTTCTCAAATTGAAGAATTTTTTTTAAGTTTGTTTTACTGCTATGGGTCCAAAATCAACTCATTCAAATCTCTTCTATCTTTTTTTTTTCTTTAATACTTTATCAAAGTCACTAGTTACCAAACTGGCTGCATGGTAGGATTCAATGATGTCATAAAATCCACATGCTTTGTCAAATAGCATCTCTCTTACAGTCTCCTCAGCAGCTAACTGATGAATGGTATTCCTTTGGTGGGCAGAGTATCTCTCTGCATAGTTACATATTTATTCAAAAGCAGATAATTTGAGAGAACTTACATTAACTTAAAGGAGAAAATGATTTTCTAAAAGCATTATTTTGGAGTAATGTATACTATCTGTACATGTTAAAATCTTCACATGCAATTATTTACTTTTTTACTACAACATTGATTTTTACAGTGGTTGTTCTATGTATTATAATATGCGTACTTTATCAAAGTAGGATTATTATTATGCCACTTCCTGAAAAATTAAACTTACAATATTAAAACGCCTTTTACCAACTACCACTCTTTTTTGCAATTGTTATCATATAGTGGAATCTGTATAAGTAATGATTTTGAAAGTTGTTATTAACTATATTTACGTTTTTCTTTTTTTCATCCTGAAGATTTGAGTTTCCATTTGGTGTCAGCTCCTTTTCGCCTAAAGAGTCTTCTTTAGCAATTTTTAACAGTGGAGTTCTACTGGTGGCATATTTTCTCAGCATGTGGTTATCACAAAGTCTTTATTACACCCATTTTTAAAGAATATTCTCACTTTGTCAGAAATTCTTTGTTTAAAGTTATGATGGTAGTTTCAGGTTTTTTGAAAGGTATTTTACTGTCTACTCTGATCTCCATTATTCTTAATCAAGAATCAGTCATCTCTTACATCTTTCTAAGTAATTTATCTTTCCCTTTTGGGGTCTAATATTTACTTTTATATATATATATTTTTTTTTTTTTACCAGTTTGCCACTGCAATTTCTAGATATGCTGTTACTTACATAAATTCTGAAGTTTTCTGCTCTAGATGAATCTATATGTTGATGATCTAAACTTTATACTAAATTGTTGAAATCATAATTTTTTTTTTTTTTTTTGAGACAAGAGTCTTGCTTTGTCGCCCAGGCTGGAGTGCAGTGGTGCGATCTCGGCTCACTGCCAGCTCCCCCTCCCGGCTTCAGGCCATTCTCCTGCTTTGGCCTCCCGAGTAGCTGGGACTACAGGTGCCCGCCACCACGCCCAGCTAATTTTTTGTATTTTTAGTAGAGACGGAGTTTCACCATGTTAGCCAGGATGGTCTCGATCTTCTGACCTCGTGATCCGCCTGCCTCGGCCTCCCAAAGTGCTGGGATTACAGGCATGAGCCACTGTGCCCAGCCGAAATCCTAATTATTTATGTCTCTTTCAGATACTCCAATTATACAAGCAATATACCTATTAATTTTTATCCAATGGGGCACTGGTCTGCTTATTTATTCTATTTTTAAAACCTGCTTTTTTATTTGTTTGTTTTTCACTCTATGTTTTTTAGTGTAAATTACTTATCCTGCTATCTCTTCAATGTCACTGACTACTTTTTGTGGCATCTTTACTTTGTGTAAATGTTGATCCAGTGAAATTTTACACGTTTAGTTCTATAATTTACATTTGGTTTCTATTTCTCTGCCATGATTTTCCAAATGTTCATTTTTAGGTCAAGCTTTTGCTTTAGGATCATGACTATATTTACAATAGACATTTTAGTATTTTTATCTGCTGTTCCCAACATCTGGATGATATTGAGTTTGTTGACAGTTAAAAAATAAAGCTATGAATTATGTTATCCTCCTTCATTTGATGTCCAGTATTTTTTAAATGCATATTGTATAATAGGGGTGATACATTGCAAGAAGCTAAATTATATTGTCTTCCTTTAGAACTTGATGAGATTTTATGTCTCAGATAGTAAAATACTGACAGCTTTTTCAGGCATTGCAGGCTCATCTATTTAGAATATAATTTTGATAGAAAGACGATGGTATGTAGCATACTATACCTACAAAGTACTGATTCTGAGCTAGTCTCTTTTAAAAAATATTTTTTTCATCAAATCATATACTTTCCCAGCTATTGTTTTTTCATTCAAAATCTGCAGGTAATGTTCATCAGACTGATATCAGAGTAAGAGAGAATATTGCTTTATTGTTATTGGTCCTATCGTTTGTTTAGTTTTTACTTTTTAATTATTGCTGCAATTTTAATTCTATGACTAATGAGAAATTGATGTAAATCATTTTTAGACATGTGTTTATGAAATTATGATAACAAAGAATTTACACTCTAATCATATGCTTTCCATATTTAACAAATCTAAAAAATAAAAAAGAATCCTTTACTAAACTATTTTATGTTTTTACCTTGATAATGTGTTTGGAAAGTTGCTTTTTCAGAAGTATAAGATTTATTTTATGCTTTATTTTTAAGAAATAAATAAGAAATAAAAACACTTATTGACAATGTGAAATTGCTTTTATCCTGTATTTTTTTCTCGATAGAACACATACTTAAAAAATGAATTTTATACTGCTGTCAATATTTCAAAATCATATAACAAACCATTATTTAAAATATACTCAGTAATATTTTAACATGACTAAACTAAAAACACATTACTTTAAAAATATATTATGGTACTAAATAAAATGTGTGTTCTTACTGAATAAATTAAGAAGTCTCAATAATGAATGTAAAAGCAGACAGGATTATACCCATATGTAAGAGACAGAAAAACGTTAAAGATGGCGGTCCTTTTATTCTTCAAGAAGCTTTTGATTATAAAATCATATACTTAAAATAATTTCAGAGGTCTTAAATACCCATTGATTACTAGTAGTTTAATAGCTTATTTAATTTTCTATTTAAGATCTCCATATTTATAATATGGTATCTTAACCATATGACTTAGTTTCCAATTTGGCCTTGTTGTGTTTTAAGTCTTTCTAGATAAAACATGAGGGAAAACCAGATTGTTCCTTCACTTAAATTTTCACAGATTCTAAAAAATTTTTATAATAATATATCATTTCTAGCAAAAACCTCATGTGTGTAATAAAATAAAATATATCTTCAAAATAAACTAGCCAAGTGCATAGTTAAAATGTCCAACCTAGAAGACTTGCATTCTCAAAGATAATTGTTTCTCTCTGTCAATGGAGTACACTCTATATACAATCTGGGTGCATCTGGGAATGCCATCTGGGCTTACTGTGTATCTTTCCCCTGTGGTTCTTGGGGAATAAGGGGAACTAATAACAATAAGAGGTGTATGATATTTGCTGTGCTGTACTGCAATGATGTCCTTTGCTCTACCTCCAGAGTCTCTGTCTTATGCTAACATCCATGAAACTGGGGTGTATCAACTTGTTAGGCTTCAAGCAGGATAAAATCTGAGTCCTGTTAGATTTCTTGACAGTATTTATTAATCACTAGCTATGTAATCTGAAATATGCTATCTACTGGACAATATACTTTATGAATATCACAGTGAGTGATATCCACAGTGAGTGATATCCGCAGTGAAAAAGACCCATTAGCAAAATGCTGTTATTAATGTTGTGATCAAAGCAAGCAAAAATCAGAGACAGAAATAAAAACAATATGTAGGATTGACGTTATTATTATTTGTGTTATTAATGTTATTAATGTTGTTATTATTGTTGTTATTAAAATTATTAATGTTGTGATCAAAGCAAGCAAAAATCAGAGACAGAAATAAAAACAATATGTAGGATTGAGAGGAGACTTGGGATAGAGCTTATAAAGGATTGTCAGAAAATGACTCTAATTAACAGAATTTGAAGGTGAAAGGCCAATTTTAAGAAGAACCTTGTCACCAGAAGAATGGGTCAGTCAGAAAGTAACACAAGAGGAATCAGCATGTTCACAGTATCTCAAATGACGACACTGATGTATGTTAGAGAAAGTTACATCTAGTAGTATAGCTAGAATATATGGAGCGAGAAGAAGAATGAAATAGGCAGAAAATGGGTGTATGGTGTTAAAGAAAAAAATATTCTGACACTTCTTAAAATTGTCAAGAAGAACTTTTGAGGGACTGGGCTCAATTCAAATTTAAGCTAAAGTAAAGATCGCTGGGATCTGAAGCCAGGGAGCAATGCAATGGGGTCAGTAGATGGAAAATTACCAAGAGGTGACATCAAGAGTAGGACAATTCTTACTAAACTGACCCAACAAGGTTCTTGAGATAGGCAGGCCAAGGACAAATACATCAAGGGTAGGATGAAGAAATATGAGCAGATATCAAGGATGATCAGGTATCAAAGGTGGAAGGAGGAGTCTTGCAAAAGAGACGTAGAATGATTCCTGCTAAGACAAGGCTACTGGTAGAAGACAGTGCTTGTGTCAACAGAAAAAGTGAGGATTATAAAACATTTTATAGGCCAAAGAAAGTAGTTTACTTTCTAATTAAGATACAAAAGATAGCTATGAATACATTTCTACCAGAAGAGAAACAAGACAGACTTTTTTCCCAGGGGATAACTTCTGCTGCTATGTGAAGAGCCAGGACTTGAAATCAGTGATATTTTGACCTAGTTATGAAAGTGGATTATCAAAACTTAACTAATTTTTATGATTTATATAGAAATTCTACTAAAATATCCTTTTCTACATTTTCCTTTTATAACAGGTAAAATAGAAAGCAAAAAATATGTTACATATCTAGTATCGAAGTTTTTCATATTTATACCTTTTCCTTGTGAAACTGAAATTGTTTTTGATTTTATTTTTAAAGCTTTTATTTCATAATTATATTATTTATAACACAAGTAATATGTGCATATTTGTGAAAATTAATCAGTACAGATAAAGGAAAAATTGTTATAAGTAATTTGTTATCACTATCCAAAAATAAACATTATTAAGATTTTGATGTACAATGTTCTAGACTTGTGTGTGTGTGTGTATTCATATATAGATACTTTTTTTTCTATTTTTGGGGGGTAACAGATGGTGTTCAGTTACCTGGTTAAGTACTTTAGTGATTATTTCTGAGATTTTGGTGCACCCGTTACCCAAGCAGTGTACAGTGTACCCAATGTGTAGTCTTTTATCCCTTGCCTCCCTCCCACTCTTCCCTCTGAGTCCTCTAAGTCCATTGTGTCATTCTTATGTCTTTGCATCCTCACAGCTTAGCTAGTTCTTCTTTTTCTGGCAATTCAGAGATTTCTTCTTGGCTTGGATCCATTGCTGGTGAGATAGTGTGAACTTTTGGGGGTGTTAAAAAACCTAGCTTTGTCATATTACCAGAATTGTTTATCTGGTTTCTTCTCATTTGGGTAGACTACGTCAGAGGAAAGATCTGGGGTTCAGGGGCTGATGTTTAGATTCGTTTGTCCCACAGGGTACTCCCTTGATGTGGTGCTCTCCCTCTTCCCCTAGGGATCGGGCTTCTTGAGAACTGAACTGCAGTAATTGTTATTTCTCTTCTGGGTCTAGCCACCCAGCGGAGCTACCAGGCGCCAGGCTGGTACTAGGGAGTGTCTACAAGAGTCCTGTGATGTGATCTGTCTTCAAGTCTCTCAGCCATGGACATCAGCCCCTGCTCTGGTGGAGGTAGCAGGGGAGCAGACTCTGTGTGGGACCTTAGTTGTAATTTTGCTTAGTGTGCTGGTTTTCTCAATTACTGGCTGTGCTAGCGGTAAAATTGTTCCATGGACAGACTCAGGACCTCTGGTTAGCCAGGATGTTACAGGCGGTGGAATTAGCTGTTGTTTTCTTCTTTCTTGGGACAGGGTTGTTCTTTTATTAGCTGCTGTAATGGTTTGTATTGGTTGGCCTCCAGCCAGGAGATGGTGCTGGTGCTTTCAAGAGAGGATCAGCTGCAGTAATATAGGGAGGATACAAGCTTGCACTAGGGTTGCTTGGATAAGTCCTCAGGCTTCTCAGGCAGTGGGTAGGGCTATAGAGCTCCCAAGAGACTATGTCTTTTGTCTTTGGCTACCAGGGCAGGTAGAGAAAGACCATCAGTTAGGGGCAGGGCTAGATGTGTCTGAGCTCAGACTCTCCTTGGGCAGAGCTTGCTGTGGACACTGTGGAGGATGGGGGTGTGTTTCTCAGGCTAATAAAGTTATATTCCTGGGGGCATTATGGCAGCCTCTGCTGCATCATACAGGTCACCAGGGAAGTGGGGGAAAGCTGGCAGTGACAGGCCTCACCCAGCTTCCATGCAGCCAGAAAGGCCAGTCTCACTCCTGCTGTGCTTCTCCAACAGCACCCGGTTTATATCCAGGAAGGTGGTGATGAGCAGGGATGGGAACTTGCCCCAGGCCACAAGCCTCCCTGCTGAGAAAGCAAGCAGGGCTCTCAGGCTTCCTCCCTCCCCACTGCAGCTTCTGTGCTCCCATCTGCACTTCCTGTTCACTCCCCACTCCCGGATTCTGCCCTGGAAAATTTACACTCAGTCAAAATTATTACAAATTTCCTCTGGAAGTTTCCTTCTCCCTGTGGTCTTTCCCCAGTTTCACTGGCAGCCCTCTCCAAGGACCCCTGCAAGATCAAGTCAGAAACGGGTTCCCTGGGCTTCCATGGGGACTGCAAGTGCCTATAGGGCTCGTCCTGCTGTTTCTTCTACTTTTATATTTTGCACAGCTATCTAAATTCATTTCACCTCTAGGTAAGGTTAAATCCTTCTCCTGTGATCTGGATTTTTAGGTTCCCCAGCAAGGATGTGTGTTGGGAGGCAGACTTCCCCCCTCACGCTTTGGGCACTCACCATGTTTCTGCTGTTTCTCAGAGTTTGCAGCAGCAAGCCACTTCTTTCAAATGGTCTGTGCATTCTTTCCGTTTTCTTGGTATGTTCCTGCAGTAGCTCCTAGAGCAAAAGCTCACAATGTGAATCTCCACACACAGTTCTGTCCATCTGAGTGGGAGATGCAAGTTAGTCCTGCCTCCTATCTGCCATTTTTCAGGATCCGTATATCAGTTTCTTATTATTTTCAACGTTGTAAAATGTAGCTACATAGTGATTAATTGTACCATAACAGTGAAATCAGAAAGCACATAACCCAAATGTAACCTATGCAGTCTGTATTATTCAGCAAACTCATATAGGAGATTAAGCTCCCAGGTCAACCTATGTTCTGTCGTTTTTGATAAGAGCAAAATGAATTAAGGTAGTAGAGCTGGCCTGCTTATATTACCTGATTAGCAAGATGAGGCAGGTTAAAATTCCTCAGTGACATATCGTGTATATAAATAGTGCTCTTGGCATACAGTAATAGAAGTAGCTATAATCCAGATCAATCCAGGATCATGATCTCTTTTGATGGATAGATTTTAAGAATTTATAGCATGATACTTTATAATAGTTCAATAACCACTACATCAGTAGTGATATATACACGATATGTCACTGGGGAATTTTAACCTGCCTCATCTTGCTAATCAGGTAATATAAAGGGTTTGGTGAGTAAGGAGAATGATAGTAATGTTACAACAGAGTTACAACCTATGGAATGATAGTTTTAAGCATCAGAATTAGAAATCACAGTGAAATATTCTACTATGGTAAGGATAGATTAAAAACAAGCAAAAGAAAAACACATGCCATTCTGTTTTCACATATTTAAATTATATTTCTATACGGATTGAATAAAATCTATATTATTTCCTTCTAGATATTCTTTCAATCAGGAGACAAAAAACATTGTATTGGGCATAGTTTTAAAAAAATATTCTCACAATCCACGAACTCTTCCTGTTAGTGCTTATTTGGAATCACTCACCTTAACACCTTGGAAAAAGGTCTTATGGAAAAAACTTGGAAAATGTTGGCTCATGGTAGCAGCAAATGTGATCCCCTCAGAGAACTCTGCTACAGAAATAGCTTCACCTGCAAATGTATAGAAACAGAAAGGCAATGCAAATTACTATTCTCTTGAATTGTAAAATTGTCTACAGGATAAGAAATGGAAAAGATAAGCAGCCATCCCTCTTGAGAAAAAACAAAGAAATCTCCTGTTCTCTCTCTCACCATACATAGCTCACCAGCATAGGGGATTGAAGATCTTCACACATCTGGCTTTTGTTACATATTTGAGGAAATCTTTAAGTTATAGGTATCTAAAGTCCTTGCAGTACAGATTATTTGACAAAGAACCAACTCAACAGAGATCATAGTTGTTTTGCTGCAAAGATAATTGGCAGGGAAAGCATAAAGACAAAATCTGCCAGCACTAGAACTGTCAGGAAAAGGTATATGACTGTGGCATATTGAAGATAGAGACGTTATTGATAGAAGGTATAGGCAAAATAAAATGAGGAGGTAGCTCCAACAAATAAAAAAAATGAGAATTATTGTATTATGTGGAGTTACATAGAATACGTTTTTCTTAGTGGTACAAAAATGTGTGAGCATCATGTATGATTAGTTGGTTCAACAAGAATCAAATAATGCCCTAAAGCACCACTGAGTTTTATATACTTCCTGTTTTAAAGCAGAATTTTTTGCATTTCAATAGTTAGTATATTTCTACATGCATACATTAAACACCCACTGTTTGGAGGACCTCATCTCATGTCTCAAAAAGAGCACAGGCAATTATAAACATATATATATACACACACACACACACACACACATATATGTATCATAAATAGCATTGCATATATGTATATATGTGAATATATGTATCATAAATAGCACTATATAATGCCAATATATATGTATGTATGTGTGTGTGTGTATGTTTGTGTGTGTGTGTGTATGTTTGTGTGTGTGTGTGTGTGTGTGTATATATATATATATATACGATCCAGGGCATGGTAGCCCAAAAATTGGGGCTTCGCTCAGAATGGTTCTTGGCTTCACTCAAGAAAGATTTCAGTGATAAGCTGGTGGTCTTAGCAACTTTTGTTGAAGCAGCAGTGTACAGCAGCAGTGACGCACTGCTCCTTGTGGAGCAGGGCTACCCCATAGGTAATGTGCCCAGAGTAGCAGCTCAAAGGCAGTTCTGCAGTCATATTTATACCTTTTTTAATTTCATGCCAATTGATGAGCAGATTATGCAGAAATTTCTAGGAGAAGTGTGATATCTTCCAGGTTGTTGAGTTATTGGTATGGAAAGAGGTAGTAACTTCCAAGTGTTGCCATGCTATGGAAAATTGCCATGACAAACTGGTGGGCATATCTTACAGAGAGGTGCTTTCCCCTCTTCCCTGATTTAACTAGTCCTCAATCTAGTTCGAGTCCCACCTCCTACCTCACAAGAATGCATTATTTACAATAGAGTATTTAAATAGGTAGTTTAAAAATCCATGTGGTTATATCCCATGATCTCATGATAATAGAATAAAACAGCGCAAAGTAAAACAAAAGATGTCTACCCATAGGCTGTAGAATAAGCGTCAGAAGATTTCAGAGAGGACCTGAAGTCCAAGGAAAAAATTGAATAGTAAATACTAATTTTCCTTATTGGCAATTGGCTTTTCCAGAGAGAGGACAAAAATTTTTCAAAATTCAAAGAAATATAGGGTAAAAATAGTGTTCCAGGGACTAGAAATAATTTATTAAGACTAGTGTTTAAGTTGGCATGGAGGATGAGATGAGCGATATTGGCAATATCTCAGCCATTGAGACTTACAGAGTAGAGCTGAGTTTCTAACTGGGCTGTTCTTGAGGGTCAAAGTGGTTGGGAGCTGGTCTTGTTTGTGAAATAAAAGGGTAAAGTTTCTTTCATAACTGTAAGTTCATTTAAAGAAAAGTGTACTATAGCTGCATAAATCGAAATGGGCCAAATTACTTTGATTAATATTTCAAGAAGACAGAACACTTAATCTTTTATATAAAATGTTAATAAATGCTCATAAACCTGTGCTTTGTCAGCAACAAAAATGAAAATCACTAGTTAAAAGTGTTTGAAGAGTTCTGCTTTTTAGAAAACAAATAATACAAATTATATTTCCTTCAAAATTTCAAAGGAAACATCTCAGTTATGTGATGTACATGTTAATACTTTTGCATATAGCATGTAAAAGTGAAGACTAACTAAAACATGTATGTCTGTTGATAGTAACCTGATGCAAAAGAAAAAAAAGTAAAGTTATTGGTTCCTTGGTACACATTCACATGTGACTTAAGTGCAAATTTATTGCTAAAATGCAAGTATTTTAGATGTTTACATAATAATGTGGCTTCATATGCTTATCTTAGTCACAAAATATACCAGGACATAAATCCATTGCTTACTATAAGATTGGAAAGCAGTGAAAATATTTCATAAAATATGGATTTGTTAGCAGAAAAGAGTTTTCTTTCTTACTTAATATTCATTGCCTTCTAAAATATCCTTGGAAAAAATATGCAGATCTTTAGTAAAAACAAAATAAATTCTATAAAATTATATCAGTTTCAGATTAGGATATTTATCAATGTTTAAATTTGAGGGAACGGAGACA
Organism: Pongo pygmaeus; assembly: GCF_028885625.2. Lineage (NCBI taxonomy): Eukaryota > Metazoa > Chordata > Mammalia > Primates > Hominidae > Pongo > Pongo pygmaeus. The sequence goes on along the minus strand of NC_072387.2, from coordinate 94,876,391 downwards.
AATAACTCCATTTAAACTCTGATATTTCTAATTTTCAGAAATGGAAAGTAGATTGTGTCTTCAAATCATTTCTTCCTGTTCTCCTTTATATATTCATTTAACGTAAAAGAGGAGAGAAAATAGATGTCTCCAGAATAAAAGCAAAGCAAAGTTTATCATATTTTTAAAGATCAAAGATCAAAAGAGATCGAAGAGACAGAGGGAGAGAAGGAGGGAGAGAAGAGAGAGAGAGAGAGAAAGGGAGAAAGGGAGGGAGGAAGTGAAGAAAAGGAAGGAAGGATGGAAGAAAGGAAGGAAGGAAGGACGGAAGGAAGCAAGGAAGGAAGGAAGGAAAAACAAAACAAACAAAAAACACACACACACACAGAATTAGCAGCTGTGGTAAATATTTTTTATCTCCAATCTATAATAGTTTCCAAACACAGGGGTTTCAGGTATGAGTTCTTACTACAAAATTTTCACTAGGGGCAGCTTTGCATATGTGAAAACTAATGTATTACAAAATAAAAGTGTACAGTGAGAGTTTGCATATAGCATCTAAGTTTTGATTAGCAACTATTCGTTAGAGTGAGAAAAGGTTGGGAAATCAAGAAGTACCACAGATAATGAATTGTTTTGTTTTCTGAGAAGAAGTTGGTGCTAGAGAGGGGAGAATAAAAGGGAATACTTCTTTGATGTTTGTGCTGGCAAACAGACCTATCTGCTGGTTAACAATGTCTATACATTTTCAGTGTTTATATAAGGGAAACCTAGTAGAATAAATGAAGTGATGAGGACAGAAGAAACAAATGGAATAAAAGCAGAAAGTACAAATGAAGATTATTAGATTATTGAATATGAGTGTAAACATTTTATTTGTGGTAGCAATATTGATAACATTAATTCAAGATTATCAGATAACAATAGCAAGACTATTATTTGAAAATAAAGAGTATCAGCAATAGAGCCCAGAAAATTTCATCTACCTCTACAACCAGGAGTGGGTAAAAGTTTTCTTGTATCATTACTTTTGTGTCGTTATTAGTAAGTTAACATGAAAGTGTGTGTAAATAAACCAACAATGGAATAGACTGACACATAGTTAGGATTCTAAAGATTTTAGTTTTTCCCTTTACTAATTTCCTAAAGGTCTAACGAACAGATTTCCATGGCAAAATTGTTTTCCAAAAAGCAATGAAAACAGTGACAGTAGCAATCAAGAAGCAGCAACAACAAATACCATTGCTGCCGCTGTGGCTCAGAACATGCTAGCCCACAGCATGGCATCTTGGCATGCTGAGAACTTTGGAGTAAAAAACATTAGAAGGGCCTTAGAAGTAAGGTCTTCCTGACCTCCTCCCGTCCTCCTGTCTCCCACCTCTCTTTCTCACGCTAAAGAGAATCCTAGATGCCAGAATTCTTACACCCCAAGGCGGGTCATAGAAACTAGAGCTCCTCTCCCAAAAAGCAAGCCATAAAATGTAAAGAGATCACCCCTCTGCCTTCTCCCTTTAAGAGTCTCATTCCAGAGAGGTACTGCCCCATTTCTGGGGAGTGGAAGCAGAAAGAGGTAATGCTGCACAGGCAGATCAACAAGAATCTTTGTACAAAGGACTTGCTGGGTTTCTCACCTCAATGTATTATCATTACATTATATCTTTTGGTGCAACCCCATTTTTACATGGCTGACCCTTCTTTATATCCCACATATAAAGTCTGGAGTCTTTGAGTCTTCATTTCTGATCTCTCATGTCACATACAGTTTTGATTAAATACATTTGATAAGCTTTTCTTTTGTTAACATGTCTTTTGTTGTAAGAGTGCTGGCTTTGAACCTTAATGGTGGTGAGAAAAGGCTTTGCACCTTTCCTCCCTATGCTGCCAACCTGTATACCTGACGTTGGTGATTATTTATGTGGAAAACAACTTGGAATGTCTGATTTAGATTCTTGTTTTTTTGCCATTGTTTTATCGACGTATATAAGGATTAAATCATTTGTGAGATATTGATTCAAAAATTTTGTTTTTCTATTATTCTTAATAAAATTTGTGAAATGTTTGAACAATTAGACATTAAAATTAATTTTTGTTATTGGGAGCATGGAGATAGTTTATCATCAAATACAGTTTTATACATTGGCTTTTTACCAATTAGATATATTCTTTTCCAAAAATAGTTTTCATGTAACTCTTTTGTTGATTTCCTTGTTAATATATTGGAATTATTTTACACATAATCATGGGAAAATCTTATAACTGCCAAATGTAAAACTAAATATCTTAGCTGAATTTTTTGACCTTTGTTTGCGGGTTTCAATTATATGATACTTTTCTTTGAATATGATACTTTCTGTTGATAGATGATACATGTCCTACCTATTTGAAAAGGTATTTCCTTACTAAAAATTATTGACACTTAACAGTCTTCCATTGTCTCCCTGCTTAATCACAATAGTGATAGAAATTAGCATGTAGTAGCATGTTTAGGAATTAAAACTAGGATTCTAATGTATGGAGAAAACTGTGCAAATATAGATATATTACAAACAATACCCTAAATCCCTATTATATGTCAAAGATCTAGAAATAGTAAGGGTATCTTAAGGATCTATCAAGGCTTTGTTGTATAAAGAATGAAGTAAAAATAACTTAAGAAAATTATTATTTAAGCTATTGGAAAATTACTGAATCTCAAACAGATTTAAAATTGATTACTTTGGCTGTCTACATTAGCTTGATTAATTCAATATGGTATATTACCCTCTTTACTAGTCATGTAAATGTGACAGCAATATTTACATGAAATCTGAAAAGTGTTTTATGAGACATGATAAAACCATCAAAACTGCAAATTATATGCGTTCTTTTAGATATTTGATCATTTATAACCTCTAATTTTCAGATGAAGTTGAGTCATAAGCAAAGAGCAAATCTGTCTTAACAGTGCTTATTTTAGTAATTAGCTATTATGAAGTGACTTATTACCTAATCAGTACATAATTGTTAAAACAATGAATTTTCTATCATGTGCTAAAATAGAAAACACCCATTTTACTATCATGCTACCAAATATATGTTAAATAAAATTAAAATTATTTTGTAAAATGTAGTTTATATTTTCAGTTAAAGAAATTTTGGTAAATTGCTTTTTGGGCTAATAAATTTAAAATATAATCTTAATTAAGACAGACAAGGACATACACTTAATAAGTTCTCCATATCAATCATATGAAATAATCGTTTCACATATATGAGGACATGAATACATTTTAATTTTCATATGAAATAAGATGCAATATATATGAGGATAATTTTAGGTGAGAAGTTGGTATCACCTATGACTGTCTATTGATATATTGGATATTCATATATTGGATATTGCCAATTGACAATTGTCTATTGAGACTTTGGTTGTTATCTATTGTCTATTGTCCTTTGTTGGTTTAAGTTATGTGACATTTTTCTTTGAAAATGCTATTAGACAATATCCAATATATTAATAGACAATTGTTCAATAGACAATATCCAATATATCCAATATTGTCTATTGTCTATTGGACAATTGTCTATATTGGATAACTGTCTATTGACATATTAGACATTAATATATTGGATATTGTGTATTGACAATTGTCTATTGACATATTGGATTTGTACAAATGTATGTCAGTGAGGCCAGCAGAATAAAAACATCATTTTTCTCAGAGAGAAACACTGTGATTCTGGGTTGCATATAATACCCAACATCCTAGAAAATTAAATGTTAGATGTTTGCCAAATCATCCTTGTAAAAATAACATCCTTCAATAGTTATGTTCTAGATGCTTGGGTGAAATATATATGCATGTATCATGCACACACATGTAAATACATATATATATATGCATACACTCGTACCCAAACACACACCTACACTTCCATTTGTAACAACTACCACCCTGGAAAGCTGCCATAGTTAACAATTTTTTCTGTTGCATATTATATTTATCTTTAAACCTAAGGAAGCAATGAAAGGAAATTTAAAATTGATCATATTTTTATATATATGAAACGATTAAATTTCTATTTCTCAGCATATTAAAATTATCTCCTTTGGCCTCCATGACCAAAACCATGTGTTTACTTGTGCCTTCATAAGGACTTCTCAGCTCTTTGAGCTTCCTTACCTTACTCCTTTCCCTAACCAAAGTCAATGCCCCTAAGGACATCTCTTTAGACTGATTCTCTACTGACTGCACTCTACCTTGGCAAATGTGTCCACACTTATAGTTTCAAATACTATTTCTGGTATTTTTTCCAGCTTTTGCTTTACTCACATCAATCTTTTCTTCTCACTATCACCATCATCTTTCAGGTTTATCTCTGTTTACAATCAGAATATGTCAATATCTGAATATTGACAAAAACACAAAATGAGATAAACTTGTTAAGATTGTCACAATACATATTTCCATAGCAGTTTTACATGAATGACAATTAAATTTTTTTATTTCAGTCTCTGTATCATTTAGCTGATGTCTTGAGCTTTTACTTTAAAATTTTCTCCAAATATACTATTTTGGGTGTTCTTTTGTTTCAACAAAATGATTTACGTACTTTCAATATATCTTCAGTAACTCCTAGATTAAATAATCTTGGCATGCAAATTTTATTTTTTAAATTCTTACAAACTCAATTTGTCTTATAAAATCACCAATGCAGAATATGAAATTAATTCCAAGGTAGAAATTTATTATTGGAGAATCCAAAGCTTCAGCTTCATATGTGATAGCAGGAATGACTAAACCTCTGCACATAATTTTGCATACAGAATTTTTTCATAATCTATGTTGTACTGAAAGATATAATCCATGTTTCCTGACACAGAATGTTCTTTTTTTCTCAAGATTATATGTAAGTTTTTTTAATCTAAAATGTCTAAGTTTACTTAGACCTAGTTGTGTGCTAAAATCCAAACCAAAAGAAAGGATTCACCGTTCTGTCATTAAAATTATTATTGCTACCATTGATTCAAAAGTTGGAGACATTATAATGAATAGTAATTTTCAATTTAAAAAACTTTCAAGTTAGGTGTTATTCAATATTGGGGGTGTGGCCAAAAGAAATCCAAAGTCTTCTGTAAATGTGTGCGTTTTAAAAAAATCTCTATTAGTAAGATACATAAACAAGGCAAAGAGTGATAAAAATGGAAGTAAATCATTATTTTCTAACATAAAATGTTTTGAAACGTAATGAGTTAAATTTTTTATTTAGCCTTATACCTGATAAGAAAAATAAGCAAGAAGTAACAGAAATAACAGTACTGAAAACCATTTAGTTATAAATAACAGTAATGTGCTAGTAGAGAATAAACATTAACACTGCCTTGTAATCATGTCTTGCAGGTATTGGTTTACGGAGATCTACTTTAATAATTGTTCTGGCTGATTTCCATTACAGAAACTAATTTCCTCCTTTCTTCATTATTGTATTGAGAAAGCTGAATCAATAGGCTATTTGCTAGACTGTTGGCACTCAATGTAGAGAAAGTATGTACAAATGTTTCCATCAAATATTAGACTGCAGAGATTTTGTTTGCAGGGGCCTTATCTAACCTATTTATCTATCTTTATCTATCTATCTATCTATCTACCTATCTATCTATCTATCTATCTGTCTATCTATCCACCTACCTACCTACCTGTCTCTTGAGCTATGGAGCTATCTATGCCATATTTTTATAAATAATCAGAGGAAATATGCTTCAGGTTGGAATTGGCTATTTTGAAATTTTTACTCAGTGTTTTAAATTTTAAAGTTTAAAGTTTATACAGGTGAAACACACCCATCCCTTCAACTTATTACACCCTTTTCAAAATATTTGAGTGACATACAGTGCAGTTTCAACACTTGTTAACTGGGTATAATTCAAACCAGACTTGTCAGCAGCCATGCCAGTATCCACCTTACCATTTTGTACTCCACACAGGAGAACACTCTTACAACCTTTGGAACTCCAGAATGAGGTGTCATCAGGATGAAGAAAATGACTAGGACCTGCAGTGGGATCAGGAGTAGGACCTATGCAAGATTTCTGAGAAGCTGAGGAAGGTATGCAGAAGCCAGGATCAGAAATTATGGATTATTTAGGCGTTGAAGAGGAGTTACAGTAAGTCAGATAAATAAAATTTTTACTAAATTCAGAAGGATTAGTGTACTCAGTCATTTAATCCTGTTTGAACATTTGACTCAAGCCAACCTACCCCCACTTTGTTTTCCCGTAATCTTAACAATTTTCAGATAATTGTTTCCTGCCCTAGTGTGTCAGAGTCTAAAGATAGAATTCCAGCCTTCGAATTAAAACAAAGCATCTGTTGCAAAGACTAAAGCTGCTTTTTCCCCCTCAAATAGTTAAGATCCATAGTAAAAAAAAGAAAAAACAAATTTGGAAAGTTGTTTTGTTTCTCAAATTAGAAGTGCAATAATATTACTGTCCTATTCGAGCAAAATGTATATGATCTATCAGTAATTTTCATTTAGCTTACTATTTCTTTATAAATTAAACCAATCCAGACATTTTCAAAATGATTTCAACGCTATTTACTTTGGATAAATCAGTCACAGTAGAAATACAAAACTGTCTCTCAACTATTTTAGATACCTCATAGAAGTGAATTCATGCAATATTTGTTCTCCTGTGACTGGTTTGTTTCACTTAGCATAATGTCCTTCAGGTTTATTCATGTTGTAACAAATGGCAGTTATTTTAGTTAGTTCAGGCTACTATAATAAGATACCATAAACTGGATGGCTTAAACAACAGCATGTATTTCTCAGAGTTCTGAAGGCTACGAAGTCCAAGATCAAGGTACTTGCTGGTTTCGTTTCTAGTGAGGGTCCCCTTCCCAGTCTACCATCTTGATGTATCTCTACATGGCAGAGAGGAAAAGGAAGCAAGCTCTCTCCTGTCCCTTATAAGAGAACCATCTTTATCATCTAATCACCTTCCAAAGCCTCCATTTTCAAACACCATCACCTTAGGGACTAGGTTTCAAACATGGATTTTGGGATGACACAAACATTCAGTCTATAGCAGCAAGATTTCCTGTTTTAAGGCCAAAAAATATTCCACTGTATGTATATACAGCATTTTCTTTATCCATTCAGTTGTTGGTGGACAGTTAAATTATTTCTACATCTTGATTCATGGGAATAATGAGTGAAATGAACATGGTAATGCAGACATCTCTTTGAGATCCTGTGAGTAGAGAGACATGGAGAATTGTTATCCAATTGATACAAAATATCACATATAGAATCATTAAGTTCTGTAGATCTACTGTACAACATTGTGCCTACAGTTAACAGCACTCTATCATATTCTTTAGAATTTATTGAGGGTAGATATCATGTTGTTTCCTTACCACAATTTAAAAAAAAATTCTTAGTTTGCCCTTAATCTTCTCCAGGTCCCATTTTAAACCACAAACGCACACAATCTTACATATCAGTACACAAGACAGGGGTCATATGCATTTAAATTATAACTACACATTACTCATGAGAGAAGGAGACACAGCTTGCTAATCCAATATTTCCTCTCTACTTTCTCCTGGCTCCTGATGTTGACAAAACAACCCCAGTCCTTTCATCATAAGCAATACATGAATACGAGGAAAGGGTGAAACTATGTGCCTTCACAGGATTACTAACTTCCCGCAGATTTAGAAAGTGCTGCTGATCACCTGAGATTTAACCAGGTATATAAAAGCTGCATCAATCTCTGCCACTTTTAAGAACCTCGCTATTGACAAGGCCACAGTCTTTTCTCAAAGATATAGCTGCCTGATACTTAGCAGCACATTCATCTATGCATTCAATTCATAAAACATTCATAGAGTGAATATTCTATATTAGGCATCACTTTAAAACTGGGCATAGAATCATGAACCAGATAGTGAGGGTATCGCTCTTGTTAAGCATTCAGTTAAGAGAGAGTTGGCCGGGCGCGGTGGCTCACGCCTGTAATCCCAGCACTTTGGGAGGCCAAAGCAGGAGAATGGCATGAACCCAGGAAGGCGTAGCTTGCAGTGAGGTGAGATCACACCACTGCACTCCAGCCTGGGCGACAGAGCTAGACTTCGTCTCAAAAAAAAAAAAAAAAAAGAAAAAGAGAGTTAAGATGAGTGTTATATTGAATAATGTAACAATATTGTATACAAAAGGTACCTACTTACACTGGGTTGCAAGAGGATACTTTCTTTCTTTTTTTTTTTTATTATACTTTAATTTCTGGGATACATGTGCAGAATGTGCAGGTTTGTTACACAGGTATACACGTGCCATGGTGGCTGGCTGCACCCATCAACCCATAATCTACATTAGGTATTTCTCCTAATGTTATCCCTCCCCTAGCCCCCCACCCCTCAACAGGCACCCCTCAACAGGCCTGTATCCATGTGTTCTCATTGTTCAACTCCTACTTATGAGTGAGAATATGCGGTGTTTGGTTTTCTGTTTCTTAGTTTGCTGAGAATGACAGTTTCCAGCTTCATCCATGTCCCTGCAAAAGACATGAACTCATTCTTTTTTATGGATGCATAGTATTCCGTAGTGTATATATGCCACATTTTCTTTATCCAGTCTATCACTGATGGGCATTTGGGTTGGTCCTAAGTTTTTGCTGTTGTGAAAAGTGCTCCAATAAAGATATGTGTGCATGTGCCTTTATAGTAGAATGATTTATCATCCTTTGGGTAATGAGATTGCTGGGTCAAATGGTATTTCTCGTTCTACATCCTTGAGGAATTGCCACACTGTCTTTCACAATGGTTGAACTATTTACACTCCTAGCAACAGTGTAAAAGCATTCCTATTTCTCCACATCCTCTCCAACGTCTGTTGTTTCCTGACTTTTTAATGATCGCCATTCTAACTGGTGTGACATGGTATCTCATTGCGGTTTTGATTTGCATTTCTCTAATGACCAGTAATGATGAGCTTTTTTTCATGTTTGTTGGCTGGATAAATGTCTTCTTTTGAGAAGTGTCTGTTCATATCCTTTGCCCACTTTTTGATTGGGGTTGTTTGTTTTTTGTTGCAAATTTGTTTAAGTTCCTTGAGGATTCTGGATATTAGCCCTTTGTCAGATGGGTAGATTGCAAAAAATTTCTCCCATTCTGTAGCTTGCCTATTCACTCTGATGATAGTTTCTCTTGCTGTGCAGAAGCTCTTTAGTTTAATTAGATCCCATTTGTGAAGGACCTCTTCAAGGAGAACTACAAACCACTGTTCAAGGAAATAAGAGAGGACACATACAAATTGAAAAACATTCCACACTCATGGATAGGAAGAATCAATATCGTGAAAATGGCCATACTGCCCAAAGTAATTTATAGATTCAATGCTGCCCCTATCAAGCTACCATTGACCTTCTTCACAGAATTAGAAAAAAACTACTTTATATTGTATATGGAACCAAAAAAGAGCCCATATAGCCAAGAGAATCCTAAGCAAAAAGAACAAACCTAGAGGCATCATGCTACCTGACTTCAAACTATACTACAAGGCTACAGTAACCAAAACAGCTGGTACTGGTATCAAAACAGATATATAGACCAATGGAACAGAACAGAGGCCAAAGAAATAACACCACACATCTACAACTATCTGATCTTTGACAAACCTGACAAAAACAAGCAATGGGGAAAGGATTCCCTATTTAATAAATGGCGTTGGGCAAACTGGCTAGCCATATGCAGAAAACTGAAACTGGACCCCTTCCTTATACCTTACACAAAAATTAACTCAAGATGGGTTAAAGACTTAAACATAAGACCTAAAACCATAAAAAACCCTAGAAGAAAACCTAGGCAATACCATTCAGGACATAGGCATGAACAAATATTTCATGACTAAAACACCAAAAGCAATGACAACAGTTTTTTTTTTTTAAATGGAGTCACTCTGTCACCCAGGCTGGAGTGCAGTGGCGTGATCTTGGCTCACTGAAGCCTCTACCTCACAGGTTCAAGCAATTTTCCTGCCTCAGCCTCCTGAGAAGCTGGGATTACAGGTGCCCACAACAACGCCTGGCTAATTTTTGTATCTTTAGTAGAGATGAGGTTTCACCACATTGGCCAGGCTGGACTCGAACTCCTGACCTTAAGTGATCCGCCTGCCTCGGCCTCCCAAAGTGCTGGGATTACAGGCATGAGCCACCACGCCCAGCCAAGAGGATACTTTCTGAAGCTGAAATCTGAGTACTAATAAATATCTATTCATCTAAAATTCAGGGGAAGCATTCAAGCACAAGGAACAGCCATTGCAAAGGCCAAAACTGTGGAAGTAGCACCCTATCATTAATGAAACTAGAGACGTCCAGGATGGCTGGAATGTGATAAGCATATGAAACCCCTCTATGCCTTTCTCTCATTTGTCCTCATGGCCCACTTTTAATACAGACATTGCTGTGGGAACCAGCTTTGCAGAGGTAAAATCTGTCTCAGCTCTCTGCCTTACTACGCCACCCCCTCGAGCTTTCTTCTCCAATTGTATAGGGATGACTTGGCATTGGACCCCTGGTAGAAACCTTGACCCTCTGGCATGTGGAAGCAGAGGGTTGGGACCCAGTGAATGGGAACCAAACACTGTATTCATTGCCTCTGCTTTCTTAAAGTAACAAACAAACAAAAAGAACCTCTTACTTTTATCTACTTACTGTCACCAAGCTTTATCTCATTCCAGGTATGGGGAATAAAAAGACATTTTGTGGTGCGAAACTATGTCTCAGTCCATTTACTTTTTCACTTGATGCTGTGTCCTCTAAATAATTGATTTAGAATCTGATGAATTTTTCCAAACTTTCAAGTTTGGAGTATTGTACAGAAGAAAAAAGCGACAGGCCTTTAACATTTCAAGTTTTCTGTCTGCCTCGAGTGAATAATGTACATACCTTTCTGTCAGAATAATGGAGAGGTAGACATGCTATGCCACAGTGGACAGGTAAATACAAATGATCCTTTTGCTGCCTTCTGTTTCTCTTGTCAGCAGGCACTGGCACTCCAGCACAGCAGATACTTGAGGAACCAGGTGCTGGGGTAGAAGATGTCAGGAAGAGTAGAGCTATAAAGGAATGTAGAGAATGGGAAGATCCTGTGAGATGATTAGTGGGAACATTTGGTGTGTAGCCTTTTGAGAATTTAGGAGATTTCTGGTTCTTTCCCTTTCTCTGGGAAACTCAGAATTCTTGGGATTCAACACTGATTTTGAATAATAGCAATATATTTCAACCACTGTGTTAAGCAGCCTATATGCATGTTTATATATATATGTGTGTGTAGGATATGTAGGATATATACGTATTATATATATTTTACATATATAGTTATATATATATACTTATATATATATAAAGTAGGATATAGGTAGATAGATCGATAACATTTAAAAACATAGCATGAGTCAGGCGTAGATTTATAAAAAATAAAGCTCAAATTCAGCAGGTATATAACAAAATATTTTATTGGAAATATTTTTTACCTTAGATCACAATATTGGTTGACCAGCGATCTATCAGTAAGCTCCTATCATATAGGACTTCTTCATGATGATTCTGAAGAAAAATATAGAAATATAGTAAATGTGTTTATTAAAGTCTTGAGTTTGTGATTAGACAGAAAAATACAAAAAATCTAGAAGTTGAAATTACAATTTTATGGTAGGATGTGAGGTTGCATAACTAAATTATTCAGTCTAGGTTTAGACAGACTTGTTCTAGCGTTGTGTCTTAACAGTATCAAATGCATGGTCCATCACAAACATAAAGCTGGTATCCATTTGCAGGCAGACTCTACGGCTGGCTCTGTTTTTACTCTTTATATTGGTCAATTTCAATGAGAAATCATTAGTTTCGCTTTTGTGAGCAAAACTATCAGAAAATTCACTTTTCCCAACAGGACTTAACCAAGACATTCTAATCATAATCCTTTATTTCAAGAAATGTCACTAACAAGGCAAGCCAGGCATCCATTGCCACCCTGGTAGATCTTTATGTGGCTAAAACTTGCCTTTAAGCTGCAGACAGCTCTTTAATCTTATAATGGTTCAGAATTGTCTAACTGTATTCTGTTTTTAGACTTTTCACTGGAAGAGAAATCCACCCGGAGTGTCTTATTTTATTAACCTATTTGGCTGGATAGATCAAAGTTTTAAAAATAATAAGACCAGGATTTCTATTACTTTATATAATGATACAATTCTCCTACAGTTCTTGTGATTTTAGTACCTACAGAGATTAGAAGATTTTTATTTTTATTTGGCATTGTGTAAATTTAAATCACAGAGTTGTTCCCATTATTATATTTGAGATGTAAATTCTTAAAAACAAATGAAAATATACCTATAAATCTAACTTTTCTGTAAATACTGCAAGCAAATAATACTTAAATAAAATAAATAACATCTAAAAAGGTCACATTTTTATGACAAAATCTAAGCTTTTAGTGACTCCTTTTTTCTATATTACTATTTTTTACACCACAAACATACTAGAATCTCACAATTGTGTCACTTCTCATGGCCCTTTACTTCATTATTTTATCTCCCCTTTTTCTTTTCCTTTTATTAAAGCAGCAGAGGTCTGTTTGGAGCCCCCCTGCTTGGCACTGCTGCAGGGATTTAAACTTCAGCAGGTTCAAAGAAAACAAGAACTATAAGAAGCCTTGGATTTATATAGATTCTTTTGAAGAGCTCAAAGTATGAGAAACCTTGCATGGTCAGGGTTAAGGTTACAAAGGGTAGACCATGCAATCGCTGTGTTTTTGTCAGCCTCTCATCCTTCTATATGATTCCAAAAACACCTTACTGAAAATGGTAGGTACATTATCAGTTACAGTCCCATCAGGAAACACAGTTCTACTCATATTTTTCAAGAGTCTTTATGAAATATTTACAGAAGTAAGGGCCAGGTTAAGGGAAATAACAAAGAGCATTGAGACGTTCAGAGTCTGACATGTCTTTCCTGGCCTTACACTGGAAAAGATAACAGGAGGAAATCATGCTACTGAAGCCTAGTGAGAGTTAGAGCTGTGGATGAAGGGCTGGCCGAGGGGTGCCATAGTGATCAGTAGATATAGGCACAATCTTAAAATGCTGCCCGCAGCAAGAAGGGTGGATAAGAGCGATTCCTCCTCCTTTCCTCTGACCTCTCTGTAGCTCCAAATTAGCTCACCTAACTGGAAGCCAATCTCTATGGAAGCCTGAGTGATGCAGTCTGTAGAGGTCCTTCTATTAGGACACAAAGAATAGAGAATGAATGTGAAACAAGGCAACCAAAAAAAAAAAAAAAAAAGGCACAGTCATGACTTTTGCCATTTCGATTTTTTTTCCTTTGCTCAAAGTGAGTAATTTGCATTCAGTAGAGGGAAGACAAGATTTTAATAAATCATAATATTACTGTGGGATGATGTCAATTAAGTCATCCTGCCACTAAAATATAAATTGTAACATTAGCCAGCTCCAGAACTCATCATATGAGGGAGAGAAAACTGGGGGAAGAAAGAGGTTGAAATAGCCAAATAATAATAAATAAAGGAAGTGCATAGCTGCGAAGATGTGAGGAAATGTACAACGCGTGGAACATAAGAACACAGGTAGAAATAGTATAAATAGGTAGAAATAGTCTTCTTATTTTGTTTAATTATATTTTGTTCATGGTTCTTATAATTTTCTATATTTAGGTACTGATTTCTTTGAAATTATATATCCCCTACATACCCAAAGTAGTATGGTTCCAGTGGCTGATCATGTTGCATACAATAGAAGCATTTCAATGCATCATTTATCTAATCCTTCAGACTCATTTTTCAGTATTATAGGAACGGTATAGCCCTTCAACTTTATGACCATAGGCTAGTATTGAACACAGATTTCAATCAATCAATCAATCAATCAATTTGTTTGATTCAGGAATTCATGCTAACATATGAAATTACAAGGCACAATTCGATAGATTCCACCCTGTTTAACTCTATATTATCCTTATTCCTGTAACCCTTTTGGGATCCTTTTCCACTAATACTCCCCCAACTTAGCTGATAAACATGGAACGATTTCACTGTTCCTTTGGTGTATATTTATGTTCTTTGGGAGCCAAATTCATTTTTTTTTTCCTCTGAACCATGTTGGAGTTTAACTTTTGTTAAATTTTCTGGATCTAGTGATTGTTCTTAAAGAACACAGAGTTCTCCTTGCAAATAAACTGACTGATAAAATCATGGCAGGACCTTTATTGAAGGAAAGGCTTGTTCCTCGTGCAGGGAAGGATGGGCCTGGAATCCAGGTGTTCAGATTCATCAGCACCTGCCAAATCTCAACTCCTTGTATTTCAAGGCCCTTTTGTTTTCCATCTACTATTTGAGACCTAGCATTTAGCTGACCTGCTGCTGGGCAGCCTGCATAGTAAGATTTTTGTTTTTTAATGATGTGTTAGTGAAAAACTGCTTTAGATTTGAAATACTTATCAGAAAAGCCATATATCATAAAAAACACCAATGCAATTCTTAAAATAAAATCATAAAGTAAAATAAAAGATGCATTTTTTTCTCATTGTGGTTTTGATTTGCATTTTTCTAATGACCAGGGATGATGAGCTTTTTTTCTTATGTTTGTTGGCCACATAAATGTCTTCTTTTGAGAAGTGTCTGTTCATATCCTTTGCCCACTTTTTGATGGTGTTGTTTGTTAATCCTGATAGTTTTATGTTGGGCTAGTAATAAAGCCTAATGGTGATTGAATGAGTTTAGAGAAGAAAAAATGCACTGGGCACTGAAGTAATATTATGTTATAATTCTATCATTGGCATATAACTATTACGCATATATATGCACATATATCTGATTGCAACAATTTATAATAAAATAAAGATATGAACTTAATCTCAAGGATGTGATAATTCAGGAAAAGTTATAATTCAGTAAAAAGTAGGAGCAGCCCTCTTAACCTAGTTTTCTTAATAACAGAGCCGAGGTCAAAACGTATATGCTAATATTTTATTGAGATGTGGTAGTCTCAGAAAGACAAGAATAAGACAAAATGAAAAGTGTTTCAGTAAACTTGGTCATAGCTCTGCAACACACATACAGGACTGCTTGGCCATGCTGGACCATTTAAAACAAATCGATCTTGGTATGGTCCATACAGGTGAGGAAGAGTAAACAATGTATTTGCTTGGACCTCACATTTTTTGGTCTCTCATTGTCAAATCTACCCCCCTAATACTCTCTAGCCGGAGAATGGAATATTCCCAGGACTCTATCTTTATAAAATCTGAGGCTTTAGTTGCTGAAAATGTTGCTAAAATTATTTTTTGTTTGTTTCATTCTTTTAATACCTGAGAACAGAAATAGGAAGAAATGCCCAAGTCAATCGTATTAGTTTTAGATATAATTCTCCCATTCCTCATAAGTATAAAGGCAACCTTTATCTTCTCCATAATCAGAATTATTTCAGCCAGCAGAATAAATGCACTTCATACCCATTCCAACTTGTCCATCCATATAACTCTTCCTTAGGCTTATTTTATCAGCTCTCCCAGCATTTTTCTTTACTGGCTTCTAATAAAACAGGCCAAGCTATTTATCAGTGCCTAATAGTTAGTATATCTCTCCCCTTCCAGATATTCCTTTCCTCATATTAAGTTGATGACAAATTGAAATACTCCTAGCTCTTTCCAGTGGAAGGATTTATCTTTACCACTGTTTTTTAGGACTCCCCGTTGGTGGGGCTATAAAATGGCAGAAGCGTATTCTAGCAAATGCCATCTTAGTACACTAACCAATCTCTTAAACAAGGCGAAGACCTTTTCTCCTCTGTCAATTTTTCATAGGAAATCCTTTATGAGGCCAAGGATATGAGTTAAAAGAGAAGAAAAGAGAAAAATAACATGAGACTCTGGTCCACTTATTTAAATAAATTGCTGACTTCTGAATCTGTTTAAAGCTGGACTCTAGTGCAGTTTCTATCACACAATTTGTAGCTGACGATGCACAATTTTACAAAAGGATAGATATGCTATAGATATGCTATGCAGTTCACTTTTCAATCACTTGTCTTCACTAGGGCAAGTTTATGAAAACATGAGGAGACATGTTTCAGAGAGAAAAATTCTTGGCTCTAAAACGTTCTAGAATTATAGAATTCCAAGCTGCATCTCTCCTATCACATCTTTCCAGTGACTCTTTGTACCATCTTTATCCACTATACATTCTTAAAGCACCATCAAATATGCTGAGTAATGTGGACTAAGTGCTTTTTCACACATCTTTGAATGACTACAGAGCTTCTGAGTCTGTCTCAAAGCAAACACCTTCAGAGGCACCCAGTAAAGGGGGCTTAGCTACACTCCTAAATGTGATATACAATGTCTCTAAAATCCAAAGACCTTCACCAAACACTGATCCTCTTTCATGAATATAGGATGTGAAAGGTGCAAAAACTCATCCTTTATCATAGAAAGCATATCCCAGCACATTACAGACTATTTGAATTTTAAAGATTTCAAGATTTCAAATAACCATTTAATCTCTGCTAATTGTATCTGCCCACCTCTGGCACACATTTTCTTTCTATATTGTTTAGGATATTTGATACTCCATACTCACTGGATCCAATTAGCATGATGTAATTAGTACATTGCACCGGTGGAATGTCTAATGAAATGTCAACATTACCAAAGTCCCTGCAGAATAAATTGTAAAGAGAATAAGAAAATTAGCATAGCTCTCAGGCAAGACTATTAGTGTGTACTACTGCCTGTGTCAGGTAACATTTAATTGCTTTTGATTCTCTCTACTGATGGAATATCAAGATGTAATAATTCATCACTCAATACCATATTGTTCTGTCCTCAGTAAAAGACACCATATCTGCAGTAGCAGTTGCAATTGGGGCTGCCCTTTGGTTAAGTTCAGAGTTGTCCACCACCATCCATCTGGTACCTGCAGAGGGCAGACGGACAATTGAATAGGAGGTATGGAGAGGACAGCTACACTAGCAACCTCCAAGTCTTTATTAGCATTACTAATCACTGTACATCATCATGCAATGTGTTATTGCTTCTAAATTACTACTTTGGCAAAGTGGGGAGAAGTGTCTATGTTTTTATGTGGTCTTTCTGACCCTAATATGCTGTAACCTATAAATTAGTGACCAAAGGTTTGAGAATTTATTAATATATCAATCCCAAGTTATTAAATTTTGGCTCAGAAGAAATAACCACGGTTGTGTTGGTGGCCCCTTCTCTTCAACTCTAAAAAAAAAAAAAAAAAAAAAAAAACAAGTAAAATTTTTAGCATGTGGCCTTAGTAACTCCAACTCTATCTGGAAAACCATGATGGCATTTTTTTGTTGTGTGGTGTCAGTGTCAGAAAAGACAACTTATCAAACATTTCTTACAAAGTCTTGACATGTTTTTTAATTATGCTGGTAAATCCATGCATGTCCTTTGGCATTACAGGGCTCTTCCTCAAGGGGACCTGATCTCTACCTGTGGAAATGACCTATGGATTTGTGAACTAGAAACTGAGGGAAGAACCATGCTTTTGCCTTTTTTTCATGTTTCCCAGCTTTACTGAAAGGTACAATTGGTATGCAAAAAACTGCATGTAATTAATGTATACAATTTGGTGGGTTTGGACATATCTATACACTTGTGTTACCATCACACCAATCCAGATAATCAACATGTCCATTCTCTCCCAAAGTTTTCTTGCGTCTTTTGTGTGGGGGGGTGGGGGTGTGTATGGTAAGGATCTTTGACATGAAGTCTACCCTCTTAAAAAATGTATGCTCCCCAGTTCTTGAGCTTTTATTGATACAAATCAAGTCACACCATAGTTGGCTATCCATCTCTTTTCTAGGAAAACCATGATCTATTTAGTCATTATCACAAAGCCTTGTGGATCAAGTTATCTTGATGGCCTCTCAGGTACTGTTGCCTATTAATAGTAACGCTTTCCTCGTTGATTCTGAAGGGTAAGTTTTGCCATCTGATTTTGGCCATGCCATAGTCCCACCATGTCTATTGATTATTAGGTGGTCCATGGCATTATCCTCCTACTGAACACTCCACCATGCAGAGAATGATTACCATTGAAATTCTAAGAAATGTTACAGTCCGCCTTATCAGTGGATTCCCTACTAACTTAGTCCTGTTCTTAGGAAAGTCTAAGAACATAACTAGGCAATTTAAGATCTCCTGGTCTTGTATAAATCCATTCTAGCATTTCCACCTCTTTCTACTTTTGTTCCTTTTTCAACACTCTGGTTCTCTTTCACAGTTTTTGAAGACCTGTATTGAGGTTTTTCAATGAAGAAGCTCATTGAAAACTGTTATAGATACCACATAGGAATTTCCAAGACTAAAAAAAGAAATGAATTTTTTAATACAGTTGGTTCCATGAAAGTATCAGTAGTCTGGTATATTGTTTTCAACATTTTTTTGTGGCAAATTAAGCTTTTAATATCCAAGTGGAAAACTATTCTAAGAGATCTAGTTGAAGGAGTCAGAATTGGAAATGTGTTTAAGTTTTGGGAATGTACACCAAGTTGGGCGGTATTGATTTGTTTCCAGGAAACAACTCCAGTTGAGACCCAGTAAGCTGTCTGTATAAGAAGGGGGAAGGAAAACATTGGCAAATAAGTTCTCAGAGAAAAAAACTGACTAAATAAATTCTCATGTCAAGGCCCTAACCAAGTGGAAAGGGGTTTAAGGCAATTTTCCAAGCTGTACAAAGACAGAGAGATAATCAGAAAAACAAAGCCGAAATTCATCATAAAAATGAAGCAAAGTAGCAGAGAAACATGGATTTTTATCAGGAGTATCTCCAGTTGGCAATGGTTTGTAAATCTAATCTAGAACAAAAATAAGAATAGTATTTTTGGACTCTGCATATTCTTGATAATGAAAATTATAAAACCTTTTTTAAGTTAGACACAGAATTGGCAATTCTAAGGCAAGACTAACATATTTTGGCAGGTCTAAGAAGAAAGAAGCTAAGAAAATAATTCCTGCTCCTTAGTTCTGCTTGTGCATGTGTTTTTTTGAAACAAAATTAAGTGAAATTATTAGAAAATTAGAACATCTTGCCTAAATTATAAGTATGCATTTTTCTAGTAATTCCTTTGATGTTTAGATTGACATGTTATGCTAATATGTAAAATAACTTCTAAATAAATGTCACCTCTACCATTTTCCAGGGCCTATGAAGAAAAACATGTAATATTAACAATAATTTTCTCTTTTTAATAAATGGTTAGCTAAACGTATACCAATCTGAAAAAAATGCTTATTATATAATTTAAAGGTTTCTGGAGGTTTTGAAGACATAAGATACCAAACCAATATGGGAATATTTATATAATCATTATAAAATTAAAGAAAATACTAACACATAATTTTCAGAATTTTGGCTTGAAATGTCTTGAGTTTCATGTTCAGATATTTTGAACCTTTAAATAAATAATTAAAATAATGGTTTCCATTTTAAATCAACAGAAAAACTGAAGCCTAGAATTTTATAATTAAAAACTATTAGTATTTCAGAAAAATATGGATCAATATGATCAATTTGGTTTCGTCTTCGTGTAGGCAGAATATAGTAATTCTTATTCGGTGTTAGTGAAGATGTTATGAAGGCACGTATGCTTCTGAATGTTTTCTCTTCCGTTGCCTACATTATAGCATTAGAGAATGCCAGGCCGAGTGTGACATCCTCAGCAAAATTGAAAACCAGGGTATCTCAGGTCAGTCAGTATCACATACATAACTAAGGGATTGATAGATTTAGCAAATGAGCCGAGACAGAGATGGACGCTTTGAGGAAAACATATTATTCCACCTCTTCACTTTCCTGGGTTGTATGCGCTCTAGCTTATTTCCTATGACTGCTCTTTTAAATAATTATTCAGCTCTGCCTAATTTCATGTTGAAACAGTTCATAGCATTTTTTAATTCCAAAACAATGTTTGCCTTTCTATTAGCTCTCTTGGGCTCTTTTTCAAGTATGAGTTTTAAATAGTCTCTGATACTTTGGTTGTTATTGAATGCTTTGTTAATATATTTTATCATTTTGTAATCATTATTTAAAGGTCTTATCCAAGAAGAGTTCTATTTTGTAAAACTCTTGAAATGTTATTTCTCTTTTCAGTTGGTTCTTCTGTCTTTTATTCATTATATAATAGATTGTTCAATAAACAAAGATTGGACAGTACCTGCTGATGGACTTGTGACTAAGTTTGTAGAGAGAATTGGCAGGAGCAAGCCAGGAGTGTTATGAGGTATCAGGGGCTGGGGAAAGAAAGATTTCAGGAACAGCTCCCATGATCCTGGCCTAAGTTTATAGGAAACAATGACATTTACTGAAACAGGGAAGAAGTGGGATTTAGGGCAGATGTAAAGAAAGGAAACAGACATTTCAATTTTTAAATAACTTGTGATAGAAATCTAAGCTATTTTGTGAGCTGTTCTGAGTTCCTAAGAATGTTTGCCTCGAAGCTAGCTGTCAGACTATTTAATGGATTATTTACTTCTAATCCCACAAATGAACCTCTACTAATTGAAGTAATTCACATATGTTTGTGTTCTTTGCCACTAAAAGAAGCTAACTAATAAATTTACCAAATTTAGGAAATGACTATTTATGGCCACGGGTATAAAAGAGTATTTTCATTGTTTTTTTTTTCTTCTTCTTTTTTGGTGCACATGTTGTCAGCAGAAAAAATAACAGTCAAATATAAATTTTAAAATATGTAGAATTCTTAAGAGTTAAGTTAAATTTGTGTTTAATTTGACACATATTTAACAGGCTGAGAGTAAATTTTAAGCATCAGAATTAGGATAACTGATGTAAGTAAAAGTCTGTGAGAAACATTTAAAATAGAATTATAAACATTAATCAGTTGGTAGATATCCAGGAATGAAGAAATCTTTATCTTCCCAATTATGAGGAAACCTCACTCTACCTAACCTAGATAGAATGGATTATGTTCTCTGCAACTGAACCCTTAAAGGACAACACTCAAAGGGGAAATTAATGTGAAATAAAATGCTGAACTTCAAGAAATTGGTTGTGATGGAGGTCTATTCTGTCATATTTATATAAGACCTATATGAAGTATTTGAAGCCAGAGGAGGTTTGCAAAGGTGCATAGTGCCAGAGAAAAATCCCATCCGAATATATAAATTATGTATGAGTAAGTGTAAGAAATATTTTAAAAGTGCAGTTTTATATGCCAAGGAAGAATGGTTGACTGTTGTGAGAGACCATGTCAGCAATATCATCTTAGATTAGAAAAAAATGCCAAATTGGATGAGTTCTGGGGATATCAACAATGATTTTACTATTTGTATGAGGCTCTGTTTTTGTGCAGAAGGACAATGGATAGCAGTGCAATTTTAAGCAAAGGGAGATCTGTTTCTAGTGGAAATGAGTAAGCAGCTTGCTATGCCTCCCAACCTTAAAACTTTTGACTTTGTGCCAGTATGTACTTGAAAAGGTCCTTCAGGTGGAAGCTAGGAACAGCCAGGACAAAAAGTGGTGCATTTCGGGGAACCACGGAGAGAAAGGGAGAAGAGGTGGATTCGCAACTCTGTTCATTCACATTTACCATTTTACAATGTTTAACCATTTTTATGAAACAATATGATAGAAAGCACACACATATATTCATATACTTTGAGATTACTGTTACAATTACTTATTTATTAGATAAAAAGAATAATAAAGAACTAGAACTTTTGCATTATATAGATTAAAAGATACACTATTATACTCGATGAATTTTGTTTATGAATAGATTCTTATTTGAAAATTTTTGGTTAGGGATAAGTTAGAATATATAACTCAGAAAATGTAACATGACTTCTAAGTTTGAGTAGATTGTCAAAGCAATCAAATATATAGAAGAGTGGTAATAATTTATTTCTTAAATGCGCAGTAAAATTACTAGGGCCATGAAACTTAACAACAACAAATAACAACATTTCTTGACAGCAAAATAAATGACTAACATACTTGACAATATGCTCTAGATTTAGCTGTGTTACATTCAGCAGGAAGTTGTCACAGAGCAATGAACCTGCAGTACACACAGATGGCCCTACTTGTAGGAACAGATATCTGTACCCATCTGTGACAGCAGATCAACACTTTATTCTTCTTATTTTCTCTAGAATTTCTGAGTTACTACTTTTCTATGTAGAAACAAAATACGCACTTATAATTGTCTTTAACTTTTGGAATTATATTAATTGAATTAGTTTGAATCATAATTATTATTCTATTGACAAAATGAAATCATTTTCATAGTATTTAATTGATTTGATTCATTTTTAACCTATAAGGTAGTTAGAAAAAGTTTTATTATAGATACGTATGCATTAGGAAACTGACCCAGAAAAAATCAACACTATTCCACTTCTAAATTCCAACCAAGGATCAACAAAATAAATCATTTGGTTACAAAACGATGCTATAGTATTTTGCTACAGATGTTATTACTTGTAGAGACATGAATTTGTGCTTAAAGATGACTAAAATTACCTTACTATAAGTTAAAATAAATCAACTTAATACTTTCATTTGCCAGGCATGATGGCTCACACCGGTAATCTCAGCACTGTGGGAAGCCAAGGTGGGAAGATTGCTTGAGCCCAGGAATTTGAGACCAGAGTGAGCAACACAGTGAGACCTCAACTCTACAAAATTTTAAAAGTTAGCTGGGTACGGTAGTGCATGCCTGTGGTCGCAGCTACTTGGGGGGCTGAGCTGAGAGGGTCACTTGAGCTGGGGAAGTTGAGGATGCAGTAAGCTGGTTATCCTGCCACCATATTCCAGCCTGGGTGACAGAGTGAGACCTTGTCTCAAAATAATAATAATAATAATAATAATTAATTAAAGAACACTTTAATTCAATTTTAAAGATCCAGTACAATATTTTTGTCTCACCATCACCTTGATGATTTGTGGATTTTCTTTTCTTTTTTAACTTTATATAATAAAAAGTAGAAGAAAAATTAGAGCAGCAAGGAAGCTAGAAGAGAATAATCACAACTTATTTGTACCTTGTCCCTAAGATGGTTAAAGACTTCCCTTAGACTTTCCTAAAATTAGTTTGGAAATGTGATTAGGTCCCATATGACTAGAGACAGAAAAGTTCTAAGACTTCTGTCTGTAATATCTTGTCCTTATCCAACTTGGGTTCCCCAAACCTTTTTTCCAATCTAAGTTCATATTCTGAGAAATATTTTCTAATTCACTCCCCAATTACTAGTGTGATAATCTCTCCTTTTGATATTATATACTTTTAGCATTCTTTACTTATCTCCTATAATGTACATTTTGGCTATAATTATTATTAGTTTATCATTTCTGTGCCATGTGTATCAGTGATGCAATTCTGCATTCCAGGTGATTATGGCTTACCATTCTTCTTCCATTTGCCAGTTTTAGGATGTGTAGGGCAATATCACTTTGGCAGAGAAAAAAGGAAAAAAAAATTATTCATCTTCGAATCATTGCTTCAATCAATCCTGAAGCTCATCTTATTAATATGTCTGTGTTTTTCTTAGTTTTAATGGATTTGCAGTTATATTCAGGCTAAAGTGTCATAAAATGTAAACATTTATAAGGTTCCACAAGCTGTTCTTAGAACTTATATGAACAATCTTAATCCATTATCTCACAATTTGTGAAGTTGATAATAATTATCCCCATTATTGAGATCAGGAAACTGAGGCCTAGAAAAGTTAAAAACATACCCAGGTACACATACTAGTGAGTGGCAGAGCCAGGATTCCAATTCAGGCAGTTTGGTGTGATACCCAATCCTTGTAAACAATATGCCATATTGCTTCTGCTAGCTCACAACTCACTGTATGTGTCTACCTTGCACTTTAGTTCTTTGCAGATAACTTTTTTATTGGTATTTATTGGTATACATATCTCCAGTATTCAGCATCATGCTTGCAACATAATCAATCAAATACACTATTATGGGCAATATGGGGTATGTTCCTTCTGTAAGATAAAAATTACTGGGTAATAATCTACTCAATTGTTTCAGCAAAAAAGAAAAAAATTAACTAGAGAAACTAAAAAACTACTGTCATTATTTTTGTCTAGACACTTCCCCAATGGCATCTGTCCTAAATATCCTTCAATACTTGTTCCCAACATGTTTTGAAGATATTATTTTAGTTTACAGAATAATAGCATTTGAATAGCCTGGTGGTCAACGACTCATCTCACTTTATTATCGATTTTTTATTCAAAAATTATTAAATACGTGCTAAGTATGTATTGAACCATGCTATGGAGTCAATGAAGTCCCTTTCAGTATTGCCTCTTGATATTATGCAGGAGGTTATTTTATTTATTTATTTATTTATTTAGAGACAGAGTCTCCCCCTGTCGCCCAGGCTAGAGTACAATGGCGCGATCTCGGCTCACTGCAACCTCCACCTCCTGGGTTCAAGCGATTCTTCTGCCTCAGCCTCCTGAGTAGCTGGGATTACAGGCGTGCACCACCATGCCAGGGTAATTTTTGTATTTTTAGTAGAGATGGGGTTTCGCCATATTGGCCAGTCTGGTATCGAACTCTTGACCTCAGGTGATCCACCCGCCTCAGCCTCCCAAAGTTCCGGGATTACAGGTGTGAGACATTGAGCCCAGTTGGGAGGTAATTTTAGAAATTCTGTTAAATATTGGCTTGAGGAAATAGGCACATGGTGATCCCTTATTGTCATTTCCAGTGTCTCAGAGAAGTCAGCTATAGTCAAGGGCTTTTGATTTATTCTCCTATAAATAATATAAGAAACAACAGTCGATAGTGGTTGGTTGGTTCAGTGGGTTTGATTTTTAGTCTTGAGAAAGAATATGGAAGAGAGAAATGAGAAAAGAAAAATAAGTTCAATATTCCAATAGATATTTTGCGGCAGCTACAATTATAATTCTAAAATTTAGTTACTGTTTTTTATTGATAATTCATCTTTTTGTTGAAAGCAATATTATTTCTTCTGAGTAGCATATCACAGTGAATCAAAGACTTAAAACCGTTATTAGCATAAATGTTTTCTTTTCTCCATTAACTCTTACCACACTAAATAGAATTATTTTAACTGTTCCTTACTTAGTAATTACCATGTGGCTTTTTAGTGCTAACTTCTGTAATAAAAAGGAAATGCATGAACATATTTAATTGAAAATTATAGTAATAAAAAAGATGCATTTCACTTGTCTTACCTAGAATAATTATTTTCTTGTTTTCTATGTTAAAGTATGCTACTTTAAATAAGACATTATTTTTTATTTTTTTATAAAATATGTATCTTATGGAGAAAACGAAATATACATGCTGCCTGCTTTATTTTATTTTTAAAAAATTGAGATTTTTTAAATATTGATGAACTCTATTATTTATAGCAGTATTAGTTTTACAGGATAATGAGTGGTAGTACAAAGAATTCCTATTTACCCTCTTATATCCCTCCAGTTTTCCCCATTATTAGGGTTCAATATTGAATTGTACATTCTACAGGTTCTGACAAATGTATACAATATCATTTATCCACCACTATTGTATTATACAGAATAGTTGCACTACACTAATATTCTTTCGTATTCCACCAGTTTACCTCTTGCTCCCTCTTACTTAATCTCTGTCAACCACTGGACATTTTACTGTCCCTATAGTTTTAACTTTTCTGTAAAGTCATTTGGTCGAAATCATATAGTATGTAGTATTAAATATTCCCAGACTGGCTTCTTTTACTTTGCAGTATGCATTTATGGTGCTCCTTGTCTTTTCATGGCTAGTATCTTATTTCTTTTTATTAGTGCATAAAAACCCACAGTAAAGATGTACCACAGTTTATTTATTCATTCATCTATTGAAGGACACTGTATTACTCAGTGTTCTCCAGAGAAACAATCAATAGGATGTATGTGTTTATCGGCCTGTCTGCCTGTCTGTTGGTTTCTTTATTTACTAGGAAGAATAGGATCAGTCTACCAATTTAAATGTAAATCTCATCCAAAAACACCCTCACAGACACACCCAAATAATGTTGACTAAATATCTGTGGAATCCATGACTCCATGATCCAGTCAATTTGACACAAAAAAAGTGACTCATCACAAATATCTTGGCCGCCTCCCAATATGGAAATCAGAAATAAATTTCATGTAAACATTACATAACATTTTTTTGTGTGTGGATGTAAGTTTCTAAATCATTTGAAACAATACCAAGGAGTGTAATTGCTGGAACATATAGTGAGAGTATGTTTAGTTTTGTAAGAAAATATTAAACCATCTTCCAAAGTGAATGTACCATTTTGCATTCCCAACATCAATGAATGAGGGTTCCCATACCAGCATGTGTTGCTGTCAATGTTTTGAATTGTAGCCATTCTAATAAATGTGTAGTGATATTGCATTATTATATTTAATTTTTAATTCTCTAGTGACATATCATGTGGACCATAATTTGAATGCTTGATTGCCATCTGTATATCTTTTCTGGTGAGGTGTCTATTCAGATCTATTGCCCCCTTTTAAATTGGGCTGTTCATTTTCTTATTGTTGATTTTTAAATGTTCTTTCTATATTTTGGACACAAATCCTTCATATGACTTTCTCCCTGTCTGTTATTTGTAATTTCATTTTTTAAAAAGAGTAATGGTTTTTAATATTAATGAATTTCTATTTATCCAGTTTTTCTTTCACATATCCTGTTTTTGTTGCACCTAAAAAGTCATTATTAAGCCCAAAGTCACCTAGATTTTCTCATACACTATCTTCTAGGAGTTTCATATTTCCATTTTACATTTACATATGAGCTCTATGTCTAGATTATTAATTTTTGCAGGTTCATTAGTTGAAAATATTATCTTTTCTTAGTTAAATTGCCTTCAGTTGTTCATCAAAGATCAGTAGACTATATTTGTTTTGGTCTGTTGCTGGGTTCTCTATTTTATTCCGTTGATCTATTTATCTATTACTTTGTCAGTATCAACTGCACTGATTATTATAGGTATATAGTAAGCCTTGAACTATAGTAGTGTCAACCCTTGACAGTCTTTGTTCTGCTCCTTTAATATCCTTGTTTATTCTGTGTCTTTTGCCTTTCCACACAGACTTAGAATCAAGTTGTTCATATCCACAAAAAGCATGCCAGGATTTTCACTGGGATTATATTGAATCTGTAGATCAAACCAGAAGAATCCTACATCTTGACAATATTGAGACTTTCCACATATGCAGAATATCTCTCTATTTATTTAGATTTCTTTCATCAGTGCTTTGTAGTTTTCCTCATGGAGATCTTATACACATTTTGTTAAATATATATTTAAGCATTTAATTTTTTTGGAAATATAAATGGTATTATATATTTAATTTTCAAATTCCACTGTTCATTGATGGTATATAAGAAAGCAATTGGCTATTATATATCAACCTTGTATCTTATTACTTTGCCATAACTGCATATTGCAGTTTTTTTGTTTTCATTATTGCTGTTGATTGTTTGGGATTTTCTGCATAAATAATAATGTTATCTGTGAGCAAATACAGTTTCAGTTCTTTATATCTCTATCTATCTATCCATCTATCTATCTACCTATCTTGTATTATTTTATTTTCCTGACTAATGGCATTAGCTGGAACATCTCATATGATATTTAAAACAAACAAACATTGTTCCTGCTGCCACAACAATGAGCTATGTGTGACTATACTTTATCTTGTTGCTTATTTCTCTCTACAGTTGACGATCAAATAACTTGAAAAGTAACTACATTGGAAAATCTTCTAAGTATATTTTAATTTTGAAACAAAATAAAATAAAACTAGACAGTTTGCCTAAATTTGTGAGAAAAACATTAGTTTAAAAATTAGAGAATGCGTGTCTTAGGAAAGAATACAACTAATAATAATCTAAGAGAAGAGATTTTATACAATGTGTTACATATTTACATGAAAGAAACCCTTTCTTAATACAATTTTCATGTTAATTGTGTCATTTCATTCATTACCTAATGTACAATTGGGAAGTTTGAAAAAACTAGTTTATATTCAAAGCAAAACAAAAACTTGAGAATGATTTGATCTTAGGAATTCATTATGCATTATCAGTTATATTGGTAAAATTAGCTAAAAATGCTGGGTTCTTCTATTGAAAAATCATCTCACACTTGATAGGCTACTGCATATTCTCTACACGGAGTAAACAACATACTACATATTAATAAGACTCTACTTAATCTGGGATATTTTGAAAGGCCTTAATGTGTCGGATAAATGGTAGATATAATGAAAAATGTCTTTTAGTGGAATTGATAGTAAAAGATTTATGCCTAGCTAGCTTAAAGAAAGAAACAGTACTTTTGTGATATAGCTAATTAATGCTTACCAGGAAAGCATTATAATATCAGGATCAGAACAAAACACTGTTTTCAAAAGTAAACATACAACTTTACACAGATATAGTTACTTTTCTCCCTGAAAAAATTTATATAAGTGCTATATCATTCTGTATTTGCATTTACCTTATAAGACGTTTTATCTACAGTAATTTTGCTATTGTATACAGTGGGCCCTCCATATCCTTGGGTTCAACATCTGTAGATTCAATCAACCTCAAATGGAAAATATTTGGAAAAAAATGGTTAGTTGTGTCCATACCGAACATATATACACTTTTTCCTTATCATTATTCCTTAAACAATTAAATACAACAACTATTTATGTAGCATTTACATCATATTAGGTAGTATTAGTAAACTAGAGATGATCTAAAGTAGCCAGCAGTGTGTGTAGGTTATACGCAAATACACCATTTTATACAAGGGACTTGACTGTCTGTGAATTGCAATGTCTGGAAGGGGTCTCACCGCAACCAATCCACCACAGATACTGAGAGATGACTGAATAGACTTTGCAGAGCAGTTTCTTTTCCAGGTATACGTGTGATTTCAATTTGCTGTGAAATTTGAAAAAAGAATAATATACACTTTTTACATTAGGGGTACTAACTTTTTCTTATCCTACTAACACATCCTCTAATCAAAATAAATAGGAATATATGAATTGGTTTAAGCTAAACACCCCTCTAAAGTTTCTATACATATTTTTTGCATAATAAACAGCATTGCTACCACATGGTGTTCAATCTATTTGTGTGTCCTACGTAATCTCATCAATTGTTTTCATATATTTTGTTACCAAGCCTGTCATGAATGTATTACTATTTTTCTTGTTTCTCACCTACATTTTCTCCATAGGCTTTTCTAAACAGATGACAGCCACAAACATATTCTAATGTTCTCATTCTATCACTTTTTTGTAGTATTGATATACCCATGCCACTACCACAGTTTATGCTATCTGAACTAAAACAAACATTTTTTTAAGTTCACACATTTTCAGATGGCTCTGTTAATGTTTGAGAGCTGGTGAATATCTTAAAAATTATATGAGAAATTCTTCCTGATAAAATATTAACACCTACATAGTCTCTTGATCACTCAACATAATTAGTTCTCAAAAGGTCAATAATAATAATACATTATTTACATTATCAGCAATTACAACAATATTTACTGAATGCTTAATGACCTTGTGTATCTAATTATATCATTAAACCAATGTGGCAGACATTACTATTATCCACTTTTAAGAGTTGGAGAAATTGAAGTTTGTAGATAAGTATTTTGCTCAGGATTTACAAAGAAGGTTAGTGATGCAAAGAATTTTTAATTCAGAGATTCTGGTTTAAAAAAAGCCTAATCATTGTGCTGCTCTAGTTTATTTATTTGTGAACACTTCATAATTATTTCCTAATAAGTATTTTTGCTGTTTACATTGATACAGTAGAAATCAAGAAGTTATTTGTTTATATTATTATGAGCCTTTTAAGTTTACAGAATCTTCAATAGCTATACAATTTGAAGACCAAAAAAAAAGGATCTTTCATGAGCAGCAAAATGTATCAACATTTATCTGATAGCATGCAACAAAGTCTCACCACCACCACCACCACCACCATCCTCACCACACCACTTCTTAACTAGGCTGCAAGCTGCTTAAAAATGGAGCTCATGAAATTGATCATGAGTGTCTAAATTGATCCTTCACAGTGTACTTAGTATACTATACTCATTAATTAAAATTTTTGCATACCTATTTTGTTGGAAAGAAAAAAGAATAGATTGCCTCAGATAATAGAATTTTTATTCTGAAATTTCGAAGGAGAGTTTGATTTTTTTCATCATTGTCACTTGACTCTAAGAGACATTTTAGAAATGTATATTCAATTTTTCTTTTCTTTTTTTTGAGATTTGGGAGAAAGAAACCAGGCTATGGTGGTCATGCCCTATAATAGAAATAATTATTTTTATGGCTCAACATAATTGGAAATAATCAATATTGGAAAGATAAACTCACTATGACAATTCTATATAGATGAGTAAACCTATATGGGTAATAATAACTTATTGCCTCAGAGTTTAAACGCACATCATTCAATAAGTTTTATTTTCATAATTAAAAATTGCAGCTTTATTTTACATTTTTAACTCATACTTCTTTTAAGTAGTAAACAGAGACAGAAATAGTAAATAGAAGTAATTAGATGAATAGTATGGTCCAGTGATTTCTACTTGGATGGCAGCTCTGTTAGAATTTTCTGATGCGCTTTCCAGTATCTCAGATGGCTTCAGGTTGTCAGATGGCTTCACGTTGCTGGTCTTGGAATAAATTTGCTATTTAGTGCACAGGTGATCAGGTGTGACACAGCTCTGCAGAAAACCTTTCTTCACACTTGATAGACGCATGTCACTTTGTAGAGTATAAATGGTGTCTGGTGAAGCAGTGTTGCTGTAGAGGGTACCTTGCAACAAAGGACATGGCATAGATATTAAACCAGTTACAGTTTTAATTACGTGAGTTCTTGTTCGGGCATTCTATAGACTCTAAGAGGTTATTTAGCACACAGGTAGGAAGTGAAGGCTGCGTTACTAGTCACAGAAATGAATATCAGTAACATCTGGTTGCTCTGGGTAGTATCCTATAATTAACTAAGTAATTAGTTAAGTATAATAATTCAGAAAAAAATTATAAGCAAGGCTCAGAATATGAGATAATAGATGCTCATTAAATATTAGATCACCATTTTTTTTCTGGAAATGAATAGCTACAATAATAACAAATACAAATTTACAAAGTACCATATTTTTTCCTGGAAGAAGTTGATTCATAAAAGCGTGAAAAGTATTTACAGACATAAAGCATAATCATGGATATGAAAGTCTTTAAAATTTAATTGGGGATGCAAAATAACTATATATCACAAAGTACTTTATTGTATATAATTAGTACTGGGGAATAGCCTTTACCTACATGTCTTTGGGTGCTTAAATTGTCAGATTATGTGCAGACTCAATGAATAGACCAAAATTTTATTTTTAAAAATTAAATCTCATCTCTTATTTTGAAAAATCTTTTGGTGAAACTATTTATATTAAGTTTTGTTGTAAAGATAATGCCTCATTTCAAAGAATCTTGGGGCCCATCACGTATTGCAGGGCATGTGTAAGGAATGCATAGTTTTCATCATACCCATACTAGAATGTGTAGCATAATCTCCATTTGAGATGAATTAACGAAAACATCTTGACGTTATGATTATGGACATCTGCCTTTGTTTACATTCATCTCAGCTTAATGCAGAAAATGTCAAAGAAAGAATGTGGGGGTGAAAATTGTGTATCTTTCGGTTTTACTTTCATTGCTTAGCACAAAGGATGAAAAGACATTGTGCTTCTTGTGTGGTAAGCATTTAGCTAATGGATGCAGAAAGCAAACAAAGCTGAAAGGAAATGTTTTATTGCCCCATTCTGGACCATATGGATTTTTGCTGCTTTTGTTATTGTTTTTGTTGTTGTTGTTGTTTAAATGATTTGAAATGTCTGGAACTTCACCAAAATCTGGAACTGTACCAACACAGAACTTTGTCTTAAAACATCTTACAATTTTGCTTATTCTCTTGCCAAGCAAAAGAAGTCACACATGTTTGGATAGAATAGAGAAGTTAGAGAACTGAAAATAAAAAGGACAATATTTTCGTTAAAGTAGTTTAATTTTTTGTCCCATTACAATAAAGACAAATGGAAAATAGAAAATACTTTGATGAAAAACATGACACTTCGATGAAAACACTTTGATGAAAATCACAAAGTAATCTGACTCTATTCAAATGAAACCATAAATATCCTCGGTTAATATATATTTATATATTATGTACATATTTTAATATATTTTTAACTGAGGATATTTATAATATTGAAGTATGTCCTTTTATTATCAGGACAAATGGATATCAACACTCACATTTTGTTTTATATGTGTATAACTGTCTTTTACTCATATACAATTGTCATATACAATTGTCTTCTTGATATATATGCTTGCAAAATCAGCCTGCATTTCGACCGACTCTTATTTTCCAGATAAATCTGAAATTGAGAGCATTTTTGTACAAGTGTACATTATCTTAATTCAATCTAGAAGATGCAAGCAAATTCCACTTTCAAACGTATGTGCATACTGACTTGCAATTGTTTCTTTTTCATATATTTAAATGCTGTAAACTTTCATAAATTCTTCTGTTTAATTAATGTCTAATGAAAAAATGAGAGGGTAATTTTTGAATTCTTACACTGAAATTCAATTATTCGTTCAAGACGACTGTGTTAACATTTCATGCAATAATTGCTCTTAATATAAAGAGATATTCTTTTCTATTTTAGAAATAATTTACTAATATCTTCCTGTGCTAAAAAATATATTAGCATTGTTACCATTCCCCTCCCCAAGCATGTCCTTTTCCTCTATCTAACTTACTAACACTATTTGCTACAGAGTTTAGTTAAGGCAATATTTGGTGTTTACATTTCTGTGTTTATTTATGAACATCTGGTTAACCGCAGAGACATGTTGATTAGTGCTAAAGGCAGGATGGCAACATCAGCCTCACCTGGCAGCTTTTCAGTTGGAGTAGTAGGTCTGGGAGACACTCCTAGAATTTAAATTGGAATCTACACATTAGCAAGATTTCCCAGGTATGCTTTTGAAGATTCTGATTTAGTAGATCTTAAGTATGACTTCAGATAAAATTATCTAAATATCTCCAAAAATATCTTAAATGACGCCAGTGCTCTGGTTCTCCAAATACTCTTTGTAGCAAGAATGTAGGAAACCATGATTACCTTTTCTCTTTGTATAACATTTTCTAACAACTATATTCAAATTGTCTTTTTTCTACTTGTTTTTTAAAATAAATATCTGTCAATAATCCAGGCCTGTATTTTCTGACAGAGCTCAGTACAGTCAAATGCACCAGCTTACAGATCTTTCTTCTTTTTCCCCGCTTCCCTTTGGGAAAAAGACCCTTGCAATTTTACATTGGCTCTTCTATTCTGATTTAGAAAGGTTGAGCTTCACATCAGACTCAGCTGTAGTCCTAGGTCACTATTAACTAGCATCAGACCCTGGACAGCCATAGACCTTGTGGGACCTAGTGAATATATGAAAACCCTCTTTCAAAAAGCAAGAAAAAAGTGTCAATAATGGAACTAAAATATAAAACTTTCATTGTTTTTTCTGTAGTTTCATCTCTCTCTTTCTCTCTCATTGTCATGGTATCTTTTTAAGTGTTTTTTTCTGTCATTCTAAGTTTAAAAAATAAGATTATTAACACAATTTTTTACTGTTCATCTTTATATTATGCAATGCCTATTTTAAATACTTTCATAATAGCTTGTAACTCATGTGAAGGATCACCAAAATAACTTAAATTTTATTGCATCATTTGTAAACTCGCAGGAATCTCATTCTTAGAAGTGTGAAATCACTACACAAAACTACCTAATGTATTCTTATTTCACTTGGTAAACCCATTCTACCAACACTCTATACTACTGGTTTACTAATGAGTAAGAAAAGAAGCTGTGACTACCTGACATTTCCCTTTCCTTCTTTGTCATCATTTTTTTTAAATTGCATGTGATTTACTAATATGGGGAAGTAACATGAAAAATAAAGAATATGATAGAGTTCCTTGGTCTTTCTTGTTTCTTAGAATGTGATTAGCTTTTTATGCTTTTTTTTTTTTTTTTTTGGCGGCAGGGGGGGTGGCATGTATGGAGAGTGTGTCCTCACCGTATTGCCCAGGCTAGTCTCAAATTCCTGGCCTTAAGGAATCTTCTTGCCTCTTTGTCCCAAAGTGCTGGGATGACAGGCATGAGACACCATGCATGGCATTTTATGTGCTTTCAAAGCAAGTTCTGGTTCAAAAGGAATGTGTTGCTTCTCAGGCTGTCAGTGCCCCACTTAATCATATATACAACACAATTACCTTGCACCAGCTTGGGGTCTTGCTAAACTCCAGGACATCTTGTGACCTCCAGAATTGTGTGCTCCTGAGGCATGTAGAATGCTATATACAAGTGGAATGTTATAGAATTGCAAACATATATTTTCTCCTTACGTACATGTGACATTCATTGCCCTATAGGGTGTCACTTACAAAAGGTCAAATATAGAATTATTAAGAATTTCAAAGGCCGTTAGCAAGGCATTAAACCGACTTCAGGGTTTCTGCTCCATGCTACTGCACTGGTGGGACATCCTTCAGCTGGCCTGGACTAGCAAACAGAGTGTTGGCTTTTACTCTTATGTAATATCACTTGCTTCCATGAGCCCATGTCTTTTTCTTTATTGAAGAATTTATTTATAGGGCAATTTTCTCTCTTTTACAATAGGATCACAAAAATGATTGCAAGTAGTCTGTGATCCGTGTAGGAGAACATGGCTTATGTAATGTAATTCAGTATGCGGATTTTTACGTATTCAATTTTTGTTATGACATTCACCTGCATTCCAATTCCTACCTGGCGCTATTGGGTATAGAGCCTCTTTTGTTTTCTGTCTCAAACATGATATTTCTATATTCTGTTTAGGCAAAGAAAGTAAGCAGCTGACTGTGAAATCTGAGAGAAAGAATTTCTCCTTACATATAGTACATCAAATGCGCAAATTTTCAATATGTCCTATACCCTGGGATTTGGGTAACTCGTGCCAAAATTGCTGAGCCTTTCTGGATTCTTGTCTTTACAATGGGCACATTTTCATTAGTGTCCACCATTAAACAAGTAGATATGTTTATGCTTTAATGTCAGCTATAATTTAACAAAAGCTTTCCATCTTCCAGTATGTTGCTGACATCTCTTACCTGTTTATAATCTTTCCTTCACACTTTTCAAATAGTATTTATTATTTTAATAAAAATAACACTTATTTTAAAATTATAATTATTGTCTGAACATAGGAGTTTTTGTTGGTTTTGTTTTCAGTTTTGCAATATGTTTTCTGAAAATTTTCTGGAAATCAAAATGTGCAAAAATAGAGAATACTGAAAAGCCAAATGGTTTTTAGGTTTATGTTTTAATGTTGCAGATGATCAATGATGCTTTCTCACTGTAGAAATGTATTGGTAGCTTTCCTTTTCTGCAATAGAAGACAAAGCAGGCCAGGCATGGTGGCTCACGCCTGTAATCCTAATACTTTGGGAGGCCAAGGCAGGCAGATCACCTAAGTTCAGGAGTTTGAGACCAGCCTGGCCAACATGGTGAAACCCTGTCTCTAGTAAAAGTACAAAAATTAGCCAAGTGTGATGGCGGGCACCTGTAGTCCCAGCTACTTGGGAGGCTGAGGCAGGAGAATCGCTTGAACCCGGGAGGCAGAGGTTGCAGTGAGCCAAGATTGCACCATTGCACTGTAGCCTGGGTGACAAGAGGGAGACCCCGTCTCAAAAAAAAAAAAAGGTAGACAAAGCAAATGAAAAATCAAACAACAAACATTATCAGTTTGAATATCTTAAAGGAGAATTTCCAGAGGCACTCAGACTTGAACATTTTTCTTGGCAGTGACACTATATTATCTATTACAAATTTACATTCTTTAGAATTCCTTGTGGTGAATATTCTTTGTTTAAGCTTGTCATCTTATAAAGATTTAATAATTGGGATATATATCAATTTGAATTTAGAAAATGAATTTATATAATATGTAAGTAAAAATAATTCTTAATATATAAAATTTTATCATTCATATATAGTCTGGTATGGTTCAAAATATAATGAAAAAAATTATTGTAATGATTTTTTTTTTGGCAGAGTCTTGCTCTGTCCCCAGGCTGGAGTGCAGTGGTGTGATCTTGGCTCACTGCAATCTCTGCCTCCCAGGTTCAAGCGATTCTCCTGCCTCAGCCTCCCGAGTAGCTGGGACTACAGGTGCATGCCACCACGCCCAGCTAATTTTTGTATTTTTAGTAGAGACGGGGTTTCACCATGTTAGCCAGGATGGTCTCGATCTCTTGACCTCATGATGCACCTGCCTTGGCCTCCCAAAGTGCTGGGATTACAGGCATGAGCCACTGTGCCAGGCCTGTAATGAAATTTTTAAATGAACAAAGGCAGACATAGTCAACACTACACTTCCACTTCTAATAGAGCAATATTCTTCCTCTTATTATAGTCATTAATAATTTATGATCATTA
This sequence comes from Pongo pygmaeus, assembly GCF_028885625.2. Taxonomy (NCBI): domain Eukaryota; kingdom Metazoa; phylum Chordata; class Mammalia; order Primates; family Hominidae; genus Pongo; species Pongo pygmaeus. The sequence continues at coordinate 94,839,754 of NC_072387.2, read as the reverse complement.
TTTTTCTACATTTATTATAATGTTCAAAAAGCATTCAGTATTTTTCAATAAATCATCTGAAATGATCAATCAACCATTTCATTATCTTGACTACATAGAAGCAATAGGGAAATATTTGAAATATTTAACAACATCTTGCCCAACCAGGACAGGCACTGACTTTAACAAACTTTAAGATGGAGCCAGTATATACAGGTTCAGCATCATCCGCAGATCCAGCATTTAAGGGGTCAGGCAGAATACTAGTTTAGGAATAGCAGATTACTTTCAGGAAAAAAGTGTCTTTGGACTAATCAAATATATGCATTAATAAAGAGTCTAGGAGACTGTAGTGACAGACTCTGGTTTGCAGGTCTTTGGGAAATCATATATTATAATTTCACTGTGAGTGTTGTCCACATTTTTTATTTATACCTTAAACATCAGAACAATATTATGCAACTGTGGAATTAAATATTAATTTGCTGATGAAAGGTATAATTTTAATACATGTTTATAGTGAAAAGAAAATATTAATCAAATACAACTAAATGATAGAATAAAATGAACACTGTCTTTTTTCTTTTTTTTAATTCTCTTAAGAAAATTTGTAACTCTTTGGTTCCTTACTTATGGAAAAAATAAGAGTTGTAAATCTAACTTACATAAACCACAAAAAAACTAAATACATTATTTTGTTCACTTCAGTTATTTATGCTATGTTTACATAAAGTGAATAACAAATTTCCAAATGGCTAAAAGTTTTTACTCAATTATGCTATGATCAAACTTAATAAATAAAAAATGTCATCTAATTCTATGAACATAATATGTTATTTTTTCAGCCCTGTTTCATCTAACATTATATATTATCTGCTCCTCAGTTAAAGCAGACATAAGTGATACAATGTTATATGAGACTATCGTATAAAATACATTACTATCCTTATTGCAAATGATTCCTCAATTTAACCTTTTTTAAGGCTTTGTGTAACAAAGAAATACATTTAATTGTGTTTGGGCCAGGCGTGGTGGCTCATGCCTGTAATCCCAGTACTTTGGGAGGCCGAGGCAGGTGGCTCACCTGAGGTCAGGAGTTCGAGACCAGCCTAACCAACATGGAGAAACCCGGTCTCTACTAAAAATACAAAATTAGCCAGGTGTGGTGGCACATGCCTATAATACCAGCTACTTGGGAGGCTGAGGCAGGAGAATCACTTGAACCCAGGAGACGGGAGTTGGAATGAGCTGGGATCACACCATTGCACTCCAGACTGGGTGACAGAGTGAGACTCTGTGAAAGAAAGAAAAGAAAGAAAAGAAAGAAAAGAAAGAAAAGAAAGAAAGAAAGAAAGAAAAGAAAGAAAGGAAAGAAAGAAAGAAAGAACGAAAGAAAGAAAGAAAGAAAGAAAGAAAGAAAGAAAAGGAAGGAAGGAAGGAAAAGAAATACATTTATCTGGGTTTAAGTGAAAGGAACATCTGTCAACATTGTATACCTTCCCTTAGGGATAATAAGCTGTTGCAGTTGTTTGTTGTTTAGTAACTAAGTTACCTGGTATGGCATGAACAAACATATTTGAGATTTCATGTTTCTTCCTGCAATGACTTTTATGAATTACCACACTCTATTTAAAATACATGCTAATGTTCTATATATATAGGACTTATGTATCTTAAGTGAATTCTTGGCACACAGAAATAAATATGTTTCACTTTATGGCAGCTGCTGAAGAGTCCAATAACTATTTTGCTAGAGCTCTTTCAACAGGCCTTCCTCTACATAGTTTTCACTTGATGAATAACCTCACAAGTGTTTTTCTGACAAAATCTTATTATCAATGGTAATTGCAATTAATAGTATAGATATGATATGCCGCATGAATGGATTTAAATTGCAAAAAGAAAGCTAATTTTTTGAAATTTTGATAATTCGACAATAGTTTGCAAATAAACACTTGGTCAAAGACAGCTATGGAAATGTTCTACTCTAGGTTTCATTCTGTTTCACAATAATGTCAAATATATTGCAGCAATATGTGGTACAGTTAGTAGCAGAAAGAATCTGATTTAACTTGTAAATACGTTCACAGAACATTATTAGTATTCACAGCACATATTTCCAACCCATAAAGAGGAAATACATAAACAAATTTAAATAGTGAACCAAAATCTAGGGGTAAACGATGCAATAGAATTTAACAAGTCCTTAAATTAGTACAAAGCTTAAAAGTAATTAGACATTCCATTGTTTTTATCTTTAGTGTTGTTTGAGGCAAATTTCTAAGCATGACTATTTTTCTCAAAAGATATAAATTAAAACACCTGCTCAGTTGCCTTCTGATGCCAGTGGATTATTCAAGGCAAGCAGAACATAGGTTCACAGGATAGCCCCAAATCAGCAAATATTTGAGATCTATGTTGCCCTGTGAGTTTGGGTGGCAAGGGCATCTGGTGGACATACGATGAAGCCTATGCTTTTTACTGTGCTAGAGTAGTAAATTTATTTGTCCCTGATACAGGAGTTTCATGCCTTCTGCAAACATCAATCTATTAAATGGTACTGGCTATCTTGTTAATTTCTCTATATCATTAATTAATGCTATCATTAATGAAATGACATATGTGTGTATTTACTTCCATGTCACTTTGTGCTTGCTAAGTGCAGCTCCACATGAGAAATTGTTTTTAACGCTTTTAACAGCTTAGTACTAAGAGTTTTGTTTCCTTTTGGAACTCATTTTGTTCTCTCTGTTAGAAATAATAAATAATCATGTCCCAACTTTTTAATTTTCTTTTGGTGGCCAGGAAAACTTTCAGCCTGATGTTTGTTATTTATTTTAATTTGCGTATTCCCATTTTTTTGGCCTCAAACAAAGCAAGACATAATAAAACAAACAAGCAAACAAATAAATAGTATCATGTTGTCTATCATCAACCGAGATTGGTGGATACTTCACTCTGGTGAATTCCTCACTTACCCCACTCTCAGAATCTTGAAAAATGTAGAAATTGGCAAATGTTAGTGATTTTATTTCTGACAAGTCTTTTCTTGGGAAGATGTAGAACTTTGTATAATACTTTGAGCTATAAATATAGAACTTTAATACTGGTTGTTAAATGTGCAACCACATTAAGGTACCTAAATAAAATTTAAATTTATAAATGATACTTCCTACAAAATGATTATGATCTATGGAATTAATGGTCATAATTTAGGTAGCTCCAGTTACGTGACCCTTTGTTTTCTTAGGCAGTTTACACCACTTGGCAAGCTCTTACCAAGTTGAACTTCATATATTCAGGTCATAGCCTCATAGTCCATCATTTGGGGAAGGTCTTTACTGCTTATAACTATTATAACTATTAACTTTCTAAAAGTTTATTTGTTTTGAAAATTCTTTTTGCTTTGAAGATCCTTTAAGGTATCTAGATTGGGTTCAAAAATCTATTAATGGTTATAGAAGAAAAACTCATGAATGCTTTATCTATTAATTATTTCAAAGTGATCCTCTAGGACTGATGAGAGCAGAGAGATCTAATCACAAACCAGGATTCCATTTAAATAGATTCTGCAACTCCCAGCACCTCCTAGGAAGCAAAGTGAAATATAAAAACACGGTTTCTGGTATCAGACTTCTGGGTTTCTAACTCTATCACTCTCTCGTGCTTAGATGAGTAGCTTTGGGGACATTTCTAAACTTGATGAGACTTCATTTTTCTTGACACAAAACTGAAATAATAACAGTTAATCAGCAGGACTTCTTTGTGTTACTAATCAAGATAACATGAAATTCACAGCATAAAAAGAGCACTTGACAGAATAATATTCCAGAATGTTTAAGGCATGTTAAAAATTATAAAGTATAGACTTTCCTCAATAGTTTGCAGAGTTATCAGATTTTTTTGTATGATTTAATCCATGTTTTTGAAGTCATGGGTAATTGTGTTAACACGTCAGTTTATAGCAGACAGAAGTGCTTCCGTACGTTAAATAAATCTGAATTCAAATTCCATTATGTTTCCCAATCAAGCTACTGTGATAACATTTCTGACATGTATTTCTTTTAATTTTTTTATTATACTTTATTTCTTTATTTTGCTATTGAGTATTGTATTAGTCCATTTTCACACTGCTATAAAGACATACCCAAGATTGGGTAATTTATAAACAAAAGAGTTTATTTTATTTTATTTTATTATTTGTGTGTGTGTGTGTGTGTGTGTGTGTGTGTGAGACAGAATCTTGCTCTGTCACCCAGGCTGGAGTGCAGTGGCCTGATCTCAGCTGACCACAAGCTCTGCCTCCCAGGTTCAAGCGATTCTCTAGCCTCAGCCTCCCTCATAGCTGAGATAACAGGTGCGCACCACCATGCCCGGCTAATTTTTATGTTTTTAGTAGAGACAGTGTTTCATCATGTTGGCCAGGCTGGTCTCGAACTCCTGACCTCAGGTGATCCTCCTGCCTTGGTTTCCCAAATACTGGGATTACAGGCATGAGCCACCCCACCTAGCTGGAAAGAGGTTTAATTGACTCATAGATCCACATGGCTGTGGAGGCATTGGGAAACTTACAATCATGGTAGGAGGCAAAGGGGAAGCAAGCGCCTTTTTCACAAGGTGGCAGGAGAGAGACGAATGAGGAGAAACTTCCAAACACTTATAAAACCATCAGATCCCATGAGAACTTACTTACTATTATGAGAACAGCCTGAGGGAAACTGCCCCGATGATCCAATCACCTCCTTCCCTCGACACATGGGGATTACAATTTGAGATGAGTTTTGGGTGGGGACACAGAGCCAAAACCGATGATCCAATCACCTCCTTCCCTCGACACATGGGGATTACAATTTGAGATGAGTTTTGGGTGGGGACACAGAGCCAAAACATATCATTCTGTCCTGGCCCCTCTCAAATGTTGCCTCTTTTCACAATTCAAACCAATCATGCCTTTCTAACAGTCCCCCAAATTCTTAAGTCAATCCAGCATTAATTCAAAAATCCAAGTCCGAAGTCTCATCTGAGACAAGGCAAGTCCCTTTTGCCTATGATCCTATACAATAAAGACAAGTTAGTTATTTTCGAGCTACAGTAGGGGTGCAGGCACGGGTAACTATTCCCATCCCAGATGGGTGAAATTGGCCAAAACCAAGTGGCCACAGGCCCCATGCAAGTCCAAAATCCAGTGGAGCAGTCATTAAGTCTTAAAGCTTCAAAATGATCTCCTTTGACTCCATGTCTCACATGCAGGGCACACTGATGCAAGGGGTGGGCTCCCAAAGCCATGGGCAGCTCCTTCATGGGTTGGCCATGAGTGCCTTGGCTTTTCCAGATGAACTGTTCAAGCTGTTGATGGATCTATCATTCTGGGGTATGGAGGACAGTGGCCCTCTTCTCACAGCTCCACTAGGCAGTGCCCCACTGGGGACGCTGTGTGGGGTCTCCAACCCCACATTTCCCTTCTGTACTGCCCTAGCAGAGGCTCTCCATGAAGGCTCTGCCCTTGCAGCAGACTTCGGTCTGGACATCCGAGCATTTCCATATATCCTCTGAAACTACACGGAGGTTCCCGAACCTCATTCTTGACTTCTGTGCACCCACAGTCCCAACACCACGTGGAAGCCACCAAAGCTTGGGGTTTGCACCCTCTGAAGCAATAGCCTGAGCTGTACCTTGGCCCATTTTAGCCATGGCTGGAGCTGAAACAGCTGGGACCCAGGGCACCAAGTCTTGAGGATACACAGAGCAGCAGGACCCTAGACCCAGCACAGGAAACCATATTTTTCTCCTAGGCCTCTGGGCCTATGATGGGAGGGTCAGCCCTGAAGGTTTCTGACATGCCCTGGAGAACTTTTTCCCATTGTCTTGGCTATTAACATTCGGTTAATACCATAGCCTCATTACATATGCAAATTTGCATATCCTTGTTATTTATGAAAATTTCTGCCACTGGCTTGAATTTCTCCCCATAATATGGGTTGTTGTTTTTTTTACTATCACATGGTCAGGCTGCAAATTTTGTAAACTTTTATGCTCTGCCTCCCTTTTAAACATAAGTTCCAATTTCAGACCATCTCTCTTAAGTTCAAAGTTCCACAGATCTCTGGGGCAGGGGCAAAATGCCACCAAGCTCTTTGTTAAAGCATAGCAAGAGTGACTTTTGCTCCAGTTCCCAAGAAGTTTCTCATCTCCATCTGTGACCACCTCAAGCAGGACCTTATCGTCCACATCGTTTTCAGCATTTTGGTCAAAACCATTCAACATGTCTCTAGGAAGTTCCAAACTCCCTCATCTTCCTGTCTTCTTCTGAGCCCTCCAAACTGTTCCAGCCTCTGCCTGTTACCCAGTTCTAAGGTCACTTCCACATTTTCAGGTTATCTTCATAGCAGTACCCCACTCTCTGCAGTACCAATTTGCTGTATTAGTCTGTTTTCACACAGCTATAAAGACATACCTGAGACTGGGTAATTTACAAAGGAAAGAGATTGAATTGACTCACAGTTCCACATGGCTGGGGAGGCCTCAGGAAACTTACAGTCATGGCAGAAGGGGAAGCAGGCACGTCTTACACGATGGCAGGTGAGAGAGACAGAGGGAGGGAAGGAGGAACTGTTAAACACTTATAAAACCATCAGATCTTGTCAGAACTCATTTTGGCAAGTTGCAACTATTATTACTGCTACTACTAATAGTATTAGTATTATAAGGAGTTTATTTTCTTTTATTTTGTTATTATTATTATTTTTTTCTGTGTGTGAGACAGAGTCTCTCTCTGTCACCCAGACTGGAGTGCAGTGGCCTGATCTCAGCTCACTGCAAGCTCTGCCTCCCAGGTTCAAGTGATTCTCTGGCCTCAGCCTCCCTCATAGCTGAGATTACAGGTGTGCACCACCACACCCAGCTATTATTAATACTATGAATAATAATAGTATTCGTAGTAGTAATTATTTAGTTTACAGTAAGGCAACTTAAAATATGCAGGGACAAACACACTACAGTATGTCCCATCTACATAGAGGATGGCAAAATTGAAATGTAATCTGTCCTGATTCTGATTTTTTCTATTTTTCTCTTTTTAACTCCAGTAGTTATATTGCTAATGTGTCCTGATTATTAAGAGTGACACAATAAAGGCTAAATGTGTGTTAGTTTTTCTAATGACAAGAACAGTTTATCTGAAAGCTGTTCTAATAATTAGTTAATTATTATTCATGATAATGGTAATAGAGGTGCAGATTAATTTTGGAGATGAGTAGGTCTTAATGTATACTGATTCCATCAAGCAGATTAGTTCCACTTAATATTAATCCATGTGCCATTTTCCAAAACCTCGTCCTAGTTTACTGCTTTGACGTTATTTCCAAACACCTACAATATTATTATTGTAAATATTATTAAGTATAATTAAATTTTTAATTTTAGACTGGAATGATTTTCATCCATTATATAAATATCATATACCATTTATTAAGCTATTGTTTCTCTGTGCTGAATCAGCTGTTTCTTACTATGCTTTGTGATGCAGAGCCTAAAACTGCAAAACACATTTCTGCTTTGCCAGCTAGCACCCAGCTAGGTACTGCTAACCAGGGCCATTGGAGAGAGACTACAGGGCTGGATAAAAACGAAGGAAATTGTACCTTTTTGTCTGCCTACTGCTGCATTCTTCTCCCATTACTATTGTTGTATAATAAATTATCCCAAACTAGAGTGACATAAGACATCCCCTTTTTTTAGAACACAAATTTGCAGGTCAGGGACACAGTGTGGGCTTGACTAGGCAGTGCTCATTTGGGTTCCCCTGTGCAACTGCAGTCAGATGTTGGCTAAGGCTGCAATCATACAATCATCTCATGGCGTAATTATGCCCATTGCTAGCATAGCTGCTGGCTGTTAACTGGGAGATCAACTGAACTACCCACAGAAGTGTATACGAGTGGCCTCTTCAGCACGGCAGTGTAGAGTGGACAGACTCTTTACATGGCAAGTGATTTCTCCAGCAAAAAGTGTTCTAAAGACCCAAAGCAAAGCAGAATTTCAGAAGTTACACAGCATCACTTGTAGGGCATCCTGGTAGAGCAACCTGTTGGTAAGGGGTCTAATAATGATTCAGAGGAAGAAGACATAGATCCTACCTCTCTACAGAAGGAACATCCAAAAGGTCTCGGTGCCAGACCCATGAAGCACCCTTTAGAAAAGACTCAGAGCTTCAGAGATCTTACTTTCAGTTCTTTAAGACCCTTCCTCCAAGATTCAAAATTTTAATCATCTTAACCTTTTCATTTTGTTCCCCCAGTCCTAAGGAACACCTTAGTCTTTTTCAAAATTTACCCTTTTAGCTGTCTAACTAACTTAATATCTAGTTAAAAACTGTTAATATTAATTTTTCTAGGTAAAAATAAATATAATTTCTGCCTCTTCATTGTATATGATGACTCACATAGAAAGAAGTGACAAATGAAAACTATGTCAAAAGTTAGGCAAAAATCTGAATGACGTATTTCAAACAACTGCTTCTTAAGAGTTTAATCATATCTTGGTATGTTGATATTTTATATTATATAAATTATAGCATTTGATCAAAGACCAACTACTGCCTGGGTTTTGCTATGTTCACATTCCCTTAATATATCTTGATCTTAGACACTTTTACATCAAAGTTTAATGTAGACTATTATAGTAGCTAGAATATGAATAGAAAAGTTGAATAACATTGGCAGTGTAAGATAAGAACAAATTCCAATTATATATTGACAGACTGAAAATAACCTTAGTATTTAAATACATTCTTACAATATATGTTTAATAGGTTGAGTCTCAAAGGGGTCAAATTTCTTTCACACAATTACAAACTAAATGGGAGAATATACCTTAGAATAGTTGTATTTAATTTTGGATCCTCCTTTAGTGCTATTTCTATGAAACCATTAAGTCCCCCAGGTGGCCAGTTACAATTTTTTTAAGATTAAAGCTTGTTGTAAATTACAGTAGAATATCATTTTCAGGAACATTTCATAAAGCCAATTTCAAAGCTATGAATTTTTTACTATTTCCTGAAATTTTACGCTCTAATTTAAAATCTCCAAACTCTAAAGTACGTATAAAAACCTATACATTAGAAGGCCTCATGATTTGAACTATTTAATAAAAAAAGATCATTTGAAAGTTTGAGTCAGTACTTTAATTGTTGCTGAAATAACACTAAATTTTAGATGTGCTTAATAAAATATAGGAAGTTTTCACTGTGATTAGAGAGCTTGCTAATTTATTTTTTTCTATCAACCTATTTTATTAAACATAATCATAGGCTTAAACATTCAAGCAAAATCCCTGTAAACTGTCATGAATTACTTTGTAAGAGAAAATAATGAGGCTCATGGCTACTGCCCAGCTTATAATTGTCCATTTTTAAAGCAAAACTTCATTCAGTTGACAAAATATTCGATGCTTGTGTCTTCATGCTACATTTAGAAGTGAACATAGATAATTGATTCCAATTCCTGCCTATTGTAGGGAACTCTGTCAGAAATCACCAAATAAGTTCAGAATTTCTGACATATAATTAAGTAATAATTTTTGATATTGTTTTTTACTTTTTATTTTTGACTGAATTTCACAATAGACTGGCAGTTCCTGTCCATAGAAAATAGAATGTTGAGTGCATTCTCTGCCCTCTAATGGGGAACCAGTCATGCATAAGCTGCAGAAACTTTGCTTTGATAGAACAGGCAAACTCTAATTACCAAATAATCAGCACTACAGCTGTGCAGGAGCATCCAAGTAATTGTGGATTCTCACATACTGGCAGAACACTGGAAATAACATAAATAGTATTTTAATAAGAACTATGAACACTTAGGTTGGTTCCTCATCCATTTCTAGAAAATTCATCCGTTTTTTTTCATCAAAATTTTTTTTCTGAGACGGAGTCTCGCTCTGTCTCCAGGCTGGAGTGCAGTGGCGAGATCTTGGCTCACTGCAACCTCCACCTCCCGGGTTCAAGCGATTCTCCTGCCTCAGCCTCCCAAGTAGCTGGGACTACAGGCAAGTGCCACCACGCCCAGCTAATTTTTGTATTTTTAGTAGAGACAGGGTTTCACCATGTTGGCCAGGATGGTCTCGATGTCTTAACCTTGTGATCCACCCACCTCGGCCTCCCAAAGTTCTGGGATTACAGGCGTGAGCTACTGTGGTCGGCCCACATTTTCATTTAAAATAATCACAATGGAGTCTACTCTAGAAAGACCTTACAACACTTCCTTCAAAAGTCTTAAAACCTAGAAGAAAAAAAATGTGTGTGTGTATATATACCCACATATATACGATACATACACACATACATACATACTATACATATATAAACAGGCATTAAAATATAACTGATTGAGCTTTGTAATAAAGGTATATAAAAACTACCCAATCACAAGTTCAAGAGAGTGGATAACTGGAATGGTTAGACTTATTATAAATAATCTTTTTATTTTATTTTATTTTACTTTAAGTTCTAGGGTACATGTGCACAACGTGCAGGTTTGTTACATATGTATACCTGTGCCATGTTGGTGTGCTGCACCCATTAACTCGTCTTATTGTAAACTAGTAAAGAAAACAAACACAGAGTAAAAAAACACATTTTATTTCTGGTTACATTCCTATGTTCTCCTCCAACAGGTACCAAAATAAAGTGTATCCTAGAGTCCTTTAGCTTCTTTACATTCAGGGCCAGACCCTCAAAAAAATGAAAGTTCTTCATTTTGGGTTTTCTGAATAACTTACTCAATCTCACATTCACAGGGAGAATTTATAGGAAACAGATTAGCTTACCCTTGACGGTTAGCTTCAATATTTCAAAGAAAATTAAAAAGAGAATGAGAAGTTTAAGGATTTAAGGAAAGAAAAATTGATCTTGATATGTGTAAAGTGGCATGGAATCCAGAGAAGATATTCACTATTTATTAGACATGGACATAAGTAGATTGGAAGGAATATTAGGGAGATGATAAGGCAAACTGTTCACTTACCTTCACTCCACTTAATTCCATTATTCACAATCAAATTGCTTATAAACTCAGAGCCTAACCCTTTTCATAATTCGATTCTCTTTCCTTACTTAACTCTGATATATTTTCAGTTTCTGCTCTTTACTTTCAGAATAATGGACCACCTCTAGAAAAAAGCCTTAGAGTGTTTCCCAACATTTCATAACTTAGAAGATGAAGATGATTCAACAAAAGGATAGTTAAAAGAAAGAGCCAGCTAAGTAAAACGAAAAACAAAATAATAGTGAAAGAATCATAAAATGAGTTCTTCAAGACTTAGTGGTTGATCAACGAAACACAATGAAGGTGAGAGTCAAATAAACTGAGCACTGAAAATTAAAATGAATGGTAGGAACAATAGACTTGTTTGACTATGGAAGAGACAAAGTAGATCAGTGAGTGGAAAATACTCTTTTGATTACATTTGCTAAAGTGGGAAAAAGAAATTGCCATCAATTAGAAAGTGATGTCAAATGAAAGTTTCTTCTTTTAAAGTGTAATTTTTACAACATCTTATTTTGCTTAAGGAATTGTACTGAAAAGATAGACATTTTTTAATCAGGAAGAGAGAAAGTAACTTGAAAGACACTTGAGAAACATGCCTACTTAAGAAAGGCAAGAAATGACAGAAGTCTTGTACACAAGTAGAGTGGAGAGTCTCAGATAGGAAACTGTTATACAAAAGAGGCCCTAAATGAAAGTAGATTTGTTGTCGTAGGATTAGGAAACTCCACTCTCACCTTTTTCTAGTTTTTTTTTTTCAGTAAAATAAGAAACTCATAAGATGAGAGTGAGAAGATTTATATGTTTGAAGAAAAGGGACATGTAAAAAATACAACTGAAAGAAAAAGAGATCATAAATCAGAGATATGTAGTAGATTTCCAGATGCAGCTGAGGACTCACTTGATGTTTGTGATCAAGCATCTAAACACCAAAATCTACCCCTACTATGGGCTTTTCCCTCCATATTCAGGAATTCTGTTCAGAGTAAAGAAAAGGTGGCAATTTGCATTCAACTGCGGTTAAATCAGAGAAAGATAAATTGTGTGTGAAAATTGAAATGATTACTAAAATAATTTGCAGTGGGCTAACCGAAAATAAATGAAATAAACTACATATGAATAAATATTAACTTTTTGATATTCATCATGAAATGAATAAAGTCTTTTCAAATGAAGCAGTTTCAATAGATAGGATGGGAGGTGGGCAGAAATAAATAAATAAATACTGGAAAAAAATCCCTGAATAAATATAGACAGATATTGCCACATTATAAGGTCCACTGAGATACACTGAATAATAACTAATAAACTTTAAAAAGCATAGTAGCAAAGTGTTGTGAAATTTTACAACGTCTAAGTACAATTTCAAGTGGGGATAAAAAAGAAGTGATCTAAGAAAAATTATAGCCAGAGGCCAACCAGTCTGATCAGCAAAACGGTTGATGGAGACAGCAAAGCCACTAAAGTGGAAAGGCAGGAACGTGGAGGGGTGTAAAGATAAGACAACTAAGCATATTATTATATTATCAATATCTTATTATCAATTTAAAATATATTTATAGAAAAATTGAGCAGAGCCTATATTTGATATGTTATTGTTTACCAAATTCTATAGTTTATTCAGATTTCCTTAGTTTTTATCTAATTTTCTTATTCAGTTCAAGGATGCTATCTAGGATACCACATCACATTTATTTACAAAGTTGCCATCATCTCTTACCTGGATTACAGTAACAGCTTCATATCAAGTCTCTGCTTTTTCAAATTCTGTCACTGCTTCCATATTCTAATGCTTTTTGCATATTATTTAGTCTTCATCCACTAAGAGATAAGCAGTATGACCACAAGTATATTTTGCTCATCAACATATCCCAAGTATTTGAAATATTGCATGACATTTAGTAGGCGTTCAACAAATTGTAGTATAAATGTTTTCAGTACTAATTGTCTTTTTAAAAAATTTTATTGTACGTCAGCAAATTATAATTGTATATATGTATTGGGTACAAAATAATGTTATGATATATGCATACATGTAGACTAATTAAATCAAGCTAATTAATGTATCCACCACCTCAAATACTAAATTTTTTGTGGTGAGAAAATTTCAATTTTATTCTCAGCAATTTTGAAATATACAATACATTATTATTAGCTGTATTCACCATGTTATGCAAATGATCTGAAAAGATTTATCCCTCTTGTGCCACTGAAACTTTGCACCCTTTAACCAACATTTTCCCATTTCCCTAACTCTGCAGCCTCCAGAAACCACTATTCTATTCTGTTGCTATAAGTTCATTTGTTTTGTATTCCAATATTTTGAACTTTTTCTCCAATCCATGGTGTTTGTCATGCAATTTGACACAATGGCTCTAAAAACTTAAGGCAATAGCTTACTGTGAATCACACCCACTTAGCCTGTTTTTGTTGTCTTCAATCTTCTACAAACTTCCGTTACCATCAAAGCCCCTCTGCATGTGTTCTTACTCTCTCTGCTTATCCTGGTCATCATTAATACTTATCTGCAGGTTTACATTCAGTCAAGCTTTTACCCCTGAATAAAATTAATTCACTCTTCTCTCCTACTTCTAGTCAACTCAGCCTAACCAAAAATTTTGTTTAGATCTTCAGATATTGGTCCCTAATCTTTAAAAACAAATTAAGTCACACACTGGTACCTTGATAAAGCTCTGCTTATGAATACACTTTATTGTTTACATTTAAAATGTAAGCACTTTAAAATCATTGGTCCTTATGATTTTTCATGAGTCTTGCTGATGTGTGCATTTTGAAAACTAGTGTCAGAATTGAACAAAACAGTAAATATCTTAGACCATGAAAAATAACTGAGATGATTTTTACTTGATAAAATTAAAGGCCATTCAATAAAGTCCAATCTTAGTATAATAAATCCCTATGCATTATTTTCTTGATATACAATATGCCATCCCACTTGTAAAATTGCTATAATTAATGGCCCTCATTTTTAGTATGTTCACACCTTCTAAGCCTGATAGACACTCCACTGGTGTGCATGAACTGTAGCCTCAGCGTGTTTCTCATTTGTAGTGAAACTTTTGAAGATAATAGTATCTATTTTTGACAGGGCACAATGAAGCAGAAAATGGGCAGATGCCATGAATTGTATAATCCATACAAGGAAGATTCTAGCTAGCATTCATAGTACCTCAGACAAACCAAGGAGTATTTAGTGGTTAACTCTAATGTAATGACAATCGAAAGCCATCTGTTGCGAAAGCCTGCAATACGAGGACCTGCTGCTGACCCACACACATTCGAAAACGACATTTAGAGAGTTAAATTAATACATTACACTTTAAAGAAAGAAATAATTACTGATTGATATGGTTTGAATTTGTGTCCCTGCCCAAATCTCATGTTGAATTGTATTCCCCAGTGTTGGAAGGGGGCCTGGTAGGAGGTGATTGGATCATGGGGGTGGATTTCTCCTTTGCTGTTCCTGTGATAGTGACTGAGTTCTCATGAAATCTGGTTGTTGGAAAGTGTGCAGCACTTTTCCCTTCGCTCTCTATCTTCTTCTCAGCCATGAGAAGATGTGCCTGCCTCTCCTGTGACTTCCATCATGATTGTAGGTTTCCTGAGGCCTCCCCAGCCATACTTCCTGTACAGTCTGGAGAACTGTGAATCAATTAAACCTCTTTTCTCACAAATTACCCAGTCTCAGTTCTTTACAGCAATGTATGAACAGAATAATACATTGATTAGCTGCATAAAATTTATTTTTTAATTTCACAGAATATAAGACATCGCAATGTAGCAACAGATGTCAACTTTCAAAGCATTTGGTTCAATGATTTATGTATCAGTTGTTCAACTGACTTTAGAAGGATCATTTTTCATGTGTTTAAAAAAGTGTACATTTTTTCCCTCATAAAATTATATTATCAGATTAAACCTTCTACTTTTAATATAGTATGCTTTAAATACTTAATAGGTAGCATATTTACCAAATGGTATTAATTTTAGAGTCTATAAAGCCAAAATATTTTTACTGTGGTGGTTATTCTTGATTTTATTTTCATATTTTTTAAATCATTTTACGCATTTCAACTAATGTATGTAAGAAGTATCTAATTTTCTTTTATCAAATTCTAGCAAAGTAAAATGTCTCACAAGTAGTCAATGCTACTGTGTGATTTCAAAATTTAAATTTAAAATGTGAAAGCGTTGTATGCAAAGATCAAAGCCTTTGAGATGATACATTGATTTTCAAACTAAATTGCCTGTATTAGTTTCCTAGGACTGCTATAATAAACTTGGTGCCTTATAATAACAGACATGTATTATGTGAGAGGTGTCAGCAAGGCTAGTCTCCTTATAAACGCACCTGGGAAGGAACGCTCACATGCCTCTCTTCCAGCTTTTGGTGACATTAGGGAATCCTTTTGCTTGGAGATGTATCACTTTAATCCTTGGTCTTCACATGATACTCCTTGTATGTCTTCACACCATCTTCTTTTTGTATGTGTTTGTGTTCAAATGCCCCTATTTTAAAAGGACACCAGTCATATTGGTTTTAGACTCACTCTAATTAATTCATCTTAACCTTGTTAAATCTGCAAAGACCGTATTTTCAAATAAGTTACCTTCTGAGAGACTAGTGTTAGAACTTGAACCTATATTTTTCTGGATGACGCAGTTCAGCTGCGTGCCCATGTTGGAATATCATTTCTGCCACTGACCATTTCTGTAGCCTTAAGCAAGTTAAATAGTCTCTGTGAGCCTCCATTTATGAGCTGTTATGAGGAATAAAGACTCTAATACAGGTATATGAAAAGTACTTAGAAATATTGGCTATTATTAGTCTTACCCAACAATAATGTCTGTTCTTTTCCAACAGCTTTTTACTATTCAGTTTTTTGAATCAATATTTTACTCTTTGATAGTAGATAAAAATTTATGTTCAACACTTTCATCTGGCTTAGAAAATCTAAGTTACATTGGCTTGTCAGGAATTACCAACAACAATAGCACAGTATATCCTGACCCAGTTCTCCACCAAATCAGCATAGATCCTGACTGTCAGGTCAGTCACCAGTTCAGATTACTTCCTATCCTTTTAGTGCATATGGCCTTAGTCAGGTCACCCTAATGTTCTCATAAGAATGAGACAAAATGACTAGAAATCTAGGTCATATTTGCCTTTCTGTATTAGTCTTTTCTCACATTGCTATAAAGAACTACCTGAGACTAGGTAATTTATGAAGAAAAGAGGTTTAATTCACTCACAGTTTCACAGGCTTAACAGGAAGCATAACTGTGAGGCCTCAGGAAACTTACAATTCTGGCAGAAGGCAAAATGGAAGCTAGCGTGTCTTACCATGGTGGAGCAGGAGAGAGAGAGAGAGTAAAGGGACAAGTGCCATAAACTTTTACACTGTCAGACCTCATGAGAACTCACTCACTATCACGAGGACAGCGTGGGAGAAATCCACACCTTAATCCAATCACCTCCCATCAAGTCCCTCCCCCAACATTGGAAATTACAATTCAATGTGAGATTTAGGTGGAGACACAGAATCAAACCATATCATTCTACCCCTGGCCCCTTCTAAATTTTATTTTCTTCTCACATTTCAAAACAAACCATGCCTTTCCAAAAGTCCCCAATGTCTTAACTCATTCTAACATTAGCACAAAAGTCTAAGTCTAAAGTCTCATCTGAGACAAGGCAAGTCCCTTCTGCCTATGAACCTATAAAATTAAAAACAAGTTAGTTATTTCCAAGATACAGTGGGAGTACATGCATTGAGTAAATGCTCCCCTTCCAAAAGGGAGAAATTGGACAACTCAAGTGGGCTACGGGCCCCATGCAAGTCTGGAATCCAGTAGGGCAGTTATTCAATCCTAAAGCTTCAAAATAATCTTTTTTGACTCCATGTCTCACATGCAGGCCACAGTGATGCCAAAAACCAACTCCCAAGGCCTTGTGCAGCTCTGCCTCTGTGGCTCTGCAGGGTACAGTCCCTGCAGCTGGTTCACAGGCTGGTGTTGAGTGCCTGTGGCATTTCAAGGTGCATGGTACAAGCTGTTGATGGGTCTACCATTCCAGGGTCTGGAGGACAGTGACCCTCTCACAGCTCCACTAGGCAGTATCCCAGTGGGGACTCTGTGTGGGGGCTACAACCCCACATTTCTCTTATGCACTGTCCTAGTAGAGGTTCTCCATGAGGGCTCTGCCCCTGCAGCAGACTTTTGCTTGGACATCCAGGCATTTTCATACATCCTATGATATCTAGGTGGTAGTTCTCAAACCTCAACTCTTGCCTTCTGCACATCCACAGGCCCAACACCACAAGGAATCTGCCAAGGCTTGGGGCTTGCACCCTCTGAATACATGACACAAGCTGTACTTTGGCGCCTTTTAGCCATGGCTGGAGCTGGAGCAGCTGAGATGCTGGTTGCCATGTCCCAAGGCTGCACCAAGCAACTGGGCCCTGGGTCTCACCTACAAAATCATTTTTCCCTCCTATTCTTCTGGGTCTATGATGGGAGGGGCTGCCATGAAGGTCTCTGAAATGCCCTGGATACATTTTCCCATTGTCTTGGCTATTAACATTTGGCTCCTTGTTACTCATGCAAATTTCTGCAGCTGCCATGAATTTCTCCTCAGAAAATGGGTTTTTCTTTTCTACTACATGGTCAGGCTGCAAATTTTCCAAACTTTTATGCTCTGCTTTCATTTTAAATATAAAATCCAGTTTCAGATAATCTCTTTGTTTACACATCTGAGTGTATATTTTCAGAAACAGTCAGGTAACATCATGAATGCTTTGTTACTTAGAAATTTCCTCCACCAGATATCCTAAATCATCTTGCTCAAGTTCAAAGTTCCATAGATCTCTAGGACAGGGGCATAATGCAGCCAGTCTTTTTCGCTGAAGCATAGCAAGAGTGACCTTTACTCCAGTTCCCAAGAAGTTCCTCATCTCCATCTGAGACCACCTCAGCCTGGACTTCATTGCCCATATCACTATCAGCACTTTGGCCAAAATCATTCAACAAGTCTCTAGGACATTCCAGATTTTCCTACATCTTCCTATCTTCTTCTGAGCTCTGCAAACAATTTCAACCTCTGCTCATTACCCAGTTCCAAAGTTGCTTCCACATTTTCAAACATCTTTATAGCAGTACCTGACTCCTGGTACCAATTTTCTGTATTAATTCACTCTCACACTGCTACATAGAACTACCTGAGACTGAGCAATTTATAAAGAAAGGAGGTTTAATTGACTCAAAGTTTTGCAGTTTGGAGGAAGCATGAACAGAAGGCCTAAGGAAACTTAGAATCATGGCAGAAGGTGAAGGGGAAGAAAGCATTTCTTTTTTTTTTTTTTTTGAGATGGAGTCTCATTTTATTCCCCAGGCTGGAGTGCAGTGGCGCAATCTCTGCTCACTGCAAGCTCCACCTCCCAGGTTCACGCCATTCTCCTGACTCAGCCTCCGGAGTAGCCGGGACTACAGGCACCTGCCACCACGCTCGGCTGATTTTTTTTTATTTTTACTTTTAGTAGAGACGGGGTTTCACTGTGTTAGCCAAGATGGTCTCAACGTCCTGACCTCGTGATCTGCCCTCCTTAGCCTCCCAAAGTGTTGGGATTATAAGTGTGAGCCACTGTGCCCAGCCAGGGGAAGCAAGCATTTCTTACCATGGTGGAGCATGAGAGAAAGAGAGAGCCAGGTGCAGCATGAGAGAAAGAGAGAGCAAAGGCCAAAGTGCCACACACTTTTAAGCCATCAGCTCTTTTGAGAACTCACTCACTATCATGAGAACAACATGAGAGTAATCTGCCCTCATGATCTGATCACCTCCCACCAGCTCCTGCCCCCAACATTGGGAATTCAAATTCAACATGAGATTTGGATTGAGACATAAGAGCCAAACCATATTACTCTTTCAGAAATGTCATTACCACTATGAAAATGGACCAACACAAATGAAGTTTGGAAAGATACTTCTTACAGTTAAGAATTATACTAAAACCATCTAAAAAGATTAAATTATGAGATATAAAAATAACATGATATAATTTTAATCACTTTTAATGAGAGTCTTCCATAAAGAGTCAAAAAAGTGGATACATTTTTTAAGGTAATTGAACCAATAAAACAAATCTTCCCAGTTTAAGAAGAGCATAAATTATTGAAATATCCACATTAAATTGAAATTTATTAAAGTTTCTAAAATGTCCCACAGTAACAAAACATCTTTAAATTGACCTGAGTTAAATCAATGTTTATCCTTGGGAGAAGATTTTGTTCATTGTTTCTTTGAAAACAATCTAGTAACATCCCTTTAATAGCACTTTGAGAAGTGCTATATATATACCTTTGAAATTATACTTCCTACATGACTGAAATTTTGTATTCTTTCCTACCCTTCTCCACCATTCCAATTTATAACTTTCAAGAGTTAAAATTATGGCTGACATAATATTAAAATGAACTTGTGTCAAAACTTTTTCTTTTCAATGGGGTGATCCGAGAATATTAAATCTAATTCAAGGAAAATTCAACGGGAACTGCAGAAAAAAATGTTGGAATAATCTTGCTGCCTTACACACAAAACTGTTTAGTGTCCCATGAATTTGGGGGTTATATTTTCTATTGAACAGGAATAATGTCCTTCCACATATGAATGCAATAAAGAGCAACAACATACTATTTTTTCTACTTACCAGTTACTTTCCTCAATATAAAGTAAAATACATGGACAAAGAGTTACTTGTTAACATTGATTATGCTGATACTGTGTCCAGAATTGGTGGGTTCTTGGTCTCGCTCACCTCAAGAATGAGGGCATGGACCTTCGCGGTGAGTCTTACAGTTCTTAAATGGGGTGTGTCCGGAGTTTCTTCTTATTGATGGGTTCGTGGTCTCACTGACTTCAGAAGTGAAGCTGCAGACCTTCGCAGTGAGTGTTACAGCTCTTAAAGGCAGCGCATCTGGACTTCTTCGTTCCTTCCTGTGGGTTCGTGGTCTCGCTGGCCTCAGGAGTGAAGCTGCAGCCCTTCACAGTTAGTGTTACAGCTCATAGGTGAACCCAAAGAGTGAGCAGCAGCAAGATTTATTGCAAAGAGCAAAAGAACAAAGCTTCCACAGCATGGAAGGGGACCCTACTGGGTTGCCGCTGCTGGCTTGGGCAGCCTGCTTTCATTCCCTTATCTGGCCCCACCCACATCCTGCCGATTGGTCCATTTTACAGAGAGCTGATTGGTCTGTTTTGACAGAGTGCTGATTGGTGCATTTACAATCCTCTAGCTAGACATAAAAGTTCTCCAAGTCCCCACCAGATTAGCTAGATACAGAGTGCTGATTGGTGCATCCATGAACCCTGAGCTAGACACAGAGTGCTGATTGGTGCATATACAATTCTCCAGCTAGACATAAAAATTCTCCAAGTCCCCACCCGACTCAGGAGCTCAGCTGGCTTTGCCTCCTGGATCCCTGGCAGGGGCTGTGGGTGGAGCTGCCCGCCAGTCCTGTGCCTCACGCCGGCACTCTTCAGACCTTAGGTAGTTGATGGGACCTGGCGCCACGGAGCAGGGGGCGGAGCAGGGGGTGGCGCCCGTCGGGAAGGCTACGGCCGCGCAGGAGCCCACCACGGGGCCGGGGGCGCTGGGCATGGCGGGCTGCAGGTCCTCAGCCCTGCCCAGCGGAGGTGGCTGAGGCCCGGGACGAGAATTCGAGCGCAGCATGGGTGGGCCGGCAGTGCTGGGGGACCTGGCGCCCCCTTTGCAGCTGCTGGCCCGGGTGCTAAACCCCTCACTGCCGGAGGCCAGCGACGCCAGCCGGCCACTCCAAGTGCGGGCTGGCGGAGGCTGCACCCACCTAGAACTCGCGCTGGCCCGCGAGCGCTACGCGCAGCGCAGCCCCAGTTCCTGCCCTCGCCTCTCCCTCCACATCTCCCCTCAAGCAAAGGGAGCGGTGCCGGCCTCGGCCAGCCCAGAGAGGGCTCCCACAGTGCAGCGGCGGGCTGAAGAGCGGAAGGGCTCCTCAAGCGTGGCCAGAGTGGACACCGGGGCGGAGGAAGCGCCGAGAGCGAGCTAGGGCTGCTAGCATGTTGTCACCTCTCAATATGACAATGCAAATATTAGTTACAAATTATCAAATGGGTGTTTTATTATATTTATCTGGGAATAGACTTTAAAGTTTTACAAACAAATATCCAAATACAAACAAACAAGAAATAAGAAGGCCTTGGTATATAAAACTATGCATTTATTGATTCATTAAAATCCTGTATCTTTCCTGTGATTCAGTATGGACATTGGATTACATATGACTTTATGTTCCAAGTATGCATGTGTCTAACATCAATTAAAACAGTTTACGTACATGAAGAGTTCAATATAAGCAGGCATGTTTGTAATTAAACTTATAAGCAAAAAAAAAGAAAAATCTTTCAACTTGTTTAAAATAGGCAGTCTAAAATTGCCTTTAGGTTTTATTCTCTAATATACATAAAATTAAAAAAACTGATTTCCAGTCTACAAATATGCATTGATTATAATCTTTTATTATGAGACTTAATTTATTTCCAGTAAATATCAGAAGACAGAAGGAATGGAGATTAATGATAATGATAATATAGATTATCTTAATCCTTGTTAAACAAGTATTCCTAGGTATACACATATAAGTAAAACCAAGTTTTTGAAAAAAAAGACATATTGCAATACAGTGATAATATGCTGCAGTTACATATGAATCATGTTATTCTTTAATATATTCTGGGTGAGTTCTCTTACTATTTATTTTGTTATAATTATAGGTGCAGAGAAAAGTCAGTGGGTTCAGCCTTGCCAGATAAAAAGTAATCAAAGGTAAAAATGAATCAAGATTACTTTTGCATAAACACGTCTTCTTTAAATCAACCTGATCTGTCTTTGAAACTTAATATCTGATATGAATTTAAACATCTTTTTTCTTGCATTCTTCTTTTCATAGACAGGAATTTTTAAAAAGTTTCTATTAACAATTCTTTGATATATAGGGTCTATTCTCTTCAAAAATTAAAGTACAAAATTAAATATCTTAAATTACAAATTTAGGTTATAAATTTAAATTTTTCTTCTACTTGTTGGGAAAATATTGAGAATAATCAAAAATTAAGAAGGAATAAATCTGAAAATTGTAAGCATAGATATTGTGAAGCAGTAAAAACATAAAACATAAAAACTTCAGATAATTTAGTCTAAAAATGAACTCTTCTCTGAATTTAAAGATGTTAGAACCCATTTGCTAAACTAAATGAAGAACATTAATTGAAATATCTAAAGTGGATTTTTTAATAATTTGGAAAATAGCACATGATACCTCGTGGCTGCTATATAGCTACGCTGACACATTTAAGCCTATTTTGGGAAAAATAAACAAACCAAAAATAGGATTGATCTATGGCTTAAAGACGTTGGATATAAAGAGACAATTATACAGCTAAAAACACATGGGTATTTATTATTTGTGAAGTAATTTTATTTCAGAATTAAAGAAGTTTATGAAAATGGCCTATCACTTTCATTTAATTATACTTTACCAACTTTCATTGTGACAATTTTTCTTCAAATTGTTTCCATAGAAATTGCAAAATATAAATAAAAACACGTTTAGTATAACTAAAATTCCTACACGTTTAAGTATATTCTTTTAAATAATTTATTTTTAAATAAAATTACATATATTTATCATGTGCCAACATAATGTTTTGAAATACATACACGTTGTTGAAGGCCTAAATTGTGCTCACTGACATGCATTACCTGATATACTCATCTTTTGTGGGGGGGTGTGTGTGTGTGTTTGGTGAAAATACTTGAAATTTACTCTAGTAGTGATTTTCAAGTATACAATGCATTGTAATTGACTGTAGTTGCCATGTTGTCCAATATATCTTTGAATTTGTACTTCCTATATGACTGACATTTTGTATTCTTTCCTACCCTTCTCTCCCAGTTCTTAGTAACCAACATTATGCTCTTTCCTTTTGTGAGTGAAACTTTTAAAAATTCCACATATATGTGAATTTGCCTTTCTGTGCCTAGCTTATTTTACATAACATGATGTCCTCCAGGTTCATCCATGTTGTAACAAATGATAGAATTTCTTTCTTTTATAAAGTGAAATAGTATTTCGTTGTGTATATGTACCACATTTTATCCTATGATAGCTACTTAGGTTGACTCCATTTCTTGGCTACTATGAATAATGTTGCAATGAATATTTCTTTAAAAGGTTGATTTCATTTCCTTTGGATGTATATCCAGTATTTGGATTGCTGGATTATATGTTAGTTCTGTTTTTAAGTTTTGAGGAACTTCCTTGCAGTTTTCCATAATAGCTTTACTAATTTACATTGTCACCAACAACATGCAAGTGTTCCCTTTTCTCCACATCCTTGCCAGTACTTTTTATCTTTCATCTGATTATAAAAAGCATTGTAACAGGGTGAGATAATATTATGATTTTAATTTGCTTTTCTCTGATGATTAGTGAGGGTGAGCATTTTTTATACACATATTTACCATTTATGTATCTTGAGAAAAAGCTATTCAACTCCTTTGCCCATTTTTGTAATTGTGATGTTTGTTTTCTCTCTGTAGAGTTGTTTGAGTTCCTTATATAGTCAAGATATTAACCCACTGTCAGATGTATAGTTTGCAAATATATTTTTCCATTATATAGGTTGTCTCTTCACTTTGCCGATTGTTTCCTTAGCTGTGCAGTAATGTTTTAGTTTGTATAATCTCATTTGTAGATTTTTTTGCTTTTGTTGTCTGTATTTTTTGGGTTATATCCAAAAAATAATTTCCCAGACAAACACCATGGATCTTTTCCCCTGTTTTCTTTTAGTAGTTCTATGGTTTCAGGTCATATGTTTAGGTATTTAATCTATTTTGAGTTGATTTGTACATGGGGTGTGAGATTAGGGCTTAATTTCATTCTTCTGCATGTGGATATCCAGTTTTCTCAAAACCATTTATTAAAGAAAATGTCCTTCCTCTATGGTTTGTTCTTGGAACCTTTGTCTAAAATCAATTGACAACAAATGTGTGGATTTATTTCTGGGTTCTCTAGTCTGTTCTATTGGTCTACGTGTATGCTTTTGTGCCATTACTATGCTGTTTTGGTCACCATAGCTTCATAGTATATTTTGAAGTTAGGTAGTATGACACCTTCAGCTTTTTTCTTTTTGCTCAAGCTTTGGCTACTTAAATATGGAGAAAGTAGTATGTTCCATTCTCCCTCCATATGAAATATATTCTTATTCCAGTGCTTCAATGGAACATTCCCTTTTAAATAAAGCAAGATCCATGGACTGTCAGCAGGAATATCAGCTGTTAGTGTGTGAGAAAGGCAAAATTTCAAGCCCCACCTCACATTTTAAAATCAGAATCTAAATGTCAACAAGATGGCCAGTGGGGTACCTATGTGCATCAAATTTTGAGCAGAGCTGGAATGTGCAATAAGTTAAACTGTTGCTCTCACAAGCATCATTTTTTAAACTCTTAATTTTCAATTTATCCTTCATTTTGTGGTGACAATGACAAAAGAGACTTGCAGTTTAACTGTGAGCCTTGCAGCATACTTACACATTAATAAATTGATAAGAATTTATTATTATACCCCCGTTTGGCTTTTTTTAGTTTCAAACCATTCTCACCATATGAAAAAACATGGGCTATCTGCATAATAACTATAAACTAGTCTGTGATTAAAATAAGAAAATAAAAATAATCTACAGAACAATATCAAAGTTGAGAAAGCATGAGTGAAAAAAAGTGCCCTGAGATTTTGAAGTTGTTTGAGATTTCATTAGTGATTAAATTAAACTTTTTTTTTTCTCAGTGTAATACTTTATTTTCTATTGTATTAAACAAACGCCAGGAAAAACATTATACATTTTAGTAATTTAAGTACTTATGTTGACATTTTTGAGTTAACCAATAAAGTAATATCAATAATTATCCAATTAGTTAACACAGAAATGCACACACACACATAAACAAAGATTTCAGAGAAAAATCAACTAACCCAAATGAAGAAAGGATAAGAAAGAGAAAAAAAAATCAAAGAAACAGAAAGTGAATGCTAAGTAAAAAGCATAAAATAAAATGGTTGGAAAGTCCAAATAATAGTAATTAAGACAAATATAAATGGCTAACAATACAATTAAAAAGAACTTTGCAAAATCCAGCTATTTTAAAGGGACACCTAAAAAAGGAATAAAGATCAAAGATAGCCCAGGAAAACTTTAAGCACATAAGTGAATGTAGCTATTTCAATATTAGATAAAGCCTTAGAAGAAAGGTCCTTAAAAATAATGAAACATTTAATTCAGCAGGTAGATATTACAAATATAAATTTTTATGAACTTACATGCAAAAACTCAGAGAGTAAGGCTGCTGTTAACCTAAGAAAAGCTGCCCAAGTTCTTTGAAGGATGGAAAAACAAATAAACAAATAATAACAAGAATACATCATATTTTTATGGCTGAAAGCTGGTGCCTGGTTTACTTAGAACAGCATGCACAACTAGCAGACATAGGGGACAGTTCAGATTATCAACAAAGTAGATGAGCTAATGCATATAGCTGGAGTAGATCTTAAAGCTTTTGTGGATCAAAGACAGACCAGCCAATGGGCTGATACATGGCTGTTACCTGGAATTAGTGCAGAGAATTATGGAAACAAGATAAACCAAGATGAAGATAAGATTTGGGGAAATGTCTGAGGTCATGAATCTCTGAAATTAATAGGGGGAAAGAATTTATGAGGCTATGATTTTGTATTTTGTATCTGGACTATATATACTGTTTTTCTGTCAGTCTTTGTGGTTTATGAAGATATTCTGGGTAGTCATCACATGGACATGCTGATTAGGATGAATTCATTGACACCTCTGTTTTTGGACTCTATAAAGGTCAGCCAAACATATGGCCCAAAACAGCTTATATTCCTAAATCTTGCCAAGTTTGGAAAATTGAACCTACGTTGTATACCAGAAAAAGACAATTTTATTGAGCAACTCATAAGTATTTTGTACAGACCAGGGTACTGTACAATATTATCCTCTAACTTAATAGCCCAGTCTTCTCTGTGGAAGCCAGGTATGCTTAGAGTATTACAGTGATGCCAGCTACTGAGGTTTAAACATGAAAAAGGTTGATATTGTTTCAAGAATGTCTAACATCGTAACAGGACTGAAATAAGTCATGCCTAGTTGGAAGTATATGCAGCCTTCGATCTTGCTAATGCATCTTTATTAGTCCTCTTCAGTTGCCTTCATTAGTCCTCTTCAGTTTGCCTTCACTTGGCAAAGCATATATTATGTGTTTTCAGTCTCTGTGTGTCGAGCTAATCCTAGCTCAATGAAAAATGTTGATAACATGCAAATATTTTATTATAATGATGATATTTTGCTAAGGGTTCACATTGAAAATACATACTTACATATTACTTTGATTACTACCGAAAGAACTAGAATGAAGACAAAATCAGTGGTTTAGCCTCTCCCAGCCTATGTTAAGCTCTATGTATGCTGAAGCACACAGCCTGTTAAGAACAAACTTTTCATCTACAGTTACCAACCACAAACAAGAATTTTAAACTGGAATCTTACATCTGGGAATTTTACTGTGAACTCTATCATAAGTCATTAGCTAACTACCAAAATTGAGTGGAGCTTTCATACAAGTAAAGCACAAAAGCAGTGAAAATACAATAAAACAAGCCTTGCCATGAAAACTGCTACCTTCTCAAGACTCCACAGAATTAGAAAAACATCTGTGGCTAATTTCACATCTTGGTTGAACCTTTGGTAAGAAAATGCTAAGGAGACTGGACACTTCACTGAAATTCCTTCAACTGTTAGGTATAAGTAGGTAGCCTATTTGTGGGCTCAAAGGGAAACAAATTATTTTAATGTCTTATTGATAAAACAAAATAAAACAAAAACAAAAACAAAACAAACGTCATATCCCTTCAACCCTGCATTGTTATCTTATAACAAGTCTTTTCTGAAACAAGCTTAAGATTGAACAATACCTCAGATTTTCACTAAAGAAATGACACTTCAAATTAAGAAATAATTCTTATCCAAAACAACTCAGCCATTTTTATGGCCATGTGTCTCTCCACCCATTATACCCAGAGACTTACAATATTAGTCCGTTATCACACTGCTGATAAAGACATACCCAAGACTGGGCAATTTATAAAAGAAAGAGGTTTAAGTTTAATTGGACACACAGTTCCATGTGGCCAGGGAGGCCTCACAATCATGGCGGAAAGCAAGAAGGAACAAGTCACATCTTACGTGGATGGTGGCAGGCAGAGAGAGAGCTTGTGTAGGGAAACTGTCATTTTTAAAACCATCAGATCTTTTGAGACGTATTCAGTATCACGAGAACAGCACAAGACAGACCCATCCCCATGATTCAGTTACCTCCCACATGGTTCCTTCCATGACGTGTGAAAATTGTGGGAGTTACAATTCAAGATGAGATTTGGGTGGGGACACAGCAAAACCATATCACTTACTATTTTATTAAAACTTAAACTTTTGGCTCAAGTTGCACCTTTATTTACAAGACTCATCTATTGAAAAGAAAACATGGATAAATACAAATTAGTGTCAAGCTATGTAATAACATCATGATGCTAAACTACTGCTAACATATAACACATACTATCCATAAGCACTGGAATGGGACTTGTGTGCAATTCTTAGCCATAGAGTGTACAACCATGAATTAAACTGAAGTATATTTTACTTGGATTTATAGGCCATAGTAATTATTTACTATATAATTAGGTCATTGAGGCCTCTAATACTGGATGATAAACACACACGACGTAAGGTACTTCCTTATGAAAACAGGTATGACAATTTAATCATAAACTTATTTGTGCTATGTAGGAACATATCCATAGGAAGAACCCTATCAAGAGTAAGGCAGACAGCTTGCATGTGGTCACCATACTTTCTTCTCCAAAGAAGAGCTCTCCAGGGCAAGCTGACTCAGCCATTCTTAAGTACCTAAACATGGTTATATTTCCCTCTGACTTTGAAACAGAGCCAGTTGTCCCATAGAACTGATGTTTATTGTTTCCTGATAAATGTAGATATTGACCCTCCTGGTCTTAAAGCTTGAAACTTATATCTGTCTTATCTGAGTTCCTTCCTCAGGAAACTGACCATCAAGCCTCCCAGATGGTATCAGGGAACTGAAACTCACCAGATCCTTGCATCTGGACAATGAGATGTCAGACCCCTCACCCATCACGATTGCCTAACTGACCACCTCCTTCCTGTTGGCTAACTTATCTTCCTTAACCCTCAATTCCTGTTTTCCCACACTTAAGTTACAATCCTTCCCTGCTAAATCAACCCCCAATTGTAGTCAGTTGGGGAGATGGATTTGAGACTGATCTCCCATTCTCCTTGGCTGCAGCACTTGAATAAAGCATGTCAATACCCATTGTCTTAGTGATTGGCTTTCTGCGGGGAGACCAACAGGACCTAGACTGAACTCCTGGTGTTTAGGTGACAACTTGTCTGAATCTATACACATCTAGTATTCAAGGGATTAGGAACAAGAAGTATTTCATCAGGAACAGTCACAAGACTCTCTTTTTCAAATCGCATGCGTTTTCAAAAGACTGGTGCATTGTTCTTCCTTTCTATTGCATGTGCTTTCACCGCAGCATACAGATAGACTGCTTTGTAGAGCTAATATTGAGAATAACAGGATAGATGACCTGAGACACTGACTTTCATTCAGATGGTACCAGGGCCTTATAGTCATTTCCTAGGATTGCCACAACAAACTACCACAAACTGGCTGGCTTATAAAACTCATACATTTACTTTCTCACATTTCTAGAAGCTAGAAGTCTGAAATCAAGATGTGAGTAGACTATGCACTGTCATCAAGCTTCTATAGGTTGTCAGTAATCTTTGGCATTCCTTGGTTTGCAGCTGCATAATTCCAATCTGTTTCCATAGTCACATGGCCATCTTCCATCTGTGTATTTGTTTTCATATGTGGTTCCCTTTTCTGTGTTTCTGTTTGTGTTTGTGTATCTCTTCTCCTCTTCTTATGAGGACACCAGTCATGCTGGATGAAAGACATACCCTACTCAAGTATGACCCCATTTAAGTTACATCTAGTTATATCTCAAAAGGCACTATTCTAAATAAGGTTCCCTTAACAGGTACTAGTGAGTAGGACTTCAGCATACCTTTCTGAGGAACTCTGTTGAACCCACCACAGTGCTCCCTCCACTAACATGAGTACATCCGTTATAAAAATTGGTTGACTATGGAGAATTGATAGAGCTCATCACTTTGAAAAATCAGTGCTCATACAGGCATACCTCAGAGATAATGTGGGTTCAGTTCCAGACCACTGCAATAAAGCAAATAGGACAACAAAACTAGTCCTACAATATTTTTGGTATCCCATTGCATATAAAAGTTAAGTTTACACTGTACTATAGTTTATTGAGTGTGAAGTATAATTATGTCTACATTAAAAGTGCACACACCTTAATTTAAAAATACCTTATTTCTAAAAAATGCTAATGATCATGTGAGCCTTCAACAAGTCATAATCTTTTTGCTGGTGGAGGGTCTTGCCTTTCTGTTAATGGCTGCTGATTGATTAGAACGGTGGTTGCTAAAGGTTGAGGTGGCTATGACAATTTCTTAAAATAAGTTAACAATGAAGTTTGCCTCATCAATGGACTTTTTCTTTCATAAAAGTTTTCTCTGTAGCCTGTGATGCTGTTTGGTAGCATTTTACCCACAGTAGAACTTCTTTCAAAATTAGAGATAATTCTCTCAAATTCTCTTGCTATTTATCAACTAAGTTTATATAGTATTCTAAAGCCTTTGTTGTCATTTCCACAATGTTCACAGGATCTTCAGCAGAAGTAGATTCCATCTGAAGAAACCACTTTCTTTTTCATCCATAAGAAACAACTCCTTATCCTTTAAATTTTTACCATAAGATTACAGTAATTCATATCTTCAAGTTTCACTTCTAATTCTAGTTCTCTTGCTATTATCACTACATGTGAAGTTACTTCTTCCACTGAATTCTTGAACCCTTCAAAATCATCCATGATAGTTGGAATTAACTTCTGTACTCCTGTTAATGTTGATATTTTGACCTTGCCACAAATTATAAATACTCTTAATTGCATCTAGAATGGGGAATTCTTTCCAGAAGGTTCTCAATTTACCTTGTCAAAATTCATCAGAGTAATCTAGTCTAGAGCAGGTATAGCCTTAGAAAATGCATTTCTTAGATAATAAGACCTGAAAATCAAAGTTACTGCTTGATCCATGTGTTAGAGCATGGATGTTGTGTTAGCAGGCACAAAAGCAGCATTGATCTTATACATCTCCAGCAGAGCTTTTGGGTGAGGAGGTGTATTTTCAATGAACAGTAATAATTTGAAAGGATTCTTTTTTTCTGAGCAGTAAGTCTCAACAGTGGGCTTAAAATATTCAATAATTGTGCTTGAAACAGATATGCTGTCATCAAGGCTTTGTTGCTCAATTTTTAGAGCACAGGAAGAGGAGATTTAGCACAATTCTTAAAGACCCTATGATTTTCATAAGGGTAAACTAACGCTGGCTTCAGCTGAATGGCATCAGCTGCATTAGCCACTAACAAGACAGCCAGCCTGTCCTTTGAAGCTTTGAAGCCAGGCATTAACTCCTCCTCTCTAGCTATGAAAGTCTTAGATGGCATCTTCTTCCAGTACAAGGTTGTTTCATGTACAATAAAAATTTGTTGTTTAGTGTAACCAACTCCTTGAATTATTTTAGCTAAATCTTCTGGATAACTTGTTGCAGCTTCTAAATCACCACTTGTTGGTTCATCTTGCACTTTTATGTTTTGGGGACAACTGTTTTTTTAAAAACTCATGAACTAACCTCTGCTCACTTCAGACTATTCTTCTGCAGCTTCTTCGCCCCTCTCAGCATTTATAGAATTGAAGAGAGTTAGTGTCTTGCACTGGATTAGATTTGGGCTTAAGGGCATATTGTGGCTGGTTTTATTTTCTAAACAGGTAACTAAAACTTTCTCCATATCAGCAATAAGGCTCTTTTGCCTTCTTATCATATGTGTGCTTCCAGAAATTACACTTTCAATTTCCTTCAATAACTTTTCCTTTGGGCTAACTGGCACAAGAGGCCTAGCTTTTGGCCTAGATCAGTTGTTGACATGCCTTCCTCATTAAGCTTAATCATTTCTAGATTTGTATTTACAGTGAGAGATATGTGACTCTTCCTTTCATTTGAACACTTAAGAGGCCATTGAAGGGTTGATAATTGGCCTAATGTCAACAAAGTTGTTCTCAGAAAATCAGGGAGACCCAAGGAGGGAAAGAGTGATGAGGACAGCCCATCTGAGGAAGAGCCAGGCAAACACGTTTACAGATGAAGTTCATCCTCTTATATGGGCACGGTTCCTGGTACTCTCAAACAGTTACAATAGTAACCTCAAAAATCACTGATCACAGATCACCATAACAGATATAATAATAAAAGTTTAAAATATTGCAAGAATTACCAAAATGTGACACAGATGCACAAAGTGAGCAATGGGAAAACGTCACTGATAGGCTTGCTCAACACAGAGTTGCCACAAACCTTCAATTTGTTTAAAAAAAAAAAAATCACACTATGTGGTAAATGGAATACAGCAAAGCACAATAAAATGAGGCATACCTGTAACTTATATCACTATTTTTTGTTGCTAATGTTATCATAATGTTTTCAGATTTTGTATGTAAGTAATTTTTTTTTTTTTTTTTTTGAGACGGAGTCTCACTCTGTTGCCAGGCTGGAGTGCAGTAGTGCAATCTCAGCTCAGCTCACTACAACCTCTGCCTCCCAGGTTCAAGTGATTCCCCTGCCTCAGCCTCCCGAGTAGCTGGGACTACAGGTGCATGCCATCACGCCCAGCTAATTTTTTTTGTATTTTTAGTAGAGATGGGGTTTCATCATGTTGGCCAGGATGGTCTCAATCTCCTGACCTTGTGATCCACCTGCCTTGGCCTCCCAAAGTGCTAGGATTACAGGTGTGAGCCACCAAGCCTGGCCGTAATTTTTTTTTTTTAAACAGTCTTGCTGTGTCGCCCAGGCTCAAGTACAGTGGGGCAATCTTGGGTCACTGCAGCCTCCACCTCCCAGGTTGAAGTGATTCTCCTGCCTCAGCCTCCTGAGTAGCTGGAATTACAGGCACCCGCCACCATGTCCGGATAATTTTTGTGTTTTTAGTGGAGATAGGATTTCATCATGGTGGCCAGGCTGGTGTTGAACTCTTGGCCTCAAGTGATAGGCCAGCCTTGGCTTCCCCAGGTGTTGGGATTACAAGCATGAGTCACCGCACCTGGCCCTAATATAAGTAATTGAATGGTAAAAGCTAATTTAAACTTTAAGGTATATTAATACAAAGAAATTCCATCCTAGCTCTACTTTTGTTGCCTCTATTGTATATAGTAGAGTGTAGCAATGCAAATAAAAAGTTATATATGTATTAAGGTAAAAATAAATAAAATCTCCTTTGAAATGCTTTATTTTAAATGATGTGCCATCTTACAAATATTCAATAGTATAGGACTTAGAAGCTTAGTCACTGAAAAAAAACTTTTTTAGGTCTAACATTTGGGCCTACTTCTGTTTCTTTCCTCCATATTCCAAAGCCTGAGATTTGTGCAGGTCTTTAAATGTAGAGAATGAAGTATGTGAATTTTTACTGTGCATTTCCTTTGATGAGACAGAACATATCAGAGGCTAAATCAATAGAAAACTTGTATCATAAATACTTGATAAATATTTTTAAAATAAGTTCTAAACCTGGGATTATATTGGCTAGGAAATAAGAAACTAAAACCTTACATTGATTTAATGTTTCTCTCTGAACCTGTAACTGAAACGTGATAGGAGTTTACTATTATTTCTTATGAAGGCCCTGTTTTCACTCTTTACCACAAATTAAGCTCTAAACTATAATTACCAATAGCTTTTGTTTTTAATTAAAGAGTTAATGTTACTGATCAAGCATCATGACAGAGATTGCACACTAGATTTTCTGAGTGATTTCATACACAAAGTCTTAACTGATAACATCTAATCTGTTTTTACTTCAGTATCATCAATGTAATTCATATAGGCATGGCAATTAGATGCTAAATGTGTGATTAAAATAGTCAGTACATTTTATCAAATTTAAAAGAAAATTCCTTAAATCACCCATGACGTGTATGTAAGCATGTCTGTTTGTATATATGTGTATCTATTCTCTTTACTATTGTCAACATAGCCAGATTTATTCTTTATTTATTGGGTTGTGCATTAGGTAAAGTACATGATATTAAATCCATGTTCCATGAAAATTGCATGTCTGAATTAATACCAAACTCATAGGCAATCTGTCAAGATGCCCAATTTAGAAGAAGGTTATAGGAAAAAATGTTGTCAAAGCAATTGCAACATTTATGTTTCCATTGGCCAAAGGTCAAACAGCCATTGAAATGTTTGGGACACAGGTTAATGATCATTATTTAAATATTTCCTCCTCCCCAGCTCCACATTTTTAATATACATGTAATTACAAATTCACATTTAAAATATTATTAAAATATAATGTTATTAAATATAATATTTTGCACTATAAAATATTATAAAATATTTTAAATTATAAAATGAAATGTTATTAAAATATTATATATAAATATATAAAATATAATAATATTATATATAAAGAAACCCAAGCACAGACATGCACAACCGAAGTTAAACATGTAAAATATATGTCAAATGAAATAGAGAAAATAAACCACTGAGTTTTAGTCCACTTTTGTCTGCTATATGTCATCCTCTTCATCAGTTATGCCCAGCATTGTGGAATACAGTGATCATTTATAGAACTTAAAGTTTGAAGTTACCTAATATTATGTGTAGATATTAGGTGTAAAATAGAAATATAAAATCATACACAAAATATATTTTGAAAAGGCTGCTATATTAACATGAGCATTTAGAATTTAAAATGCACTATATTTCCTATGGATACTTGATCATGCAGAGTCTATATATCCAGTCTCTGTACAAATTAGTATAAAAGCCAAAAAGCTAATTATGTTTTAATTTAATATAACTGTTCTCCTAATTCATAATTCAACCACGCAACTGCATATAGTATTGAATTTCATATTATTTGTACTTTTATTATATAACCTAGTGTTAAATTAGACACATATTACATAATTGAAAATATTTAATGAAATAAATATTTAAATAAGACTTATGAATTAAATCCAGCTTTTGGAAATTTCCTCAAACTCCTTCACTAAAATAATGGTCTTGAAAGAACAACAAATTCCCATGGGAAGTTTTCTTTATTGTGCTCATATATATTTGGATGATGATACCAGTTTAATGTGAATGAATGATCATTTCCATTATCATTGAAATTTATTTCACTTTAAATATACCTGATATTTATCATTTTATTCAAGGACAAAAATTATGATGACATCTCATTTGTTTATCTTAGTATTTCTCTTCTATTATTGAATTCAGAAATCTTTGTAATCTATTAAGGAAGATAGAGCTTGACTGAGACACATTTTTATGTCCAGGTAGAACATATCTCTCTCCTTGTCCTAGAAAACATTGCTCTTACTTGACAATGTCAAAAAATTGCAAAGGCTTAGAAACAAAAACATACCCAGATAGCAATATAAGTCTGGCTTACAGAATTATGCATTCATTTTTTACATATTGAAGCCTATTACTGCACTGCTTATATATAAGTAAACTGCGATAAACCACTAGGAAATCTCATGCTCAATTTGTTTATCAATACTGAACATTTACTTTGTTGACTCTTCAAATGAAAGAAAGTAGACTTTTGAAAATTACAAAGGTAATGAGTAAATATTTCATTAGAAGTCAATCAACATCAAAGCATGTAGAATAAATGTGAAATCAAAGGTTACCCGACCAGGCTGGGTGCAGTGGTTCACCGCCGTAATCCCAGCACTTTGGGAGGCCGAAGCGGCCGATCATTTGAGGCCAGTAGTTCAAGATGAGCCTGGCCAACGTGGCAAAACCCCGAAACTCCGTCTCTACTAAAAATACACACAAAAATTTAGCCAGGTGTGATGGCGGGCGCCTGTAATCTCAGCTACTTGGGAGACTGAGGCAGGAGAACTACTTGAACCTGGGAGGCAGAGGTTGCAGTGAGCCAAGATTGAGTGACTGCACTGCAGCCTGGACAACAGAGCCAGACTCCATCTCAAAAAAAAAAAAAAAAACACAAAGTTTACCCAACCATATTCATATGATCTCTCTTCTTCAATATTAATGATTACTCACAATTTGGAAAAAAATCGTTAGAGCTGTTCATATCCAGACAATTACATAATTGTTTGAGAGGTAACTAGATAATAACGTTTTCATTCATCAACTTCCTAGAAGTTCCTTGTGCGTCAGGCACTCCACAGATTTTGGTGATGCAGTAGAAGGCAGTAATAGAAAATTTCCTACAGGAGTTTACATGGAAATTGTAAAGGAACGATATAGATATACTAAGTAAACTAAACAAATACAAAGCTGATGAGCAGTGCAAAATAAACCAAGAAAAAGGAATTGCCCATATATATGTTCTCAAAACAATTTGCATGTTCTTGATTACTGTAATGGCTGATTGTTCCTCCTATATTTTGATCATTTATATATTTTTATGCATCTTTTCATGTTCTTTATTGGAATAAATAGTCTGATTCCATTTTTGTTTTTTATACTGCTGTTAGCTTTCAAGCCCAACCACCTTCCCTTTCACTCTGTCACACATCTGAGTGAGATGATAAGAAAGATAAAGTGTTCCCTTATATGCATGGGAACTCTAACACAAGCCCCACAATTACCTACCGTAAAATCCCAAAGTAGTCACCCCTCCTGCTCTCCAGTGAAACTCATTTGCAGACCTTCAAGACAGCCTGCCTATTCACCCCAGAAAGCCTTTGCATGTGAATGTAAATTTGTTCTTACACTCTTGGTATATACATGGTGTCCATTAGTCTCAATATCAGAACCACATTTTGTTGGGGGTGGGAGGTCTAGTTCACCTCTATGAAGTGACCACAAATTTACCCTCTTTTACAAAGGGGTTCTATTATGTTATCTAAATATAAACTCAACATTCTGATGTCTATTTCCATCTGTATTTTATTCTTGCTTTGGAAGATACCTGGTTTGCCTTACATCCACATAGTATAATGAAATTACTTTACTGTTATTTGAAAACCATTAATGTGCTATACCACATCCATTCTCCACCCTGCTCTGTGCTCTGGTAGACTCATCTGTGTGGACAATGTCAGGCATCCTTAGCCTTGGACTTCCATTAGATTTTGGTTAATAGAAGATACTTGCATGAGATTTCATGCTGGAGAGAACATTCAGGATATTAATGTTTTTAACTTTTATTTTATATATAGGGGCACATGTGCAGGCTTGTTATACAGGTAAACTCATGTCACAGGGATCTGTTGTACAGATCATTTCATCACCCAGGTATTAAGCCTAGTGCCCATTAGTCATTTTTCCTGATTCTCTCCCTCTTCCTACCCTCCACTGTCTGGTGGTCTGTTGTTCTGGTCTATGTGTCCATATGTTCTCATCATTTAGCTCCTATTTATAAGTGAGAACATTCAGTATTTGGTTTTCTGTTCCTGCATTAGTTTGCTAAGGATAACACCCTCCAGCTCCATCCATCTCCCTGTAAAAGACATGGTCTCACTTATATTTATGGCTGCATATTATTTCACAGTATATATGTACCAGATTTTCTTAATCCAGCCTATCATTGATGAGTGTTTAGGATGATTCCATGTCTTTGCTATTATTAATAGTGCTGTAATGAACATACGCATGTATGTGTCCTTATGATACAACAATCTATATTCCTTTGGGTATATCCAGTAATGGCATTGCTGGGTCGAATGGTAGTTCTGTTTCTAGCTATCTGAGGAATCATCACACTGCCTCCCACAATGGTTGAACTAATTTACACTCCTTCCAACAGTGTACAAGCATTTTTTTCCTCCACAACGTCTCCAGCACCTGTTATTGTACTCCCCAAATTTTTGCTCATCTTTTGTAATTAGTCTTTTATTAGTCCATTTTTGTACTGCTATGAAGAAATACCTGAGAGTGGATAATTTGTAAAGAAAAAGAGGCTTAATGAACTCACAGTTCCTTATGGCTGGGGAGGCCTCACAATCATGGCAGAAGGTGAACAAGGAGCAAAAGCACTTCTTACATGGCAGCAGGCAACAGAATGTGTGCAGGGGAACTGCCCTTTATAAAACCATCAGATCTCATGAGACTTATTCACTATCATGAGATAAGCATATCATGAGCATGGGAAAACCTGCCCATGATTCAATTGCCTCCCATCTAGTCCCTCCCACAACACATGGGGATTATGGGAGCTACAGTACAAGATGAGATTTGGGTGGAGACACAGCCACAACATATCAAGTTCCTTTATTAAACTTCCATTAAAATCCAATCTAAGTGAATAATTTGTTTCCTGCCGGTCTCTGATATGTAAGCTCTAAATATTTTGTACAGTCTTCCATTAAACATAATTCCTATACCATCTGGATTAGCGGCTTTTTGCATAAGTAGTACTAATGCATGTTATTTATGTATTTATTTATTTATTTATTTATTTTATTTTTATTTTTTTGAGACAGAGTCTCTCTCTGTCCCCCAGGCTGGAGTGCAGTGGCACAATCTCAGCTCACTGCAACCTCTGCCCCCTGGGTTGAAGCAATTCTCCTGCCTCAGCCTCCTGAGTAGCTGGGATTACAGGCACAGGCCACAATGCCTCGCTAATTTTTGTATTTTTAGTAGAGATGGGGTTGCACCATGTTGGTCAGGCTGGTCTTGAACTCCCTATCTCGTGATTCCCCCTTTCAGCAAGGTATAGTCCAACTTCAGTTACAAGGATATGTAACCAATTTGACTAATTTTACCACTTATTCATTTAATTATAACCATATTTTAACTATTTGTGCTCTCCAGTGTTCTCTGAACTGCCTCATGTCATTCTTTGTGATATCTTTGTCCAATGTTGAGTTTTGCAGATTTTCTAGCACTGAAGCCAAAATTTGTTTTGTTCTAAATAAGAAATTATATCTGAATACTTAAAATGCTTTATGACTTAGAATTTATATCCTAATATATGAGAATATTTCCAAAATATTCCAAAATAGCATTATCGTAAGTCTCAGGATTCTAACCCTATGTTCATTATTACTATTGTTAAGTTCTCTTCTATTAAATATATGAAATGGATTGTTTAGAATGTTTTATTTGGCACTCCACATTCTTCACGTACGCCCAATCCAACATTCTTTCCTGATATTTGGGTATAGATTTTTGGATATACTGCTCAATTTTTACAATAACATCGACAGGGTTAATTTTTTTTCTTCCCAGCTGCATCTTATTTTTACTTTGGAAGATGTCCTGGTTTTTTTTCCTTTTATGCAAACAGTATTTTAATGTGGTCACATGAGAAACTTCACCAATTAAACTCACAAAAACACAATTTTAGGTTATGTGTCCATTAAAGTCTAGTGTATTGTGAAGATATTGTCTTAGATTTATCTCTTTGCAAGGAAATGTGAAACAGATCAAACAGTTCTAGGCTCAATGCGAATGGGTAGTTCTCAAATGGCATTTAAAATCTCTTATATAAAACTCATGGTATTCTGCTTAGTAAATAAAGTGATATATAACACTTTTAATTCTAAGAAAAAATCAGAAACAAAAAATTATAATTATCAAACAACTGGTACAAAAGGAAAGGCATAGCGGCATATGTCTGTTACAGAAAGTTAAAAGTAAGAATGAGAGGAATTTGATATTACAATATTGTGTTGCTAAAAATATGAAAGGCCAGATGGGGTGCATCACAGGGACTACAAGGCAATTGGCAGTAGAAATCTTATACTTGAACCATTAACAACATTTGACAAAGTCTACCAAGTAAGTGATATGTTCAATAACGGTAACACAATTATGTGATTCTGGTTGTGGGAAGAAAAATGAGATCATGATTAGCAACTATAAAACTGTCAATTATGAATGCTATCTCAGATTAAGAGGAAAAACAGTTTGACAATTGTTTTTGAATCTTTAATGCACAGTTGGTGACGGACACACCAGGTAGTTATCTCTTGACGCAGAAAGAAAGACAAGGCTGATTGTTCTTCATAAGGAAACATAATAGAGATTTGTTTGTATATAAGCCATCTTTGGAGCGAATATTAAGTTTCTTACCTCTTCAAGAGTAATTAAAGAAGCTATGATGGCGTCTAAAGTCAAATGTCAAAAGTGGTATCTACTCAGAGGATATGTTAATACAGCTGCTTTGAACATCTAAAACTATTAACTGTGAACTCTAAAAGTGTAGTTTGTCCTAAATAAAAAAATAGAGTTAACTCTTAACACTTACAGGTTATGATATCAACTACAGGAATGTTGTTAATTCATTCATGCCTATAAGAAATATTCAAATACTGAAAGAATTTATGTAGTCACTAGTTTACTAATAGTCTCAGTGCCTATAATGTTTGACAGGCTACAGCTTCCAGCTGGGTTGACATTGCCAATTATTCTCCATTTCAGTGTAATGAAGTGATGCCTGATAAGGATATGATATTTTATGCTGTAGTAGAAAAAATATGATATTTTTATGCTGTAGTAGAAACTAAGAAGGCAATGATAATCTACTACTTCAATATTTGAAGCCACTATGTCTTTAGGTGACAAATTGATGTCTAATATGTAAAGCCACTATGTCTTTAGGTGACAAATTGATGTCTAATATGTAAAGGCACTATGTCTTTAGGTGACAGACATCAATCTGTCACCTAAAGACATAGTGGCTTTATGTATTAGAATTTTCCATTGCTATCTCCCAATAAAACATGCAATAATTGAAGATTTTTACTCAATGTAATATATTCCATGCTTTAGATATATTCCATACATTAGTTACATGATGTACATGTTCCATACATTTGGCAAATAATGACTTTATTTGCTGCACTGAGGTTCAAACCCAGGCTTTTTTTTCTGTTTTTAAAGATGGAGGATTGGCATGTCTTGCTAGGTTGTCCAGGATGGTCTCAAACTCCTGGGCTCAGGCAATCCTCCTGCCTAGGCCTCCAAGGTGCTAGAATTACAGGCATGGGCCACCACACGCAGTGATATTTTTTGATTATTCTCACAATCTCATAATCTTTTACTTGTCCGTTTTTTATTAAGAAATTTTTCTGTTATCAAAATCATATGTTAAAGTTTATTTTCTTTATAATATTATTCCTATTTCTTTGGTTCTGCTGTTAAAAAATTTGCTTTTCAACATTTTACCTCTATACTTCTTACCAAAGCCTTATAAAGAAAACCAGTTTGTTGGACAACAAATTCAATGAAATAATTTTATTTTTCTTGACTACTGTCTTCAGTTATGTTTTTTCCAACTTCCATTACAGCACCATAGGTATATCCCATTGGTTACTATCCACTTGTACCTATAAAGTAGAGTGATCAAATTTTATTTTATCTTAAGTTTCAATTTTGTACGTTATTAACATTACAGTGGTAGACAGTCTTGACATTAATGACTAGACATGGAGAGGAAGTATATCATTCTTTTTCAGTTTCCATCAGCTAATCTTTTCTTTTTCACTTGGGTCTTCAAATCACAGCACTTAAGTGGGGTAGAAAGGAAAGAGGAAAAAAAATGTCCTACATAAGATGCTATGTTTGCAATTCTTGACTTGACCATCCATGCTCAGATTCTGGCTCTTTCATGATTGCTTGTATGACTTTAATACGTGGAATGTCATAGGACATCCTATTTTGTATTTCTCTGACACAGAAAATGTGTTGTGATGTGACCTTCTCTATGAACACTCTATTTCTTCTGGTTTCCTTATGAAAGATGCTATGTTCTGTCCTAGTAAGAAAGCTCAAGCTAACCTTCTTGAAACACTTAGACCTTCAGGAAAATCACATATTCTTTTCACGCCAAATGGCTCTCACTAATGAATCCTGTCTCTTTTCTCTGATATCGTTGACTCATTTTTCTGTAAGCAAAAGTAGGCACACAATGCAGATCACCAAGTCACTTAATTTAACAGCATTCAATCAGAGAATTAAATGTCAGTCCCTTCTTTCTATAGGAATGTCCTAACACTGTAGAACATTTTAAAACCTCCTCACTATGTTTGGGGAAATATGGACCTTTTTTCTCCATGGTAAAGAACTTTTTGCCACGAATGCAGTCCTCCTGAAAACTCCAGACTTATCCATCCAATTATTCAGGTGATAGCTTCTGTAAGTGTGAGGAGTAGTGATTGGGCAAAGTTATACTCGCGGTTGCTGGGTTATTCTGCTATTCCTTATTATATCCAAATAAGTCATATCTATCAGTTATCTTTAGAATGTAAACTTTGTGTTTTCACCTATGGTGATTACTTGGAATGAAACAGTAAAAATTTTGTTAAACATCTGTTTACATTAAAACTGTTAGATTAGCCATAGCCTTAAATAATTACCTTCAGTGATTTTCTCTGCTTTGTTATAGTGTAGTATTATTAATAAAAAAAAATTAACTCAAGATGGATTAATGACTTAAACATAAGACCCAAAACCGTAAAAACCATAGAAGAAAATGTAGGCAATACCATTCAGGAAACAGGCATGGGCAAAGACTTCATGACTAAAACACCAAAAGCAATGGCAACAAAAGCCAAAATTGACAAATGGGGTCTAATTAAACTAAAGAGCTTCTGCACAACAAAAGAAACTATCATCAGAATGAACAGGCAAGCTACAGAATGGGAGAAAATTTTTGCAATCTATCCATCTGACAAAGGGCTAATATCCAGAATCTACAAGGAACTTAAACAAATTTACAAGAAAAAAACAACCCCATCAACAAGTGGGCAAAGGATATGAAAAGACACTTCTCAAAAGAAGACATTTATGCAGCCAACAAACATATGAATAAAACCTCATCATCACTGGTCATTCGAGAAAGGAAAGTCAAAACCGCAAGGAGATACCATCTCCTGCTAGTTAGAATGGCGATCATTAAAAAGTCAGGAAACAACAGACGCCGGAGAGGATGTGGAGAAATAGGAATGCTTTTACACTGATGGTGAGAGTGTAAATTACTTCAACCATTCTGGAAGACAGTTTGGCAATTCCTCAAGGTTCTAGAACCAGAAATACCATTTGATCCAGCAATCCCATTACTGGGTATATACCCAAAGGATTATAAATCATTCTACTTTAAAGATACATGCACACATATTTATTGCAGCACTGTTCACAATAGCAAAGACTTGGAACCAACCCAAAAGCCCATCAATGATAAACTGGATAAAGAAAATGTGGCACATATACACCCTGGCCTACTATGCAGCCATAAAAAAGAATGAGTTCAAGTCCTTTGCAGGGACATGGATAAAGCTGGAAACCATCATTCTCAGCAATCTAACACAGGAAGAGAAAAGTCAAACACTGAATGTTCTCACTCGTAAGTGGGAGTTGAACGATGAGAACTCATGGACACAAGGAGGGGAACATCAAACACCGGGGCCTGTCAGGGGGTGGAGACAAGGCAAATCCCTTCCACCTATGAGCCTGCAAAATCAAAAATGAGTTAATTACTTCCATGATACAATGGAAGTACAGGCATAGGGTAAATGCTCCCGTTCTAAAAAAGAGAAATTGTCCAAATCAAAGGAACTACAGGCCTCATGAAAGTCTGAAACCCAACAGGGCAGTCATTAAATCTTAAAGCTCCAAAATAATCTCCTTTGACTACATATCTCCCATTCAGGGCATGCTAATGTAAGAGGTGAGCTCCCGAGGCCTTGGTTCTGCAGGGTACAGCCCTCATGGCTCTGCAAGGTACAACCTCCTTGACTGTTTTCGCAAGCTGGCATTAAGTGCCTGCAGCTTTTCCAGG
Organism: Pongo pygmaeus; assembly: GCF_028885625.2. Classification (NCBI taxonomy): domain Eukaryota; kingdom Metazoa; phylum Chordata; class Mammalia; order Primates; family Hominidae; genus Pongo; species Pongo pygmaeus. The sequence continues at coordinate 94,796,595 of NC_072387.2, read as the reverse complement.
TACATGGTGCAAACTGTCAGTGGACCTACCATTCCAGGGTCTAGAAGACACTGGTCCTCTTCTCACAGCTCCACTAGGCAGTGCCCTAGTAAGGACTCTGTGTGGGGGTTCCAACCCTACATTTTCCCTTCGCACTGCCCTAGTAAAGGTTCTCCATGCGGACCCTGCCCCTGCAGCAGACTTCTTTCTGGACATCCAGGTATTTCAATACATCCTCTGAAATCTAGGCAAAGGTTCTCAAACCTTAACTCTTGCTGTCTGCATACCTTCAGGCCCAACACCACGTGGAAGCCACAAAGGCTTAGGGCTTGCACCCTCTGAAGCAATGGCCTGAGCTGTACCTTGGCCCCTTTTAGCCACAGCTGGAGCTGGAGCATCTGGGACACAGAATGGCATGTTCTGAGGTGCCACAGAGTAGTGGGGCCCTGGGCCTGGCCCATGAAACCATTTTTCTCTCCTAGGCCTCTGTGCCTATAACAGGAGGGGCTGTGGCAAAGGTCTCTTAAATGCCCTGGAGATATATTTCCCATGGTCTTAGCTATTAACATTTGCTTCCCCATTACTTATGCAAATTTTGGCAGCCAGCTTGAATTTCTCCCCAGAAAATGGGCTTTTCTTTTTTACCACATGGCCAGAGTGCAAATTTTCCAAACTTTTTTTTTTGGCTCTTCTTCCCTTTTAAATAGAATTATAATTTCAGACTATCTATTTCTTCATGCATATGAATGCACACTTTTAGAAACAACCAGGCCATGCTGCTTAGAAATTTATTCTGCCAGATACCCTACGTCATCTCTCTCAAGTTCAAAGCTCCAAAAATGTCTAAGACGGGCAAAATGCTGCTAATGCATAGCAAGAGTGACTCTTATTCCAGTTCCTAGTAAGTTCCTCATCTCCATCTGAGACCACCTCAGCCTGGATTTCATTGTCCATATCACTATTGGCATGTTGGCCAAAACCATTCAACAACTTTCTAGGAAGTTCCAAATTTCCCAAATCACCCTGTCTTCTTCAGAGGCCTCCAAACTGTTCCAATATCTTCCCATTACCCAGTTACAAAGTTGCTTCCTGATATGGTTTGGCTGTGTCCCACTCCAATCTCATCTTGAATTTTAACTCCCACAATTCCCATGTATCGTGGGGGGAACCAAGTGGGGTGATTGAATTATGGGGGGTGGGTCTTTCCTGCACTCTTCTCATGAAGTGAATGAGTCTCATGAGATCTGATGGTTTTAAAAATGGGAGTTTCCCTGTGCAACCTCTCTCTTTGCCTGCTGCCATCCACATAAGATGTGACTAGCTCCTCCTTGCCTTCTGCCATGATTGTGAGGCCTCCACACCTGTGTGGAACTGTAAGTCCAATAAACACATTCTTTTGTAAATTGCCCAGTCTTGGGTATGTCTTTGTCAGCAGAGTGAAAGCAGACTAATACAGTAAATTGGTACCTGTAGAGTAGGGCACTGCTGAAAAGATACTTGAAAATGTGGAAGTAAGTGACTTTGGAACTTGGTAACAGGCAGAGGTTGGAACAGTCTGGAAGGCTCAGAAGAAGACAGTAAAATGTGTGAAAGTTTGGAATTCCCTAGATACTTGTTGAATGGCTTTGGCCAAAATGCTGATAATGATATGGACAATGAAATCCAGACTGAGGTGGTATCAGATGGAGATGAAAACTTGGTTACCGGAGCAAAGGTGACTCTTGTTATGTTTTAGCAAAGAGACTGGCAGCATTTTGCCCCTGCCCTAGAGATTTGTGGAACTTTGAACTTGAGAGAGATGATTTGGGGTAACTGGGAGAAAAAAATTCCAAGCAGCAAAGCATTCAAGAGGTGACTTGGATGCTGTTAAAGGAATTCAGTTTTATAAGGAAAACAGAGCATAAAAGTTTGGGAAATTTGCAGCCTGACAATGTGATATAAAAGAAAATCCCATATTCTGAAGAGAAATTCAAGCCAGATGCAGAAATTTGCGTAACGAGGAGCCAAATGTTAATCCTGAAGACAATGAGAAAAATGTCTCAGGGCATGTCAGAGGTCTCCACGGCAGCCCCTCCCATCACAGGCCCAGAGGCCTAGGAGGAAAATATGGTCAGGTCCAGGGACACCATGCTGTGTATAGTCTAGGGAATTGGTACCCTGTGTCCCAGTTGCTCCAGCCATGACTTAAAGGGGCCAAGGTACAGCTTATGCTGTGGCTTCAGAGGATGAAAGCCACATGGTGTTTAGCCTGTGGGTGCACAGAAGTCAAGAATTGAGGTTTGGGAACCTCTGCCTAGATTTCAGAAGATGTATGGAAATCCCTGAATGCGCCGGCAAAAGTTTGCTACAGGGGCGAGGCGCTCATGGAGTACCTCTACTAGGACACTGCAGAAGGGAAATGTGGAGTGAGAGCCCCAACACAGAGTCCTTACTGGGGTGCTGCCTAGTAGAGCTATGAGAGGAGGGCCACTGTCCTCCAGACCCCAGAATGGTAGATCCACCAACAGCTTGCATTTTGCACCTGGAAAAGCCACAGACACTCAACACCAGCCCATCGAAAGCAGCTGGCTGGGAGCCTATGCTCTGCAGAGCCGCAGAGGTGGAGATGCCCAAGATCACGAAAACCCTCCTCTTGCATCAGCGTGACCTGGATGTGATACATGGTGTCAGAGGAGATCATTTTGGAGCTTTAAGGTTTGACTGCCCTGCTGGATTTTGGATTTGCTTGGGCCCTGTAGCTCCTTTGTTTTGGCCAATTCCTCCCATTTGGAATGGGTATATTTACCCAATGCCTGGACTTCAGTTGTATTTAGGAAGTAACTAACTTGCTTTTGATTTTACAGGTTCACAGGCAGAAAGGACTTTCCTTGTCTCATCTGAGACTTTGGACTATTGAATTTTGAGTTAATGCTGAAATGAGTTAAGACTTTGGGGGACGGTTGGGAAGGCAAGATTGAGTTTGAAATTTGAAGGCTGAGATTTGGGAGGGGCAGGGGTGGAATGTTATGGTTTGGCTCTGTGTCCCCACCCAAATCTCATCTTGAATTGTAACTCCCACAATTCCCACATGTTATGGGAGGAACCTGGTGGGAGGTGATTAAATTATGGGAGTGGGTGTTTCCTTTGCTGTTCTCATGTTAGTGAATTAGTCTTGTGAGATCAGATAGTTTTAAAAATAGGAGTGTCCCTGCGCAAGTTCTCTCTTTGCCTGATGCCACCCACACGAGATGTGACTTGCTCATCCTTGCCTTCCGCCATGATTGTGAGGCCTCCCCAGCCATGTGGAACTGTAAGTACAATAAACCGCATTCTTTTGTAAATTGCCCAGTCTTGGATATGTCTTTATCAGCAGTGCAAAAGGAAACTTATACACTTCCCTATTTTCAGGTATCTTTATAGTAGTGCCTTGCTCCTGGTACAAATTTTCTGTATTAGTCTGTTCTCATAGTGCTATAGAAAACTACCTGAGACTGAGTAATTTATGAAAAAAGAAGAGATTTAATTGACTCACAGTTCCACATACTTAACAGCATGGCTGAGAGACCTCAGGAAACTTACAACCATGGCAGAAGGCAAAGGGGAAGCAAGCACATCTCATCATGGCAAAGCAGGGGAAACAGAGGGGAGGAGGAAGCACCATACACCTTTAAACCATCAGATCTCATGAAAACTCACCATCATGAGAACAGCAAGGAAGAAATCTGCCCTCATTACCCAATCACCTCCCACGAGGCCCCTCTCCTAATATGCGGGGATTACAATTTGACATGAGATTTGAGTGGGGACACAGAGCCAAATCATATCACTACCTAAATACATTGTTTGGAAACTTCTTTATGAAACATATGTCCCTGTTGTTTTCTATTAATCATATCTTAAATGTGCCTCTCTATTCTGTTCATGTGCCTTCATTTCCACCACTAAATATATTTTCCAAACTACCACTCTCTCTCAACTGGATAATTTCTTTAGCTTTTCCCCAATATACTCAGAGTAATCTCTGTAAAAACTTGGTGCCTTCCCATTAAGAAGGTTACAAGCTGCTGCTTGCTTTGACTCCTACTGTCCTTTCAAACTATCACTGGCTTCATAATTCTCTATTTATTTCTCTTTTCCACTTATTCTGGCTTTCTGTGAGTTCGGATACTTATATTTATTCTTGCAAAGAGTTACACATGTTCATTCCATATGTTGAATACTTCTCGCACTCTATTCACTGAGAAAATGATTGTCCTTTATTCTAATGGAAGGGCACCCTTTCCTGAATTTCGTAGTCAGATCATAGCACCTAATGTCTCTCCTTAGTTGCAGTTGTGTCATTGCAATGTCAGATTATTGTGTCTGATGACTTAGTCAATATGTATTTCCCCACAGAAGCAGGAGTTTTTGTTGTTGTTGTTGTTGTTGTTGTTGTTTTCTAGCATTATACAGAGCATGACACATAGAATTTGTCATTTTGGTGTACTCAATAAATTTTGGTTATATTAATTGAATGAATGAATGAAGATTAGCTAGTAAAATTTAGATCAAACTTATTTAGGAATTGTTATCTAGGGAGTATCAAGGAAGGATAAGGTAAATATTAAGTCATTTAATTGATTCGCTATTATAGTTAATATGTTTGTTGCTTTTTTCCTCTTCCTCATGTTCCAAGATTCTTCCAGTTCCTCACTATTTGCTTAATCTCTTTTCTCTTTATTCTTCTATAACTGTTGTATTAGTCAGGGTTCTCTAGAGGAACAGAACTAATGGGAAATATGTATATATATATAAAGGTGACTTTATTAGGAGAATTGACTCACACAATCACAAGATGAAGTCCCACAGTAGGCCATCTGCAAGCTGAGGAGCAAGGAAGCCAGTCCAAGTCCCAAAACCTCAAAAGTAGGGAAGCTCAGAGTACAGCCTTTGGTCTGTAAGGCCTGAGATCCCCTGGCAAACCACTGGTGTAAGTCCAAAGAGCCCAAAAGCTGAATAATTTGGAGTTCAATGTTTGAGGGCAGGAAGTATCCAACACAGGAGAATGATGAAAGTTGGAAGACTCAGCCAGTCTATTCCTTCCATGTTCTTCTGCCTGCTTTATTCTAGCCATGCTAGCCAATGATTAGATGGTACCCACCCAGATTGAGGGTGAGTCTGCCTCTCCCAGTCTACTGACTCAAATGCTAATCTCCTCTGGCAACATCCTTATAGATGCACCCGGGAACAATACTTAGCATCCTTCAATCCAACCAAATTGACAGTCAATATTAACCATCACAACTATTACCATTGTAGGTTGTTTTCCATTTGCAGCCCATTTGGTTTAGTTCATGGTTACCTGCCGTTTGTCTCACCATTTAATAGAAATTCGTATTTCTCCTCAATTTACTTTTTTTTAAATCTTGAATGTCTTTTTTGGACTGTTCAGATTATAAGTTACAAAAGCCAACTTAAAGTACCTACATATAAGGAGGGATATTTTGAAATATAATAAATGTGCAGTGTGACTGTATAAAACACAAGAACCCACAAAGAATGAGTGGATTAAGGACCTCGATCGATCTCCAAATCATGGTAATTACCTCCTCATGTCTTATCTCCTCTGTGCATATCCTTTATTATTCAGTGCGTGCTCTCTCTCTAGGTACGCCCTTCCTCATTCTTCTTCAGCAGATTTCACCACATAGTAGACATCTTGGATTTGCAATTCCGCCTTTCTTTCCTAATGTTAAAAATTATTATAGGTGAAGAAATTGTTTATCCTAATTAATTTGTTGACTTAAGAGAGCCTCTGTCAGGCAGTAATCTGGAAAATGTATTGCTGAGTAAATTCTCAGGAATAAAAAATGTTGATGACAAATCTTGTTCCAATTACAGCTTTCTACATTTCTACCTAAACTCGGTGTTCTCGATTAACTTGACCATTCCATCCATAACATGAGGAGAAAGCATCTTTCACAGGGTTATGGATACAATTAAATTAAGTAACCTATGTATAGCAACTTTCACCATAGCTGAATGAGAGTAGCCACCATATATATTGACCATTATTTAAATTAAAAACATGTCAGAATCATGGAAATACATTTTACCATAAATTATATAGTCACCTGACTGAAAGTGCTTTTGTATATTATTTTGAATATTAAATTGTTTTAAATATACAGAAGAAAAATTTTATGAGAAAAATAAACAAAAACAATGTAGATAAATGATTTATTCATGAGGTTAAATTGGAAATAATATGAAAAATTGAAATAATTACTTTGTTACTGGCAAAATGTGTTGCATCTGTTTGCTGTCGTCTCAGTGATAATAAAATGAAGATTGGTGACTTTAATTCCAATTTCAGAATAAAAATGAACTTTATAAGGTGAATATTTTTCACTTTGACACATATAATTAGAAATACAATTTTCATATTTATGGTAATAAATAACTTACATTTCAGTGTGTATTCCCTTAAATTCATATTTGTGTGCACTAGTCTTTGTCTGCACTAGTCTTTGTCTGGATAAGAACTGTATTCTTATGTAGCTCTCCTTTGAACTTTATTTTAAATATTTATTTATTTATTTGTTTATTTACTTATTTATTTATTTTTGAGACAGGGTCTTACTCCTGTCAACCAGGAGTGCAGTGGCATGATCACGGCTCACTGCAGCCTTGACCTCCTGGACCAAAGAGATCTTCCCACCTCAGACTCCTGAGTAGCTGGGACCATAGGTGTATGACACCATACCTGGATAATTTTTTAATCATTGTGGAGATGAGGTCTTGTTGTGTTGCCCAAGCTAATCTGGAACTCCTGGGCTCAAGTGATCCTCCTGCCTTAGCCTCCCAATATGTTAGGATTACAGGCATGAGCTACTATGCCCAGCCTAAACATTCATAAACAAAATACCATGGACTCTTTTCTATGGACCCACCTGGAGATGAACATATATCCAGACATCACGAAACAGCTATTTTTCCTAAGGCACATATTCCCCACACTTTGTATTGATTTGAGATATGCCCTGCAATGAACTAGAACAGAAAAGCAAATGCACTTTTACATGATTGGAATTGTAGTGTTACATAAATTGCTTGGATTATCCATTTCATATTCATAGCTCTAAATCTTTAGAGAATCTGTCTCTCAAAGGGTATCTGATACATTGCAAGGGTAAACAAGTGAAAAAGATAGGAAATAGTGATTTCAGGAAAGTTTCTGGAAATGGACACTTCACAGAGGTTGTAGCTGAGATAGGGGATGATATTGTGGGAAAAAAGAAGATAAAATTAACCTTAGTGAAAATTCCTTTTTGGTGTTTTTGTTTTGTTTTGTTTTCTTTTTGGTTTTTTTTTTGACACGGAGTCTCGCTCTGTCACCCAGGCGGGAGTGCAGTGGCATGATCTCGGCTCACTGCAACCTCCGCCTCCTGCATTCAAGTGATTCTTCTGCTTCAGCCTTCCAAGTAGCTGATTACAGTAAGAGATTACAGGTGCTTGCCACCACGCCCAGCTGATTTTTGTAATTTTTGGAAGAGACGGGGTTTCAACATGTTGGCCAGGCTACTCTTAAACTCCTGACCTCAAGTGATCCACCACCCTCAGCCTCCTAAAGTGCTGGGATTACAGGCGTGAGCCACCATGCCCAGCCACATTAGTGAAAATTTCTAAAAGGTATGTGCGTATTATAATTCCACCTAAGAATCACTATAGGATCTTTTAGTACTTCTATTTAGGTAAAGCCTTTTTCAGATTAATAATGTTAAAAATAATAATGATAATGGCACTAGATTAAAGAAGTCCGGTGAAGTCTGTTTTTAAGACTTTTGGGTTGCTTAATTTGCCTCCTTAACATAACACTTCCATCTAAGCTCCATCTAACAACAGTGAAGCTTAATCTGGAATCCCAAAATGTATGTAAATATGAACTCCTGTTTGGCATCCATCTAGCTACGTGACACACTCAGAGAATAAATTTTGTTTATTTGCAAATTATTTTCCAGGACAAAGTCAGTCAAAAAATGAGCCTGTGATTTTTACAAGATTGTGCCAAATGTAAAAAATACATAAAGACGGGTTTCCACTCAAAAGAAAACATTGTACTTAAAAACACACACATTGATATATATAATGGAGAAAAGATAAAAGATAAAACTCTAAAAAAAGTAATGAAGTATCAAAATGACATTGACCTTTTTTGATTTTCACGTTTTCTAATTTTGTGCACAATTTATGTGTTTTTTTCCTTTTTTCTTTCTTTTTTTGAGACGGAGTCTCTCTCTGTCACCAGGCTGGAGTGCAGTGGCGCGACCTCGGCTCACTGCAACCTCCACCTCCTGGGTTCAAACCATTCCCCAGCCTCAGCCTCCCAAGTAGCTGGGATTACAGGTACCTGCCACCATGCCTGGCTAATTTTTTGTATTTTTAGTAGAGATGGGGTTTCACCGTGTTAGCCAGGATGGTCTCGATCTCCTGAACTCGTGATCCACCCGCCTCGGCCTCCCAAAGTGCTGGGAATGCAGGCGTGAGCCACCGCACCTGGGCCGTGTTTTTTTACTTAATTGCTTTCACTTTTGTGAAATTAGTTACAAAATCCATATATTAGATTGGAAGTGTGATATGTCTTTTTTTAATTTTAATGACAATTTGGATCCTATATAATCAAAATCTAATAAATCGACCACTTTTGCTATAAGCATAACATCTTATGAGTTTTGTGTTGAATTAATACATTGAATAAATTTGGGAGATTTTAGAATTTTAGTCTAAGTATATGCTTTTTTTTCTCATAAGGAATGTGTATAATTCTGTCTAAATGTTGTCTAATGATACACTCTTCATAAATTTCCACTGAAATATCGCTATAAAAATGAAACCTCTTTATTCTCAAAAAGCATGTGGTGTACCATCTAATGCTATGATTCAGGTTAATAACCTCCTACTACACAGCCAACAAAGTCAGATGCAGAATAGTACTGATTGTCCTATACACCCTCTCAATCAGAAGAAAATCTGTTTGTAAGTAGACAGGAAAAATATTTTTGGCCTTATATACTGTCTATGTGTAGGCACAGAGTTCAATATTTGCCAGACATAAAACCCTGTATAAAAATAGTAGAGTTTTGAAATAGCCAAGGTTTTCTCCTGTATACTCCCACCTTAAAAGCTGTCAAATAGAGTAACCATACAATTCATCAATCCCAATACTGGGTATATGTCCAAAGAAAAGGAAATCAGTATATAAAAGAGATCTGTGCATTCCCATATTTAATGCAGCACTCTTCACAATAGCCAAAATACGGAATCAGCCCAGATGTGAATGAGGAAATGTGGCCCATATATAGTATTAATACATATACACAATGGAATATAATTCAGCCATTAAAAAGAATGAACTCTTGTCATTTGCAACAACGTGGATGTACCTAGAGGAGGTTATGTTAAGTAAAATAAGCCAGGCACCAAAAGACTAATTTTGCAGTTCTCACTCATATGTGCGAGCTAAAATGTTTTTAAAACATTGAAGTCAGAGAGATAGGGTAGTATGATGGTTAGTAGAGGCTGGGAAGGGTAGCAGAGAGGGGGCGGATAAGAGAGGGTTGGTTAATGGCTATGAATACAGTTGGTTAGAATTAATAAGATAGGATATTTGGTAGTACAACAGGGACTAGAATTAATTATTCATTGTACATTTTTAAATAACCAAAATTAGAATTAGGAATATTTCTAACAAAAAGAAATAACAAATGCTTGAAATGGTGGATACCCTAATTACCCTGATTTAATTATTACACATTGTATGTGTTTTAAAAAATATTGCATGTACTCCATAAAAATATAAAATATGATGTTTTTATAATAATTACTTTTAAAAAAATTTAAACTTGCCATCATTTTCTTTTAAATAATACATATAAATTGGCTTTATTAAAATTAGGTAAATAGATGTATAGTCTATACGGTGTATGGTATAATTCTCAAAGACAAATGCTGGAAGTGTGGCTGCTCATCTTTTGCAAGAGATAATTTCTCATATAAACAGTTTTTGTCAAAATCTCAGAGGACCAAGCATGGGAAAGAGGAGATTATAGGATTTTCCTAAATGAAGGGCATTAAGGTATTATTAGACAAAGAACCATGTTAAAAGTAAAAATTATGAAACACAATTGGTGTGTGACATTTTAACATATCCTACATTTTAACAAAATGATATAAGAATAAATAAGAACAAATAAATAGAAAATTTTACGTTTATAATTAAACCTAATACCACAGAAATCAAGTACACAATTCCTTCTTTAAGCTGTTGGTCTCTGATAGTTCTAGACTTTTAGTTTTCCTCTCTGAAAGTCCCTAAGTAATATTAATCTGTTCTTCATCTTCCTGGACCTCATGAATTCCTCCCTCTTTTATTACCTTGCACATGTATGGGAAGTATTTCCTAAGCAATGCTTACACATCACAAAGCTGCCCTGCTATCTTCCTGCCACCTGTCAGTGAACAGGCACTTGATGGCTGCAACTCTCCTGTGTATTACATAAAGATCACAGGACTGGCAACTTGTGAGCTGCTTTACCTCTCCCTAAAGCCTTTCACAGCATTCGTGGCCATCCATTAAATCTCCAAGGCACATCTTATAAGGGATTGTAACATTTTTAAAACTTTGCTGAAATTTGGTGATAACAGAATTACATCACAATGGGGAGTGATTAAAGCAGTTATGATTCTCACTAATACCTGTCAAATGTGCGAACTATCTCTTTAGGGTTTCTCCCACTTTCCTATCTTTTTAGCCTTTCTATCAATATTACCCTCAACCATATCCTTCCTAACTAAAATCTTGGCCAGAAATCCTGTGAACACCAAGAAGAGAGAAACAGTCATCACTTTCTTCCCAATCTCACAGCAGCAACTAACCTTTTAATAAACATAATCTCAGGCAGGCTTTTCTCTGAAAAGAAAGAAAAACCTCCTTTTTCTTTTCTTCTCATTGATTGGAATTTTTCTGACCGAGAAAATGAATTTTAGCTTGCACAGTGAACAGTTCCATTAAAGTGATTTTGCTTGTTTTACATTGTTTTGTTTTCTTTCCCAAAAGTAATAACATTTATTCAAAGATAAGTTTAGCCCTCATCTCTCAATAACCAGGAAATCTACTAAAAGTTTTTAAAGATAATGAAATGTGCTTGTATATAACTAAAGATCAATATTTCAGAAATGTGAGAATTAAATTTTAGGCAGAACACTCAGTTTAGCATTTTTAGTAGAATCTTTACTATAATTAATCATGTTTCAATCTCAGTCCAGCGCTGTCTCAACACTAGGATGATACCTTAAAGATGGTGCCTCTCTCGTAGGAGTTAGTGCTGGACAGTCTGGTATCTTCTCTTCCCCAGAAGTATGGTAAATAAATGTGAATACCTGAGAACAAAACAAAGGAGGGGTAGTTATTATTTAAATCAGTTGGTCATAAGAGTTGTCTCTTAGGAAGTAAGTTTTTAATTTTGGTCTAAAAATGCAAAAACATTTACACCTACTTAAAGACGATGCAAAAAAATGCTAAAACATGTTCACCTACTTAAAGACATTACAGACAAGTCCAGGCATAAACAAAACCATGTGAAAATCCGCTAAAGCAAGAAGGGTTTTTGTATTGTAGAAACTGAGAAGAACACTAGAACATCTGAGAGGTAAGGGGGAAGCACAGTATGATAATTTTTTATTTGGGGAGGAAGGAAGATTGTGCTGGGCTTTGAAGTTTATGATGAAATATTTGAATTCAGTCCAAGTGAAGGGAACGTTATAAAAATTTTGATAAAGGACATGATCTTATGTACTTTTTTAAAAAAACTTCACTCTGACTTCTGCCACTTTTCTTCTGGAGAAGAAATGAAGGCAGGGAGTTTGCTTTGGAAACAACTGTGCTATTATCCACAAGATACAGTAGGATATTGGGCCAGGAAGATTGCACTGGATATGAAGAAGATATTTTAAAAGTAAGATGTACATGACTTATGGATTAGCTGAATATTGATATAAAAAATTAAAGTATCAAGATAATTGCCTCATTTAAGAATTAGATAAAGTGCTGAACTAGATATATAATTTTTGAACTTGGCAACATATTGTTGACATTTAATGTTGTGGAAGTAATTGAGAGTACATAGAAGTGCTGATTCATTTTTCCTGAAAATCAGTTGCCTTTTGTGCTTTATGAATTTCCAAATCTAGTTACAAGCTAATGAACACGTGCTAGCATGTAAACTATTTTGCTGTACATTTCATCTACTACTTTAACAGTCTGATGTTTTCAATGTTATGGCAACACAAACCTAATTATACTAAATGCTTCCCATCTGTAAATCTAATGCAATTTCAAATCTTGGGAATAAAGCTTGAACTCGAGATACCCTTGCCTTCTATCTCTCCCACTATTCATATGAATATCTGATTCATCAAAAAATAAGTGGTCTATCTTTAAAATGTGTTCATAAATGGTCTAATTCTCATTGTATAACCTTGGTTAAAGCTACAGTTAATTCTTGCTTACACTGATGTAGTCTAAGTGGTGATGAAGCAGTCTGAGTGGTCTCCCTACTTCTACCATTGCTACTTTTTGGTCTGTTAGCAAGAGGGAAGCCTAGTTCATTCAGTTATGTAACTCCTCTACTTAAAATCTTTCACTGAGTTTAAAATGCAAACTTCTTACAATCATCGAAAAGTCTTTCGCATTCTATTTTCACCTCCCTTCTCTGTTTCTTCCACTTCAGCAAGGTTGGCCATGGCCAGTATCAACCATGCTCCTGCCTCAGGGCCTTCGTACCAGCTCTTTTCATTACCTGAAATGCTCTTCCCACAGATATCTACATGTCTGAAATGACTTCTTCGGGTATTGTCAACTGTCATCTTCATAGTGAGGTCTTCTGAGACATGCAAATTACAACTGCCACCATATCTTTATCCCATTTTCTCTGCCTTTGATGCATAACTCTTATTATTAAAACATTTATTTGGGGCCAGGCGTGGTGACTCACACCTGTAATCCCAGCACTTTGGGAGGCTGAGGCAGGTGGATCACGAGGTCAGAAGTTCAAGACCAGCCTGGCCAAGATGGTGGAAGCCCGTGTCTACTAAAAAAAAAAAAAAAAAAAAAAATTAGCTGGGCGTGGTGGCAGGCGCCTGTAATCCCAGCTACTTGGGAGGCTGAGGCAGGAGAATCGTTTGAATCCAGGGGGCGGAGGTTGCAGTGAGCCAAGATCGCGCCACTGCACTCCAGCCTGGGCGACAGAGTGAGACTCCATCTCAAAAAAACAAGCAAACAAACAAACAAACATTTATTTGGATTGTTTCTTTTTACCACCCACTAGAAGTTTAGTGAGTTCCATAAGGGCAGGTATTTTTGCTGGCTTTGCTCTTGGATATAAGCCTAATGTATGGATGAAGTTTCTGCCACCTAAAAAAAAATTTAAGTGAGTGGCTACAGATCTTTCAAGTTCACTATTTTCCCCATAATTGTATATTCTCTTAATAACAAGAACTGAAATACAATAAAAATGCATGTAATTATAATTTTTAAATTAAGAGATAGTGCCAAACAGTATAAATTAGTAAAAGAGTAGAGTATCTGAAAAAATTACTGAAACATCTCCATAATAATAATGCTAACATGTATTGTTTCCTTATTTAGTGTCTCATGTTTCACTTAGAACTTTTTTTCTCTCTTTTAGATTAATGAAACTTCTTCAAATCCACAGCCAAAGAGTTGTGTAGTTAGAACACAATCCTATATTTCTGATCCCAGAACCTGAGCTGATAAATACTCTTCCATTCTGCCTCATGTTTAAGAATTTGTTTTCAAGCCTGGTTCCAAATAAAGATTAACCTTGGGCTCCTTTAAAAAGCATGTTGTTAGTCTTCTTTCCTCACCTATGAAATCTGAATCCTTTGAGGTTAGTGAACAGGAGTCTTTTTAAACAAACAAGTAAGAAAAAAGTTTCCAAGTGAAACTGATATGTTGCCAGCTTTAAGAATCGTGGATACAGAGCATCAAAAAATAATTCAGCCAGAAAATAAACCATCTAGAAAAAAATGCTTTATTCATTGGAAGATGCAGAAGTTAAGGGAACTAGGAAACAATTTTTTTGCCATCTGATAGATGTATAACTTCACAAAAAACATTTCACTGGTCTCTGAAGTAGCAAACTAATTTCTAACAAAAACTTACATAGATAATAGGGTATGAAATAAGCAATCATGAAAACAATGTGTATAGTAAGAGCACCAACACTGCCAGGAATGTTTTTAAATAGTTCATATCTACTTTTTAATGAAAATTCACCAAAATATATGTTTACATGATAGAATATGCAATGTAGTTCAAAAGTTTTGTAAGTGCAAGTGGTTTCTTTTTCTATCCTGCCCAAATTAACAGAAAACAACAATAATAAAACTGTACTGAGAAATATGATCACTCAGGCAACAAGTGTATTCATTTTAATTCATGGTTTAATTAGGTACATATTTTAAGTAGTGTCAGGGAATGTGAAATATATATATGTATGTATATATGCACACACACAAATGTATATATATACATATATACTGTGCTCAAAAATTAAGCAGCAAAGGGGAGAAAACAGGGCCAGGGATAATTAATGCTAAAGAACACAGGAATAATATACTGACCATTGGAATCAGATGAGATGTGAGTGCAAAGAAGTAAGCAGAATTAGTGTGTAGAGATTAAATAGCATTGGGAGTTGTAGATATCTGCACTCCCCAACCCACCCCCACCATTTTTATTGAAGTGTGGTTGACAGCCTAAAGGTGCCCAACTTTGTGATTTGATATATACATACATATACACACACACATTATGACATAGTCATCACAACCAAGCTAATTAATTAATGTATCCATCACTTCATATAGTTAACATTTCCTTTCTATTTTTCTTTCTCTTATCTTTGTTACTTTTATTTTATTTTCATGATGAGAATAATTAAGATCTACCTTCTTAGCAAATTTCAATTGTCCAATACGATATTGTTAACTATAGTCACATTTTTGTACATTAGATCTTTGTACCCTGGAACAGCATCTACCTATTTTCTCAATCCCTCAGCCCCTAATAACCACCATTCTACCCTCTGTTCTTATGAGTTTGACTATGTAGATTCCACGTATAAGTAAAATACAGTATTTGTCTTCCTGCATCTAGTATATTTCACTTGGCATCATATTCTTTTGCTTCATCTATTGTATTAATTCATTCTCACACTGCTATAAAGAACTAGTTGAAACTGGGTGACTTCAGGTAGTGAAATAGAAGAAAACAGGTTTAATTGACTCACAGTTCTGGAGACTTAACAGAAAGCATGACTGGGAGGCCTCAGGAAACTTAAAATCATGGCAGAGGGCAAAGAGGAAGCAAGCACATTTTCACATGGTGGTAGGAGAAAAACAGAGAAGGGGGAAGTGCCATACGCTTTTAAACCATCAGATCGCATGAGAACTCACTCACTATCATGAGAACAGCAAGGAAGAGATCTGCCCCCATGATCCAGTTACCTCCCACCAGCCCCCTCCTCCAAGTCCACATAAGATGTAGGTGGGAACACAAATCCGAACCATATCATCTATGTTGTTAAATATGTCAAGATTTCCTCCATTTGTAAGGTTAATTAATTTTCTGTTGTATAAATATTTCACCTTTTCTTTATCCATTCATCAGTTGGTAGACATTTGAGTTATGTCCATTATCTTGGATATCATGAATATTGCTGAAGGGAACATGGGCTAGCAATCCCACTTCTGGGCTATATATGAGGATCAAACTTTTTATTTCAGCTTCCACTGTAGCAAGTCTAATGGTTGTTCACCAATACTCAGACTCCCTTTATTTAATCCTAATACTGCCAAATTTTAGCTGGTTATGTGTGCAATGTATTTGATATTATAGTTTCCAGATCATTTTTCTTTGTTGGGACCACATTCTGCCCAATGAGATGAAAGCAACAATTATACAAGCCTCTTCTGATCCACACCCAGGAAAGAATTATGTGAGTACTACTCAGCTTTGCCCTCTTCTTTATGGCAACAAAGGAAATAGCTACCTTGACCTAAGAGGTGGAAAACGTATGTGAGATGGTAGATTGCCTTTATCCCTGGCAACTAATTACCTTTGAACTGCTGTGTGAAAGAGAAATACATATTTATCTTGAATGTGTCACTGTATTTTCAGTTCCTTGTTTTTTGTGTAGCACAAGCACTAACTCATCTGCTTATAAGTTCTGTAAAATTACTCAAGTTGTGTATCTATTTTAATTTTTTCAGATTACTCATTATAAAATAGTCACATTAATATTATAGGACTTAGAGGACTATATGTACTAATACATGTATAGCACTTGTGATATGGTTTGGATATTTGTCCCCTAAAAATATCATGTTGAAATGTAATCCCAATCTTGGAGGTGGAGCCTGGTGGAAGGTGTTTGGATCGTGGGGACAGGTCCATCATGAATGTCTTGGTGCTGTCCTCATAATAATAAATGTGTTCTTACTGTTAGTTCACATGAAAGTTGGTTGTTTAAAAGATTGTGGCACTTCCCCCCTCTCTCTCTTGCTTCCTATGATGTGCCTGCTCCCATATGCTCTCTGCCATGATTGTAAGCTTCCTGAGGCTCACAAGAAGCAGACACTGGCACCATGCTGCCTGTAAAGCTTACAGAACTGTGAGCCAATTACCCAGGCTCAGGTATTCCTTTATAGCAATGCAAAAGCAGACTAATACAGAACATTGGTATCAAGGAGTGAGGCATTGCTGTAAAGATACCTGAAAATGTGGAACTGGCTTTGGAACTGGGTAATGAGCAGAGGCTAGAAGAGTTTTGAGGACTCAGGAAAAGATAGAACGAGAAGAGAAAGTTTGGAATTTCTTAGAGACTGGTTAAATGATTGTGAAGAAAATGCTGATAGTAATATGTACAGTGATGGCCAGGCTAATGAGGTCTCAGATGAAAATGAAGAATTTCTTGGGAACTGGAGTAAAAGTCACCTGTAGTATGCCATAGTAAAGAGCTTTGCTGCATTGTGTCCACATCCTAGGGATCTGTGGAGAGTTGAACTTAAGAGTAATGACATAGGGTATCTGGAAGAATAAATTTCTAAGCAGCAAAGTCTTCAAGGGGTGACCTGGGCAGCTTCCAATGATCTACGATTAGATACCCAGGAGCAAAGGAATGACTTAAAGTTGGAATTTATAATTAAAAGGAAAGCAGAGTGTAAAAGTTTAGAAAATTTGCAGCCTGGCCCTGTGGCAGAGAAGAAATCTAAGGAGGCTTTGGAGCAACCACTTACTAGAGAGGTTAGCACGACTAAAAGAGAGCCAAATACTACTATCCAAGGCAATGGGAAAAAGGACTCAAAGGCATTTCAGGAGGCTTCAAGGCATCCCTTCCCATCCGTGGCCCAGAGGCATAGGAGAAAAGAATAATTTGGAAGGCCAGACTGAGGGCCCTGCTGCCCTGTGCAGCCTTTGGCCATTGATCCCTGCATTGAGGCTATGCTGGCTCCAGCCTCAGTTCAAAGTGTCCCAGAAACATCTCTGGCCACTGCTCTGAAAGGCACAAACTGTAAACATTGGCCACTTCCATGTTTTGTTAAGCCTGAAGGCACACAGAATGCAAGATTGGAAGCTCCACCTAGATTTCAGAGGATGTATAAGAAAGCCTGGGTGTCCAAGCAGAATCCTGACACAGGGCTGGAGCCCTCACAGAGAATCTCTACTATGGCAGTGCAGAGGGGAAATGTGAAGTTGGAGTCCCCACAGGGCACTTTCTAGTGGAGCTACAGGAAGGGGATGCCACCTTTCAGACCCAAGAATGGTAGAGTCACTGGCAGCTTTCAACCTAAGCATGGAAAATCTGCAGGCACTCAAGTCCAACCCATGACAGCAGCCACGGGGATTGTACCCTGTAAAGCCAAAGAAGTGGACCTGTTCAAGCCTTGGGAGCCCACCCTTTTCACCAGTGTGTCCCGGATGTGGGACATGGAGTCAAAGGAGATTATTTTGGAGCTTTAGAATTTAATGGCTGCTGTGCTGAGTTTCAGACTTGCATGAGGCCTGTTTGACACTTTCTTTTGGGTGACTCCTCCCTTTTGGAACAGAAACATTTGCCCACTGCCTGTACCACCATCTTATCTTGGAAGTAAATAACTTATTTTTACTTTACATGCTTATAGCCGAAGGCGATGATTCTCAGATGAAACAGGATTTTGGCCTTAATGCTGAAACAAGTTAAGAATGTACTGAACTATTGGGAGGAGATGTTGTATTTTGCAATGTGAAAAGGACATAAGATTTAGGGGGTCTGGGTTAAATAACATGGTTTGGATGTTTGTCCCCTCCAAATCTCATGTTGAAACATAATCACCAATGTTGAAAGTGGGGCCTGGTAACAGGTGTTTCAGTCATGGGAGTGGGTCCCTCATGAGTGACTTTGTGCTGTCCTCATGATACTTACTGCATTCTCACTGTTAGTTCACATGACAGCTGGTTATTTAAAAGAGGGTTATGGAACCTTGCCTCTCTCTCTTGCTCTGCTCTCACTATGTGATGTGTCTGCTCCTTCTGACACTTCTGCCACGATTGTAAGCTTCTTGAGGCCTTGCTAGAAGCAGATGCTGGCATCATACTTTCTGTAAAGCCTGCAGATCCATGAGCTAATTAAATATTTTTTTCTTTATAAATTACCTAGTCTCAGTTATTCCTTTATAGCAATGCAAAAAAGCCTAATACAACTTAGTAGCCCATGTACAGCACTTAATAACCAATAATTATAAAGTATGAAAATATAAAGAAAAAACTAATTTATTTTGTCCAGCTTTATTCATTATAACCTTTATAAGTAATCTCTCAGTTTATGGTGAAGACTTCTCAAATAGATACATTTTAATAATAATATTTTTAGAGCTATTGAATTAAGACTAATCTATTTTTTATCTTTTCTTACATTACACCTAGCTGAGTATATATTCAATACCTATTTTGTTAATTCTTATCTACATCAAAGTCCATAAAACTTTTGTCTGTATCAGTCTAAAATCTTTGGACATATTGTTTAATTTTTTGTTTTAATTTATTTTAAAATTAGTAAATTTAAAAAGTAACATAAATGTTGATGAATTTGTTTTTCAATCTCTAATTTTTCATAAATAAACTGATTTATATGATGTATCTTACGTAAACTGATTATACCTCAGAAATTAAGCATTTTTATGATCTAAAAAAACTACGTGATCTTCTTCTATAATAATACTGGTAGGTACTATTGGTGCTCTGCCTTCTAAACTTACTTCTAGTAGAAGTAAATATTCTTCTACTTTAATACAATTGTGGTGAGGAGTATGTGTTATATATCATTAAGAAGAGACCCATCACCCTGCTGAAAGTCCATGGTACTTCATTTTTAAAACACTAACCATGTTTTTCTTATTTTATTATAGAAATCTACAGACATCAACACGTCACTAAACTAGGCTAGATTTTTGGGAAGATGCAACAAAGTATATAACTTTTCCTTCCCCACACCAAAGACATTTGTAACCACTCAAGTCTTTGTTAAAATGGTGAATATGTGAGTGAGATAACATGAAGTACCTAACCCATGCAGGTAGCAGGAGAGGTGGGAGAGGGACTGGCAGTGATAACATAGAAGCATTAAGTGTGAATGTAATGTTTGAAGTTGTAGCTCAGATAGCAATTCCCTAAAGAGAAACTTTGCCTACTTTGGAATATTTTCCATAACTAAAATGAAGTGAAAAGGAAGGGAAGCTTGACTACACATGTGTTTGTGTAACTAAAGGTTAAAATATTTGTATTTGAATAAAAAATATTTTAAATGTATATGTTTGCAATAAGCAAAACATTTAAAATGACTTTTCAAATTTTATTCTTTCTGATTCAGAGTCAACACATTCTAAATATTTATATTGATTTAATTAATTATTATCAGCCAGCTCAATTCAAACTGCATTATCTGACTAGAACATTTTTATTGTTGAGAAGAATATGAAAAGAGGCTATTTAGATTAGAATGGTCTTGATGTTAATTATAACGCTTCATTATGCACATTAAACCATTTCTAACTGAATTCATTCAGTTGAATATAAAAAATAGATAATCAGGGAATAATTTAGCTATAGTCTTGCAACTATGAATAAATATCCTGACATGTTAACCAAAATATAAACAAGTTTAAACAAGTTTATTTAACCAAAATATAAACAAGTTTTATTAGAGTATAACAAAATGCTAACTATTTACAAAACTTCCTAAACAATTTAGGAACACATATCATGTAGAATATTTTTAAATGTGTTAAGGAGCTAGGTTTATCCACAAACAAGAGAGTCTGAAGTTAGGTCCAATAGTTATTTTAGCAAGGTTCTCCACTCTCCTTCCAGTTCAGATAGGTAATCTTCTAGAAAATCAACTGTCTAATCTGTTCATCTGAGAAATCACCTATGTTTTGGATGTTAAACCTTCTGGATATTTTTATTATTTTGTTCTTAAATATGACCACTGGGTAGACTTTTTTGGGTTTTAAGGTAACCATTATATATTTCCCCAAGTATTTTGGCCTGAGAAACAGAGCTTGTTGTTTCTAAAATGTAAACAACAAAGTTTAGTGCATGTACCAGCTTTCTAATGATAGCCAATACAGAAATACAGTGAAAATAAAATAAATCCTTTTGGGCATAAGTTTAGAGTTTTCCTTCCTAGCATTTATTTTTTGTATGGTAGGAATTAGTAATGCTTAGTAACTTTTTGACAGTTATCTGAAGACTAGTTTTACGTGAGGCTTCAATATGTTAGTGAAACTGGAACAAAATATTCATGGCTATATAAGCATCTGACCTACTTCAACATTGTGTTACAGCTTTAAATAAAGCTTCTCCACTATCCTTCTTCATTATGTACTCATAGTAAGCCAGGGAAACTAACTGTGTAATCTATTGATCAATTCATTTGCTATAAATATTACCTCTGTGAACACTGTAAATTATATTTAAATATAGTTTAGCCATCTGTAGGCTGCTTGTGCTAGTCAGCTTAGTTAGACCCCTGCCTTATCTCAAGAACAGAGGGCTTTCTGTATCCCGGGTTCTTGTCTTGGTGTACCGGAAGAACTGGATCACAAGTGGGCTTGGGGAATGAGTGCAAGGTTTTATAGAGTGGAAGTAGCTCTCAGCAGATGGGGGAGCCAGAAAGGAGATGGTTTTCCCCTAGAGTCGAGCTGCTCAGCGGCCCTGGCTCTCCTCTGACCGCCCCGGCCAAACTCCGCGTCATTCCACGGGTGGATGGCCTGCTGGTGTGTTGTTGTGCTCTTCCACAGGTGTGCTCCCCTCAACATTCAGCCGCTTGTGTCTTCTTCGTTGATGTGTTCCTCTAGACATCCAGCAGCTGTGTCTTTGCCTACTAGGGTCTTGTGGTTTCTATAGGCACAGGATGGGGGCGTGGCGGACCAGGGTGGTCTTGGAAAACGCAATATTTGGTTATGAAAGCAGGAGTGCTTGTCCTCACCTAGGTCCATGGACACAGGCCCGGGGATAGACCCCTAGCCAGGGAGCCGCCTTTCTCTACCCAACACTTCCCTGCCCCGCTTCTGTATCAATAGGAGTTGTATTGAGTCTGTAGATTGCTTTGGGTAATATGGTCATTTTGACAATATCAATTCTTCCAATCCATGTGCAAGAGAAATCTTTCCATTCATTTATGTATTCTTCAAATTCATTCATTCATGTCTTGTTTTTTTGTTTTTGGTATAGATCTTTTACCTCCTTGGTTAAATTTATTCATAAATATTTTTTCTCTCTGACGCTATTGTATATGGAATAATTTTCTTAATTTTCTAATAGTGTCTAGCTACTATAAAGAAATGCAACTGATTTATATGTTGATTTTATACCTTGGAACTTTGAAAACATAGGAAAAAAGCCTCCCTGACGTTGAATTTGGCACTGGTTTTTTTTTTTTTTTTTTTTTTTTTTTGGATGTGACATCAAAAGCACATGGAACAAAAGGAAAAATGAAGGGAAACCATGTCAAACTAAAAAGCTTTTGCAAGCAAAGGGAAAAAATACACAAAATAAAAAGGCAGCCTATGGAATGGGTAAAAAACTTGCAAATTGTGTATCTGATAAGGTGTTAATATTCAAAATATGTAAGGAACTCACACAACTCAATAGCAAACACACAGACACACACACACACTCCAATTAAAAAATGAGCAAAGGCTTGAATAGAGAATAGGGAACCCTGTACACCCTTGGTGAGAATGTATATTGACATAACCATTATGAAAACAGTATGGAAGATTTTTCTTACATTAAAAATAGAAGCACCGTATGTTCTAGCAGTCTCACTTTTGGATACACAGTCAATGGAAATGAAATAAATATATCAGAGAAATATCTGCATCCCCTGCACCCCTCAATTTCATTGAAGTAATAGTGATGTTGCCAAGATATGGAAACATATTGACGTTGCCAAGATATGTCTCCCACTGGGAAATGGGGGAAACAGGAAGATATTAGTCAAATGGTACAACCTTTCAGTTATAAGATGAACAAGTTCTGAGTATCTAAGGTACAGCATGGGTGGTGATGGATGTGTCAATTAATTTGGTTGTGGTAATCATTGCATAGTGTATATGTGTCAAGTCATCACATTGTACACTTTGAATACGTATAATCTATATTTTTCCATTAAATGTTTCAAAAATAAATAAAATTTTTAAAAAAGAAAATTCAATGTAGAAACTTCATCTAATATATAAAGAATGACAATATGTACATGACAATTGCAGCCTATGTCTACCATTCATAATCAGATTATTCATTACCATGACACTACTTCAGGTAATTGTAACACTCAGATACCTATGCAGTATTTCCCAGGGTGAGATCTGCGGCAATAGGAAGCCAAAAAACGAGGGGAAAATAATTACCTGAAATGTTGAATACATACTAAAAATGGCTAAAACATCATGTATAGTTAGAAAGAATATTTAAAGAAATAAAAAAATTGAATTTTGTGTCATTTATAGAAACAGAAACAAAAATATTAATGAATTTTATTAGGCTCTAGGAAAAATATAATGTAATCAGAGTGATAATAAACTAAGATCCTTCCATGAAGGACCTAACATTATGATGAAAGAGGGAAGTAAACGGAAAATTATATTTTGGTGTGGTAATGATTCATGTCATAATCCACACGGACTATGAGTGGTGTGGGGATGCAGAGAAAAAAACAATTATTTCCCCCTGCACTGGTCCAAGAAGTCTCAATATAATATGACATTGACTTCTATGTAGAAGGGGGTCACAGATGTGAGATATTAAAAGTTGAAAGAGCATCAAATTCAAAAGCATTTTGTACTTGTGTTCAGTCCACAGTGAATGCTAATAAAGAAAGGAATATTTGAATTATTGTGCATCATTGTTATTATATATATAGTACACTGTGGTGTGTTTGTGTGTGCACTTTTTTCAGCATGGTTAGATGCCTTTCTATTCTAACATATTAAGACTCTGATAAATGTCTAACAACAAACAGCAATTACTGCTCCAACAATTGACTATATCTACATCATGGCTGTTTCTGGACTGTAAAGTAAATATACCTATTTGCTTTATTTATATTCAACACAAACTTTGTCATTTATTCTAGACTCCCATCTATATTAATTGAGTGAAAAAATATATGTGTATACATGCAGGTTTTTATATGTGAGAGTGTGTGTGTGTGTGTGTGTGAGAGAAAGAGAATGAAGAGAAAAGAGAAACGCACAGTCACATAGAACAGAGACCCAGAGAAGCATGCTTTTACCTTTGCATTTTCAGTAACAATTGTACACCTTGAACTGCCTGTTTAGTAAAGTAGATAAGGAACAAGCAATTTTTATGGATTACATTAAAATTCCCTATCGATTCTGAGTAATATTTCTATTATTTTAAGTGAATAGAAGTTTTGATAAAGGCAAATTAAAACTACTTGGCCTTGCTAAATTATATGGAAGAAAATAAATTGGCGTATGAAATTTACCATAAATTTTCTACAGATTTTGGAACATTGAGTAAGCATTGTGAAATTGGCACTTGGTTTAATCTTACTTTGTGAACAAGCTGGTTTTGCACTGAAATAGAAAAGCCACCTGTGGTTTCATCTTAACAAAAGGATACTTGGCTTGTTAATGATTTAATCCTATTTCATTTACTATTTGAATACAGTCATGTATTGCTTAAGGATGGGGACGCATTCTAAGAAATGCATCATTAGGCAATTTTTTCATTGTGTGATTATCATAGAGTGTACTTACACAAGCCAAGGTGATAGAACCTACTACACACCTAGACTGTATGGAAGAGCCTATTGCTGCTAGACTATGAAGCTATACAGCATATTCTTCTATTGAATACTATAGGCAATTCTAACACAATGGTAAGTAGTTGCGTATCTAAACATGTGCAAATATAGAAAAGGTACAGTCAAAATATAGTCTTATAATCTTATGGAATGATCAAATATGCAGACCGTCATTGACCAGAACATTGTTATGCAGCTCATGGCTGCAGTTCATACAGAATATTTAAAATTTTGTTTATATATAACTTTTTATAACTGGATAAATGTGGCAGAAGTTATTGGCTTAACATTAAAGACAGTGCTAACCAATTTTGGGGAATTTTGATAGATATTTCCAATAGGTAAAATATACATAGACTATACATATGCATATATTAATACATCTTTACATATTTTCTTCTCTTCCATGTCCATGAAGAACAGAATAGAGAATAACAGAAAGGGACAAGCAATAGTACAAAAAAAGTTATATCGTGAAGGTATATCAAGAATAGATTTGGCCAGGCACTGTGGCTTATGCCTGTAATCTCAACACTTTGGGAGGTCGAGGCAGGCAGATCACTTGAGGTCAGGAGTTTGAGAGTAACCTGGCCAGCATGGTGAAATCCCGTCTCTACTAAAAATACAAAAAAAATTACCCAGACATGGTGGTGGGCAGCTGTAATCCCAGCTACTCGGAGGCTAAGGCTGGAGAATCGCTTGAACCTGGGACATGGAGGTTGCAGTGAGCTGAGATTATGCCATTGCACTCCAACCTGGGCAACAAGAGCGAAACTCTGTCTAAAAAAAAAAAAAAAAAAAAAAAAAAAGAATTGGACTCAAAGAGCTCTCAAATTTTGAACAGAGAGCTTGAGTGTGCTCTAAATAATATGTACCCATAGAGAATTTCTAGAAAAAAGATAATCAGTCCCATTGTTGGAATTCAGGACTCAGAAAGCACAATATATTTTAAAGATTTATAATATTTGACAGGTTTTTCAGTGGATATGTTAAGTCTACAGATAATTATTGATTTATTTAACTTATGCATTTACTGGCAATTAATCTTCTTATCTGTGTTATTATATTACTTATACTGACAAGAGTCACCTAGCTTATTTTACAAAACATATTATTAGAGTTACTGAAATAAAAAGAAAATCCACAGAAAGGTACTATTTCAAAACATTGATTACCTGGGTTGCAAAAAGAAATACATGTTTGTGGATGGCTAGCTGGAAAGAAACCTGTATTTGTGGCTTTAACATAACTATTCTTTAAAGTACTAAAATAAACTTGCTTCTTTATACCGTTTCCGTGCACTGTCTGAGATGAAACTTCTTTATAATCTACATTTCTCCTCCTGTTACAATAGTAGTTTATTTTTGAAGTCATATATATGTCTGTGAATTCCTTTTATTATGATAACTTTGGAATAATGTGATAATATCAGAACAGAATTTGATTCTGTGCTTTTTAGATCTTAGTTTTTTCTGTATTATCTAGATTTTCTATTGAAACAGACACACACACACACACACACACAGACACACACGAAACAGGTATGTATGACTTCTGTTTTTACCTCCAACATGGAAAGAGCTTGGAAGCTGCCATTTCCATTCTTACAATAAGAAAAAGCTAAACAAACTGAAAATAGATTACTTTTGGGGGGTGCATCAGGGAACTAAATGAATAAACAAAACAAAACAGGAACATTACAATGTAATGCTGCTCAACTATAAAAATAAATGAGCTATCTAACAACACAACGGCATGGGTGACTCTTAAATATTAGTGAGTGAAAGAATCCAAACTGAAAAAATATTACATAATGAATCATTCCTAGTATATGATTTTTAAAAAGAACATTAAAATATCAGAGATTATTAGGGGGTAGTAAAGTTGAACACGGGAAGTATAGAGTATTTTTTAAGGGTAATGCAGCTATTCTGTATGACACTATAATAGTGGATACATTATATGATATATTAGACAAAACACATAAAATTTTACAGCTCAAAGAACGTCTTAATTCATACAAATTTTCAAAGAAGTTTAGATAGAAGGGATTCCAGGATGGCATTTAGAATTAAAAAAAAAAACAAAACTGTAAGTATATGAAATGGCCTCACTAAAAGAAGTGGGGAAAAGGGCACTCACCTAAATGACTCTGGAAACAAGTGGCATATATAATATTAAATACTAAAGGAATTTAACATAAGCATTCTATTTGGTAAAGTTATCTCCCCCAAGGAAAAGGGTTAACAATTCTGATACTGCTATGCATCTACACTGAAACTGAACATTTAAGTTAACCGATGGTGGATGGTGGGAAACAAGTTTTTTACTGTTGAAGTGAAAGATTATAGACAAAATTGAGAAGAAGACTAGAATGATTTGGAAATTGATTAGAAATGGAGATTTTAATATGAACTATGTTAAACTTAACATAAATATACCTAATTACATGTAGAAATAGATGTACATGTTCCTATAAATATGGATATAAACATGGGTTAATACATAAATACCTAAATATATATGTGTGTATGTGCATGTTCATATATGTTTTTACACACACAAACTTATGTACATATATTCTACACACACTTTTTCATATATGTGTGTGTGGATATAAATATGTCTGTGTGTGTGTGAAAATCTATTCCTTGCTCTGTTAGCTGAGAGCAGCTAGCAACAACGGGAAAGCGGTAGCAACAAACCTGATGCCAGGATTTTGATTTATTATACCATTATCCAATGAGGAGACATAGGACTCTATAGAGAAATGGCAGTCTCAGACCAGTGCAAGTAATATACAAAATGATCCTGGAGCATCTTCTCATGTCATAAAGCAAAAACTTCTCAGAAAACAAAACAAAACAAACATATACACACAGTGATACGGGTATGTCAAAGGGGCGCAGGAGCCAAAAGAAAGCTGTCAATGGTGGAAGCTGGATGAATTTTGAGCAGCAAAACAAAGTAATACTGGATTAAGTAAAAAGTATAAAATAAATATCCATGAATCCACACTGATGTAAATTATTGAATAAATATATGAAGAAGAGACATGTCTTCAGTGCAGAAATACTCCAAATACTTTAGATAGATACTCTGCCATCAAGGAGGTGGATTATAACTCCCGATTCCTTAACTATGGGTGTGTATAGTGACTTGCATTCAAAGAATATATGGAAATGGGAAGAATCACAAGTGTAATTAGCAGTGGGACACCTAACAAAGAAACACTACATCAACCAGGTTGAAGGTGATGAAGGTTAACATAAATAGTGATAAGTTTTGGTGATAATAGGTATTAATATTTTTGATACAAGTGATAAAAGAACACATCACTTTTGTGGTCTGCCTCCTCAAAACACGTAAGCTCAATTTAATCATGAGGAAAATATTAGATAAGTTCCATCTGAGGGGCATTCTACAAATTATCTGTCCAGAATTTCATAAAACTGACAAGATCACCAAAAATAAGCAATTCTGAGAAACTGTTACAC
Organism: Pongo pygmaeus; assembly: GCF_028885625.2. Classification (NCBI taxonomy): domain Eukaryota; kingdom Metazoa; phylum Chordata; class Mammalia; order Primates; family Hominidae; genus Pongo; species Pongo pygmaeus. Next base: position 94,768,706 of record NC_072387.2, on the reverse strand, counting down.
TCAGTATAAACTTGAGGAATCAAGGCAACTAAATATTATGTAGTGTCCTGAATGGGATATTGGGTCAGTAAAATGACATTAGGTAAACCTTAAGAATATCTGATACAGTAGAGGCACTAATTATTGCTAATATTTCAATACTGGTCCATTAATTGTAACAAGTGTACCATGCTAATGTGAGATGTTAATAACGGATGTAAAATATCAGTAATGATAACAGTCATTTAAAAATAACTGGGTATGTATTGTATAGATACTTTCTGTACTATTTTTGCAATTTTCCATCAAACATAAGACTATTTTAAATTAAAAGTTTATTTAAAGCCACAGATATTATATTATGCTAATCTTCACCAGTCATCTTTGTATTTGACCACCTAATATCTGCCTAGAATTTTCACATATTTATAAACTTGAATAATTATCTCAAAATATTGTAAATACAGTAATTTTAGCAGACTGTGTACAAATGCAGAATGTGATCGTGGCAAACCTGGTCTGTGATCCCATTCATGTTTCATGGTCCTACATCACCACCACATGCAACTTACCCTTAGAGGTTGAGAGTATATCATATATAGTAAAGTAAAAACTGGTTTAGAAACAGTTTTCAGAGTCCTAGATGTTGTTAGCAGTGCTGGTGGTGGTGTATGTATGGAAACAGAGTATGTATGAAGTGGTGTGATTTTGTGAGTGTTTCTTTGGCAAGGAAAATAAAGAAAAACTAATAAATCAGCAGAAATGTTGAGGCTGGGAATCATGGCTTCCACCTGTAATCCCAGCAACTTAGAGGCCAAGGTGAGAGGATTGCTTGAGTGAGGCAGTTTGAGACATCAGCCTGAGAAACATAGTTAAAACTCATCTCCACAAAACAAAAACAAACAAGCAAAAACAACAACAACAACAGAAAACATTAAAAATTAGCCAGGCGTAGTGGTGCATTCCTGTGGTCTTAGCTACTTGAGAGGCTGAGGGAGGAGGATAGCTTGCTTCAGCCTGGGCAACAGAGCAAGAAGAAGGAAGGAAGGCGAAAGGAAGAAGGAAGGAAGAAGGAAGGAAGGAGAAAGGAAGGAAGGAAGGAAGGAAGGGCTCATCACCAGTACTCTTAACTTGATAGATGAATGCACTTCAGCTTCTTACTAGAGATTAGTTTGAGGTTTTGTTTGAAAAAAGTTTCCCTACTAAAAATAAGGTTTAAAGTCAATTTGGTCAATTAAAATCTTATGAAAATTTATTTATTATTTTAATGAAAAGTATTTTATTGAAAGTATTTAATATTGAACACAAGCACTTTGAAGAAAGAGAGCAAAGAGTCGTATATTAACGGGGCGTAAGAGTTCAAGGCAAAAAGAAAAAAAAGAAGCGAGAAGCATGCAGACAGGAGATTACTTACACATGCATTCTAAATTATCTTCAGATTTCCAGTGACCTACCTAATGTGGACACATAATAACTTTATATTTTACGTATAAGCATAAGTCTAAGACAGTACTATGACAATGGAAAAGAAATATGAGATGGAAGTGAACAAATTTTTTCTAAATCTCTTGTTTTGTTATCTAAAGATTATTTAAATATTCAATTTGTAATTTTTTTGTGTCAAGTTTCCATACAATTTTTTAAGTATTTTATTTTATTATTATTATTTTTTGAGACAGAGTCTCACTCTGTCACCCAGACTAGAGTGCATTGGCACGATCTCGGCTCCCTGCAACCTCCCCTCCCTGGTTCAAACAATTCTCCTGCCTCAGCCTCTGGAGTTGCTGGTATTACAGGCTCCCCACACCATGCCCGGCTAATTTTTGTATTTTTAGTAGAGATGAGGTTTCGCCATGTTGGCCAGGCTGGTGTCAAATTCCTGGGCTCAAGTCATCCATCCGCCTCAGACTCTCAAAGTGCTGGCATTACAGGAGTCAGCCACCAAGCTGGCCAAGTTTCTGTACAATTTTTAAATGTTATATTCAATTTTTGTGCATACACTTTCATTGACCAAAACAAAGATCATGGACCAGTGATGGTCAGTGGAACACATCTGGAACATGACTGGTGTAACACAATACCCAAAAAATAATAAGTGCTTGGTAAAAGATTTCTATTATTAACACCCAAGAATAGGTCTGAGTCAACCATTAAATAATCATCTTTGTGAAACCATTATTGAAATGGCATAGAAATTTCATGTAAATCATATTAAAATTATTCTAAAATAATAGAAGAAGTAAAAAAGTATACTTGTAGAAAAATAAGCGTTAAACTTGCCTCATATTTCCCTTCGAAAATAATAAATGCCACAAAATAAAGAATAAGGTGGATGACAATGTTAGTAGAAAAATTCTATAGTCTAATATAATTGTAAGAAGCATTTTTTTAATAATTGTAAGAAGCATTTTTTAATTTAAACATCTTACATATGCAATCGTTGGAACATAGCTTATAATTAAATTCTGCTAACCCAAGTTAAAACAAAACTGAAGCATCAAAAATAATGAAAACCCCTAGCTATGCTTTCCAATTTGCAGCAAAATAGGAAAGCAATGGCACATTTCCAAATAGAAATGATGGGAGGTAAGAGTGGATAAGACAGGAAAAAAAAATCTAAAAACTCAAATATAAACACAAACAAAATGACAACCATAAGATGAAATAAAGCATTAAAAAATAAATGTATATATTGTACATCTTCATAAGATGCAGAAATAACTAAAGGGTTACAGAAACAAAGCAGAAAAACTGAAACAGATCAGTAATCTTGTATTAATTGAAATATCAAAAACTAAATTCAAAAAGTAGATAATTTGAGTTTTTATAGCGTTCAAGATTCTAGGAAAAGAAAGAAACATATTCAGTTCATTTATTAAGATATTCAACGTGTAACTCTAAAGATTGAAGATATTAATAGAAAAACAATAATAAAACAGTATCACTTGAATAACAATGCTAAAATTAAAAATCCTAAAAAGACTCTAATGGAATACATATTAAAATAGCCTACTAGATACTTAATATATATTTGAGCAAGAAAAAAAGGAAATATGGCCAAAAAGTTTTAAAAATATGTTATAAATCATAAGTGGTCATATAAATGTGACTTAAAATAGTAATGTAAATTCTTTCTCTTACATGAAAATATCTAAGATTTTAAAAAGCATGTTTAATGCCTTAAATTTTAAGTTTGTGCTCTAATGAGGAGTATATTTACTGCAGCTAAGATTACTCAGCTCAGTAGACCCAGTATCTAGGGGGGCTGAGAAAGGAGAATTGGTGGAGCCCAGAAGCTTGAGTCCAGCTTGGGCAACATAGTGAGACTCCCATCTCTAAAACACAAACTAATAAACAAAAAATTAGTCACTTCAGTAAAAAAAAAAAAAAAAAATTTAAAAAAGAAATATATATATATATATATATATACACATACGTACTCTGGAATACACATCTTTTAATACATCAGACATTAAATTACAGTTCCATACATATTTATAACTTGGACTCTGGAAATACTTTTGTAGGAATCATTTATAGGAAAATTATATGAAAAAAGATATGCTTTAATACGAAATTTTAAAATGATTGTTTGGCTGGGTGCAGTGGCTCACACCTGTAATCCCAGCAGTTTGAGAGGCTGAGGTGGGCGGATCGCTTGAGCTCAGGAGTTCACGACCAGCCTGGGCAACATGGTAAAACACCATCTCTGCAAAAACAATAAAAATACAAAAAATCAGCTGGGCATGGCAGCACAGGCCTGTAATCCCAGTTACTTGGGAGGCTGAGGTAGGAGGATTGCTTGAGCCTGGGAAGTTGAGGCTGCAGTGAGCCAAGATCACACCACTGCAGAGCCTGGGCAAGAGCGAGACCCTGACTGGAAAAAAAAATAAAATAAAATAAAATACAAAACAAAATAAACGGATTGTTTGTAGCATTCCTTATTTACGTTTTAATTTTGTTGTTATGATGTTTTTTGGTCTGACACATTGCATACATATTGTCAAAATGTTAAAAGTAGACATTAAAAATGGACAAAAAATATAACATCATTCACAATCTGACCATCTAGGTGTATACAAATGCTGTTCACATTCTCCCGATAATTATTTGTTTTTGCAATTGTGACAATTATATACATACAAATACATATACAAACACATTTTAAAATGTTGTTTCTTAACAGCACATGAGTTTAACATGTTGTAATTCATAAAATTAAAATTTTAAATACGTAAACAGTAAAAAATTAACATTAAATTATAAAATTCATTAAGCCACATTATTAAATTACAGATTAATTATCTATCTAACTGAAATTTGTATGCAACCTCACATTGTTGAAATTACAGGTAAGATATTTTATTATGATAATAAATGCTGGGAGAAACATTTTATGATTTAGGTGAAATATCAGAAAGGTAGTTGAAAATATAGTAGAAATTATTCATTTTATAAATTAATCCAAGAAAGCAGAACTATGAAAATTTATTAGTAAATCAGAAATAAAAGGAAACATGTATAAAAGTTAGAACTTTTAAATAAATCTCAAAATCATTTTTAAAAAAATGCTTCTTGTTTTTTGACAACTGTATTGTTTATCTATTTCTGTGTAACAAATAACCCCCAGAACTTAGACCCTAAAATAACAAACATGATGTCATAGTTTCTTTGGGTGAGGAATCTGAGTGTGACTTTCCTTGGTCCTCTTGTTTGGGGTCTCACAGGCTGCAATCAAGGTATCAGCCAGGACTGCAGTCAGCTCAAGCTTAAGCAAGGAGGATTAGCTTCCAAGCTCACTCACGCATTTGTTGGCAAGATTCCATTTCGGGTTGTTGGAACAAAGGCCTCGAATCCTTGCTGGCTGTCCTAGTTCTTTGCAACATGTACCTCTCCATAGGGCAGGAAACACATGGCAGCGGGGTTCAGCACAGCAAGCAAGAGAGAACCAGAATGTGTAAGAAAATGCTAGCAACATGAGAGCCATGGTGTTTTTGTAACCTAATAAGTCACATACAATCACTTTTGTACTATTCTATTCCAGAGAAGTGGGTCACTAGATGTAGCCCACACTGAAGGGGTGGGGATTATCCATCTTGCCTGAATACCAGGAGAGGGATCACTGAGGACCATCTCAGAACCTGTGCACCACTGTGACATATTTAGTGAGAGTATAGTATGTGATAATACCACTCAAAATTCTGAACAGTTTTTGGTTGGACATTCTCATGAATGACAGAGATGGTAAATTGGTACAACTTTCAGGATACCAATCTGAAAATAGATATTAAATACCACGTTTTATTTTAATCTGACCGAAACTGTCTATTGTTAGGTCTTTAAAGACATGAGAATGCATGTGCACATATATATAATTATAGTAATGGCCATCGCAATGTGGTTAAGATTAGCAAGAAGAATCATTTTGAATTATTGCAATAATGGATCAGTTAAATGGCTGCATACTTAGCATTGCTATTTTAAGTGATGTTTAGAATAGTTTCTATTAATATAATATAGATAAAAAGAAATTACAGAGTAATGAAATAATGTATGATCCTCTTTTCATTACTCACTATCTGTGTATCCTATCCATGTATCTATCTATGCATGTATATATAAAAAATGTTTATCTACAGGTTCTGGGATGGCAGTTGCTTTTTTTTTTTTTTTAACTTTAGCTTTTACTTAATTAAAATTAATATATGGCCGGACATGGTGGCTCATGCCTGTAATCCCAGCACTTTGGGAGGCTGAGGTGAACGGATCACGAGGTCAGGAGATTGAGACCATCCTGGCTAACACGGTGAAATCCTATCTCTACTAAAAATACAAAAAATTAGCTGGGCGTAGTGGGGGCGCCTGTAGTCCTAGCTGCTCTGGAGGCTGAGACAGGAGAATGGCATGAACCCGGGAGGCGGAGCTTGAAGTGAGCCGAGATCACGCCACTGCACTCCAGCCCAGGCGACAGAGCAGGAGCACTCCGTCTCAAAAAAAATAAAAATAAAAATAAATAAATAAATAAAATTAATATAATAAAAATTAAATTTACTTTAATGAGAAACAGGTAACATAGATTTTATTTTAAAGAAGTTGTAGAATTGAAACATGTAAAAAGTAGAAGCAAATACATTTGCTTTTCAAAACACCTGCAAAAGTAAGAATAATAAAAAAAAGGAAGGAAATATTGAAGGCAAGAAAAAAGGAACAAAGGAAGGATGAAGAAAAAAGAAAGGAAGAAAGGATGACAGAATAGGAGGAGGGAGCGTGGAGAAAGGAGAGAAAGAGAGAAAGATTATATTACCCTATTTAACTCTCCATTCTACTTTACCCTGGTGAATTTAATTTTGTATGTAAGGCAGTAGCTTGGATTTGTTCACAAGTTACTGTGTGCTCATTTTCTTTAACAGCATAAACACTCACATATGTTGAATGATAGATTGAATATTTTATTACTTTCTTTTTAGACAAAAAATTTGGAAGTCATAAAACAGAAATCGATATTAAACTTTAACAGAATAAAATATCTTTATCTTTGCAAGTATTTATGTGCGTGTTGGAGGAGTGTATTCTCTAATAAATGATGTATCATTTTCATGCTCTGATGTGATGCAAATAATTAAAAATTTTGGTAACTACTGACTTATTGGACAATGTAACAATTTTGTACACTGGATGATAGTCTTTTATTTCTTATGAAGATATTTTATTGCTTAATTAAGTGCAACTTTTTAAAGACAGAAAATCAGGCATATATCATTTAATCAGTTTCACTGTATAAGCAAAGTGAAGTCGAGAAATATTGGATTGGAGACTGGAGGTCTCTGTTCCTGTTCCCAGATATAAGGCTAACTGAGGACATAGCCTTGACATTTGACTATCAGTTGGAAGTGGAGTGAATCATAACTACCTCTTAGAGTTACTGTTGTTAAAATTTAATGAAACAGTATATAGCAAAAAAAATAAATTGTAAGCAAATAACTCAGATTGTTCCTAGGTAATTCCATCATTTATGTACAATCAGTAAGTTCTCTACTAGAATTACAAAAATGCTCTGTAAACTTATCAGCATAGTTATTTTAAAAACATGTCAAATTTAATTAACATTTTACAGATGTTTGAACCAGTTATTGAACATAACTAAAAGAGTAAGAGTACATAATTTTAATTAACTAAATTCACTATTAAATGAGCAGGATTGTGTGAACACATCCGTGAACAGAAGCTGCTTTATGAAAGAATCTATTGCAACCACAAAGCCAAACAATATTTGCGTGAGCATATTGTAAAATCAATGAAAATAAGTGTCATTTTAAAATGTTGCTGTGATATTAGTCTCTAAAATCATATTATGGCTCAATAGAATTCATTGAATTTTTTAGCAGATAATTGTTATGCAAAAAAAAAAAATTGAACTACAGCCAGGTGCAGTGGCTCACACCTGTAATCCCAGCACTTTGGGAAGCCGAGGCTGGGAGATCACAAGGTCAAGAGATGGAGACCATCCTTGCCACCATGGTGAAACTCCGTCTCTACTAAAAATACAAAAATTAGTCGGCTGTGGTGGTGGGCGCGTGTAGTCCCAGCTGCTCGGGAGGCTGAGACAGGAGAATCGCTTGAACTCGGGATGCGGAGGTTGCAGTGAGCCAAGATCGCGCCACTGCACTCCAGCCTGGCAACAGAGCGACACTCCATCTCAAAAAAATATATATATATATATATTTTACCTTCAGAAAAATCTATATGTTTGGACCAAAGATAAATTACAGATAATCTCTTTGAAATTATGCTATAAGGTAAAATTCCATAAAAATTGTTCTTTCAATAGAAATAATATGAAGATATTTTGATATAGTATTTTCAAACATTTTATTTATGAAATATATTTCTGGTCAAAAATACATTGAATAAAGTATTTCAATTCAGTTTACTTTTTTATTTTATCAAATTTTAATGGTTTATTTTATCAAATTTTAATATCAAATTTTAAAAAGAAGCAACATTTTCTTAAGTATGGAATCATATGTGGTAATTTGTAATTTATTTTACTTAATATTAAATATTAAATCTTGACATCATGATTGATATAATTTCTATGCCAAATTCAAAATCTTAAAATGATTTAAGTATGAGAATATGTTTACTATGACACCAAAAACAGATATATTTGAGTTTCACGTTTGATCTTTGAGCGGTGAGAGGCATTTACATGAGTAAGTTGTTTATTCTTGCTAATACAATATTCTCTTTTAGAATACAGTTTGCCTTTTGTGTTTGTGGATTCCCTGTGTATGGATTTAATCAACCACTAATCAACAGTAGAGACTCCAAAAAGCGGGGGGACAAGGACTAAAAACTACCTACTGGGTATTATGTTTACTATTCGGCTGGTGTGTTCAATAGAAGTCCAAACCCCAGGATTACACAAAATATTCATGTAGCAAATCCATACATATATTCCCTGAATCTAAAAATACATGTATATGTTCAAAAAATTGTGTCTGTACTGAATATACACAATCTGCATATATCTGAAATGTATATATATATACAATCTGTATATATCTGAAATGTATAATCTGAAAATACAGATTTTTTCTTGTCATTATTTCCCAAACAAGACAGTATAACAACTATTAATATTTATCTTGTATTAGATATTATAAGTAATCTAAAAATTATTTAAAGTATACAGAAAGATATACATAGGTTATATGCAAATATGATGCTATTTTATAGCAGGAACTAGAGTATCTGCAGATTTGGGTATGTGCAGAATATCCTGGAAACAATTCCCCACAGGTACCAAAGGAGGATTGTAGTTCTAAGAATTTAATCAGAGCTGGATTATCTGCTCCTTATAAATGTAATTATAATTTTTATTCTTTGGATTAGAACAGCAGTGATCATCCTCTGCTTCATATGGGGAAAAAAATAGACTCTAGAATGCTTAGCTGGTTGAATGTATAAAGAAATGAATAGTCTATAACTCAGTCATTTGAATATTCATTATTATCATGCTCACCATCAGTTTGTGTATAGACATAAAGTCATTTTGAGCATAGTGGTGCCTTAGATAGAACAGACATCTCTTAAAGTAGAGTCATCTCTCTAATTCTCAATATTTTTGAATCTCTTCTACTCTATTAGTCTATCCCTTTGCTCATAAGTTTAGTCCATTTACATCTATTATTTGTATGTATAAATTGAAAATATAATACATTCTGTTTGCTTAACAGGATATCCACAACTCCATTAACCTCAAAACCCTGCTTTACAGAACTCTATCATCACGTTATATTTTTTCTAATGTTCAAAAATAAATAGGCTGGGCATGGTGGCTCATGCCTATAATCCTAGCATTTTGGGAGGCTGAGGTGGGCAGATGACATGAGGTCAGGAGTTGGGGACCAGCCTTCCCAACATGGTTAAATCCTGTCTCCACCAAAATACAAAAATTAGCTGGGTGTGGTGGCATGCACCTGTAGCCCCAGCTACTCAGGAGACTGAGGCAGGAGAACCCCTTGAACCCAGGAGGCTGAGGTTGCAGTGAGCTGAGATCACATCACTGCACTCCAGCTTGGGTGACAGAGCGAGACTCCATCTCAAAATAAATAAATAAATAATAAAAATAAATAAATAAATAAATAATGTTTTGGGAAAATTTTCCTATAATTTTAGAAAAATTACACATGTACTATTACTTTATTTAGTGAAAAATAACCACCGTTTTTGAAAAGATTGCATGCTTTTTAAAATGTGTATTTCAAAACTTTCACAAAATATGAACTAAATACATAGTTCTAATATTCAGTGGCTCTCTTCAATGGCTTGGCTAACGCTTGCTCTAAAACATCTACATCTATTCTGTCTTTTTTCTCTTCTCTGCTTTTTTTTAATGCCTCAACTATTCTTTCAATTTTTTTGTCTCTTTCAATTTATTTTCATGTTTTTACTTTTCTTTTGGATGACTTGAGTGTATCATTACAATCAAATGCTCATTGCTTATTGCCAGTGAATGATAATGGCTTTGTGTTACCTTTCTCCAAAAGTAGTGGGCTTTAGGATATGTTTTGTCTTATTCTATGATAAAACTTGTACCATGTAAAAGCTGTACCTCCATTGTAAACCTCAAATCATTTATGTTATCATCAGCTCACGCTGAGTTCTTCTTTTGTGGCAACTCAATATATTTTCACAAAGGTAAGGCTATTTTCCTTGTTCCTTTTTATGGCAACATGCATTTTCTTAAATTTAGATCTATAATAAAGAAGCTGGTTGAAGCACTTAATGTCTTTTTATCTTCACCTCTAGGATCAAGATCAGCTATATTAAAGATTGATGTAGTCTTTATAAAAAAGTGCCTCATTAGTTGGCTGCAAGAAAGTCATCCAGCCCACAAAAGGAAAAAGCTATGTTCTAGCTTTAATATGTGTTTAAATAAGAAAAATTTCCCCATAGCTAATTCTTAAACATAAATCACTAAAAGCCCTTCATCTTGAGATGCAATTATATTGAAGTGCTCTAAGTGGTGAGCTATATGATAATGGCATTTGAAGGAAATTTTTGTCTAACATGTAGAAGAGTAAATCAAAGCCAGTTGAGAAGGGACTGTGTTTATGGAAATATTTCCTTATCATGAGAAATAAACACTTCCAAGTACTCACTATTTTTATGACAACCAAAGGCATTAATGCTTGTGAAAGCACTTCACAAATTTTTGAACCTATGCAAATTATTCCCTTGTTATCTAAAACATAGTATGGAAATGGTTTGCATAGACTTGGAGTCCCTATTATCAAATTAGTAACAGCTACCAGGAAGAGCAGTTAAATGAGAGTGGTTAGGGGGAAGTCAACTTTTCTTAAAGAGTATCGGAAAACAAACAAGAGTAGACACAACTATGAATGAGTCTTGAAGAAATTAATCATATTTAAATTTCATTCTAATACACTGCTATCCTTTTTCCCTTTTAGAACTTGGGTATCATGCTGCTTCTAAGTATAATTAAAGCAATTTATGTGCTATATTCTTAATGAATCATTGTCTTTCTATAGCATGGTTACAAGCTAGTGGGATATGTTTTATGCCACAGGTTTTTAAAATGCGTTTTATGCATATAGAAAATCTAATTAGATACAACTCCTACCGAACTGCTGTGAGCCCAATACGTAGGCACAATGCATAGAAATGATTTACTTTTCAAAGAAAAGTGGAGGCATTTTATATCCCTGCATTTTTTACTCACACTTTTCACTTTTGAGGAATATTTTATCTATATTAGATCTTCTTGAACAAACAAATGCACTCTATTCCATATTTTGAAGTCATTAGTGATTCTGAGAGATTATTTTTAGTTAGCACTATTTGGGGGTATTAATCCAAAGTAGCACATTAAAGCAAGTTACACAAAGAAGTGACCCCATGCTGATACACCAACGACAGCTGTGTTCAATAGGCAGACACTTTCAAGGCTTAAGAGAAAGGCAAGTGAATGAATGACGCAGAAAGCTGGTGCACAGGGCTGCACAAAAGAATGCATGCCTATCTCAGTGTTGCTGGATATAATATCCCAGGAGTAGCCTAAAATCTGGAACTTCATGTGAAATACTTTTTTTTTTTTAAAAAGAGCGTCTGGCCCAAGCAAAGCATGTCTGCAGTTCATATGTGCTTTGTCAGATCTAATTTTTTTGAGACCAAATGTAAAGCATTCTATCAGAACTTTATTAGATTGCATGTAATAGATAAATAAAGTCAGTAGTTATTAATTAACAATATCTTATTTTTTCACATAAAGAGAATCTTCATATAGGTAGATGATGATATTAAGTTCCATATAATTTGTTTCCTTCCATCTGTTTTAGTCTGACATTCCTAAACAGTGGCTCCCACCTTGTGGCATGTAATGGATAAATATAGTTAGTAGTTATTAATTAACAATATCTTATTTTTTCACATAAAGAGAATCTTCATATAGGTAGATGATGACATTAAGTTCCATATAATTTGTTTCCTTCCATCTGTTTTACTCTGACATTCCTAAACATTGGCTCCCACCTTGTGCGCCAAGATAAATACTGTGAAAGAAAATCTAACCTTTGGGACACAAACTCACATATACCGAAGGGAAAGTTAAGCTTGGGAACTGAGTCATGCAATACTACCTTCCTTTTGTTCCCAGACAGATAGCTGTCATTTAACAACCCTTGTGTTGTTAGCCTCATGTGTATCATAGTCTCATCCATAAGCCAGGTTCCCACAATTATAGAAGGCCACATATCTCCCTCGATGCCCTCCCTCACAAATCTTTCAAGATCCATAGCCCACCTATAAACTAGCCCTGAAACTGAGTTCTGTTGGATCTCACCCTGACAATGTCAATTACTAGCTTATCTTCATAGGTACAGGACAAGAACAAGACCAGAAATCATCCTTCCAACTACACAGAGAGGAATGCATGACTAACTTTCCTCTACTCCCTCTTTTCACATCCTTATCTTATGTAAAATGTAGATGTACTGAGTACCAGACAAATGCATAATTGAATTTTTCCTCTGCTCCTTCTTTTCCCATGTAAATTGCAGATTTACTGAGCCCTAATCAGAGCCTCACAATAATGTAACCATTTGCCTCACTGCCTACCTTTCCTTCTGTTTTGACCTCCTGCCTACTCTTTCCCCTTTTAATATGGAAGTCCCCAAAAACTTCTTTGGAAAAAGCACAGGTCACAGAGGCTCCTGAACTTGTGTCTTCCCCAGTGCATCTTCAGTCTTTGACTAAACAAACCTCTTTCATTCGAGGCATCTGGCTTTGTCACTTTTTGGTTAACAATCCTAAAGCTCCAACCATTGCATTCTTGTTCCAGACTATCCTGTCAGGTTTCAATCAGCCTGGTTGTGGTAACTCCTCACAATGACTCAGATGTTATATTAGTCCATTTTCATGCTGCTAGTAAAGACATACCCAAGACTTGGGTAATTTATAATGAAAAAGAGGTTTAATTGACTCACAGTTCTACATGGCTGAGGAGGCCTCAAAATAATGGCAGAAGGTGAAAGAGGATCAAAGGTATGTCTTACATGGTCGCAGGCAAGAGTGCGTGAGCAGGGGAACTGCCCTTTTATAAAACTATCAGATCTCGTGAGACTCATTCACTATCATGAGAAAAGAACAGGAAAAACTCACCCCCATGATTCAATTCCCTCCCACAGGGTTCCTCCCACAACATGCGAGGATTATTATCATTCAAGGTGAGATTTGGGTGGGGAGGGGACACAGAGCCAAACCGTATCAGTTGCCAATGAAATGCTTTAGAATGAAAGGTTTATTGAAAGGCTTTTACACACCACCAATCATGCACACATTCACCCCACACACAGTCAGTAATAAGAGGAGGGGTAAGAAGCCCCAGCAAGTAGCATGGGAGACCAGCACACTGAGTAATGAGCTGGGCAGCTCTGGATTTCCCATGACATGCTGACAGGGCTTGGGGAGGGGGTTCAGTGCTCTTTCAAGGAAGAGTTTTCTGTGGCATCTGAGGAGAGGAGGCCTCGGAGTTTTCATGGGCAGAGCGTCTGCAGCCATCCTGGCCATGATCGGTTTCTTTGATGTGTTATGGCCCTCTATAGGAATGTCCATCATTATGTAAGCCACCTTTTAGCTTCACTTTCTTGTTTGGTCTTAGGGGTACCTGGGCACAGCAGGCATTATCATCGCCTCAGTCCATTATTCATGTTTTTCACTTTGAGGGGTCGGCAGTTCCACTGTGGGCTGAGTCACTTGTCATAAGTAACTCCATTTCGATACATTTAGGATGACAAAACTTTATTACATAGCACAGACAGAAAGTCAGAGGAAGGTAAGATTTTAACACTTCTCTGTTGAGAAATTTGATTGATATCCCATGAAACGTCTGCTTTTGTCTAACAGGGCAGAACTTGTCACATGGCCATTCGATATGCAAGATGGAAGTGGGCAGTGTTATCTTATTTTAGGTCACCATTAGCCCAGATAAAAATAAAACATTTTATTATAAAAGAAGAAGAGGAAATATATAATGTCATAAACAACTATGAAGACTGCCGCAGAATCTTTTAAAGACAGAAGTTGCAGAGCCTGATTGGCTTGAATAAAATTTTCTTTCTTCAATGTATTAACCATGTGACTTTAGGCAAGTGGTATTAGCATATAAGCATAGTTGCTTCATCTTTAAAAAACTGATAAAAAGGTATTTACTCATATGTTTATTATAATATGGGAAAAAGTTCTTAGAATAATGCCCGTCACATAACTGTTAGAAGGTATCAGCTATTATTTAACAATATTGACATAAAATAGTGAAGAAGAAGCTACTTCAAGAAAGCAGAAAAAAACATCTGATAGGACTCTAACTAAGAATGGCCTTAATCCACAGATTTGGAGAGAGCTAGTGTGAAATAGGCCATCCATGATTTATGATGCACCTACTTTCCTAAGGATTTAGGACTGCTTAAAAGAGCAAACATATTTAATACCTTAAAGGAACTTAAAATGGAATAAATTCAAGGTAAGAAGAAAATAATACTCAAAAAACTCTATGTGGCTAGAGTTTATAAATTTCTCTATTCTATAAATTATGACACTAAGGCAGAGTGTGCTTAAATAATCTTCCCAAGGTCACCTGGCTAGGAAATGTTGAAGCGAGGGTACCAAGTCAGACAGTCTGAATTTCTAAAAGCATAACGTTAGTTACAAAACCAACTCAAAGGGAAGACTATCATTCAATAGACAGGGGGGTTGAATTAGAGATCAGGCAGCTTTCTCTATCATTGACTTTCACAAGGATATGCAGAAAAAAGAACATGTGTGTTAAGCATCAGAACTATCTGCAGGCCTAGTGGTGCTAAGGTGACAGAAATATAGAATGTTGCTCTTTTTTGTTTGTTCATTTCGGTTTTCTTCAAAAATATATGCTTCTTTGAAAGTTATCTTAGTTTTAATATTTTTTTGAGGGAAGAAAGCATTAGCAAAATTACTAGGAATGCTTAAAACTTTTAGACTTGCCAGCCAATTATTTTTGCAAAAAAAAGTTAAAGAGAATCCAATTCTTATATGTCAAATGAAAAGACAATTCAAACTTAAATGAACATAATCTGGGAATGACCCTTACTTGGTTGTGAATATTATCAAATATTGCTGCTTCAAAGACATCATGTTCTGACATGAATAGCATATTTATTTGTCTTACAAAAAAACAACTTTATTCATAACATTTAGAAGGTTGTTCTTCTTTTGTTTTCTATTGTGGCAAACCCTAAAGCTGTGTGCATGTCTACTAAAGATGTAGACAAGATTGAAACTAATTTAGCTTTTATATCTCCATAGGCACTTTATAGAGAGACTCCATCAGTCAAAACATTACATTCTTTCCGCTTTGTTCTAGCCACGATGCTTATAATAAACCTATCCTCCAGCTATTTTCCATGTCCTTACTGTACCCACTGTTACTGATTATATATAATGGCATGCTGATGCCTATATTTAACCCTCCCACAGTTCATTGTTAAAATTAGTCATTATGGAGCAGATCACATCTTATCTTTGTATGTTTAAAGCTTGCTGAACAAAGACAGCAGGCTAGTCCTAAATGTTATATGACAAGAAAAGCATGGTTTAAAGCAATAATGTCCCAATTATGTTTAATCTAAGAAGAAAAAATTAGGATGCCTGAACAAGGTGTAATGTGCCTTTTTGTAAAATTGTCAAAATCCTTGTCATTTTTTTTTCCTTAGAATTACAAAAGAATTGCTGTGGCTTAGTTCTTTTAACAGAAGCTTTGATTGCAAGCTTTGATTTTCAAGCTATTGCTCTTAAGGAAGAGAAGAAATAACATTAGAAAATTATAACAGAAGAATATGAAATAGAAAAGGATAACTGATACTAATTTGTAGAAGTATTCCACCAGTTTGTTTCTTTTCAGTGTGTAGCAAAGGTGTGATGGAAATATAATGGTAGAAGAGAGCACATAGTTTTAAGTAAATAAATGTATTCCCTCCATATAAAGAAAAATGGGTGTGGTCATTACTTGAATCTATGAACATGGTAAGTTATAGTGCCCATTTATTCATTCAAACACTCATTTGGTCTTGCATTGAGCTATTTTGTAGATATGATTAACTTCCACAATCAATTGACTTAAATAAAGGGGATTGTCTGGATAATGTGTGTGGGTCTCATCCAATTAGTTAAAGGTCTAGAAAACAAAACTTAAGCTCCCTGAGAAAGAAGAATTTGTGCAATATCTGCTGATTAGAGTGTCCAGACTGCTGTAGTGATCTACAGATTTTGAACTTGCCACCCTTCACGAGATAAACAAAATCAATCACTCTCTCTCTATATATATAAGTATACACACACACATATACATATATGACATATACACACACACCCATACATATGTGTGTATATAAATACATATGTGTATTATATATATATATATAGAGAGAGAGAAAGAGATAGATTCTTATGCCGACCCACATAAGATATTTGCATATACACACATATGTATATGTATATATCCACACATATGTATTTTTGTATACAATTTACATAGCAAGCTAGACTATTATATCAGTCAGAGATCTCCAAAGAAAGCAAACCAGTAGAAAAAACATATACATATGGTATATATAAAAGACACATATATATGTTTTTTATACAGGTTTAGACATAGATATGTATATATATGTATATGTGTGTATATATATGTCTATATATGTGTATTTATATGTCAAAAACTATATTTATGTACACACATATGTATGGCTGTATGTATATGTGTTACATATATGTGTATATATGTATTTATTTTTTATTATATATATTCCCTTTTAATATATATGTGTATGTATGTATATTAGATTATAAAATGACTACTTCATCCACTCTACCTTACAGTGAAAATTGCCTGGCATATAATAGGAACCCAGTAACAATTATTTTTCTTCCTTATGTAATTTCATATATCATATGGTTCGCAATCACTGTTTTGCATGTGAATACATTTTACATCATTATAAGATATAAGCAATATGTAATATTAAAACAAATCAGTTTTTAAAATGAATACATTACATTCTAAAATTTTAAAGTTCTTTTATGATGTTGATAGGTCCTGAAAATTACTTAAGTAAAAATGTTATAAATACTAAGTGTAAAATTATGACAATTAACATTTCAATCTAATTTTTATATAGAGTTAACAGTAAAATTGAAGAAAATAGAATGACTAGATTTATTCACTGTTTAGGATTGGGAAGGCAAGAGGTCTTTGACTGACAATCAGCATAATGCTGTTGCTACATCCATTTCTTTCCAAATAAATAAGTTAAAATGTTTCTATTAAAGAAATATGTCTCATTTTACTGGTCTCAGTAACTTCACCCTCAGTCTAGTGCAGTAATCAAGAGGGCAGACTCAGAAGCCTGAGTTTTAGAAAATCTTGTAGGACTTTGTGCAAATTGACTTGAATGTACCATTACGCCCCACCCCCAGCATCTCTCCATATTAGGATCCTCATGTGAAAAATGAGGATAACGTCCTTCCTCATTGAGTTGCTGAGTGTATTTCATGGCTTAATACACGAAGATTCTAAGAATGGTGTCTTGCACATAATATCTTTCAAAATATATTAGCATATTTTTGCTAAAATGATATAATGGAACATAATTACATGGGGCTTAGTTTTATCAAATATAAATATTTAAATAAGACTTATAATGAAGAAAGCAATGTAATTTTTTTCCTATCTCATGTATACACTTAGCTGTTTTATGGTTTGACATCACGGGTCAAGAATCTGTTATTTTCAGCATTCCTAATGGTTTATGGAAAGATGTAAATATATTTAATTCCAAAAGCTAGTAAAGATAAGATCTTGAAAGTCTGACTACAAATGGCAAAGGGAACACTGGTAGTTTGTCTGCTGAAAAGCTCTTCAATGTCTTCTATAGCCTTTGCTTAGCCAATATGCCACGGGGAAACTGGGATGAGGGAAGATACAGGGAGTAATTTTGAACTGTAGTGAGTTTTGATCAACCAAAATAATCAAGATAATTCCTTTTTCTCTTGTCAAAATAGTAACATCTAAGTTTTTTCCAGTAAGTGGATTTTGTTTTTATCCTACCTGTGTCAGAAAGAAAAATGTCCCCTCCCCCAGATATCCACATCAAATTCATAAAACCTGTGAATGTGTCTTGTAAGGTGAAAGGTGTGATTAGGTTAAAAAGTCTGAGGAGAGAGCTACTTTGGGAGGCCGAAGGGGGCAGATCACTTCAGTCCAGGGATGTGAGATCAGCTTGAGAAATATGGTGAAACCCCATCTCTACAAAAATTACAAAAGTTAGCTGGGCATGACGGCTGGCACCTGTAGACCCAACTACTCAGGAGGCTGAGGTGGGAGGATCACTTCACCCTGAGAGGTGGAGGTTGCAATGAGCCAAGATTGTGCCATTGCACTTCAGGCTGGGTGACAGAGCAAGATTCCGTCTCATAAAAGAAAATTTAAAAAAATGAAAAATAAATAAACTAAACAGAAAGAGCTGGATCCTGGAGTATCCTGGATTATCGAGGTAGATCCTAAATGGCATCACAAGTGTGCTTATAAGAGAAAGGAAAAGGGTGATTTCATGCAGACACACACAGAGAAGGCAATGTGAAGATGTTGTCAGAGATTGGAGTGATGAGGCTACAAGCCCAAGAATGCCAGGGCAACCACTAGAATCTAAAAGAAGCAAAAAATAAATAACAAACAAATGAACAAAAAATCAGATTCTTCCCTGGATCTGCCAGAGGGGACCTGGGCATGCTGGATTTCATGGCTTCCAGAACTGTAAGACAATACGTTTCTGTTGTTTTAATGACCAAATTTGTGGTAATTTGTCAGAGCACACTTAGGAAACTAATACAATACCTTATGACTTTAGAAGTTAAGAATGTTTAACAAGAAAGAAAAAGATCTCCATTCTGCTAGGCTCTTGATATGGTTTGGCTCTGTACCCCTACCCAAATCTTATGTCAAATTGTAATCGCCAGTGTTGGAGAAAGGGCCTGGTGGGAGGTGATTGGACCATGGGGGCTGACTTCCCCCTTGCTGCTCTTTTGTGAGTGAGTTCTGACAAGATCTGGTTGTTTGAAAGTGTGCAATGGCTGGGTGCAGTGGTGCATGTCTGTAATCCCAGTATTTTGGGAGGCCGAATTGGGTGAATTGCTTGAGCCCAGGAGTTCAAGACCAGCCTGGGCAACATGGCAAAACCTCATCTCTACAAATACAAAAAATTAGCCAGGTACAGTGGCATGCACCTATGGTCCCAGCTAGTCAGGAAGCTCAGGTGGGAGGATTGATCACTTGAGCACAAAAGTTTGAGGCTTCAGTAGGCTGTGATCACACCACTGCACTCCAGCCTTGGTGACAGAGCAAGACCCTGTCTCAATCAATCAATCAATCAATAAAAACAAGTGTGTAGCACCTCCCTCCTCTCCCTCTTTCTCTCTTTCTGGCCATGTGAAGACGTGCCCATTTCCTACTCACCTTCCACTATGATTGTCAGTTTCCTGAGGCCTTCCCAGAAGCAGAAGCCCATATCACCTGCAGATCTAGGAACCAATTAAACCTCTTTTCTTTACAAATTACCCAGTGTCTGTTGGCAAAGGATTACCCAGGTGCCCCGGCAAGAGACTGAAGGCACAAACTGTTTCAGTATAATAAAGAAAATAGTTAGAATGAAGAACAGTTGTAATACAAATTAGATATAGAGATGATCATGGACATTATCAATCATCAGTATAAACATTATTAATCATTAGCTTTTAATATTACTCTTTGTTGTATTACTCATATTACCAAGGAATAACCGGTGAATATAGGGTCAGGTGCTAAAGGGACATTGTGAAAAGTGACCAAAAAGGCAAGAGGTGAGCCCTCTGTCATACCCGCATAAGGGCCACTTGAGGGCTTCTTGGTCAAGAGGTAATGCCAGTGCCTGGGAAGGCACCTGTTACTTAACAGACTGCAAAAGGGAGTCTCCCTTGGAGTCAGAGAACACTCTGTTCCAGCAGCTTCTTGTGGGAGGGTGGATATTATCCAGGCTTCCCTGCAGTCATCCGGAGGCCTAAACCCCTCTCTGTGGTGCTGTGCTTCAATAGTCACGCTCCTTGTCCACTTTCATGTTCCTCCCATACTCCTGGTTCCTCTTTAAAGTTCTTAGAAGATAGCAGTAGAAGAAATAGTAAAAGTCTTAAAGTCTTTGATCTTTCCGACAAGTGCATAGAAGAAAATGCTCACATATGTTGCCTTCTCTCTCTGCTTCAGCTACCTAAAAGGGAAGGGCTCCTTGTCCCATGATCACATGACTTTCTTGACCTTATCAATCGCTTAGATGACTCACCTTCCTTACCCTGCCCCCTTGTCTTGTATGCAGTAAATATTAGTGCACCCAGCCATTCGGGGCCACTACCAGTCTCCGCATCTTGGTGGTAGTAGTCCCCCGGGCCCAGCTGTTTTCTCTTTATCTCTTTGTCTTGTGTCTTTATTTCTTACGATCTCTCGTCTCTGCACATGGGGAGAACACCTGCTAAGCCCCATTGTGCTGCACCCTTCAAGTCTCAAGTATGTCTTTATGGAAGTGTGAGAATGGACTAATAAAGCTCTATAATTGAGGCAAATATCTTGATCAAGCATGGGTATCAAGATTATAAGCTAAATTAAAGCATTCCATCTATCTCCAGACATCATGGTATATAATGAAATATTCTGAACACTATGATGCTTTATTAATAGCTTAATAATTCGGAGGTGCTGACGCTTTTCACTCCACCCGTAAAAAGAAGTAAACATGTGAATGTGCAGTACTTTCTCTTGGTACAGAAGGCTGCTTCTACAGAATTCTTTCAGCCCATAAACAGTGGTCAAGATAAAGCACACACACTCAGGCTAAAGACACTTGTCTGCCAATGAGTAAAAATGTCTGAGTATTGTTCTGAGAATAAAGCAACACGAACCTTAAGCCTTCTACCACCACAGGGTCAAGAGAGGGCCTGTGCACTGAGGTAAGACTTAACTAGATCTTTTGCCTCCGTCGTCAAATAAGAAGGAGGAGTCCCAGAAAACAATCTTCCCTGCCCCCAACACATAAACCTTGTCACTACTATCAGTCTTAAAGTCACTAGGATTCATGTGTCTTTTATCCTAGGTCATAACAAGCCCCGGCACCTCCTGCATTGCTATTCCCATAATGTTCTGTGCAGCTACTGTTCTCTCTCCTTTTCCCACCACCCCCAGCTCTTGAAACGCTACCTCACTAAACTTGTCATGTGTTTATTATGTTCTTTATTTCAATTCTTCACACTAGAAACTCTACAAAACAAGCAATCTTCAATCATTTTGTTTACCGATGTATTCTCCAAGTCCCTAGAACTGTGCCTGTCTCCCAGTCAAGGCAAAATAAATATTTGTAAGATTAATAAGTCAGTGAATAGAGGACTTAGCTTTCTGGCCACTTTTATTTTTCTTCTCATGAGAAAATAATGCTAAATTTTAAATATAATGACATATATTTAGATGTTCCGCCCTGGGTAACTGTGGGACCTAGAAAGAATAATAGCTTCAATTTCTTTCTTTTCATAACACTATAATAATTAGCTTATTGTAGCTTTTAATGAGAATTTAAATTATTTTAAATGCTAAAATAAATTATATTAATATAGGTTATGTTTTATCTTTATTGGGGGTTGGAGAACAATAGCAAAGAAAAAGGAAAAAAAAATTTAATACACAACAGTCATGCCAGTTAAGAAAAAAACAACTACCAAGTTTCAGAATGTCTCTTTTCATACTTCAGTATTATATGAGAAATAAAAATCTTGCTCTTATTTCACAGATCATAATTTTAGTTTTCTGTCTTACACACACACACACACACACACACACACACACAACTAAAAACTTAATTCCATTAGGACTTGTCCATACTTTGCTATTCAGCTATCATTTTCTATGTGTGCAAAACAGATTGTAGTTGTTAAGAAATTCCCAGTAGCAGGAGACAGCATTATTTTAGAGTCAACTCTTTATGTCCTGTAAAGGAACAGCCCAGTGTTCCTTCTTGACAGTTCTATCTGAATACAGTTTGGTTCTTCATGGCAAGAGGCCACCTTCTCCATGAGCAACACCAAATAAACTCCTAGATGAAGGGTTTTCATTTGAAAATCTCAGTCAGTATTTTCTTGTCTTCGCTTTCCAAGTTTGAGATTTTATCTCCACATCTGTGTAGTTCTTCCCAGCCACTTGAAACTCTAATGAATCATGATGAAAACAGAGATTAGAACAACTTGACAAGTTGATGCTCAGCAAATAACTTTCTGGGCAAGTAACAGTGGTCATCACCCCCACTGGTAGAGGAACAATAGTGAAGAGTGCTTGAGTTTTTTGACAGTTCCTCCTCCACGTTTCTGATGCTACTGTCTCTGTTAATTCTCCTGTTGTATTTGCTAATCATTTCATTAGAATTTTTCAAAGACATTATTATTATTCTTTTTCATGGATGACAGATGGTTTTTCAGGGACATTTTATTTGTTCAATAGGAAAGAAACAAATTTCATCAGATGAAAAAGGAAAAAAAACAAACAAACTCATAGATCTTTTAATCTCCCCCTCTATTTTTATTTGTTGATGGCCAAAAAGAAAGAAAATATATCTCTGTCAAGTAAACTTTCCATCATAATTAAGCCTTTAAACTGCCTTCTCACAGTGAATAGACGCTGACACTCGAGACACCAAGCAGTACCCACAATCCTCCCTGACTCAATGGCTTACTGGATGACTTCCAGTGGACTCAAAGTAGGCTTTGAGGTACTACCTCCAGGTTACTATCCGTTTGTGTTGTTTGTACTGAGGATCTCCAATTCTGATCTGATAATTTATTTATAAAAATACAATATATTTTTATTTTCAGCCCTTGCCAATAGCTCCATCTCTAAGGAGTCTCAAGAGCTCTAAAGGCAAGGAGATGGTCATACACTCATGCCTCACTGCTATTTCCACTCTTCTTTTTACCCCTGAGTCCCTAAATTCCCATTTTACTTATATCTTGTTTTTTAATGCATCTTTAAAAAAATTCAGGTAAGTATTTTTTCTAATAAATATATTTAATGTATAACTTTCTAGGAAAATGAAATTTTTACTACAGAAAAAATATATAATTGCTTGACATATTAGGCCTTAATTCAGCCACATTTCTCATTGCATTGTTCATGTGTACTTCAAATTACAGCTATATTTTTCTCCAACAACATGATATGCTGAACTTCAGGTGTGAAAATTAATTAGTTGATGTAACAGATATTTATTGAGTGTCTACTATTCTCTAGCGTCTGTTCTGGCCCCTTAGTATATGTGATTGAAACAAAGGGGTAAAGATACCTACTCTAATAGAATTTACCTGTTAGAGAGGAGAGACAGAAAATTTTATATACATGTAATTTTGAAGTGCTGTTGAAAGTACTATAGAAATAAAATCAACAAGATGAAAGATACAAGGATACAGGCATTGGTACAGATCAGACTATGGGAGTGAAAGAATGCAATTTTATATGTATTTCTTAAGATAGACCTCAATGAGATGGAATTTGATTGAAGGGGCAAGGGATTAAGTCTGTGGATGTTTGTGTCCATATTTTAATTTTAACTTATTTGTGCCTTTATATTTAAAGAGGGTTTCTTACATATAGTTTCATATTGCTCTCTTACCCAATCTCATAATCTCTGCCTTTTAATTGGGGTATTCAGAAAATATGGTTTAATAGAACCTTCTGGGTTGATGGAAATGTTCTATTCTGCACTGTGTTACTACATGATAGCCACTGGCCACAGGTCACTATTGAAAACTTCAAATGTAGCTAATATTGATGAAGACTTGAATTTTAATGATTTTAAAATTTCAATTATTTTAAATTGAAATAGCCACATAAGGCTAATGGCTACCATGTTGGACAAAACAGGAGGCCTTTGAAGTTCTATGCAATTATGAATATGTTTTCATTTTCATCTACCATTTCACTATTTGTTTTCTATTTACCTCTACTGTTCTTTGTTACATTTTCTATTTTAAAATTTTAAAAGCACACCATTATACATATTTTTTGTGAGAGAGTCTGTCTGTCACCCAGGTTGGAGTGCAGTGGCACAATCATGGCTCACTGCAATCTCCACCTTCCAGGTTCAAGCAATTCTCATGCCTCAGCCTCCCAAGTAAGCTGGGATTACAGGTGCACGCCACCATACGCAGCTAATTTTTGTATTTTTAGTAAAGACAGGGTTTCACCATGTTGGCCAGGCTGGTCTTGAACTCCTGGCCTCAAGCGGTCTGCCTGCTTCGGCCTCCATTGTGCTGAGATTATAGGTGTGAGCCAACATGTCTGGCCTCATTATAAATTTTTTATTATTATTATACTTTAAGTTCTAGGGTACATGTGCACAACGTGCAGGTTTGTTACATATGTACATATGCGCCATGTTGATGTGCTGCACCCATTAACTCGTCATTTACATTAGGTATATCTCCTAATGCTATCCCTCTCCCCTCCCCACAACCCACAACAGGCCCCAGTGTGTGATGTTCCCCTTCCTGTGTCCAAGTGTTCTCATTGTTCAGTTCCCACCTATGAGTGAGAACATGCGGTGTTTCGTTTTTTGTCCTTGCGATAGTTTGCTGAGAATGATGGTTTCCAGTTTCATCCATGTCACTACAAAGGATATGAACTTATCATTTTTTATGGCTGCATAGTATTCCATGGTGTATATGTGCCACATTTTCTTAATCCAGTCTATCATTGATGGACATTTGGGTTGGTTCCAAGTCTTTGCTATTGTGAATAGTGCCGCAATAAACATACATGTGCATATGTCTTTATAGCAGCATGATTTATAATCCTTTGGAAAAATACCCAGTAATGGGATGGCTGGGTCAAATGGTATTTCTGGTTCTAGATCCTTGAGGAATCACCACACTGTCTTCCACAATGGTTGAACTAGTTTACAGTCCCACCAACAATGTAAAAATGTTCCCATTTCTCCACACCCTCTCCAGCACTTGTTGTTTCCTGACTTTTTAATGATTGCCATTCTAACTGGTGTGACATGGTATCTCATTGTGGTTTTGATTTGCATTTCTCTGATGGCCAGTGATGATGAACATGTTTTCATGTGTCTATTGGCAGCATAAATGTCTTCTTTTGAGAAGTGTCTGTTCATATCCTTTGCCCACTTTTTGATGGGGTTGTTTGATTTTCTCTTGTAAATTTGTTTGAGTTCTTTGTAGATTCTGGATATTAGCCTTTTGTCAGATGAGTAGACTGCAAAAATTTTCTCCCATTCTGTAGGTTGCCTGTTCACTCTGATGGTAGTTTCTTTTGCTGTGCAAAAGCTCTTTAGTTTAATTAGATCCCATTTGTCTATTTTGGCTTTTGTTGCCATTGCTTTTGGTGTTTTAGATACATGAAATCCTTGCCCATGCCTATGTCCTGAATGGTATTGCCTCGGTTTTCTTCTAGGGCTTTTATGGTTAGGTCTAACATGTAAGTCTTTAATCCATCTTGAATTAATTTTTGTATAAGGTGTAAGGAAGGGATCCAGTTTCAGCTTTCTATATATGGCTAGACAGTTTTCCCAGCACCACTTATTAAATAGGGAATCCTTTCCCCATTTCTTGTTTTTGTCAGTTTTGTCAAAGATCAGATGGTTGTAGACGTGTGGTATTATTTCTGAGGGCTCTGTTCTGTTCCATTTGTCTATATCTCTGTTTTGGTACCAGTCCCATGCTGTTTTGGTTACTATTGCCTTGTAGTATAGTTTGAAGTCAGGTAGCATGATGCCTCCAGCTTTGTCCTTTTGGCTTAGGATTGTCTTGGCAATGCGGGCCCTTTTCTGGTTCCATATGAACTTTAAAGTAGTTTTTTCCAATTCTGTGAAGAAAGTCATTGTTAGCTTGATGGGGATGGCATTGAATCTATAAATTACCTTGGGCAGTATGGCCATTTTCATGATATTGATTCTTCCTATCCATGAGCATGGAGTGTTCTTCCATTTGTTTGTGTCCTCTTTTATTTCATTGAGCAGTGGTTTGTAGTTCTCCTTGAAGAGGTCCTTCACATCCCTTGTAAGTTGGATTCCTAGGTATTTTATTCTCTTTGAAGCAGTTGTGAATGGGAGTTCACTCATGATTTGGCTGTCTGTCTGTTATTGATGTATAAGAATGCTTGTGATTTTTGCACATTGATTTTGTCTCCTGAGACTTTGCTGAAGTTGCTTATCAGCTTAAGGAGATTTTGGGCTGAGACTATGGGGTTTTCTAAATATACAATTATGTCATCTGCAAACAGGCACAATTTGACTTCCTCTTTTCCTAATTGAATACCCTTTATTTCTTTCTCTTGCCTGATTGCCCTGGCCAGAACTTCCAACACTATGTTGAATAGGAGTGGTAAGAGAGGGCATCCCTGTCTTGTGCCAGTTTTCAAAGGGAATGCTTCCAGTTTTTGCCCATTCAGTATGATATTGACTGTGGTTTTGTCATAGATAGCTCTTATTATTTTGAGATACGTCCCATCAATACCTAATTTATTGAGAGTTTTTAGCATGAAGGGCTGTTGAATTTTGTCAGAGGCCTATTCTGCATCTATTGGGTGATGCTGGCCTCATAAAATGAGTTAGGAAGGATTCCCTCTTTTTCTATTGATTGGAATAGTTTCAGAAGAGTGGTACCAGCTCCTGCTTGTACTTCCGGTAGAATTCTGCTGTGAATCCGTCTGGTCCTGGACTTTTTTTGTTTGGCAGGCTATTAATTATTGCCTGAATTTCATAGCCTGTTATTGGTCTATTCAGGGATTCAACTTCTTCCTGGTTTTGCCTTGGGAGGGTGTATGTGTCCATGAATTTATCCATTTCTTCTAGATTTTTCTAGTTTATTTGCCTAGAGGTGTTTATAGTATTCTCTGATGGTAGTTTGTATTTCTGTGGGATCGGTGGTGATATTCCCTTTATTATTTTTTATGGTGTCTATTTGATTCTTCTCTCTTTTCTTCTTTATTAGTCTTGGTAGCAGTCTATCAATTTTGTTGATGTTTTCAAAAAACCAGCTCCCGGATTCATTGATTTTTTTGAATGTTTTTTTGTGTCTCTATCTCCTTCAGTTCTGCTCTGATCTTAGTTATTTCTTGCTTTCTGCTAGCTTTTGAATGTGTTTGCTCTTGCTTCTCTAGTTCTTTTAATTGTGATGTTAGGGTGTCAATTTTAGATCTTTCCTGCATTCTCTTGTGGGCATTTAGTGCTATAAATTTCCCTTTACACACTGCTTTAAATGTGTCCCAGAGATTCTGGTATGTTATCTCTTTGTTCTCATTGGTTTCAAAGAACATCTTTATTTCTGCCTTCATTTCGTTATGTACCCAGTAGTCATTCAGGAGCAGGTTGTTCAGTTTCCATGTAGTTGAGTGGTTTTGAGTGAGTTACTTAATCCCGAGTTCTAGTTTGATTGCCCTGTGGTCTGAGAGACAGTTTGTTACAATTTCTGTTCTTTTACATTTGCTGAGGAGTGTTCTTCTCAGCACCACATCGCACTTATTCCAAAATTGACCACATAGTTGGCAGTAAAGCACTCCTCAACCCATTATACATTTTTAATTCCACTAGTGCTACAAAATCACAAAATCTGGGAAAATAAGCTTTAAATAATCTGCCTAACACAGTTCTACAGTACTCTTTTTCTAATGTTTTATTCCTGAATAGTCTTCAATCTCATTTTCAGTTGGTGTTTATTTTTAATATTATGATCTGTAGAAGAAAAGTAATTTAGTATTTCCTTTAGCATGGTTGATTGAAATTTGTTTTTATTCTAAATAGTTGGGATAGGCGAAATGTGTGACTTACTGACGTCCTTCCAGTTTTTAGGAATGGAGCAGGTTTGCACTGCACGTATACAAAATTCTAATCATTGTAATGAGATTCCATCAAAAAAAGAAAGTAAATATGTATACACACACACACACACAAACACACACGCATATATGGTGTTATAATGGCATGCACCATTATTATTGAATATTTACCTGACAGAGTAGAGGGGTTTTTTTTGTTTGTTTTTAGAGACTAGGCTTTGTTCTGTTGCTCAGGCTGGGGTGCAGTAGTGGCAGGTTGTCTTACTGCAGCCTCAACCTCCTGGGCTCAATCCTCCTGCCTCAGCCTCCTGAGTAGCTGGGACTACATGCCCAGCTGGTGGCTCATGCCACCATGCCTGACTAATTAAAAAAATGTAGAGATAGAGTCTTGCTATATTATCCAGGCTGAGCATGGAGCTTTTTTCAAATCAGTAGCCTTTGACAAAGTTCCAAATTCTTGCAGTTTTATAGTTAGAGGGAATTCTCCACACGTTAGTGCTCATTTTATACATTTTAAACACTGTTTTCCCTTTATACTGACATATTTCCACTTGCAACACCAGTACAAACAAACCCATTTATGTCACCCTCCAACCTATGCCCCTTACTTACACAACGCAATGCTAAGTGAGTTGGTGCAATGTGTGGTAATAGTAGTAATACCTTGGTTCTCAAAAATGCAGTAGGTTCCTTTATGGGATGAGAGGATACTGTCAATGAAGTTAGAGTGAAAAGACACTGCAGCTTTACCCAATATTATATAATTATTGTACTTTTATTATAGATTTTTATATAACCATATGATCACTTTAACACATTACTAGTGTCCCTCTCATAGGACTGAAGGGACATGTACAAGTGAGGAGCTCTGAATTTTAAACTTCATTAACTTCTGCTTTTAAGAATGGACCAGAGTTTTTTCTTGTGTTTTAGTTTGGATTTTTAGAACCATGGCCAGAAATGAGTATCCTTGTGCAAGATATTTTTTAAGTGCTGTCTGGACACAAGGAGTAGAAGTAGTAGGATAGAAAAGATGCATATATCTAAGCAAGAATGAGGTCTTACTTGCCTGAATCCACCCATGGGCAGCTCTAGTGCATGAAGTACACCCAGAATTTGTCCATTTTTCTATCCTTTATGCATTCATTGACAGTTATCTGACCCAGTGACAGTGAGTTGTTGGCTGCATTCTCTGAGAAAGGTGGATAACTGATGTGTGAAGCAGGTTTTCTTTCTGGTTATCCCTTTTGATTTCACTCTTTAAAAAAGTCACTATGAACAACCAAGGATTAAGGAGTGTAGAGTTATTTGTTCACTTATTTTGGGCAGAGTATATGAATATATAATTTGGAATATTTCTGATTTCTGTAATAGAGAGTTGTCCATTCTTCCTTATTTATTTATTTATTTAAAATATGTATTCATATTACTACTAACTCATGGATATTTATTTATATGACTTGGTGTATTATTGAATATTATTTATTTTCATGCTCGAATTGTTCCAATTTTGGACACTGGGGCTCTGTCAGTTGGTTTCTGTGTCCTGTTGATATAACTTTATCCATTTTATTTTGAGTAAGTCTTACTTTATGTCACTATAAAATGCTCATCTTGTACAGTCTTGCCCCATCCTAGATTAAGCCATTTCTCCAAGAATCCCTTTTTCCAAAGCTATAGCTATAGCTTTGAAATGGGAGAAGTTTTAAATGATCTGTGTGGTAAAGGGTTAGAATTGGAAGCAATTAAACTCATTCTGAGCTTAATATAGATACAGATAAGTACATATAGAAATATTTATACATGCATGTATATACAAGGGTTATATACATATATATTGTAGCTCTGTCATCTGAGAGGGCCTAACAGCAATAAGCATACCTATTGCACAATTTTTGCGATATACCATATAGGTATTATATATAATTCCATAATCATTATATGTTATACCATAATATATATAACACCATAAATAGTGTTATTGGGAATTAATTATGTGTGTATATATGTTGTGGGTATATATGTATACACACATAATTAATTCCAAATAATATGATGTGGCTTCTCCATTGCCTTTAAGGACCTCTTCGCTCTCATAAACATGCCTGATCTGTTTTCAAAGTTACACTATCCCCCAACTATCAGTTTAAAATATTTTTTTCCTGAACATTACACACACTAAGAGACTCCAGTGATAAATGATGGAAATTTCTACCTACCCACATCCATCACCATTAGTGTTTGGACTACTGTTACAGCTAGGATCAAGTGTGCCAATGGTTTATATGCCATGGCATTTAGCATATCTTGACTCAGTTCTGTTTTTTAAGTATAGGCAGACACTGTATCAAAAGAGTAGGATAATTTTTTAACAATAAAATAAATTTTTTAAAACAATTTCTGGTAGAAAAAAAAATATCCTCGAGCTCCTCAATTGCACTGTATTTACCTTTGTTTCTACTTGTGTCTGGTACACTAGTATGGAACAGCATACATTTATTAATCTTTTAATAAATATATAGTTATGTCCTTACTGTCAGCATGAACCATTACTAGAAAGTGTGTGCGTGTGTGTGTGTGTGTAGGAAGAAAAAACTGGGGTGCAATGAATGCCATCATCCCTATCCCTGCATCATTTTCTGCTTTTCTGCAGATGGTTTTCTTTTCCTTTATGCTTGGGTATTTGGGAATGTGTTAATTTTGCATCGTTCTGAACATTTTCAAGTCATAATACTAGCATTTTTAATATTACCGCTGCAAGGCATGAAAGTGTGTCCTTGCAATGACAAAATACATTGAGAAGCAACTTATATCCTAAGTAATTGTGGCTGAATGAAAATGGAGATTGATAAAAAGGTATATCGGATTTTTTTCTTTAATTGAGTATAAATTTCCAGTGATTTATTTTGTGCTATTTTTTGATAAAAAGAATGTTTTCCTTGCCAAGCAAATTTGACAGTGTAAAAGATCCAATTTATTGAAAGAAGTTCATGTAATTGCTGCATAGAGAGTGTTGGTCTCCACCCATTTCAGCGCTTTTCTATGACCAGTTCTCCCTCATGCCGTTCTCTTCTCTATGTTCACATAAACAACACTGCTTGGTATGTAGAGTGCATATAAATGTTATATATTAAACTAAGGCTGATGAATAGAAGTACTGGACACATCAGCTATATATACTATTTTAAGCTGTCTCAAAACTTTTTCTAACTTATACTAAATAATTTAATGTCAAAATTATCACATAGAAGCAGCTTCCTGCTCTAAGCTAACAGTTAAAAATAGTGCTTTATTTATTTATTTATTTATTTTTCCAAGGAGATTAAAGGAATTGCTAATACTAATATTTGGGTATTTTTTACTTTAATATCTAGGGCAAGCAATCATCTATTTTAAACAACAATTACAAAAATCTATCAGTAGTTCATATTTTCATTAAAATATCTTTTACTGGATTTGTTTTTAATTATACTTTAAGTTTTAGGGTACATGTGCACAACATGCTGGTTAGTTACATATGTATACATGTGCCATGTTGGTGCGCTGCACCCATTAACTGGTTATTTAACATTAGGTATATCTCCTAATGCTATCCCTCCCCCCTTCCCCCACCCCACAACCATTTTTAAATGTTGCTGATAGTAATAACTGGGATTGTATTAAACTTACTGTGACATAACTATTCGGAACATCAAGTGTACTCAAAGATTTTTGGGAGAAACACTGAACATTAAAACAAAGTAGGACATAGAGAGTACATGTGCATAAATGTTAAGAATGAATTATGAAGATCTAAGTATGTTTTGTCTTTGCACTCTAAGCAGGTGAGGTAGACCATATTGTGCTGTGCTAGCTTTCCATTCCCCCTCCTTACTGCTGAGAGTACATTCCTAGAACATGTTTGAGGAGCTCTATAGAGGAATGGCCAATTTAAGAAAGCATATTGCAAGCTATATAGCCAGCAAAATGGACCACTTTGTGAATACAGGCCTAGGCAGCGTGGTTGGTTTACATACAAGTATTGAATTTAAATATTTCAGACTATGGCCCCAGGGAAGTGTGGTTTGTCAGTGGATGGTTTGCAGCATGAATCTAACCAGGGTATTTTTATTTACAAAAAAAAAAAAAATGAAGAAACCTTTGGGCTAGAAATGAAAAATAAATCACCCACATACACTGTGCTTATACATGAAGAATTTCATTTAATCTAATAATACTGTTCATAGAGCCTATGCTGACAAGTTTTAGGTTGATGTAAAAGTAATTTCGGTTTTTGCCATTGAGAGTAATGGCAAAACCGCAATTACTTTTGCATCAACTTAATACTATATAAATAAATCTAGAATATAGCTATTTTCCTATTAAGAAGTAAACTATTTTAAAAAGAGCTTATTTCCTAATTAACTTTAATATTCATTCTGTACTTTTATTTTTCTAAAATATATATTCTATATAAAAATTCTACATATTTCTATGTACAGTGCATAAGGAAATAAATACATTATTTCAAAGATCATTTGTTTGCATAGAAAATACTAATATTAAAGATGTAACAAGAAAATACTACTCTAAATGTATGAAAAAGAAAAACTCATGAATAATGTATTTCTCTTAATGTAGAGTTTGCAGAAATACCTATTAACTCCAATTTCCAAATGTCTATTACTTATTGCTTCTGAATAATTATTCATTAGTATTTTTGTATTTTTCCTGTTTTAAAAATAATTTTTACAGACCCTCTGCCTTTTTTTAAAGGCTATTGTATCTTTCGGGAGTTCTTTAGCCAAAGTCTTCCATGGAAAACAATGTTAGGAAGAATTTGTGGAGAAGATACAGAATGTATAGATCTCTGTAATACACCAATGATTTTGATATATGCTTCTCCTCTCTGGAATGCAGAGTAAGTAGGAAAGAATCTACTCTTTTCATGTCTTTTGGTGTAAACACTCTGATTTAATCGCATCTAATTGGACATTTCAGTCAAATTGCAATTTCAGTTTCCTGAATCACCTTCAACATCTATGACATGACATGCAGAAGTAAAAAGTAAAAAATAATCAGATTTAGTGCTATTTTATTGTTAGAAATAGCTTTCAGAAGTACATCAGTCAAGTGTGTATTTCTGCTTGAATGTGTGTGTGTCTCCACTTCAAAGGCTTAAGAAGGTTGTTACTTCCAATTAAGTAGAAAAATGTGAAAAGATATGATGTTATAATTAGCTATTAAATTTAACTGCTATAATTAAATAAAATTAATTATGTGATTTTAAAGTAGCAAGTGAAGAAATTAGCCATAAAAGGTCAATTTTATATAACAAAATATAAAATTAGGCTTCTACATTTACTTAAATTTTAGAGCATTAGTGAGGTTATCACCTAAGAAAAATTATTTTTAGAGGGCCACAATTTTTTAAAGTCTTACGAATATTCAATGTATTCAAAAAAATGAGCAAAGTGAATTTTTTAAGGTGTAAAAAATCCTAAGTTTTATAAAAATGATTATTTTTGAAATATTTCCTTAAGTATAAAGGCACCAGATAGTTCTGTTTATATTGATACATTTCTTCCATTTCTTCAACAACTATTTAGCATTTAACCAACATTTATTTATTTTTGATTCATTTGTTTTTTGAGACAGAATCTTACTCTCTTGCCCAGGTTGGAGTGCAGTAGCATGATCGTGGATCACTGCAGCTTCGACCCTCTGGGCTCAAGTTATCCTCTGACTTCAGCCTCCTGAGTAGCTGGGACTACAGGCACATGCTGCCACCATGCCTGGCTAATTTTCTTTTGTTTTATATATTTCTTTCTTCTTCTTTTTTTTTTTTTTTTTTTTTTTTTGGTGGAGATAGAGTCTTGCCATTTTTCCCAGACTGGTCTCAAACCCCTGGGAGCAAGTGGTCCTCCTACCTCAGCCTCACAGTGCTGTGATTGATTACAAGTGTGAGCCACTGTGCCCAGCCTTTAAGAAACATTTATAGAACACCTCCTTATCTTCTAGTAATGTATCAAGGAGATGTAATATTAAACAGAACAGACATGTTTCCTGAACTCATGGGAATAAAGGCATAAGCAAAATAAATAACATAAATGCAAATAGTATAATGCTATAATGGATTTTTTTTAGAATGCTCTATTTGAATATGACAGAGGGAATGTTTTTAGGGTGGTCTGGGAATGCCTCTCTGAGAAAATGAGACACAAGTTGAAAAATGGGGGCAACCAAACATCCAGCTATGAAATGTGTGAAGAGAAGAACAGAGCCATGCAAAGGGTCAGTTTGGAATTGTTAAATTTGAAAACTATATTGGAAGTCCGAAGCAGAAGTTTGAACTGTCAGGCAAGACCTTTGAGCATGTTGATTGCATTCAAAATGTAAAAATGTATTAGAATAATTGCGGCAAGAGTAATTAGAAAAATTGTGGCATATACACACATATGTACATACATACATACATATGCATACATATATTTATGTGTGTAATATACACACAGATGTATGTACACACATCTGTGTGTGTATATATGTAATGTGTGTAATATACACACATATGTAAAAGTAAAACAAACAACAACTTGTGCCCAAAAAGACATGAGGGAAAAGAAACCAAAATTTGGACACTTGCATAGTTAAATAAAATTAAGAAGTAGAGAAAGGATGTAGAAAAAAAAAGATAATATTTGAATAACAGATAACATAATTCAATTCGGAGTGTTATAAGGACTCAAAAGATGCATTTTAGTTTGTGTGCTTAGTTTTTATGCAATGCAGTTTCACAACACTTTTCTGAAATCCTTGGGACAGGTATAATTCAGAAACTTGAATTGGTCAGGTGTCAAGTTAATAATATGCTTTATAAACTGTGTATCATGAAACACCTTTAATGAGTCTAAAGTAACACTCTAATAAAATGTATTAATATTTCAGCAACAAAATGTAAAGATATTCATTCTAAGTAAGATAAAGAATGTAAGTGACTTTGCATTAATTCAGATTTGGTTTGAAAGCTTTTTTTTTTCCTTTTTAGATATTATCAGTTTTTCTGTTTTGGAAGTTGAGGAAGACTTGTTATATTCTTATATTAGAAGATCTATTTGTGTTGATTAATATGAGCCAGAAGAGAAAAGGGATGGATGATGCAGAAGACACGTAGATATCTGATAATGTGAAAATTCTTACAGTGGCAAAAAGATGGGTTTCAGTATGCTTCTGTACATTAGGGAACTCATTTTCCTCTGGGTGGTTAAAAGATTGCCAAGGAGAATTTTAGCATTGACAGTTTTAAAGGAATCAATTTTCAGCAACTCAATTTTCATGTGAACTTTTCTAAAATGATGTCGCTGAAAAATTTATCTGTACTCAGGATACACTTTTTTTTTCCCAAAAGAATGGCATCATTCAAAATCTTAATGTAGTGCATTATCCTGTGGTGGATTACTTCTGGAGTAACAAATAGCAAGGCTATCTAACGATAATTCAATGTTTCAGTCTAAAGTTTCTCATTCTTCATGTTCCATGTACGTTTCTCTCTCTCTCTCTCTGTCTATCTATCTATCTATCTACCAATCTATCTACCTTTCTATCTATCATCTATCTGATCTATCTCTAGTAAAGTGAAGCCTGGCATTTAGAAAAGTAGCATATTCATCCATGTTGAGATGTTGTGAGTTAAGATATAGGTAGGAATAAAATGCAGAACACTTTCCTTAAATATATTTTGTATTCTCCTACTACTGATTCCTTTATAACTATTTCAATTTAAGAAGAAAAATGTCAGACAGTGTGATATGAATCATGTTTGAGAAATATTTCCTTGAGAGTTTGACTAGTGCAACAAAAAATATCTGTAAGGGACAATGAATGTTAACAATGGTTTTATTCCTGTGCTTGAGCAAAACCTACTCTTTTTATGTATTCTCAATTTTCAGCCCTAGAATGTGTTATTAACTTGAAAGAAAAACTCTCCCAAAGATCTAAAAATTATGCTGATTTTTTAGAAATAACCAAAGGTTTTCAAAACTACCAAAATTTCAAGCTATGTGGGACAATTACCAATGTATGGTGTGTGAGGGGAGGACTGTATTTAAGTTTAGATGTCACTGAATATTTTTCCTTAAGGGATTTAAAGCATTTTATACTATACAAAACAATAAAATGTCTATTTTATTTTCAGTGAATTTATTTTTCTTGGAAAAATATTTATTAAATTCTACCTCATTAAGAAACAAATATCACAAGCATTTATAGATTAACAGTATATTGATTTGTTTCCTAACTAAATATATCTTTCTCATGCAATACATCTACAGGAAAAGTTTATTGTAAGTCTAATTTTATCTATAGAAAAATATGATTTTTTGCCTACTATTCAATTACTTCCAAAATTAGAAACAAATTAAACATATGCTCAAGTAATGATGTGTGCACAAATATATACATATAGAAAAATAATCAATGACTTTTATCTTTCTTTTCTCATTTTAGGCACACATCATGCAAAATTATTTGTTTTAATAATGTCAAACAAAATATTTCTCAGGTTTATGTAAAACATTACTAGAATTATTATTTATATTATATCTAAGTGGTTTCAATATTGCTAGATTTTAATTATTCATCATATAATTTTTGCTCTAGAATTCATTTCTTGTTTTTAATAAGCTCCTTTTAAAATGGGCCTACCCTTCCTTAATTGTTTTTTTTTTTAACTGTCATGCCCACCTTTCAGTGGTGCCTTTGTTTTAGCCCTTTTTGCCTACTGACAAACCAATCAATCAGCATGCACTCTCCCATTCCTAGCCTATAAAAGCCCTGGACTCAGTCGCACTTTGGGATTGCCTGCCTTCGGGCAATGGGGGCAGCTACCCGACTTCGGGTAGAGTAGGGGGTTGCCCTCTCCACAATATAATAAGTATATTAAAATAAATTAATTGGACTGGGCATGATGGCTGACTCCTGTAATCCCAGCACTTTGGGATGGCATGGCAGATGGATAATTTGAGCCCAGGAATTCTAGACCAACCTAAGAAACATGGTAGAACCCCATCTCTACAAAAGAAAAAAAAATTAGCTGATCGTGGTGGTGTGTGCGTGCCTGTTGTCCCAGCTGCTCAAGAGGCTAAGGCGGGGGTATCACTTGAGCCCAGGAG
The DNA here is from genome assembly GCF_028885625.2 of Pongo pygmaeus. NCBI lineage: Eukaryota > Metazoa > Chordata > Mammalia > Primates > Hominidae > Pongo > Pongo pygmaeus. Next base: position 94,731,611 of record NC_072387.2, on the reverse strand, counting down.
GTTGAGGCTGCAGTGAGCTGTGATTGTACTACTACACTGTTGCCTGGGCAAAACAGCAAGACCATATACAAATCAATCAATCAATCAATCAATCAATTTAGTCATTTTGTGTTACAAAGCAGCTTTGTTTTAGATGAAGTGTTTGAGGTTTGGTAGCTATGGCCCATATGTTGAATGGGTTAAATAGAAAATTCCAGGTTTGATAAAAGTATATTTGATAAAAGTATATTGTATATATTATAACAAAATACAATAATATTTAATAAAAAGATTTTAATAGTATATAATGTAGTACAAAATATTTCAGTTGAACTAAAATTTATTGTTGATTGGTTTCAACGTGCACCTTTGAGTGACAGAGCTATGTAAAAAACATTTTGAAACTCTCAGTAAATCAGTTCGGCAAATTTTCCAGAATTCCTAAAAGAGGATAACTCTAATCATTAAAAAAAAAAAATTCTTTGAGGTGAAATGGTGTCCAATTATTTTCATTCCAAAAAATTAAGGACCTAATTATGTCATAAGCTGATAGAACATTAGAAATAACATTTGATGATAGATCACCATGTGAATTTTATTGTATAACTAAAAAGCGTATTTAAATGGACTAACATTCATATAATACATAGCCCCTTGTTTAATTATGTATATGTGTATAGAAATATATGTTCGTGACATGTATACAGTTTGTTAACATTTATAGATATTGAAAAATAGATCATAAATTGTAACAGTTTTATTAATGGCAGTGTCACATTATTTCAAGGATGCATGAAACATGAACCAATTGGAAAATAATAACCACATTCATCTTTTTACAATGTGAATTTCCAATAAAATATTATGTTTAACAACTGTTTACTAAATTGCAATTTAGCTATGCTGTTTTGATAAATTGTGAGTTAATAAGAATAAATCAATACATCTTTTTACCTCAATCTTGAGGTAAAAAAGACAAATCAATTCACAAATTTTCAACTTACATTCATTCAACTTATATGTTACATGGGAAAATATTTTATATTCACATACCATATTCCTTGTAAATACACATATACAAATTAATTTGTTGAAAAAGTATAGAATTCCATTGAGAAAGTGAAAGTGAAATGTATACATACAAGTTTTATGAGAAAAATGGTGCAAAATATAGGAATGTTAAAGAAAATGCCTCATACAGTTTTCAAATACATAATAATTAGTATAAAATTATCATATCACTGAAATTTCACTGTACATTTTTAGAAGATATTTACTTTTAAAAAAATATCAATATTGTTAATATCTCATAAATATCACTTTCTCAACTATTTAAACCCATAGTGAAACACTTAAGATATCAACTTAAAATATCTAAGTGGGATTTTCTAAATTAAGATGTTATGTGAGCAAAAAATACTTTTGCCTATAGTGGGGGACTGGTCTTAGAACTGATAGCAGCAGAAGGCAGACAAATCCTAGGCAGATAGGGATGGTCCCCCTGTGAAACTCCACCTACAACCCAAAGACAGTTTAAAGCTTGAACGCCAAGCTACAAATCTCAGATAAATCCACAGACCAGATTGACAACCTCTCTTCCCATTTGGTGTACTTTCCTCTGATTGATCCCCACCTTTCACCAATTTTACATGCATGAATGTAATTTTACATACAAAGAATGAATAAAACAATTATTCATGCTTTAATTGTTTTTTTACACTGTCATGCCCACCTCTGAGTGGTGCCTTTGTTTTAGCCTTTTTTGCATACTCACAAACCTATCAATCAACATGCACTCTCCCATGCTGAGCCTATAAAAGCCCTGGACTCAGCCACACTTTGGGATTGCCTGCCTTCAGGCAACGGGGGCAGCTTCCTGACTTAAGGTGGAGTAGGAGATTGCCCTCTCCATATCCCCTCTCTGCTGAGAGTTGTTACTCAGTAAAACTCTCTCCCCTGTTCACCCTTCAGCTATCAGCATAACCTCATTCTTCTTGGATGACAGACAAGAACTCAGGACCCATAGAATGCAGGTATGAAAAAGGCAGTAACACTGTAGTCCTCTGCCCTCCATTGGTGCTTGGCAGCCACCCCATGCAATGGGAGGCTGCAGTGAGGCCAGGCCAGCCCCAGAGCTGCAGGCTGGAGCAGGGGCCACAGGACTGAAAGAGCCGTTAGCACACTCCCGTTAGCCAGGCTGCAAATGGTGGGACTGAAAGGGCTGTTAACATGCTGTAACACCTCCTTTGGAGCTTTGGAGTGCTGGCATCCCTGTTCAGCCACCACGTGATTTCCTAATCTAGATGCTGGTGCACAGGGCAGAGGCAGGTCGGGGCATGCCTGGCCCAGCTACTGGCTGAGTGCAGATTCTGTGGTAAGCATGGGATCTGGGCAGAAGTGTAAGCCAGGTGCAGTGCTTTGGGCCAACTGGTCAGGGTGCTTCCTGTGGCAAGCCCAGGGATGACTGAGGCCCAGGCAGGGGCATTGCCAGCCACTGAAGTCTCTGGCTGGTGAAGGGGCACCAAAAAAATCTTGTGTCAGAAGTAAAGGTAATTCTTCCACTGTGTCTGTGGAGAGGAAGTTTAGATGTAGACTCCAGTAAGATCGATGATTTAATTTGGTTAAAATGAGAGGGTTCCTTTTCTGAGGGCATTAATTTCTCAAATAAGTATTATATATTATACGCAAATTCACTCCAGATTCCCCATGAACATATTATATAAAGTAGGGGAGAAGTGTAGAATAGGTTTTAATTTCATAGAGAAATATTATTGTCTTGACATTTGTCTTTGTGTCTTATCTTCCCAAATCTTAATCTCATAGTAGAAAGAATAGTAAATAAAGCTGATGGTAATACAGAAGTGATGGTAGTCATAAAGTGAGCTGAATCAATGTATCCAAAATACTAGGACTCTGTGTCTGTGTCACTTTTACAAACCATTTATTACAACTCTACCTCAATGTTCTCACTTGTCATACTAAGTATGCTCTCAAAACAATGTGATTCCAAATATGTGAGTGTTTGGAGTAGTAGTAATTGGCTTAATTCTAGAGATGTTGTAATATTATAGGCTAGAAAATTGGAAGGCTATTCATAACTTAGAAAGAAACAATGTGCCACAAGATTAAGATCTGAAAAAGGAATACACACACACATGCATGCACACACACACGTGTGTATATAACAACATGTGAGACTTTTTCTGAGGAAGTGTTTGGAATCAGAATAGAAGAAATGGAGTCATCAGAAGACATATGATATTTGTAGCAAACTTAAAAGTAGCATTGCATTGCTTAGGGATAAACGCATTTATAACAAGCCTACAAAGCATACCAAAGTTAAACAAGAACACCAGTTGAGAGTAATAGTTACTTCTTAGAGGGACGGGAAGATGAGATACAGATGAGTAACTCAGGTGCAGCTTGAGTGATTACAAGAACGTATTATATTTTAAGGTAGATAGTGGGAAAATAAGTATATGTTTTATTAATAAATGTAAATTAATGTGCTATCTTTATCAATATGTCTATGTCATGTATTTCATTTTTAAAAAAACTGAAAACATAGTTTTCAGTCCATAGTTCATCCTTTGTACCATAGCCTATGCTTCACTAAACCTTTTCAGTTTATGAACTCTCACGCAGATTGAGCTAATATTTCTCCAAAGGCACTGTTTACACTATTTAATCTAAACAAATCTACTGATAAAATGCAATGACTTGCTTAATTGTCCAAAGCCAGGTAACTGGTTTGAACACATCTCTTTTTGAGCAGATTTGGTGTTATGGTCTTCTACCGATGTGGTATGATTACTAAGTGTCAGGAACGAGGTGCAGACGTGTAAAAATTTAGTTATAGTGGGTGAAATTCTGGTTAGTGGCCCAGGAAGATTAATCCACCTTTTCCCCATTAAATAATTACCAGAAAATAAGAGAGACATTATAGAGAATACAGACTATGATACGATGCTTTATTTTCAAGTAAATAATAAAGCTATTTTTGGTATTATTGGCACTACTGTATTTTGGAATGAAAAGAGCCTATTTATTTAAAAGTGAAGAGTATATGCTCTCAGCCATTTTTCCAGAATCACTTTCTCTTTATTCTCTTTTTGTTTTTCTTTTTTTGTGCTATATTTCCTAAATGTAAATATCATAATGGGTTCTGCTGTATACATTTAAATAACAAAGAAAATTATTTTCCATCTAAATGAAACAGGCTCTTTGGGACTCTAATTCTTCCCAGGTTCCTCTTTGTACATTAAGTTGACTTTTCAAGTAAAATATACCACATGTACCAAAGCTCTGACGTCTACTGCTACATGTGTTTCTTCAAAGGCAGCACCTCACATGTTGATCTCTTTGCCATTCTGATGCTGTCCCCGGATCCTTTCTATTGGTCTTTTTGAACATCCTTTGAAGTGCCACATGTAACTGAAGAAAGTCCTGGGATGCATCAGCACATTACTAATTCCAGCTGCAAGCAAGCTTCCTGCTGGAGCTTAGGAACTGGAAAGAGATCATAATATGCCATCCATCTTGTTAAAATAAGGGCAAAAAGAAAGTTGTTAAAGGAAAAAATGAAAGGGAGATGACTCTCAAAATAACCTGTATGCAACTAATCTAAAGGGATCTGTCACAATCAGTTGAATTTAGTATTAGCTACTATATTCTTATAGCAAATATCAAACAAAATAATGACTCCGAATCACTGTTTTTAATGCACATCAGGATGTTTGCTCCTTTTGTTCTTTACAAATCTCATCTCACCATCACCTTTACTCCACTTTTGGATATAGGATAAATATATATTTTTAGAAAGCATTCTTGAAAATAACAAAAACAGCAAACCTCTGTAGGTTGCATATTAAAAAAAATAGCTAAACATTAGCACCCTTAGTACCTGCTGATGTTTGTGAAGTTAGTAGGCAGACTGGTCCTGAGTCTGATGAAAGAAATCATTTTCAAAATCAAGCTAACAAAATGTTCAACATATTGTGTTCATGTTCTACTTGGCCAAAGCCCAGATAATTCTGTTGAATTATATAGTGTTTGATTTGGAGTGCCTGCTTCTCTTCTTACTGTCTTTATTCTAGTCATACAAAAGTGCTGTCACAAAGTTTATTTTCTTTTAATGCAGTAAGTATGTAAATTGATCATGTGAATTCATATTCAAGTTCTTCCTACCACTCTTAAAAGGATTTTATTGTGGGGAAGGTGAATGCAGATTTATTGTCTTTGTCAAGCTCATTTTCCTTCAAAATAAAATTGCTCACTTCTATTTATTAGTTTTTCTTTGTCATTTTAGATGTTCACAGAAATCTGGACCACTTCAAATCCCCATCTTAGAACTCTTCATCATAGCCCATTGTTGGAGGAACTAGAAACATCTTGTGAGCCATGCTCTGGTTTTGATTACAAAGTTTTGGACCTCTTTAATCTTAGTACATAGCTATCCTAAAGACATATACCTTCTCTATCAGTCTGAGGATTCCTATTTTCTAACTCCTGTATTAGAGCTTCCATTTTGGGGGGTATTGTGTGTTCTGTTTCATGCCTGTCTTAGAAAATAAATCTTCCAAGAGCTTGCTCTGAAAGGATCTGTTTGAATTAATTTGTGTGTGATCACGTATAAAAAGCCTTTATTCCGCTGGGCCCGGTGGCTCACGCCTGTAATCCCAGCACTTTGGGAGGCCGAGACGGGTGGATCAGGAGGTCAGGAGATCAAGACCATCTTGGCTAAGACAGTGAAACCCCGTCTCTACTAAAAATACAAAAAATTAGATGGGCGTGGTGGTGGGCACCTGTAGTTCCCGCTACTCAGGAGGCTGAGGCAGGAGAATGGCATGAACCCGGGAGATGCAGCTTGCAGTGAGCTGAGATTGCACCACTGCCCTTCAGCCTGGGCAACAGAGCAAGACTCTGTCTCAAAAAAATAATAATAATAATTTTAAAAGCCTTTATTCTACACTCTCAGCTGATTGATTGATAGTACAGATGAGTTTAAAATAATAAATTGTAAAGAATTTCACTTCAGAAATTTTTATTTGCTTAAAAAATACATAACATAAAACATATCATCTTGACTTTTTTGAAGTGCACAGTTCAGTAATGTTAAGTATGTGCAAATTACTGTGAAATAGTTGTCTGCAATTATTTTAGCTTGAAAGTCTGAAACTTTATACCCGTTAAGAATAAACAACTCACCTTTCCCCTCTTTCCCCAGTCACTGGTAACCACCATTCTACTTTCTGTCTCTATATATTTGACATTTGACTATTTTAGATATCTCATATATGTGGAATTATACAGTATTTATCTTTTTGTGATTTACTTAATTCACTTAGCATAACGTTTTTAAGGTTCATCCATGTTGTAGCATCTGACAAAATTTCCTTTGTTTTTAAGGCTTGATAATATTCTGTTACATGCATATACCACATTTTGTTTATCCAGTCATCTGCTAATCAACATTTGAGTTGCTTCTATCACTTGGCTATTGTTACTAGTGTTATCATTAATATGGGTGTGCAAATATACTTTGAGACCAAGCTTTCAAAAATGTTTTGGATATATGCCCAGAAGTAAGATTGATGTTTCATATAGTAGTTTTAAATATTTTGAGAAAACTCCATGTTGTTTTTCATAGCAGTTGCACCATTTTGCAATTCCACCAAGAGTACACAAGTGTACTAATTGCTCCACATTCTTGCCAATTTTTTTATGGCTTTTTTCTTTTGTTTTGTTTTGTTTTTGTTTTTTATTCTTATAGTAGATATCCTAAGATATGAAGTGCTATCTCATTGTGATTTTTGTTTGCATTCCTCTGATGATTAATGATGTTGAACATTTTCTCGTATACTTGTTGATCATTTGGGTATTATCTTCAGAGAAATGCCTATTCAAGTTTTTGAACCACCATTTGTTTAATTGGATTACTTGAGTTTTTTATTGTTGAGATGTTGTTTCTAACAAATTCTGAATATTAGTCCCTGAACAGATATATGATTTGTAAATACTTTCTCTCATTCCATAGATTATCTTTTATTCTGTTAATTCTATCATTTGATACACAAAAGTTTAATGGAGGTCCATTTGTCTATTTTTATTTTTATTGCCAGAGCTTTTGGTGCTATATCTGAGAAATCACTGCCAAGTCTAATGTTAAGGAGCTTTTCCCCTAGAAATTTCATAGTTTTAATTTTTATGTTTAGGGTTTTAATTTATTTTGAATTAAATTTGGTATGTGATGTGAAGGAAGAGTCCAATTTCATTCTTTTACATGTAGTATACAGTTTTTCCAACACTAATTCATCAATAGATTTTCCTTTCCCTATTGAATGGTCTTGGTATCTTTGTCAAATCATTTTACCACATACAAGTGGCTTTATTTCTGGGCTTTCTGTTTTATTCTATTGGTCTATTTGTCTTTATGCCAGTACAATACCTTTTTGATTACTGCAGCTTCATAATATGTTTTGAAATCAGGAAATATGAGTACTCCAGCTTAGTTACTCTTTTTCTTGTTTTGGCTAATTTGGGCCCCACAAAATTCCAAATAAATTTTTGGTTAACTTTTTCCTTTTTTGCAAAAAATTGCTGTTGAGAAATTGATTGAGGTTGTATTGACTCTGTAGATTTCTTTGGATACTATGGACATCTTAACTATATTAGTGTTCCAAGCCATGAACCTGGTATATCTTTCTATATATTTGTGGCTTCTGTAATTTCTTTTAAAAATATTTTGTAGATTTCAGTACACAAGTCTTTCACCTTCTTGGTTAGATTTACATGTAAGTATTTTTTTCTCTGTTGCTCTATTACAATAAAATAGTTTTATTAATTTCCTTTACTGATTGATGACTATTCATGTACAGAAATGCAACTGATTTCTTCATGTTGATTTTGCACCTGGCAATGTTACTATATTTGTTTATTAGTTCTAACAGTTTTTGTTGTTGTCGTTGTTGTTGTTGTTGCTGTCGTTATTGTTGGGGAGGAGTGTGTCTTTCTAATTTCCTACTTGTAAGATTGTGCTATCTATGAACAGAGATAATTTTACTTCTTCCTTTCCAGTTTGGATGCCTTTTATTTCTTTTTCTTGTCTAATTGTTATGGCTAGAATTTCCCATAGTATGTTGAATAGAAGTGGCAGAGTGGGAATTCTTGCCTTGTACCTAATGTTAGAGGAAAATCCTTCAGTCTTTCCCATTGAGTATGACAGTTGTGGGCTTTTCATAAATGGTCTTCATCCTGTTGAAATTGTTTCCAGCTATTTGTAGTTGGTTTTTATCATGAAAGGGTGTTGAATTTTGTCAAATGCTTTTTCTGCATTAATTGACATTATGATGCGGATTCTTTTTCTTCATTATGTTTATGTGTATTACAGTGATTGATTTTTGTATCTTGAAACACCTGTGCATTCCAGGAATAAATCCCACTTGGTCGTGGTGTATAACCCATGTAATATGCTGCTAAATTGGGCTTGCTAACATTTTATTGAGAATTTTTGCATCAGTATTTCTAAGGAATTTTGGTCTCTAGATTTCTTTGCTTGTAGCATCTTGGGCTTCGGTGTCAAGGTAATTCTGACCTTATATAATGAACTTGATAGTGTTTCTGTTTAAACTTTTTGAAGAGTTTGAGGAGAATTGATGTTAATTCTTCCTTAAATGTTTGATAAAATTATTCAGTAGAGCCATCTGGTCCTGGCTTTTCTTTGTAGGGAGGTCTTTGGCCATTGATTCAATCTCCTTGCACATTATTGGTCTGTCCAGATTTTTTATTTCTTCTTGATGCAGTCTTGGTAGGTTGACTGTTTCTAGGGATATACTCATTTCTTTCAGGCTATTCAAATTATTGGCATACAATTGTTTATGACATTCTCCGATTGTCTTTTTTATTTTGGTGGCATCTGTTATATTATCTCCTCTTTCATTTCTGAGTTTTTTTTAATTTGAGTCTTCTCTCTTTTTTTCTTAGTTAATCTAACTAAGGGTTTGTCAATTATGTTTATATTTTTAAAAACTCTTAGTGTCATTGAATTTTTAATTGTTTTTCTACTCTCAATTTTGTTAATCTCTGTTCTTTATTGTTCCCTTCCTTCTGATTTCTGGAACTTTTGGGTTCAGTTTATTCCTCTTTTTCTAGTTTCTTAAGGAGTAAATTTAGGTTATTGATATTAGCTCCCTTTTTGAATACATTTACAGTTATAAACTTTCCTCTTAGTACTATTTTTACTTCATTCCATAATTTACTATGTTGCATTTTCCTTCTCATTTGGCTAATTCACCAAGAAGATAGAATAATTGATGTACAACTTTCCTTGTGTCTTTTTCCTTGACTTTTGGATCATTGAAGAATATGTTGTTTAATTTCTACATATTTGTGGATTTTCCCATTTTCTTTATGATATTGACTTTTAGTTTTATTTTATAGTTATTGTCAAAGATACTTTATATGATTTCAATTTCTTTTGAATTTGTGAAGACTTGTGTTGTGGCCTAACATGTGCTCTCTCCTGAAGATTGTTCCATAGGCACTTGAGAAGAATGTCTATTTTGGTGGTGTTTAGAGGAATGTTCTATGTATCTGTGTTACATCCAATTTGACTGTAGTATTGTTCAATTCCCCTATTTTTTTCTTTTTCTAATATTTATTTATTTATTTTTATTTATTATTATTTTTTTTTGAGATAGAGGCTTGCTCTGTCACCTAGGTTGGAGTGCAGTGGCGCGATCTCGGCTCACCGCAACTTCTGCTACCCAGGTTCAAGTGATTCTCCTGCATCAGCCTCCCAAGTAGCTGGGATTACAGGTGCCCACCACCACACCCAGCTAATTTTTTTCTTTTTTGTACTTTTAGTAGAGACAGGGTTTCGCCATGTTGACCAGGCTGGTCTCAAACTCCTGATCTCAGGTGATCCACCTGCCTCGGCCTCCCAAAGTGCTGGGATTACAGGCATGAGCCAGCGCACCCAGTCAAATACCATATTATGTTTTGACAGGTTTATTTTTTTTCTAACAGCTTTTTGAATATATTATTTCACTCCCTTCTGGCTTATAATGTTTTTGCTGATAAGTTTACTGATAATCTTATGGAAGTTCCCTTTTATGTGATGAATCATAATTTAGAAAGTAACTTTCCAGAATACTGTAGTGGGATATAGTCATCCAGTGTCATAAACTGGAAAGGGAACACATGAATCTAACTTCTTTTTATTCAAAAATCACTCAAGTCTCCTTACTTAACATAGTTCCCTCAGACCAATGGCAGAGATAACTGTCCGTGTTGTTTCTGGAGCCTTCTGAAGATTCTTTATTGTAAATTGGGCTTGCAGCTTTATCCACTACTGTGATAACACTGTCTTAATCATCTACTAACCAACTTTCAAATTTTGTTGCTATTATTGTATCTCTTGTTCTTCATTATTCTTCTGGGTTATTATTTTCAATGTATTTTTCATTATTTTATTTGGGATTATAAATGAGATATTATAAGCATCTATAGAATTAGTTATCTTAAGTGTTAATATTTCCATGTAGACTCAAGTGAGGACTTTTTTATACAACTCAATATTATTTTCTATGGTGTCAATAAAATATATTGTGTATTTCATTTCCAGGGTCTCTATTATCAGTTCATTACCAAAAAGAAGCCATTTAGTTAAAACATTCTGATTACCACTCTAGTTCTTCTTTCTATTAAGTGGTCCAGGGCCACTGTTTTAGTTTGGATTGATTGATTGATTGATCGATTGATTTTCTGCTGTAAGGAACTGACTGAGACTGGATAATTTATAAAGGAAAGAGGTTTTGGCTCCTTGTTACTTTTGCAAATTTCTGTACCCTGCTTGAATTTCTCCTCAGAAAATGGGGTTTTCTTTTCTATTTCATTGTCAGACTGAAAATTTTCCAAAATTTATGCTCTGCTTCCTTTTAAACATACATTCCAATTCCAAACCATCTCTTTGTGAATGCATAAAACTGAATGCTTTTAAGAGCACCCAAGTCACTTCTTGGATGCTTTGCTTCTTAGAAAGTTCTTCCACCAGATACCCTAAATCATCTCTCTCAAGTTCAAATTTCCACAGATCTCCAGGGCAGGGGCAAAATGCCACCTGTCTCTTTGCTAAAGCATAGCAAGAGTCACCTTTGTTCTAGTTCCCGACAAGTTCATCATTTCCATTTGAGAACACCTCAACCTGGATTCATTGTCCATATCACCATCAGCATTTTGGTCAAAGCCATTCAACAAGTCTCTAGGAAGGTCCAGACTTTTCTATATTTTCCTGTCTTCTTCTGAGCCCTCCAAACTGTTCTCAACCTCTGCCTGTTACCCAGTTCCAAAGTTGCTTTGACCTTTCTAGGTATCTTTATAGCAGCACCCTACTCTCTGTGGTACCAATTTACTGTATTAGTTTGTTTTCATACTGCTATGAACAACTGCCTGAGACTGGGTAATATATAAAGGAAAGAAGTTTAATTGACTCACACTTCAGCATGGCTGGGGAGGCCTCAGGAAACTGACAATCATGGCAGAAGATGAAGGGGAAGCAAAGTACCTTCTTCAGAAGGCAGCAGGAAGAGTGCCAGATGAAAAAGGAAGAGCCCCTTATAAAACCATCAGATCTAATGAGAACTCACTCAGTATTATGAAAACACCATGAGGGAAACTGCCCCCATGATTCAATTACCTTCACCCGGTCTTTCCCTTGACAAATGGGGATTAAGGCATTGCAATACAAGATGAGATTTGGGTAGGGAAACAAAGCCTAACCATGTAGGCTACCTTGCCACTTATAATTAACTGTTGTCGTTTGTCCTCTGCCACAACGTGTTTCCATTATTATTTCTGAAATTTTTAAAACAATTTTAATGGCAGAATCCTCCACTTTCATCCATGACTTAAAGAAGAAATTACTAGAGAACTCTTCATAGACACTAGTTTTCTTCACACCAATACATTTGTCATTACATAGTGAAAGGGGGTGTCATCTGACACCTTCACAGATATTTCGGGGTAAGTTGTTGATTTGTATTTAGTAAAAGTCTTTCACTACTTCTATCTTCTTAAGTCTTAGATTCCTTCTAATTTTCAACAAATAATATCTGGCATCTTAACTTCATTTAGAATAGGTATGAAATACATACTCTAATCATTCACTTTAGGAAACAATTTGCACCATTCCCACTCTTGAATTTATATGTTTAAAGAGTAATTTTAAATACTTCCATATAAAAAAATAGTTCCATCTAAGTTTGACTTATTTCCTCCTTAGCCTGAGCCTCTTTCTTCTACTTTGGTGCCAGACTTTGTTCTGTTCCCCTGGGACATACTCTAACTCTTATCATAGGTCAGGACATCTGTCTCAATGCAACCATGACAGAGGGTGTAGAATTCCTACTGCAGGGTAACACTCTTGGATTTGGATAAAGATATGTGTTGTTTCAAATAAAATTATAACAGGTACATCAGACAAGAGGAACAAATCTGTTTTTGTTGTCAACAAAAGGTTCAGAAAGATTTTTTAGTTTGCTTTATTCATAGTGTTCCCAATTTTCACTGAAAACGCTATTCCAATTCTCCGTGTTAAACCTTGTTCCAATTAATACCTTGATGGTCACATAGCATTTATTGTGAAGCTGCAAAATTAATCTAGGCTTTAAACGGCAATTTGAAGGGGCAGATTCTGCATCTGATTATTTTGCAATATGAGACTTATGGTTAAATGATCCAAGGAAATTACAGAAGCTTCCTGACCAAGTGAAAATTTTTAAACTGAAAATTTAAAATCATTAGTTTGTAATTTTCTTTCCTTAAATTGTGTGTGTTACTAATCACCAGTTCACTCCACAGACCCCCATATTTGTTAACGAAATGGCTTATTGCAGAGGCCATACACTTTACTAAAGTATGCCTTTTTTATACCCTTTATTTCAGGCAACCACAGTGATAATGTAAGTACCTAAGTGCCTAACACATCAACACGTGGTAATGACTACCAGTAGCCATATACCAGTGTTAACAAAATTCTTGCTGTTTTCAAAATCATCCATCTCTGAAATAAAAAACCCAGATTTTTGTTTTCTTGTGTATCTGTAGCTTGCAACAGCACTGTACAATGCCTCTGTCAGGTAGATCTGTCAGTACTGAAAAGACAATTCACTCTAGCTAATTTTAAGGAGACATAATTGCTATTATAAATTAAGTTATTAATCTAATATTAGGAGATCTGGGGGACAGGGATACATACTAAATTAAATATTCAGGAAACTCTTCCATTGCCACACTACAGAATGAAGCTATCAAATAGAGGAGCCTACTTAGTGTAAGAAACTGTAGAATATAAAAGCTGCCTGTTGAGATAAGATGTCATCACTGCTTCTGGTTCCAGAGTCACATCCACCATGACCTGATTCATATCAGCAAAACTGATGCATTTTGCCTTCCTCACTGGCTCCATGACTCAATTACAAATTCAAGTCATGTACCAGTGAAACTGCTTAACAGAATATAAATCATATCTAGAATCCTAGTATACTGGAAGAGAGTTAGAGGGAATCTTGAGCAAACCAATCTAAATTATCTGCTTCACCTGATCACTTCAGAAAAAAAAAGAGAGATAAAAGCATATTGAGTCAGTTTACAGGTAATTCAGCTGGATATGTCAGCACTGTGTCAAAGTAAGCTTCTCTGTCATTACAGCCTTACTAAGCACTGGCGCTGAAGAATACGAGAGCAGGGAAATTCTCACAGTAAGTAGAACTAGCAATTCTCTACCTTATTTGCTTTATGCCTAAAAGAATAATTGCTCTGAGGTCAATATCTGTACCAGCTCCTATCATGTATCTGATGGTCAGGACTTAGGTCAGAAATTTGGAATGGCAAAAGCTGGAAAACTGGAATTAAAAGGCTGAGCTGTACATAGTGGGCCACAAATCTGCATATGTACATAATTTACGTTAATGCTTTTCAAATGGTGTTAGGATACTATATAAAAGATACATGACTGTGTTTTACTGCTGCTACTGTAGCTCCAATCTTATATCTTAATATTCTCCCAGGAGTGATTTACTGCTTCCAAAGTTGGGAAATCATTTTTTAAATGCTTATACCTCTTACCAGAAACCATATTTACCTTAATATAATGTTTCAGATGTCAAAACACTGGGAGGGAGAGGAGTGGCGCATGGCATTTACTAATAAAATAACTTACATGGTAGGGTGGACATTCACTGTAGGCCAGACATTGTCCTAAGTGCTTCACATATTTTACTTATCTAATATACACAGCATTCTGTTAATATTCTGTTCTGCCCAGCCTGAAAAGGCAGGATGGATACTCCTACATCGAAAATTCAGTTCAGATGTTGCCACTGATGTTGCTACATGCTCACACCAAGAGGATAGGAAAAGGTTTTCTGCAAATATAATTGAGTCTGAAGGAGCACGAAGGTCTCTCAAAATGTCTTGAAAGAGCAAACAAAGAAGAATGGCTTAAGTTTTTTTTATGAATAGGGGTATGACTGGGGGGTAAGAGTTCCTCTGCATGGGCAGGGGCTTAGATGATGTGATTCTTTCATCAGCAGCAAAGGACGGAGAACCTGGACTTTCTCATCAGCTTGTGCATGTGTGGGGAACAAGGAAAAGAAGGTGGTGCAAAATTAAAAACTGATAGCAGTCACCTATGAATACATGGTTGCAGATTCTTTATTCTGCTTCATCCTTGCTTTTTGATTGCTGACTGTAACATGCCATGTTGCATTTAATTGAATTTGGATATGTTTAAATCAGCCAGTATGATGCTCTATGATGCCTGCATCCTGAGGCGAGTAAGTAAGATGAAAGTTCCCATTGAATGCCTTATTAAGATCTCAGCATTGTGTATTTCGATAAGTGAAATGAGTGCCTTGGTCACAGCAATAATATTTAGAACTCTGAAATAGCCAAATGTGTTTTGGTGAGATCTCGTGTTTTGGCTTTAGTATATGTAGCCTGTGTAGAGATGTATGTTATATTGATTTGTATTTTGGGGTTCTATAAGGTAGAAGATTGCCAGAATTCTTCTCCTTAATGGAGGTAACTTTTATTCAGTGGCTCGAGAATCTGTAAAAATGTTCAGGTGGGGCTGATTGTTAGCCAGGGCATCTAGCACTGACAGCTGCCTGAGATTTGGCCAATTGTGTCATTTGGATCTGGTCTTTGATCAGAAAAGTCTCATTTATGGGATGAAAAGCAGAAGGAATGAAAAGCAGCAACTCTTCACTGAGTTCTATCACATTCATGGGTTCAATACTATCCACAAAGTGTAAGAACTCATTTAAGTAATCTCAAGAAACTCCCCAGGTAGCCATGAGGTCTGGCAAAAGCTTACTCCTTCAACACCATGGAATCTGACAAAATACTAAACTGAGGGGAGGCCAACCACTTCCCATAACAGGGATATACTGGAAGGTACAGGTTTGGTCCATCTGGTATCAAGGAAGCCTTGGCAGCCATGCAGAATGTGAGTCATTGCTTCCATGACCCGAGGCACACAGAACAGCAGAGTAGGGAGACTCACAAGTTCAGGGACTGTGAGAGCTTCTTTTTCCAGGAGAACATAGTGTGCAGCCAGCAACTGCCTCTCTAAGAGCATATATCATGGGAAAAGAAAGATAATGTTGGGTGGAGCAGGGGGAGGATTCCCACACATGGGAGGGTTAAGGGAGACAACTGAAAGATATTCAAAAAAAGCAAAGGAAAAATGATTACAGAAAAACAAACAATACTGGGATAGAAGGAACAATGGTATAAAAAGGATAGATTGATGTACCAATGTTTTTTTTTTTTTAAGGAGGGTCATTTAGTACAGGGATGTCCTGAAAGATAACATTCAACATGAGTGGAAATAATTTTATTGGAAGTGGTAGATGTGGAAATAGGTTTTGATTTGAGGTATAAATGTTGAATAAGCAATTTAAGAATAAAAAGATAAAAATCAAATTATATTTAAGAAGGACATGGGTTTCAGTAAAGATTCCTTATATTTTTTTCTTTTTGGGGGTATATATATTTTAAAATAAATTTTAATGTGTATATTTAAGGTATACAACATGATGTTATAAGATACATTTTTTATTACTTACAACAATTAAAAAATTAATGTTTCCTTTAGACACATAGAAAATACAAATTAGAAATTATTATGAATTCTATTGTCAAACTTAAACACTGCTAACAATTTGTATATATCTTTCCTGAAATACATTCTTATTTATGGAATCCTATTACATATACTGCTCTGAAAACAGATACTTCTGACAAGCTATGAGGGCCAATAGATACTAATACATTATCATTTCAACATACTTTTATTTTGTTAGACTTACAAAATATATTTTTTATTTTTATTTCTTCTTCTTGTGTTTTTGTGATAATAATTATTTATAGATCAAACCTATTAGCCTATTTTCCCCATTATTCACTTAAAAAAAATTAACAAAGAGTGCATATACACCCAAATACGCCAAGGTGACAATTTTTTTTCACTACAAGGAGCTGTGAATGCTTATAAACTGAAAATAAAGATCCAGAAATGAAAATTATTCTTGGTAGAAGCAATAAAATACATGCAGTTAGGTCTCTGAGGGAATAGGCGAAATTTTGATTCATGAAATAAAGGAAAAGACTAGGCTTAGATAGAAAGAGGATATTATTTTACTGAAAGGTGAGAAATGGAAGAAAAATGTAAGTAGTTACATGTGCATACAAAAACTTGAGAGGATACTTGAAAACAATATTCTTTGCAAATAGCAGTTAATAGTTAGGATAGATATCTGAGGAAAAGTGAAATTTTATTGTTGGTAGACAGGAAAAAGGTAGGAAGAAACAAGAAAACTGGCAATTAAAATGAAATGAGAAGTCATGGGATAAGATGCACTTGAAGCTTCACAAACCCACATAACGAAACATTGCTTTTGATTTTCCAAAGTGTTTTGAGGACCTAGATTTAGGAACATTGATACAGTTTGTAGGTGAAGGAGCACAACACAATTTTTCTCTTTGGAGTATAGCCTGGAGAATAGTTGATGTGATATAAATGTAGTCAAGGCCAGAAAAAGGAGAAAATGAAAAAAAAAAGAAGATTATAGGATTGGGAGAGAATGAAGGAAAGACAGAATTTAAAAGTGGGATGCTTTCGTCCATAAATATAGAAAAATAAGTATGCAGAAGAAAGGAATTTTATGGCCTTCCAGATGCTGGGTAAATTAATATGTCATGGAGCTTATAAAAAAATAAAGGAAATAATCACAGATCAAAATATTTGGTTTAAATGTTGAGCAACACTCTGTTTCAGCAACCGTGAAAACTAAATTTTAAAAATCAGATGTGTAAAAACATGTAAGAGTCAAGGAAACAACAAAGACAAGATGAACAAAAATTCCAGAGAAGGAAGGGTTCTTTCTAGGTGGGCTGGCAATCACCACGTATTTTGTTCCTAGGAGTACTGCAGAATCTAGTCATGAGCTGATCTGGTGCGCCCAGACAGACTCCACTTGAAAGGGAGAGAAACCAGCAGAGCTTGTGGTAATCACTCGGAGCTAGCGGTCATTTGAAAATGGAAACCACGAGGCCAAACTCATAATCATATTTTCCTTTGCCCAAAACACAGCCCTTATTTTAGGCTGTGGGTGAAGTGTTTGGTTAGAAGCTAAAAGATGAAGTTTTCTGCAGTCTCATAGTGCTTGGCAAGCAAAGGCCCCACAGAGGGAGGGATTCTGCCACAAGCACATGGCTAGTCTTCCTGTCCAGGCATTTGCCAGAGTTTGAAGCTGCCTGAAACAGGAAATTAAGAGCTAAACTCAAAAATTCCAAAGGGAACAACAGAATCTCTTCCATTCTTCCAGGGATGAACAGCCACAGCACCACACACTGCTGAATCCAATGTCCCGGACACCTTCACTTAAGGGACAGAAGTGAATCCCCCTCTGACCAAGGTTAGTGTTAACGTAATCAGCAAAACAAATGATGTTTAGTACAATTAATCTTATTGTAAAATGCAAGTAATAAAACCAACCTCATTAACTTTTGTAAAAATTAAATGAGAAAAATATTGTGTGTGTGTATATATATACACACACATATGTATACATATACATGTATCTGTAAGCATATATATGTTTAAATAGAAGGATAGTTCTCATCAGGAGAGCTCTGCCTCCTAACCTAAATACCTCTAAAGGCCCAACCTCCTAACACCATCATACTGGGAATTAGGTTTAAACATATAAATTTGGGGGAAGCACAAAGATTCAGACGATGACACAGACTGACCTAACAAAAGCACAGCGAGGTTTCCAAAGATGAGTATTGAAGAACCTGGACAATGTAAGATTCACACTTCATTGTAAAGACTCTTTCAATGAATTATATGCAAATAAATATCTTCAAATTCCTTAGAAATTAATAGGACACTGGGCACAGTGGCTCACACCTGTAATCCCAGCACTTTGGGAGGCCGAGGCAGGTGGATCCCTTGAGGTCAGGAATTCCAGACCAGCCTGTCCAATGTGATGAAGCCCCGTCTCTACTAAAAATACAAAAATTAGCTGGGCGGATGTGGTGTACACCTGTAATCCCAGCTACTAGGGAGGCGGAGGCAGGAGAATCACATGAACCTGAGAAGCAGAGGTTTCAGTGAGCTGAGATCACGCCCCTGCACTCCAGCTTGGGCGACAGAGCAAGACTCTGTCACAAATAAATAAATAAATAAACAAACAAACAAACAAACAAGCAAACAGAAAGCCATAGGAGAGGCAACAGTATCTATAGTTTGTTTTAAATGTGTGTAGCAAAATGTACAGGCATACCACCTTTCATTTCACTTTGCTTTATTGCACTTCACATATTTTGAATTATTTACCAGTTGAAGATCTGTGGCAACCCTGCTTCCAGCAAGTCTATCAGTGCCATTTTTCTAACGTGTTTACTTTGTGTTAATATGTTTACTTTGTGTTTCTATTACACATTTTGGTAATCTGAGCAATATTTCCAACGTTTTTGTTATTATTACATCTGCTATACTGATTTGTAATTAGTGCTCTTTGACATTACTATTGCAGTTGTTCTGGGTGCCATATCCATGCCCATATAGGATGACAAGCTTAATTGATAACTGCTGTATGTGTTCTGACTGCTTCAGAGAATGATCATTGCCCCACCTCTCTACTTCCCTCTCTACTTCTTCACAGGCCACCTATTTTATTCCTAAAGACACAGCAATATTGGAATGAGGACAGTTAATAACCCTACAATGGCCTCTAAATGTTCAAGGGACAGAAAGAGTTGCATATCTCTAACTCTAAATAAAAAATTAGAAATAGTTAAGATTAGTCAGAAAGACATGTAGAAAGCCAAGATAGGCCACGAGCTAGACCTCTTGTGACAAAAAGTGAGCCAAGTCTTCAATGCAAAGGAAAAGTTCTTGAAGGAAAGTATAAGTGCTACTCCAGTGAACCCAAGAGTGATAAGAAAGTAAAACAGCCTTATTACTGTATAGAGAAAGTTTTAGTGGTCTGGGTAGATTAAATCAGCCCCAGAATTATCTTAAGCTAAAGACTAATACAGAAAAAGACCCTAACTCTCTGCCATTCTTTGAAGGCTGAGAGAGGTGAGGAAGCTGCAGAGGAAAATTTAAAGCTAGTGGAAGTTGGTTCATGAAGCTTTAGGGGGAAAAGCAAAAAACTACCTCTGCTAACATAAGAATGCAAGGTGAAGCAGCAAGTGCTAATGTAGAAGCTACAGCAAGTTATCCAGAAGACGTAGCTAATATAATTGATTAAGACAGATGCACTAAACAACAGATTTTTAATACAGATGAAACAGCCTTATACTGGAAGAAGATGCAATCTAAGACTTTCATAGCAAAAGAGAAGTCAATGTCTGGCTTCAAAGTCTTGAAGGATAGGTTAACTCTTGGGCTAATGCAGCTGGTGACTTTAATTTAAAGCTAGTGCTCATTTACCATGCTGAAAATCTAAGGTCCTTTAAGAATTCTGCAAAATTCACTCTAAAATACAACAACGAAAATCCACACGACAGCACATTTGTTTACAGCTTGATTTACTGAATATTTTAAGCCAACTAGTGAGATCTACTACTCAAGGAAAAAAAATAAAAAGACTGCTTTCAAAATATTACCGCCCACCGACAATACACCTAGTCACCTAAGAGCTCTGATGGAGATGTACAAAGAGATTAATGTTGTTTTTATGCCTGCAAACACAACATCCATTTTGCAGCCCATAGATCAAGAAGTAGTTTTACTTTCGAGTTTTATTACCTAAGAAATAAATTTTCTAAGGCTATAGCTGCCATAGATCATGATGGATTTGATGGGTCTGGTCAAAGTAATTTGAAAACCTTCTGGAGAAGATTCACCATTCTAGATGCCATTAAGAACATTCATGATTTGTGGGAAGAGGTCAAAATATCAACATTAACAGTACATTGGAAGAAGTTGATTCCAACCTTCATGGTTGACTTTGAGAGAGGTTCAAGATTTTTGTGGACGAAGTAACTGCAGATGTGGTAAAAATGGCAAAATATCTAGAATTAAAAGTGGAACCTGAATATATTACTGAATTTCATCATCAAATATTAATGGATTAGAAGCTGCTTGTCATGAATGATCTAAGAAAGTGATTTCTTGAGATGGAAACTACTCCTGGTGAAGATACTGTGAACATTGTTGAAATGTCAATAAAAATTTTTGATTAGTACATAAACTTACTTGATGAAACTGCCCCAGGGTTTGAAAGAATTTTCCCCAATTATGAAAGAAGATCTCCCCGGGACGCAGTGGCTCACGCCTGTAATCCCAGCACTTTGGGAGGCCGAGGCGGGCGGATCACCTGAGGTCAGGAGTTTGAGACCAGCCTGGCCAACATGGCGAAACCCTGTCTCTACTAAAAGTACAAAAAGGAAAAAAAATTAGCTGGGTGTGGTGGCAGGCGCCTGTAATCCCAGCTACTTGGGAGGCCGAGGCAGGAGAATTGCTTGAATCCAGGGGGCAGAGGTTGCAGTGAGCCAATATCGCACCATTGCACTCCAGCCTGGGTGACAAGCGTGAGACTCCATCTCAAAAAACAAAGAAAGAAAGAAGTTCTACTGGCCAAGTGCAGTGGCTCACTCCTGTAATCCCAGCACTTTGGGAGGCCAAGGCAGGTGGATCACGAGGTCAGGAGATGGAGACCATCCTGGCTAAAACGGTGAAACCCCGTCTCTACTAAAAATACAAAAAATTAGCCGGGTGTGGTGGAGGGCGCCTGTAGTCCCAGCTACTCGGGAGGCTGAGGCAGGAGAATGGCATGAAGCCCAGAGGCGGAGCTTGCAGTGAGCCCAGATGGCGCCACTGCACTCCAGCCTGGGATACAGAACAAGATTCCGTCTCAAAAAAAAAGAAAGAAAGAAAGAAAGAAGTTCTACTTTAGGTAAAATGTTATCAATCAGCATTACATGCTACAGAGAAATCTTTCAGGAAGAGTCCATCAATGTGGCAAACATCATTATTATCTTATTTTGGAAGTTGCCACAGCTACTCTAAGCTTTAGCCACCACTACTCTAATCAGTCAGCAGCCAATAGCATCAAGGTGAAATCATCCACAAAAGAAAATATTATTATTGCTGGAGGTTCATTTGATTGTCAGCATTTTTTACAATAAAATATTTTAAAATTAAGATATGAATATTGTTTTCTAGATTATTCCATAGTACATTTAATGTACCTCAGTATAGGGTAAATATCATTTTTGTATGCACTCAGGAACCAAAAAAATTGTATGACTCTTTTTATTTTGACATTGGCTTTATTGTGGTGATCTGGAACTGAACCTGCAATATCTCTCTGAGGTATGCCCGTATGGTGTTTTTATTTCATCATATGTTTCATCATGCACAGCAGTATTTTATTAGTGTGATAGTAAGGACCCAAACAAAGAGTCTCTCCCATTATTATTGTTCCTCAGTTGGGCAAATCCTTTAGGATAATTGCTGTTGAAATTATGGTTTTTAGATTTGAGTAGCTCCCTCCAAAGAACCTAGGTATATCACAATACATATATGTATTATTAGGTCACCTGTAACCTAATAAAAATGAAGCCAAAACATATAAGTTGTAAAAAAGGATTTATGATCTATGTCATTTCTGTGAGTGACATGCTTTATAGTTGGAGACTCAGAGTAAGTAGAAGCAGTGAAATATCCCTGATCCCTTTAGACTTGTTTTTTTCAACTGCACAAGTAAAAATGCTTTGTTTTTAAATTTTTGTCAACTACATTTATCTAATATTCCAAGAGGCAGGAAATTGATGAATGAAGCAATTGAAACAAGGAAACAGTTTTTTCTTTTGTAAAAAATAATTTCAACTTTTATTTTAGATTCAGGAGTTACATATGCAGGTTTGGTACCTGGGTATATTGCATGATGCTGAGGTTTAGGGTAAGACTGATCCTGTCACCCAGGCACTGAGCATAAATAGTACCCAACAGGTACTTTTTCAATTTGTCCCCTTCCCTACCTCCCTCCAGCAGTCCCCAGTTTTTTTGTTGCCATTTCTTTGTGCATGAGTACCCAAAGTTTAGCTCCCACGTATGAGAATATGTGGTATTTTATTTTCTATTCCTGCATTCATTCACTTAGGATAATGGCCTCCAGCTATGTCTATGTTGCTGCAAAGGACATGATTTCATTCATTATTATACCACAGATTATATGTACCACATTGTCTTTATCCAATCTGCCATTGATGGGCACTTAGGTTGATCCCACGTCTTTGCTATTGTGAATAGTGTTACAATGAATATGTGAGTTCATGTGTCTTTTTGGTAGAATGATTTACTTTCTTTTGAATATATATCTAGCACTAGCATGGAATGTTTTTCTATTTGTTTGTATCATCTGTGACTTCTTTCAGCTGTGTTTTGTATTCCTCCTTGTAGAGATCTTTCAACTCCTCGGTTAGATGTATTTCTAGGTGGTTTTTTTGGTGGCTATTCTAAATGGGATTGCATTCTTGATTTGATTCTTAGCTTGAATATTATTGATGTACAGAAATGCTACTGGTTTGTACATAGAGTTTGTATCCTGAAACTTTACTGAAGTTACTTCTTTGTTCCAGGAGCCATTTGGCAGAGTCTTTAGGGTTTTCTAGGTACAGAATTATATTGTCTGTGAAGAGAAGTAGTTTGTCTTCTTTTCCTATTTAGATGTCTTTTATTTCTTTCTCTTTCCTGGTTGCACTGGCTAGCACTTCCAGTACTGTGTTGAATAGAGTGGTGAAAATGGGCATTCTTGTCTTGTTCTAATTCTTGGAAGGAGAATGCTTCTAACTTTTGCCCATTCAGTATGATGTTGGCTGTGGGTTTGTCATAGATGGCTGTTATTATTTTCAGCCATGTCCCTTTAATACCTAGCCTGTTGAGGGTTTTTATCATGAAAAAATGTTGCATTTTGTCAAAAGGTTTTTCCACATCAGGGGTATCAGAATCATGATATCTGATATTTAAGGCTAGAGCAGCATGGATAATTGGTTCCAGACAATGCTTTGACATTCAACGACTATATATTGGAAATGAAGTGTCTTCATATTACCATCCTAGTACAGCTTACAGCTACAGAAAATAATGTTCACACCTACTTTCAAATGAATACTTGAGTCAGATAAAAATAATTTGCATGAAATGAGTAAATAATTTTTTAATTGCTAGCATGTATATACAATATATATAACATTATCATTTGTTTTCTCTTTTTATTGACTTAATATGAATTATTATTTGTACCATGGCCATTTTGTTTTTGCTCTTGTATACAGAAATGTTATAAAATACATTATGAACAGACTTACATGAACGGCATTCAACATATATTTTATCTGCCTATCCATTAACTCTGTGAAATCAGCACCTTAGATTCTTAGTTTCATTTTATAACTATAATCTAACTCCAAAAGCAACATAAATGTTCTCGTATATTTAAATCTATCATGTTTAAAATTGAATCCAGAATTCTGGAACAGAGACATAAGTAGGGTGATTTATGAAAGCACAGAGACCAAAATTATACTACACACACACACACACACACACACACACACGCACACACATCATAATCCGAAAGGGGTTAAAACTACTTAGAATTGGCCAGGCGCAGTGGCTCACACCTGTAATCCCAGCACTTTGGGAGGCTGAGGCGGGCGGATCGCTAGGTCAGAGATTGAGACCATCCTGGCTAACACGGTGAAAACCCGTCTCTACTAAAAATACAAAAAAAAAAAAAAAATAGCCGGGCGTGGTGGCAGGCGCCTGTAGTCCCAGCTACTCGGGAGGCTGAGGCAGGAGAATGGCATGAACCCAGGGGGCGGAGCTTGCAGTGAGCCAAGATAGTGCGACTGCACTCCAGCCTGGGCGACAAGAGTGAGACTCGTCTCAAAAAAAAAAAAAAAAACTATTTATAATTAACAATAACACAATAAACATAAAAAAGCAAAGTGTTTTTATTTGGCCACTTAAAAAAACCTAACCTGAGGGTTAGAAACTATGTGGTAAGTATGATACTTAATTTACCTTGATCATGTAACATTTGACATAAAGCAAACTATTGTTGAAACTCAGGGGTTGCTTTTAATGGATGATCAAAGTAAGTAGTTTCTTGAGATGGAATCTATTATTGGTGAAGATGAACTGAACATTGTTGAAAAGTCAACAAAATATTTAGAATATTGCATAAACCTAGCGGATAAAGCAGTGGCAGGGTTTGAGAGGATTTTCTCCAATTTTGAAGGATGTTCTATGGTGGGTAAAATGCTATTAAACAGCATCGCTTAGCATGCTACAGAGAAATATTTCATGAAAGGAAGTGTCAATTAGTGCTGCAAACTTCAATGTTGTCTTATTTTAAGAAATTGTCACAGCCACCTCAACCTTTAGCAACCACCACCCTGATCGATCAGCAGCCATCAACAATGAGGCAAGAACCTCCACCAGCAATATGATTCCCACTCAGTAGACTTTCACATAATTGCTAGCATTCTTTAGCAACAGGCAATAATTTATTTCTAAATTAAAATATTTATGTTGGTTTTTAGACATAATGCTATTGTACTCTTAAAAAACTATAGTATAGTGGCCGGACACGGTGGCTCATGCCTGTAATCCCAGCACTTTGGGAGGCCAACGCGGGCAGATCATGAGGTTAGGAGATCGAGACGATCCTGGCTAACATGGTGAAACCCTGTCTCTACTGAAAATACAAAAAATTAGCCAGGCGTGGTGGGCGCCTGTAGTCCCAGCTGTTCAAGAGGCTGAGGCAGGAGAATGGTGTGAACCCAGGAGGCAGAGCTTGCAGTGAGCCAAGATGGTGCCACCACACTCCAGTCTGGGTGACAGAGTGAGACTCTGTCAAAAAAAAAAACAAAAGAAACAAACAAACAAAAAAAACACTACAGTATAGTGTAAGCATAACTTTTATGTGAACTAGAAATAAAAAAAGATTGTGACACACTTTACTGTGATATTTGCTCTATTGCAGTGGTGGGCTTAACTAGCAATATCTCTGAGGTTTTCCTGTACTTGGTTGAACATATGGCAATCACCTTATCCTTCAGGATTAGTTTGATTTTTGCAGGGGCAGGTCTGGCAAATTAATTAGAAATATCAGTTACTACTACTTTTGCATCCTATAACATTTAAGGATGACATTGTTTCCTGGCAGTTTCTATGGGATTGTTATTATTTTAATTTAATACCCATTTCAGAGGCTTCAATCTAGCTGTTCTATTTATATTAGCTCTCAATCTATGGCACAAAGAACCAAAATGGTGGGACTGTATGATTTAACAAGTATGTTTATTCTAATAATGCATTTGGGGACCGGGTAAATAAATGACTGCCCTGTAGTTCTGTAGATAAACCCAGTTTACCCACTGTGATCTGGGCCAAGGGTGACATTTCATTTATTACCTGATTGTCATATACCATAACATATCTTCCTAGGTCAGGAGCCAATACTGAAATATTCCACATATGAAATATATCTTATTACACTGTATATTTTGAGACTGGATAATTAACCACAGGAGATACTTGTAGTGCCAATGGGACCACTGTGAGTCAGACTCAAGCCAGAATTAGCTTCAACTATCATCTAACCTGCACAAGTTTTCTCTCTGATTCATGGCCTATGTTGGATTTTAGATCATTGAAGATCAGTGTCAATTTAGAGCCAGCATCTAATAATCCCTGTATTAGCCCATTTTCACATTGCTATAAAGAACTATCTGAGACTGGGTAATTTATGAAGAAAACAGGTTTAATTGACTCACAGTTCTGCAGACTGTACCGGAAGCATGGCTGGGAGACCTCAGGAAACTTACAATAATGGCAAAAGGGCAAAGGGGAAGCAGGCTCATTCTTTACGTAGTGGCAGGAGAGAGAAAGAGTGAAGGGGGAAATGCTACACACTTTTAAACAACCAGATCTTGTGAGAACTCACTGACTATCACGAGAACAGCATGGGGTAAATCCGTCCCAATTATCTAATCACCTCCTACCGGGGCCCTACCCTAATACTGGGTATTGCAATTGAACATGAGATGTGGTGGGGACACAGATCCAAACCATATCAACCCCTAACAGCTCGGAGCATTTCATGTCTCTAATGTATAACGGATAGGACAAATTTACGGTGTGCATGAGATGGGTTATAGAGTACCTTCAGAGTTTCTGGATTCCCCCTTATCAAAGGTCTGTTGGTCTGTGATCTGTTTAAGTGAATCGGTAAGAAGCCATGAATTGCCACTCTATTGGTTCAACTTCTTTGTCTTCCTATTAAACTTATAATAATCATCATTTTTATTATTTGCAAAATCTTATGGGAAGCCATAATTTAAGGTTTTTCTATTTCTTAGATATTTCTTGACTCTATAACCAATTAGCCACATACTCAGATGCCTGATGGCTTGCATTTATCTTTGCCTTTCATGGTTAACATTATCATTTGACCTCTACTGTGCCAGGATCCCATTATTCCCATTGACAGCTGGAAACTCAATTCATTACAACATCGTCCAACCTCCCGTATGGTCTACAGAAGTCAGTAAGCTCACGTGACTGTACATCTTTTCAAGGATGCTCAAATGCCTTTGGAAATATTCACTCCAAATTACTCCTTTTCAGTTTGTCATCTGTTTCCTTCTGAGAAGTTTACCTTTGCCTATATAAATAGGTGAGGGCAAACAACTTTTTAAAAAATTTATTTTTATAGGCTATCTTCTTCCATACCATGTTTGGTATTTCTGTGACTGGGGTATTTTGAGATCTACATCGCACTCGAGGCTGGAGGTGATTAGGGCTTGTGCGTTGGGATCCTGAAGAGTTTTGTTTTTGTGGCAACTGCAGCTGGTGAAGTCCTTGGAAGTTGTTATGCAGGGATGGCAAGTTCCCTTCAATAGTGATGCAAAGACTATTTGGCTGAGGAAGGAGTTTCAAGTGTCCAGGGGGCTTAAGGTTTTCAATCTTACCTGATTCTTTACAAATGTCCCCCTTCCATGTATCAAGGCCCTACTCCTTGCTTGCCACTGACCTTATATTAACTAACTTCAGAGGTCAGATAGAGTTGAGATTATTATTAATGCCACAACTCTGAAACCCTCAAAAGGCTCTGGGATTGCTATACATGTATCCATGCTTTAAATACAAGAAATAAAGCATTCGTTTACTAATACCGTCAAGGCTTTTTAATAGTTTTTGTTG
Organism: Pongo pygmaeus; assembly: GCF_028885625.2. NCBI lineage: Eukaryota > Metazoa > Chordata > Mammalia > Primates > Hominidae > Pongo > Pongo pygmaeus. The sequence continues at coordinate 94,703,836 of NC_072387.2, read as the reverse complement.
ATGCTGTAGTTGTTGCCTTCACTTAGCACTTCAGGCCTCAGACTCAGAAAGGTGCCTCATAATTAATGTTAAGGTTCACTATGCAAAGATGAATTGGGAAATGGAGATCCATCCTCAGAGAAACTGAATGGTTTATATTTAAACATTTTGTGTCTGTGTCTTTCTTTGCCACTAAGCATATAGTCAACCAAGGCACATGTTGGCATTTGAAAAAAGTGGTGTGTGGCAGGAGTTTTCTCAGTCTCTTTTCATGAGGTAGGGTTTCTGCGGGTCTCCATCGGATCCAGGCTTCATGCAGTAAGCCTAACTTTAATCCTGTTTCTGATCATGGGAAGCAAACCAGCACAACCACTGCACAATTATAGCTCAGAGATCTGTGACTTTAAGTCTTATCTCCAACTGTTGTAGGAATTTTTCTGTCATACACAGTTCTATTTTTCTTTCTGTAGCTCAGCTGTCTTAGGTATTTTTCTTCATTGCATTTAAGTAAACATTATATGTTGAGACATAGGGGATTATTGTCAGGGCAGGAATTTACTGATCATTTTGATTGGAGGTATGTACATACATTTTATTGATGGTTGGAAATTCATAATTTTTCATTCAGAATATTAAAATAAAATTCAGTTGCATCAATATGTTCCCATAACAATGTGACATTTGTTAACTGCGTTCACCATTTATAGTTACTATTGAGATTAAATAAACTACCCAGGTTATTAGTTTTCTATTGCTGCTGTAACAAACTACTATAAACATAGTGGCTTAAAATAACACAAATTTGTTATCTTTCAGTTTTCTATGTTAGAAGTCTGAACTAGGACTTACTGCCCAAACTCACCATACCTGTAGGGCTGTATTACTTTCTAGAGGCTTTACGGTAGAATTCATTTACTTGCCTTTTCAGCTTCTATAGGCCACCCCTAGTCCTTATCTCGTGGCCACATTCTTTATCTTCAACACCAGAAAGATTAAGTTGTCATTTTCTCTGAGCCTCCTTCTCGCCCATCTCTCTGATTCTGACAATTCTAACCCTTCTTCCTTATGTAAGTAAGCATCCTATGATTACGTTGGTTGCACTAGGGTTAACCAAGGATAATCTTCTGATTTGAAAGTAATCAAATTAGCAAACTTAATTCCAGCTGTAACCTTAATCTCCCTTGTCATGTAACAGAACGTAGTCACAAATTCTGGGGATTAGGACATGGACATTTTTGGGAGGCCATTATTTTTCCTATCACACTATTTTTGGGTTAGGTCTTATTAGTTTGAAACATATAAATAGGAAAATCTAAGCGTCGTCAATATTAAATCCACATTCAATGTAACTTCATTTTTAACTGGAAAATTCTTACACAGATGTATCCAACAAATATGATTTTAAGCAAAGTAATCATAGCCTCCTTGTTAGACAATCATTTTTATATATTTTCCACATTTGCAGAAGAGAGGCTTTGTAGTGGGAGAGTAGAAAATGCCAGAGAAACAATGGTTCCTTTTTTGGGGATAGCCTTTTCATCTGACATCCCTCAGAAAACTATTCCTTTTAAATCTAAATTACAGAGGACCACAATAACGTTATCCCATTGTAGTTAGTTGAATCACCAAACTGCTGCATGTTCTTCCATTAAGAAATTACTCTATTTTCTAGAATTGCACCAAATGTAATTTAAGACAAAGCAAAGAATAAGGATGTGTTCATTCATTCATTCATTCATTCATGCATGCATGCACTCAATTGTGTTTAGCATGCATTGCATGCCTAAGAAACTTTGCTATTTACTATGGATATTGTTATGAGAAACACATACTTTTTATCTCACTATAATTTATTTCATTTTGTTTTAATCTAGGTATTAGTAATCAAACACACTTGTTGAAATCCATAAATTGTGCTTGAATTTTATTTTAATTTTTTGTTTGTTCTAGTGGTGGTATTGATTTTGGTTTGCCCAACTTTGCCTATATCCAACACAGTTGATACTGTTATGTTGATCCTCCAACTGTGTTAACCATTAACACATTTAATTATTGTTGCTTTAGTGTTTTGTGGAAAAAAAGTCTATTGTATATTTAAAATTTTTTTCTGTTGTTATATGATTGAGTTTTTATTCTACTTCGTTGAGTGAGAGTTCTAACTTTCTAGAGTAACATACGTAAAATAACAGTAAAGAAAACTTTATCTATGTCTGTGAATATATATGACATGATTACAGCGCAATACACTGTACTGCCAGTTGAGATATTTTAATTGATTTCTCATTCTGTAAGCCACAACAAACAGCCCTCAGCACTACAGCAAAGTAGTAGAAGTTATAAAGGTCCACATATATATACCTCATTCACCTGCAGGGGAATGAATTAAATAGCACCTGAGCTCGTGTGTGGCACTTGGGCAAATTTAAACTCAGGCCTAGCAAAAAAGGCCACAGAAATACAGAGATATTATTTCTTAGGAGATAAGAGTTTGGATTTTTAGGATGGAAAAATATTAGTTTAGTAGCATTCAGTAGAAATGCACAAATAAATCTTGATGATGTAATGTTTTATATAATAATATTCTCTTGCTTTGCATCAGTTTTACACGTGTATACATCTTTGCAGAATGTTTCTTAGAAATTATTTTCTTTGTTTTATGTATAAATTATGGTTACTTTAACCATAATATTTAGTTTATTCCCCATCGATCAAGAAGGTTATATAATAATAATAACTTAAATTTCCAAAGAATTATGTATTTACATAGGTTTTAAAAATATATTATTCTATAAGATTCTATTTCTTTTGCTATAGATTATTTCAAACTGCATTTTGATTTCTTCCAATTGCCTTTTTCTCCACGTGTATGTATTTTTAAAAAACTGTTTTGAATATTCCAGATACTGATTGTCTTGGTGGAATCTTGGAAAAGCTAAGCAGCTTCACTCTTAATAAACAGACCTTGATCAGCAACAAGTAGTGCAGAGGGAGCTCCTCACAACTCGACCAGTGAACCTAATTTGAGAACTGAAGGAGAAATAAACATCTGTGCAGATCAGGTATTGCTAAGAGAATGCTGGTATTAGAGCTGAAAAGGTGACCTTGTTATCTTTGAGAAAATTAATGAATATAAACCTACCTGTGGTTTATCAAGAAAATTTTCCTGGATTAATTATTTTCTTGCTAATTTTAGTCAAATAAAATTCTTTCTGAAATTTCTTTCATCCATGAATATTTTTTACCAGAGATAGCTGAAATTAATTATGACTTACTCAGCTTCTAGACGTTGCTTATCCTTACTAATTATCTCAAATATAACTAGCTTAAAATGGTTACATGCTAAAACTCAGTTTTTCAATATAAGCTAGTTATTAAAACGTCTTTTTGTCTCTATTTTCTCAGAAAGATGATAAAATTAACTTATTTTCAAAGTGGAAACACTTTTGTATTGCAAATAAATATGAAAAAAGGGAATGACTTCAAATACTACCAAATAAAAATGATTAGACAAGATTCTCTATGCCAAATAGATGCTCAATAATGTATATGTTAACACAAATAAACAATGCTTACTCTTTCAGCAAGGCTTAACTTCAGATAGTTTTGTTTTCTTAAGACATAAACAATTTAAAGAATAAAATAGGTGATCAGCTGTTGGCATATTTGCAATGAAAAATAAAGTAAACCCATTTCATTACTGTCTATCTTATGCATGAAATAAACCATACTAAGCCTGATAATTTCATAGAAAAATCCACGTATTAATAAAATGTGCGTTCTTAAAACTACACATAATTTTGCTCCAAGTACTGCTAAAATTAATGCATTTACATTTTTATAAGAGTTGTTAAAAGTTTTCTTATGATTCTATACTATCTTGGATATTGTGCCTCTCTATTTTAAACCAATTTACGATGTATGAACACGAAGCAATCAAGATTGTTTTGGAGAGGTTGTTAAAGAGGTTGGACTTGATTTCAGGTAGGACATCTTGGATTTGGAAGGATACCAAGATTATCTACACCTCAGCTTCAAAGTAATTATTCATTTTAACTGACCTGATGTTAGACATCCCCTGGATAAGGTAATATTTTGCTGATTTACTGATTTAAAATCTATTATCTACTTTCAATTTTGTAAGAAATAGTTTCAACTCTGAAGGAAAATAAAAGTGGCTTTTTCACAACAAAGTCTCCCTGAATCAGTATGGATACTATGTGTGACCTTTGTACATGTTTACTTCAGAACTTGCAATGCTTTTTAACCCTTGACAAACAACTGTATTCCATGTATGGCTTAAGAAAATCAAATTTGCAAGCACTATAAGATATATCATGACAATGAACATAACACAAAAAATCCACATCTTCATTCTCCCTCATCAATTTCAAGTCTATCCTTTAGGATACATTTAGAAAATCCAGTACTAGTTTTGCTGCCGTGATTGATGCCTTCATAGGTAGTTTTCTGCATGTAATCTGAAAATATTTCCTACACAACATGAGGATCAAGTGTGAGAGAATGTTAGAGCAAATCAAATCGAGCAATGCATTTTGACTGACAAATAAAATAAAGCATCTTTTGAATACCTTGGCATTTGTGATCATATGCAGGGTTTTTTAGCTGTCCAGCAAACCATTACTATACATTTTTTTAACTACCACCCTCCTATTATTTAAAATAATCACAACAGAATTAGCACTCAATTAAATATTATGCTTCTGCACAAAGCTTTTAATCCACTTTACACTTTAATTTTACATGCAATTAGTAACCATAATTAGTTCTACAGAGAAGACATCCTACGGGGAATGTTTCTTCCTGGGATGAGTAGAATGGAAGCCCTATGCATAATTCAGTTCGTGGAGAAGAGCAAAGGATGGACTCATGTTCCCAATTTGGAGGTGAAGCATGGTGACAAACGTCAATGGGAAGCATACACATTGCAAGGTGGCTTCTCTCAGGTAATCTTAGCATTTAGAAACAAGAACAGAGTCTCTGAAAGTCAGAAAACTAGGAGTCCTCGGTTATCAGCTTCCCTAAACTAGGCTGCAAAATTAACTTCTTAAATAATAGGTTTCCATTTTAGCCTCTCGCATTTTACATTTTCAAATGCACATTTATCAAATCCTTACCTGGCATTTATTATGATCTTGGCAGTGTTTTAAATACTTTAAGATTATGAATTCAATTCTACCCATAAGAACTCTAAGAAGTAGATAATATGTTATTCTCATTTCAGAGAAAAAAAACTGTCAGGAGGAAGTTATGAAGGTCACACAGCTAGTAAATAGCAGAGCTGGGATTTCAGAATCTATGATTTTAACCCCTGTATGTGCTGCCTCTGTGATTAAATCACATTTCTCTTAGGATTAATATAAAAATAGCTGACATGGTGGGTTTTATGACCTAGAGTGATCTTGTCTCTACCAACAACTTCATATTCATCTCACACTGCACCCTCCATTAATTTCTAAATGCTAGTGGGTTTCTCAGTTTCACAAATCTCTCACGTTCCTTCCCTCCTTGTAGAAGAGTCCATGCTGTTTCTTCTTTTCATTGTATTGTTCTCAAGCCTCTTTAAAATTACTTACCTTTCAAATCTAGAATAAAAAGTTTTTCTACAGAATAGCTGTTAAAGCCCTACCCCAATCCCTATCCTAATTAAGATTTATTTCTTTTCATTTACATGAATGGTTTCTTTAATAGTCAAAAATCTCAGTTGGTAATCATGCATTTATTATGATTTGTGCATAATTAGATTCAAGTGTCTCCCAACAGAATACAGTCTTTATGAAAGCAACAATTATTTGCCTGTCTACTAATATATTCCAATATACTAGCCATATTAAAAGAAATTGATTGATATTTAATAGTGGCAAGGCACTGAATATTTTTCCAGGAGATATTATAGTTTATTGGGTAGAAAACACTTGAGTACAAATACTTTTTTACAACCATTTGTTCAATTAAAAAAGCACCAATTTTATTTAAACTTCTTGTGTGACATTCTATGTCAAAACCATTTGTTTATCAAATTTTAAGTCCTTTATTACCATTTGTACAATTCTTTAATATAAATATAGAAATACTATTAAAATTTTTCTTCTGGCAAACATTAGAGGACTTATATTATCATTTAAAATTATACCTGCAGTTACAGAAAATAAAACATATCTACATAAGAAATTTTTCAGTGAAATGAAAGCATTTCTACTTCTTAATGTTTGGTATATATGTTTGGAAAGTTTTTGGTGAAGTATACTGCCCCTTTAGAAATAAAAATGTAAATAAGCATACAAAATAGTACCTACATATATTTAAGATATGACTTTAAATTGCTATATTTGACATTTTTAGTTAATCTCATACCTTCCAAATTGCAAATTCTGAAAGTTGTACATGCCAATTTCTTTTTTTCACCATTTTCATAGTCTGAATTTATACCGGGCTCATACCTAGCTAGAATACAGATGATATACTCCAGTTATTTGTGTTTGTTTTGCAGCCAGGTATGGGTATATTCTGGCAAAGAATATAGGCAGAATTAATGTGTACAATTTCCTGATTGTTTCCTTAGAAGATAGGTCTATGACTTTTATTTTCTCTTTTCACCTCTCAGCATCTGCTGTAAACACCGGGTCGTGAGTTGTCTGTCAGTGTGTGAATGAAAACATTCCACAGAGATTGTGTGGCCATAATACACAAGGAGCTGGACTCCAGGTAACTTTTTGAAATAGCATGCTGGACAAGCTCCAACTTTTACATGACAGAGAAATAATTTTTCTTTTTAAAAATTTGCTTTTCAATTTTTTTAATGTTATGGGTTCATAATAGTTGTATATATGTATAAAGTATACATGATGTTTTTATACAGGCCTACAGTGTGTAATAATCAAATCTACCTACCATTTTTTAAGCCACTCTTATTTTATGTCTCTTGCACTTATCTGATGTCATAGTCTAGCTAAACTATTTCCCATTGGGAATAGTTTGTAAGTTTACAGGAGGAGGTTTGCAAGTCAGCAATAAAAATGCATATACACATTTCATAAATATGTCATGTAATATACATCAAATATTTCCCTTGAAGTAACTAAGATGATTCCAAGCTTAGATTTAATGAAATCTTTATTTTCTCAGTCACTGATATACCTGATAATCTGTCACTAGATCACTAAATTTGCTCTTTTGCTTAAATAAATTTTTTTCTGGATTTTATTTAATGTGTCTTATTAAATATTTTTTACTTATAGAGTCTTAGAGTTTTCTAATCCATCAGTTTGATTTAATAAATCAATAAAATTCCAATTCTGGCCAATGAATTTCACCTGTCCTCCAATGCTTTTAATTACGTTTGGAATATATACTATGAAATGCCTTTTTTTTTGACAATGGATAAAAGTTTTGGATGTGCTTCCACAGAAAGAGAAGGAGTCTGATCTGTGTGAATTTAATTCCACTTTCCATCAAAGCATGATCTAATACCTCATTTAGTATCAGATATCTCAGTCTTTTCCTTTATAAAACAATGTCATGCAAGGATTTCTTGGCATAACTTCCCAAAAGGGAGATGATGTTCCTCAAGGCATTTTTGAAACTGTAAAATGCAATAAAATAGTATTTTGATTTTTTATGGATATGAGAGATACGCAGTTCTCCAAAATTTGTGACTTAGAATAAGAGGATTTATTTTCAATGTTGAATTATAAAATAATTCATGGCAAATAAGACAAGAGATATTGAAAGATAATCGTTAAAAACTGCAATTCTGGCCGGGCATGGTGGCTCACCCAGCACTTTGGGAGGCTGAGGCAGGCGGATCACCTGATGTCAGAAGCTGGAGATCAGCCTGGCCAACATGGTGAAACCCCGTCTCTACTAAAAACACAAAAATTAGCCAGGCATGGTGGCGCATGCCTGTAATTCCCAGCTACTTGGGAGTCTGAGGCAGGAAAATCACTTGAATCCGGAAGCTGGAGGTTGCAGTGAGCCGAGATCATGCCATTGCACTCTAGCGTGGGTAACAGAAGAAGACTCCGTCTCAAAAGACAAACAAACAAACAAACAAAAAACCCTGCAATTCCTATACAACACAATATTTCATTAAATGTATTGTTATATTAAAAAATAAATGTTTAAAAAATTGACTAAAAGTTACATGGAAAAGCATCAACTGCCAGCCTGGGCTTCAGAGCAGGATCCTGTCTCAAAAAAAATAAAATAAAAAAAAGAAGAAGAAGAAGAAAACGAGTCACCATTGATGTCAAGGTTTGAGGATAGTGGAGGCTCAGAAAAATTATTGCAGGTTGTGAAAGGAAAATAACTTGGGCCCCCAAGATCACTAAGGAAAACTCAAGCTGGAAATTGCTTAGGGCAGACCTGCCTCCCATTCTATTCAAAGCCACTTCTCTGCTCACTGAGATAGATGCATATCTGATTTGCCTCGTTTGGAAAGGCTAATCAGAAACTCAAAAGAACTATTTGTGTATCACCTATCTGTGATCTGGAAGCTCTTTCCCCGCTTTGAGTCTTCTTCCTGCCTTTGCATCAAGTTGTCCCACCTTTCCAGACTGAAGCAATCTACTTCTTATATATATTGATTGATGTCTTATGTCTCCCTAAATGTATAAAACCATCTGTGCCCTGACCACCTTGGGCACATGTCATCAGGACGTCCTGAGGGTGTATTGTGTGTGCATCCTCAACCTAGGCAAAATAAACTTTTTAAATTAACTGAGACCTGTCTCAAATTTTGGGGGTTTACAAGGTTTATCAACAAATTTATCAACAAAAGAATGTGGTAGAATTGCTGTGATCTCCAAAGTATGTGTATAAAGATAAATCTAAGACTATTAAGGCAGCAGATTGGTTGACATATTTTCAGTATCTCATTTTCCAATATGCACTCTTTCCTAGAAGAGTAATGTCTGAAGACAGTTTTTCAGTTCTGCTTTTCTACCTCTTTCACAATCATCCATTTTTCTCTACAAACACACAAAACATTTCAATTATTAACTTAACATAATGCATTTCTGGATCCTTCTAGGATGACAAAGAGTCAATTTTATTCTAAAATAAATCCCCCATAGAGGCTAAGCAAGAAATATTAAAGGGGACAGTAATTGATTACACAAAAATGACAAAATCATAGCAAGTCTTCATGCTTTAGCTAGTTGATAGTTATATTAGAGTCAAATTTCAAAAGTAGTGTGTTTGTCATGCAGGGACGTATTAACGTTTCTATTCAAATTGAAAAATGATGTAAGACACTTTCTGACAGAAAGTAGGCCTGATGTAGCTGATTGGTTTGACTATGGAGGCTGGCCTTGCCAATTCATTTACATAATAGACATTTTACGTACATGAAACAAGAAAAATATGCTGCTCTGAAGTTTTAATGAAATCTTATTTAAATTTTATTTAATAATTTATACGATATACAATATGGCAAAAATTACATCTTTGCAATTTAATAAAAGTATAAAAATTTCATCTGTCAACTTAAAGGTGTGTTAGGGAGTTTATTCACAGGACTATGAAAGTAAGAAAGAATGAAGAAAATTGGTTTTTATGGATTGCTCTTTTGCCATTTTTATGTGAGTGATGATGAATTAATAGTAATACCTGTTTTCACACATTATGATTTATTCCCAGAGAACTCAGCTGCTTGACTGCAAGCAGAGAAAAAACAGAAGAGTATGTTCACCTAGGTGTTTTGTTGTTGTTGTTGTCGTTGTTGTTTTTAATCACAGAAGACAATGAAATGAGAAGAAAGACTATTGAGTTGTTAGGGTATTAAGGAGGTTAGGGTATTTAATTAGAAAGACTGAATAGATAGATGAAATGTGAAATCAAGTGGATGGATTTCTGATGTTATTACATAATGTTTCTGCTTAGGAAAGAAGAAGGTGATTGAAGAGCTCATTTTAACCCTTAAAAGTACTATTTATATTGGGGCTTTCTAGGAAAAGGTAAAGTTGCTGAGAACATGGTTAATCCATATAGTTAGTGATGTCATACTTTAATGTAATCATTATGGAATCTGAAGTCATTATTAAGACACAGAAATCCTCTTTAACTGTGTCTCAGTTTTTGGCTTGGGAAAATTTTAACCAGCTTATGTTCTTTCAGGGTAAGAGTTTAATTTCGTGTGTTGAATTTTGTCAATTATAGTACCTATATATATAATATATAATATATATATTCAAAACTATTTTAAAAATGCAAAAGATTTATACAACAAAGACATGGAATCAATCTAAGTGCCCATCAACAGTGGATTGATTAAGGAAACTGTGGTATATATATATCAAGATGTCATAACATTTTTTCTGTGGAAAATAATATAGTCATAAAAGACCATGTGTTGTATATTTCAATTTGTATAAAAGGTCCAGAATAGGAAAATCCACTGAAATAGAAAGTAGAATCGTAGTTGCCAAGGACTGAAGGAGTCAGTGAGTTGGGGTGAGGGGGTGTTGAGCCCCAGCTAGTAGGTATGGGATCTCTTTTTAGAAAGATGAAAATTATCTAACCTAATGTGTGGTGATGATTTCACAGTTTGGTAAATGTCATGATGCCACATTAAATTGTAACCTTTTATTTGATACACTGCCAAACATTATCTGAAATAAGCACTTGCATTTGGTATTTGAAATATTGCTCCCTTTTGATTCTAAGGCACCTCTTAAGCAATAAAGTTTTTGTATCAAGTTTCCAAAATTGGCCACTGCGATTTTAAATTATAGCATTTAAAATATCAGTCTACCATACGAGTTATAGCATAAATACATTTATGAAGTAGTAGTAAGTCCCAGAGGGAACACTATCTAAAATTTGGACTAAAACAAACCCACTGAAATTGTTGCTAAAATAGTTGCTATGACTTCATGTTTTGGGACCCTCAGCCTAATATCTGGACCGTGACCAACTAATTTGTTCACCCAACTATTCTGCACTTTTTGTTAGAAAGTATTGTTAAGGGATCTCTCTCAGATTCAAATGTTCACAGACAAAACAAGAAAACACTGTGGAAACTCCTTAGAAAGTTTTGATAAGTGACCTGAGGTAAAGTTGGACTAAAGAATGCCAGTATAAGGAACACTGAATTTTTTAATCACCAGGTTTGGCTTGAAGAGTGGGCTTATTGGGGTCTATGTCTATCTGCTTTCTTGAGTACTTTCCTATTAAAAGACATGTAACAAAAAAGGGCAGGGGGCAGAGAGAGACAAATAACAGTGTTCTTAACACAAAGAAAAGAATGAAAGTTTTCACATCTGATCAGATGATCAAAGGGTCTCTAGGAAAGGGTTTTTTTAACACAAGGATAGGAAATTAAATTGGTGTTTGAGGAGCTTTGATACAAAGAAATTAACATTCAGACACAATCTAATTAATTACCAATAATTATCATGCTCTGAGAGACACTCAAGCTACATGCCCAAGGACTAGCAGAAGCAAGTGCTGTTTCTGAGTGGAAAGCATTGTGACATAGAGAGGAAAACAGCTTAATTTTGTTCTCCTTGGACCTTCAAAATTGTCAAATTCTGGCTTCCCAATAGTAATACTTAAACAACTTCATAAGGTTTTAAATTTTTTAAATTTTCTTTTTTGAGACGGAATCTTGCTCTGTAGCCCATGCTGGGGTGCAGTGTCTCAGTCTCAACTCACTGCAACCTCCGTCTCTTGGGTTCAAGTGATTCTCCTGCCTCAGCCACCCAAGTAGCTGGACTACAGGCTCCTGCCACCGTGCCCTGCTAATTCTTGTATTTTTACTAGAGACGGGGTTTCACCATGTTAGCCAGGCTGGTCTCGAGCTCCTGACCTCAGGTGATCTGCCTGCCTTGGCCTCCCAAAATGCTGGGATTACAGGCATAATCCACCATACCTGGCCTTCCATAAGGTTTTTAATGGTCTTGGAGGATTAATTATTTGATACTGTCTATAGAAAGTTGAACATTTTGACTTATTTAAAATGGGATTATGAGACTGGAACAGAAAACCAAACATCGCATGTTCTCACTCATAAGTGGGAGTTGAACAATGAGAACACATGGACACAGGGAGGGGAACATCACACACAGGAGCTTGTTGGAGGGTCGAGGGCAAGGGGAGTGAGAGCATTAGGACAAATACCTAATGCATGTGGGGTTTAAAACCTAGATGATGGGTTGATAGGTGCAGCAAACCACCATGGCACATGTGTACCTATGTAACAAACTGCACGTTCAGCACATGTATCCCAGAACTTAAAGTAAAATAAAAATAAATAAATGAAAAACAATGGGATTTGAGACAGTTCCTGAAATGAGCAATAAAATGAGCAACTTTTATCTATCTTAGCAAGAATTTACTGGAAAAGTTCGGTCAAAGTCATAAATCACATCAATGAAGATAGTAGAGTGGTATTTGTAAAGACAGCTAGCTAGTAAAATTATGTTAATGTAGTTGCCAGCTGGGTGCAGTACATACTTTTTGTTCAGTGATAAAAAGAGAGAAACAAGTTTGGAAATGAAAGCCACAAAAGAGAAACAGACTATAATAAATATATGGACACCTCTTAAAAGGCACCATCAAGCAATATGAAAACAAAATCTCTTGAATAAATCTAACGAAACATCCACTAAACCACTGGATCCTTGAGACCAGTCATTCTTTATTGTCAATTGTTATAACTTACTGTATTTAGCACATATACACACATACATATATTATAAACACATTTTAGCAAATAAAACTTAGTTTACTTCCTGGGGATGTGATTTGGACTTGGTGATAAAAGTAGAATGCAGAAGCAGAGGTTAATGAAAGAGTGTCCATACAAATTGTTATGATGCAAACGCCATAAAATCTTACCGATTGACTGGATGACAAAAACTGCAAGCTGAACTTCAGATGCCCACTTCAGAAAATGTCTCAAAGTACATTATGGACTCTCTTAAGAATTTCTGTTTATAAGATAAGAATAATAAATCCTTTATCTTATGGTGTTAGGATTTCACTATTGTTTTAAAATGTGTCAACAGCATAATATTACAGGTTATATGCGAATGATTATGCTATCCATAAGACTGGATGCATCACAAAGCTAAATAGAGCTACAAATGGCATAAAAAATTTCATCAACCCAGGTCTGAAAGTAATTCACACTTTTAACCTTGGAATCCCACAACCAATAGTTGTCCAAAACTCTCTCATGTTTGGATTTTCCTGTCTTTTTCCTTTACTTCTCCTTTTCATGCGTGTGTAAGAAAACTCATTCATTTCACATCACCAATAGATTAAGCTGAGCGAGTGGCATCAAAAACATGGAAAAAGGTGAAGTGAAGGGATGTTATACAAACAAAGCATTCAAAGCAGATCTGCAAATATATGACAGCTGTCACAGCACAGCACTGACGCATCAGTGAGAGGTCAAGAACTGTCTTCAAGGCAGAAGTCAGAAAAACAACCACTAAAAAGGAGATCCATTTCCATAAAAATGGGGGTGTGCTGGAGTGGGGTGGGGTAGGTAGGGCAACAGTGTGATAGTAAATCTGGGGAATAGGCATTTGAAGCTAATAAAATGTCATAGTCACATTAAAACTGCAAAGATAAGCATTATATAATACAAGTGACTCTAAAACATATAGTGAGATTGTATACGAAGCAAAAAATTATATTTAAATTATCTCTTCATTCTTGAGCAAAGTAGTTCCATTATCTCTAATATAGCAAACTCTAAAATGCATTTTCTGCCTCATTGCAATTCACAGCAAATGGTCCAGATCAACATTCTGAAATTGTAAGTAGATTCTTTAGCCTTCTAATAGGACTTAGCTGTATGACTTCAGTATCCAGATTTCTGCATCAGTGGGCAATAGCTCAGAGTTAAAATATTAAATAGACTAATTATTAAACACATAGTTTCTCCAAGGACATATATAACAACACATGGTACTTTAGGAAAGGAAAAAAAGGACAAGAAAGATTGCCTGCTGGGTCATCAATTTCACTATTTTGACCTCTCTAACCCAAAGGGTTGATTTAAATGGTTTAGCTCATTTTTTAAATCATATATAAATAATAATCTGGTAGATTGTTCTGATCTTCATAGGGTAACATGAAAAAATATAATCCTTTCTTTCTCCATTTCTTCCAGCTGTGCTATAAGTACCTGCAGTTTTCAAATGCAGTCAGACATACATTGGAAGGGCCAGGAAGTTAAGACACAGTCTCTAGGCTTGGCTCTGCCAGTTCTACAGAAGTGCACAGAATATAACCACGAAGAAGCCTGGGGCTTTTGCATCAGTGAGACTGGGATTAACATTTAGGAAAGTAACTTAACCTTTTGGAGGCTCACTGATCTCATCTATTGAATGAGATCAATACACCTGTTTGATTTTTTTTTCTATAGAATTTAATTCTAGATAATTTGAGGAGTCTAATAAAGTGTTTGGGACAGGAGAAAAGGCAGGTATTATTCATTGTCATCATCATTACTGGACAGGTCAGAGAATAAGGAAGTAATAGTAATGTAAATCTCAGTTAAGGAATTAGTAAAAATTTGATTCATAACTTCTTGACATGAATTATCCAGGAGCCCAAATGAAATAAAAACACTCTAAAAAATTATTTAAAAAGTGACTCTAAAGGCAGATGTTAAAACAAAGTGAAGAAATACAAATAGATAAATGAGAAAAATAGTTACAGGGAAGGAAAGAGACTTAATAGATTAAAGGTAATGTTTAAGAAGGTATATCAGCACATATTGCATCTGGAAATAATGTATCTTTTATTTTGGCAATTTGTGAACATGTTTTTTATCCTAAAACCTGAGTATTATAACTGTATTCGCAACAATACAGATATAAACCTTACCCGTTCTTCAGTGCTACCTCCTCCAGGAAGGTCTTTCAAATTCCCTGAAAATGAATTTATAAAGACATTTACCTATACCTTGCTTAGGACACCTCTCTCTACCTCAGATAGGAACAGTGTGCACACTGTTCCCTCATACTGGTCTGCAAATCCTGCACGGGGGAACAAGTCAAACCAGATTCAACTTAGTTCCTCTATGTGGCCTCTCATGAAGACATATGTGGCTTCACAATGGGCAACAATTGGACTTGTTCATGAATCCTTTTGGTCTTTTTCTATGGCCTGTTACCATCCTACACTCACTCCCTTCTTATGAGCTCCCCTTTGGTTTTTATCATTTTCTCCTGCTTTTGTATCTTGGTCATAGCCATCCTGAGGGAAATGCTAGAAAAACTCCCACTCCAAAATGGCCCCAGGCTACTTAACGGAAATTGGCCAATCACTCATCCAGATATTTAATTCATTCTTACTTCATTATATGACTGCATTACAGGACTCAGTTTCAGCTGCAATATTTTCTAGATGTGTATAATAAATAAATTTAACAAAAGTAAGTTTTCCTGAAGGAGTTAATACGTATATTTTGAAAATAGCAACTTGATTTTCCTGAGTGGTATATTCTACATGCCGTTTCATTTGTGATTTCAGCTATTCTATTATCTAAACAAACTATCCAAGACCTAGAAACAAATTATTTGAAATACAATCCATATAGTGTTTTGGAACCCTGAAATATTATAGAAAGTCATCATCCATGCCATGGTACAACATCATAGGAATGGAATACTTAAAAAGAAACAATTACTTTAAAGATCATGTAAAATAAGTGTTTTGAATAATCAACTACTCTCATTTCACAATCTTAATTTATATTATAATTACTATTATTTACATATGTTAATTTTTAAAGCTTTATTCATGGAAATTTAGTATATTAATACTTCATTTATTCATATGATATGTCATGATGTCTAGATTATTTTAGTGCAAGTATTAAGTTTAGGGAAAACAAATGTCCTTTCTTATTACATGTTTTATTTTACATATGTATTTCACTAATCAAACCTATACGACCTACTCACTCAAAATGTAATGATATTGATTATTAGTCTCTCTTTTGTTTTAACCAAATAACAATAGACTACACTGTTATTGAAGATACTGAAAAGTGATATCTTTGTCTTAGATTTGCCATCATTTGTTTTCCATCTACTTGCTTCTGGTAAAAATGAATTTAAATATCATGGAAACACCACTGAATTCTAGAAAATTGCATAATCATCTCTAATAATATGTTTCTATTGACATCATCTGATTGTCATTACACAGAAACACTGCAGTTAGCACAATAAACCACCTGAAAACTTTAAAATATTTTATTTAATGTGAAGAGTTATGTGTGTAAACAGTATAATTAAGAACAATCAGATGAAGGTGGCAAGGAGCCACATACTAAGTCTACAAAAGTAGGAGAATAGAAATACAGCATCCATGGATGTAAAGTTCATGATCTAATGTAATCCTTACAAGAGGAACGTATTTGAATTAATGTAATTCTTATAATAGGAACATGTTTGAACTTAATTTTAGTTGTGTGTCTTAGAGAGTTCAGAGAACTATTAATGTTTATCTAAATTAACTATGTGAATTCATCTTAAGGGTTTTATTTAATCAAAAATGCTTTCATTTTCTGTTGTTTTTAGGAACTTAGAAAACCATCAGATATCTGGAAGTGAAGTAAAGCTTATGAAGAAAAAAGCAGTGTGGAACTGCAGTGATTTAAAAGAAACAAGGTGGGACCCATATACAGTCAGCATTAAAACATATAAATCTGTAATTATTCAGTGCATTTGATAAACAACTTCATTTCTAGTATGTTACACTCACAAAGCTGTAATTGAATTGAACTAAAATTGTTCAAGAGCTAAATGTTCAAGGTGAATACTAGGTTCTCTGTTATGTGATGGATCTTGTCAGTGTTAAAAAGATGTCTATCGAAAAACCAAACTTGGCACACCTTGTGAATTTTTAAAGAATATTTTAATACACCTGTTTCATTTTTAACAGTTTTCTCCATCCCAACTCTATGTCTCTCTTCATCTCTTTCAATATCACTGAGTTTAGTACTGAAGAACGTGTCTATAAAACAGCCACAATAGGATCTTGCTTTGGTCAGACACTCAAATTTGCCATTAAATAGATGCCAGAAGGCCACAGTCTACAAAGACATGCCACTCCACAATGAGTCTCTGAAGAAAGTAATGAGCCCACACAACTTCAACGTACTCCTCAGCCCATAAGTTGTAAAACAGCTTTTTAAAAGTTTTAATGCCTGGCCAGGCGCGGTATCTCATGCCTGTAATCCCAGCACTTTGGGAGGCCGAGGTGGGTGGATCATGAGGTCAGCAGATCCAGACCGTCCTGGCTAACATGGTGAAACCCTGTCTCTACTAAAAATACAAAAAAATTAGCCGGGTGTGGTGGTGGGCACCTGTAGTCCCAGCTACTAGGAAGCCTGAGGCAGGAGAATGGCGTGAACCCGGGAGGCGGAGCTTGCAGTGAGCCGAGATTGCGTCACTGCACTCCAGCGTGGGCGACAGAGCTAGACTCCGTCTCAAAAAAAAAAAAAAAAAATGCCCTTTTCAGTTACCTTTCTTTTTAGTAATAAAAATATATTATTAAATTGTAATTCCCAGCATCAAGATTGATTGATACTATGAACAGATACATGAATTTTTCTGAAAGATATGATTTAATATTAAATATACACATATCTATTTCTACCACTGTAACACTGATTTGTAAATTTAAACATTGCTCTTTTCCGCTGGGAGAGGTGGCTCACGCCTGTAATCCCAGCACGTTGGGAGGCCGAGGCTGGCGGATCAGGGCAAATCATCTGAGGTCAGGAGTTCGAGACCAGCTGGGCCAACATGGTGAAACCCCGTTTTTATTAAAAATACAAAAATGAGTCGGGCGTGGCGGGGCGTGCCTGTAATCCCAGCTACTCAGGAGGGTGTCAGGAGAAATGCTTGAATCCGGGAGGTGGAGGTTGCAGTGAGCTGAGGATCGCGCCACTGCACTCCAGCCTGGGCAACAAAGCTAGACCCAGTCTCAAAAAAAAAAAAGAAAAAGAAAAAGAAAAAGAAAAGAAAAAAATTGCTCTTTTCCTTTGTTAGAGTTACAGCTTTCCTAAATGAATTATGCTGGGCCACATCATACTCACAGTAACCAAGAAATTGACTAATAATTTAAGTATCTACTGGCTGGGAGTGGTGTCTCATGTCTATAATCGCAGCACTTTGGGAGGCTGAGGCAGACGGATCACCTGAGGTCAGGAGTTCAAAACTAACCTAGCCAACATGGTGGGCCCCATCTCTGCCAAAACTACAAAAATTAGCCGGGCATGGTGGCGGGTGCCTGTACTCCCAGCTGCTCAGGAAGCTGAGGCAGGAGAATCGCTTGAGCCCGGGAGGCAGAGGTTGCTGTGAGCTGAGATCGTGCCATTGCACTCCAGCCTGTTGACAAGAGCAAAACTATTAAAAAAAAAAAAAAAAAAAGCCATAAATAAATAATGAAATAAAATAAAATCTATGACCTGGTAATTCAGTAGATTTGTATGTGTGATCTTTTGTATCTTGACTAAAAGAAGCTGAGTGTTAAGATTCAGAGATATCATTCCTTTTGACTCTTGTGTACTCATGACCTAATAGGGCAGTAAGAGATATGTTGTTCCTTTCCAAAACAAACATCCAAGTGAAATGTTGTCTTTTACAGACATATCTATCTTGAATTCATGGAATCAGAATTATGCTAGTGACATTCTTGCAAAATAAATTAGAAATATGTTAAATATTAATTATTTGCTTTTTTCTCTACATTATTGTAGAGAAAAAGCATACAAATGCTTTCTCTTGAAGACCAAATTTACTAGCAAAAATGTAACAAGTATATATCAGTTGATAATTTCTCAAACTGTACTGTAAACCATAATCTTTCCTGAAAACTCTCAACCCTAATATTATACCAAGGAATATCTTTATTTGGATGTTTGTTGTGAAAACACGTTTTCAAAATTAACTCTTCTGGCTTCCTGACAAATTTTTTTTGCTCTTAAATTTTCTACAGTAAATTGTATGTTTCTATATCTCTTTTGGCAGTCATCAATTGTTAAAGAGTTAAAAGAATTACAAGTATATATTAGCTGTATTATGTTAATATTTGGATTTTGAATGTGAGAAAGGTATGCGTTACTGCTGGGTGGCCAAGGATTTTCCAAAAATTACATATCTTTTTTGGTTGGACAAACTAATAAATACAACAGTAGAATACTAGTGAAAGATTCTCACAGGCTGTGATATTGTAATATAAAAAATTTATATTTGGTTTCTGCTCCATTTCTGTCACAGGGCTTCTAAAACGCTTGTAATTTCCTGAACAGTAGGGGTACTGTATACATATTTTTTGTCTAATATTTGGTTTTTGGCCCAGGTTTCTGTCACAGAGCTCCTAATCCTTTGGAAATTCCTGAGTAGCAGGGGTGTCTTTTGTTCTAACGAGGCAGCTCTTACTGGGTTTCTAGATGGGGGCTGGTCACCAGAATGACCAGGCTATTATGAGAAAATTGGAAATTTTAGCTCCATCTCGCATTTCTGGAAGGACAGAGGGGCTGGAGATTTTGATAGTAATTAATCATTCCTATGTGATCAATTATTATGAAGCCTCCATAAAAATCCCTGAAGTATAAGGTTCAGAGAGTTTCTGGGTTGCTGGGCACATGGAGGTGCTAGGAAGGTGGCACACGTGGAGAGGACATGGAAGCTCCCCACCCATTCCCATACCTTACCCTATTAATCTCTTCTATCTGGCTGTTCATCTGTATCCTTTGTGTTATCCTTTAGAATAAACCAGAGAAAGTCAGTAAAGCACTTTTTTGAGTTTTGTTAGTCTCTCTAGAAAATGATTTAGCCAAGGAGAGAGTTGTGGAAAACTCTGATTTCCGACCAAATAGGACAAAAGCTATGAAAAACCTGGAGCCTACTCTTGTAAATGGCATCTGAAGAGGGGAACAGTCTTTGGGGACAGAGCCCTTAACCTGCGGGTTCTGACACTATCTTCAGGTAGTGTCAGATTGAATGGAATTATAGGACACCTATCTTGTGCTAGAGAATGCTGACTGGGTCACAGTGATATTGTCTGTTGAGTATGAGATTAGGAACAACAACTTTTTTCCTATTTTATACACAAGCCTTCCTACATCATGTTTGTGTGTTTGTGTATGTGCTCCTACAGAAGAAGTTAATGTATCCCTGTTTGTATATATTTGTATATAATGTACTTAATATGCCATTAAATTATATATATATGTTTTCTCATTGCCATTTTTTTACTTGGCCTGAGTTGGAAGCACAACAGGCAAAACCAATGTTGTGTAATTTTTTTGAGCTGTTTGAAATAGTATTCAACAATTTCCTATTTCGTCCCATTAAGATGAAGATCTATTTAATTCATTACCGTTATTGTTTGAAATACAAATTCACAAAGCTAAAATCAAAGGATATATAGAGTTAGCCCTTCCTATCCATGGGGTCTGTGTCTGTGGATTCAACAAACCACAGTGGAAAATATTTGAGAAAATAAAATGCTTGCATACTAAACATTTACAAACTTGTTTTGGTCATTATTCCCTAAATAATACAGCATAACAAGTATTTACATAATATTTACATTGCATTATGTATTATAAGTAATTTTGAGATGATTTAAAATACACTGGAGGATTTCATAGGTTATATGCCAATACTATGTCATTTTAGATATGAGAACTTGAGCATATAGCTATCTGCTGGAGCTCCTGGAACCAATACCCCATAGATACTGAGAAACAACTGTATATATTAACTATCATAAAATTACTGTTATAAATATGAAGCGAAATATAAAAGAACTAAGTAAAAAGAGACTTATTAAAATATTGACTGGCTGTAATTTTTTTCATTCAGAGAAATTACATGTCTACATATTTTATGTAAATTTGTAGCAATTAAACTTTGCTAGATAACATAAAAAATCAAATTATTCAAGATAAAACCAAAAAATCATTTAGAGATAGAATGGGGATGACCATTTCCTCAGTGATCTAGCATAATGCTTTTTTAAAAAAGATTCAGAGTTAAGATAATTCAGACTGCAGAGGTTTATACATTTTTCCAATAAAGGACCAGATTCTAAATATTTTAGGGTTTGAAGGCTATCTGGCCTATTTTTTTTTTTTTTTTTTTTTTTTTTTGCAAATCCTCAACTGTGTCATTGTAGCATAAAAGCTGACATAATCAATACTGGACAAATGGGTCTAATTTTTTATTTCTTTTTCAACACAAACAGATTGGTGACAGGGTTTATTCAGCAGCACCATAGTTTGCCAACCCTGGAAGATGATTAGTTTTAGAACGCATCAACTTGCATACAATAGTAGTAACATTTGAATTTCTTTTTAATTTTCTTTTTTTTTTTCTTTTGAGGCAGAGTCTCCCTCTGTCGCCCAGGCTGGAGTGCAGTGGCGCCATCTTAGCCCACTACAAGTTCCGCCTCCCGGGTTCACGCCATTCTCCTGCCTCAGCCTCCTGAGTAGTTGGGACTACAGGCGCGTGCCACCATGCCTGGCTAATTTTTTGTATTTTTAGTAGAGATGGGGTTTCACTGTGTTAGCCAGGACGGTCTCAATCTCCTGACCTTATGATCCACCCGCCTCGGCCTCCCAAAGTGCTAGGATTACAGGTGTGAGCCACCGTGCCTGGCCTTCTTTTTAATTTTCATGACATTAAACTGACTTCCTGAACAGAGGTGATTCACTCTAAATTCTGCTCCTGTCAGACAGAAATATGCATATATAAGGTAAATCACAAACTTGATATTGCCATGTACTCTAGAACCAGACTGTTTAGGCTTGAAACCCTCTGTGTCACACAATAAATGTGATTTCAGTAAAATGTTTTCACCAGATTTGTTTTGTCCCATCTTGTAACCTAATTATTTTGACATAAAATGAAAAAAAAAGAGCATTTTGGAAAGGCATCCACAATAAACCATACTGTTTTGCTAAGAGATCAATATTTTTATTCTTCCAAATGCCAAAACTGCATGAGAAAAGGAAATTAATATTTTTCAAAGATATAGTTTATGTTTTTGTGTTCTGTTGGCAATTAACATAAAACATTGGAATATAATAGATGAAAGTGACATTACAAATTAAGATAATTATAAAAGATTAGCAATGATTTCATTATTAATATGCTTGCCAAGAAAAAGACAAATGTCTTCTATGTGAACCATCTGCATATTAATAATGGAATCAGAGGATGGTATACAGAAGGTTAAAATCAAGAAAGCTCTTGAGGGCAATTTAATATACGATTAAGGAGTTTCTAAAATATAATTTCTTATGGTAAGACTACTAAAATAATATGAATGAGAATGCACAAAACCTTAAATGACTTGTGTAAGCATAACGATACATCTGAAAACTAGCATTTTACAGATAATTTAAGAATTAGCAATAAGAGCATAATAGTAAGATGTAGGTAAAGATGCAGAATAAAATTTTTTAATCAAATCCAACTTTTTTGATTTATCATGTTGCTCAAAATGTGACAGAAAATGGAACAGTACATGCCTTTCCTTGTCTATATTTACCTCAGAACAATCCATTTTGAGGAAAAGACACACACACATCTTTCCATTAAAAATAGTTGAGATTGACTCATGTATTTTTAAACCATTCCATTTCTGTTAATCATTAATGATATTGTTACTTAAAGACAGCCTGTTTTCACCTTGCAATTTCTTATTCAGTTGGATGCACAAACTAGTTTTGTAACATAAATGGTTTATGCAAACATTGATTTAGTATTGAGGCAAAAATCCAAATATTAATAGTTGACAAGTTTGTCATAATTGGAAGATGTAAAAGAGTCAATTTATGATTTTGTGTTTACTGACACAAATAAAATATGTAAATGATATAACCAGCACAGTGGAAGCTAATATATTGATTATATATGACAAAGATTCAATTTATTTCATATCAAGAACAGAAATATTTACTCTGTCAAAATCAATTATGTTTTTTATGCCATGTTATTTCTGTTGTAAAAAATAGAAAGTTTCTTGGCCATTTTCAAATTTAAAAAAACTATATTATAAAAGTTTTTATATTTAAAATAGGAATATTTAAATATAAGCTAATAATTCACATTATATTTTTGTTTTTAAAACACCAATACTGTGTTTTCTATGCATATAAACTGTTTTATTTGAATTGCTTATAAAATGATTCCCAGACTCTTCCTTTTCATAAATTAATTTACAAATATAGTTGCTTCTTTTGTAGGGCAAAAAAAGTAATATAAAACTTAACTTGTAACAGTTGATAATGTTCTTTGTTCTTATTAGCAATAAAATGTAAGTTTAAACTCTGTGGATTAGAGGAGCCAAGATGGCCGAATAGGAACAGCTTCGGTCTATAGCTCCCAGTGTGAGCAACGCAGAAGACAGGTGATTTCTGCATTTCCATCTGAGGTACCGGGTTCATCTCACTAGGGAGTGCCAGACAGTGGGCGCAGGTCAGTGGGTGCATACACCGTGCGTGAGCCGAAGGAGGGCGAGGCATTGCCTCACTCAGCAAGTGCAAGGGGTCAGGGAGTTCCCTTTCCTAGTCAAAGAAAGGGGTGGGTGACAGATGGCACCTGGAAAATCGAGTCACTCCCACCCGAATATTGTGCTTTTCTCACGGGCTTAAAAAAACGGCACACCAGGAGATTATATCCTGCATCTGGCTCAGAGGGTCCTACGCCCACGGAGTCTCTCTAATTGCTAGCACAGCAATCTGAGATCAAATTGCAAGGCGGCAGCGAGGCTGGGGGAGGGGCGCCCTCCATTGCCCAGGCTCGCTTAGGTAAACAAAGCAGCTGGGAAGCTCCAACTGGGTGGAGCCCACCACAGCTCAAGGAGGCCTGCCTGCGTCTGTAGGCTCCACCTCTGGGGGCAGGGCACAGACAAACAAAACGACAGCAGTAACCTCTGCAGACTTAAATGTCCCTGTCTGACAGCTTTGAAGAGAGCAGTTGTTCTCCCAGCACGCAGCTGGAGATCTGAGAACGGGCTGACTGCCTCCTCAAGTGGGTCCCTGACCCCTGACCCCCGAGCAGCCTAACTGGGAGGCACACCCCAGCAGGGGCAGACTGACACCTCACACGGCTGCGTACTCCAACAGCCCTGCAGCTGAGGGTCCTGTCTGTTAGAAGGAAAACTAACAAACAGAAAGGACATCCACACCAAAAACCCAACTGTACATCACCATCATCAAAGACCAAAAGTAGATAAAACCACAAAGATGGGGAAGAAACAGAGCAGAAAAACTGGAAACTCTAAAAAGCAGAGCACCTCTCCTCCTCCAAAGGAATGCAGTTCCTCACCAGCAACGGAACAAAGCTGGACGGAGAATGACTTTGACGAGCTGAGAGAAGAAGGCTTCAGACGATCAAATTACTCTGAGCTACGGGAGGATATTCAAACCAAAGGCAAAGAAGTTGAAAACTTTGAAAAAAATTTAGAAGAATATATAACTAGAATAACCAATACAGAGAAGTGCTTAAAGGAGCTGATGGAGCTGAAAACCAAGGCTCCAGAACTACGTGAAGAATGCAGAAGCCTCAGGAGCCGATGCGATCAAATGGAAGAAAGGGTATCAGCCATGGAAGACGAAATGAATGAAATGAAGCGAGAAGGGAAGTTTAGAGAAAAAAGAATAAAAAGAAACGAGCAAAGCCTCCAAGAAATATGGGACTATGTGAAAAGACCAAATCTACGTCTGATTGGTGTACCTGAAAGTGACGGAGAGAATGGAACCAAGTTGGAAAACACTCTGCAGGATATTATCCAGGAGAACTTCCCCAACATAGCAAGGCAGGCCAACATTCAGATTCAGGAAATACAGAGAATGCCACAAAGATACTCCTCGAGAAGAGCAACTCCAAGACACATAATTGTCAGATTCATCAAAGTTGAAATGAAGGAAAAAATGTTAAGGGCAGCCAGAGAGAAAGGTCGGGTTACCCACAAAGGGAAGCCCATCAGACTAACAGCAGATCTCTCGGCAGAAACTCTACAAGCCAGAAGAGAGTGGGGGCCAATATTCAACATTCTTAAAGAAAAGAATTTTCAACCCAGAATTTCATATCCAGCCAAACTAAGCTTCATAAGTGAAGGAGAAATAAAATAGTTTACAGACAAGCAAATGCTGAGAGATTTTATCACCACCAGGCCTGCCCTAAAAGAGCTCCTGAAGGAAGCGCTAAACATGGAAAGGCACAACCGGTACCAGCCACTGCAAAATCATGCCAAAATGTAAAGACCATCGAGACTAGGAAGAGACTGCATCAACTAACGAGCAAAGTAACCAGCTAACATCATAATGACAGGATCAAATTCACACATAACAATATTAACTTTAAATGTAAATGGACTAAATGCTCCAATTAAAAGACACAGACTGGCAAATTGGATCAAGAGTCAAGACCCATCAGTGTGCTGTATTCAGGAAACACATCTGACGTGCAGAGACACACATAGGCTCAAAATAAAAGGATGGAGGAAGATCTACCAAGCAAATGGAAAACAAAAAAAGGCAGGGGTTGCAATCCTAGGCTCTGATAAAACAGACTTTAAACCAACAAAGATCAAAAGAGACAAAGAAGGCCATTACATAATGGTAAAGGGATCAATTCAATAAGAAGAGTGAACTATCCTAAATATATATGCACCCAATACAGGAGCACCCAGATTCATAAAGCAAGTCCTGAGTGACTTACAAAGAGACTTAGACTCCCACACATTAATAATGGGAGACTTTAACACCCCACTGTCAACATTAGACATATCAATGAGACAGAAAGTCAACAAGGATACCCAGGAATTGAACTCAGCTCTCCACCAAGCGGACCTAATAGACATCTACAGAACTCTCCACCCCAAATCAACAGAATATACATTTTTTTCAGCACCACACCACACCTATTCCAAAATTGACCACATACTTGGAAGTAAAGCTCTCCTCAGTAAATGTAAAAGAACAGAAATTATAACAAACTATCTCTCAGATCACAGTGCAATCAAGCTAGAACTCAGGATTAAGAATCTCACTCAAAACCGCTCAACTACATGGAAACTGAACAACCTGCTCCTGAATGACTACTGGGTACATAATGAAATGAAGGCAGAAATAAAGATGTTCTTTGAAACCAACGAGAACCAAGACACAACATACCAGAATCTCTGGGATGCATTCAAAGCAGTGTGTAGAGGGAAATTTATAGCACTAAATGCCCACAAGAGAAAGCAGGAAAGATCCAAAGTTGACACTCTAACATCACAATTAAAAGAACTAGAAAAGCAAGAGCAAACACATTCAAAAGCTAGCAGAAGGCAAGAAATAACTAAAATCAGAGCAGAACTAAAGGAAATAGAGACACAAAAAACCCTTCAAAAAATAAATGAATCCAGGAGCTGATTTTTTGAAAGGATCAACAAAATGGATAGATCGCTAGCAAGACTAATAAAGAAAAAAAGAGAGACAAACCAAATAGATGCAATAAAAAATGATAAAGGGGATATCACCACCAATCCCACAGAAATAAAAACTACCATCAGATAATACTACAAACACGTCTATGCAAATAAACTAGAAAATCTAGAAGAAATGGATAAATTCCTCGACACATACACTCTCCCAAGACTAAACCAGGAAGAAGTTGAATCTCTGAATAGACCAATGACAGGAGCTGAAATTGTGGCAACAATCAATAGCTTACCAACCAAAAAGAGTCCAGGACCAGATGGATTCACAGCTGAATTCTACCAGAGGTACAAGGAGGAACTGGTACCATTCCTTCTGAAACTATTCCAATCAATAGAAAAAGAAGGACTCCTCCCTAACTCATTTTATGAGGCCAGCATCATCCTGATACCAAAGCCGGGCAGAGACACAACCAAAAAAGAGAATTTTAGACCAATATCCTTGATGAACATTGATGCAAAAATCCTCAATAAAATACTGGCAAACAGAATCCAGCAGCACATCAAAAAGCTTATTCACCATGATCAAGTGGGCTTCATCCCTGGGATGCAAGGCTGGTTCAATATACGCAAATCAAATAAACGTAATCCAGCATATAAACAGAACCAAAGACAAAAACCACACGATTATCTCAATAGATGCAGAAAAGGCCTTTGACAAAATTCAACAACCCTTCATGCTAAAAACTCTCAATAAATTAGGTATTGATGGGATGTATCTCAAAATAATAAGAGCTATCTATGACAAACCCACAGCCAATATCATACTGAATGGGCAAAAACTGGAAGCATTCCCTTTGAAAACTGGCACAAGACAGGGATGCCCTCTCTCACCACTCCTATTCAACATAGTATTGGAAGTTCTGGCCAGGGCAATTAGGCAGGAGAAGGAAATAAAGGGTATTCAATTAGGAAAAGAGGAAGTCAAATTGTCCCCGTTTGCAGATGACATGATTGTATATCTAGAAAACCCCGTCATCTCAGCCCAAAATCTCCTCACGCTGATAAGCAACTTCAGCAAAGTCTCAGGATACAAAATCAATGTACAAAAATCACAAGCATTCTTATACACCAACAACAGACAAACAGAGAGCCAAATCATGAATGAACTCCCATTCACAATTGCTTCAAAGAGAATAAAATACCTAGGAATCCAACTTACAAGGGACGTGAAGGATCTCTTCAAGGAGAACTACAAACCACTGCTCAATGAAATAAAAGAGGATACAAACAAATGGAAGAACATTCCATGCTCATGGGTAGGAAGAATCAATATTGTGAAAATGGCCATACTGCCCAAGGTAATTTACCGATTCAATGCCATCCCCATCAAGCTACCAATGATTTTCCTCACAGAATTGGAAAAAACTACTTTAAAGTTCATATGGAACCAAAAAAGAGCCCACATCACCAAGTCAATCCTAAGCCAAAAGAACAAAGCTGGAGGCATCACACTACCTGACTTCAAACTATACTACAAGGCTACAGTAACCAAAACAGCATGGTACTGGTACCAAAACAGAGATATCGATCAATGGAACAGAACAGAGCCCTCAGAAATAACGCTGCCTATCTACAACTATCTGATCTTTGACAAAACTAACAAAAACAAGAAATGGGGAAAGGATTCCCTATTTAATAAATGGTGCTGGGAAAACTGGCTAGCCATATGTAGAAAGCTGAAACTGGATCCCTTCCTTACACCTTATACAAAAATCAATTCAAGATGGATAAAAGACTTAAACGTTAGACCTAAAACCATAAAAACCCTAGAAGAAAACCTAGGCATTACCATTCAGGACATAGGCATGGGCAAGGACTTCATGTCTAAAACACCAAAAGCAATGGCAGCAAAAGCCAAAATTGACAAATGGGATATAATTAAACTAAAGAGCTTCTGCACAGCAAAAGAAACTACCATCAGAGTGAACAGGCAACCTACAAAATGGGAGAAAATTTTCACAACCCACTCATCTGACAAAGGGCTAATATCCAGAATCTACAATGAACTCAAACAAATCTACAAGAAAAAAACAAACAACCCCATCAAAAAGTGGGCAAAGGACATGAACAGACACTTCGCAAAAGAAGACATTTATGCAGCCAAAAAACACATGAAAAAATGCTCACCATCACTGGCCATCAGAGAAATGCAAATCAAAACCACGAGATACCATTTCACACCAGTTAGAATGGCAATCATTAAAAAGTCAGGAAACAACAGGTGCTGGAGAGGATGTGGAGAAATGGGAACACTTTTACACTGTTGATGGGACTGTAAACTAAGTTCAACCATTGTAGAAGTCAGTGTGGCGATTCCTCAGGGATCTAGAACTAGAAATTCCATTTGACCCAGCCATCCCATTACTGGCTATATACCCAAAGGACTATAAATCATGCTGCTATAAAGACACATGCACATGTATGTTTACTGTGGCATTATTCACGATAGCAAAGACTTGGAACCAACCCAAGTGTCCAACAATGATAGACTGGATTAAGAAAATGTGGCACATATACACCATGGAATACTATGCAGCCATAAAAAATGATGAGTCCATGTCCTTTGTAGGGACATGGATGAAACCGGAAATCATCATTCTCAGTAAACTATTGCAAGAACAAAAAACCAAACACCACATATTCTCACTCATAGGTGGGAATTTATCAATGAGAACACATGGACACAGGAAGGGGAACATCACACTCTGGGGACTGTTGTGGGGTGGGGGGAGGGGGGAGGGATAGCATTGGGAGATATACCTAATGCTAGATGACGAGTTAGTGGGTGCAGCGCACCAGCATGGCACATGTATACATATGTAAGTAACCTGCACATTGTGCACATGTACCCTAAAAGCTAATGTATAATAATAATAAATTAATTAATTAATTTAAAAAAACTATGTGTAAAATAAACAGATTAAAAATGTAAAAACAAGATGTGCATGGTGGCTCACACTTGTCCTCTAGCATTTTGAGAGGCCAAAGTGGGTGGATTGCTTGAGCCCAAGAGTGCAAGACCAGCCTGGGTAACATGCCAAAAACTGTTTTCTACAAAAAATACAAAAAAAAATTAGCTGGATATGGTGGCATGTGCCTGTAGTCCCTGCTATTCGGGAGGCTGAAGTGGGAGAATCACCTGAGCCTGGAGAAGTCAAGGCTTCAGTGAGCCATGATTGCACCACTGAACTCCAGCCTGGGTGACAGAGTAAGACCCTGTCTCAAAAAAAAAAAAAAAAAAAAAAAATTAAAAAGAGGAGCACAAATACCATTATACCATTTTACAACATGTGGCAAATTAAATGCAATATTGACAAATATGTGGTAATGCAGCCAGCAAAAACTTTAAAAACTTAAAATAAATTGGATAATATTTTGTCAATATAAAGTGTATTTGAATACAGAAAGCATCTTACTACAGAAAGTTGAACAAACTATAGATTTCTATTTCTAAAACACGTGAATGGAAATAATCATAACAAAGGGAACCTGTAAAATTCAAAAGAAGTGTAACAATGATAGCATCTGAATATTTAGTTAATACATGCTTATTGGATGTTTTCTTTTAATCACGAGTGAATCCATCTAATTGAACCTGCTTCCAGCCAATATTTTCTTCTCCACACATGGCATGTGACATTTTAAACTAGACTTGTAAATGACCCTGCTCTGTTGTGTATTTAGTCTGAACATTTGGACACACTTCACCTTCCACATTAGGATAATTTTAGGTATCCAAATTTGTCCATTTGTTTTTATTTTTACATTGCATGTTAAATCAACCTATCTGTAGTTTAAAAATTATTGTTACATTTATATGTGCCAATTTTATGCTTTTCCTCATCTGCGATGTCTTCTTTAAACATTTGCCACACAAGATATCTGGCAGTTGGGGGAATAAATACTTAAAGGGTGAATAAAGTCTTCATATAAATTTACAAGCAAATGGCAAATTATTTCCTATATAGGTTTTAAAAACTTCTATAAGACCTCTTCCTTTAGATATTTTATATACAGTTTTTTCAAAATATACTTTAATAACATTGATTTATAAAATAATTATAAATAAAATTAAGTGTAAATATCATACATGTCATATTTGATAATACCTGGCCTTTATTATTATTGAAGCAATTAGTAATTTGGGGGTCCTCTGATAATATGTGAATTTTATTGCGTTTTACTTTTAATTTTTTTCTGAAACACTACAGACAATATGTCATGAAGAAACTATAATGTAAAGCTACATTTTTTACAAGTGTATTTTTGTTTTGTTTTGTTCCAATTATGTCCCTAAGTTCAACCATATTCTATTTCATTTGTGGTGTTTAATACTTGAGGTGAGTCTCACTGTGAGCAGCTCCTATAAGCAATGGAAAGTTCTAGACTATGACTTTTAATATTTCTTTCCCTCAAAAAAAGTGAAGATTGCAATAATTGTGTGATGAAGCCAGGGGAATATTTTTCCATTGCACAAGTACTGGATGACTGAATTCTTGTAGGAAAGAAAATGTGATTACATAATTTTCAAATGTGATTTATACTTTCCATGCCCAGAAAATTATAATATGTAGAATGTTATAATAAGATGTATTCATTCCAAGGAAATGAACTCTATTTTATAGTTAATCATATAGAACACAGATCTCTTTGACTATAATTAAATTGACAGCAGTTTTTGCAAAAGGCCGATGAAGTCAATGACCCGGACACAACCCTTTTATGGAACACTTTGGGGAAATAACACAGGAGCCTTGATCACAAAGTATTATTGGTCTACTGATCCCGATAAAAACCATATTGTATTCACCAAATTTAGACTTCAAAATTTTACCAAAGGCTAAATTTTTATATTTTACAACACATATACTAATGTGTGCTCTCAGAAAATAAGCAAATGTATATTTTATTTAATAAAACACTGTTAAAAGAAAAAATGTTTATATGCCAGTAGCACATTTAAACAATTATGTAACATTAGTACTTCGATCATATGCATTTAAGCATACCTTAGACATACTTTTGAAATAGTCTAAGTTTGCTGTGCTTTATATGTGAGGTTGCAGGAAGATGAGAAAGAAGAGTGTGGAATTAAAGGCTGACAACTTTGCAAATATGGAAAATTTGATGGAAGAATCACATAGTGTTTAGGAGAATGTATAAAGTGTCCTGCCTCTAGCATTAAATGAGGATCTGAAAATGTGGACAAATGTAGTGAAAAATATTCTTAATATATGATTTGGTTCAAATTTGTGTCCCTGCACAAATCTCATGTCAAATTGTAATCCAGAGTGTTGGGGGAGGGGCCTGGTGGGAGGTGATTGGATCTTGGTAGCAGTTTCTGATGGTTTAGCTCATTCCCCCAGTGTTACTTTGTGACGGACTTCTCTCAAGATCTGCTTGTTCAAAAGTGTGTAGCACTTCCCCGATCTCTCTTCCTCCTGCTTCCAAGGAAGACGTGCTTGCTTCCCCTTTGCCTTCCACCACGGTTGTTAAGTTTCCTGAGGCCTCCCCAGAAGCAAAAGCCTGTACAGCCTGCAAAACTGTGAGCCAACTAAAATTCTTTTTTAAATAAATTACCCAGTCTCAGATATGTCTTTATAGCAGTGTGAGAACAGACTAATACAATACATTATTATGGTCCTATTCAATTTAAACAAAATTAATAATAGATAATAAAAATTTCTTAAAAGTTCATTTTTTCCCAGATGGCTAAACAGCTAAACTCCGAAAATGTATAGCTCAGAAATTTTGCAAAACGGTTTCTGAAAAACACATGGCATTACTTGATATTATTCAAAACAGCTTCTTGTTTTTAAATTTTATTTGTCATATTTAGAAGAGAGTATTTACTGCGCTATGCATCAGTAGTTACTTACATAAAATCTGAAATAGGGCTAAAATTCAATGGAGGGCCATTTCTTTGGAATGTTGTGATGATATCACTATCATTTCATTTGCTATGGTGTTAGCTATTTAACCTCTTTCACTGATTTTCTGGTTACTTGGCTACAGTTAATGAAATTTACAGAAAGGAGGGAAGACAGCTGAGAGTAAAGGGAGAAGGACATAGGGTTTTCATGTAGAGAGAATAAGAGATTACATCATGTTTTAATATAGGACGTTATTCAGATGAAATAAATCCAGATTAGCTTTTCCTGCTTAAAGTATTAGGCCAGGATAAGGATTAACACTTACAACATCTGAATAAAATTGGTTTCTTTAGAACAGTGTTTGGTGGCTTGAACACAACATACAAAAGCTTCATATAATAAAATCTGTTCTTCACTTATCATAAATATAACAAACCATTTTTTTTACAAATAAAAGATTATATTCCTCTTTTAATAAATCATTGCCTTATTGGTTCAACGGTAAGTCACTTGTTGCTAGTTAGCATAGAAGCAATACATTTTCTATGTATTATTTAATCTTATTTAACACATAAAGCTGAATATCTGAGATTTCCTCAATTAATAATATTAAAATAAAAATGTTGCCAATAAGACTTACAAAGTGAAAATGTCTAAAATGCAGATAAGTTATGGTGTGATATATGCATGCATTTTCATAGAAGAGCCAAATTTGAATCTGTAATCTCTTGATCTTTACAACTCTTTTATCTTCTGTCAGTCTTGCTTAGCAATGCATACTGACCTGATTTTAGTAGTTGATCATCTTTAGTTCTGATGTTAAGGTGCATCACATGTCCAAACTTGACCTAGTTCCATTTGGCACAGAGGGAAATCGTCATATGTAAGTGTAAAGCTACATAATAATACCATGTTTAGAGTTTTCTTTGTGGGTATTATCTGTTTTATTATCACATGCATTTTTAAATGACAGTATGGATAGCCTAAAAGAGAAACATGGAGATGGAATTTGAATGATGTTAATAAGATGATATGACACAGCTTTGTAGCATGTTTTTGTTCAATTTTTAGTTGAAGAATAGACATAATTCTATTTCATTCCTCCATCATTTCTTTCTCACATAATCTCTGAAGTTAGTGCACCATTTCATTGGTGCTGATAATTACATTCTTCCACAATCATTTAGAGAATCATAGTAATAATAATAATGGATATAGTTATCAAGGCAATAATAATTACTTAGAATTTGAACTGTAAATATGACTACCTGAATTCAAATTGTGGTTTTGCATTCTATTATTTGTATAATCTTGAGCAATTTACTTAACCTCTCTGTTTCATTTCCTTATCGTCAAAGGAAGATAAAAAAAATAACTGACTTCATGAGATTTGAAGATTCTATCAAGTAATAGTAAGTGTTGGCATTTGGCATTATGCAAGCTTGCTTTAAAAAAGTTAACAACCTCTCTCAATTAATCCTTATAGCCTGTTTGAGGCAGTCACTGTATATTTTTGCCAATTCCAAGTGAAAAAATGAAGCTCTAAAATGTTAAATAACTTCCCCAAAGATATAGATAGAAAGTAGAATCTACCCAGGCCTAGTGGCGCCAACCTGTAATCTCAGCTATTTGTGAGGCTGAGGGGGTAGGGTTGCTTGAGCTCAGAAATTCAAGAACAGCCTGGGCAAAATATCAAGAACCCGTCTCTAAGAAATAGTAATATGAAAAGCAGAATCTAGATGTGGGGGCTTGTGTTTATAACTTAAATCCGCTACTATTATAACACTCCCTATCCCTAATTCATATAAACAAGTACATAGGTATTGTAGTATGTGGAAATGTCCCTTAACATTTAGAATGTATATGATAAGTCTGTAAACTTAAATATTTGAGAAGTTGAAAGAGTGGTTATTTATATAATTATCTTAAAGTGTTTAGAGATAAATTTAAAGCGCCTAAACAGAAGAAAGTAAAACAGCTTATTTAGTGGATGCCAAAATCAAAATACAAAATACCAAAATGAAAATTCTCACATTTCTCATTCATTAAAAAGTTTTCATTGTGTGTTAATTATTCAATAGGAGAAAGCATTTAGTGCATTTTAAAGTTTTATTTTAGTTGACAAATAATAAATATGTATATATATGTATGGAATAGGTGTTTTGATACATGTATACATTGTAGAATGGTCAAACAAGGTAATTAGCATATCCATCACCTCAAATGGTTTCCATTTCTTTTTTATGAGAACATTTAAAATTTTCCTTTAGCTATTTTGAAATATTCAAAAGATTATTATTACCTATAGTCACTTTGATGCACAAGAGAACACTAGAACTTATTCTTCTATAACTGTAATTTTGTTCTCACTGGGCAACATCTTTCTTTTTTTCATCCACTTTACCCACCCCACTCAAAGCCTTTCATAGCCACCATTCTATTCTTTACTTCTACAAGTTCAACTGTATTAGATTCCATATATGAATGAGATCATATGGTGTTTGCCTCTTTATGCTTGGCTTATTCCACTTCAGTCAATCAAAGATTAAATGTACTCTAGCCTAAAAGCTGAGCTATCCAGCATTAAAAATAAAAAGACCAAACAGTGAATATGACATTCCCTACATAAGAGAAGAAAAACAAAAACAGCAATAAAACAAAATAAATTTTAAAAAAATTATAGCATTCAAATAATTTTATCTCTGAGTCTCAATTTCCTTTCTGTATAATGGGGAATAAAAACATTAACTTTTACACAAAAATCTTTGAAAAATATCACTATTATTCAAATAAAATATTTTATATTTTCTGTTTGCTGTTTTTTCTGCAACTTCATGCAACACTCAAATCCCAGGATGTCATTTAATATATAATATAAAGTTGGGCCTGATGCAGTGGCTCACACCTATAATCCCAGCACTTTGGGAGGCTAAGGCAGGAGGATCACAATGTCAAGAGATCAAGACCATCCTGGCCAACATGGTGAAACCCCATCTCTACTGGAAAATACAAAAATTAGCTGGGCGTGGTGGAGTGCGCCGGTAGTCCCAGCTACTCAAGAGGCTGAGGCAGGAGAATCACTGAAACCCAGGAAGCAGAGATTGCAGTGAACCGAGATCAAGCCACTGCACGGTAGCCTGGCAAAAGAGCGAGACTCTGTCTCAAAAAATAAAAATAAATAAAATAAAATAAAATAAAATAAAAGGTGTATTACTACTAAGTTGATTTAAGATTGTATAATAATAAGGTACTATATAAAAGTCTGAATCATATATTAATAGAGGATCATCTGCTCATAGATTTTAAAAATTTCAATGTACCCAACAAATTCACCTCATTTGGAATAACTGATATTTCATTCTTCTTATTCCTCAGTGATATTTCGCTATCAATCTGTTTTGCAGTGTAGACTTTACTAACTGCACTAGAGTTTCATAAATATCCAAGAAAATATTCAGTAAATTCAACACCATTTGACTGGTATGAGATATTTTCAGTTCCTCCTATCTGGGAAACCATCCGAAGCTCATGAGTAGAAAGAGTCACCTGAGAGAATATATGTTTTTGTTTATTTTTTTCTTATTTGCAATTATTCCACTTCATGTTCACACTGACTCTTCTAAGGACCATTGTTCTAGAAAATCCTCCAACCCCTGATCCTTTCTATGTTGCTGATAAGGTTTGGCTCTGTGTTTCCCCACCCAAATCTCATCTTGAATTGTACTCCCAAAATTTCCACGTGTTGTGGGAGGGAGCCAGTGGGAGATAATCTGAATTACGGGGGTGGTTTCCCTCATACTGTTCTCATGGTAGTGCATAAGTCTCATGAGATGTGATGGTTTTATTAGCAGTTTCCGTTTTTGCATCTTCCTCATTTTTCTCTTGCTGCTGTCATTAAGAAGTGCTTTTCGCCTCCTGCCATGATTCTGAGTCTTCCCCAACCATGTGATATTGTAAGTGCAATTAAACCTCTTTTCCTTCCCAGTCTTGGGTATATCTTTATCAGCAGCATGAAAACGGACTAATACAGTAAATTGGTGGGCCGGGCGCAGTGGCTCACACCTGTAATTCCACCACTTTAGGAGGCTGAGGTGGGTGGATCACGAGGTTAGGAGTTCAAGACCAGCCTGACCAACAAGGTGAAACCCTGTCTCTACTAAAAATACAAAAATTAGCCAGGCGTGGTGGCGAGCACCTGCAATCCCAGCTACTCAGAAGGGTGAGGCAGGAGAATCGCTTGAACCTGGGAGGCAGAAGTTGCAGTGAGCCGAGATGG
This sequence comes from Pongo pygmaeus, assembly GCF_028885625.2. NCBI lineage: Eukaryota > Metazoa > Chordata > Mammalia > Primates > Hominidae > Pongo > Pongo pygmaeus. The sequence continues at coordinate 94,667,212 of NC_072387.2, read as the reverse complement.
TGCCACTGTACTCCAGCCTGGGTAACAAGAGTGAAACTCCATCTAAAAAAAGAAAAGAAAAAGAAAGAAAAAAAAAAGCAGTAAATTGGTACTGAGAGTGAGGTGTTGCAGAAAAGATATCCAAAAATGTGGAAGTGACTTTGGAACTGGGTAACAGGCAGAGATTGGAACAGTTTGGAGGGCTCAGAAGAAGACAGGAAAATGTGGGAAAGTTTGGAAACTCCTAGAGACTTGTTGAATGGCTTTGACAAAAATGCTGATAGTGATATGAAAAATAAGGTCCAAGCTGAGATGGTCTCAGATGGAGATGAGGAATCTGTTGGGAACTGGAGCAAAGGTGACTCTTGTTATGTTTTAGGAAACAGACTGGTGGCATTTTGCCCCTGCCATAGAGATTTGTGGAACTTTGAACTTGAGAGAGATGATTTGGGGTATCTGGTGGAAGAAATTTCTAAGCAGCTGGATTGACAGAATGGTGGAAGTCACAATTACAATGGCAACTATGTGACAACAGTTTGCAGGGCTGGGACAAAGTTCTCCAGAAGGCCGTGTATGCTCTGAATCAGCGTCCATTATATGGTACTGTTTCTCCCATAGCCACGATTCATGGGTCCAGGAATCAAGGGGTAGAGTGGAAGTGGCACCACTCAACATCCCCCCTAGTGATCCACTAGAAAATTTTTGCTTCCTGTTCCTATGACAATGCATTTTGCTGGCCTAGAGGTCTTAGTTCCAGAGGGAGGAACACTGCCACCAGGGGACACAATAATTATTCCATTAAACTGGAAGTTAAAACTGCCACCTGGACACTTTGTGCTCCACCTACGTTTAAGTCAACAAGCTAAGAAGGCAGTTACAGTGTTAGCTGGGGTGAATGACCTGGACTATCAAGATGAAGTCAGTCTATCACTCCACAACAGAGGTAAGAAAGAGTATGCATGGAATATAGGAAATCCATCAGGGCATTTCTTAGTATTACCATACTCTGTGATTGAGATCAGTGGGAAACTACAACAGCCCAATCCAGGCAGAAAAATGTAAAAAGAGAGACTGGCCTTGCCTCCCAGCTTACATTTTTCTCCCATGCTTCTTGCCCTAGAACATCTGACTCCAAGTTCTACAGTTTTGGAACTTGGAGTGGCTCTCCTTGCTCCTCAGCCTGCAGATGGCCTATTGAGGGACCTTGTGATTGTGTGAGTTAGGACTTTGGAGGACTGTTGGGAAGGCATGATTGGTTTTGAAATGTGAGGACATGAGATTTGGAGGGGTCGGGGTGGAATGATATGGTTTAGCTCTGTGTCCTCACCCAGATCTCATCTTGACTTGTACTCACATAATTCCCATGCATTGTGGGAGGGATCCGGTGGGAGATAATTTGAATTTTATGGTTGTGAATAACTCTCACGAGATCTGGTGGTTTTATCAGGGCTCTCTGGTTTTGCATCTTTCTCATTTTTCTCTTGCCGCCGCCATGTAAGAAATGTCTTTCACCTCCCACCATGATTCTGAGGCCTCCCCAGCCATGTGGAATTGTAAGTCCAATTAAACCTTTTTTTCTTCCCAGTCTTGGGTATGTCTTTATCAGCAGCATGAAAATGGACTAATACTGTTGCTATACTATTTTTAATTGCTATTTGACCCATGTAAATAAAAGATTGAAGATTGAGAGGTAGGTAAGTGGTAGTAGATTATAAATGAGCATTGGCATAAAATAAGACCAATTAAGAAAAATTATAAGTATCATTTAAACCAATTTGACATTATTCATAGTGAATACAATAATTTTCAAATATTTTGAGCATTAGCATATAAAATGTTTCATACTTCTCTAAATTAACTTCACAATCATTGTGGTAGAAGATAAAAATACAGGAGACAAATACAAAAAATAAATTATCTTACTCTTCCGGTTATGTATTACTGCACAACAAACCACTACACAACTTAGTGACCTGGAATAAGAACTACAATACTTTTTTCGTTCATACATCTGCAATTTGGGAAGAACCAGCAGGACAATTTCTTTCTGCTTTATCTGAAATCAGCTGGGGCAGCATCTCTGGGCCTGTGTGTTCTTGGTAATTTGTCAGATTTTTTTAAGATAATGTCCTTTTTTTCCACAGTAATTTTCCTAAATCTAAAATGTGATTACTTGATGACTGTTATAACAGCCACTTTTGAAAAACAGTTTGCGAAAGTTGACAATGTGACCCAGAAATCCCACTCTTAGGCAATTACTCCAGATAAGTGAATATTTGTTTTCATATAAATACTTATATTTCTATAGGAATCTTTATTTATAATCATCATAACCTTGAAACAAACCAAATATTTTTTCAATTAGTGAGTGGTTTATCTATATTAGTCTTTGGTTTATCTATATTAGTCTTTGGTTTATCTATACTATTGATATAAAGAGCAACATGAATGCATCTCAAATACATTATGATAAAGAACCTGTATATATAACACATCATTATGTCATTTATGTGATATTTTGGAAAAGGCAAAACTATAGAGCTGCCTAATAGAAAAGTAGATGACAGGGGATAAGAGTGTGTAGATTTCAAAAGGCAGTTTGTGGGCATATTTTTTTAAAAGTGTATCGGTTCTATACCTTCATTGTGTTTGAGGTTACATGAATTTAGGCCCTTATCAAAACAAATCTGCATACAAAAAGAGTGAATTTTACTGTATCTAAATGTATACATTTTCTGTTGAGGTAAATTCACATTACATAAAATTCACCATTTTAGCCATTTTAATGTATACAATTCAGTAGCACTTAGTACACTCACAATGTTGTTCAGCTATCACCATTAACTAGTTCCAGAACATTTTCATTAACCTAGAGGGGAACCTTATATAAACATTAAGTAGTCACTTATCAACCCCCACTTCGTCCTAGTTACTGACAACCACAAATCTGTTTTCTGTCTTTGTTTATTCTTTATATTAGATATAAACAGAATTATACAATATCTTGCCTTTGGTGTCTAGCTCTTTTAACGTAGCATAATGTTTTCACATTTTATCCATGTTGTAGCATGTATCATAATTCTATTATTTTTATGACTCAATAATACTCCATTATATGGCTGTACTATATATATATATTTTTAAAATTTGATGGTAATTTGGATATTTTTCACCTCTTGACTACGGTAATAGTGCTGCTATAAACATGCATATGTAATTTTTGTTTGAGCACCTGTTTTCAATTATTTTAAGTACATAGGAGAAGAATTGCTGGGCCATATGATATTTCTTTTTTGTAATTTATTGAGGGTCTTTAATATTCTTTTCTATAATGGTTACACTAACTTACATTCCCACCAACAGTGCATGAGAGTTCCAATTTCTCCATATCTTTTTATTTTATTTATTTTTTCTTTCTTTCTTCTTCTTTAAAAAGTAATACTGTGTAGCCACTTGAGAAAGTATAAAAAGATGATTTTGATTTACATTACCCAATAAGTAATGATGTTGGACATTTTTATGTACTTATTATGTATTTCAATATCCTTCTTAGAGAAATGTCTATTCAAGTCATTTGCCCATTTTTTTTTAATGGATTGTCATTTTGATTTTGGGTTGTAAATTTTTTTCATATAACCTAGGTATTAGAAACTTATAATAAATATAATTTATAGACATTTTCTCCCATTCTATGGGCTTCCTTTTGTAATAATATCATGTCATGGATAAAAGTTTTAAATTATGATAAAATTATACTTACGTATTTTTTACTTTTGTTGTTTGTGTTTTTAGCATTGTGTGTAAGAAACTTTGTCAAATTCATGGTCATAAAGGTTTATTCTTTGTTTTCTTATAAAAACTTTATAGTTTTAACTATAGGTTTTTGATTCATTTAGAGTTAGTTTTTTAATATGGTGTGAGGTAGGCCTCCAACATCATTCTTTTCCATGTGGATATCATGTGTCCCAGCACTATTTGTTGAAGAGATTACTCTTTATCCATTGAATAGTAAAATGGATTAAATGTTTGTGTCCCTCCAAATTCATATGTTTACATTTTAAACTCCAATGTGATGACATTCCAAGGTGGGACATTAGGAAGTTATTAAGTCATGAAGGTAGAACCTTCATGAATGAGATTAGTATTCTTATAAAAGGGATCCCATAAAGCTCTGTTTACTGTTTCTTCCATGTAAATGTCCAAGGAGAAGTTGAATGTCTGCAACACAGAAGAAGGCCCTTATCAGAATCCAACCACACTGGCACCTTGATCTGAGACTTTCAAACTCCAGAACTGTTTTTGATAAACCACCCAATCTAAATTTTCTCATGTAATAATGCATAGAGATGATAGAATTGGGCATTACTATCTTGTTTGAAATTTTAAGAAGAAAGCTTTAACACTTTCAACCTTGGGTATGATGTTTGCTTCTGGTTTTTCATAGAGTCAACTTATTTATAATGAGGAGGTTTTCTTATATTCCTAGTTTATTTTTTTAAATAATGAATTTTGTTGAATTTTGCCAAGTATTTTCTCTGCATCAGTTGAGATGATCATGATTGGTTTTGTTTTGTGTTCCTTTTATTCTATTAATGTGGTGTGTAACATCGATTGATTTTTATATGTTAAGCTATTCTCACATTCCTGAGAAAAATCCCATTTGATCATCCGTTTAATATATTGCAATTGAATATTTTATAATACCTTTAATATGTTGTTGGATTCTGTTTTCTAGTATATTGAAGATGATTTTTGCGTCTATAGTCATAAGGGATATTGTCTTGTAGTTTCCATTTCTTTTCTTCTGATGCCTTTGTCTGGCTTTGGTAGCAGAGTGAGTCGAGACTTACAAAATAAATTAGTATTCCTCATTTATTTTTTGGAAAAGTTTGAGGATTGCTTTGAATTATTTTTAAAATGTTTAGCTGCATTCACCAGTGAAGCCATCTGGTCATGAGCTTTTATTACTTTAGAGCTCTTTGATTACTGATTCGATAAATTTACTTTTTGTAATTCTGTTCAGATTTTCTCTGTTGAGTAAGCTAAAGTAATTTGTGTTCCTAGAATTTTGTTTCCATTTTATTTAGGCCAACTAATTTATTGGTGTAACATTTTACATTGTATTCACCTAAAATCCCTTTTATGTCTTTAAATTTTTTAAATTGTAAGATGGTACCAATGGAATGCCAGTCAGAAATTCATGCATCCAAACCAGAAGAGGCACAGACACATTCAAATAAGGTAAGCCTAACACCAATCTGTGTCATTGAGACTCAGAATATTTACATGCCCTCAAAATTTGTCTATATCACCCCAAATCACCAAATAATTATAAAGTCCACTTTAAAGATTCATATATACCATAACAGTATGTTACCAAATATGTTAAAGTACTATATTTAAGAAGGACTCATTCAAAACCAACAAAAGAAATAGACAAACAAAAAAACCAGGGCAATCATGTGTGGAATATTCAGAAAAGAATTAATACAGATAGCGTATACATGACAGAAGAAAATGTTCACTTGTGCCCTAAAAAATGCCATTTTGTATCTACCAGGTTGGATTTGTTTTAAATAATCAGGTTTCAGTATCAGAATAGTCTAGAGTGAGGGAAAACATATATGACTATTTTGTTGTTGTTGTTGAAATGTAGCTTGTGACAAACTTCTGGAATGCGATTTGACATAATTATTAAATTTTTGAACTTTATCAAAATTTTCTACAGACTCTATTGACTTTACATTACCTTGCAAATGTGTCATAGTGATTCTCAAAGATATATTTACAAATAGTAAACTTAAATATAAACACGTAAAATGTGATTTTTTTTGCCTTGTTTCCCTTAATTCTCTACATTAAGATAAAGACAAAATAAAATTATAAATTTTAAGCAATCTCTGATATTAAACATTTTATCATTCACATAAAGCTATTTTATAAGCTATAGTAATGATTTTTCTTTTGTAAATTCCAGTTCTTGTCCTTTGTCTATTTTATCTGGAAATATTTCCACTTTATCATGAATTCATTATAGTTCATTATGTAATAAAATATTAATGGTGTTTCAAATCATAAATAATTCCTTTAAACAAGATTTCTAGTTTATAATTGGCTTTTTAATGTTATAATTCCACATCTTCATAACAATATTATATTGTTTGTAGATTGTGTGTGTGCACATGTAGCGTGTGCGAGTGGTCGGTGATACAGAATTCATGTAATTTGTAAAGGAATAATGCTGTATATCCACGGCAGCCTAGGGACATGGTGAATATATACATATATACATCTCATATCTTGCATAAATGATTTCTACAAGGTTTTATTGGACTAGTTTTCCAAAAGTGCAATTATTTCAGTATTATAAGCTATTGTTTGACTTTTTCACTCTCTTACATTCTTTCATTTATTAGATTTCATATTTATTTCTTATATTGAATTCTTTTCATTGCTTTCTTATGTTGTCTTTCTTCTTTAATTTGGCTGACTTAAAATGCTCATGTATATGATTTTACCATATTCACTGAAAGATTTTAATTTCACTCACAATACCATGTGTGATTGAAAGAATTCCTGAATAGAAACTGAATAATCAGGGCCAGAATTTGAATTATTTCATTGATTGTGTCACGTTAGATGACTATTCAAATTATCAAATTCTCAGTTTACTGACTATAAATTAAGAAGATACTTAAGCTGTAGGATCACTATTACCAAAATAAACTTTTAAAAAGTAATTTTGAGATAGCCAGATACTGAAATTTTTTAAGATAATATAGAATTGTTTTTTACAGCAACAAAAAGTTTCCAGAATAATAACTTGTTTAACTTTGACTTCTCTCTAGTACAATCGCACAGTAATTTTCCTTTTCCATTATGGGAAAAATGAGCATATATTTTTAGATTTAAAATATATAATATGGTCATTTAAAAATATATATACACCATGTTGAAAATGCCAATCAGTCAAAATATTCACTAGCTGCAAATTTAAATTCAAAGAAAGCCAGTTATTCCCCGTTTACATACTGTGCACTGCAGCTGCGGGGCGATTTCCCTATGTGTAATGAAGTTAGACAGTGTGGCTATAATTATATGCCAGAGAAATACAATCACTTGCTATTAACAAGTTTCATTTCTATAAAAGGAATTATTGAATATTTTAGTGCATGTATACATTCCCACAGAAATCAACTTTTTCAGAACTTTGTAGTAACCATATCATCTACCACATCCAATCTAGTTATTTTTCTACACATGCTCTTAAGGTGATAACACTACTAATGAGAATAAAAATTTGTTTATGCTTCAATATTAATTCAGCCTACTCAACTTTTATAAATCAATACGTTTAATTTACTGATTTGTGTTATTCAGTTGTATTACAACGTGCAAAAGAGAGGAAGAAATGTTCATATTTTAGATGAGAGAATTAGAGAAATTAGATTTTACTTTTCGGAAGATGTCAGCACTTTTTTCCTTGAGTTAATGCTCATCTTTCCTTCAATATATAGTCAATTTAATATAGAAATTAATAATTCTTAAATGTATCAAACTTTGGATATAATATGGTATAAACCTGTATCAATGATGTGCTTTCTGATTGTACATGGGTCTAACTACACAAATGAGAGTGGGTTTGAGAGTAAAAGCAGAAGACAGAAACATTCTGAACAGCTTTTAGTTAGCAATTTAAAACATGAATAGCTAAGGAAGTTAACTTCATAATAACAACTTTTATTTTTGCAACCAATAGAATTATAACTGATGAATAAAAAAAGATGACTAGTTAAAGTTCTTTAAATTTTTATTTTAATACTAGCTTTTCTTCTAGACACTCAAAAACCATGATTTAGGACTACCATATGATCCAGCAATTCTACTGCTCTATATATATCCATAAGAAAGGAAATCAGTATATCAAAGAGATGACTGGACATGGTGGCTCACACCTGTAATCCCAGCACTTTGGGAGGCTGAGGCAGGCAAATCACGAGGTCAGGAGTTCGAGACCAGTCTGGCCAATGTGGTGAAACCCTGTCTCTACTAAAACTACAAAAATTAGCTGGGCATGGTGGCATGCGTCTATCATCCCAGCTATGTAGGAGGCTGAGGTAGAAGAACTGCTTGAACCCGGGAGGCAGAGGTTGCAGTGAGCCGAGATCAGCCTTAGTGACAGAGCAAGGCGCCGTCTCAAAAAAAAAAAAAAAGATAGCAAAGAGATATCCGCACTCTCATGTTTATTACAACACTATTCACAATAACCAAGATATGGAATCAACCTGAGTGTTCATCAGGGATAAAACAATGTGGTACACATACACAATGGAATATTATTCAGCCACAAAAAGAATGAAATACTATCATTTGCAACAACATGGATGAAACTAAAGACATTATGTTAAGTGAAATAGGCCTGGCACAGAGGAGACGGTTGGTGAGTGCAAAAATTTAGTTAGAAAATTCAGTTAGAAAAAGTAATATCTAGTGTTCAGTAGCACAATACAGCAACTATAGTTAACAATAATTTATTGTATATTTCTAAATGTTTCTAAGAGTGGAATTAGAATATTCCTAATACATATAAATGATGAATGCTTGAGGTTATGGATATCCCAATTACCCTGGTTTGATCATTACACATTGTATGTTTGTATCAAAACATCACATGTATCTCAAAAATATGTACAACTATTATGTATCTGTAATAAATAAAATAAATTTAAAAGTTTTAATTACAAACAGTAGTTATAAACAAATATTTAAATCAACAATTTTATTCTAAGTGCATCTGAAAGAGAATTTTCAGGGCCAGAAGCACCATTTAATAAGAAACATAATTTCTGATACACTGAATACCAAGTTATAGGGCGTATGAGAAGGTACTCTTCATTTAGTAACTCCAAGACTCATTTTTGTCTTTAGCTTGTGAATGACTAAACGTTCCTGTGTCTACTTTCACCACTTTTCCTCCAGTTTCTCAGTGTATTAATTCATGTCCCTGACAAGTAACAAATTCGCTGTTACAGTACTCTGACAAAAAATATTAATTTTTATTAACTAACTAGTAACTAGTGAAAAAACTATGATCATATGTTCCATCAAAATGAGTGGACTGATTTCCTACTTCATCTTTCCAACTACACTTGCGTAATATTATGTATTTTTTTTAGGGCTCTGAATAATTGTAACAGTTTAAATGTGGAAAATGCATATCTATACTACTTATTTTCTTAAGCTTTGGAGTTAACACAAAGCCGTAACACAGTGCAATAATGAATAGAAGGCTTTCAGAAGATATGTGTGAAGAAAGTAATTGATTGAGACTCAATTTTCACAACCCTCAAATAAGTTTCTTTAGAAATTTACATTTCCTGTATATCTTGCAGAAAAAAATTTTTGCCTTCCTGAAAATCTTGAAGGTTAAATTGTTTTAGCTCCTTTCAAGTGTAAAAAGATTCTTCTCTTTGAATATTCATTTTAAAGACTTGTTCTATGGATATGAGGTAGAAGGTAGGACTCGACTCTGGAGGCAGGGCTCAGACACTGGACCAGATTGAGGACTGCTAAAACAGTGTCAGGGCAGAAGCAACTTTCCATAAGATACGCCCACCAGTGCTTTTTACCATTGCCATGGTAATGGCATGTTAGTTTACCATTGACGCAGCAACACCTGGGAGTTCCATGGCAAGGACCCCACAACCCAGAAGTTACTGCCCTTTTCCTAGACATTTCTGCATAAGCCAGCCCTTAATCTGCATGTAATTAAAAGTAGGTATAAAAATGACTGCAAAAACTCTGGGCGTGGTGGCTTACACCTGTAATCCCAGCAGTTTGGGAGGCTGAGGTGGGTGGATCACCTGAGGTCAGGAGTTCTAGACCAGCCTAGCCAACATGGTGAAACCCTGTCTCTACTAAAAATACAATAATTAGTCGGGCGTGATGGCAGGCGCCCATAATCCCAGCTACTCGGGGGGCTGAGGCAGGAGAATCGCTTGAACCCAGGAGGCAGAGGTTGCAGTGAGCCAAGATTGCACCATCACACTCCAGCCTGGAGAACAAAAAGCGAGACTTCATCTCACAAATAATAATAATAATAATAATGACTGTAGAACTTCCCTGAGCTGCTACTCTCAGCACACTGCCTGTGGGGTAGCCTTGTTCTGTAGGAGAAGTCATGGAGCTGTGATGCTGCCTGAGCTGTAACACCCCTGGAGCTGGAACACTGTCGCTTCAATAAAGCTGTTTTCTTCTATCACCAGCTCACCCCCCTTGAATTCTTTCCTGGATGAAGCAAAGAACCCTCTCAGACTGAGCCTGTTTGGGGTTTGCCTGCCCTGCAACAAAAACACACACAAGCGAAAAGTTTCACTTAGCCTTTTGTAGTCTAACACACTTTAAAAGTATATTTCATCCAATTGTATTAATTTTTGCATATTTTGTACATCATGATTTTGGCAAAGTTAGGGAAAGAAGTTTGCATTCATTTTGAATAATTTGATAGTTTTAATACATCTTTAAGCAACTACTGTTGAAATTGTAGGTATTTAAAAGGATGAAACCAATTAAATTATTTTAACTAAGAAATTTAAAGAATTATATTGCTGAATTCAAACATTTTATAAGCACATGAACTAAATGAATAACACATATAATCATTTTCTGTAATTATTTTAGTATGTAGTATATACAAATGGGAGTCACTTTTGTATCTAAGGGTATCTTATTTGCTCCAAACTTGAGGGGTGTTTTTAAATGTCAAGAATTTAAGAGACTGAGCCCCTTCATAAGCATACAATTAAAGTCAGGCATAGCAAAAGCACAGCAGGACAAAAACAATTAGTTCTATATAATCATCTCCATCTGCTACATGTAAATCACCAGCTTCCTGATCATACACCTGTTGAAAACTAAATGAGGTGCAGAATGTGGCCAGTAACTGATCCTGAGGGATGAATTGGTGGGGGAAATGAAAACAGCTGGAGACCATTCACATTAACTCTGGTATCTATCCAGTGTTTCTACTTGGGTGATTACAAAACAAACTACGAAACTATTTTACATCTATTCATTAACTAATCTAATAGCAAGTCATGTTTCTAGCAGAATGTCCTATTGGTGGAGTTTTTAAAATACTTTATTAGGGAAAGATGTTTTCCCTAATTATTTTGAGGGTTTTCTTTCTCAGAAGACCTCTATGTTTTCCTCTTAAAGAATTGGAATGTCGTTATAGGCAGTATTTCATTTCTGAATATATTATTTAAATAATTTCCATAAACTTTTAATAGCTTATTTTTGTAATTTCTTTCTGTTCAAATTAATAATATGCTATAAGGGAGCTGGCTGATGGCAAGATATGGCATAATAATCGTAAATGAAAAATAAAAACCCACTGACTGAATGGACCGCCTTGTGGTCAAGGAGACCCCAGAAAAAGCTTAAAACTGGGTTCTTAGCCATGATGGGATAAGAGGTCAGACATGTCTGAACTGATCAGCGATAATATTAAAATTATCATAAGACTGACAGAATACAGTCTTTGTAGCAATGAGATATCAAATTATAAACAGGACCTAAGGCCATGCCAGGCAAGGGTTAAGGCAGGCGCCCCTACACTTAAAGAATAAACTATGTTCTAACCACCAAAAAGTTTTTATTTCCCTCTAGCCCCTAAACAAGCACTGTCCTCAAGATCAGCAATATTAAAACATTCACAACTCATTCAGCTCATAGACACTGGCTAACTGAACCCCTGTTCCACTAGCCATAACTACAGCTGACTAGACAAGCAACTGATTTCAGTAACTTTCTCCTGATAAGAACACCACTAACCACGGACTGGTCCTGGCTGGTTCACAGATGCTGTGCACTTGTGTAACTTCGTGTCCTACAAAGACCTTTGGTGTATACGATCTAATCGTAATACATTTAAATGTCAAGTTTCCACTACAAAGTGAACATGGTTCATATGTTAGATGTATGCTTAATATGCATGAATCAGGACCACCTTCATGAATAATCATAGCTACTGCTCTAGCCCATTAAATACGTATGTTTAGCCAACCTGTTCCACATAATACTTCGCCCCAACCCCTGCTCCTTCGAAGTGACTGTCTCTGGTCTCAGCCTGTGGGATGGCCACCTTGCAGGTTATAATACTTTGTAAAAAATAAAGTCTTCTCTCTTTTCCAAATCTGGAGATATTTATGGAGTGTTTTTTCAAGTTAACACTATGTTTAGATATTGTCAAGGCATTTTTAATCTCCAAGTTTTCTTTTATAACTTTTGAAAAACAAATTAACCACTACCTGTTTGCTAACGTTTTAAGAAAAGATACATGTTTGATAGATTAGGAAAGTTAATATTTGAAAAAATATTAATAATGATTTGAAAAGAATAATGATTTTAAAAAATTAATAACGATTTGAAAAAAAGTGATTTTAAAAAAATCCTGACTTTTGCTAATTAATAACTAGAGCCCAATCTGATGACTGTACAGTCATGATTTTTTTTTCTTTAGTCCGACCCCAGCTTACATTTCAGTAGCGTTGTCATTGTTTGATCTCTTTTTTTTTTCCTGAGGTAACAGTATCCTTAATGCATATTCATTTCCTTGTTGGTAAGTTACACTCTCATTTTTTGGCATTTACAAATAATGATAGACTAAGTCACATAAATTTTAAAGGGAGGAAAACCTTTAATGTGTTCCCTATCATCTAGTGAAGAGGACTACTCCAGAATATCATTCACAAAAAATTTTACCTTTGTTAAGTCTATATTTAGTGTTAAAACATTGAAGTCATATTTTTTTTTCAAGTTGTAATCGTTATTTATTTTCACTTGTGCATTTTATTTTCATTGTAAACATAGTGATTTTTTAAATATTCCAGTGTTTTGTAGGCCATTTAATAATACATGTGGACTCTTTAAAATCCTCCTAAAAGACACATTTTAAAAACTGATGTTGTTAACAGTAGGTATAAATTTATTTTTGGATGGGACAGTGACTTTTCTGGGAACCTAAAAATAGTATTCACATTGTGGCTTAATGAATAAGCCTTCAGTCAAAGCTTAAACCACTTAATCCAAATAGATTAGATTTATCTGATATTAAATAAGTGGTTTTACCTATTTGTCAAATATAGTCCAATTAATCAATGTAAATATGGCTTTTCTAATTATTACAACACATATCTGTCTTCACAAGTGTTAGTAGTAGTTTTGATTAAAGTTTGCTTTATTACACTGATTTTGATCATTGATAGTTTGAGATAAGTAGTAGCAGATTTTTATGTTATCCTAGAATTTTCTGAACAGTTGTATTAATATTAAATTAGGTTATAGTTTGAAATAATACAGATAATATTCAGGTCCTTCAAAGATCTAAGGGGAAGTTTTATGATTGTAACTTAACATATAAAGATAGTAGGGAAAGATACTATTTATAATGATTACCCAATATGTGTGTGGCTCAAAATATTGAGTTTTCATATTGGGCAAATTTAAAAGTCATTGTTGACTTAATCATTAGATGCAGCTTTCAAACTTCAATGCTGCTTTCAGATTCGTATTTTCAAATTCTACCCTTTAATAGCAAACAAAAAGGAATAAAAATAGACACTATTTGTTATTGCCCTGAATACCAAATGGCTTCTGGGTCTAAGACTAATATACCATTAATATCAATTAAATATCTTTTAACCTTCTTATATTTATTATATGGCCTATGTTCTAAAAAGTTTATGATAGTAACATGTCATATAGTATTTGACTAAAACTGGTTTTCATGCTCATAATCAGTAAAACTTAAAGGAAACATTTGAGGAAATATAAAATGTTTGAACTAGTGTACGACTATATTATTTTATACTGCTATGAAAATAACCTGTGGTATTAAATTTGAAATATAAAGATAATTTTACCAAATCTAAGAAGTAAATGATAAACTATCACAGCAATGCAGAATATTGTCTAAAACCAAGAGCTTCTCTACAGTCCTAAAGTTATTTACTTAGACTCAATTTCCTTTCTATTCCTTACAACTTACCTAATCATATTTGAAGATGCTTACATTTTGTGAACTAAAATAGTAATAGAAACTCTGCATGACAATATTATCTTTTTATTTATTAGTCCTACTTTCACTTTAGTAACAAATGCACTAATAAAAAGATTTGCCTTCTGAGAATATGAATTTCTTCTACTTTGAAAAGTTGCATAACTCTTAAGATGGAAGGTGTTATGAATTAAATTATGTACCTTCAAAATTCATATGTTGAACCCCTAATCTTAAGTGTCACTGTGTCTGAAGATAAGGCCTTCAAAATGATAATTAAGGCTAACTGATGTAATAAGAGCAGGGCACAACTAACAGGACCAACATCCTTACAAGAGGAGGAGACATATATCAGAGATTTCCCTGTCTTCACATGTTTAAAGAGCAGAGAGCCCTGTGAGAACAAAGCAAGAAGGTTGCCATCTAGAAGCCAGAAAGATGTGTATGACCAGAAACAAACCCTGGCAGCACCCTAATTTGTACTTCCATCTCCAGAGCTGTGAAAAAATAAATTGATGTTATTTAAGCCACCCAGTCTGTGGTACTCTGTTATGGCAGCCTGAGCTGATTAATTCAGAGACTGTCTATGAATGAGAAGGAGTTTACAAATTTCTAGGCAAATGCTTGATATATAAGATCAATGAATATCTACTGCAGGAGTGGTCCTGGAAGTTAATACATCAGAATATACTGTGTGATGAAATATACAAACTTTATTGTATGTCTTTATACTAAAGTTTTGCAAATGTATTTTAATAAAGAAAATGAGGTGCAGGAAGTCCTAGTAAGAACAATCAGAAAACAAAACAAAAACAAAAAATAAAAAGCATCCAAATTGAAAAGGAAAAAGTAAAATTATCAGTTTGTAAATAACATTATCCCATATGTAGAAAACCACACACACACAAAAACTGCTGCTAGACCTAATAAATAAATCAAACAAAGTAGTGGTGTATTAGTCCATTCTCACAGTGCTATAAAGAATTGCCTAAGATGGGTAATATAAAGGAAAGAGGTTTAATTGACTCACAGTTGCCCACGGTTGGGGAGGCCTCAGGAAACTTGCAATGATGTTCAGAAGGTGAAGGGGAAGTAAGGATCTTCTTCACAAAGCAGCAGTAGAAAAAGGAGAGAAAACCACCACTTATAAAACCATCACATCTTGTAGGAACTCACTGACTATCACAAGAACAGCATGGGAGAAAGAAAACAGCCCCCATGATCCAATCACCTCCCACAGGTCCCTCCCTCGACATGGAGGGATACAGTTCAGATGAGATTTGTGGGGAACATAAAGTCAAGCCATATCATTACACCTCTGGCCCCTCCCAAATCTCATGTTCTCACATATTAATCATACATCAGTCACAAAATTATGCCTTTCTAACAGTCCAACAAAGTCTTAACTCATTTCAGCATTAACTCATTTCATCAAAAGTCCAAGTCCAAAGTCTCATCAGAGACAAAGTAAGTCCCTTCTGCCTATGAGCCTGTAACATCAAAAGCAAGTTAGGTACTTTCAAGATACAATGGGGTTATAGGCATTGGACAAATGCTCCCATTCCAAATGGAGAAAATTGCCAAAGCAAAGGGGCTACAGATCTTATCAAGTCGAAAATCCAGCGGGGCAGTCATTAAACCTTAAAGCTCTAAAATAATCTCCTTTGACTCCATGTCTCACATCCAGGGTATGCTGATGGAAAAGGTGGGTGCCTAAAGCCTTGGGAAGCTCAGTCCCGTGGCTTTGCAGGATTCAGTCACCATGGCTGCTCTCATAGGCTGGTGTTGAGTGCCTGCAACTTTTCCAGGCACATGGTGCAAACTGTTGGTGAATCTACTATTCTGGGATCTGGAGGATGGTGGCCCTCTTCTCACAGCTCCACTAGGCAGTGCCCAGTGGGGACTCTGTGTGAAGGCTCCAATCCCACATTTCCTTTCTGCACTGCCCTAGCAGAGGTTCTCCATGAGGGCCCCACCCCTGCAGCAGACCTCTGTCTGGACATCCAGATATTTCCATACATCCTGTGAAATCTAGGCAGAGGTTCACAAAGCTCAACCCCTCTTCTGCACACCCTCAGGCCCAACACCATGTGGAAGCCACAAGACTTGGGGCTTTCCCTCTCTGAGGCAATGGCCCAAGCTGTAACTAGGCCCCTTTTAGCCACAGCTGGAGCTGTAGTGGCTGAGATACAAAGCTTCACAGAGCAGTTGGGCCCTGAGCCCGGTCCATGAAATAATTTATCCCTCTTAGGCCTCCAGACCAGTGATGGGAGGGATTGCCTTGAAGATCTCTGAAATGCCCTCAAGACATTTTTCCTCACTGTGTTGGTTATTAACATTCAGCTCCTTATTATTTATGCAAACTTCTGTAGGTGGCTTGAATTTATCCCCATAAAATGTTTTTTTTCTTTTCTATTACATTGTCAGGGTGGAAATTTTCCAAATTTTATGCTCTGCTTCATTTTAAAACATAACTTCCAATTTCAAATCATTTATCTCAAGTTCAAAGTTCCACAGATCTCTAGGGCAGGGGAAAAATGCTACCAGTCTCTTTGCTAAATCATAGCAAGAGTGACCTTTGCTCTAATTCCCAATGATTTTCTCATCTCTATCTGAGACCATCTCAGCCTGTACTTCATTGCCCATATCACTATCAGCATTTTGGTCAGAGCCATTCAACAAGTCTCTAGGAAGTTCCAAACTTCCCTATATCTTCCTGTCTTCTTCTGAGCCCCCTAAACTACTCCAACCTTTGTCTGTTACCCAGTTCTAAAGTCACTTTCACATTTTTAGCTTACTGTTAGAGCAGTACCCCACTCTACCAGTACCAATTCTCTGTGTTAGTTCATTCTCACACTACTATAAAGAAATGCCTGAGATTGGGTTATTCATAAAAGAAAGAGCTTTAATTGACTTACAGTTCTGCATGACTGGGGAGGCCTCAGAAAACTTATAATCATAGTGGAAGGTGAATAGGAGCAGGCACCTTCTTCACAAGGTGACAGGAGGAGAGAGAAAATGACAACTCATAAACTCATCAGATCTTGTGAGAACTCATTCATTCACTGTCTTAAGAACAGCATAAGGGAAACTGCTCCCATGATCCAATCACCTCCCACCAAGTCCCTCCTTTGACATGCAGCAATTATAGATCAGATGAGATTAGGGTGGGGACACAGAGACAAACCATATCAAGTGGTTTACAGAATCAATAAATGAAAGTCAGTTGTATTTATTCAGACCAATAACAATCTATTTTTAAAAAAGGAAATCAGGAAAACAATTTGACAATAGCATTAAAAAGAATAAAATTTCAGAATACATTTAACCAAGAAGTAAAAGATGTATTCATTGAAAACGATAAAATACTGGTGAAAAAAAAAACTGAAGACATAAATAAATAGCAAGATACACTGCCTCTGTCTGTGCTTTGGAATAGGTAATTTTGCTAATTGTCCATGCTACCTAAAGTGATGATATAAAGCTTCATTGGAATCTCTATCAAAATTTTCACAGAAACTAAAAAGAAAAAGCAATTCTAAAATTGGTAAGGCACTGAAAAAGAGCACAAGTAACCCAAGCAATCATGAGAGATAAAAATAAATTTGGAGACATCACACTACCTGACTTCAACATATACCATAAAGCTACAGTAACCAAATCAGCATTGTACTGACATAAAAATAGACACATAGAACAATGAGACAGAGTAAAGAACAAGGAAACAAATCCACACACTTATAGCCTATTGATTTTCAACAAAAGTGCCAAGAACACACATTGGGGAATGAATAGTCTCCAATAAATGGTGCTGCAAAAACTAAATATCCACGTGCAAAAGAATAAAACTAAGCCCCTATATCTCACCATATTAAAAAATCAGCTCTAAATGGATTACAGACTTAAATATAAGACCCAAAGCTATAAAACAAATCGAAGAGATCATAGGGGAAACACTTCATGACATTTTCCTGGGCAATGACTTTTTTGATAAGAACTCAAAAGCACAGGCAATAAAAGCAAAAAACAAAGAAAATAAAATTACTTCAAATTAAAAAGCTTCTGTACAACAAAGGAAACAAGGAACAGGGTAAAGTATTTTATTTCTTTGGAACAAAATAAAATATTTGCAAACTATGCATCTAATAACAAGACATTCATAATATCCAGAATGTATAAGGAATTCAAACAACCCAATAGCAAAACAAATAATTCAATTAGAAATGGGCAAATGACCTGAATAGACATTTTTCAAAAGAACACATAGAAATGACTAATAATTTACATGAAAAAATGCTAAAAATCACTAATTACAAGGCAAATGCATATTAAACTCATGATGAATATCACCCCATCCCAATTAGAATGGCTGTTATAGAAAAGACAGAAAATAACAAATGTTGGCATGGTTGTGGAGAAATGGAAAATCTTGTACACTGTTGGTGGGAATGTAAATTAGTGCAGCCATTTTGTAAACTATCTGGAGGTTTCTCAAGACATTAAAAATTGAACTACTAGATGATTTAGCCATCTCACTATTGGATATTTATAGAAAGGTAAGAAAATTAGTGTGTCAAAGGGATATTTGCATTATCATGTTTATTGCAGAAGTATTCACAGTAGACAAGATATGGAATCAACGTACATGTCTATAGATGGATGGGGGGATAAAAATATTGTGGTATACACATGAA
This sequence comes from Pongo pygmaeus, assembly GCF_028885625.2. NCBI lineage: Eukaryota > Metazoa > Chordata > Mammalia > Primates > Hominidae > Pongo > Pongo pygmaeus. The sequence continues at coordinate 94,648,480 of NC_072387.2, read as the reverse complement.
CATGATGAAATATTACTCAGCCATTAAAGAGGAACAAATCCTGCCATTTGGGACAATATGGATGAACCAAGAGGACATTAAGTAGTATAATGAAGTTACAGAAATAAAAATACTGCATGACTTCTCTTATATGTGGAATCTAAAAAACATGAATACATGTAAACGGAAAGTGGAATGGTGGTTACTAGGGGCAGAGAGAAGGAAGATACAAATCAAAGGGCACAAACTTTTAGTTATTTAAAATAAATAGGTCTAGCAATCTAATGTATAGAATTAGGACTATATTTAATTATATCACATTATATAATGGAAATGTGCTAAGAGATTAGATTTTAGGTGCCCTACCACACACACACACACACACACACACACACACACACGGGGTAACTATGTGGCAACAAGAATTTTAACATGCCTGACAGTAATAATCATTTTACTATTTATGTGTACATTAAAACATTGTATTGTACACCCTCAATATATAATAAAAATAAAAATAAATAAATAAACAGGTATATAAAAGAAGAAAGGGAGGAAGAGTGGGGGAGTAGAGTGAAGGTCAGAGAAAGAGATAAATAGACAATAGCTGCATCAGAGAGACGCTACACTGCTAACTTTGAAAAGGGAGGAATTAGGCATGAAGCCAGTGAATGCAAACTGCCTCCAGAACCTGGAAAATACAATAAATTAGAGTCTCCTCTGGAGCCATCAGAAAGGAATGCAGCCCTGCTGGCAACCTTGATTTTACCTCAAGAGACCGGTGTTGGATTTCTGACCTACAAAACCATAGGTAGTAAATTGGTGTTTTTGAACCATTAAAGGAAAAAAGAAAGGAAAGATAAAGAGTAATGCAAAATGTTGTACAAAACTGAACAGGAGTGATGGTATATTTTTAAAACAAATAGTTCAAAAATGTAGCACCAGTAGAAAAGTCATGTAAAAACAACTGCAATAGAAACTTTTGAGGAAATAGGAGAAATTATGTGTTATTTTGAATTGTTTATGTAAGTTTGATGGAAATATTTTCTTTCCTTCATATTATTTATCATTAGACATAGAAAACTAAAGTAATTTTTTTTGCTTAACAAATATAACAAATATCTTTCTCATATTTAAGTGGAAACCATTAAAATAGACTTTCAGATTAAACTTGCATTTGTAATATATCAACCTCAAGTCAACGTTAAAAATGATTTTATTATCCTAAGGAAAAAAATCAGATCACCAGGGAAGTCAAATAGGAAATGTTACATTATGAGATGTGGGCCAAAAATTGAAATTTGTAATGAATTGGATTTTTTTTTCTAAAACAATATGAAATAAACATAATATGAATGATAGTACTCTGATAGAAAATAGTATAGTTTAGAGGGTCCAGAAAATAACTATCTAGAAAAAAATTTTGCCATTAAAAATACAAATAAGTACTTTAAAACATGGGAGTCTATTTTGTCCTCTTATATTCATAGGGATAGAACGGAACAAGGACTATTATTTTAAAGCCTTTTTAGCATTCTAAAGTTATACCATCATAATATTTTACAAATAATCAATTAAAGTTATTTAATCTATTTATGCAGATTTGCTCCTCCAAATTAGACTTGTTAAATTACATAGATTTGGGCCAACTTTAAATTTAGAAATTTAATTCTCAAAGTAAATCCTGAGAAAAAATGCTTTAGTTATATGAGATATTAAAGTACATACAATATTTTTCTCTTTTGAGCACTATGTATAGAATGTATGAGGATCTTTTCTTTCACTTCATCTTGTCCTTTGTGGAATTCTACTTATTTATTTTATTCTAATTTTTTTTAACAATTATAAGATCAAGTTTATTTTGAATATACAATTGATTAATCCCATTTGCTGTTAATGAACATTTGTGCTGTTTTCAGTTTCCAGCTATTTAAAATAAATAATGTACTATGAACATTCTTGCACATGTCTTTGGTGCTAACAAATATTTATTTCTGTGGAATTCTATTTAAAGCCAGTGTGATCTTTATGTTCAGATCAGTCCTGCAGGGCTGTTGAACAAAATGAATAATGAGCCCAGTGGGACCTGACTAGGTATGTCTCAGTTTGTCATGTGGAAATTAACTGAAAAATAAGAAATTTGCAATAAAATTCTATGATTTTTGGTGTCGGTCTCCATTGGTAAGAATTGGCAAGCATAAAACACCTAATCCACTATACAGGATATGAACTGAAGTTTTTTGGTTTATAGCTTTCTTTAAAAGACTTTTTATGTGATTTTACACATTGTGAAATACTATGTAAGTAAACAAAAGGTGAATATATTCTTTCAGCATAGTATGACAATGCCAAGACTATTTCTATAATTATAATTTGCCGAAAATCCATAGTCTATGCATTCACTATCGCAAGCATCTGGATGAAAATAGAAAATGTGAACCATCACCCATACTATGGGTGTATCCTATGCCTGTATCCTATATTCCAGATGCTGATCTGTCACATATAAACAGATTAAAAACTGTGCATATTTGATGAAAACTTCATTTGTAACCAACTGATTTAGAGTTGTTCATATTTTAATACTTTTGTAGACATAAATGTTATCATTTTACCATCTTTGATTCAATATTAAGTTTTTTGTATCATATAATTTGATATTTTTCAGTGACAATGTTATCAACTCATAGAATACTGATTAAATATGTAGGCATATAGAATTATAGAAGGAAACAAAAAATTCAACACTGATCAGAAAATATTTTAACAGGAACAGAGAGGAAGATGTCTGCTCATTCATAAGCAAATTACTTTCAACTAGTTTTCAACACATATACATAGATAGGTATGTTTTCTTATTAGCATGTTTTTATTTTTGAAATACTATGTGACTTTTAAAAGTAGAAAGAATTAAGAGAATAACATACTGTTAATAGAATAGAAAACTATTAATTTTTCAGTGTATGTTACACTTAAGTAACAATCAGTACAAAGTAAAAAATAATAATAATAACAAACCCAGAAATGTATTGTAAAGATAAGTCCCACTAGGGTAATTTGACATTTAAAAATTTTCATGAGTATTCATTGTTTTAAAAGAAGTCTACCTTAGTAAATTGTGTATATGTGTGCTTTAGAAAATCTGGTAGAATTATAAAATAATGTATCAATTTTATTTTTAGATAATTGCTTCCAAACATTTATTCATATAACAGGAAATATTTGTTGTGACCTGCATTTTTAGAGTATCTGCTAAATGTATGCATTTTTTCTTTTAACATAAATGGAACTTCTTTTTGAAGATAGAATCATGTTATGCATTGTTTTCTGAACTACATTATTCTTCTCCTTCCTTTTTGTTTTAACCTTGTCTATTTATTTATGTAATAACTATAGCTCCACCTTTAGTTATTTCAATATTTACATGTATGTTTTACATATTTTACAGTTTTATTATGGAAACATTTTCTGATAAAGTGCATTAGTTCTATATAAATCTGAAAACAGATTATTTCAGGCAACAAAGGTAGAGAATAAAGTATGTAGAAAACTGCTCATGAAAGTAAGATCAAGGCAAGATCATACCTTTAGAAATAAATTATATATTATAAGTATATGTTAAGTTCTGACCAATACCAGAGAAGGTCTTAAAGAAAACATTCAGAGCCCTAAGCAGTGAAAAGTTATACTACTCCACTGATGTCCCATGTGTAGTTGAAAATAACACAAAATATTAAAATAGGTATAGGAAATACCAGAAGAATAAAAGGTGTGACTTATGATGATGAATAATCCATTGGTTTATATTTAATTATTGGTGATCTATGCATGTGCCTAATTAGATTACTGATTAGTTTGAACTTTGTTTGAATACCACGTGGAAAAAGATATTTAGGAAATGTATTATAGAATCATATTTATCAGGTATAATTCTTTTCCTTTACTTATACTGAAATCTTCTCTTTGCCTCCCCTGGAAATTGTGATATTCCTTTTCAATAACCAGTAGCCACAACGAGTTAGCTAGAGCTTCATGTTCCTTAATGTCATGTAATTTTACTTTATAAATATTAATTTGGATAATCTTCACTGCAGTAAAAATGAGTGCTTAGCCTAATAGTATCTATAAAATGTTTAAATGGTCATTTGTAAAACACTTTCTTGCTTAACAAGCACATTTATACTTTCATTACCTATGGATAAGTATGAAGTCATAGAGAAAATATTTGTCATTATAAATATCAAAAGACTGAGGAAAGGAGAGTGTTTCTGTATTATCAGAGTAAGGATTTCCATGAGTAAAAGCTTCCTGAGGCCTCCCTAGAAGCAGAGGCTCCCATGCTTCCAGTACAGCATGCAGAACTGTGAGCCAATTAAACCTCATTACTTTATGATTTACCCAGTCTCAAGTATTTCTTTATAGCAGTATGAGAAATGAACTAACACAAAAAATTGGTACCAGGAGTGGGGTATTGCCGTAAAGATAACTGAAAATGTGGAAGCAGCTGTGGGACTGGGTAAAAGGCAGACATTGGAACAGATTAGGGAGCTCAGAAGAAGACAGGATGTTGAGGGAAAATGTTGAACTTCCTAGAGACTTGTTGAATGGTTTTGACCAAAATGCTGATAGTCATATGGACAGTGAAGTTCAGGCTAAGGTGGTCTCAGATGGAGATGAGGAACTTATTGAGAACTAGAGTAAAGGTCACTTTACTTTTGTTATGCTTTAGGAAAGAGCCTGGCTGTATTATGCCCATGCTCTAGGGACCTGTGGAAGTTTGAACTTGAGAGTGGATTTAGGCTATTGGGTTGAACAAATTTCTAAGCAGTGAAGTGTTCAAGATGTGGTCTGACTGCTTCTAACAGCCTACACTCATATGTGTGAACAATGAAATGGCATAAAACTGGAACTTATATTTAAAGGAGAAGCAGAGTGTAAAAGTATGGAATTTGAAGTACTGCCATGTGGTAGAAAAGAAAAGCCTATTTTCTGGGGAGGATTTCAAGCAAATGGAATAAATTTGCATAAGTAAAAAGGAGCCAAGTGCTGATAGCCAAGACAGTGGGAAAACCCTCTAAGGCATTTCAGAGACCTCTGTGTAGCCCCTCCCATCACAGAACCAGAGGCCTAGGAGTATAGAATGGTTTTAATGAGCCAGGCCCAGGGCATCTCTGCCCTACAGAGCCTGGGAACACTGATCTCTGCATTCCAGCCATTACAGCTCCAGCGGTGGCTCAACAGGGCCCAGGTACAGCAAAAGCTACTGTTTCAGAGAATGCAAACTGTAAGCTTTGGTAGTGTCCACGTGGTGTTAAGCCAACACAGGCACAGAGTGCAAAAGCTGAGGCTTTGGAGCCTCTGCCTGAATTTCTGAGGATATATGGAATAGCCTTGGTGTCCAAGCAAAAGCCTCCTGTGGGGACACAGCCCTTATGGAGAACCTCTACTAGGGCATTGCAGAAGGGAAATGTGGGGCTGGAGTCCCCAGATAAAGTCTCCACTGGGGCACTGCCTAGCAGAGCTGTGAGAAGAAGATCACACCATACTCCAGACCCCAGAATGGTAAATACACTTACAGCTTGCACCCATCACCTGAAAAAGCTGCAGGCACTCAAGTCAGCCCTTGAGAGCAGCTGTTGGGGACTAAAACCCTGCAAAACTGTGAGGGTGGAGCTGCCCAAGGCCCTGGGAGCCCACCTCTTGCACCAGTATGCTCTGAACGTGAGACAGAAGTCAAAGGAGATTATTTTGGAGTTTTAAGATTTAATGGAAGCCTGCTGGGTTTTGGACTTCCATGGGACCTGTAGCCCTTTTATTTTGGTCAATTCTCCCTTTTGGAATGAGAGTGTTGCTTGTATCCCCATTGTGTTTTGGGAGTAACTAACTTTTTTTGTTTGTTTGTTTGTTTGTTTGTTTACAGGGTCAGAGGCGGAAGGGAACAGCCTTGTCTAAGATAAGACTTTGGAGTTTGGACTTTTGAGTTAATGCTGGAATGAGTCAAACTTTAGGAGACTGTTGGGAAGGCATGATTGTATTTTGCAGTGTGAGAAGGACGTGAGATTTCGGATGGGGCAGGAGTGGAATGATGTGGTTTGTATTTGTGTTCCCATTCAAATCTCATCACGAATTGTAACCATGGATGTTGGAGGTGGGGCCTGGTGAGAAGTGATTTGATCATGAAGGTGATTTCTCATGGTTTAACACCATCCCCATTGGTGCTATCATGGCAATAATGAGTCCTTGTGAGATCTGGTTGTTTAAAAGTGTGGCACCTTCCCCTCTCTCTCTCTTACGCCTTCTCTGGCCATGTAAGATGTGCCTGCTTCCCCTTCACCTTCCACTGTGATTGAAAGTTTCTTGAGGCCTCCCCAGAAGCTGAGCAGATGCTAGCATCATGCTTCCTGTACAGAACAGTACAGCTTCAGTTCAGCTCCAACAGCCTTCAGAATCATGAGCCAATTAAACTTCTTTTCTTTATAAACTACCCAGTCTCAGGTATTTCTTTATACCAATGTGAGAGCAGATTAATACATCCTCTGAGAAGGCCATAATCTCTCACTTCGGCAGAATCAGAAAGTGAAGGGTAAGGCAGAATGGAAACTGCCAGAGCACTGAAGTGTATACCAACACATCTGTAGAGTCCCTTTGGAAAGGGTGGGGAACTTATTGATTCAAGGCATTCAAAGAAATCGCTGATGAATCATTAGACATTTTCTGAGTAGAAACTTCATTGGCCATGCATGACAAAGGATACAGAATTCACTGAAATAGTCCAGGAAAGTCACTAAACAAGCAAAAAGCAGCAGCAGCAGCAGTAAGCATTTTAGGGAAAAAAAAAAAAAAAAAAAGTAACAAACAGCAACAACAAATCTCCTCAAGAACACCTCTTGAGAATTTGATTCCCAGAGTAACAAATTCTAATTTTAAAATGAAAAATAATATTATGAACAACTTAAAGCTATCAAATTAGATAACCTAGATGTATATAACAGTTCTGAGAAAAACAAAAACTATTGAAATTAACCCAAGAAAATATATAAAATTTAAATATACTTGTAACTGGTAAAAAAAAAAAAAGGTACATTAGTAATTTTAAACCATCCCAACAGAAAAGCCTAGGCATATATTGTTTTCTTGGTAAATTCTACAAATTTCAAAAAAAAATACTTCTAATCTTTTGTAAATTTTTTTTTATATGATGAGCTCATTTTCTAACTCATTCTTTGGGGCCAGTATTACTCTGATACTGAATCCAGACAAACATACCACAAGAAAAAAAAACTACAGAAACAATATTTCTTATGAATATAGATGTGAAACTTAATCCTTAATAAATTACCAGCAAAACAAATTTAGAAAATATTTTCAAAAATCATTATGTACCATAATGTCCATCCCAGGAATACAAGGTTAGTTTAAGACATAAAAATCAATCAATAAAATATATCACATTCATAGGATAAAAACAGTTAAATTATCATGCCAATACATGTGGAAAGAGCATTTGACAAAATTAAGCACTCTTTTATGAAAAAAAACTTTCAGCAAAGTAAGACTATAAAGGACTTTTATCAACTTGATAGTGATAGTTATCTACTCCAAAACCATAGTTAACAAGATACTTAATAATTACAAAACAAAGGCTTTCCACACAATATCAGGAACAAGCCAAGGATGTCTATGCTTGCTACTTCTATTCAATAGTGTGCTAAAGGTATGAGCCAGAGAAATTAGGCAAGATATAGAAATAAAAGTCAACACATTGGAGAGGAAGAAGTAAATTTATCTCTATTTTCAGATAATATGATCTTTTATGGAGAAAATTCTAAGAAATTCATAAAAAACTTTTATACTTAGTAAATGTGTATCAAATTTACATTCAAAATATCAGTATAAAAATATCAGTTGCTTTTCTATATAATGCCAATGAACACTCTCAAAACAAAATTAAGAAAACATTTCCACTTACAAGTTCATCAAAAATATGAAAAAATTTATCAAAAAACTTTGAGGGCTGGTTCATTGAAAACTCCAAATCATAGTTATAAGAAATTGTAGTCCCAAATAAATAAAAGCCTATCCCATATTTATAGATTAAAAGACTTAATATTGCTAAAATGGCAATACTCCCCAAATGAATTTACAGACTCAACACAACTCCTATCAAAATATTAGAAGTTTTTCTTGCAGAAATTGGCAAGCTGATCCTAAAATTTACATATGAATTCCAGGGACTAAGAGTAGTCAAACAATTTTGAAAAAGAGAAACAAAGCTGGAGCACTCATATTTGTGATTTCAGTGCACATTAGAAAGCTACAGTAACCAGAAAGACTATGATACCAAAATCCTTAAAGACATATAAATCAATGGAATAGAATTGAGGGTCTGGTAATAAATTCTTGTATTTATGGCCCATTGATTTTTCTTGAGGGTGCCAAGCCAACTCACTGGGGAAATTACAGTCTTTTCAAACAAATAATGCTGGAACAATTCAAATGCAAAATAATGGAATTGGATGGCTGTTTAACACCATATCATATATTAAAGTTATCCCAAAATGGAACATGGACTGTATTGTAAGAGTGAAAACTTTAAAACTCTTAGAAGAAAACATATAAATAAATCTTCATAACCTTAGGTTACATAATGGGTTTTTTTAGATATGATATTAAAAGCACAAATGAGAAAATATAATATCAAAATAAATAAACTTTACCAAAATTAAGTAGTTTGTGTTGTAATAGACACAATCCAAAAAGTGGAGGGATACCCACAGAATGAAAGAAAATATTTGCAATAACTATGTTTAATAAGAAAATTGTAGCCAGAATATACAAAGAACTCCTACATTTCAACAAAAAGGCAAAAATAAAAATAGGCAAGTTTTGAGCTCTCATATACTACTGGTAGAAATGTAAAATGATGCAGCCATTTTATAAAATGTTCAGCAATTCTTTCTTAGTTTAAAATTAAAAGGGGAATGAAGTGCTAATACATATTAGAATTTGTATGAATTTGGAAAGTGTTCTGATAAGGGAGAAAACCATATAGTAGAATATAAATTGCATAATTCTACTTATAAATTTCCAAACTAGACTGTTCTACAGTGACAGAAAATAGATTAATGGTTATCAGGCCTGGAAATGAAGAGGTTTTGAAAATGACTGTTCATAGTTATAGACTTCTTTATGGAGTGCTTAAAATTGGATGATGGTGACAACTGCAAAACTATGTGAATATAACATAAACCACTGGAATATATATATATGTGTATATATATATTATTTTATTGGAAATATATACATATTTTATTTTATTGGATACATATTTTATTGTAAAATTATGAGTTAAATGAAAAGAGAGAAGTTTACTTCTCTAAGAAAACTTTTTATCTCACTTTTCCCAGGGCTTCCACTGTTCACTGTTTCTCAACACGCCCCAACAGCCATTCATTGCCTTCTTTCTGATAACATCATATCGAAAAGGCACTCTTTTTACATTACTGAGGAACCTATTTTCTACTATTGTAAGTGAATCTGTGACAAGAAGCAACAAGTACCAATGTCTTTGTTCTCATAGTGCTAAATGCATATTTTGTTCAGATTTTGGAGTGACATGCCCTTGAAACCAACTCAGTTATCCCATATAACTGATGTTTATAGTTTATTTTGAATAAATACAGAAACTGACCTTCCAACTACTGAAACTTGAAAACATCAGCCATCCCAGACAGTGTCAAGGAATTGTAACTTACTGGATCACCGCGTCTGGACAATGAGACACCAGATGCCTTACCTATCATGACAGCTTAGCCAACCACCTGCTTCCTGTTGACCAACTCCTCTTCCTTACTCTCCCCTATAATTCCTGCTTTCCTGCATGTAGTTACATTTCTACATGAATGTAAGGCAACTTCTATGGAAGAAAATATGGCTATTCCTCAGACAGTTCAACAGTTACATGATTCAATAATTCCACTTATAATTACACACTTACAACTATAGAAAGCGGGACCCAAACAGATTCACCAATGTTTATAGCAGCATTATTGACAATAGCCAAAGGTGGAGACCACCCAACTGTCCATCAATAGATGAATAAACATAATGTAGCACTTACATACAATGAAACATTATTTAGCCTTTTGATAAGAATGAAATTTTGCTATATGCTACAACATGGATGAACCTTGAAAACATTAACCTAGGTAAATTTTTTTTAAAAAAGATATGCAGAAGGCCAAGTATTGCATGATTCTACTTACATGATATATCTAGAATAAGCAAATTCTATAGATAACAATGCATAATAGAAAATATGAAGGTATGGGAGAATGGATGGATGAGGAGTTGTTATTTAATGAGTAGAGATTTTTGGTGGAGTTGTCTGAGTCTGTTTATTATGCTATAACAGAATATCTTAGAATGGTAGTATATAGACAACAGAAATTTAATTTTTATAGTTCTGGAGGCTGGGGAGTCCAAGATGAAGGTGCTAGCATTGTGGTGTAGTGAGGAACTTTGTTCTGTGTACTCACATGGGAGAACAGACGGAAGTAAACAAGGGCCTGAGTAGTTCCTTGGAGCCTTTCTACAGGGGTACTAATCTCAGAGTATGTCTTCATGATTTAATCACTTCTTAAAGGCTCCACCTCTTACTACTACTACATTGGGTCTTAGACTTAGACATAGGAACTGTTAAGAGACACATTAAAACCACAGCAGGAATGCTGAACATTGTTTCAGAATTGGATAGTGGTAATGGTTTCACGATAATGGAATATAATTAATGCCACTGAACTATGCACTTAAAAATAACAAAAATGTTAAATTTTATGTAATGTATGCTTAACCATAATTAAAAAGTACATTAAAAACAACATTAGTATCTAATTCTGTGACTATAGATCAAGGTGAAAATAAATACACACAAATAACAACATGTCAAGTAAGGGTTATCAGATTGTAGAGTTTTAACAACTTTGCGCTGTCAGGTATGGGATATTAATTGATTTTAGAGTTTTTCAGATACCTGTATTAAATTATAAATATTAACTATAAAAATATACACTATATATATATAAAAATCAACCCAGAATAGGAAAAAGGAATAATAGAAAAAATAATATTAAAGAAATAGATGCAACTACATTGCTACATTAGAATGTATACTGACCAATGACAAAAATAATCAAAAGAGTTATAAAACAGTACAGGCAATATGAATAGAAATAACCCTGAATGTCTAACAAAAATGTAGTCAGTTTCATTAAGATTAAAGAAAAAGCAATTATTATGTTTAGTGACTGAACCGAGAGGGAACACAGATACATGTTTTCCCATTATTGAATGCTAATTAAATGTCTGACACTATTATTACTATTTTCTTTTCTTTTCTTTTTTTTTTTTTTTTTTTTTTTGAGATGGAGTCTCGTTCTGTCTCCCAGGCTGGAGTGCAGTGGCGCGATCTCGGCTCACTGCAAGCTCCGCCTCCTGGGTTCACGCCATTCTCCCGCCTTAGCCTCCCAAGTAGCTGGGACTACAGGTGCCCGCCACCACGCCTGGCTAATTTTTTGTATTTTTAGTAGAGACCGGGTTTCACTGTGTTAGCCAGAATGGTCTTGATCTCCTGACTTTGTGATCCCCCCACCTCGGCCTCCCAAAGTTCTGGGATTACAGGCGTGAGCCACCGTGACTGACCTATTATTACTATTTTCTATTCATTATTACTTTCGGTACTCATAACTTTGTAAGCTACCCTAGATATTTTTGGCAGCTGGCAATAGGGGGAAAAACTGAGTTAAACAATAAAATAAATTTTCTCAAAACCCAAGTCTAGAGATTTCAGAATTGACTTAATTCAGGCTTTCAAACTCTACATGTGAGTGTATTTTATCTTTTCTCACTTGTCAAGTTGATAAGGAAATGTGTGCAATTGACTTTAGCATCACATCTCCTAATAAAATGGGAAGAGTTTTCCCCATCCATCTTACAGAGCATGAGATGAGGGTGTGGCTCGCTTCTTTGGTGCCCCATAGCTCAAACCCCTAGGGGGTGCATGCATATCAGCAGGTCTTGAGGAGCGTTTTTTTGGGGGCTCCAACTGCACAGCAGCCTCTAGGGTTGAGTGTTTACAACTCCTGAAGCTCCAGTGGGCATGTGTTACACTGTGCCCTTTCAGCTTAGCTGCCCACAGGCAGCTTGTGTTAATCAGCTCAATTAGACCCTCTGCCTTATCGCAAGGACAGAGGGCTTTCTGTATCCCAAGGTTCTTGCCCTCATGTACCAAAAATTTCAGATCCCTCCTGGGCTTGGAGATTGAGTGCAAGGTTTATTGAGTAGTGGAACTAGCTCTTAGCAGATGGATGGGGAGCCAGACGGGGGAGGGAGTGGGAAGGTGGTCTTCCTCTGGACTCCGGCTTCTCCGCAGCCAGGCTCTCCTCCAACTGCCCTCGACCAAATTTCCCTCAGTGTCCTCATTGTTCTGCCATAGACGGCCTGCCGGCATCTGTCGGTGTGTTCTTCTGCCAGTGTGTTCCTCTCAGTGTCCAGCCATTTGTGCGTGCGCCCACTAAGGTATTGGTGTTTTTATAGGCACAGGATGTGGGGTGTGCTGGGCCAGAGTGGTCTCGGAAAATGCAACATTTGGGCGTGAAAGCAGGAGTGCCTGTCCTCACTTAGGTCCGTGGGCACAGGCCTGAGGCTGGAGCCCTTGCCAAGGACCGTGCCCTTCTCTACCCAGCACTTCCCTGCCTGCCTCCCATATCACTAATATGAAGAAGAGAAAAGAGAAATTAGCTTGGAGAGCTTTCCAAGTAGAACCCAAGAGACCTTCTTACTCGGGAACATCCTGCCATTTTCTCACCATGACTACTTGGTTCAAGTTGGATAAAATGCCCCATCATTAACTAATCACTAGCAAGGGAGATTGAGATTATCTTTCAACCAACAAACTCTATCTTCCTATATTCCCTTGGAAATGGGAATGAGATCAAGTTCCTCTGGTTGGCATGGCCCTTTCCTGAGGACCCGAACTTTAACTAGAAAAATAGTCCAAGTAACTTGACGTGTGTGCATTCAAAACTTCCCTCTACAAGTATGTATTATTATTACATTTTATAAATGAGGCTAACAATCTTGATTAAGGTTATATGCTTTTTGATAACATTAAGGTTTAAAAGCCAGTCTGTACATTCTAAAACCTTCCTCTTTACCATGTAAATGCATGGTACTTTCTAATTACCAATCATTTTTACAGAAGGGTTGATAAAATCTTATGGCTATTTCAGGGCTATTTTTTGTCTCCATTCAGTCCTGGGATTCAGGGTTCTCAGAATATCCACAGTTACCAATAAGCATTGTATGTAAAACAGAAACTTAGAATTCTTACTATTAAAAGGTTTGCCTATGGCTGCTCTTCTGTAACTATAACAAAGCTTCAATTGTGACTCTTAGTTCCTTTGTTCTGAGTACAATAACATGCTATGTTCAGTTTCCCTTAGGATTTATTTGGTCCATTCTCTTTGGCAGCTTCTATCAAGTTTGTGATTTTTTTTATTACATTCATCAGTAAAGCAAATATTACATGTCCTAGGAATGTAGGGTAGAACCCTTAAAGGCATGTGTAAGTAGAATCAATGATCTGGCAGGTCACACCAACTGATCCTCATAAAGAACCCTTTTTATCCTCTGGACACAGACTTGCTGGACAATTATTCACCTATATTTGTCTATTCAGTTTTATAAATGTTTTCTGATGGTACATTTTTATTATCAATACTTTCTTTTAAAGCAGCCTTTCCATCACTCAATGGAGAATTGGCTCACAGGTAGAAATCAGACAATAAATGACCAATTTTCTTTGAAGTGGCTTCTCCAAGACACTTCGTCATTCATCATTGATCACTGATTTCTTTTGATTGTATAAATTAGGTAATACCCTTGTTTGTCCCCCAAATTGTGGTTCTCTACATCTCTGTCCTATCTCTTAGTTTTTGGAAGTCAGACTTTTAGATGACACAGTGACTTTGCTGCCCATTATGGGAAGTACACCAACCTTTATTCTGTTTTTTTAAATGCCCCCTGACTTCCATATTTTGGAATCCTATTAACACCGATACTATTGAAATACCTAGTACTATCACAGCCTCTCTTACTTTCAGCTCTTGCATACAAAAGGTAGCCACCTCTTAACTTCTGAATGAAGCTGGTGACTTCTCACTGGTGCATTCCATGATATTTTGATAAGTGTACCTTCTCAAAGAAGGTCATATAGTAAACAGATGAATAGTTTGAATGTACTATATCACTGTAACATACTCACTTCTCCATGCCTGCATTCTCTTTTTCCAAACTTTTTCATGGAAGTTCTGGTCTCTGTGGTTTCGGTTGCATAACTCATGACTTTTTCCAATCTTCCCAAAGTCAGGTTTAGCACTGCCTCCCATCGTCTTGCCAGAGTTTTAAATTCTATATTAAGGGAGAGTGCTCCCATATGAATAAACTTTATTGTTCAAGATTATTGGCTGTTGTCCTTAGTCCAGAATCTTTAGCATCCGGATCCTTACGTATTCCCTTGGTTTGTCAAAAGTTGATGTGTTTCATAAGTCATGCACTCCTTTCACATATGGTTACTTCCCCTTTTACCAGACCAAGCACTTTCAAAGTTGAGTTGTGTTGTGATATAATCTGTAGTCCAGGAGAAATGATAAGCCATATCCTGAGGATGGTGAATGTTGTCTTGAAAAGTAAAGACCTCTGCATTACTTTTAAGCATGAGAAGAGAGAGCATTCTAAATTCTAATAGGAAGGAGTGGACCACTTATGCAGATCCAGAGGGTTTAGTGGAGTATCAGAATTCAAAATTTCCAAAAGAATCAACCCAGATGCTAAATCTCAGGGTCTCCCTCCTTCTCAGTTACAGCACTAACCTGTTACAGATTAGTTACAGCACTAATCTGTTACAGCACAAATCTGTTACAGATTAGTTACAGCACTAATCTGTTACAGCACAAATCTGTTACAGATTTGTCAGCATTGAAAAGGCAACCTCTTTTGGAGTTCTGATCACCTTATAATTAACTCGTGGGGCTGTCTCTCTGCTGCTTTGTCCTCTGCTTGCAAGATATGACTCTATATTGTCATAGAGGCTCTCTGGCTTTCCCCCATTAATTTCAGTTGGTGATCTGTTATCCTTACATGTTTATTCTTCTTCTGGTGAAAATGTAACAAACCAGTTTAGTATGAAAGGAACTACAAATATAGCACCTGCCATAACAGAGACCATATTCTTACCCAGATTATTGGTTATCCAAGTGCAAAGCTGCATTTTAGAGTCAGCTTCCTAGGATGGCATTCCTAGAATGACCTGTCATAGATTGAGTTCCTTAGGAAACAAACTATAAAGAGAGATTTACATTCAGGAAGTTTATTGGGGGAATAGTCTCAGAACTTACAATTTTGAAGAAGTGAGAAAAATAGGATGAGCAGAAGGAGAAGTTGAACGGCAATGTAGTTGTAACAGAGTCTGTAGTAGGACCTGTGGGAAGACCTCTAGCTTGGCTGGCTATTCAAAATTATTCTGAGTTGATGCAAGAAAACTGGGTTATCATTGGATACAGGCTGCCCTCAAAGGCAATTCACCTGCAAACTCTCCTAAGCCAATATTCCAAGCAACTGGGAAATGACGGGGCATCTAAGCAGCCTACCATTACACTCCCTTTTAAATAAAAGTTTCTTCTAATATTTTTAAATGAATTCAGTTAACTTATCTTAGTCGTCTCATCTCTAGGCCCCAAATCCAAGTCTTTATTAACTGTATTATAAGGAATAAGAAATCATTTTATATTACCATTCAGGTAAGCAGTCATTTTATATTTCAGTTCATTCACCACAAAGTTTTAAAGACAGTCCACACCAAAAACCATTTTTTATCCCGTTAAAAAAGCTTGCAAATATTTTAACTCTCTGTGACATTCCAGTCCATAAAATTCTTCACCATCTTTTGTGTTCTCTGACAAATGGCACTCTCTGCTCGGGGTCTTCCCTAAGTGACTTGTGATTATCTATTTTTTTCTTTGAAAAAAATTTTTCAAAATTTTTCAAAAAATCAAAAATAGATTTCAAAAAATCTATTTTTTTCTTTGAAAAAAATAGATGAGAGACAGCATGTGTCTCTCATGACTATTATCTTATTCTGTGAAATTATACTTTATAGGTTGTGTAAAAAGCACATGTTTACTATAAAGAAAGTAAGCAATGCAGAAAACTACAAATAAAAAAAAAGAAAGAAGAACACAGCTGGGGGAGGTGCCTCTCGCCTGTAGTCCCAGTATTTCAGGAGGCCAGACAGGAGGATCGCTTGAACTCAAAAGTAGGAGGCCAGCCTGGGCAACATAGTGGAATGTCAGAACATCCCACAGAATAAAAAAAGTTTGAAATTATCTGAGCTTTATTATTTAGTCTCAATTACAAATGAAACATTTTAATATAATCACCATTGTAAATGTTTGTGTATGCATATCTCCATCTATCTACCTACCTACCTACTGACAGGCCAGTCTTGCTTTACTGTAGGAATACATTTTAAGAAATGCATGGTTAGGCAATTTTATCTTTGTGTTGAGAATATCATAGAGTGTACTTATACAAATGTAGATGTTATAGCTTACTACGTACCTAGGGTATATAGTATAGCCTATTGCTTCTAGTTTATAAATATGTACAGTATGTTACTATACTGGATACTGTAGGCAATTGTAACACAATTAGTGTGTCTAAACATAAAAACATAGAGTAAAATTATAGTATAAGTGATAAAAATGGCACACTTGCATAGGGCACTTATGAATGAAGCTTGCAGAACTGCAAGTTACTCAGGGTGAGTCAGTGAGTTCGTGGTGAGTGAATGTGGAAACCCAGGACACGACTGTACATTACTGGAGACTTTATAAACACCTCACATTTAGGCTGTATTAAATTATAAAAGAATACGATACTTTCTTCGGTAACAAATTAACCTCACCTTACTGAAACTTTTCTACCTTACAGACTTTTTAAGTTTTTGACTCTTTTGTAATAACACAGCTTAAAACACAAGCACATTAACACCTGTACAAAATATTATATTTCATTATATTCTTATTCTTTAGGCTTTTTTGTATTTTAATTAATTATTTACACTTTTTTGTTAAAACTAAGACACAAACACACACGTTAACCAAGGCCTACCAGGGCCAGAATCATCAATGTCACTCTCTTCTACTCCCACAACTTATGTGAAAGGTCTAAGACATCACTAGGTGCTGGAAATTTTTCAGCACCAGTATGAACTTATGGGACCACTATCATAAATGCAGTCTGTCACTGAATGTTGTCATGCTGTGCATGACTGTTTTCATCTGGCCTTGGAATTATTGGAGGAAATTTTCAGATATTGTAAATAGATTTGCCAAAAAAACGTGATCTTCAGGGAATTGTCAATGATGGTTTTAAATAATAGATTTTTATCACTAACATAAAATAGATGTTTCAAATGCAAAATTTAAATCAGTATTGTTAACAATAACTCTTAGTTACTAGTGTTTATTTTTCTCCACATGAATCCATTTATTGCATTTATAAATAAAAGTTGAATTTAATGATTGGGAAAGAGAAAAATGTATCCTCCCAACAATAAAATTTTGATTAAGTAGATTTGACTTTTATTATTTTAAGTAATATGTTTTCTGGCTTCATTTTGATGTTATAATGCACAGTGATAAGGTATTATATATAAGCCGTTGTGAGAAAACATTAAAGAGAAGATGAAAAATGTACAACTCTTATAATGGAAATGATCAAATCAAAAGTTCATGTACAATATTTCCAAACTAGTTAGAAATACACAAATTATAAAGATAGGATATAGAGGAAGATATTCCTATCCATAAAGCTTTTCTAGTAGAATTAATATATTCTCAATATTTACAATGTAAAAAAGTTGATATAATGTAGTTTGAGAGAACTCTGAATGTGGAGTTCTCCTGTGGAAGAGATTTCACAGGGTCAAATCCAGGTCCAATCAATTGTATAATTATGCAGGTATACATAAGCAATTTGCGTATGTTCTCTAATCCTGAGTTTCTGTATATATTACAAAGATCAAATATAGAGTATATCTTGAAATGGAGGTATTCAGGTATGTAGAGGTATATACTAATAATGGTATCTACTCTAAACTTTATAAGAGAGACCCTGTGAGAATTTGAATAAGTTGCCTTATGGAAAGTTGTTAAAAATCACCTGGTGCATAGACAGGGCTTAAAATTTATACAAATAAGATGTTTATCTAGAGAATACTTAGTTTAGAAGTATAGATCATAATGAAAATATTTTGGAAGGTGATCCATAGTTTCAGTTGAAGTTAGTATCTAGCACATTCCCCTCGGCATCTAGCAAATGACTGTAAAACAATATTTCATAATGAAAATATACCTAAAATACCAATGGAATCTTCTAGAACATTCAGCTCTAGACTAGAGAGTGTATACACACGATGACTTAGTTGTCTTAGTATGTTTCCTGCTGCTATACCAGAATTCTACAAACTAGGTAATTTATAACATAAAGAGATTTATTTTGGCTCATGGTTTTGGAGTCTGGAAAGTCCAAGAGCATGATGCTGTCATCTGGTTAAGGCCTTCTTGCTGCAGGATTCCATGACTGAAGAGCAAGCTAGCACATAAGAAAGATGAAGAAAATGGAGGACAAACTTAGCCTTTTATCAGAAACTCACTCTCACAACAACTAGCATGACATTAATTCATTCATAAGGGCACAACCCTTATCACCTAATCATGTCTTAAAGCCTCACTTTCAACATTGTTACAATGGCAATTAAACTTCAACATGAGTTTGGGAGGAGACATTCAAAACATAGGATTCTGCCACTTCTACCCCCAAAAACTCATGCATTTCTTACATACAAAATACATTCATTCAATTCCAATATCCCCAAAACTCTTAACTTGTTTCAGAAGAGTCTTGTCTAAATCAGATACGAATAAAACTCACAGCACCATTCATCTTGAGGCAAATCCCCTCCAGCCATAGCCTGTGAAATCAAAATAACTTACCTACTTCCAAAATACAATGGTGGGGACAGGCACACAATAGACACTCCCATTCCAGATAAAAAAAAAATAGGCAAGAACAAAAGGTGTAACTTGTCCTAAATAAGCCTAAAATCCAACAAGGAAAACAACATTAAGTCTGAAAGCTCAGGAATCATTTCCTTTGACTTCATGTCTTACATCCTGGTCAGACTGGAGGCTTAGGCCCCTAAAGCCTCAGGCAGGCCCTACCCTATGGCTTTGTTGGGTAAGTCCACCCAGCAACTCTCACAGGTTGGAGTCTGATACCTGCAGCTTCCTAGGCAGAAGTTACATGCTGGCAGCCCTATGGTTCTGTGTTCTCGGGAATGAACTAATTTCCATGGGTCCCATTTCCCTAGTGGGGACTCTCTGTGGCAGCTCCTAATCCATACTTCTGTTCGGCATTGCCCTAGTAAGGGCTGTTTGCAGTAACTATTTTCCTGTGGCAGGTTGCTGCCTGGGCTTCCAGGAAGTTCACAACATCCTTTGAAACCTAAGTGGAAGAAGCCACACTTTCATAGTTCCTCCATTCTGCATGTCTGTAGAATTAGCACCATGTGGGCATTGCCAAGGCTTACTGCTCATACCTTTTGGTGCAGAGGGTTGAGTCACTTCTGAGCTTCTTGAATCATAGCTTGGGCAGAGAAGCTATGCTGGGGGGGAATGTGGGGAGCAGAGTCCTGAGGCAGCCATGGCAATGAGCCTGTGGCAGGTACACCAGGCTCATCTCTAATAACCATTCTGCCCTCCTGGATCTAAGGCCTGTGATTGGAGGGGAATATTTAAAAATCTTTGAAATGCCTTTGGGGTCTTCTTCCAATTGCTTTGATTAAAAAAAAAAACAAAAAACAAAAAAAAAAAACCCTGGCTCCCTTCTATCCATATTAATCTCTTTAATAAATGGGCACTTGGCCCAACCTTTGTTTGATCTTCTGAACATACTTTTACACTCATAACATGGCCAAGATACAGATTTTCAAACGTTTTGTTCTGTTTTTCTGTTAAGTATAAATTTTAATCTTTGAGTCTTTTTTTTCTCTTCTATCTCATTGTACATGGTTAAAAGTAGCCATATAGTGGTCTGAATGCTTTGCTGCTTAGATATTTCTTCCATCAGACATCTAAGTTGATTTCTCTTAAGTTCTGCATTTAATAAACTCCTAAGATATGGACACAATTTCATCCAGTGTCTTTGGTAATTTATAACAAAGATGTTCTTTACTCCAGTTTCCAACACTTTTTTTCTCATTTTCGTCTGAGAATTTATCAGAATGGCCTTTAATTCCCCTGTTTCTACCACTATTTTGGTCACAACCATGTAAGGAATCTCTAAGAAGGTCCACAATTTTTCTACAGCTCTCAGAGCCGTCACTAGAATTGCCTTCAATGCTCGACTCATAGCAATACAGGCTTTTTCTTGCCTACCCCTCCAAATTCTTCTAGCTTCTACACGTACATAACCCAATTCCAAAGGCAGTTTCATATTTCTAGGTATGTGTTATAAAAACAACCCCACTCTTGATACCAATTTTATGTCTTATACCATTTTCTGTTGCTGTGTCAGAATTTCAAAGACTAAGTAATGAATAAAGAAAAGATATTGAGTTTGGCTCCTGATTCTGAAAGCTGGGAATTCCAAGACTGTGGCATTGGTATCTTATGAGATGCCACAATCTTGGATATATGTGGCCTTCTTGTTTTATTATTTCATGGCAGAAGGGCAAGTGAGCAAGAGAGACAAAGAGAGAAAATGAGGGTTGAACTTATCCTTTTATCAGGAGCCCAGTCTTGTGATAAATAACCTACTCCTGTAATAATTGCATTAGTCCGTGTTTGAGAGCAGAGCCCTGATGACCTAATCACCTTTTAAAGGCCCTGCCTTTTAACACTGTTACAATGGGAATTAAATTTCACTATGAATTTTGGTGGGGGCATTTAAACAATAGCAACCACTCTCACCATTAAATCTTAGAGTACTTCCATCTCAGTTCTTCGTAATTTTTGTTTAAACTGTCCTCACTTTCTAGACTATCTCATGTAGTCCCAGTATCTAAATATCATGTATATATGAACCCCTAAATCTCTCTTGAAATCTAGGTCCAGATATCCTATGCCTACTTGGCATCTGCATTTGTATAACTGTAAGCTCCACAAATATAACACATGCAAAACTGAGTTCTTAACATTCTCTTCAATATCTATTATTTCTTCAGTTGCTCATGTCAATTGTGAATGTCAGTTGTGTGCTTTTATTTTCTCAGCAATAAATCTTTATATAATTCTGCACTCCTCTTTTTTCCCTCTCAATTTCACATATAGTCTTCCAATGGGTGCTTTTAGCTTTGCCTTAATACCACATGTTACTACCTCCAGCCACCACCTTGGTCCCAGACACAATTACCTCTCCCCTAGAATACTACTGTGACCATCTATATCTATTTTTTTTTTGAGATGGAGTTTTGCTTTTGTCCCCCAGGCTGAAGCGCAGTGCCAAAATCTCGGCTCACTGCAACCTCCCACTCCCGGGTGCCAGTGATCCTCCTGTCTCAGCTTCCTGAGTAGCTGGGATTACAGGCATGCGCCACCACACCTGGCTGATTGTTGCATTTTTAGTAGAGATGGGGTTTCACCATGTTGGCCGGGCTGGTCTTGAACTCTTGACCTCAGGTGATCTGCCCGCCTTGGCCTCCCAAACATCTTTACCTTTTAATAGCATCATCCTATATACTATCCTAAGAGACTAAATAACAGTTCTTGCCTCCTTCAGATCAAGTAATTCTGTTCAAATGAATGTCTGGTCATATAATTTCTCTGCTGAACACATTCTTTCAACCACTTTACCTCCTGCTCAGAGCAAAGTCTGTGGGCCTATCATAAAAGACTCTCCAGCAGGACCCTTACTTGGTCTCCTACTCGGCTTCACATTTTCTTTCCTCACTCTACTTCGTTTACATTGGACTTGTTGCTTTCTCTTGTATATTCCAAGCAGGATCCCAAATGCAGACTGTTTAAACTATTGATCTTTTAGCATGATTTCCCCCAGATATTTCTGAGATACTTTATTCATCATTTTTCCCCCGGAAAACATGTTTTCAGTTAAGTAACATTAATGCATCCCCTAGGCATAGTAAACACAATACCTAGAGAATAATGATATATTTAAAGTCCTTCAAAAATATGTTAATTTATTTAAATATTCAAAACATAAAAATTTATGTTAAATACAATGTTTTAACATATAATAGTAATATTTTATCTTTATATCAATATAGTTATGATGTATAATTATATATCCATATACGTATGTGAATATATGTGTGCATATGTGTGTTACTGGAGCTATTTAATAGAGAAAGAGCCCAGAAGGCAAAATTGCCTCTTCGACAAAAAGATCAGGTTGTGGCCATGCAGCAATGTTTCCTTTGGCAATGTTATGTAAAATTTCAGCATCCTAACTCAACATTTTATACTTTCTTTCTCTGCTACATTCCCTCTGGCTTTCCTTTAGCACTATTACTTCCTCTACTAGTAGAATACAAACTTTACATGGTAATATATTTTGTATGTTTTGTTTATTGCGGTTTGTCCAATGTGTAGAAAAATACCTGGTCTACAGTAACAAAGATATATATATTCAGTGAATGAATGGATATTTTAACTTGCTTTAAAAAGCCCATATAACACATATTTAGTTTGGAGGACTATTTTCTTTTCTTTTGTTTATTATCTAACCTACCTATATATTGTTTCTATTTATTTGTGCACTGGTTATCAGCTTGTTTGCATAATATCACTTATTTGTAACTCAGGTGTGGTCATATGTGCAGAAGAAATAAAAAGTTTCTTAAGTGCTTTTTAACATATAACAAGTAAGGACAAACGTATTACAAGTAAGAACAAAATGTACAATCTTCCTGATCACTATTTATAAGCTTGTACTTTTTAGAGTTTTTTTTTTCTAATGAAGAGGAAGGGCATTTCAGAAATATGCATCCTGATAAGACTTTAATTAGAAACTACTGGCCCTACCATTAAATTTAATTTTTATATTGTGTCAGCAATGATGTTTTTCTAAAGAACAAACTGTAAGACCAATGCCATGAGTATTACATAAACAATTTTCTGCATTGAATTTTTGGTTGTTTACCATTACTTTGGGTTCTTGCTATGTGAGAAACGCAAACTGAGTTTCAAGTATCTGCTGAATATGTAATGTGGTTTTTATAATAAAATATGTGTCCCAATTTGGATTTGAGAATGAATTTTGAGGACTCCACTATGTTCTTCTTTCTCTTCTTCTTTTTGTTCACTAGTCATTTGTTTTTGCAGCAAAGTCAATTAGAGTTACATTTTTGAGTAAGAATTAGCTTGTTTGCCCTCTCCACTACTATTCACGCACATCTTCGGACCCACCAGAATCAAAGGCATTTGTACTGACATGCCATGTCCAGTTACTAGAGTCCTATATTGGTATCCCGGCCAATGGTAGTACCGTCCTGGGCAGCTGGATTTGCTCTGTGCTTACTGTGCTCTCCTCCGTCTTGTCCACACTGGTACTGTCTAATTATTTTACATGATCTTTCTGGTGACTATCTGGGTCATTCCAAATAATCTAATGTATGCCAAGATTTAAGAATTTAATGTATTATAATTTTAGTATGACAGTATTTTAATAATTTTTTGTTCAAAATGCTGAAATTTGAATGGTATTTGCCTCTATAGGTTAAAAAGAAAAGAAATCTTAGTGATGCTATACTGTATACTTGAAATTCACCAAATAAAAAAAAAGTTGATCTTAAGTGCTCTCACCACACATTCACAAAAGTCATAAGTATGGTATGTGAGGTCATTGATATGTTAATTAGCTTAATTGCGGTAATCATTTCATGGTGTATACATATGTATACCAAAACACAACATTATATATGTTAAATATATGCAACTTTTGTTTGTCAAGCATACCTCAATAAAAGTGGAGAAAAAACATTTTTAGGAAGGAAAGCACTCGTTATTACCATCACACAATCTCATCTTAAAAAAAATACAAACTTTTTTTCTGTGTGTATATGATTACCAAAGATATTCTAGTAAAACTTAAAATGCTCTTTCTCTAATTTGATTTAACTTTAGAAAAGTTATGTAAGCACATATGTAAATATATTTTCATTATTAGAGCATAAGTGCTTTATATGCCTTTCAACAGTATCACTGACTTTGTTGAATGACTTTTTACTTTATTGAACTGACTTTAGTGCTTAGTTTAGGAATATGTATTATTTCAGTGTATTACTTTCATCCTCACTTCTGAGGGTGAGATATTATGTGAAGAACTTTGTTAAATAAAAGAGATAACATTCATATTCTGATGCTCCTTTGTAAATGTAATATTTTCTGAGAAATTGAATAAATCGAGAAAATCGGACTGTGGTCCACAAATATTAGATGTAAGTATATTTAGAGATTATATTCTGATGTTAAACTTCTCATAAGGTTTGTCTTCTTGCTCAGGTTTAAATATGTTAGAATTCTAGGCATTTGAATAAAAGATGAGAAAGGAAGGGGTTTTATAATATTAGGAACTAGAACTTCAAGGTTATTTGTGCTTAAAGTCTAGGCCATTACTAATGGGGATTTCATCATCATCACATCAATAGTTATGATTTTCTCTCCAAACTTCTCTTCATTCCCTCTGTTTCTCTCATCCTCTATGTATGTATACATATTTATGACTACACACTCTATAATTATTTCATATTTATTATATATATAAATATAGGCAGTGTGTGAAAGAAAGAGTGTGAGAGAAAATCTTTTATTTTGATGAGTTCAGGAACTAATTGCAAGTTCTACAGGATGGGGACAAAAGTGCAGAACAACAGCACTATTCACAATAGCCAAGATGTGGAATCAATCTAAATGCCCATCTACAGACGAATGAATAAAGAAAATGTAATCTATATAAAAATGGAATACTATTCAGCTATAAAACAAAATGAAATCTTGTCACTTGCAGTGACAGGGATAAACCTATAGAATATGTTAAGTGAAAAAAGCCAGGAACAGAAAAACAAACACTGCATGATTTCACTTTGTGGAATCTACAAAACATGATTTCATGGAAGCAGAGAGTTGAATAGTGGTTACAAGAGACTGAGGAAGGGAGAGGGTTTGTCAATGGTTACAAAATTACACTTAGACAGGAAGAATATTTTTAATGTTAGACAGTAGGGTGACTATAGCAATGTGTATATTTCCAGAAAGTTAGAAGAGAACATTTTGAATGCTGCCACCACAAAGAAATAATAAATGTTCAAAGTCACGGATATGGTATTACCACAATGTGATCATTATATTATGTATACATGCAGTGAACATCACAGTGTACTCCATAAATATTTAAAATTATTATGAGTCAATTATAAATAAAAATTATTATAAAAATTAATACAAGTATAGACAAATATATTTACTAGCCCTCCTCACTTGATCTAATTACAATAACCACAATCACCGTTCAGTTCTGTTTAATATCTTTCAAAAAAGATTTCAGTATCAATAATACATTATATGACAAAGCATTAACAACTTCTTAAAACACCAAAAGGATTTGAAAATCCAGTCAGAAAAGTGTCTTATGCATTTGGAAGTATCAGCTAATCTGATTTATCAACCTAAACAAATCAAAAGTAGTAACAATATAAGAAAAAAATAAAAATCTGTGTAATTGATACTACATAAAAGTGGTTGGCTATGTAAAACAAAAGACTTTGGAAAAATATATTAATTCTTATGTTTTCAGCACAGAGTAAAAAGTCCTCAGGTAGAGTAAAAACCTACTTTAATTTTTTTCATTTCATTTTCTCATTTACTTTGATGTGTTAGTATGAAAATAAGAATAAGACAACTCTTTACAGGCTACACTCTGACTACGTGGCTTATGAAAATGCCCCTATTCTTTATTGTACTTTATATTCATGTGGCATTTGCATTTTGAAAATGTACAGAATCTGGTAGTAAAGCAATGCAATAATTAAATTACAGTATTTTATTTAGCAAAACAATGTAAGGTCCTTGTAAGCTGAAGAGTCTAGGCAAGTACTTCTCAAACTGGGGATGATTTTGCTCCCAGAAGATATATGCAATGTCTGGAGACATTTTTGACTGCCCTGACTAGGAATTTCTACTTCATCTAGTTGGTAGCAGGCCGGGATAACTAGTTAAATATCCAACAATGCACAAAATAGCCCTCACAAAAAAGAATTATATGACCCCAAATCTCAATAGTGTTAAGGTTAAGAAACAATGGTCTAGGCAATGTATAAGTAGTAAAGCACAGCTTAATATTTTTTTCTGAAAAAAAAAAAAAAAGGACCAGCTTTTCTCCTTAAATTAAATATGGTGGTTAAAATAAGACTAATTATACAACATATTTCCCCATCCTGAATCACTTATGAGTAAAAATTAACTTTGAATGTTTAAATAAGTGATATTATAAAATTATTATTATCATATATATTTTTACACATTTAAACATACAATATTACTAAATTTGGTTAATGTTATTATAATATTATTAACCAATTTTAATATATAATATATAAACCAAATTTAGTAATATAATGGTATTATAAAATAATGACATAATATCATTTACCAAATTTAGATAAGTAATAGGAATATTTATCTATGGTTCCTGAAAAAATACACAAATTTATTTTAAGAAAATAATATTAAGACGATGTGAAATATCTGGACTGACAATATATTGATTACTGAATTTTTTTTTTTTTTTTTTTTTTGAGATGGAGTCTCGCTCTGTCGCCCAAGCTGGAGGGCAGTGGACTCCCAGGTTCAAGCAATTCTCCTGCCTCAGCCTCCTAAGTAGCTGAGATTACAGGCATATGCCATCCTGCCTAGCTAATTTTTGTATTTTTAGTAGAGACTTGGTTTCACCATGTTGGCCAGGCTGGTCTCCAGCTCCTGACCTCAAGTGATCCACCCACCTCAGCCTCCCAAAGTGCTGGAATTACAGGCATGAGCCATTGTGCCCAACCTTGATTACTGATTTTCTAAATGCATTTCAATTGAAAATTTTGGATGATTTTTTATTTATATTCAAGAAAATGCAAGTATTTGACTAATAATACTATTCTGGATACAAATCTGACTTACTGTCATTAGCTTATATCAGGTTTTATTAACATTTCACTAATAGCTAACAAATAAGAAGATACTATACTAACAAATGGGAGTATTATTAATATCAAATAAATATGTCATTAATAACAAACTTATACTCTCTTAGACAAAGTTAGGGAATCGTTTGAATAATGCTTTGGGTTCTAAGAAAACACTTGTTTAAATACTGCTCCTCAGTCATTAATTATAGTAACATCCAGTTTTTCCAAAATTTAAGTTATATTCTATTGAATAAAATCAAAAGAAAACATAATTTTCCTTCAAGAAATTGTAAGAAAATATTTTCTGTGTAACAATAAACTTCCAATGAGCAAAATTAAGATAAAATCACCAACCAGATATACTCAGATAGATTTAATTATTTTAATTAAATGATATTTAAAATTGCTTTTGGCATGCATCTGTACAGTTTTAGAAAAAAGAATTAACACTATATATATATGTTTATACCTTTAATGGGATTAGTATAACATACCTATTGCTAAACTAGATCTTGATTTTATTATATATTAATCTTTTAGGGTCTTACATTTTGAATATGATGACACATTTTCAAGTAAGTTTTTCAAATAGCTTAGATACTATTATTCATAAATTATTTGCCAATAAATATGAGATTTTCTATACCTCATTAGTATTATATGTGTTTACCTAGAAAACAAAATTCTGTGGAATGTGTGTTTGTGGTTACATTCACATGTGTATACCTGCATATGTGCAGTTATCTCGCAGATCAGATTTTACCTGAGGGCTGTGCGTGTGTGTGTGTGTGTGTAAAAATGAAAGGAAGTGTTCATGTGTGTGCAAATAGTTTTGTTGATGGATTAAACTTAACTTAGATGATTGGTTCTCTTAAACATATGTTTCTTGTTAATGCAGTATTTAACTATGCAAAAACATGCTAAAAACCATTTTGATGATATATCTGCACAGTCCAATATAAAAAGTAAAACTATTCTTCTTAGACATTTTCCTTTTTTCCAAAGTAACTTTTTTTTTCTGTTTGGGGAAGTTGGTGTAAATTCCGCTATAGCTACCAATATGTAGGCTGAATTATTCTGAAGTTAATGCATACAGACATTCTGCCACCTGAATTTCTCAACTTTGGAGATCCCTGTCTCTCAGTTTCAGTGTCATGCTTCCAATCCTATTTGCTTTAAGTTTTCTTTCCAGAAGTAAAGTATTTGAACCTCATACTAAGTGAGAATATCTCACTTCTTACACCACAGAAAGACATATTTTACATGAAGTTGGAAGATGTAGGAGAAAAGACATTAATATTGTTTGGGGTCTTAGAAATAATCGTGCTCAACTGATTTATTTCAAATCGATTTGTAAGTATTTTGTATCTATTTGAAACAACTCATGTCCAATGGAAAATAAAAGTAACTATATTATTATGAAATTCTTATATTTATCTGTGTTAGAGACGATTTGAATGAAAGTTTTATATGAGGCTTAATCATATCTATTTATTTTGGGTTGAATACGATACCAAAAAAATTCTGTCTACCATATTCTATATATTCATTTGTGATACCAAAGGTCCTAGAGGGAGATTATTTCTAAACTACAATTACACATGTGGAATATTTTTCTTATGACTTCAAAAAAGCCAGGTATTAAAAATAAACTAAGCCACAAACGTTTATTTCCCAAAGAAAATTAACCTTTGCTATATAGAATCACTATTACATAACTTACAGACTTTTATATAGAAGTATAAAATGCAACAAAATGGAAAAAAGTACGAACTGGATATTTCTGTATATTGTCAAACACACAGAATATTGGTGCAGTATGTAGAAATTCATGTTTTCCTTTGAATATGATTAATTCTTCTTGTGGATAACAGAATACTTGTTTCTTTCTTTATATTTCTCTAAAAATCTGCTGTTTAATTTCTGTTATAAGCAAACATTTGATTTTGATTATTTAGAAATTTAGACACTATATAGCTATTTCTGAACACAGTGTAAAATCCTAGAACTTGGACAAAATTGTTTCTCAAAATTTTGCCTTTAACTTCTAGTGATGCTCTGCTAAAAATGAGATTTTATTAATCAAATCCTTTTTTGTCATAGATATTATTCTTCATCTGACTGTACTGCAACCATCCCAATTCTGGCATGTGCCATTTCAGCCATGAGTTTCTTGAAAATCTCATACTTACTTGTCTTTGTCTGATTCCAGCACTTGCATTTTGAATGTTCCAGAATGCAAATTTATTGAGAAAAAATTTAATTTCTACTTGCCAATCCATATTAATAATTAAGGCCTCATAAAACAGAACTTGTAATTAGTTAGACATTTAATTTTCCTCTCTCTTTTGTTGCTTCCCAACTTAAGATATAGATAGGTAAGTAGGTAGGTAGGTAGATAGACAGACGCTAGATAGCCAGACATATATAAATATATATATGTTAGTCAATTAGATTCTGCTCTTAATGGGAATATTTATGCTTTGAGAGACAATTCTTAAGAGTATGCTAATACGCAGACACACACACACACACACACGTTCACACAACACACCCTTATACAATGAACACAAATTATTCTCAGGTGACTTAAATTTTTTCAATGGGAAAAAAATAAGAATTTTAAGAAGCTCCTCCTGAAGAAAGACCACCTAAGAATAGAAAACCATTCATACTGTGGGATGTAGAAGATTTGGACAGAATAGTCATTTTAGACACTGAACAAATATGTAATAAATAAAGATGTGCTGAAAATGAAAAAAAAGTATTAATGTTATACAAATAATCTAGAGTTTCATGAGGCAACAAAAAGAATCCATTTAAAACATAAATATCTTCACAGGCAGCTTTCTACTTTCTATATTTCATCTTAATAGTTAAAAAAGGAAATAGATCCATTTTTCGATCTAATAACAATATAACTTGAAAAAGTATGCACTTAAGTTGATTTGAGCATATATAATAGGAATATTTGTTTATGATAGTAAATATTGTCATAAGTACAGTTTTAGGAGAGTTGATAATCTACTTTTTTCTTATAGTTAAACTGTGGGTGAGAAGTGTGCGATACAAG
Source organism: Pongo pygmaeus (assembly GCF_028885625.2). Lineage (NCBI taxonomy): Eukaryota > Metazoa > Chordata > Mammalia > Primates > Hominidae > Pongo > Pongo pygmaeus. The sequence goes on along the minus strand of NC_072387.2, from coordinate 94,618,115 downwards.
ATGAGGTTGGATCAATGGTAGTTGTATCGTGCTGATAGAATTTAATACCTTATGATATGGAGTTAAAGAAAAAGCCAAATCAGTTTTGTAGTGAGGCAATTCTGCCAAAAATAATAACACTATGGGTGTCTGAATGTTCCCAATAATAGACAGCTTTGGGGCCAATATATTTTAACTTTCATTGCACTTTAGGTTCAATTGAGGGTTTTAAAAATCACTGCCTCTTCTAATATATATATATAATACATATTATAAAATACATATTTTATAAAAACTTATATTTTTATACTTTTTATATTTTATATAAAATATATTTTTATATTTTATTTAAAACTTCTCACCATTGCCAGTCAAGTATAATGAGGAACCAAACTACGGCAACACTATTTAAGATACTGCATCAGGAAAATAATTTTCTCTGAAACCTAGTTTTACAGAATAAACACCATTTTGTGTAATGTCTAGAGCTGCAAAACATTTTACAATTTTTAAATCCTTCATAATTTAAAAAGACTGTTCATCAAAACATTGTAATTTAATCAGCTCAGAGAAATATACTAGTGCATAACCAGACACTTAATTCATGTCTATATAAAAATGTATGCTAATTTTATTTCAGAATTTACTATACCTCCATAATCTTTGAAATATCCCTGTTCCTTGATTCAATTAGAAGTTAGCATTTCAGACTTGATTCTGAAAATATTTTATAACTATTTATAGTGCTTAAAATATATGAGAAAAATAAGATGCTTTAAAAATATTACTTCTGATCAGTCAAATCTATAAAAACAACACGAAGGTTTCTCATCTCAGGTAATTTAAAATGGGTGTGCATGTGTGTAAATTTATTTCATTTTTTAATCTTTAATACCACACATTATTCATACAGCATTCACATATCTACTTTTATGGTTATAGATTGATGACTTAGTTTTTCACCCTAGATGACTCTGTTATATAAGCTCGCTGAATTTAAAATCAGACTAATGACTCTAAATACTTAAGCAAAATTCTAAGACTACAGTTTAATTCATGGAGGGTCTTTATGGAGTGATCTGGCCTAAAGATAAGACAAAAGTGATTTACCAAAAAGATACATTATTAAATATCAGTGTTACATGATTTCACCGGTACACAAATCAGACATTCAACAACATATGTAAAAGTGAATGCCAGGCGCATTGTCTCAAGTGTGTAATCTCAGCACTTCGGGAGGCCAAGGCAGGCAGATCACTTGAGGTCACGAGTTTGAAACCAGCCTGGCCAACATGGCGAAACCACGAAACCACCTCTTGACTAAAAATACGAAAAAAATTAGCTGAGTGTTTTAGTGGGCGCCTGTAATCCCATCTACTTGGGAGGCTGAGGCAGGAGAATTGCTTGAACCCGGGAGGCAGAGGTTACAGTGAGCTGAGATCGCGCCACTGCACTCCAACCTAGGGGACAGAGCAAGACTCGGTCTTAAAAAAAAAAAAAAAAAAGAAAAAAGAAAAAATTCTTTACTTAAGATATTGTTACTCAAAGAATGTATGTTCCTTCTGTGTATGTTTGTTTGCTGTACATATGCTTTCTAATTTCCACCTGTTGAGATCAATGCTTTATAGTGCTTTTGGTCTCTCTCTCTACCAAACTATTCATTTGAAAAGTATCTGGGGTCCATCACTTACACTCAGTTGTGAATATGATCTCCTAAGAATTATATAGTCCTGTAGCAGAAAAACACTTCAAAGTTCATTTTGCTCATCTGAGCATCTTCTATTTCTTAAGCACGAACTTCAAAGCCAGAAACATAAATATAAATCAAATTTACTTGCTGCAGGAGTATTTTGGTTTAGCCTAAATTAACCTAAATTGTATTAAGAAAGATAATAAAAACACAATGTTTCTTTTATAATTGGTTTGCGTAAGATGTGCAGAGAAAGGAAGTTTTTTTTTTTTAAGCTGTATTCAATATTAAACTGTATGAAGGTATCTGGCAAAAATACAAAATAAAACATGAACAAAAATGTTGTAAAAAGTATAAAATAAATTAGCCCAGTTTAATTCAGATTTCAGCTTCATTTTTCAGACTTGATTCTGAAGATATTTTATAGCTATTTATAGTGCTTAAATATATGAGCAAAACTAGGATGCTTTAAAAATATTACTTCTGATCATTCTCTTATATCTATAAAACAGCACAAAGTTTTCTTTATCTATAGAACAACACGAAGGTTTTTTTAAAGAACAAAAAGCTATCCCTTCATTACTTCTGAGGAGTTAGTTGTATTTTTATTGAGATGTACAACAGGTGCTTAGGAAAAATAGAATGAAATACATTCATCGTATTAAATTAAATGAAAACCTGGCCAGGCGCGGTGGCTCACGCCTGTAATCCCAGCACTTTGGGAGGCCAAGGCGGGTGGATCGCAAGGTCAGGAGATCGAGACCATCCTGGCTAAAACGGTGAAACCCCGTCTCTACTAAAAAATACAAAAAATTAGCCGGGCGCGGTGGTGGGCGCCTGTAGTCCCAGCTACTCAGGAGGCTGAGGCAGGAGAATGGCGTGAACCCGGGAGGCGGAGCTTGCAGTGAGCCGAGATCGCACCACTGCACTCCCACCTGGGCGACAAAGTGAGACTCCGTCTCAAAAAAAAAAAAGAAAGAAAGAAAGAAAGAAAACCTGTATCTTGCATTTATGAGTCCTTAAGTCCACTGGTGTGCCAAGAGCGAAGTGTGGTAGTGGTATGCCTCAGGTTCAGGCAATAAAAAGGTGCACTGTCTGTAGAAATTTGTAAATAATAATGAAACACTGTAATTCAGACTCCTGGGTATAACCCCATGCATCAACAATTCAAAACGATAGCAGTCGAAATTTTCACTACCTACATTTCTTTTCTGACCATTGTTATTGTTCATCTTATTTCATAATTATTGCTAAAAATTCTTTTAACCTATAGAGGAGGTAGTGTGAACAGTATTTTGATATGCAGGAGAGGCACCATATGAACTCAATCTTTTTACATTTGTTTATACCACTTCCTCACTACTTCCCCTGACTTCATACCCATCAAAATTTGCAGAAAGTTTCTCAGTTCGAATGTCATTGCACAAGAAACATTTTCTGATTTACTAATGCACTGGACTCCTCTTCTAAATACCTATGCCATTTTCAGTTAACATCATTCATTTCCAATTCGCATAATGTATAGCAGCTTGGTTATGTTCATAGAAGTCTTAATTTTGCCATAACTATAAACCATGATGAAGAAATATTTTATATATTACAATCTCTGTGTCCCCATAGAATCTACATTGTTTTACACATTTTCTACATTCAATATTCATTAATTTAACCAATAATTATTGAGGACATTGTATGTTTTAGAACTTCAGGGTTAAAAAGACAAAAATAATATGATCCCCATCCAAAAAGACAGAATAGTGCTGGTAATAGTAAATGCTGTGAAAAGCATTCTAAATATGTTATTTTACTTACTCCTCCCAACACTGGGAATTATGTACAAGTACCTAATTTTTGAAGTTAAGACAATGCAAAGAGGAGTTGTTACTTGTCCATTATGCTAAAATAAAAGGCAAACAGCATTTTATAATTTTATCCTAGATACATGTTATTGTAAAAACAAGACTAGTAATAGATAACAGGTGGGAAAATGGTATATATTTTTCTAGAATTGTGCATATAGTATTTATCTGCTTGGGGAAATATTTTGAAGATGGCTTACATAAGTAAAATTTAATCTTATACTTTATTACATTAGTTCCTGTTTCTCTTTATCTTCTCTGATTTTTAGAATGTTAAGAATTTTCTCTTTTTAAATAAGACTTGATATAGAAAGCACAACATTCCTGAAAAATATATTTGAATGTCTACTTACTTGAAATTATAATTAAAAGTGACTTTAAACTCTTTTCTTTATAGATAAAAGGGGATTTCTCTTGGCTTGTTATTTCAAGAATATCTATTTTCATTTGTAAAACATTAAAGAAACTTCATAAAACATTTTAAATAACAAAAGATCAACATTAACAGAAAAAATATTAGGCTTAAAATTCCTTTGCATATCCTTATTCCTGTGATTCCTGACGAATGATGTTTTACAGAGCTTAGAAATTCTGAAAATAAACAGTGGCTGAAAGTACACAGCAAATGGGACATTAACACAGGACATCATCTCAAGAAGCTCATCCTCAAAGACCAAAAGTCAGATTTTAAGCCTTTAAAAATAAATGAATTTACTTGGATTCAAATCAAACCACAGTAAAAAATAGACTTTATTTTAGGAAATACCTTTTGAAATGTTCTAAGCATAGCCACTTAACTTTTTAAAAATAGCATTAGCAGACAGAACATTTTTTTTAGTATCCAATTAAGGTATGACTCATTGTTCACTTGGAAAAGTGCGGATTTTGAACTATTCCCTTTTAAAATCATTGTCTACATTTTTCCATCTTAACATAGAAATCATTTCAACCAGATATAAAAAGATAAACATGCAGAATATGTCTCAGACTTTCAAAACCATATTTTTTTTCTGAGAATGATATATTTTTAGTTCAGGTTTCTTTCAAATGCATACAGAAGCAACCTGTAGATTCTTGTTATGAATATCGAAAAGAAACTTTACTATGGGTTCCATTAAATAATTTAGTGATGTCATAAATACTACTGATGTCACAAATTTGGAAAATGTAGACCTCGAGTATTCTCTACATTTTAGGATTGCTAAATTATTAAAAGTAACCCAGAAAATTGAAGATGGTCAGGTCAAATCTGTCTCTTTTTTTTCCTCTTTGCCACACCTACTTGTCTCATACTTTTTAGGGTCAAGTTCCTGCTAGTTTTGCTATATACTTTTAATATGCTATCCAGAAAAGGGCACTGTTTCGCCTCCAGTCACTAACATTTTTAACAGGAATAAATATGTGTGGATACACATAGTAGAGATGAGATTTCATAATGTTGGCCAGGCTGGTCTCGAACTCCTGACCTCATCTGCCTGCTTCAGCCTCCCAAAGTGCTAGGATTACAGGCATGAGCCAGTGCCCCTGGCCTCCAAATGTTATTATTGAAAGGACTTCTTGTTGTGTTCATAAGTCAACTGTATTAAGTTTCCAACAGCATTCATGGGGAATTTTTTTCTATGAATTTTTTCAACAGTAACTACAAGTAAAATTAATCATGAAATATATTGGCTTTTCTGTTGAGTTTTGTATTATTGTGAATCAAATGGAGAGAGTGAGAAAAAAAAACAGAGAAAATGAGGAGGAACCCAAAGTATTTTGAGGGAGAGATTAATGTTCTGGTCTTTTTCTGTTATTAAAGAGAAGGATGAACAATAATGCTTCAATGGTTTTCTAATTTAAATTAGCATATTTGCTAACAGAATCATCCCATCTAGGTCATTCAAAAGACACAGGAAGAGCCCCACAATTCACAGAATTAGAGACTGCATGAATAATTTTTGAAATTCTTTATTATGTAGCATTTTGGATAACTGATGTTCATTTATAGTAATTGTATAACCATGTAGTCTTAATTAAAAATACATTGATATACATTTTGGGGGACATAGAGAGAATGCTCTAATTTTTATAAATGTACCTTTAAGAAGAAAAGTTTGAAGAACTTGGAGAATTCAAATTTTCCAAATTCTGATAGGTAGGTAATGTTTATATTGCCTTAAACTTTACTGACTTTTTCTCCATATTTAAGATAGGGACTATCACCGCATTTCTTCTGTATCACAGAATTTCACATTAGAAATTCACATAATTCTGGAGAAAGAGGCATCTCAGAAGGGTGAGTTGACATTACACAGTGGATTTTTCCCTTAGGAGATTTGCTGGCTCTGGGAATAGGTTAAGAGACTGAAAAGCCAAGCGAAGGTCCTGGACAGAAAATGACTAAAAAGAATCCAAGAAGTGAGCAATGTGTGCATGTGCATGTGTGCGTGTGTGTGTGTGTGTTTGTTCTCACAAGGACTTTAATCACTTCATTCTTAATTCCTCAAACACTATGCCTACGTTAGTTCAGATTTTAGTGCACCTATATAAAATTTAAATAACAATAAGACCAGGTTTCCAAATAGGGTTGTAAGTGTAGAAATATGAAATAATCAAATATCTCTTAAGAGTATATATGAAGAATGTTCTAATTCTCTAAATGATTATTTTTTCAGTGTCACCAGTGGATTACCAGACCATATTTGCTTCTACACAGCCATGGGGTCTTAAGTTATCACAAAAACTTCCTTGATTATCAGTATATTGATGATACACTACAAATCTCAGTGTTAGCAAAATGCTTTAAAACAACCATATACAAATGAAAGTTATTTTTATTTTGATTATTATTAAGACAGAACTATATAGTCTAGGTACATCTCTAAACAGATGAAGATACATATATCACATTATGCAAACCCTTAATATTCAGCATCTTCCAATAGAAAACATAGTTATAGAACTTTTTCCTTTAAAATAGTTTAAGAAAGTTCAACCTAAATTTTCTGGAACTTCCTTAATAATTTATTTTATTTTAACGACTTTGCAATTTCTTCACTTTGCATGGTTTATTGAGTAATTACTGTGTTATTAAAGGTTTTCAATATACCCCTTATTTGAAATAGACCTTATTTTGTAAAACTGGTTAGATTAAAATCTTTTTATGCTTTTGAAAATTCAAGTCATCAGTAACAATTGGGTAATCTCTGATTTCCCATTAACCTAGGACTCTTACTTTTACCACACATATTAGCCATTTTATTATCATGTATATATTAGATCAGGTGCTCTTGCAGACCCAACCTTTGTAGCAGTGGAAAGAAAAAGAAGCCTCTCATTGCAGATTTTGTTTTCTTTGAAGTATGTGGAGAATAAACATGTAAACAAGGTATGAAATATGACAGTTAGTAATTAAAACTGTAAAATAAAAACGAGGCCAGTTGCGGTGGCTCACACCTGTAATCCCAACATTTTGGGAGGCTGAGTTGGGTGGATTACTTGAGGTCAGGAGTTCGAGACCAGCTTGAACATCATGGTGAAACTCTCATCTCTAAAAATACAAAAATTAGCCGGGCATGGTGGCGCACGCCTGTACTCCCAGCTACTTGGAGGCTGAGGCAGGAGAATCACTTGAACCCAGGAGGCAACGGTTGCAGTGAGCTGAGATGGCACTACTGCACTCCAGCCTGAGCAACAGAGTGAGACTCCATCTCAAAGAAGAAAAAAAAAAACTGTAAGGTAAAAATGAAATAAGTTAACTTAAAAAGGAAGCGTGAGAACAACTTCTCTTTATATAAGGCTATCAATGAAGTCTTCTTCTAAGCAGAAGATGGGAGTCCATTTCTGCAATATTTATTTTATTTCTAGCTTTTTTATTTATATATAAATACAAAAGTGTTTTAAATTTCCAACAGTGTTAACTCTTTCTTTTATTTTAAAATATTTCCCTTTGTAGTTTTTTGGTTGTAATGTAACTCTACTGAGTCCTCTAGAACACACACACACACACACACACACACACACACACACACACACAAAATGAGATTCAAATTAGAACTGCAATAATTTTATCAGTTAATTTACATTAACTTTTATTTTACAACATTTAATCTTTACAGTTAGAAACTCTGGATGCTTCTCCATTTATTTTCTTATTAAAAATTCTCTTAATAAGTGTTTTTCATATTTGTACAATATCATTTTATTTGAACTGATTTCATAATTTTCTGGTATAATAAATTAAATTAGTCTTTCAATTTAATTCTAATGCATTATTCTTGAAGCATAGAAATTGCATTTTTGTAGGATTGTCTTAAATATTAACATATTGCTGAATTTATTATTTTTATTACACTTCTGTTTCTGTCTCTCCCAGAATCTTCTAGGAATGCAATGTTACCCTTTGTGTACATGTGTATGTATGTCAAGTATGTGGATGTATTTGTGTGTGCATGTGTGTGTGTGTGTGTGTGTGTGTGTTTGCTTTATGTCTGATTGCATTTCTACAACTTCTAAAATATCAATGGTAATAATGAGAATTTTTGTTTTGTTTTTACTCTTCCTGTTCCTATGCAGTAATGTAAGATATTCATTGAGGCAGTATACAGACTTCAGATAATGGAGGAATATATAAGCCCTCTTAACTGTGATATCCTTTTAAATGTAATAAACATGAATACTTTCTTCCTCCTGCTACTGGCTTCTAATGCTATTTTTGTGTTTATCTGTCCATGGGATCTTCAGATTGCATTTTCTATTTCCTGTCATAGTCTTGCCATTTGGCTATGGAAACAGATTGCCTTTTTACTTAGACTCCTGGCATACACTTAGTTGGAAAGGACTTTGCACTCTGATTCTATCCACTTAATTTGCCTATTAGTCATGCTGTCTAAACAAGCTTTGGCTCAGGGACTCAACTTTGAATAATTCCATTCAACCAATATTCTTATGCCATAGAAAGAATCAAAAGTTATCTATTTTTCGTGAAAGGCTACTTGGAATTTTTGTATCACTTACATAATAATCACTAAATTGGTAACTGTGATCAGTTTATAAGCAAGTTGTACTTTATTCTCATTGAGATATATTATTTGATAGGTACAAATTATAACAAATATCTTACATTTTGTTCCACACCAGGCTGGTGTGGAACTCCTGACCTCGTGATTCACTCGCCTCAGTCTCCCAAAGTGCTGGGATTACAGGCGTGAGCCACTGCACCTGGCCACTTGCTGCATATTATTATTATTATTATTATTATTATTATTATTATTATTATTATTTGAGATGGAGTCTCGCTCTGTTGCCCAGGCTGGAGTGCAGTGGCGTGATCTCAGCTCACTGCAAGTTCTGCCTCCCGGGTTCAGGCCATTCTCCTGCCTCAGCCTCCCCAGTAGCTGGGACTACAGGCGCCAGCCACCATGCCCGGCTAATTTTTTGTATTTTTAGTAGAGACGGAGTTTCACCGCATTAGCCAGGATGGTCTTGCTCTCCTGACCTCCTGATCTGCCCGCCTCGGCCTCCCAAAGTGCTGGGATTACAAGCCCTAGCCACCGCGCCCGGCCCACTTGTTGCATATTATTAAAAGTATTTTCCAATCCAACAAGTACATTTGCAAGATAACTTTCTTCTCCAGTAATTGTTTTTGTCTGTTACTTACATACACGATTGAAAAACTGTCCAGAAATTCAGATATCAGGATATCTGTCAAAACATAGAAAAAATAGATAAAATATTATTTTTTCTATTTGAATATTCTGCTTCATTTTAAAATTGTGCTATGATCTGAATATCTGTGCCCCAACAATATTTATATGTTGAAATCCTAAACCTAAGTTGATGGTGTTAGGAGGTAGGGTCTTTGTGGAGATGATTAGGTCATAAGGGCAAAGCTGTCAGGAATAGGAGCAGTGCACTTACAAAATAGGCTCAAGAATGCTCATTCTCCCGTTCACCATGTGACAACAAGCAAGAAGACGCATCTATGAGAATGCAAACCCTCGTCAGACATAGGATCCTCTGCTGCCTTGATTATAGACTTACCATAACTGTGAGAAATAAAATTCTGCTGCTTATGAGCCACCCAGTTGAAAATACTTTGTTATAACAACCTGCAAAAACTAAGACAAATTGATTTGGTAGCCTAGATTCACCAAGTTAAAAATAATCATTAAATGTAAACTACTTTATGAAATTGCTTTTTATAAATTAAGTTCAGTTTTATTCTAAATAATGAATGCATGACTGTACAACATAGAGTAATAAATACAATAAAATAAATATTTTTACTTTTCATGTGAATATATTAAAAACCAAAATATATAAATTGCACATAAAGATGAAGAAACATTATGCCTGATTGTAAATATTCAATGATTTCTGATATGAGTATTAGTAACTCTTTTATTTCCTGGAGTTTATTCATTGGCCAGAATTTTGAAATGTGAACTTCTTTTCTGCTATCAATTTACAGGATAATAATAGCTCATTTCTTCAATAACTACAAAATTTCATATATTGTTAGAATATAATTTTAATAAAACATGTGATTCAAGAAAAGCGATTCATACTCTCAAATGTCCTTTGAATACAATTTTTGGTATCTTTGTTCTGATACTCCTATCATGAATTATTTATTTAAAAAATCATATTACCAAATAGATGTCACAGCTGTGAGTATAAAAATCAGAACTATGCATTTAGTTTTAGGAACAAGTTCAACTAAAATTGTAATTCAAATTTATTATTAATTTTTTTGACAGGAAAAAAATGTTCTGAATAAAAGGTCCTGAATTAAAGGCTGATTTGGGGAAATTTATCAGGTTATTATGCATACTTTTTTAGTAAAAGAACTCCGTATGTCTTGACTGGATGGCAATTTCAGGTGACAGTTTTCAGCTTCAGCGGGCAGACACCTTTGCTAGTGTTCCAACAGTTTTACTGTGCAAAATCATACAAAAATGATATAAATTATCAAAATCATTTTAGGCTTCAAACCATTGGACAGAGTTAGGGTAAAAATCAAGAAAAGTCAAATATAGCCTAGCAGATAAAAAATTAGCAAAAAAGATTTGAGAGTTAATAAAATAGGCTTGTTCAGTGTTGTTTTTCCTTATTTTTTACAAAGGAAATTGCAATGAAAACTCTAAATAATAGTCTTTCCTATGAGACCAGTTTTATATTAACTGTATTTGTCTAAGTGCTTCTTATTCTATATTTCACTTTCCATTTAACAATATAAAAATCCATGATTATACATAAACAAGGAAAAGTTATTACATGTCTTTTTAAATGTGTGATCTAATTTTAGATCTTACTGCTTTTTATAATTACTACTCATAATTTAACTGGAAATTCAGAGGAAATCAACAAAAAAGTTCTACATTTATGGAAAATAAGCTCTACCTGTAACAGCTGAAAATAACAGAACTATTATGCTTATAACACAAAGGTAGAAATATTGATAAAAGGTTGTAGCTAACAATGTTAAAGACAATAATTGTAAACTGAAAAATTCTTAAAACTTAACAAAATGTTTCTGATGCAAAAGAGATAAATTAGCGTTTTATCATTTTAATTTGATGAAATTGACTGAAAATAATTGATTAAATTGTGGTATGTAGCCTAAATTAATATTTAATTTTGTGCATTTATTTAGGCAGCATTTCTTACCAACAAAGATTTTGTTTGTCTCTCAAAGATCATATTAACAGAGACATCCTCCACGAAGCCTTCTGAAAGTGAATGGTTTTTGAAGTTCTATGATAATCTTTTTCATTGCATGAGGAAAATGTAATTATAAATTTTAAGAATAACAAAAGTCTCTTATATGTATGTATATGTTCTATGTGTCTGGTACTATTATTATATATGTGCCAGATACTCTCATTTTAAATTTTAAGAATAACAAAATCATGTTTTCTTCATTCTCATATATAATCATTTATTATGTGCCAGATATATATATTCTTACTATGCGCCAGATGCTCTTCTATGGCACATAATACTTACATTATAAAGCCCCATTACTGGTAGCACAAGGTAGGTACCTAATTAAAACCTGATTGAATGAATGAATAAATGCATGCGATTTAGATTATTAGATGACGATGGTCAAGTTTTGTTTTTTTTTTCCTAAATGTGTGAACATGAATAATTGACTTACATCTTTTCCCCTTCATTTTCTAATCAGCAAAATGGGTTCACACAGTGTCCTATATAATTCTCAAACTTTCTATGGCACATATTTTGAGAAGCTTTAAAATTTTAAGATAGCAAAAGATTTTTCATTTAATTATTTCCTAATAATTTAATTCATTTCAAGGCACAATCACTTTAGGATTAACACAGCCTTTGTATGAATGAAGTAGAAATAACTAATGTCCAAGGCATCTGTTAGCTCATCCCAATTATCCCTTAGTGGGAAGAAAAAAAAAAAAAGTCTGACAATTTTCACCTTCTGCTATACAATTAGGGGAAAATATCTAATACCAATCTCCTTAATTTTTTTTCTAACGATGGAATGATTAAAGCACTCCCTAAATTAATAAAAGTTTTGCATATGCAAATTTAATAATTATTACTATCATCATCAAAAGCATCACTATTTGTCTTAGGTGGTTTATTTTACAGTGTTATATGTGAAAAGATATTGGTCTAGACATTTATAAATCTTTTCTTATGCTGATATGTGTAATTCCAAGTTCCTGACTTTACTTTTTAATAGTTCATCAGAAAATTTAATACAGCTAAGACACTTGTGCTAGAGAAAAGGAGAGGGGAAGGAAGTAGGTGATAGTGAAAATAACATTTAAATTATATGTATATTTATGGAAAGAAGCAAACATACGCAGAAAGACAAGTAAACAAGTGGAGTATTTAACACTAGACACTGCAGTCTATTATGTCCTGATATGGTTTGGTTCTGTGTTCCTACCCAACTCTCATCTCAAACTGTAATTCCCACGTGTGGAAGGAGGGACATGATGGGAGCTATTTGGATCGTGGAGGCGGTTTCCCTCATGCTGTTCTGGTGATAGTGAGGGAGTTCTCAAGAGATCTAATGGTTTAAAAGTGGCAGTTTCCCCTGTAATCTCTCTCTTTCCTGCCGCCATCTAAGACTTGCCTTGCTTTCCCTTCACCTTTCGCCATGATTGTGAGTTTCCTGAGGCCTCCCTAGCCATGCAGAACTGTGAGTCAAACTCTTTGCTTTATAAATTACCTAGTCTCAGGCAGTTCTTCATAGCACTGTGAAAAAAGACTGATACATGTCCTATATACACTATTTTTGGAAAATACTTTTTGAGATATATTTTTGAGAAGAAGAAAGTTTTAAAAGAATGATTCTATAGCAATAGTTCCATGTAGTTAAATACACTTTTAAAAAATTTAGGTAATTTATGTAAAAAAAAGACAGTTAAGGAGTCTAGGCACTCTGCACATGTAATTTTCATGAGGATTAGTGATAGCTAAGCATGACAGAGGATACTTTGTGCACTCTTGAAAATGCTACAATTCTTTTAAAAGCATTTTATTTACTTATTTTTTAAGTCAAAACTGGGAAAAGTCTCAGTATTTTTTTAAAATAACGTTAAATACTTGCGTTTTTATATCTGTGCCTTTCAATTGATTGTTTAATGTTGTCTATATCTTCAAATTATATATTTATAAGTACACATGCAAAGTATTTAGGAGCTAAACTAGGCAGTTTATTTCACATCATTATTTTCTTCTAGCAATATATAAACAATGATTTGTTTAGAAGACTCACAAATTTAATTAGTAGATACTTAAGTATGTAGATTTAAAAGAACATATTTCTTGATGTGTAATTATATGATTCCTTTTGGTTTAACATTTCCAGTTTGTATATCTAAAATTATTTCAGAAATATAAAATATTAATATATTAAAGTAATGGAAATGTAATGTGATTCAACATGCAATATTAGTGGTATCAATTTTAAAGTAGGATAATAATAGTCAACTTTCAGTAAAGGTAGCATTTATTATTATTTTTTCCTTGCAGGTGTTCTATAAGTATTAAACAATTAAAATAATGAAAATGTATAAGGGATAGTTTCATAGTAATTTACAAAATATAGTTTCTATGAAAACAATAGTTTCATAGAAGAAATAGAAAATAAAAAAGTAAAACTAAAAACACATTAAGTGTAGATGCTTGCTACATGTCATAAATTGAAAAAGGTAGAATGTGGCAGTCATACTATCATGTGTATTTATTCATACTATGTTCAAATATTGTTTCTTCTCTTTGCATAACGAGACCTCTAGTAGTTTATGTATGCTGAAAAATAGAATGCATTCAATACAAAGACCAAAATGACTCTTAAGCAAATCTTGGGAAACAAATTCAACTAAATTGTGGCCCTGAATAACTGATGCTTAAATGGATGTAATAAAAGCAATGGTAATGTAACTGTAAGGTCTCTTGTCCTAGTGATGGCCAAGTTTGATTAAGTTGATATGATTCATTATTGATTTTCACAGTTCTTGGCCCCACAAAAGTCTCTCCTACATTTTTCTCATTTATCATGAGCTTTTCCTGTATAACCATCATGGAATCCTGAACTAATTTTGGTTTAAATTTACCATATTTTTATTTCATACAATACTGGCTCACAAGCCAACTACTTAACTTTACCTAAGGAAGCAAGTTGGAGGACATGCAGTCTGTATAAAGGCATTGAAAATTGGTCTTATGGGTTCTGTATCATTTGCTCCTACGGGATTTGTATGAAATATGTCTTATCTTTAGAATCTATCATCTCCTCTAACCTTAATCCTGTCCAGTGCATGTATACTCTTGTACATGTCTTAAAAAATTAAGCAAAATTTTCCAAGCTTATACAGCTAATGTACATCTACAGATCCTACATTTAACTCAACTCTGCTTGATTCTCAATCCAGTTCCTTGTGTAATCATATTCAATTGCCTTATATGTATGCTTAATTTGCTTTCAATATGTCAATTTATAGTCATTATAAAACATATTTATTCTTTTTTTTCCTATGACAAATTATACTCATTGCAACAATGACTAAGTATAGATTTCCTTTTTTTTTTTCAACTTACATTTTAGATACAGGGGGTACATGTGCAGGTTTGTTACATCCACATATTACACCCAGGTAGTGAGCACACTACCCAACAGGTAGTTTTTGACACACACCCTCCTCCCTACCTCGTCACTGTAGTAGCCCGCATTGTCTATTGTTCCCATGTTTATGTGCACATGTGCTCAGTATTTGGATCCCACTTATAAGTAAGAGCATGCAGTAAATGTTTTTCTGTTCCTTCGTTCACTTCAGATTATGTCCTTCAGCTCCATCCATGTTGCTGCCAAAGACATGATTTTATTCTTTTTTATGGCTATGTAGTATTCCATAGTGTACATGCACTATATCCAGTATACTACTGATGAGAACCTAGGCTGATTCCATATCTTTGCTGTTGTGAATAGTGCAGTGATGAACATACAAGTGCATGTGTCTTTTTGGTACAATGATCTATTTCCCTTTGGATATATACTTAATAATAGGATTACTGGGTGGAATGGTAGCTATGTTTTAGTTTTTTAAGAAATCTCCAAAGTGCTTTCCACAATGGTTGAACTAATTTACATTTTCATGAACAGTTTGCATGTTTTTCCTTTTTTTCTGCAGCATCACCAGCATCTGTTGTTTTTTGACATTTTATAATAGCCATTCTGAATGGTGTGAGGTGGTATCTCATTGCAGTTTTGATTTGCCTTTCTCTGATGATTAGTGATAATGAGAATTTTTTTAAATGTTATTTGAACACTTGTATGTTTTCTTTTAAGAAGTGTCTGTTGAACCAGGAAGAGACTGAAACCCTGAATAGACTGATATCAAGTTCTGAAATTGAATGAGTAATAAAAAAACAAAATTCCTACTAACTGAAAAAAGCCTTGGACCAGATGAATTCGCAGCTGAATTATACCACATGTACAAAGAAGAACTGGTACAAATCCTACTGAAAATATTCCAGAAGATCAAGGAGGAAGGGATTGTTCCTAATTCATTCTACAAAACTAGCATTAGCCTAATACCAAAATCTGGCAGAGACAAGCAACAAAAGTATACTTCAGGCCAATATCCCTGATGAACATAAACACAAATATCTTGAACAAAATACTAGTAAACAAAATCTAGCAGCACATCAACAGTTAATATATCACAATTGCACAGGCTTTATTCTTGGGATGCAAAACTGGTTTGACATACACAAATCAATAAATGTGATTCACCATGTATTTGTCCATTCTCATGCTGCTATAAATAACTGCCTGAGACTGGGTAATTTATAAAGGAAAGAGGTTTAATCGGCTCATAGTTCTGCAGGGCTGGAGAGGCCTCAGAAAACTTACAATCATAGTGGAAGGGGAAGCAAGCACCTTCTTCTTCACATGGCAGCAGGAGAGAGAAATGAATGTCCAGCAAAGGGGGATGCCCCTTAAAAAACCATTAGATCTCATGAGAACTAACTCACTATCATGAGAACAGGATAAGGGAAACTGCTCCCATGATTTAATTATCTCCACCTGGTTTCTCCCACGACAGGTGGGGATTATGGGAACCACAATTCAATATAAGATTTGGGTGGGGACACTGCCAAATCATATCATTTCCCCCCAAGCCCCTTCCACATCTCATGTCCTCACATTTCAAAACATAAACCTCTTTGCAATTTTATTAGCATAGTAAGTATTTTGTTAGTATACATCAACATCACATCTATGTAGACACAGCCTTATAAATGGCCACTTGTCACTATACATGAAGACATATAGCACACATTGGGCTTCAAAGCATATACGTATATGGATGTCTTAGCAGCTAAAGTGAATAAATAGGAGATGAGGAATGGGAAAATCACATACATAAACTTCTTAAAGAAGATGGATTGTCTGGGCGCAGTGGCTGACACCTGTAATCCCAGTACTTTGGAAGGCCAAGGCCAACTCCTGACTTAAGGTCAGGAGTTCGAGACCAGCCTGGCCAACATGGTGAAACCACATCTCTACTAAAAATACAAAAAATAGCCAGGCATGGTCGCGGGTGCCTATAATCTCAGCTACTGGGGAGTCTGAGGCAGGAGAATCGCTTGAACCTGGGAGGCAGAGGTTTCAGTGAACCGAGATTGTGCCACTTCACTCCAGCCTGGGCAACAAGAGCGAAACCCCGTCTCGGTAAAAAAAAAAAAAAAAAAAAAAAAGAAGAAGAAGAAGAAAAAGATGGATTATTTAAAAAATAAAAAAATACATACACATAATTGTTAAAGAAGATTTTCTTCCATCTTTTCAATTCATATTTGACAAGCAGTAAGACAGTCTACTTGTATCATTTCAATATTGAAGCACAAAAGACATGTTGTGTCCTTCAAACAAAAGCACTCAGTGTTTTCTTTGTTTTCCAATCTGCCCTTTCAACCTAATTCTAGGGTGGAAAGCTTAGCATCCAGACCACTTACCGCTCATATTCTGGAGTCCAGAGTGTAGAACATCAATGGTCTAGGGCAGCTTGTTTTGTGTTAAGCCCATCCATATGTCTGTGTATGTTAGTAGGGGAAAAATCATACATTTTGCACATATACACAAAAGTAGGACATTTATACACACAAGGCACAAAATAATTTTTTTGGGCTCTTATTTCCAGTGGAAAGATTGGCAGCTTATATATAATATTTAGTTATTTAGTTCTGGGTCAAGAAGTAGTCTAATACAGTAAAGAATATTTCCTATTTATTTTACATTGTGTGGTATCACAATACACATACACACAGACACATTCACACAAATACATATTGGTACATCTCTGTAGAACCTATGAGTACTATAATAAGACTAAAGGCTTGTTTTTAAACTATCGAGGTATACTGATACGATGCTAGACAACAGTATAACTGAACTGTAACAATTTCACCAAATGTGATAAGCTATTTGTTTTTCTCTTCTTCAGGACTTTCTATATATTAAAGCAACTTTTCTACATTGGTATGCTTTGTTCGATTGAAAATTCTTTGATATGCCTGTTCACCATTACTCATCGGTGCACTTTAGCATCATGCAGAATAATATTTCTGATATCTACAATTTTACTTGCACGCTATTCCTCAATATTTGAAGTGGTTTGCTGTGATCTATGTGAATATAATTTTAATAACACAAAATAAATTGTAATATATAATTTTATTATCTCTAATTTCCTCAAATGCTAGTAACAAAATTTTTATTTTGAACTCCCTTAAATGCATAATACTTTTTATATTTTATATGACACTCTGTAGTTGTCAATACTTATCTTAATAAAAAACACAATTGAACTTTGCATTTGGAAATATAACAATTATACCCACACACAAATATGTATGCGATAGCTTTGCACCTGACTTAAAGTTGAACAGGTGTTACTTACAGTGATTATAGCAACAGAAAATGTGAATAGAGATTTCAGTACAGTTGATATGGTCTACATATATACCACTATTTCAATTGTTCCAAAATTTAGAGGATTGAAGCAACCATTTTATTATATATAATGTGCTTATGGATAGATTTCAAACTGCAGTCAGTTGTGATATTCTGTTGCTCCATGTGGCATTGACTACAGGTATACATTGGTGATCAGCTGGTTGGCATCACACTGGTCTGGTAGGTCCAAAATTATTTCCCCTATCTCTCTGGCACCTTAGCAGAGGTGGAAGGAAAACTGTATGCAGATAGTACTCTCTTTCAGAGAACTGACTTATCGAGTTGCCAGCATGGTAACATCAGAGTTTTCAGAAGTCTTACATGGTTGCTCAGGACTCCCAGAGATAGTCTTTCAAGAATGATTATTGGTCTCTTAAATCCTAAGTTTATAAATTGGTACAGAATTACTTCTTTCCCGGAATGGTCCAAGTTTAGTGACTGAGGCAGGTAAGGGTATGAATTCCCAGATTGTTGGCCCTACCCTGACACCTTCTATGGTTGTACTCACATCATAGCTTGCCATCAGGTTAGCTCAGGCTTTACCAAGCCTACATCATATTTTACTTCTCCTGCCTA
This sequence comes from Pongo pygmaeus, assembly GCF_028885625.2. Taxonomy (NCBI): domain Eukaryota; kingdom Metazoa; phylum Chordata; class Mammalia; order Primates; family Hominidae; genus Pongo; species Pongo pygmaeus. Next base: position 94,599,517 of record NC_072387.2, on the reverse strand, counting down.
TTTTTCTTTCTCCAGTTTCCCCCTTCTGTCTTTCACAGATGCTCATACTGAAAAATCGTCTTGCTTCTCACCAGTAAGGGTCTACTTCCACGGAACTTAACCTGCAAAAAATATTAACTTACAAGTTGGAGCTTCTCTCTAGCAACAGTAACAAATGGGAATAGAATATTTAAACTATTTGCAAATGGCATTAAAATCTAGAAAATATCCATTGTCTACCACTGAATACCTAGATTCTTTGTGAGAAATTTCTCAAATCCTACTTATTGGTGTAAAATAAGTTATAAGTAAGTTGAGAGATTTGTTCTGTCTCTGAGTTGACCAAGGTCATATCATAAAGATGTCAACTAATATTTAGAATATGTTAAGACAATTCCAAGGTAGACAAGAATGCACTGAAGATGCCATTTTCATGCACAATTCAAGGGAAATATAAGGTAATATGGTTTGGCTGTGTCCTCACCCAAATCTCATCTTGAATTGTTACTCCCATAATTCTTACGTGTCATGGGAGGGGCCCCATGGGAGGTAATTGAATCATGGGGGCAGATCTTTCTCATGCTATTCTCATGATAGTGAATACGTCTCATGAAATCTGATGGTTTTATAAAGAGGAGTTTCCCTGAACAAGCTCTTTCCTCCCTGCTGCCATGTAAGACATGATTTTGCTCCTGCTTGCCTTCCTGCATGATTGTGAGGTCTACCCAGCCAAGCGGAACTGTGTCTTTCCTTTATAATTACCCAGTCTCGAGTATGTTTTTATTAGCAGTGTGAGAACTAACTAATACATAAGATGTAATTGAAATTCTGGTAAACTATCTGGTGGTACATTGTGAAAACACTTGTTTCTTTAGTACGCTTTAAAATCATTTTTAGGTTTTAAACTAGACAATCTCAAACAAATTCTGTAAGTAGATGCATTCAAAGATTTTTCTCACATTATGTTTACAAAGAAAGGGGGCTAGTGGCAATCTGTATGCCATCACTAGGGCACCGGATAAGATGAATGAGGCCATTCCATATATTGAAATTACTTGTGGGAGTCAGAATTGACAAAGTCGATGTATGTATAGCAACTTAGATGTGTCTTACAAATTTATTATATCTAATGTAAAAGAAACAGAATGACAGCCTACAAAAGTATTTATGTAAATAAAAATATTAATATATAAAGAATATAATACCATATATTCTTTAAAATTTCTACATGGTGAGGACTTAACATTAAAATACACAAATGTGAACATCCATCTGAAAGAAAATTGCAAGTGGATGAGAATATTAGAGGCTTTGTCCAGACTAATGATACCTTTCCAACAAACAGAAGAGTGTAATTAAAACTCCTAAAAGCACAAAGCTAGCTAACTCACCAACCAATAAAACGATGCAAAACAATATAAAATATTAATCTTAAGACAACAATAATATTGAAAAAATAATAGGAAAGAAAATGGTCATTTGGATTTAGTCCACTTGGATATGTAGAATTCTATTCACTGAATACTATTCAACGAAAATTATTTTTTGGCAAAAGGATCAGTTCATATCATCAAGAAGCTGATTAAGAGACAGACATTTGCTTTACATGGAATCTTTTCCTTTGAGTCACTGTTTTTTTTTAAACATTAGAGCCATTTTTAAAACCTACCTTAGTTTAATAAGTTAGTTTTAAGATGAACATTCATGCATGAAATTGAATCATGTTTTCCTCAGGGATTCAATCTCTGTATCTCTAACAGTGCTCCTGTCAACACTGTTAAAACAAATTGGTTACGGCAAAGAAAGGTGATAGTAGGAAATCTTGGAAATTTTAAACCCATGAAGAAAAGTAATATAATTGTAAACACCACATTATTAAGCAAAATCTTGCAAGTATAAGTTTTTTTCTGGAAAAAGCATTTTAAATCAATGAGCATATATATATGTATTTAAAAATCTGTACTACTTTAAGAAATGTCATAATATATTATGATATAATACAAAGTTGTCTTTAATTAATAAATAGATCTATAAATTTTTGAAAAAGTTGCTTACATTTATTCATGATATATGATAGAAAGGAAAATTGTGTATGTGTGTGTATACTCCATTTACTTGCACATTTATAATTACATTGGCAACACAATTGACACTAAATTATGGCACTAAAATGAGTCTCATTTTCATAACCTTTAAAACAATAATCTAGTACCAGAAAATATGTTGTAATGATTAAATAAATAAATGTATATAATTCGATTGTTATAATGCTAGTAAATAGCATACATTTATTTATTTATTTATTTATTTTTTGAGTCAGAGTTTCGCTCTTCTTGCCCAGGCTGGAGTGAAATGGCAAAATCTCGGCTCACCACAACCTCTGCCTCCCAGGTTCAAGTGATTTTCCTGCCTCAGCCTCCAGAGTAGTTGGAATTACAGGCATGCACCACCACGCCCGACTAACTTTTTTTTGTATTTTTAGTAGAGACAGTGTTTCTCCCTGTTGGTCAGGCTGGTCTCGAACTCCCGACCTCAGGTGATCCACCCGCCTCGGCCTCCCAAAGTGCTGGGATTACAGGCGTGAGCCACCGAGACTGGCAATAGCATACATTTAATAATAAAATAAAATTAATATAAAATACTAACAATAACACTAACATATTAAGTAGAAATTAAAATTACTAAAATAATGATGTGAGAAAATCAATACTCATGTTATTGATGAAGGATTTTTTCAAAACATAATTCTGGCATTCAAGAATAGAGTACACTTGTGTTATTTCAGTTAGTTTTCCATGTGGGTTCACATTCAGGTGAAACAATAAAGTCCACTTTGTTCATTTAAACAAAAGTATATTACTGTTTTCCTCCTGCTGCATTTGTTATTTCCCTCCTATATCAAATTTTGTTTATTGTGTTTACATATGTCAAAAAATTACTAACTTTAATTCACAGGTAGATTAACTCTAGATAAACTGTGTATACACATGCTAGCTTTTGTAAAAACTCAAATTTCGGTTGTAAGGAAGAGAAAGAGTCAGAAATGAATTGAGACAGTGCTGGAAAACCTTGCTTTCTGTAATGCTGTATTTCATCAGAAATAATCTTCCCTAAAAGTTGTTTCTGACATTCTTACTGCCTTCTAACACATTAATAAATGTATTTTGATATAGTGATGTGGATTTTGAAAAGCTATCTTAGGCTTTCTTTTCTTCATTTCTGTTTTTAAGGGGGGAATGAGAGATTATGTAGTAAGTCTGTGTTCAGATATAATGAGGTGAGTTCACTGTATCAGAATTTTCAAGGCTAAATCCCATACTTAAACTGTTTCACTTTAATCTATTTGAAATGTTGAATCAAAATGCATAATTAACTCTGCTGACTATGAGGGCTAAATGATGTATGTTTTGGATGCCGCTTCTTGAGAACAGTTCTTCACTTTAGGCAGCCATGACTCAATTTGATGACATCTATGTTACCTTCTTTTACACTGTGATGATGAACATTTGAAGGCATATCGACTTAAAAACTAGCACGAATGAACACAACATAGCTTGACTTTGCAAATTATGACAGAAAGTTTCCCTAAAATTTTGGCATAATATTGTTTAGTTGACATATATAAACGTCAAGAAAATTTGATGTATGCACAAAAATAACCAATAAGCCCAAGAAAAGCATTATTCATTAATATCATTAATTCCAACAATTAAACGTAAACTATGTACCAATCATGTTATTGGATAAAATGCATATTTTAATGACTGTTTTTTTTTTAACATTTTCTGACTAAGATTAGAGAGAAAATGTACAAAGTTCATTTGTATGTTTAGGAGTCATGAATTTCAGAAAACTATTCATACTATTAACGTGAATGGAATTAGAATAAAGTAATTGTTATCCATGCTTATTTTATAATAATTTGTACATACCTTCCTATGATGTTAATTTTTAACAACCTCAGATTGGAGACACTTGTAATATATCAGATTACATCTGGGAGACATTTTTTAATCCAGTGGATTTGTGCTAAATGTAACAAACAAGTTTATAACTTTCAAGGTCAAAATTAAAACATCCTACTCAAATATATAATATATTATTTTTATATCAGTCAAAATGTACTACTTCCTCTCTAGCTCATTTATGCATGAAAATTAATGGAGTCATATTTATGCACTAATAATTGTATAACTAAGTTTGACTTTTAGGCTAAATTTGCTGGTATCATTTACAATTTTATTGTATATTCGGATTATTTTATTATAATAAACTAAAACAGAATACTTGTCTTATGCTATTCTAGTAATTGGTAATGGAAAACCACAGTGAAGAGTCTGTATTTCTGTTTAATTTTCCCTCTAAATCTACTGTCAATGCTTTTGTAATCTGCTATATTCCCAGGGAATCTAACCTGCATGTGTGTTGCCTCAAATCGTTTCCATCTGCTGCTTGGAGATTAAGGCATGAGGAAAGAAAAAGTCTGAAGAAGGAGTTTCACTAGCTGGCTGCCTTCTGTGCTTCTCTAGCTGAGTTGTCTCCCTCTATCAAAAGACATAGCTCTTGTCAGGAATGGTGGCTTTCAGATAAAATTATTCTCGTTGGTGTTCCAGTAAATGTTTCGTCTCCCTGCCCTTTTCTGTGACTAGCGCAGGGTGCTTCGATAGTTCTCTTAACCATCCCTACCAAGATTAAATAAGTCTTTTTATTAAATTCTCTTCATGTGATTATGTCACCTGTGCCAAAAATTACAGTAATTGATACTGTAGCTCCAGAAACAGATCCTGGCAATGAGATTCTGAGATAAAGTTATTCATATACTTAAGGCAAAGCTGACGATTGGGTAATACATTTCTAATATATATTTCTGCAGACAAGGAATGAAGTGCAGGTCAAAAGCAAGACACTTGTAGATCACTTACTTGTAGATTTTAACAAAAATGATTATAAAGTTTATGGGGATGCTAGACCGCTTCTCATAGATTTAGAGTACTGGCATATTGAAAGAATAATTTGGAAGGTTTAAATGCCCAGCAGAGCGCCCAACTGGAAAATCAGAAACCTTTCTGGCAACTTCAGAACAAGTCTCCCAACTCTTAAGTCTTTAAAGAAGATATGTTAAGAACTGAGCCCAAAACATGACAATGCAGAATTTCAGTGGCACGTAAAGGCATTGATGGAGAAGAAAAGAAACTCAGAATAATATCTGAGGAATTTTGCACAAACATGGATGAGTCTTAGAACTTCAAACCTACAAACGCCTCTCTGCCAGAAAAGGCAGCCACTTACCTCTCAACGGAAGGAACACATCTTCTCTGTTATAAGGTCTTTCTAATAACTGCACAAAAGAGTTGCTTTGCTAAGGGATGATGAATGTCTTCAAAACCCATAAAAGATCACGCCTCGTAACCTTCATATACATAATAGTAACTACATTCCAGCATAGCTCTGATGGAGAAGCTGAAAGTATTATCCAGGACGAAATAGCTTCACCACACTAAGCATATCACAAGGTGTCATTCATTTGTATGAACAAGGTTCTATAAAGCACGCATGCAAATGAAGTCTGATAATGTTAGATCAAGCAGGATGAAATACAGGACTTGATTAGCATAAATATATTGATAAGGGTGAACCTACACAGATATATGTTGGCTGGGAGAAATATTAATTGTCTGCTGAGTTGGTTAATAGGATTTAGTGAAGATTCAGTGAATACAAAATGCTGGAATTTCCCTGGCCTACCATATAACAAGGAATCTTAAAGCTCAGGGAGATAAGAATGTTGGAATAAGTGTAGTTCATTGTGTGCAACCCATTCAGTTAATCCTTTTTAATTTTTGTCAATATATAATATGTACATATTTATGGGTTACATGTGATATTTGAATATATGCATACAACGTGTAATGATCAAATCAGGGTATTTTGAATATCTGTAACCTCAAACATTTATTATTTCTTCGTATTAGGTAAACTGCAAATCTTTTCTAGCTATTTTGAAATACATAATCTATCATTGTTAACTGTAGTCATCCTGATGCACTACTGAACACTAGAACTTTTTCCTTTTGGCAAACTGTATGTTTGTGCCCAGTAATCTATTTCTCTTCATCCTTCCCACTTTCCCAGCCACTGGCAACTACCATTCTACTTTCTATATCCATATGTTAAACTTTTTTACCATCCATATGTGAGTGAGAACATGTGATACTTGTTTTTCTGTGCCTGGCTTATTTCATTTAACATAATGACTTCCAATTCTATCTGTGTTGCTGCAAATGACAGGATTTTATTTTTTTTATGGCAGATTGGCATTCCACTGTGTATATTTGCCGTTCTTTTAAAATCCCTTCATCCATTGATGGACACTTGTGTAGATTCCATATCATGGCTGTTTTTCTCCATTAGAGTCTAAGTATATTAATTCTAGTTGTTTTAAATTTCTCATCTAAAAATTCCCCAATCTCTGTCATATCTGAGTTTCATTCCAATGCTTGTTCTTTCCCTTTATATTGTGTTTAAAATTTTTTTTTTCAAGTTGGGAAAGGTTGTTTTTTAGTATGCTTTGTAATATTTTGTTGAAAGCTGGACATGTCATAATTAGTAAAAAAAGACTTGATGTAAACAGGCCTTGAGACTAGAATTTTATATTTATCTGGCTAACAGTTAAGCTATATTTCCTGTTAACTACAGCTGTAGGTCTCAGAGACTCAAACTTTTTTTTGATGTTTTTCGTTTTAATCTACTCTGTTGACCTTAGTTTTTACATGGAAACAATTTCTTCGATAAGGTCTGGGATATGTGTTTCTTTTTGCTGTTATCCACTCTTATTATACAGGAGCCCTACTGATATGGAGATAAGATATGGGATGGAGGAGAAACATTCTATAGTTTTACTCATTTTCAGTCTTGTTTTCAGATACAGTCCTTGGCTATTTTCTTTTCAAAAGCTTCCTATGTTTCCTCACGCTCCCCGTGTTGTATAAAAAGACTAGAAAAACCGGGATTTCGGTATTTTAATTTCCTCTCATGGAAGGCTAGAAGGGGCTAGAGTTGGGAATTTCCCTTCCCCAGGTTACATAGGCTCTGGTAAAATAGTTTATGTTGGGAAAGGCCTTGTTAAGGAGAACAGAATGCTTTGGACCTATTTCAGAAAGACTCACTTTCCCCATCCCCCTTCCAGAAGCATTAGGAGATTCTTCCTGGGCGTTCACTGCAAGAACTTGGTAGGATTCCTGGAGGTAAAACTCTTGAGATTATGAGAACTTCACCTAATACTCAGTTCTCTGGAACTTTTCAATCTTTCAAACTTGTCTACACTGAGCCTCTAGCAATTTGTCTATCATATTTTGAACTATTTAACCCTGGTACTTAGAAGTCCCTCCTCCTGAGCTTCTGCTCTGGTAGGCTGTGTTTCTCTGTATCTGTCTATTTTTCTCTCTAATGTTACGGGAAACAATTTTCCTGTGACTGCAATTCAGTCATTTCAGGGATCTAAGAAGAGTTGTTGATTTTTAGAGTATTTAGTGTTTTTTTTTGAGGGTTTGAAGGTGGGCGTAATAACATCTTATTTCCTTCCATGCGGAACCAGAACTAAAAGCCTTAAGTATGTTTCCAATGTCAGTTTCACAACTAAATTGCACATTCTAACAAAGTAATTTTAAATAAAAAATATTTATTTAACTGTACCTTAGATGTCTGAATTTTAAAATCTTTCTATTCCTCTTCATTCCTTATTCAAATGACTCTCAAACATCTTTAACTAAAAAGTTTTTAGCAAAATAACAATGATAATTAGTAAAACATGTAAATCTCATTTTTATCAAAGAATGCATTCACATATAGTTTTTATCTCAATATAGATTATAAAGTGATCAAAGAAATATTTATCAGGTAAACATAAAAAATAAGCAACTAAAAAGCAGATGTGAGTGATTTTTAGTATCCATAATTTGAGCTAATTTTTAGTTGGCAAGAAGAAAATGAGTAGAATAATCAATGTGAGTCACTATCTTTAGATTTCAGGGACCATGGATTCACATATATTAGAAACTTTCATAGATGTGCTTTTGTAGTTTTGTAGAAAAGGATAAAACACTTACCCCAGTTTTCTGAGGCTTTTCATAGTTATAGCTGAATGAGTATAAAATCTTCAATATTTCCCCCCAAAAATGGCCAATTAGCTACATAGACCAAATCAGTAACTAGCAAAGTTAAATGATAAATTACAGTGGCTTGTTGCTTTGGAACTATAGGACACTTAATCATCTTAGGGTATAAGTTTAACAAAATAAGCCTTTTAAAATGTTCAATAACTGGCAACAAACTCTGCAAGCAATTTACTCTCACTTTGATAACACTTAAGGAAGGCATTTACTCTACAATTTTAGGCTGCAATATGTACATGTTTCAATTATGTTTGACTATAAGGAATGTAATAAATACAACATATATGCATGTCTGTTTGTGTAATATATCTATGTTTACATCTTTCCTTATCAAAAATATCTTAATATAACCATATTGCTCTATAATAAAAGTTTTTAATGTATAATTTATTTCATTACCACCACTGTTTGTGTTAACCCGTCCTAATTTAATGTGTGATAGCACTGAAGTACATTGAAATCAGAATGTAGTAAATGACTATCATTAATTTATATCCAATTGATGTTTAGGACCTTTATGACTTAAGTACCAGGCTAAATAATGGGGAAAGAAAGGCAAATATACTCTCAAATTGGTAACAGTCTAAGAAGCAATCAATTTTTATTCAGTGTAAAAGCTGGTTTGTTTGAGCTTGTTGAAAGGTTTATAGAAGAAAGATAATGGAGACAATTGTCGAATGACGATTGGAAAGGATTTCTAGAAAAATTAATGTCAAGAGTGGAGAGCTTAGCTAAGAAATGTATGGGATCAAACATCTTAGAGGCAGTTATTACTTGCCTAGAATACAGATAAATAATAGGCAGGGAACTAAAAATAGTTCAAGATCTTAGAGTGTGACATGGTTAAGGGATGATGTTAAATAAATACGGACCTCATAATGAACAATAATATAAAAGTTTTATTTTCACTTTGTGTACACAGGAATTAAACAAATTTAAGCCGAAATTTAATAAAGCGTGATTTATATTTTGAATGATAACAGTTATGAAAATGGTTCACTAGACAGAAAATGAAATTGAGTATGTGTAAGATGAACAGCAGAAGAGTTTAGTGGGGCCCGGAGAAATCCAAAAAATAAAAAGAAAAGAAAGAACACTGATGACAGTTTGGCTCTAAGTGCGGTTCATTTATGATACAATAATAAGGTGAAAACAATCCACTTTTCTTTTAATAACACTTCTCTATGTTGTATTTGAACATCTCTTTTAATCTTTACCTGATTTGGATATATGGAATTTCCACAGCTATATGTCCGTATCTTCTTTGTAAAAATTCATTATCTCTTATTTCAAGAGACTGTTTCTTATTGGCTGATAACCTAGGTTACATAATCAAAATTATAATATTTTCTGCTCAATAGTGTAGCATATATTGATGATATCATTCTATTTCAATTTCTCAAAACTTTTATCATATCACAGTTAATTTCAAAACTTGATTAAAGATGTTTCTCAAAAGAAGACCTGCAAATGCCTAACAGCTATATGAAAAAGTATTCAACATCACTACTCATGAGAGAAATGCAAATAAAAACTGCAATTAGATATCATCTCATTCCAGTTAGAATGACTTTTATCAAACAGACAGGAAATAACAGGTGCTGGTGAGCATGTAGAGAAAGGGGAACTGTCACACACTGTTGGTGGAAATGTAAATTAGTACAGCCCCTATGGAACACAGTACAGACATTCCTGAAAAACAGTAAAAATAAAGCAACCATGTAACCTTGCAATTCAACTAGTGGGTATATATCCAAAAGAAAGGAAATCAATACATTAAAGTGATATCTTCACTCCCATGTTTATTGCAGCATGATTCACAATAGCCATGTAGGGAATCAGCCAATTTCGCTCTCAATAGATGAATGGATAAAGAAAATGTGGTATGTACACATAACGGAATATTGATAAAAAAAGAATCAAAATTTGTCATTTGCATCAACATGGATTGAACTCGAGATGATTATATTAAGTAAACAAGCTGATATGTTTTAGATTTGTGTCCCTGCCCAAAGCTTAAGTCAAATTGTAAGCCCCAGGTGGGGCCTGGTGGGAGGTGATTGGATGATGGGGCAGATTTTCCCCTTGCTGTTCTTGTGATAGTGAGTGAGTTCTCATGACACCTGGTAGTTTAAAAGTGTGTAGCACCTCTCCCTGCTCTCTCTTCCTCCTACTCCAGCACTGTAAGACATGCTTCCTTCCTCTTTGCCTTCCATCATGATTTTAAGTTTCTTGAGACCTTGCCAGCCATGCTGCCTGTACAGCCTGCAGAACTGTGAGTCAATGAAAACCAATTTTTTAAAATAAATTACCCAATTTCAGGTAGCTCTTTATAGCAATCTGAGAACATACTAATACATAAGCCAAGCACAGAAATGCAAATATTTCATGTTCTCACTTACATGTGAGAGCTAAAAATATGGTGTATCCATGAAGACAGAGAGTAGATTCGTAGTTACAACAAGCCAGGAAGAAATGGTGGGGAGGAAGGAACGAAGACAGGTTCACTAATAGGCACAAATATACAGTTAAATAAAAGACATAAGACCTAGTGTCCAATAGATCAGGAAGGGGACTATAGTTAACATTAATTGTACATTTCAAAACAGCTAGGAGAGAATAATTTGATGTTTTTAGTGTGAAGAAAAGTATTTAAAGTGATGAATATCCCAATACTCTGATTTGAGTATACGAATGTATGAAATTATCACACGTACCCCCAAAATGTTTATCCATTATATATCAATTTAAAAATTTAAAAAGTAAAAAACTGATTAAAATCTGAACACCCAAGTTAAAAAACATTTTTTAAATTTTTATGGCACAAAGAATATGTAATGATCTCATCTAATACATATTTCTAATCCATTGAGTTTTATAAATAACTATGTAGATCTTTTGCAAGTACAGAAAATAATTAAACAATCTATTAATGTAAACAAGTGTTTTAGTTATCTTGACTATTTTCTTTTTTTAAAAAATTAAATTAACTATGTAATTATTAAATTACATTAATTAAATTAAATTAACTATGTAACTATGTAAAATTTTATGTGGCTGGAAAGAAAATATATTCTGTCCATATATTCCAGCATGTATGTGTTTTCCTTTAAAAGTAGTCTCATTATTATTCAAAATATCTATTAGAAATAAAACAGCATTATAGATTCAATAATCTACGTAAACTTACAGTGAATTGTCCTCATTTTTCCAAAAAAAACCTCTTTGTTATTATCTTCTAGAAGAGAGCAAACACTTCAATTTATATTTTTATTGTTTGTGTAGTTTCTTAGCATCAGCACATGGGCTCCAGCTCAAATTAAAACTGAACTGAATGAACTATTTTATTGAAAGTTCATTGTAATTTAAGGTAGCAACATGAATTGAGGAAGCAGGCAATTAAGATGATGAATGGTTTGGGTGTTTTGTTTTTAACTGGAAGAAACATAGAAATTTAAATTTAGTCATTTTTCTCATTTTCTATTTCTGTAAACTGGGGAATAAAATTATTCCATTGCTCAGCTAAGATCATACAGGCAGTTTTTGTAATATTTCTGATTATGATCAACGTTTTCTGACATTATTCAATGCTTTGTTTCATTACAGTTTTTAGGAAGCATTGTTCACATTTTACCAGGGAGAACACATTCTTCAACCGAAATCCAGAAAGCAAACATCCATTATCAGTATCAAACTGCTGGTATGTGGACAAACAGGGACTTATTTTTAAAGGAGAAATGGAATAAAATTAAGCTCTGACAGTTTTCTAGAGTTTGCTTCTATTCTTTGAATGGAGGAACAAAACTGAATATTGACCTATTTCTATCATGTCCAAAATTCCCCTTATATCTGATTGTCAATCATTATTCCCATTGCCAGAAATGTGCCAAAGATTTCAGCCATTCATGTATCACTGCACCAGAAGACATATCTTTTAAGTCATGCATTAAATTTGATATCTCAGACCTCTAATCTTAAATCTCTTTTGTACTTTGCTGTCTGTGAGTGGCAGGGCTAATTGGCTCACTCTCTTGTATAAGACTACTTTTCTGTAGTCAAATGATGGATTTCTGAAATTATCAAGCTGAGAAGTTAGCTCTCATTATTATTATTTTTAACCTTCCCATAGGTCTGGAAGGTATTCCTTAAAATCCATGAAAAGGTGCATAAGCCTCTTTGTAAGAACATCAGTATGGTGGGTGCCTTTAAGAATCTAAAGTTACAACCTACTTGAGATATCTTGACTTAGAATATATCAAAATAATCTAAAATTTTGACTATGTATATGGGGTGCTAAAATAATCATCTGAACACTCAAAATATATCAGTATTACTGTTATTTAACCCTCTTCATATATGTACAAACCAGATTCTATTTCATTATGCACATCATGTTTACTAAATTCAGTCTATATGAAGAGACACATATATTAAATACTGTTCCTCCCACAATTTTTAAATTTGTGTAGCCATTTCACTGAAAATCGGAAAAAGCATGAACATCTTTGGTGAGCAATGACAAAAAAAGCGTCTAAGGATTGAAAAAACAAACTAAATGAAATCCAGAAAGCAAACATCCAAAACCTTCAAATCCTTATCTTTTCCTTAAGATGGTATAAAAATAATCTTAGCACTTTACTGAGATTGTCCTCAACATTTATATGCATTGTTTAGCAAAGTGACTTAGGGGAATTTGGTCATGTGCATTTCTTCATATTGTGAATTTTTAACTATGATATCTTACTTTATAATATGATACTTTCCTATCCAATATCGATAAAGTAATAATGATAATTTAAATTCACTGGGCAATATCTATCTGCCTGATATTACTCAATGGTTTAGAATATCATCAGGCATATATATATATCACACACACACACACACACACACACACACACACACCCCACACACACACAGAATCATTGACTCTTCACAACAACCCTAAGGGGAAGCTACTTTTGTTGTTCCAGTTTGCAATGGCTAAACTTGCAAAAAAAAATAAATATAGGCATTGTGATTTTAGATGACATGTTATGAAAAGCTGTGGTTAATGCAAAGTCAAACAAGTGGTTTACATTAACATTGCTAATAATTGACTTCAACTAATAAAATAGTTTCTCTGAAGCAAATCATTTTAATTAGCAGAAATATTATAAAATGTTTTAAGTGCTATTTTAATTTTCAAAATAATTTTAATAAATATTGTTAATTATTTTGCAAACTTAAGTACAATGATACAGTAAATTGTGTCAGTGAGATTCTGTAAATATTTATAAAATGTTATAGAATTATTACTTACAAACAGCTAAATGTTACATACATAGTCTTTTTTAATGAGATGGAAGGGTTACCTGGATTAGGTCACTTACATCAATTAATTGTAGATGGAATCATTCAATAGCTGGAATTGAGTATTGTCTTGTTGTTGTTGTTTTATATTTTGAGGCAGGGTCTTACTCTGTTGCCCAGGCTGGAGTGCTATGGTACAATCACGGCTCACTGCAGCCTCAGCCTCCCAGGCTCAAGAGATCCTCCTACCTCAGCCTCCGGAGTACGTGGGACTACAGGTGTGCACCACCATGTCTAGCTAATTTTTTTTTTTTTTTTTTTTTTTGTAGAGACAAGGTCTCACTATGTTTCTCAGGCTGCTCTCCAATTCCTGGGCTCAAGCCATCCTCCTACCTAATCCACTCAAAATGCTGGGATTATAGGCATGAGCCACCATGCCTAGCCTGAGTATGTTAACATTATTTAACAGCAACACTGCAAAGCTTTGGGAAAAACATTTATCATTTTGGGATGGTAGTTCCCTTATTTATAAAATTAGGTGATTGATATAAATTACATTAAATGATTTTCACCTCTAAATGTCCTTGTATTTTTAAATTAATCATGCAATGAAGACATTTAAGACATAATCAATGGTTGTAGCAACAAATTTCAATTCTGATCTCTAAAATTAAACTTAAATTTACTTTTTTTACTTCAAAACCCATTGCCAACTACATATTATTCCTTTTTTCATGTTGATATTAAAGTTATTTAAATAAAATATTTTCATGACACAGTAAAGTTTTGAATATTATTAAATAATGCAGAAAGATATATTCACATTTCAATCAGCATGTTATTTAAATCTTTAAAGATTTAGATTGATATGTCCTTAGAAATAAGAATTTTGTTTCCTGTTTTTACTCAGAGCTTTTAAAGGTATTGCTTTAGTTCTTTCCTGGCTTGTTTAATTTTGATTATTTCTCATTTTTTTACATTATTGGTTGTTTTCTCTCAGTTAATTTTTTAAAAGATTATTTTAATGCTGAAAGACAAGTATATTCCAAAAATAAATATTTTGTTTTTGTATATAATGTGGCTAATCTTATGATAAATTATAAGAATAAACAATCCTGTGTAGTTTTTATACTAAACTCCCCTTTGATCTTTATACCTTGCATTAATTTAGTTTGAAAAATTGTATATTTTTCTACATAGTTCCCCTTTCTTCTTTTACTTAAAAAGGAAGAATTCATTTATCAGTATAATATTTGGTTTTTTTTAATTTTTATTGTTTTAAAAATATTTTTGATACCAAACCAATTATATTTCATCTGTAGTAAAGCCAAAAACATAATTAAATCATCGGGCTTTTAGCCTCCTGATTTCTCCGGTGCATGGTATTTTCTTCTGCTTTTAAATACTAAATGAAGGGACAATTGTTCAATATTTGGGGTAAAATCTTTTACTCCAAAGAGTATTAATTCAAGAAACAGGTTTTTGCTCTCAGCTTCTTATGGAATGAGAGCAATGGTGTGGGAAATAAAAGAGAGAGAGAAAGAAATGATTTACCACTCTTATAAAACATTGTATTTGACAGTCGAACCTTAATTTTGGAGTGAAAAGAAAGATTCTCAAACATCCTCAATTGTTATGTTACTAAGCACACATTCAGACCATAAATTGAGTCATCACATCATTTAAAGTAGACTAAAATAAGCTGGTTGTACTAGCTAACAAAGATTGGTTGTAAGCATTTCTCCCCTTGTATATATTCAATGATAGCAAATTGCTAGATTAAAATGAGCTGTGATGATTATACACACAACATGTAATTATGAAAATAAGTAAAAATTATAAAGTAAGACCCATTACTTTGAGAGTCACTCTCCCCCTTGGACACCAATGCATTACACCTACTTCCACAAATCTTGAAATAAAGAACGAATAGTTTTAAAAAAGCATTAAGATCAGGAAGTAAAAAAAGTAAAGTAGGTTTAATAATTTATGCTTTAAATATAGACTCAAAAATATAAGTAAAAGCATAAAATAAGGACAATTATTGAGCTTAAAGCCAGTGTACTTTTCTTTTTGTATTTGTGTAGTTATATCTATAATATAATTTGAAATTTTCCCAGGGTATTTTGCAGCTTATTCTTTAACTATCCTTTGAAGTTCACAAAAAAAAAAAGAACAGAGGATTACTTAATAAATGGCAGTGCAGTTTTAACCTGAAGAATAATAAGATATCCTGTTAACTTACGCATTGAGGAAATACAACCTTGGAACTCGTGATTTAATCAAATCATTAATTAAGCCGAGTAAGTTAAAAGCCAGCATGTAGAAAATGTGTTCTTCTTGACTGAAGAATAAAATAAATGAATTACTTGAGGGATTTTCACTTCAGAATCAGTCCTTTTGAATGAAAGCATAAATCCAGATTAAAGTGTGCAGGTTTGATCATTACCACTGTTTCATTTTCTGAACACTGGAACTTACAGCACTAGACTACATAACTACTTTTGGGAATTGACCATGTTTGTAACACCTTAGGAAATAACTTGAGACTTCAGATTTCCTTTCACGATATAGAGACTTGGATACAGTGTCACTCTCCAAGGAAAAGAAAAATAAAAATAAAACAATATTAGCCCTCCGATTTCACCCTTTCCCTTAACCTACAGAGAATCTACGGAATCAAGTGCATTAATGGAGGGACAGGATTTAGGTACTTGCTTAGATGGAGCAGATGCAGCCAGACACTTTATATAAACAATTTCTTTTGGAGAGTTAACAAATTGGTAGAGTTCAGGCATCGGCTGATGAGAAAGTATAAAGCCCCAAGATCTGCAGATTATAGAGGTAATTTTTATCCTGTTTTAATCCTTATTCTTCCATCAGACGTGACCAAAACAAAACAAATAAAAAGGATAGAAATGGTCCTGAAAAAGCATCCTCCAGGAGTAGGTCAGAAGGACAGAAACAGTAGACATGTGAGAGACACAAAATCCCCAGGCTGAAACCTTCTCCCCTATTTCCTGTGTATAACAAAAGCCTTAATCTGCTGGAGGAATCCCAACAAATACTTTTTTTTTGTTTGTTTGTTTTTTATTTTATTTTATTATTATTATTATTATTATTATTATTATTATTATTATTATACTTTAGGTTTTATGGTACATGTGCGCAATGTGCAGGTAAGTTACCCAACAAATACTTTTATGTTATTGGCAACTACCCATTGCAGTGAGAAGAAGGAAACAAGAAAATTCTCTAGCACAGGAAGAAGAACAGAAAAAATGCTGGGCCCAGGAGTAGAGCTAGGAAAGGGGAAAAGACACTGAAGCTACTACAGTCCAGAGACACAGGGACAGAACACTTACCTAAAACTGTGGCTAGGAAAACTAGAGAATGCACCAGTCTCTGCTACCTAGCACCAGGCTCAAAAGCACAGTGCACTAGGAGCACTCTTGTGAATAGCTACTACACCACTGCCTGCCAGCACTCCAGCCTGGGAAACAAAGAGATCCCATCTCTCCCCCGTCCACCCCAGAAAAAGCTCTGGATTCAACAACCATGGAACTTTGCAGAAACATTTTCAAGAGGATAGAGACAGATACACACTGAGGTGTAGGGCAAAGAGAAAACATAAATATTTAGGGTCAATAAGCATTAAGAAAGTCAGTCCTCTGGAAAACAAGCTCACATTCTAACATAAGATAATGCTAGAACAATTCAAAATCTGTGTTGCCCTAAGGGTAAAGAGAATGACAAATATCAAATACGAGCCATCTCTTGAAAAAATTAACTCAAACTACTGCAATAAAGAGCTAGCAGAAGTAAGGGTGTACTAACTTTTGGCATTAAATGGATTTACCTCATTCTGTACTTTTCTACACAAGATGTCCAGCTTTCAGTAAAAATTCCAAGGTATGTGAGAAGGTAAGAAAGAACAACATTGTGCTAAGTGACAAAACAATCACACATCAGACTTAAATATGACATAAATTCTGAAATTGACCCGACTGTCCCACAGATTGACTGTTTTTTTAATATAAACAGAGAAACAGACCCTTTTGATCTTAAAAAGCTTGAAACTTGTATTTGTTTCATTTAAGTTTCTTCCTCAAGAAATGACCTTTAGGTCTCTCACAAAACATATTAAAGAACTGAAACCAGCTCACTGCACCAGGTGTCACCAAATATAGGACCCTTCATTCACCATGATTGCTTCCTTGCCCCTCCCAAGTTCCTGTTTTCTTACACATTTTTACATTTCTTGCCTGCTACATAAACCGTTGGTTTTAGTCAGTCAGGGATATGGATTTGAGACTGAGCTCCCATCTCCTCAGCTGCCAGCACCCTATTAAAGCCTTCTTCCTTGGCAATACTTGGCATCTCAGTGATTGGCTCTCTGTGCAGCAAGCAGCAGGACTGAGGCCCAAATCCCTGGTATTTTAGTAACCATACTGGAAGTATATGGTAAACAATTTGAGATAACGGTGTTATTTTAAATCTTACATTAAATATAACATGTTAAAAACTCTAATGAACAAAGTGGACAATAAGCAAGATTAGACAGGTAATTTCATCGGAGAGACAGGAGCTTTAAGAAAAGGATCAAGAAACACTTTCAGAGGCTCATTAGTAAACAACACAACTGAGAAAACAGTCATCTAGAAGATAAAACAACAGACATTACCTAATCAAGATGGGTAGGGGATGGGAAGAAAGAGTGAGAGAGAAATACATATAAAAATAATTTTTAAAGTGCAAAACATCAGTGCATTCCAGAGCTGTGAGGTAATATCAAACCAAATGTTTATTACCAGGAAAATTTTGATGTTAGAAACTGTGAGATACTCATTCAAGGAATATGATGTAATATAAAATGAACAAATAATCAACATATTCAACAAGCTGGATGGATCTCAAATTTGATACACAATGATATATGACCGTACACATGTTAGAACGGCTATTAACAAAAAGATAAATGATAACAAATATTGACAAGCATGTGCTTAAAGGGGAACCTTGTTGCACTGTTGGTGGGAATGTAAATTATTATAGCCATTTTCAAAAACAGTATGGAGGGCCCTCAAAAATTTTTAACTAAAACCACAATAAGACCCAGTAATCTCACTTACGGATATACATCCAAAGAAAATAAAATCAGTGTGTCAAAGGGAAATCTTTATTCCCATGTATATTGCAGCATTATTCACAGTAGCAAAAATATGGAATCAACCTTTGCCCATCAACAAATAAAAGAATGATAAAATGTAGTATGTATACACAATGAAATACTATATAGCCCAAAAAAGAAAATTCTGTCATCTGCAACAACATAGATGAACCTGGAGGCCATTATTCTAAGTAAAATAAGATAAGCACAATAAGACAAATACTGCTTGATCTCACTTATATGTGATATGTAAAATTTGAACCTATAGAAGCAGAGAGTAGAATGGTGGTTACAGAGGCTGGAGGGAGGTGTGGGATAGAGAAAGGAGAAATGTTGGTGAAAGGGTACAAAGTTTCAGTGACACAGGAGGAAGAAGTTTTAGGGATGTATTCTTCAACATAGTGAGCATAGTTAATAATAACATATATTTTAAAATTACTGAAAGAGTAGATTTTAAGCATTTCCACCAATGAAAAATGTATTTAGTTGAGGTTATAAATATATTCATTATCTTGATTTAACTTTTCTACAATACGTGTATGTGTGTGTGTATATATATATTTCAAAACCTCACATTGTAGCCCAGAAATATATACAATTGTTGTGTGTATCAAAACAACACATTGTACTTCATATACAATTATTTGTCAATGAAAAATTTTAAATATATATATATCTTCAGTTAAAGAAGCCAGATCTATGCCTTTTTATCCTAAACTTATATTTAAATATATTTTAATTTTATTAAATAACATGAAAAATGCATGATAAACCTGGGAATGATACAAGATTTATAGTTCAAACTTCCTGCTTAATATGTTATTCATAGTAATAATAATAATTATACTAAATACAATTCTTACATAATTCTAAGTATACTGATTCTTTCAATGTACAAAGAGAATTAAAAAAGAAATTCTGTGGTTTATTCAGCTATTTATTTGTTATTTCTTGAGTTTTTGGTATGTGGCAGGCATCAAGCCAATTTTAGGAATGTTGTCGTAAACTGACATATGTCATTATACAGAGACCAGCCAGGAGAGTTCAAGTGGCTTAAAATCTAGTGACAGAAATTTGTGTTCAAATACTGAGAAAATACATGATAATTGTTATTACACGTTGCAAATGCAGAAAATATCATGTGCTGAATTGTTGATAAGTACAGTGAGAGAGGGCATATTTGCAAGCTTGAATAAACCTAGAGTAATATGAAATTTACAGTGTTCTTTGAAAGGTGTATAAGGTAAAATGTTTGGTTGAAAAGATAATAGGAATAGAAGTTTAATAATATAACAAATACACTCATTGAATACACAGAGAAATAATTTGCTACTGGAGAGATGTCTTGTAGTTTAAAATAAATTATAGAAAATAGAATTAGCTATAGAGAAACCCGTAAAGTGAGTAAAACTGTTTGAACTTAATATTTTATAGAGCAAATTTTTGGACAGATAATCAGAGGAAATATTAACTTTAATAAAGTTACTACAAGATATGCATATCAGACTGAAGAAAAGAGACCTACAGGGGAACACTTTAGGTAGTGGGCAAATTGTAGTATCTAAAAAAAAATCATTGTGAATATACACCCAACCAGAATGGTGGCATAAAATAGATTGCATCTTTAATTATTTTGGGGAAATCAATTTATTTACATGTATGATAAATTAACTACAGCAAATAATATTTTCTTTTATGGCTATAGACAAAAAATTGCCCATAACTTTGGACACACCATATTGCCAACAGTAAACATTGAGTAATCTGGTCTCATGCCTCTTTTTATAGATTACCTTCATTTTGAATACAAAGCTTATCCAAAATCTACTGATTGTTTAATGAGGACATAGTTTTACTAACCCTCAAATATTCCCTAAAATGTTAATATTGTAAAAATTAACATTGACAAAGCATAAGATTACAGGAGAAAAAATAACTCATATATCTATATTCTCTCCCAAAGTTTGCTTTATTTATAATGATGTATACAATGTTAAAGTTTCTAGATTGGCCCTTTAATATCATCTTTCTTAATTTTAAACAGTGACCAATAGATACATTGGAATACAGAAACAGCTAAAATTTGACGTAAGGATAAAACAAGAACATATGTATTAATATCAAAATCTAACAGATGTCTTAATATTTTTTATTTTTCATATAGGTTTTATTCTTAGTTATCTGATTGCACTTTTAGTGAAACATCTGTTTAATGTGAAATCCATTTAAGATACTGGCATACACAGGACGATTGTAATAAAATCTATTAGTACTCAGCAACATGGAAGGTATTAAATTTTATCGTGTTACGTGAGACAAGCCAGGTACAGAAGGACAAATATTCCTGTTCGTGCTCACATGAGGGAGCTAAAAAAGTGAATCTACTGGAGGTAGAGAAGAAGGGTGGTTAGTAGAAGCTGGGAAGGGAAGGAAGGAGGGAGGGTGAAGAGAAGTTGGTTAAGAGGTACAAAAATACAGTCAAATAGAAAGCTATAGTATTTGATAATATATACTATCTGATAGATCTTATCTAATAGATTAAGTTATAGTATTTGATAGTATAGAAAAGAAATTATAGCTAACAATAATTTATTGTATATTTTGAAACAGCTAGAAGAAGATCTATCATGTTCCCAACTCAAAGAAAAGATACGTTTGTGGTTATAGATATCCCAATTGTCCTGATTCGATCATTACACAATGTATATGGGTATCAAAATATCACATTTACCTCCAAAATATGTACAATTATTATATATGTACAATTATACTATTATATATTATATATGTACAATTATATGTACAAATATCATATGTACCTCCAAAATATGTGCAATTATTATATATTATTTAAAATTTTTGACAGTTTATCACCAAATGTTATCCAATTTGACAGATATTTCCCAGTTGTATAACAGACTATATTCTAGACATAAATTTCCACTTACTGTCCTAAATTTTAAAAGATAATTAGATATTTACTGAAGACCTCATTTTCTAGCTGGATTCTCTATACTACTTTTTATAGCCTCAGGTTGAATACCATTTAATTGAACCATGTGTGCTTGCTTAACTACTTCAAACAATAATATGGTGTAAAGAAGACTGATCCATAATTTTTCATTCTAGTGAAACATTTCCAAATGTCAAATTTAAAGAAGAAAACAATCACCTGTTAAACTGTAGAACTAACTTTTGAAAAACATCATAGAAAACTATGGCCACAAGCAAAGCACTGTGCCCTGTAGTCCTATTGACAATAGCTATTAAATCAAGACTATTCGGTCACTGAATATTTAATTTGCCTTGGGAGGACATTTGACTTTATGTGTTTAAATTTTGATTTGAATTTGTTACACAGAAATTTTCTTGGGTGATTCCGAGAATAGTTTCAATAATCTAAAATAGACGTAGAATTTTATGGTATTTTAACTGTAATTATAATAATTTTAAAATGCAAGACAGAGGATATACACAGATATTTATTCATGTAATGTATTAAGGCCTACTGAAATATGAATGAAGGTAAAAGCTTTCAACAGACATGTCAATGTTAGTGTTGGCATAGTGTTATGAATTCATCACTTTATTTTTTTGACAGCATTATAAACTTCTCTTTTTAGTGTTATTTTGTATGAAATATCTTAATATATCTGCAAACAATAAGAGGAATAAGCTCACATTTCCTAGTAATATACATATACTGATACCCCTTTATATGTGGCCATTAAAAATGTAATTTAGCCTTTTCTTCCTGCATCTTGCAGCAATCTAACAGAATAATTTTAAACAAGTAAGGAGTTTCCTTATTCCCTTGTCAGAAATTAGAAGTCATCAATTCAAGGCTGGTATAGTGGCTTCTCTGACCCCATGTCTGTTCTCTAGTCGTATGTTTCGTATAGCTCTGTTTCTCTGTCACTCATCATATGTATGTTAGTTTCTTCAAGCTCACAAGATAACTGCTGTGTTTTTAGTCACCATGCCCTCATGATAGGCAAATAGAAAGGGAGAGGAGCAAAAAGCCAAGGACACAATGTATATTCCAATCGTCTTTCATGAAAAAAAAGATTTTTGGTAGTATATCCAGTAATCTTCCATTCACACGGTATTGTTGGAACTTCCATGAACAAAATTCCTGCTCCATTTACGAGGGAAAAGTAGAGACTGGATATTATCTAGGCAGTGTTTCTCATAATGTTCCAAGTAGTAAAATAATGAAGTTTCCCTCTACCCTCTCTTCTTATGAAATACATCATTTTAATAATAGTCATTACAATTTTAAATATAAGATATAAAAAACTGGGTATGTGCCTGGTCAGTCTTTGCATTAGGTCATGTGCTAATTATAGCAATAGTGGACACTAGGCACATTTCCACTGTAATTTTTTAGGGAGAGATACTGAAGTTTATGCTATATATCAGCAATGAAATAATTTGTAAGCTATGTTTCTGATACTTAATTATTGGTATAATATAGTATTACAGGTGCTATGACTGCCAAATATCTGCACCATTTTAGTTTTTCTTTCCTTCACTGATGTCACGTGAAATATACTCATTTCATAAATTTCCTCTATGTACTGCCTCTTGGTGAATTCAGTGTGTTTCCTTATTATTATTTTTTTCTAATTAAGGACATATGTCCCTAAAACTTGAGTTAGAAATATCTTCCAAATAATTAGATCTTCCCTCAAGAAATAACAAAAATAAAACCAAAATACATTTTTCAAAATTTCCAGCAATTTTTTCTCTGTATGTTAGACGAGAAGATGAAGACATACATTAACGGCTCTTTTTAATTGAACTTCCATGTAAATTGAGTCTAAATCTATATTAGTTATATTTTTTTCCTAATGAATTGGTAATTATTGTGATTATTCCTGGAACTGTGATTGTTTGACTTAATAGCTATATTTATAATTTTTTTTGTAGAAGGCCCTTTTATGGTGTATGCTTTTTTTCCTGGGAAAAATCTTCCAAAATCACATGTGGATTCCAAAATCACATATGGATTCATCTGACATTCTAACGACTATATCCACCAAAATATAAAATCTTATGGTAGTAATTTTATCTCCCAGTATTTCAGGTATACCTGAATTGGTTAATGAGTCTGACGTTGACATGGTGGTATTTGCAGTGAGTGAAGGTATCAGACTTTCAATAGTGACAATACCAAAGGTGAATACCTATTATGATCAAGGTAAAATTAAAAAAGGCTTTCTGTGGTGGAAGGTTTAGGATGGTCATGTTTTATTTGAAGTACCCTATCTTAGGTCCTTCTTGGGATCTTACTCTTCCTGGGATCTCACATGTGGCAAATTTAACTTTGCAATACTTACTTTCTGTTACTCTATTCCATTCCAGTATCTATAGAATTATCCTTATTAATTGACTCATTTTTGGTGTATTCCTTTTGTGTCTTTGTTTGTTCCTTAAACCTGTTGATTATAAAATAGTGAGTCACCGGTAGATCCTTTGGGGTTTTTTTTGTTGTTGTTAAAACCTGAGGCTTTACCTAGAAAAATTTAATGGCCAGGGATCTGGATTAGTTGCACCCAATTTTTAAGCCATAATCTATAGTCTCCTAGTGGTCCAAATGAGATTTTGTTAAAAAATATACAACTTCAAACATCATCCATAACCTAATGAATCTGGATATTTTGAGAGATCCCTGGGTAATCCTAAGTAAATTAAAATTTAGGAAGCGCTGTACTCAAAAGTCCTTCCAATGTGCACTCTAAGCGGAAACATATTTCTCTTCTTGTTAATGAGCAATAGCAGATTTATAAATTTCATTAATTCTCCAGCATGAAAGTTGCTCATTTAGGGTAATTAGGAAGTATAACAGATTGATAATAGTTTTAGTGGTTCCGAGTTTATAATGAAGCCACCATTGACAATCTCTTGCAGATGACATTTCTCAAATCACTAGTTTTGCACTATTTTAGTGGTACATGGGAAGAACTAATAACATTCCCTCACTAAAGTCAGTCCAGCAGGTATCACATATTTCTGATAACACATAGACTTCAACAATTATTCCAGCATTGTTATAATTGTAAATTCCCCAATAGCTGTCACCAAATCTCTGGGTTATCTCATGACTTAATGGAGTAGAACCCAGAACTCTATTTTACCAACTGTATATACTATTGATCATGTTTCTCTATCAAGACATGACTTTAATTTATGAAGAAACTGAGTATCCATGGAAGATGAGTTTACTAATCATATTCCCAGTAGCAAACTTCATTTACCTGTTTCTTAGACTGTCAATTTAGTGAATGCTCATAAAATGTGTTGATAGTTTTCTCAGTTTGATATATTCAATTTCTACCTCCCCATATTCCATAAATTATATTCTTAATGTCATCATTTCTCCTTGGTTTGAGAAGTTACTGAATGTATGATAATATCATTTGTCAAATCATTTGTTGTCATGCATCCAAAAGTCAGAGTGCATTGGGAAAGACTTCTGGCTAAATCCTGATCAGTACAATCCAATAAAAATATAATTAAACCAAAAAAGTAATTTTAAATTTGCTAGTGGCTATATGAAAAAGTTCAAAAGAAATACGTGAAATTAATTTAAGTAATTTGTTTCATGGAATCTCATATACCCAAAATATAATATTTTAGCATGTAATCACTATAAAATTATGAATATAGCTTTTGTACCTTTTCTTGGTCTTCAAATTCCAGTGTTTATTTTACACATAAGCATGGCTCATTTAGACTAGTCACATTTCAACTATCCAATATCCATATATAGTTGGTGCTTAACATATTGGATACTACAGGTCTTGATTAATAATAAAATTCTAGTTGATCATAACATGTTAGTCCCAATATTCAAAATGAAATGCTCTAAAATGTTACTCCTTTGATGTAAGGTATGAAACATTCATCAGCAACATATGAAATTAAACAAAATCTAAAATGCCACCAAAAGCCTAGACAACTATTGCAGATCATTAGTGTGTTGAGTTTTGGAAGAATGACAGGCACAGAGAGAATCAGGTTGCCATCTAGTCTTCTTTCATAAAACTCCTCTCTAGTCTCTTCTCCTCCTCGTAGAGTTTTACATCCATGAGAGCTGAACATACAAACATGTGCCCTTCTTTCATTCCACAGAGTACTTTAAACACCACTCTTTTTTTCGTATTATCTTTCTCTGGCTCTGGTTGCAAGCTGTTCTCACAGAAATGTCTTCTGAAAGTTCACACTTTTAATGGGATGGTACCATCCATGAAAAACCTGCTGGGAATTCAACCTATTTCTTGTTATTTCTTTTTTTGCCTACTTTTGTCATAAGTTTTAGTGAAGAAAACCTTCAATTAACATGGCATTTTAGAAAAACTTCTCAAGTAACTCTTTCCTTTTATGAGATATCTTAGTTATTTCCTCAGCTTAATTTAACAAAGTATAATAACATTAAAAATTTTAATGAGATAATTGTCTTTAAAAATAACTATTCTAGGTTTTTGAGAGCAATAATACTACATTTGAAAATACAGTCCAGTCCAGATATGTTTCACGGTGAATTAAAATTATTGCCTCGTTATTACTATAAAGTTTAAAGATCTTGACATGCATTTTTCTATTTTAATCATAGTACTAGGGTTTCTTGCCAATGAAAATCAAAATGAAATCACATTCTATGGTTCTCTGGGAAGCAGTTTTTTACAATGTCAAAATTGCATAGCCTTCAACTTCTGTGTTTAATCCCTTTCTCCAAAAAGTGGAATTTTTTTTCATACCATAGGCTTCACCTAACACACAATAACTTATTTTCAATTTAGGAGCAATATCAATAAAGTTATTTTTAAAAATCTTAAATCTAAATAATTAAAAAATCTAACTAAAGCAAATAATATTAAAATATATCTGGAGCTTCTATTCTCCTTACATTAGCATTTCTTCTTAGTTGGTCAGAGTTAATTCAGTGATCCAGGTGCTCAAATCAATTCACAACACAACTTACTAAGATTCATCTTCAGTCCAAAAAAGAGAATGAGGGTATAAAATTTATACCCTTTGTAAATTCTATGTACTCACCTTTGCCTACCTCAAATGATATTTTGTGCTTTTCAATATTTATTATATTTTCATTGGGTGTCAATACTCAATAACTAAAGAATAAATGACTTCCCCAAAACATGTATGCATCCGTAAAACATACAGAAATAAACACTCATTATAGCTCATTTAAGCAGTCTTACATCTTTATCTTGCTTACCTCTAGAAAGTAAGATAAGATAATATCCCCAAGTCTGTTGGAAATGAATGCATTCAGGAAACACACACAAAAGAAGGTAAGTTCTTCACGGTGATATTCTATCTTCATACTGAGGCACATTAAAAATATGGTTACTCACTACTTGAAAATTGATGGTTTTGATTAATGTAACTCGAGACAAAATTTTTAATTCTTCGATTCACAGTTACTAAAAAGTTCATTTTTTTACTTTTGAAATTTAATTTAGCTCACTAAGCATGACTAGTAGTATAGAATTAAGATACTATAGATGGGAGTGGATGAAAGACAATTATGTGTTAAAATTTGAAAAATGACAACAAGCTATTATACAAATTTTGAAAATTGTTAAATAATATTGGATTTGTAATCTAAACAGCATATTTTTAAAGCATTGACTAAGGGAACATTACAGGTCATGAGTCTGAATGAACATAATAAAAAGGGCAAAAATTCTTGATGACTTGAAATTAGTAAATTTGTAGAAGGTGATTTGTTTTACATCTTACGAGTAAGTATTATTGTTCTCATTACATAGAGAAGGAAACAGTACCAGAATCATTAAAAATATGTGCACTCACATTGCTAGTAGCACAGTAAGTTCAATGACTTATTGATTGTGCTTGTACTATTCTTACTAAGGTATATGGGAGTAAACTGCTCTACTGAATTCTGTAGTGAATTAGCTATGAATTTTTTGGAAAAAAATAATTTCACATATAGAAGTTCATACTACACCAATAATGAAACTCAGACTAGAAATATAAAGATGAACAAGACCATGTCCTATTTCAGGATGCATAGAAAGTTCGTAGACAACTATGATTAGATATGACTTGTTCTAAGCTTGAGTAAATATAGAGACCTAAAGGTCTTCAACTTTTGAAAGGGGAGAGAGTGGTTGGTCTGGAAAAAATTATCTGAAGTTAACACTTCTCAGCTTGAGTTGGCAGGATGTTTCAAGATCGTAAGGCAAAAGAAGGTTAAAAGTTCTAACTGTTGGTGGCAGCAGACCATCTGGAGCAGCTGCTGTGGGGAAGCCAGCTGTGGCGAGGGAGGTGCCACCAGGGCTGCATGCTCTGTGGAGCTGGCAGAGGCCAGGAACAGGTGGGAGTCCCACACTCCCGGGTGTAGCTGCAGCCACCCAGCTGCAGCTCCAGACCTGGGCATCCAGGTGCACTTGGGGCCCAGGAAATCCCCTGCCACTGCAGGCTTGAAAGTGCCAGTTCTGCTCCCTGGCCTCTCCTCACTCCTGGTGCCTGCTGTGGGGCAGAGCAAAGTTGTGGCCGAGCCCAGGCACTGTTGCAACCCAGCCGGGTTTGCGCACACTCAGTGCAGTGCTGACACATCGGCCTCCTGCCACCTCAGCCCCCTCCGCACTTTGGGTACCAATGAGCATGCAAGGGGGTCCAGGGGGACTGAGGGAGGCTCAGGGCGGACCCGTGGATACCTCTTAGCACTGACAGCCTGGAATCTATGGATGGCATGTAAAAGGCAGACAGGTTCCTGGGTGGGAAGTGGTAGGTCCCCAGTGAAACCCCACCTTCAGGCCAGGGACAGCCTGAAGGCTGGGGGCTGGGCTGCCAGTTCTAGGTGAAGTCTGCAGCCAGGAGTGAGAACTTCATTGATGACCATTTGGCCAACTGGATGGTGCTTTTTCCAGGAACACCCGTGGCCAGTCATGGACCAAACAGCATGCACTTTCTCCATTCTGAGGACATAAAAACTGCAGACTCAGCCAGATTTACACACTTGTTGGGAAGACCTGCCTATAAAAGAAACTACCCACTATGGGTCTCCTCTCCACTGCGAGCTGGACACTCATCGGGATGACCTGCCTGCAGAAAGGAGCTACCCACTATGGGTTTCCTATCTGCTGAGAGCTGGACACTCATTGAGATGACTTTCCTGTGGGAAGGAGCTACCCACTACGGGTCTCCTGAGAGCTGTTCTGTCACTCAATGAAGCTCCTCTCTGCCTTGCTCACCCTCCAGTTGTCTGCACACTTCATTCTTTCTGAATGCAGGACAAGAACTCAGGACCCACCGAATGCAGGACTGAAAAAGCTGTAGCACAAACAGGGCCGCAGCATACCCCCCATTCACCACGTTGCAGGCAACAAGAAGAGAAGAGCCGTGGCTCTTTGGGGAGCCCAGACCTAGGGACTCCCCAAGCCAGGACTGTGACACCCTCTTTGGGGCTCTCTGAGGGTTCCTGGTGTCTCCAATCATGCAGGTGCCACCATGTTCCCGTCGTCCAGATGCAGGTGCCCTTAGCAGAATCCATTTGTGGTACATGTGATCCAGCCACAGCTTTTCATGGAGCCAGCACCTGAGCCGGTGTCTGGAGCTACCCGCTCTGCTGCAGCAGCCAGTGTGCCTGGCTGTGTGCAGTAGACAAACGTGATGCTCACTAGCCCGCATGCCCCTTGCTGCTGCGCACCTGGCTCACCCTTGGCAGGTGTGGGACCCAGGCTGGTAACATGAGTCGAGTGCAGTCTGCCAAGCCAAGTGTGCAGAATGAGCCCAGTGGGCCCAAGCAAAACTAGGGCAAAGATGCCACCAGCCACAGAGGTTTCCGAATGGAAATGTGACACCTTAAGGATCCTGTGACTACAAGTAGGTTAAAAGGCTGGAACAGTCTGTGGAAAGTAACTAGTAACAGGCTGGGCACAGTGGCTCAGGCCTGTAATCCCAGCACTTTGGGAGGCTGAGGCAGGCAGATCACTAGGTCAGGAGTTTGAGAGCAGCCTGGCCAACATGGTGAAATCCCATCTCTACTAAAAATACAAAAATTAGATGGGTGTGGTGGTGTGCGCATGTAGTCTCAGCTACTGAGGAGGCTGAGGCAGGAGAATTGCTTGAAGCTGGGAGGTGGAGGTTGAAGTGAGCCAAGATCCTGCCACTGCACTCCAGCCTGCGTGACAGAGCAAGACTTTGTATCAAAAAAAAAAAAAAGAAAGTAACTAGTTGCAGAAGAGACATGATAGATATGCAAAAAAATAAAATGATAATGCACTATGTGCTGATAAATAAAAGATTAAAAGGAACAAGTATGTAATTTTCCCAATAGAAAATAATTACTATATGATAAATAGAATATTACTTAAGTATTTTTTTACAGAAGTACGCTTAATAACGTCCTTCCTTCTAGCCTGTCAGTAAACTAACTTATTCTAGAGGAATATAATATGCCTTATTCTTTCTGGAGTTCTGTTATCCACATCAAGATTATCACATTGTTTTTCTTTATATATTTCTCAGAAATTATATATTTTTATTCAAGAGATAGGGTTTTTCAACAGCTCTTAAATAAAAATAGATCCTGAGTAACTTATCTTTATAATTCCCATAAGAAAATATTGAAAGTGGTCACTGTATGCGTGGATTTACTTTTTTTCATTACATAATTATCTGCAATATACAATTGTATCCTATTTAATGATGTTATCTTATTAAATAATTGCATTTTTTAACAACTTTATACCAAAACTAAAATATTTTGGGACAAAATAAAGAGAAGACAAGATAAATAGTTAAAAATAAAAATGGTCTCAAATAGATTTCCAAACAAATACATAAATGGTCAGCAGATGCTTATGTCTCCATTCTGAGGACATAAAAACCGCAGACTCAGCCAGACTTACGCAGTTGTTGGGACAACCTGCTTGTAAAAGGAGCTACCCACTATGGGTTTCCTATCTGCTGAGAGCTGGACACTCATCGGAATGACTTGCCTGCAGAAAGGAATACCCACTATAATCAGGGAAATGAAAGTCAAAAGCACAGTAAGATACCTCACACCTGTTAGGATGGCTAAAAAACACAAAAGTTAAATTTTGGAGAAAATGTGAACAAAAGGGAACCCTTGTACAGTGTTGGTGGGAATGTAAATTGGTATTCCCATTATGAAAAATTATATATGGAGGTTCCTCAAAACATTAAAAATAGAACTACCATATAATCCAGTAATCTCATTTCACAACTGGGTATATATTCAAGGGAAACAAAATCATTATCTTGATGAAATATTTGCATTTTCATGTTCATCACAACATTATTCACAACAGTTAGGATCTGGAAACAGCCAAAGTATCCATTGAGAAGTAAATAGATAAAGAAATGGTGGCATATAGAAATATTATGCAACCATGTAATCATAAGGAAATTCTAGAATTTACAACATGAATGAAGCTGGAGGGCATTATGCCAAATAAAATAAGCCAATCACAGAAGGATAAAAAATACAGTATGGTATCACTTACAGGTGAAATCTAAAACAACAAAAAAAAGTTACATTCATTGGAACATAGTATAGAATTGTAGTTACCAGGAACTGAAGTGGGGGAATGGACAGATGTTGGTCATAGGGTAGAAAATTTCAGTTATAAGATGAATAAGTTCTGAAGATCGGATGCACACCACGTCGTGACTATAGTTGACAGTACTGTATTGCTTATTTGAATTTTCATAAAGAAGCAGATCTTAAGCAATCTCACCAAAACTTTTTAGAAAGTAGCTATGTGAGGTGTTGTTATGTTAATGAACTTTATTACGGTAATCATTTCATAATGTGTATGTATATCAAGTAATCACATTATACACATTAAGTATATTCTATTTTATGTGTCAATTATATTACAATAATGGTGATTTTTTAAATGGCTTGCCTGCAGAATGCCACCATATTCATTAAGATTTTCTTTTATACTGTTTATGCTAAGAGCACAGCAACAAAACTTGGCTTTAAAAACTCAAAGGGATGTAATTAAACAATTTACTATGTTTAGTTTATTAAATTTTATAAACTGCATTAGACAAAAAGATTTATGCACTTAATCACATTTACATTAATCTATAGTAAAATTCAAAAACAGAAAATAAAGCCTGGAATAATTTCCTGTATTTCCTGCTGGATCTGCCAGACTAGTCGAGGATAATACAATTAGAACATTTACAGAAGTCATCGTGAATGTTACTGTTATTGAAGTTGATAAATGAAGTTTTCATTTCGATTAAGAAACATGTAAGAGATATGAGTGTGACATTTGTTGGTTTTTATGGACTACATACAAAGTCTTGAAAAAAGATTGAAGAGCTTATCAATCAATGCCAAGGCCTAGAAACCGGTTTTATTTTCTTTAAAATGAGAGACAGAGAAGTGAACGTTATTAAAAAGACTACTGTAAAAATATTATTTATTGGCCTTTCCACTTACACAATTTTAACTGCAGAAATAAAACTTTATTTGTAGATATTTTCACTTATTAAAAAAAGTCCTTAAAAAGTAGACCATAGAAGTTCTTGGTTTCTTATCAATATAAAGACAAATTGGCTGTTGTTCAGTTTATGAAATAAAACAAATTGTGTTCATTAATAAAGGCTGTCAATTAATCTAGAAATTAATCTTTTTCTTACAGGTATGTGTTCTTCAATATTATGGTGACTATCTTTCCACCAATGGACTATACGCCAATCATTTTCACTTCACTTCAAGCTTGCTACCATAAACCAAAGAGCACATCCTATAAAATATGCTTCTAATTTGTTCGACATTGTAATTTTTTTCTTTAGTTAGGAAATAAGAAAGCATTGTCACACACACAATGCATGAAGAAAAATGTAATTCAAAATTAAGTTATTCTGAAAACAATTTGAAGACACAGAGATTCTAAGAATTATTACGAGTAGCTCTGTACAAAGAAATCATAGAATTTGAGTAAAGTTACTCTGGCATAATTTGGAAGAAACTGATAAAATTGTCATCAATATCACAGGGAGAAGTTCAACTCAGCTAGGGTAGATAAATAATATACTTTGAAAACAAGCTCAAAAACAGCCTAGCATTAAAAAAACAGGGATAAACAAAAATTATAAAAATGGATCATCCTAAAAAGAAGCACTGTAAATATAAATGATGTAAAAAAGCAATATCCAAAACCGTACACACAAAAAAAACTTAAAACAGAGATTCAGAAAGGTTAAATATTTAAAAATGAGTCAAAATATATCAGGTGAAAGCACAAAACAAAACAACATGGTTTTCAATCTTAAGATTAGACAAGGTATACTGAGACATATAAAAACACTTAAAAGACAGCAAGAGACGTTTATGATACTAAAGACTGCAACTCACAGTGGGGTTATGTTAGTAATGTTACTGCTTCAAATAAATTAGAATCGGCTTTCAGAAGAAAAAAAGATTACAACAGCTATATTAAAAAATGCTGCTTATAGCTTACTCCCAAACAGAGCAACTGGGCAAAACTATTATAGATAAGAAACACACAACACATCATCAAGAAGGTCGATTGTATAAATAAAACACTCCGAACTAAAATAGTAAATAATATAACTTATTTTCAAGTGCACATGAAAATCAACTATATTTTAAGCCCCAAAGTGCTCTTTAGTTAATGCCAAATAATAGTGTTGGAAAAATAAGCTAGAAATTAACAAGATTGCCAAGACTCTGTCACCTAAAACATCAAAAACATTATTTTTAACATGTAGGCCTAAGGGAAAAACGGAGTGGCAACATTTATTTAGAAGAATGGTAACTAAATAATATAATAATCTATGAAATATAGCAAATAATTATCAGAGGAAAATACGTTGCATAAAATACTCATATCAACAGAAAGCAACATCAACAATATAGTGAATTACGGCCAGGCCCAGTGGGTCATGCCTGTAATCCCAGCACTTTGGGAGGCCAAGGTGGGTGGATCACGAGGTCAGGAGTTCAAGACCAGCCTGGCCTACACGGTGACACTCCATCTCTACTACAGGCAGGCACCTGTAATCCCAGTTACTCATGAGGCTGAGGCAGGAGAATCACTTGAATCCAGGAGGTGGAGGTTGCAGTGAGCCGAGATCACTACACTCTAGCCTGGGCGACAGAGCAAGACTCTGCCTCAAAAAAAAAAAAAAAAAAAAAAAAAAAGTACAAATTTAAGAATTATGTACTTAAAACTAAAAACAGAAAAATAGCTTAACAAGATGCAGGGAATTAGAAAAAAGGTAGAAAGCAGACATTAATGAGTTAGAAAAAATTAAAAGAAAGTTAAAAAATTCAAAAATCATTAATTTGAAAATATCACAATTAAAAGAGTAGATCATAAAATAAAAATGGGAGGGAGAAAGCGCATATATACAAACTGCACATCACAGAAAAAATAACATCCAAACATATACATGTTTGAAAAAAGTGAAACAAACTAAATCTAATGTGGGAATATTTTGCACAACTCAGTGAAAATAGAATAAAAATGATCAGATTAAATTGATAGTTTTGTAGGGGATATAATTACCAAATATGATGCCAGGTAAGGCAGAACACATAATCATATAAATAACAAGATAAGAAATGCCCTTTAAGATAAAAGTGCCAGCCCAAGATGGTAACCTCAAGGAAATTTTACCAAATTTGTACCATATTTACCTTATGAGTATTCCCCACGGACATGTGTTCAAACATCTCAATACTTGCTAAACTAACTCAGAACAAAGAAAAGGCTAGAAAATTTTTCAAAGTTATTAATAAATCAAGGTGATTTCCAAACCTGTAAACAAAAACTAAATTATCATACGCACAAATGATGTATTTGTGTGTGTATGTAAAACCTTAGATAATAGCAAAAAGTCAAGACATTTTTATTCAAACTTAATGGGTTTAGGAATGAATGTTTATTCTCATTTCATATTAAAAATGTATTATTATAATGCATCCCATAGCTAAGGAGAAAAACATATGAGGCTAAAGAAAAAAAACTAACACAATTCAATAATCAATTATGCTAGTAACACTCAACAAAATATAAATTGAGTCTCTCACATGATTAGCAAAAAATATTCTGTGTTATTAAATCATAAAGTCAATTATTCTAAATGGAGAGACACAAGAGCATATTTCTGGACTTAAAGTTAGGAAGAACAGTAGGATATCTTTTTATCCTGATTACTGCTTAACATTGTGTTAGAGGCACTGGCTGATGCAATTAGACAAAAAAAAAATTAGAGGCATAAGAATTGGCAAATATAATAATAACAACTCTATTTAATTATTATCAAATGTTTATATATCCAGGAAACTAAAATAGTTAATATGAAAGATTTAATTGAAGATTTAGTGAAGACTATATTACAAAATGAACATTTAAAAATGAAAAAGCCATTTCACGTAAGAACAAAAACAAATTCGAAGATATAATAAAAAAGTAGACTCTCTATATATCTAATTTCATGTTTTTGTGTATGCATATATACATAACATACATATGCACATACACATACATATACATATATAGAAACACAAATGTGTGCACATATATGTATATGACCAACCCAAAACTTTATTGATTTTAAAAAACAAGTTTTTCTATATATGCTTAATGATACTACATCTCAAGGGAAAAATACAGAAAAAAATACACAAAACTACTTTTGTTATTTTATTTTCCATGAAGCTGAAGGCCATGGTAGATGAAGGCCACATCTTTGAATAGTGGAACTTAATCTTCACTGGTTACTTAATAGATAACATATATATGTCACCACGGTAATGGTCACTTCTGTTGTTTCTCAGGAACGTGGGGCAGCTCCTGTCCAGTTTAAAACAGTTGAGACCACCGACTTTTCAACTGGGCCTGTGCAAATGCCCAAGAGGTAGACTTTTGACATGAGAAGACCTAAAACTCCACTCTCAAATCAGGCTAATGCTTCCATTTTCTGAACTTATGTCCAGTGAAATGACATGAACCCAGACGACATGTGCGTTGATCAGTAATTACTTCATTTTTCTACACTGTCAACCACTTTTCACCATGCCTTGGCCCACCTTGCTTCTCTTGGGAGAAGACTTATCTTGGGAGGCACATTTGAGAGCTGCTGTCTCACATCCTTGTTGGGCAGACTTGTGAATAAATCTGTTTTCTTTTGCAAAACCGTGACACAGTGATTGATTTACTGTGAATAGGCAGAATGAACAAAAATGTGTTTCAATTGTTATTGAGTATATCTAAACCAGTTTTCATGAGTCCATAGGGAAACTAATAGAAGTATACACACACACACACACACACACACACACACGTAAAAATAATTTTCTTATTTTTAAATAGTAAATCAAAGAAAAAAAGGATTATAAAAGATATAATCCTTTATGGATTATATATCTTAAGGTAACCACATGGGTGATTTGAAGACTAAGTCTTTATAAAAGGATAACAGTCTAAAATATTTTAGCAAACTAAGATAGTAATATTTTGCAACCACTTACACATTAATACATCAATGTAATCTGTAGTTTCAAATATAACTGAAAAAAAAAAGACCCCAGACATTATGATCTACATAATGGTAGTATTTTAAAACATCTTTGAGGGATGCTTGCCAAAACATCAAACCTGAGTCTTACCTGGACTCTGGACTGAGTTATTAATTCATACTGAGACAGCCGGGAGGGAAGGGGTCCCCAGATAAACTCCAGCTAGCCTGTGCACTGGAGGAACGCACATTGGGGTGGACCCATAGAAGATCCCGCCACTTGCAGCCCAGAGAAGCCTGGCCCCTCCTCTTCCTGGGTGGAACCTGGGATTTGATCTGCGTGGCAGGAAGCGCGCTGGCAGGACTGTGGCGCAGAGGGCTGGTTTCCCTTTTTGCCCAATAAATTCAATTTTTTCTTACCCTTCGAAGTGTCTGTTATCTCTCATGGTCCTGTGACATGAAACTACTCTTAGCTGAACTAAGAAAAAACTCCTACAACAATACTAATTTGGGGGAAGAAAGGAAGATACAACATGACACTAGTGGGGTGCAAACATTAAAAGCAAAATTGCAAAAGTCAGTACAAGAAAATAAGATTTCTCATATGATAAATATACTTTTAAGAATAATATATGGATGAGAAAACCAATAGTACATAAATGGTACTTAAGAACTTATAACAAACAATTAAAATTAATAGCCTTCATTGTCTGCTGTTGATGACCTCATGTAGGATGGTAGTAAGGACTTTTGTTAATTTTGGGTGTGACAATGTTATTGTGGGAATAGTTGAAAAAATAAAAGATTCTCAATAAAAATACTTGAATACTTAGCAAGTATACATTGCTTGAAATTTGTTCCAAACTGTTGTGGGTTGGGGAGTAAATGGGCTGTGGTATAGATGAAACAAGATTTTCTATATAATTGATAAGATTGGGTGACTGATACATGAAGATTCATAATAATATTCTTTTTATATGTTTGAAATTTATTATGAGCTAAAAAACAAATAATTTAGAAACACAAATATATCTATGAATCCATTCCATGAGAAATTTATTTTGTATTGCCTCTCATTTCCAGCAAGTATAAATTTATTCTTATCTATTTTAAAGAATATATGTATAATTATTGAATATAAACACAATATATATTTTAAAATATGTTAATATAATCAAAACTTAAAAGTTCATAGGAATATATTAATGAAGTCCAAGTTAAAAGCTTATAAATTAGACAATCTATTAAAATTTGGATTGATGTAGCTGTCATAAAAAACTTTCCAAAATGGCAATTTAACTTGTTTCAATTTGTATTAAATAACCAAAAATTTATGTTTATTGGTTGTTGGTACTAATTTGTACTTTTTTAGACTATTAGGAATGCATCATTTTTCTTCCAAAGGCAGAGGTCATTAACAAATCTTCATAGAAAAAGAGAAGCCAAGTATTAATTAAATACTCAACCTTGCAATTCTAGTGAGCTATGACTTCAATCTAGTTAAGAATATTAAATTTAACAGTCTTTATGACTACTAGATTAATATATACAATGTATTATTTGTCCACATTAATGAACATCCTATCTTTACTGAGTGAATTAAAAGTCAATTTAATTTATTTGTAAGACTATATTGAAACAAGTTCTTCATGAAATTAAGTAGAAATTAGAGGTTTAAATTTTTTTCCTGTCAAACCAACAAAATGTGATACTTTTATGGTGAAATACCATCAGAGCAAAATAAAAAAATGAAATTGTCAAAATCCAACTTGACCAAAGAAATTGAAAATAGTCCTGTTAAATAAACATGGGAACAGTAATCATTGTATCACATGTAATGTGTGCATATTGGTGCATTAACATATTAGTAGTTAACACATAAAAGTTAAAATATTGAACGCTTTTGGATTTTCGGATATTCGCTAAAATTAAATAAACACATTAAAGATGGCCAGACAGTGCATCAGCTTTTCTGAGCTTTACAAAGAGTAAAACTATGTGAATATAAAAATCCCTTCCCAGGATTTTCATGAGAGGTGAGAAATCTAACTTCCCTTCTAATGCATGTTAAATTATGTTTAGGTAGTATGGAAAAAAATGCTTTCAGAAAAATGCAAAAGATATATGAATGACCAATGAGCAGGAAAAGTTTATAAACAAAATAGTTTTATGAATCTTTTGATAAATCTGTCTAATTTGTATGGGTATATTTTTCAAAGCCTATAACATATGTTAAAATTAGTTCTGATGTGGAATATTAGAGGTTAGAAAACCTCAAAAATAAATATATATTTAATGGCATGTGAAATATAGTATTCTAAAATGAATGCACATATTTGGAATATTGATTAAATATTTTGTTTGGAATATTGTCAATATCTGAACTAGCTTTTTATGCAGGCAGGAAGATTCTTACATTGTCATTTTAGAAAAACAAATGATATGATACCTGTCCTAAAGTTTCTGCCATGAACCATTTAATTTTGTTTTTTTATATATGATATTCACCAACCTGTTAAGAATTTTAAGAAATCATGACATTTAAAAGCAGCCATTACGAATATACCCCCTAAAGAAGTAGATCAATTTATTATGATAAACTATTACATATTTTATTATTATATTATTTTACTACTATTATTATTATACCTCAGTTCCTGAGTTGCAACTATGCTATGAAGTGGGAGTTTATCATCATACTTTAAGCTTCAACATAAAAATTAAAAGATAATTACTGGATTAATAGCTGATAAATTTTCTTAAAAGGAGCTATTAAATGGTGCAGTGGACAGATTAAAAAGTGATCTCCATGTTTTTTGCTCTTTGTGGTTCATGCTTTTGTATCATTTCTTCTTCTTACTGTGAGAAGAACCTGTGACTTGTTTCTAGCCTGGAGAATATGGCAAAGGTACACCATATGAGATTACATTTGGTAAGACCATTTGTTTGCTTGCTCACCCTAATCTTTATCTCTATGTGGCTGATTTTGAAGAAGCAAACTGCCATAACTCTAAACCTATAAGGATATGAAGTCTACCAATGACCTAAGGGAGGTGGTAAACAGTTTGGTCCCCTGGTGGAGCCTTTGGATTATAAACCGGCCTTGGATGATACTTTGATTTTAGTCTTGTGAGGCCTTAGGCAAATGACTCATGTAATTCATCTTTGTATTTCTCACCTGCAGAAACTATGAGGTAATAGATGTGTAATTTTAAAGCTGCTAACATTTTCTTAATTCATTATGCAGTACATAAAACAAATATAAATGGTCAAAAATAAGATCAACAAATAGGTATTGGAATAGATCTGACATTATTGCTTCCTGGCAAGGAAGAGATATATTACTCAAGTATGTGTTTAGTGGGTTTCCTAAAAAGACATTGAAAACTGTAGAAAGAGTTAAAAAGGGAGAGTACATTAAGTAATGTGGGAGTCTGAAGTGAAGTGTCTGAATGGCTCATTAAGTGGATGGCAATATCTTTATTGTTATGATCAACCTTCACAGGTTTTAATTATGTTTTCCATCATTTATGTGAAAAGGCTTTGGTTCAAATGATTATGAATTGAGATGCATTGAATACTAGAGTGACTAGGATCTTTCAGCAGATGTTCTCATGTGCTTGCGATAGAAAATAAGTCGTATTTGTTTCTCTTTTCTTTTTTTTTTCTTTTTGAGACAGGGTCTCACCTTTTTGCTCAGGCTGGATGTAGTGGTGTGGAGGAGGTGGAGGCTACTGTGAGTGATCCTCCTGCATTAGCTTCTCAAGTAGCTGGGACTATAGGTGTGTGTCACCACACCCAGATAACTTGTTTGCATTTTTTTGTACACAAAAGTCTCATCATATTGACCAGGCGGGTCTTGAGCTTCTGGCCTCAAGTGATCCTCCTGCCTCAGCCTCCCAAAGTGTGGGGATTACAGGTGTGCATTAGTCCATTTTCACACTGCTAGAAAGAACTGCCTGATACTGAGTAATGTATTAAAAAAAGGCTTTAATTGCCTCATAGTTTCTTATGGCTGGGGAGGGCTCAGGAAACTTAGAATCATGGCAGAAGGCGAAGGAGAATCAAAACACATCTTATATGGCAGAAGGGGAGAAAGAGTGAAAGAGGAAGTGTGAAACTTTTAAACCATCAGATCTCATGAGAACTCACTCATTATCATGAGAACAGCATGGGGGAAACTGCCTGCATGATTCAATCACCTCCCACCATGTCCCTCCCTTGACACATGGGGGTTACAAATTGAGATGAGATTTGGGTGGGGATGCAGAGCTAAACCATACAAGGAATAAGACACCATGAATGGCCATCATTTTCTAATTAACATTGATGATGTGGGGCATTCCTTCAGTCTATATCAATCTTTCTCAATATGAGATCCCCAGAAAAACAGCAGCAGCAGCCTTGGGAAATGTTGGAAAAGCAAATCATCAAGACTTACTTCATATCTACTGAATCAGAACATCTGAAAATTATGGCTTCTGGAAATTTGGTTTTACCAAAGTCTCCAAGTGCTTTTCATGACCCTAGATTTTGAGAATCAAGCTAATATGTTCATGTTTCAGTGGATGAAGAGAAACTAGACCAAAGCTGGAAGAAACACTAAGCCTTACTTTCTGTTTCCCTAATCTAGAGACTTGAAGATAACCAGCTAATATTTATAAATAAGAATATCAGTGAAGCCAAACAGGGTGTTGTTGTAGATGGAGAAGATTTGGGAGAAGAAAGGTGGAAGAAACAGGTTGAGGTGCAGGTGATCTAAAAGCAGTGATGTAGAACAAACATATATGTGTAAATCTATGTATAGGGTTGGAAAAATCAAATGCTTGATATGGACACTGCAACAAAGTTACAGCAGTGAAGAGCTGAAATTCATTTTCAGTTCTACCTTACCTTACCCTATATTACCTCAGATAAAAAAAATAGAAAGAATAAAACTTTAGGCACAGGAAAAAAATTATTATGAAATCACCGTATTTTATAAAAGAAAGGCTTAATGGCAATATCTTAAAAGACAAAAACTCTGAAAGAAAAATTGATTTGAAAGTTTTCAAATAGTACCACAGAGGAAAATATCCAGAAAAAAATATTCAGGTAAATTAAATAAAACATGATCTATTGGAAATGATGTAGAAAAAATATGACAATAATGAAATACAAAAGATAATAGGACTAAGCAAAGAAATCATATACACATGTAGCTTATAAATATATCAATAATCACAAAACCCTGATATGGCATAAAACCAGTTAGTCTTGAGTCTGTCTCACAAAAACACAGGACAAAATAAAATGTAATTTTTTTAGGTAGAACCTTAGACCAAGGGTTCAGTCTAGGTCCTGCTGCTCTCTGCACAGAAATCCAATCACTGAGACAACAAGTATTGGCAGGGAAGAAGGGTTTATTTGGGTGCTGCAGGCAAGGAGACGGAAGATCTGTCTCAAATCCAGCTCTCTGAACCACTAAAATTACGGGTTTATATAGAAGGAAGAAATGTATCCATATTGGAAAACAGGAAAGAGGGAGGGGTATGGAAGAGGAGTTGGTCAACAGAAAGCAGGTGGTTGGTTAGGCAACTGTGATGGGTGAGGGGTCTGGAGTCTTATTGTCCAGATGGAGTGATCTGGTAACTATCTGGGAGTCTTGAGAAAAAAGTCAGATAAGACATTTGTAACTTTCTCCCATTTTAAGACTGGGAGTGCTGATTTCCATGTTTATTCAGAAGAAACTATAAATGTTAACTTGATGGGGCAATTGGGCTGGTTTCGGTATGACTATAATAAATTTGGTTAAAAAGACAGTGGAGACACTTTATACTCTAATATGTCTATGTAAAAAATAAAAAACACTAAACACTTCCCCCTCAGAGCTCCATTTCTCTACTCTCCTACATAGGGAAATTCATCTGTTATCTGTCAGTTTTGGGGAGACTTGTGCACCTCAGTTTCCCTTCCGAAAAAGGTTTGCATCTCAGCTTTTATTATAACTGCTATTATTAATTTCAAAATAGCCTTTCTGTTGGCAGATCCAGTGGCCACTTTTTAGTCACCGAGTCACCCTACTTTTGCTTTATTATCTACATGACACTTCTTTGAAATAACTTCTCTTGGCTTGCTGAAATAACACTCCATCATAACTGGCTGCTCTTCCACTCACCTCTTGTTTCTGGTTCTATTCCTCTGCTAAAATCTCACTATCGGCATATTCATAGGTATTATCCTGGGGTCCATTACATACATATTTAATTTTTTCTTTTTAACGTTTTTCCAGAGTTTATAGCCTTAAGTACCAACTA
This sequence comes from Pongo pygmaeus, assembly GCF_028885625.2. Lineage (NCBI taxonomy): Eukaryota > Metazoa > Chordata > Mammalia > Primates > Hominidae > Pongo > Pongo pygmaeus. The sequence goes on along the minus strand of NC_072387.2, from coordinate 94,557,083 downwards.
TAACATATTCTGATGAATCTCAAATCTCTTTCTCTCACCATGACAACATCTCTTCAGAAATCCTGGCCAGCATATAGAACTGACCACTGGATCATTTCACATAGATGCTGTTGGAATTTCTTCTCTTCAAACTTTCAAGCTTTTAATAGAAATCTCTCTCTCTCTCTCTCCGTGTGTGTGTGTGTGTGTGTGTTTAGGCTGGGGTCTGGAGGAAGTCTACCTCTATTCTGTAAATGGTCTTTGTTTTTTGGTTTTTGTTTTTTGAGACAGGGTCTCACTCTGTCGTCCGGACTGGAGTGCAGTGGCACGATCTCAGCTCACCGAAACTGCCGCCTTCCAGGCTCAAGCGATTATGCTGCCTCAGCCTCCCAAGTAGCTGGTATTACAGGCATGCACCACTACCACTCAGCTAAATTTTTTTGTATTTTTAGTAGAGACGGGGTTTCACCATGTTGGAGAGGCTGGTCTTGAGCTCTTGATCTCAAGTGATCCACCCGCCTCAGCCTCCCAAATTGCTGGTATTACAAGTGTGAGCCACCTCACTCAGCCTGTCAATGCTTTTTGAACAAGAATGTTTGTTTTCAGTTTAGTTACTTTTAAACCTGAAAGATAATTTTATTTCAAATGAATTATTTAAAAATTAAAACAGGACAGTACACAAATATTTATATCAAACACAGAATGTCTTTAACTTTTACCAAAATTCTACCTGTAGCAATTGGGAAGTTTAGCTAGAGAAAAATCATTGCAATTTATAACCAAAGAAAAGAAAGTTTTATAAAAGTCACAGATGCTGAAAAGGCCAGAAACGAACAAAAGCTTATGAAAAGGGAACGGTATAAAGAAGAGCAGCAGGGGGAAAAAAAGGCGTTTGCCAACATGAATCAGATTTGTTCTGGCACCATTTTTAAAGGCATAGTTTGAATTTATTAAATGAATAGAAAAGGAATTTACTTTTAAACATGTATAATATCTCTACAAAACAAGATATTGAGAGTTATTTTCAACACATAATACACATCTCTTCATTAAAACTGAAGAAATAGAGTGTATTAAGTTTTCATCTAATCAATAGGAATTGAACCCTGAGCCTGGACAGAGAGAGAGAGAGAGAGAGAGAGAGAGAGAGAGAGAGAGAGAGACTGTCAGAAGAATGGGTAGAGTTTTTGAGTAAGAAAGTCATTCCAAATCTTCTCCTAGTCTCTGAGAACACCAAAATGACTCAATAGCAGAAACACAGATAACTATAAGCGCTCCGAAAATTTTCTAAATTATATATATATGTAAATGGTACATGGATAAAACCCAAGCTCAGATATTTCAATATATTTAAGAACAATATGATAGAGCTATAGATAAATGGCATTAGTCTTTTCTCTGTTTTTCCAAAATCTAGATTTGACATTCACATTGTGGTTAGCCTGAAACTTAAAGATACAGAAAATGTTTCAAATAACAAAAAGAATTTACATTACTGGGCTATACAAAATTCTAATTTCTTTCTTCTCTAAAAGGAAGAAGTATCATGGTGGCCACCTTTTCTTTTTTTACCTTGAGGGAATATATTTTTGTATCTAATAAGAGAGAGAAAAAAAAGCAAAAAGTGGAACTCCAAATGCAAGTGATATGTTCATTTTAACTTCCCATATTTTCACTTTCTATTACAGCTATTGACATGTAAATTTAAAGGAACGTAAGGAGACATTTAAGAAAATGTAATTGACAATTTTATTACTATTAAGTCTATTAAGTCTTGACATTCTGATGAATAACATCCAGCGCAGCCAACATAACTTACCAGTATGATTAACCAGCATTTGCTGAGATAATCACCAGAAACATGATTTTGCATTTTAGTGACTCAGAAGTAAAATTCCTTTTGTGTTGCAATTATTTAGTCTGAATATTTGAATATGTATTTTGCTAATATGATATTAACGATATATAGGGTCAGAAACCACACATTTATGGTTAAATTCTATGTACTGGATGACTTAATAAGCTGAAAGTTATAAATTTAAAAACAGTTTGGGGCTGGTTATTTACAGCTGCTACCTCTCTCTCATATTCTAAACCCAGGCCCTATTATATTCATATTTAGTTCTTGCCTGGCTTTTTATCTTTAAGCTTATGATTCTTCTAGAATATATATGTGTATATATATACATATATATAAAATACAAATATTATGCATATATAAAAATATGTATTGCATTATACACACACACACACGTATAATTTACATATTTATGTGTGTGTGTGTGTATATATATGCATATATACATTATTCATATGTGTATATACAAATAATCAAGTACCTTCTGCAGATATTCCCAGCTCTGCCTCTGTCCAGCTCTTTCATGTCTATCACTTTGTCCAGCAAACTCTAGCCTCCATGCTTACTCCTGACTCCCAGTATATTTGTTTTCTCAACTCAGGGTCACTGATAGTTATACCTGAGTTTCCTCTCACTGTGCAACCTCAGAAATTTCTCCAGACAGGAATCTTGGGCAACTGGAGGTTCACTTCATCTATTTTCTGTATCTCAGAGGCCATTATTTGTAATCTAATACCCAATGTCTGAAAGAATTTTTAAACTCTATGTTTCTTCAGTTTTTAGTTGTTTTAGGTGGGAAGGTATATATGATAACTTTTGTGCTACATAGGCGAGAAGCAGAATTCAAATCCATGGAAACTTACGTATACATGACCAGCCCAGTATTCAGTTAAGACCTTGAAGAAAGACAACTGGGCTTTTTTTTCATATAACACTGTTTTCCCCGATACTCTGCATATCGAAGAGAAACCAGCCCACTTGTTCCATATAACTGATATTTCTGATTTCTTTTGAATGAACATAGAAAGTGACCCTTCCAGTCTTAAAATTTGAGAAGCTTACAATTGTCTTAGATCTGAGTTTCTTTCTCACGAAACCAAACATCAGACCTCCCTGATAGTATCAAAGATCTGAAACTTACCAGATCACCATATCTGGACAATTGAGACACCAGACCTTTCACCCATCATGATTGCCTAAATGACCAACTGCCTCTTGTTGATCAACTCTTCCTTACCTCTCCCTAATTCCTGTTTTTCTGCATGTTGTTACATTTCTTTCCTGCTACATAAACCAATAATTTTAGTTGCTCCCATTTCCTTGGCTGCAGCACCTGATTAAAGCCTTCTTCCCCGGCAATACTTTTTGTCTCAGTGATTGGCTTTCTGTGCAGTGAGCAGCAAGACCTAGACCAAACCTCTGGCATTTTGGTAACAAGATTTTGGTTCCCTGACTGGGAATGTGTTGCTCCTGGCTCAGCTGCCATGAGCTAATAGTTTTAGAAGCCTTCCTAAGCAGCCGCCTGACAATTTTTTGGCCAGGGGTGGATCTCAGTCTCTCTCTCTGGCCTTGTCACTGCCAGCCCCAACTGCGTTTTTGATTGCCTGAACAAATAGCCTTTGAAATTTGACATCTTCATCCATTTACATGAGTATCCTTTATGGGCCCAGACAGCAAGATCTGCTCCTCTCAATCTGGGAAGGTAATAAAGGAATTTCCATTTGCAAGTTGAATAATCCCAACTGACTGAGAGAGGGAAGCACCCTGACTGTTCAGTTTTGGCACTTTTGGGGGCTTGTTTGTAATTGTGTGTGTCTGGACAAGGGTTTTTTGTAGGTACCAGACAGCTGGATTGGCTCTTCTCAATTACTTACCGGGGCAAACAAAGTTTAGTCACTTGAACGTGTTTGTAAACTGTTGAGTTTATGTTGCTATCTCATGGCTAGAGTTCCAAAGTAAAAGCTAGTGGACATTTGCAAGTTGATCAAGCCCAACTGATGGAGAGAGGAAGCACTCCTGCTGTTTCAGTCTGAACACTCTTGGAGCTTTTGCTTGTTGCAGCAGTTGGATTGTGTTTTGGTAATTATGTTTTTGTGTGTCATGAGAAATCAGAATTTGATAAACTTATAATCTTTTGTAATGCTGTTTGGCCCAATATTATTTGGAATCTGGAGAAATTTGTTCTCTCCATGGGCCTAATTTTGCTGTTGAATGGGAAGGTGGGATGGAGTCCCATGCATCCAAGCTTTAATGTTGTTTCTATGAAATTTACCTATAAATAAAAGAGCACTCATAAATTAGGTAAATAAGTCCAAAGTATTTCTCAAGTTCATGTGACTTAAGTAAATCTTTAGTAAACATGCTGGCTTTAAAATTATTGGTAAGATAAAAATACAAATGTCTTCAGAATTGTTAGAATGCGTTTTTTTCTGGGTTCTGTATTTGTCTCTGCTAGATTTGTTGAAGTGTCAAGGTTAAGCGCAGAAGATTATGAAAGTATAAATCCAGTCAAAACAAGAAGATCTTTATGTGATTTTTTTGATAAATGAGACTAATTTAATGTTTTTACCTTAGTAAAAACAGCTGAATCTTTTGAGTTATTGACAAAAATACCTATGTATTTAATTTTAAATTTCTTACTTAGATATTCACAGGCTTAAAAAATTAAAAACAAGGAAATTACTTGAAATGATGACTAGCTTTGTTTAATATTTCAGTTTTCAGAAGTATGGTAGAGAAACAAAAAAGTAAAAGAATTGAGTACATGTAAATGGAATAAATGTTCTATGTGACTTTTGTTTAGCCTAAAATCTTAAAATTATTTTTGATGCTGATTGAATGTCTGCATAATTTCCAAATAAGAACGGGGAAATAGTTTCTGAAATTTGTGCAATGTTCTCATCTATAAAATGCTAACTAATATCTGATAGACAGTTCAGGATTTCTTGCTTTCTTAGTTTTCACTAAAATTTAAGGTTATTAAGAATTGTAGTTAATATATAATTCTGAATTGATTAATACAATGATCACTACAATCAAGATGCAAAACTATTCCATCACTCCAAAGAAAACCCTTTTATGGTCAGAGAGATGGGTTTGAGACTAGTGTCCCATTTCCTTGACTGCAGCACTCAATTAAAGCCTTCTTCCCTGGCAATACTCATTGTCTACCATGTAGTAGCACAGGACCTAGACCAAACTCCCTGGTATTTTAGTAAAAAAAGTATAACTACTGCAGCAGTCATCAGGTGAGCAATAGCACTTATAAAGTTGAGATCCCTTTTTTCATATTGCAGCAGCAAAGTGCTCTCAGAAGGGTAATAGTGGGTGATCCGAGGTTGATGATGAGGCTCACATTACGGTTTTTCTTCTTTCAAGCCTCAACTTTGTGAAACTGCATAATACTGGCAAACATTTACTTCTTGTGTTTTGTCCAGTTTTAGCATTGTTTTCAAAAGGAGGTCAAATTCAATGTCATTTACTCTGATAAGGCCAGAAACAGAAGTCTCATTCAGCATGCAAGCACTCTCACTTGCAAAACACCTTTTCACCCAGCTTCCAAATACTACCATTTCCTACTTCTTTCCTACCACACTCAGTGAGCATATCAGTGTCAATATCTTTGGATGGCTCCTTAATTTACCACTTCTAAATTACAGCAGGTCCCAGGCTTAGTACTGGAATATTTTCTAATCTCTTTTTATATGCAGTCCGTGGGTATTTCACAAGTTTCATCAATTTGTGTCCATATACTAATTGTGCAGACTCTTAAATTTCAGACATGTATATAAACATGTTTACTCATTTATGCTTTAGAAATGGTTCCCAAGCTGTTATCTCAAAGAAAGACTATAGGAAAGACCAAAATAAAGACAGAACAACCATTTAAGAGGCTGTTACAGTAGTCCAAACAAATATTTTAGACAGAAGCATAGCAGGAAAGATGGATTTAGAGAAAATATTACATGAAGAGTTAAACAACTGGTGCTGATTGACTGTGGGGGCACGGAAGGAAATGAGAATAATAAAGAATGACTCCTATATCTTTGCGTGATCACCTCTTGTAGTAGGGATGAGATGGGGAATACTTGATGGCATGGATTTGGTGACTTTACAAAATATTTAAATTTTTAGAGGCCTAGTTTTAATCTTGAGTATACATTAAATATCCAAATACAGATGCAAATACATAGGAGGCTATTGTGGTGGAAGACATGGCTACATTCAAAATATGAGCATCTATAAGGCTTAGAAAGACATTGAACTAGGTAAAATTATGGAAAGCAAGGTGGATATATATAGACATAGAGAGAGAGGGGATGGGAAAAGGGGAAGAATAATTTAGGGCACACACAAGACAAAACGGTAACATAAGATGCTAAAATACTGCTTTCAATATTTTGCAGAACAAAAAGTCAAATATGTATAAAAGGCAAAAGTAAAAAATCAAAACTCTAATTATTGATTAATTTCAGTTATTATTTACTTTATTGAAAGTCATACCTAACAGAAAAACAAATGTTTAAGTTAGACCAGAAGTAGCCTCTCAAATGCCTAATTATTATAATAAGAACTAAAGATTTTGAGGTATTTTCACAAAAGATGAAATAATATCAACATTCAATAGAAAATATCTAAATAGGCAACCTTACTTTTTGGTGATTATTAAGCCAACACTCAAAGTATAAATAATTGCAAATATAAATCTAGCAATATCCTGTAGATAAGGTAGAAATTAAGTGAGAATAAGAATTCAAAACAATTTAAAAATCTCGAGAGTTGTAGTAAAATAGATAAATCTATAGGCTGAAAAGAGAGAACAGAAGCAGATTAAATGTTATCATTTACTTTTACTGCAACTAAAATGTGTAATTTTAAGTTAGAGACATGCCTATTTATATCTCTATGCTGAAATAAATACATACCACAACTTATAAAAGCATTTTTAAGATATTAATGAATAGTGATTTTCCATCGATAATAAAAACTGGATGTAGGATGCTGAAAAGATATCATGAGCTGGTCAGTCTTGCATACTGAAAAAAATGACAATGATGGCCTTGTTAGAAATGTGTATTATAATTGTCCTAAGAAAATATTCTTATTTATTTAACCATGATGTTGTTTTCACAATAAGATCCATGTAAAATTACCTGTATTTGAAATGCCTTTTTTATACTTTCAAATGTCAGGTTATTAAATTTCTTCTTTATTTCTCTATGGAACAAGCTGATTCTCCATTGTGTAAAAATGTCACAGAACAGCTGTGACCTTATGTTTGGAGATGACTGGCACAATGAAGTGTCAGAGTGAGTGAAAATGCCATTCTCTGATGAAGCGAGCTGCTCCTATCACATTAATCATTTGTTGATAATGACTAACACAGGTGTAGACTGTTGAATATAAACTAACTAATAAAATTACTATTTGCCATAATGTTCCTCATTACCAGTAAATTAGAAAATAAATTAAAGACGTTGTTAGGTCACCATATGTTACATGAATGAAAGGGCTAAGTTTATAACTGTGGATAGCACTATGGGCTGATTATAAGTCAGAATCTACTTTTATCATGCTATGAAACATTGAAACACTTTTCTTTCTTAATATTTTATGTTTATTCTTATGTTAGAATTAGGAGTTGAATTTTTATTATCTATATCAGTGCTCCCAAACTTTCCGGCACCGGGGACCTGTTTCATGGAAGATAATTTTTCTACAGGTTGTGGAGGTAAGGGATGGTTTTGGGATGAAACTGTTTCACCTCAGAAGATCATAAGACATTAGATTCTCATAAAGAGGGTGCAACCTAGATCCCTTGCATGCACAGTTCCCAATATTCATGCTCCTATAAGAATCTAATGCCACTGCTGATCTGACAGGAGGTGGAGCTCAGGCGGTAATGCTCGTTGGCCCATTGCTTACCTCCTGCCCTGTGGCCTGGTTCCTAACAGACCATCAACTGGTCCTTGCCCAGGGATTGGGGAGCCCTGATCTAAATATTGTTCTCACAGAAAAAAGGACTGAAACTCTCTTTTGGAAGTAATAGGAAATAGACCACTTATGGATATATACTGGGATAGGCATTTAGGAAGGTACATGGAAACGTATTTTTGCAAGAGTATTTATTTTCTTTTCATCTCAAATTGTACTGATAAATGACCCTGCTTTGTAAATTTGATGTCTTCAAGCTTTCCAATTTTTCTGTTACTTTTATGAGTCTGTATCTACAGCTCCTCATAGCTTTACATTGTTTACAAATCTTGTTGTTAGCAAACTTATGAAGAAAATATGTGTAGTCAATAAATGGATGATCACTTGAATTCTACTTGGATGATCTCTATACCTGTGTTATAAATTGAATTCTTACTCTACTTCGTATTAAAATTATAATTATATCAATAACTGTACTATATCAATAATTTTTATTACTTCTAAATAAGGACAAATATACTTCTTGTTATTGAAAATATAATGACGTCTTTAAAAGTACAAATGCGAGCAAGCATAAACAGCATCAGGTCACACATACAGAGTGAACATTTGTCTTGTCAACATTTTAACCTGTGAAGAAAAAGCTAACTTTCATCATGTACGTGCCATATTTTCCATTTACTTAGAGCAAATATAAAAAACATTTTAAAATATTATTATTATTAATGTTTTTGAGATGGAGTCTCGCTCTGTTGCCCAGGCTGGAGTGCAGTGGTGTGATCTCGGCTCACTGCAACATCCATCTCTTGGGTTCAAGTGATTCTCCTGCCTCAGCCTCCTGAGTAGCTGGGACTACAGACACCTGCCACCACACCCGGCTAATTTTTGTACTTTTAGTAGAGACGGGGTTTCACCATGTTGGCCAGGCTGGTCTCAAACTCCTGACCTCAAGTGATCTGCCTGCCTTGGCCTCCCAAAGTGCTGGGATTACAGGAGTAAGCCACCACGCCTGGCCTAAAATATTATTTTAAACAAATGTTTCACATAAAGAAAAATTCACCCAGTTTCAAATATTAGGAAGAGAGCATAATTAGAGTGACCGCAAGCATTTGTTTACTAGTCATTGATACCACACCCAAGACACACAAACAACAATGGATACACAATACATGGACACAAAGACACAGCCTATATACACGTGAGCACAAACTTTAAATTATAATTTTATATAAAAATTAAGTGTCTCTCTGATGTTAATTAATTATAGATTAATATGGTATTCAGATCATTGATTTGAGAAGTTTTCCTCTTTTCAGACAGTGTAGGGCTGAAACAACTGAACCTTCATGTACAAAAATGCTGAACCTAAATCTATTTTTAATTTCATATATGAAAACCAATACCTAGGATAGTATATACTTAAATGTCTATATGTAAATACTTAACCATAATTTTAATGAAATTAAGAGAAAATGTTATTTATATATGCAAAATTTTTGAACATCATAACCTGTAAAAGAAATATGTGATAAATTATTGTTTATCAAATTAAATACTTCTGCCCATTGAAAGTATGAAAAGAATAAAATAGTAAGTAAATTCCACTATAAAATATTTTCAAAATACATGGCTAACAAAAGACTTGCATCCAGAATATATAAAGGACTATTAAAACCCATTAAATATACAAACAACTTAGTAATTAAAATGAACGAATGGCAAATAAGACTATGAAAGATTCTCAAAGTCATTCTTTGGTGAAATCGATAACTTTGAATAGCTAAAATCACAGTTCTGTCAATAGCAAATGTTGATGGGGGTGCCTCCTACAGTTTTTTTTTTTTTTTTGGAGAGGCTACACTGTAGAATCACTATGGAAAACAACTTGTTTCTTATAAATTAATAAGTAATAAACAATTTAAAAACATAAACAATTTTTATAAAATTAATGCACACTTACCATATGACCCAAAGTCTCAGTTCTAAGTATTTACCCCAAATTATGAATGTTGTATTCATTCAAACATCTCTTGTGAATATTTATAGCAACTGTATTCAAAACTGCTTCAAACTGGAAACAGCCCAAGTGTCCTTCAGCTGGTGAATTGGTGAATACTCCATGGCATATCCACACAAGGAAATACCACTCAGCAAAAAAAAAAGCAACAAATTACTGACACAGACGTCAGCATGCATAATCTCATATACATAATGCTAAGTCAATGAAAATAGACTCAAAGAATACATATTGTGAGCCCATTTTAATGACTTTCTGGATTAGGCAAAAATTACGTTGACAGAAGACAGATCATGGCTTTCCAGAGGATCAAGTAAGGGCAAAAGTTATCTACAAAATGTGTGTGAGGGCATTTGGGGCCATGATAGCAATACAACATATCTTGGTTATATGGCTGCAGTTATATATCTCTATGTGTGGTTGAAATGTCACATAACTATATTTTTAGAAGAGTGGCTTTTTTTTTTTTTTTTGAGACAGAGTCTTGCTGTGCTGCCCAGGTTGGAGGTGCAGTGGCGTGATGTTGGCTCATTGCAAGCTCCGCCTCCCAGGTTCACGCCATTCTCCTGCCTCAGCCTCCCCAGTAGCTGGGACTACAGGCACCCGCCACCATGCCCGGCTAATTTTTTGTATTTTTTAGTAGCGACGGGGTTTCACCATGTTAGCCAGGATGGTCTTGATCTCCTGACCTCGTGATCCGCCCTCCTCGGCCTTTTTTTTTTTTTTTCTTTGAAACGCAGTCTCACTGTGTCGCCCAGGCTGGAGTGCAGTGGCGCCCTCTCTGCTCACTGCAAGCTCCGCCTCCTGGGTTCACGCCATTCTCCTGCCTCTGCCTCCCAAGTAGCTGGGACTACAGGCACCCGCCACCACGCCCGGCTAATTTTTTTTTTTTTTTTTTTTTGTATTTTTAGTAGAGACAGGGTTTCACCGTGTTAGCCAGAGTGCTCTCAAACTCCTGACCTCGTGATCCGCCTGCCTCAGCCTCCCAAAGTGCTGAGATTACAGGCGTGAGCCACAGCACTCGGCCCAAGGTGGCTTTTTTTGTAATCAATTTAGACCCAAATAAAATTATACCAAAAATATATGTAAAAACGTTGCTATCTGATGAGAGAGACTATATACATTTCTGATAGAAAATAAGGACAGTGGTAGGATATAGTATACATTGTTAACATATTGAAACTTGGAGTATTCTGCTTCATAATTGAGAAGCTCTTTTCTCTATTATTTTTCAAAAGTATCTTAAAATGTGTAATTTCTTCCCGTTCCTGCCTTTGGTGAAAAATATATTTTAAGTAAAAAGGAAAATAAAACCCAGAATCTTATAGCAGGCTTGCTCTTGTTCATTTTGTCAGAACAATATCATACCTTCGCTTACTATATACATAAAGCTAACAAGTGGAAATCATTATACTTTTCAAAAATGCATTTGGCTAAACAGCCCTAAGAAGGAATGAATGTAGAAATTATCTACCAAGCAGAAACTGTGTTCATGCCAATGCAGTCTACTGCCTTCTTAGTCGTGATTTCTAACATAAATAAGTTATTTTAAAATTAAGTAGCATTTCCCATAATTGATTTAGAACAATCCAAATAATGGTAATTGGTTCTGATAATGTTTTTATTTCTATAAGCTCTTTTAAAATATGCTTCATGATTCTATGAATAGTCAGGTCTAAATTGAATACAAATCATTTATTCATTGCCTATTCAACGACATGCAAAACGCTTCACTCAGTTGGAAAAACACAGCTACTAAAATTAAGTTTCTTCCTATATTCAGACCTTTTGGTGATACAACACTTCCCACAGAGATTCTGTGTTTGGTTGTATGACTTGTGTTAGCCAATGGAATAACTGCAAATATAACATATCTAGAAACCTCAAAGTGCAGGCACAGTGCACTTTGCAGACAGAAAATTTGTTTTCTGTCTTGCCACTCTTCCTACACTTTGCCATCTTCATCTAGTGAAGCTTAGCTAGCCAAGTGAATGAATGAATGAATGAATGAATGATTAGAGTACACCTGGAAGAGAGATGAGCTGTCCCAACTGTGGCTCACTCCAGGCTGGCCTGCTACCACATAATCCGTTATCTGACTAAAGGTGCTGGAGTCAACTCAGTTCAGATGAGTAGAGAATTTATTTGTGTACCTATTGTTGATCCACAGAACATGAGTTAAAGAAATGGCTACACCTTAAGGCAATATGTATTAAAGGGGCATGTCACACAAAATTATTATATCTAATATAACAATTATAGAATGAGTTGTTGAAACGGAACAATAGAGATGAATCTAAAAATTTGAATTCTGAGTGAAAGAAGCCACATTCAAAGCAATACTGGAAGATTCAATTTATTTAAAATGATAAAAGCCTGCAATCTAATATATAGTGACACTACATTAGTAGTTGCCTGGAAACCGGGATGGAGGGAGGTTTGGATTACACTGACTTATATAGACCCTTTTGTGAACAAATGAAAATTATATTTTCTTGATTGTGAAGATAGTTTCATAGACTTATACAGAAGGTCCTCCACTAATGCTGGTTTGACTTATGCTTTTTTGACTTTACAAGTATATTTTAATATTTACCCATTGAATTTTCAATAAAATGTAGCTTAATGCTACTCTAATGAAAATAACAGTTGTGCTTGGCAATCTTAGGATAGTTAAGGTACTTTTAAATATGCAATTTTGAGCATACTCATATTGATAAAGAGATAATATTTATCTCTTTGTGAATACTTTATGGCAGAATATTTTATGAAAGTGTCATAATGCACAAGTTTTTGTTTTGTGTTTTAATTTGGATTGTTAATATATAGTAGGTCAAGTATGATTGTTTATGTTATCTGTATTTCAAGGAGAAATAACAACCAATTATCGAGTATATTTAACAAAATGTGGCTTGGAGGTAGATTTTCTACTTGTACAATATTGGCTTTTTAGTATTTTCTCTATAAAACAGAATTTTATCAACCACAAAGAATTGAAAAAGTGTTCATTGTTAGGTCTTTGTGCTAAAGACTTTAAAGTATCCCAGTTTCCAACAAAAAACATACATTTTACCATCCTGCGGAGATCTACCAAGCGGCAAATCTACGCAGAGATCCCATGATAGCAACAGTGGTTAAAACAGTTAAGAGCATAAAGCTGCACTATGAATTTCAGATAGTCTAAATGAAGGACACTGACTGCCAGTCATTAATTGTGCTTATATGTGCAGCTTTTGAGACTTCAGTGTTTTAAGTTGAACAATATTTTTAGCAATATAAAAGTGAAAGTAACTTAACCTTGTAAAAGGCAGTGAAGACAGAATATCAAATCATTAAAAATAAGTAGTCTACTGTGAAACATCCAACTGAGAAAATGTCCTAGGGATGTAAAAACTGTATTATTATGTTCTATTTCCAAAGAAAGTAAGAATCACAACCAAGTATAAGATAGCTGAGTGTCTTTTTGTCCTCTCTAAATAAAAATATGCTTTAAAAACTAAGATGTTATATTACTATATTTAATTAGTTGCTGGATGGGATATCTAAATTTATAACTGGTTAAATTTATGTTGTGACTATGACTGTTTTCCATTTTCATACACATGTATAAGTTCATACCTCTTTATTTTATTGTGTAGTATTTGATTCACTGAAGAAAAAGCTTGGATTGTTTAGGTGTTTTAGCAGAGTCAGATAAAGAATTTGATAAAGCTAGGAGAGCTGTATGATTTCACTCAAATACTGGAAGTACTGTGAAAATCCATTAGAGTGCTCTTAAAATTTGAAAGGTTACCTTAGACCTATAAAAATTTAATGCATTGAAAATGATATAATACAATGACAGAATCTAAATCAACAAAATCTACAGGCTTTCATTGGAAACCTTTCCCCTCAGAACTGGTTTTCTTTTGTAAGATATCTCTGAAAGATAACACAACTAGGAAAAAGAAGCAAAAGAGATACTCAAATATAGATAGAGTTAATTTATCATCATAATAAGTATCTCCCCTAAGTGCCCAGAAGTTCATAGTAATGTTGTTCTTTGATGTACAAATGAGAATTCTGTTCTCTATGCAGAAACATTAGAGTCACCAAATATAGAAAGCAAGTTAGTCTACCAAGCAAACATGTATCTTCAATTTAGCACTCTGCTTTGAATTGTTTTTCCTTAGGGAAGACTGAGCAATCATGAGACTGGAAGAGTTTGTCAAAAGGCACAGAATTCTACTTTAAAATTGTTTTACATTAGGTGACTCTTAATGTTAAAGCAGAGATATCAAGTAAGCAATCTGACATTGAAGCAGACACCGTTGTTGCAACACCCAAATGCCCTAGGATTCCATTTACTACTCAAGTGTCAAAGTTCACTGAATGGCTGCATGCATCGCCTATGTTGCTGCTCACATCTGCTCATACATTGTTCTTGGGCTGTCAGAACCACCTCATATTATACAATTTCTTCCTGGTCATCACATATGAAGAGAAATAGCCCTTCTTCGTTTCTTCCAGGTGGAACAAACTTTGTGGCTCCTTATCTGAAACTAACCTGTTGCTTGGTTTCATCTATTCCTTATTATGTTTCCTGAGGCTCTTTGTGGCCACCCACAACAACATCCCCTTAGTAGGTTCCTTGTATGTCAATCCCTCTGTCAGTCTTCATTTGTAAGGAATTTGATCTCATACCCAAGTCAATAGAAAAACCAGGGCTAGAGAAACTACTGTAGAAAGCATCAGCATTTACAACATTTAAACACCTGGGGCTGTATAGCATTCCCTGGGTAGTAAATGTAAAGATAGAAAAACAGACAGTAAACCACAGTCCTAGGAAAGTGCAGCCTGTACAGGTACATAAGAGGAGAGCCAACAAAAGAGACTTAGAATGACTAGTGAGCTAGGAGAGTAATCAAGTGAAAAGATGTGATCAAGTATGTCAGATGCTGCGGAGTGATTAAATAAAATGAGGACTGACAATTGATCACTGGAAAAAATACTTCAGAACAAAGTAAGACTATAATCTTCTTACACAATGACGGCAAAAGCATCACTCTGAATATTTCATTTTATCAAATGTAGGGAATGATTTAGACTCTTCTGTAGGACACAAAAGCCCGTGGGTCTAAGGAACTGGAGCAGAAAACACTCTGTAAAGAAAGGCTAAGACCAAGAAGTAAATGGATGGGATTTTGAAGAAATGCTGTGAAACCCTAGACAAAATATTATAATTACCACTTATAGTGGAAATGATGAAGAACATAAATTTTATTCATATATTGTTAGTAATAAGAATCAATGGCACGCAGACATAAACTCTAGTACAATGCAAAGGAAGAGAATAAAGACATTAGTAGAAAGTGCAAGAAGAGATAAAAAGATAGGTGATAGAAGAAAAAGTAATGTCAATATACATAAAATAAAATTTATGTGATGGTAACCATAAAATTATATCATGAAATGATACCTCATTTTCAGCCATCAAATATTAGCAAGAATATAAGAGGTTATATTCTTATATAAGAGGTTATAAGAGAATATAAGAGGTTCATAAACCTGGAAGGGTTATGAAAAGGGTTTTGACAATCTGTGTAATCTCATACATTGGGACCCAGTATTTCCACTCATAGAGATTCATTCCAAGGACATTTAATATACTATTTTTCATATTTAAGAATATTTTAATTATTACTTACTGTAGTAATACTAAAAGTAATATAAACCTTTTACTTTTAAAAATTCTTTTTTTTTTTTTTGTAAAGATAGGGTCTTGCTATGTTGTCCAGACTGGTCTCCAACTCTTGTTCTCAAGTGATCCTCCTGCCACAGCCTTCCAAAATGCTGGGATTACAGATATGAGCTACCACATCAAGCCAAAAAGTAAGGTAGGCATTGTGACTTACACCTGAAATCTCAACATTTGGGAGGCTGAGGCGGGCGGGTCACTTGAACCCAGGAGTTTGCAACCAGCCTGGGCAACATGGTGAGACCCCATCTCCACAAAAAAACTACCAAAAATGAGCCAGGTGCGGTAGTGCATGATGTAGTCCCAGCTACCCAGGAGGCTGAGGCAGGAGGATCGCTTGAGCACAGGAAGTTGGGGATGCAGTGAGCCATAATCCAGCCACTGCACACCAACCTGGGTGACAGAGTGGGACCCTATCCTACCCTCCCAAAAACAGTAATGTCAACATTTTAAAAATGAGTTACTAAATTTTAGTAGAATCTTAGGGTAAATACAGAAAAACATTAAAGTTTTTTATTTTTAACATCTTCAGATTAGTCAACATAAGACTATTACTATTTAATATAGGCATATTACGGTATCTGTATGCTGGCTGGCCTACAGCTGACATCCATATATGCCTGTTATGTGGAATTAGGCAATGTTCAGCCTCCACTTAATCCACATAGGTATAAAGTTTCAACTAATGTAAGAAGAACAGAGTCTCCTAAGCAGAACGTGAGTTATAATGTCTCATTTCTGCTGAAATATAGACAAGTCTGGAAGATTTTTGTGGGGCACATGTAAAATAATTTATAGCCAGGGTGAAATGTGGCACCACCGGGAGTAAATCCACCATTTGTTAGGTGCCAAGAATTATGAAGAGTTTAACTTTGGAGGGGACAATGATTATAATGGAGGAAAAGAATCAAAGAAACAAGACCAGATCTTGTTAGCAAAGGTAAAATGAACAATGGGAATTTAGAGCAATGAGAACAAGGATGTAAAAGATTTTGAGCAGTCTGGGCTGAGTGAACTGTTTGTTATTCCCGAGGGAGTTTTGAATACATTCAGATTTTGCTCCTGAAGATTCTGAAAGGTATTAAAGAAATAAGAGAACTTCAATATGAGGCTGAGCGTATGTAGATTTAAACCAGGGTATTTGAAATGCTACGCTTTCTATGATCTCACTCATATTCTTGGACTTTAGTGAGATGTGTGTGATGTTTTGAATATTACATATTATTCCTGGAATCCTGCATTGAGAACATAGTCCATTTATAATAAGTACATAACACAATCATTTTCATCACTCTTCATTTTCACTGAGGACAGAAAGATATATGATTATTTATAGTGAGTACAAAGAGGGTTTTTGAAGTACCAAAATGAACAGATTCCAAAATATATTTTTATCAAATCCCATAAGTAGCAAATCAGACAAGTAGCAACTGCTGTTAATAATAATAAAAGTTTTCTCAAATAAAAAAGTATTCTGTTTTCGTTGGCTATCAGTTACTAAATGAAAGTAGTAAATAATACTTTTAATTATTTTCTAAAATATAAATGCTGTAAAATGATAAAGCTGTATATTATCTTTTTGATATTTTTCTAGATAATTGACATCGATGTTACCATACTGTGAGTAGAATTAGTTACAAACACTTGAAATTTATTTCTAATTATAGTTTGTAAACACCATTACTGTTTTTGTTTTGTGATATTTAGTATTCTTTCTACAGAAATAATTACTAGTTTAATATAATACAAGCTTATAATTTCTACAAGTAATGATGTATTGACAAGTGAAATTAAGAAAAAAACTATTTGTGCTACTCATTTTTTAACAATTTTTTAGGAAGTTAGGTAAAAACTGTAAACATTTGATTTTGAAATTATGCATTATTTTTGCCAAGCATTGTTCACTTGAGATCAAAGAAACACCCTATCATTAGAAGGAAAATAAGAATTGCATTATAGGCAATTGTATTAAACTCATTATTAGACGTTTTACTTGGGTCAGTTAGGTTTTACACACACACACACACACACACACGTTACCTAATTGATCACAGATTGAACATATGTATGTATATATGTATGTTACCTAATAGATCACAGATTGAAAAGGAACCAGCAATATTATTTACAGATGATGTGATCATGTAGACAGAAAATTTTAGGAATCTTCTAAAACTATTTGAACTAAGATACTTGTTCATCAAACTTACAGGACATAAAATCAATATTAAATCATTTTTTCTATGTACTAGCAATGAAAATAAGTAAAAAATTATAACAATATTACAATAATAAACTTGTTAGAAACAAACTGAAGAAAGGAAGTATGAGATATGCATACCAAAAACGATAAATTATTGTTGAAAGAAAACATAAGATATTTAAATAAATGGAAAGATATCCTAATTTCACGAAGCAGACTTTACATTGACAATGTTCCTCAAACTGATGTAAAATCTCAATACAATTCTTATTCAAAACTCAGTCATTATTAATTTTTGCAGAAATTGAGAATCTTATTCTAAAATTAAAATGGAAATGTCAAGCATCCAGATTTGTCAAAACAATTTTTTTTTTTTTACATCAAGTTCCAGGATACATGTGCAGAATGTGCAGATTTGTTACACAGGTATATGTGTGCCATGGTGGTTTGCTGCACCTATTGACCTGTCCTCTAAGTTCCCTGCCCTCACCCCCAGCCCCAACAGGCCCTGGTGTGTATTGTTCTCTTTTTTGTATCCATATGCTCTTAATGTTAACTGCCTCTTATGAGTGAGAACATGTAGTGTTGGTTTTTCTGTTCCTGTGTTAGTTTGCTAAGGATGATGGCTTCCAGCTTTATCCACGTCCCTGCAAAGGATAGTATCTCATTCTTTTTTATGGCTGCATAGTATTCCATGGTGTATATGTACCAAATTTTCATTATCCAGTCTATCATTGATGGGCATTTGGGTTGGTTTTATGACTTTGCTATTATAAATAGTGCTGCAATAAACATATGTGTGCATGTGTCTTTATACTGGAATGATTCATATTCCTTTGGGTATATATCCAGTAATGGGATTGTTGGGTCAAATTATATGTCTAGCTCTAGATCTTTGAGGAATCGCCATACTGTCTTCCACTATGGTTGAGCTAATTTACATTCCCAACGACAGTGTAAAAACATTCACTCCAGCCTGGGCAACAAGAGCAAAACTCCATTTAAAAAATAAAAATAAAAATAAAAAGCGTTCCAATTTCTTTATAGCTTCACCAGCATCTATTGCTTCTTGACTTTTTACTAATCAGAATTCTGACTGGTGTGAGATGGTATCTCATTGTGGTTTTAATTTGTGTTTCTCTAATGATCAGTGATGTCGAGCTTTTTTCCATACGTTCGTTGGCTGAGTAATGTCTTCTTTTGAGAAGTGTCTGTTCATATCCTTTGCCCACTTTTTGATGGGGTTGTTTTTTCTTGTAAATTTGCTTAAGTTCCTTGTAAATTCTGGATATTAGACCTTGGTCAGATGGGTAGATTGCAAAAATTTTCTCCCTTTCTCTGGGTTGCCTGTTCACTCTGATAATAAGTTTCTTTTGCTGTGCAGAAGCTCTTTAGTTTAATTAAATCCCATTTGTCAATTTTGTCTTTTGTTGCAATTGCTTTTGGTGTTTTCATCATTAAGTCTTTCCCCATGCCTATGTTCTGAGTGGTATTGCCTAGGTTTTCTTCAAGGATTTTTATGGTTTTGGCTTTTACATTTAAGTCTTTAATCCATCTTGAGTTAAGTTTGGATAAGGTGTAAGGAAGGGGTCCAGTTTCAGTTTTCTGCATATGGCTAGCCAGTTTTCCCAGCACCATTTATTGAATAACAGACCCTTTTCCCACTGCTTGTTTTTGTCAGGTTTGTTAAAGATTAGATGGTTGTAGATGTGTGGTGTTATTTCTGAGGTCTCTGTTCTGTTCTGTTCTGCAGCCTATTTCTGTCATTTCATCCATCTAACCCTCCAACCAGTTCCGTGCTTCTGCTGGAGAAGCACTGCAATCATTTGGAGGAGAAGAGGCATTCTGACATTTTGGGTTTTCAGCATTTTTTCATTCTTTCTCTTCTTCATCAGTTTGTCTAGTTTCAATATTTGAGGCTGCTGACCTTTGGATGGGGTTTTTGTGGGGAGGTTTTTGTTGTTGATGCTGTTGTTGTTGCTTTCTGTTTGTTTGTTTGTTTTTCTTTCAATGGGAAGGTCCCTTTTCTGCAGGGCTCTGCGGTTTGCTGGGGGTTCACTTCAGGTCTTATTCATCTGGATAGATCCCACGCCTGGAGATGTCACTGAAGGAGGCTGGAGAACAGCAAAAATGGGTGCCTGCTCCTTCTTCTTGGATCTCTGACCTTGAGGGGCACCAACCTGATCCCAGTAGAGTCGCTTGTGTATAGGGTGTTTGACAACCCCTGTTGAAGAGTCTCATCCAGTTGGGTGGCACAGGGAATAGGGCCTGTTTAATGAAGCACTTTGTCCCTTGGTGGATGAGGTCTGCTTGGCTGGGAAGAAACCCACTAGTTTGGGCTACCTAGATTCCTGAGAACTACTAGGAGGAAAGGCAAAGTCTGCTGGTCCGCAGAGACTGTGGCCACCCCTCACCTTAGGGACTCAGGCCCAGGGAGATTAGGGTTCTGTCCCTGAGTCTCCGGCTGGAGTTGTTGGAGTTCCTGCAGGGAGGCCCCACCCAGTGAGGAAGGATGGGTCAGAATCAGGCCTGAAGATGCGCTCTGGCCATAGTCTGCCACAGCTTACCTGTTGGGCTGTGGGGGACACCTCTTCGGACAAAGCCATCCAGCTTCCCTGGCTTCAACAGGGGAAAAGCGCAGCCTGGAGCTATAGTGATGGATGCCACCCTCCCCCAATCCAGGGAGCTTACGTGTTAGGCAGTTATGAGCCTCAGTGCTGGCTGCTGCCCCTCTGCCAAGAATCTCAAACCGCTCAGACAGCAAGCAGCAGCAGCTGTGGTGCTGGTCGCCCCTCCACCAGGAAACTGGGCAGGCTTAAGCGGATTCTAGCTGAGAGGCTGTTGAGAATCTGTGCAGCTCTGGGGTTGGGACCTTACGCCCTGGTGGTGTGGGTCCGTGAGTGGGACCTTCCAATCCGTGGGTTGCACAGTTCGGGGGAAAAAGCACAGTTTCCCTGGCTAGGTAGCATGCTCACTCACCACCTCCCTTGGCTGGAGGGTGGGGGCTCCCCTGCCCAGTGTTGCTCTCAGGTGAGCCATTGCACCACACTGCTCTTCCTTCCTCTCCATGGATCACACCCCACCGCCTTGTCAGTTCTGATAAGAGAACCTGATATCTTGGTGGCTGGTACAGGATTCACATGCTAATTATGGTTCTTTCGATGGGAGCCTGAGATCACCACTGCTTTTAGTTGGTCATCTTGGCCCTGCATCCACCAAAACAATCTTGATAAAGAACAAATTTGGTGTTCAAGAATCAAACCTTCATATATGTGCTTTCCACAATTGTTGCTGTAACCAAATGTGAATCAAAATATTTTTTAAATAGCAATACAATAAAATTAGTAAAATTTAAAAAAAAACACAGTATAACAACTATTTATATTAGCATTTAGACTATGTTAGGTATTATAGGTAATTAGAGTTTATTTAAAATGTATGAGGGAATGCCGATAGGTAATATACAAGTACTATACCTTTTTTTAATTAAATACTTGAGTGTCTGCAGATTTTGGTATTTGTGGGGTAGAGTTGCAGGTCCAGGAATCAATTTCCTGTAGATACCAATCTCCTTGGATAAATCTCCTGTCACTCTCTCCCATCAACCCCAGACGGGACCTTCTAGTTGCAGGAAAACAAGCTCAGGGCTCCCACTGATTCTATATTATAGTGAGTTGCATAATTATTTAATTATATATTACAATGCAGTAATAATAAAATAAAATAAAATGCACAATAAATGTAATGCACTTGAATCATCTAAAAACCACCACTCCCTCCGGCCCGGTGTGTGGAAAAAATGTCTTCCATGAAACAAGTCCCTGGTGCTAAAAAGATTGAGGACCACTGCTTTAGGCTATGAAGATCTTATGAAGGTTTCAAATCATTGAATTCACTCTTGGAGAATGAAAACATATACTTTGTTACTTTTCCTATGCTACTTATATCAAGAGGAGAGAAAATTGTTATTCCTTGCAAAAGTTTAAGGGTGTTTTTATTACTGGGTGCTCATTGACTGGTTCAATTTCATTAAGGCGGTAAAACCACGGACATGGATGAAAGAAAATGAGCAAAAAGTGACATCAGACCTTTCTTTGTTTTTTTCTTGCTGTTACTTTTTTTTTTCAGTAAACAAGTCTAACCAAGCATTAAAAGGAGAAATTTATAATTTCTTAAACACTTTCTCAAATCCTGGAAAATTCTATAAACATAATGTCAGTAACTTTCAATTTCTTTAAACTGAATTCCACACAAATTACAGTCATCTGCATAATAAGTACTTAAGAATATAATATCTTTGAAGTCTGTCAAGTTGATCTTTAAAAACCTTTGTTACTCATTTTAGACCCTGCCATTATTGCCCATCAACTAACCTTTTTGTCTTTTACTTACCTTGTATTACAAAACTAACCCAAACTGAGATGCAAGTGTGACGTTTAAATGGTAAATAATTAAAAAGTAAGTTGCCAACTCATCAGCAGCAGCACATTAATTTGTCACGATTTTACGAACAAATCAATTGTGTCTTTAACAAAAAATAATAATCAACAGCTGTTACAATCAGAGACAAGGTATTCTATTAAAAGTAAATTCCACGGAAAAGCTATTGTGCCTTCTCTAGTCGACAAAAAAGACAATACTCTTGACAAAGCATATTACGCAGCAGTGATGTCAACAAAAAGCTTTTAGAATAAAAAATATGAGAGATAACAGTTTATAAGCTGATAAGCTTGTGTGATCTCTCTGCAATATTAATTGGATAGATGTATGAACCGTCCCTATAATCTACTAATGATTTATTGAAAAAGCATGTTTTCAGGCAGCTGTATATATATATAGAATCTTCAACCATAATGTCATGCAAATGTTGACTCACACAGTATATTTTCAAGAAGCTTTTAAAAACAGACTTTCAACCCCTTCTTTGAGTAATACAAGTGGAACTCATGTTTGCTTTGTAACTGACATAAAGGGAAAGCACTTTTCTGAATGTCTCTGGAGCTATCTATCAGTGTGTCCCCTAATATCTAGATGGGTGGGATCAAATAGTTGATTAATACCATCATTTTATTTCTCAGATCATTTGTTCTTCTTACGTTTTATTTCTATATTTTCCTTATCACAAGCAAAGCTTTTCAGCGGCCATTATAATTTCAGTTTTCTGTAGCAGTAAACGGCAAAGCTCAATGTAAGTCCATTGACAGAAAAAAAAAAAACAAAAAAAACCTAATAATAATCATTGACTAATCTTGATCTTTTATATAGTAGAGAAAATTTGAAGATTATGAATTTAATCCTATGGGTCATGTCTCTAAAGCCTTTATTAGATGAAAAGTTATAAAAGCGAATAATATTAAGCATTTCCTACAGAAAATTACAGTTCTTAAAATATATTTGAAATGAAAAAATTCTAACTTAGCTATATGTATAACTCTAACAATGTGGTACTAAATAACTCAGACACTGACTCAATCATTTTTCTTAAATATGTATTTCAAATTTTCAATTTTGTTAGAATTTATGGGCTTTGTGCTCATATCCATAAATTTCTAATTTACTCAAAACTTCAGAAGAAAGGGCAAATATATTTTTGAGAATAATGAACAAATCTTAACTCACATGTACAATCAAGTTCAATTTTCCTCTTTAAAGGATAGCTGTTTCTTCTCTGGCAATATAAACCCAGTATTACATTGGTGGTATATTTTTTCTTCATAATATTTCAGTTCAAATAAGGAAATAAGAGTCAGGAATGTCAAATACTCAGATACAAGAGCAAATACAAGAACTTCAATCCATGAAGTCTGTGTAACTGAATTCAGTTATATTAGGCATATCATGCCAATTAGATTTTCTTGAAATTATGCACTTTCTATATGAAGTGTTGTGTGTCTACTAAGATGACTTTCATCATATTATTTATCATTTATGCAAAACATGTTTTTAGGTACTTGTCAGGTGAAAGATATATGATAGCTACTAGAGATCCAAAGATGTAAAGATACAGTCCTTGTTCCAAGAAAATCATAAGGGAAACTGATAAGCATATTTTACAATTGTTATATCATGGGTCAAATGCTATGATAAATCTAAGTATGGAATAATGGAATATTGCATAGTATACCATGAACTCACAGTGTTGTTTGGATCTTAGATTGGAAATTTTGCATTATTAAGGTAGCATCAGTAACAAAAATTAATATCATTAAGGAAGTATTCTAAGTCAATTATGATTCACTTCAAACAAGGAAATCCTTATTTTGTACCACAGTCCCTGGACTTTTCTGACATTACATTGTTCTAAAAGTATTTCTGCTATCAACCTATTAACTTTACGTCTAGCACATTAAGTAAATTTCAGCTTTCATCCAGCTTTTCTGCACCAAACACAGAACAGGATGTTTTCAGAGATTTTCAAGATGTTTATAAACAATGTATTAGCTCAGCACTGTATAAAAAGAAATCAGGAAGTACTAAATCCATGGCATTTTAAATATATACACTTACTATTTACTTTGCTTGCCCTTTTGAAAGTTACAGCTTAAATTTAATGGCTTATGGGATGGAGGCTAGGATACTTGTATACTCTAGGGCTATGGTATATAATTTTGCGATATGTGTTGACAAACAGAAGTGAGGTTCATGAGGAACTAGCTTAGGCTTTACTGTTTTGTCTTTGAAATGAATGTGCACAGAATTGTAAAGGATTGTTCAGATATTTGGAAATTATTTCAGGTATCTAGGGCTAACTCATACATACATAAAATTATTTTTGTAGTGAACTGCTATTTCTTTTCACATAATATAATCAATATATATGCTCAGGTAAGGCACAGCAAATTTATGGGGCAACATTAATTAGTAACTAGTAATAAGTAACTAGACCTCTAGTTACTTTGTAACTGAGAGGCTTCTATTCCTGAATTGCTTGTCTTCACTAAAATGAAAACTCCAAAATCTTAAACAATACACAAATTTTTTTACATGCTATTTTCCCATAATAGGTAAATATACACTTGTACTCTTGTTACAGTTTTAAAAACGTGTTCCAAAGTTCAGATTGATTCTCAAAATAAGTCATAACAATAACATAGTAAAAAAGATAAGCAATTATTTAAAAATTACTTTAGTAATTATTGGCCAAAGATCAGGAATAATCTTTTTTATCAGGTTTTGATTTATAAGGATCCTCTACTGAGTTTTGAGATGACATATGTATAATTTCTAGAGGCAGAAATCAATCATGAGGGATTTAAAAACAAATAATTAAACATTATTTAAACTGATTTAGCAACCTTTTGTTAGGGATTTTCTCTTTTGTTTCAAATATCAAAGTAGTATACATTCTACATTTTTAACACAGGTCAATAGGTTATATAAAGAATATCATATATTTTAAAATAAAATACAAATGGCTTACTCATCTTACAATTGGAAATGTCATTCAAATGTACATTCCTTACTGAGAGCCAAAGTTGTATTTATCGGTTAAAATAATTTAACTTTGGAGATGCAAGATGAGTTCCATAATGAAGATAAATCATATGATCATATTAATGTAGAATTTCATCAAAATTCAATACCTACTCTTGATAGAAACTCTCAACGTGGAATCCCTTCTAATTTTCTCAAAAATAATGAAGAAAATCTACAAAACACGTATATTTATCATAATAATGTAGTGATAAAAGACTGAATACTGTTCTCCTAACTTCAGTAACATGGCAAGAATCTTTACTTTTCCACTCATATTCAGTATAGTACTAGAAGTCCTAACGAATGCAACAGCGCAAGGCGGGGGAGGGAGGGGACGGGGTGGGGGGAGCTGGGGTGGTAGGGCGGGGAGGGAGGGGGCGGGGGAGGGGAAGAAAGCATACAGACTGGAAAGCAATCATTGAAATTTTTTTCCTGCTTATAGAATACATGGTGACATATGTAGAAAATACCAAGGAAACTAAACTGAAGATTCCTTTAAATAATATGTGTTCCAACAAGGTGTCAGGATAAGACATCAGCATACAAATAGTTTATTATATTTCTTTATATAAGCAATGCAATATTTTTAACCAAATTTTAAAAATACCATTTACAATGGCTTAAAAAAACTTGACAGATTTAGGTATAGATCAAGGAAGGCATGTGCAGAATTTTTTATGGAAAGCTATAAAATCCTAACAAAAATAATGCACAACATTAATAAATAAGCATATTATGTTCAAAAACATACCATGTTTTTGAAGAGCACATATGAGAAAATCTTCATGACCTAGGATTAGCAAAAGTTGTTCTTAGACATGACAAAACAAAAAACACACACACATACACACACACACACACACACAAAATCTATCAGACAAAAAGTTGATGAAATAAAATTTATCAAAACTAAAATTTTACTTTGAGAAAATCTCTATGATGATGGTAAGGACACATGGCATAAGATGTAGACTTGAGGCAAACACTTGTAAATTGAAAATACAGTTCTAAAATGGTCAAGAAAATTGACAAGATTCTTGACTAAAGAAGATTTCAATGTGGTAAATAAACCCTTTGAAAAATGTTTGAATTAATTAGCGATTAGCAAAACTGAAGTTAAATCATAGTGAGATATTAGTACATATCTATTAAAGTAATTAATTTTTAAAAACTGCATAAGAAATCCTGGAATTGTTGCAGAATAATGTTCTCTCTTGTATTCTGCTGATAGAAAAGTAAAATGGAGCACTGACCCTGGAAAAATCATTTTTACGTACATTTTAAAATTAAAATCAATTTTTGAAATAGAAATTTAATTCTTGGGCATTTATCCCACAGAAAAGAAAATATATTCACATAAAAAGTTGTATTGTGATGTTCAAAGCAGCATCATGTATAATAGTCCCAACCTGAGAAAAACTGAAATATATTTTATGAGAAAATGGATAAGAAAATTGTACTACAGTACACCAGATTAGAATATTAAAAACCAACAAATACTTCGAAAAAAACAACAAAAATGTCCTAAATTTATTTTCTAATTTGTATAGGTATAAAGTTTGTATTTAGGTCTGTGATGTATGTAGACATGATTTTGTTATAAGGTGTCAAGTATGAGTAATGTTTTTGTTTTTGTTTTTCCATATAGATGTGTAGTTCTCCAATAACATTGGTTGAAGTCTTCTTTCTTCATTGAACTGCCTTGGCACCTTTGTTGAAAACAATGAACTATACATATGTGTGTTGATCTTATAACTCTATTCTATACTATATGGGTGTCTTTGTCTATTCTTTTTCACTAATGCTACGATGTCCTGATTATTGCTACTCTTAGGAAATCATAAAATCAGGTAACTATTGCAACTTTGTTCTTTTTCAAAACTATTTTTGCTATTCTAAATTCTCTGCTTTTAAATACACATTTTAGAATTATTTGTTCATTGTTGATAATTAGAAATACAATTGAAATTTGTATATTGAGCTTGTATCTGAAAACATTG
This sequence comes from Pongo pygmaeus, assembly GCF_028885625.2. Lineage (NCBI taxonomy): Eukaryota > Metazoa > Chordata > Mammalia > Primates > Hominidae > Pongo > Pongo pygmaeus. The sequence goes on along the minus strand of NC_072387.2, from coordinate 94,529,879 downwards.
CTGAACTGTCATTTCTTGGAGGTTTTGTGTAGAGTCCATAGAATTTTTACATGGACAATCAAATCATATTTGATTAGAGAAATTTTTATTTTCCCTTTCCAGTATATAAATAACTATTTCCTCCTTTATTTTAATAGGTTAGACTTCCAATATCACCTCAATGATACTGGTAAAAGTGGATCTCTTTGCCTTGCCACTAATCTTTCAGCAAAACTGTTCAATCTTTCATTATTTAATATGATGTTACCTGTAGGTTTTTTGCAGATTTGCATTAGAATAGATAGTTTAGGGAACTTATCTCCTATTCATAATTTACTGAGAGTTGTTATCATGATCAGATGTTGGCCAAAGTCTTATCTAAATCCATTGAGGTGATCATAGTGCTATTCTTCTACTTTCTGTTAATATGGTGAATTATCATAAATATTGTAAATAATAAATTAGTCTTTAATTATTTATATAAACCCTATCCATTCATGTTTTTTCATATGTATATACATTTTCCATGCTTGAATTCATGTAAAGGGTTTACAAAATTATTAAAAATACAGGTTGAATATTCCTTATCCAAAATGCTGGAGAGTCGAAATGTTTCAGATTTCATACTGTTTTTTTCAGATCTGAGAATATTTGCATATATATAATGAGATATTGTATTAATTCATTCTTGTGCTGCTTTGAATAAATACCCAAGATGAGGTAATTTATAAAGAAAAGAGGTTTTAATTGACTCACAGTTTCATATGATGGGGGAAGCCTCAGGAAACTTACAATCATGGCAGAAGCCACCTCTTTACAGAGCAGCAGGAGAGAGAATGAGTGCAAGCAGGGGAAATGCTAGATGCTTATAAAACCTCAGCTCTCTTGAGACTCTTTCATTATCATGAGAACAGCATAGAGGAAACGGTTCCTATGATTCAATTACCTCCACCTGGTCCCATCCTTGACATGTGGGAATTATGGGGATTACAATTCAAGGTGAGATTTGGGTGGGGACACAGAGCCAAACCATATCAGGTATCTTGGGAGTGGCACCCAACTCTAAACATGAAATTCATTTACGTTTAATATACACCTAACACCCAGAGCCTGAAGGTAATTTTTTGCAGTATTTTTAGTAATGTTGTGCATGAAAATTTTGACTGCATTTTTACTGAAACACCTCACATGAGATCAGGTGTGGAATTTTTCACTTGTGGCGTAATGTTGTTGCTCAAAAAGTGTTGGAATTTGGAGTATTTCAAATTTTGAATTTATGGATTAGAGATGCTCAACTTGTATTATATAAAATTATCTTAAGACTCTGTGTGTTAGGTGTATATGAAACACAAGTGGATTTTGTGTTTAGGCGTAGGTCATATCCACAGGATATTTCATTAGGTATGTGCAAATCGTTCCGAATTTGAAAAGGTCCAAAATATGAATGACATTTGGTCTAAAGCATTTCTGATAAAGGATACTCTACCTGTATTTACTTATTATTTTTCAATGTTTGCAGGGATGTTTTTCCTTTCATTACTGATATGAATAATTTGTGCGTTGTGTTTGTGTCTATGTGTGGGGTCAGTTTTGCTAGAGATTAATCACTTTTTCTTTTGAAGAAGCAGGTTTTGTTTCACTGCTATTATCTTGCTGTTCTGATTCCAGTTTAAATACTTTCAGCTCTTATTTACTATTTTCTTTATTCCACTTGCTTTGGACTTAATTTATTCTTCTTTAAATATTTTCCTAAGGTGTATACTTGGAGTATTGACTTGGGGCCTGTTTTCTTCAACATGGATTTATTGCTGTTTCTGCTTCAGTACTGATTTATCTGCAACTCACAAATTTTGATACGTTGCATTTGTGATTTTATTTATTTTAAAATATTTTCTAAGATTTCTGAAAACTTTTTTGATCAATGTGTTATTTAAAAATGTTGTGCTTAATTTCCAAATATTTTGGGATTGCTTAAATGTTTCTGTTATTAATTTTTATCTGATAAAATTAATACTTCCATTTTTAACATCAAATAAAAGGTCAACCTGGAAGTAGTGGGGATATGGAGAAATTTCCTTTTTTCTATAAGCCAGATTCTAATAACTAAGGAGGTTGGAATAATTCTGTTGATATTGGTGATGGTGGTAGGGATGCTATACATTTTTTTGGCAAAGTGGAAGTAGACTACAAAGAAATAGCAATGCCAAACCACTTCTTTGTTAGTAACTATAACATCAGCAGCATTCACAGTACCATCAGCAAAGTCAGCATGAATTTCAGAAGTGAATATCTCAGGAAGAAATTGTGACTACTTAGTTCCAAAGAGTTTCAACTGGCAACCATTGAGAAGAATGAGCAGCCCCCAACCAATGTCAGGGTGCAACATTAGCCAAGGTCAGAAGAATACGGTAACTGCTCCTTTCAGAGTTTTAACTTTACCAGTGTTACTTGCAGAAGAACTTGTGGCAGACACTTCAGGTGGAACTAATTTCTAATAAGTGAACTGGCAAAGGCTCATGCATTCATAACTTGATGTTAGGAAAAAGTAAAAGAAATGCAATCCCACTTCATATGGAAAGTCTGCTAAGGGTGAGAACCTACGTATACACTTGTGCTGCACTTCACTTGACTTGATTAACTTTTGAAAGTTTATGCAGATCTAATCAGGTTAGGCTTGAATTAGAGTGCATTTATATTCATAATTATAATCATATCTGAATAAGTAGACCAAGAAGTGGTATATTACATGGTAGGATCCTGGCGTTTTCATAATCCTTTGTCTATTTGTACTTTTCAGTCACCATGTTTTGCTCTATCATCAATAGCAGTACTGAGGCTAAAAATTCTTGATGTAAATCACAAAATGATTTTTTTCTATAAACAAGTTTGGCTTAAACTAAACATACTAGAGACAGTCATGATAAGGAATAAAACATATGTTCAAACAAAAGCAAAAGAAGATTATGAGATTATTATTTCTGAGTGTTTAAAAGGCCTTAAATCTAGGATAGGCTTACTTATTTTTAGAAAGTAACAATTATGCTACTATGGTCTTCAAAGATTTTCATTTGACCTTCTTTGACAGGGATCCCAATAACTTGATCTGATAACACTTGTGATATGTAATTTAAAAATAAGTGCCTGAATTTTTTAATGGGTGATCGGATTAATTCTGTATGATCAATTAGTATACATCAATAATTACTGCACATCTTAGAAAATAAGTTTTATATGGAATTTATAAATTATAACTTAATTAGCCGTCAAAAAAGATAAGTGATAACACAGTAGGTGGGTGCGAACCAGGGCAAATTTGATAAGCTCTCACACACCATTAAACAACCTCAACAGTCATTTTAGGGGAAAGAGGTCTGCACTTTCTGTTTTTGCCTTCTCATCACTTGTGCCAGTAGGTCTCTTCATGAAAGAGGCCCATAAATGAATAAAAACAGTCAGATAATACAAGTTTCCTGTTTTATAGTCATAAATATAATAGCATGTTAATAGATAGTTTATTACGATGAACTCTTTATTACTAAACATAAAATTTGTTATATTTAATACATAGCACCATCTAGTGAAATTTGAGGGAAATGTATCATATATTGAATATAATGCATAACAACATTGCAAATGTTACAGACTAATTCTTATTCATTAAGTATAATTTTAGGTTTCTTCAAGAAATTTCCCAAGGAATAAATAAAATATATGTCTGTATGTGTGTGTGCTTATATATATAGAAATAGAGGCAGATATGGCTATATAGACACTTCATAGTATTAAAATTTATTCTTTTTATATTAATGTTTATAAAATCAGTAAAATGTTCTCATACTCTCTGCTGAACTTTTCTTAGACTGAAAAAGCAGTATAGGATTCTTTTACACACAGTTTTATTCTCACTCCTTTCCTTGGGATCAAACTTGCATGACCACGTAATAAACAACTCAGCATTACCAGCTTCTAGCCCACTTCCTTTCAAGAGACCTCTCAGGTTTGCCACTGATAAAATCCTTGATTAGTTAAAACTGACAGTGCAATATCAAATAGCCCAAGAAGCTTGGATAGGCAAGAGGCTAGGAATTACTAATTGGACTACATTGATTCCTTTTGCTGATTAATATGGTTTGGCTATGTCCCTACCCAAATTTCATCTTGATATGTACCTCTCATAATCCCCAAGTGTCATGGAAGGGACGCGGTGAGAGGTAATTGAATCATGGGGGCAGGTTTTCCCATGCTGTTCTTGTGATAGTAAATGAGTCTCATGAGATCTGATGGTTTTATAAGGGGAAGTGCTCCTGCACACGCTCTTTTGCCTACCACCATGTAAGATGTGCCTTTGCTCCTTCTTAACCTTCCGCCATGATTGTCAGTCCTCCCAAGACATGTGGAACTGTGAGTCCATTAAGCCTCTTTTTCTTTTTTTTTTTTTTTTTTTTGAGGCAGAGTCTCGCTCAGTCACCCAGGCTGGAGTGCAGTGGCTCGATCTCCGCTCACTGCAAGCTCCGCCTCCTGGGTTCACGCCATTCTCCTGCCTCAGCCTCCCGAGTAGCTGGGACTACAGGCAGCCGCCAACACGCCCAACTAATTTTTTTGTATTTTTTTTAGTAGAGGCGGGGTTTCACCATGTTAGCCAGGATGGTCACGATCTCCTGACCTCGTGATCGGCCGGCCTAGGCCTCCCAAAGTGCTGGGATTACAGGTGTGAGCCACCGTGCCTGGCCGCCTCTTTTTCTTTATAAATTACCCAGTCTTGGGTATTTCTTCACAGAGGTAGAAAAATGGACGAATATGCTGATACACAGCCAGTAGATTACTAGAAAAAATTTTCTTCTAATTTCAAATTAATATTCTTCTTGCTTTTAGAAAGGCTAAAATTAGAAAAAATTAAACAACAAAAAAGTATCCTATGAGGAAGAATATAAAAAAGAAGTCAAGTATGTTTGTTACAAGGCATAAGACAGGCCAAGTAGGGGGAAGGAAAAAATTGGTTTCCCATATTTCAGCTCAAAAAAACAGCAGAAACCCAAAAATATTTCAATTAGGAGATTCTGTTTAGAAGAAGCCTGTGGTCACAGAGATAAATTGCATTATGTCTGATTAGATTCTTGTAAGTAATAAAGCATGATATATTGGATATCAAGTTTAAAATGTCATCTGGACAGTTTCCTGATACAACCTGTACTAACATCTCTGCAAAATATTTATGCAAAAGTGGTTTATCCTCACAAAAGCTTGAATATTAAATTTAGAGATGCAATCAAATTATTTTTTCTAGGGTACAAATTATAATTTATACTTGTGGCATTCTCTTTGGCATGGCCAATTTTGGTGAACAGTTTAAGTATACATATATAAGACAAATTCCTACTTACTGTTCTCAGGGAATCAAAAACAATTAATTAGTATGTACACAATGTCAACTGCACAGAGAACAGGGCCTGGATAATCTTTTCAGGTGCAGAGGAGCCTGGATTGCGATCCACTGTGGAAGGTAAGCTGCCTGCTTTCTGCAACATGATAAATGGCTTTGGGTAAAAGGGGAAAGCAGAATGAGTGTTCCTTGTGTTAAGTTTTGCTAAACAGCAAAGCTTAGTAATCACTGTAATTAAGCTCCTACTGAAAAGAGTGGCATACACCTTTATTGGTCATAGTTAGAAACATGATGTCAGATATAAGACTCAGGAAATACTTAGCAAAGGAGTATAGCAATTACCCAGAACAAGGAATGACTTAGATGACAAACAGCTTTCAGGAAATATTTATGCAAAATAGAGGCATTGTTTGGTACTGTCAGAGTGTGTCCCTCTGCTGGTAATGTTAGAGGTTTTATTCTTTTGGCAATAATGAAAGAGGTCCCTATGCTGAAAATTGATGTGGAGAAAACTGTATACCCAATCTCCACGCACAAGCTGGTGTATTTGATCTTATTGATTTGGCTTATGTCCTGAAAACCAATTCTATTTTTTTAGCAACCTTTTCAATACAAACATAATCTTTTGTTTTGTTTTATTTTACATAGAGTCTTGATCTGTTTCCCAGGCTGAAGAGAGCGGTATGATTATAGGTTATATGATATTGCAACTTTGAACTCCTAGGCTCAAGGAACTCTCCTGTTTTAGCCTCTGGAGTAGCTGGGACTATAGACATGTGAAATGACACCCAGCTAATTGTTCCTTTTTTTATTTTTTATTTTTTGTACAGATGGGGATCTCACTTTGTTGCCCAAGGTTGGTCTCTAACTCCGGGCTCCAAGTGATCCTCCCACCTCAACCTTCCAAAGTGCTGGGATTACAGGTGTGAGCCACTGCACCTGACCCCAAATGTAATACTTAATAGAGAGCTCTACAGAATTCTAATTACAATGAAGAGAATTCATGATTCTCATTGAATTGTCTGCCACTTTCATCACTACAGAGGGTGTCGAGAACTACCCACCAATCCATTAATCTGTAACCTAATTTAGATACTTAGGGATTATGAGTGTGTATTTTGTTCTGTTCTTATTTACCATGTTGAAATAGCTCTTTTCATTAGCCAAGCACCACACCTAGGAATGTAGATCAAATTTCACTTCCCTAAGGATGTTTAAGCATATGGTTTTTTGTTGTGAGACACAAAAGAAGTAAACTGTAATATTCATATCACTAGTATTTTGAATTATGTGTCTTTTTATCAGGAAAAGTATACACAAAGTTATCTTGAATATATATATATATATATATATAGGAATCTTTATTTCTTTATCTTTGTTTCTGCTAAATTAGACATAGTCTGTAACATAAACAAGGTCACATTATTTATTACTGACAAATTTTACACTTGCAATAAAGTTCTTTCATTAATTTCTTTCTCCTAACAAAATTCTAAGCTTGTTAAAAGTAGGCAAAATTAGTTTACTCACCAATGCCTACCTAAAATAGTCTGGCACGGGCATTTATCTTGAGGGGAAATGGAAGAAAATAAATTATATATTTTTATATATTAGAAATAATACTTTAATGTATTTACATTTTTCTTCATTATAGTAAATACAGTTTGCTGATCTAAAAAATCATAAAATATTTTAAAAACAACAACAGAAAGTATTGACTCCACTTTAATTCTGATAAGGCATCATGATGAATATTATGCTCTTTATCCTTGTTTATGTAAATCACCCCTAGAAGCATTGGAATTCCAGGCCTCTGTTTATCTACTTCCCCATAATTGTCTGCACTTTTAATATACCTCTGCACAGAATTTACTTCCTCACCTCTCATGCTCCCTACATTTAAAAATTAGTATAATATACAATCTGAAACTTACCATCCATCTTCATGAAAATCCCTAAATCATTAACTTATTATCTGAACGATCCTACATCTCCACCAAGGACAATGCTACCTTCAAAATTTTTGATTACGTAACTGCATTTTCTCTCCTCTCTGTGATTGTACAAATGAGCCCAGAAGCGTGGTATAGACTTTTTTTGTTTTTCTTTAACCTTATTCCTGATTTCAAAAGCAATTTAATTCCTCTTTATTAATGCCCCCAATTTTGAATCTCATGTTATTAATTTATATACTGTAAAATATCTCTCTTGGTTGTAAAGCCTACTAATATGAACTTTATTTATCTTTAATTTTCAGTCAATAACAAAGTGCCAGACAAAATGAATAAAAATACTTCCATCAAAGATCATCACAAAATTCTGATTAGGGAAGAAAAAGGTTTCTAAAATAATTAAAAGAGAAAAAAGGGGGGTGCTCTAAATGATCAAGTATCAAAATGGAATGAAATTTTTAACAGCAGGACTGGAAACTGATTAAAATGGAAAACACATTGAAATTCTTTAGAAAAAAATATATATGTACTTAGAACTCTATGTCTGGTCAAAGTATTAAGTGTAGATTAAATATGGAAACTCTCTAAGAACTGCTTTCCATTTAGTATGTCATGTGGCTACTGGCAGATGTTTTCAATTAATGTACTGATTTGTGAAAAATGAAGACACTGAATACAGAAAATGGGAAATTTATGATAAAAGGGAAATAAAGATAATTATCAGGAGCAAATACATCCATTAGATAGGTTGACAGATAACATAGATGATCCCAGTTAAATTTCAATTCCAGATAAACTATTTTTAAGCATAAATACGTCCCAATTAGTGGACGATCCATATTTATAATAAAATATTAGTCATTTATTTAAATTTCAAATTTAACTGATTTTATTTCTTTCTTTGTTAATTTATCTACTGAACCTAAGTAACCTTATCCAGGAAGGACATTACCAAGAAATGAAACTTCTAGATGGTGTGATGTTTAAGTATTTTTTATTTTTATTTTTATTTGTTAAATTTTACTTTAAGTCTTGGATACATGTGCAGAATATGCAGATTTGTTATATAGGTACACATGTGCCGTGGTGGTTTGCTGCACCTATCAACCCATCATCTAGGTTTTAAGCACCACATGCATCAATAAACATGTATGAAATGAAAATTAAAAACATATTTGTACAAACAATGGGGTTGTAATGCAAAAATGGAATAGGATACCCTATTATGCTTTGAAAATAAGACTTGTATCATTGCACGTCTACATTTATTTTAAATTATGCTTTTTAAAAATACAACTCTATGAATATGTCATCTATTAATATATTAATATTATACATCCTTCATGCTCAGTAACTTGAAAGTAAGTTTCATGTGATACATTTTTATTATGTGAAGATTATGTTTGAAGATACATTGTTAATAGGCATAAACCATTTTACTAACTTCTCCTTTTTGAGAAATAAAGATACTCAACAAATACATAACAACGTAGGCTGGCCATGGTGGCTTATGCCTGTAATCCCAGCTACTCAAGAGGCTGAGGCTGGAGAATCACTTGAACCTGAGAGAAGAAGGTTGGAGAGAGCCAAGATTGTGCCATTGCACTCCAACCTGGGCGACAGAATAAGATTCCTTATCAAAAAAAAAAAAAAAAAGACAAACAAGATCATAACAATGCAAATATAAATCTTAAATACCTTAGAGATCTTCCCCTGCTGAGAAAAGACAAATACTTCAGCCAGAACCAAAATAATTTTTATATATTACTGGTAAATGGTATAGACCCATGGGGCACTGATTTAAAACAAATGTCATAACAGAACCTTTTTTTGTAATTCCTTTCATGAATGGGATAAAATAATGAAAGATACAAGCACACCATTAAACTTTTATCAAGAGTCTGCTGAAAACTGTAAAGTGGTCCAGGATATTCGTAGTGTGTAAACATATCTATTCTCACAAGGGTTGTCCTCTGTCCATTTTCAAACACTTTCAAGTCAGATAAAATAGTGGACATTATTTTAAGATTCAATAAAAGAGTAAATCGATGAACATCGATGAAGGTGGAGGTTGGAAGAATGTGATTTGAGGCTAAGTCATTCAAATACATGAATTCAAAATTGTATATGGAATACTATATATTATATATAGTATACATGCTATGTTTAATAAACCTTTAAACCTTGAGATGTTAATATTATTCCATTTTATAATTGAGGAACTACACTTTTAAGGAGTTCACATTTTCTATTCATATCCTAACATATCTTCAGTCTAAACTGTAATTCTCATTGCTTTAGAATTGTGGTTTTACACTCCAGAATTAAAATATTCCTAATGGCTATATCATCCATTTCATTGTGGGTAAATCAAGCTTACTAACAGAGATGGAACTTGAACAGTTTCACAAAATTAACCGTTAAAAATGTACTTGTTATATATATTCTATGTTAGTTTTATATTTCTCTCTTTCTTTTGGCTTCACATAGATAAATCTGATATTGGATAGGTAGCGTGAGCGGTAAGTCGGAGGAGTCAGGGAAAGGCTGGGCTGTCCACTAGTAAATTACTGTAATAATGAAGGCTGGTATTTCTGTCTGGGCTTGTCTGATAGATGACAAGGAACTATATTCTAAAATTGGCTTTGTCAATTCATCCTAACCTAAAAACAAAACATTTACTGCAATGTCTAGGTCTGTACATTTTCATATAGTGTAGCAACTGAAAAATTCCAGTTGTTGGGTAATTTTTGATGCCTGGGTTATTCTTCATTTCAGCTATTTAGGTCTGCTTAAAGTAAAAACGAATAGAATAAAAAACATGGGAAGATTATTAGTTTACATTTTCATCTGAACAATTATTGAATGTGAATGTTTCGATAAAGTGTACCTGTAGGAAAATTAATGATCTATATGTGTTAAGTGCTTGGGTTCATCAAAATAACTTATTTGTATGTAGGCAGGAAAGACCAATGCTTATATAATGTGATTTGAAGGATCTAAGAATCAATCTCTGTGAAAATATTACTCAGTTTCCTCTGATACATAAGCAAAAGTTTTATTTCCAGTAGAAATCAGAATATATTTTTATATTTATTTTAACCACATTTTCTAATAATCTTTTAAAATATAACTATCTTCTAGTGAAGTAGCATATTAAATTCATGAGAATTAAAATGATCACATCGGTGCCCATTATTTATTAAGATAATATAATTTTGTCATATATATATTATGAGTAATCATGTAGCTTAAAAGTTTGTTGAGTAGCTCCCAAGATCTTGAGGAGGGCTAGAGAACTGGGCTTGGACACTTCCTAGACAATAAAAGTGATCACAGTGAAGTACAGGACTGTTGAGTGAAGATTCGCTGCTCCTACCAACAGGCATAGACACGGTGGATTGCCTTCACCCTGCTCTTGACCCACAGTTCTAGGGTTACTCTTGCCACCGTTATTCTATGAACTGGAGATGGATCCTACTGATTCCCCACCATAAATAACGGCCATGGACGTTTATTTTATTTGGTTCTAATTCAATGTCTGGGACAGGTGCATGAGATTGGTGGATTCTAGTTTCCAAGCACACACACTAACAGCAAGAGAGATTTGGGAAGCAAGAATCCAAAAATTTCAAATTCTATTGTTAGAAGTAGGCATTTTGTTATAGTGGAAAAAACGCATGTCACATTAATTTAATAAGAAGCAAAAAAAATAGTAAGATGGTTTCAACATCATCAACTTTGGCTGTGCAATAATAGTATAATTATTTGTTCTTTTCTTTATACTTCTAAAATCATACATTTTTTCTAACATAATGCAATTATTTCTTGTACAAATACATCTTAATCTTCCAATCGAAAGGGTGAAAGCAAATTACTATGAATTACCGAAACCAATGTAAGACCATAATCATCCAGTCATGCCCATTAAAATCTTGCTTTTGTTAAAATGTTATCTTGATATTATCAACAACATACACCCTTTATTGAATAAAAAAGCAAGTGAAGTGTACAGAAGAGGGAAAGTATTTGCCTAATATAGCTACGCATATGACAGAGCAAGAAAGGAAATATGAGTTAATGCTCATAAGTCTTCATTTTTAAATTGTCAATGATTATAGTTGTTTTTTACTACTGCCTTGGTTTGCTAATCACACCACAAGTCCTGTACCACAGCCAACAACTCAGTTGTTAGGTTTTTGCCCCCTGAAGTAATGTGTCTATCTATATATCTTCATGAATTTTTATCAGCCTTATTGATATATAATTAACAAATATAGATTGTATATATTAAAGATGTACAACTGCTGTTTTGATATATGTATATATTGTAAATTAATCACCATATTGAAACTCACATATCTATCTCTTCACATGATTACTTTGTGGTGAGAACTCTTAAGATTTACCTGCTTAGCAAATTTTAGGCCTATGGTATACAATAACATTAGTTAAAACCACATTGATATACATTAGATCTCCAGAACTCATTCGTCTTGCATAACTGAAATTTTGTACCCTGTGACAAACATCTCCCATCTCTCCCTACCCTGAGCCACTGAAAACCACCATTTTACTCTATGCTGCTGTGAGTTTGACTATTGTAGATTCCACATGTAAGTGAGATCACACAATATTTATCTTTCTGTGTGTCTGGCTTATTTCGCCTCACATAATTGCCTCCAGATTTATCTACGTTGTCACAAAAGGCAGGATTTCCTTCTTTGTTAAGCCTAGATATTATTTTGTTACATATCTTGTATAGCACGATTTTTTTAATCCATTTGTCAACAGACATTTAGGTTGTTTCCGTATCTTGGCTATTGTCAATGGTGGGGCAATTAGCATGGGGATATAAATATCTCTCTGAGGCACTGATTTTAATTTCTTTGTCTGCATAACCAGAAATAGGTTTGCTGAATCATACGGTATTTCTATTTTTAATTTCTTGAGAAACCTCTCTACTATTTCCATAATGGCTGTACTAACTTACTTTCCCACCAACAGTACACAAGCATTTTTTTTCATCCACATCCTTGTCAACACTTATCTTTTGTCTTTTTGATAATAGACATTCCAACAGGTGTCAGCTGATAATCTCATTGTGGTTTCTTCACTCTTAAGGAATCTGAATTTTTATTGCCTCTGACTGTGTAAGGTGGTTGTGTTTTTTTAAAGCTGTACCATTTCACTTACCATCAGAAATATAAACCTAGCACCTTAATGTATACTCTCTAAGAAGCAGACCCAGCCTCCAGAATTCAAGTAAAAGTAGTTGATTTGGAAAATGAAATGATTAAGGAAGTGGGGAATTGATAATAGAATAAACACCTATTAATGACTGTAGTATTAAGACAGCTACCCTAAAGTGCTATTCAGGCTTAATCCACTGGGGAAACACTGGGAAAGGATGCAAACGCACACTTCTATCAGCCCCATTCACAGTGTCAAGTATCTGTGGTTTTTACACCCTAACTCCTAAGCATCATTGGTGAGGGCTGCTCCTGGGTGCTATATTTCCCTGCATATCCCGCCTGCTGCCAAAACTATGTAGGAAACTGATCTTTCCAAAATCCAAGGGAAAGGAGTTTTCAGCTTCGGGTATGTAGATACTGTTGAAAATCACCCAGAGAATATGAAAGGTCTAGGGAAAATGGGCCAGACATTGCCAGGGTGAGCTACATTTTGGGGTTCTCTTGGGCTTAAATTATTTTTCTTCTCCTTGTATTCAGTAGTAACAAACACTACAGATTACATCACTGATGACTTCACAAACACAGGACATTCATACTGTCACTCAAACTGCTACAACTGCAGCTACAGGAACTGGCTGCAGCTGCCACTGTCCCCTTGTCATCCTTGACTTCTTACATGATTAAATTTTAATTCAAGTCTATGGTAGGTGTGTTTGATTGGTGAAGCCTATATCAAGGATTTTACTGTGTATTAAAGGGCTTAAAAGATAAATATCAGTAGTTTTCACAGTTTAAAATAATATGAAGCAGTCTCTGCTTTACAATTCAGTGATTCTCCAAAAGTAGGAAGGAAATTCAACTGCAGAGAAACTTAAGTGAATGAAAATTCAAGTACAATCATCTTACATAAATTGTTTTTATTTCTTTCTCTCAGGATAACTTTCACAGAGGTAATGGAATTTTTATTAGAAGAAAGAAATCTAAGCAATGTACCACAGTCTGAAGGTTAATTATGTAGTGAGGAATAAACAACGGGCATTCCAAATATTGATTTTCTGTTTCTAAAACTATTACTTGTTCAGGTGGTTAAGTAGATTATGTTATTGGCAACCATCTGCACTTCTCCCTGGATTACACCTTTTGCCACAACCTGAAGGGCCCTTCAAACGTGAACAGTGTGCAGTTTTCTGTTTCTTCACATTAGCCTCAGCCATGAAATATGCTTTGGCCAACAGAATGAAGCAAAAGTGATGATGGGCCAGTTCTAAACATATGCTACAAGGGTCCCTACGTGTTTTCACCCGTGCATAAGCTCCTCTGAAATTGCTGTGAGAGTGAGAACATTCCTAGTAAGTTCATGGGACTGAGGTATGGATTAGGGACCCTTGAAGCAGAGCCACCCACAGCTGAGCTCAAGCTAGATAAATGAACCATAGCTAGACACAAACAAATATGAGCCCAATTCATACCAGTAGAGATGCACATTATCACAAAATTTAGGTCAACTGACCTCAGTCTGACTCAAGAGCTAAAACATTATTGTATGTTCGTTATATTTCTATGGGTGATTTTCCACACAGAATTTTTGTTTCTATAGCTAATACCTCATGCTACCAAGAAAGGGAATGTGAAATCTACAATTCTTCTCAGGAATGCCATTGTACATGTTCCCTTCCTCTTTACTCTGCTGTGTGATCTTTTTATTAAGCCAAACTTGTAAATACCTAAGATGGTTAAAGGAGTGTTCTTTCCAAGCATCTTGAATATGTGAACAGTGATAAGTCAATAAACAAACAGGTATGTCAATACATTGGCAACTTAAAGGATACACATAGTTTCTTCTTTAGTATGCAATATAGTTTGACTGTGTCCCCACCCAAATCTCATCTTGAATTGTAGCTTCCATAATCCCTACATGTTGTGGGAGGGACCTGGTAAGAGGTAATAAATCATGGGGGCGGGTTTTTCCTGTGCTGTTGTGATGACAACGAATAAGTCTCACAAGATTTGATGGTTTTATAAAGGGGAGTTCCCCTGCGCTTGCTCTCTTGCCTGCCGCCATGTAAGATGTGACTCTGCTCCTCATTCACCTTCTGCCATGATTGTGAGGCCTCCCCAGCCATGTGGAACTGTAAGTCAAATAAACCTCTTTCCTTTATAAACTACCTAGCCTCAGGTATTTTTTTATTAGCAGCATGAGAACAGACTAGTACAGTATGTGAAAAAATAAAAACGGAGAAGCATTTTAAAGAAATTTGTGTTTTATAAATAAAGAAAACCTTCATTTACCTCATAAACCAGATGAATTTTTTGTCTGCTGATTTTACAAAAATTATCTTCAATAAAAAGAAATGAATTTTATTAGTGTAGCAAAATTAAATTATTTTTCTCTGTTCTAGTCCACAGTTTTGTCTTTTGAGACAAAAATGATTTTTTAAAAAAATTATATTCGTTTATGTTTCTTGAGTTCCAGAATAATGTCAGGCAAAACAATCAATAGTATTTAAATCATTATAATATTGCTCTTTAATACCATACAACTTAAAAAGTTGATTTAACACCAGGCTGAGTACAGAGTAGTTACACGTAAATGTAACAAGTTAGAAAAAAAAAAGAGAGAGATAGAAAGAAATATGAAATCAGAAAGAAGGTCAAATTGACAAAAGAGGGAAAATGTTGGGGCCCAAAGTACTCAAAGGAGAAAAATGGAAGGTTGATTGAGATGAGGAAAAATGATGACTGTAGAGCAATCTATCATTGAAGAGGTAGACTGAGAAAGAGAAGGAAAAGGTTCTTAGGCAATTGCACAGCATTTGAGTGAGACATCTATCACTTCCATCTCTCTTTATTTTTATCTTGATCAGTAGGATTTTGAAGTTCATTGTGAGGTGCACGAGTTTTCTTCTTAATAACATCAATGTTCTTATAAGTTCCTAAACAATATTTATATCTGTGCCATTCTTATATATCCATCCTACTTTAAACGTATATTGTTTAACACATTGTTCAAACATACTCTTCATACTCTAATTTTACGGTAAATTTCCTAATAAAAAACCCTGACATTAGTTTGTTGTGTTTTGTGCTTTTTGTTACCCTTTGTAAAGGAGTACTAGGACATATTTTTGTAAACTTACCAATATTTTTATGTGAGGTGGTGACCCCAAAATATACCACCTCTGAAATATTTAATACCCATTATCCACTATGTGACCTCACTGTCTCTAAAGGCATTGAAAGCTGACTTTAATGTCCTATAATCTAGAATTGTAATATGATTTGTTTCTTGCATTTAGTCCTTCTTCGTGCTTCTACTCAGTTCTTTTTCTTTCCCTGAAGTAGACTTATAAAGTTTCATTTGTTTACTAACGTGCCCCAAACTACAGTCATCTTGTTTGTTCTCAGCTGATTGTCTCATTTTCTATTTTAAAAGTGGGAAACCAAAGTGAACTTGTTCTTCACCTACAACAATCTTCACATCCTCACCCATCCTCCCCTCATGTCCATGTGGAAGAGGCTGGCGGCTGCTCTCACACTCAATATCTCATTTCCTGTGTTCTCTATCACCTGCGTGCCTCCCACACCTGTGGGATGTTGTACCATTGAACATGTACTCGTGATGATTCTTTAGCCACTACTTTTCGCTGGTTCTTTGACCTCAGTATTTAAGATTTATGCTCCTCCCATCCTAAAATATGAAACGAAACACAAGATATGAAACAAAACGCAGGCATTTTCTCCACTGTTTCTGTTCTATACTTTTAACCTTTTCGCAGCCAGATGTCTTGAAAAGAGAGTTTGAAGCACACTATCTTTACTTCCATTGATACGGGAGACGGGTAGGGAAGTGCTGGGTAGAGAAGGGCGGGTGCCTGGCTAGGGCTCCACTCCAGGACCTGTGCCCACGGACCTAGGTGAAGACAGACATTTGTTTTCTTGCACAAATGTTGCATTTCCCAAGACCACCCTGGCCCGCCACTCCCCCATCCTGTGCCTATAAAAACCCCAACACCTAGTGGGTACACACAAGTGGCTGAACATCAAGAGGAACACACTGGCGTAAGAGCACATCAGTAGGGACCATTAGGCTGGCAGGCCATCAACCAGTGGGAAGATGTAGAGTTCGGCCGGGGCAGTCAGAGGAGAGCCCAGCCGCTGAGCAGCCCAACTACAGAAGAAAACCACCTTTCCACTCTATCTCCCTTCTGGCTCCCGCATCTGCTGAGAGCTACTTCTACTCAGTAAAACCTTGCATTCATTCTCCAAGCCCACAGGTGATCCTATTCTTCTGGTACACCAAGGCAGAAAACCCCAGGACACAGAAAGCCCTCTGTCCTTGTGATAAGGTAGGGGTCTAACTGAGCTAACACAAGCCGCCTACAGACAGCTAACCTAAAAGAGCACCCTGTAACACATGCCCACTGGGTGTTCAGGAGCTGTAAACATTCACCTCTAGACGCTGCTATGGGATCAGAGCCTCACAGCCTGCCCATCTGCATGCTTCCCTTAGGGGCTTGAGCAACGGGGCACCGAAGAAGTGAGCTACACCCCCACCTCACGCCCTACTAGGGGGATAAGGGAACTTTTCCCGTTTCACCACAGCACTGGTACCTCAGCTCCTTGGGGTTAGCTCCAGCCTCCACTAAGCCCTAGATACTGAACTATCACTCCATCTTGAGGTTCAAACTTTTATCGAAATTCTATTTGTGATAGACAACTGGCAGTCTCACAGGATGCTCAACTTCAAAATATACAAAATTAACTTGTATTAATCAATCATCTTGTTGGTTCTTCTAATACTAGTTTACTAATGACATTTCAATTCTATAAATTAAACAGGTTACAATCTTCTTTTAATTAATTAATTTTTTTATTTTCTTTGAGAGGGAGTTTCGCTCTGTCACCCAGGCTGGAGTGCAGTGGCGTGATCTCGGCTCACTGCAAGCTCCGTTTCCCAGGTTCACACCATTCTCCCGTCTCAGCCTCCCGAGTAGCTGGGACTACAGGCGCCCGCCACCATGATCGGCTCATTTTTTGTATTTTTTTAGTAGAAACGGGGTTTCACCGTGTTAGCCAGGATGGTCTCGATCTCCTGACCTCATGATCCACCCGTCTCGTCCTCCCAAAGTGCTGGGATTACAGGCGTGAGCCACCGCACTCGGCCTACACAGGTTACAATCTTAAGACTCATTACAGAGTCCTTTCTGCAATGTAATTTCTTCTGTTGAAATACTTTATCATTCTTATACTTTTTGCATTTCTCAGCTCTGTTTCCACAACTCCACCAAAGGCCTTAAAGACTACGTCCTTAAGTGGATAGTCGCTCCTTTCCTTGTTTTGTGTTTCACTCCCCTCACTCCCAGCCACAAATCATTCCTCTCATGCAATTTGAGTTCCTAAATTACAAATCTGATCAGGGAATTTCCCATGCATTAATTCTTCAATGACAAGGAAGTTCAAATATAAGCGAGTACTTCTTCAGCATGTCACTCAAGCTGCATAGGAGGATACAGCTCACACACAGTGTCATGGTCTCCACCCATTCTACTTGCCCATTCATTTTTCTCTCCCTCCTCGATTGTTTCATTCCTCCCTCTTGGAATCCTTAACATAAATGGCATTGCTCAGAGAGAATTTTTGGACCACTTTCTTTTATTTTATGCTCCCTTAACATGCTGAACTTCTTTTACACAGTCAAACTACAATATTAATTTTTATATTAATATTAATTTTATATGTATTTTTCATTAACTTTACCTGAAATATTTACACTCAGTAGTTGACGCCAATTAGTTCTTTATTCATTATTTATACTCCAGCACCTAATAAATTATCTTAACTTGTTGAGTAAAGGAGGTTAACTCTATCTAAGCAACACTGACAAAGTCTTCCATAGATTTAGAAAGGCAAGGATATAACATAATTTTTGCTACAGAATTTTTTCTCACTCCAATGCACAGTAATAGTAAAATACTGAGGCTGGTGGATGTTTTGTGAGACAAAGAGGTTATCTAGATAATATGGTGGCTCAGACCAGAGAAGTGGCAGGGAAATAGAAAAGATTAGACAGATCCCATAAAATGTAAGTGGTAAGATTAGTAAGACATGACAAAAGCTGATACATGGAATGGGGAAGAGGGAGACAGACAGCTTGAAAAAATCGAGTTTACCACTTGATACAATCAGTTGGACGGCGATGTTAGAGAACAGAGGAGAAAAGCTAGTTTGTATAATGCAGATATTTTATCTTGCCATATGGCAAGAGACATGAATTCTACTGAGTAGAATTCATGTTAAAGCAAGAGTTCTAATGTTTTCTTCTTTAATTAAATATCCAAAGTAGTATTAGGATTATGTACAATAAAAAAAGATATGTATCACTAATTAAGACAGATTTTCAAAGCAACTTTTATTCTATTTTAGATTTATTAAACACTAATAGTATCTCAAAGAAAGCTTCATTAAATGTGCCTGAGATGATTCTAAGAAAAGTTCTAATTCAAAAGGTAACTCACCATGATCTTGAATTTTACTTTTCCTACACAAATATGATTTGCAATAATGAAAACATGATTTTTGCCACTCTTAACATTTTTATAAAGATATGTTTTACAGTGCCCCAAAATGTTTCTAAATATTCTGTATTCATGTCTTTTTACCATTTCTTTTTGCCTATTTAGAAGTGTAAACTTGGTTCAAATAGCGAGTCTGTGCTGCCACCTGCTGGAAAATGTGAGAAAATTATCTGTTTTAATGGAATAGCAGTGATGTATGCTGCATTAAATAAGAAAACTCAGGTAATGTTCAGGATATTTTTTTCCTAATAAAAGATTATCAAAATGGGGCCGGGCGCGGTGGCTCACTCCTGTAATCCCAGCACTTTGAGAGGCCGAGGCGGGCGGATCACCTGAAGTCGGGAGTTCGAGACCAGCCTGTCCAACAAAGAGAAGCCTGGTCTCTACTAAAAATACAAAATTAGCCGGGCGTGGTGGCTCATGCCTGTAATCCCAGCTACAGGCTGAGGGAGGAGAACTGCTTCAACCCGGGAGGCGGAGGTTGCAGTGAGCCGAGATCACGCCATTGCACTCCAGTCTGGGCAACAAGAGCGAAACTCCGTCTCAAAAAGCAAAAAAAAACAAGTATCAAAATGGAAAAAGCTATGACTCAATGTATGTCAATATTTCCTTTGGTTGTAATAAAATTTATTTTATGCTGCGTTACCACTGTCCTCTCCATGACCTAACTTGAGGTTTATTTTTTTTGTGTGGAAGCATATGCGTTAAAGAAATTAGAGTTTTATGTTGACTAGGAACTAATTCATGTGGTTGTAAATATTTCCATTAATGAAAGCAATAAATATTCTTCAACCACCCCTGAGTACATGAAAAGGTGTGTGAAGGAGGAGAAAGAGCAATGAATGGTTCAACATGGCAAAATGGATTTCGAATTTGTAGGTAGTGTAGGGATTCAGGATAGGTTCAGGATTTGTCATGATTTGAATCACAACTTGGAAGCTTACTAAAAGTGAATGTGGAAAATTTACTGTCTTAGTTGGTTTTCATAGTGCTACAAAGAACTGTCTGAGACTGGGTAGTTTATGAAGAAAGGAGATTTAATTGACTTGCAGTTCCCCAGGCTGTACAGAAAGCATGGCTGAGAGGCCTCAGGCAATTTACAATCATGGCGGAAGGCAAAGGGGAAGCAAGCACATCTTACCATGGTGGAGTAGGAGAGAGAAAACAAAGAAGGAAATGATACGTTTTAACAATCAGATCTCATGAGAACTCTATCACAAGGACAGCAAGGGAGAAGTCCACCCCATGATTCAATCACCTCACCTCTCAACAGGCCTCTCCATCAACATGTGCCCATTACAATTCAACATGAGATTTGGGTAGGGACAAAGAGCCAAAGCATATCAGTTACTATTCCATTTCAGATTCATATTCTTTGTACTTAAAATCAGAGTACATTATAATTTATAACATAAAACATATGCAAAAATTAAGTAATTCCTGGACAGCAATCACACAGTGCCTGAAACATTGAAAACAATAACTATAAAAAATGTATCCAGAAATAATATTTTGGATTAGTAAAAAACATTACCACAGTTTATATAATGTTTTAAAAATATAAACTAAACACAATTGATTGTAGACTTTCTGGTGGTACATACTTGTATTTGAAATCAAATAAGCCTTTATTATTCTGACTAGGATACTTTACTAGTAAAGGCACATGTAAGAATCAGGTCTAGTAGACATATTAAAATTTAATTTTAAGTAACCCTTACTTTTGCTTATACTGCAATATAATGATAAGTAAATATATGCATGGGACTTTCATAGACCTGAGTGGATTAACTCAACTATCTTTGTATTTTAATGACTGTCTAACTTGGATTTCACTTGGTCATGCTAAAATGGCCATTTCTAATGGTTCTGATTGATGCCAAAATTTACAATCCCAGGTTTCACAAAGTTCTGTCTGTAGATCATTGATGCTTCATTTTCATCCATGATATTAGTTTTCCATTGCTAAAATAAGAGATAACCATAAACTCAGTCACTTAATATAGCACATCTTTATTATCTTATGGTTTTATAAATCAAGTCCAGTGCAAATATCACTGGGTTAAACTCAAGTATTTGGAGAACTATCTTCACTTCCGGAAGCTTTAGAATATGTCATTTCTTTGCCTTTTGTAGATTCTATAGGATACTTGTATTCATTCCTTTGTGACTTTTTCATCTTCAAAGTGAACAACATTGCATCCTTCAGACCACTCCTTGAAAATTACATTCCCTCCCTTTCTCTTTCCTGCTACTCTTCCACTTTAAAGGGCCCTTGTGGTAGCGTAGGATATACCCACATTAACAACTTAAGTTTAGAATCATAATCACACCCACAAAGTCCCTTTTACTATGAAAAGTAATATATTCACAAGTTCTGGTGTTTAGAGAAGGAATTTATCTAGAGGTACATTAACTACCACATATGTCAAGTGATATCAAGTGGGCAGTTTACAGACATAATAAAAGATAGTTTTGGCATATATTTCATAATTTTAAAATACTATTATTTTCATAGAAATAACAGAGTCTTAATCACTATATGTGAAATTATTTTTTAGTGAGAAAAGTGATGAAGAATTTATTTATGTTTGTTTATATTTTTTGGTCCAAGATCAAGTTAAAAATACATAAAACAGAAGCATCATTTTGGAACATTACGGAAGCCACAATTTAAGATGGAAACATGTACTTGTCTAATAACATGGTTCAATTATGGAATGAAACTAAATATGCATTTTGGTATCATGAGGTGTGTAGGACAGACAATAAGTTCTACACATATAGAAAAATATGTGGCAAGGCGCGGTGGCTCACGCCTGTAATCCTAGCACTTTGGGAGGCCGAGGCAGGCGGATCACCTGAGATCAGGAGTTTGAGACCAGCCTGACCAACATGGAGAAACCCCATCTCTACTAAAAATATAAAATTAGCCAGGCATGGTGGTGTACATGCCTGTAATCCCAGCTACTCGGGAGGCTGAGGCAGGAGAATTGCTTGAACCCAGGAGGCAGAGGTTGCCATGAGCCTAGATCGTTCCATTGCACTCCACCCTGAGCAACAAGAGTGAAACTCTGTCTCAAAAAAAAAAAACAGAAAAGAAAAAAAGAAAAAAAATATATATCAAAGCGAGGTGTGTTGACTTTTAATCTTGAAGGTTATACTATACAACTACAGTCTTTTGAAGCTCAGGTTACATTGGAAACCTCTTTTTAAAATAAAACTTTAATTCAATTTTTAAGAATTAACAATAAACTACATAAAATATACAGATAAAAATATAAATTCAACCAGAATTTTACATTATGCCAAAACTATTTATCACTAATTTGTTTGACAGTTCAAAAAATGGTTAATATATACTTTTTACTTGGGGACGATAACAAAAGGAAACACTGAACTGATTTGCAGATATCAGTGTAATATGGTCCCGTAGAAGTGCTCTTTAAGTGGATTCAAAAACACCTGCAGTAGAGTCAGCTGAAACTACCTAGTGAATATTGAATCAGAATCTCTATGGAGGCCAGTGATACTCAGCTTGAGAAGCACTCTTGAGTAGCATACCATATGTTGTATGCTATATTACACATATCATGCGGGATAGAAGGAGGATGCAGGGGATAGTGTATGAATTGTCGCTAAAATCATGAGGGCCTTTATTTTTATTTTATTTTATTTTATTTTATTTTGAGACAGAGTCTCACTCTGTCACCCAGGCTGGAGTGCAGTTGCGCGATCTCAGCTCACTGCAACCTCTGCCTTCCTGGTTTAGGCGATTCTCCTGCCTCAGCCTCCCCCAGTAGCAAGTGCTGGGATTACAGGCGTGAGTCACCATGCCCAGCCCATGAGGGCCTTTAAAAGATGTGAGGTTGTGAGGATCCTTTCTGTAATGAGCAACTTTTACAGATCAGAGTTGTTTTACTTCTTCCTTTTTTTCTTTTCTTTCTTTTTTTTTTTTTTTTTTTATGGAGCCTTGCTCTGTCGCCAGGCTGGAGTGCAGTGGCACGACTTGGCTCACTGCAGCCTCCGCCTCTCGGGTTCAAGTGATTCTCCTGCCTCAGCCTCCTGAGTAGCTGGGACTACAGGCGCCTGCCACCACACCGAGCTAATTTTTTTTTTTTTTTTTTTTTTTTGGAAATAGAGTCTCGCTCTGTCGCCCAGGCTGGAGTGCAGTGGCCCGATCTCGGCTCACTGCAAGCTCCACCTCACGGGTTCATGCCATTCTCCTGCCTCAGGTTCCGAAGTAGCTGGGACCACAGGCGCCTGTCACCATGCCTGGCTAATTTTTTTGTATTTTTAGTAGAGGCGGGGTTTCACCATGTTAGCCAGGATGGTCTCGATCTCCTGACCTCGTGATCCAGCCGCCTCGGCCTCCCAAAGTGCTGGGATTACACGCGTGAGCCACCACGCCCAGCCACTTTTTGTATTTTTAGTAGAGACAGAGTTTCACCCTGTTGGCCAGGATGGTCTCAATCTCCTGACCTTGTGATTTGCCTGCCTCAGCCTCCCAAAGTGCTGGGATTACTGGCGTGAGCCACTGCGCCAGGCTGTTTATTTCCCAATTTTTTTAACTTATCATTCACCTAGATTATTTTTAGTAGCAAAAAAGTTTGAGTACAGCCGAATTAGTATTTTATTAGTAGTGCTTTAGGAATATAGAAAAGCAGATAAAAAATTTAAAGAATGAAAGAAATATTTTCTAAATAACTAGAATATAACCTTACTTTTCCTCATGACTCCCTCACCAGGTACGCTTGTGGACCTTGGGGTAGCCCCCGCTAATTGAGAGGTGACAACGTGCTAGCAGCCCTTGCTTGCCCTCGGCGCCTCCTCGGTCCGCTCTCGCCACGCTCAAGGAGCCCTTCAGCCCGTGGCTGTGCTGTGGGGGCCGGTCTCTGGGGCTGGCTGTGGGGGCCCCTCCCTGGGGCTGGCGGAGGCCAGAGCTGGCTCCCTCTGCTGGCAGGGAGGTGTGGAGGGAGAGGCACAGGCCGGAGTCCGGGCTGCATGCTGCGCTCGCGGGCCAGGTGCGAGTTCCAGGTGGGCGCTGGCTCGGTGGGCCCCGCACTCTGTGTGGCCAGCCGGCACCTGCTGGGCTTGATCAGAGGCTGGGTCCCATGCGTGGACGCCATTCCCTCTTCGCGGGTTCATTGGCCACAATGTTGGGTCTCCATCTCTTTCTGGCTTCCCCTCTTTTCCTCTTGGTTGTCTGGGATGAGCTCCAACTGGGCTGCTGGAGTGCCCGGGCTAGGTGCCGCAAAGTCCTGCAGCCAGTGCCAGTGAGAGGTGAAGCCAGCTGGGCTTCTGGGACCGGTAGGGGACTTGGAGAACTTTTGTGTCTAGCTAAAGGATTGTAAATGCACCAGTCAGCACTCTGTGTCTAGCTAAAGGATTGTAAACACACCAATCAGCACTCTGTGTCTAGCTAATCTGATGGGGACTTGGAGAACTTTTGTGTCTAGCTAAAGGACTGTAAACGCACCAATCAGCACTCTGTGTCTAGCTAAAGGTTTCTAAATGCACTAATCAGCACTCTGTCAAAATGAATCAATCAGCTCTGTAAAACGGACCAATCAGCTCTCTAAAATGGACCAATCAGCAGGATGTGGGTGGCGCCAGATAAGGGAATAAAAGCAGGCCGCCCCAGCCAGCAGCGGCAAGGTGTTGGCCTCCCGTCCCATGTAGTGGAAGGTTTGTTCTTTCGCTCTTCGCAATAAATCTTAATGCTGCTCTTCCACTCTTTCGGTTGGTGCCGCCTTTATGACCTGTAACACTCACCACAAAGGTCTGCAGCTTCACTCCTGAAGTCAGCCAGACCATGAACCCACCATAAGCAAGAAGGAACAAACTCCGGACACACCATCTTTGAGAACTGTAACACTCACCGCAAGGGTCCACGGCTTCATTCTTGAAGTCAGCGAGACCAAGAGCCCACCAATTCCGGACACATAATCACCGGGTCTGATGCTTTCTGTTTTAAAAGTTAATTGTTTATTCAATTTATTTAATAGATAAAGGCCTATGCAGATTGTTTATTTCTTCTAGTTTTATTTCTAATTGTGTTTTCAAAAAATTGGTCCATTTTATCTAGGTTATCAAAATTATGGACATAGTTTCATTCACAATATTCCCTATCATTTTAATATCCATGAAATCAGTAGTAATATTTCTGTTACTTGTAATTTGTGTCTCCTTTTTTGTTGGTTAGCTGGTTGGAGGCTTATCAGTTTTATTGATGTTGTCTAATAGCATACTTTTCACTGATTTTCTGTTTCGAATTTTATTAATTCTCGAATTTTTACTATTATTTCTACTTATTTGGGATTTACAGTTTTTTTAGTGTCATAATTTGTGATACTAGAATACTGATTTTAAATATTTCTTCTTTTATAACGTATATATTTTCTGCTACAACTTACCCTCTAGGAATTATTTTGCTGCATCATACAAATTGCAGTAAGTTTATTTTCTTTTTATGGAGTTCAAAATATTTATAAATTTTTTTCAGACTTATCCTGAGACCTAGATGTTATTTAGAAATGTGTTATTTAATTTCCATATATTTGGAATTTTCCAAGTATCTTTTAATTATTGATCTCACCTTTAATTCTATTTTGGTCTAAAAATATACTTTGACATTACTTTTTAAAAATAATTTGTTGAGGTGTGTTTTATTGCCCAGAATGTGGTTTATTTTAGTGAATGTTTCATGACATCCTGAGAAAAATGTGTATTCTCCTGTTGGTGGATGAAGTATTCTATAAATATCAAGTGTATGCAGTAGATTGATGATGTTCAATTCAACAATATCAATTTTGTTCAACTATACTGATTTTCTGCCTCCTTGATCTGTCAGTTACTCATAGGGGGAGTCTTGACATTTCCAAATATAACAATAGATTTATCTATATCACCTTGCATTTCTATGAGTTCTTGCCTTACATATATTGCCATTATTATTAAAGACATTCACATTAGGGATTGTTACACCTTCTTGGAGAAATGACTGCTTTTTCATCATGTAATGCCTCTCTCTATCCCTGATATTTTATTTTCCTCTGAAGTCTGATTTGTCTAAAATTAATATAACTACCAGTTATGAACTGAACTGTGTTCGTCTAAAATTTTTATGTTGAAGTCCTAACCCCTAGTACCTCAGAGTATGACTGCATTTAGGGATAGCATCTCTAAAATGAAAATTAAATTAACATGAGATTTGGTAATATAGGCCCTAATTCATTACAATTTGTGTCCTTTAAAGGAGGACCCAGACACACGCAGAGGTAAGAGCATTTAAAGATGGAAAGAAGATTACTGTCTACAAGACAAGGAAAGAGGCCGTAGAAGAAACCAACCAGGCCAAAACTTTGATCTCAGACTTCTAGCCTTCAGAACAGTGAGAAGATAAATTTATGTTGTTTAAGTCACTGTGTGGTATTTTGTTATAACAGCCCTAGCAAATGAACATAGTACCTCTGTTATCTTTAGATTATTACTGCTACTATGCCATATCTTTTCCATCCCTTCACTTTTAATGTCTCTCAATGATTTCTTGATGACAACATATAGGTGGGTCTCAACTTTGTATCCACTCTATCTTTTAATTGGTATACTTAGACCATTGAAGTTTAAAGTGATTACTGACATATTTGGATTCATGTCTATCATTCTGTAACTGCTTTCTATCCGTTGCTCTTGTTATTTTTGTGTATACATTTATGAGTCACATATGATGTTTTGATGCTGGGATACAATGTGTAATCACCAAATCAGGATAATTGGGATATCCATCACCTCAAGCATTTATCATTTCTTTGTATTAAGAAAATCTGAATTCCAGTCTTTTAATTATTTTATTTTAAAATATATAATAAACTATTGTTGAGTATAGTCACCCTGTTATGCTATCAAATACTAGGTCTTATTCAAACTATCAAACTATACTTTTGCACCCATTGACCATCCTCGCTGTATCCTCCCCTCCCCGCTACCCTTCTCAGCCTCTAGTAACCATCATTCGGCATCCACTATTTTTTTCTGCCTTCTGTGGTGTTAATTGATCACTTTTTTTAATAATCTCATTTTCTCTTCTCTCTTAGCATTTTAATTATGCTTTTATCTTTTATTAGTATTAGCCCTAAAGGTTACAATATAATTTACAACTATTGTAGGTGTTAAGTCTTCTTTCAGGATTTCTTTTTTTTTCTTCTCTTTTTCTTTTTCTTTTTTCTTTTTATTTTTTGAGACACTTTATCACTCTGTTGCCCAGGCTGGAGTGCAGTGGTACAATTTCAGCTCACTGCAGCCTTGACCTTACAGGCTCAATTGATCCTCCCACTTCGGCCTCCCAAGACTAGACTACAGGTACATGCCCCTGCATGCGGCTATTTTTTTTTTGTTTTATGGTGATGAGGTCTCACTATGTTGCCCAGGCTGGTGTCAAACTCCTGAGTTCAGGTGATCCTCCTCAGCCTCCCAAAGTGCTGACATTACAGGCATAAGCCACCGTGCCTGGCATCTTCTTTCAAATAATGATATACCACTTCATGTGCACTACACATATCTTGTAAGAAAATACTCTGAATTTGTCCCATCTGCCCCTCATAATATCATCATGTATTTCATTTCCACACTTGCTATAATTAACAAACACAAATTTTGTTGTTATTACTTTAACAAACTTTTATCTCCTAGATCTACTAGGAATTAGAAAAATACAATATTTTATTTATCTGTGTTTATTACTTTAATGCTTTTCCTTTCCTCATGTAGATACAAGTTTCTGAACTATATCATTTTTCTTCCTAAATAACTTTTTAAAACACTTTTTGCAAGACAAGCTTACAGGCAACACATTTCCGCAATTTTTATTTTTCAGAAAAAAGTGTTCTTCAATTTTAAAGGATCATTTTGTAGAATACAGAATTTCAGGTAGATGTCCATTTCTGTTTTTCTTTTCTTTTAGTATTACAATTATCTGGCTCTACTCTTTTCTTGCTTTAAGAATGAGTGAATAGTAGTAGCTTATGTCATTCATTAAAAGGTTGAGTTGCTAGCAAAGTAGAAGAATAAATGTTTTCTATATGAGGTTTAGTTTTAATGAATATAGAAGGTGGGCTTTTTATCAAATAATAACGTTTAAGAATTTATTTTTTAAATAAAGAAAAAACTTTGCTGAATTATTCATGCTGGTCAAATCTAAAATGAATAGAACAAAACACTAAAATCTTTAAAATAAATGAAAATACTTTTTATTTAAATAAAAGTACAGGCTCTCAAGAGAGATATTTAGATTTGACTTTTTCAAGTGATCTACTTTTAAATACTTACTATTATTTTCACTTGTCTTTCTGTTCAATTTATGAAATAAAGGCTTTGCTTTTCAATAGGTAATCTGCATTCTATTAAAGATTGAAAGCAATACCCTTGACTCATTCTTCACTGAAGCAAACAGTTTCTTGAGACTCAATGCTTATCATATGGTAAAAATGCAGATTTCAAAAAATTAATTTCAGGCTTGAAAGACAAGAGGCATACATACATCTGATATAATTACTGTATAAAAATAATGCAACTTTGATTTCTGAAGTACTAAATGGTCATGTTTTGGAACTCCTTTGAGGTATTGTAAGTTAGATGCTAATTTGCGTTGGAGCCTACATGGAAATAATCAGTACAAAATAACCGATCCAGTATGTGAGTTTGATGGAATTAGAATGCTAATCAGAAATGCTTCAATTAACAAATGGCAAGAGTGCACATTAAGTTTAAACTCAGGCCCTGTGAACAATAAAGGGTTTTAAAATGTTTTATAAGAAAATATATTTTTACTCAATAGTCTTTAAATCTGATGTTGTAAAATCATACATAAAAGAAAATGATTTGGTGGCATGTCATGCCCTACATGCCTTACCTTCCAGATCCATGATCCCACAAATAATTGAAGCTCCCCCAAATTTTTTAACATACATACTGTCAGAAAGACCAGAGCTTTGATCTTCATGCCCTCAGATTGTAAAATTTGATTTCATTCTGTCAGAGTCATAAATTTCCATCTGCTAATTGCCCTTATCCAGTGAAGAAATTCATTGTATTATACCAGTTGTCCAGTTGTGTTTTTGAAACCAACCTAATTGTCACACGGACTGTTTTTTTTGTTGTTGTTGTTGTTGTTGTTTTGAGATGGAGTCTTGCTCTGTCACGCAGGCTGCAGTGCAGTGGCACTATCTCAGCTCATTGCAACCTCCACCTCCTGGGTTCAAGTGATTCTCCCGCCTCAGCTTCCTGAGTAGTTGGGATTACAGGCATGCACCACCAAGCCCAGCTAATTTTTGTATTGTTAATAGAGATGGGGTTTCAACATGTTGGTCAGGCTGGTCTCAAACTCCTGACCTTGTGATCCACCTGCCTCAGCCTCCCAAAGTACTGGGATTACAGGTGTGAGCCACCACTCCCAGCCTTTTTGTTTGTTTGTGGTAAACATAGGAATTGACCCTTCTGGTCGTAAAGCATGAAACTTGTATTTGTTTTATCTGAGTTCTTTCCTCAGGAAATCACCTCAGGCCTCTCAAAAAAAAAAAAAAAAAGTAACAAAGAACTGAAACTCACCAGATAACCATTTCCAGATAATAAGATGCCAGGATCCCTTATTCATCCTGATTGCTTCCTTGTTCCTCCCTAGTTACTGTTTTCTTACACATTGTTACATTTCTTTTCTGTTATATAAACCCCTACTTTTTGTTGGTCAGGGAGATGGATTTGAGACTGAGCTCCCATCTCCTCAGAAGCAGCACCCAATTAAAGCCATCTTCCTTGGTAATACTCTTCATCTCAGTAATTGGCTTTATGTGCAGTGAGCAGCAGGACCTAGACTTCCCCTGGTGTTTTGGTAACATTTTCATTATTCGAGATCATTTAATATAAAAAGATTATCCGTTCTCCATAGTTCTGTGCAACTTTCTCCTCTCTAACACATTTGTCTTCTGCCGCACCCCAGTCATCCAATCTAATGGCCACAACTAGATTTTAAATTAACAATAATTGAACCAACTCTTGGGTCTTATTTTTAATCATGGCTTCGTCTGGTAACCACCATCTATCTTGATAGCTCAGTCACTCAAATACCCTAATTCTAAAATTATATAGACCCTCCTGTGATGCATAAGCTAAACATGCATATATTTTCACATTTTATCAGACCTCTCATTCTAGTGTTGCTGCATACAGGTCTTAGAACCAATGACCCAAATATATAAGGGTCATTGCATAATGACCCTCAGTGCATAAACACTGAGGTTTCCTTTCTCTCCAATGATTAAAACTCCTGAGATTGAGGGAGTGCGGATCACAGTACCCTTAAGTTAAACATTCTGTCTGCACTGGAGTAGTGAATATAGCTGGGCAACTCTCCCTGCCACCCCTCCATCCAACACATACACTCATCTTTAATTCGTCAGTATAAGTCTCCAGGTGGTTCTGCTATACTTCCCACATCAGTTATTTTTTTTCCATTTTTCTATGCTACTATTTCTTCCATCTTTTTTCTCCTGTTACCAGCTGATGATTTTGTTTGTTACATTATTGAGAAAATGCATGCAATCAGAAGAGGTCTTCCACCTCTATACAGTCCCAAATTTACGAAACTATTTTTTCCTTCTATTATAATAAATGAATTCCAAATGTTTCTATCCTATTAAAAGTCGGCCGGGCACGGTGGCTCACCCCTGTAATCCCAGCACTTTGAGAGGCCGAGGCGGGCGGATCACGAGGTCAGGAGATCGAGACCGTTCTGGCTAACGTGGTGTAACCCCGTCTCTACTAAAAATACAAAAAATTAGCTGGACGCAGTGGCAGGCGCCTGCAGTCCCAGCTACTCGGGAGGCTGAGACAGGAGAATGGCGTGAACACGGGAGGCGGGGTTTGCAGTGAGCCGAGATCGCGCCACTGCACTCCAGCCTGGGCGATAGAGTGAGACTCCATCTCAAAAAAAGAAAAAAAGTCAAACTATCAGTATCTCACTGATATACCTATACTAAAATTTTTTATTGCAAGTTCCTTTCTTCTTCCTGCATCATAATTCCTATCAATGTAAGGATACACTATCGCTTGGCCTGGTGGCTCAGTAATCCAAGCACTTTGGGAGACTGAGATGAGTGGATTGCTTGAGTCCAGGAGTTCAAGTCCAGCCTAGGCAAATCCAGGAGTTCCAGTCCAGCCTAAGCAACATGGCAAAACCCTGCCTCTACTAAAAATACAAAATAATTAGCCAGGCGTGGTGGCACGTTCCTGCACTCTCAGCTACTTGGGATGCTGAGGTGGGAGGATCACTTGAGCCTGGGAGCAGAGATTGCAGTGAGTGGAAATCACACCACTACACTGTATCCTGGGCAACAGAGCAAGACGCTGTCTCAAAAAATAAAAAATGAAAATGACACCCCCAAACGTAAGGATATATTGTAACATATTTTATCACAAAAAACTCCTTCAACCAACATCGTCCTCTAGTTACCACTATATTTCACTCTTGTATGTTGCAGCCAATTATCAAAGAATGCCCTATTAGCATTGTTCCCCTTTATCTTCTGCTTAAATCTCTTGAATCCAGTTTATTACTTGGTGGAAAGATTCCCATTATCTCCAATTTAATAATAATTTTAATTCACAATTCATTCAACATATTAGACACATTTGACATACCTTTCTCCCTTTTTCTTGTCTTCTATCAGAGATTTCTCTTGTCTTCTATCAGAGATTTCTCTTGGATATCAACTTGTAACACTGGTCATTTTTAAAATTTGTTTCCTCCATCCCCCAAATCTAAACTCTGGGACAACCCAAGAAGTGTGTTGAGCCTTTCGTTTATCTGCATTCGATTTCAGCATATTTTTATCCAGAATCTGTGTTTTATAAAAAATTTATAAGTGTCTAAAAAAAAAGGTTTATCTGTAGTCAGAAATAGACTGTTTCCGTGAGCTACAGAATTAATTATACAGCACTCACTTTACATCTTTTAATTGTTAAGTTGTTTTTTTCAAAGTTCACATAGAAAAAAAATGTATCCTTAAAACTGATTCCACTATATTCACTGTATGTGCTTTTTCCCTTATGTTCCCTAACTTAGTAAAAGGCACCACAATTTATACAGTTGTGCAGGCATAAAACCTATGAGTTAATCTTAAGTCTTTTATGTTTTTATATTCAATCCTGAATCTCTTCACTTCTATCATCTATACTGCTAATTCCAGAGCCTAAGCCATCATAATTGCTCACCTAGACATCTTCATTTGTCTCTTAACTAGTTACTGTTCCTCTATTATAGTTTTATTACTACATTTTTCAATTATCAGTAAGAATAACTATATGTAAAAATTAAAATGTCTATTGTTGAACAAGCCCTGGTAACAAGGGTAACTGAATGGAAAGAAAAATCGCATTCATTAGCAGATGAGACTTGTGTTTTTCTGATAACTGATAAATCTGATAACTAAAACTTTAACAGTTAAAAATAGAGTTCATTAGGAAATAGAAACAACCCATACAATTAACACAAGATAATTTTCTTTCATCAAAAAATGCAATGGTCAGCATTCATCTCCTCATTGTCTTGGTCACACCAAATTATTTCATTAGCTTCAGATGAACTGTAGATGTAATGTTGTGATTACTTTCGTAGGCACATTGTTACATTACCTCCGAAAGATTTGCTCTATTTCAGTGAGACTCAGTGGTTGTAGCTCTACACCATCGTGTACCAGTCTCTGCTCTTACTCCCTATAAGAAACAACAGCAATCTGGAAAAATCTAACTCATGCAAGGGATAAGTGAAGAAGTCCAAAAATTGTAAACTCTAAGGTTCTGGGAGGTTTGACTGAGAGGACTTTTAATTGTAATACAGTTGAAGGTGACTACTCATTTTTTGCCTGGGTTAATTCGTACCACAATAATAAATTTGAACAATATCCTCCCAGACACTCAAACCAAAAAAAAGGCATTATAGATTTTTTTCTCTTTCTCTTTATTTACACCATTATTTACAAAACTTTTCTGTTTATAAAACACTTTTATTACAATTTTTTTCAAAAACTTCCTTACATGTCTGTTTGCCTCTCATTACAATCTGTCCATAAAATTATTGCACTATCCATATTTCTGAAATACAATTGGAATGTCAGCAATCTATAAATTCTTCCAGTGCTTCCCCATTATGGGTGAATAACAGTATACCTTCCTGCAACAACATGTAACCTTGCAGTTACATGGCTTTTGATACTATACCAACATGTAGCCCCTAGGTCTGTACTAGGATCCTTTTCTTAGGATCCATGATGATATTTTATATATTTGAAGTACTGTTTTAAGAATCCCCACTTTATTCCCCATTCATTCTCTTTCACATGGCTAACTCATCTTGTATTCATTCATTGGTCAGCTGTCACTTATGAAGGGATGTATTTAGCCCTAACTACTTACATGCATTGTCATTTCTTTTTCTGGATGCACATCTTTTACTAGCTTGTAGAATGAGGTTCTGCTAGTACAAATCTTTCTATTTTGGTATTAACATATTATTATTTCATATTTTCTCTTTAAGTTTATCTTGATTTAGAAATGTGAAATCACAGAAATTTTCTTCCAGTAACTTGAAATTCCTCATTATATTCTAGCTTGTTCTTGCTATTTAAAAAAGTCAGCAAATTCTCATTCTTTGGAGGCAATATGTAGTGTGTGTTTGTGTGTATGTGTGTGTGTGTTTAATTTATATACTTTCAATAACTATTATTCCATTTATGCTTCTATACTTTAATTATGACAATGTCCAGGTGCAGAATGATTCTTATTTATTCTACTTAAGACCCACTGTGCTTGCTGAATCTGAAGACGCATGTTTTCCATTTTACCTGGAATATTCTTAGCCTTCTCAGAGTAAATACTCAGTTTCATTTATTCTGTTAATGGAACTTCTTTAACACCCTACATGTCTCATAAACTTTCTTTATATTGTCCATTTGTTAATGTTCCTGTGTCATTTGACTAATTGTCTATTAAATTATACTGGTTTACTGCTTAGTGCATCACTGCATATTTAATTTTAATTTGATTATTTCTCAACTTCACATATTACTAAATTACATGGGTTTTTTTCTTGTATTTTTAATCTATGCTTACATTACTTTATTTTAGAAACAAATACTGTATTCCATGGATGTCTGTTATTTATTTTCTCTTTCTTTTCATTTTATTTACCTTTACTTATATATTCACAGTGCCAACTTTTGCTTAGACAGATTCTTTTATCATGAGTTGCTTGATATTTTACTCAAGAGCATTTCTATGATAGCTTTTACGATGTACATCTACTGAATTATTAGCAACCAACTTCTTTATACGGTAATTTCTCAATTTCAAGACTTGCATCACAAGAAAAAAAGAAGAAAAAGATGTAACTATGGGAAATAATGGACATGTTAATTCACTTGACCTATAGTAATCACTTCATTATATATGTATACCAAAACATCTTGCAGTACAACTTAAACATACAGAATTTTTTAAAAGACTGCATCTTCATGCTTGCTTAAGGACATAAATTTTCAGGTGAACTTTTTTTCCCACATCGAATACAAGCGAAGATAGGCAAATTTCCTTTCCGTAGCCTACTTTTTAATTGTGAATTTCTTATAATTTTCAGCCTCAGTTACATGTTTCCAAGTCATGAATTGGCCTAAGGCTTTATCTCCTGCCCTGCTCCCTATTCCCAGTATACACATGTTATGTCACAGGTATAAAACACAAACACCTTAGCTGTGAACATGCACAAATTCCTCTAGGCATCCATGTCATGAAATTATATACACATTAGAAGCTTAGGCTTTTCTTTTGTTTTATTTTCAGAATTTCCCTTATTTTCTTGCAAGATAACCTATATATTTATGACTATATTAAGTTATTTCAACCCCAAATTTTTATTTTTTCTAGCAAGATGAATTTCAGATGAGCTACGTTGTTATATTGTTTTTTACAAAAGCAAAGCTGAACATGTATAGACTTTTGCCATTGTTCCCTAAATAATACAGTGTAACCACTGTGTATGTAGCACCTACATTTTATTAGGTATTATCAGTAATCTAGAAATGATTTAAAGCATATGGAAGGATGTGCATAGGTTATACACAAATACTACACCATTCTGTATCGGGGACCTGAGCATCTGTGGATTTGGGTATCTGTAAGAGGTCCTGAAGAAACAGTCTCCCATAAATACTGAGTGATGACTACACACACACACACACACACACACACAGATACTTCTCATTCATTTTTTTAAATAAAAAACTAAGTAAAACTATTTTTGTTCCACATATTATAGGAAATGTTTGCCAGGATAAAATACAGTTGCCCCTTGAACAGGATAAAATACAGTTGCCCCTTGAACAGGGTAAAATACAGTTGACCCTTGAATAGGATAAAATACAGTTGACCCTTGAATAGGATAAAATACAGTTGACCCTTGAACAGGGTAAAATACAGTTGACTCTTGAACAGGATAAAATACAGTTGACCCTTGAACAGGGTAAAATACAGTTGCTCCTTGAACGGGGTAAAATACAGTTGACCCTTGAACAGGATAAAATACAGTTGACCCTTGAACAAGGTAAAATACGGTTGACCTTTGAACAGGGTAAAATATAGTTGACCCTTGAATAGGATAAAATACAGTTGACCCTCGAACAGGATAAAATACAGTTGACCCTCGAACAGGGTAAAATACAGTTGACCCTCGAACAGGGTAAAATACAGTTGACCCTCGAACAGGATAAAATACGGTTGACCCTCGAACAGGATAAAATACGGTTGACCCTCGAACAGGATAAAATACGGTTGACCCTCGAACAGGGTAAAATACGGTTGACCCTTGAACAGGATAAAATACGGTTGTCCCTTGAACAGGATAAAATACAGTTGACCCTTGAACAGGATAAAATACAGTTGGCCCTTGAACAACATGGGAGTTAGATGTACCAATTCCCTACACAGTCAAAAATTTGTTCATAACTTGAGTCTCCCCACACCTAACTACTAATAGCCTATTGTTGATGAGAAGCCTTATCAATAACATAAACAGTAGATTAACATCCATTTTGTGTGTTATATATATTATATACTATATTATTACAATAAAACAAGCTAGAGAAAAGAGCATTATTAAATAATTATAAAGAGGAGAAACTACATTTACTATTCATTACAGGGAAGTGGGTCATCATAAAGGTGTTCATCCTTGTCATTTTCACGTTGATTAGACTGAGAAGGAGAAGGAGAAAAAGTTGGTTTTGCTGTTTCAGGGATGGCAGAGGCAGAAGAAACCATGCAGTTTAAACCCGTGTTGTTCAAGGGTCAGCTGTAAAGCAACTCCAAAATCACAGCAACATAACACAACTAAGGGTTCACACTACTTGATGTACAGAGACTGGTAAGAGCCTCTTTTCATGGTAGTCAATTCAAGACATAAGGTGATGGACGCTGTTTCAACATGTGCTTCCAAGTACATCACAGCTGGAGGAAGGAAGCATGGTGAACTCCACGTTGCCCGTTAGAGCTTCTGCCCAGACATGGGACAGTTCACATCTACTCACATTTCATTGACTAAAAGAAATCTCAACTACAGGCCTCTCTGAAAGAAGCCAGAAGGCCAGATTATTAGCATTGCTAGAATGATTATCACAGTCTTCTGTGCTGGAAAGGAAATATTGGTTTAACTTGCTTTCCACATAAGTTACATTATCCTATTCCCAAGTGAGACAAAATCCCCATTTTGTCATGACATTGAGCTCAGAGTTCAGGATCTCTGGTAGATGCAGACACAAGGAGGCTTTCATTCTTTTTTTTTTTTTTTTTTTTTGAGATGGAGTCTTGCTCTGTCGCCCAGGCTGGAGTGCAGTGGCGCGATCTCGGCTCACTGCAAGCTCCGCCTCCTGTGTTCACGCCACTCTCCTACCTCAGACTCCTTAGTTACTGGGACTACAGGCACCCACCAGCATGCCCGGCTAATTTTTTGTATTTTTAGTAGAGACAGGGTTTCACTGTGTTAGCCAGGATTGTCTCCATCTCCTGACTTCGTGATCCACCCGCCTCGGCCTCCCAAAGTGCTCGGATTACAGGCATGAGCCACCGTGCCCAGTCAAGGCCTTCACTCTTGTCCCTGAAAGAAGCTCCCGTGTACATTGTTCTCCAGAATCACTGTTTCCACCTGTTGGGGGAATCTTCATTTACTTTTTTTTTTTTTTTGGCCTTAGAAGCTTGGGTGAAAAAATATGTACATTCCATTTTCTGCTAATAGATGTGGAGGGCATAGAGGGAGCTTTACATCTTTAAAGTTCTTAGCCTCTTTATTAACTCAGGCCTATATACTCTCCCTAATTTTAATTGGCTTTTATTTTTCTTTGATTGCAGAGAGCACTGTGAGAAAATAATCATGTTCATGGTAAGATTTATAGTCTGCTTCTTGTATTTATATACATCTTTGCTTTCTCATCTCTATGCCTTCTTTATGGATCTATCACAAATATATTGGGCTCACAATGTTAGCATGGCACAAATGATTAGCTTTATTTCCTAATTTTTGTCCAATGGAAAGAAAAGATTAGCTGAAAACCAGATTATTCTTTAATCTGAGACTCTTATTTTACACAGAGGTTTAAACAATTAGTGCAGTATTGTTTGAAATCGCACTTGATATTGGTGAAATATTAATGATATTTCATCATTAATATAAGAATGGTTAAATTGTTTTATAACTCAAGGGCTTTCTTTGTTTTAATACTTTAAAAATTGGGTATGAGAAGCAAATGCTTCTTTAAATTGTCATGGTTTTGGACTCCCATTTTAAAACAAGCTTAAAATTAATACCTCATCTTTTCCTTTTTGCATTTGATAATAAGCAGCACAGAATACTAATATTTTGTTTTATAACTTCTTACACAAGAGCTATAAAGTCGTTATGCCCATGATCTTTCTTCCATGTAATCAGAAGAAACCATTTTACCAGTTTCTTTCATAGTCTGTTGCCGAATCATTATTTTTCCAGACTCCTTTTCCAAGAGAAACCCTTGTTTTTCCCTATGTAAACTCCAGAAGT
Source organism: Pongo pygmaeus (assembly GCF_028885625.2). Taxonomy (NCBI): domain Eukaryota; kingdom Metazoa; phylum Chordata; class Mammalia; order Primates; family Hominidae; genus Pongo; species Pongo pygmaeus. The sequence goes on along the minus strand of NC_072387.2, from coordinate 94,491,666 downwards.
GTAAAAAGAAAAGCTCCTCTTAGATCTTAAACTACTTGTTTTTGTATTGTGTTATATGACTTTTTTGAACTAAAATAATTATTACAAGAGGGGCTACTCTTGATTGTTTAAGATAAGAAAGGGTGTGGTTTAGACAGAGAAATGTCTTTATAACAAAGTGCAGTGTAAAAGCATTACATGGCTTAATCTCGTGACAGCTCTTTTTTTGCAGACCCAGGATTCAGTGGGAGCTTTGCTCAGAGCCCAGAGATCCAGGGAGACTAAATTTAAAACTACCTATCTAAATAAAATTCGTCCTCTTATACAATCCTGTGGTAGATATAATTTTATGTTTGATTTGGCATCTATTTTTAATCTCCCTCTCACACAACAGACTCTCTCTCTCTCTCTCTTTCTTCTCTATCTCTCTCTCCTCTATCTCTCTGTACTTTGAAGTGTGAATTTTGCGATCTGATTTTCACCTAAGAGTTGTTACTTAAGTAAGCAAATTTAGGGCTATCCAGCTTACAATTGCCTGGAGTAATGAAACAGATTATCAAGAAATTGAAAGTCTAAAATAGGAGAAAAAGAAAAGGGTCTTGTGAATCTATAAGATTTACTTGTACCTGCATATCTAATATATCTATATTTATTTATGTATTTAATATATAATGTATGTCATGTATATGTTTCACTACAAAAAATATTAAAAAGAGCTTAATTCATTGGCATAAAGAAAAAAAAATAAGTGCTTAAATCAAATGCTATATCAGAAAAATAGACTTTAAGCCCAAATCCATTTTTCAAGTTTACCTGACTTAAATTAATCTTTAATAAGTAAGCTCATTGGTAAAATAAAATTAGAAATGTCTTCAGAATTGTCAGCATACATTATTGTTTAGATTTATTGGTCAAGTAGTTTTAAATTTATCTCTGCTAGATATTATAAGCTGTCAAAATTTGCCATGAGGGTTATAAAGCTATAAATACAGCCCAAAAGAGAATTATCTTTATTTGTGTAATTTTTTATAAATAAGGCGTTTAATATTGTTTGTTCAATACAAACAGCTAAATCTTGAGTTACTGACAAAAAATCTACTTAACCTTATTATTCTTAAGTAAACACCTGAAATTCACAGGATATACAAATGGTTAACAGGAAAATAACTTTAAATAATAATTATTACATTTTTCATAAGTAATCTAAGGTAAACTATTAAAAATAAATTAATCAGCTAAATGTAATGGAATAAATGCTTATAAATAAATTTGTCATATTATTTAGAATCTAAAATTATATTAAATTAAATAAAAAATGGTCATTAAATGTCTGGGTCATTTCCAATGTTTTAAAAATTATAGGAAATCATTTTTTAAAATGTGTTCTTGTTTAAAGGAAAATAATTTTTGCCTAATTAAAAAGTTATTTAAAGATTACTTATGAAACAAGGTAAAAGGAATCAGTAAATAAGAGAGATGCAAAGAAAGTTATAAATATAAAGAGGCATTTCACCTAGTAAAGGTTAAAAGGAAAATAATTGTGCATGGGAAATAATCTTATAAGATAAATTTTTGTCCTAAAGTAAAATAATTGGTTCTTTAGGAGAGAGGGATGTTTAGGATAAAACAGGAAGTCTAAGTATAATGCAAATGGTTTGTGTAAGTCATGATCAGATTTGTACAAAGAGAATTTATGAGAAAGAAAACTTTATATGATCACATTGGCTATAATAAAAGGAAATTATTTATAAAAGTGTTTCTAAAGATTGGGCTTTGATATTAAAAATACACTAACACACTAAAGAATTGGTAGGAACACCAAAATTTTCTTATTTATTTGCTTGTAATAAAATTACAAGAGATTTTAATTTATTTTAACCCCAAATTTCAACTTCTTTGCATCTCATTGTTTTCAGTTTTCTTCCCCATTTGAGAAAACCTGAAATAATAACTCGTTCAAATTTTTTCCCTCGGGTTCTAACTGCTATTGTGGCCTGATGGTAAAAATGTTTTATCTTAAAGCTCTAAGGGAAATATCTTCTTTCAATATAACATTCTCCGTCTTTGGCTTTAATGAAATAAAAAAGCTTCACTTATGCCCCAGGATACACTCTTCCTATGTTTGACTAATTCAAATATCATTTTTATTAGTTTTGACTTCCAGGTTATCTAAATGAACTCCCCATAGGGAAAGACAATCACACTGCAGAAGAACTTTTTTTGTTTTTTCCTTTTTGCCTTTTTGTAATTAGTCTAACAAATACATTTTATGTTTTGTTGAAATAATTTCTATGTCATTTTTACTAAGTTTTAATTTCCCTAGGAAAACTTAAATTAAAACAAATTATAACTTAAAAACAAATAATTAAAAACTTTAAAAAATTAAGCTTTTTATATCCATGTAACTTTCTGTATTGCTTTTAGAGTCCTGTGCTATTACATTACAGTACTTTGACTCCTGGGTTTAAAAAGGACACCAAGTACTGCTAAATCTTAAGCACTCACAATAGTTAAAGCCTTCATCAGAACTGAGAGATGATGACAATCAAAATAAACTGCCTTTGTGAGACACAGAGCCAGAAATTAAAACTATCGAACCCCTGTAGACCCAGATACTATTGCAGAAGAGGTAGTCACATGAAATTGTAAGATCCCATTTTGAGATAAAATTAATTCAGAGTTTCTCTGTAAATTTAACATTAATATCAAACGCACACTGATGCAAGACCAGCATATAGGCCCCTGAGTCAGAATAATAAGCCTTTCTTGGAGCATTAACCAAATCTTTAAAAAAAAGTATAAAATTTTATAAAAAGATTTATGGAAATTATATCTTAGGGTCAAGGTAATTAAAATTAAATAGATTTGTTTATAACATTTGAGAGACATATTTAACTGGTCTCATGGTGTTTTTGTTAGAGCTTATTGCTTGGGAAATTAATTCTCCTCTGTCAAATAATCAAGGTTTTTGCTTTTTAGGGGGAAATCTTTGAGTTTTTACTTTGGCTAAATGAATGACTTATTTTACAGTGACCTGTGATCCTATTCTGTGAAGTCAAGTGTTTTAAACTTTTTATGTTTGATGAACTTTCTAAAATCATATGCTAAATTCAGTCCTATTGACCTCATTAATTTTTTGTTAGTAGGTCCCTTGAAGTCCAAAAATAAATGTTTGGCTTAATTGATGTAATAAAATCATATAGGAAGCATTGTCAAATATAAAATGATGTTTAACCATCTTTGGATTATATTTATGTAAATGTGTTAGTAGTATTTATTGCAAGATTATATGAGATTCCTGTGACTCTAATATGTCTTAGTATATGTTATCAATAGTAATTATAATTATTATGTAAAATAGTTGAATGACACAGAACTAAATTTCCTTGTCAATTGTATCTTTAACTATAGCTGTTCTAAGACATTTTAATTTAATCCTTTAATAAGGCAGTTTATAATCAGCTATAGAAGTCTGAGGACCACTGTTAAATATAGGTTTCTGATAATTTTAGAGATTGTAACATTGGAATAGACAGAAAATTTTCCAGGGCTCTCATGGAGAGCTGATGTATTCATGAGGATTTTTGATCCAATATCGAGCAGAACAGGAATCAATTGCAGAGACTGAACTAACAGAAGAGTAAAATAATGCTGGGGAAACCAGCCCCACACCACGCAGTGGGTACCCTGAGTCTGGCGAAGACAAAGGAGTTAGAAAGAGACAGAATAAGCATTTAAAAGGTGGGTCCAGGGAACTGGAGCATCAGAGGCTTGCTCATGGCCCAGAGCTCGCTCTCGGGATCCCCCTAATTTATTGGTTTACAAGCTCTTTGTTCTTAGGGCAGATGGGAGGGGGAGGAAGGGATGAGGAAAAGGATTGATCAGTGAAGGAGAACTCTGAGTCATGCAATAAGATGTATAGCAGTGGCAGTTTCTGTGAATTTCCTTGAGCAAAGGCGTGTGTCTAAACTACTTAAGATCTTTAACTTATCGGGAATGAAATGGGTGGGAATGGTTTCAGGAGGAGCCAAGATGTTTGATTATACTCCACTGCTTCAAGGGAGTGTTATCTCCCTGAGCAACCTGTGGAATGCCGCTGAGTGGTTATGTTCTTGGGGCATAAAGACATGAAGGCAATAAGGAGACTTTTCTCCTCAGAGGCCGCCCATGGCTTCCCTTGGGTGTCTCACACAGGGGAGACCAACTCAACTGGCACCCCAGAAACTCTCTTTGCCACATGTCCCCCTTTTTTGTCTTTATTAATTTATTTTTAATTGATAACTGCCGTTGCTATCATGGCTCATTCACAGTGTCTGGCTTCTCTCCCAAGGTGCCGTCTGCATTTGCAGACTAAAAACAAACAGCATAAACGGACACAAACCAAACTTAAATTTGCAATTGTTGATCCACCTATGGTTTTAATCCACTTTAAAGGATTACTATTAGAAAGGCCATCAGTGGCTCCAGCAAGAATATCCGCTCCAGGCAACAGGGTGAGATGAGCCTGAGATGCCTCAAAAACTTGATTTTTTTTCAGTTTAGCAATATCTAATGTTAAATTATCTTCTTTTCCTTGTAGGTGATTTCTAATCATCTCCCAATGGTGCTCAGTGGCATTATAGGAGCTACGACTAATACAAAAATCAGAAGTATTCCAATCACATTGCATTTGAATTCTATGCTCCAAGTTCATAATCCATTCTCCCATCCAAATTACTGTTTGACAGAGATCATTAATTTGATATGCCAATTTTTGATCTATTTGGCATTGGGAATTCCAAAGCTTAGAAGAATTTTTCTGCCAACTATCCACAAAGCCTGCAGTTTGAATAGAAGAGTGCAAAGCAACACCAGCAGCAGCAGCAGTAGCTGTAACAGCTATAAGGCCCAGGATCACAGCTATTAAAGTAAATATGAATCTGTTTGATCTATTAAGTATTCCTTTTAGTACTTCAGTGATAATATGTATGGAAGGAGAGGCCTCCCAAGGTCTATTGAGGGAAACAGGTATCCAAATTCCTTCTCAGGACTTAACCAGTAAAATGCTATTATCTTTATTAAAGGTAGAATTAATGCAGGTAAAAAAGATGACAGTTGAGGCATGATATGGTTTGAGAGTCAGGTAGGATATTAATTTTTTCCACTGCCAACATAAAAGGAGGTTTAACACAACTCTGCAATGGGACTGTCCTATTAGAGGTCATGGCTACAACAAATGGAAGTTTTTTACTATGGGTCTCTGTTTTATATTCTCCTTTCCAAATCTGAATTGGGTTTTGAGCCATCATTAATTTCCACAGTTCTGGATGTTCTGGACTTATAATTGGATCAATCATTTTTGGGCTTGGAAGAGCCATACCATTCTCCTCCCACTTAATAGGGTAATTTGTTTCAATTCTTCTATATAATTTTGGTGCATTATCTGGGTAGCCATTTGCAAAAGGAGTCTCTCTGCAATCTTCATGCTGTCCAGTACAATTTACTACAAAGCATACCCTAGGGGCCCAATCAGTGATGATTTCATAGGAATTATTTTGCAGTACAATAGTGCTGGTTGCAATACGATCTTCCCAGGTTAGCCCCTCTAGCTTTCCAGACAATTTAGTGGGCTGCCTAGGGCAGGGCTTTTTATTAGGTTTAAATTTATTAATCTGGTGATGTGTCATAACATAGCTGTGCTCAAGGTATTTAATAGTGTCCAAAGATTGAAATATTCTTCCACTGAGTGCTGCCAGCCCCAGGCAGATGGGAGGAAAGCGATAACCAGTGGAAACATTCATTAACATTCCTTTCTCCTCTGGATGAGTAGGACCTCGTTTATCTGTTGGTCCAGGCATCCAGACACTACCATTAACATAAACCTCCACCGTGGGGTCTAACCATGTAACAGGCCTAATCAGTGGTGGGAATGGAATGTAGGCCCAATAAGTGTAATTTTGATCTGTCTCAGCTACGGCGAGACTCACTGCCAGGAAGATTACTGCCATCATAGCTACCATTAGATTACTGATCATCAGTGGCTTGTTCTGAGACCTCAGGTTCTCTTCTGCAATGTGAACTAGTCTCTTCATCTGCCCCCAGGTCGGTGGAGTTGCTTAGCAAGTTTTACAGTTTCCATCTGCTCAACAGAGATATTCTTCTGAGACATCTGATGAACTGGGGGTACAGGGACATTCTGAGGTCTTTTCCTCTTCTTGGATTCTGGCTCATGGCACAGCTTAAGATGTCTTGTGCATGCCCAGACAGGAAGCTGATTCTCTCCTGGTGAGATACAAGCAAACTCTCAACCCCTTGTAATGATTTTGCCCTTTTCCCAGGTTTTGGTTCTGACATCCTTCCACCACACATGTTTTCCCTCATGAGGATTTATTTTTTGCCCTGTCAGATGCTGTTCTGCTGCTGTTGTAACCTGATCTCTAGACAAATTCAAATTATTTAAAGTGATAAGAGCCAATTGTAGCTGCACATGGGGAGTAGAGTATTCTCTGGTTCCCCGCTCTGTCTTTTGTTTTTGTAATTGAGACTTTAGGGTTCAATTAGCCCGTTCAACAATGGCTTGGCCTTGAGAATTATAGGGTATTCCAGTACTGTGCTCAATGTGCCATTGTGGAAGGAACACTTGTAAAGATTTACTGCAGTAGCCTGGGCCATTGTCCGTTTTAATCTTTTGTGGGATGCCCATGGCAGTGAAACAGGAAAGTAAATGTCTTTTAATATGAGCAACAACCTCACCTGTTTGGCAAGTTGCCAATACAAAATGAGGAAAGATATCTATAATAACATGGACGTATGAAAGTTTCCCAAATGAAGGTACATAGGTTATGCCCATTTGCCACAACATATTGTGGGTCAATCCCCATGGGTTAACACCAGTCCCTTCATGTGGCAGTTGTAGTACCTGGCACTGAAGGCAATGTTGCACAATGTCCTTTGCCTGTCTCCAAGTAATCTGATAATTTTGTTTAAGTCCTGCTGCATTAACATGTGTTAGGGAGTGAAAATCTTGGGTATTAGTAAGCATAGTGGAAACTAGTAAATCAGCTTGATCGTTATCCCTTACAAGGGCCCAGGAAGATTAGTGTGTGCTCGAATGTACATGATATAGAAAGGAAAACAGCGATCATGCACTGCTTTTTGTAAAGAAGAAAACAGCTGATAGAGTTGTTCATTCACAATATATTTAATGAGTGTAGTTTCTATGTATTGAGTGGCTTGAACAACATAAGCTGAATCAGAGACAATCTTTACAGGTTGCTTAAAGTCTTCTAACACAGCTATAACTGCCTCTAATTCAGCCCTCTGTGCTGATTGAAAGTCAGTTTGAATAATTCTGTTTTTGGGTCCTACATAAGCTGCTTTTCCATTGCTAGATCCATCTGTAAACATAGTTACTGCTCCTTCCAATGGAGCACTATGGGTAATTTTTGGAAGAAGCCATGTTGTTAGCTTTAAAAACTGAAAAATTTTGTTTTTTGGATAATGGTTGTCAATAACTCCAGTGAATCCAGCTAAATTTATTTGCCAGTTGACCGAATTAACAAAGGCTTGCTGAATCTGATTTTTATTCATTGGAACTATAATCTTATCTGGATCTGAGCCACAAAGTTTAACAACTCTAAGGTGAGCTTGCCCAATCAAGATTGCCATCTGATCCAAGTATACTGTGAGTGTTCTAACAGTATTGTGAGGCAGAAAAGACCATTCAACTAAGTCCTCACTCTGAATTATAACCCTTGTAGGAGAATGGAGAGTAGGGAACACAATGAACTGTAATGGTAAACTTGAGTCTATTCTATGAACCCGGGCCTGTTGTATTTTTTCTTCAATCATTTGTAATTCTTTGGCAGCCTCAGGAGTCAGTTCTTGTTTACTGTTGAGAGCAGGGTCTCCTCTCAAAATAGACAACAGATTAGACATAGCATAGGTAGGGATTCCCAAAGTAGGTTGAATCCAATTCATATCCCCTAATAATTTTTGAAAATCATTTAAAGTTTTCAGAGAGTCTTTTTGAATTTGAACCATTTGGGGTTTAATTGCCCTTTCCTGAACCTTCATTCCCCAGTATTGGAAAGGAGTGGCCATTTGAATTTTATCTGGTGCTATGAGCAACCCAGCATTGGCTACCACCTCCTGTAAATATGAATAACACTGGATAAGTCGGTCTCGATTTTCAGCTGCACACAATATGTCATCCATATAATGAATGATATACGAATTGGGAAACTGATCTCTCACAGGTTGAATAGCATTCCCCACAAAAGTTTGACAAATAGTAGGACTATTCAACATACCCTGCGTCAGGACTTTCCAATGATATCTGGCTACTGGTTCCTTGTTCATAGCAGGAATAGTAAAAGCACATTTCTCAAAATCAGACTCTGCTAGAGGAATATTTGAAAAGCAGTCCTTCACATCTATAATTATTAATGGCCAGTCTCTAGGAATCATGGTGGGGGATGGAAGCCCCAGCTGCAGGGCCCCCATTAGCTGGATGACTGCATTGACCACTCGTAAGTCAGTTAGCATGTGCCATCTGCCAGATTTTTTTCTTTATTACAAACACTGGTGAATTCCATGGAGAAAATATGGGCTGAATGTTTCGTTTGTTTAATTGCTCTTTGACTAATTCCTGTAAGGCCCCCAATTTTTCCTGAGAAAGCAGCCACTGCTCAACCCAAACAGGATTTTGGTCTTCCATTTTAAGGGAATAGGACTTGGAGGCTCAACAGTGATTGCCCCTAAAAATGGTAACCTAATCCTTTTTGGTCATTTTTTACAGTAACCTGTATGGGTTCAATAATGCCCATCTCCTGTTTTCCTAGGCCTTTTCCAGGAAAATAGCCCATGTTTGACATTATTTTTTGATGAGCTTGACCGTACCAGGGAGAAGGGATTGAAATTTCTGTGTTCCATTGCTGAAGCAGATCTCTCCCCCATAAGTTAACAGGAATAGACATAATTAGAGGTTGTATTGTGCCTTCATGTTTTTCTGGACCAAGACATGGTAAGATAAAAGTACTTTGGAAAACTTCTGAAGCAGTTCCGACCCCAACAAGACCCACTGGGGCCTTTTGTTTGGGCCAGTTTTTTTGGCCATTGATAAAGAGTTATAATTGACATATCTCCTCCTGTGTTGACCAGACCCTCAATTTTTTTTCCTTGAATGGTAACCATACAAATAGGTCTATTGTCAGAGACTTGATTTACCCAATAGGCAGCCTTGCCTGCTGAATTTGTGCTTCCAAGTCCTCCTGTTCTTTTTCTGAGCTTTCTCCTAACTTAACATACAGTAAAAGCAACAGTTAAGCTATTCTGTCACCTGGATTAGCCCTCCAGGGAACAGTGGAGGAGATAACAATTTGAATTTCTCCCTGGCAATCAGAGTCCACTACTCCAGTATGTACTTGAAATCCCTTTAAGTTTAAGCTGGACCTTCTCAGTGTAAGTTCCACCATGCCGTTTGGCAATGGGCCATAAATTCCCATTGGGACCTTCCTAGGAGGCTCCCCAGGAAGGGGGCATACAGCTTTGGTACAGCATAAATCTACTGCCCTGCTTTTAGCTGTGGAGGAGGACAATTGCTGTACATTTGTACAGGGATAGACTGTGCCAGGAACACTCTGTTTGGAGTCAGGGATGTCCTGTCCTGAATTGGGAATGCCCCGTTTTGAATTGGGGCCCGGGGCTGGACTGTCTGTCTGTTTCCCGTCAAGGGCTATCTGCTGTTATCAAACTTTGAATGACATTGATTAGTCCAGTGTTTTTCTTTCTTACATCTAGGACAGGTACCTGGTTCCCTGCTTTTTCCTCCTGAGTTTTGCCTTTTTTGGCTCTTTGTACACTCTCTTTTTGTATGTCCTATCTCTCCACAATTATAGCAAGATCCAGGGAACACTTGTGTGTTTTTTGTTACCCTTAGTCCAGCCATCGCCTGAGCAAGGAGGCTGGCCTTATATAAGTTCCCCCCAATGCCATCACAGGCTTTAATGTAGTCACTTAATGTTTTTTCCTCATTTAGATCTGCCTTTCCTTTAATAGGTCTAATTGCTGCCTGACATTATGTATCAGCATTTTCATAAGCAAGCAGCTGAATGATCACTTTCCTGCCATGAGAATCCAAAATAGCCTTTTGAGACGCATCTTGCAAACGGGTGATAAAATCTGGATAAGGCTCCCTTGGACCCTGTTGAACTGAATTAAAAGAAGGATAAGTAGTACCAGGGTAGTGAATTTTTTTCCCAGGCTCTTAGGCATATAGTTCTGAGCTGATCAGCAGCCTCATCACCCATTACCATCTGTTGATTTAGAGTACCCCATGCCTGTCTGATTCTAAGCAATTGATCAACTGTGATATTAATGGGAGGTTGGGCTTGAGCATTTCTGCATGCCTGATTTGTTGCTTCATCCATCCACCAGGTTTTAAATTGGAGAAATTGAGAGGGGGACAGGGTCAATCAGGCTAATGACTCCCAATCCATAGGTATTAAATGCCAGTTATAAGTCACAGGTTGTAACAAGGAATGAACAGAAGGAGAATCTGGCCCATATTGTCCAATCACTTGCTTTAAGTCTTTTAATATTTTAAAAGGAAATGGCTCCCAGCGTGCTTGAGCATGTTCTCCAGGCTCCTCAACTGGCGAAATAATTACCAGAAACTGCCAACCATCCACATCCCCCATTTCTTGTGCCTGGTGAATGGATGGCTGGATTGTCCCTGTGTCATAATTTGTATTTGGGCCGGCTCGCAGCATTCTTCTACCATAATTAACAGGTGGGCAAGCCTGGATCATTCCCTCACTGTAATTGGCTGTTGGGCAAGCGTGAAGCTTTCCTTCACCATAGTTAATGGCGGGGTGTGCAACAATGGGAGCAGCAAGCCGCGTCTCAGGCTCCTGTTCAAAAAATTCATAAGGCTGAGGCAGGGGTGGCCATTCTGGACCTTCCGCTAAAGGCGCAGTAGGTGGCACTGTTTCTGCAGTAGGTGAAACTGTTTCTTTCATAAGTTTTTGGAGGTTAGCATATGTAGCTTCCCGTTTCTCGCCCTTTTTTAAACTAGACTGTGATGGTTCACTTTGCTAATCATCAGACTCTTGATTATTAAACTTTTCTGTCATCCTGAAACTCCTCATCCTCCTCCTCAGTGTGGAAGGGCTCCAATGCTGTTTTAATTGCCTACCACACAGACCAAGTGGAGAAGGGAATATCATGGCCCTCTTGTTGTGTTCGTTTTAAGTCTGTTCCGACCTTGTCCCAATCTTTTACATTCATGGTTCCATATTCCGGGAACCAAGGAAAATACTTTTCTATGAGATGGAACAAAGATGTGAGATTTTGGGTACTCACAATTACCACCCCCTGCGGTGCAATAACTGCGACACCAGGCTTAAATAATTAGCAAACTTACCTTCAGCCTGACCCATATTTTCCTAAGGTTACCCTGGAATTCTCCAAGGGCCCTATTACCCATAGAGTGTGAAGTGAAAACGTACTCGGGCGTCCTTCGTCAGTCGTCCTCCACTTTCCAAGCTCTGGTATTTCTTCACCTGATTATTTGTAGAGTTTATGGGGAGCCCCACATTGGGCGCCAGATGTTGGGGAAATCAGCCCCATACCACCCAGCGGGTATCCCAAGTCTGGCAGAGACAAAAGAGTTAGAAAGAGACAGAATAACCATTTAAAAGGTGGGTCCAGGGGACCGAAGTTGGTGGCTTGCTCATGGCCCAGAGCTCTCGGGCTCCACCCAATTTATTGGTTTACAAGCTCTTTGTTCTTAGGGCAGATGAGAGGGGGAGGAAGGGATGAGGAAAAGGATTAATCAGTCCCTTGAAGTCCAAAAATAAATATTTGGCTTATTTGATTTAATGAAATCATATAGGAAGCATTATCAAATATAAAACGATGTTTAACCATCTTTGGATTACATTTATATAAATTTGTTAGTAGTATTTATTGCAAGATTATATGAGATTCCTGTGACTCTAATATGTCTTAGTATATGTTATCAATAGTAATTATTATTATCATGTAAAATAGTTGTATGACACAGAAGTAACTAAATTTCCTTGTCAATTGTATCTTTAACTACAGCTGTTCTAAGATATTTTACTTTAATCCCTTAATAAGGCAGTTTATAATCAGCTATAGAAGTCTAAGGAGTACTGTTAAATATAGGTTTCTGGTAATTTTAGAGATTGTAACATTGGAATAGACGGAAAATTTTCCAGGGCTCTCATGGAGAGCTGATGTATTCATGAGGATTTTTGATCCGATATACAGCAGAACAGGAGTCAATTGCAGAGACTGAACTAACAGAAGAGTAAAATCATCTTTTATGACTTTTTGTTTAAAACATTTGCTGATTTCTTTTGTTTTTCAGTAAAGAAAATATTTTTTCTTTCAAACTATTTATAGCTTTATGCAATTTAGTAAAGTATAATCTAGTGAGCAAAATTTAAAGCATAATTCTTTTCTCTCTACCTAATTTCTCCCAAATTTGGAAACTATATGCGATTATTGTTAGTTTATGGCAATATAGTTATTTGCAGAAGTTCAATAGGAATCTGTTTTCTTTCATAATAGGGCATAATTGGAGTCACTCATTATTTTACCAAGGCTTTGGCTAGAATGACATATTTTCAGATTACCTTGAGAAAATGAGGCTTACCTATAGGGCCAGTAAAGGCCCCTTGGAAATATTGGCCCCATATCTTGTCCTTTACAAGGTCCTGACCTGTCATAAATAAAGAATGTCACTTTCTGATAGGGCCAGGGATTTCAAATTTTCTTGGGACCTTGAAAAGGGAGGAATACATTCAATTCATATAGATGTCTGCAGGCACAGATAAATCCTTAGCTGCGCTTAAGGCTTTTTAAAATGTGTAATCTTAGATTTCTTATTGGAAAAGATTCCAGCAAAGCCAATTAAGAGAGAGAGAGAGAGAGAAAGCCTATTAGCAAATGAATATTTCTGCCACACATTACACAAATAATCAAGCCAAGAATAATAAGATTAAAACTTATTTTAAAAATAAATTAGCTCTACTGTGATTTTATCTTTAATAAAATTGGGGAATTGAAGAGAAAAAAATGTTTCTAAATGAACTATAGTGCACTCACTATTGGATGCTAGCCTTGTGCAGTGATTTTCTATTATTATTATTATTATTGTTATTATTTTACAATTTGGACTGAATTCTGAAAGTTCTCCTTGCCACAAGTCTCCGAAATAATGTTTTAATTATTTCTCTTTGTTTTCCATTTTCCTGATTTGAAACACTAAAGCTAGGCAACTTAAATGTCAGAAGAAAATAACAGTAACCTTTTTGTATACATAAATGAATTTGATACCTATTGATGTATGGACTTCAGAGTAATACGGCTTATATCAGTTTTCCAGGATTTTCTCCCTTTTTTGTTGTTTGTTGTTTTCTTCTTTTTCTCTTCTGTTTATTTCTATCTTTCTCCCTCTATTTTTTCTTTGTAAGATGTGAGACTTTACAATCTGCTAAAAACGAGCCTTCCCAACCATGTAGGACCTGTTTGTCTGGGAAAAAACTGTTCTATACATGAGAGATTAGACAAAACCCAAGACCAGAGACTAATTTTCTTCTAAAATGCTTTCTCTTGAAGATTTCAAAAAGAAGAGGGAGGTGAAATGTAAAAGGAAAATAGAAATGTGGGACCCCAATTCAAGATGCCAAAAGGAAAAATTAAGCTGAAACTAAGTCATGCAAGAAGCTGCCTTTCTTTTGGTTCCTAAGCAGATAGGTACAGATAAAAGGTTGAATATCTTCACAGGTAGCTACTCTGTGTTCACTTTGTCTTATGTAAAGTGCTGACTCACTGAGCATGGGATGAATACCTAATGGACTATTCCCCTGTGTGCTCCTTTTCTCTTACAACATGGAGATTTTGTAATGTGACCGTACCCTCCCTCTTTCCCCTCCAGCCTGCTTTTCCCTTTAAATATTGAACTCCTCAAAAATTATCTTTGGAGAAAGGCACAGATGTGTTTTTTGAGCATGTCCTTAACCTTTGCAAAATAAACTTCAAAATTGATAGAGACCTGCCTCAGATACATTTTGTTTTACTGACTGATTCTCATTTCATCTTCGCTATGCTTCCAAAACCATCAAGATGGGGAAAAATAAAACACACTCACAGAATAAACAGTACAGTAATTCTTAATGCCACTGCACAGAAATGTCTGTCACCACTTAAACTATCATGCCATTGACCAAAACAACTCACAGATTCATTCTTAACTTCAAGTGGACACAGGAACACAATACTATCATTTCTTTCAATAAAAATATGGCTGGGAAATTTTTCTTAAATAGTATGAATGTCTCTGTCAGTGTCTGTATACAAACAACACAAAGAAAAATACAATTTATACGTACTCAATAAGGGGAAGAATGAAACTTTCTAGCATCTGTGTATTTTTTGATAATACATGTTCTATTTTGTTGCAAATTTTGAAATGTAGAAGTATTTTTAGAATTTAGTTTTTTTGTGTGTGTATTTAATCAAGAGTTGAAGGTAAAACAGTTATAAATTTAAGGGTTTATTTTTGTTCACAAATCATAAAACTCAGAACACATCATTAGAAATTGATAAAATAAACAATTACAAATTTTTATTTGAGATATAGAGTTAATTCTAGTTCATTGTAGTTATTTATTTATTTACTTATTTTAGGTTACCTTGAAAATACTAATCAAGATTTTTTGAATGAATAAAATCATTCCATTTTCATTTGCATAATTCTTAATTTATAAAATGCATCTTGTTAATAGAAATAAATTTTTTAAGTGTAATGTAAGCTACTTGGGTGAGGGAGAAGTAAATATTCTTTGTATTCTTTCAGAATTTTTTTTAAGTCATATACCACTTCACAAAATCCTCCAGGTAGATTTTAATATGCTGTGTTTTCTTTGGCACAGCTGAGTTAATCTATTTATATTTCTTATTTAGAAGCTGAAAGTGCCATTGAGCATACCAAGATTTGTTTTCTAAATGGCGATTCGGCTAGTGTGTGTGTGTGTGTGTGTGTGTGTGGTTGTTGTTTTTCTCCTCTATTAATTCAGATGCAGTAAGTGCCTGGATTGCAGGCATTTGCATTGCAGTAACAAGTGGCATGCTAGTGGGCACTGGCCTGGAGCCAAA
This sequence comes from Pongo pygmaeus, assembly GCF_028885625.2. Lineage (NCBI taxonomy): Eukaryota > Metazoa > Chordata > Mammalia > Primates > Hominidae > Pongo > Pongo pygmaeus. The sequence continues at coordinate 94,476,519 of NC_072387.2, read as the reverse complement.
GAAGCCAAGCTGCCTCAGGCTTCCTTGTGCTTTCACTACTCCTTCAATGGACCTTTGGTGTCAGCTGAAAAATGTGCAATAAATCAGCCTGTTTCATCAGTTGAAATCCTATAATTGAATTAAAGAGCATTTTCATAGTTTATGGGAATCTCAGTCATTGGTTAAAATCTAGCTGGATGTGCCATGTTCTAACGGACTGGAAATGAATTTTGTGACTGTCCATTTCAGTAATTTTCTCAGCTGTCTTTCTCATTGTTAATGTTTCAGCGATTGCAGTCTGTGTCACTGGGTGGTCAGAGCAATTTCCGCTCACTAGTCAAAGCTAATCAGTTATCTTTTTTGTTTTTTTCAAAAATCTTTACCTGTTTTTTTCTTAAGTAGTAAATTTGTGGTAAATATCTTCATCTTAAAACCTTTTCTCTCTTTTATTTTTACTTATAGCAATAATTGTACATACTTATTAGGTACAGAGTGATATTTTAATACATGAATATGATGTGTAATAATCAAATCAGGGTAATTAATAAATTCAGCTGCTCAAACATTTATCATTTCTTTGTGTTGGGGACAGTAAATATCCTATTTTCTAGCTTTTTGAACATATAAATAAATGATTTTAACTGTATTTATCCTGCAGTGCTATCAAACACTAAAACGTGAAACCTTTTAACTCCTGCCTGACCCAAAAGTGTTTGAGTATACTTTAAAAAGTAAGAACTCAAGATAAAAATCTCTATCCTACTATTTGAAAATCCATTTAAAATATACATAGCACATATATAAGTAGATTTCTTTTTACCAGTATTGAAGGCTAAAGAAAATAAACTAAAACAATTTGTGTTTTATCTTTCTCTCACATATACACACAACTGAAAATAAACAAGTTTTTGCTATTTCTTCCTTTCAAACTGGAATATGAAAAAAATGATACTTTTGAAGCCTGATTTCACTGGTACCACTAAAGTAAATTTGTTCATCCATTTACTTGTCAATTTAACAACAGTCATTATTTATTGCCTGCTACATTTCAGAGATTCTGCTAAGTTCTGTAACTACAAAGTTTCCTGATACACTAGAAAAAAAAACTAGAAAACAGATAATCACATATACATATAAACATCACATAGAGAAGTTTGGTTGTGTCAAAATCAATTTACATTAAGTGATATTGTGTTGCCTCTTTTTCAGTCTTGATTTTTATCTCCTATAGAAAAGATTCTTGAAAAGATTCTTATCTTTTCAAGTTGTATTTTATCTAGTGTTTAGCACTGTACATTTCAAATACATTTTCCCCCAGTCTTATTAATTTACAATTTCCTGTCTTAAGCAGCACCTTTTATGGTTCTAAACTGCTCTTATTTCCAGTAATCTCTCAGCTAGGTGTGTCATCTTGTCTTACAGCAGTAATTACTTTATATGGAAGTGTTTGTATTTGCCAATATCCATTTCTTTCATAGTTTTGTGCATGGGAGAGGATTACTGTAAAGTTAGGTGAGGCCAAGTTTTTTTCTCTAATGAATGATATACAAATGAATGTGCACATTTTACCTTCTCAGTGAGATCACTCTGAAAAACACATTTAAAATTGAAAGTCCCTTTCAATCAGCACATCCTATGGCACTGCCTTGTCATTTTTTTGCATAGTATTCATTACCAGTTATCAATCAATGCATTTTAAGTAATTTTATGCTTTTTCTTCCTCCAAACCACACACGATTGTAAGAGCAACAAAGTAAAAGTAATTATTTTTTTTTTTACTAATATTGTTTCTTTCCGTTTGGATCTGCAGTAGTGCTTAGAATATAGAAAGTGCTATGTAAAATAGCAATTATGAGGCAGATGTAAAGAGGTGATTTCTAAACTAGGAAAAACACATATGTGTGTGTGTATACACACACACACATTTTACACATATTATTTATATATTATATACTAATATATTTTAAATACACAAAATACATTGATTTGTATAAAATATATAACAAATACTATAGAGAGACTATATATATACATATATACATATATATGTGCTTCTTTTATGCTTGAGCTTTCATGTTAGTCTTGTTCGCTTGAGTGTTCATGTTCTCATATACTTGTGTGCTTAGGTTTTCTTGTTTAATTTGTTCATTTACATTATGCAAAGTTATATGGATAGTATAATTCATTAAAAGCATTAAAAGACTAAGTATATTGGGGTAATAAATTTAACAGACTTAGTTGAAAAAGTAATAATATTATATCAAGTAGAATATTGCAATTTAAGATATCAAAGATTGTGTATTCCTGGATTATGACAATATATTGATGTGGCAATGGGATATAAAGCTAAAGAAGAATGCATTTAAAATTCCTGGAGTGGATGAGTTCAAGGATTTTAAGCCAGGCTTGGTAGGCTGCATGTAGCTCTTTACATCATGAAGGAAGCAGGTTCGTTAATAAGAATAACAGTGTCAATCAGAAGCTCAAACTAATTTGGAGAAGTAACTATGAGTGTGGTAGAATTATCTGATTACCATTTTAGCTGCATATGATAGGCTATCAACAAATACATTGAAATTCTCTGAGGTGTTTTTAATAGTGGGTTTAGGATCAGTACATTTTTAAGCTTCTTCGCATTTTTCTTACCTCTATTTTTCAAGGAAGTGGACTTACTAAATCTCCAACATAGACTGTTCCCTCTTGGTTCTAAAAACAGTGTAGACTGGAAGCAAAGTATTGCCGAAACTCTAGATTTTCTTTTCCTCCTTCACTCAACATGGAATAAAGGAATAAAGAATTCACAAACTCCTAAGATAATCCATTCACTTTTCTGACTTCTCTAATTGAGGGAACATTATTGATTTTAACCCTATTTTTGATTTTAACCCTATTCCTATAATCAAAACCCATTATTGATTTTAACCCTATTCCTATAATTGAGGGAACATTACTAATTTTAACCCTATTTTCCTATAATAATGACCCCCATTTATATATATATATATATATACACACATATATATTTGTGATGGCACAGATTAAATCTAAACCCTCACTAGGTAAGCTCAAATATTTACCTGATGAAAATTATGCCACATCACCAACCAACAGATTTATACTTTTTTGTTTGCTAGTTGTATGTAACATGTATACAATGGACCCATTCTATGATTGAAAGTTTATGTGTTTGACTTCTATTAATAAATATGTCATCCCTTGGTATTCCATTTTGTAGGATTGAATTCTTAATTTGGTTCCTTTTTTTCTGGTAGTTTACTTTCCAAACTCATTTTTATACATTTTTATAGACTCATTTTCATATCCATTGTTACGTATTATAGACTAATTATTTCCTCCTCTGAGGAAGCAAATTTATTTTTATCAAACAATGTTTCATTTATTTGAAAACAAGCATTATCTTTTACATTACTTTTGCCTTCCTTGGGTTAAGTATCCTCATTTCATCATTTTATTTCCCATTTTGTCAGAGTTGGTGATCTTTGCTCTTTGACACATTTGACTTGATAGACAACACTGTGCAGAGATTTATAAGTTTTACCAGTATAGCTCACAGATATGAACAGCCTAAAGCTGAACCATTATCCTCCTTCCTCTAGACATTGAGTGAAGAGTGAAAATTGCATACATTTTTGAGAGTTGAAGCACATTGATGGCTCCATGTAACACCCATTGTAAATTTTAATTGTTTTATTCATAGAAGTATAAACTTCATTTTTCATTGATCCAATTTAATTTATATTCTGCCTCTTAATTTAGATTCTTAAGTTCCTTTAGAACCAAGACTCAAATAAATAACTATTTCTTAATTGTTCCTGATCCACCTGATCTGTGAGGTAGGTCGGTTCTGCTTGTTTAACTTCAGTCTAATAAACCATTAATATATAGAATGGAATAGAAGTGTATTATAATTATCAATTCTCAGAAGCAAGAAGGAAATCCAAACATAAATTATGAATGGGACTAAGATGTTGAGAAAAATAAAAAAAAAATTCTGAACCAAGTGAAGTAAAATGCTGGTATAGGACTTTTTAGAAACATCCATAAAGTGGAGAATATAAACATATTCAATGAGAATCAATCTAGGTGACTTGAGGTAAAAGCTTTATGCTGAGTGAAATGCAACATTGAAGAAAGGGCAGTAGGGTGAACTTGTGAGTAAGTGTAAAAAGTTGAGAGCTCCAAATTTAGTCAAAAGATAAGAAAAATGTGAGAAATTTCTATCTTATAACATTTAAGCCTCACATAGCATCATAACAACTCTCAGGCCACCAGTGGTCCATCAGACACAAAATTGATATGTTTAAAATTGTATTCATTTATTTTCTTTTTAAATTATAGATTCAGAGGTACATATGCAAGTTTGTTACATGGGGTATATATTGTGTAATGCTAGAGTTTGGGCTTCTAGTGAACCCATTGTCCAAATAGGGAACATTGTACCCAATAGGTTATTTTTCAACTCTCATTTCCCTCCCACTCTCCTCCCTTTTTGACTCCCAAGTACCTATTACGCCACTCTGTATTTTCATGTGTATCCACTGTTTAGCTCCCACTTTATAAGTGGAAACATCTATAATTTTGTTCTGTGATTTAACTCTTAGCATCAGCTTATAAAGGCAAAAGTTTTGAGTTATTTTCTGGTTGATTCAGATTTGAAATGTTTAGTAGAATAAGATAGTTGGCATGAAAACACTAATTGTTTCAACTGTTGAGTAAAACTCCAGAAATTTCAGAAAAAAATTGCTTAAAGTTAGATGAAAATCAAGTCAAAATGATTGGAAACATATGAAAAACAGTTGAGAATCTGATAGTAGGTGGGCCACAATTGCTGGGGAGAAATGAAGGCATGGACCTGAAAGGGACTAGAGGACCGAAGGGCTGAGAATAGTCTTGGGGAAAAAATAGTTTCTGGATTTTCTGTTTCTGTCCTTTATATTGTGACTGTGAGAATGTAAGATTAGAGATATAACAAATGATTACGAGTTCAAAGCTGAAACTCTGTCTCAAGTTTTACTCAAACATTGGCTTCCATTTTTGAGCCAGTAGGGGTGTTCAAAATTCTCTTGATAGCATTATGAATCAATAAAAATGATTTCATTATTACGCCTTCTGGCCCAGATTATATCATTACCCCAGATCCTATAATCCTGGAATTTTGCCAGATCCTTTCATATCAGGAGGCAACAAAACAGAGCCAACAGGTAAGTAATATTAAGAAGATGCTGGACTGTTACTACATTGAGTAGCCAAGAGGGTGGTGGTGGCTGGACTGCACACCTCTGAACCCTCTTTTATTCTAACCTTGGTATAGGGAATTATTTAGAGGCTAGCTGCACCTAAACACAAGAACGAGATATATGATGCAGAAATTTGGAGGTACCCTGGAGGTAGACTTTACATGAAATGAAGGGGCTCATTTGCAATCCTAAATATACACCTCTCCTTCACTCACGATTAGCACATTTTAGAGTTAATTTAGTGTCTCTTCTTACAGCTATTAGAAGAGATCATGAGCCTAGGTATGGAGTATATCAAGCAAGTTGGAATAAATTCATATGGGAAAAAGTGTTGTAAGACATGTAAAGAGGAAATAAAAATGAAACTGATGAAATGAACACAACAGCACACCACTGAACATCAAATGGATGAAACCAATTGAACAAGAAAGCTGAACATTTTAAAATCTAAAAAGATGGTATAAAAATTGGAAACGAAGGAAGAACAGTAGTTTTGAAGAAAAATTAAGCCAAAGACAAGATAGACAGGATAGAAATAAAATTGTTGGCCTACTTTGAAGAAGTAGGACAAATAGAAAGACCAAAGACCTCAGATCATGAAGGTTCTTGATCCATAGTCACATATATAAATAAGTATTATTTAGATATATAACAGAGATTTTAGAAACAGCAAAGATACAAAATAGTAAAAGCTTTCATATATAAAGCCAGGTGTATCTAAGAAAAAGCTGTTTGTTCTTCAATATAAGTGAGTTATGGTAAATTAACATGTTTGTTAATCATAGATAGACAGAAATTCTAACAGAAAGGATGATGTCTCTGGATCAGAGAACAGGCCATGTATTACATAGATATGCAGTGGGGCAGCACCACATGGGAGGAGGCCCTGATGGTAAGATTTGGAAAGTATGTTTCTCATCATCGCATCTTCCCTTTCAAGGAGAGAAGGTGTCACTTTAGCGACTTTATTTTCTCAAGTATTCCTACATATCATCACTTTTTTCCATCTCAGATAAGAGAAGGTGTTAAAATTATTCAGCAACTAAAACAATTGCATAAATTAATATGTGAATAAATATAGACATCATATATGACTTTGTCTGTTTCTTCATTTCCCATGAAACAAAATACCAAGTCAAATATAATAGTAAAAAATCATTCTAATAATTATTTTGTTGCATAGTTATATAGCACATTAACTGTCATATAACCTGAGAAGTCACTAATCTGGCCCTCAGTCTAAGGTAGCCCAATTTTATGTGTTTGCTGTATCACTTCTAAATTTTCATTCATAAGCATCATTTGTTATGAAAAGCTTAACAAATAAAATTGTACAGATTGTTAAAGTATAGACAGTTTTGTGATGTTTAAATTTTAAAAAAGTGATTTTAAAAGTTAATGGCTAAGATCCTCACTATACTATAAGTCTCAGGTAGGAATAAAGTTTCCTGTTACTACAATTCTGTCCTTATAACATATTCATGTACTAGGCAATTAATATATAGCTGTTGAAAAAAAATTAGTGAAATTAAAATTACTGAAAGCCTGGGAGACAGTGATCATTTCTAATAGAATATGTTAGAGATCACTATGAAAAGGTTAGGGAATTTCACATGTTTGGGTGTACATGTGATTAAAAAAGAAAACTTTCAAAAACCCCAGAGGGCAAAAAGTAATTATAATAATAATGTGGACAGTGGCACTAAATGGAGGTTTCACATCCAGTGATGGTAAACTATGAAATACAAATCACAGGTGATTTTAATGAGAGTTTTGAAAAAAAATTGTTGAAATCAATGATAAAAAACTCTAAACGTTTTAAATATAAAACTGAAGTCTTTCATGATACCGTATTAAAATGTATACATCAAATGTAATAAGAACTGAAATATAAAAATTAGAATTGTAAATCTAATAGATTATCATGTAGGAAAATATAATTGTGACCTGTATATGAAGAAAAGCTTGTTCAATAATCAAATAGAAAATAAAACATAGGGCAAATAATTAAGTCATAATAAAGTATTTCGGTTCAATAAAATAGGCAAATGCTGTATACGTGTGATAAAATACATACAAAAAGAAAACATACAAAAAGGAGCCCAAATAAGATATTCTCTGGGTCTAAAATCAACCATGCTTACTAGTTTGAATATAAAAAATCAAATTGGATAAATCAGGAAATTAAATAGGAAACATATATACAGTATATATAGATATCCATTTTTTCAAATCACAAAAGATGGACTATCAAAGGCTGCAGCCGCATCAAGAGAAAGTCCAAAACGTTCAAAATCACTGTAATTGCAGAATGCAAATTAAATACCTAGTTTCATAACCCATTTCATCCTTCAAAATATAAATAATTATAATCATAGATTATCAAAGTATAGCTTTGAGAATGAACAGTATGAAAAGAGCATTGTTGGAAAGATAGTAAGTCTTAGAAAGTTAATAGTTATGCAAAAATAAAATGATTAAGCAAAAAGTTCATATGTATTTTGCACATGAATATTTAAGAACCTTTGTCAAAGATATTAAAGTGTCTATGATAGTCCTAGAGGGAAGAAAGGATCTAGAACCAGAAATACCATTTGACCCAGCAATCCCATTACTGGGTATACACCCAGAGGATTATAAATCATTCTACCATAAAGACTCATGCACACATATGTTTATTGGAGCACTATTTACAATAGCAAAGACTTGGAACCAATCCAAATGCCCATCAACGATAGACTGGATAAAGAAAATGTGGCAAATATACACCATGGAATACTATGCAGCCATAAAAAATGAGTTCATGTCCTTTGCAGGGACATGGATGAAGCTGGAAACCATCATTCTCAGCAAACTAACACAGGAAGAGAAAACCAAATACCTCATGTTCTCACTCATAAGTGAGAGTTGAACAATGAGAACACATGGACACAGGGAGGGGAACATCACACATCGGGGCCTGTCTGGGGGTGGGGGGCTGGGGAGGGAGAGCATTAGGAGGAATACCTAATGTAGACAATGGGTTGATGGGTGCAGCAAACCACCATGGCACGTGTATACCTATGTAACAAACCTGCACGTTCTGCTCATGTATCTCAGAACTTAAAGTATAATAAAAAATTACAAAAAAAAAAAGATCCCTGGCTTCTGCTAAACATATGCCTTACCGAGATCAAGAACAGAAAATATTGACATAGATTTTAGTCTGTCCCTATGGACACTAGCTCCTGCTTGTGGGTTTCAGCTTCTTCTTTTCCCCTAACTTACTTCAATTTATCTCTCTTTCCTTGATGCCTTATAGACTTCAAGCTTCAGGCTGTAACATCAGACACAAAGACAGTAACACTACACCAGAGACTAACTCCTTTCCACAGCTTCATGAAGTCCAAAGCTTTTAAAATTTATAAATATGTGTGTGTAAGGTCTATGTGTAATTACATACACGCTAATATCTAACTACATTGTATATCAGGAATAACGTGTGGTAATTGATTCCTTGATATTTTGTTGGTATTTTGCTGTATACGTGTGATAAAATACGTAATAAGTGCTTTGTTTATAGAAATTATATAAACAAACATTGATTTATTTTTCTTATAAACAAAGAATAGTTATATATCTCATAAAAGGAAAATAGAGGGTATGTAGAAAACATAAACATAAAAGTAAACAGCGTTATTTAGTTACTGTTAAAAATTATTTGAGATATTTTTGTTTGAAAAATATTTTAAAAGTGATTTATTTTTAAGTAAAAATGGATTTATTTCAGCATTTAAAGAAAAATCTTTAATTTTAGAATCCACTTGTCCATTTGGGCACCTATAGGTAACTATTATTCTGATCAATCCAATAATTATTATATAATAATTATAAATATTTTAAATATTCAGAAATATTCTATCAATCTTTGTTTTAATATAGAGATTAAGATTTAGTTTTGATACTATGTACATATGTGTATGAGTATGAATATACCAAGCAAATATTAATTAAAAAAAAACTTAGTCATTGGGGTTATATATATATATAAATATATGGATATTAAAATGACACTACATATCAATAATTAAAATAACATGTGTTCATAAAGTTATTTTAAAAATTTAATGTTGGAGAGGGAAGGGATTGTCAAGTGTCTAGCTCATGCTATGAACTCCAACAGAAACCAAGTGAATTACATTTCAATTCAGTGCTTAATGCAGAGTCTTCTGATGTGGAGACATTCAATTCTTCATCATCATCAGCAGCATAGGATCATCATCATCATAACGATTATGTTGTTGTTTATTAATGACAGTTTGTAACTGTGCATAAATTTCAGTAATATGTAAAATTCTAAAAAGTGCATGATTTCAGTTGACTATGTAAATTAGTTGCCCTTGAATGCCCATTACTGTGATCTAATCTATAATTGCAAAATATTTTATAATCTTTTGTAGGTGTTCTGTTCCAAATAGACAAGTAGGTAAGCAGGTTTTATATTCACATTGTATTAGGAAAATATATAGGCTTAAACTTTTCACCTTAGGTAAATTTCTTGAAAAATGAAGGCAAAACATTTTTTAAATGAGAGAAATTTAAGCAGTTTTAAAAAACTAAGTGTAATGTAAAGCAAAATTATCATAGAGTACTGAATGCTTTCCTGGAGGCAGTTCCAACATTTTATTACAGCCTTCATTAAAAAGTATTGAGCATTTTAATGGAGCAGAAGGGAAAAGACTGCCTGGTTCGGAAATGCCAATTGCCATTCAACAACCTTTGTCTTCCCTTTGTTTTCGGCAAAGTTGCCCTCATAGAACATTAAAATATCACAATATTTCTTGTCGACTGGTAAGATGACAGCTCTGAGGCTAGTTGTACAGTCACTAAGAAACTAATTAGGATTATTACAGAGAAGTGTATATGATAATTAACAATTAAACTTTAACTTTCTGAATAGAAGCTGGTTTTCCCTAGAGGGAACTCTGCATAGATTATGCTGAAGGAAAAACTTAATAATATTTTTTGCATACATCAGTTACATAATTATGATTCTTTGCTATAGTCATTACTATTTAAATACTCCATGTACAACTGTAACTTTGAATATACCTTTTGATGTAACTATGCACCGAATAACAATGTTTGCATTTTATTAACATTCTGTTGTGACTGATATTAGAATCTTCAACTAGATACTGTTGCAGTATTTGGCCACATATTTTTAAATAAACAATTCAACAGACAATTAAAGAAATATAAATATCCAAAGTATTTATTCATAACCACATCCCAGAGATTTTTGAAACATTTGGGAACAGATGTTCTGAAAAACATAACCTCTATTATGTTTAAAGTTAATGATATAAACCTTATCATTTTCAAAAAACATTCTAAGCCTTACTTAACCAATTTTCTTGGGAATTTAGTATTTCACATGTTATTTTTCTTTTTCATTTTTGTGTATAGACATATATGGTACTTTTAAGGAAACTATATTATTTTAGTCTCTAATAGGCAACAAAATCTAGGCGGAGTTATCAATAGTGTGGGGTGGAAATTGTATTTTGCAGCTAACAATTGTAGTTGTTCAAAATTAGTAATTTTAACAATTAAAATAGTTTTATATTTTTTCCTTAAAAAATGTAACTCAGAGGCAGTGTCTCATGCCTGTAATCCCAGCACTTTTGGAGGCTGAGGCGGGTGGATCACAAGGTCAGGATATTGAGACCATCCTGGCTAACACGGTGAAACCCCATCTCTACTAAAAAATACAAAAAATTAGCCAGGCGTGGTGGTGGGCGCCGGTAGTCCCAGCTACTTGGGAGGCTGAGGCAGGAGAACCATGTGAACCCGGGAGGTGGAGTTGCAGTGAGCAGAGATCTCACCACTGCACTCCAGCTTGGGCGACAGCGCGAGACTCTGTCTCGAAAAAAAAAAAAAAATGTAACTCAGAGTACAGTACATATAAGGTGCTGAATATTAGACATACATTTTGTCAATTTGCTTATAGTATTTGAAAATATTAAACATAAGGAGATCATTTGTTCCTAGTCAAATATAAAATTTAAATTTGTATTTTAGAGTGAAATAAAAATACTGGCAATCAATCTAAGTTACATGTCATGTACATAAATAAACATTGCTATGCTGATTAGCTATTACAAAAAACAATGCAGCAATTTGATTATTAATCACATCCCATTTTAGGGGTTGTCATAAATCATATTTCAGGTATTCAACTTTCTAAGACCACAGCTACTGCTAAATCCAAAGCAGGATCTGGCGACTCTGACCTAAACCAACTTCAGTCCATTCTTGGTTTATTTAAATGGAAATGTTTTAACTTAAAATTTAACAACATGGGAACAATATGGGAATTTAACAATAGGGGAATATTAACTTAAAATTATTAAAAACATTGCATTCATGCTTATACAACTGTTATCTATATGTATTATAACAACAATAGGTTTTTTTGTTTTGTTTTGCTTTGTTTTTTAGACAGAGTCTTGCTCTGTCACCAAGCTGCAGTGCAGTGATGTGATCTCAGCTCACTGCAACCTCCACCTCCCAGGTTCAAGCGATTCTCCTGCCTCAGCCTCCTGAGTAGCTGAGACTACAGGCACACGCGACCACGTCCAGCTAATTTTTTTTGTATTTTTAGTAGAGACCGGGTTTCACCATGTTCGCCAGGATGGTCTCAATCTCTTGACCTCATGATCTGCCTGCCTCGGCCTCCCAAAGTGCAGAGATTACAGGCTTGAGCCACCACGCCCGGCCAAGAACAATAGTTTTTTAACACACATTTGTGTATTTTCTCTTTAAATTGAAGGACGTTTTTAAAAATCCAATTTTGATTATAATACATGCCCAGCATTGTGGCTTATGTCATGTCAAATAACTTTTTATTTGGTTTTATATGGAAAATTTTGAAAAACAACACTGGAGTGATGAATAATTAGGTTAAAATCCCATTTTTGTTTTCTTCCTAATCTGACTGACATCACAACAATGGAAAATACTGAAACACTAAGTTACACTAAAGAGTCTTGCAGTCTCAATTTATCTCTCTTTTACATCCCTGATGTTACAAGATAATGGCTGTATTGGTTCAGGGTAAATGTGGTTTTTATTGCTATTGCAGGACAGTAAGCTTTTTTGTTTCAATGATTTTCTGTCATTATATGAGAGTGATAGAGTCTGTGACACATAAAATGGTGTAGATAAAAGGTTTTCTTGATACATTCAGTACCTTAGCAAACCCAATGTTCAGTTTCTTCACACGAGAAGAATGAGGTTTAGTGGTACCTATAGAAAACTGGTCTTCAAATTTGATTTCATTCCATGAACAACGATAGCATAGACATAATTTCTCCTGACCACAGTGGATTGTTTCAATTTTCAGAAAAAATTTACATCTTCCAAAATGATCAAGTGGTTTATTTTTTATTAATACAAAGTAGAAATATTCTAGAAAAATAAGATCAACTTTTATTTAATCTAAGTATAATTTCATAACTTTTGTAATAAAGTTTCCTATTAAAAATCATAAGCTGCTTTTTTCATGTTTATTTTAAAAAGTATAAAATATTTTTAGTTTTCCAAATTATTATATCAATTTATTTTTCCTCAACAAACAGTACTAAGCTTTACAAATATGAATGTTAATAATATCTCTTTTTTGTTGAATCAGAAATTTAGAACTTTTAGATAGAAGATGGATAGACACTGAAAACTATTAAAATAGTTACATATTATTAGAGATGTGAAACGGTGTACCATACATTTTCATTCACACACCATTTATAGACATTATGTTGATAGACACTGTGTTTCTAGCTGTGAGTTAAAAAGTATATTGCAATAAATAATACATATACTTGAACGTATATTCTAACATAGAGGTGTTTTAAAATCTGGAAGTTTTCTAAAATTGATATTGCTGGATATAAGCTATATACATATTAAAATTGTAATAGATTAATTCAAATTTTCTTTTAAAAAGTTTTAATAACTTTCACTTCAACAAAATTTTCACTTGTTGTGTTTATTACCCACATCTTTATCAGCATATCAAAAATGTAATCAGTTGAGTTAACATTTAATATATTATAGTAATTTTGTTTAAAATACATCTAGTTTACAATCAGCATTTAAAAACCTGCCAAATCAAGCAAATTCATATAAATCAAAGTAATTTAACTTAATATTATTAAATTCCCTTTTATGATTTTCATGAAAAGTTTCATTAGAACTTCATCTAGTGAATCATTGCAGATAAGATTAAATAATATCTTTCTACTCTGACATATGTATTCCCTTTAATATACTTAAACATATTGAATATCCATATATTTTAATGATCTGTGATACTAAGCAGAAATCCACACTTCTAAGGTGATTAGCTAGCATTTTGATGAAAAACTCTCTATTTCAGAAGTGTTTTCTAAATGTGTTTCTGTAATGTTAACCTGTGCTGAGTTCCAGAGACTCTGGCAATTAACATAACAAATAAAAGAGAAGTTTACATTTATAATATTAGTTGCTTGATAATAGGAGACATTAGAAATGGGATGTTAATTGTGAAATTGATGTTATCTGTGAAGATGGGCCTATACTGAGGAAACTTGAAATATCAAAGAGTATATATCTTAGGATGTCACTTATCTGATGCCTACCAAGTAAATACAACTTTGATTTATTTGTGTCATTTTAGATGATTAAGTATTTATTGTTCTATTTACCCCACTTTTTAAAAATGTTGTCTTAACAAAATAAACAATATTTTCAAATAATTGTTACCATTAAAATGGTTACCATTAAAATGTTACCATTAAAACTCAGTCTGCTGAGTGTGGTGGCTTATGCCTGTAATGCCACTACTTTTTGAGGCCAAGACTGACGGATCACGAGGTCAAGAGATCAAGACCATCCTGGCCAACATGGTGAAATCCTGTCTCTACTAAAAATACAAAATTAGTTAGGTGTGGTGGCATGCACCTGTAGTCCCAGCTACTTGGGAGGCTGAGGCTGGAGAATTGCTTGAACCTGGGAGGCAGAGGTTGCAGTGAGCCGAGATTGCACCACTGCACTCCAGCCTGGCAACAGAGTGAGATTCCGTCTCAAAAGTAAATAAATAAATAAATAAATAAATAAATAAATAAATAAATAAATAAAATAAAATAAAAGGTCTGTCAATTTCTAGTTCTGAGTCAAGTCGGGAAAAATCAAAACATGCAGTCTAGTTATTTAGGACATAAGGGATTCAATACAATGATTTTTTACTCGCACAAGCTGGAAAAGCAAAGAGAGGCAGGTAAAGTAACTGGGAGACGTGAGATATGACCAGAACAAACAGAATAAGGGCATGGTGGCTCTTGCCTATAACTTCACCACTTTGGTAGGTGAGAGGATTTTTTGCGGCCAAGGGTTCCAGTACAAACTCCAGCCTGGAAAACTGACTGAAAAAAAAAAGTAGCTCTAGTTCTGAAAAACGAAGGGGGCAATTTGTATATAAAAGGGTTCAGGTCTTTGTGTCCATGTGTACTCAGTGTTTGGCTCTCACTTATAATAAGAACATGGTATTTTGTTTTCTGTTCCTGCGTTAATTCATTTAGGAAAAGAGTGGGAAGAGGGTGAGGATCAGAAAACTACCTGTTGGGCACTATGCTCATTACCTGAATGATGAAATAATTTGTACACCAAACCCGTATGACATACAATTTATCCACGAAACAAACCTGCACATGTGCCCCCTGAACCTAAAATAAAAGTCAGAAAGAAAAAAACAAAGTAGAACAGCGGTTACCAGAGTCTCGGAGAAGGACGAATGTGGACTTACTGTTTAATGGGTACAGAGTTTCAATTTGGAATGATGAGAAGTTCCGGAAACATATGGTGGTGATAGTTGCACAACAATGTGAATGTACTTAATGCTGCTGAACTGTACACTTAAAACAATTAAAATAATGAATTTTATGGTGTTATATCTTACCATAATGAAATAAACATTTTAAAGAGTGAAAAGAAAGAAAAAAGTGTTCAGGAAAAATTTTGCGAATACACATGGCAATCTGATACTACTATAATAAGGTTGCATAGGCATGGCTGGGATCTCAGAGAGGAGACCCATCATGGTGGTTGATAGAAACACTGTGAAAGTAATTGCTGAAAGTCACTGTTGAACACGCAGAGGAGCTGCCTTGGTGCTGCACAGTAGGGGCTAGGGCAAAATTTTCTGGTACTGAGACCAAGACAGAGGTTTCACATTGCAGGCCGTGAAGCTGATGATGCTGCTGCAGCCCACATCTGTCCTCTGCTGATGGATGGGTAAAAAAGACAGAAAAAAGACAGAACTGGGAATTGTTTAACTTTTCCCCATTCTTGTCTAATCTTCTAGCATTCCCACTATCAGAACATTACCTGGATCCAGTTAGCGATGAAAGTTGGGTATTATTTTCAGGGTACCAGCCTCTCTCAGTACATAGAGCACATGATTTACTATGTCCTCTATAATATACAGAGATTATAAAGTGTGTTGACAATTTAGAACTTTAGAACGCATTCATTTTGAAAAAGAACACATTTAGGCTTTTTAACTTAATGATCTACTGTGCTGGAACTCAAGTCTGTTTATTGATAACAAGTTAGTGTGAATTTTAAATATTTTGAAAAGTGTATTGTATGTTTATTTACAGAAAGCTCATTTATGTGCAATTGTTGCATGAAATAGAAGGAGCTGTAGTATGCATTTAATATATCGCACATCATTTTCACCTTAGGCCCTCACTCTGACTTTTGCATCAATCGCATTGATCAAGTTGCCATCATCAAGTAATTAGGTTGATATTAAATTCTAATGGTTGACGTATTCATAATATGGACTTCTCAGTTCTACCTCTATGAACTAAATGAGCTTGTGGTAATTAATATTAGAATTTTAAAATATTAAAGTTTACGCATAGTATTGACTACTTATATTTTGTATCCTACTTTTTAGCCTTTTTGAAATACAGTCTACTGGTTTATTTTCTGTAAATTTCAGCCAGGTGTTGACTGAAATAATACAACATTCAGTACACTGTGCTTGTGACCTCTTCATTCTGATTGCTAGTCATATATTGATAATTTTATATTTAATAGCTCTGAGATGTAATTCATATATAATTAACTCACTTCAAGTGCAAAATTACATTTTTTTAGTTCATTCATGGAATTGTACAAACATTGCCAAAACTGATTTTAGAAAATTATCATAAATCCCCCACTCAGAAAATCTCATGTGCAGAATAACAGTTACTTCTCATTTCTTCTTATCTCTCCCATTCCTGATCCTAGGCAAATTTGTTTCTACATTTTCTATAATTGAAATCAAATTGAAATAATTAAACAATTTGAGTATTCTTGTTTCTTTCTTCCCCTTGGTCTCTTTACCTTAAAGTTTGTTGGCATTTTCTTTTCCTGACTTTTTATAGAATCAACTTTTGGTTTCAAAAATTTTCCATTAATGTTTCTTTATTTCTGCCCTAATCTTTATTATTTTATTTCCTTGCTTCCATTTACTTTCTTGTTTCTAGTCTCTTATGATGGAAAGATATGGTATTAATTTGAGAGCTTCATTCGTTTTTAATATGGGCATTTACAGCTACAAATTTGCTTCTAGGCACTAATTTAGTTGTATTCCGTGAGTTTTGGTTTGTTGTGCCTTTATTTTCATTTATTTCAAAGTATTTCTAGATTCTTCTGTGATTTTGTGACTCATTAGCTATTTAGGAGTGTTTTATTTTAATTTCCACTTATTTGTATATTTCTCAAGTTTCCTTCTGTTTTTGAATTATATTCCACTGTGATTGAAGAAAATACATTTTAGGATTTAAATCTTTTCAGATACACGGAAGCTTACTTCATGATTTGGCATCTTGTGTATTCTGAAGATGTTTCATGTATAGCAGATACTTTGTATTCTATCATTACTGGGTGAAATTTTCTAAAAATATCTGATAAGACTTGTATTTTAGTGTTTATCACATTTTCTCCAGTTCATCTTCACCAATCTATTCTACCCATTATTATTATGAGGTATTAATGTTTCCTAATATTCCTTTTGAATTACATATTTCTTCTTTCACATCTTTCATTTTTGTTTCCTACATTTTGGGCTATTTTCTTAGGTGCATATATGCACATAAATACATTTTTGTATGGATTTACCATTTTTATTATTTTCATATGTTTCTTTGTCTCTGATTCTTTTGTCTATTTTAAATCAATTTTGTCTAATATTAGTATAGCTGTTTCAGCCTTATTTTTGTTGCTCTTTGTATAATACACTTTTCCATTCTTTTATTTTTGAACTTTTATTTTTAAAGAGTGTCTTCAATATAGAGCATTTGATATTTGTTTTGTTTGTTTCTGTTTGTTCTTGTGTAATTATTAATGAAAATCCTGTTTATTCATTCATCAGATTTTTTTTTCTTTTTGAGACAGAGTCTCACTCTTTCGCCCAGGCTGGAGTGCAGTGGTGCCATCTCGGCTCACTGCAAGCTCTGCCTCCCGGGTTCACGCCATTCTCCTGCCTCAGCCTCATGAGTAACTGGAATTACAGGCACCTGCCACTATGCCCGGCTACTTTTTTGTATTTTTAGTAGAGATGAGGTTTCACCATGTTAGCCAGGATGGTCTCGAGCTCCTGACCTCGTGATCCACCCGTCTTGGCCTCCCAAAGTGCTGGGATTACAGGCATGAGCCACCGTGCCCAGCCAGCCATTCATTCATCAGATTTTTAACCAATAATATTTAATGTTACTATTGATATAGTTGGATTTATATCTTCCAATTTACATGCCTCATGTATTTTCTTCCTGTATCCCCCTTTTGCCGCTTTCTTTTGCATTCATTAATATTTTTAATTTAACATTCCAATTCTGTTAATGTTTTCTATATTTTTTTTGAGTTAGTGCGTTAAAACATTTTTTGTGTGTGTGTCCAAATTGCTGTTTGGAGTCACTTCCTTTTAGTTGGAAAATCTTTCTTTCATACTTCTTACAAGAAAGGTTTGCTAACAACACATTTTTTTCAATTGTTTACCTGTGAATGTCTTTATTTTCTCATCTTGATTTGTAAAACTTATTTTGCTGAACTTAAGATTATTGTTTGACAATTATTTATTTATCTATTTCCTGTTAGCCCTTTGAATATGTCATCCCACTGCCTGCAGGCCTCTATTGTTTTGATGAGAGGTCTGCTGTTAATCTTATCTGCATTTCATTTTAAGTGATGTTATTTTTCTCTGCATTTCATTTTAAGTGATGTTATTTTTCTCTTGCTGCCTGCAAGACTTTCTTTGCTTTTCATCATTTTAAATATAATTTTCATTTATTGATTTGTAGCTTATTGGAGAATTACATTAATGCTGTTCCTCAAATTTGGGAAGATTTTAGTGATTCATCAAATATATTTTGTACACCTTTTCTTCCTCTCTTTCTGCTATTTACATCATTCATATGTTGTGATTAATAATGATCTGCGTTTTGCTGAGGCTCTGTTCCTTTTCATCAATCTTTGTCTCTGTTATTCAGATTACATAGTCTCTAACAATCAATTATCAAGTTAATTAAACCTCACTTCTGCACATTCAAGTCTACTTTTGACACCCCATAATATACTAATTTTGTCACCCACAATGATAGAATACAAAATGTACCCTATAATAGTGTAATTTTCATGTGTTATGCTGCTATTTAGATTGTGAATTTCAATTTTCCAAAAATAACTTCTGTTTATGGATATTTAGTATTTGATGACAAATTGTCATCATACATTATTTCTTTATGCACAATTTTCTGTGATTTTTTGAGCATATCTATAACAGTTTCTCTCAAATCTTTCTGAAGTTCCACATAGCTGACCTTTCACAGGCAGTTTCTTGCCTGCTATTTTTGTATATATGGTCACTTTCTTCTTTCTTTGCATGTCTCATAATTTTTTTTGTTGGAATCAGGACAAGTTTGGCAACGTATTATATCAGCTACGGATAATAATCTCACCTCTCTCTAAGACTTATTGTTGTTGTTTGCTTTTTTTATTTGTAACTTCTGGTCATCTTGGCTTATCTCTTTTAGCATTGAACCTATACCATAAAAATGAGCTGAGACAATGGAAATTGGGGGTCTAATTTTGGCTTGCCACACCTGAGGTATAGCCTCAGTTCTAGGAATAGGAGCTAGATAAAGGGATGGGGGGAGCCCAGCCTCTTTACTGCAATCACCTGGAGTTAGCTTTCAAGACATGGAACTGACGGTTTTGAGAAATGCTAGTGGTTTGCCACCTTTCATTCATATACTATAACCATTGACCAGGAGCTGAGACAAAGAGAATAAGCCCTGTTTTCTTAGCCACACTCAATCAAGCAGAGTTTCAATCCTCTAATCTAGAAGGGATAGGATGGGGCCCAAGTGCCATAGACTCTCACTGTTCTTAATAAGATTTATATTTGCTTCTTCATTTGCTGCATGCTCTTAGGACAGTTTGCAGAGCCTTTAAAAGCTAAATTGTTTGTTTATACAAATGTATTTTGACTAGCTTTTGCCATTCATAGTTGATTTTCTTGGGAGAGGTTCTGTGTAGTTTCTCATGCTCCTATTCTGAAAGTAATCCCCCAAAAGCATGTTTTTTCTTCTCTTTGTTAAAATCATTTGGAAATATTTATGAAATAAATTTAGTTAAAACTAAAAAGTTAAACTATTAAGAATTATGTACTATTAAGTGATGACTTTCAATCATTTTTTAAAAAGCATTTAATGATATTTTATTTTACATTGTGTTTCATTTTACAGGTTGAGTCTCCTTTTTCCAAATGGTTTTCGAGTGTTCTAGATTTCAATTTTTTTTGATTTTACAATATTTGTATTATACATGCTGGTTGAGCATCCTTTATTCCAAAATCTGAACTCTGCAATGTTTCAATGAGCATTTTATTTGAATATCATTTTGATACTCAAAAAGTTTTGAATTTTGGAGCATTTTGGGTTTCAGATTTTTGGATTCAGGATTCTTAACGTGCATAATATAAAACACAAAACAAATGTTCTAGTTCAGTTAAAATTACCTCACAGGCAGAAAGTATTGAAATATGTACTCAGAGGGTTAAAAATAGTCATTTTTACCATGAATTAACTATACATTATTAAAGATTTGCTCTGATACTTTCATCTTCCCCTCCCTACCCCCTTTTTTTTTTTTTCTGAGATAGAGTCTCACTCACTCTGTTGCCCAGGTGCCCAGGATGAGGTACAGTAGCTCAGCCTCGCCTCACTGCAACCTCCGCCTCCTAGGTTCAGGCGATTCCCCCGCCTCAATCTCCCAAGGAGCTGGGATTACAGGCATGCACCACCATGCACGGCTAATTTTTGTGTGTGTATATTTTTAGTAGAGATGGGCTTTTACCACTTTAGCCAGTCTGGTCTTGAACTCCTGATCTCAAGTGATGCAACCACCTTGGCTTCACAAAGTGCTGGGATTACAGGCATGAGCCACTGGGCCCTGTCATATTTTCATCTTATAAAGTTAATGAACACTTCCATTCATCAGTTACTGCAGTCAAACTAAATTCATAGTCATTTTATTGAGTGTAATTGCTTTGAACTAAAATCTCTAGCTACTGCAATGCAATTTCATGCTAGTAGAGAGTAGACACAGGTTAGTAGGGGGAAAAAGGCTTTTGCTGTAAATCATTTTGAATGTGACATGTAATTTTCAGGTAAACATTTCTGAGAGGCATGTAAAGAATGTTATTGGAATAATGTAAAAATGGGTAAAACTCTCTTTGGATTTCATTTTGAAAAGAGAAAAATATTGTTTTGGTATCCTGTTTAGCAGGTGATTTGCTCTTTTGCTGGGTTAGAGCTCCCCTATGTGGCTATTTTGTTGAGACACACTAAGAGTTCAAAATTGATGTATTTCAACAACTAAACATAAACTATCCTCCTAGATATATCTTGACAAAAATATATTAAGATAATCATCTATAAATAATTTTAAGTTTTGTAGAAATTCTAATTTTTCTCTCTGAATATAACTGTCAGGAGAATTTTAATAGGATTAAAATTCAATGAGAACATAAAGTTAAATGCTACATGGTATCAATAAAACAAGCAAATTTATAACTAAGTCAGCATGCACCAATTTCTGATAGTTGATTGATGACTAAGTTTGAAATAGTTTATTCCCAAAAAATTAGGAGGAAAGTTTATTTTCCATTCATTTAATTGGTCTATTTTAATCAAATTAATATGTGTACATTTGAGTATGGAAAACCATGTAAAAAGTAGTTATGTCCCTCAGAATACTGAAAATTTTGTAGAGAATGTAATTTATGTAAACAGATGTCAAATAATTCTACTAAGTACAATATCAACTGTAATAATCTATTAAGTTTTCATGAGAATGAAAGAATTTGAGCTCATTTTACAACATGCTTTGGATATTTTAATCCAAGTATACATTTCGGTTTGCATAAATTGCAAAAGTAAAAATAAAACTAAGGAAATTTTTAGGATATGTCTAGGGATTCCAAACCTACCAAGTATTATCAGACACTGGATCCGGAAAGAGAACCACTTGTGCCTTGGGAATCATATGTATATTTAATGTTAACTTTTCAAAATATCTAAAATTCAAATAGAGCCTATGAAGTTAAAATGGAAATTTAACATATAGTCTTTTATTCTACATTTGTGAAGACAGTAAAAATTCTTTTTCAATGATTTAAATTTTTAAACATGTGAGCTATTTCTGTGTTTTGCTAATAATGCAAAAGGCATTTTATATGCAAGGATTATGAGCAGCTTGCAAATAATCTGAACATAAAAACTCACAAGTAATTATTAACACTATACCTCACTAAAATATAAAAGCAAAAGAGACGTCTCTGAAATTAAAAAGAGGATAGCAGTCATTAAGTATAATTGTTGCTACCAGCCACCACAGTTCTGAGTCATAATAACCTCACAGTAAATATATAGTTGTGTGATTGAGTGAATGACTAAACTACTGGCAAAATGTAAAATATTCTTTATGCCAAATGTCTCTAACATAGCTACCTAAACAGATTATGCCTTTACATAATTGCCATATCATCCCAATACAGGTAAAATCAATAATGATGTCATCAATGGATATTTCAGGATGAATGAATTCACATTCTCTAGGGGAATGCTAAATATTAGTAGGGGATAGGGAAGGTGAATGTAAAATATCCCAACCAAATCATCCAAAACCAGACCTAGAGAGAATGAGTTCATTGAGGAAATGGTTTCTTGTACACAGCATAAAGATATTCAAGCAGTATGCTGATTGTGTACTTTCAAATCAGTGCAGATTTTAATTTTATTTGGCTATTATTTTTAAAAAGTTATCTGGAAAAGTATTCAATATATCTGAGCACTCTAGGTCAATATATGTGTCACAGGACCGCTGGTTTCTTAAGTTTTGATTTATAAAAAACTTTGTGGTATTATGCGTCCCTAAAGCCTGCACAATACCCTAAGGGTGAGCACCAAAGACATTCAAACCATTCATTGGCCATGGTTTATCTGATAGTTGAAGGGAAAAATAAATGGGTATGGAATATTTTTTAAAGAATCCCCAAATGATCTGTCAGAGGAATACAATGTATTTTATATTAATGGAGATGAATAATATTAAAGCAGTAGGTAATAAATATATGTTGGGCAGGTGGAGTTATTTTAAAAAATAGCAAATAAAAGTTTGTAAAATGTGGTAGTCACAGAAACTGTAGTGTTTATTATTGGGGTCTTTGCTATTAACTCTCAGCCCTTAAGGCAATAGGGCATAATGCCATATGAAAGAACGTGGAAGCCTTCTTACATGAAATAATTGTGAGTAGCTTACAAACAAGCCGAATACAGAAAGTGCAAGAAAATGTTGATACTATACATGACTGAGATCAAAATGAGAGCAGCAGAATCACTGAAATTAAACAGGCAAGTAGCAGACACCATTAAAGCTGAAGTTTACATAAAATGTACCGGCTACCACAGAACCGATTCATGATAATCTTTCAATAATTACATAGTTGTATGATTGGAGAATAACTGAATCAGAGGCTTATACCTGTAATCCCAAAGTTTTAGGAGGCCAAGATGGGAGGATCACTTGAGCCCAGGAGTTTGAGACCAGCCTGGGCAACATAGCAAGACCCTGTCTCTACAGAAAAAATAACAAATTAGCAGGGCATGGTGATGTACACACCTGTGGTTCTTGTACTCAGGAGACTGAGGTGGGAGGATTGCCTGAGCCAGGAAGTTCGAAGCTGCAGTGAGCTATGTTCATGTCACTGCACTCCAGCCTGGGTGAGAGAGTGAGACTCTATCGCTAAAACAACGACAACAACAACCAACAGCATTAATAAAATAGAACAAACACTAGTTACATATCTTCTATGTGTCAGACAATGTAAAAAGCACTTCTTTACATACAAACATTCTAATTATGAAAAAGCACTGGGAAAGAATTATGCAGTGATACATGGAGGTTATATAGTTTAGCCAGATTAACTTTGTTTGCTTGTTTTGTAGAGAAGTACTGAAATCCAATATCAGAAAATATTTCACATAATACTGTTAAGAAATAATATTGTGATACATCCCTCTCAATAGGTATCCATAGGGAATAAACAGAAATGCATCATATATTGATAAAAGATGGCCAAGTCAATTAAACAGAAATATATAATACCTAATATATGTGAATATATATTTTGATAAAAGAGATAAAAATGTAGATGTCTTCAAGCCAATCTTTAACTAAGGACATGTATCTAACAAATTTATTTTACAATTTTAATGCAAGGAAATACAAGAAGGAAATATAGAAAAGCAAAAGATTTAGGATTCATTAATGTAAGATACTATCAATGTCATGGTAACAATTCTGCCTTCGCCCACTATTTCTTCTTGGTCAGAGCAGTAGGAAAGAAAGGGTAAAGAAGGCTGTATCCAAATAACTCTAATTTAGAGATTTCATTCCTAAAAAATTTCTTTTCTCTTTTAGGTGAAGCCTTCTGCTATCTTAATAAACAAAAAATGGGTGAAGTTAAAGGTACATTATTTGAGTTTTAAATAATGGAATATCTTGTATTTAATTAAATCATTCCTTTGAAAAATGAAAATTATAC
This sequence comes from Pongo pygmaeus, assembly GCF_028885625.2. Classification (NCBI taxonomy): domain Eukaryota; kingdom Metazoa; phylum Chordata; class Mammalia; order Primates; family Hominidae; genus Pongo; species Pongo pygmaeus. The sequence continues at coordinate 94,452,105 of NC_072387.2, read as the reverse complement.
CAAATTATTTGTATTTTTCAAACTTTGAGAGAGTTTAGGTACCAAAAATTGCATCAAAGGAAACATGCATTTCAACAGGAAGTGAATTACACTTATCACCATGGAGCTCGTCTGATTTTTCTGCCACATTTCTTCCAGCATTGCTATTTCATCAAACTCCACAGCCATTAACTTTTCCATAATCAGTTTCTCTCTGGATTCTACAAAACCTAGCAACTGGAAGCAAGGTGGGAAAATGCTAACCTCTATTATTGACTACAATTGACTCATTCGTTGAAAGTAATTAGATTAAATTAAAAACACATGTTTATTTTTAAAACGTAAATAAGATAGAAAAAAGCAAAAATATGTGCGTGCTCTTCAATATCACCTCATGTTTAACTGTGCTAAAATTTTATTCAAATTTCTTCTATATCAAGTTATACTCATATAAATAACAGGTTATTTTATCTATAGATCAAATATATACATACAAATATAAATTACATATGTATAATTTTGTAGCTTTCTTTATTTCACATATAATGTTTGTACCATCCCTAGATTCATGCATGCAGATAAGAGATGTGCATGCAGATAAGAGATGTGCAGGCCAAATTACCCAAATGACAGGGTGTTAGATGGGTCTGAATATTAGCACAGAGCATAAGGAGAATAATCATTTACCAGTAGTGGAATTTTTTTAATTTCATTTCATGCAGTTATGTTGGAGTAGAATAGTTAAGACAACATGAATAGATAGGAATAGATTTATTACCTACAACTCAAGCCAAAAGGAGAAGTAACAGTTCATCTATACCTGGGAGCTCATTGTCCAGCATGTCAGCTTTTATACATGTAATGCATTTACCCTTTACAACATCACATTTGTTAAACATGCTAGTTTCCAACTTCACTCTTGACCATAAGGAAATCTGCCCGGGGTGAAACTTAAACTGTGTAAAAACAGTTTCACAACACAGAAATGGCCTCTGGGAGGGGATGCAGGCTGAGTATTAGTTCCTAATTACTATTTATCACATTTGCATGTGGTTTTCTCATTAGTATCATTAACGTAAAGTGATAGTCTGAGGATCAGGATATTTGGATGTAGAGTATATGAAATACAGCTTTAATTATACACTTAAATTTTGGTATCATGAACTTTTTACTAAAAATAAAACTTTCATAATTTTTGTTTGTTACCCTTTGATATTTTTGTCTTCAAAGTATAGGCTAAAATGAAATTTCTTTTGAATTTATTGATGCAGTCAGCTGCATCAATTTTTACAATTAAAGCTAATATTATTCCCTTTCTTCTATATTCAGAGGCCCCTCATCAATATTTCTCTTGGTATGTCCCTATTTTTCTCATTTTTTCTTCTGCAGTTACAATTTCTTTGTAAAATTTAGTCTATTAAAAATATTTCACCTCCTTTTATTGTTTCATATATTTTTCTATTTTATTACTTTCCTGCCAGGATATAATACAAAGAGAAAAGAAGAATAACAATGTCTTATAATTAAATGAAAACATAGTAAACTAATGAAAATAACACTGATTTGATCCCTTTTTTTGGTAGAGACACGTCATTAAGGAGACAACTACTATAGACAGAGATAATAATTATTTTGTTATAATAAATATCTGACATATTTTTCTTTCACTGTACCAAGTAGTAACACATTTACAAATACCATTTCTCAAAAGTAATCATCCTATCTCTAGCTTTAAATGTTCTTTTCATTTTAACAGCTGGGATCATCCAAACACCTGCTCTTGCTCCCACAAATTTTTCAGCTCACATTATTATATCTAAATTTCCTGTGTGAACATTAAAGGTTTTATATGATTGGGTAAGATACGAAACTACCTGAGGATTGGATAGTTTTTTTTTTTTTTTTGAGACGGAGTCTTGTTCTGTCTCCTAGGCTGGAGTGCAGTGACGATATCTTGGCTCACTGCAACCTCCGCCTCCCAGGTTCAATCGATTCTCCTGCCTCAGCCTCCCGAGTTGCTGGGACTGCAGGTGCACGCCACCATGCCTGGTTAATTTTTGTATTTTTAGTAGAGATGGGGTTTCGCCATATTGGTCAGGCTGGTCTTGAACTCCTGACCTCATGATCCACCTGTCTCGGCCTCCCAAAGTGCTGGGATTACAGGTGTGAGCCACCGCACCTGGCCTTTTGTGTTTTTTTGTTTGTTTGTTTGTTTGTTTTTGACTTCTAAAGGTATGAGTTTGCACTGACCCAACAATAGTAGCTAAAATATTATGTAACTTTCCTGATGTCATATTAATATTTTCTTCATTAGTGATCACTCTAAATCATCTTAAAGTTAGACCTCAGCCATAGGGCACAAGTATATCAGAAAAATATATATCTACACTAAATACTTTCATTTTGTATTTTGTAGATATACCTTATATTCACAGAGTCAACAAATACTGTTTTGAATGTTCACTACTTTTATTCTCTTCACTCCAAAGATAATTAAACCACAGATTTATACTATTTATTACACATAGAATGGTCTGCATCTTGCCTTGAGTGCTATTTTTTGAAACATTTTGCCCTCTCTGTATAACAGTTTTTGAAATATAATGCACATATTGTAAAATGAATGTATTTAAAGAGAGCAATCCAGTGGTTTTTAGTGTACTTGTAAAGTTGTGCAACCATCTCTACTATCTTATTTTTTAGGACTTCTCTGTCATCCCAGAAAGAAAGCTCATACCTGTTTAGTAGTCATTCCCCATTCCTGCTTCACCAGAACTGTCCCTCACAAACACTCTTCCATTTTCTGTACTTGAGCATTTGTCTATTCTGGAAATTTTATATCAGTGTAATCATATAATATGTTACTTTTTGTGCCTGGCTTCTTCCAATTGCCATAAGGTTTTCAAGGTTCACCCATCTTGTAGCATGTATCAGTACTTCATTACTTCTTCTGGCTGGCCAATTTTCCATTGCATAGATATATAACATTTTATGTATCTATTTCTCCAATGATGGCCATTTGAGTGGTTTCTAAACCTGGGCTATTACAAATAATGTTGCTGTGTACATTTGTATATACATGTTTTTGTATGGACATACAGTTCTAATTTTCTTTAGTAAATACCTAGGACTGAAATTACTGGATCATATTACAACTTTATATTTATCATTTTGAAGAACTGCCAAACTGTTTTCTGAAGTGATGGCACCATTTTTCAATGCCATCATTAATGTATGAAAGTTTCAATTTATTGCATATATCTGTATTTTACACTATTGTCTGTGTTTTTTATTTTACATATCTTCATAAGTATGAAACTGTTTTCTGAAGTGACTGCACCATTTTTCAATCCCATCCGTAATGTATGAAAATTTCAATTTCTTGCATATATCTGTTTTACACTATTCTCTGTGTTTTTTATTTTACATATCTTCATAAGTATGAGGTGATATTTTGTGGGTTTTTGATTTGCATTTGCCTAATGACTAATAATGTTAAGCATCTTTTCACCTACTTGTTGCTATTTGGGTAAAACTTATTTTTTCTTTTGTTTTTTTTTTTTCGAGATGGAGTCTCGCTCTTTTGCCCAGGCTGGAGTTCAGTGGTGCATCTCGGCTCACTGCAAGCTTCGCCTCTGGGGTTCATGCCATTCTCTCACCTCAGCCTCCTAAGTAGCGGGGACTACAGGCGCCCACCACCACGCCTTTCTAATTTTTTGTATTTTTAGTAGAATAGAGATCGTGTTTCACCGTGTTAGCCAGGATGGTCTCGATCTCCTGAACTCGTGATCCTCCCGCCTCGGCCTCCCAAAGTGCTGGGATTACAGGCATGAGCCACCACGCCCGGCTGTAAAACTTCTTTAAATAAACGTCTATTTAAAAGAATAATTAGGTTGTTTGATTTTTACTGTAAATTTCTAAGTGATTTTTATATATTTTATACAAAAATACCTTAAAAATGTGTAATTTGATTTTTTTTCCTTTCTATGCATGTATTTTAATTTTTGATGGCCTCTTTTGGAAAAGAAAAGTGTTGAAATTTGATGAAATCCAATTCATCATTGTTTTTCTTTTGTTGCTTGTGGTTTTGGTGTCATATTAAAGAAGCCATTTCGAAACCCAATGTCTCAAATATTTACCCCATTTGAACTAAGTTCTTTATCATTTTATCACTTATATTTAGGCTTATAGTTTGAGTTAATTTTTGTGTATTGCATGAAAATGTCAACTGCATTTATTTGTGCATGGATATTCCGTTGTCCTAGCACCATTTGTTCAAAACACTATTATTGTTTTGTTGAATTTTTTGCACCTTCATCAAAGTTGAATTGACCATATTTAAGCATTTATCTATGGACTTGCAAGTCTGTTCTCTTTGTATGTTAAGCCTAACACATTACCACCATCTTGGTTAGTGAGCTTTTTATATGTTTTGAAATCAGTGAGCATGAATAACATTGTTCTTCGTATTTAAGGCTGTTTTGGCTACTCTGTGACCCTTGAATTTCTGTATAAAATTTAGGATAAGGTATAAAATTCGAAAAGCAAACCGTTGGGATTTTGATAGATTGTGTTTAGATGGTCGATCAATTTTCAGAGTATTGCCATCTTAAAAATATTATTTCCAAGCATTAAGTATGGGAGTTCCTACATTAACTTAGATTTATCATGTTTCAACAATGTTTCATAATAGTCAGTGTACAAGTTTTCTGCCAGTTGTGTTGATTTTTTTCTATATGAGTTATTCTTTTTGATTTTATTATAAATGGAATTAATTTTTTAATTTCATTTTCTGATTGGTCATTGTTAGTGTATAGAAATATAATTGAATTCTGTACATCAATCTATAATTGTATCAAACTGATTCATTCTAAGGGTATTATTTTAGTGAATTCTTTAGGATTTTCTATGTGCAAGATCATGACACCTATGAATAAAGATAGTTTGTCTTCTTTCTTTCCAATGTCGGTCCAGTTTTTTATTATTATCCAAGTGCTCTGGCTAGAACCTCAACTTCAATAGTGAATGTAAGTATCAAGAGCAGCTATCCTTGTGTTTTTCCTGATCTTTGAGGGAAAGCATTCCTTTATCACCAACAAGTATGTTTGTTGTTGGTTTTTCATAAATACCTTTTATCAGGTTGAACAAGCTCTTTTCTATTCTGAATTATCTGTGTTCTTTAATCATACACATTGGTTTAACATGTTAAATGCTTTGTTCTCTACCCTTTGAGATCATGTATTTTTTGTTCTTTATTCTATTAATGTGGCACATTAAACTAATTTGTTTTTGTGTGTTAAACAAATCTTGGGATAAATCCCACCTGGAACTAATGTATAAATACTTCTCATATATTGCAGGATCCAGCTGCTAGCATTTTTATGAGGATTTTTGCATCTTTATTTATAAGGGATACATGTCTGCAGTCTTATTTTCTCACAATATTTTGGTCACATTTGGAATTTAATATACTGATCTCATAGAATTAATATGGAAGTGTTTTCTCATTCTGTGTTTTGGAAGAGTTTTCTAAGGATTAATGTTAATTTGCCCTTAAATGTTTGACAGAATTCATCAATTAAGTCACCTGGGCCTGGGATTTTTTTCGTGGAAAATTTTATGTTACTGATCTCTTCACTTTTTATATTTCTATTCATTTTTTTTATTTCTTCTTGAGTCAGTTTTTTTATCTTATGTCTTTATAGGGATATATCCATTTCATCTGATTCACTGGTTTATTGGTATAAATTTCTTTATTGCATTCCTAAAAATAATTTCTCCTTCTTTAGGTGCAAAATAATGCCACTGTTTCATTCCTTATTTTCATAATTCATGTACTAGTCTTCACTTTTCCTTGAGGTACTAGTCTTCACTTTTCCTTGAGTGAAGTACAAGGTTATCCAGAGGTAAGATATTAGGACATTTTCAGCTCTTTATCATGTACACATCCCTGCACATAGAGGTGGCCTTCAAAATTCCCCGGAATAGATTGGAGGTTTGTAAATCTCCCTGTGGTTCTATATATATAGTTTTTTTTTGAGACAGAGTCTTGGTCTGTTGCCCAGGGTGAAGTTCAGTGGCATAATCTAGAATCACTGCAACCTCTGCCTCCCATGTTCAAGTGATTCTTGTGTCTCAGCCTCCCGAGTAGCTGGGACTACAGGCATATGCCACCATGTCCAGCAAATTTTTGTATTTTTAGTAGAGGTGGGGTTTTACCATGTTGGTCAAGCTGGTCTGGAACTCATAACCTCAAGTGATGCACTCATCTCAGCCTTCCAAAGTGCTGGGATTACAAGCATAAGCCACCCCTCACAGCCTCTGTGGGTATCTTATTCCCTTGTTTTTCCTTTTAAAACTTTTGATAGCCATTTGTGAGACTGAAATCATATTAACCTCTCAGACAACTTTGAGGGTTAAACAACTACTACAGATTGTATTTGATAAATGCCATATATGTAAGCGTATTCACATAGAAAAAGTTTAATTAGGTTTAATAAAGATAAGGCCTGGGAAAGGAGCTTCACAGACAGTTTCCAGACAGATAAGATAATCTCATATTGTCTTTCTATTTTCTTGTATACCTAAAAAATCCTAAAGATTTATTCAAAAAACTTCTGGAACTGATAAATGAATTCAGCGAATTTTCAGGATACAAAATTCATGTACACAAACCGGTAGCCCTGCTATACACCAACAGTGACCAAGCTAAGAGTCAAATCAATAACTCAAACAATTTTACAATAGCTGCAAAATAAATAAAATAAAATACTTAGGAATATATTTAACCAAGGAGGTAAAGACCTCTACAAGGAAAACAACAAAACATTGCTGAAAGAAATCATAGATGACACAAACAAATGGAAACACATCCCATGCTCATGGATGGGCAGACTCAGTATTGTGAAAATGAGCATTTGTAGATTGCTGCCAAAAGCAACCTACAAAGTCAATGCAATTCTCATAAAAATACCGCCAACATTCTTCACAAAACTAGAAAAAGCAATCCTAAAATTCACATCAAACCAAAAAAGAGCCTGCATACCCAAAGCAAGGCTAAGCAAAAATAACAAATCCTGAGGCATTCCATTACCCAACTTCAAACGATACCATAAGGCCATAGTCACCAAAACAGCATGGGACTGGTATAAAAGCAGGCATATAGACCAATGGAATAGAATAGAGAACCCTGAAATAAAGCCAATACTTATAGTCAGCTGATCTTCGACAAAGCAAACAGAAACATACAGTGGGGAAAGGACAATCTATTCAACAAATGGTGCTGGAATAATTGGCAAGCCACATATCGAAGAATGAAACTGGATCCTCATCTCTCACCTTATATAAAAAATAACCCAAGATGGATCAAAGACATATCTAAGACATGAAACCATAAAAATTATAGAATATAACATTGGAAAAACCCTTCTAGACATTGGCTTAGGCAAAAATTTCATGACCAAGAACCCAAAAGCAAATGCAACAAACACAAAGATAAATAAATGGAACTTAACAAACTAAAAAGCTTTTTCACAGCAAAATAAATGACTAGCAGCTTAAACAGACAACCCACAGAGTGGGAGAAAATCTTCACAATCTATACATCCAACAAAGGACTAACATCCAGAATGTACAAGGAACTCAAACAAATCAGCAAGGAGAAAAACAATCCCATAAAAAAGTGGGCTAAGGACATTAATAGACAATTCTCAAAAGGAGATATAAAAACAACAAACAAACATACGAAAAATGCTGAACATCACTAATTATCAGGGAAATAAAAATCAAAACCACAATGTGATATCACCTCACCCCTGCAAGAATGGCCGTATTTAAAAAATCAAAAAAATTATACATGTTGGCATGGATGTGGTGAAAGGGGAAAACTTTTACACTGTTGGTAGGAATGTATACTAGTAAAATAACTATGAAAAACAATGTGGAGATTTCTTAAAGAAATAAAAGTAGATCTACCATTTGATCCTGCAATCCCACTCCTGGGTATCTACACAGAGGAAAAGAAGTCTTTATATGAAAAATATACTTGCACACACATGTTGAAAACAGCACAGTTTTCAATTGCAAAAAATATGGAACCAGCCCAAATGTCCATCAATCAACTAGTGGATAAAGAAAATGGAATATATATATATACCATGGAATACTATTCAGCCATAAAAAAGAATGAAATAATGGCACTTGTAGCAATATGGATGGAATTGGAGACCATTATTCTAAGTGAAGTAACTCAGCAATGACAAAACAAACATTGTATGTTCTCACTTATAAGTGGTAGCTAAGTTATGAGGATGCAAAGGCATAAGAATGATACAATGGACTTTGGGGGGCCGGGATGGGAGGGGGATGAGGGTTAATAGACGACACATTGGGTACAGTACATTGCTTGGGTGATGGGTGCACCAAAATCTCAGAAATCACCACGAAAGAACTTATTCATGTAACTAAACACCACCTTTTCCCCAAAAACCTACTAAAATAAATATGTATATATATATTAAAACAATTCTTTCAGCAATGTTTTGTAGAATAACTTATATGTATTAGGTGGGTTTTGGTGCAATTTTAATTTATATCATGTTAATATTTCCATTTTTTAACTCACATACCGGTATATTTAAAAATTGATTTCTGTATGTTTATCTTATATTTAACTCCCGTGCTGAATCACTAATTGGTTAATTAACAATTATCAATATTAATAAAAAAATAATGATAATGTCACGGGGTCTTTGGGGTGTTGCTTTGCTAGCCGGGAAACTCTATAGCTGGCGACACCTTCTGCTTGAGTATTGCTTGTGCCCACTGGGCTTGTTCTGCCCACTCAGCCTGGCAAGTTGTGCTCAGCTCACATTACCCACCAGGATCCCATATCTGCCTAGGGTGAGCCAGGCATGGAGCAATGAGGGGTGTGTGGGTGAGGGAGTGCGGGGTCTGGCTTCTAGGCACAACCTTTCACAAAGGCTGCTGTGACGGGGCGGGCAGCTCGGGGCTCTGGCATAGGTGCTGGCTCCGCGTGAGACTGAAGCTCTGGCACAGGTGCTGGCTCCCTGTGAGACTGCAGCTCGACCAGATGCACCTCACTCAGTTCCCTCTGTGCTCCCCTGAGTCTGGACAAAGGGAACGCCTTGGTGCCCAGAGGCTTGGAGATGCCAGGAACCGCAGAGCCCGAAAGAGGGTGTTACAGCCCTGGCTCGGGGATCTCCTAGGTCTGGGACTCCTTATGGTGGCCCACAACGTGGCAAGTGACAGGGGAAGGGGGGAGCTGAGCTTGTTTGTGCCCAAAACGTCACAGGCAGCCAAATGGCGGGGGCCGCGGGGAGGGGAAGGGGCTCGGATGTCCCTGCTGCCCCAAACATTTGCACACCCCGCTGGGTTGCGACAATATCCAGGCTTGACTACAACTTTGTTACAAAATTGGAGTGGGCGCGGGGGAGTGGGGAGAGTCCAGGGAGTGGGAGCAGGCACTTCCAAGCCTACAGGGGGCAGAGGTGGCTTCCTGAACAATGAGAGCGCAAGGTTGCCCAGGTATAGTGCCCTAGCCATGTGGCTGCAGCTGTGTCTGGGAGTGCGGAGCTTCTGCCCTTTTAACTCAGTAGGGGGCGGTGCTCCTGTCTGTGCCTGACTCTGATGGGATCTGTGGAGTGTGCAGACCCAGCTGCACCTCACCTGCTGCAGCCCGCGTCTTCGCAGAAGCTGCTCCAGACCATCGCTACCATCAATAATTCTCTGGAGATGGGGTTAATGGGGGGGCTCCAAAATGGATCTATGCTAGTTGCTTTTGAGTAGCTATTTTTCAAAACTAGTATAGCCATGAAACAGTTGGTTTTAAAGCTAGGAAGGAGCAGGGAAGGGATGTATAGAAAGACAGTAAAATGCTAGCGAACTTTTTGTTTTCACCGGGTTTCAACCATTTTTGTTACATACATGTCTTCAGATTTTTTCAAATATTTGGTCAATTTCTCAAGTTCTACAAGTGTTAATTTTGACAGTTTTTACCAGTGTTCTTGTTCTTGTTGCTTTCATGGAGGCATAGACTTTCCGTTTTTACTCCATAACTCTGGTAGTGCTTAACTCTGGTAGTAACATTCATTTAAGCTTAGCTTTACATACACACTAATAGTTCAATCTGAAAGTCGTTATATCTCATAAAACCCAATAGACATATCACAACACTGGCAACTTTTTCTCCAAATGGTTCTCCCATAACTTGTTATCAGAGGAATTATTGAGTAAGAAGTTTGCAAAGAGACAACAAAATAAACACATACTGCTAATAATTACTTCATGCTTTTTATGTATATGCATGAATTGTTAACTCTTTCATAAACTAGCATTCATTATATTTTCACATGATTTTCAGAAGACACTATCCTTGACCACACTTTAGTTAGGCTCATCTAAGCCTTCTAGGCCTTGACATTGGCATCTTACCTTATCGGTTTTACATTTTCCATTTCTTTTTTTAAAAATATATTTCCAACTTTTAGTTTAAGTTCAGGGGTACATGTGCAGGATGTGCAGGTTTGCTACATAGTTACATGTGTGCCATGGTGATTACCTGCACAGATCATCCCATCACCTAGGTATTAAGCCCAGTATCCATTAGCTATTCTTCCTGATGCTCTGCCTCCCTCCACCCTCCAGCCTCTGACAGCCCCGGTGTGTGTCGTTCCCCCTCCCCGACCCCATGTTTGCATGTTCTCATCATTCAGCTCCCACTTATAAGTGAGAACATGTGGTATTTGATTTTCTGTTCTTGCATTTGTTTGCTGAGGATAATGGCTTCCAGCTCCATCCAGGTCCCTGCAAAGGACATGATCTCATTCCTTTTTATGGCTGCATAGTGTAACATGGGGTACATTTTCTATTTCTAGTGAGAATCTTGCTGTCAGTTTAGAGAGAACCACCCACCTTTACTATCTGATCACCTTTGATAGCTGATAGAATTCCCCCTCCCTCACCATTCTTCAGGTGAAATTTGATCACCCTGGCCTGCCTTCAGGACAAATCCTGTCAAATAAATCTTTCCTTACCTTTGATGTTTCCTCTTGGCTGTTTTCCATCAGCAGACCTCCAGCCTGGTCCTTGGCTGTAAATCCCAGCTTGTCTATGCTGTCTTAGGAATTGATCACAGCTCTACGCTGAGGTCCCTTTTCCCACATTGCAATATTTTCTGAAAAATAAATTTTTATATTATTCGAACTAATGTCCAACTGTGTTTTTTTCTTAACTGTTCTTTAAAATATTTCCATTATTCCCTTTCTAAAATAATAAATTATACATGTATATTTAAAAAACAAAAATATATAGATTTTATTTTTTCTTTATTGATGCATTATTATTTCAACTTTGTCATTTATCAAGATTCAAATATAGTATTCACATCTTTGGATTAAACCATTTTCAGTAGGTTCTATTGAAAACTCATATTTACACTGAAACCATCTCTTTAGCATACCTGTATAACCTAATTTATAGCATCATAATTGTCTTAATGCCCTAAAAAACACATATTTTCAAGTAAAGTGAAGTGATCATTTTTTTTTTTTTACATGAACAAATTTCCACTCTTTGGCCATTGATGTATTTCTATTACCCTTCTCAGCCCACACTTAAGTATTAACTATATTAAATTGCTTTCTAACAGAGCTTGTTTTTAAAACTTTCTTACTACACAATAGAGAATCGCTTACCCTACAAAGAACGCTTGTTCCAGTTCATAAAGAAGTGTAATAGAAACTCAAATCTGAGAGATAAGCCTGTAAGTGACATAATTGCAAATGCATCATGAAAAGTAAGACAATAGTGAAAAAGCCACTGATATTACTGTTACAAGAGTAAAATTTTGTTTTAAGGGGGAAAGAAACTATATATAGGTATTTCTAATTGGCTCCTATTCTTACTAATACTATTCTGTTATGCCATTATAATCGGTTTATAAAAGATATTACAGGAGAAAAATTTAAAAAAGAAGAAAAGTTATATATCTCCTTATAATTTCAGGTAAACAAAGTTTATTATATTTAAAATCCATCATTCATGATTGTAATTATTAGAATACTCCTAAAGGTAATAATGTATATCAAAAAATGCATTTCATAATATTTATATTTATTGATGAAATATTTAAAGCTGTTATTTTGCAAATCAGGAAAAACAGAGATTCTTATAACTATTACCTTCAATATTTTACTGCAGATTATAACCAATAAAATAAGCCAAATAAAAACTTAATACAAATTATACAGATTGGAAACATATATATATCTCATAATAGGAGATATTTTTCTATTGTATGTATGCCCTATTATTTACAACTAATATAATTATATGCATAGAAAATTATAAATAAATAAATAAAATTCTCAGATAAATAAATTTTAAGAATCAGTTAAAAATCAAGTACTTTTCATTTTTGCTGTTTATATCTTTAATGAATCTAGAATTAATTTTCACATCTTGTTTTTTCACAAAACAAGTTGACACATTCTAGAAGATAGATTTCAATAATTAAATGTACTAGCAAACATTGATAAATATTAGTCTTCATTAATTTTGATTCAAAAACTTGAAATATAAATTTTCTCTATAAGAAGATTAACAAGTGTCAAAGGAAAACAAAAAGTACAAATTTGGATAAAGAGAATAATTTCACAATATTTTAGTGAAATTGTGTTTGCATAAACCCAATGACATAGTAATTAAAAGAAGTCTTAATTCTGAAGATCTTGTGCAAACATTGCCAGTTGCATTTGCAATTAAATTGGAAAGGAATAAAATAATTTTTTAAGTTGCAATAGTTATTGGTTAAGTTGAAAGAAGCCATACCAAAGAGACTAGATACCATATGATTCTTTATGTAATTTCAGAAAAAGGCAAATGGAAGAAAGTAAATTAGTGGTTTCTTGAGGTAACTATGCGAATGAGCATTATTAGTAAATGAACACGAGAGATTTTATTGACAATGTGAAAATTCATTAAAACTGAATTTTGATTGCAGAACTTGGTAAATTTACTTTAAAAATGATTGAATTGTACCCTTGAAATTGTTCAGTTATACGATGTATGAATTTTACCTTAATAAAATTGTTAAAAACTTTAACCAATATTATCATCATTGTGCTAAGGATTATTTACTTTGCTTAAACTTAGTTTATTTAAATGTTAATTGAGCAAATAATTTCCTTGGAATCACAATCTTGAAAGTTTTAATTTGTTTTTTATTTTTAATAAGTGTAACTCTGGACATGGCATAGGTAGATCACACATATCAGTTTTCCGGCTTCATTCAGAAATATACAATGTGAAAGTAATACATGAAAATATGTTCCATGGGAGTTAAAATAATTTGAATGCTTTCATTTTCTTTTTATTTTATGTATTTAAAGACAGAGTCTCGCTCTGTTGCCCAGGCTGGAGTACAGTGGTGCTCACCTCAGCCACAAACTCCTGGGCTCAAATCACCCCACTTCAGCTTCCCAAGTAGCTGGGACTACAGGCACATGCCACCACACCCAGCTATTTTTAAAAATATCTTTTTGTGGAGACAGAGTCTCACTTTTTTGCTGAGGTTGGTCTCAAACTCCTGGCTTCAAACAATCCTCCCACCTTCACCTCCAAAGTGCTGGGAGTACAGGTGTGAGCCACCACGCCTGGCTAGAAATGAAATGTTTGCAAAGTAGAAGAACTATCAGTAGATAAGAGAGAGTAAAACTTTAATGTAATTGAAGCAAGACTATTCATTTTATAATACTGCCGTTTGCAGAAAAATGTGTAAATTTCAGTAGTGCTAAACTTTCTCTACAGCAATATACCTAAGAAATATACCACACATATATATTTTTGAACATGTTTTACAAGTAAGAAAAATTCTTCTATCATACTAATAATCTATTTCTTATATAGAGTTTTAGATGGGTGATAATATGGTTCCAAGACAATAGAAATGTAATATTTCAGGTAAGTCTAAAAATGGCTAGAAAAAAACTAAAATTACACCTTATAAAATCTAAATAATAAATGATTGTGTACATTTGGTGATTTATCTTATAATTCTGAATGTTATACATCTATTCATGAGCTACTTTTCATTTTTTTAATTTAATTACAAAGTATATATTAAGGATAATATGAGCATCATGCTTCTAAATCTTATTAGAACATTTTCATGTGTAAATAATGGAGTACAAATATTTGTCCAAAAAAGAAAAAAAAATTGGTATGCATGTACATATTTGTCTGTGATCTTCCCTAGAAACATTTATTCCCAATTATTTATAAGAGCTTCTTGTCCCTCTGTGATTGTCCAGGAAATACTAGACTTCAGAGGATTTGACACTTTGTTTTGCTTTGATCATCTTTTCATCCAGGGGAAAATAAATTGCTCTGAACTCTTTCAGTACAGACTCCTATAACTCAATCTTTTATCCTCAATTCAAATTAAATGTCTCCGTTTTGTGTAATGTAAGATTTCTCAAGAAAAAAAGATGAGAGACAAAACTCTTCTAAGACTTCAAAACCATGCTTTTTCGTTGGAACATGGACATCAAAAGTGGTTCAAACTGTAAACATAAAATAGAATTTATGGAGAAGACTTTCAAGCAGAGAAATAGCAGATCTTAAAAAATACCTTGAGTTCTCATTCCACACAGAGGCTTACTTACGTGCAGCTTAACTGAACTAGATAGATATCCATCAAAGGTTCCGGGAAGAACTATCTATTGGCTGTGCTTGGGAAAAGGAAGAAGGACTAATAAGCAATCATGTAACAAATAACAGAGCTTTCTGACTGATCCAGCTCCTTGAACTACTAAAAGCAGGCAGGAAATGTGCCTCAACAGTTATCAGAATTTCACTGGTCAGTTTAGGAGCAATCTGATGCCTCCTCCTTTTTTAGTAAATTTTACAGGGAATGACAAAATTACATAACAGTTTCAAAATACTTGGTTACCCATTAATATTTTTCCTCAATTTGCTTTAAAACTGCATTTTCAGTGTACATGGCAACTATTTAATAAGGAATGGGGAAAAGACTCCCTATTCAATAAATGGTGCTGGAATAACTAGCTAGCCATATTCGTAAGAATGAAACTGGACTCCTACCAAAGGTATACTAAAATTAACTCGAAATGGAATAAAGAGTTAAATATAAGACCTCAAACTATAAAAATTCTGAAAGAAAACCTAGGAAAATCATCCTAGACGTCAGCCTTCAGAAAGAATTTGTGACTAAGTCCTCAGAAGCAATTGCAGCAAAACCAAATATTGACAAGTGAGACCTAATTAAACTAAAGAGCTTCTGCAGAGCAAGAGAAGCTATCAAGGGAGTAAACAGACAACCTACAAAATGAGAGAAAAAAATTCACAAGCCACGTATCCAACAAAGGTCTAAGATCCAGAATCTATAAAAAACTTAATTCGACAAACAAAAAACAAATTATCCCATTAAAAAGAGGGCAAAAGGCCGGGCGCAGTGGCTCATACCTGTAATCCCAGCACTTTGGGAGGCCGAGGCGGGCAGATCATGAAGTCAAGAGAGCAAGACCATCCTGGCCAACATGGTGAAACCCTGTCTCTACTAAAAATACAAAAATTAGCTCAGCATGGTGGTGCACACCTATAGTCCCAGCTACTCAGGAGGCTGAGGCAGGAGAATTGCTTGAACCTGGGAGGTGGAGGCTGCAGTGTGCTGACATTGAGCCACTGCACTCCAGCCTGGGCAACAGAGTGAGACTCCATCTCAAAAAAAAAAAAAAAAAAGGTGGGCAAAAGACATAAGCGAACACATCTGAAAAGAAGACATACATGCAGCCAACCAACATACATACAAAAAATGCTCAACACCACTAATTATCAGGGAAATGCAAATCAAAACCACAAGGAGATACCATCTCACACTAGTCAGAATGGCTATTAATTAAAAAAAAAGATATTGGTGGGGCTGCAGAGAAAAGAGAATGCTTACATACTGTTGGTGGGAATGTAAATTAGTTCAGCCCTGTGGAAAGCAGTTTAGAGATTGCTCAAAGAACTTAAAACAGAGCTGTCATTCAACCCAGCAATCCCATTACTGGGTATATACCCAGCAGAAAATAAATCATTTTACCAACAAGACACATGCACTCGTATGTTCATCATTGCACTATTCACACTAGCAAATACATAGAATCAACCCAGGTGCCCATCAATGGTAGATTTGATAAAGAAAATGTAGTACATACACACCATGGAATACTACACAGCCATTAAAAAGAAAAAAAACCATGCCTTTTGCAGCAACATAGATGCGGCTGAAAGTCATTATCCTAAGAGAATTACACAGAAACAGAATACCAAATACTGCATGTTCTCACTTATAAGTGGAAGCTAAGCATTGGTTACACATGAACATAAAGATGGGAATAACAGACACTGAGGACTTCTACACGGGGAAGAGGGGAAAATGGCCAAAAAACTATCTATTGGGTACCGGGCACAGTATCTGGTGACAGGATTATTCGTAACCAAAGCTCAGCATCATACAATATGCTCATATAACCTATACATGTACCCCTTGAATCTAAAATAAAAGCTGAAATTATTTTTTAAAAATAATTTCAGTATCTACTGCTTAAGAGTGCTATATCTACACTTAGAATATGTATAAATAAATTACTTATTATAAGTTATTTATTACAAAGTCTTTTCTAAAGTCTAAATGATGCTAACATCATTTAGATTTAATTTCTGCCATTTAGGCATATTGAAAAAACATATTTTTGTTTTGTTTTGTTTCACACTGTTTCATATGGTTCGGTTACTTCATCCTGCAGCCAGAGTGATTTAATTAAGTCATAACTCAAGGCCAAACAGAAAAAGCTAAATATCCTTTCTTAAAGCCTATAATGATTTTTATTATACAATTTCAATATGTATAAAAGGAAGAAATTTTATCTTTTAAAACTATAAATACTTACCTTGAAAGATAGACATTAATATAAAACTTGTGTGTAGGTATATAATTTTGCAAAACTCTTTAATGCATATGTGAACATATAATGGAGACTACTGTTATTAATTATATGTTGAAGTATAAATATCTTCCAGATTACTAGATAATGAGAAATTCTTTTTACAGTGTTATTGTAATAAGTTACACTCCTGTAAATCTGGTATGTTTCACTTGAGGAACTGCCAGACTGGTTTACCCAGTGCCTGCACCATTTTACATTACTATTAACAATGCATGAGGGCTCCATTTTTCAAGTATTCTTGCTAGCCAACATTTTTATTTTCTGCATTTTTGATTATACCCCCAATTTTGTTTCCATTGCCTCAAAGAGCTGCAAAGCTCAACAATTGCCTTTAACTAATTTTGATCAATGAACCCAAGGAAAAGATTTTTCACACTGAGTGAGCCTTTCTCTCTGAGCTGCATATTCTGTCCCCTGTACTCCACGTAAAATACAGAGCAGAAATTTGCCTGACAATGTAAAATACTTCAGGGTAAAAGCGACTTTACTTTTTTGTTTTATATCTCCACTCACTTTTGGCCTACTGTTTTCATTTTGTCTTCTTAGATTTTTAATGCTTTGAAGATGATATATCTCATGTATATTTTACAGTGTAGTGATTTGAATTCAACCTTGACTTTATTTCAAATGTATAGAGAGCTGTCTAACAGAAATAAAAGCCTGAATGACAGCTAGATAATTTAAGATGCAAAAAACCTGAGCATAATTATGTTTAAGAGGGAAAGCCTGTGGAGAGAGAGTGATTGAAAACACTTGAAATCAGGTGTAAATAATGAAGCATTTTGATAGGGGTGATTGAAATAAAAGTGGAAGAAAATTCCTGGATAGGAATAGTCAGGCCTTAGCATTCTTGATTAATTCACAAATGTGACTTGCAAAGACCTTTCCCTAAAAGACAAGACTACAGTGGAGACTAGTTTAATGCCTCTCATAGGGGTTGGATGCGACCCCACCCAAATAGCATCTTGAATTCCCATAGGTTGTGGGAGGGACCCGGTTGGTGGTAATTGAATCATGTGGGCAGGTCTTTCCCGCGATATTGTCATGATAGTGAATAAGTCTCACGAGGTCTGATGATTTTATAGCGGGGAGGTGTTCCCTGCCCAAGCTCTCTTTCTTTGCTTGCTGCCATCCACGTAAGATGACTTGCTCCTCCTTGCCTTCCGCAATGATTGTGAGGCCTCTCCAGCCATGTGGAACTGTAAGTCCATTAAACCTCTTTCTTCTGTAAATTGCCCAGTCTTGGGTATGTCTTTATCAGCAGTGTGAAAACAGACTAATATAGCCTCCAATCTCAGATTTCTGGTGGAAGTCCTAAATACCTCTCTTCTTTGCATTGTGCAGAAGATTGAGTTTGTGTGGTATGTAACCTACTAAACAATAAGAAAGCATGCCTCCTATCTATAGTAAACACACTTCTGAATATCTGAGAAGACTGTAATAGTAAGATTCTCAACTTTGCAACTGAGCTCTGTTTACAGTTCTGCTGTCTTCTGACATGTATTAATGATGACGCTTTAATTGTTCTCTTTCATTAAATAGTTCTCTTTCACTAAAAGACTCAAACACACTTTTTAGTGTACTAAAAGTAGACTACAAGCAAAAACTTGGTGCTGGTAATGAATGAAGGAAGGAACAAAGGGATGAAGAAAAATAAGAAAAAAATAAATAATGAATAATGAAATAAATGAAAGGAAACAAAATATTCTGGCTTTAGAATCAAGCAGACCTAGGTGTTTAAACCTAGGCCTACAAGATAGATACTGATTCTGTCTATTATTTTTTCTATTATTTGGATCCTTAATCTCCAGTAGTATCTTCCAAGGTAATAGGAAATATGTATTACAGTAGCTTAACATGTAGGTGTTTCTTAACCACACACAGTCTCATAAAGATTACCTGATTGTCTCTCTCCCAGTATCAAAATCAATGGGCCTGTATAGGTGCCACATCACTACTTGAATAACAAAATGATCAAGTTATGGGGATAATTTTTTGTCACCCTGCATTATAATCTCAAAATTGTGCTGTTGTCTGGGATCTTCTTGACTGACAACTTTCTCAAACTGGCAGAGAATGAAAAAGGTACCAGAAGCAACAATGAAATGCCTTGCTTCCAACTAATAATGCCTGTCTAGGAATAAAGAAAGTTCAGTGCACTCACTCATTTCTGTTCATCTATTTTTGGTGGTTTACATTTTGGGAAATTTTCCAGTCTTAAATTTCTAAAAGATCACATTTACCTCTTTCCAAAATTTCTAATCTAGCACATAGTATCTAAATGTAGCACTAAATTTGCAATAATACTCTGCTTCTCACCGTATATCTCAAAATATTGTTTTTAATTTTGAGGGAAATATGTTTTCTTGTAATTCTTATGAAAATAAAATTAGATATATTGATTTTAGCTAAAGAGGTGAATTTTCATAGAGCAATCCTCCTCTGAGGAGGTATCCATGAACAAAGAAAGCATGTATGTATATGACAAACATATGAAAGTATTCACTGCAGTATTCTTCAAATAACAACCGCCCAAAACTAGAAATGTTAGTGCATATATACGAATAATTACATGAACTATTTTAAATTCAGATATGAAATATGCACTAGAAAGGTGAGATTTTTTAATATACAAAATTCCATGCAAAGATCAATATATACTTGTTCTCACCACAGGGAGTTTCTACATGTGGCAATGACTTGCTCGATACCTATTCCAACCTTCTTTTAATACACTTTTCTCTACCACACAGGCTGGAGA
Source organism: Pongo pygmaeus (assembly GCF_028885625.2). Taxonomy (NCBI): domain Eukaryota; kingdom Metazoa; phylum Chordata; class Mammalia; order Primates; family Hominidae; genus Pongo; species Pongo pygmaeus. The sequence continues at coordinate 94,432,332 of NC_072387.2, read as the reverse complement.
GCAAAACCTGTTTTCTCACACTTCCTCGCAGTGAGGCTCTTGGGTGTAATTTAGATTCTTCCCATAAGATGCACTCCTGTGTGAATTTGATTCAGGACTGATTATGGTGAGGTGAGGAACTGAGAAGGTTCAAAGCATCCATTTTGCCGTCACTGATTGTAGAAATTCTGCAGTTATCTTCTGCGGCCATGGTTTGAGGATCAGGTTTCTCTTTTCCTAATTAGGGAGTATGCTGTTTAATTCTGGAATCAGTAACTGTGACAGCAGATTCCTGGGTCTGTGGCTTCTTCATCACTGTACTTGCTGAAGAAAAATTAGTGACCATAATCTCTGTTGTAGTTTTAGAAGTCCCTTCTATTAGTTCAGTATTAAATTATGTTCTTGTTTTTCTCTTTTAAAAAAATTCTTTATGCTTTAACTAGTAGAATGGTTTCTGTTTTCTGCAATTTGATGCAACCCGAGTAAGATGTATGCCAAAATCTTAAAGGAGAGTCCCTGGAATTAAAGCTACACAAAACTGCTTCATGTTGCTTGTTCTTTATTTTACATTTTGGTTTATTTTATTTGTTACAATAAATGTGTGACAAATAACTGTTTATATATTAGAAAAAATGTTAAAAATTTGTACTTGTCCAAATTGTCTTCATTCTAAACCATTTTTTTATAAATTTATGCTTTTATAAAAATAATCCAACTGTATGGTTAGAAAAACAGGTTTAAAATTCAACTAAGCTAAAATAACTAACTAAACTAATGTAAACTAAAAGGTTTAAAACTGAAATTTTTATTTCCCTGTATTGGTCATTGTGTTCTTTAGCTCCAAAATCTTAGGTTAGTTCTCCTGTATGTTTCTCTTTGTAAAATTTCTTGAGTTTGTTGTTTGTTTATTTTTGGTTTTGTTTTTATGATTTTGTTAATTTTTTTGCCCATGTTTTATTGCGGTTGACTGAGCTTATGAAGAATTATTTTGAATTATTTGTCAGGCAATTTGTGGATCTCCAATTCTTTGTGTTGGTTACTGGAAGTTTATTGTTTTCCTTTTGTGATGTTATTCCCCTGATTATTCCTGATTCACAGAGTCTTTCATAGTTATCTGTGCATTTGAAGAAATAGTTGCCTCCTCCAGACTTTATGGACCGGCCTTGGTAAGGAAAGACATTCACCTGCAGACATAAGGAGGCATGTTGGATCTCTGTATACCAAGACTAGTGATGCCTGTTGTCAAGTTGTGGGTGTATGGTGGTTCCAGCTCTTGCGGGGGAACAGTGTCTCATCAACTCAGGCATTTAGGGTCCACAATGATGGTAACTGCATGGTATTTGGTGGCCATAGCTGTAGGAGGTCCATAGTAGCTGCAGGGGCTCTTTGAGTCTCTGGTGGCACCTCTGATTACAGTGACTGAGGAGCAGGGAAGACAGTAATAAGATTTGGGGCCAGCCATATGAATACATTCAGCTACGTAGCACATAGCAGCATGGGCAAGCTTCGGATGCACAGCAAACGGTGGTGAAAGCCAGGGCCTGGAGCAGGGTCTAGGGTCAATTATGGGTGCACAATTAGTGGTAGGGGCCATCGATATGCACATGAAAAGCTACGGAGTCAGATATACAAAGATAATGAAATATTAGGACTAAATTTAACTAAAGAGGAAAAATTGGTACACTGAAAATGATAAAATGTTGATAAAATAAATTGTTGAAGACAAAAAAATAGAAAGATATCCCCATTCATTGATTGGAAAATTTAATATTTTAAAAATATTTATACTGCCCAAAGTAATCTACAGATTCAACGTAGCCGCTATCGAAATTCCAATGACATTTTTCACATAAAAAGAAAAAATAGTCCTGGTGAGGTGGCTCCCAACTGTAATCCTAGCATGTTGCGAGGCTGAGGAGGGCTGATCACTTGAAGTCAGGAGTGAGACCAGCCTGGCCAACATGGCGAAAACCCAACTCTATTAAAAATACAAACATTAGCTGGGCGTGGTGGCACAGGCCTGAAATCCAAGCTACTCAGGAGGATGAGATGTGGGAATCACTTCAACCTGGGAGGCAGAGGTTGCAGTGAGCCAAGATTGTGCCACTGTACTCCAGCCTAGGTGACAGAGCAAGATTCTGTCTTTAATAAATAAAAAAAAGAAAGAAAGAAAAGATAATTCCAAAGTCCATATAGAATCGGAAAATAACTCTAATAGATAAAGCAATATAGAGCACGAAGAGCAAACCTGGAGAAATCACACTTCCTAATTTCAAGCTATATTACAAAGCTATAGTAATCCAAACAGTATAGTACTGACATTTAAACAGACACATAGACCAATGAAACAGCATAGAGAGCTTAGAAAAACAGCCACAATACATGGTAAACAATTTTTTATAAAGATACCTAGAAAACACAAAGAGAAACAAGAAAACTGGATATTCACATTAAAAAAATAAAATTGGGACTCTCTCTAACATTATATAGAAAAAATAATTCAAAATGGCTTAAAACTTAGGCATAAGATGTAAAACTATAAAAGTCCTTGAAGAAAACATAGGAAAAAATCTCCTTGACACTAGTGTGGGCAATACATTTCTTTCTTTTTTTTTTTTTTTTTTTTGCATATGATCCTAAAAGCACAGGCAGCAAAAGCAAAATTAAACAGTATGACTGCATCTAACTAAAAAGTTTCTATTCAGGAAAGGAAACAATCAACAAAATGAAAAGGCAACCAATGGAAAGGGAGAAAATATTTGTAAAGTGTAAATCCAATAATTAATATCCAAAATATAGAAAGAACACAACTCAATAACAAGAAATGACTCAATCAAAAAAAGTCAAAGGACATGAACAGATATTTTTCCAAAGAAGACATATAAATGACAAACAGATGTGAAACATCAATACTTATCAGATAAATGCACATCAAAATCACAATGAAATACCATCTTACACCTTGTAGGATGTCTATTATCAACAATTAAAAGATAACAAGCATTGGTAAGAATGTAAAGAAAAGAGAACCCTTGTAAACTGTTGGTGGGAATGTACATTGGTACGGCCATTATGGAAAATGTATAGAGGTTCCTCGAAAATTAAAAAAATGAAACTATCATGGGATTCAGCAATCTGACTTCTGAGTATATAGTCAAAGAAGATAAAATCACAAAATCAAAGAGATTTCTGCACTTCCATTTTTATTGCAACATTATTTACAATAGTGTAGGGAGGGAAAAACCTAAGTGTCCAACAACATACGAATGAACAAAGAAAATATGCAACACACATGCACATACGCACAGAGGAATTTTATTTAGCCTTAGAAAAAATTCTACCACTTGCAGCAATAAACAGCATGCTGACCCTAATTACTAGTAATGTATTGTATACATGCAATTTGCTAAGAGAATAGATATCAAGTGTTCTCACTACACACACAAAAAGGTCACTATATGAGGTAATGAATATGTTAATTGATATGATTATGTTAATTATTTCACAATGCATACATATTTCAAAACATTATGTTGTTACCCCTAAATATTAATATACACAATTTTTATTTGTCAGTCATACCTCAATAAATCTGGGGAAAAAGTCAACATTCTTAAATAATTCTCTCTACAGTTTAATGAATAAAATTATAAATAAATGTTTTCCATTTATGATATCTGTCCATAACCAATTACATATTCATATAAATCTCGGTAATTTTGAATTCTCCCAGTTTTAGACTTTTAAAATGTGAGTTCTTATTTTCTAAGGACCACTTGGTGGTAACGTATTTGTTAAATTGTTACTAGGAGACTACGGTTGGAGTAAAACCATAAGGCAATAAAGGCAATGTCTGCTATAACCCCAAACATGCATATGTATACATGGATATATATGGGTATATCTATATCGTCTCTGTAGAACATACAGTGTGTGTAGAAATGGTAAAGTAGGTGATCTCTTTTTTTTTCTTCCAAAGAGAATTTAGATATTTTATTAAGAATGAGTGATACAAAAAGGAGGAAATTTTAGTTTCTTTGCAGTGGGGGCTATGTACTTTTTTGGTTTTGTAACTTTGCCCAACCTGTGGAATGAAGCTTCGGCTTGGGTTTTTCCTTGTCTGAACAGGAAAATAAAATCCATTCTATTTAAACTCAGGTGACCAGAAAAAGGAAAAAAAAATTAGTTTAATGGAATAGGTAGACTACTGATGTTGAGGTGTCCCTTGATCCATCCCCATATCAAAATTAATGGTATAACCTCAGCACTGAACTGCAGTGATTGAATAAATGTCTCATTCCTTATGAGTTACATTGAAACACTAAAATTCTGATGACTTTTGTGTGGAACAATACAAGAAATTTAGATCTGTCTCTTCTCTCTTGAATTCCTGATCTGGCCTAAATTCACACATATATTCTTTGCATTGCTTGTTTGCAAAAACCTAAACTGTGCCATTATCCCCAATATCTTTCCCCACATGCTCCTTGTGATTTGGCCTAGCTTACCTCCCCACTCAGCACATATTATAAAACAAATTAAACTTTTGTGCCATGACCACAGTTCACAATCAGGTTGTTTTTTTTTGTTTGTTTTTTATGAGTACTACTACCTCGAACTTACTTTATGTATCCAGAAACCTGCATTACCTGAGTGCTCTAACATTTGTCATTCTGCATGTCAAGATTGATGAGACTTGCTTGGCCTTATCCGCTATAGTTCACGGCTCTAGAACTAAATCACTGTAGAGTTTGACCCAATGCTTACAGTTGAATAGACCTGTCATCTCTTCCTGGAAAAACACCTCACCCTCAATAAGTTATGGCTCCTGCCTGGCTAGCTTTCTCTTATTTCCATTTATTCTTTGGCATGTTAACTCTTTGATTTGAAACTTCATGAGTTACTACTGTATGGAATACGGCTATGTATTTATAAGAACACTGGGAGAAGAAAAGTGGTTGTTACACCCAAAGAATGAATCAAAATCATAAATCAGAAATTAGAGAGGACATGAAAAGCATTTTCAGGAGGAATAATTTTCAGCAGCTACTTGAAGAAAATATAAAACCTGATCTCTCTTTATGTCTAGACCTCGCTGTGTTTATTATCTTGATTGTAAAGCCCAATGTATTATGAAGCTGGTTAGAGAAAAGTAGAAACTAATAAATTAATAATAAATATGCCAAGGAAACATAAATCAGAATAATGTAACAATGGAGCTGAACCTCTGGAGCTTTCTCTCATCCTCTCTACCTGCACTTAGGCAGAAAACCTTAATCATATGCATATGTATTTGTCAATTTTGTGTGTAAGTGTTTGGCATTTTAGAGATCTTGTTGCTCATAAACCAAATCTCAGATGATATTTTGGTGATAGATGTATGTTTGCACAAAAATGTTTATTATCTGGCACAAAGATAATTTTCATTCACCTTGTCCCCATTCATATATAAAACAACAGGTTTGTAATAACCTGATTATACATCTATCATATAAAACTGTATTCTTGGATATTTTTGTTACATTTGTAGAAATTTAAACTCTTTCATCTTCATATAAATTTGAGCAGTGTTTCTCTGTCATATTTTTTACCACTTTTTCCTCTGATACTTAAGAATAGAGATATAGAAATATTAGACTTAAAGAAGCATTACTAGTAATATGATGAACAGGATGATTAATTAACAAAAAAGGGAAATGAAACAAACAAGAAATACATGTGGGTTAAGTATACATATTTTAAACACGGATAAACAGAAGACAATGAAAGAAAATTTCTGTTCATTTTTGAGTGTTTGTTTAAAAATATAAATGTTATCAAATTGTTTATAATTTTACATAAATTGTTTCTCATAAGATATATGAAGAAAAATAACCTACATTTATTTCAAATTTCTAAATAAAACTTATGAGTTCTGGGAACTCAGGTTTAAGATACATCCTAAAGTTATATCTCAGAACTATATTCAACAGCAGACACTGTTAGAAAGAGTAGTTTTGGTAACAGATGGGTTCAAATCCTCAGAGGTAGAAAAAAAAGGCTAAAAATTATTTTAAGAATCAGATGAGAAAAATACACATATGTCTTTATTAGATACAAGTGCAGGCTTTCCATTCCCCTCCTAAAAAATAAAGGTAAATATAAATAAAACTACAAAATACTATTCATAATTCTCACTACTGTTTAAAGTAATTGTTGAATATAACTGGTTTGCTAGGAAGAACAGCTTTTGCTAAGGAAAGTTTATTTAAAAAGCGTATGCTCACTTACAGTAATTGCTTTCATGCCAACTGCTCAGTCTATAACATGTAGGTTGTTCCATCCTTCTGGTCAAAATAACAGGTTCTCCCTGCAGACAAATAAGGTTGAATCTTGTATTTAAATAGTGTTTCTTGTTCATATTTTATTTCCAACCAAGTTTATGATAATTTATCATCCAACCCCGCTGCAACAGAAATATAATATATAACAGTATTATCAGTGTTCTATTGCTGGAATAAATTTGTATTATTTAAAAAAATAGTAGTATGTAACAACATTTAAAAGTATAGTATGTAAATGAGTCATCAGCCTCTTTTCAACATAGTTGAGTATTTAATTTTATCTTTAAGCGAGAATCAGTTATTAATGGTTGTAATATGATACACACTTTCTAAGGATATGTACCTCAGAAATTATTCCCAATATGTAATAGAGAAAAACAAATTATTCTAGATTGGTTAAATATTTTGAAAACTAAATCTGAAGTTAAAGACTGTTTTCAAGTAAAATTGAGAGATAAATTAACAATATTTCTAAATGCTGATTAAATATTTTACTGCTTTTTTAACATTTCTCATTTTTCAGCCTCTGCAATAAATGCCTAAGTTGTAAGAGTTGTAAGACTGAAATCTTTGTAAGTTTATATTTCAAAAAAGAAAAGACTCTACATATGAATTTCACCTATTATGTAAAACAAATACATTGAGATATATATATAGAGAGAGAGATGAACATGGTAGATATTTTACTGAAAGTCACTTCAGTAATAATATCTAAAATAGAATCTGCTATATTTTCCCAAAATTAGACTATTTCTTATTGTCATTATAATCAAATCATTGACTTTTTTTTTTTTTTTTTTGAGACGAAGTCTTGCTTTGTCATTCAGGTTGGAGTGCAGTGGTGCAATCGTGGCTCACTATAGCCTTCACTACCCAGGCTCAAGCAATTCTTCTGCCTCAGCCTCCTGAGTAGGTGGGACTACAGGCACCATCACGCTGAACACTTTTTAAAATTTTAGTGGAGACAAGATCTCACTGTGTTGCACAGGCTGGTTTTGAAACCTGAGCTCAAGCAATCCTCCCACCTAAGCCTCCCCAAATGCTGGAGTTATAGGCATGAGCTATCCCACCCAGCCAAATCATTGACTTTATAAAGATATGTATTTTTACACAGAAAGTTAAAAGAATTTTCACTATATATTGGACATTTTTGTATTAACCAATAATTCTCAAGTAAAAACATCATTTTTCAGGAATTCTGGTATTTCTCTTTGATTTGGCTTATAACACATTTTTGGAAAGATGGATTAGTAATTCAGCATATGAACAATTGAGTGATACATTTCAAATACAAATATAATACCAAGGGTAGGAACATAAAATTCTGAAAATCTATGAAATATTTTATATTTGCTTTTTATCTGGAAATATTTGTGACTTTCAAAGACATTTGCTAATAGCTAGACACAGTGGCACAAGCCTGTAATTTCAGCTACTTGGGAGGCTGAGGTAGGAGGATCCCTTGAGCCCAGGAGTTTGAGACCAGCGTGGAAAACATAGCAAGACCTCATTTTGAAAAAAATCTGCCTGTGAAATTAGGCAAAATGATTGTTTAATGCAAGCTTGTTCAACCCACGGCCCATGGGCCACATGCGGCCCAGAACGGCTTTGAATGTGGGCCAACACAAGTTGGTAAACTTTCTTAAAACATTATGAGTTTTTTTGTGATTTTTTAAAGCTCATCTATTATCATTAGTGTTAGTGTATTTTATGTGTGGCCCAAGACAATTCTTCTTCTTCCAATGTGGCCCAGGGAAGCCAAAAGACTGGACACCCCTAGTAATGTTTTATCTCAAAACTCTTTGACTATTACAAATCTCCATTTATTAGATCTGTTTATCCCCAAGAGTTTTTATTAGAGTATTTTTACATTAAAAATGAATAACAAGAAAATAGAATGGCTTTGTTATAAAGAGGACAAAAACATATTGATCATCTCCACACCAAAAGAAAATATAAAAGTAAAGGCCTAAACAGTATGCAAAATCAAAATCTGAGGTTGATAATTTAAACCTACTTTACTGAAGTAAATAAAAATTTACAATGAATAAAGATCACGCATCTTTTTATTATTACTTTAAAATTGGATAGACTGCAAACATATGCATAAAATCAAACACTCAAACATTCCTCATTGCTGCAATTCTACACAGAAAAGATACAGGTTAGGCAGCAGAGTCCCAGTAGGATATTTAATAATTGAATAAGCCTGACCCTTTATACTGCTCCTGAATACTCTTGGGACAATGGTAGTCCAAAGAAAAATGATATACAGATGCTGACTACACTGAGCTAGTCTTAATTGTGAGTTAGTCTGTCACATTTCACTGCTTTTTGTTTGTTTAAATTGGTTAATTTCCATGGAGAATTGCAGAGCTCAGCAATTTTTACAGTATTATTTTTTTAATAGAATGAAAATTAGCCAAGTTTTCATGGTTTAAAGGAAACTCCTTGATCCACAGTGCAACATGTTAGTGTTTCAAAGTTTTAGCTGTGTTTTGCTCACATGTTTTCTCTTGGGAGGCTATATACATTGATATCGTGGCATACACTTAACATTGCTGTCAGCAAGAATTTATGTTTATTCCTACTTTAGAGGTAACTATTTTATTAAGAATTCCCTTGCTGTCACCAACCCATCTCTCAATTAGTATGGATGGATTCTTAAAATACATTGGTCCTGCAGTGTTCTCAACTTTTAAATCTAAATCAATGGTAATTTTTTCTTTATTAACTCTTTCCCATCAATATCCAAATATACTACAGTCTCTGCTAAACATAGTAAAGAGAGAAAAAAAAAAGGAAAAACTTTTCTTGACCAAATCTTATCACCTCAATTAATTTCCCCGATAGCAAGAGTTCTCAAGGGATATTTGTTTTATAAGATGTAAAAATTCTTTTGAAGACAGATCCAACCCAATGACACTAATGGCACTCAGATAGATTGATGGAAGACAACACTGTGTGACTGGCAGCTCTAATAAGAGGGTGCAACTCAGGGCCCTAAAGGTGGTCGCACTCAGGGACAGGAACAGAATCACAGCAATCTGTATCTAGCTGCAGGGGGCAGTTTATGCATGGCAAACAAGGTAGGGTTAGGTTGGTTGTGTAGGCTTTCTGTGGATTGCTAATTTGAGTTATTTTTCCAGTTCTGGAACATACAGACAGTCCCTAGTTGTCTGGTATCTGTCTCTAGGGTGATTATGGTAGGGGCATAGTGGCTCCAGAGTCTTAGGGGCAGATCCAAAATCTGGTTGAATCTAAATTTAAACACCCTCTCAAGAAGGGCAATTGACTGGCTTCTAGCCAGAGACCCCAAAATGGGTCAAGACAACATTAAAAACAAAGAAAACAAAACACACTATATTGCATTATATATATTTGTAATCACTACTGTGTGTCTTATTTTTTTCTTCTTATCACTCATATCAGAATTTTGTTCACAAGTCACTCTCAAATGATCTTCAATACAGGTCAGCGACAACATCCACATTGTCAAATCAAAGGCTAATTCTCAGTGCTGGCCTGTGTATGGCATTTGAAATGGTCTGTCCCTCATGTTCTTTAAATATGTTATTCTGTTATTTCCTGCACAGCCCTTCATCACTAGTCATCACCTTGTAGTCTTCTTTGCCCATTCTTTGACTTTCCATCTTTTAAACATTGTTTGTACCAGAGTCAGTCAAACTTCTTTTCATGTCTGTGTGCATTCACTCCCAGAGTCCCCTTATTCACCCAGATTTTAAATACCATCATTAAACTGATGACTCAGAAATATGTAAGAACATCACATTGAACTTACTCTTGTCTTACTTAAATTTACATCATTGTTAAATTTATATTTTACTTACATCAACTCTTAAGTTAAACTGTATTAAACTTTCATTACATTCCTACATCAACTTTTTGACTTGACTGTCTAATGCTGTTTAAAATACGCCCAAGAGTGAACCTATTTCTTAGTCTAAAATGATACACATAATCATTATTTACTCATTTCAATTCCATTTTTCCTGGTCCTGTCTTTAAAATCCCAATTCTGACCATTATCACTTATTAGTGCCTATAATGCTAATACAAGTCATCATTCTTCTTTAGTTAAGATTTTTGAAATTCATTTTAAGTTTTTATCTTTACTCAATTTTCCCCCTTGTAAACTATTTTCATAACATTATGTTTCATATATTCTGTATTATCTTTTAATTTCAGCTAAAACAGAAACAATCTTACTTTGGCTTAAAGAAACTTAATTATCTTGTTATGGTTTCCTCTCTGACTTTTTCGTCTGTTATTTTTTTTTTCCCCTTTCTGCTACACCCATACTGATCTGTGTTCTGTTCATTGAATATATCAAGCAACTTCTGCCTTAGGGCATTTGAATTTGCCATTCCCTCTGACTGGAATACTTACCCTCCAAACTTTTTCAATCAGGAATGCTTCAGTTACACATTGAAAATTTGAGCCTGCCTCCCACATAGATCATTCCGGTTTTGTATCTTGCTTCATTTAGCTTTCAAAGTATGTATTAGTTTTCTATCATTGCCATAACAATTACCATAATCTTGCTGATGTAAAACAACACAAATTATTATGTTGTAGTTTTATAGGTAAGAAAGTCAGCACTGCTTCATTTGACTAAGGTCACGGTGTTGGCTGGGCTGTGTTCCTTTGCAAAGGTTTTAGGGGAGGACCTGCTTTCTTGATCATTTGGTTTGTTGGCAAAATTCATTTCATAGTGCTCATAGGAACTAGGACCCCTGTTTCTTGCTGGCTTTAACCAGAGGGCTATCCTCAGCTTCTTGTAGGTGCCATATTCTTTGATTCATAGCTTCATTCCTCCATTTTCGAAGCCAGAAAATTTGGGCTGAGTTCTCACCTGGAATCTCTTACATTATTTTTCTGACCACAGCCTGGACAATTTTACTGTCATTTGCTGTTGTTGTTGCTGCTGCTGTTGCTGCTGCTGTTGTTGTTGTTTGGCTTTCTTTTAACTTTTAAGTTCAAGGGTACAAGTTCAGGTTTGCTACCTAGGTAAACCTGTGTCATGGGGGTTGGTTGTACAGATTATTTCATCACCCAGGAATTAAGCCTAGTATCTATTAGTTACTTTTCCTGTTCCTCTCTCCACTTTCAACCTCCACCCTCCGAAAGGCCCTAATATGTGTTGTTCCCCTCTATGTGTCCATGGAGTCTCATCATTTAGCTCACACTTATTAGTGAGAACATGTGGTGTTTGGTTTTCTGTTCCCAAAATTTCACTGTGTTTAAGAAATCTTGTGATTAGACTGGGCCTGCCTGAATACTTAGGAATAATTCCCCTTCTCACAGGAGTTTAAAGCATTTGCAAAATATGCTTTGCCATGTAAAATAACATTGAATTCTGTGGGTTCAGGGGGTACAGTGTGTACACCTTTTAGGAGACTATTAATATGTCCACAAAACACTACCTTACTTATTCTTTCTAAATTTCTTTATACTGTTTCCTCTCACTGCACTCAAATCTTAAGGTGAAATAAATATTTTCTGACTACGTATTTCTCACTATTATATTTCAAACACGTAGAATAATAACTGGTTTGAATACATGAATACAATAAATAGATAAGTAGTTTTCATTTTGAAAATTTCAATTGAATGCATGTAAAACAAACCAAAAATAATTTATGCTGATTTCAAGCAAAAACATTATTATAAAATCTTTCTTGTGTATTATCAACTTTCGATTCAGTATCAGTTTCATAGATGCACATACATTTTTTTAAAGTGTTGACAGATACAAGATTTCTCTTTGATGAAATATCTTAATTATGTTAAGGCAAAATAGGATTGAGCTTTAATGAACAATTGGTGAAAGGGTAAATTTATTTATTGAGCAATACGAAAAGATTGTTAAAACAATTCTGGCAAATAGATGAAAGATACTTGCATCTAAATGTAGATGAAAAAAATTATCCATTCCCTTTTGCAATATCATAAAACTGCAGGTAACCAATAGCAGGTATCTTAGTCTGAGTATATAAATTACTTCTAATGCATTCTTCTATTTCCAAAAAGAGCGACAATACCTGAGGCATCTAGTGGGTACCAAAAGCAGTCAGTGACTGAGCTGAACTGTGGATTACTAATTCTCTATTCTATCTATTTGGCTTTCATATTTAATTCTTGAAATATATTTAAAATACACTTGGTAGATATATTTTAATTTCCTACCAGCTATTAGCCTTAATTAGTAATAATGATTTTGAAAGATGATTATTGCAGTTAAGAGGTTTTAGATAATTAGATTTGGTCTTCTCAAATATGTCCCAGTTTGCTCTTTTTGAACTGGTGGGAAACATTATCTTATTTTCAATGCCTTCTGAGTGGAGTATGTGTGTCTGTGTGTGTGTGTGTGTGTCTGTGTGTGTGTGCGAGAGAGAGAGAGAAGGAGGGGATAATAATTTTAAGAAAAGAAAAATATAAACTTAAAAATCATAATAATTCACCATTTGACAATTTCTGATACTAAATGAAAATATCCAATGAATAAATGTTGGATTACAACAATATTATCGGCAAATTTGTGTATTTGGTCACAGTCTTGAACAATTTTTAATATTAGGTAGATTAAGCTTTAGAAATGAAAACTCTAAATATGCTACAAAATCATAAAAGTTACACTGATATACTCTAATGGGTATTTACTTTTTGCTTTTAGAGCATTAGTGCTATTTTTGTCTGTGATTTTCCTAAGATAATTCAACACTTCTTTTTTCTGACTCTTCAAGTTCTATTCCTTTGAGTTTCCATCTTAAATATGAATCATCTCTAGAGCATCCTAGAAGAACCAAGAAAATCATGCCTCTAATTCTGTTGGCCACAGGGATTATTTCAAGCACAGGCACATGGCTGAGAATTCTGTTTTTTATTCTGAAAAGATAAAGCTCAGTAGCTTCTGGCAGCAATTTTCTGATCATGAGGGAAAAGATAATAATTGGTGGAGTCAGTGCAGCAGCTGCAGCTCTGAAATAAGGAGAGTTAACCTTATAACTTCCTGTTCCCAATCACTGCAACCCTTTCATTACCTCACTTTCAAATATTTCACTCTCCATCTTAGCCTTCAGTTTAGTGCTTCGAGTTCTCCACATCCAAACTGCTTTGACCCTACCCAGACGTACAAAACTTTGTTGCTGCTAAATTTTCAAATCCACTTATTTCACACCCCTTTGATGCTTTTTATTTTTCATTTATAGGTTAAATTCCATGAGCCAGCATTATAACCATTCCCTTGCATAAACTCTTAACTCTCCTTGTCCTTACTATAAATCAAGGCTTCCTCACCATGCAGAACAACGTCTGGCACACAGAAGGCATTCAAAAAGATTTTGATCAATGAATTGACCCCATGTTTGAATAATTTCAGGAATGTGAGATCTGTAAGTGTGTTTCTAACTCCCCTCCCCTCTTTTTTCAGAATAAGGAAAATAGAAAATAAGATGGGAAAAGAATCTATCTGTCTTCATACAACACATTCCTGGCAAAAGATGCAGCTCAGAACTCAAGCCACCTCACTCCCAGTTCATTGCTCTATTCTTCTCAATTTCCTAGTTGTCTGAACAACCTAATGCATTTTCTCCCAGACAACTTTGAGCCTTATTTAATGACCTCCCTTCCACTACAATAGTTGAAGAAAGATATGTGTATCAAGAAATATTTCCATTTTTAATTTATAGACAGAACTATCCCCAGTTTTAAGATACTTATATGGTATAAGCCATGTGGACAGATTCATTGTAATAACAGATTTATTTATATATGCAAATCATTAAAATAATGTAATTTTTCTCAACTGAGAGATGATTGAGGAGAATAGTATTGACAATCTTTAAAGTATTTTGATCTTGTCCTAGAATAAAGATATTGGATCCATAAGGCTCTGATTCTGAGAAGTTTGGGAACGGAACTAGGATTATGTTATATTCATTGATTTTAGTTAAAGATTAATGACAAATAAAATTGTATTGAAGTATTATTTCTGCAACAAAATCGTTCAATACACTGTTTAAAGTAAAGGATTTAAATCAAGGATATTCTTAAGAATTAGATGAGTTAGTAACAATTATCTTTTTTATTTGACAACTTAAAAAATATAAATGAAGCACATTAGAGAAGGTTGTATTTTTTGATTATTTTCGTTTGTTTATTGTAAATATTGGATAAGCTATTTTGAAAGTGAATCTTTAAGCCTAAAAGAATCAGAATTATCATATCATGAGAAGTTCAGATTGGAAGTAGAAAATTTTACTATAAATCTAACCTCCAAATTAGCTAGACACTAGGATATGTGCAAATGTCTGTGTACTCCAAACTAAATAGGAAATACACATGTCGTTAACAATTATATGCTAGAGTCATAACTATTATTCACTTATCACCTGCTTATGCTAACTATGTTACAATAAGTTGTTATTATATTGTTTTGTTACTTTTCTTTATCTTATAAGGAAGAGAATTGGGAAAACATATCTCAGTTAAGGTACATACTCTTCATCCATCCTTCTTTCTTTTAGTTCTTTAATTATTACTTCATTCATACATTTCATTTTTCTTACCCCCGTCACTTCACAGGCATTCTAATATGTTTAGTATATATCCTTAAATTTTATATATTTTCTAATTGTGTCTGTGTGTGTGTCTGTGTGTCTGTGTGTATGAGTGACAGGGTCTTGGTCTATTGTCCAGGCCTGAGTACAGTAGCATGATCATAGCTTTCCGCACCCTCAACCTCCTGGGCCCTGCTGATTCTCCTACCTCAGACTCCCGAGTAGCTGGGACTACAGAGGTGGTGCACATTAGAGAAGGTTATTATTTTTTGTATTTTTTGTAGAGATGGGGGTCTCACTACATTGCCAAGGATGGTCTTGAACTCCTGGGCTCGAGCAGTCCTCCTGCCTCCACCTCCCAAAGTTCTGGGATTAAAGGCATGAGCCATTGTGCCTGAATGGAGTGTGTATTTTTTTAAATGCATACATAACTTAGCAATATAAAACATGTTTCTTTTGTTTATACATGAAAGGAGTTATATTAAGTATTTACACTAATTTACTTCTTTGGACTCCTGGATTGCATTTATAGGGTGTATCCTCTATTTCTCTCTTTCATCAGAATTAAACAATGCATGGCCAGGCACTATGGTTCACACCTGTAATCCCAGCACTGTGGGAGGCTGAGGTGGGTGGATCACTTAAGGTCGGGAGTTCAAGATCGGCCTGGTCAACATGGTAAAATCCCGTCTCTACTAAAAATACAAAAATTAGCCGGGCATGGTGGTAAGTGCCTATAATCCCAGCTACTTGGGAGGCTGAGACAGAATTGCTTGAACCTGGGAGGCAGAGGTTGCAGTGAGCCAAGATCATGCCATTGCACTCCAGCGTGGGTGACAGAGCAAGGCTCCGTCTCAAAAAAAAAACAAAAAAATTAAATTAAATTTTAAAAAAAGAAAGAAACAATTCAACACTCTCCAAATCCCATTACAACAAGAATGCTGAAACAAACTTCTGGCACATTTTATCTTTCAGAGCTCTATGAGAATTTCTCTGGTCTATATACGCAGAAAAAGATTCCTGAATCACAGGATTTATTATAACTGAGGATGTCAGATAACTCCCTATTTTGAATTCGCCACATGAATTTCTGCTAGCAGTGCAGAGTTCACTTCATTTCCACTGAAAGTTTTACTCAACATTTTTATCTTTGAAGATCATATAGACATAATATAGTGGCATATTTTTATATTCACTGACTAATTAGCTATGATTTGTGTACCTTGTATGGAATTCATTTAAGTTTTATCCTCCATTAATTATTTATACCTTTCCTCCATTTTCTACTGTATTTGCTGTTTCATTTCTTAGTGATTTGCAACAGCTCATATATATATACACACACATGAGAATTTGGCCTCCTGTAGTTTCTGAGTTTGTATATAACTTACACGAAACTTCTATATGGTATGTATACAATCCTAAATGTCAGTTCTTCATATTATGTTTTATGCTTTAGAAATACTTTTAAATGGCTAGGCGCGGTGGCTCAGGCCTGTAATCCCAGCACTTTTGGGGGGCTGAGGCAGGCGGATCACCTGAGGTCAGGAGTTCCAGACCAGCCTGGCCAACAGGGTGAAGCCCCATCTCTACCAAAAATACAAAAATTAACTGGGCGTGGTGGCAGGTGCCTGTAATCCCAGCTACCTGGGAGGCTGAGGCAGAAGAATTGCTTGAACTCGGGAGGCGGAGGTTTCAGTGAGCCAAGGTCATGCCACTGTACTCCAGCCTGGGCGACAAAAGTGAAGCTCTGTCTCAAAAAAAAAAAAAAAAAAAAGAATGTTTAATAATTATACCCCAATATACAGCTTATAGTTTGCTCACTTTTAAGGCAGGAGAACCTGACGTCTACCTTTGGAGATACTGTAGACGTCCTCATTTATTCTGTTGCATGGAGTGGGCCAACTTGTTGCTTACTTATTGATATGTTTTTCCCATATTTGTAATAGAACAAATCTGGATGGATAGAAATAGGTATCTGAGCTTTCTATTCATTCTCCTTGTTGGTGGATTTAACCTTTTACAAAGGTTTTAATAGGTTCAAATTTTTAAATATCCTCTCCTTGGCTCTACTTCAAAATTACAATTACAAATTAACATACATTTTAAATATTTTTGGATACTTTTGAAATTAATAAACATCTTTAAAATCTTGATTTCACCACTAAATAGTGTGCTTTATAGAATTTTTTTTTTTTTTAGACAGTCTCATGGTGTTTTCCAGGCTGGAGTGCAGTGCCACAATTTCAGCTCACTGGAACCTCCACCTCCTGGGTTCAAGCGATTCTTGTGCCTCAGCTTCCCGAGTAGCTGAGACTACAGATGGGTGCCAACCACGTTCGGCTAAATTTTGCATTTTTAGTAGAGATGGGGTTTCGCCATGTCGGCCAGGTTGGTCTTGAACTCCTGCCCTCAAGTGATCTGCCCACCTCGGCCTCCCCAAGTGTTGAGATTACAGGCATGAGCCACCACACCCAGCCCTAGAACTATTAATTCTGACCTTTATTTATAATCTTTAGAAAAGATTTAACATTCTCTTGATGCTAATGTACATTAAATATATTCACGTGTAATGTATAGTTTTTGGTGATGGCTTAAATTGTCTTATGTGTTAGTAACTTTTTAGTTGATTATTGTTCTTGAAAACAAATCCAATGTTATTTTTATGAATCAATTTTCATATTCAGAATGTTCCCAAACTTATTTCTAATTGTTTTAGATTAGAATTAAATTAATTTTTTCCTATTATCCATAACTAGAGATAATTTTATTGCCTTTATTTTTATCTTGACATCTCTTTTCTATTGTACTACAATGCTGAATGTAACCTAGTGCCATGGGAAGAGTTACAGATGATATTAGCTATCCTTTATTGACTACATTTTGGAAAACGTAGGTACAATTTCTCCCTCTACAACTGAAATTGTTTCATACAGCTATGTTAGTAAAATTTTTCACATTAAGAACATTTCCGACCAGGCATGGTGGTTCACGCCTGTAATCCTAGCACTTCGGGAGGCCGAGGCGGCTGGATCACGAGGTCAGGAGATCGAGACCATCCTGGCCAACATGGTGAAACCCCGTCTCCACTAAAAATACAAAAATACAAAAATAGAAAAATTAGCTGGGTGTGGTAGTGCATACCTGTAGTCCTAGCTACTTGGGGGCCTGAGGCAGGAGAATCGCTTGAACCCGGGAGGCGGAGGTTGCAGTGAGCCGAGATCATGCCACTGCACTCCAGCCTAGTGACAGAGTGAGACTCCATCTCAAAAAAAAAAAAAAAAAAAGCATTAATGTTTATGGAAACATGCATAGTTTTCTATCCCTCAATGCCTATAGATACACATTCGGAAAGTTAACACCCTACCCCCCACCCGCGGCCTCCGCATTCCCACACACTTATCTTTACATTAGCTGATCTATAAGGCGGACACTGTAGAAATCAGATTCCTGCCCAGTGGTGTGGCAGGCCATGTTCTTGCATAAAAACAAATTGGTTAAATCAGAGCCACTAGCTATGGGGCTGATCAGCCTCAGGCTTTGAAGCTGTTCTACTGTGAATGAAATCAAACAAGAAATAAGAGGGTAATATGCGAGTAAATTATACCTGCTGTTCTCCTTTCAATGGACAACTCCAGGCTGTTCGTCCATGGAGCCAGTCTACATGAGTCTATAGATGTATCCTCTAGACAAACTGCTATGATTTTTTAGGGCTCATCATAAAGCAGTAGCCAGGAGAGTTATGCTTCATCATGCAGTTCTTCCCAGTTTTACCTGTATCACAACCCTATTGTCTTATTGTCATTGCCCTAGGATTTTAAGAGTCAAATAAAGAATTAACATTTATTCTGTGTGTAAGGTTTGTCTTTTTAGAAACTAAAGCTCAGAAAATTGCTAGCAGGTATTGTTTCAGAAAATAAGCCTTTGGAATGAGATTGTAAAATTGGATTACCCACCTGACTTAAGATAACAATGAACCCAGTAATATGAGTTTAAGATGATAATAGCTTCTGGAAATTGTCACATTGCAATTACTTAAGATTACTTAATTAGTAATTGAGATAAAATACATATAGAGGGTAAATTATTGGGTAATTAAAGTAATGTTCAATCACTATGGGCGACAATAAACATAATTATGATTGTGGAGTGGGATTGATATTACTGGATACTTTGTAAAAAGAACCTAATTGTCTTAAGGTGGTTCTTGCCAATGCAATGAATGATTTCAAACCAGAAGACCTCTATAGCAACTTTAAATTAGTCTTACCCCTTGTGGTCACATGACTGACAGTGCTGAAAGAAGAAGAAAAAATGTGCTTTTAGTCTTGGCAAAGCTTCAAAGAAAATCTTAAATGTGCATTACTGAATAGTCTTCTATTATAAAATAAAGGAGTTAGTAAAAGAGAAGGCATCTGAGACTTGAGGAGGAAAAATATAGGTAGCTGCACTTGAAAAACTTGATCCTCTTCATGCTATTAAGATTTTTATAAAGGGGAAGTGATGATTTTCACTAGCCAAGACTATAAAATGCACTCAAGTTAAGCAAGTCCATCACAAGGTAACACTTATTTCCTTCAAGACTAGCCCCAAACACCTTTTATCCATCTTTAGGCTGGAAAGCCAAGTTTCTATATGTTCCAGGTTGAGAAGCACAAGCTTACACCAGGACAAACATTCCCATTTGCCGATAGATCTTCAAAACCTGGTCATATTGTGCTCTAGGAAACAAGATACCATGTGTAAGGGTGGTTCTCGAGGCGGTGTGCAAAGAAGGAAATACAGAATACAAATTTGGGTAAAGAGAATTCATTAATGTGGGAATATTTAACCGTAACACGTGACTTAATATTTGGCAAGGGTACCTGGAGTTCAAGCAGTTTTTTTTATTAGGAAGTTATCTTCAATCTTGAGATTAGCAATAACTTAAAATAAATTGAGTGTAGATGCTAGAACTTTTTTGTTAGTGTTAAACATTGCTGGGAAGACTTACAGAGATCAGAATGGTTAAAATGTATTTATTAAATATATACTGAGAATTATTGGATAAATATAATGAAAAACAGAATATTTTTCCAATGCAGATATCCTCTCCACAAAGATAGTAGAGAAATAAAACATTTACTACTGAATAAGCCCTAAAATGTAATGCAATGTGTATCACAGGGAATCTAGTAAAAGATGGCAAAAGGAGAAAAAAAACCCTCATGTTTATTGTTTAGCTAAGCAGATACAATCCACTACATACGTGTTATAAACTATCATTAGTCTTCAAGTGAGAGGACTTCACAACACCGTTTGTCACACATAATCTATCTTAACTTGACCTGGGAATTTGGGTGATCATCTGTGATTAGCTAAGTGGCTTCATCCAGAGGAGAGAAAAACTTACAGCTTTTTAACAGGAGGAAATTTTGCAGCTTGAAGTAAGGAGTCTACCAAAAATTGAACTCCTGTTTTTCTACAGAAACTGGAACATAGGGGTCCTATCTTCCTTGATGTTTATATTTCAAAGAGAGAGCTCCCAGGTCCTTGAGAAAGACATTCCTAGGTTATAAAGCTGAAAGACCTATCTAGTTTAGAAAAGGAGATATATACATTTCAAAGGAGGAGCAAGTACTTGTAATTATACGTTTTCTAAATTAAATACTCAAAGAAAAAGGAGAGGAGGAAAATATCTTTCCTGAGAATTAAGGCTCTTATTTTTAATTGGCTTTTGTCCTTAGAGAAACCAGTATGCAATTATATTTCTAAGAGTTGCCAGAAGGCTTCCATCCCCTTAGGCAATAAGAAATGTACTGGAGAAAAGTCACTCAGTATTCTGGATAACTTGTAATGGCTGTTTGGGGTTTTTTTTTTTTTTTGGTTGTCATTTTTTAAAAATTTTTATTTTTGTAGTTCAATGTACACAGAAGATATTGGGGAAGAAAATGGGCTCTGTAAAATGAATAGATCACCGAATTTCAGAATGGCAAGATACAAGAAATGACCTTAAATGTCAGAGTGAAGTATGCGTAATTATCACAGTGTGATATGAATGTTCCCCACTCAAATGTTTCCTCAAATTGGTCACTGTCTAGGGTAACTGTGCATTGGGAAGGGTGAATAAAAGAATATTTGAGGTCTACTAGTTATGGGTTTCTTACTAGGGGACACCAGGTGTTATTCAGGTCCTATAGTTAAAGTAGAGGGCTCAAGGAGAAAATTTTAAAAAATGAAATTATGATTTTAATTCATTTCACATAGCATCCACACATTTTAGTGATACACCTTGTCATTATTCCCTCGGTTTACTAAAATAAAGCTGAGCTACAAATGCTTGACACAAATAGAGCCCTCACAACCCTACAGAGGGTCCTGTTAACAATGGAGTGTATAATTTTCTATTACATTTTTGGGAACTGGGCTCCTGTGAAGAACACACAGTTTCTTTTGTCCTATCGCTAGTGTCAGAGGGTAGAATCAATCTAAACTGTAGGTAAACTACATCTAGGCTTTATTGCAGTTTTATTTATTTTGGGCCCACCCCAGTGTCAAACATTTTGAGGACAGAACATGACTCTGATTTCACCAGGGCTTGGAGCCTAAGCACTGGTGAAATCCTGAATTTCTCTTGAGGTTTCATAGCAGAAATGCAGGCTTTGCACATTTTGGGAAATTTCCCCCTGCTTCATAGACTGCGTGACAATTTTTGTATATTCTGGGATGTTCTCTTTGCTTTTCAGTCCCATCCTCACTATCCTGTATCTCCAGAGTTCCCTCTCTGCTCTCTTGCCCAAGCCTCGGACTTCAGAAAGTAGCTGTAGTGCACTTGGGAAAACCCCTGTGCTTCAGCAGCACGGGAGGATGATCAGCTTCCCACAATGACTCCAAGTCGTTGTTCTTCTGCTCTGTACTCAATCAAGCCCCATGGATAGGTGTTTGCAGGTGCAATCAGATGCATTCTGTGCCTGTGAAACTTGGGATTGTTATCTGTCATGCCGTGTCCTATACAACCGGTAAAACTGATTAAAATTCACACATTTTCCATGTTCCCCATCTATAGTGAATTTTTCCTCTTCCCACCACTCTTAGAAGGATGAAAAGACCTGTGAGTCGCTCCCCCTCACTAATCGATCATAGCCCTTCGGGTGTGTAAGCATTAAAGGAAGCCGTACCAACACTGTTTCTTTTTGCAGTGATACTGGTTACAATTTAGAGCCAATTTCTTCAAATCTGCACACAATACACAAGTATTTCCCAGGACAAGATACTCAGAAAATGTAAATAGCATGAATGATGCCTTTATTTTGATGAGATAAATCCATTTTCCTCTGTTACACATCTGTCTTTCTAACACTGCTAAAATATCCACTACCTTTTCTTTTGCAGGAACTAATGGTATGTTTTCAAAGCAGTGCATGAAAATCGTGGCCTGGGGAGCATGTAACGATCAATGTTTATAGCATAGGCTTAGAAATTAAATAAACTCTGAGGCAAGACTGTGAATATGAACTTTCATCTTTGTTAGGAAAAGGTAAATTGCTTCTGATATTTTCTACTCCTTAAATGAAGGAGAAAATTTTGAGAGATGAATAGCTTAGGTACAAGGGCTGGGCTGTGTCACCTCAGTAAAGATGGAATATATAAAACAACAGCAGCAATCATATCACCATTTAACTAAGCTCCCAATTATCTTCAATTATTCTATCTTCTCCAAATCCCAACATTTTCTTCACAAGGTAAACAGAAATGTTAAATGGTTTATGATAAAAATAAATAATCTGCATTTTTTTCACGTCTCTGTTGGTGGAATAAAAGTTAAAGTCACGCCAGAGACAGCGTAATGCTCTGGGGTTTTAAATTTGGAGAGGAGTGGAAACTCTAGTTTATTTCATTTGGCTCTTCCTTAATAGATTTAACTCCTTGGATCAGAAAGTGAATATGGTGATTTTTCCAGTTTCTAAAATATATTTATTTCAATTGTCCACTCAAGAAAATAGTCCCAGTATGTATTTCCTTACTCAATAAAGTTCTACTGAGATATACATGGGCGAACATATTTGTAACCTGAAACCCATAAGCTACCACCATGATAACGGTGCCATTCCACTTTCTATTCCTGAATATAACACGGAAATGTGTACGATTATTCATGATGAATTGAGATTAGCTTACTTTACCAAGCATGATTTCACTTATATAAGGTATCAAAAGTAGTCAAATTCAGAAAATCAAAGAGTAGAATGATGGTTACTAGGGACCAAGGGGTGGGGAGAAAAGGAAGTTATTAATCAAGGGGCATAAAGTTTCAATCAAGCAAAAAGAAAAGCTCTAGAGATTTGCTGTACAGCATCGTACCTATAGTCAACAATAAGGTATTTTACACTTGAAAGCTTGTTAAAAGTATATATATCATTTGAAGTGTTCTTACCACAATGAATAAATGAAGAGAGAAAGACAGAAACACACACACATGCACACACACCACACTGAGAGAGAGAGAGAATATGAGAGCATAGAACATTCTTACTATTATTAGGCAACTTTCTCAGGGTTTTTAAGCAAAGCAGAAAAAGCTACACTGACCAGAAGAGATTGCTTCTTTTGGTGACCAATTTTTCATGTGTTTTGTATTATCATTTTTTTCTTCAACATTCCTGGTCATTCTTAATTTCAACAAATTCCCAAAATTTTATAAAAAAGACTTGGAAGTCCTAAGAATTTTACTGGGCTTTATATATTAGGATTTTGCTGAATCAGACCATGCATTTGATTTTCTGTTTTAGCGGTACTCTGGCTGCAGGAGTTAAGAGAATAGAACATCACTGAAATCTCCATTTTCTTTTCTTTTCTATTTTAATTTTAATTTTAATTTTTTTTGAGATGGAGTTTCACTCATTGCCCAGGCTGGAATGCAATGGCACGATCTTGGTTCACCGTAATCTCC
Source organism: Pongo pygmaeus (assembly GCF_028885625.2). Classification (NCBI taxonomy): domain Eukaryota; kingdom Metazoa; phylum Chordata; class Mammalia; order Primates; family Hominidae; genus Pongo; species Pongo pygmaeus. The sequence goes on along the minus strand of NC_072387.2, from coordinate 94,408,519 downwards.
GCCTCCCAGGTTCAAGTGATTCTCCTGCCTCAGCCTCCCCAGTAGCTGGGATTACAGGCCACCACGCATGATTAATTTTGTATTTTTAGTAGAGACAGGGTTTCTCCATGTTGATCAGACTGGTCTCGAACTCCCGACCTCAGGGGATCTGCCCACCTTGGCCTCCCAAAGTGCTGGGATTACAGGCATGAGCCACAGTGACCGGCCAAAATCTCCATTTTCTATAATTGTGTCTTGAGCCAATAATTTAAAACCTGAGTTTCATATGCTATCAATAAAATCGTCTGTGCCCTCTGAAGTAGCCCTTGGTTTGTCACCACCTTGCCTTCCACAGGCAGTATGAACAAGCATGATAACTATGAATACATTCACTACTCTATGCTCTTGACTCCCAGTGTCCTGTCCTATAGTGTTGCATTTGCACCAGATCAGATAAGAAATCTAATAAGTATATTCTTGAATATGTTATTTTTCCTAGAACACACACTTTTTTGGTGAATGGGAGACCAGAGTTTTATTATTATTCAAATCAGTCTCCCTGAGCATTTAGGGATCAGAGATTTTAAAGATAATTTGGTAGGTAGGGGGGAAGCCAGTAAATCGAGAGTGCTGATTGGTTGGGTCAGAGATAAAATCGTAGGAAGTTGAAGCTGTCTTCTTGTGCTGAGTCAGTTCCTGGGTGGGGGCTTACAAGATCAGATAAGCCAGTTTAACAATCTGGGTGGCACCAGCTCATCCATCAAGTGCAGGGTCTGCAAAATATCTCAGGCACTGATCTGAGGTTTTGTAATAGTGATGTTGTCCCGAGGAGCAATTTGGGGAGGGTCAGAATCTTCTAGCTGCCAGCTGCGTGAGTCTTAAACCATAATTGCTAATTTTGTGGCTAATTTGTTAGTTCTAAAAAAGCAGTCTAATTCCCAGGCAAAAAGGAGGTTTGTTTTGGGAAAGGACTGTTTTTGTCTCTGTTTTAAACTATAAACTAAGTTCCTCCCAAAGTTAGTTCAGCCTATGCCCAGGAATGAACGTGGACAGCTTGTAGGTTAGAAGCAACATGAAATGAGGTTAGCTCTCTTTCACTGTCTCAATTATAATTTTACTACAGCAGTTTCAATCCCTCCCTTTGAGTTTCAAAACACCTTAACCTTAAGATGTTGACGAAAGAATATGAAAAGTGGGCAAAGACCACTCTAACTTCTTCCTGCTAAGCAAGGTCATAGTGGGGGTAGGTGTTGACCCCAAGGTGAGAGGAGTGGAACCGCTTTGCAATTGTCTGAGTGTACTCACACAGACTGTTCTGGGGTTCCAAGGCTCGCATGACAAAGACATTAGAAAGTATCATTTATAGTTTTAGTACAGCATTCAGGGAGCAGCATACTATAAGGTAAAGAATGAGTTCCAGAACCAGGAGTGCAATTCCCAGTTTTAAAAGTAAAGATTTGAAAGCATTAGTTTGGGAACTTGTAGCCCACAAAGAATTTAGGATTTAGCCCAAACGTCAGAAAAAACCCTGAAGAACAACTAACAACAGGTGTACTATAGCTGTTTTTGGTTTTTTTTGAAGCTTAATTTTTCTCTCTCCCGTTGTCATTTTTATTAAAAATAAATCATAGTAGGTCAAATTTACTGGTAAAATAAGTTTTAGTATTATTGTTCTCTTCCTAATTATTTGCATGAAATGCAGTAGGAATGATTACTTGCCATCTAGGTTCTTTCGAATATTGGCTTTGCTGAAACTTTGCTCTATAAGGAATCTCAGATTTTACTTTTTTAAAGCCTTGAAGCCCAGCCATGGATTTATCTTTCACTACAAGTACCATGAATTCCTCACCTTGAGCTCCCAAGAAAATCTGGGGCTCCTGGGCCTATCAGAAAGTGACATTCTTTACTTATCACAGGTCAGGAACCTTGTACAGGGACTGGGTAGACAAAGTATAAGGCCAGATTTCCCAAAGGGGTTTTTATTGGCTCTATAAGTCAACTTGGATTCTTCAAAGAAAGCATGCCATTCTGGTCAAAGGCTTGGTAAAAAAACAGTTTCTCCAATTGTGTCCTGTTATGAATGAAAATGAATTCTTATTGCACTGATGTTAATAACTATACTGCCATAAGTTGAGATTACTCCCAGATAGTTTCTAAATGCTGGAGAAATGAAGTAGAAAGAAAGCAATGTGCTCCAAATTTATCTCCCAGGAGACTTTACTCACTTGCTAAAATATGTAAATAGCTAAAAAGAACTAAGATTTTTTGACTCTGAAAACAAAAGGATTAGCAATGGTTAATACACCAACTCTCCATGAGAGCCCCAGAAGTTTGTTTTTTTCCTCTATTCCAGTAACAACATTTTTAAAGTTATCAGAGAGCTGCATTCAAGAATACCCCATCAGATCCCTATCTCTGATTAAAAACTGCCTTTTGAGAAAGATCAAAAAAGACAAAATTGCCTGTGGATGACAAAAGTCTTAGGATAGTCACCGTTAAAGCTATAATTGACTAGGAATCTGGTACTTTTGTGACATACAATAATTTTACATAACAATTATAATTATTTATAATATACACTAAATAATATTAGAATTACAGAAGTTTCTCATAATTTTGGAACACATACTAATAGCATACTTATATAAATACAGCCCAAAGAAAGCCAAACACCATTTCATATTTGACAATGCTTCCTGTATGAATATACCAAATAAGCCAAATATGTTATTTTTGGACTTTAGGGGACCTAACATCTAAAAGATTAATTATGTCAGAGAAAGACATACTTTATAATTTGATTTTGGAAAGTTTGTCAAATATCAAAGTTTTAAACCACTGAATATCACAAAATAGAATCCCAGGTAACCATAAGTCATTCATTTGGCCATAACAATAACTCCAAAATTTTAAAAGGGGAAAAACCTTTACTTTGTTAGAGGAGACAGCCTTCCAAACAACAAGGCCCAATTAAGATAGCATGAGGCCAACTGAATGCGTCTCTTCTTTCTCTCCTCTCTTTTACACTGGTATTTACCCAAAGAGCAAACAAAAACCTTTCGTTATCTTTTAATATTATATAAAAATCTTTTTTCAAAAGAGAAAACCAAATTTCATGTTCTCATTAGTGCACCTTTCATGCCAAAACTAGTTTTTAATAAAATTTTATAAATCTGTCTAATTTGAATTAAACATAAGGTAATGTTTTTATGAACTTTTAAGAACCCTTTACAATTTTCTGTTAAACAGAAGATCAGTTTTCTTAGAGAACCCTGTTATTCAGACACATGGGCACAGACTCTCGCCCTGTGTCAGTGTGCTTTTATTTAAATGTTCAACCTATGAGAAAAGAAGTAAATAATCACCTTCAAATCTTAGCCAACTTGCTCAGACCCACAGAACTTTCTTTATAATACTAACCCTTCATGAACCCTTTTCAACTTGCTTAAATTTTCAGTTTCGTCCCACTATTCTTTCAGTTTAAGACAATTTTTAAAATGCTCTGAGCTAGACAAAATTACGTTCTTTTTAACAAAAACCATATTCCCATGCCTTCTTATAATCTTTTACCAAAAACACATTCTACTTTCCTTACACACCTTGTATGTAAAACTGTTTCTACAGTAGTTGCTGCTACATGTTACAATGTTAGTTTTTGGCAACTTTTATTTTTGGTGAAAAACCTGTTAAGTAAGTGATTTTAATTATGTACTAGGTGTGGAGCCTAGGACGCCAGACCAAAGATCAAATAAGGCCTGACTTGTTTCCATCATAGGTAGTGGACATGGCTAACTCCATATGTTCCCGGGCTTTATCTAGAATCTAATGGCTCCAAAGCAGGTAAGTTGAACAATTTTCAAAAGTCAAAGAAGCAGTTTATGACCTTAAAGCATTTTCAGCTCATTTTGTAATCAGCACATCCCCCATGGCCCTCTCATCTCTCAGCTGGGGGTTGGCGAGGTGGGGATGTTTCCATACTTTCCATGTAGCCAACAGCATGCTTCTCTGATCCAAGTATGTAAAGAGCCAAGTATCCCTCCATACCTGTCATTAACCATCCCTCACATAATGCAAAGTAATTTCTGATATCCCCAAAAGTCAAAAAAATCAGGTAACATAATGTAAAGTATAACAGAGCCTTGGATTTTGAGAAGCATGTATCTGCTTTCGCTTCCTGGGGTTCCATGAGGAAAACAGAGATTTTTCCCAGAACGGGGTTTTTCCCCAGGAGTCCCAGGCTGTGGTAATTATCTTAAGTTTTCTCATATGGGCATCAAGAATGGCAAGAAGACAAAATGAAGAAAAACAATTCAATTGACTGAGAAGAAAAACACTTTTTGTCTTTCAGAAAAATATGGCCCAAGAAGAGAAAAAACATAAAGCCTTTTTAAATATGTGTACAGCTTAGATATCTGTTTTTAATTAAGCTGATTATAACCATAGAGTTCTTTTTTCTTAAAAAAATCTTTTTAAATCTGTTATTACCAGATTCTAGCCAGGACAGCCAACATTTCTGGCTTTTAAATTCTACCCCAGGTAACCTCTCATGTGAAACTGATAAGTTTTAACTAAGGTTATAGCAACCATGGACACATAAAGTATCTCAAAGAGATGGTAAGCAGTCTCTTTCTTTCTTTTTTTTTTTTAACAAGATTTAGAATCTCCCGAAGGGTAGTTCAGAGAAAGAAAAATTCAAGACATGGGGGGAAAATCTCAATAAATGACAAAGTTACACAAATAATAAACCGGAAAGGACTCATTCCTGAAGCAAAGAGTTGAACCCAAGCTGCCATTGCCAAAAGACAAAGCCTTGGCTGCTGAGTTACAGCATAGAGCAGTTTCTATTGCTTCTCCTAGAAGAAGCCCAGTGCAGCCAACTTCAAGCTTACAAAGGCTTATAACTGCTTAAGATGATTTTTACAGCTTACTATGACATGAACTCCTAATACCCATCCTCTTGATGGTGGAGAACAAGAGAAAGTAGCCCTACATTATCACAAGGTTAAGCTGTTACGTACAGAAAACAAGACAGAGAAATTTCATCTGGTACTGGTTTCAGGGACTTGCAGCAAAGTTTGTAACTGACCAACCTGCTGGGCTGGCTTGAAAGCAGGCTTATAGGAGTCCTAAACCTATGTTCTATCCTGTGATACTCCTCTGTAATAGTCCATTTCCATACCACTATAAAGAACTGCCCGAGACTGGGTAATTTATAAAGGAAAGAGGTTTAATTGACTCAGTTCAGCATGGCTGGGGAGGCCTCAGGAAATTTACAATCATGGTGGAAGCTGAAGGGGAAGCAAGGCACCTTCTTCACAAGGTGACAGGAAGGAGAAGTTCCAAATGAAGGGGGAAGAGCTCCTTATAGAACCATCAGATCTTGTGAGAACTCATTTACTATCACAAGAACAGCATAGGGGACACAGCCCCCATGATTCAATTACCTACACCTGGTCTCTTCCTTAACACATGGGGATTATGGAGATTATGGGAATTACAATTCAATATGAGATCTGGGTGGGAACACAAATCCTAAGCACGTAATTCTGCCACTGGCCCCTCTCAAGTCTCATATCCCTTTCACATTTCTAAACCAAAAATGCATTCCCAATAGTCCTACAAAGTTTTAATTCATCCCAGCGTTTACCCAAAAGTCCAAGTTCAAAGTCTCATTCAAGACAAAGCAAGTCCCTTCTGCCTATGATCCTGTAAAATCAAAAGCAAGTTAGCTACATCTGAGATACAATGTAGGTACAGAATTGGGTAAATACATCTGCTCCAAATGGGAGAAATTGACCAAAACAATGAAACTACAGGCCCCATGCAAGTCCAAAATTCAGTGGGGCAGTCAAATCTTAAAGCTTCAAAATGATCTCCTTTGACTCAATATCTCACATCCAGGTCATGCTGATGCAAGAGGTGGGTTCTCATGGTCTTGGGCATCTCCACCCCTGTGGCTTTTCAGGGTACAGCCCTCATCCCTGGCTGCTTTCACAGGCTGGAGTTGAGTGTCTGCAGCTCTCCAAGGCGCATGGAAGCTGTCGGTTGATCTACCATTCTGGGGGCTGGGGGATGGTGGCCCTCTTCTCAAGCTCCACTAGGCAGTGTCCCAGTGTGGACTCTGTGTGGGGGATCCAACCTCACATTTCCCTTCTGCACTGCCCTAGCATAGTTTCTCCACGAGGGCTCCACCCCGAAACAAACTTGTGTTTAGACATTGAAGCATTTCTATACATCCTCTGAAATTTGGGTGGAAGTTCCCAAAACCTGCAGGCCCAACACTACATGTAAGCCACCAAGGCTTGGGGCTTGTACCCTCTGAAGAAATGGCCCTAGCTGTACCGTGGCCCCTTTCAGCCACAGCTGGAGCTGAAGCAGCTGGGATGCGGGGTATCCAGTCCCCAAACTGCACAAAGCAGCAAGGCCCTAGGCCCAGCCCATCAAGCCATGTTTCTCTCTTAGGCCTTCAGGCCTGTGATGAGAGAGGCTGCCATGAAGACCTCTGACATGCCCTGGAGACATTTTCCCCATTGTCTTGGTGATTAACATTTGAATTTCTTCCCAAAAAATGTTTTTTTCTTTTCTATTGCATTGTCAGGCTGCAAATTTTCCAAACCTTTATGCTCTGCTTCCCTTTTAAACATAAGTTCCAATTTCAGATTATCTATCTCAAGTTAAAATTTCCACAGATCTCCAGGGCAGGAGCAAAATGCCACCAGTCTCTTTGCTAAAGCATAGCAAGAATCACCTGTGTTCCAGTTCCCAAAGAATTTCTCTTCTTTCTCTGAGACCACTTCAGCCTAGATGTTATTGACTATATCACTATCAGCATTTTGGTCAAAGCCATTCAACAAGTCTCCAGGACCTTCCAAAATTTCCCACATGTTCTTGTCTTCTTTTGAGCCTTTCAAGCTATTCCAACCTCTGCCTGTTACCCAGTTCCAAAGTTGCTTCCACATTTTTGGGTATCTTCATAGCAGTGCCCAACTCTCTGTATCAATTTACTATATTAGTCCATTTTCATACTGCTATAAAAACTGCCCCAAGCTGGGTAATTTATAAAGGAAATAGGTTTAATTGACTCATAGTTCAGTATGGCTGGGGAGGCCTCAGGAAATTTACAATCATGGCAGAAGGCAAAGGGGAAGCAAGGCAACTTCTTTGCAAGGCAACAGGAAAGAGAATTGTGAAACAAAGGGGCAAGAGCCCCTTATAATACCATCAGGTCTTGTGAGAACTCGTTCACTATCATGAGAATAGCATAAGGAAAACGATCCCCATGATTCAATTACCTGTACCTGGTCTCTCCCTTGACAGGTGAGAATTGTGGGGATTATGGGGACTACAATTCAAGACAAGATTTGGGTGGGGACACAAAGACTAACCATATAACCCTCTCTTCATTACAGAACATCTCAGAAATAAAAATTCTTATGACAAAGTACACCAGATTTGCTACAGCCTAACACTTAGTCTCACAAATCCTTTTTTCTATTAATCAAACCCTGGCTGAGGAAACAAACAGTGGTCTTTACCATTTACACACACACACACACACACACACACACACACACAGAGAGAGAGAGAAAGAGAGAGGGAGAGACAAGAAACTTGGCTGGTAAGAATTTCCCACCCTCTTTGCCAGTATACTGGGTTTCCAGGTTCCCTTTCTCTGCAGCTTCTAAAGTAACAGAGAGGCTTTTGATGACTCTGCTCACTGTGCCATAGCTGTGGGCATCAAGCTACTTTACAAAGGAAAATCATATTTTTCTGTTTTATGGAACCATAGGAAAAAGCTTCTCAATTTTTCAAGAAGCTGCCCGACAGGTTGCATGGGGAATCGAATGAACATTTTCCATCTTAACTGAAGCAAAATACACATAACAAAACAGACAGTAGTCACCTTGCTCAGCACCCAACATTAACCTGGCAAGGCTCAAACTTTCTCCCAGTGGTCTCTGTCATCTTTGATCCACGCAACGTGGGGAGGGATGACCTCTGACCAGGAATTCAATGGATGTTCTCTGGGCAAGAGACAAAGAGCAGAAGGTCACCTTGAGTCAGGATTGTTGAGCTGTCTTCAGCTCTCTCCAAAAGTGACCAGATAAATAAGAGAGATTTTCTGAGTTGGGCCTGCTAGACTTTCATCAGCAGTTCCTTCAGAGATCCCATCCACATATACAAATACACACACAACAAAGATAAGAGAGACAGAAGACCTTCCAAACCAAGATCCCTGACCAAGAATTCCAAAAACTGTTTTTTCCAAACTAACCTCCTACTCTCCATCTGAGGAAGCTGCCCAAAGTATTCCAGATTGGGGAGATCTCCTGAACCAAGACATTTATCACTAATTAAGGAGAGCCAACTGAGACCCCCAGTGGAGCCAAACCAAGACCACTAAGGAGCTGAACCAAAACACCCAAAGGAGTCAGATGGAGACTCCAAAGTAACCGAACCAACTGGGAGAAGGAAAGCGGTATTGGCAGCACCAAGAATATTCACCAAATCAGACACCCCATAATGAGGCTACAGTTACAGACATCCTGTGGTGGAGCTATAGGCAGACATCCCACCGTGAAGCTACAGTTATGAGACATCTCCCCAGGACTACTTGTCTACTGCAATTAAATCTATGTACATTGGGTTGGCAGTGCCCCACTAGTAGAGCCAGTACCAGAGTCAGCCCCCAGTCAAAGAGAACTAGGCAGTTGCTTGATCTGGCCTCTGGATCCGTCGCCAGAGGACAGCTACCAAACCACTGGCAAGTATGCACAGGGGCAATCCCAACGAGCCCCCAGATTTGTAACTGCCCAACGGCTCCACCTTGCCTATTGCCTAGACAGCCAATTTATCAAAACAGGGGAGTTGCAATAAAGAAAGAATAATTCATACAGGGCTGGCTGTGCAGGGGACTGGAGTTTTATTATTACTCAAATCAGTCTCTGAACACCACACACTTAAATAATAAAAATTCAGTCTTTGATAGTTAAACAAAGAAAATGCTTTCATTACTGGATATAAGTTGGTTCACAGAATCTTCTAAATAGCCCAAGAATCAAATTATGAAACTACATACTGCAACAACGAATGTACAAAAGCCATTCTCCCCAAGTTTGGCGTCTAGTTATTGGGTAACAAGAAAATTACCATGACTACTTTTGAACAACTGAACACCTCTGCCATCATGATTGCTAAAAAATTAACCTGCATTTAGTGACATCATATTTCATAATGCAGAAAATAAGCCCTAACAGTGTATATCCAATAGGCATAATGTAGGTTACAGGGCTCCACTATAGCAAAGAAGACAAAGATACAAATTTACACGTGAAACTCTAGGAAACCTGAACTAACAGTATGTGAAATTTTCAAAAGTTAGAAATCATTTCAATTTCTAATTGAAATTTCTAATTGAAATTGAATTTCAGTTTTGGGTAGCCTCAATGAAACCCACTCTAATGTTCCTCATTGTTTGATTCATAACATTTTATTTTCTTTCAATAATGATTGATATTTTTGGTCAGAGAATAAATAAATGATTGTGACCAATTAGCTGTCTTTAATCATTCTCTTCCATTGCCTTAGGTTTATGATATTATAATTTGAATGTGGAGATAAAGCTTGTATTTTTAACTACATATTAGTTTTCAGATATGCATAACTTTAATGATCTATGTTGATATGCACTGCTTGTAGTAGGATGTATAGAAACCAGATTGGAAATCACCAGAGACCATTTATTGTATTCTACTTTCAATATAGGGTCTCTATATATGCTAATATTTATGCAGTATTCTAATAAATGTATTTAGAAAGCCAGTAAGTGACATGTTTGATTTTCAAATGATACTGCCACAATATTAGTGACATTAAAATTTCCCTTAACAATACTAATATTGAACTACCTGATTATTGGTAAAATAACTTTTTAAATAGATAAAAATAATAATTCACACTCTAATTTCTTCACTTAATAGACTCATATCTATACTTACCTCAAGGTAATGTCAGAAATCTGGAAGACATCAAAATATTACAAGAATACTGCCAACAAATTTCTAAATTTTTTATATTTTTATACAATTAATACAATGAAACTTATGAAAAATGTAAATATAACATTGGAATAATCATTTTTATTGCATTTAACATACTTTTTTCTTTTTTTTTTTTGAGACAGAGTCTCACTCTGTCACCCAGGCTGGAGTGCAGTGGCACAGTCGTGGCTCACTGCAACCTCCACCTCCTGGGTTCAAGCCATTCTCCTGCCTCAGCCTCCCCAGTAGTTGGGATTACAGGTGAGTGCCACCACGTCTGGCTATTTTTTTGTATTTTTTTAGTAGAGATGGGGTTTCACCATGTTGGCCAGGGTGGTCTTGAACTCCTGATCTTGTGATCCGCCCGCCTCAGCCTCCCAAAGTGCTGGGATTACAGGTGTGAGCCACTGCACCCGGCCTGCATTTAACATGCTTAATGCGTATCAATTCCTTTACTTTTTAATCTTCATCAAATGTTTGAAAAGCTTCTCCTTACTATTCATACAATATCTGTGTGTGTGTGTATATGTATATATATACTCACCTAATAACAATGAGTGCTTAGAGAATAGATAGTACTGCATTATGACCAGGGATAAAAAATATGACACTCAGCAATAACAGTCATAATAATAATAATAATAATAATAAAAATAATTAAATAACAGCAACTGAAAAGAGTCCTTTCCTGAGGAACTTGTGCAATGCATCAGTCATGCAACATAATCTTTTTCTTGCCATATAGAAAACAATTATAGGCAAAGGGATACATATACACATATATATGTAAACACCTATACATATATATACACATATAATTAATTTAGATTTTAATCATCATATTAAAATATATTATATTATTATACGTATAAGTTACACTGCAGGAGAGAATATGCCTAAGAGAATTATGGAAACTGTATTTGAAAAGAAAGATGAGTTTGGTCTTGGTGTTGAAATACTTTACTCTGACAATAATATATAGGTGATATTAAAGGAATGTCCCAGAGAGCTGAAGTATGTATTACATCACATTTTGAAAATAACTATTACTTTCCTGTTTCAAGTTATAAATTGGTTACATAATCAATTATATTATGGTCCAAAATAAAAATAAATTTATAAAAATCCTGATTGTAAGTTGTGTTTGTCATTCCTATTCAAGAATGTCAAAAAACTAAAAATTTATATAATTAGGTATATATAGAAATATTTCTTTCAATGAGGTTAACGTTTGAATGTTTATTAGTTGGTATAACTTCCATTTTAATGCCTATGTTGTCTTGAAATGAACAGATCAACTTAGTCTTTTCCAATGGCATAAGCCCCATTGATTTTGATAAAAAGCATTAGCTTTCAAAACCTGTTCTATGAAGCAAAAATTATGTTTTCTTCAGTCTTTAGAGAAAATAAGTAAACATAAATTAAGGGCAGAGACTGTGTCTTTGCAGTGTCCTTTTCCCCCCTCCCCTGTGGTATCCAATATATTATAGGTCTTTGATGAATGTTGAATCATGGTGATGACAAAATCCTGAACTATCTCATTCTTTAAATCATCAAACTATGAAATGTTATCATTCACACATGATGTTAAAATAGCTTTTAAAAAAACAGCACTTTTATATTTCCTTAGGTCATTTTGAAAAAGCAAAACAATTGGCATACATGACAGCTTCCCATCTATCTGTGTGTTTAATAAAGCCAAATGTGATGAAGACTAATGTACCATACTGATGTTTGGAGAATTTCATTAATGTATTTCCAAGACTATCATAACTCACTCACCTCTGTTGAGTTTATGAGCCATGGGTTTTGCACCAGCACATAAAATCAGCTTTCCTCACACAATGCAGACACTAATAATATCAAAGATGTCACTTCTTCACATTTTGAAACAAGGTGACTCATTTATTTCCTTCTTCTTAATGTAGTAAGACAATGGGGTTATTTACATTAGTACTGAAATTAAGAACTTATGCAAAATCACTAAGTGAGTGTACCATGTTTTTCATAATAAAAGCCTGTTTTTTAATCACAAAATTCAAAGTGGTATGACAAAGCAAGTCTTACCTTTGCTCAGAATGTAATTTATTAGAAATACAATTTATTAATAAAATCTCCTTATATCGATTATTATTATTCACTTTTACTGCTCCATGAAATATTTTAAAAATCCTCCAACAGTATTGATGACGTGCTAATAACAAACAGATAGAGTTACTTACTCATTAACCTTCAAATAGTAGTATAATCAGAATGTAAGCCTTGTATTTATTAACTACGTAGCATTCATCTGTATTTATAATTAGGTTGATTCAAATATAGATCTTAAGAATATTTTCATAGGCCATCTATCTCACCCGATTCTACCACCTTTGGAGGTTCCCCTTACATAGCTGCTATCATAAAAAAACGAAATTATTAAGTGTGTTTAATAACTAGAAATCAAGTAAATAAAGATGTGAATGAAAAAACAAAAAAGCAATGCCTACATCTTGCTCCTGTCTACTTCTCTGACTTCTGGTAACAATCCCTTTTTTCTCTCTCTTTCCCCCATACACACCTCATTTACTCCTCTGCTGGCTCACTGGCCTTCATCGTTGCTTCATTATGTGAAATGCATTCTCTCTCAGATCTAATGTACTTTCTTTTCTTTCTGTTTGGAAAGTTCAAATGCAGTTTCTTGCATGGCTGCCTACTGGTGATCCTATAGGTCTCAGTGTATTTTATTATGATGCGTGTGGAAAAAAAATGAATTTCTCATCCACTCTCAAATACAGGGAATCAGTTAGTGGATTTTTGTGGATTTTGGCCCAAATAACATGAAGTACTAGAATTATTATTTTTTTTCCAAAAATAATGAGGCAGCAGTTTCTGTGTTGTTTCACCACTTAAAAAAAATGATGTAACGTTGTAATATTGGATAAGTCACTTAGAATATTTTTCTCATCTGTGTAAATTTAATACTTATATTACTGAACACACATTTTTAGATAAGCATTAGATATTGAATGTAAGAACTTACAGAGGTGTTCAACCTAGTATTTTTCCCCCTTTATATCGTTGATGGTTTCCACAAGTATTCACATTACCAAACGGCCAAGTGAAAATGATTACGCAGTCAATAGACAAACAGTGCAGATACTTGCAGAGCAAAATACAAAAGCAGGTAGGGAAACTCCTAAATTGTCCACAATTTAGATTCTTATGATATATTTAACATATTTATTTATTTATTACAACTATATAAAAACTATATTCCAATCAATAGATATAAATGATAAAATTTCTCTGTAATTATTTTATTCATTATCATGCCATACATGTCGTGAATGCAGCAGTATGAAAAATGCAGAAAATTGGTAGAAAAGTCATTAGAATCCAAAAAATGAAAAAAGAGAATTAAAAAGGCAGCAGTATTGACATTTCTTTTAGGCCTGTATGTACAGGCTTCTCAAATCCTCTAGTGAAGAGAGAGTGTGATCACTTCTTTGCAAATTGCCTTTCCATATTATTCTTAACTTTATTGTGAGGTTAACTGAATATAGCTTAGCATAATATATTTGTGTGTATTCTCAAGTAAGCCTTTTCTTATCTCTGTTAAGACTTGAATTTAAATAACTACTTTTTACTTTTTAAAGCATGTCACAAATTCAGAAAATCAAAACCGAGACGGATAAATTTCAATACATTCAATTTGACAGGATAATAAAAAGTAATGTTCATAGGTAAAAAATAAATAAAAGTGGGGAAATATGAACAATACAACCCATAGCCAAATGCCAAGTTCCTACAGATATTTATAATCCTTAAAAAATGATAAGGAACAAAATTTTATCTAAAGTGGGCAAAATAAATGGGCATGTAGCCACCAGCATTAAAACACACACACACACACACTCATTGAAATGTGCTGAACATACCTCATAATTTAATAAAATGCAATTTAAAGTAATAATGTGACAGGTATTTCTACCTACCAATTTCTAAAATAAAAGCAAAAAGTTTTATAATGCAAAACATTGGTGAACGTGATGTGAAAACAGACAGTTTGATACAGTGAGAGTTTGCATCTTGAACAGCAACTTTGGAAGGCAATCTGACAGTATCTGGCAGATTCATTAAGTCAACAAGCCTTTCAGAGTACCCCTTCGTTCCAAACACTTTCCAAGCTAAGAAATCAGGAAAAAAATAACAAGCAAGCCAAATTTCAATTTCATTACATTCCAGAGATGGGAGATAGGTGACAATCAAATTAGTACTTTGTTTTAATGTATCAAATGTTTAAGGTCAAACATGTACTTCATCAGCTGGTAATAAGTACTAACTATAAAGCAAGGAATGCACTGGCAAGTGCTGGGGTAAGAGGGTTGTGACTGTGAGGGTGACATTTTGTTAGAGATCTGGAAGAAGGAAGCAAATATTCCATGTAGACATCGGGAAGGAAAGATTCAGTTTTAAAGGCAGGGCTGGACAAAGTTTCTGAATATAGAGCTTGTCTAAAATTTTTTTAGATAAGAATCACAATATATTTTGGAAAATAAAAGGGAAAATAATGAGAGGAGGGAGAGAGACAAAGGGAGAGAAAAAACACATCATGCAGAGTTTTGAACATTATTGTAAAGACTGACATTTACTCTGAGGTGGAAAGCCATCGTAAAAATTTGAGATGATGAGTGCCATGATCTGATTTAGGCTTTGGCTTATAAGCTGACTCTGGCTGAGAATAGTTACAGAGTAATAAGAACAGATGTGGAGTAAGATGAGTTAGGAGGCTATTGCAGTAATTCAGGTCAGAAAAGATGGTTGCTTGGGTATATTTTTTAAGGTAATGCCAACAATATATACTGATGAAAATGTTGTAGGATATAAGAGAAGACAGGGATTGCAGATGACAAAGTTGCTGGCATGAGTGACCAGAATAATAAAGGTTATTTACTGCAAATCGGGTTTGCAATGTGACAGTGTGATGGAATGTGGAGTCAGCTTGCTGTTCATTTTAAGGTTGAGGAGCCTACTGGTCATCAAGAGGAGATGTCAATTGCATAATTATATGGAAGCCTGAGGATCAGAGAAGAGGTTAAGACTGAGATATTAATCTAGGGGCCATTAGCTTTCAGATGATATTTAAAGTAAGAGGATGTATGAAATGATAAAAGGTGAGTTTCGACATTAAGAGATGTCAGAGATGACAATGAAGGAGGAGACAAAGAAAAGGGACAAGTGCTGTAGGAAAGACACCAGAAAAGGGTGGTGACATGGCAACAATTTAAAAAGATAATACTTAAAATACTGTCTTCTGTAATATAAAATTGATATTGGATTTAGCAACGCTGATGTCATTGTGACCTTAATAAGCATAGCTTCTGCGTTTTGATGGGGAAAAATATGATTGGTGTGGAGTACATTCAAGAGAGGATGGAAGGAGGTGAATTTTATCTTTACATATGGGGTTTTGCTGTAATGGGGAGATTGGCAGAGATTTTTGTAGGCAGAGCATCAAATAAGTTGGTAGAAGTGATGGTTGGAACTTGTGGAAATATGCCCCAATTCTTCCTAATTTTTCAGTGAAACATAAAGGAAAATATTTGGATGAGAATAAAGGCAGACAAAGACGTGTTGGTGGTGTCAGGAAAAATTTAACAAAAATAAAATATGGGCATAGCTTCATCGGGAAAATTTGTTTGCATAGCAAACAAATGTTTGCTAACACTGAATGCTCCACAAAACCTAAGTCATACGTTTAAAGAAAATCAGTCAGCATGGTTATGTATTTCATTTCAAACAAGTTAAACTCTACTGTCAAAAGTGTGGATTAAATTTTTCTTTACTTTTCTAGGTGATTATTTAAAGCAATGATGGGCAAATGGTTTGCGGTAGAGGCAGAGGAAAAATGATAATTATTTAAGTTAAGGTGAATTAGAACAGAGTAAAGACCGTGATGAAGGTTATGTACAAAAAGAGTTCATGGATTATAGCTCAAAATGGAATCAAAGGGTTTTTGAGAGGGTGGGTTAATTCTGTTCACCTGAGATTCCAAGCTGAGAGTCTTTAACAAGAAGAAAGACAATATTCTGGAAGCCAAAATGAAGGGCAAATAGGGTGTCTGCTCCACTCCAGGACTCTTGATATGACCAAGACTACAAAGGAAGAGAATATCCCACTTGAGAGGCTGCAAGAGAAGTGGCTTCAGGGCAGGATAAGATTTTGAGTTGAGCAAGATAATGAAGGTACTATTTAGAGAAAAATTAGGAGATTTGGGAGATTCTCTGAGTTTCAGAGGTGGAGGGGAGGATCGAAACATTTCTGCATTTGAGGAGTTATGAGAAGTGGGGTCAAAGAGTGGCATGACACACTGGGATGCAGGACTGCCTTAAGACTCTTGGAATGAAAGTTGTGGAGTCCAGGAGAGAAACACAGTTAATCAGGACAAGACTCCTGCCAGGAATGAATTCTGCAATTGCAACTCCTGAAAATGTATCTTACAATTATGATTCATGTAGACATAGATCAAAACCAAGCTACATATCCATGGAAAGACTCCTGATTTGACACACTGCATCATGGAATCTTCTACAAAAGTTAAAAAGTAATAAAAATAGTTCTATACATGCATATAAGGAATACTCTCAGTCCTTATTTTAATTGAAATATGCAAGTTTGGTTTACAAACCAAGTTAGTGTTAAGTCTTCACTTTAATTAAAAAATATATATTTCCTCCATGAAGGAGACTAGAGCTCTCAAGCATAAGGAAGGCTTTTCTTTATATGACTATTAACATCATTTTAATTTTCTAACACATAAATATCATAACCTATAAAGCGTAATATTACTAAATTAAAATATAAAATACCCAAAAGATTAATGTAGAGGACTGTAAATTTATAATACAGTTTTGGACTCCACCTGACAATTTTAGTCAAGATTCTGGAGTACGTAGTGATGGAGATTGGGTAAGGAGTACACAATAGAAAGAGTTGAAAAGAGACTTCCATTGTCGCAAAATAAAAGGAGATTTGTGGATATATAATATTAATAATTACATATACTATTAATAAGATATATAACACATAAATTGATATCTTACTTGAGTAAATATATCAAGTAATAGGTCATAAAATATACATAAGACCTATTAATTATGAGATATATATTTTTCTATCTGTAGAGCTTTATATGTATCAAGCTATAGTCATGAGATTGAACTACTACTCTCAATCTCAAAGACTGTATAAAAATTTTATAAATGAATAAGATTTTGACTTCCTTTTGTCAAATATAATCATAGTATTATCAAGTTCTAAGCTATCAAGATCCCTCTAATATTAATTGCTATAAATTTTTCTTAACTTTGAATGTACATTTTATTATTTTCTAGGATTTAATATTCAATATTTGAAAGTAAATTATCAAATTAAAAATAATATAAATGCATATATTGTTACATATAACCAACCCGATTTTAGCTGAATCATACAAACTACCAAGTTTTTTTCTTTTTTGTATTTTACATCTGATTTTCCTGATAAATAATTTTTGTATGAGATTTATAGATAGCAAAATTTTTAGAAGCCTTTTACAGAAGAGATTGACTGATTAAAATGCTGTTTTTTCCCTTATTATACTTTTGTACTTAAATAAGTGATCCTGTATATCTCTAAATTTTTTTTTGCTCTTCTGAAAAAGTGGTAATAATAGCCAGAGACACTTCTACCCAAGCAACTTGCCCCCAAGTCAGGGGAATGCCATTTATATCACATTTATAATCCTACTCTGACAATAATAGTGGTTACTCCATGCAGTATATATACGAGTGAGTATCTGAGGAATACTTGATATAGTTATTATGAGGAATACATGACATATGTAAAAAAAGATGAGCTCATCACTTGACACATAGTAATACCTAGGAAACATTTATATTTTATTATTTATTCTTGGTCTTAAGGATAATATAGTTGGAGTAATGGGCTAAATATTCTTTATCATGTCTTCTGAAGTATAAAACTCTTGCATTTAAAAAATCATTTCTTACTGGGCAAGAATATATTTGTTTTATGAATCCTCCACTGTAACTACGGTCTTATACTATTTATTTTGTGGAATGTTTTACACACCCTTATTTTATTTGAGATGTGTCAGGAAAATAGAATCACAGTTGAAAGTATTTCTGGTGTTGTGAGAGACAGAAAACATGAGAGCCCTTTACAATAAGCCTGTCAAAATGCCTGTGCTACCTACCAAAAGCCTTTCATCTGTGAAATTCCTTAAACTTTATGACTTCAGTCAGACTGCCTGGACCTACCTCTAGGTTTCTTCAATAACTGACATCATCTACTCATTAGCATTTTTAGCATCTTAATCTCTAGTGAATTGTAACACTCTGAAAATTAAAGTTTTATATGAATTTCAACGGCATTTTGGGATTTTCAGAATACACAAAGTTGAAGTTTATTACTTCAACAATATGGGTAAAATATGTTGAATTATAGAATAATCCAAATTATTCTATACTGTGTTGATAGATACTTATATGATCCAAAGAACAAATTGTATTGTCTGTCACATATGTCTAAATATTTATTTAATTGAATACTCTTATGCTATTTGCTATGTCTCAGAAAGTTTTGAATGAAGTACCAATTTTAATCATACCTTTAATAATTCACAAAAATTCTGAGGTTCAATTTCACCTGAATGTTACTATTAACATGTTTTAGCCAGATTTTGTAAGGTAAGGCCACAGTCACAAATTACTCCAACACTTTAATGTTTATGATGTCAAGTTGTCAATTTACAGTGGGCCAGCGGTGACTTTGCTCTTGACCTAGGTGTGGCCTCATTTGTGAACCCAGCCTGATTGCCATCTCCAATTTAACACCCTATTTTATTCTGCAAGAGAGAAAAGAGCAAGAATACTGCCGGAAATACACACATGTTCTTAAGTATCTAATCAGGACTGGCACATATCTTTCCAGCACCTATTGTTTGAACCAAAGCAAGTTGCAGAGCAGGTATAGAGTACTCCTCCTGTAGGGAGACATGCAAGTCATATGGGGTAAGGAGGCATACAGTCTTTCTCCATGGAAGAAGAAGCAAATGATTTGAAACAATAATGCAAGCTATAACCACCAACCCCCCTTGCAGACACACACACACACACACACACACACTCACGCACACACACGTGCCTAAAAGTAATACAATAATTAAAATCTCCCCATTCTTACTGAGTTCTGATGTCTAGAAATAACCACATCATCTTACATATATTCTCAGAAATAGTTTTAATGCATAAAAACAAAAGAGTTTTTGTAATAATGCAATGGATTTTATACTTGTCTGAAATTGTTTAATTAATTCTAGTGCAGTGCATATGCAATGACTGTGCTCCTAGATTGAACCAGTTTAAACAACAGATCATAGCGCACTAGTCCTATAATAATAGTCTGTCAATCAGTACTGGCAACAAACACAACAGTCTTACTCCTCTTAGTTCTTCTGTCAGAACCTGTTTTTAAGGTACAGACTAAGAGTTTGAGATACATACTTTCCTGTGCCATATTACACCTAGCAGAGCAGGAAGAGGTTAGTAGTGTGGGATTGTCTTTCCAACTAGATTGTTTTTCTAGGGAATTTATGGTCATGCTGTTGCTCCCTAATAAAAAGTATAAGGTGCAAGGTGCATGTGCCCTCCCTATTCCTCAGCACTTTGCCATGTGATTACAAGATGCTTGACATGCTGCAGGCATCTGGCAAACAGTAATAGGACATCACTGATGCATTAGGAAAAGAGAGAGAAATCCTAGATTGTGGACAAGATCACCAAACTACTTGACCAACTCTCCAAATAAATGCTTTAGTACAACTTGAGCATGTCAGAGACCCTTTCCCCCAGTGAATGCCATTAACAATTGGGTGTTTTAAAACTTGCAGCTTATAGCAGTCTGAAAAATGGTAACTCGGTTTGCTAAGAAAACTATTTTCATTGGAAAAATACATTGGCTTATATCTAACATTGAACTCTGTGAAAGTCAATATTTATTCCCTCACCAAGTATTTTATTTTATTTTATTTTATTTGCTGGGGGGTCTTGCTCTGTCATCCAGGCTGGAGTGCAGGGATGTGATCTCAGCTCACTGCAACATTCGCCTCCAAGATTCAAGTGATTCTCCTGCCTCAGCCTCTTTAGTAGTTGGGATTACAGGCATGCACCACCATGCCCAGCTAATTTTTCTAGTTTTAGTAGAGGCAGAGTTTCCTCATGTTGGCCAGGCTGGTCTTGAACTCCTGACCTCAAGGGATCCGCCCACCTCGGCCTCCCAAAGTGCTGGGATTACAGGCATGAACCACCGCGCCCGACCCACCACTCACCAAGTATTTATTGCCTCCACTCTGTGAAAGACACACTTAGATGCACTGGGAGTACACCCGATAACAAAACACAATGATTCTCTCATGGATGTTGCATATTTTAATTTAATATTAGATTTGGAACAATTAATTTTGATAAGAAATATTGACTTTGTTAATGATTTCATTGTATTTACATTGAGAAACTCTCTCCAATATGAAAGAGTCTATCCGGAATGTTTTTCCCCCAGGTACTCACAAGGCTCATTGCCTCGCCTCTTTCAGATCTCTGCTCCAATACCACCATGGAGGACTTTCTCGGCAATGCTACTTAAAATAGCAGTCCCTCAAATTTGTCACTTTGCACTTGCTCCTTCTATGGCATTTTGGTTTAAAATAACACCATTTTATTTCTCATTTATTATCTGTCTCCTCTACCAGAATAGAAATTGTGTACTTTTCACTGCTGTACTGGAGACTAGTAATATTACTAGTTATATCAAGAGTAGTTGTCCAAAATTTTTTTGTGAATGAAACATTGTGCCTGGTTCCTCAAGAAAATTATACTAAACAGCCCTAAATTTTATATTTTATATTTCTCTTAAACTACTCTAAACCATTGTTTTTTACACTGTATATAAATACGCATATCTTTTGTTTTCCTTCACCACCTTAACATAAATGGTTTAACAAAGTGTTCGATGTCTGTAAACAATTTTGTCTACCTAGGTAAAATTTCTTTCGAAATTGTGTTCATGTTATTAATCCAAATGTGCATAATTTGCATTCCTTTATACTGATTAAACAAAAGGAAAAATATGTACTAAATACTCTCTTAAACTTAATTTTTACTAATTATATAGTTTCATTACAGCTTTAAAAAGCAAGTAGAATTTTCTAAGTTTGTGCTTAGTGTTTTTATGAAGACTTCATTGTTGGTCCAAAGTCAGAAAAATAAAAAAAAAATGTGTTTTGTTTCGAATAAGTGTTAAGTTTCTTATTAATCTCTACCAGATACATCTGCTCTACTGTAAACTTTTTGCATGCACACCTGTATCAGAATTACATTAGATTTTATCCATGAATTATAATGTGGCCATTTACCTTTAGCACTAGTTTGATCTTCCACAAATATCATCACCCTATATAGTCCTTTAGATTATATGTATACATGATGAGTTTCACTCCCTCCTGTAATTAGGTAATTTGTATAACACAGTTGAATGTAAGAAGATTATCTGGGTTGAGCCTCACCTAAAAGGGTAAGCTCTTTAAAGTGACTGAAGTCATCTTGAAGTCAAAGTTTTGAAGTGTAAGTTGGGTACACGCAAGAAACTGTCTATTTCTGGCTTCAAAGAAGCAATGGACCATGTTATACGGAATTTGGATAGCTGCTGGGAGTGAAAGCAGTTCTCAGATGACAGCCAGTAAAGAAGCAGAGGTCTCAGTTCTATGCCCTGCTAAGATTTGAATTCAGCCAACGACCAAATAGACTTGAAAGTGTCTTTTTTCCCACAATATTCAGACTTGAAATCAATCCAGCTAACATATTGATTTCAACTTGGTGATAGACTAAGCTGAGAATCCAGTAATATTTCACCTGGATTTCTGACCTACATACTTTGAACTTGTAAATTTATGTTGTTTTTAGATGCTAGTTTATTGATTTTTTAAACAGCAATAGAAAACTAATACACCCCTTCTCTTTCTTTTTGGTCTCTATCCAAGCTTACATCTTGCTCTTGCTTCCTTAAACCAGAACTACAGCCCCACATAGTTT
The DNA here is from genome assembly GCF_028885625.2 of Pongo pygmaeus. Classification (NCBI taxonomy): domain Eukaryota; kingdom Metazoa; phylum Chordata; class Mammalia; order Primates; family Hominidae; genus Pongo; species Pongo pygmaeus. The sequence goes on along the minus strand of NC_072387.2, from coordinate 94,386,369 downwards.
TGTAACTGTGGTATTTATTATACTAGCTCACCCTACAAGTTTGGCTCTTATTTAGAGGAGGTTATTAAATGAGCTCCTTTCCTGTGACTTACCAGACATTGTCTACATCTGATAATGCCTGGCATTCATGGAATTGAGCCATATAAAACATTGATAATTCCCCTGTCTCATTTATAACAATAAAGCAATAACAATATCAGCTAGATTTACACAAGGTACTCAAAGTACTAACACGGGAAATGAAAACTATGGATCTCTCTTATAAGAAAACCGTGTAAGAAATGAAGTCTTAGAGTTATTTAAGATAAACATAAAGCCACAAATACTACTTCGTATTTGTAATTCATACAGATAAAGAAAAACTTGTGTAGTAAAATGATACCTGGCTACATATCTGAAAAAATAAACAGTGAAGATATCTAGGGAAAGAATATTCTCAGTAGATGGAAAGAGAGGTGTCTTCTCCAAAGAACAGTTTCTTGAAAACAAGTAATTGAATTAGACCCCTCCACCTGAATTTATAACATTCGTAAAGACTCAAAAGTATCTCTATTTCCTAAGTAATAATTTTGGGGAAAATTTTTATCTTTAGTTAATGCATGTAAGACTTGTCTGAGATTTAGTGGGTAAAAGTAGGATAGAGGAGATAATAATAAAAAGAGCATTTACTACAAATCCTCCTTGAGAATCAGGTTTGATCTGTGGTGAGTGTGGGTCTTTCTTCATTTGGCAAGTCAGTAGACAACACGTTAGGCATATAGCCCTGAGACATACTTTGCCATCTGCTCTATTAAGACAACTAGAGTGCTCTGTTTTAATAGAATCCTGTATAAGCATGTGATTAGAATGAAAATGTTTTTATTTTAAAATGATGATTGTTAAACTTAAGAAGTTTCTAGATGCAATTTTGAGATAAAATACCCTGAATTCATTGTATCATTAATATGCTGTAAGAATTGTTGCTGGAACGTTTGTTCCATCAATCACCAGAGGACAGGACAACTTCTTCTGACTTTGCAGCTTGAATTGGGAAATAAATCCAAATCATTTCTCTTGCCATTAACCTTCCGTATGAACTTACTGAGGTTTAGTGGATCCTTGATTAGTAGCCATTAAAATAGAATATAATTAGCAGCCTCCTAATTATATCTAACTCGTTTCAAGAAATAATTTTCTTGTTCTTCCTATCCCATAGAGAGAACCAAAAATTACATAGTTTCATTTGGCAATCAAATTCTAAAAGCTAACGAAAAAGAGTGCTTTCTTGTGGATTAATTAAGTGGTGCATACAATTTAGTGTCTTTTGCATAGTGCCTTAAGTTACTTTCAGATAGTTATTGAGTCTATTTTGTGATTATAATTATGGAAAACAAAAACAATTCAAACTCTATATGAATGTGTAGTGTGCATATATGTGTATATAAATACACATATACATACATGTATATATAAAGTAATACATGTACATATGCATGTTACATATAAAAAGCGTTGTAATGTAGTGAATAAGATAACCCATAATCACTCAAAGTAACAACTTGAATTTAGCTTTAATTGTTAAAAATCAAATGTAGTATATGATGCTAGTAACTTTGCATAAGGATAAATAACTTACAACTAAGGAGATAAGGAAGATTTTTCTCATTCTAATTTGGATTAGACACTAGATAGACATTAAAGACATAATTAATTCTATGTCTAGAAGGTAGAGAAAACAGAGTTCTAGGTAGACAAATTGAGCAAAGCCATATACAACAGTGAAAATATAAAAAAGTTTTTTGGAACACAGTGATTATACTTTCTTCATTGCCGGTTCCTCTAACATCAGCAGAGGATGGGGTGTGATGTTTTTAAATAAAAATAGTATAAATGAGGCTAAAACATTGTTTTTGTTTCTGTCTTTTTAAGTTGTATTTTATTTTCTTTTAGATTCAGGGGGTTCAGATGCAGGTTTGGTACATGAGTACATTGTGCAATGGTGAGGTTTGGGCTTCTAATGTACCCATCATCCAAATAGCGAACATTGTTCCCTATGGTTTTCAAACTGATTATAGAATGTTTGAAATGCAGCCTAAAATTTTGGCTTTATTTCTAGAATTAAAAATTACTTGCATTCATGTTGTGAACACATAATTATTGATATGATAACTTTTCTGAGCACCTGAAATATATTCTTGTACAAAACTTTCTGTCTCCATAAGTGACTTTCCAGTTAGATAACAGTCAGTAAGTGTAATAAATAGTAAACAAAATGTTACAAAGGGAAAGGTGGCAGAAAAAAAATAAAATTGGAGTCTTTAGTATAGATATTCTATTCTATGTATTGCTTATAAAATATATTAGTTTTTAAAGTACATTTCAATGAGAAGGTCTAGAAGAATGATATGAGGAGTTTGCCATGTGGGTAACAAGAGAAAGCATCCAGGCCTGAAAAAGTAGGTCCTAAGTTGGATTCATGCTGTGTATATCTGACCAGCAGCAAAAAGCTAGCCTTGCTGAAACAGTGGTAGAGATGAAGAGAGAAAGAGGTCAGAGAAGTGATGGGATCAGACGTTGGAGGGCTTTGGAGGCCATTTTAAGGACTGTACAAGGGCCATAACAATTAATGAATTCAATCGTCTATAATCAACCCATTAATAAACTCAGATCCAGAAAGAATAAATGAACTGGTGTCCTCCCAAAAGAGCCCAGAACAACGCAATTCATCTACTAATTCAACAAATATCTGTGGCGTATCTACATGGCATCAGTAGGTATAGTAACAACGTGGGGACAAAGGCCATAAAACTAGGCAGCTATGATTCAGCTCTGTACATTTTTTAATAATGGTGTTCATACCATGGAGGACACATTACAGAAGCAGGAAAGGGGAATTGGTTGCCAAGAGAGGAGTCTCGTAATGAGCAGGAATGCTTGAAAAATCCTGAAGTACGAGGAGAGAAGTGTAAACAAAATGAAGTCACACAAGTGGGAATTCTAATGGTAATGGAGCACAGAGGAACGAAGAAGACTACAGTTGTCAAACTAAAGTATATGGACATAGCTGGGAAGAAAATTGAAGAAGAATGTAGGAAATCTGGAAAAGTGAGACAGGATGAGATTGTGAGTGATGTTATGTGCTGGTTAAAAGGTATGAGATTTATTTGAGGGTTAATCCAGAGCCATGTAAAACAAACAAAAAGGAATACCATTAAATTTAGCTCAAACTTACATTTTATGAATTTACGATGGCCAAGGAGATAATTCTACGGAAGAAAGAAAATCAGAAAAATACAAATTAGACATTGTTTTTTAAATAGAGCAAAGGAAACTAACCTAATATATGACGAGGAGGAAGTAGAATCTGAAGTATTTGACAGGTATTAGAAATACAGTCCGGTGGATGATTATTAAATGGTGTTGATGAAAAAGATGATGGGATGCTATTTCTGGAGAGCCTACAAAAGTAGTGCCTTTACTAAAAGAAACAATGCAATAATAGGAATTTTACACTACTTCCTTTAGATTGCACAACCCTGTCATCCTTCATTTGTTATGTATAGTACTCTCAGGAACCATGAGGGTTTCACCTTCAACTCTTCCATCTGAATTTAAATTTATTATGTCTTCTGTTCCAGTTATTCATCTTCTGTTTTGGTTTCAAGCTTAGCGAAATAAATATCTAAGATAGTTTTCTCACATTTAATCCAGTATTTGTGTGTGTGTGTGTGTGTGTGTGTGTGTGTGTTTGTGTGCGCGTGCGCCCGCGCACTTGGAAAGTGGATGGGGGAACTCAGTTCAACCTGGTAACCAGTAACGTCATCCAAAAAAAAAAAAACATGCAAACTGTCTTTATTAAATTTTACTAAATAGATTTCTTGCAAAGGACATTGTCATTGTCTCAAACTGGTATAGGAACAGTGTGGGGAGGGTGGGAATGGAAGGAAAAAAAGAGATTAGAGACAGTGAATAGATTCACCAATATGTCTAGTTTATTTCTGATCTGATATTTTAATAGCTAAATGAAGATAGAAGTTGTATGGTTAGCTGAAAGGACAAAGATGATTTCATTACTATATTTATTTGAAGTACCAGCAAATATTAATTTAACATGGCTTCAGGCTAATAGTACTTGTAGCTTCTTCAAGTTTACACCAAAATTCCTGTGGAGATACAGAAAAAGTCACAAAACCCATGAAGTTATGTACCAGTATGTAAAGGGGATGAAGTTCTTAGAGTATTCACTGTGAAATGAAATGTTGATGATGCTAGCTGGCTTTATGCAGTTTTTCTTTAACTCATTTTATAACTGAGCTTTTAAGTTTGAAACTGACTGCCTGATTTCTGTGGAAATTAATTTCTTCCATTCCTGTGCTGCTGTATAGGTTATTTCTATTTCCCTTGGAATTTATTCTTTCTTCTCTGCAGTAGCATTAGTTTGGTTTGTATCTATATCACTAATGGACTCCTTTAAGTTGAGGAAGTATATATTACCTGTATTTTCTGAAGCACTCATAAACACTTGAAAATGATTGTTCAATTATTGAATAAAATTTTCTTATCAGAATGGCATAATAATAGAGAACAATTAAATAATGTTTTGCAATGCTTAGTGATTAGTGAGCTACTTCATGTAATAGAATAAAATAAAATAGGCAATGAATGGAAATTGCATTTTAGTTAACTTGGTGTTTCATTATTCTGATATTTATAAGCCAGCATTCATAAATGTTTTTGCATAGCTCTCTTAGACTATAACTTATCACATACTAATTTCTCACAGCTTTAAAGACCTGTATTTCTCTCTAAACTGAAAGCACATTAAGGAAATGAAAAAGTTATTACTTCTCAGCTACGTAATTATGACAAATTTCACAAATAGAATATATATCTGTATTTTACTATCAAGTATGCTGTCCAGTATTCAAGAATAATAATAATTATTTAGAAAAAAGAAATCTGTGTACAGTACTGAACATATTTACATTTCATTACCTTTATTTTAAAAATCTCATATATATAGTTTGATATAATCTCATCAGATTAGTTTGAAATAATGTAACATATAAACCTATTAGTATTTTGTATGATTTTTGATATTTATTTAATATGAAATGTAATATAAATGCATATATATAATATTTTGATGAGGTGATCTATAAAATTTGTTTGACACATACCACTATCTTAGTAGTCCTATTTTAAAGAGAAATATTTTTAAAATCTATTTTAGATTTACTAGTCAATTATAAACCCAAGTATGATTTTTTATTATAACAAAAGTTTAAGAATGACCAAACGGTGAATGGTTTTCATATGAGAGTATATCTGTCTATATATATATAACATCTGTCTATATATATAGATAGTACATCTGTCTATATATATAGATAGTCCATCTGTCTATATATATATATATCTTGATGCCAATATTGATGTAGATATGGAAATTTTAATAGAGATAGATATGAAATTATCAATTAAAAGCCACCAAAATCATAATTTAAATTCAATTATTTTAGGTTGAAGATAAATAAAGAGTAATATTACATTTCTCAAAAATGTTTACATTTGGTATTTTTATATTATTATTTTACAGTGGGTATTAAATAAGTTCATATGATTACATTTTAAGACAGGTTGCTGTCGGCATTTTTCAGACATTCTAATTAAATGTGTGTAATTTTTCTCAAGGTTCTGTAATATTCAAGTGGTAAAGATAGTATAAGAAGCTTGATTATTATAATGTCAAAATGTCATGACTATTCCCTTGACCTACCACATGAATTTATTAATATGAAGTGTACGTATAAAAATAAATGTAATGCATGTAAAAATTAACAATATTTCAATTAAGTTTCTATAATGTTTCTTCACTTAGAAAACAAAAGCTTTCACAACTAAGCATTTGATCATATGTAGAATTCGATTATTCTTTGAAAATAAAAAGAAACTCACATAGGAGTGCCTGCAGTAGACTATGGTATTTTACAGATGTGTCTAATTTAATTTTCATGACAACTCTGAAAAGTGAATGCTTCTATTTTTTATTTAAAGATCTGAAAATATTGGTTAAATGGTTCAAGGTTATAAGAGTATTAGTGAACAGAATCAATATTCCAACCCAGGTCTCTGACTCAAAAACCCAAAGTTTTCTTGTATATTTGCAAAACTTTGAAAAGATCAGGTGATATTCTCATTTCATAAATGCAACATCAACAAATCATAACGAATTAGGTCCTGGCATGTAGCAGATTAATTTAAGTAATATTTGTGAGTATATTTTCTATAACAATAATAAATAATGTAGAAGATGTTTTCATTTATCAATTTTTTTATAAGCTACTGAAATCATTTATCATCTTTGTACTATACCAGAACCAAGCATGCATGGTGTTCTTGTTTCTAAGTCATATTTTATTTATATATATATATATATATGATCTCATATATATGAGATATAATGATATATATCAGATATATATGAGATATATATCATTTAGATGTAGGTATGTATATATGTATATATTACACACATATACATAATACATACATATATATTTCTATACATCATTCGAATTGTTTTTTCAATTACTTTTTGAATTATGACTTCAATTCACTAAGTGTTATTATTTTCAAATTTTCAGTAATATAATATGACAACTAAAGATCTTAATGTAAAGCAATTTAATACGATTTTAATGTGGGGTATTTTCCCGCGTTGGACTCCAGGAATTTATAGATAATTGTTGTCGATGACCCAGTCAAAATTTATTTAAAAATGTGAATCTTTCTTTTCTGGCATAGAACATAAACTACATACTGTCTTCAGAGAGCTAAACTTTAATACAAATATTGATTCTCTAATAATAAACATTTCAATGAACTATAAGATAATTCCTCATGACTGCTATCTAGACAAAGAAGAAAAGAGAGAAGAATCAAATAGTTCTCATAGGTTTTTATTAAGAAATTTTACATAATTATTTGTTTGTTGGGCGTTTAGTAGATTTCACAAGTGAAGTTAACCAACTGGATTATTTAACTTATATAAAGTGGTGCTTAACTTTGCTATAAAAGGTAGCACTATTTTTGTTCATCCTGTAGACTTTGTGCTTTACTAAATTATTTAATTAACAGCAAGTAAAATGTTAAAGTTAAATGAAACAAATTATCCCTTTGGTGAATGACCGACAGGTTAATTAAAAATCAGTGTTTGTGATTGATTTACTCAAAGCTATGAGCATCCACACTTTTCTCCACTCAATGTACATATAAATTATTTGTTAAATGTTACTTGAAAAAGAGAGCAGATAAAAAACAATGATTTTATCATTTCAATATTTCCTCTAGCATTCTTTTGAAAGCTTTCAACTATAGCTATAGATCGTGTGCTTTCCTATTGAAACACATTTGCTTTATAATTATTTAGTATTATTTCTTCAGTATGACTGAAGTTTTTAGGAAAAATAAAGATAATTAACTTATCTGTGCCTCAGTATCCTTCATAAACTTCCTCTATCCTCCTTTTTATAACATTCATTAAGCTGCAATTTAATTATCTTTTATACTAATATCCTGCCACTAAGATCTTTGTCTATAGAAAATGTCTCTCATTCAATGTTGAAATATTTTATTATGGTAATAAGCATGTGGTAGAAATTCAATAGATGAGTGTATTTTACAGAACTGCCCAGGTATGTAATCACATTTTCAGACTACTTGTTAGATATTGTGTTGCATAATGAGTTCAAATATTAGTTTCCAGAAATATGACTGTCTTATAACTTACATCCAAGGCTTAAGTATGTCTCAGACATGCCCCAAAATATTTTTATTTCTTTGATTTCTTTTGGAAAAAACAATAAAAGTTGAGCCACTAGCTACGATCAGACAGACAACACCCAGCTTTAATGATTATATATGTGAAAATACTCTGCATATTCTGTATTCTGAAGCTATGTTATATTTGAAATGTCAAATGATCTGATTAATTGAATTAAAATGAATATGTATCCCTATATTTTTTAGTTATAAGATAAATCTAAAAGAGTTCATATTTAGGAAGATGATAATGAACTGAGTACAGGAATAAATTTAGATGTGTCTATTACTTCAGGCTTTTATAATTTTGTTTTAATATCAATTATGTTACACACACATATATAAAGTGTTTCAATATTTATATTAGCATCATCATATAGATTTAAAGTCAACCAAGATTATTTAAAACATAAAAATGTATGATTTGAATTTAGTTAATAACAAAAAGATATTGCTTTATATTTAAATCTGTATTTTTCTATGTGTAACTATAGCTTAAAAATTGTATTCAAATGTCGACTTTTTTACATAAAATAATCAGTGCTTTTTTCTTCTTTTAAAAAATTTACTTAATTTTTCAAAAAAATACAAATTACTTTTAAAAATAGCTAATAGTTTATTCTCTATTTTGATTATTTTTTCTTTTGTGGTACAGTTTTTATACTTCACATCTTATGACGGGTATCCTAAATTTAGCATCATGATTTCTTTAGTAATATTTAACAGTTAAATGATTTTAAGCAATTGTAGTTTCACTGTGTGTTTAAATATTTTTAAACACTCTTACAAAAAAAGGAGCACTTAATATTTTTTTCAGAGGCAAAACCATGGGAAAATGATATACTCCAACTTGATAATTTTATACATTAAGAAGGTATCCTGTCCTATTTGACACGGCTGATAAATTAATTGGAAGCAAATATTTTCCCAAAACATATTATACAGCCCATAGCTCAACTTTTCCAAGAAAAATTAGATATTTTACATGTTATTATAATTCTTCCATGGTTCATGCCTATTTTTGCCATATTTTCCAACTCTTTCAAAATCCTTAAATCTGTGAAAAGTAATTTGGTAACACAATTAAGAGATTTAAGTAAAGAAAATATGGTGTACACAGAAGGTATGCCAAATACAAAATGACTGTATTTTGTATAGTCAATGTGAAATACTAAAATTCAATTTTTTTCAGTACCCATAAATACTGAAAACTTTCTTTCAGTAAAACATCCCATTTGATGGCTGTTTATAAGGCATGGTTTCTGTCAACTGGAGTGCTCCCCTGTGATCTCTTCATTGAATGCTTTTCGAAAACTCTGAATGAGAATTTGAGTTTATTGGAGTGTGCAGTTTCCAGCTCACATCTCTCATTTCTCTACTCCAACTTTTGAATTATCTTCTCCAAATTTTAGTTTCTCTTTCTGCCTCAATCCAATATTACTCAATATTACATCCTTATATTTTCCCTATTATAGTAAATTAAGATCAACCATTCAATGATTATTCAATGAATTATCTGTCAAATGTGATGCACTGTTCTGAATATGTAGGATATACTAAACAGGTCAATAAGATGTCATGCAGTTTATATTCTTAATTACCAATTCAATTTCAATGTATTGCAAGGCTTAAAAAATATATAATAACAGACTATTTTCTTTGAAAACATTTAATACAACCTATTAAAATCCAAGGAATAGGCTAGGCACTGAAAACATAAGTATTAAAAACATTTTTTTTTTTTTTTTTTTGAGACGGAGTCTCTCTCTGTCGCCCAGACTGGAGTCCAGTGGCGCGATCTCTGCTCACTGCAAGCTCCATCTCCTGGGTTCACGGCATTCTCCTGCCTCAGCCTCCTGAGTAGCTGGGACTACAGGCGCCCGCCACCACGTGTGGCTAATTTTTTCTATTTTGTAGTAAAAATCACTACAAAATTACTATTTTGTAGTAAAAATCACTACAAAATTACTATTTTGTAGTAAAAATTATAGTAGAGACGGGGTTTCACCGTTTTAGCCAGGATGGTTTCGATCTCCTGACCTCATGATCCGCTGGCCTCGGCCTCCCAAAGTGCTGGGATTACAGGCATGAGCCACCGCGCCCGGCCAAAACATATGTTTTGCATTTAAATAGTTGTTGGTCTACTGGCCAAATGCTAAAACTTGAAAAAAAATGGTGTGATATTTCTGAATTTGGAAGTTCTAGACTCAAATGCTATTCTTGACTCTGAGTTCTGCTACTTACTGGATCTTGAGAGAGTTCACTTTACCCTCATCAATGAGTATTGTATTAAGAAACATATAGAGAATATAACAGTGGGATTTAACTTACAGAATTACTGTGAAGATTAAAGGCATAATAGAAGTACTGCATATGGTCTGGCACATAAAATGTGCTCAATAAATATATTTTTGTTGGAATGCTATTGTTAATGTGTTATAATTGTATATATTTAAAATAGCATGCTAGTATCTGTGAGAAATTAACTTAATTCCGTCTTGGCAGAAAGGTAAAGGTTAATAACTGAGTTCAGCATAAATGACAGTGTCTTACATGAACCTAAGTTTTCTCACTATAAAATGGCAGTAACTTACTATAATAATTAGCAGAAATATTAAAGAGTTTTGTGAAAGTGGTATATAAACTCTAAGCACAATATAAATATACAGTGTTACTAATATACTATAATAAAACTGTTAACAAACACCAAAAGGCATTTGAAGGTGAGTTACCTGAAAGTTTGGTGTTTGGTTTGCCAAGTAGGTGCCTACAGTTAAATGATAACACATTATACATTTTATGAGATAGCTGTTAAAAAGTAGAGAAATTGAAATGTTGGTGCCAGAAACTTAAAAAAAAGGACTCTCTATATTGTCAAATATTACATTTAATAAACTAAGCCACATGGTCATGCCATCATTATTTATGCCTCTTTGAACCCCAAACCCCCCCATTTATTAATAAAAGTTGAATCATATCCACTCATTTGATTGATTCAATGAGTGAGGCTTACAATGAGATGATCTACTCTGGACATCAGCTAAAACCCTTGCCTCACAGCAGACACTATAAATATTGTCATACCTCCTTCATTCATTCTTTATATCATCTTGTTCTGGGGGGACAAAAAGAATGAGTAGGATACGAAACAGGTTTCACGGAGCCACTTGAATTGCTTTCTCAGTACAGCACTGTATTGTCAATATCGAAAGTGCCTTTTTTTTTCTATAAACAAAGAATTATTTTCTCACAATAAGGTAAAAAACTCTCATAAATTCTGTTCATATTCTCTGAAAGTCAAAAACACAGAAAAAGTAGCCTGTGGGGAATATGATAAGCTTTATGTGGAATATATTGCCATTAAAACAACCATCACCAGCCAATATACCTCCAAGGTGAATCTCAGAATAAAATACTCATTTTTCTAGAGAAATTGGGTTAAGTTAGTTGTTTTCTGAAAAACCATTAATTTTCCTTAGAATTGAAGAAATATGACAAAAATTTATGACTATAGACTTATAATTGAAATTTTTTATTTGTATCATAATATAGCCGGGGCTTATAAATATTTATTTTCTTTGAATTTCTCTACCCTACAAATGATCAGTGTACCTAATACACTGAACATGTACTACTGATAGGTCAGGATTACGATGGTATTTGGCAAATTATATGCAGCAGATAACGTTTGTTCATTTCTAAGTGCTTGTAGTTTATGAAAGCCCTTTAGTCAAGATTTGTTTTAGTATATAAAATTTTAAAAAAATCTTTTAAAGCTAATATATATTTTCACCAACTAGAAGACTAAAAGACAATTCACTAAAGGATTAGAATATGTCTGTAATTTTCCTGGAGAGTCTTCACAGTAACCCTTGGGGGCATATACTATCTCCATTTCACGGATGAGTAAATAAATGACAGGTAATGTAGAGATTAAATACATATAATTGTTTAAAAGTGTATTTGGTTTTTGCACAGAAAATATATAGTAATTAAAATGACAGGGTTAGAAGAAGAGAGGCAGAGAATATGTTGCCTCTAATGAAAGCATACTGACAGAAGAATCAAAAACAGAATTAAAATTCACCTTGTCAAATCCATTAGCATAAAAAGACAAGTCAGATGAATTAAATGTATCAGAATGTTTTTACATGCAATTAATAGAAAGCTCAACCAAAACTGTGGATAACAGTAAATGGAAAGTAGAAGCTACTACTTCTGAGTAATTTCATTCAGTACATTTGGATTATCCACACTGGCATTTTGCCAGGCCCCAAATCTCTTATTTTATCCACTGGCTTGCTGGCTCATGATTAAAATGGCTACTTCAGTATAATGTTAGCTGTGGGTTTGCTGTATATGGCCTTTATTGTGTTGAAGTGTGTTCCTTCTATATCCAGATTGGTGAAGGTTTATGCACCACAAAGAAAACCATAAAGTGAAGAGAGCCTACGAAATGGAAGAAAGTATTTGCAAACTACGCATCTGACAAGGAGTTAATATCCAGAATATATTAGGAACTCAAATAACTTAAGAGCATAAAAAAGAAAAACCAAAAACCTGATTGATAAATGGGCTAAAAACCTGAATAGACATTTTCCTAAAGAAGATACACAAATGGTCAGCAGATACATGAAAAAATGCTGAGCATTAGTAATCATCAGAGAAATGCATATTAAAATTACAGTGCCATTACCCCTCATCTTAGTTAGAATGGCTATGATCAAAAAGACAAAAAATAAAAAATGCTGGTAAGGACGTGGATAAAAGGGTCCCCTTATACACTCTTGGAGGGAATGTAAATTAATACAGCCATTATAAAAAGCTATATGGAGGTTTCTAAAAAAATAAAAATAGAACCACCATACAATTCAGCAGTCCCATTACTGGGTATATATCCAAAGGAAATGAGAACAAGATGTCAAAGAGACATCTGTACACCAACATTTATTACTATTTATTTATTACTATTTAACTATTCATGATAGCCAAAATATAGAATCAACCTACATTACAGATCAACGGATGAAGAAAATGTGGTCTATATATACAATGGAATACTATTCAGCCATAAAACATAATGGAATTCTGCTTTTTGCAGCAACATGGATAAAACTAGAGGACATTGTGTTAAGTGAAATAAGCCAAGCATAGAAGGACAAATACCATATAATCTCACTCATGTGGAAATTTAAAAGTTGATTTCATAGAAGTAGAGAATAGAGTTGTGGTTGCCAGAGGCTGGAGAGGGGTGGGGACAGGCGGAACAGTGAAAATTTGTTCAATGGGTAAACTGTTACAATTAGAAAGAATAAGTTTTGGTGTTCTATTATATAGTAGGGTAACAATACTAGCAAACAACAATGTATTACATATTTCAATGTAGCTGCAAGAGAAGGTTTTGAATATTGTCACCACAAGGAAATGATGTTTAAAGTGATGGATATGGTAATTACCCCATTTGATCATTATGCAATGTATACATGCACTGAACCATTGTATTGTGTCCCATAAATATGGACAATTATGTGTCAATTATAAATAAAAATACATAAATAATAATAGTTCTAAACAGGTAAAAATAAAATACTATGGCTACTTCATCTGCAGGACACTCTTGCTTACATAACTTCATCCAAACAAAGAAAAGGACAGTGTCTGTCTATACATTTTTTAGTCACAGTAGAAAATATTTTCCATCAGACCACCCAGCCTAACAGCCTAATATATCATTGGCCAGAACTGCATCACTTGTCAGTCCCCTTAAATCTATTACTGACACAGGGGAATAAGATTGTTGTACTTCATTTAGTTCAACCATCACTTATCCTGTGGGACTAGGAAGAGGCCCATTTTTCCTGAACATAGCACCTTCAGACATACCTGAATTACATCTAGACTCTTTTTGGCAAGAAAAAAAAAAAGAAATGCTATCTGAATAGGCAACTAACACTGTCTGTCATGTTACGTATGAGTGACTTAGAGGGAAAATATAATATTGAGTTGAGAAGTTTCTGATTTTATTCTGTTGCAAGCTGACTAGATTCAGGGACCACTGCATTGTACTACTTCAGTCAGCACTATCCATATTAAAATCTATGTGAAAGATGTTTCCTAGACTTTCACACTGTAAAGCTTGCGTGGCATGTGCATCAGCCCTGGTAAGTATAGTGTCTTGCAATGATCTTGAAAGAGATCTACAAATTATCATGGAACAAAACAATTGCTATTATATATTAAGCACTGAGTGCCACAATACAGCAACAACTGAGTATTGCTAACATACATTAAACAGAATGTGCCACAGACTGAACTAACCTCTAAATATATTTTCTAATTTAGTTCTCATAACAGCCTTATGAAATAAGTACTTTGATTTTCTCCATTTATTGACGAGACTGAGTGCTTTATAAATCAAGTATCTTTCCCAATATCCCATTTAGTAATTAATAGAGATAAGGCTAGAGGTAATTATCAAATACACATATCAATTGCTATTAAACAGCACTGTAGATATCTACGAAATGTAAGTAGAAGAAATGAGACATGATTGATGAATCAGAAATATCAGAGCTGGAATATAAAAATAAAAATGTTGGCCAAATAAAAGAGAAACAAACAGAAAAAAGTGCACAGCCAAAAAAAACCCCAAGGAATACTCATATATGCAATATTAGCACTGATTATGAAATATTGTTTTCTCTCAATTATGACATGTAAAAAAGTCCAGAATTAGGCATAAAGTTCTTAATCTAAATGTAATCAGTCAATATGAACACAATGTTTATGATTTAATTACTTTTTATATTCTATGTGATTACCCCAGAAATAGTGATAGCAGGAGTAGAAGCATTTACTATTTTGTCACATAAAACAACTTATATTAGCAAGCGTTGGGGAATTACAAAATATATTATCATATTAATATGTTTGCAGATATAAATGACAAAACTCTAAAACACTTGAAGTAGACTACTGATACAAACTCAAAATTTTTAAAATTGATGTCTCTAAGAATCATTACATTTGAAGTTTTGTGGTCCTATGTGGAATCTTTTCTTTGTCATATCTTAGCTATGTTATAGTGCAGGAAATTAATTAATCTCCTGAGTTTCAAATTTTCCAACTGTTAAATGTGGGTTAATAATATCTATTTGTCTTGGTCATTTGAGGTTGAAGGTAACAAGTTCCAAGTTGTCTGGCTGCTTGGCACATTCCAGTTACTTAATAGAAAGAAGAACTATTAAAAAATTAACAGTAGTCCTTATCTCTCTCATTGTATGTATTCCAAGACCTCCCATGGATGACTGAAACCCTGGATAGTAGGAATCCATATATAGGTATATATGGCTTTTTCAATCTGGTAACTAAGATGGCTGTTAAGTGACTAATGGGTGGGTAGTGCATACAGGGTGGATAAACTGGACAAAGGAGTAATTCACAGCCCAAGAGGGATAGTGCAGGATTTCATCACACTACTCAGAAGGGCACACAATTTAAAACGTATGAATTGTTTATTCCGGAATTTTCCTTTTAATATTTTCAGGCAGTGGTTCAAAATTTTTCTGTAGTAACTTTCTGTACGTAACTGAAACTATAGAAAGTGAAACTTTGGATAAAGGGGGACTACTGCACTTAAATTTCTATTTGTGTTTGTTTTTTCTTTAACTCTACATATAACCCGAATTCAGAAATCAGTTTTATAATTCACAGCCCCTATGCAATTATTAATTCATTAACTTTAGCTCTTTTCAACAGACTTTGTTTCCTTGATATGGAGAAGGACTTTTATGTAATTTTTTCAAAAGCATCAGAGCCAACACATGCACAACTCAGAGAGTTATGCTAGCTTGTGTCAAGATGGCAGGTAATAGCATCAATCCTTGCAGTTTAAAAGTCTTTCAAAAATAGCATTTTCAAAAAGTTCTGTTTGGTTTGGAGTTTATATTGCTGGCCACTTTATTTGATAAAATCATTTTAAATTTCAAACACATTTTAAATTTCAATATTAAAATATAAACAATGTATATTTCAAATGAGTTATCCCCATACTTTTCAATTTTACAAAATAGAACAATAAAAAGTTTTTTTCAAAAAGATATTCTAATATATGAAGTACAACTTTTTATTTTTGCAAAGCAAATGTTTGAAATGGGGCAAAACAAAGAGCAGCCTCTCAAATCTAATATACAATCTTCTATATAATTCACCACTAAAGAGTAGGAAAGTCATGATCTCAGAATAAGACTTCCAAGACGTAACACTTTAAATACATAAAGAATTTACTATGTCACCATTAACTTTCTCATTTAGCTTCATAAAAATACAAACTGTAACATATTGGCAGCAACTCCTGGGACTTACTGCACCAAAACACTAAGGTGTCCACTATACAAGAGAAGACACCTTTAAAGTTGTAGTGAATGGAGCATATAGTCTTAATAGTGCTTATATTTGAAAGATGATATAAACAATGACAAAATCAGGTTAAATAGCTTTTGATTAAAATTTCATAGCAGTTTTCTCAAAGAGAAGGATCAGAATTAGTATCTATATATTAATAATTGCAAAATTGAACAAAATAATATTGAGTATACAAACTGTTATATTAAACACACTACTGAAAATCCTGATAGATTTGGTAATTTCTTGAGTGGAAATGATCTGTTTGTATAATAGAGAAAGGAAAAAACATAACATAGTCATCACTATCAAAATGGCAGTGGCCCAGTTTTCGGAAGCAATGATTTTTCTACTTTGTTAGGAGCAGTATTGTATTTTAAGGATAATAATTAATAAACTGAGTTCTCCTTGATATAAAATTTAAAGAGCTGAAACGTTGGACAAAGTTAGTATATTGGCTCCATTTCAATTCTACTGTATAACTGAAGGAATTAACATTATTATAAAAAGTTCAAATTCAAATGTCTTTTAAATTAAAAAAAGTTTTTTTATAGAGAAGTAGAATCAATATAAAACTGAACAAACATAAGATATATATTAAATATATTTATTTTTGTTTTACATGTAACATATTTATATAAATTTATTTATTTATTTTGAGATGGAGTCTCACTCTTCTGTTGCCTGGGCTGGAGCGCAGTGGTGTGATCTCGGCTCACTGCAACCTCTGCCTCCTGGGTTCAAACAATTCTTCTGCCTCAGCCTCCCGAATAGCTAGTACTACAGGTGTGCACCATCACGCCCAGCTAATTTCTTTGTATTTTTAGTAGAGACAGGGTTTAGTCATATTGACCAGGCTGGTCTTGAACTCCTGACCTCAAGTGATCCACCTGCTTCAGCCTCCCAAAATGCTGAAATTACAGGCATGAGCCACCACACCAACCCAGAAAAAAATGTATTATAAGGAATTGGCTCATGTGACTATGGAGGCCAGCAATTCCAAAGTCTAATGTGGGCAATTTCTGGTCCAGTATTTAAGAAGTTCGGAAGTAGCTATTTCATCCTAACAAGTAAAATGCTGAACAAACTGAAAAAAGCAACAGCTTTTCTTAAAAATATAAGAGACTTGGAGGTCAAAGTAAAAACTGCTGTCCCATAATTAGAGAGTTCAACAGAGAAATACAGAGAATCACAACCTGACGGAGCAGAAACCCACAAGCACAAAATTCCTTGGGAACCAGTGCTGGGGTAGAGAAACCTAAATGTAATCGATGATTGGGTAGACGTTCAGTGCAGACAAGAGAGAAAAACTCAGGGGGTCCAGTGATGCCGTTGAGGAGTACACCTTTTTGAGTTTTACCTCCTGGAGTTCTACCAGTTTCTCACAATGAATATCAAAGAAAATTCTTCATGTGCTTCTAACAGATAGAAGGAAAAAGAAACCAGTTTGAAATATGCCAGAACATTCTGTTCTTTTTTACAAGGTCTGCCTTCAGGAGAAACTAACCAAAGCTTATCCTGCTAGGGTTTTTATCAGAGTAACTGACATGGAGGGAGGGGAAATCTTCAAATCCAGCCCACTCTAGCTATTCTTTCCCACCCTCCACCTGGGAAACAGAAGAACTGAGAAGCAGAGGCACAGGGTCAATAAGAGACTGAGACCTAAACACAGAGCTATAGAATGCTTGCCCTTCCCTGAGACCTTATCACCACATTACTTGCTAAAGGACTATTTACAGCACTCCCCTTTTCCCTGTACATCATGTCTAGCATCACACACACACACACACATACACTCACACATACACACACAATTCCAGGACATGTTAAAAGGCAAAAGTCAAAGTTTGAAGACATAGTGCAAGCACCAGAACTAGACTCAGATATGGTAGGAATGTTGGAATTGTCATGCTGGTAATTTAAACCAAGTATTGTTAATATGTTACTGAATAAAGTAGACAGCATGCAAAAACAGATGGACAATATAAGCAGAGAGATGGAAATTCTAAGAATGAACAATAAAGAAATGCTAGAGAAAAAAATTCACTAGTAGAAATGAAGAGTGCTTTGATGTGATTATTAGTAGACTGGACAACGCTAAGGAAAGAATCTCTGAGCTTGTGGATATCTCAGCAGTAAGCTCCAACACTGTAAAGCAAAATCTGTAATGTGGATCAGCAGGAGGATGAGAAATGCTAATGTCTCAGCTGTGGTCCTTCGTAAGCCGTCTCTTGGAGAATTCCCTCTGGATTGGGAAGACCTGTCTTTTTGTTTTAATCAGGGGTTTAACTGATTGGATGAGTTCTACCTATATTATGAAGAGCAATCGCTTTATACGAAGTCTACCAATTTAAATGTTAATCTCATCCGAAAACACCCTCCAAGAAGACACATAAAATTAACCATTACAAAAGCTAAAGGTTTCATGTGCAGGAGAGTGGAAAAAATGTATAATTTATTAAGATAAGAACTTAAGAATATAGTGGAATTTAATTTTTTGCAATAATATAATTGCATTAAAATATCAATGTTGATTTAGTTATTTTTTTTCCAAAAAAACTTTATTGTATAGCTCATGATTTAGCTTTTAGTTACAACAAAAACTTCATTATCTTTCTACACACACCTGAGTGAGTGAAGTAATAAAAGGAAAGAGGGTGAAATTTGAATTCACCGACAACTGCTTTTAATGCAACTATGGATTCAGAAAAGCAAATGGCAGTTATTGGCTAAAATAAGATTTGGTGTTGTGGTAGATTTTATATTAATCTTACTTTGATAGCCTTAATCATTTAAAAATAACTATTTAACTCTTGTGTTCTCAGGAGATTAAAAGTAGAGAAAAATTCTCTACATATTCATAGACTAGATTGTACAATAATATAAAACAACATCTTTACAATTTATTTTAAGAAATGTGAGTTTAAAATGAGAAACCAAATTATGAAATGTCTGGGTAAAGATAAGTGAAGAAACGGTGTTTCACCTAAGATCAGAGAAGGATTTCACAGCAAGCCGGATGTCCACAGCCTTCACAGTACTCTTCAACCTTGGATCCTTGCCATGTTATAAATAATGGCAAATCGGAAAAAGAGTGACCTTTTCTACCCTTTACCAGTGCAGCTCTATATTTCCCTTCTTAATAACAGCTCTGGTAACATTCCTGCAAAACAAATCAAAACAAAAACTTCTTATGGTAATTACATTTGAAGGGCCTTGAAGACAAAAACAACTTATTCTTGGAGAATTTTTTCATGTTTTTATAAAATTTCTCATTGTACAAATCAGGTGGGTGTAAAGAGACCTTATAAGTATTTTCTTCTTACTTTCTTAATCCTAACTTAATTATTGTTTCTTGAAAGAAAGTATTATGCCAGAGAATGCATAACACCTGCTTATGACCCTAAGTGGAGTTTGCAGATGGTTAGAAATAAAAGAATGGCTCCCAATGCCCTTGAAAATGGGAGAAATACAGCTGTGTAAAGCCATCACAGGTTGTTATTTTGTGATGATTGTTTGTTTGTACTTCCCCCTTTTGGAAAATTAAGTTATAAAAACAAACACCTGTTTCATTAATTCACAGTGCATCATTAATTCAAATGACTTCAGGGGAAAAGCTATGTTCATTCTTATGAACTGAATTTCCTAATGATAACACAATTCAATCAGTAACAAAACTAAAAAATCATTATTAAAATATAATTCTCAGGTTGCATAGCCTGATAATAGTCAATAGCATTACAATGAAAATGATTATTCAAGTGTCTTGAATATACAAAAAAATTTTCTAGTACTTCTAGGTAGGGGTTACAGTTATTAGAGTCTATTCTTTTAAAGAAAATGAGCTACTGTTTACATTTGTAGGGTACCTTAATGTAAAGCCTTCATATTATTGTATTTCATCTAAATTTTCCGAAAAAAAATGTATACTACTAATCTAAACACCCAAAAACAAATGACTTTTAAAGAGGCAAGTGAGCTGTCTACAGATCCTATTGAAACATTGGATGGGATTTCACATTAAGTGATCCAACCAAACCTGAAACTCCACAAAATTATTATTTATCAATATTTTCAGAAAACCTTTTAGAATTCTACAGCATCATGTTAAATTTCATTATTCGTATACCATTTATACCTTGAAAATCACAATAGGTAACAAACATATAAAATAGAAGCATGTTTTAACTGAAGATTTTCACTCAAGAACAGGTAAGTTAATAAAAAATACAATTGTAATTGAAACTTATAAGGCGATGCTTAATCATTATTTTTGTTTATTTAAAATGTATAGTGTTCATTCTCTTCTCTAATTTTAAAAGTGGTACCAAAGACTTTTTATGTATGAGTTTCTCTACATGCATAAGTTGGAGTTTTGAGTGGTTAATTTTGCATAAGTCATACTCAGAAACTTCATATTTTATTCTAAAAAACTGAGAATGAACATAAATTTATGACAAATAATCTGAGCCCACAATCCTTTTAGTCTTTTACAAGCTGCCACCCTTTTACAGTCATCTCATCCACTCATAGCCACCAAGAGGCTTTAGTAATTTCCCCTTATTGTTTTTTCAAGGTCTTCATAGAGAAAATTATTATTTTATATGGTAATTTGTTTATAAAATAGTTAACTAATGTATGTGAATGTAAAAACAAGAGCAACTGGCATTAACGGGAGAAAACCCAAGCAACTAACCTTAAACATTTTGTTCAGCTGGGAGGAAGTGATTGCAGAAATGTTGAGACATTCTGGAGGAACCTTCCACCACCAGTATCCACCTCCATATAAAAATCAGTTAACATGTTGGGAGAAGCATTGGAAAATGGCTGAAATTTGATAAAGAGACTTTCTAATGCATCTTGATCACTAACTGATTTTTCAATGTAGACTTTGATATTGGGGAATCCAAATAAAGTAAATGAATTATGATCACTCGCTCTTCTTTGGAGCAATGCCTACCAGAACATATTTCAGTAATTCAGGAATATTGATTATGTCATTATGCAATATGTTTTTTTCTAGTGTGAATAAGTTAATGAGTCATTCACAATCTGTCATTGATGCATTCTTATTCATCCAACCAAATTCAGCTCCATTGTATCTTTCCTGACCCATTCAGGCAGAGATCAATGAACCTTCCATTTGCTCTGATTGCACCTCATATATGATACCCTTTAGCAGAGCTAAATCTGTTGAAATGTCCACCTCCAAAATCAGAGATGGGCAGCTCATTTTAATCTTTTGTGGCTGATGATGGAGGAGGAGCACCATCATTGATAGAGTATATTACCATAAAAAATTAAAATATTATAATCTTCCATGTTGCTCTGTATAGTAACTTTTGTTCAATTAGTTTCATGGCTTCACTGGAGCTTCCAATCAAATGTGGCACAAACTAATAGTGTAAACTCATATGTTCAAAATGTAAGAATACACTAAATTCTAATTAAATCAGGTTAAATTATAAAAAGATATAATTTATATATAAATTATGTATATATATGTATATGTGTGTATATGTATGTGTCTATATAAGTTTTGAGGCAGAGTGTCACTCTGTTGCCCAGGTTGGAGTGCAGTTGAAAAATCTCAGCTCACTGTAATCTCTGCCTCCCGGGTTTAAGTGATACTCCTGCCTCAGCCTCCCAAGTAGCTGGTATTACAGGCACCCACCACTTTTGTATTTTTAGTAGAGAAGGGATTTCTCCATGTTGGCCAGGCCGGTCTTGAACTCCTGACCTCAAGTGATCCACTTGCCTCCGCCTCCCAACATGGTGGGATTACAGGTGTGAGCCACCGTGCTTGGCCAATATTTTCTAATTATAAAGAATGGTATGAGAAAAATTGTGTTCTTAAGTCAAAATTATCCAGTAAAATATTCTGATTTCAAGTCAATATAAAAATTTGAAATATATTTGAAAAGTTATTTTCTTTTTCAATTTCTGATGTAAGAATAGTATGAAATAAATAAATGGTAGCATTCATAAGCAATGGATTTTTAACATAAGAAACAATTTCAAATATGGTGATAATGGCTCTCCTCAAATCTGAAGAACTGATTTGGAAAAAGTGCTTTTCTTCGTATTAGTGGGACCAAAGTTGTAGAAGTTGGTGGAGACGTTGGGTAAAGTTTTAATAGTGTCAGATAGAGGTAGTTTTGAGAAACAATTTCAGAGCTTCCAGGAAGCTTTCTCTAGAGCAGTGGTACCCTCAGCCAAGATTAATTTGGCACCTTCAGGTGACTTTTAGCAATGTCTGCAGATAATTTAATTGTCACAATGGGAAGAGATCATGCTTTTAGTATCTAAGTGGATAGAAGGTAGGGAGGTTGCTAAACATTCTATAATGCACAAGATAGCCAGATACAGCAACTTATAAAATAATAATGAGAACAAAGTGTCAGTAGAGCTCAGATTGAGAAACTCTTGTCACAGAGGTGATGAGGATGAAAATAATGATTACCATTATTATTGATTTTACCTCAAAAGATCATGTTATGAATTTTGCCTATTACTATGGTTATAATGTCAAAAATGAATTAGATTTTAAAATTTATTATTCAAATATGAATTCAAATTTATTTACTATTATTCCATAAGAAAACATTTTTTATACTCAGATTCTGATAACATTTTATGAGTGAGAAAAAAATGAGTGAAATTGTAAACAACCTATCAGGAATTGTACATAGTAAAAATGTACTCTTCAGTCCTGTGAACACTACTTGACATGCAGAAAACAATTTGTCTTATATCCCTTGTTACTTGGTATTTTCCATGAATTATGTTAAAAATATGTAAGAGTTTCTATTCTTCTGCAATCAGACTTCTGAAAGATGGCTGGATTCAGAAGTCACCTAACTCTACTTTTATACACCATTTCTTGACATAACCTGTCTTCAGCATATACCTACTGTGATATTTCTTCTCTCCTTTAACCCTGTTCATCTTATATCTGCCAGTGTGCATCTATTTAATATTCCCAGGCTTCATGTTAACAAACCTGTATACGTGCTTTGTATACAATGCTTATACATTTGAAGATTGTAGAACTTCTTAGGAGATAAAAAAAAATTGATGCTTTAAAGTAACAATTTTATGTTATAATCAGACCTTTCTGTCATTTTTCTTGAATTTTAACATTCCTTATTAAATCAATATCATCTTTTACAATTGACAGTAAAAGAAACAAGATTGATGATTTTTAGCATTACGGGGGGCACAGTATTTAGGATAAACATATTCAGCAAGAGATTACATTCTTTTAAATACCTACTCCATAAAATTATATCCAAATTTTGTGCTATATATGATTCAACTTAAAAATTCAGTTTATCAGAGGTATTATATGTAGTGTGCTGCAACAAGTCATTTAAAGTTTCAAAATCAATGTTAAAATATTTTAACATTAACCTAATAAGGGCGTTATGAATGTTTTTATTGATTATCACATAATTTTTGGTGGATAAACATAGACATGAGATTTGAGTAGGCTAGTGTCTACTAGCCAGACTGGAGTCTAACTTCATAACTGCAGGTCAGCCTTGGCTGAATGCATTCCTAACACACAGGTGAAGATGTTAGGGCATTTGAAAAGCAGTCAGGAAGTGAAGTAACAAGGACTCTGTCTCAGTGGAGGTTACAAATATCCCCAAGAGGCAGAGACAACTCTTAGAATAATGAGAAGAATCACATCTTTGTCATTATAACATCCAGGATAATTCCTTTTTTTTTTTTTTTTTTTTTGAGATGGAGTCTCACTCTGTTGCCAGGCTGGAGTGCAGTGGCGTAATCTCAGCTTACTGCAACCTCTGCCTCCCGGGTTCAAGCAATTCTCCTGCCTCAGCCTCCCCAGTAGCTGGGACTACAGGTGCATGTCACCACACCTGGCTAATTTTTTGTATTTTAGTAGAGATGGGGTTTCACCATGTTGGCCAGGATGGTCTGGATCTCCTGACCTCGTGATCTGCCCGCCTCGGCCTCCCAAAGTGCTGGGATTACAGGCATAAGCCACGGTGCCTGGCTGATAATTACTTTTTTAATGTTGTTCTTCTTTAACCACCTGATCCTTTAGGTGTACTCTTTATCAAAGATAAGATATTTATAATGACAAGATAAAATATTTCCAAATTATTGAGAAAATTGTTTATTTTTTTTTGTTAACCTAAGAAATGAAGATGTTCTGGCTGTAAATTTCATCAAATGTCTTGCTAATATCACATTCTATCATAAAAGAGGGAAAAAGCCATAATATATTGTTTTTATGTTTATCAAACACTGATATCTAGGGACATGAAAAATTTGTTCAAATGGGTGAAATATTTGTGAATTTATTTAAAAATATTCATTGTGTATATATATTGTGTATTATACAGAGTATGAAATTCAGTAATCCCATATTTTAACAAAATATTCACAGGCCTTTACAAAGCTTAACTCTACTAGAGATTACAATCTTTAAGCAAATATTTATGATAAACTGTGGTGAGTGTTATAACGAGGAGAATATCCTAGGCAGAGAAAGCTATATAGGTAGATACAGGAGGGTAGAAATATTATAATGGATTCGAGAAAAACTGTATATCTAAGAAAGCTACCAATAGAGAGATACAAACAGATGCAGGGAGTCAGAAGTATAGCTACATTAGTAAGACAGCTACACTCAATTTTATATCATATTTACTGTGAAATGCACCCAGAAAAGATCAAAGACTTTTATAACAATGTTCATATTTAATACATTATGCTTAATCTTAGTATATGATATACTTTGAAAAATTACCATAGATAAATTTTCAAGTTTAAGAGTTGCAAAACATGTTCCCTACTACTATGATACCTAATATACAATGAAGAGAATAGAGGCATAGGGAGTACAATCAACAGTTAATGTTGGAGCTGGGATTGGAATCTATAAAATAGGGCTCATATGAACACACTGTTCACTACTGTGCAATTCAAGTCTTCACAGAGTTTCAATTCAAATGATACCTAAATAACTTAGATGTTCTTTATCATCCAGCTATGTAATATCCCATATTTCTTTCCCCACCATCATTAAACAGCCTATGCAGAAGTATGTGCTATGTCACAGACACCAGTTAAACTTGAAGGTTTGGAGATACATGGCAGAATTCCATCCTTTTAACAACTTTCAAAAGAGCCGAAGCACAGATAAGCTACCAGTCAAGCAAAAGTGGAGATATTAGGAGGATGGCAAAAAAGATGATAAAGGAGCATCATTTACTCTGTTGATCATCAGGAGATGCTTTCCTAAGAAATTCATGTCTGCAATGAAACTTGAAGAACAAATAGCAGAAAATCAGTAAAATAAGGATGAAAACACATTTTAGATAAGGGAAAGGTCACATGTCAATGTTGGGAATTATGAGAATACATGATAAATGTAGAGTAGATATAGAGAAATAAATTATTTGTAATAATTTTCAGGAGATATTAAAAATGACACAATTTTGGAATTGATTGGATTGTTAAAGACTGAGAAAATAAAAAAGCCTAAGATTTTCCCCCAGTCTTGGTAAATTAGAAAATAAATGGAATCATTCATTAGAACTGTATTAGTCAGAGTTCTCCAGATAAACAGAATCAGTGGTTGTGTGCATTGATATGGAGAGGGAGAGAGAAAAAGAGAAGACAATGACTTCAAGAAATCTGATTCACAGGACTGTGGGGGTTTGGTAAGTCCGAAATCTGATCGGGGAGGCTGGCCAACTGGAGATTCAGAAAAGAGTTGTAGTTCAAGTCCAAAGACAGTCTGCTGGAGAATCAGGAAAATCTAGTGTTACAGAGAAAGTGAAAAATTCCTTCTTGTTTAGGGGAGGTCAGTCTTTTGCTCTATTCAAAAATTCGAATGATTGAATGAGGCTCACCCGTACTATGGAAGAAAATCAGCTTTACTCAAAGTCTACCAATTTAAACATAAATCTCATATAAAAGCACTGTTACAGAAATATGCAGAATAGTGTTTGACCAAATATTTGGGTTCTATGGCCTATCCAAGTTGACAAATAAAACTAACCATCAAAGGAGGGGAATACTAAAGAAATTGTAGCCATAGGTCTTTTTTTTTCCCCTAGTGAGAGCCGTCTAATAGCTAATTGATACGTCTTTTTAAAAAGAAAATTTATAATTCTAACTTTTATTATTTTAACCACTGCATTTACCAACTATTAGTAAAAAAAAAAAAGAAAAGAAAAAGTCAAAGTACATTCTTGACCAAATCTGAGCAGTTGATAGTCTAGATATTGAGAGGAACATTAAATATTTTGTCACACTAATAATATTAGGCATTTAAGGGAAAATAAGAAATAATTAAATCTATATATTTTACTTTTATTAGGAATATCCTGTATTTTTTTTGACACCCAGAAATCCAAAGCTCTCCAATCCATGACAAAAATATTAAGAAAAATCCGCAGCCTTAAGTTTAGTAAATAGTCTAGAACCCTGGAAATCAATTCCTAACTCTTCTAATATTTTCGAAAATGCCATTTTGTTTTCAATTAACAGTCCTTCCAGTTACTTCATAGCCCATATATAATTTTCTTCTATTATGAGTAGAGAAAATCACAAAAATTCCAAGCCAACTTTCCTTATTGGTGGAGAGATCCACATGACATATAAAATACTTGTAAAAATTCTCTTTTAGTTGCTCTTTTTATAAAATTATACATAAAATATGTCCCTGAAATCTACTGCTTATCAAGCAGTCTATTTGATAAAGTTGTAATAGATAAGTTATTCTTTTTATCTTTTTTTTTTGAGACGGAGTCTCGCTCTGTCGCCCAGGCTGGAGTGCAGTGGCACGATCTCGGCTCACTGCAAGCTCCGCCTCCCGGGTTCACGCCATTCTCCCGCCTCAGCCTCCCGAGTAGCTGGGACTACAGGCGCTCGCCACACCACGCCCGGCTAATTTTTTTTGTATTTTTAGTAGAGACGGGTTTCACCGTGTTAGCCAGGGTGGTCTCCATCTCCTGACCTCATGATCCGCCTGCCTCGGCCTCCCCAAGTGTTGGGATTACAGGCATGAGCCACCGTGCCCGGCCTTTTTTTTTACTTTTAAAGTTTCTTGCTCTATTATGCTCTACAAATAAAGAGAACATATGCATTAAATGATTCAAGTCTTCAGGTCTTATTTTAGGTGAAAAGTGTTGGCAACTGACAGTACAATTAATCCAGGAAAACTAGGATTAAAAAAAAACCAAAAAACAGCAGCAAGAAACATTACTGTAAGTATAACCCAAATTAGTTTATTGCAAGACCTATTTTAATTCAGGTAAGCAACAGCTCTCTGCTATCTTGTGAGACTTATATTCCCTGAAAAATTATAGATATTAATATTATAAAGGCTACCTCTATATTTAAGAAAAGATTAATGTAATTTTCAACATCTTTTTTCGTGTTGTTTAAATAATGAACACTATGTAGTCAATAAATATTAAAAAATATTAACAGTTCTTCTAGTTACTTCGTAGCCCACCAATAATTTCCTTCTTTGATGAGTAGTAGAAATCACAAAATTTCCAAGTTAACTTTTCTAATTGGTGGAGAGATTCACATGACAGGTGAAAGATTTTTACAGAGTATTTAAAGACTTTTCGGGAGTTATTAAACATTTTTCTCTTGATTGGATACAAACCCGCTTTTCTTTCCACTTTCATTGTAGAACTGGAACACTTCAAAGTACATTTCTTTGTGACCAGTTGATTTTTCTATTAGGTTAGGTTTTGACAATAGTGGGTATTACAGGGAGGCTGCCAGGTGAAAGATGGATGAAGGGAATTGCTCCTTTCATCTTTAATGCTGTTCTTTCTCACTTTGCAAGCAGCCATTGGTTCTGGTTTCCAGCTTGTTCTCAAATCCCCAGAATGAGCTTCATGGCACCCTCTCTGAATGCCAACACAAGTGGGCAAAATCTTCCTGATGGGCCCAGGCTGCAGCTCTGCAGCTCCTCCTCCAAGCTTCCACCTTCTGCCAAGTGCAGCCAGTCGTCTTTATTTCCCCCATAGCATGGGTACAACTGCTGCCCGTAGTTAGTATTTCTACCATTTTGGTTTTTACTTTTACTTTTTTGTAGTCTTTCACTGTCTACTTAATCAATTTCTTCTGATATATCTCCCTCTTAAAATAATTAATGTGGTGTTATCTCTCCTTGCCTGGACTTAGGCTAATCAAGATCTAGTCCAGTGTAGCTCTAGAGCCCTTCTGAGAATCAATATGTCCAGTGTTAGGAACAGATGGGAGCATGAGAGGTGACTTCTGTAAAATTTTTGTAATTACAGATTCCTGAAAAACAAACATATACAGTAAATATATAGATCGTATATAAGTTGAATTATGCATATCTGGAACTTTTTCCTCATTTAGCATGTAACAACATTTTTTTTTAACTTACCGCCTTTTTGATAGACAATTCAACAGATTAAAAAAAAAAAGAACAGAAAATGGGTGTTCTACAATCAGAGAGAGCTAAGTTTCTTTATGCTCATGAGGTACTTTTTATACTTTTATTTTCTGAATTCTTGTTTTATATCATAATTGCATTTTTTAGGATTCTCACTTACTGGATGTGAGAAACTTAAGGATAATGATTTATCTTTGTATCTTTATGCCTAGCACAACACATATACAATTTAGGGGCTCAAAACGTATTGAGACACATAAATTTAATTTAATTTAAGTTGTTAAATGGTGTAAAAAACATAAAGTGCCATTATTTAAGTGTTAGCAGAAATTTACATGTGACTAGAAAGTTGAATCAATTTATATTAAGTATAAAGTAATATACATAAGACATTTTTATATGAAGACTAAATTATTTTCTGCCTGGTAAAAGTGTCTTTTATTGTTTCCCAGAAAAATTATTTTTGGGAGATATAGTTTGTAATGTATTCTTCATTTTTATCATCCATAACATGATCTGATGGGCCAAAAGCAATTATCTTATAGATCAATTAAGATTTATGTACTGACTGTACTGTACAACAATAGATCCAATGTTATAGTGATTATTTATGTAACTTTCATATTGGAAAAAAATCACAGCCATTACAATGCCATTTAGTTTCTTATATGTAAGCATACAACTGTCAGTGCATTTCTCATTGTTTTCACCTGTTGTCTTTCCAAGACAATAACCTCCATTCATATGTTTTAAAACAGGTAGAAATTTTTTGTCTCTCTTACAGTTAAAATGTTTGCCCCCCTCTCCCACTTTACTGCTGCCTATGTCATTAGTGGATGATTAATCTATAATATTTTCATTTTTCATTTTTATCACTCAAAAATGCGATGTTTGCAACTGATACAACTAACCATATATATCATATACACCGCAAAACTGCATGGAACAATATGCACTGCAAAATTAAACTAGACAGAATAAATTCTTTTCACAGCCTCCATATTGGAAGAAACTTAATTACTTTTGCTAAAAGCCTCCATGTTTTTTTCTACCATTTTTTGTTTTTCTTGTCTTGGGAAAACCATTTACTAATTTCTTAATTCTTCAAACGTTCTCTTTCATTATTAAGTCCCCTTGTCCCACTGAGAAATCTGTTTCAGTCTTATTACATTTAAGCAAACAAACAAACAAAAAAACCGTATCACTGAGAATTGCATACCTTGCAAATAAAAAATCAGACACTACTTCAATTATGGTCAAATGCCTGAGGAACATTCCACATTTTTTCTTTGTCATATGCTTTAAGTCAGCTACCTGGATTTCAATGTTTAGGGCTCAAAACTTGGAATGGGGAATTAAGCATTTCTGTAACAGCTCTCCCAGAGCACAAATCCTGGTACTGATTCTGTTCTCCAGTGTGACTAACAGTGTGTTATGCCACATGTAGAAAATAATATGTCTTTACTAAACTGATGATAAAATCACCATAACATATATAAGTATTGCACCCAGGATATTCTGTCCCCTACTGAAACAGACATTACTTGTTCAAGCATTTCTGTCATAAGTAAGTAGATTATATTTCCTTGTTACTAGATTTGTGGTTAGAGGCATGATCTAAACAGCAGGGAACATGAGTTTTGAGTTATGTTAGTATTTTTCTTTACTGTTATTCAAGTCCCTTATTAAATAACTAGGGATCATATTTATCTTTCAATCTGGCATTAAATGCACTTACAAATTCTAGGTATGAATTTCAATCCTGAATGTTAAATGATGAAATTAAGCCTGACACACAATTCTTAGGCATTTATTTTGCAAAGCATAAATGTATTTGAAAAACAGTCTCTTCTCTTAAATTATATTTTATATTTGTTGGTTTCAGGTGATGTTGAATTAAATAGGTGACTGATATGGATAATAATATCATGTCAGAGTAGATAAAAATCATAATTTTAAAAGTGAAATTAGTATACATTTTCTGCATTTTCATTATATTTGGAACAAACATTCTATTTTACATTAAGTTGTTTTTAATTTAAAACCTCTTTTGGCTTGCTCGTGTCTCCCTCTGTCCCAAAATTTAGATTTTTTAAAAAAATGGTAGACTCCTAATATGATCTGATGAGCTACCCCCTACATACTTCTTCAAATTTATCCTCTACGTTGTTTTACTTTATCCATTTCTTTTTCCTGTGAGTGCCCAAACCCTTTTAAGATGCCAATTGTATTCTTGCTCAGATCACTTTACACATATTGCTCCCTCTCTGAAAAAAATTCTTCTCCTTGCTTTCTTATTCCTAAATTATTTTCATTTGTAAGCTATATACTCTAAAGCTTCCCATTTTCAGCCTTTCACAAATGATCTGATACGAAATGCCACTATTTACTCCATTCAACTGCCATCCAATTTTCCTGTTTTATTCTCTCATAATTCCACTATATGAAATGCATCTTTCTTTTTCTTTCTTTCTCTTTCTTTCTTTCTTTCTTTCTTTCTTTCTTTCTTTCTTTCTTTCTTTCTTTCTTTCTTTCTTTCTTTCTTCCTTTCTTTCCCTCCCTCCCTTCCTTCCTTCCTTCCTTCT
Source organism: Pongo pygmaeus (assembly GCF_028885625.2). Taxonomy (NCBI): domain Eukaryota; kingdom Metazoa; phylum Chordata; class Mammalia; order Primates; family Hominidae; genus Pongo; species Pongo pygmaeus. The sequence goes on along the minus strand of NC_072387.2, from coordinate 94,355,154 downwards.
TTCCTTCCTTCCTTCCTTCCTTCTTTCCTTCCTTCCTTCTCTCTCCCTCTTTCTCTCTCTCTCTCTCTTTCTCTCTCTCTCTCTCTCCTGGCTGACTCTCTCTAATTCACTCTATCTAATCCCATTCATTTATATTTGTATCATTTTGCTTATTTTTTTTGTTTCCCTCTATCTCAGGGAATACTTTCGTAAAAACAGACACCATAGTAGGCGTTTTGACAGGGAATTTTATACAGAAAATTACTTGAAAAGTGTTGGGAAGGCAAAAAGGCAACCCTGAAGCAACAAAGGCATTGCAACTGTAGGCATCAGCTCTTAACTCACGTAGCTGAGGGGAAAAATGGAAAATGTAGGGATTACCAGAACCTGAGAAATGATGAACCTTGCAAAGGTAGGCTCAAACTTCTGAGAAGACACTGGGTAGTGGTAGAACTTTTGGCTCATGGAACTGACGTTCAGACTGCTAAGCGTGGGATGCTGTCTGGGCAATGCTAAAGAAACTGGAGAGTAAATCATACACTGCAACATGTAGCCCTTTTTTGAATGACTCTAATATTAACATTAATGGGGAAAAAAGTAGCAAAGCAAAACAAACAACAAAAAATGAGGAAGTCCAGTCTTCATTATTCCTCATTCATAATCAATTGCTAGTAACCCCTTCTGTCAAGACTTTCTGTTTAAAATACAGTAGAAAAAAGATAAATATCATTTGTGGATTCTCAGTCCCAGCACCACAGAGCAGAGAATAGAATTGTGAATTGAGACGAGGAAGACAATAGGTTGATTATCAGCGTACAACTTTCCTTTCGTTAGCCTGTATCTATACACACACTTGCCATAGTGAATTACAATATAATAACAATTGTAATGTTTTCCTTTTGCCTACAAAAATTCGATTATTTTCATTACCCTCTCTTCAAAACAGAACACAAGGTACTCTATTTTTTCTAACTCTAAGCAAATATGAGTATATCTATTTCTGAATTATTGTAATTAGTCTACTAATTGTGTATGATCACCATATGAATCTGAAGGTTATGTGTAAAGTTAACCACTTACAAACAATTTATCTTTTGTACAATAATGAAAACAAGAGGCAGGAAACAGAAATTGAATAATATATCCATCTGTGTGCATGTGTTTGTGTATAAAAAATAAAGAAGAGATTATGCATATCTGCTACAATATTTTTTCCTCCAATAATGAGTCCATAGTTGATATTTTAACTTCTCTGTTCAATTACCAATTACTTGTTCTCAGCAGATTGTGTCTTTTTACCTTAGGAGTTTACTCAAAATTATTTCTAAAAGCTGCAATATTTGAGTAATATGGCCTTTAAGAGTTGTTTCCATTAACATTTGCTATTAGACATGAAGTACTAAGTGACTAGTACTTAGTCACTGTGGATTTTAAGCATACTCCTCCCTGTCACCAATGTATGTTAGCAACACACCTATCTTGTAAATATCATAATAAATCATGTCAGACCATAACTAATTTATTCTTTGTCAGTTCAGTGGAGTGAGGGAATTGAAATGGCCAGGTGATGACCTCAACCTCCAATTCAATCATTTTTCTGTGCCCTAATAGAAAAAAGCATAACCCAACATTTTTAGTATAGAAGCGAAAAATACTTTCTAGATGGATTATTAGGTGCAATAGTATAACAGGCAGAATTCTACATGTATTTACTACTTCCACTACAATTTCCATCCCCTGGTTATTCAACAAACATTAATCTAGTTACTTCTTTGAAGGGAGTTTGACATTGAAAGTAAGGCTATTCATAACCTGCCTTCAGGTTAAGGGTATTATCCTAGATGATCTAGGTGGGTACTGTGTAATCACATGAGCTCTTAAAAACAGAAAATTAAGGCAGAGAGTCTATTGGCTGTGAGACTGAGGCTGCAGACGAAGTAGCAGAGGAAAGAGGAAGCAGAGTGGATGTAAAATGAGATTTAAAGAAGAAGAAGAACACAATTCACCACTGGTGTTTGTGAAGATGAAGTTACAAGGCCATGAGGCAAAATCTGTTGACAGCCTGTAGAAGATGGGAAGAACATCTGGCTGACAGCCAGCAAGGAGATGGGTAAAAGTCCTACCATCTCACAGAACTGAATTCAGACAACAATCTGGACTAGCTTAGAGGGGGATTATTCTTCAAAGCCTGCAGACAAAAAAAAAAAATTGGCAACTTGCTGAAACTTTAATTTCTGCTTTGTTAGACTCTAAGCAAAGAAATTAACCAAGCCCACCAAAGTTCTGACCTACAGAACTGTGAGACAAGATATATGTGCTTTTTTAAGTGAACGATTAAGTTTGTGATAACTTGTTAGGGCAATAATTGAAAACTAATGAAAGAGTAATTTAATCCTCCTCATTTCACCCTTGATTGCATCATCTATGTTTTCTGACAAAGAAAAAATATAAATAACCCTTATGTTGAAAGTTAACCTAAAGCATAGATCACCTCTTTCAAGACAGAACATCATACTTTTAGTGTATTATTCCTCAACTAGCACTATAACTGAGTCTTCAGTCAGTCATTCCTTCTTTCTATCAGGGAAGCTGCTTGGCATGATAAAGAGTCCTATGGCATATGCCATTTCCACACTTATTGCTACAGAATAAATCCCTTATACAGAAATCACAAGTACATATATAGCGGTGTTAACAAAAGCATTATGTGCAGGAATGTCAATTTCATAAATAGAGTATCTTTCTAAACTAATGAGGACAAATCATCACTCTTCCCCAAAGATGAAATCCCATGAAATCCTCCCTGGCCAAGGTGTGATATTAGGCCTTCAGCATTGTTCTAGATGATGGCAAGTTAGACACTCAGTGATTAAGACAGCAAAGTGAGTTGTGTGATGTTCCACATTGTTTAGCCTGTGTAGAGCCTTCATCTCTTCTTTTGTGGCTAATCATAAATAAGCCCATTGCTCAAGCCAAAAGGTGGCTGGAGAGTTCGCAACCAGCCTGGGCAACATGATGAAGCCTCATCTCTAAGAAAATACAAAAAATTAGCCGGGTGTGGCAGTGCGCACCTGTAGTCCCAGCTACTTGGGAGGCTGAGGCAGGAGAATTGCTTGAACCTGGGAGGCAGAGGTTGCAGTGAGCCGAGATCACACCACTACACTCCAGCCTGGGCGACAGAGGAGACTCTGTCTCAAAACAAACAAACAAACAAAAGCAAGGTGGCTGGAGAAAGAGGCTGACTGATGTTCAAAGGGCAGGTCATGTTGTCCAGATGATTATTGAAAGTTTTCTCTGAAACAGATATTCCTCTGAACTCATTTTTTCCATTTTTTCAATTCTATAATACAGTCATTTTCCAAGTTTCTGATTATACAGCCAAATCATTAGCCACTGCCTCAAATTAATACAGATGTATCTATCTATCTATCTATCTATCTATCTATCTATCTATCTATCTATCTATCTTATATCTATTTCTCAAAACAGACTAAGAAATCCAAAATGGATTGCTTGATGTTTGGCCCACTGGGATAATTTTCATTCACACTTGTCTTTCAAGGACATACTTCTGATTGAGCATCTAATGCTGCAGTAGTCCCTTGTAAGTCGGATTTATCATATTGACAAAAGACCTAAGATATTTCTTCTTCTATCAATTTGTTATAAGGTACTGTGCAAAAAAGGTCATAGGAAGAAGAATGGCAATGCATCAAGAGATGGTATCAAAGGAATCTGAGCCACCTGCTTTTTCAATTTACTTGTATTTTATTTACCTGCCTGAGCTTGATCTCTTATGCATCATCTGCAGTGATGATTTATGGCTTCTGGGCATGCCCTGCCTTATAATTTGGCTGGTAAAAAAAGCACTCAATTCAAATAGTTTGCTCAAGCCACATGATCTCTTGATGTCTTATAATCAAATTTTTAAATTTATATAGGGCCCAATAGCAAGTCAGAAAGTGTTTCTCATAAGGAAATAAAAAAGTATATTATCCGTGAAAAAGGGAAAGCTGTTGCTTCAAAACACAAGAAGTCTCCTGTGTCTTATTAGACCTCAGCAGATTTGTCACATACATTTTATATATCAATGTAACTGCTGTAAGTAAGTTTATATGGTAACATAGCTTTTATTGCACAATGGACTCCTAAAGAGCTTTCCCTTGCTCTTGGCCTCAACATTGAGAGTCTTATTTGTTACATAAAACATGTGTAACATATTGTTTTTGAGGCATATGATGCAATGTGTATCAATCCATTTTAGGCATTGGAATGAGTATCTTTATATTGTACAAAAAAAATTTAATGAGGTGACAAGGCCCTTAAGCTCTGTGAGGTTTGACTCTAATCTCTGGTTTACATTTTCCTTACTGTGATTTTGTTTTTTTGGTCATTGATTGTTCCTGTGTATATTCAGCAAGCCAGCTGTCATTAATGTAGTGAAACAGTGTAAATCGTTCTGTGGGATATCAATACTGATAATATTCCTGCAGGATAGATTATTGATATAGAATTGATATAGACTTGAAATACTATATGAAATTTAAAAATATATCCTGTTGTGCCTGCTAAGCAAGAGAGTATGACTTCTCTTGAACCTTATATGTTGAGAAAAATAAATAATGTATTTGATCAATAGTTGTGTAGATTTTTTCTAGTAAACACAGCTCTGAAAAACAGCTAAAATTCACTTTCATTTTCTCAGATCCATCTGCCTCTGCACAGGCCAAACAGTTGAGTTAAATGGAGATGTTATATAGAAATCACCAACACTGAATTTTCAAGTGTATGATGGTGACAGTAATTTTGGTAATTTTCTAAGAAATATGACATTACCTCCAATGTCAAATATATTTACTGATTTGTCCCAACTGCTCATTAGGGAAATTATGCCACCTTGCCTTTTGACATTGAGTGTTGCCATTCAACATCATCATTGTAAGATGCTATCTCTAATGCCATTGCAATCATTAAGTTTGTCTTAAGGACACCATCTTCCTCCATCATATCCAGCCTTCAGAGAACAATTACCACAGAGATTTTCCGTATTCTAGCAATCTGCTCACAAATGTATTACTTAGCACTGTGATGGGCTCATATGGTGAATGAGTGGGTGACATAACATAACTTATGATAAATGCACTACAAAATATCTAATTCTCTAAGCCCAAATTTATTGGATGGAGGACACCAACGTGTCCAAGTTTCAGTCAAACAATCAAGTCAACTCTTAAGAGCCAATCCATCTGTACAAGCTAGCATCATAAATTCATATCTGGTAAGTGTACTTATATAAAGGTGGCATATTCTAGAGTTTTATTCCATCCCCTTGGTCTATTCCCATTCAAATTCATTCCTAAACACATTCATATGTTTCTTAGGTTATATAGTAAACTAATCTGGAAATAATTTGGTAGGTTAACCTGAGTCAGGTAATGTATTTATCTTCCTAATATATACATTCGGTTATTTGACTAGAGGATATCATGAAAGAACAGGTCAGTTTTAGCAAGAATAAGCACTAAGCATACCTTTGCTAATTGGCCACCCATGGTGAGGTAAATGAGGGTCTTCAAGGAAGGCAAGACTTCTTTCCTTAGATATTGTGTGACAGAGGTCTCCTTAGACATAGCAGACATCCTTCTGCTAGCAAAGATAACTCACAGACATATGGGAATTCAGTATTCTCAACCTTATCTGATTCTGTCTATTTTCCTAAAATCTTAGGGTCCTACTGCCTCTAAATCAATGTCATAACCTTCATGTGAGACTTGGTGAGTCGAGGAACTCAGTATTTGTTGTCCTTCTGCAACCTACATAATTACATTTGTGTTTGACTTACAGTGTTCCTTGTCCTATAGCTAGAAGAAATAAGAGATTGTTAGGAGATTATTTTAAGTCTGCCACAGAAGCTCCGTTTCTCTGACTGTTTGGGCTGAGAATGTGAGAATGTAAAGCTGTAAGCTTGTAATTTTTTCCGGTAAGCCTTTTAGTGCATTTGCAATCAGATATTTCACCCCATAGATCCTGCAGTCATCATTAAAAATTTAACAGTTATATACAACAGCTAGTCCCCCTGCCTCCAAAGACATTTGCTTTTTAGTAAGCATTGTTTCACAGTCAATGACAGGTTTTAATTTAATGCATTTTATATTCAGGGCATCCTATTATCAAAGAGATTATTGTAGTTTTCAGGACAAAGAATAATCAAAATTTCATAATACGATTTTTGAGATTTTTTAAAATAACTTCTGGGATCATTAAGTAGTGTATCTAATGCCAAGTAGAGACAAATGAGGGGAAGTGAAACTACATTAGGTATTTCAACAGAGATAATTGGAGAGAGGATATTGAATAGGTGGTAGATGTCTGGAAAAGCAAATGAAAACATTTAAGTAAAATACAGGTATTATATGATCTATAGTTATATACTATCATCCTGAGTTCATACCTTGAGGAGGGCATGCTTTCTGGTTTTGCTGGTACATCAAAAGCTAAGAAAGGGCCCTGGCTGGGCACAGTGGCTCACGCCTGTAATCCCAGCACTTTGGGAGGCTGAGGTTGGCAGATCCCTTGAGCCCAGGAGTTCAAGATCAGCCTGGGCAGCATGGTGAAACCCATTTCTACAAAAAATACAAAAGGTAGCCTGGTATGGTGGCAAACACCTTGTGGTCCCAGCTACTCAGGAGGCTGAGGTGGGAGGATAGCTCTAGCCTGGGAGGCAAAGGTTGGAGTGAGCCATGATTGTGCTACTGCCCTCCAACCTGGGTGACAGAGTGAGACCCCCATATCAAAAAAAAAAAAAAAAAAAAGAAGAAGAAGAAGAAGAAGAAGGAGCTCTGAGCTTACAACTGGGCTCTGAGCGGGGTCTAAGGTCTGGATGGTAATGATAGTTCTGAGGAAGTATAACAAAGTTGGTTTTGAGTGCTAAAAGATGCTGGAAAATAGAGCCAAATGCTGCTTGCAGGGTGAAGACTCAATAATACAGTGGCACTCAATGGAATAATAATCAAAGAAGAAAGAAAAATTACCTGTGTTCCTTCTTAACTACCTATAGTGCACTCATTTGAATGAAAATATCAGAAGTAGCTGAAAAAGAAAAAAAAGAGTGATTTGAAGAATCTTAGCCCAAGCATAAAAAAGGAAAATATGAAGGTAAAATTTTGGAGTGACAAGAGCTTAATTCCTGACACATTCTGAATTAGAACATATGTTGTATGATAACAAAGCTATGTTCCTAGAACCTTGGGACTCTCAACGGAAAGGCCTCATTACTTATTGTTGAGTGTGTGAATCAAACACCACTCTACAGGCAGGATGATAATATCAACCATCATGCAACAATGTAGATCCTTTTGTTGGAAAATGATGGAATGTAACAATTAATATTAAAATAGTAACAACAAAATCTGTACTACATTAGCATGTAGCATTTAAATACAACATTTAAAATGGACTGTGGCAGTCACTCATGAGCCGTGTTGATATTTCTTGCACAACTCATGTCTCACTATAGGTTGTAAATAAGAAGAATTAGCAAGCGAAAGGCTCAATTATTAGTAGAACTCGTTGCTATATTCTGTGAAATCTTTGTGTCACAAACAGGTAGAAGTTGGAATGTTTCAAGTGATCATATGGTTTGGAAAATGGTGATGATCTCTGTCTTCCTTAACTCTTCATATTTGCTCCCTTCACTTATAATGTTCTTACTTTTTAAAAAGCTGGTAGAGTTTCAAGATGGCTGACTAGTACCGCTAGGAAGTGCTGCTCCCACCGAAACACACTGAGATTTAGATTAAACCAACATAATTTGAACATGTCTTCGGAGAGAAAATGCCAAATGTGGGCATGGAAAAGACTCACATGCTGAAGCTGAAGCGGGATGAAGCTGAGAACTCTGCATGGGATAATTCAACACTAGAGCTGGTTCCAGGGCCCAAAGGGTGCCTGGAAAAGGGTCTACGGTAAAGAAAACAGCATGGTACTGGTACAAAAACAGATACATAGGCCAATTAACGGAATAAAAAACTCAAAAATAAAGCTGCACACCTACAGCCATCTGATTTTTGACAAGGCCAACAAAAAAGCAATGGGGAAGGGACTCTCTTTTCAATAAATGATGCTGGGATAGCTGGCTAGCCATATGCAGAAGAGTAAACCTGGACACTACCTTTCAGCATAAACAAAAAATAATCTGAAGCCATGAACGATTTAAATGGAAGATCTCAAACTATAAAAATTGTAGAGGACAACCTAAGAATTACTCTTTTCGACATCAATGCATTAGTCTATTTTCACACTACTATAAAGAAACTACCTGAGACTGGATAATTTATAAAGGAAAGAGGTTTAATTGACTCACAGTTCTGCATAGCTGGGGAGGCCTCAGGAAATTTGCAATCATGGCAAAAGGTGAAAAGGAAGCAGGCACCTTTTTCAGAAGGCTGCAGGAGAGAGAATACTCAGGAAAAACTGCCACTTTTAAAACCATCAGATCTCCTGAGATCTATCTCCCTCACTGTCATGAGAACAGCATGGGGGAATTCACCCCCCTGATCAAATCACCCACAACCAGGTCCCTCCCTCAACGTATGGGGATTACAATTTGAGATGAGATTTGGGTAGAGACACTGAGTCAAACCGCATGAATTAGCCTTGGCAAAGAAATTTTGGCTAAGTCTCCAAAAGCATTTGCAATCAAAACTAAAGTAGAAAAGTGGAATGTAATTAAAGTAAAGAACTTCTGCTCAGGAAAAGAAGCTATCAACAGAGTAAACAGAAAACCTACAGGATGGGAGAAGATATTCACAAACTCTGCATCCAATACATGTCTAATATCCAGAATCTGTAAGAAACTTAAACCACTTGACAAGTAAAATCAAATAACCCCATTAAAAAATGGGTAAATGATATGAACAGACACTTCTCAGAAAAAGACATACAAGTGGCAAACAAACATATGAAAATATTTTCAGCATCAATAATCATCAGAGAGATGCAACTCAAAACCACAATGAGATACTATCTCACACCATTCAGAGTGGCTAATATTAAAAAGTCAAAAAATCATCAGATCCTGGCAAAGCTGTGGAGAAAGGAGAACTGTTATACTCTGTTGTTGGTAATGTAAGTTAACCACTGTGGAAATCAGTCTGGAGATTTCTCAAGGAACTTAAAACAGTTATCATTCGAGCCAACAATCTCATTACTGAATGTATACCCAAAAGAAAATAAATCATTCTACCAAAAAGACAAATGCACTTTTATGCTCATTGCTGCACTATTCACAATATCAAAGACTTGGAATCAACCCAGATCCTTATCAGTGGTAGGTTAGATAAAGAAAATATTATATATACATGTTATATATATATGTATGTGTATGTATATATATACATATATACATGCATACATATATATGTACATGTACATATGTACATATATACATATACATATATGTATGCGTGTATATATATATACATACACACACACACACACACACACACACACACCATGGAATACTATGCAGCCATAGAAAATAATGAAATCATGTTTCTTGCAGCAACATGGGTGCAGTTGGAGACCATAATCCTAAGAAAACTAACACGGGAGCAGAAAAGCAAATACTTCATCTTTGACTTATAAGTGGTAGCTAAATTTTGAGCACATTTGTGCATAAACATGATAATAATAGACACAGTGGTCTACTAGAGGTGGGAGGGAGGGGGTGTAGGTTGAAAAACTTCCTATTGGGTACTATGTTCACTACCTGAGTAACAAGATCCATGCCCCCAACCTCAGCACAAGGCAATATTCCCATGGAACAAACCTTCACATGTACCCCCTATATCTAAACTGAAAGTTGAAATTTAGAAAAAGCTTACTGTCTTACTCCTAGTTTTCTTTCAGTATTTGCTTCAGGATCTTTTTCTCCACGAATATTTCCCTGATCCTTTGTTGCATTTGTTTTAATTCTTCTAAACCTTCAAAAATCCTGAACTGACTTCTACCAAATCACAAGTAAATTACATATACAGTTTTATTTGTCTGCATCCCCCACAAAACTTTAAACTTTATGTGGGTAAGAATTGCATCTTTGATTTCTGTTTCCTACTCAGGAATAAAACTTGGAACATGTAAGTCTCAGTGTCTGTGATGAGTATATAAAGGAATACTTAGGTATTTATATTGAATCATGTAGGTTATAGGAAAAATAGCAAGTAATATATCTAAATGTTAAGTTTAGAAAATGATGTTTAGCAAGATATTTCTATTGCTACCATGTAGATGGAGGCATTTTATGAATAATTTTTCCTCGTGCATTTGTTCATGCAAGATTTGTTTTCTCTCTCTCTTTCCTGCCTGTGGATTTTCCAAGCCAATTATAAGTGCCATTACTTTTGTTGAGCTATCACTATGGCCAGTTGGAAAGAGCTGATGCTTTCCTGCATCCCTTTATTATTTTATTTGTGTTTGTGTTATATCATAGTTTCTATCATGATTGCTTTATAGCTTACCAGAGGATAGCATAGTGGTTCAGAGGCAGTTAAGCATGAATGATTAGATACTACCACTCGGAAGGCAAACTAAACACTTTGAACCATACCAAAGTGAGAGATTATCTAGGGTACTTGGACAGCTTACTTGACCTCTCTATTTGTCAGATTCTTTGAAAATAATGGCAGCTACTTATTTGGGTTGTTGTAATGATTAAAGGCAATAATGTTTACAAAACACTTCATATCATTACCAAACACATAGCAATCTCTGACAAATATGTTAAAGACTGTCACATATTTATTCTCATCTCTAAATAGTGAACTCTTTGAATACATAAATATTATTTTGCCTTTTTATTATGCAATAAATAATGCAAATTCTATCGAAGTTTCTTTTTTTTGCCATTTGGTCTCTGAAACAGCTTTTACTTATAATGTAGTAGTAATTTTATTTTTTATGTTTTTCTAACATTATTTCTTTTTTGCTTTCATAATATCTAGAAATTTAAAAATAAAAACTCAACAACACTACTTTTTCTTTTTTAAACTGGGCACACTAAGCCTTCTTAGTTAAAATTGTGTTGTCTTATTATAGCTATGCCTACATAATGCCTTTGTGTCTAAGCTCTTGAGTGTTGTGTGCTGCCATTTCAATAATTTATAAAGAAACAAAATAACATGTCATTAACTTTCAGAGAATGTTCGTTCACCAGAACAGTTCTGAAAGCTTTGAACACTTGGGTTATTCACTGAAGCTTGACAATCAGTGCACCCAAATCCATTCATTCTTCATCTTTGTATTTGTTGTTACTGAGAAGAATGGTCCAAATAGGGAACTAGAGTACTCTAAAGAATAATGCAACGAAGGATTATGTTCCAAGAGGCTGGGGACAAGTCTGTGGCTCTGCCATTAATTACCTGTCTGAACAAAGGAAAAGGAATTAAATTCTCTTGATCATAAAAGCTTCAGCTGCTAAATGAGAAGAACTTGGCTTAGCTGTCTTCATATTTTTTGAACAAAGAAATAATGTAGAATGGATATCAGTATTTTTTGTAAAGTTAGTAAGCATAATTTGGATGCCTATAGAAATACAAACGTATTCAACACAAAATATACTTTTTGTCATATCAGATACCAGTTGTATTTTTTCATTGTTGTTATTGTTAGAAGGATTAATGAGAGTCATGGGAGGCAAAGATAAGTGTAATAATTACTACACCAATTACTTGTAAGATCTTTTATATTTTATTATAAAGATGTAAGTGCCTTTCATTTTAAACACTCATTCATTCAATGCATCCATTTACTTGTTCGTTCAATGTATAATTAATGAAAATGTCTACATTATTATTAGGGCTAAAAAAATGCATACAGGATGGCTCCCAAATTTGAGATGCTTTGGAAACAGCACTAGTTAAGACTCAACATAGTGCACAGAAAGAGAAAAAGATATCCCTGAATACCTTCTGTGGAGAAAAGTTAACAATGTAGCATCAAATGTAATACTTTATATCTCAACTCTCTCAGTAGCTCTCTAAAGCAAGGATTAGGGCTATTTATCCCATAAGAATTTCTGAGATTCAGAAAAAGTGAATAATTTTTATATGTTATATTCAAGAAGATGTTGGATTTAAAGTTTCTGCCAGGTAATTCTGATCTCAAAATTCATCTCTTGAATAATCAATATGTCTCTGTAGCAAGGAAAACTTACTAAGATACCTATAACACGTTACTGGTACCTCCATGAATCCTAAAACAACTAATAAAAGGAAGTTTTTGTTCTCTAAACTTCAGTTTATGACATCTAAGTTATTTCTTTAGTTTTCCTAGGAATTAATAGCAAGCTTTCCAATGAGGTTTCATGTTTAGTGGGCAATAAAATGAGTGCTTTTTAATCTTGATTTATAGAAATCAATTAAATATGCCCTTTAAAATTGCAAAATTCTAAAGATATTTTATTTCTACATCATTTTATAGACAACCATAAGAGTAATACTGTCTACTTCATTTTTAAAATTTGTTTACCAATATTAAAAGCAAATTAATTATCTAATTAGTTCAGTTCTAATTTTAATCCTAATTGTCCACTTTAAATCCTCAAATCCCCAGGGGGATACAGGCATGCAACATTTAAGTTTTAAGCCATTTTTCATTGTCTGATTAGGGAAATAAAGCACTATGCAATTGCTTTCTTTCATTTTATGCACACTTCAAAATCCTACTTATTTTATTCATTGTAGAAAATGGAAATTTACCAGACAATGTGGAGTAGTCAAATCTTCTAGCAGCAAAATAATGTCTCTAAGACTTTCTGTAAAGTGAGAACAAAGTGCTTCATGGCCCTATTTGACGCTGGTTAATAAGACACAAATGTAATAGGCTTCACTGCATTTAACTTCAAAAAAAGTGCCAATATCTTCAAATGTGAACCTTGGATTATTGCCTCTGCAATTTGTTTAGGCAGCCAATGCACTATAAATCATTTCCAGCCTACAAATTGCTTTGTTAGTGGGAAACGGACTACAATAAAGCCGGATTTCCTAATGCTTTATTGACTCTTGATCGAGTAGATGTTGAGAATTCTTTTGTCTTCTTTCAATGACTTTCTCAAATATTCTAAGTGCTTTCGAAATTATAGCCTCTTTAAGTACTGAGAATTTTTTTGAAGACCATTGTAATTTTTTGGGGAGTTTTTGTTTTCTCAAAATGGTTTACTATTTTTTTTTTCCAAATTGCCTATGTTTGTACAGATTTTGGAAGTACTTTAAAAATAACTATTTCTCTAAATGTATGTTAGCCTTTAGTGACAATACATCAATGTTCCTAAATGTCATGATTATATTGTTATATCCTGATGGAAGTAAAATATCACAAACGAGTTGTCATAATTAATTTAAAATGTGTCGTTTTAATATGTTTTCTTCAGCTGCATTTTGCATTACTTTGTAAATATTAAATAGTCTGATGAGTATGGCCAGCATGTAATATGTTACTCAATGACACCAAAATAATTAATACCTCCATCATTCTTCGATGTCATAAAATCTTCTAATTAAATATTTTTAAATAATTCCTGTATATTAAGTAAAAAACAATATACAGGAATCAGTGAACATCAGTGCTAATACAGAAATATAGGTCAAATATCTTTACATCTTTTCACCAAATGTCAAACTATAAAAAGGTTTAAAGTCATTTATTTTATAAGAATTTTTATTTGGAATATATAAATCACTGTTTATAACAATTTTTATTTTACATGTGAAAATATTAAAATTAACATTACTGCCACTGAATATCTTTTGTGTTAAAATTATGATTGCACTTCAAAAACAAACATCTATAATGTACAAATATTACAATATTATTATATCACATTGCTTTAGTATCTCAAAATGCTATCCCTGCAGACAAACTAATATATTGGGTTTGCTTGTTTTCTAGTACCTGTAGTACTTAAATATGATCAGCATCCAGCTTTGTCAACAACTTAGAAGCAGAATCCAGGTAAGCTATAGGGCTAAGCTACAGGGAATAACATATCCAAACTCCAGGAGTATTTTGAACTGGGATATAAAAGGTAAAGCCAGCAATCAAGGAGAAAGGCTGATGTGAAGTTCAATGAGTAAGAAGAGACTGGGAGCCAGCTAGACAAAAATGTTCTTCATAGGTTGCATGCTAAGTCCTTTTGATAAATGCTGCTAAACCATGCATACGTTCATGTGCTTGAGTTAGCTGTTCTTTGTCCTGTGCATTGACTTTTAACTGAGGTAAATCCTAAAAGATGGAGATATAATTGATAAAACATCAAAATCTTTGTTGTCAAATAAATTATGCATAGAAGTTCAGATCTGACGAGTTAGCTATAGACCACATCTTCCTAAAATAGCCTAGTAGAGTGGAACCTGATTAGTACTATGGTTGTCTAAAGGAGATTTGAAGTTTTCAAGTTTTTATTTCTAGGACATATAGCAGAAGTTTAAAAAGGAATCCTATTCCTAATTTGATAATTCCAAAGCATCAATGAGACTTACCTTTGAAGCCAAATGCTGCTGGCAGTACATTAAATACCTTCATATCAATATATCCACCTTATATTTAATTAACCCAGAGGACTCTCAAATAAATATAAATGTCTTAAATTTACATATAAGCTAACATTAAAGACTTAGGTGAATTTTGAACATTTGAAGACAATAGGAGATTTATCTAAATTTGTTGTTGCTGTTGTTGAGATGGAGTCCTGTCTGTTGCCCAGGCTGGAGTGCAGTGGCGTGATCTTGGTTCACTGCAACCTCCACCTACCTGGTTCAAGCAATTCTCCTGCCTCAGCTGAGTAGCTGGGATTACAGGTGTGCACCACCACACCCAGCTAATTTTTGTATTTTTAGTAGAGACGGGGTTTCGAACTCCTGACCTCAAGTGATGCCCCTGCCTAGGCCTCCCAAAGTGCTGGGCCACCATGCCTGGCCAATCTATTTGCAAATGTATTTTTTGTATGTCTCAAAAAAGGAAACTGTCTTTCTCCTGAGAAATGGCCTATAATGAAAATATTACTTCCCTTGGTCATTTTTATTCATACATATGCATCTATGTATGTATTCTAATGATTAATGAATTGATAATGATTGATTAATGGATATTAACAAATGGACATTAAATATCAATAATATATATCAACTAATATTAATATTCAGTAAATACAACAGAAAATCAGAGACTACCTAGTGTTAGTATGAGCAGTATTTTCTCATTTGTTGTCATTGTAAAGGTAAAGATTATAGACTTTTGACAATACATATCTAGTGAAATAAAGATGATGTCAGGAGAATTCATCTCCTAGACAACATTCAAAGTGACTTTTATTGTCACGAATTCACCAATTTTTAAAGTCTAGCCCTAAGGTTGGAGGCTTAAAGACTTTAATTTCCTGATTTATTGAGAATAGCTGCATCATTTATAACTTGTGCTTGACATCCCATCATATAAACTAGATTTATATTTATTCTATATTCTATAAATTAGAATTCAAATTTAAATATTTACAATGAACAATGTGATAACTATGGGGTACAGAATAATCTCACCTAAGTTATTCACCCCTTGGAATCAGATTTCATTAGAAATCTCTTTGTGTGGATCAGCTCTAAGAACTTACCTCAATAGAGATACACTTGATACCAGAAATAGTGAAATCATCTGCCATTTTACCTCCCGGAGTGGAGATGGACACATACCATAATATGCAGTATTTATTTTATGTATTTTGCACTTAATTGTCCTTCAACATCTTCCTCTCCTATTAGCACATTCTTTGTTAAATAACATGCATTCATTTAGTAAGACTGATTCTTGTCAGGGAGACATTCTGTGTTCTTTAAGTGATTTGGCACATATTCTGGTGATTCTCAAAATCCTCAATCTTCTTTAGAAGGAAAATCTTATTTCTAAATTCTATAGGAATAAACAAAATTCTATAAGAATAAAGCTACTTTCTGTTTTTTAAGAAAAAAATAAGTATTTTATTATTTATTTGCTTGACTCATGTTTTCAAAGAGCAAACTTGTAATCTGTGAATATTTGGAAAGTATATCAAATCCATCCTAGATATTTGTATCTTATACTCTGCATCCACATATCAAAATGTGTTCACTTGTTTCCCTCTCTTTATTGAAAATGCAGAACTTTTCAGATAAATTAAGGATCCTGAGATGAAGAGATGATCCTGGATTATCCAGGTGCACCCAATGTAATCCCAAGTGTCCAGATAAGAAAGAAGCAGAAAAGTCAGAGTCAGAGAAGGAGATGCGACCATGGAAGTGGGGTCCTACTTATGTGACTGAAGATTGAGAAAGGGCCCAGGAGCCAAGGAATACAGATAGGCTCTAGAAGCCAGAAAACACAAGGGAACAGACTTTCTAGTGCACCCTCTCAAGGGAACACAGCCCCAGATTTTATTCCAGTGAAAAGCATTGAAAAGTTTTGTCCTCCAGAACCATAAGATAAATTTGAAAGATAATATAAATAAATTTGCATTATATTAAGCCACTAAGTTTGTGTTAATTTTTCATAGCAATAGGTAACTAATACCGATAGTTGATGAGAATAAGTTTTTAGAAATGTAATTTCTATATAGAACAGGAACATAAATAAAAAGCATTATCTTAATCAATAATAACTACATTATATCAAAAATATACATTTACTTACTCAATGCTGAATAACTATATGTTGAGTAATGTTTAATCATGATGACCTATTATTTTTGAATTCCGTCTCTCTAAATTTAGTTTTTGACCTTACGTAAGTTATTTACTACCTGTGTACTTGAGATTCATTTTATTACACAATGGACAGAACAGTTATCAAAAGGGGTAGAAAAGTTCTTGCACATTGAAAACAATAAATGTATGTTACTCATCAATTTGTTTAACAAAATTATTGCTGGTTATTATTACATTTTTATTATATACCTTGCAAATAAAAGCTACAATTGTAAAATATGACTTACATAAACAGTGACTAAATTTCATTCACTGTTCAGTCTTCCAAACTGCGACTTTCAAAATTTTATGAAAAAAATAGACTATAATATCTAGTTACTTTGTGGCATCATCATAATCATTTCATTAACATGGGAGCTACATAATTATACACATTGATAAGAGGAAAAACATAATTCTCCCAAAACCAAAAACAAGACATAAAAAAGTGCAATAAGCGTTCTAAACAAGTCACCTTTTGTAGTATTAGTATTGCAGTATGTCAAGTCTGAATTAACAACAAAATCTAAATGCCTATTTAATGGTCTCTGAAAATATTCAATCTGCTTCATCTCCTAGCTTAATAGAAATCAGATATAGGGATGGTGTTAGACTATAAACTGAAAATCCAGAGGCTTAAAATAGACTAATAAATTTCTCTTTAGCACATGCTACCATCAGAGTGGTCAACAATAACTGTTTGTAGGAAATTGCTTAGCCTTTCCTCAACTATAGCCTGAAAAGTAATTTCATCTGAAAGTATTGTATTTTATCTGACACTAAGGACCTGTCTTAGTAAGTCTATTAAATTCTTATGTACTGTGGAATTGTAGTTCAGGGTAATTTACAAACTATATGTGTGATTGGTGATTAAAATTACCTTCAAAGACAGAGTTCTATATTGGTAATAATTTTCTGCCTATTCAAAAAGGAAATGAACAATCAGAAAGGCAATAAGCTATTCTTATGTGTGTTCCTACACAAAGATACTCAGTAGATTTCTTCTCAAGAGAAGTGTGGTCAATTCAATTATACATAGAGAATCTGTTAGTTAAAAGTTTTTATTTTAATTGTTATTATCATGGTGATTATCATTATCACTATTATTTTACTTTGTTTCAACAGTAGACAGTATTCTGTCCCTATTTTGATCTCCTTTTTTTACCAAGGACATAATAAATGAAATAAATTTTGGATAGTGAGCTAATTTTATATGAAGTTTTAAAGCAATTAAAAAATTAATTTAGTTATGACAAGATAAATATATAAACTATCAATCATTATAAGATAGTAGTTAAAAGTATGGCAATGACATTGATATCTAAATACAGTTTTCTTTAGCTACTTGATTTTAGAGAAGTTATGTGTCATTTTATGTCTTCATTCCTGGAAAATAGAAGATGGTCTGTATGTCTCTGTTGATCTCTTTGTCTCTCTTTGTACGCCTCTGTCTCTGTCTTTTTTATCTCTCTCTGTGTATGGACACATATAATATATACCTATAAATCTAAGCTATATAGTAAGATATACACATACATATACACTTATAGGTCACCATATATTTTATATTATGTACATAAATTTTTATGTATAAATATATCTATAATATATATACATATGTTCACTGAATAAGTAAATGAATATGTTTCAATTTCCTATAACATTACTTATGCCTTGTTAGAGATTGAACTTTCCTATTTTGCTAGCAATTTTTCTAATATTTCTCCATAAAACTAAGACCAACACAATAAAGATGAAGCGAACTTTGAGAATCATATCAAAAATAACAGCTACAAAGAGAAAAACATAAAGGGAGGCAAAGACATTACAGCCCTTCTCCTTCCATGATCTTTCTTTGAAGATGGCCTTCTGAATCATAGCCATGAGTTAACAGTCAAGAGCCCAGCAATGTTTGTAACGGAACAAGAAATGCAGTAAAGTAAAGGACAGCCTGACTGTTAGAGCTGAGTGAAGACAGAGCCTGGCAGGGTTGGCAGGTAGAAGAGGATTGAGCAAAAGTATAAAGACTTGGAAAAAACCAGAAGTAAAGTTTCTCACTGTCAGAGAAGGGAGTTACAAATAAAGAATCAGAGACAAATGGACTATATGGTTCTGGAATAAAATAGGAGGTACTGGTGTGAGGTAATGGTTTTCAATACATGTAGATAAGTGCAGACAGAAATATACTAATGTGTGTGTGTGTTATATCTCCTTGGTCTGTCCATTAAGAAAGTCTGGAAGTAGTAACAACCTAGGAACAATGAGAAAATCTAGTGCTCAGATCTTGCATTTCTAAATATTTTTTCTACCATAAGAAATACAGATTCTTTGGAGAAATGGCCAAATAAGAAATAAGACAAGCCTGAAATATTTAGCTGTGTCAGAAAATAATCAAATTGTCAAAGAATGAGAGACACATGCCAAAGGACATGAGAGAAGAAAAAAAATCCTTCCATGCCTAATAATAAAGGTATAGGCATTATGAAATTAGAAAAATCACAGTTTGGTAACCTATCTAGCAACAACTAATATGGAAAAGTATCTATGGATGCCCAAAGTAATGGGTGAAATTGTGAAGAACAGAATTTTTATGTAGTCACAGAGTATCTCTCCACAAAATACTTTTAATTTGAAAAAACACAATGAGTAAATTAACTGTGAGGACACCTAGAATATATCACAGAAATTTATTGATCAAAGTGAACATCATCCATAATAGGGCAAATTGTTATCCTACATTAGCTGATAATGTGGAAGGAGAACACACATCATATCTGTGATATTCTTGCTACAAGTGCTAAATGGAATGTAATCGTGATGAAATATCAGTCAAAGTCAAATAATAGGAGCATTGTCTAAAATGTTTCAGTAGTCCCAAAAAATTAAGTTCATGATAATAATGGAAAGACTAAAATACTATTCTCGGTTGTATGAGTAAAAAGAGTTTATAAATAAATGTAATGTGCAATGTTATATTGGATCCCTGTACTATGAAGGACATGATTGAAACAACTGGTGAAATTTAAATAGGGCCTGCAGGTCATCATTAGTATTATTTCCAAGTTAATTTCCTAGTTGTAATATTTGATGCCTTTTTTCATAAATAATAGACATTAACTTATTCAGACTAATGGGTCACCGTGTCTGCAAACTTCTTTCAACATGAAAATAATATATGTTTAAATAGGTAGATCATAAACAACAGAAAGACAGGGAGGTACACATAGAAATAGAGATATAGATGTAGACAGATACATATTAAATGGGAGGAGTTCCCTTATTCCCCTTGTGGGGCATGTGACAGGGTTGTGGCTTGCTTCTTTGGTGACCTGCTGCTTAAACCCTTCAGGGTAGCATGCAGATGGGCAGGTCGTGGGGATGATTTTTTTGGGCTCTGACCCCACGGCAGTGTCTAGGGTTGAGTGTTTACAGCTCTCGAAGCCTCAGTGGGCATGTTACAGTGTGCTCTTGCAGCTTTACTGTCTGTAGGTAGCTTGTGTTAATCAGCTCGGTTAGACCCTCTGCCTTATTGCAAGGACAGATGGCTTTCTGTATCCCAGGTCCTTGCCTTAGTGTACCAGAAATATTGGATCACACTTGGGCTTGGAGAATGACTGCAAGATTTTATCGAGTGGTGGAAGTAGCTCTCAGGAGGTGGATGGGGAGCCAGGAGGGAGATGGAGTGGAAAGGTGGTCTTCCCCTGGAGTCCGGCCGCCCAGTGGCCAGACCCTCCTCCGACTGCCACCAGCCAAACTTCCATCCGTGTCTGCAGCGTTCCAATGTAGATGGCCTGCCAGTGTCTGCTGCTGTCTGTTGATGTGTTCTTCTGCTCCTCTCAACATCCAGCCACTTGTGTGTCCCCGCTAAGGTCTCTCAGGTTTATATGGGCACAGGATGGGGGGAAGGGCGGGCCAAAAGGCAACTTTTTGGGCCAGAAAACAGAAATGCCCCTCCTCATTTAGGTCCGTGGACACAGGCTCAAGGGTGGAGCCCTTGTTGGGGACCCCACACTTCTCTACCCAGCACTTCCCTGCCCCACTCTCATATCATATGTATATGATCTCTCATATATATATATATATATATATATATATATATCAGAGAGAGAAAGAGAAAGAAGAGACAGATATATATAAATATAGATATAGCCACAAATTATCATCTTTGCCTTTTATCAACCATTCTAAATCCTGGGAATAATGGTATCTTGATTAGATGTTCAAGGCCACATGCTTTTGAGGTCAATTCTATAGGTAGAAAATGAGCATATTCATCCTTTGTTGGTACCTTATGAGAAGAGGGTTCTCTCAGCTATCACAAATCTCACTTAGAAAGCTGGAAAACATACCTATTAATAAAAGTGAATATTTTATGAAAATGTGATTAAGTCTGCCTTGCTTCGCTCATCTATCCTGCTATTTTTTCATAAACTCAAAAGTTGTTCAGTTGCACATAGAAAGTGCATGGAGACTATCCTGCATATGAATGCCATGATTCCACTTGCGGGTTCAGCCATGTTGTTTATTTACAACAGATCATATAGATCTGCATATTCTCTATCACTGAATTCACAATATAGATCTTTCATATTCTCTGTCACTGAATTAAAGATATTGCAGACTTTATCAGCACAATTAGACAAATAAGCCCATAAATAAACACTGCCATATTCATCAGAAAATCAATTACTAGACTACATAAATCAGAATACAACAGTTAATATCTTAAGTCAATCAGCCAATGAGCACAAAGTCTATTCATTTGCCTTATCAATATGAAAGTTATTTTATACATATAAAAATATAGAAAATGACAAAACCTAAAAGAAATCACCAATTTATAGGGTTAAAATGTAAAAAATAAGGTATGAGTGATTTATAAAGGGCAAAATGTTTTCATAGGTTAGAAATATCTGAGGCAATTATCCAGTAATATAAAACTGTAATATTCTATTGTTTCCATAAAAGTGCTAAGGTTTTAGTGTTTCTTTCAAGTTTTAATATATTTATCTTTGCACATGTATTAGCTACTGTATGAAAAAATTATATGTGTCTTATCACACTTAAAGATTTTCTTGTCTGGCTCTCCCAGTCACTTTGGCATAGGAGATAACAAATAAAATTTTAAATGTAGATATTTAACACATAGCCTAGTGAAGAACACCTCTGTATTCTGATTAATAGTGATCTTACATGTCCATAAGAAATGTGATTTTTCTATATCCAAAACAAAGCCAGGAGACAGCCAGAATATGTTTAAAGAGTAAGAATTTTAGAGCTGAAAGTAAATTTACAGTAATGCCCTAAACATATCACATAAAGAAACAGTTAATATTATAACAAAATCTTTTGGAAAAAAATAATATCTTTATCCTTCAAAAATATGTCAGAATTATTTTCAAAGGTAAATTAAGGGATGTTGTTTATCTACAGTAACCAAAGCTCTAGA
This sequence comes from Pongo pygmaeus, assembly GCF_028885625.2. Taxonomy (NCBI): domain Eukaryota; kingdom Metazoa; phylum Chordata; class Mammalia; order Primates; family Hominidae; genus Pongo; species Pongo pygmaeus. The sequence continues at coordinate 94,332,963 of NC_072387.2, read as the reverse complement.
CATTATAAAAGAAACCAAGATAGGGAATGGTTATATGTCTGCTTTAGCTAGAAAGAGGAACTAACATAATTAGCAGAAATATTTTGTAATGGCTTATATAGAAAACATTTTGATTGACACTTTGACATTTACATTTTACACATCATCTGGTTGCTCTAAAACAATTATAATTACCTGGGAATTGTGCACCTAAGACAAAATTTCATCCAATTAAGGAACAGGTAAAGTCTGAAGATGGATCCTGAGAATAGAACATTTTTAGCTCTTACAAGAAATTCACAAGAACTCAAACTCCCAGTTTTGCTGAGTAAGTGTGAAGTGTCATCTTGCCCCAGGTCTTGATGGCAGCATGTTGTAAATAAATAAGAAGCCAGGCATCAATGTACACTGTGGCTGGCCAAGCAAAGAGTAAAAGAAGCTGGATTTTTGATGTTTTTAAGCTATAAAATCATCTCCCCTGAAGTCTTTCCTACTTGTGTCTCTCATGAGCAAACTTATAAATAATGCAAAAATAATACCACTACCATATTACCACTATCAACAATAAAAACCATGTTATTTATTTAAGAAAACCTGGAATATAAATTTAGTCATGAGAAGAAAAGTAATTACAAAAAAGTTTTTGAAAAAATTATTTACTAAAATTTACTGTTAGATTAAAACAAGTATGTTATTACACTAATCAACACCTCATCACAAATATTCACTGCCTTGTAATGATTAAGACATGCATGCTGAAATCTTCCTTTTAACAAAAGTTGAAATAGTCTTTATTTTTCTAGTGAAAAGTATTCCTACTATCTATATACAGAGAAGGTGGGTCTGCTTTATCAGTTATGCATATAGATTTACTGGTAGCTTTAGTTAGAGTTCGAGATCTATACCAACCTTCTAAATGCATAATGAGGGAAATGAGGACAAGGAAATTATACTCTGTACCTCAGTGCAAGTAGATATTTGAGGATTAAAGTTAGGTCTTCTGGAAACTTTAGTTTAATACTCTAAAAATGTTGTCACTTTTATCGAAGCAAATGATAGATTTTTCTTACAGTGTTTACACCAGGCCAGGCACCTGGAACCTGCATCATGAGCTAGAAAGGCTGATGAAAGAAATGTTTCACTAACACATATAGTAAGACATTTTTAAAAAAGAAACCCCTAAAAGGTAATAATATAAATAATATAATAAAATAAGAAATTGCAAGGGACAAAAATAAAATTAATTAGATTTTGCTTGGGGCATGTCAAGTGAATTAGATCATACGGATATTTGAAAGAAATATCATTGGGATAATTAGGTATGGGAGAAAAATAAATTTAAATTTATCCACAATAAGTAACTTTACTTGATTAAAATAGATAATTTCAATGTTTCAGAAACATTGAATTGGGAAGCATTATAAATACACTTTGCTGACTTGTTTTCATTAGTTGTGTATCTCTATTTCTTCATCCATCCATTCTTCTATTCATCCATCTATCCATTTATTCATCCAGTCTGATTTATGTTTATTTCCTTTTTTTTGCTTATAATTCTACTGTTTCTTTTTAAAATTGGGATATTTTATGAGTTACATCTAACTTGGGGGAAATCTCCCCACTTTTCTTAGATTATACAAATTGAAATTATCTGGGAAATAATTTGTAGTAAACTAACAAAACTATTTCACTAATATAGTTCATCTACACACATATCCGTGTGTGAAGTATGTGTGCTTGTTCATATAATTTGTTTATCTTCATTTTCATGTTATTTGTAAGCTTGTCTTGATATTTCCCCTTTTTTTCTGAGTTGTTATTTTATAAATGCCAGTTACAACATTGTACATGATTATCTCTAATAAAATAAAATAAAATAAATTCCCAAAACCTTTTTTTCTTTTATTACATTTACAGAATGACATATTTGCAGAGGGATTATGAATACTTAAAAATGAAGCAAATAAATTTATGATTAATTTCTGCAATAGCAAAGGATAAATATCAGTATAAGAAGAAAGTTTGCTTACATCAATGTCATAATATTAAATTATGAACATAATTGTATTAATGATAATAAATTATCAGCTCTGAAGACCAAACTGACATCAACCTTAACAGCTGTACTGCTTTCTTATTAATTGGAATCAGATTGTTAAGGCTTAGTGAATTTTATTTCATTATATTACATTGAAAGAAATTTTGCTTAGCAAGGGCTGACAAAGCAGCTTTCATTATGAATCTTGTTATTTGGCATCTAAAATTACTTAAATTGTACGTTTTCTGCTTTCTTTATTCTACACAACCTTATGGTTATGCATCTGAAGAATATTTTCACAATCATCAATAAATCTATCATTTAGATTGGCTTGAAGGGTGGATACTCAGTTGGAAAAGTTGTTGAGGTCTTTCACATGTTAGATTAATCTAACATTTTGTAAGGATTAGTTTTGGTTATTTTGCTCTTTGAGACTAGATCATTAGCTTCTGGAAATGCACATGGCCATATAGCTTCTCCACATAACCTAGCTCCTGAGTTGCAGATTTTGCAAATTAAAGGAAACAAAATGATGTATTCCCTTTTATTAGGCAATATGACACCTCAAACATTTTAAACTTCCAATATTTTTGCCAAAATCACACAGAGTTGTGTGACTTCTGAATTTTCAATAATAATAAAAATAACAACCTGGGTCTTATATATACTTTCCTCTGTATCAGGCATAAGTTATTCACGTTTAAGGACCTACTTTTATATTTTGTTAATTTCTCCAAAATTTTTAATTATATTTAAGATTATCCTGGAATTTCTCAGTAGTGAAGTTGAAAAACAGAGTAGTCTTTTTTTTTACTTTTACTTTTCAAATATTTGCAATATTTCTAGGTATCTTCTGTTATATATTTTAAATTAAATTTGATTGTGACCCAATAATATACTCTTAATTATTTCAACCATTTAAAGTGCATTAAGAACTGTTTGATGTCTAGATAATGGGAAAGACTCAGGGTGTGAGTCTCTGGCAGTGTGCAGCAAGGGCTCTTAATTTGTTGTTGTTGTTTGTTGTTGTGTTTACAAGTGTCATGTAAGTCAATTTGATTGAATGTTGATCACGACCTCTGTATCATTACTGATTCTGTGTCTATATGTTTTAATTACTAAAGGAAAACTGGTGAAATCATCAACTGTAAATTGTAGTGTATCTTTCTTTTCAATAATATCAGTTTTTCTTTAAATTCTGAAGTTCTGTTTTGACTAGATAAAAATTGCGAATGTGTAAATATCAAATAGACCCTGAGTCTTTCCCACTTCTAATATAATAAACTTTCTTTCTTTATCTTTTATAACACCCTGTTTAAATTATACTTAATCTAATATGAATGTAACCAATATGACTTTTGTATGTTTACCATTTGCATAGTATTTCAGTTTTCATCCATATGCTTTCAACTTATTTATTTCCATATATTTAAATTGTATATATTCCAAATAAAATATAGTTTAATCTTTCTATTTTGCTGTTTTCTGACTCTTTCATTTGGAGCTCTTAGTTTATTAACACTTCATATATTTGTTATTATATTGGAATATATATCTACCTACCAAGTTATATTTTAGATTTCTTTCTTCCTATATATTTTATTCCCTTTGCTACTCTCCTGACTTCCCCTCCATTAATTGAATGCTTTTTAGAATCTTAATTTGTTTATTGGTTTTTAGCTATATTTATTTGCATTAATTTTCTCTAAGGATTACATTATACCCAAGTACATTTTCAGAGTCAATTTGAAGATAACATTGTTCACAACATAAAGAAATGTAGAAAAATTACAAAACTATAGGTCCAATTTCTTCCTCCCTAATCATTTTGTTTTCATATATATTAAATCTATTTAATAATTTCTACAGTGGAAAATTATGTTTTGCATTTAAATTTTTTTCATATTATAAAACATATATAATATACATATATTAGTTTCTTTATTCACATTTTTCTCTAATGTTGCTTTTCCTGTTGATGTTTGTTTTTCCCTGAAGTTATGTGGTTCCATTGGATTTATTTCAAATCATACTGAAAAGCTTCCTTTACCATTTCTTATAGTACAGGTATGCTGAAGATGAATTATTTTAGTATTCATTTACTTACAAATACAAAAATGTGTTTATTCACTTTGGTCTTGAATAATTTTTTTGCTAAATGTAGAACTGTTGGTTGGCAACTTTTTGTTTTTCTAGTCAACAGTTTGAACATATTGTTTTACTGTTGTTCAGTCTCCATATTTTAAGATGATGAGAAGTTTGTTATCTTGATTTCTGTTTCCCTATATGTGACGTTATTCTTTTCTGGTTGCTTTGATGATTTTTTTTATTGTTGGTTTTGGCAGTGTGATAATGAGGTACCCTCTTTTTTAGTTATGCTTGGGTTTGCTGAGCTTCTTCAATCAGTGAATTCTTGCTTTCATCTCGAGGAAATTTCTGACGTTATTTCTTCAGATAGTTTTACTGACACATTTTATCCTCAAATTCTTGGTTTCTAATTGTTTATTTGCTAAACTTTTAAATAAAAGTATTCTATATGAAGTAACTCAGGAATGGAAAGCAAAATATCATATGTTCTCTTTAGTGGGAGCTAAGCTATGAGTATGTAAAGGCATAAGAATGATATAACGGACTTTGGAGACTCAGGGGGAAGAGTAGGAGGAGGTGAGGGATAAAATACCACATATTGAGTACAGTGTACACTGCTCAGGTGACAGGTGCCAAAAATCTCAGAAATCACCCCTTAAGAACTTGTCCATGTAACAAAAACCACCTGTACCCCAAAAACTATTGAAATAAAAAAATCACATTCTTTATTAGTCTGATTGGGCTGACATAATTGAAAACACAGACTGCGTGGTTTAAATAACAGAACTTCATTTTCTCACGGTTCTGGAGGCTGGAAGTTCAGGGTCAAGGAATCAGAAGAGTTGTTTTCTAGTGCAGCTTTTCTTCCCCTCTTGGGCACATACCTCTTCTAATGGTATACTCATATGGCCTTTCCTCTGTGTGTGCAGCGAAGGAGAGAGAGACAGACAGACGGAAAGAGATCTGCTAATTCGCCCTCTTCTTGTAAGGACACCAGTCCTAATGGATTAGGTCTCTACCCTTTTGACATCATTTAACCTTAATTACTTTCTTAAAGCCCCTATTCCCAACTACAGCTACATGGGGGATCAGGGATTCAATATACAAATTTTGAGGAGGAAAAAATCAGTCCATAATATACTGTCTTGTGTTTTCTTCAGAAGAATTTACTTAGCTTTTCAAAATATTTTTTTCCAGGAAAAAATTATTTCTATTGATCTTATGCTAAATTCACTGAAACTCTGTTCTGTTATCTCCATTCTTATTGCATTCATTCAGCGAAGAGTTCTGGCTTTTTTCCTTCCACATATTGTATGTTTTCAATTCCAAAATTGCAGTTGGATTCTTTGTAAAATTTCTATTACTGTGCTGTAATTTTCTGACTGGGTCATCTAAATTCTGTCTTTATTGATTTTCTTATTTTCTGGATAGTCATATTTTCCTTTGTCTTCAGTTGCTGACTAATTTTAACTTCTATCTTGGACATAATGAGGGATTGATATTTGATGGAATCTCTGGGTTCTGGCATGTATGTACTTTCTATAAATATTGATTTTGTTGTTAAACAAACATTCAATTTGCCCGAGATGCAGCTTTATCTCTGCTGTGTTGACAAAAGCTCACATACCAGTTCATTTCTTTTGGCCTTATCTATGGTGCTGGGGTTGAGGTATACCACAATACTTCAAAATTTAGGGATTGCTCACAAACTCTGGCAAAGTTTACAAACAGATCTGTTTCTTTTCCTTTTGAGTGCTCTCCTATCCAAGATTTTTTTTCCTCTCACTTTCAGTGACTCCGGCAGAGCAAACTCTGTCTTCTGTTTCTTTAAGAATTTAAGCTTGTGTGTTCTTAGTGTTATTCTGTCTCTGATGAGAAGCCTGGGATTAAACTTTAAGAAATACATTTGGAAGTAATACTGCTCAATTCCGTCTTTTCTTCCATTTACCAATATCTGAGTGCTTTTGGGGTTTTTTTTGTACATTTAGATACCTTTTTGGTTTACAGGAATGTATAGGTTTTACCTGTAGAATGAGTGGTCTAATAGGATTTCTTCAGCAATGGCCAAAAGCTCCACTGATCAAGCACTTTTATATAAAAAAAGAAATTAGTGCCGTATTAATATATGTTCAATATTTTTCACACTAAAGAGTGTGCACCTGGTACTCCAAACATATTATTTAGTCTAAAAATATCTACAATATAATCATAATTGAATTAAGGTAGTTACATAATACATAGTTGTAATTTATTTAGTTCTACCAAGTATGATTAAAATGCCTGAAAAAATAAACAATAATGATTCACTGTACATTTTCTTATATTTTAAATCATATCAAATATGTTATATTTATACCATTTGAAACAGTTAAAATCTAAATTATCAAAAATAATAGACTATAAAAAACAACACTAAATATTAAGGAAGTTATTTAGTTATTTCAATATTCCAGAATAGAAAGAGATGGAAATACCCTAAATTAGGATGGTGGGAGTACAAAATAATATGAATATTAGAGAGCCAATAAAATAAAATCAGAAGAAATAGCCACCAATTGAATGGGACAGTTGGAAAAGAGGTTAAGTGACAAAGATGATGGAAGTTTTACTCATGATTTGTGCACACACTGAATCCAGAATCTATTCCATGGAAGCCTAAATTGGAATAAGTCTGATAGGGGCTCCCATGGTAGTAAAATGAATGGTGTTGTTTTGTTGGTTTAGTAAGGTGTGCTGAAGCAACAATCATGCATAAATTTTACCTGTTAGTTGGAGATTCAATCTGCAGCTTAGATGTGTGCTAATTGCATAGAGGTGACATCTGAAGCTACTTAATTGGTTTAAGCTCATTGAGGGGAAAAGTACAAAAAAATGAAGAAACCCGTATCTACACATCCATTTATCCTCTAAAAGAACAAAATTAAGCACTCACATACAGGTGAGCTATATGAATCTGAACAAGTACATGCACAGCACCTGTGTCTTGCTAGATACATAGTTAAAAACCTAGACCAATTATAGGCTGCTGTAATATGACATATGAGTAAAGGAAGATTTTTTTTTTTGAGATACTCGCTCTGTCACCCAGGCTGGAGTGCAGTGGCATGATCTCGGCTCACTGCAACCTCCACCTCCAGGACTCAAGCAATTCTCCCACCTCAGCCTCCTGAGTAGCTGGGATTACAGGTGCACATCACCATGCCCAGTTAATTTTTATTTCCTCGGTAGAGGCGGGATTTCAACCATGTTGTCCAGGCTGGTCTCAAACTCCTGGCCTGAAGTGATCTGCCTCGGCCTCCCAAAGTGTTGGGATTACAGGTGTGAGCCACCGCACCTGGCTACAAGATAATATTTCTAAAATTTAAGGATTTTTGCTCATTAAAGTGTTTAAATTGTGAATTATAAAGTGTCCTTATTTTTCCATTTTGCAATGAGGAATAGAAAGTGTCTGGGAACGGGATAGAAAGGAGGACAGTCACAGTAGAGAAAAGTATAAAGAGCTTCAGGTACAATAAGATTTCTTCTCATGCCATCTAGCTATCCCAGAGACAGTTTGGAAACCACAGCGAGCTTCATTTGTGTATATTTATTTATGGTCTATCCAATGACAAAATTTTCCACACACTTATCTCTGTATATTGGCTTTACTTATCTCTATCTCATCAGGGGTCCTTCAGTGAAACTTAGCTATTTTCCTGATGGAGTACACAATCTATTTCCAAGCTATACATCTCACAAATAGTAGGGAGTAAATCAGTCACTTTATGTTTAATTGAAGTACTATATGTGTATTCATAGGTATTGCAAGTGAAATATTTTAGCAGTGCCAAGTACTTCCTGAAAGTGCCATTCAGACATATGGTACAATATGTTTATACCTATTGCAGACCATCTGTTGTCTAGGCTCAACTGAGCATTTATTTTACTTTTAATTCACAAAGAAAATGGAAAATAGAACTGGCCCGTGTACCATAATTTGGCAGAGTTTTAAGCAGGTGCAAATTCAATAAGAAAACATATTTAAAACTACAGAAACCTCACTTATTCTGTCCCCTTGTGGATATATATTTTTTCCAAATTAATACAAATTTTTTAGCCCTTTATGCTTAGGTCTGTTGCAGTGTGTAATGGGGTCAGGTGGGATGAAACTGATTCAGAAAGCAGAGAACTATATATGCTTTTCCTCAAAACATAAGTAATGTCTACAATAATATGTGCAATGCAATTTTATTGGTGTATCAAAAGTGTTATATTTATAGGGAAGGTAACAGTTATGAAGACTTTATTATTTTTAACTAATTTCGCTTTTGCTTTTAATATTTTACATATACATAGAATAAAATACAATGTAAAATTTTCATAGGCACAGTCATCTTATTTAAAATGTGGGTATTTATCAGAAACCAAAGCATAGACATACAGCTGAACAAAGAAAACGAGAGAATATACTCACAAAGCAATTAAAGCATATATCTCAGTAATTACTTTAATTCCTAACTTTGATATGAAAGTATTTTTAATGACAGTTATTTGCAGAACTGATCAGATGCTCTTCTAATTACTAAATTTCAGTAACTATCTCAAGTAATATTTTTGGCTGAATTTTGCTATATTGTAACATTATCCATAGCATATTTGTAATACCAAGGTTATTGTTGCTGCCACAAATTATCTGAGTATTTGGCTTGAACTCTCTTGAACCTTACATTTTCTTCTTTATTTGGGTTCATTAGGTAGGAATTGTTGAAGACATTTTCACCGAACAGAGTCCAACTACATAGTGGGTCAACAGGAGAAACTTACTCTTTTCAAAGAGTTTCTATACCATTCAGTCAATGTTAATCAACATCTTACTTTTGAAAGGCACCATGATAAAGATAAGTTGAAATATAAAAACATAAATTATTTATGAAATATTTTCTCAAAGCCTGATGTCTAATTGAAGGTATATATATATATATATATATACACATATATATTTGGGTATATATATACGTATATATATCTTTATACATATACGTATATATATCTTTATATATATACATATATATCTTTATATATATATTTATAGGGTCTCACAAATAAATAAGTAAATAAATGCATAAAGACGTATAAATGATATTGCATAATGAAAATATAAATACATTATTGAAGAGTAAGTAGAGTAAGTTTGTTTTAGCTCTAAAGTTGGGCACTACCACTGTGATAGAAAAGAGGAGGACTCTAAAAAGCTTTAAGAAAATCTACTATAAAAGAGTTTTGAATGAGTGGTTGGATTTTGGCATGCTGAAATGGGGAAAAACATGTTTGGGATAAGAGACCATGCAGATAAAAACATTAAGAGATTTTGTTTTACATGGTCCACTTAAATAAAAAAAGAAACACCTTTGCATTGCTTTTAATTCTCAGTACCTCTGAAATTTAAAATGAATCAGTAGTTGAGTATATAAGTAAATAATGAGTGACACATTTAAAAACAGTGCTGAATCAGGGACACATTAATATAATCAGGACAGCAAATGGGTTTAATCTCATGGCCAGCTACTGTCAATTAGTGGTCTCCAAAAGCACAAGCTTGAGAATCATTTCAGGTTTTTTTGTTCAATGAAATTAAGCACAGTGATTGATTAGTGTTGTTTTCCAAGGTCACTCAGTGCATTTTTCAATTCTACCTTTAATTTACAGCTTCAACTTTTCCCCTAATAATACTGAATATATATTTGGCATTAACAAACGGAGCTGCTTTTCATAATAATTTATTTGCATTCAACCTTAATCAAAATGGGCTCAAAGGAATCACAGAACAGATTAAATCGATCAATTAAACATCCTGACTTTTCAAGAGACTGTTAGTATGTAAGTGGATTCCTCTGCCCTTCTCTAAAGTGGCCTTTGGGGAGTAATTCAAGGCTTTAGCTTAATTCTAGGTAGGAGAATAAAAAGATAGGGCTGGAATGTTTTTAGTGACAATGTATCTGAATTGTGCTTATTGGGAGATATTGGCTTGATCATTTGCTATTGAATCTCTGTCTCTGAACTGAATCGTAGAAAAGACTGTTTCATTTTCTGCCCTTTTCTCTATACATTTTACTTATCCTATAATGTGTGTTTGCTCATATTATTTTGTAAAAGTAACACATCTAACAAGAATAAGACATTATTCTGGAACTTGATTATTCAGAACTTTAACTCAGTAATCTTGATCTGGATCCATATAATAGAGACACATATAAGTCTAGCTGGATGTAAATTCAAAGCTCAAATAAAACAAATTTTAAAAAATAACCAAAATTTCCCCAACTGTTTCCCCAATTGAAAAATGTTGATAATCACAATACCTCCTTCATGAGAGTGTTGTGAGAATTAAATAAGCTTTAAAAATCCTTAGAATAGTACTTGACACATAAGTAGCACTCAATAAAAGTATAATACTATTTTTATTGTTATAACTGGGGCCTTATAGCGCAATTGTTAACAGCAGGGACTCTGGGGCCAAACGCAAGGATTCAAATCCTGCCTCTTACTACATGTGTGACCTTAGGCAAATTTAATTCAGAATTAAATTTAGAATAACCCTTATTGTAGAATTAAAAATACGTATAAGTAAATATATATATATTTAAATTCAATAGTTTTATATATTATATTTAATTTATAAATCATATCTAAAACCTACATTTATGGGTATACATGTAGCATGTGTGATTGCATATACAAGTATATACACATACATAGCTTACAAATCTTACAACTGTATGTTGTATATATATAATACAACGTGTATATTATATAATATATATTGTATAATATTATATATTATATATTGCATGTATAATATATAATTTTATATAGTATGTATAGTATATTGTATAATATATATACAATTATATATTATAATACATTTTATATTGTACTATTATATATTATATAACACATAGTATATATATAATATATAATTGTAAGATTTGTAAGCTATATATATGTATATACATGTATATGTATATACAAGGCAAGTCTTTGGTCAATGTAATATTTAGATGTCTATAGGTTATAAAAATACGTTTCTGAATATTCAGCCTGAAATTGATTTTTAAAAAATCTACATTTCTCATTGCCTATTGATATATTTTTTGCTGCCCTTAATGATTGGCGTTAGAACTTTATTTTACACAATATGGGTATCATAAAATTTGAAGATCCCTGTCAAAATTGTCTAAAATGTCAGACATTCCCAAGGGCAAGCCTCAAGCTTATACCCACAGAGACTACTGCTCCTAAGATAAAAGGAATTAAAGAGGTCCTTCTGCCTTTCATATATACTTTAGTCACCTACTTTACCCAGAAGATGATATCTCTCATTGCCACACAGAAGCACTCCATTGTGATTGCTTTTCTCATAGCTGTAATTTATTGGGAATCTTCTATGAAGCAGTTGCTGGGCCAGAGAGTTTAGAATGAAATGATTTTTTTTTTCTTTCCATACTCTAACTTGTAATAAAATCCTAGCTTGTGTTGTCATAGGTTTTTTTTTTTCTTTTTTTTTTTTTTTTGAGACGCAGTCTCACTCAGTCACCAGGCTGGAGGGCAGTGGGGCGATCTTGGCACACGGAAACCTCCGCCTCCCGGATTCAAGCGATTCTTCTGCCTCAGCCTCCTGAGTAGCTGGGACTACAGGCGTGCACCACCACGCCCAGCTAATATTTGTATTTTTAGTAGATACAGGGTTTCACCATGTTGGCCAAGGTGGTCTCGATCTCTTGACCTCATGATCCGCCTGCCTCAGCCTCCCAAAGTGCTGGGATTACAGGCATGAGCCACAGCACCCGGCTGTATTGTCATAGTTTTTAAGGCTTAATTTTAGGTTATTTTAAAGGAATTCTCTTATGTTGTATCAAGAATAATGTATGTGTGCACCAGTGTGTGTGTTTGTATATGTGTGTGTGTGTGTATTCTCATTAATAGAGAAAGTCATCTACGATCAGTACTCACTATTGTTTCCTGCTTCAGGAAGTTTTTGGTTTTTCCTCTCTAGAATGTCTACTCTCTTTCAATTGTCTTTTGTTCAGCATAATATTACAAGCACCGTCCTTAGATCAGAAACAAGTGTTAAAATATACTATGAATCTGAACATTTTAGACTTTAATTTGTATGATCACTCAAAAGTCTATTACATTTATCTTTAAACATTGTTCCACTGCCTTCTCTTGTCCTTGATTACAAATGTCTACATTGATTAGAGAAGGCTGCTTTTCTTTTCATTCCAACACGTGTGTGCGTGCACACACACACACATACGCACACACACACAGAGTTCGGAAATACTTTTTTCCCATTTTTCTCTATATTTGGGAATTTCAGAGGACAAATCTATGTATTTTCATTTAATTTTTATTAAATTTGCTGGAGACTTGTTAATCCATTCAGCTACCAGTTAAAATCCTTGTGCAAAGTATTACTCAATTATCCTTATCTCTCTTGTGGAATTCCTTTTATTCACACACTGTGTCTCTTATTCACACACTGTGTCTCTGAGATCTGCCTTTCTAGTGTTTTTATTTGTTTATTTTACTTATTATTTCTATTTATTTCACCTAATTCTTCAGGATTATGTTGTTTGCTTACTTCTTTTGAGAGCCAGTTTCACGTTTTACTCTTTCAGAACAAAAATTAATTCAAAGCAGTGACCTTCTCTTTTAAATTACCTAAGTTTTAAATGAAATATTTCTTCAGTTCTACACACTGGTTTGGTATTTGAATTGCATTCCTTTAATAGTCATTATTTTTGAAGAAGTTTTTTCGTTAGTTCCACTTTAACAGAAGCCATCTGCTATGTTTGTTCATAAGAGTCCCCCATCTTCAGTTTAAATAAATTGTAACATTTCCTGCTTTATAATTACCTTAGCATAAGTATAGTAAGATTTTTTTTCCAGATATATTCATCATAAAATAAAATGCCTACATGGTTTGGAATGAAATTAATTATAAGCATATGAAATCTGCACATATTATTATTCCCTAAATAATTAAATAACAATTATAAAAACATTAATAACCAGATTATAAACTACAATGTGCCATGATCTGCTTTTTTAAATTCATATCCACTATATCAACATTCTACCTATATAATAATATATAAAATCAATAATATTCCTGTCTTTTTATAGGTGACAAATGGACAAAGTTAAATAACTTGAATCAAGTTCCATAGCTAAGTATGCAATAACACTGAAATTAAATTAGTACAATATCACTCCCAATTTCATGTTCTATCTACATATAATATTTTGCTATTTCTTACTGCCTCTGTTGCTGTTGCTATATACGAACATATTATTTCATTTATAATAGGTATAGTTGCAAACATCATTTTTTTCTAGAACAATGAGAGGAGTCTTCATAAAATGTGTACTCCATGTAGTGTTCTTTATATATATATATATATATATATATGAGTGTGTGTATGTGTGTGTATCTATACACACACACAGTTTGATATAAATATCACTCTCTCCTAAAGTTAACTGGGTAACTCTGAGAAATCTAGATAAAGAATGTTTCCATATTTCATATTGCAATGTTTTTCTTCTACAAAGATATTTCTCTTTTTGCCTTTAGTGACTTTGGGCAAGACCCTTTTTCAAATATATATCACAGGAATTTTGCAAGAATTAAAACAGATTCTTTACACAATGTTTGCCATGAAATGAATGCCCAGTAACTATAGGTTAAAACCAATATTAAATTAAAAGTAAAATATTTTCCACCAAAATGTTCCTCTAATGTCACTTAACGTTATTCAAACTAATTCTTCCATTAAAACAACAAAGTATACTGGATAAAGTGCCTGCACAAATCTTACCACAACCGTCAAAGAGATGACAAAATAATACAGAATTATTAGACAAAAGCTTAAGAGTAAGCAACAGTTTGGAGTCTTAAGCAGCACATAGACCTTCAGAGTATGTGCAAACCTTGGAAACATTGAGCCCTTACTTTGGAGGGTCTAAGAGGGCAAGGAAGGTAAAAATAAAAGCATGAGTCCTGCCAAGGTGATGGATACAAATGGAGACTCTCTCTAAATTCAGTATAGCATCTTTTGGTACGCTTGAATTAGAGATAAACCCACACCAGTCCCAGCATCAGAAACTTACAGACAAAGACTGACTCTATCCTATTTAGAACGCTAAGGAAACATATTCTTGGAGGGTTGACAGAATTCAACCATTGAATTTGGCTGATGAAGTGTCTAAATGATAGTACCATAGGCACCTGGCGGAAAGAAATGTAAAATCTTTCTGGAGGAGGTACATTCATCTCAGCTGTTCAGAAGTCCAAAAATTATTTTTCAAAGATAGTGACTAATATAAAGTCAAAAATAACCAGTCACACAATTGACAGCATAACAGAAGAATGAACAAGTAGGAAAACAGGTACAAAAAAACAGGCAGCAAAGATTCACCCACACGGTCATCATACGTATTGGAATTATCAGACTAATTACGAAGCAAAATTTATGATGTTAAAAATAAGGCAGGCTTGAAAATATGTGCAGGAATCAGAAAGTGTTATATGACTAAGATTATTTGAGAAAGATTCAAATAAAATCCGTAGAAGTGAAAAAAAAAAAACAAAATAAAAAACAGTGACCATTATTAAAACTTATTCGATAAGTTTGGGCCCAGAATTCTTTAAAAACCATAGAAAATTAGGAAGCTGAAAAGTAAGCCAAAATAAATTGTCTAGATAGATCCCTCAAAAACTATGGGGTAGTAATAATGAAAACATGGAGGACACAAAGAGGAAGTCTAATGTGCTTTAATGAGAACCATAGACGAAGAGAAGGCCCAAGAACAGAGACAATGGGAGAAGAGACAATGAGCAAGAATTTTTCAGAAATAATTGTTTGAAATAATATTTTCCAGCCACTTGACCTCCCATAAATCATCAACATCTTATTATTAAAGCCAGCTAACTTTCTCCTTGAGTTTCCGTATCCTCTTTCCATTTGACCTCGGGCATTTCTCTAGATACAGTAGGATATATTTGCAATTGCACGGACTCCACTTACAAGATGGAAGTCTAGGGCAAATCTATCACCCATAAAAACCCTGGCCTGGCCAGGCATGGTGGCTCACACCTGTAATCCCAGAACTTTGGGAGGCCGAGACCAGCAGATCACTTGAGGTCAGGAGTTCGAGACCAGCCTGGCAAACATGGCGAAATCCCATCTCTACTAAAAGTATAAAATTTAGCCAGGTGCCTGCCTGTAATCCCAGCTACTTGGGAAGCTGAGGCAGGATAATCCTTTGAACCTGGGAGGCAGAGGTTGCAGTGAGCCGAGATCACGTCACTGCACTCCAGCCTGGGTGACAATGTGAGACTTCATCTCAAAAGACAAAACAAAACAAAACAAAAACCATGGCCAGTGATTTGAAGTCAAAATGAATACTTTCAAAGACCCAACTGGTGCAATTCGTAACTTGAGATAAAGTAAATAAGGGGTAAATTTTGAACCATCTTTTCTAATTAAATGATTTCATCACAGGAATAACCACTCTCAGGGCTAGCAATTATCCTTCCAGGTAGCATTTTATTACAAACAAGTCATACCAAAAAAAAAAAATTAAAATAATGATGTTTTAGAAGAAGAAAAATAATCCAAGATGAAAATGAAGAAATAAAAGCTAAAAATTGAGAAAAGAACATTAGTATTATTTGGAGAAAAGCAAGCAAATGCTGACTTGTATAGAAGCAGCCCCCAACTCCCAACTGACTGATACCAGTCTGTTGCCTATTAGGAACCTGGCTGCACAGCAGGAGGTGACCAGCGTGGCAAATGAGAGAAGCTTCATCTATGTTTACAGCCGCTCCCCATCACTGGTATTACTGCATGAGCTCCACCTCCTCTCAGATCAGCACCCTTATTAGATTCTCATGGGATCACAAACCCTATTGTGAACTGCGCATACAAGGGATCTAGGTTGTGCACTCCTTATGAGAATCTAATGCCTGATGATCTGTTACTGTTTCTCATCAACCCCAGATGGGGCTATTTAGTTGCAGGAAAACAAGCTCAGGGCTCCCACTGATTCTACATTATGGTGAGTTGTAAAATTATTTCATTATGTATTACAAAGTAAAAATAATAGAAATAAAGTGCACAAAAATGTAATATGCTTGAATTACCCCAAACCATCCCTGCTGGTCCATGGAAAATTTTCTTCCACGAAACTGGTCCCTGGTGCCAAAAAGGTTGGGGACCACTGCTGTGTAGAACTTTAATAATAAGGTTTTATGTGGTTAAAATATAAAAGTATAAAACATACCAGAAACATGTAATCCTACTAGAATAAGGTACATGAAAATACAATATCCTGAGTCACTCATATTACATGACTTCAGTCTTTGGCATAAAAAAAAATAGGTCTAATAGAGAAATACCTACAAATATGTAGCAACAAAAAAATTAATATACTATAAAATCTTAAAATTCTAAAATTATTACAAGAGATAAATCAATAATCAAAAGTGTGCAAAGACAATAATGAACAACTCTAGGCCCTGTGGCTTTACCTGACCTAAATAGATGAAGATGTATGACATGTTACACGAAATAAAAGATTCAATTCTATAAATACCTCATTCTCCTCAGATTATTTATATATTCACAGCATTTCCAGCCTCTGAAATAAAAGCATAAGGCAAGAATAAATTTTTAAAAAAGCATTTCTAATCTAAATAACATTTTCTGGGTATATGAGGGAAAGTTGTTAAACTGGTTCTAAATTTACATAGAAATAAGCAAGGACAGTTTTAATCAATACACCTTAAAGAACAAGATGAGAAATGTGGAGGATTCTCAATAACAGAATAAATCAGTAGAACAAACAAATGAACTATGATAAATTCATAAAAATCAAGACCATTAAAGCAAAAACAAAATAGTATATTTTAATGTAAATAAACTACAGTTACAGAAAACAACAAAAAAAGATTAAAAACACATTGCTAGGTGAAAGAACAAAAAAAAAAAGACTTTTTTAAGTTTCGGGGTACACATGTAGGGTGTGCAAGTTTTGTTACGTAGGTAAATGTGTGCCATGGTGTTTTGCTGCACCTGTTGACCCATCACCTAGGTATTAAGCCCAGCATGCGTTAGATATTTTTTCTGTTGCTCTCTCTCCCCTCACCCACTCTGACAGACCCTATTGTGTGTTGTTCCCCAACCTGTGCCTATGTGTTCACATTGTTCAGCTCCCACTTATAAACGAGAAGATGTGGTGTTTGGTTTTCTGTTCCTGTGTTAGTTTTCTGAGGATAATGGATTCCAGCTCCATCCATGTCCCTACAAAGGACATGGTCTTGTTCCTTTTTATGGCTGCATAGTATTCCACGGTGTATATATACCACATTTTCTTTTTCTAGTCTATCATTGATGGGTATTGGGTTGATCCCATGTCTTTGCTGTTGTGATGAGTGCTGCATTGAACATATATGTGTATGTATCTTTCTAATATAATGATTATATAGAAATAGAATGATTTTTATTCCTTTGTATACCCATACTGGGTTTACCCAGTAATGGGATTGCTGAGTCAAATGATATTTCTGATTTTAGGTATTTGAGGAATCACCATACTGTCTTCCACAATGGTTGAACTAATTTAAATTCCCATCAACAGTGTAAATTGTTCCTATTTCTCCACAGCCTCCCCAATATCTGTTGTTTCTTAACTTTTTAATAATCACCATTCACCACTCTTTTTTTTTTTTTTTTTGGAGACAGAGTTTCACTCTTGCTGCCCAGGCTGGAGTGCAATGGCATGATCTTGGCTCACCACAGCCTCTGCCTCCCGGGTTCAAGTGTTCTCCTGCCTCAGCCTCCTGAGTAGCTGGGATTATCGGCATGTGCCACCACACCCAGCTAATTTTGTATTTTTATTAGAGATGAGATTTCTCCATGTTGGTCATGCTGATCTTGAACTCCTGACCTCAGGTGATCCACCCACCTCAACCTCCCAAAATGCTGGGATTACAGGCTTGAGCCACTGCGCCCAGCCAATAACCCCCATTCTTAACTGGTGTGAGATAGTACGTCATAGTGGTTTTGATTTACATTTCTCTAATGATTAGTGATGTTGAGCTTTTTAAAAAATTTTTCTGTTGGTCACATAAATGTCTTGTTTTAGAAAGTGTCTGTTTATGTCCTTTGCCCACTTTTTATTGGGGTTGTTAGCTTTTCTTGTAAATTTAAGTTCCTTGTAGATTGTGGATATTAGATCTTTGCCACATGGATAGATTGCAAAAATTTTCTCCCATTCTGTAGGTTGTCTGTTCACTCTGATGATAGTTTCCTTTGATGTACAGAAGCTCTTTAGTTAAAATAGATCACATTTGTCAAGTTTTGCTTTTGTTGCAATTTCTATTGACATTTTCATCATGAAATCTATGCCTATGCCTATGTCCTAAATGGTATTGCCTAGATTTTCTTCTAGGATTTTTATAGTTTTGAGTCTTACATTTAAGTCTTTAATCCATCTTGAGTTAATTTTTGTATAAGGTGTAAGGAAAGAGTATAGTTTCAATTTTCTGCATGTGGCTAGCCAGTTCTCCCAGCACCATTTATTAAATAGGGAATCCTTTCTCCATTGCTTGTTTTTGTCAGGTTTGTCAAAGATCAGATGGTTGAGATGTGCGGTCTTATTTATGAGTTCTCTATTCTGTTCCATTGGTCTGTGTGTCTGTTTTGTACCAATACCATGCTGTTTTGGTTACTGTAGTCTTGTATTATAGTTTGAAGTCCAGTAGTGTGATGCCTTCAGCTTTGTTCTTTTTGCTAAGGATTGTCTTGGCTATTTGGGCTCTTTTTTAGTTCCATATGAATTTTTAAATAGATTTTAGAATTCTGTGAAGAATGTCAATAGTAGTTTAATGGGAATAGCATTGAATCTATAAATTGCTTTGGGCAATATGGCCATTTTCACAATATTAATTATTCCTATACATGAGGATGGAATGTTTTTCCATTTGTTTGTGTCCCCCCTGATGTCCTTGGGCAGTGGTTTGTAGTCCCCCTGAAAGAGGTCCGTCACTTCCCTTGTTAGCTGTATTCCTAGGTATTTTATTCTCTTTGTAGCAATTGTGAATGGGAGTTAATTCATGATTTGGCTCCCTGCTTCTCTGTTGTTGGTGTATAGGAATGCTTGTGATTTTTGCACATCGATTTTGTATTCTGAGACTTTGCTGAAGGTGCTTATCAGCTTACAAACCTTTTGGGCTGAGACAATGGGGTTTTCTAAATATAAGATAATGTCATCTGCAAACAAAGACAATTTGGCTTCCACTCTTCCTATCTGAATATCCTTTCTTTCTTTCTCTTGCCTGATTGCCCCGGCCAGTACTTCTGATACTATGTTGAATAGGAGTGGTCAGAGAGGGCATCCTTGTGCCAGTTTTCAAGCAGAATGGTTTCCAGCTTTTGCCCATTCAGTATGATATTGACTGTAGATTTGTCATATATACTCTTATTATTTTAAATATACTCTTATTATTTTAAGGTATGTTCCTTCAATACCTAGTTTATTGAGAGTTTTTAACATGAAGCTATGTTGAATTTTATTGAAGGCCTTTTGTATGTCTATTGAGATAATTGGGTTTTGTCTTCAGTTCTGTTTATGTAATGAATTACATTTATTGACTTGCAAATATTGAAGCAGCCTTGCAACCTGGGGATGAAGCCAACTTGATTGTGGTGGATAAGCTTTTGGATGTGCTGCTGGATTCAGTTTGCCAGTATTTAATTGAGGATTTTTGCATCGATGTTCATCAGATATAGTGGCCTGAAGTTTTCTTTTTTTGTTGTATCTCTGCCAGATTTTGGCATCAGGATGATGCTGGCCTCATAATACGAGTTAGGGAGGAATCTCTCCTTTTAAATTGTTTGGAATAGTTTCAGAAGAAATGGTACTAGCTACTCCTTGTACCTCTGGTAGAATTAATCTGTAAATCCTTCTAGTTCTGGGATTTTTTTTTTGGTTTTGATTGGTAGGCTATTTATTACTGCCTCAATTTCAGAATTCATTATTGGTCTATTCAGGGATTCAGCTTCTTTCTGGTTCAGTCTTGGGAAGGTGTATGTGTCAGGAATTTATCCATTGCTTCTAGATTTTCTAGTCTATTTGCAGAGAGGTGTTCATAGTATTCTCTGATGGTTGTTTGTGTATCAGTGAGATCAGTGGTGATGCCCCCTTTACCATTTTTAATTGCCTATTTGATTCTTCTCTCTTTTCTTCATTAGTCTAGCTAGTAGTCTATTTTATTTTATTTTTTTCAAAAAACAGCTCCTGGATATGTTGATTTGTTTAAGGGTTTTTGATGTCTTGAATCTCCTTCAGTTCTGCTCTGACCTTGGTTATTTCTTGTCTTCTGCTAGCTTTGGGGATTTTTTTGCTCTTGGTTTTCTAGTTTGTTTAGTTGAGATGTTAGGATATTGATTTGTGATCTTTCTAGCTTTTTGATGTGGACATATACTATTATAAATTTCCCTCTTAACACTCCTTTAGCTGTGTCCCAGAGATTCTGGCACATTGTCTCTTTGTCCTCATTAGTTTCAAAGAACTTCTTGATTTCTGCCTTAATTTCATTATTTACCCAGGAGTCCTTCAGAAGCAAGTTGTTCAATTTCCATGTAGTTGTGTGGTTTTGAGTGAGTTTCTTAATCTTGAGTTCTAATTTTATTGTGCTGTGGTCTGAGAGACTGTTTGCTATGATTTCAGTTCTTTTGCATTTGCTGAAGAGTGTATTACTTCCAACTATGTGATCAGTTTGGAGTAAGTGCCATGTGGTACCAATAAGAATTTATATCCTGCTGTTTTGGGGTGGACAGTTCTGCAGATATCTATCAGGTCCACTTGATCCAGAGCTGAGATCAAGTCCTGAATATCTTTGTTAATTTTTTGTCTTGATAATCTATCTAATATTGACAGTGGGGTGTTAAAGTCTCCCAATATTATTACGTGGAAGTCTAAGTCTCTTTGTAGGTCTCTAAGAACTTGTTTTATGAATCTGGGTGCTCCTGTATTAGGTGCATATATATTTAGGATAGCTAGCTCTTCTTGTTGAATTGAACCCTTTACCATTATGTAATGCCCTTCTTTGTCTTTTTTCATCTTAGTTGGTTTAAAGTCTGTTGTCATAAACTTTGATTGCAACCTCTGCTTTTTTCTGTTTTCTATTTGCTTGGTAAATTTTCCTCCATCCCTTTATTTTGAGCCTATGTGTGTCTTTACACATGAGATGGGTCCCTTGAATACAGCATACCAATGGGTCTTGACTCATTAATCCAGCTTGCTGTCCTGTGTCTTTTTTTTTTTTTTTTTTTTTTTTGAGACGGAGTCTCACTCTGTCACGAGGCTGGAGTGCAATGGCATAATCTTGGCTTACTGCAACCTCCACCTCCGGGGTTCAAGAAATTCCCCTGCCTCAGCCTTAGCTGGCAGTATAGGCATGTGCCACCACACCTGGCTAATTTTATATATATATACATATGTGTATATATATATATGTGTGTGTGTGTATATATATATATATATTTATATATGTATATATATTTATATATGTATATATATTTATATATATGTATATATTTATATATATATTTATATATGTATATATATTTATATATATTTATATATGTATATATATTTATATATATTTATATATGTATATATATATTTATATATTTATATATGTATATATATATTTATATATGTATATATATTTATATATATTTACATATGTATATATATTTATATATATTTACATATGTATATATATTTATATATTTATATATGTATATATATATTTATATATGTATATATATATTTATATATGTATATATGTATATATTTATATATGTATATATATATATTTATATATGTATATATATTTATATATGTATATATATTTATATATGTATATATATTTATATATGTAGATATATATTTACATATGTATATATATTTATATATGTGTGTATATATATATTTATATATATGTGTGTGTATATATATGTGTGTGTATATATATGTGTGTGTGTGTGTATATATATATATTTATATATTTTAGTAGATATGGGGTTTCACCATATTGGCCAGAATGGTCTCGATCTCCTGACCTCATGATCCACCCTCCTCAGTCTCCCAAAGTGCTGAGATTACAGGCGTGAAACACCTCACCCGGCCCTGTTCTGTCTTTTAATTGGGACATTTTGTCCATTTACATTTAAGGCTGATATTGTTGTGTGTGAATTTGATCCTGTCATCATGATGCTAGCTGGTAATTTTGCAGACTTGTTAATGTCGTTGCTTCATAGTGTCATTGGTCTGTGTACTTCAGTGTGATTTTGTAGTGGCTGGTAAGTTTTTCCTTTCCATTTTTAGTGCTTCCTTCAGGAGCTCTTGCAAGGCAGGCCTGGTGGTAATGAATTATCTCAACATTTGCTTCTTTGAAAAAAATGTATTTCTCCTTTGCTTATGAAGTGTGGTTTTGCCAAATATGAAATTCTAGGTTGGAAATTATTTTCTTTAAGAATGTTGAATATTGGTCCCCAGTCTCTTCTGGATTGAAGGGTCTCTGCTGAGAGATCTGCTGTTAGTCTGATGGGCTTCCCTTTGAAGGTGACCTGGCCTTTCTCCCTAGCTGCCCTTAACATTTTTTTCCTTCATCTCGACTTTAGAGAATCTGATAATTATGTGTCTTAGGGTTGATCTTCTCATAGAGTATTTTGCTGGGGTTCTCTGAATTTCCTGAATTTGAATGTTTGCCTGTCTTGCTAGGTTGTAGAAGTTCTCCTGGATAATATCCTGAAGTATGTTTTCCAACTTGATTCCATGCTCCCCATCTATTTTGGGTACCTCCCATCAGCTGTAACTTTGGTCTTTTTGCATAATCCCATAGTTATCAGAGGTTTTCTTCATTCATTTTTTTTCTTTTTTCTCTAATCTTGTCTGCCTGTCTTATATTTCAGCAAGATAGCTTCAAGCTCTGAGATTCCTTTCTCTGCTTGGGCTATTCAGCTATTGATACTTGTGGTTGCATTGTTATGCTCTTGTGTTGTGTTTTTCTCTCCATCAGGTTATTTGTGCTCCTCTCTAAACTAGTTATTCTGGTTAACTGCTTCTGTAAAGTTTTATCATGGTTCTTAACTTCTTTGCATTGGGTAGAACATACACCTTTAGATCAGTGAAGTTCATTATTACCCACCTTCTGAAACCTACTTCTGCTGATTAATCCATCACAGCCTCAGCTCAGTTCTATGCCCTTGCTAGAGAAGAGTTGCAATTATTTGGAGAAGAGGCACCCTGGCTTTTTGAGTTTTAACCATTTTTGTTCTGATTCTTTCTCATCTTTGTGAGCTTATCTACCTTCAATCTTTGAAGCTGATGACATTTGGGTGGGGATTATGTGGGGTCTTTGTTGTTGCTTTCTGTTTATTTTTCTTTTAACAGTTAGGACCCTCTTCTGTAAGGATGCTGTGGTTTGCTGGGGGTCCACTCCAGACCTTATTTTCCCGGGTTTCTTAACAAAGTACTCTAGCTTCCCCTTGGTGGAGCATGTGCACTGCACTGTGGGGAATCCCACTTATCTGGACTGCCTGGCCTCTTCAGGGCCAATAGGCAGCAAAGACTAAGTTTGCTGAGTTGGGGCTCTGTCCCATGGAGATAACAGTTCTATCCATAAACCCCTCACTGGAGTTGCTCCAGGCCCGCTCTGTGAGGGGGAATGGATCTAGGTCCCACCTAAGAAGCAGTCTGGCCATAATCTGCCACAGCTACTGTGCTGCACTGTGGGAAATCCCTCCCTATCCATACTGCCCTGTCTGCCCAGCACTGGCAGGGGAAAATGGCCAACTGGAGCCACAGTGATGGCAGCTGCTTCTTCTCCCAGGAACACAGTCATCTTAGACAGTCTCCAGTCTACTGTTACTGGCTGCAACCTGAGCAGCTGCCAAGTCTCACAGCCCTGCACTTGGGATCCATGGCCCTGGTGGCTTGGGCTCACAAGAGAATCTCCTGTTCCAAGGGTTGCACAGATGTGTGGAGAAAGCATGGTTTCCTGGACAGGGTGGCACAATCGCTCACTGCCTCTCTTGGCTGGTGGTGGTAGCTCCCCTTGCCCCATGTCACTCCCTGGTGGGCTTTCACTCTACCCTATTTTTCCTTGCCTTTTGTGGGTTGCTGCAAGTGCCTAGAACCTGGATACCTCAGCTGGAGGTATGGGATTCACTTGCCATTTTTGTTCTTCTCAGTGGGAGCTGCCAGTGGCAGCTGCTTCTAGTCAGCTATCTTGGCCTCTTCCCCTGAAAAAATACTTTCTGTATGTGTAATGTTCAATATCAGACAAAACTAAATTATAGTGTTTATAAATGTATACATAAAAATACAAAGACAACTAAGAAAACAAATATCACGGAAGTCAATATAGTGATGATTACAATAGAGAAGTTTGTGACTGGGAAAAACATGAAATGTGGGAAAGGACTATAAGTTACAGGTGATACTTTGTTATTTCTTGATCAGGGCAGTATTTAAACAGGTGTTCACATTATGATTATTAATCAAGCAATGCATGGACATTTTATGTTCTTTTTTATGTGTATAAAACTTCATTTAAATAATGTGATCCAGGTTAATGTTTTCTTTTTATTATTCTTCTTATTCTATTTAAGTATAATCCTTCTTGAATAAATTAATGTTTCACTACTGTTAGCATTATCATGTATTTTAACTATAATTTATTTATTTATTTTGAGATGCAGTTTCACTCTTGTTGCCCAGGATGGAGTGCAATGGTGTGGTCCCGGCTCAATGCAACCTTTGCCTCCTGGGTTCAAGCAATTCTCCTGCCTCAGCCTCCCTAGTAGCTGGCATTACAGGCATGTGCCACCACGCCTGGCCACCACACCCGGCTGATTTTTTTTTTTTTTTTTGTATTTTTAGTAGAGACAGAGTTTCTCCATGCTGGTCAGGCTGGTTTCAAACTCCCAACCTCAGGTAATTCGCCGGCCTAGGCTTCCCAAAGTGCTGGGATTACAGGTGTGAGCCACCCTGCCCAGCTTACCTAGAAAGAGAACATTACAGCATGAAATTCATAGAGAATCACTGCAGAGCACTAAGACCTCAATTTTTCAGTGGGTGTTTTGTGTGTAAAACAATACCCAAAGGCAGAAAGAAGCAGAATGTATTTTCAAGTAGTCATGAAGATAGTGACTTTGAAACATATGTCAGTAATATTTTGAGAACTGAGAAAAATACAGATGGTGACTACATATGTATAAAATTGATATTGTAAAAGTGTTATGCATATGAAGATAAAATATACCCTAAATTTTAAAAAAACCCTCCAAATCTAAATTAAAAGTTTGTATTTAAAGACTAGTTTGACCAAATATTAATAGTTATTCTTTTCTTAATATGATTAATCTCTTGTTTCTAATTCCAATAAAGATATAATTTAAAAAAATCCCTCAAAGCTGAACACATGGATTTTTCTCAATTTAGAGATCATAGCACTTTCATATCTTAGTTCTAATGCTTTTTTTCAGTGAGCACGATAGACATATTAAAATACATAGTAAATCATTTAAACATTACTTTAGCATCTATAACCACAACATTTACATAGACCACATGAAAACACACATATCATATCTTTCCCATTTTATAAATGATGAAACCAGTTCAGGTATATTAGCCAGTCACTGACTCTGATCTCAAAGGTAGCATGTGTAATCCTAGAACAAAAACTAAAGCTGACTGTTGCATAACTTACACATGATTAAGAAGTAGTGCTTTGAAGTTAGACCTAAGTATTTTCTAAAACCTAGTACATTAACAAATAAAACAGATCTTTTTTCAGATAAACTATATTCTATATTCTACCTTAAATCGTGTATAAGGAAATAAATCACAAGTAGGGTCTGTTTCAACAGAAAGAAAAAAAAGAGGAGGAGCAGCTTTAAGCCACAGTCACTGGCTAAACAGGCATTGCTGAAGACTGATGGACCTCAACCAATGAAGCAGGAGTGGAAGGCCATGATGAACCTAAAGAGGGTAACTAAACAGAGTAGAACTTTGGGAGAAAGAAGTGACAATAAGTGCTAAAATAGAAATACATTTTCCAGTTTTCCAATTGGATATGTAGCAAAGAATTACCCAAAGCCAAAATTCACTCCTGATTCCTTGACATGTTGTGAAAAAACTCCTCTATAAGTCTACATAGTGTGAGGGTGAGGGCTGGATTTGTAGTTTACCCAGGAACCCCAACAAATACTTTCTGAAATGAGGACTTCATTGTGTTTCTTAACAGAAGTAAGCTATCTTGTAAAGGAAATGGACCATTTCCATCCATGATTCTGGGGTACTTTTTTTCTGACTTTTATTAGCTCCCACATTTAGAGTAAAAGAAACTTTCAGTTCATTGAAACACTATCCTAAGTGTTTGTCCCTCATCATTCCTTAAACTATCTTCTTCCAATATATTTCCAAACCATCATTTGCATTCTTTCTAAAATTATATCTATAACAGAAGTTAGTTAAGTTTTATCTCCTTAAAAAAGCTCAGTGTGTTCAACTGATTATGAGATAAAATTTATAATCCTTAACATCACCATATTTTTCTGTTAGGATTTTATCTACCATTATATTTTCTCATTGTTTTGATCTGTAAATAAATTAATACAAGTGTATATTTTGCCACCCCTATACCAACCAAACACAAACCCCTGGCACAAGTTAGGTATGGTAAACCTCAAACGACTCAATGCACTCTCTTACATTGCTTAAGTGTATATATGTTTGATTACCCTGTTAAAGAAACAGATAGTACTCTTTGGACTTACTTATTGTCAGGGTATCTTCTTTGGAAAATTGGCGATGATATGTTTGTTTGTTGTATACTTCACATTCTTGTTTCCTGTTCATTTAAATATTTGTTTCCTGGTGACCAACTTAAATATTCATTATTTATTTTGGAAGAAGAAAAACAACTAAATCATTTGCTCAAGCTTATGTGAAAATGTTGCAAAATGAGAAAAATGTTGAAATGAATGTTAGTGAGAGAAGCATGATGCTTAATTTTATTATGTGACAGATAGAAAATAAGTCAACATTTAGTTTTCTTCCAATAATGTTCACTAAGGAAATTCTTCAGTAAACTTTAGATACATGTTACATTAATTACAGAGCAGGATGGTAGAGTAGAAAAATGGTGGTTGCAGTGTATCAGCTATTGTTTGGTCAACTTAGGTTTAGCAAAGTTTTGGTAAGGAGGAAGAGTTGGAGACAATTCTTCAAGGGTCACAGTGAAATATTTTTAGTCTTTCAGGGACTTTTACATTCATTGCTCTTTACCCGCATTCACCTCTGCAAAAACGTCATCATGCCTAATGTCAAGAGTTCCAATTGTCATCTTTATCCAGGTTTCCAAATCAAAAGAGGTCCATGATTATAGGAAATCCTTGAGTTTCAGGTGGATCATCAGTTTCTGGTTGCTTTTGCTTTGCTTTGTTTTGTTTTCTGGTAAATTCATTCATTAGGTAGTGGCTATATAGAAGCACTTGGGCTCTAGACAAGATACAATGTAGAATTGTAATGTCAAGAAACACAAGAAGTAGCTTATTAATAGGCCTTGATGTATTCTCTTTACCAACACTGACTTTTTTTAACCCTAGCCGGAAAAAAAACTTAGTGGCTCAGTCTAAGTCCCAAAGCTTCAAAAGTAGGGAAGCCGACAGTGCAGCCTTCAGTTTGTGGCCAAAGGCCTGAGAATCCCTGGAAAACCACTGGTGTAAGTCCAAGAGTCCAAAGGCTGAAGAACTTGGAGTCTGATGTTTGAGGGCAAAAAGCATCCAGCACAGGAGAAAGATGGAGGCTGGGAGACTCAATAAGCCAGCTTATTCCACTTTCTTCCACCTGCTTCTTCTAGCCAGGCTGGCAGCAAATTGGATGGTGCTCACCCACATTGAGGGTGGGTCTTCCTCTCCCAGTTCACTGATTCAAAATGTTAATATCCTCTGGCAACACCCTCACAGACACGCCCAGAAACCATACTTTGCATCATTCAATCCAATCAAGTTGAGATTTAATATTACCCATCACAGTCAAGTACTCAATTTCTTCAGCACATGGTTGTCTAGACAGACTCCTGGTCCTGTTTCTATACCATGCTATCAGGATAGGATGAGAATTTTCCAGGTCATCAAGTGCTGTTTCCTTTTTGTTTAACAGTTTATTCTTCGACTTGTATATTTCCTCTTGCATTTTACTATAAGCAGCAAAAAGAAACCAGACCATATATTCCACACTTTGCTCAGATATATCATTACTAAATATTCAAGTTTATCCCTTACAAATTGTACCTTCCTCAAAATAGTACAAAATAATTCAGTGAAGTCATCTGTCACTTTATAAAAAGAATTGCCTTTTCTTCAGTTTCTAATATCATGTTCCTTATTTTCATCTCAGACTTCACGAGAAGTAGCCTTACTGTTCATATTTATGGTAATATTTTCTAACATGATAGGAAATTTCTATGTAGTTCTCCTGACTTATCTCTGATTTTTCACTAGAATGTTCTTTAATGAGCATTATTTCTACCAACAATCTCTTCAAGTGAGTCTATGCATATTTTTTTTAAATCAAGAGCCTCAAAACTCTTTCAGCGTTTACCCATTACCCAATTCCAGAGCCATTGTCACATTATTTAAAAATTTCTTGTAGCAATACCCCAATCCCATCACCAAAATCTATTCATGTCCTGGGGCTATCATAGCACACATGCTGCTTAAACCAATAGAAATGTATTTTCTTACAGTTCCCAAGGCTAGAAGTGTGAAATTGAATTGGCATTTACCCACCTCCTCCCTAGAAGGGAGGATCCCTCGTGTCTCGTCTGGCTTCTGGTGGTCCCAGGTATTCCTTGGTTCCTGGCAATTTAACTCCAAAATCTACCTCTGTTCACATCATCATCTTGCCTCTCCATCTGTGTTCAAATATCTTTCTTCTTATTAGGACACAAATCATATTAAATTAAGGACCCACTTCACTACAATACAACTTCATCTGAACTTAACTGAACTTATGTCTGCAGCGACCCTATTCCTATATAAGTTCACAATCTGAGATACCTGAAATTAGGAATGTAAGAGGTCTTTTTGTAGGACACAATTTAACACACAATAATCTGATTTTATTCTGGGGGTCTGGAATTTTGATAACCATTCATGTATGTGCAGACAAAGAATCCCTATGTAACCGGTTCCTCAAAAACAAACAACAAACAGAAAACCACCTGGACTTTGAATTTCAAGTGAGTCCCCCTCAGCAGAAGCACTGGGAACATGTTGCTGCATTTCACTGCTGGGAAATGGAGAGCGTTTTGTGCGAGTCAACTCCCTCATCCCGAGAGGGTGAGTTTTGGAAGTCTGCACCTGGATTTCTCCAGACTCCATCTGATGTGCCTTTTCCTTTGATGACCCTACTGTGTATCATTTTACTGTGATAAACCATACCCATGACCACAACTCTCTCTGCATCGAGGGTGCCTTTCTACCAAATCACTGAGGATGTGGGTGGCCATGCAACCCCTACAGTATATACGGGATTAGCTAGGGGCCAAAATCCTGTGTGATCTTTCAGGCTGGACCACAGGCAATGACAAAGGATTTACTTGTCAGTCCTCGTGAGAGAGAGCTGTCTTCCCAACACCAGACTTGCAGTCTCAAAGGGATAAGCAGCCAAAGATATCACTTTCTCTTTTCTCCCTCCCCACTGTTCCACTCTACTCCCACCTCTACTGGCCATGTTCATATGTATATTTTCATCTCTAGCCCAGGATTCTCCCTTTGCATGTCTTATCTGGGGCCCCATTTGAGAATCTCCTATGGCAAGAGGAGTAGAAAACTATCGTGACCAAGAGCTTGCTCTCTGCTTTGACTGAGTTTGCTCCTACCTGGCACCCATTCCCTCTCCCTGGCCCCACAGGTCTCCATAAGATGACAGGAGCTTCTTGTTCACTGCTGCTTAGTGAGATGTTTTTCCACCTTCATCAAATGTTACCTGAATGACTCTAGCCTGATATCTTTCCATTGGAAAAAATAAAACATTAGAGGACAGCACTTTTCTTTTTCTTTGCCTTTTGCCTGCATTATTGCAGTATTTGAATAATGACTTGATTGTTATTTTCAGTTTGACTTTTGTCCTAATTGGCCACCTTGAGAGTTAGCAGCTTGACAACTACCTTAGAGTACTCTCACTGTCAGGTTCAGTCTTGCTAGCAGGGAAGAAAGGATTTCACTTTGTTCCTCTATAAAAAGATAGAAATATGCTACAAAACAAAGTTTAAGAAAGAAACTAGACCCTTCCACATATTCTCAATCTTTTAAATTAAAAATCTTTCTCCCAATTCTCCATGCAACAGCTCTCCCTCTGTGTTTTATTTAACTGTTTGCTTCAACTACCACAACCTTTGTTTAATATTTTATCAAAATTAAACACATTCTAAAAGGCTGTATATTAAATTCTGCACCATTCAATATGCTTTCTCGGTCCTCTAGTTAATGTTAACTACATTTACTTTTTTTCTTAATAAGAGTGATCTCAATGTATGTTTTAGAAGTTTTTTTTAATATAATCATTTTTGTTTTCATTCATGTATAATATAGGCATGTGTGTGTGTGTGTGTGTGCATACATGCTTGAGAACAAGATATTACAAATAATAAACACAAGAGGACATATAGAGACATTTTTATATGTAAGTATATATATACATACATACACTTTTTCACAGGCCCCTCTCAGGGCAAACCCATTCCAGGACTCTCTGCCCTTTGCAAAGAAAAAAAAACTCTTCCCGAGGCTCTCAGAGGCTTCTCTAGGTCAGTTGTGTTACTGCAAGATTCATATTTTTAAATAATTAAGATTTATATGTTGAAGGAAAGAAAATACAAGATTGAATACCTCAAGTGAGAATAGGAAATAATCAAATATTGCATGCCAGATCTGAAGAATAACTACACTCAAATTCTAGAACTGAAAAGTATGATTATTACAATTTAAAACTCAATGAGTAGATGAAACACCAGATTAGATAAGTAATGAGAAATTGGTGAATTGAAGAACAGGTGAGAAGGAATAAAAAATGAAGATGAGAAAATGCCTAAAATACATTTAAATTAGAATAAAAAGAGAATGGGACGGTGGTCTTATTTAAACAGATAACTACTGATAATTTTTTAAAAATTATGAACTACATAAATTACACATATTCAAAATCCCCTCAAAACCTCAGGAAAATTAAAATGTAAAATTGAATTTACATATATTATAAAACAAAACAGAGTGATTTATAAACTAGACAGCAAGATGGGAGAAGGGGTATAGTTTACGTTCAAAGAAGAAACAATCACATTTTATAATTGAGAATGAAAGTTGAATTTTATACAAAACTTTTGGAAGCTGAAGGTGATTGAATGATATATTCACAGAAATAGAATGCCAAGAGAAGGTGGTGAGGATATTCTGCCCAAGTACAGGCAATAACTGTGTTCACTGTCTGTAATGAATTTAAAGCTATCACAAAACTGAATAAAAGCCAATCTGCTTTTTATTATCACCATACACTGGAAATTCTAAAAATTGTCAATGATAAAACATACCTTCCTGCCTAAGTTAACTATTTTCACTCTCCCCACACTTACATAGAGCTGACGAATAATAGGTGTCAATTTAAAATTCTATGCTCCGTAAAAGTACTCCTTAAGAAAGAAAGTCTATCGTTTGCGGTGGCTCATGCCTGTAATCCCAACACTTTGGGAGCATGAGGTGGATGAATTCCTTGAAGCCAGGAGTTTGACACTTGCCTTGGCAACACAATGAAGGCTCATCTCTAAAAAATATTAAAAAGTACCCAAGGGTCATTGCATGTGCCTGTAGTCCTAGCTACTTGGGAAATTGAGGTGGGAGGATTGCTTGAGGCCAGGAGCTCATGGCTGCAGTGAGCCCTGATTGTACCACTGCACTCCAGCCTGGAAAACAGAGTAAGATACAATCTCTAAGAAGAAAAAAAAAGAGAGCAAGAGAGAATGTAGGTGAGCCCCATGAACCACTAGGCGTTTTTGGATATTGACCTTATTTCCTGTGAAATTGCTAGCCTCACTTAATTCTGGTAGCTTTTTTGATAAATTCTATAATCTTTTCTGCAAAATAGGACAGTTTTTCTTTTCTCATAATGCCTTTCATTTATTTTCTTTGTCTTACTGCCCTTGCTAAATATTGCTTCTGTAAAATGTTGAAGAGAAATGACATATTGAAATCCTTAATTATACCCTGATCTTAGGTGGAAAATATTCAGTACTGTACTACTAAATAGAGTGTTAGTTGTAAGAGTTTCACAGTTGCTTTTTATCTATTTGAGAAAGATTACTTCCATGAATGCCTATCAAAAAACAAAATAAAATCTGACAATATCAAATATTGGCAAGGATGTAGTAGTTGCACATTTATTGAGGAAGAGTAAATTGATATAGCCTTTTTAGGAAATTGTTTGGAATCATTTGGTGACATTGAAAACAAGAAAGCCAGGCGTGGTGGCATGGGTATGCAGCCCTAACTAATCAACAGGCTGAGTGGGAGGATCACTTGAGCCCAGAAGGTAGACGTGCAGTGACCTATGATCATGACTGCACTCCAGTCTGGGTGATAGAGTGAGACTACATCTCTTAAAAAAAAAAAAAAGAAACAATTTCCAAATCAAATTGTATGCACATATGTACTAAAAGATATATATGACAATATTGATAGCAACATTATTTGTAAAAGACCCAAACCTGAAAACTAAAATATTGGTCCAAAGTTGTTAATCAGAGCATGTTTCCTCAATAGGGTAATGTAAAGAAATTAAAATGGCATAACTAGAGCTACAGTCATCAACACGAGTGAATCTTACAAATCTTACAAACATAATGTTGAACAAATGAAACAAAACCTCAAAGGCTATATTTAATAAGATTAATTTGTGTAAAATTCCCTCTAAGAACAGGCACGAGACAAGGATGCCCACTTTTACTACTCTTATTCAACCTATAAGAGTACTGGAAGTCCTTGCCAGAACAATCAGGTAAGAGGACAAAATGAAAGGCTTCAAAATTGGAAAATAAGAATTCAGGAATTCAGTCCTTCTTGTTTACTGATGATAAGATCTTATACCTAGAAAACTCCAAAGACTCCATTGAAAAAAATCTTAGATTTGATAAATGAATTCAGGGAAGTCTCAGGATACAAAATTAATGTACAGAAATTAGGATTTTTGTATATATAGAAATAATGATCTTGCTGAGTACCACATCAAGAAGAAAATCCCATGAACAATGCTACAAAAAAACAAAACAAAACACAATAAAAACACTAGAAATATACTTAACCATGGAGGTGAAAAATCTTTATAAGGAGAACTACAAAATAAGATGAAAGGAACTGCAGATGACATAAACAAATAAAAGAACATCTCAAGATGCTCATGGATGGGAAGAATCGATATCATTAAAATCATGATACTACACGTTCAGTGGAATTTCTACCAAATTATCAATGCCATTTTTCACGAAATTAGAAAAAAAAACTCCTAAAATTCATATGGAACCAAAAAGGAGCCTAAAAGTCAAAGCAATCCTAAGCAAAATCAAAAAAGCTGAAGGCTTCACGTTGCAACTTCAAATTATACTACAAGACTATAGTAGCCAAAAACAACAGGGTACTGGTATAAAGATAGACACAGAGATCAATAGAACAGAAGAGAGAACCCAGAAATAAAGCCACATACCAATAGCCAACTGATCACTGACAAAGTCAACAAAAAATGCATACTGTGGAAAGAACAATTCAATAAACGGTGCTGGAAAAATTGGATAGACACATGCAGAAGACTAAAACTGCAGCTACACCTCTCTCAATATACAAAAATTAACACAAGATGGATTAAAAACCTAAATAGAAAACATGAAACTATAAAAATTGCAGGAAACACTCTTCTGGATATTTGCCTATGCAAGGAATTTGTGACCAAGTCTTTAAAAGCAAATGACAGTGGAAACAAAAATAGACAAATGGAACTAGAAAACTAAAATGCTTCTCCTCAGCAAAAGAAACAAGAGTGTAAACAGATAACCTACACAATGGCAAAAAGCAATTTGCAAACTATGCATCCAACAAAGGACTAATATCCCCAATCTTTAAGGAACTCAAACAACTTAACAACAACCATAAAATAGCCCCATTAAAAAGTGTGAAAAGGACAACAGCCAAGTGGCCAAGAAACATATGAAAAATATTCAATATCACTAAACTCAGAAAAATACCAATTACAAACACAAAGTAATACCATCTTATACCTGTCAGAATGGCTATTACTAAAAAGTCAAAACACAACAGTTGTTGGCAAGGATTCAGAGAAGTGGGAATGCATATGCACTGTTGGTGAGAATGTGAATTAATACAACCTTATGGAAAACAGTATGGAGATTTCTCAAAGAACTAAACATTGAAGTATCCTTAGATTCAGCAATACCACTACTGGGTATATACCCAAAGAGAAGGAAATCATTCTATCACAAAGATAACTGTACTTGTATGTTTATTACCAAACTATTCACAATAGCAAAGATATTGAATCAATCTAAGCATCCATCAGTGGAAGATTAGAAAAAGAAAATGTGATATGTATATACCATACACACATAAGATGGAATACTACTCAGCCATAAAAATGAATGAAATTATGTCTGTTGCAGCAACATTGGTGGAGCTGGAGGCCATTATCCTAAGTGAAATACCTCAGAAACAGAGTCAAATACTGAATGTTCTCATTTATAAGTGGGAGCCAAACAGTGAGTACAAAGAGCCATACAGAGTGCAATAACAGACATTGGAGACTGCAAAAGGTGGGAGCTTGGAAGAGGGGTGAGGATTGAAGTTTCCTATTGGGTATAATGTTCACTATTCAGGTGATGGGTACACTAAAAGCTCAGATTTCACTATCATGCAATTGCATGTAGGAAATCTGCACTTGTATCCCCTAAATATATATTTAAAAATTTTTTAAATTTAAAATTCATATAAAAGCAACACTACTCTGTGGACTAATCCATTAGAAATCATAGTAGTTGGGCATAACTTTAAGCACACAGGCAGATTTTGGCATGTTGGATATGATCCATTTTCTTAATTGTTTAATGATGCTTGCCCCTAAAATTTGCAAAGCTCTCTGCATATGATTATGTTTTAATTACATAGAGAGAGAGAGAGAGAGAGAGAGAGAGAGAGAATTGTGCAAATAATGGTGTGTTGTATTAAAATTTGGGCCTATAAACCAAGTTTTCACTCAAAAATGTATTTATTTCCCTCCGCCACCTTCTATCTCCTGCAATTGGATCAACAATATTAATTGCTTTCAGAACATGAAGTAAAGTCCAAAATGTATTCAAATAGAACAGAATGATTGGCTTTGTGTTCCAAATGAGATTCTTATGCTGAAAGCAGGGACAATTACCTTGAAATGAAAGGCTTTTCATTTTCAAGAGTCTGCTGCTTTAAAGAGCCAAAGACTAGGCTTTGAAGGAAGCCAAGCTTAATATGTTTGCCATAAAGAAGTGATGGGAACAGGGACAGAGAAGAACTGCACTACCTGCCCCAAGACCTTAGATAAGACAATCCAGTGTGTTTGCCTTTGATGGGGTTAAGCTCATTGAAACACATAAACAAATCTGCCATTTGAGAATGGCAAAGCAGCTTAAGTGTAGAAATGTTGTTATGAATAGGTCTCAGCTTAAAGACTAAGAACCTTTCCTTACTAAGTCTCTTAGGATCCGTGTAAGAAAGAAATATGGAGAAAATTTCAGTTTGAATTATCCCTCAGCTCCATCTATATGTAAAGAATTGTCTGATAAAATGCAAGCAGATCAGAAAAATACATACTACTAGAGTACTAGAAATAATCTAAATTAACTAGGTGACTAGAAGATTGGTAAATCTAAGGACCTCTCATCAGATGCAACAAATGTAGAAACTTGCATTGAATAGCAATACAAGATGAAGTATGTTTTCGAAAATGTTTACAGGTGAATAGGGCAAATAATTTCCTACTATTACCTACCGAAAACTGGATGCTACATAAGACACTATGTTACATGGACCTGAGAAGCCATATGGAAGATAATGTATGAAAGCTATATAGAACCTTGGATGTATTGGAATACAACAGTATATGATTGAAAAAATTAGTGAATTCATGAATATTTTTTCAAGTGATTAAATTATGTCACTGGGTTCTGTAGACTAGGGGCATGAGATAATGTTTTAAGTTTATTTTTAGAAAAATAAATTATATTTACATTCACTTCAGTATTAACTATAAAATTTGACCTGACTCAGAGCTAAATAATACGTAGTTGTTAAATTAATCATACATAGTCAGTGTATTCTATAGCTTGAAAAGTCAAAATACCTTGTGATTCATATTGTCCAAAGATTTTAAAAAGAAACTAAGGCTAGATTCTTATCCTACCACGGTCTATATTTTCATACAGCTAATATCAAATGTTCTCTCCAATTTCCAATTTTTAGTGTCACTTCAGTCTTTAGACAAATCAGCAATCCAACATGTGTTTTTGTTCCACTGAGTTTTAGGCAACAACTCATTGCGTGAAATTAATCTTGATTTTTAAATTTTGTACACATTTCAATGATTGACATTTAACTTACCTGAGCATATAATTTTAGAAAAGTACTGCATGTTCGAACCCATTTAAACCATCCAACATAGGACCCTACAGATTCACTGTTTATCTCTTAAGTGCAGCCTGAGAAAGGGGAAAGTAGGGAGCTTATATATGAAGTTGTCTACTATTCACATCAAACTACCAACTAAGATATCTTCAGGTAATGCCATGCTTTGTGGTTTATTGCTATCTGCAAATAATGTAGAGGAAGACAGGATAAGCATTATGCTTTGGCACTTATAACACAAATTTGTGGCTACTTGATATTTTGATACCTTTAAGGTTGGTCTTGGAAAATTATAATACTTTGAATTAGGTACTATCTCTCTATGACAAAGAAAATTTCAAATGCAAATTTCTGAGTGGTTTTAGTTATACAATCACCTAAAAAATAAGTAACCAGTAATAAAGACATAAAAAGTAGCTAGTTGACTGAGGTAAATATAGTAAAGTTTGATGCATACATGAGTAACTAACTGAAACAAAATATTTTATATAAAACTAATATGTATCAATGCAGAAAATATAATAAAAGACAATAAAGTGGAAAATATAATTAATTGAAATGTAAAAAGCTTCAAGCAGGAATGTAGATTCCTAATCAAGCTAACAAATAGGAAAAATAAAAAGTAATTTTCGATCTTTAAATGGCAGTTTATTGATATCGAGCCAAAAAGAATGGATATTTACAAATCAGAAACCGCCAACATATACTAATAAGAGAAATGACGGCATTTATGGCTTTTTGCAACCACATTTTAATATAGACAATGATATAATGTACAGTACAGTAGAGTACATAAGTTCTTATTTAGCCATTATTCTCTAAAAAGATTTTTTAAATTTCAGGCTTCTTGTAATGAAAGTTACGTGCATCCAACTGGCCATGTGGTGTCAGCTAAAATGCTGACACCACAAAGTGGGAAGATAAAACAACAAAGTGTTTTCAGCATTTTTTCCAATAAAGAAAAAATAATTTTGAAAAAATAATTTATTAAAATGACTGACTGTACAACATAGAATAAAAAGTACACTGTAAAATAGTTAATATATTAAGCAAAACATTAATAATTATACCCAATAAAATAGCAATAATAGTAGTGAATTTTGGGGAAAAAAAGGCTACAATACAATTTTTCAAATGAAAATAAAAATGTATTTTCAAGAGGAAAGTAATAAGCTTTGATATTATTAAATTAAATGAGAAGGATAAAGTAACTAAGTTAACTTTTAAAGCATTAAAACAAACAATATGTAAAGATAGCCATGATTTACAAATGGATGAATAAGGTTCTCTCTTTATCTGAGGATGCTGATATTTCAAGTTTTTAGCTATTGGCCAAAGTGAGGAGAGCAGGATCTATGAATGTGCTATTTAAGGTCGAGATATCATCTGGTGACCAGCCTTACCATTCATGGTTTGGTACTTGCCTAACTGGTTTCATAAGCCTAGAATTATTATATGGCTAAGGGACTTAAAGACTTTCCTGAGAGCTTTCATACTCTTTTTTTCCTTCCAATGCGTGCCTGGACTCTAGTTCTCTTGTCCCAAAACTCAACTTTGTCTTTAAATAAAATCTTCGAGGGAGAACGTTTTATGGAGTCAAATGTGTCCTTTACCCAAACTGAGTAAATCTTTGCAGCATATAAAAACAAATAATAAACTACACAAAGTAGGAAGATAAAACAACAAAATACCTTAATCATGTCAAAGAAAGCAACATAGAAAATGTAAAATGGAATCAGAAAAAGAGCAACAGAGAATGCAACTAGTCAGAAAGTAGTTATCTCTTCAAATACATGCGTAATTATTATAAATGTGAATGTAAATATGTGGAAATACAACAAGAACTAAGTAAATTTTGTATTCTTGTTTTGCATGTATTTTTTAAAACATTGTTCAAAAAGTTTTCCCAATGCTTAAATTTCCTCCGAAATAGTTATTATTTTATAATAAAAATATGTTATTTCTAAATGAAAGAAAAAATTATTCACATTATATTTTTCTTGTAGTTACTGCCAGAACATTGGCCTAGTAAGGATGATACTGCAACCTGTTTTCTCAACTCACAGCTTCATCCTCTGTGATTATAGATGCTGAAAAACATAAATCTGACATTTCAGTTAGTATTCTGACTCATGGAAAAAGGAAACTAATTTGAAAAAACTGGGCCAACTGTAACTAAGAAAGGAAAATATGACAAAGACTATCTTTTTCTCAGCTTTATGTGATGTTAACAATTTGCCTTATTGTGTCTTATACCATAAAACATTTTTGAATGGTATTACATGTCAGTTAAAATGTAGCATCCTTTTGAAAGCAGTCACTCAAAGTTTAAAGAAAAAAAGATTTGGGTATTTTAAAAGTAAACATGATCAGTTCTTTTCAAGTTGAAAGTCTTTTTTGACATCTTTCAAACTAGAAATGAAAAAATCATGGAATCTCATACAGGGTAAATTGTATTTCATTGGTTGGGTAACTGTATGTGATAGTTGAGAAATTGATAAAGGCTTGAACCTTTGCCATTGGTGAGTGTCTGCCAAATGAAA
Organism: Pongo pygmaeus; assembly: GCF_028885625.2. Classification (NCBI taxonomy): domain Eukaryota; kingdom Metazoa; phylum Chordata; class Mammalia; order Primates; family Hominidae; genus Pongo; species Pongo pygmaeus. Next base: position 94,293,472 of record NC_072387.2, on the reverse strand, counting down.
AGTTAATAAAAGAAATCATGTCAATGTGGTTTCAATGATACTGTAAATCTTCAAATTAAATATCTAATTGAAAACACAAACAGTGAGTTCAGGATTGTATGCTTGACTTACAAATAGATGAATACAACATGGAGTTACACTTGCTGTTTTCGTGAATTGGTCCAGAATAAGCACAAATTAATTATCATAGAAGATAATTTATACAAATTCTTATCAGTAAACATAAGTAGTGCTAAAATATGCTGGGTGCCAAATAATCCTTCTGCATGATATTGTTTACCCTGGAATAATTGTATCGACATTTGCACTGTTGGTGCGAAACAATAGTGATTAAAACTCCTGGTGCCTTAGCGCAAATCAAGATGGAGAAACCTAACTATACTGATAGTAACATTCCCTTCATCAATATGCAATGACAGCTGAAAAAGTCAGTATCAAGCAAGTATTAGAATTAGAGAAACTTGTATCCATCTCTAAGTGCTTTACAACATTTCATTACTTAAAGCTTTTCTGATGAGATATGTGGCAATATTAACAAATGCAATTTATTGTTTTTATTATTTCAATATTGGATAATAAAATGTGTCATGAACAAATATTTTCCAAATAATGTGTGGTGTTATAATCATACATGAATAAAATATCCATTCAAGGTTCATGATAACCTAGTGGATTTTACTATATCAATGTATGAAAAATTCATTGATACGATTTCAGATTCCACATTGCAACTAATCTTTAAGAAACTCGTCAAGTTTGAATATAGTATCAAAAGTAGCCACAATTATCTAAAAAGTGGTACCAAAACACCTCAATTTTTCTCGTGTCATTTCTGTGCGAGGTTAGCCTTTCTTTATATGCTTCAAGCAAAATAACATTTTCGCAACAGATTGAATACAGAAAGCTACTCGGGAGGCTGAGGCAGAAGAATCACTTCAACCTTGGAGGCAGAAGTTGCAGTGGGCCAAGATTCCGCCACTGCACTCCATCATGTGCGATAAGAGCGAAACTCCATCTCCAAAAAAAAAAAAAGAATTGTGAACCCAGCTCTTTTCTATTGAGATGTAAAATAGTGACATTCTTCTCACTAATTGTTTTGGATGATATTGTTGTTTTCAGTAAAACTAATCAACATAATGGGTTTAATTTTGTCATTATTATTATTATAAATTGTTCAGTAATGTTTTAATTTTAGTTTCTAATATGGCAAATATAATAAATGTAAGCCATACAAACAAAATCTCTTTGCAGTTCTTAATAATTTTTAAGACTGTAAAATTGCCAATCAAAAAGTTTGGTAACTGCTACCCTAGGGAAATCTTTGCACTTGCTCACTGGGATAAATATACGAGAATGTTCATATTTTTATTATTATAAAATCCTGGAAATAACTTACTATATTTTACATGATGTATGAATAAAATAATTATGTTATATTAATTTGTGGTATTGATTTTACCCTACGACTATTCATAGCAAAATTTAAAATTAAAAATTGTGATAATTATCATCATAATGCAAATCTTCTAACATGATTTTTTTCTTGCAAAGGCCTACTTCTTTCTCTGTCATGTTGTTTCTATATTATTCTCTATCTCATTCTCATAAGAATTGAATCTGCAATTTTTTTTTAATTGACAAAATTTTAGAGCATAAAGATTTCTTTACACCACTATCTATGGCCTCAGTTACTGTTGTCAAAACTTGGTGTTGCTTTGCTGTTGCAAACCTAGATATTAAAGATTTTCACACTCCACTACTGAGATTTGGGCAAAGCGCTCCTTGAAAGCACTAAATAACTGAAAGAGGCTTTTTTTCGTTTTCATTACACTGCAGGAGCAGAAGGAACTGTAACAATTTCCAGGAACTTTGAAGGAAAAATATGTATTTCATATATATCGTATATGCATCAAATAATTTTTTTCTATTTACTCTATATATGACTTTGTGTTATTGACTACAGAGGGTGTTAAAGACAATAGATCACATGCTTTGTGTTCTGGTGACCCCATTACTAAACAAGAAAATTTCAAGTGCCATAATAAATCTATTTCCCAATATTTTCTCTTTTCAGATCAGTGGAGCAGTTTTCATATGTGGATGAATTATGTACTTTCCTTGAAAAATCACATTAAAATTAAAACTATTTATTAAGCTCTGATTCTGTGACCTGACATTTATGTTCATATGCCAGTAGGTACCTATTGGACAGAGAGAGAAAACCCAAAGGATCAGGGAAACCATGGCTGGAAACATGGGCCACACGGTGGGAGCTCACAAAAGCAACAACAGTCCCCCTCACGTTCCCTCCCACCTTCTTGGCATAGTGCCCTGTGATACTCCACCACTGTCAACAACCTGGATCTAATAACATTCCTAGAATTGTTAGATGACTGGTGATTTTCAGTCTGTTTACTGGTTTTGTGAAATATCTTATACCTGAAGTATCTCCATATTACCCTTGTCCCTTTTTTCTTTTTCACTTACTATTTACTTAAGAAAGCATTTCTCAAAAAGTCCTCTGAAAATATTGCTTTTCTTTGGTCTTATAAGAATAATATATACTCAATATAAAAAATAAAAATATTACCATAATTTGGGACACAAGATGGAACTCAAATAATAATGCATATAACTGTAGGCATAGAGTAGAAGGTTTAAGATGAATGGCTCTGGAGTTTAATTCTTTGAAGCCAAGCCACTCTTTAAATGCGTGTTCTACAGCAAGGTAATTAACCTTTCTGTGATTTGGTTTCCTGGAGATTGAAATAGTACTGACCTCCTAGGACTGATGTGAGACTTAAAATAATTAATTAACATTTCATTGGTAATAGTGGCCTCATAAGCCTGAAGATAAATCTAAAGATTAAACTAGCTAATCAGTTGTGAGAATGGAATTAACCTCATAATAGTATTTAACACCCAATAGGTGTTCACTTTATTAGCTGTATAAAATAGCATGCTTTTACAGCTTTAATTTCATTTTTGGTATAATATTTGGCAACTGCTGTTTTACTTAGCATAAACATCTTTCTCTATTAGTATCACTATTTGTAATAAATCTCCAATATTACATTTTATGGAAAAAATATAATTTAATCAGGCAGCCATATTTTGGGATGTGTATATTGTTTCCATTTTTAGTTTTATAGATAAGGCCAAATTTAGCATTATTTTACATACATTTATATGCAAATAGTTTTTATTGCCTAGGATACTTTTTCAGTATTGGAATTACTAGAATTAGGTGTATCCACTCATTCACTCCAAGAACATTTAGTGCCTGTTTTGAGGCTGGCATTTATCTTCAGCTCACTGTCTGATTGTCACGAAAGGAATAACCTGCGTTTCTGCTCCTACAGAGATTAAATCCCATGAGGAATAATGTGTGCTTTTGTACACACTGTCAAATGACCTTATTGACAAAGTTTGTACTTTGTCAGTCATCTTCTCATTAACAGTATATGAAATATTATTCCTTAAACTTTAGCCAATGGGAACATTTTAAACCAACAAGCACAATATAACTAAAGAAGCAAACAACACAATAACAACAACAACAAAACTGTGCCAATTAGAGAAAAAATAGTATGACATTAATTTGTTTTGCTTTATTTCTATTAAGTTTTATTCTTTTAAATATAAACTTTAAGTATTTATACTTCATAGCTACTGACTTTATCTATCACTCCTGCTCATTTTTTATTTGAGGCATAGAGCAGAGATTACTTGATGCCAATGTGCCCACATGAAAAGTATACAGTTTCTATTTTTTTATTTTTTGTGGATGTAAGTGGGGAAATGATTCAGTTCTGAACAATGAGATGTGAGCTCATTAGATTTTAGTGAAAATCTTTTTTTTTTCTATTTTACATAATGAAACAGTTTTCAACAAAAGAGGATGGAGGTACATATATATGTACATATACTTTTTATATTCTATATGATTTCTAATTTTAGGTTCCATTTTGTCAGTTGTTTTAGTCTACATAGAATTTATTCATGTACCAAACAAGTACTTTTCATGTGCAAAAATATACCAAGTGAGTCCATATTTTGTAGCAATGCTGGTTAAATGCACAATAATAAGAAAGAAAAACCGATCTGAATACTGAAAAACATTTATTTGCTATGTTATTTGGACAAATTATTTAATACATCTGAATTTCAAATGCTTCATCTGTAAAACAGGAATTGTATTATCTATTTTACATGACTAATGTCATGATGAAAACAAAAAGTGTATGTTGAATCCTAAGAATAGTACATTAATAATTTTACCATTGCTGTAATTATTATAATTACTATTTTAACTTGAATATCCCAAGATTGTGACCAAAACACAAGGCTGTATTCTCAAATCATGGTAGATTGAGGGCTCAGAAACTTTACTGTTGGTAATTAAATCATGGTGGCTTGAGGCCTTTTTATTCTCAAACCATGGTGAGTTAAGGCCTCAGAAACTTTATTGTTGATAATTAAAAATCCCTCAGTGTATTCTCTCCATTTTGGGGGAGATTAAAATGAGAATCCCATGTATGCCCCAAAACCCAGTCTGTCACTTCTCTTCACCTTGATGCCTGTTTTCTTTCCCCTTCCCAGTTCTGACTGTATTTGTGTCGGCTGCTCACACAGTTATTTGAGTGCTTGTTGTTGGTACTGCCCGTAATTAGCAAACCAGCTTCCAGGCATGCTGTCCTTGTTACTGATGTTGCAAAAAGAGCGAAACTCTGTCTCAAAAAGAAAAAAAAAACAAAGGTGTACATTCTAAATATAACATTTAAAGTGTTCACTATGTGTTGATATTAGGAGATGCCCATTTTTTGTTCTTTTCCTGCCTTATTTTTACGATTAGTACTTTGTGAATAATGTCTTAACAAAGAAATATTTTGAATGAATCTTAATTGGAGCACGAGACAGACAACAGAATTTATGTAAGGCTGTAAAAGCATGTTTTAAAAGTTAAATATGACAACAAATGAATACTAACAATTTAAGTATGACATCTTGCATTTTATGTCATTTTAAAATTTGTAAAATATACTATTATCACAATTGCTGTTTAAAAATACATGATATTGACATGTTATAATTACTTCCATTTTACAGTAAAAGAAATGATGATGTTTAAAAATAATTTCTTTCCTTTACTTAACTTTACATTATTTCAAAGATCTGGACTATCCACACTGGGGATATGACTGCGGTAGCAATATGAAAGATACATGCCATAGAGGAAGAATATCAGCATCAAAGTGAGAAACTTGCTTTTAATTGCAGTGATTTGTGACCTATGAAAATATATTTTATCTCTCAGGCCTAGTTGTCTCATTAATGAAAGACAAATAATAAACAATTTCCATGGGTCTACTGTGAGGATTTGTTAAGGAAAAAAAAAATTTATGTAAAATTCCATTCAAGAGCTTAAGAACTAGTATAAAAGCTCAATCAACAGTTTTTCTGTACAATTTTTTTCATGCTAACCACAACTACATTTATATTAATCACCTCTTCCCAACGCCTGAAACCACTCTTTTTTCTAAGTATATCAATTATTTGAAATATTATATAATTAAGTCTCAGAATGTCATCTTTGTTTGTAAATAACTTGGTCTTGTTTTTTTTTAAAGAATGTTTTCACGCTATTATACCAAACTTAAAACCATGACATTTTAGAAATAAACAGTGTATATAATATTTAAAGAATAAATTAATATGTTTTCCTTCTATCCTAATGGATACTTAGCAATAAAGAGATCTATTTTAAATAACATAGAATGCTGCCTCTTTAATCCAGGTTTTAAAAGGACATTTTATATGGTGTTAGAGTAGCCTATAGTCTTTAAACTTTTCTTACTGGCTTCCACCTGAGAAAGGAATGGCACTTTCTTTGTTATCTTATGATGGAAGAGGTAAGCGAAAGGACTGTTGATGGATCCATTGATAGTGATTTACCCTACTTCTTCACAAGCAGCAACTTCACGTTGCTTTTACTTTATTTCCGACACCTACTAAATGTGTTAAAAGCACTAGTTCAGAATTTATCTTAAGTAGGTTTTCATGAATTTAATATTGCGTGGGCACTCAATCTTTGCAAATGTAGAGGGATTTTTTTTTTTTTTTTTTTTTCCCTGAGAAGACTACAAAGTAGAATAGCTGCCTTGGGCACTATATAGCAAGTGAACAGGTTTCTAAGATCAAGGAGTGGTTAAAGTCAGTATCTCAATTACCTTTGTCCTGTAAATGATTCTGTGGATAAAGTAAAGTGTCTTGGCAGGACAACATGATAGAAGATTGCGCACTTAGTGCCCAGGATCTATTTTACTTTGGATAAACAGAGTGCTTCACCCTCTTTCCTTTCTGCCAATCTTCCTTTCACAAGGACTAAATTACCTAAATGGAGAGTGGGTTGTTAAATGTCTGAACTTCAAGATTCTAAAAGTACTGGCAGTTTGCCATATTGAAGATCTGACAACGACTGGCCTTGTTTTTACTTAAACACTCCTCCCCATTTAGATATTGACAATATAGAGAATGGGAATGTCTTGTAATTTCCCGCCTCACTTTATGTTCACTGGGAGAAATCAATATCTTTACAGAACTTCTGTTTCTTCATTTCTTTTTATCCCTACTTCCTTTCACTGAAGTATTCATTGGAACGGTAACTTTCACAATTCTAGTTACTATTTTAAAATGGACTCCGAAGATGCTATCCCTGCTCTGTTTTAAAATGCTGTTCTTCCTGGAGTGAATTGGAAATACAGAATGAAAACAGGAATCAGCAAATGGAAAAATCTATGGTGGTGAGGTGGACACACAATTAGAAAGATGCTATTACCATTCTCAACCTGGCTAAGATTATTTTTATATCTAGCACCGTATTCTCATTGAAAGGCAACCACTGTAGTATATATACATGGTTGACTGGATGTGATTCGAATCACAAACATTTATTAGCTTTGTTTCCTTTATTTGAAGAAGTTATTATTTAGCATTTCCTGTCTTTCTCAAATAAAGCTAAAAGGAGTTAAATTCAGAAAGTGTGTGGGTAGCTAGCTAGAACATAGTAAGCACTCAATAAATTTGCTAATGTTGTCAAGGCTCAAATTTTCTGATATGTTTCCCTTGACAGATACAGGTCTAAGCCAAATTATTTGTCAAGTTTCTTTTATAGTAATTCCAAAGTGATTATATCATGTCCCAAATCTGACTACAGCAAGTTATCAAAGGGCAGTATTATTTTTCCCCTCTTAAAACTTCTACTGAAATTCAAAAATGTGTATCCAGAGATGCTTAAGTAGCACTAGTACAATTTTATAAACATTTTTCTATGGGAAAATACTATTTCAAGTGACTATTGCTCATTTCCTAATTTTCCAAAAGCTTTCAGTGTTGCTAAAGTGCAATCTTAAATTGTGTGAGCTCCAAATACAGTTAAAGCACAGAAGAAAATCCAGGCAAAAAGAGATAAATCTGTAGTACAAGATAAATGTAGAAAAGAGTAAAGCATTTTTAACTTGAAGTAACCAAGTCAGGCATATAGCCTTCATCACTGTACATGAAGTAGCTAGTTGAAATGATTCAAAATAATGCATTTAGCTAAATACCAACACTATATTAATTGCTTGTTTAGAAACAGCTGGGTAGTGACACAGAAAACACAATTAAATATTCTTTAAACTAGTTTAAAGAGCTCAGCTGATGCTTTTAAAATATATCAGGGTAGTAAATTTATTCTAAAAAGTTAGAAAATGTTGAAATATTGAACATATCCATTGTGCTACCCAAATTCACACACATGCACACACACACACACACACACACACACAAATCATTTGATATTTTAATAGATTTCAGTTCCGTCCACGTTTTATAAATATTATGCATAGGAAAGAGTGAATGGACAATTGTTCCTGTTCTTCTTCCTTAATGATTTTGATTCTGTCCTCCAAATCTATTGAAAATATAATTTGCTTTCCTTTTCATTTTAAGAACCCAGCACTGTATTCCTTGAATATCCTTCACAATATTATCATTTCATCAAACAGAGATTTAGATTTAAATTCTACTTTTATCTAATTTTCTCTCCATAGTTAAATGTCCCACCGTAAAATTATATACACACTTAAAGATGGATGTGACAATGTGATGAATAATGAGAAATGATATGTAAAGTGTCTGCTACACATTCAGTACTGAAGAGTAGAGATTTTCTCCCTTTTCCTTTCACAACTCAACTATCCTTTTCTTTCTTCTCATCATCCCCCATCACCAACTATCAAGAAGATATTTAGTCCGATTTTTTGTTAGGATCATTAAGAGACTTTTTCTAATTTCTTTATTAATTGTGGTTCATTTAAATGTACATTATTGTTAAATTACACATCATCTTTCTTCCCCCTCCTCAACTTGTTATAATGATCCATTTTGTATAATAATGAAAAATTTTTAAATAAAAGTAAAATAACTGATTACTGATCACTTTAGTGTAGCAGAAGTTTACAAACCACATTTTGAATGACTAATACTCTTCTCAACAAAAATCACGTTAAAAGAATTTTTAAATACATATCTCTTATGAAAGTGCAGCTTTTGGAAGATCAAGAAGGTCCAGTCCACTGAGTCTTAACATCTATCAGTTTTGCCCAGTTCAGTACATCACCTGGAATGGTGCACTAAATCAGCTTCCCAGCCTTATTCAGAAATCAAAATTCCTTGCCCTTTTCAGACAACTATGCAGTTAATGAAATCTAAAATAATAAAGTCAGAATAAAAGTATGCACTCTTCATTTGTTCATCAGGTTATGTGCCTGAAGTTTTGTCTCAGGGATCTCTTTCCCCCAAGGTAACCAACCTGAATCTTTGATTTTAGGATTTTAAATAAGAGATTTAAGAAAACTCAATTATCTTCTTGTAACTGGTGAAGTAAACTTTCAATTCATGAAGGTGAATGTGTGAAATAACTTTAATAGTTTTTGAAAATGAATATTATTTTTAGTTGGCAAATCATAATTATATACATTTGTGTGTATAATGTGATGAGCTTTGTATTTCACAGGGGCACAAGTTTCTGAAATTTTATTCTGACTTTAAAAATAACTTTTCATTGAACATTCTGGAATACATTTTATATATTAAGACTTTTTGTCAGTCAATTAATCAATCTAGTCCATTGTGTAATAAGATTGCAAAGACCTAGTGAATTCATTCATAATCCTCATATTCTTTTCTATTTTCTTTTCTATTTTTTCTATTCTCCAACACATATACTGTATCAAAACAGCTAAATAATCATCTTGACTCTATCTGTAATCACCAATATAAGTACTATCTGAAAAGTATTAATATTCCCCATAATACACTGAAAAGACATGCTATTAAAAACAAAAAATAAAATATACTAATCAATGGAAGCTTGTTTGAACGTATCAAAGAGTAAAATGATCTTTAATGTATATTTGATTCTAAAATGATAACTTAATGATCTATAGGGTGTTAAGTAAAGATCATTTTTAACTGAAGTACTTGTTAGCATGCTGATTGAGTTCCTTGTATTATAAACCTATTTATCCACAGACACTGTCCATAACATTTGGCAGTCTTCGCTAACATACTTCTACCTTTAGCACTTCAGATTGGCATGTCCTTTCCTTATCTTTCTTTTCTTTTCTTTTCTTTTTTTTTTTTTTTTTGAGATGGACTTTCGCTCTTTTTGCCCAGGCTGGAGTGCAATGGTGCAATCTCGGCTCACCGCAACATCCACCTCCCAGGTTCAAGCGATTCTCCTGCCTCAGCTTCCCGAGTAGCTGGGATTATAGGCATGCCCCACCACCCCGGCTAATTTTGTATTTTTAGTAGAGACGGGGTTTCTCCATGTTAGTCAGGCTGGTCTTGAACTCCCCACCTCAGGTGATTCACCCACCTCAGCCTCCCAAAGTGCTGGGATTATAGGCGTGAGCCACCGTGCGCAGCCCTTCTCTTTCTTTTCAACCAAGCCATAACTGTTCTTCAAGGATTAACTAAAGAAGCACAATATGCTCCTCCGAAACGCCAGCCCAATTCACCTGTCTTCTTCTCCTTGTTACCCTTTCCTTATTTTTCCTCATCTTCTTCTTCTTACTCCCCTTCCTCTTCCTATTTCTCTTTACCTTCATCATCGGACTCAGAATCATCCTTATAAAACTCCATTGTTGTTGCAGTTGTTATTGTTTGAACCTTTTCTTCCACAGAATTTTTATTGATACAATTGTTTGTACATATAAAGCATAATAAGGGCATCAAGAGTAATTATTGTGAATTATGGGGGCTGGAAGGATGGGTGTTATCACATGTAATGTATTCAGGTACATTCCTACACCTATAGGAAATGAGGGTGTGCATACTGTGAACATGTGAGAGCAAAGCAGTCCAAACAGATGGGCCAGCCATTGCAAAGTCCTCCAGTATGTGTGTTGTAAGGACAGCTGGGAAGCCAGGGTGTCTGAGCACAGAGAGCAAGCGAGAGGTAAGGAGCGAGATATGGGATCTTAACCCAGCAGGTTCTTGTTGACTATTACAGGGCCTTTTGTTTTTAGCATAGGTAAGATGAAGAGACATTGAAAATTTTTGAGAGAAGACATAAACTCTTCTTTTTGAAAGGCTCATTCTATTTGCTCTATGGGGAAAAACTAAAGCCGAAATCCTGTTAAGGCTGATACCACGTGAACTCAGATGAGAGCTAAAGATGCCTGAGCCCATAATGAGGGTGGAAAAGGTAGTGAAGAGTGATTGATTTTTTTATGAACTTGGATATTTAGTATAGATATAAATGGAAATATTTTGAAGGTATGCCAGTTGTTTCTTTTCCCAGGTGGAAAGTATATATAAGGAAAAGGGCAAAATATTAAAATGTCTCCAAACCCTAGCAACTGAAGAAGGTAATTTCCATTTAAAGATGTGAGCAAGTAGGTGAAAAGGCAGTTTGCGTGAAATGTAATTTGTTTTGAATATGGTTAAGTATAAAGTATTTGTTAGAACTGGCAGGTTGTATATCAGTGTAGATTACAGAAGAAAATTTGTACTAGAGATAAAACTGGGTGTATCAATCAGGGCTGAGTTAGCAAAGCAGAATTATTAGAGTAATGTATAGTGTATTGTATGTATGGGTGTGTGTATACATTCACTCCCACACATATACACATGCACATACATCTGTTACACATGCACATACATTTGTTACAGAAATTTGATTTTAAGCAGTTGTGGGAGCCAGTTAAACAGTCTCAGTAGGATTCTTCTCATCAAGTCTGATGCCGGTAGTAGAAGCAAACAGGGTAGGCAGGTTTGGAAAGGAAGCTAGATAGAAATTAGGGGAGACTACCCAAGATTAAGCTGGAACCCACAAACATGATCTGGACTGCCATGAAGATGCTTTGAAAATAGTGTCAGGTCTGGTTGCCTCTGACCTTGATGGCGAAGGGATCCTGAAGAAATTGAGCCCTTTGCATGCTAATAAGCACACTCACTGGATCCAAGAGTTTGAGAAATGAGGGGAAAATAAAGGAATTGCAGGCCCTGCCACTGCCTCACGTCAACGAAGGAAGCCAGCAGATAGCTTCTGCTTCACTTTCACTTTCCAAATCTCCAGCAAGACCCCTTTTGTAAAACTGCTGAGAAATCAGGATTTATATGTTAATACAGGTGGCAGTTTCTTAATTAAATTGAAGGTTGATGGAGTGAAGAAGAGGTCTTGAGACTGATCTCTGGGAATTTTAAAGAATTGTTATATGGTGTGTCTTCTGGAATTTTAAAAAACTAATTGTTTTTAATTTTTAAAAAAAATTAAGTCAGACACAGATTCAGAGAGAGGAGAAGTTAATTAAGAGTCAGACGGAGACAAAGAAACAGACAGACAGAAAGAATGCTAAGCCAACGTGTTTACCAGAAATTTTTTCAGAACTACTTTCAATTCGAATACATTCAATGCCTTGATCACCACCATCTTTAAACTGCCTACAATCACTTTCACATTTTTATTTGGAGCATTGAGTAATGCCTTTTTTTTCCTTAACAGGGAGAGAAAATTCAAAATAAATTCTGGTAATACATATGACGATGGGAGGAATCATGGTAAGATAAGGCAGTATTTTCTCAAAATTTAAATGAAATTCAAATGCACAAGCAAGACTCTGGGCAAGAAATCTGACGTTACCATAAGAAGGATTGTGAGAATCTGAAGGATTTATAGCCTGATGGGTACTGAATTTTACCTATGAAATTGTAATTATTTTAAGCATGGAAGAAATAGATCCCAAAGTAAGAAACTGACCTGCTGTGGGATCTTGTCTGCTACATCTATGAGTCATTTCAGGATGCCTGTGTTTTTTGGTAATTTTCCTGCTCATCTCGTAACAGACATTGCTCCAAGAAAAGGGCCCTATCTCTATTACATACTCATCCCCTCTCCATTTGGTATGGGTATATCCATTTCTGTAATACAAACAAAACAAAACAAAATGGAATAAATGTCTCTATTTACAATACCCACTCCCAAACTGTTTTTCTCTTTCTTTTCTCATTCAAAATTACTGAAAATTTATCATACATTTTTCTAAGTCCAGTTCTCTGTGTCTCATTCACTAATGACATTTTAAAATTTAACAATCTAGTTTCTTTCTCCATGCCTGAAATCAAAATATTCCTCGCAAGAAAATTAAAAGCCTGCGGGTACTAAATTTAATGAAAAACATTTTATGACTGTATCACTCTACATTCCAGTCAACACTACTGAGCTTTTGTTCTTTGTAAGGTTTTACTCCATTTGTTTGCCTGATTATCTTGGTGACTCTTTGCCTATTTCTTTTTATTTGCTTTTCTACTTTTATTTTGTTTGCACTTGAAACTCATAATCTCTGTTTCTTGCTTCTCACCTCTGCTGTGGCTTCACATGTGTACATTCACCTGTATTCTGAACATCTTCCTTTGGACACCCCATGGATAGCTAAGAATTACTATCTGCCAACATGAACCAATCTTCTCCTTCAATTTTTCTCCTCAGTCTGTTTTTCTTCTAATCCTGCTATCATTAATTGGAGAGCCATAATTCATTTTTGACCATGTCTTTATTCTTATAATCACACATAATGAACCAATTCAATAAACATCTAATGTTTTTACTGTATAGAAATTAATAAACAGAAGGACCGTGATATAATAAAGTTAATGATCAACTCAAATAAGTTAATATATTAGTATAAAACTAAGCCTAGCACTTAGAAACTGTATGATAGTAGACAAATTCCTAAGCATCTCCAAGTCACATTTTGTTCTTTTATGTTGGGAAATAAAAATAATTCATACCTCATAGATTAGATTCAATAACTCTATACATGAAAATATTTTAGTATGTTCCCTGGCTCAAAAATATGTTTTCTTAATTATAATTTTGTCATTTTTATATGAAATCTCATTAGCTCTACCTTAGACTATTATAAAATTCTCCTAACTAGTTTCTCTGGCTAAAATCTGTTCCCTTTGAAAAAACAATTCTCAGGCAATTAAAATATTTCTAGCATTTACTTTTGTCTATAACTTGCTACAAAGTAAAGTACTTCATTTATTATTATCACTTACATCTCATAGACAAATAATCTTATTATTAAATACTAAGTAATCTGGCTTCTCCTTTCATGCCCAGAGTCATCTCTTGCCCTCTCTAAATTGTGACTACAATTACATTTCTATTTGCCTATGGCAATTTACATGATTGCAATAACATCTAACATGTGCCAGGTTCTCTAATTATTTTACATGAATTAACTCAATAGTATTATCTTAACTTTCATATTAGCATCTATGAATGGAGAAGTAACTAACTTGGTCAAGGTCACACAGCTAACAAAGGGCAGGCCTGTAATCTGAACCCAGGAATAGTGGTCCCTGGACCTGACTTTCTAATTGTCCTACTCCACGTCCTCTCAACCATACCCTGGCTTTTAAATCGAACTCTTCTGACTCGCTGTTTATGCCAAATGAAATAACTCTTTGAAAAAATCAAGTAAATTGAAGAATTATATATTTAATTTGGAGATTTATATCTAGCTTTTGCACAGTTTATAGACTGTAGGTTTCAGTGTAAAAGACTGAGAAACAGCAGCCTCAAAGGAAGAGATTTCAGTATTTTACCCAATAGATAAAGTGGTCCAAAAAAGTGTCAGCAACAGTAAAGGCATTAAAAATATGTGTTAAATAAACTAATACATGAGTGAAGAATGCATCATCAAATGATTGAAAATAGAACTCATCTAACAGTAAGGAGAGTTTCTTTTTTTTTTTTGAGACAGAGTCTCACTCTACCGCCAGGCTGGAGTGTAGCGGTGCGATCTCAGCTCACTGCAACCTCCATCTCCCGGGTTCAAGCGATTCTCCTGCCTCAGCCTCCTGAGTAGCTGGGATTACAGGCGTGCACCACCACGCACAGCTAATTTTTGAATTTGTAGTACAGATGGGGTTTCACCATGTTGGTCACACTGGTCTCAAACTCCTGACCTCATGATCCGCCTGCCTTGGCCTCCCAAAGTGCTGGGATTACAGGCGGGAGCCACCACACCCAGCCAGGAAAGTTTCTTAACTTCAAATTTATCATGGAGGAGTTTAAAAGTTTCAAAACATATCAAGGATGAATTTAAAAGTTTTATGGACTTACATTTTTCTTATTTTATGCATGATATTCTTGGATAATTAGAGCCTGAGCTGGTTTCTTCATTTACTTGCCTTTACTACACAATGAGTCAGCAATTTGCATTAGCAGTTTCCATTCTAGGAATAGAAAGAGAAATAAAGACCTTTTTTATGCTAACCATAGTCCTCTAAATTAAATACAAGCACGTTTCAAAAGAATGAAAATATTAAACAAATAAATGTCACTCTTCTCAAATGAATTTTAGTTTCCAACCTCATTCTTGGCTCTTCATACACTAAATGGAGAAACAGTTTTGTGTTGGATGATTCAGTACCAGAAGGAGCTGCTAACAAAGCCTCTAATACGTTTGGGATCAAAAATCAAATAGCAAGCTTCTGGAACATAAAGGTGGGAGAAGGCCTTATCCCTTAAAATGATCTCGGGATTTTAGAAATGTGCTTTTATTATATTCTTGCTGGGTTTTCTAGATATAAGGGAAAAGTATTTCAGTAAAAAGAAAACTGGACTTGGAAGACAAATTGATTTCGGTTTGAATCACTTTCACTCTATGACCTTCGCAATAAAAATACATGCTTGGGTGATGTAATGTTTAAGGTTCCTTCTAGCTCCAATGTTCTATAAATGAAATCATATTCTAGTTTTTAAACAGCAGAAAATCATTAGGTAGCTTAAATGTATGACTGATTTTTGTGTCTGTGTATATGCATATGCATACATTTAGAAGACAAGTGGATTAGTGTTCGACTACAGTTTTTTTTTTTCTTTATTCTGCAATTTACTTTTACTGCCAAAATAAACAAAAAAGAGTTAAGGTATTCTACTGAATTTCAAGTAAGATATTCATTTTTCCAAACTTCTAAATAACACTTTTATTCAGTGTAAACAATAGCCAATATTGCTAATATGTTTTACAGACTATTTTGATGTCATCATTTGTATTCATTTGTAAACCAGATAAACTGTCCCATGTCACATGAGACAGTTATTATGTCAGTATGACTCACATCAAACTATGTCTCTGATGCTATTTTGCAGGATATTAGAAAAATAATTTCACAAATAAGTTGAATTTGTTCAAAGAATGAGACAGAATTTCCTATCTAGGAAAAATAAGACACCTGATTTTTAACCTTGTTTATTTTTACAGAATTGGGGGCAAAAGAGCAAAAATGAACCTAATATTTAATATTATAAAGAAAAATGTAAGAAACTTTTGGACATGGATTTAGAATCATTAAACATTTAATCAACAATGGCAAATCTGTAGGCAAGATTAGTCAGCATTAATGTCAACACCAGCAATGGGAAACCCATGCAATACGTTCAGCTTTGCTATTATCCTGTGCTCAATGTTAGTATTCATCAATATAAATTTATAATGTTTCTCAAAAAATGTGCCACATCATAGATCAAAGCTTAGTACTCTTTTAGACATCCCTAAGATTTGGAGGCATTTAGCAAACAGTGGTGTCAGCAATAACTGATAATGCCTGCATCGTTTTTCCTTCTCGGCCCCTAAATGACCTAAATATTAAGTCTCAATTTTTGAAACATTAATTTGTCAGACATTTGTAATGTATCTCCAATGATTTTTTGTTGTTTGTAAACACTCTTCCTGAAATTCTTCACATTGCAAAATAGTAATTTTCTAAAATGAAAACATATAAATAAGCAAATTGTCAAACAAATCCAAATGAAATAAGAACTCATCAAAAATAACAAGCACAAAAATAAATTAAATGCTCCCACTATGAAAAAAAAACCCACAGTCACTTATATTTAATTTATCTGGTTTCTAAGTTTAAGTTTCAGAATAATTAGTCCAAACTTTTACTTCCATGTATATAACAATATATAGATTGATACAAAAATATATATGGATATATGTACATATATTTGGAAATATGTATATGAGAGAGATAGGGAGAGAAATATGTCAGATGTTAGATTTTATTCCCTGAGATTCTACTTACCTCCCATGCTCTATCAAATATCTAGCCTCAACCAATTTAGACATTTTAGCATTGCTGTTTCCATTTTGGAATAAATCTCAATGGATAAAAAGACTCATTTATTCTACAAAATAAGGCAACTAAAGGCATAATTGTTTTCATGGCCAAAGAGTCACCAATTAAGAAGGAGCTTTAAATACTTTTCTTTAAAAAAGATGAATTATAAAAAACTAGAAAATATGCTTTTGCTCAGGCATTATTAAAACCAGCCCATTGCAGAAAATACAATTGTTATTGAAGGAATAAGTCTATAATAGACTACTAAGGGAATATTAGGGGAAAAAGTGGAAGATTCTTTCTAAGTTTTCCTTGTACACTTTAAAAGGCTAATTCAGAAATACATGAAATCTAAATAAAATGCATATATATCCTGACCTGGGTTATCTAAATGTTAGTATGTTTATTGTTTAAATTATTCTAAAGAAAATAGAAAATCACAAGTACATCTGTGTATTTTATCTGTCTTTTGAATTCTTGACCTATTAATGTATGTGATTATCTGGAGGGTATCTTCTTAAAGATAGCTTACAAATCTCAAAAATCAATATAATTCAAACCAAATGTATCATTTTCCCATGGTCTCTTTAATTTTGAAAAAGGCTACCCTCCCCGTCTTTCCAGATAAACTTACAAAGATTTTATAAATCAATGAAGACTCTTATAACTAAGAAAAAATAACCGTCAAATATTTTCATTCCCATAAAATCATTCTCATTTTCCATTCCCAATCTTATTAGTAAGCCACAATATAGAACATTATTATCTCTTCCTGATAGTTCAGCCTTGAGCTAATTCACTCTGTCTAAATATTTGCCATCTCACCCTCAAATTTATCTCTGAAATATACAAAAAACATATTATTCTCTGCCCCAAGACCATAGATATAAGTCTAGTCAAAACAGATTTAGTTCAAACTACTTAGCATAAATACAAAATACTTCACATTCTATATAGCTTCAACTTCTATAGCACTGAAATAGCTTATTCATCTGTCAAGAAACAGATGGAATGCTTTTTGTTATTTCTATGGTTGACAGAATAGCCCTCTAAATAGGTCCATGCCCTAATCTCTCCTACCTGAGAATATGCTATGTCACACGGCAAAAATGA
This sequence comes from Pongo pygmaeus, assembly GCF_028885625.2. Taxonomy (NCBI): domain Eukaryota; kingdom Metazoa; phylum Chordata; class Mammalia; order Primates; family Hominidae; genus Pongo; species Pongo pygmaeus. The sequence continues at coordinate 94,275,670 of NC_072387.2, read as the reverse complement.
CTTTGCACATATAAATAAGGTGACGGACATTTAAGTCGTCAGATTATTTTGGATTACCCAGGTGAGTCCAATATATTTACATGACCCCTTAAAAGCCAATCACTTCTCCATCTAAAGGTAGAGAGATATTGCACAAGGATTACTCAGAAATTCAAAGTGTGACAATGACTCAATTAGTCATTGCTGGAGGAATTCACATGGAAACCCTAAGAAAGGTTGAGTGTAGCTTCTAGGAGAAAAAAACTGGCCCCCAACCAACAGCCACAAAGGAAACAGTGATGTGAGTCCTATGACTACAGAAAACTGAATTTTGCCCGCAATGTAAATAAGTTTGGAAACAGATGTTACCTCAGACACTCCAGTAGGAAATGCAGACCTTTCGGTACCTTAGTTTTAACCTTGTAAGACCTGGAGCACAGAAACCAGCTAACCCCACCTAAACTTCTGACCTACAAAACTGTAAGTTAAAATATTGGAGTTCTTACAGGCTGCCAAGTTTATGGAAATTTGTTACATTAGCAATGAAAACCTAATACCAAATTTTCCTTAGAAATAAACATCATACCTTAGAAATAAGCATTATCTTTTAGAAATATTTCATCTTACACAGTATATGTATATGTTTTATTGTTCTTTCATTGCACAATATATGTGTATGTTTTATTACAGTTATTTGTATTCCTTCTTACACAATATATGTATGCGTTTTATGACAGTTATTTGTATGTATATTCTTTACTCTTAGGACCTATAAATAACTTGTGGCAGATGTTCTTTAAGCTTGTTAGTATTCCAATCTATCTAAACTCACCAACATGGGATATATGGCAGATTTGTTTTCCAAAGAAAACCACAATAACATCTCCCAACCCGTATGTGCTTCTACAAGGTGATTTGCAGCTTCCCTGTGAAGAAGTGAAGTTGAATTTTTCCAAACTTAAAACCAGGTGGGCTTTGTAGGCTGCTTTTGAATAACAACAAAGGCAGAAATGACCCTGTGCTAGTTCTGAGTATTGTTCTTAATGGACCTCTCAGCTTCCACTTCCTGCCTCTTGGGAGCCAGCCACGTGAAAAATTTAACTACCCTAAGACCACTAAGTTGTGAGAAACCCTAGTTTCACGGAAAGGCCCAGAAGTTAAGATACCATCAAACCTTTGTGTTGGGTGAATGGGGAGAGACAGAGGGTAGGGGAGGGAGAGAGAGATAAAGGGAGGGAGAGAGAATAAAGAACATTGATTCACTACATATGTGAAAAAGGGAGCCACAAGGGAACACTATCTTCCAGTCACTGCTGACTCTGCTGACAGACACCAAAGAATCACAGACAAACTGCTCAGCCTAGCCCTTTCCAAATCCTTTACCTTCAAATTATGAGCAAATCAAAATGGTCAGTAAGTTTGGGAGCAATTTGTTACACAGCCATAGATAACTGAAACAGACTCATTTGAAAAGGACTCCAGCCATTAACAACAACAAAAATTAACTACCAATTCTCTGCTTCTGGTGGCAGAACAGATACATTCTTGGTCTTGCAATTATATGTTGAGGAGTGTTAAACAAAAAACAAAACATAAACTTTAGACAAATTAAATTTAGCGGGGTTTATTTGAGCAAAGTACAATTCATGAATCAGGCAAAACTCAGATCCAGAAAAGGTTTATGGAACTTCACCCAGCTGTGTGAACAGCTGGCTTTTATGGATCAGACACAGAGGCAAAGCACAGAGGTCACCTGGTTGTTCACAGCTCGGTGTCTGCATTATTTGGGCATGGTCTGATGAGTTGGCTGGCCTGTGATTGAATGAACCTTGGCTGTTTGTTATACTTCTAATTTAGGTTTCAGATTGTTATTGTAGGAACTCGAAGTATAAAGACAGTCTCAAGCTAATGTTGTCTTGATTAGTGACTTATCAGGAGTCTGTCTTTTGGACAAAACACTTTTGTGTGATATTTTAGGCCTGTTCATAGGCCTGGCAAACCTCGTGGGGTAAAGCTACCTTCTCTACACCAGATTTGGTGCCTAGCCAGTGCACTTCAGTCTGCGATGGGAGTTTCAGTCAAGGACTCAGCCTTCCTGGCTGGCCATGCTCTTAGGCATATCTGCATTACTAACTGTATTACTTCGTTTTCACACTGCTATAAAGACACGCCTGAGACTGGATTATTTATAAAGAAAAGAGGTTTCATTGACTCACAGTTTCACATGGCTAGGTAGGCCTCAGGGAATTTACAATCATGGCGGAAGGGGAAGAGGCATGTCTTCCACGGTGGCAAGTGAGAGAGAGAGCCCAAAGAGGGAAGAGCCCCACACTTATTAAGCAACAAAATCTCATGAGAACTAACTCACTATCATGAGAACAGCATGAGAGAAGCCACCGTCATGATCCAATCACCTCCCTCTCTCCACAGTTGGGGATTACAATTCCAGATGAGATTAGGGTGAGGATACAGAGCCAAAAGATGTCACTAACCAGTCGCCTTCATTCTGAGACCTCTTTCTCTGGGACCTTTGACTGAGGCTTTCCTCAGGCACCTCTGCTGAGACTTCCTAATAAGAGCAGGAAGGGAAAAAGTTGAAACTTTTGTCTACTCTTAGTATCCAATAAGTAGTTTTCCACTCCCTGTCCTTCCCGCACAATTTCCTATGACTCCAGGGTCCATAAAACTGAAAGAAGCTCTTACTGGGGTTTTCTCAACAGTGAGACAATCCCCTAGTCTCTGTCTGTGTAGATCTATCTCACCCTCAGTCAATGCAACATTCCATGTGGAAAAATGAAATAGGTGGAGTTGGAGCTTTCCCCGGTTTAGCCTCTTGCTTGCAACATCACAGTAACTGATTAAAGACTTGACCATTGCTTTCATTGTAGTTTGTTTCTTAAATTGACAGCTGACAGCTGAGTTCTTTCTCCCCAAGTCAGCTAAGCCTGTGACATGTTAAAGGTAACTACAGCTGCTTCTATTAGGGTAGTCTATGTTATGCTACTATGATTTATATTGAAATGTCAATCCCCAAATCTCAGCAGTCAAAACAACAAAAGCTTACTTCTCACCCAGGTTACAATTCCTTCATCGAGTGTCGGTAATGACTGCTCAACATAGTTCCTGAGGGATCCGTGAAGACAGAATACTTATCGTTCTAGTTTTGGTGTTACTATGTGAGGGGCAAAGAATGTTCTAGAGGGTCTTGCATTGTCACTTTAATATTGTGGCCTAGAAATGGCACTGATCAATTTTGCTCACCCTCCATGTTTTAATTACAGGTCTCCATCACCTGTAATGGGGCCAGGGAATATAATCATATCACGTTTCTGGAGTGTGGGAATCAGAAATATTTGGCAGTCAATTCTTAATACTATGACTCTGAAAATGGCTTTCATGTTTATACACACTCTTTTCCCTTAGAACTTGTATGACCTGCTTCTGTACACTCTACAGATTATTTAGTGTGAGGTTGCATGGGTTCTTGTGAGTCATCTTCTGAGTAAAGGTGAAGTGTAATACATCATTCCCTAGTCTGAATCCTCACGGGTCTCCCTAACCCTGGTTCCCATTCAGCAAAAGCATCTCCTTCTGCTCAATGGGTCCACTTTCCACAGGTCTATCACACAAGAAATTTTAACTTACATGGAGTCTAATTGATTTGCTTTCCATACCAACTCACAAAAAAGGGAGAGGGTCATTTGGAGACTTAACAAGTTCATTTTGCCTAAAAAAATGAATTTTCCTATTTGCCAGGCACGATTTAATCATCAGCAGAATGAATGATAAATATCAGTATATCCATTACAGATCTTAGTTTTTAAAAGGAAATGCAGACTTTAGATAATTCAGTCAAAGGCAACTAGAATAAGTAGATGGAGAAAACTTTTTGAAAATGGGCTGTAAACATGTTAGCACTATATGATTAGCAAGAAGGATTCATGATAATGCTTTTGAGACAGAAAGCTCGGTTGAGGTTTATTTTCTAGGATGTGTAAACTTAAACACACACTCTCACACACAATCTGTAAGTTTAGAAAAGGAGAAGGATACTTTATTTCTTATAAAGGGTAACAGCCTGCAAAGTGGCCATCTGCAGGCTGGGAAGTAGAGCCTCTGTCTGGCCAAAGTCCAGAGACGGGCACCTCAAATGAGGAGGGAGTGCGGTAGGAGAATTATGTTGAACAGGCTGGTCAAACATACATATTCAACCGGTTACAGGAAGAGCTATGAATATTCATGAAGGTGGTTCTGACACATGCATATTTAACAAACATGCATGTAACATAGAATTCATGTTCACCTTGGGGTGGGGACATAACATTTAAATGTACTATGATTAGGCCCTTGTGTTAGTCAGTTTTGCCTTGCTGTAAAGGAATACCTGAGGGTGGGGAATTTACAAAGAAAAGAGGTTTATTTGTCTTATGGTTCTGCAGCCTGTACAAGCATGGCACCAACATCTGCTTGCTTTTTTTGAGGCCTCAGGAAGCTTACAATCATGATGAAAGGCAGATGGGGAGCCAACATGTCACATAGCAAGAGGGAGCAAGAGAGAGGAGGAGGTGCCAGGCTCTTGAAAACAACCAGATCTTGCACACACTCGTAGAGGGAGAACTTACTCATTAACCTGACGAAGGCACCAAGTCATTCATGAGGAATCCACTCCCATGATCCAAACACCTCCCGCTGGGCTCATTTCCAACACTGGGGATCACATTTCAACATGAGATTTGGAGGAAAAAATATCACCATATATATTCAAAGGTCTTTTCAGGACATGAAGTTACACGAGTGTGCAATATCCATAAACTGGCCAGGAGCAGTCCGTGGTTGGTGGTCTTCTTACTAGGAGAAAGTTACTGAATTTTGTTGCTTGTCCAATTAAAGCTGTAGTTATGGCTAGTAGATCAAGCGTTCAGGTAGTCAGCTTCTGTGAGCCGGATGAGTTGTGATTATTTTAATATTGCTTATCTTGAAGACAGTACTTGTTTAGTTGCTAGAGAGAAAGAAAAACCTTGTGGCCATTAGAACATAGTTTATTTTTTGTAGTTTAAGTCTAGGGATGTGTAACTGAACTCTTGCCTGGCATGGCCTTAAGTCTTGTTTAAAATTTGATATCTCATTGCCTCAAAGAGCCTATTCTGTCAGTCTTATGCTCTCTATTTTATCATTAATGCTGGTCAGATGTTGTATTGAAACCACAAAAGAGAGGGGCTTATAACAAGGTGTGTCTGACCTCCTGCCTTGTCATGGCTGGGAACTAAGTTTTTAAGTCATTTCTGGGGTTCCCCTGGCTGAGGGGGCAACCATGCAGTCAGTGGTAATGGGGGATTATGATTTTATTTTTAGTTTACAGAAGCATTAACTCAAAGCCATTTCCTTTCTTTTGTTCTTGGTTATGCTGCAAAAGTTTAAGATTTGTACCCATTCCACAATGTATCCATATATCAAAAATCAATTTGTATACCATATATATGTATATATACATATATGGTGTATAAAATGGAATATATAATATATATTATATATAAATATATATAATATATATTACATATTTATATAAATATATATAATATTTATATAATAATTATATATATAATTATGTAATATATATTTATATATTTATATAGATATGTAATATATATTTATATATTTATATAGATATGTAATATATATTTATATATTTATATAGATATGTAATATATATTTATATATTTATATAGATATGTAATATATATTTATATATTTATATAGATATGTAATATATATTTATATATTTATATAGATATGTAATATATATTTATATATTTATATAGATATGTAATATATATTTATATATTTATATAGATATGTAATATATATTTATATATTTATATAGATATGTAATATATATTTATATATTTGTATAGATATGTAATATATATTTATATATTTGTATAGATATGTAATGTATATTTCTATATTATATATTGATATAAATATGTAATATATTTTTCTATATTTATATATTGATATAAATATGTAATATATATTTCATATTTATATATTGATATAAATATGTAATATATATTTCTATATTTATATATTGATATAAATATGTAATATATATTTCATATTTATATATTGATATAAATATGTAATATATATTTCTATATATATTGATATAAATATGTAATATATATTTCTATATTTATATATTGATATAAATATGTAATATATATTTCTATATTTATATATTGATATAAATATGTAATATATATTTCTATATTTATATATTGATATAAATATGTAATATATATTTCTATATTTATATATTGATATAAATATGTAATATATATTCCATTTATATATAGATATAAATATATAATATATATTCCATTTATATATATTTATATAAATATATAATATATATTCCATTTATATATATTATACAAATATATAATATATATTCCATTTATATATATTTATATAAATATATAATATATATTCCATTTATATAAATATATATTTTTATATAAATATATAATATATATTCCATTTATATAAATATATATATTTATATAAATATATAACATATATTCCATTTATATAAATATATATACATATATATTTCAATTAAAAATCTCCAGCTAGGTCATCTGAATTCCTATGTATTAATTATGGTCTGGGAGCGATGAAAGGGTTGGAAAAATTAGTGTAACAGAGGGATACTCTAGGGACACCCTTAAGATTCTACCCTGTGAGAACAGGCACCTAGATTTACAACTCTATCCAGTTTACACAAATTGAAAAGCAGTGATTCTCTGGAAAAAAAAAAAAACAACAAAACCTAGAATTAGAAACGGGGACCGAAAACAACAAATATCAACTACTCCTAGGGAATACACTTTGCTCAAGGCAAACTTTTACTGACAAGCACAAAGTTTCCCCTAATTCATTTACTGAAAATGTTGCATTCTAAGACAAAACATATTTAGCATGACCTTCATTTTTTTCTTTTCTCAAGGTGGTAAGAACAAAGTAATATGCTACAGAAAATTCTCCATACCCTTGAAGGGAGCAACTGCCATGCTCATTTTGGTATGTCCCCTGTGACTCGCTCGCTGACTAAATGCCTGAGCCAAAGTCACTTCCTATGATGACAGCAGGTTATTAGCAAATCTCCACAGAAATATCATCACGGTGAGGCTGATACTAAATTAGGACAAAGCTATTTGGCTTGATCGAAGCTGAAGCTATTTTTCTGACATATAATAGATCTTATATCAGTACCCTTCAAGAAATTGCCCCGAAAGCATCAACTATATTATAATTTCAGAAACTTGGTCAGATAATAGGAACTATTTAAAAATAAAAAGTGAAGTGTATTCTTTTGTTTGGACATAAAGTAAATCCCATGTTATTTCCTAAAACAAAAAATTTATTGATTATGAAAAATGCCTTCTTGCATTGGACATGGTCCATAAATACACATAATTGGAGAGCTCTAAAATCTGTGAGTATGGGAGAGTAGTGATTTCAGATGCGGTGATCGGGTCGGGATTAAAAGAACACAAGAGTTCCTGAGACCTATGAGATCTTCTGAAACCTGCATCTTTCTCCACATCATAACTTAAATAATTTTAAAGGAAATATACTAATTACTGGAAGATTCTGTCACTTAAAGGAGAATCAGTCTTGACTGTCCCATGTAATTCATGTAAAATTTTTTCTTGTTTAGTTCATTGATTTTGATCTATAGCAAAAAAAGTTGATTTGTTTCTCCCTAAACAAATATTAGAATGAAACAATAGGAGGTCATCTACACCAGAGCAAATGGGCTTAACTACTGACTTAATATAGTCAACTAGATCTGAAGTTCCTTGAAAACAAACACCTTTATTATTTTTTTCCCAAATGCTTTAGTAATTTGCCAAAAATCATATAAAAAGTAAATAATGAAATTAGATGTAGAATGCAGATCTTGTGAACCCAAATCTAGACCTCTGAATCAATAAATTTTGCAAAACATTAGTACAAACACTTTGTAAAAACGTTTATGTTACAAATTTTTAGAATGAGTGTTATTTAACCTTTATATGCAAAGAATACAATTAATTAGAAAAATTAGATTTTGAAACATAGAAGTTGATATGACCTGACTAAATCTCAGTTGCCCTCATATTAAAATGAACTTTGTCATACAGACATAAATGGATTAATATGTGTTATAACATCTGGAAGAAATGCAGATCAACAGTAAGGTTGTCTTTTCCTCCCTGCCTTTGCCTGTTCTCTCTTCCTTGATTTTTCTTTTGTTTTCGTGCCCCTCCTTCTTCCTTTTCATCCTGTTGTCATCCCTTTTTTAGTTTTCCTTGCTTCCCTTTTTGTAAATTATTATATTTAATTTATAAAATTTAATGTACATTTTAAGCCTAGGGAAAACCATTTAATCATTCAAACATGAGCTTTGAGCACTTTTCAAAGCCAACAAATTCTATAAAAACGGGAGTTTGGTTTTTAATACTCTTGTTGTTACTATTTCATGTTTACATTTTGAAACATTTATTCTTTACTTATTATCTAATTTAATCCATCAACCAGCATTTGTTGGGTAGCTAGTAAACACCAAGAAGATCCTAAATATGGTCAGTTACTGTGAATGAACTTTGAGTACTTTAATGCAAACGTCAAGGTGTCTTAATTGATTCCTAATCTACATGCAAACAATTTCATTGTTACTAAGGTTAGACATGTTGCGTAAGTTTTAAAACTTTTTGAATTTGGACAAGTCTTTTCAAGTTGATGATATAAATAAAATTCACTAAATCATCATGTTAATTGTCTACTAAACGTATGATGATCATTCTGTCATTTTTCCATGTTAACAAAAAAAAATACATTGAAGTTTTCATTATTGAAACATTAATACTTCTTGAATTTGAAATTAAGTGAATTTAATTCATCACTAGATGGCACTCTAAATTTAGACTGTAATATATGTTTCTTCAAATAGAAGTTAAATGTGTTTTATAAGGAAGAATTCATTTTATAAACAAAAAATTTGTCCCCCTGTTCAAACACAAAGTTGAGAATTCCCTTTCTATCTGTCAACAGTAACAAAGAAAACCTACAACATGTAATAAAAAGTAGAAAAGCAACTACCAATACAACAGACTGGATTATACAGAGAATATGGTGGTTATCTGAAAATATTTCTCATATATGTTTGAATCTATTTTTAATTTATAATTTTGAGACTTAATTTTTCTATATACAATAATCCAGGAAGTGTTAAAGTGTTTTTGTTGATTTACCCACCATTTTAAAAACTGACTTGCTTCTTAAAAGTTAGTCAGCTTTCAGTATCCACAGGTTCCATCTGCAGGCTCAACCAACTGCAGATCAAAAATATTAGCAAAAATTTTTTTAAAAAACTACAAGTAAAATATACAAATAAAAATACAGTATAACAATTTACAAAGCATTTACATTGTATTAGATATTATAAGTAACCTAGGATTATTTAAAGATGTCCATAGATTATGTGCAAATACTATTCTATTTTATGTAAGGGACTTAAGCATGCTCAGATTTGGTCCTAGAACCAATCCCTGGCAGATATAGAAGGATAACTGTATTTTTATTTGTTACAAATATATAAACATGATGGATACAATAAAAATGAGTGTACTTCTGCTAAAACATGCCTTTTGTGTCAGATATAATTGTGTGTAGACTGCCTCAAATACAAGATAATAACTTGTATAATTCCTTTTCTCCTAAATGTTAGAAGCTGTACAAATTTTTCATTTTTCTAGAGAAGATTTTTAGCTTCCTAAGAAGACTAAGCACTTTCTTGTGTTACTTTCATTTGTAAGTGATGACATCCCCCATAAAATCATAAGAATGAACCTTTGGAAACATAATTCTGACCATTTGAAAAGTATCAGGCCAATGATACTATGGCCCCAGTATAATTGAAACCATCAACTGTTTCTCTGTTCAGGGACCACAGCCTGGGCGGTTAGCATAAGGGCTGCTGAGGTGGCCCAGCCTCATATTCAGACTGTCAATTAGACTGCATTAAGGAACACTTCTAGCAGGGTTAATGCCACTGCAACAGTAAAGCAGGCATTTAAAAATAGCTGACATTTAAAAATATTCTGTATTAGAAGTCCAAATTTTCCATGGATGAAAGTCAATATACTTTGCCCTTATTCTATGCTAAGGTCGTGACTCCAATTATTATGTAAAAATGGGTTTCTCTGATTATTTTTGACTTTGCTGATGACTACATTTTTTTTTCTTATCCTGACTTCACAGTAAAGATTGACTCTCTAATTCTCTGGGTCAGATATGTGTGGAAATGACTATTATATTCTTGTTTTCCACATCAGCGAATGAGATCTTTGAATAAAATTTCTTCTGGATGAATGAAAAAAAAGTAGAATAATGTTGCATTTCTGCATAGTTTCTTTTTCACTGGGTAAGTCTCTTTGTAATGAAAATGAGGAGAGGACTCCATCATTATTAACATTGATAAACAGGTAAAATTTTAATCTTTATATTTTTGATTCTGTTATTGTAAAGATGACATAAAATGAGAAATTTTTGAAATATGTTACTTTGAAATATATATTTCATAAATACGTATTGTATAAATATGTATTGTATAAACATTTATCTTAGAAAATAGTATTTTTTCTTTAAAAGCTCCAAAAATGTTCTAATGTATTATAAACGATAAGAAAACAGATTTATTTTAAAATTGCACTTAGAAATTAACAGTTTTCTCCGTCAATATTTGTCTATTATAGATAATAATGCAAGACCAATATTTTAGGAACACATATATTTTTATTCATTGCTTGTGAGAACAAACTTTGAAACAAATATTTACTTACTAATATCAAATTAACAAAGATTTTATGTAGGATATAATTAAAAAGTGCTATAATGTTAAGAGACATTGGCAAAGATTTAAAATATGTTATCCAAGTGTTCAAAAATTTACAGAAGAGTTGTGTCAGGGGATAGAACTTTAGGAAATATACTTAAACACAAACCTTAATCACAAATTTCTCACAGAAATCAGACTGGTTGCTACAAATGTCTAATTGAATGCATCAATGCATCAGAAGAAGTCCTTCAAATAACCTCAAAAGGTGGGAGACTGGCAGGACATATTTTCTAGTCACAACCCTGCTGACTAAAACAGGATCTGGTCCAGACTGGATAAAGCAAAATTAGTCAGGAACCAGCAGATGGCAACAAAAGAGATCCCTATTTGCCCTTATTGCTCATTAGCAGAAGACACTCCCATCAGTACTATGGCAGTTTATAAATGCCATGCCAATGACCCAGAACTTAACACCCTTTTCCTAGAAAGGTCTAAATAACCCACCCCTCAATTTGCATTGATCCACCCCTTAATTTGCATGAAATGGAAAGTGAGTTTATGTAAGTACACATACAGTTGCCAACCCATACATTGCCTACTCTGTGTACACTGCCCGTGAATTAGCTCTGTTCTGCAAGGAGCAGTACCATCCAATGAAAGATTGCTAACACCACTGGCTCACTCTTGAATTCTTTCCTGGGTGCTGCCAAGAACCCTCCTGGGCTAAGCTCCAATTCTGGGACTCACCTGTCCTGCAACAGGATGCATTTGTTAAAAGAATAGGCAATTAGAATCACCCAACTTGAATTTGAATCCTGACATTTTTCTTGCTATATTTGGAAACTTAGACAAATGATTAATCTCTTTAAGCCTAGACTTCCTCATTCTAAAATAAGAAAAATCATGCCTAAACAATCTCACTGGCAATTTCCTCTTTGGAGAAGTCCTAGAACTGAAATGGCTGGTGACTATGTCCAAGCATTCGTTATACAGATTAGCTTCTTCTGGAATGTAACTGCATATTTTCATAGTCCTTCCACAAATTCCAGCTTGGCTATATCATTGAGTGTTCTAAACTATGTCAATTACTAGGATTTGAAACAAACCACAGATTTTTCTTAAAATAGAGTGGAAACATGTCTTTGAATTACTTAAAAATGCAGCAAGTAACTTTATCATGTTAATGTTCTGCTCATTACAAAGAATGTTTTTGGGCAACTACATGTACCTTTAAATTCAAAATACACTTGCCTAAGGTGCTTGGTGATTTGCCAGGTTCATGTATCATGACTTTTAGCAGGAATTTTCTAGGATATCAAAAAATGTAGGCCACATTTTTTATTTGTTTCAAATCAAGAAATATAAAAACTAAAAAGATGTATAGATTATATTAAGAAATAATATGAATAAAATGATACATGCTTACTCTAAGGATCTGAATTAAGCAAGAGTACTGAGCCCACAGTAATCTGGTTCCACATCTTGATGGTGTGTCCTAAGACCTTGCTAATCAGAATATCGGTTCACAAGCCTGTGGGATCCACACAACCTAAGAACTTGTGAAAAATGTGGGATTTCACATTACAAAACTGACTTACTGCATTTAGCAACATCTCCACTTGGTTCATAAATACAGAGGTTGGAGAAGCATTTCTATCTTTGCTACTGTACATAGGTTCATAACCTGAACACTACTAAACCCTTTAGTCTTCATTTTATCATTTCATAGAGCCCATAGAGAGCAATGATCTGTAAGTCAATTGTGTTGACTTTGCCATTTGATGATGCCACAGTAACTATAAACATCTTGTCTTCGTAAGTAGAATGGTGGAGCTTATACAGTTCTATTTTCAAGACAGTAATCAATTGAATAAGTTGAAAAACTTTTTCTTACAAAAAGAAAACAAGGCTCCACAAATAATTATCCTGAAAAGTCAGATTATATTATTCTCAGGCCTCTATTTATCATCTGTCTGTTCCTTCCTGAACCAGTGTGATCTTTGGATGTATATTTTTAAAAATTATATTTTCTCTGACACATTTCAACCTTTTTTTTTTCTTTATCGTCTGTCACACAGATGCACAGAGTAGGATCAAGGAACTACAATGGATAAAGAGAATGATCATCCAAAAATGTTTCATTTTCTTTCCAAATTAATAGCCATTAGTGGTTTCACTCCTAGGCCAAGTAATCATAATCACTATCACTGCAAATATTTGTGTTGAATGTAAAATAGTATTTCCAAGGGACTCTTCAGCTGGCTTTATCTTAATACACAGCAAAATCATCAACATTTGATGGTCTTCTTTGTGTCTTATGAAAAAAATTGCTCTATTATGTTAAATTTAATTGCTTTGGATCAAATACTATCCAGTGTTGCTAACAAAAATAGTATAATATAATATAAAACATTGTTTAAACAGTTGTTAAATATTAGGCATTGTGCTAATCATTTTACTTTTCATAACACTGTAAATTAGTCATGATTATTATCCTCACTTTATAGATGAGAAAACAAAAGTTCAGATAACTTAGTTTACTTTCCCAAGGCTTGACTCTTCCTTGGTCTAACTCTAAAATCCTTGCTGATAATTGCTGTAGTATGCCTTACCTAGAGAATTTATACCTTAAAAGGAAAAAAAAATATCTTTTTATATTTCTCTCAGGAATTAAACACAGATAATATGAAATAAATATTTGTGATTGTTCAATAAGCTTTGCCTAAAAAATATTGGTTTGGAATTTTTATAAATAAAATTCCACATATAGAAATATTTGATAACTGTATCTTCTACATAAATTTTATAGTCCCTATATAAATTTATTTATCATTTGTCCAAATATGCATTTTTCTTCATGGTTCAAGTTTTCAAACATTAGCTTATCCTTTTGGAAGGAGTGAATTAACCTTTTTATTTAGTTAATTTTCTGTAACACAATAAAGAGAACCAAGATAAATAGATGTGCAATTTTGGTTAATATAATGTAATTACCAGAATAGATCTTGACTAACTTATCTAAAATTATACAAGTTCCATATATTTAATGTGTCATGGTAGAATTGTACTCAGTATTTTGTTCTAACAGCAGAACTAGAAGAAAATTTGTTATCTGATTTTCATTATATTTTCAACTATGGTCTGTAAAGGAAGCATTGACAAGCAGTTTCTCTCATGGATTTAATAGGTTCAGAACAATCCTTTTAAATGTCATCTCTTTCATTTATTTGTTTAATGTTTTATTCTAGATTTAGATATATAGATTTATAGTATATAAAGTCAGTTTCACACAGCAAAAAAATCATGTAAATGAAGATTTAATCAATAGCTAAATGAGATAAAATAATCCAAATATATTCATAAACAATCACTTCTCTTATGCTCATAGAAAATTATATTTATGATTGCTTGCTTTTGCTAGAATGATAGAATACAGACTGTTTTTCAGTATAACAGTCTACTACTCCCCTCAGAAAATAACTGGTTTAATATTCAGAAAATGATTTTAGATATTAGCATTAAGTACAGTTGAATATTCAGAATCACTATATTTCTAGCTCATAATAGAAAAGGTTTTATTAAGATAATATTTCTTGCTATTATGTAAAATTTAATCTAACATTTTTTTAAACCAAGAAGTGCCAATAATTTTAAGATACCTTGCAAAAAAAATTGACATCAAAGACATTTGATATTGTGCATTTTAAGTTCAACTACAATGAGAAATTCTTATTTTAGAATTAGATACATATATTTTGAGATAGAATATTTATTATGGAAAATTAGAATAGATACATTATTTTACAGATAAATAAACAAAGGCTGAGTACAATTTAGTAAGATGTAAGACTGCATTTTTTTTTTTTTATCGTCTGTGCGCCTGTGAACCTACACTAAATATACTTGTTTTTTAACTTTTATTTTAGGATCGAGAGTACATGTATGAGCTTGTTATACAGGTAAATTATGTGTCATGGGGGTGTGGTGTATAAATTATTTTGTCACTTAGGTAACACACATGGTACCCAATAGGTAGTTTTGCAATCCTCACCTTTCTCCCACCCTCCACCCTCAAGTAGGACCTGGTGGCTATTGTTTCCTTATTTGTATCCATGTGTACTAAATGTTTAGCTCCCGCTTATAAGTTAGAACATGGCAGTATTTGTTTTTCTGTTCCTGTGTTGTTTTGCTTAGGTTAATGACCTCCAGCTCCATCCATGTTGCTTCAAAGGGATGTGAGCTAATTCTTTTTTATGGCTGCGTATTACACCATGGTGTATATGTACCACATTTTCTTTATCCAGCCTACCACTGATGGGCATTTAGGTTGATTCCTTGTCTTTGCTATTGTGAATAGAGCTGCAGTGAACATTCACGTGTATGTGTGTTTATGGTAGAATGATTTCTATTCCCTTGGGTATTTACTCAAATAATGGAATTGCTGGGTCAAATGGTAGTTCTAAGTTCTTTGAAAAATCACCACACTGCTTTCCAAGATGGCTGAACTAACTCACATTCCCACCAGCAGTGTATAAGTGTTCCCTTTTCTCTGTAATCCCACCATCATCTGTTACGTTTTGACTTTTTTAGTAAGAGTCACTCTGACTGGTGTGAGACGGTATTTCATTGTGGTTTGAATTTGCATTTCTCTAAAGATGAGTGATGTTGAGGATTTTTTCATATGTTTGTTGGACGTGTGTATGCCTTCTTTTGAAAAATGTCTGTTCATATTCTTTCCCACATTTTAATGGTGTTGTTTGTTGATTGTAAATTTGTTTAAGTTTCTTACAGGTTTTACACATTAGAGCTTTGTTGGTTATCTGTTTACTCTGTTGATAGTTTCTTTTGTTGTGCAGAAGGTCTTTAGTTTAATTAGGTCCCATTTGTTAATTTGTATTTTTGTTGCAGTTGCTCTGGCCATCTTCATCATAAAATGTTTGCCAGGGCCTATGTCCAGAATGGTATTTCCTAGGTTTTATTCAAGGGTGTTTACAGTCTTACACTTACACTTAAGTGTTTAATCCATCTTGAGTTGATTTTTGTATATGGTAAAAGGAACAAGTTCAGTTTCAATCTTTTGCATTTGGCTAGACAGTTATCTCTGTACCATTTATTGAATAGGGAGTTCCTTGCCCATTACTTGTTGATATGGTTTGTCTCTGTGTCCCCATCCAAATTTCGTGTTGAATTGTAATTCCCAGTGTTGGAGGAGGGGCCTGGTGGGAGGCAATTGAATCATGGGGGCAGACTTCCATCTTGATGTTTTCATGATAGAGTTCTCATGAAATCCAGTGGTTGAAAGTGTGTAGTAATTCCCCTTTCTCTCTGTCTCTTCCTCCAGCTCTGGCCATGTGAAGATGTGCCTCATTCCTCTTCGCTTTCTGCCGTGATTGTAAGTTTCTTCAGGCTCCTCAGTCATGCTTCCTGCACAGCCTATAGAATCATGAGCCAATTAAGCCTCTTTTCTTTATGAGTTACCCAGTCTCAGGTATGTCTTTATAGCAGTGTGAGAATGGACTTGTTATTGTCAATTTTGTCAACTATAAAATGATGATAGGTGTGCAGCTTTATTTCTGGGCACTATATTCTATTCTGTTGGTCTATGTGTCTGTTTTTGTACAAGTACCATGCTGTTTTGGTTATTGTAGCCTTGTATCATAGTTTGAAGTTGTGTAATGTGATGCCTCCAGCTTTGTTCTTTTTGCTTAGAATTAATTTGGCTATTCAGGCTCTTTTTTGGTTCCACATGAATTTTAAAAAAGTTTTTTTTGAATTCTGTGAAAAATGTCATTGGTAGTTTTGCTTTGGGTAGTATGGCCTTTTAATAATATTGATTCTTCCTATTCATGAGCATGGAATGTTTTTCCATTTGCTTGTGTCATTTCTGATTTCTTTCAGCAAAGTTATAAAATTTTCAATGTAGAAATCTTTCACCTCCTTGGTTAGCTGTATTCCTACGTGTGTGTGCGTGTGAGTGTGTCTATTGTGAATGAGATTGTGTTCTTGAATTGGCTCTCAGATTGGATGTTGTCAGTGTGTAGAAATGCTACTGATTTTTGTACCTTGATTTTGTATCCTGAAACTTTGCCGAAGTTGTTTATCAGATCTAGGAGCTTTGGGACAGTGACTACAGGTATAAAATCATATCATCTTTGAACAGATAGTTTGACTTCATCTCTTCCTATTTGGATGTCTTTCATTTATTTCTCTTGTCTGATTGCTCTGGCTGGGACTTCCAGCACTATGTTTACTAGAAGTGGTGAGATTGGGTATCCTTGTCTTGTCCTGGTTCTCAAGGGTAAGACTTCCAGCGCTTGCCTATTCAGCATGATGTTTGCTGTGGTTTTCTCACATGAGGATAAGTTTTATTATCTTGAGGTATGTTCCTTCAATGCCTAATTTGTTGAGGGTGTTTAAAATGAAGGGATTTTGAATTTTAATGAAAGCCTTTTCTGCATCTATTGAGATGATCATGAGGTTTTCAATTTTAGCTCTGTGTATGTGATAAATCACATTTATAAATTTGTATATGTTGAAGCAACCTTGCATCCCAGGCATAAAGCCTACCTGATCAGGGTGGATTAGCTTTTCAAAGTGCTACTGGATTCTGTTTGCTAGTATTTTGTTGAGGATTTTTGTATGTGTCTCTGCTAGGTTTTTGTATCAGGATGATACTGCCTCATAGAATAAGTTAGGGAAAAGTCCCTCCTCCTAAATTTTTCTGGAAGAGTTTTAGGAGAAGTATTGCCAGCTCTTCTTTATAGATCTGGTAGGATTTGGCTGTGAATCTGTCTGGTTCAGGAATTTTTCTGGTTGTTAGGCTTTTTATTACTGATTCAATTTCAGAACTTGGTATTAGTCTCTGTAGTGACTCAATATCTTCCTGATTCAGTTTTTGAGGATTTAGTGTTTCCAGGTATTTATCCTTTTGGGGGGCCAGGGGGTTCTAGTTTCTGTGCATAGAGGTGTTTATAATTGTCTCTGAGGATATTTTATGTTTCAGTGGTTTTGGTAGCAATATCTCCTTTCTCATTTTGATTGGTGTTTATTTTTTTGGATCTTCTCTCTTTTTTTCCTTTAGTAGTCTAGCTAGCAACCTATCAAGCTTATGTATTCTTTCAAACAATCAACTTCTGATTTTTGTTGATATTTTGTATGATTTTTCTCATCTTAATTGTATGGTTTTCAGCTATCTTCTTGGTATTGATTTTTGTATTTATTGTGTGTCTCTTGAATGTCAATGAACTTTACGGTCCAAAACTTGTGGTCCATGTTTTGTTGGTATGATTTTTTTTGATTTGTTGAGAATTTTTTTATGATTGATTGTGTGGTGAATATAGAGTATGTGCCATGTGCAGATGAGAAGAATGTGTATTCTGTTGTTTTTGTGTGGTGAATTATGTAGATGTTTGTTATTTCCATTTGGTCAAGTGTTGAGTTCAGGTCCCAGATATCTTTCTTAGTTTTTTGCCTCCATAATCTAATACTGTCTGTGGGGTGTTGAAGTCTACCACTCTAATTGTGTGCTTATCTATGTCTCTTGTAGGTTTCTAAGAACTTGTTTTATAAATCGGTGTGCTCCTTTGTTGGGTACATATATATTTAGGATAGTTAATTCTTCTTGTTGATTGAACCCATTACCATTAGATATTGTACTTTGTCCTTTTGGACATTGTTAGTTTAAGTCCTTTGTCTGAATTTAGAATAGCAATCCCTGCTATTTCATTTATTCATTTATTTATTTTGCTTTCAGTTTGCTTGGTAGATTTTTCTCTATTCTTTTACTTTGAGCTTGTGAGTCTCTTGAAGATAGCACAGAGTTGGGTCTTGCTTCTTACTCAACTTGCCACTCTGTGCCTTTTAATTGTGAGTATTTAGGCCTTTACATTCAAGATTAATATTGATATGTGCAGATTTGATCTTGTTATTTTGTTGTTATCTAGTAATTATGCAGACTTGATGTATCTTTGATTTACAGTGTCAACGATTTATGTATTTAACTGTGTTTTGTGGTGGCCAGTAATGGTCTATTGTTTCCATATTTAGCACCCCTTAAGGACTTCGTATAAGACACTTCTGGTGATAATGAATTCCCATGGCATTTGCTTACCTAAGAAGGATCTTATTTTTCCTTTGCTTATGAAGCTTAGTTTGGCTGGATATAAAATTCTTCGTTGAAATTTCTTTTATATAAGAATGTTGAATATAGCCCCCCACCATCTCTTCTGGCTTGTATGGTTTCTGGTTTCTTATAAAAGGTCCACTGTTAGCTTAATAAGGTTCCCTTTGTAGGTGATCTGCCTCTTCTCTCTAGCTGTCTTTAATATATGTTTTTTCCTGTTGGCCTTGGATAATCTGATGACTATGTGTCTTGGGGATGATCATCTTGTATTATCTAACCAGAGTTCTCTGCATTTCCTGAATTTGAATATTAACATCTCTAGTGAGGCTGGGGAAATTTTTATCAACAATATCCTTAAATACATTTTCCAAGTTGCGTGATTTCTCTTCCTCTGTTTCAGGAATGTCAATGAGTCATAGATTTAGTTGCTTTATAAAACATAGCTTTGGGATACTTTTTCAACTCCTTTTTATTACTTTCTTTACTTTTTCTGAGTAAGTTTATTCTATGTCCCGTTCTTTGATCTCTAAGATTTTTTCCTCAGTTTGATCTATGCTGCTGTTAATACTTGCAATTGTAGTATACAATTCTTGTATGTTTTTTAGCTCTATGTGATCAGTTTGGCTATTTCTTAAAATGGCTATTTTATCTTTCAGTTCCTGTATCATTTTATTGGATTGCTAAGATTCCTTGAACTGAATTTCAACTTTCTCTTAAATTTTTTTTTTTTTTTTTTTTTTTTGAGATGGAGTCTCTGTCTGTTGCACAGGCTGGAGTGCAACGGCATGATCTCGGCTCACTGCAAGCTCCGCCTCCTGGGTTCACACCATTCTCCTGCTTCAGCCTCCCAAGTAGCTGGGACTACAGGCGACTGCCACCATGCCCAGCTAATTTTTTTTGTTTTTTGTTTTTTTTTTTTGTATTTTTAGTAGAGACAGGGTTTCACCATGTTAGACAGGAAGGTCTCGATCTCCTGACCTCATGATCCGTCCACCTCAGCCTCCCAAAGTGCTGGGATTACAGGCTTGAGCCACCGCACCCAGCCAACTTTCTCTTGAATCTTAATGATCTTCGCTCCTATCCAGATTCTGAATTCCATGTCTATAATTTTAGCCATTTAAGCCTGGTTAAGAACCATTGCTGGTACTAGGTGCAGTGGCTCATGTCTTTAATCCCAGCACTTTGAGAGGCCAAGGTAGGTGGATCACTTGAGGTTAGGAGTTTGAGACCAACATGGTGAAACCCCATCTCTACCAAAAAAAAAAAAAAAAATTAGACTTGTGTGGTGGTGCATGCCTTTAATCCCAGCTATCTGAGAGTCTAAGGAGGGAGAATTGCTTGAATCTGGGTGGCAGAAGTTGCAGTGAGCCAAGATCACGCCACTGCACTTCAGCCTGTGTGACAGAGGAAGACTCCATCAAAAAATAGAAAGAAAGAAAGAGAGAGAGAGAAGAAAAGAAAAGAACAGAAAGAAAAGAAAAGAGGAAAGAGAAGAACTATTTTTGGAAAAATAGTGCAGTCATTTGGTTATAAGAAAACACTCTGGCTTTTAAAATTGCCAGATGTCTTATATTAGTTCTTATCTGTATGAGCTGATGTTACTTTCATCTTTGAAGTTGCTGCCCTTTGGATGGTGTCTTTTCTTTTACATTATTTGATGGCCTTGAGGGCTTGATTATGGTATAAAATGGATTCAGTTGACTTGCTTCATTTCTGGAAGATTTTAAAGAGCTAAGAACTCCTGAGCTGCACACTCTAACCCTGGGGAGCTGGTACCAGGCCCCCAGTTGTGTTCTACATCCCCTTAAGGTTAGGAACCTGCTATGCCAGAGGGGCCCAGGTGTTCCCAATCCACTAGCAACAACACTCCGATGGGGGGTTTGTCAGGTTAGTGGCAGCAGGATCCATACTCACTTGCATGTACCAGCAGCAATGGTGACTCAGCAGGGTATGCATGTGTCATCTGGGCAGAGCACCAAAGGGGATGGGGTGGTGACATCTGTGTGCATGCTTGCAATGGCGGTGGCAACACAGCAAGTTGTCTACGTGTTGGTGAGAGTGGGGCCCCAGTGGGGGTAAGGCACCAGCTTTCGTGCACACATTCTAACACTTGCAGTGGTGGTACAGTGGGTTGTGTGCAGAAATGCACACCAGCTGGGGAGGGTAGGTGAGATCCACCCATGTGCACTTGCTGGTAATGTGGTGGAGAAGGGCCATGGGCAAATGCACAACAGCAAAGTGGCAGGTGGAGGCTGTGGTAGGAGGAGGCTGTGGGTGGGTGGGTGTGCATTAGTAGGGGCTAGTCTGCTGGAGCTCTCTGACAGTTAGTTGCAGTATGCCGGTAAAGGAACTATGATGATGGCCCCTCCTGGAAGCACCCTGGTTGGGCATCCAAGGCTACATTGCAAGTGGATGCAGCTAGGCTGGGCCCCCAAGAGAGGCCAGCAGACAGGGAGGCTCTCAGACTGGACTGGCCCTATCCCACAGGCAAGACTACTCCGCATCTGTCCAGGTCTGACAGTTGCCAAAGACCAAAACCACCTAGAGAAGCATGGCAAGCTTTAGAGAACAGGTGTCCCAGGCCGTGCTATACTGCAGCCATTCCCACACCAAATCCTCTGGACTCCACATAGGCTGGAGTCCTACTCCTGCCACCTCTCCAAGCAGCCCTCCTTGTCAGCTCAGGTGTCCGTGGGGTTTGTGAGGGTCTCTTGCAGCAAGGTTTCTGGACATCCATGGCGAGAGTCTATCATTTCTCACCTGTTTAATTCACCCATTCCATGTGAGCTGCTGGGGGCCAGAAATAAGTCACAGTGCTTGACAACCTCATGTAGGGTTCTCAGCTTCCACCCCCTTAAGCCCATGGTCTGTGTCCTCCCTCCATCCCCTCTCATTGCCTTTCCTATATTGATCTGCTTGGCGTGTGCCATTCTTTCTGATGTCTTCGTCTCTCAGTGGGAGTTGTTCCCACTGCTTCTAGTCAGCCATCTTGCCTTCGAACTCTAAGCATACTTAAAAAAAATTCATCATATGTTTGTTCCTACAAGAACATAGTATTCATAAGGGTGAAATCACTATTGTCTTCCCCACATCATAGTGCTCCCCATGCTCATTATGTGTGTGTGTGAGTGTGTGTGTGTGTGTACCATTATTTAATAAATTCTGTCTACTCTCATTAAGATGTACTGTCAGTACAAATAGCACATGTGTATATAATGAATATCTGGCATATAATATGCAGTACATAAGTACTTATTGAAAGAAAGAAAGGAAGTGTTATACATTATTTGTATTTACAGCATGTAGCCCAAACTCTATATCAAAATAGGATCTCAATCTTTTTTTTTTTTTTTTTTTTTCTATTAACTAGCTATGCAACATTTAGCAACTACTTCTCTCTGGTAGTAACTTATTTCAATGATCTCTAAATTTAGGAAATTTGTTAGATAAAAACTCAGGTCTTTTTGATATCAATAATTGTGTGTTTTTGTACATAATTTAGTCAAAGTTGTCAAAAAGTATATAAATTGGTTTTAATGAAACAATCTGTAGGGGAATATGGATGAGAGTAAATACGGAAAAATCCTTGAAAAATTAGAGGCTGGATTAATTAAATTACATGTAACAGTATAATTTGGGGAGTTAGACTGGATTGATAAAATTTTTCAAGTAATCGTGTTTAACTTTCAATTATGTAGTAACTTATAATTTAACTGACAAGGATACAGAAGTTTTGAAAGTCATGGACCTACAGTTACAGTTACATGATCATGGCAAGCAGAGGAAGCAAATATACTATATTCCGTGAGCTAGTAACAAAGAACCATTAAAAAAAGAAACATTCTTGGAAACCCTTGCTCAGTTACAACTTACCTCTTTGGCCCCATTTAGTAGGAAGATAGCTGTGATAGATTGTATTTTCCACAAATGACTGTATTCTCCAACTCATATATACTTTGAGAATCTTTCTACCATCTCATCAAGCAGAATCTTTCATGAATCTGAGTGGTTCATTGTGACTGCCTCCACTAAAAGGGCAACACACTGTGTGACTTCTGAGGTTAGATCATAATAAAAGATACAACAGAAGTTGAGTCCTTTTGGACTAACGGTGAATAATAACTGTTCTAAATGTATTATGTCGGCTAAAGTACAGGTCTAGTAAAATCACTAAGTAGAAATTTCAAAAAATGGTTATGGATATGGAGACCAAAATATTTGATAAATAAGTCAGTGCAGATATTGACATTTACCAAATTATATTGTGAATATATGTTTGTATATATATGTATATATATAGTCAATTTAAATATTAGTACTAGAAAATAAGAAATGAATATACATTTCTGCTCTAAATTTAGAAAGCATAAAAGATAAAACTTATTAATAGGGATTTTATACTCATAGAAACAAATACAAATATTAACACTTAAAATATTTTAAATAAATAGGATCAAAAACCATGGTAATATTTTTCAGTTTTCTATCTCTAAATTTTAATTACTATTTATATATTGTGCATATGTTAACTAATGAAACAGTTCAAAATGTTTCTCACTTTTATTCCTTTCTTTACAAATAGGAACATATTCATCCTTGAAAAACAATTTATGTTAAAAATACACTCAGAAAATATCATATCTGATCTTCATTTTTTTCTATATTACTACATAAAAGAAACAACTATTTCTTTAAGTAGGATCTTAATTTCTCAGTGTTTAAACTGTGAAAGTTGTATTGAAAATGGGAGGAAAATAGTAACCTTGATACTACTCAAAAGCTGAGTAATGCTGAAGTATTTATAAAGAAGTACAGGGCTTCCTAAGAGGTACATAACATAAACATAGATGCAAAACATACTGTACTCATATTTTGTGTTTATCAATTTTAAAGAAACATAGTCTTTAATATTTAATGGAGATCACATTTTAAAATTATATAATAGTGCCTGCTTTGGAAAAAGTAGAGTGAGAAAATTTCAATTGTTTTTCAGGCGCTATGTCATCTGTTAGATTACGTGCTATTTTCCTTCCTTTTTTTACTGAGTGATATTTTTTCTTTCTAGACTCATTGTTACAATTGGTGGACTGTACTTGTTTTGGGGGTAAAAGGATGAATGTTCTCAAAGTTCTAGTTTGGATGAGTACATTTTAACCCAGATTTGCCCACTCTGATATTTTAGGAAAATACCAACTGTAGTCAATTCTCATCATTCAAAGTACTTGTATTCTATAAAGTTGCCACAAAACCTCAGTTGGCATATATTGAACTATTTTTCCTGGGGGAAATACAGGGTTAGGTCCCCAGTAATTTCTTGTCACAGCATTTTTCTTAAGCACTCAATACATAATCTTGTTTCATGTTAATCTCTCTTAATATATAGTTGATTCGTTAACATTGAAATCATCATTGTGTTATCACCAAGATAGCAAAATAGGAGGTCTCAAGCTTCACACCCCCCAAACAAATATCAACTAGCAATCTGGCATAAACAGAGACACATCAGCCAATGGAAGGAAATAAGGAGTCCAGATATGAACCCTCATATCTATGATCAATTGATTTTGGGCAAAGGTGCCAGGAATATAAAATGGAAAACAGTCTTTTTAATAAATCGTGTTGGGAAAACTAAATATCCATATTTAAAAGCATGAAATTAGTCCCTTATCACACATCACATACAGGAATCAACTCAAAATAGTTTAGAGACTTAAACATAAGACTGGAAACTATAAAACTATTAGGAGAAAATATAGCGAGAAAACATACAACATTGGTCTTGGCAGAATTTCTAAGTTTGATCACAAAGGCACAAGAAACAAAAGTAAAAAATAGAAAATTGGTTTACATCAAAATAGAAAGCTTCTGCACAGGAAAGAACATGATTAACAGACTGAAGAGACAATCTATGCTTTTGGAAAAAAATATTTATAAGTCATACATGTGATTAATATTCAAAATATATAAGGACTCAACTATATGGGAAAAAATCAAATAATCTGATTAAGAAGTAGGTAGGAAACCTGAATAAATTTTTTTCAATAAAAAGACATATGAATGAATATCCGATATACGAAAAAATGTTCAACTTTACTAATCATTAGGGAGATGCAAATGAAAGCCACAATGAGATGTCACCTCACACCTCTTAGAATAACTATTATCAAAAATACATAAGATAACAAGTGTTGGTGATGATGTAGAGAAAGGGGAATGCTTGTATACTGTTGGTGGGAATGTAAATTAGTACACCATTATGAAAAACAGTATGAAGATTTCTCAGAAAATCTAGAAACAGAATCACCATATAATCCAGAAATCCTACTCCTGGGTGTTTACCCAAAATATTTGAAATTTCTATGTGAAAGAGATGTCTGCACTCCCATGTTAATTGCAGCACTATTTACAGTAGTCAAATTATGGAATCAAAAGTAGTGCCAATCAACAGGTAAAAGGATAAAAAATGTGTTACATATGTACATTGGAATACAATTTACTCATGAATAAGAATGAAATTGCAACATTTATGTCCACAACTTGAACAGAATTGGAGAATGTTACACCAAGTGAAACAAGCTAAACACAGAAAGACAAATATTACATGTTCTCACTTACAGATGAAACCTAAAACAACTGAACTCATAGAAGCAGAGTAGAACTGTGGTTAATGGAGGCTGGGTGTTGGGAGCAATGAGGAGATGATAAACAAAAAGCACAAAGCCTCAGTTAGATTGGAAGAATAAGTTTGTTTCTTTTTTTAAACAAAGTCCATTACATAGCATGATTGATATAGATAATAATTGAGTATTGTATATTCCAAAATCACTGAGATTAAGTTTAAAATCTTCTCATCACAAAAATGTTAAATATTTGAGGTGATGGATATGTTTCTGTTTTTCTGTTTTTGTTTTTGTTTTTTGAGAAGGAGTCTCACTCTGTTGCCCAGGCTGGAGTGCAGTGGCGTGATCTTGGCTCACTGCAAGCTCCACCTGAAGTGATGGATATGTTAATTAGCCTTATTTGATTTATTCCAAATTGTATTTAAAAACCATAATATCACTTTGTACCCCATAAATATATGCATCAATAATTTGTTAATATATAATTTAAAATTTGAACTCATAGTCAATAGCACTATAATTCATGTCTAAACAAATCTTAGTGAAAAGTTTTTTTCTCCGTAAGGCATCTCACAGCCTTCTTGTGCTTAGGGATGCTAGACAGTACTTCAGCTGTTTGCTTGGAGGCCATTTTAAACAATGACATCACTAACAAAAAGCACAAAAATGCAAAAGCAAGGTACTAAACACACTAAAAAAGGACACATTTCGGTATGAGAGCTGGAACAAGAAGACGGAAAATCGCCTTGTGTGATATTAGCTGGGAACATGCATGTCAGGTGATTCAAAATTTTTGCCACTTTGTACATGTCCTAAAGTAACCACAGAAGCACCATGAGTATAATCTGGGGACCCCACAGAAATTTTAGTAAGCATGGGAATTTGTAATTACAGAATCTGTGAAAAATGTGGATCCACTCTACTGGTTTTACTGATTTTCCCTGGGGAAAAAAAAAGGATGTTTCCTTGGAAATTGAAATATTTGGTTCATTCAATTGCTCTCTTTTCTGTCTCAACTTGATTTTTATGTGTCTGTGTGCTTTGTGGTGATTTAGCCTAGGGAGAAAATGTTTAAATGAGATTATAATGAGAAGTCTGTTTCTTACTTTTATCGAGGGTAAGAAGGGTACCTCATGAGAAAGCACAACATAATTTCTCTAAATCACCACCAAACATCTATCTCCCATAGAGCCTTGGAGCCCAAGAAGTTTTCCTATGTAGTCATAGCAATGTCAGTATTACATAGGAATTACCACATCAATAATGATATAAAGTCAAGAAAAGAATATTTTTGGCAATTATGTAAACTTGAAATAAAAATGACATTAACTAAATCTGTCTTTGGACAATTGGCTTACATGTTTCATACCTCTGATTCTAATTATTAAAAAAGCTTCATATATTCAAGTGATATCCTTAGGGTTTAATGAGATGATGCACTTTAAATCATAGCTAATGCCTGCCACAGAGTAAGCAGTAATTAATGTTATACATTCTCCTATACAATACTTAAGTATGATATCTATCAAAAGGCATAATACAGAAAAAACTCTTTTACCACAAAATAAAGTACACATTACTGAATGTTACAATCTTTAAAAAATGATTTAAATCTCTCGAGTAAAATTTAAAAGAAAGAAAGAAAAATCTTACTGTTTATCACTTGTTTTTCCAAATGCAGTGGTTTGATGAGGGAACTCTATGTTCACGAAGGAAGTACAGAATATCTGCTTAATACCTTCTGAAATACATCAAGAAATACACCAGCTTTTTACCATCAAATGAAATCAAGATAAAGGGTTATTGCTTGAAAAAATGTAAAAGTTTTAGCAAACTTCAACTCAACTTGGCACAATATTCTGTAAAAGCACTATAAAGAGAAACTTGTCGAAGGACTCAGTTGGCAGGTGTGGCAAAACAACTTTCTGAAAGTGAGAAAGTATGTCCTTGGGCAAACCATCTTGACATGGAAAATTTCAAAAGCATCAAACACAACACGAACATTTTTCACTTTCTTGAGTCACTTTATTCGAACTACCTGAGCTCGTCAAGGAGTGCTTTTTGGAATTAACGAGGGTCACCACGCCTAAAGCCATATAATAGCAAGCCGGAAAGACAAACACAAAATCAACAATAGCGACAACAAGAAAGAAAAAAACCCAAGGGAAAATGCAGCATTTTTTCCTTTTATCTATTAATAACTAAACAACTATGAGATACAGAAAGATATTTTTTCCATTGGAGGTCTTATGAAAAGTCCTTCTGAGAACACGAGATTTTTCCTGATCATAATCAATATTTGAAATGAGCATTTTCCAAGACCTCATTGTAATGTATTATAATATAGATAAATATTAACAGAGAATAATTAGCAATTGATTGATTAAATAAAAAAGTTTTCTTGCCTAATCTTTCAAAAAGAAGTGAAACTGGCATTTACAATAATTCTAGTCTAATATAATTTACTCACTTGGAAGAGGCATCAGGAAAGTTTAAGAGATTTTGAGATATAAGGTATGGTACCTTAACAGCAATGAAAGAAACAATGCAACCGTTTTAGTAAGAAATAACAATTTTGTGGGTAGTATACATATATATTTAATTACATTAAATGCAAGAAAAAAACCAAACCAGAAACATTTGTTGTTATAGTTTTGGAAAAAGGTGTTATTAAATTAGAAGCAAGAGGGTTATTTTAACTGATCCTTTATCACCGCAAACATCCATCTTCCCTGAAAAAAATGAGAATTGAAAGTAAATGGTTTGATTAGTTAAGTCAATGCAAACACCATCTTCACTATTTTGTATGGTTCAGATCAGAGAAATGATGGGGAAATAAGGGGTATTTGGGGACAGCCATAACAACTCCATATATGACAAATTGAAAAAAATGTGATAGAAGTAAAACAAAGCCAGCATAACAGAGTCTGTGGATACCCTTTTATTCTTTTTAAATCCAAGGTAGTAAATTTAAGGAATAATCAAATATGAACTAATTTAAATATTTATATTGTAGAAGACATTAAACAACCAAGACAGCAATGACTCTATTTTAATCTCAAATTGGAGTGTTTCCTCTTAACCCGCTTTAGCTTTTCAATGCAACATGGAAAGATTACTTCCAACTCCTGTTCAGCTTTTTAAAGTGCACCTGAAAAATGAAGTTTCCTATAAATTTTCTTGGTTCTTTCTTTTCAAGGTTTATCTTTTCAAGAATCTGTGTTGGACATCACTGCGTTTATGTCAGGTAGCTTGTGGCTAGAGCAAAATAGAAACTGCTGATGGAATTGCTGACCTGAGTTAAATTTGTGTTCACTGGGACTCGGAGAACCACATTGACACACATACTGGGTTTTCATATCAGTCTGTTTTCGATATGCTTTACTGAGCCTTTCTGTTTATTTGCTATCCTCTGTCTGACTTACTCTGAACTATGTTTCACTCAGATGATAGAAAGTATTGTGGAGCTAAGCAGCGATTTCAGTAAAACTGAAATGGTTTCTGTCCTTGGTGCACTTTTCGAAGCTGGGCTAATAACTCACATTGCAAAGCTCCTCCATTTGGTGCCACTTTAGTCCCTTAGATCTAGTCAAGAAAGTCAGGCTAAGTGCTTGTGTTAAAATAAATGCTCTGTCATTTCCCCAATTCCCTTCTGAACCATAGCTATTTGAAGGGACTTCTCAATAGGAGAAATGCACAAAAATCAGAATCCAAGCAAAGACATCATCTTTCTGATTCTGTAAAGAGGCAGTTCCCACATTGGAAAATGTGACTGACCCAAGCTGCGTCTTCTGCTTAACCCTAAGGGTGTCTCTGCTACCAAAAGTATTGTATGTAGGAACTGAAATAAACTTACTTACTAGACTATTGAGAAATGGTTTTAATGTTTCCTTTTAAGGTACCTTAAAAAGGCAAACAATGTGGGATTTTCTGAGGAAGAAAGTAAATGAAAATTTTAAAATCACTAGATTGAAGTCCTACCTTTTTAAAATAAAAATATTTCATATTTGAACATTCTTGAGGTGTTTGTTATTAAAGCTGATGCAAATTTTAAAACTGGTAAGCATGTAAATGTGGATATTTAGGGACCTAGAGGAATAGTCAATGTTTTTAAATTATATCTTATCCTGTGTGTATTATAATTTAAAGAATACAGGATGCCAATATCAAAATGTATAATAAACAGTGTTCACATGTTACTGAAAAAACCTTTGACTAATACTTCAAAAAACAGTTTAAATCAAATACAGTTTTAACCATGTTTTCCCAATTTAATATTGGGCTAATAATTCATTTTCAGGAGCTTAAGTTTATCTTTCCGTGAAATAAAGACAATATATTTTAATATTCTTCCAACTAAAGTCTTTTAGAGACAAAATTAAAGTGATTTCATGTCAATGTACTTTTAAATTATACATATATAAAGATTCATATAAAAGATGAAATTGGAGTCTTCTCTCTCTCTGTCTCTCTCTTTCTCTCATGATGTCTCTGTCTTTCCCTCTTTGGTTTCTTCCTTCATAAGATGCTAATGTAGCATAAGGCCCCATAGAGTAAGCTAGACTATTGCATCAAAAAATGCATTTTGGCACTTAAGTGATATGTAAATAAAATAACATAATTTTTACTAATGATGCCACACTGAAAAGCAAGTTTTTATGCTATGTAATAACATTCAAATTTTGGTTAGAATAAGAACCTTACACAGTTACCTAAGGATGTGCGTATTTAATTTAAAAAATTGTTTTCAAAATATAAAGTAAATAGTTTGCCAACTTAGATTTAAGACAGTCAGAATATTTGGTATCAAATTAAAATCTTGAATTCTGCCTAGTCATGAATGCATTAATAGGATTGATTCCCAAAATTAAAGCTAATCTATAAAAAGACACATAATTAAGGTAATTAATTTTATAACAAAGTGCTCTCTCTATAAAGTAGACTTTAATTTCATTCTCTCAGGAGAAAGCAAGGAAGTCACTTGAGAATTCATTTTAGAGGCCTGTGTTTGCTATTTGGGAAATAATTAAAACTTATGTTCTAGGATTCTTGTTTAAACTATTAGCTTTCATTTTTTCACATTTTATTCTTAACACTGATTTTTGTCCTTATTTTATCTTGGCTAAAGAGAATGTAAGACATGTATAAAGTTACCATAATGTCTGAAAAAGAGGACAAGGACATCCATTTAAGCATGAAAAATATGTATCAATATACAATATTAATGTCTTTAAATTCAAATTGTAAAATATAACTTTCAACTAACCTGCTATAGACTGGATGTTTGTGCTACTCCAAAATTCAAATATAAAATCCCTAATCCCCAGTGTGATGATACATGGAAGCGCCACCATTGGGAGGTAATTGGTTTAGATGAGATCATGAGAGAGGAGCCCACATGATGAAGTCAGTGCCTTTAAGAGAAGAGCAAGTGACCAGAGCTGTCTGTCTGTCTCTGTCTGTCTGTCTCTCTCCTTCTTTCTCTTTCTCTCTCTCTCTTGGCCATATGAAGACACAGCAAAGAAGACAGTTCTCTGCAAGGCAGGAAGAGAGACCTCATTAGGAACCAAATCAGCTGGTACTTTGAACCTGGACTCCAAAAATATCAGAAATAAATTTCTGTTGTTTAAGACATCCAGTGTATAGTACTTGGTTATAGCAGCCCAAGGTAACTAAGACATAACCTAACACTCTTCTTTTGTTTTATGATAACTGCTTTGTTTTAGAATTCAGGGCAGGAAATAATTAAATCTTTTCCTGCTTGTAAATGAAAACAAATAAGTGGCAGGGGTCAGATGTCACTTAAAATTGCAGATACATACCCAGTTTTAATTTGATCTTTCCTAAAAATCCAATAATGTAAGATAAAGGAGATATTAAAACGGTGGGTTGAGGGAGAGGGGGCAAAATTCACAAGGTCAAAAAGACAAGAGAAAAAGGTATCATAAACAAAATCCTGGAAGCTGGTGATAAATGCACAAATGGTAATTCATGTATCAGATCGGAAAAAGCTGAGATTTAAGCCGGCAGGGAAAATGTCTGCATTGCAGTATCCTAGAAATTCACAGGAATTTCTGCCACCGATAATCTTGAAAATGTGGACATACGTGGAATTAAAACTTCCTTGCTTGATGCATCTAGGTTGGAGTTTTATTCTCTGGAAAATTTGAACAGCAGGTGTCCTATTGAAGGCACTAAACACTGCTGATGGCAGTAATCCAGGCTGAAAACAGAGAAATTAGTAGAGTTACACACTGAAAGTTGAGGGGGCCAAGCATTTGTGTGCTCAGCTCCTTCTAATACTAGACACCTAAGTCTTCATCCACAGGAAGGTCAATGGGGGAATTCTCTTTAGGAAATTAATCAGAGATAATGAATCACAGCTATTTTTAGTCAGTGTCCAGGGAGATCAGTCTTTGTAAGTGTTCCCATCTAACCTTTGCCTATGCTCACACAGAGTCTCTGGGCAATTTTAGAGTTCTTCATTTGCAACTACGGGCAGAGAACCAGGAATCACTGGCCAATTGAAAAAAGCCTCTAAGATGAAAGAATAATTAACACAAGGAAAGAATGCTGAGGAAACAGATGATGTATAAAGCAGAAAAAAAGCTTAAAAAATACTTAATATCCTCAAAGGGGAGGGATATTAAAGGCTCTATAGAGTAAAACATTCAGCAAACACTTAAAGATGTCTTTGAAAGTGAAACATGATCAGTGTAATGAAAAAAGTGAAGATAATGGTTGGCACATAAAGTTGAGAATATATGGCAGACTAGAGAACAAAACTGCAAAGAAATTGAAAAGAGGAGAGGCGAGACAAGAAAATTAAGGAACAGGTGCAGGAGTTATATCATGTCATGAATAAGAAATCCAGAAAGAGGGAGTAGAGAACATGACAGACAAGGCTTTTTCAAGGAATTTAGTTTTATTACTGCAATTCAAAGACACTTGTTTTTGAATAAAATTGCCCACAACTAAGCATCAAGCAAATGAATAAACAAAGAAAAACCTACACTAATGGAAACGTGACAACATTAGAACAAAACTCTAAACTCATCCAAGTTTTGGGAGAAATCTCTAGGGTCAGTCAGAGTAGGGATAAAAGAAGCAGGTTGTAGTACTTCCTACCAATACTAAAAGTAAAGAAATAGTGAAGCATATCCTTCAAAATTTCTATGGGCAATTATTTTCAGTCTATAAAGAGGCAATCTATCAATCTAATTCACTGACTCATTTATTCAATTAGCCAAGTATTTTTGAAAATCATTCATGCTTCAGGCATTCTTCTAGGTACTAAAAAGGCAATAGATTCTAAAATAGAGGAAAAGAAAAACCCCACTTTGATGTAGCTTATATTCTAATAATTGAGACAAAATAAACAAGAAACATTAAGTAAAAATACCAAATTTTAGATCTTAATAAGTGCCAAAGTAGACCAAAGAGACCGGTTGCACTGGCTTACACCTGTAATTCTAGCACTATGGGAGGCCAGGAGTTGAATTCAGGAGTTCAAGACCAGCCTGGGCAACATAGTAGGACCATATCTCAAAAAAAAAAGAAAAAAAGTAGGCCAAAGAAATATAAATTACGTATGTGGTAGAGGGGGCTTGACAATTTAGATAGGATGTCTGAAAGAGGCTTCCCAGAGAGTGGGTTTCTGAGTTAAACAATGAAGTGGGTAATCTAGTAATAGAGTGTTTGGAATAAGAGCATTCCAAGGAGACATACAAAAAGCAAAAAGCAACAACCTTGGAGTTGTAACACATTTAGCATATTCAAGGTAGAGTCAGAAGCCAGTGTGCTGGAAATAATTGAATGAAAAAGAGAGGATAAAGAAGAAATCAGGATACTAAGAAGAGGAGAGCAGGTAATGTTCCACACTGAAGATCACAGAAAAGACTTCAAGTAAATTCTAAGTGAAGTGGACAGCCAGAAGAAATGTTTTAAGAATTTTTAGACAGAATTTGACGTAATTACTATGGCAAGGACAAAATCAAGAGGATCAGGTAAGAGGCTATGCCAATGATTCAGGCAAGAAAAAAGGTGTCATACTCAAGTGGTGGAAATGTGGGTGAAGGGGAATGGGTGAATCCTCGCTATGTAAAATTAAGGTTTTCAGAATTTACTTATAAACTGAATGTAGACTCTGAAAACAAGAAACTGGTCAAGAATGATGCCAAGATTTGTAGCCTGAATAACTAAAATAATAGAGTTGCCCTTTAGTGAAATGGAAAGCTCAAGAGAGTAGAAGAAAAGTAAGATAGTAGCTAAAGGAAAAAATAAGATCAGAATAATTATATATTATATTACATGTGATATATAATATATGTAATTATATATTATAATTTAATATATATTTCATACATACACATATACACACATATATACGTGCATTTATGCACACACATAATTTTGGAAGTAGTTGAATAATCCTATTTATCTTCATGAATTAGCGAAACTTTAGTAGTAGATAGCATTGCAATTTATAAAGGCTCTGCTGAATGTAACATACTATGAAACATGATTCTGTGCAGAAAATTCAACAAAGCTAAACTAGATAATTATATATATAATATAGAACTAATGATTTAAATATAATAGGATTAAATCATACTATATTAAATATAACCAAATTCTACCCACTGATTTTTTCCAACCTATTTTCAAAAATTTTTCTAAGAAACATGCTATTAAAATCATTTTAATCTGAATGTATATCAGAAAACCAAAACACAAAGCAAGGTTTGTATGTTTATAAAGTATATCTCTATTATTACAAAGTTTTATTGATAGCTTAAGAAGATATTTTTTATCGCTTTTTAATGTATTTTTGAACTCTTTTGCTATAACCATTAGCCATAAAAATTACAGCATCTTACTTAAATGCAAAACGGTAGTAATAGGTTTAAAACAGGTAAAACATCAAACAGCTAAGGAAAAAACTTCCTTATCACAGTCAATTCTGGACTTTGGCATCTAAGTAAAAGTAGAGACATCACCCCTCCCTAATAAGTAGTAGAAGTGTTTAAAATATTTTTAAAAATTATCTTATAGCCTGTCTGCTCTTCTACTAGGCTGAGGTAAACAATAAAGGCAGATTGCAGAAACGATGACCCACCCTACAACTTGGTGGCTGCCAATCGTAGGTTAAGTGGAAGCTAGCTTTTCTTTATCCCCACCTGGGTGATGGGAACAATTTTGAGCAATACAGAGAGTCATCTGGTTCCTCTGACCTACATTCAGGACCTTCATTAAGGCCATGTTCTCAATGGGACACAAATTCTGAAAAATCCTGCAGAACTGTGGAAAACAATAGTTGCACTTCTGAATTTTTCTCCTTGTGGAACAGAGCTTATAAGAATATGTACTGAAGTTTTCCTGGAGAATTCATGATCACAATTCCTCATTTACGTAAAGTATGAAAGCCAAAATTCATACTTCCTACATGACCTGAGATATCCTAGTTCAAAAAGTTATAAATAGTTTAAACTCTTAATTTGTTAGAGCACAGACACCAGGCAGAAGCAGGCAAACACCCTCCATTCACTTTCACACACAAACACAACTCTTAAATGATTTTCTAAACCATCATTACAAGAAAGATAGTATTCATTATTAAAAATTACAAAATACCTGAGGAAAAAAATCCATCATTAATGATTTGCCACTCTGTTAGAAAATCAATGCAACATTAAAATATTGGAAGAATATCAGAAAGGGAATCTATATTATATTTTTGTTATATATATCAAGATTTAAGGATATGTCAAATTAAAGCAAATCAGGGCTTAAAGAGAAATCTTATTTGAAAAACTATTTCAGTAAGGGAAGGAAGACTCATGTCATAATGAGGCATTTATAGCCTCAGCCAGAAATGTCTCAGGGAATGGGTGGGTGTGGGCTGAGCTTGTATGAGCTGAGACTTTGAAAAGATGGTTGTGGAAAGAGTAAAGGAGATGCTGAGGACTATCTAGGGGGCTCCTTGAAACATAAAAAATATATGTTAAATATGGAATCACAAAAAAGAGTGTGATTAGGCACAGGGGACTGAAGCCTATGTCTGAGATGGACCAAACCAATTATAATGTGGCAAGTTCACATAAATTCCAAGGCTTGACTGTCCTACTCAAGCTGGCCTAAAATTATGTCAGGCACAAAGTTTAATCATGCTAGTCAGAGGAGTTTAAAACTTTGATGAAATTATAAAAGATTATCAAATCTGATGTGTAAGTTTAGAAAGAATTAGAATGTACTTCCATAAATGAATGAGGCATTTAAGAATGTTTAAACAGCAGAATAGACACTTTTGAAAAGAGTGTTAACTAGAAAATAGAAGAGCATTAGAAACAAACAAACAAAAAGCAAAAATATATTAAAAGGGTAAGGGCCGTGGTGAATAAAGTGTGAAATTTTAACGTACATTTAACTGGTATTCTATAATGTAAAAATAAAGAGAATGAGTGAAACATAAAATTTGAAAAGATACTACCTGAGAATTTGACTCAAATGGCGAACAGGATAAATCCTAATATCCAGAAAGTACAAAAGGAAGCAGAATAAAAATATCAACTCATAGATATATCTCTATATTGGCTGAACAGCTAATACAACTAGCAGGTCATATAAGAAAGAAAGAACAGATTATGAGGAAGGAAATACCAATTTGGTTAATAGGTAATTAAAAACAACAACAAAAGCCAGAAATGCTTAATAAATAATCCATTAGAAAAAAACCATATTCAATCTGTAGTTTATTAGTTGCCTGAATAAAAACAAAGGTAGAGGTAAGATATTTTCAAATTGAATGAAAATCTAAGTTTGCTACCAATAAATACTCATTTAAAATATGTCTAAATATATGATTCACAAATAACAAAAATACTTTCAAATAACTTCTGAGACGTAAATATTCAAGAAAATGAAAATTATAGGTATGTCTAAGTAATTATTAGATATATAAAAGTGATAATAAATATCTAAATAAGAGGGTTAATCAAAATAGACTTAAAAAACAATAAAATAAAATAGCCTTAAAATGCTAGATAATAATAGTATAAATTTAGTAAAATGCTAACTGTAGAATAAAATATGCATCAAATTTAGGCTTTTAAATATATGCATATTCAATTTCTGAAGGAATCATTAAAAGAGTAGAATGTAAAAATTCAAAATTATGAATAAATAAACTAGCAAAGAATGAACTTTTTGATCCATCTAACAGATGGTAAGAAAAGTAAAAGTAAGAATGTCATGACAGTTTCATCAGCAAAATTTAGCTGATAAATAGTGGAGAGAGGTTGCTATTGAAAACAAATGATTCACCGGGCAAAAAACACTAAGCTTTTAAAGTTACAGGAACAAGGATTGCACTTAGCCAAGTACCGAGTCCCAAAGGAAATAAAAACTTGCTGTTAGTGGATCTGCAGTTGTCCTTTTCAGTTCTCTTTTGTGCTCAGATAGTATTATGAGGTCATACATGACCACACTTACCAAGTGACTTTATACAATGTTGATAGTCTTTGAAATTGTTTATGTTCACAAGATAACACTCTCTCTTCTCCATTAGGGTAAGGCCAATTCTCAGTTAAAAAGTCAGATGCTGTTTGTTTCTTTGCTTGTTTGTTTTGTTCCATTCTGTTTTCTTGGTTTTTTTCTCTTTTTAATTACAATTTAAACTAAGATTAGCTCCTCTTGAGGCTTGTTATGTGGATCTACAATGAAAACAGATGCATAGGAAGATCTTGAAAATCAGAAAACATAAACGTCATAGACTTTCAAATCAATATAAATGTACTAAATTCTTGAGATAAAAGATAAATATGCCAGGTGAACTCAAAAAGTAAGTTTTTCATTGCTTATAGCAAAGCTACTAAAATTACAAGAACACATAGAGTCAAATAACAATAACTAAAGAAAATTATACCAAGAAAATACTGATACTAACCAAAGACTGCTGGAAAATAAATGATAAAAAATAGACGTTGATATAAAAGCATTATTAGAGATACAGTGAGTCATTAGTTTCATAATAGAACTTTCATCTTAACAGAAAGATATAGTAATAGCAAATTTGTAGATTTTAATAACTTTGTTTCAAAATATACAAATAAAATATCCAGAAACACGGATTTCCCAAATATTATTTCCTCCAATCTTCAAGATGCTTCTTCATCTAAATACACCAGTTTTTGATGCTATTCTTAATGCATGGACTAATTAACATAAATTTCAACTAAAAGCAGGTTTCTAACATAACTAAAAATGAAATGTTGACAGTGGGAGGCAAAACATTTGGTAAAATTATTACCTGTAATAACTAGGTACACATACCACATGTCTGCTAAACTAGAAGCTCTGGGGGAAGTGGTAAAACTGAACCTTAGTGGCCAGAAGTAGTGGCTCATGCCTGTAATCCCAGCTCTTTGGGAGGACGAGGCAGGTGGACACGAGGTCAGGAGTTCGAGGCCAGCCTGACCAACATGGTGAAACTCCTTCTCTACTAAAAATACAAAAAATTAGTTGGGTGTGATGGAGCATGCCTGTAATTCCAGCTTCTTGGGAGGCTGAGGCAGGAGAATCGCTTGAACCCAGGAAGCAGAGGTTACTTTGAGCCGAGAT
Organism: Pongo pygmaeus; assembly: GCF_028885625.2. Classification (NCBI taxonomy): domain Eukaryota; kingdom Metazoa; phylum Chordata; class Mammalia; order Primates; family Hominidae; genus Pongo; species Pongo pygmaeus. The sequence continues at coordinate 94,237,446 of NC_072387.2, read as the reverse complement.
CATGCTATTGCACTCCAGCCTGGGCAGCAGAGTAAGACTCCATCTCAAAAACAAAAGCAAAAACAAAAACTGAAACTTAATGCGATGTATTGGTTGTGTTGATCGCTTTTGGCCAATTACAGAAAAGCAATAATTCAGCCAATTTTTGAGGAGAAATAAAAAGAAATTGGTCTTTTGTAACACTATGTTCTGAGACTATAAGTTAAGCTGATAAGTGATTTAGAGGCTAATTTAAATGATTTAGAAATAGGAACGCTTTTACACTGTTGGTGGGAGTGCAAATTAGATCAACCATTGTGGAAGACAGTGTGGCAATTCCTCAAGCATCTAGAACCAGAAATATCATTTGACCCAGCAATCCCATTACTGGGCACATACGCAAAGGATTATAAATCATTCTAGCATAAAGACACATGCACACGTATGTTTATTGCAGCACTGTTCACAATAGCAAAGACTTGGAACCAATCCAAATACCCATCAATGGTAGACTGGATAAAGAAAATGTGGCACATAGACAACATGGAATACTATGCAGCTGTAAAAAAGAATGAGTTCATGTCCTTTGCAGGGACATAGATGAAGCTGGAAACCATTATTCTCAGCAAACTAACACAAGAACAGAAAACCAAACACTACATGTTCTCACTCATAAGTGGGAGTTAAACAATGAGAACACATGGACACAGGGAGAGGAACATCACACACTGGGGCCTGTCAGGGTAGGGGGGCGGGTTGGGGGAGGGATAGCATTAGGAGAAATACCTAATGTAGATGATGGGTTGATGGGTGCAGCAAACCACCATGGCACGTGTATACCTATGTAACAAACCTGCACGTTCTGCACATGTATTCCAGAACTTAAAGCATAATAATAATAATAATAATAAAGAGCCAGTGTGAAATGGTGTATGTCTGTCAAATGTTTGGACTATTTAAAGTGAGAATAATAAAAAATTTGACCAGAAATTTATTAAATTTGTGAGCTCCTAAAAGAAGTAGAACTTTTGGATAAGAAACACTAAAGCCTAAAACGACTGAATGACCCTTAACTCTTTCTAATCTTGGAAAGCTCTTTAGCTAAAACTAATCTCTAAGAGCAATTTTGTTGGATTTCTTTAAATTTTAATTTGTGTGGGTACATAGTAGGTGTGTATATTTATAGGGTACATAAGATGTTTTGATACAGGCATGCAATGGATAATACTCACATCTTATAAAATGGGGTATTTTTTTTGGGATTTTTAACAGACAAATGCAAGAGAGATTTACATCAGATTTTAATTATTTGTCATTTAACATTTTGAACTTTAACCTGTTTTGGTTTTGGACATTTTTATCTCCATGAGGTGTCTCAATATACAGCATGACTATACGAATGACATTTTTCAAAACTGTTGTTGATGTCCTTTGGTCTTACTTGCAGAAGGTTATTATAGGCCTTAGTGGACAACAATAATTTGAGGAGGGGATAATAATTCTGGGAGAATTTTCAATCTTGAGTAATATGCAATTTTGGAGTAGACTTAATTAATTCAATTTTCTGACTCATACAGAGATCTGTAGCATGAAAATCCACACCGTCTACCATAAGATTCTCTTTCTTCCTTTGTTTATTACCCCATCAATTTCTCCAACTCATATGAAGGAATTAACTACCATGTTGGGAGAAGGGATAATAGCCCTTGACTCAAACGTTTCTGAAAACAGCTAATTCAGAAACACACCTGGGCATAGGAAATTCAATCAAGTATTTTCTCCTTCCTCCAACTAAATCAAAAGAAAACATTGAATTGTATTTTTTTGCAGACTTTGCATTTCCCATTAATGGGGTATCCTGTGTAGACTGTTAGTATGATTAGGGAGATCTCAGGCTCATTTGACATTTATCAAACTGTGTCTTCTGGTCTAGCTTTACCAGTCATAGAAATGATCTCTTGGTGTTTTATCTGCAGAATCTGCTATTTTACTTATCAATTTATTCATAACTTGAATAAGGAAGAGGAAAGTTATTTAACGGCTTCTTAGATAAAGACATATAATGTGAACTTTAGGTAATCATGTAAATCTTGTATCTTGAGACATAATCTTTAGGCTGGTAGTTCTGATTTATGTTTTACTTGCCATTTGCTCTCTTCTGTACTCTAACTGCATTTCTATAAGTATTTATGGGACACCATCTACACAGATGTCTCATAAACAGCTCAACCTTAATACTTTTAAAATTAAATTCATTCTTTAATGTTTATCATCCTCTATTCCCTATCTTGCTCGTAATCTTCAAAGCATCTAATCAGAGGTTATGAAGACATTGAGATCTATTTGAACTAGGGCTATTACAAGCATATTCTGTCATAGATCTAACAGCTGTTAGAATTTCAAAGACATGCAAATTCACAATCCAAGTATGATAGGCTGATGTAAAATTATTTAGTAATGAATAAATTTGAGGACATTTTCTTGTCACTGAATGCCTTCCTCTATCCTTTCTTATTAGAATGAGTACCAAGCAAAAGAGGGGTCTATTATTTCATTTGAGATGTACTTCAAAACCTCATGTTAAGAAGCTAACATTGTCGGTAGGGAATGATGTTAAGGGCCAAATGCAGGAGTTTCAAAGGGAGCAGAGTTGTGGCGGATGAGGTGAATGATACAGACACTTTATATTGGGTAGAGAAGTGGAAAAAGCAAAAATATACTCCTTATCACATGAAAAAGTCTAGATTTAGCAGAGACATGCATGTACCCTATGTTATTGCCTTACAATGGCGTAACATGTGAATGATAAAAATATATTCAATTAAGTAATAAGAGTGAAATATTCGGGGTCATAACTTCCCTTCCACTTAAAAGAAATTGAAATGGAATTTTTATTTCTATAGTATACCAATATTTGACTTACTTCTTCAAAGGAATAAGACCTCTACCAGCTATCCAATCTAAAATGCTGAGTTGTGTATATGCAGAGAAGCATAGATAGAAGGTTCTCCAATTTACTTGAGAATCTCTCCAGTGAAGAAAACTAGATAATACTCTGCTTCAAGTACCTTTCATTTATCTTTCCTAAATGTGTATTTCTCATTTTCTAGAATTAATGTTATTCTCTTGAAGCAGTTCTCTCATTCCAGATCTCACAGTAGACTCAGTGTTAAAGGTTAGCATTGTTAGAACTTGATCTACTCTCAATGAATTCATATTTTTTTTCCTTTGGCATCCAAAAGGCCATTTAGGTTTCAAGTGTCCTCTGTTTTCCACAAAAGTCCAAATAAATTAATGATAATGCCAACTAGCTCTGAATATTTGTTTTCATTATACTACAATTAAACAAACATGCTTAAAAAGCAAATTTGGACCAGTATTTTTCTGATGAGCATATATTTTGTGGTAACCAATAATCTGAGTTAGGTAAATAATTATGGCAAAAATATACATCTCCCACGGAAGTTGCGTGAAGGGTCTACCTATGTCACACTGGTTTTACAAGTTGAGCATTTCAAATCTAAAAATCCCAAATCTGAAATGCTCCAAAATTTAAAATGTTTTATTCACTGATAGAATGCCCAAAGGAAATGCTTATTGCAATATTTCAGATTTTAGATTTTCAAAAACGGGATGCTCAGCCAACCTGGTGTAATGCAAATATTCAAAAATCTGAAAAAATCGGAAATCTGAAACACTTTTTGGTTCAGGTGTTTTGGATAAGTGATACTAAATCTGTAATACATTCTGGGCCAATTTAAATTTGAGGATGCCACCTTCTATATCTTCTCTATGTCCCTCAATTTTTATGACATTGCTAGAAGGTCAGGACTGCCTGTACAGTTAAAGTCACATCTTTGCTGGAACACTTCAAAACATCCAGACCAAAAAAAAAAAAATCTTTTTTTCTGAGGTTTTTCAGGAAAGGAGCAGAAAGGTAGGGAACTGATTAGCAGATTTGAAGCTCCTTGGTGAAATAATATAAGTTTTCTATAACAATTCATTGGAAATTTTATTGTGAGCATTATATATTTATATTCTAGTTCTGATCATCAATGCTACTAAAACCATCAACCAAATATTCATGTAATGAACTAATAATAGTGACTAGACACTCTTCTTTCATTTACTGACAGAGTTAGCTAAATACATAATGAAATTATTTAGGTTTGTTGTTGGTTTTACAATTTGAACATTTAATTAATCTTTGAATAATATACAGAAGAAAAAGAAGGACCCAAATTCCATCCCACTGCCATCTGGCTTGAGAGGATAAATGTCACATGGAATTGGCATATTCTTGCTTAAGATAAATTTCTACCCTTTTGTAAATTCTAAACCATGTTGTCTTCATAAGTACAGAGGGAAGAATGATCTTCAAAATGTATTTTTAGAACAGAAAATGCCAGACTAGATAAATCACCCGTGTTATACCAAATGACATAGTCTATCTTCCCAAGTAACAGGGTTATAGGTGAAATTTTAATGTTCTCACTGAGGGAAATGAGCAAATGCTACATAGCCAGCCTGAAGTGTTTATTATTCTAGAAGGATGAGTCAGGATATTAATGGAACAAAACTCACATAAAGGTGATTTTTATAATTATTTGATATGCCCAAAGTTGTATTTTATTTATATCTTTTGAAATATTTTAAATTATAATTCAGAATATGTTGTTAAATTATGTAATTATATTTTTAGAATTTCATCCAAACATTTCTTTGTGTGATTCTGTAATACTATAGCCTAAGCATGGCAGTATAATAAAAATTTTAAATCAGTAAATATCTACCTTTTTATTAATATGTATTTATATTTCCCATATTAATCTATATTTTTATCAACGTATTTTACAGAGAAGATTGCATAGCTCTTTCAAAAACTGGATTTAAAAGAATATTTAATGGATTAAAAAGTACAATCCACTGATAGTAGAATAATTACAACAATATAAGGATTTATGTACATATATATACGCAGAAAAGAAAATTACATATAACACAGGTTTACAGAAGTCTCTTGCTATCTCTTATCACTCAGAGGTAAACACGGTTTAAGTATAATGTATACTTTAATATGTTTATATAATATAGGCAAATAATATCTATAGAATATATTCACATATGCACACAGTATAAATATATGTATACAAAAATTATAACATACTGTATTTTTTCTCAAGTTAGCATATCTTGAATTTCTTTTTTCTTATTAGTATCTGTAGAATGTTTTCATTATTTTTACTGGTCTTAAAATTTCATTTATTATTTCACCATCATTTGTTAAGTAGGGAATTACATATAATTAATATTATTTTCTTGATATGTAGCCATTTACATATTTAGATGTAGAAGGTAAAAAGTAAAGACGGCCAAAGGTTTGTGAAATGTAGCACAAAGTGAACGCATGAAATGATGGAGATTGTGCTAGGTTATTGCCCTATTTGTAGTGTTCATTGCCTTCAAAGAAAAACAAAGAAGGAGTGAAGCTATTATTTTGTTGTTCTCTTATTGGCTAAAATATAGCTGTCAGACATAAAACTTTCCAAAATAGACACTTTGGTTTCAGGTAGTTTAAAACTCTATATCGTCAATAAACAAAAGTACTTTTTTGACAAGAGAGAAAATATAGAGGAGAGGAGATAATGGATAAAAGAGTCAGAAAGAAGATAAATAGTTATACTTACAATGAGGATTGAACTTTAAAAGTCCTAAGGACTAAGAACACATCACACTGATATTTTTGATCATTTTCTACCATACTTTTTCTTCTAGGTTGTCTCCTAACAGCCATAATTTCTGTCTAATTCAGTCCTATTGTCAGCATCCCCATCACTTTCCTTCCTTCATTTATCCTTTGATTCCAAAAAGAATGCTGAAAGTCCCTGTTAGACTCTCAGTAGCATTTCAGAGTGTTCAATATCTTCCCCAATATTACATTTTTGTTTGTAAGAAAAATGGAAAATGGTAACATCAAATAAAGAATTGCAGTTTTCTTGCTAATTCTTCATTGAAAATGAACAGAGTTACATCTTTCACTTGCACATTTAATCAATAATTATACTGGTATAGAGGAATGAGTATTGGAATTTTGAGTGTATTTATACACAGAAATTTGTGTCCATCTATTCTTCAATGGGAAGTGTCCAACGCATTCACAGGGTGGGTTCTTAGCATAGACATTGCTGATGCTTGGTCTATATTTCTGACAATGGCTCGTGGAAAAAGGGATGGGTGACTGACCTGAGCTAAGACAATCAGATTCTGTATTCTAGCAACTTGGAAATTAGGGAGATGAGCAATAAGTGAATTTCTGCATGTGACTGAAACTCTGTTGGTTTTTAGCAAATTGTTCCTTCCTTCCAAAGAAAATTTACTTGTAATAAATCACAATTTTAGTTAGCTCCAAATGGGGTAAACAAACAAACAAACAAAGAGAAAAGAAAAAGAAAGCAAAATAGTGTTACAGACAACAAAACTCAGCATTCTGACATCTGATTCACAGCGAAACGCTAGTTACCTCCCACCTTACACATCATTCTCTCACACATTCACAAACACACAGAATTCATTACTAATTCCTTTCTTATAGGAGGCCTTAAAAATCCCTGGGCCAAAGAAATTATCAAAATGAGAAACATATTATGCAGCCAGGTTGGCAGTCCAAGGGATTCAAATAATTGGTCTGGATACTTGATGTCATCATGCACATTGTTAACCATTTAAAACAGGAAATATTAGGTCTTGCACCATTGACCAATGTACTATATATTTTTTTCTCTACATACTTTTGATTCTGAACAGAAGCTAAATTTAGGGTATTGTTTAATGATTATTTTGTGATTATTGGAAGTGGTCCATATTCAGCAGAATAAAAATATAATACTTGTATAAAAATTAGAATACACTAAGGGAAATCTGGAATTCACCTTAGCATAACAGACAAAGAAGAGTGGATTCATATTATGGCCCATGAATGTAATAGCTTGATCAGATTTTGTGTTCCCTCCCAAAAGTGGAAGGAATGCTCCTGACATTTGACTTGTGATAGTGATATTTTGATAAAATATATTATTACTGGAATTGCATATTTGGGAAATGAGAATGTGTACACTGAGCAATAAAGAGATGTAATATCATGAAAACTTAGTCCTATTTTCTGGGAACGGTGCTGTCCACATAAGGAAGTGTTTCTTCAGCATCACTCTTTGTACTGCATGCCTTTCATGCCTTTATTATCTGATGACTGAATGAGAAATGCATCTGATCTAATGCTGAGACAGTCAAATTTGGGAATTTGAAATGCGATTTACCAGAGAGCAACTTGGGCTTAGCACATGGTAAGTAGGAACTAAAATACACGCATTAAAGAAGGTTAGGATGTTTACCCAAATGGGAATCCAAAGGCAGCAAAAACTATCCAAATAAGGGAAAACCTTAAGCAAACTGCCATCAAAATTCTAATGAGAAATGTAGCTTTTCTATCTATCTATCTGTCTATATGGAGATATATGCTTATGTATGAGCCTCTATCTATCTATCATCTATCTATGTATCTGTCTATGTATGTATGTATGTATCTATCTATCTATCTATCTATCCATCTATCCTCTTGGTAGCTCTGTGTGTTAGGCTGTTCTTGTGATGCTATAAAGAGATACCTGAGATTGAGTAATTTATAAAGAAAAGAGGTTTAGTTGGATTGTTGTTCTTCAGGCTTTACAGGAAGCACAGTGCTGGAATCTACTTGGATGCCTAAGGAAACTTACAATCATGGAGGAAGGCAAATGGGGACCAGGCATATCACATGGAGAGACCAGGAGAAAATGGTGTGGGAGAAGTGTCACACACTTTAAACAACCAGATGTCATGACTAACTCACTCACTGTCTCAAGGACAGCATAAAGGGGATGGTGCTAAACCATTCATAATTCACCCCCGTGAGCCAATCACCTTCTAACAGGACCCATCTCCAACACTGGACATTACATTTTAACATGGGATTTGGAGGGGACATCCAAACTAGATCACTCTGTAATTCCTGGGCCTGGTCTATTTAATATCTCTGGTTCTATTATTATTCATAACTCCCAGTGTAACAGTAAGTGATTTTTTTTTTCTAAAGCTGCCTTATATTATTTTCTCATTTTCCAATTGAGCAACTCACAACGAATTTTCTTTGGTTTCCTCAATTGTGATATAGGTATAATAATAACTAGTATATACTTTTTTTTACAACACAGAAGATAACATGTAAAAACACCTCACAATTTATAACAGTTTGTGTTTATAACGCAATTTATTTCAGTTTGTGTAACAACTGATTAAACATTTAAAAATCATATAATAAGTTTTGAGTTATACATCTTACCATGACATATATATTTACTAACATATATTTACTAACATACAAATAAATATTGGATTAATTTGAGAGGGCCAGTAAGTGTGGCATAATGAAAGCCTAACCATAAATATGACTATGATTACAATTTATTTTAGAAAATGAAAAAAGAAAAACTAAAAGGTAGGAAATACTGTGGTTAGGAGACCAGTATCTGGCATATGATTTTCTTTTTAATTATTTTTTTTAAGTTCAAATTTGGTGACATTGAGCATGTAGGTCATTTACTTTTTTTAAGGTTCCATTTTTTTATCTGTAGAATATGGATAAGAGTTGAATCTACCTCACAGGACACAAGTTTAAGTGAGAATATGTATAAAAAGCCTTTAACCAGTTTCTTAGCGAAGTCCTCAATAACTGTATTCAGAATAGAAATATGTGACATTCCTATTACACTTGCTATCATCATGATGCATCCTAGCTCTGAGACCATCTGCCACAAGATCATGACACACAGCAACATAGATTAGGTAGTGTCTTTTTGCCAGGTCAGCAGTTCTGTAATCATTTACTCAGCAACTAGCACGAGTCAGACCCAGCCATTATGAAGCACTGGTATTTCACATATAAGTCAGATTGTTGAGTCCCACCTGGCTCAGTTGGTTAAGAAAGACAGTTAAATAACAAACTAACAACAAAATATGTATTTTTCCCTTCCCTGTGTTGAATATAGCTCTCATATTCTATTGTTGTATGTATATCCAAGCTCTTATCAGATTGTATTATTTTTCTTTTCCCTCTTTCCCTGATCTCTATATTTGTGAGACCAGGAACCATATACTTTTTCCTTATAGTCTCAAATACTTGGCCATCATGCAATATAGAGGAATTTTAAAAATGAAGTCAAATAATTTATATAAGTAAACAAAAATAATTTAAATAATTATATGTATATTAATCAAATAAAGTCAGAAGATATAAACATATCAAAGTTGCAATATATTAAAACAATGAAAAGCAGTAAATCTCAAAGAGTTTTTCTGCTAATAAATTCTCCACTATAATTTATAACATGAATCTAGTAACTTTTCTATTTTAATACAACGAAAAATATATTTAGAGCTTTCCCTTAATAAAATAACTTCAACAACTTTATCTTTCTTCCTTTAGAGTACCATCTTTAAAATAATCTCTGTGGTCATTTACTGACCAGAGTGAGTTGCCTGTGTTAGGTTTTTATGCCTCATCAGAGAAATGGACACAGAATGCTTTTCTCTACTATATCTATGAAGATCAATGACTTTTCCCTAGCAGCTCTTAGCTGATTTACACAGAGCAGAAAGAAACAAAAATCCTCCTTCTGACTGTAGAACTTAAGTGAGCAAGCATTTGAGCTCCAAAGATAGGTCAAACACTGCTGTGACCTGAGATTATCAAGATAGAATACTTCAGTCTCTGTTTGTGGAGGGAAAAATCTAATGTCTATTATCTCCTAGAGGAATTAATAAACAAAAAAAAACAAATAATTTTTAAAAACCACCCCATGAGGCCAGGCACAGTGGCTCATGCCTGTAATCCCAGCACTATGGAAGCCTGAGGTAGGTGGATCACCTGAGGTCAGGGGTTCAAAACCAGCCTGGCCAACACAGTGAAACATAGTGAAACATTTTCTACTAAAAATACAAAAAATTAGCTGGGTGTGGTGGCACGCACCTGTAATCCCAGCTACTCGGGAGGCTGACGCAGGAGAATCACTTGAACCTGGAAGGCAGAGGTTGCAGTGAACCAAGATCATGCCATTGTACTCCAGACTCGGGGACAAGAGTGAAACTCCGTTTAAAAAAAAAAAAAAAAGCAAAAAAAAAAAACCTGATGAAAGAACATGTATATTCTGAGTTATCTTCTTACAGCTGCTTCTGTAATAAAAGAATCATCACACCCCTACAGAATCCCGCTTGCATGCCCATCCCTAAAAGGTTGCTGTGTGCAGCCATCAATTTATATATTTTGCTTAACATTAAATATCAATTATGTTTTGAGTCATTTTTCATATAATTATTGTTATACGAGATGATTTAGTTCTAATTCCTCCCTACAAAATCCTATTTAGTCCATAATATCCCTGATGTATTTTATTGTTCTCATAAAAAGATAAATCCAAATAATTTTACCTGTCAACAATTTTTCAAGTAAGTGTGTTCAAAGCCTATATTGGAACTCTTCAAATATATCTGTTCTCAATGCAATGGTAACATTTAAGATCATGGACTTTCATATAGAACTGTTAGCCTATGTATACACTCTAGGTTGATGAAAGAGACTGGGAACATAGTGGACAAACAGGGACTTGAAATAAAAAGAAATGGAATCTCTCATGGGGTGTATGGCAGAAATTGATAACTAATGGAACACTTAAGGTCTCTGCACCTTTATACAGAATTGTTGGTGAGCAGCAGCTACCTATTTCCATTCATGTGAGACCAGCTCTGGTGAAAGGAAATGTAAAGTTAAAGTGATGTGGGTTGCAGTGTTCCTTCCTCATACTCTTTCACCTCTCCTTGAGGCATTAGAGCCCACATGTTAGAGATGATGATATCATAAGTTGGAAGAAGCCTGGATTCCTGAATCACTCCTTGGAGGCCAGCCATGGGCTGCCCAATCGAGTACAAGTGGAATTAACTCTTTATAAGAGAGAAATAAACTTTTATTTTATTAAGCCACTAGGATTTTTCACGTGTTTGTTATAAATCCTGCTTTAGTTGCCCTAACTAAGGCAATGGTAAAGGAGAAGATATGATTTTAGTCAATCGACAGGCAGGGACTAGAAGTAATGAGAATCTTACTTTGCTCTGCTCTTTGTTTCTCTTTTTACACATTACACCACGTGTGTCCAATCTTTTGGCTTCCCTGGGTCACACTGGAAGAATAATTGACTTGGGCCACATACAAAATACACTAGCACTAATGATAGCTGATGAGCCAAAAATAAAAATAAAATCGCAAAAAAACACTTCATAATGTTTTAAGAAAGTTTATGAGCTTATGTTGGGCCAAATTCAAAGCCATCCAGGGCCTTGTGCTTTACATTGTTTTTATGTTTTGCCCTTATTACCTCCTTTAAAATTTGATGCTCAGGAGAGCTGGATAGGATGGGAGTATAGAATGGGATGGTTGTAAAAGGACAAGAAAAGAGAAGATAAAATAATAATCCCTTATTGTCACCTTTCCTCATCTTTCTAACATTTAGTATGCGAAGCAAGAGTAAGAAGGAATGAGGGAGAAGGCCTGTGTTTCGTGTGATGAAAAATAGCAATAAAATAGGTTTTTCCCCCATTTCTTTCTCCTTTCATATTTGGCTCTACAGTTATAGACCAGAATTAAAACTGAAATTTTAAATGTGTCCAGAGAAGAATCAAGCAACATAAGGGTTTTCCTATGGCTCTCATTTTTAGTGGGTGAGAAAACACTGCTACAGAGTATTGCAGTATTAAAGTAAAGACATGCAAGTACTAATAAAGGCATACTCGCAGGTACTGTTCATGATGACTGCTTATCCTAACACTGCGAAGTCTTCAATATTTTCTTAAAATTAGAAGGGCTTCAAGATAGCTGACTAGAGGCATATGGTACTTCCCTCCTCCTCAAAGAACCAACAGAATGAGTAGATAATTACACTCTCAATAGGTCATCTATGAAAGAACACTGGAATTCACCAGAAAAGTGACAGGAAACACCTAGGGCAAATAAGAAGAGAGAGTCAGAATAGCCTACTAAACTGGTATTGGCTAAGTACCCCAGATAAGCTCCCTGGTTTGGGAAAAAGGTAAGCAAGAGACCCCCAGCAATCCTCATACCTCTGAGGGACTCCTGCAATCCTACCCATGGGAGAGCCTCTTACCCTTGCATACCCTGAAATTAACATAAAGAGATTCCTGGAGACAGCATGACAGCTCTGCTCCAGAGAGGGAGCACAAGATGAGTCCCACACACCCCTTGAGTCCTAAGCAGCTGTAGCAAGGCACAATTTTTGAGAGACCAGCCCCCATCAGACTGCATCCCACCCTGGAGCCCAACACTGCCTGCATCTTTGCATCCCTGGAGCCCTATTGATAAATTCCAGTGGCAGCCACTGCTGTTGTTGGCTGCTGCCACCAGGGCCAAAGTGCAAGCCATTAGCAATAACTCCACCAACCCAGCAGTGGGGCTGCAGCTCATCCTCTGCCATCGCCACCAGAGCATTCCACCAGGTGCCTAGGAATCAACTCACCCCTACCTACAACAGCCCACACCTGCATGTACCACCAGGGGGCCTGAGGACAGACAGGCCTGCCCAAACCCAGCTTCACTCCTTACCCTTCCCTACTGCCCGAAAAAGTGCCTGGGTGCCTCGGACTCACACAGCCCCATCCACTAATGTTGGCACCAAAGCACTCTTCCTGGGAGCCTGAGGTCAGGCCAACTCAATCTGCCACAACCAGCATAGTTGTGCATGCCACTTGCAGACCTGGGGACTGTCCCACCTACCCCATCACTGTCACTGCCAACACCAGTATGAACTGCTTGAGAGTCAGAAGTGTGTCTCACCACTGCTACTACTATTGCTTATGCCACACCTGTTGCTGAGAGTCCTGAAAACCTGTCCACCTGCCCAGCCCACCGCTGCCACTCTCAGCACCTGAGCAAGCTTCATGAAGGCCTGCCCATGAATTGGCTCACCTGGACCTGCTAACCCTGGTGCCAGCTATATTTAAATCATGTAAAACACTTTAAGTCAAAAACAGCAAAAAGGGACAAACAAGGTCATTATATAATGATAAAGAGATAAATTTAGCAAGAGGATATAGCAATTTTAAACATGTGTGCACCCAAAACCGGGGTATCAGATAATACAAAACAAATATTATTAGATCTAAAGAGAGAGATAGACTGCAATATATTAATAGTTTGGGACGTTAACACCCTATTCTCAGCTTCAGACAGATCATCTAGACAGAAAATTAACAAAGAAATACAGGATCTAAATATCGAATAGCACTTTAGGTAAAGTGGACCTAACAGACAGCTACTGAACATTTCATTCAGCAAGTACACATTCTTCTCATAAGCACATGGAATATTTTCCAGAAGAGACCATATGTCAGGACACAAAACAAACCTCAACAAATTTTAAAAATCTGAAATCATATCAAGTATCTTCTCTGACCACAATATAATAAAACTAGAGATTGACAACAAGAACTGTGGAAACAGTACAAATACATGGGAAATACTCAACATACTCCTGACAACCATTGTGTCATGAAATAAATTAAGGAGGACATTAAAAACAAAATTTGAAGGTTGGGTGCAGTGGCTCACCCCTGTAATCCCAGCACATTTGGAGGCAGACGGGTGGATTGCTTAAGCCCATGAGTTCAAGACCAGCCTGGGCAACATGGCAAAACCCTGTCCTACAAAAATACAAAAATTAGCCAGGCATGGCAGCACATGCCTGTAGCCCCAGTTACTTGGGAGGCTGAGGCAGGAGGATTGCTTGAGCTTTGGAGGTGAGGTTGCAGTGAGCTGAGATCATATCATTGAACTCCAGCCTGGGTGACAGAGCAAGACTGTCAAACAAACAAACAAAAAAAATTCAAACAAACAAAATCCAAAACAAAACATAAGAAAAATGTATGAAATTCAGCAAAAGCAGACCTAAGAGGGAAGTTTATAGCAATAAACACCTACATCAAAAAATATTCCAAATAAACAATCTATTGATATACCTGAAGGAACTGAAAAAGCAAGAACAAATCAAATCCGAAATGAGTAGAAGAAATATAAAGATCAGAGAAGAACTAAACAAAATAGAGACTAAAAAAAATACAAAGAATTCACTAAGTGAAAAGTTGGTTTTCTGAAAAGATTAAAAAATAAATTATGAATTGCTAGCTAGACTAACCCAGTAAAAAAGACAGAAAACCCAAGTTACAATCAGAAATGAAAAAGGAGACGTTACAACTGATACCAAAGAAATACAAAAGATTATCAGAACAACTATAAGCTAGCAAACTGGAAAACCTAGAGAAAATAGATAAACTCGTGGACACCTACCAAGATTGAATCAGGAAGACATAGAAAACCTGAACAGACCAGGCCGGGTGTGGTGGCTCACACCTGTAATCCCAGCACTTTGGGAGACCGAGGCGGGCGGATCATCTAAGGTCGGGAGTTCGAGACCAGCCTGACCAACATGGTGAAACCCCATCTCTACTAAAAATACAAAAATTAGCTGGGCATGGTGGCGCATGCCTGTAATTCCAGTTACTTGGGAGGCTGAGGCAGGAGAATCGCTAGAACCCAGGAGGCAGAGGTTCCGGTGAGCCGAGATCGTGCCACTGCACTCCAGCCTGGGCAACAAGAGCGAAACTCCAACTCAAAAAAAAAAAAAGGAAAAGAAAAGAAAAGAAAAGAAAGGAAAACCTGAACAGACCAATAACAAGTCATGAGATTACCTGACTTCAAAATATATTACAAGGTTACAGCAATGAAAAAGAATGGTATTCGTATAAAAACAGACAAAAACCAGTGGAACAGAATAGGGAACCTAGAAATAAATCCATCAATCTACAACCAGTCAATTTTCAACAAAGGTGCCAAGACTATACATTGGGGAAAGGGCATCCTCTTCTATAAACGATACTGGGAAAATTAGATAATCATATTCAGGAGAATGAAATTGGACCCCCTATCTCTTACCTTATATAAAAATTAATTCAAGATTAATGAAAGACTTATATATAACACTCAAAGCTATAAAACTACTAGAAAAAAATACACAGGGGAAATGCCTTCAGACCTTGGTCTAGGCAAAAATTTTATGGCTAAGTCCTTAAAATCCCAGGAAACAAAAACAAAAATAAACAAATCAGACTTCATTAAATTAAAAATCTTCTACACAGCAAAAGGAACAATGAACAGACTAAAGAGACAACTTATTGAATGGGAGGAAATATTTGCAAACTATTCATCCAACAAGGCACTAATATCAGGAATATAGAAGGAGCTCAAACAACTCAGCAGTAAAAACACAAATAATCCCACTAAAAAGTAGGCAAAGGACATGAATAGACATTTCTCAAAAAAAGTCATATAAATGGCTTACAGGTACATTCAAAGATGCTCAACATTATGATCACCAGGGGAATAGGAATTAAAACCACACTGAGATATCATTTTACCCAAGATAATAATAGAATGACTATTATTAAAAAGACAAAAAGTAACAGATCCTGGCAAGGATGTGGAGAAAAGGGAACTCTTATACACTGTTAGTGGGAATGTAAATTTATACAGCCGCTATGGAAAACAGTATAGAAATTTCTCCAAAAAAAAAAATGAAAAATAGAACTACCATACTATCCAGCAGTTCTCCCACTGTGTATCTATCAAAAGGGCAGAAAATCAGTAGATCAAATGAATACCTGTACTCTCATGTTTATTGCACCCCAATGTTTATTGCAGCAGGGTTCACAATAGCAAAGAGATGGAATCAACCTAAGCATCCATCACTGGACAAACAGATAAAGAAAATGTGCTTTACATGCACAATGGAATACTATTTGGCCTTAGAAAAGAATAAAATCCTGTTATTTTCAGAAACCTAGATGTAACTGTAGGTCATTATGTTAAGTGAAATAAGTCAGGCACAGAAAGACAAATATCACATGTTCTTATTCATATGTGAAAGCTAAAAATGTTAATTTCATAGATGTAAAACGTAGAATGATAGATACCAGAGGCTGGGAATCGTGTGTGGGTAGACAGGGTGTGGAGGTTGGATAAAGAAGGGTTGGTTAATGTGTACAAACATATAGTTAGATTAAAATAACAAGTTCTAATGTTAGCGGAGTAGGGTGAGTATAGTCAACAACAGTGTATTGTATATTAATAGGTACATTCTTGTTTATCTGTTTACCTGTTAACTTGTACCTATTATTTATTAGTAGGATGAACAGATGAACAAGAATGTACCTATTAATATACAATACACTCTATTACCTTGTACAATTAACAGGTACAAATTAATAGCTACAAGAACGGATGAACAAGAATGAAAGGTCTGTATGCCTCATATAAAAAGTAACAAAAGGGCTCACACTTATAATCCCAGCACTTTAGGAGGCTGAGGTGGGTGGACCACGAGGTCAGTTCAAGACGAGCCTGGCCAAGATGCTGAAACCCTGTCTCTACCAAAAATACAAAAAAATTAGCCAGGAGTGGGGGCGAGTGTCTGTAATCCCAGCTTCTCAGGAGGCTGAGGCAGAGAACTGCTTGAACCCAGGAGGTGGAGATTGCAGTGAGCCGAGATTGCGCCATTGCACTCCAGCCTGGGCAACAGAGTGACACTCCACCTCAAAAAAAAAAAAAAAAAAAAAAAGTAACAAAACTAGCAAAATAACTAGAAGAGAAATTTTCCAAAATGTTGAAATAATAAATATTCAAAGTGATTTATACCCTAAATAACTAGAATCATTACAAATTCTATGCATGTAAAAAAATCACATATGGTGGGGCTCAGTGGCTCACGCCTGTAATCCCAGCACTTTGGGAGGCTGAGGCAGGTGGATCACGAGGTCAGGAGATCAAGACCTTCTGGGCTAACATGGTGAAACCCCATCTCTACTAAAAATATAAAAAATTAGCCGGGCGTGGTGGCGGGCGCCTGTTGTCCCAGCTACTCGGGAGGCTGAGGCAGGAGAATGGCATGAACCCGGTAGGCAGAAGCTTCAGTGAGCTGAGATCACACCACTGTACTCCAGCCTGGGCGACAGAGCGAGACTCCTTCTCAAAAAAAAAAAAAAAAAAATCACATGTACTCAATAAATATGTAAAAATATTATTTATCAATAAAAAAGTTTAAACTTTTAAATGATTCAAACTCTTTATATTTAATTTAATAATGTGTTGAATGTAAATACAGTTGACCCTTGAACAACTTGGGGGTTAGGGGAGTGAAATACACTGTATTCTTACAATAAATTCTGCTACAGAAAAGTTATTAAAAGTCATAATCAAAATATATTTACTATTCATTTATTGGAATTGAATCATCACAAAGGTCTTCATCCTCATCATCTTCGTGTTGAGTAGGCTGAGAAACAGAGGAAGAGGAAGGGTTGGCCTTTCTGTTTCAGAGATGGAAGAAATCAAAGAAAATCTGCATGTAAGTGGACCCACGCAGTTCAAACTTTTGTTATTCAAGGGCCAACTGCACTTAATCTAAGGTGAAGAGGATTGAGTTAATCAAATCTAGTTCTCTCCCTAATGTATGTGTTTGTCTGTGTGTGTGCACGTGTGTTTTGAGCCAAGGTCTCATTCTGTCGCCCAGGCTGGAGCACAGTGGTACGATCATAGCTCACTGTAACCTCGACCTTCTGGGCTCAATCTCCTGCCTCAGCTTCCCAAGTGGCTGTGACTACAGGTATGTGCCACCACATCTGGCTAATTTAGTTTTCTTTTTTTCTTTTTCTTGTAGAAACGGTGTCTCACTATGTTGCTCAGGTTGGTCTCCGACTCTTGGGCTCAATTGGTCCTCCCACTTTGGCCTCCCAAAGGGTTAGCATTACAAGCATTGTGAGCCACTGCACCCAGCCCCTAAAATATGTTATGTAAATTTTTTTTTCATTTGTATGAGTTTCTTTTGGGATTGTAGAAGATTCTATTGGGTAGTATGATGGATTTTTCCAGAGTCCAAAAAGCATAATTAATATCAACATGTAATATTTATGATAGACTTAAAGTGACACACTGTGCCACTTCAAATAGAAGTTCTCAAGCATTATTTCTAGAAAACATTTGAATACTGGGCCAAAAATGCTACCAAATTAAGATCAGGTTGTGACAATGTCTCAAAATTTGCAAACCATACAAACATAGAATACACATATATGTATATATGAATGAGTTTGGACTGCCATAAAATACACCGTGGACTGTGTTGCTTAAACAACAGAAACTTATTTTCTCACCGTTTGGGAGTCTGAAAATTTTAAGATCAAGATCAAGATTCCATCAGGATTCAGTTTCTGGTTGGGGCTCTTTCCTTGGCTTTCTATGGCCTTCTGGCTGTGTCCTTACACGGTAGACAAAAAGAGAGAGAGAGAGAAGGGAAGATGAAGATCTTTCTCTCTTTCACTTTTTATAAGGCTATCAATCCTTTCAGACTAGGGACCCAAGCTTATGACCTCATTTACCTTTCATTGCTTCTTAAAAGCCCTATCTCTAAATACAAGCACTTTAGGAGTTAGGGCTTCAACATACACATTTTAGGAAGACACAGTTAAATCCATAGCAATGTATATATCACAGACACATAAAGACACATAAAGACACAATTATGTCTGCCTTGTGGCAGACAAATTTCTCGATTTTAAAATTTTTAAATCAGTAAGTTCTTTTGTCTATTCTCATCTCTGTAGATAATGTAATATCTGATGCCATTCATTAATTAAATGAATAAGTAGTTATTTGAAAACCTACTATACATGAGACACTGTTTCTACAATGTAATATGTGAAGACAGAAAATTAACAAGAAATAAAAGTCAAAAGTAAATGACACAATATGGTAGAAGCTGAAATATATAAAAGAAAAATGTAAAGGAAGTTAATAGGTACAAGAATGGATGAGCAAGAGTGAAGGGTCTGTATGCCACGTAAAAAAAGAAACATTTGGGCAACATTTAAAGGAGGTTAGGCAATAATTAGTTATACAAATAACTGAGGAAATAATATCCTAGGCAAGGGAACTGTGACGGAAAAATGCCTAAGAGAAGTTATTTAAAGCAGCAACAGGACGGTGTGGCTAGTGAAGATAATTAAGAAAGAGAGAAATGGAAATGGTTTAGAAGCCAGATTGCATAGAATTGCACAGGCAGTTAGCTGTAAACTCTTTATTAAACTATAAGTGAAAATGGGAACCATTAGAGCATTTGAACAGGAGTATTCTAATTTAAGGAAAATTTTTAAAGAATTTATATTGCTGTTATATTGAGAATTGGAGGATGGATAATAAAAGTGGAATCAGAGGCCAGCTAGGTGGCTACTAAAATAATACAGGTAAGAGGCAACTGTGTTTCTGACCAGGGTGGTAGCACTGATTAGTATTGGACTTCTGGATATCTCTTAAAAGTAGTGGTATTAGTCTGTTCTTACACTACACAGCTATAAAGAACTACCTGAGACTGGATAATTTATGAAGAAGAGGTTTAATTGACTCACAGTTCTGCAGGCTCAGGAAGCATGACTGGGAAGCCTCAGGAAATTTACAATCATGGTAGAAGGTGATGGGGGAGCCAGCACATCTTACCATGGCAGAGCAGGAGAGAGAGAGAGAGAGAGTGAGATGGGAGAAGTACCACACTTTTAAATCATCAGATCTCACCAGAACTCATTCACTATTACAGGAACAGCATGGATAAAATTCACCCCCATTATCCAATTACCTCCCACCAAGTCCTTCCCCTGCCACATGGGGATTACAATTTGTCAGGAGATTTGGGAGGGGACACAGAACTAAACCATATCAGTAGTGTTCAAGAAAGATTTACAGTTTGTATGCAGGCACTTATGGTTTTTAGCATCAAAGGACATGGTTAATTTATATTTGTTATATTATTATCACTATATTTTGCTGCAAACAGCAACAAGACTTTTATCAAGTCTCAGACCTTGTTCTAAAATTAATAGTCTGGAATGCAAAAATGTTTCAGTGAAAGTAAGCTATAGATAGATTCAACATAGACTAGCTTGACATATTAAGTACATTAGAAATCACTGGAGCTTCAGTGAAAAGTTAACTTTAGAGTAGGTAAAATGATTATTTATTCAAGTAGGTGGTCTATACATACAGCGCTATTCCTTTCTTTAGGTATCATAACAACTTAATAAAGTCTTCAAATATGTTCAGTTCTCTGTAGACAATACTATGATACATTCTGTTGGCTGAAGTCCTTTAAAATGATATCTATCAATGCCTACTTGTTTATGGTTTCAGGAGTCTCTCTAAAGGCATAGCTGGAAAATTTTAACCTTGGATACTGTCACGCTTTTGAATTCAGTCTGGGTTGAGGCTGATACTATAGTAGCTGAAGGTCTCTATTAATTAGAATCAAATCTCTTTATATGCTAGCTATTTCTAATTCATTTCTGCTCTCAGATTTCAAGGTCAACTTCTGGCTCCATATATGAGACTTCTCTTTGCATCCAAAGGGAAGTCTGCATATGTCTCAGTTTGTACATGAACAGCCTGAGATTCACGAGGTCACAGAATTATAGAATTGCCATTCAGGGGTTCCTGGGAGATCAATTTCTTGTACTGATATTTGGTTACCATTGAAGATATATAATCCTGGAGTGGCACAGTCCAATCCTGCTGGCTATTACCTGCTAACGTGGGCTTCTAGATTCTGTTTCTAATACATGATTGTTTATCTGGGGCACTTTCAGTATAATGCTGGTTCAATAAAATGAACTAACAGTCACCTTAAGATCCTTTTTATAGATGTAAAAATGTAGGGGCAATTTTATGGGGTTTTTTAAGTAAAAATTAAATACAAAATGAAAGCCAGATGTAGTGGCATGCATCTGTATCCCCATCTACTCAGAAGGCTGAGGTGGGATGATCGCAGGAGTTCACATTCAGCCTTGCTGACATAGCAAAACACTTCCTCATATATATATCACACACACACACACACACACACACACGCACAATATCAAAGCAATATCTCTGCGAGAAAATGCTTAAGAAAAAAACTGTATTTAATCTGGAGAGCTGTTCCATGCTGACAGGCGTCTGGATGCTCTTTGCTGAGATAGACAAAGCTTTGTCCTGCCATGCAGGATATGTCTTGCGTCCCAGCTGTTTATTTCTGAAAACTCAGTCCACAAAGGAAAACTGGGCTAAGAAATCTATTTTAACAAGAGTGCAGAGAATAGGGCATCTTAGTAGGTGACTCTGAAGTCTCTGCTTCAACGCCTAGACTATGTCCAAAGATTTTGCCCCAGTTGTTTTGTGTTACCTGCCTACAAGCAGAGAAGCTTGATACAGATCAGGACCCTTGTCAGTGTCACAGGTAACACAAATGCTATTGAGAGTACCAGAACCACAGGAAGTATCAAAAGGAATGTAGAGACCGTAGGAGTGGAGAGAGGAGAATGTGCACATTATGAGTATGTCTCTCAATTGCCCAGAGACCCTGATGTCTGAGATATTAGTTTGAAAAAGAACCAAAAATGGCCACACACAGGGGGACTTCACAAAGTTCATGGGAAAATGGAATTAAAAGATAAACATATAAATATAAACTTTATTTCTCAACATAAGCTCCAGAAAGTTCAAGACACTTTGGCAAGTGATGATACCAGCCATTTAGTTCATCCCTAAAGAACTGAGGGTCCTTGGAATTTAACCATGTCAATGTAGTCTTTTTTACGTTATTACCTGAAGAAAAATGGATATTCTTTAGAATTTTTTTAAGATTAAGGAACAAAAAGAAGTCAGAAGGAGGCAAATTAGGACCATAAGGTGGATACTTAATGATTTCACATTGAAACTCGCACAAAATTGCCCATGTTTGGTGACAGCATTGTTGTGGTAGAGAAGGACTCTCTGATAAAGGTTTCCCCAGGCAAAATTGCGCTAAAGTTTCAGCTGACTCTCCCTAAACACTCTCATAATAAGTGGATATTATCATTCTTTGGCCCTCCAGAAAGTCAATAGGCAAAACGCATTACCATACCCAATAAACTGTCGCTGTTATCCTTGCTGTCAACTGTTCCACTTTTGCTTTGACTGGACTGCTTTCACCTCTTGACAATCATTGCTTTGATTGTGTTTTATCTTCAAGATTGTAGTGGTAAAGTCATTTTTTCACCTCCTATTACAATTTTTTTTTTTTTTTTTTTGAGACAGGGCCTTACTCTGTCACCTCGGCTGGACTGCAGTGGCAGCTTTGTAGCTTACTGCAGCCTTGAAATCCTGGGATCAAGCAAGTCTCTTGCCTCAGCCTCACAAGTAGATGGGACTACTGACACATGCCACCATACCTGTCTACTTAAAAAAAAAAAAAAAATATATATATATATAGAGAGAGAGAGAGAGAGAGAGAGAGAAATGGGGTCTTGCTATGTTGCCCAGGCTGGTCTTGAACTCCTGGCCTCAAGAGATCCTCCCACATTGGCCTCCCAAAATGCTAGGATTACGGGCATTAACCACAATGCCTGGCCCTTCTGTTACAATCGCTTAAAAAAGTAAAATTGAGAAAAAGCTTCAGAATCTTGATCCCACTTGTTTAGACTTTTCATTGAAAGCTCTGCTCTTGTCTGTATCTGATCTGGATGCAATGGTTTTGCCACCCCTTGAGAAAAAAGTTTGCTTAACTTTCTTTATTTTTATTTTTATTTTTTTGAGACGGAGTCTCGCTGTGGCCCAGGTTGGAGCGCAGTGGTGCGATCTCGGCTCACTGCAGGCTCCGCCTCCCAGGTTCACGCCATTCTCCTGCCTCAGCCTCCCGCATAGCTGGGACTACAGGCGCCCGCCACCTCGCCCGACTAATTTTTTGTATTTTTAGTAGAGACGGGGTTTCACCTTGTTAGCCAGGATGGTCTCGATCTCCTGACCTCGTGATCCGCCCGCCTCTGCCTCCCAAAGTGCTTGGATTACAGACGTGAGCCATCGTGCCTGGCCTTTAACTTTCATTTATTCAGTCAAAATTGTGTAAGCTGAATCAATGTAGATGTCCATGGTGTTGGCTATTGTTTCTACTCTTAATTGTTGATACTCTCCAATTAGTATATATTAGTCTGTTCTCACACTACTATAAAGAACTACCTGAGACTGGGTAATTTATAAAGAAAAGAGGTTTAATTGGCTCATGGTTCTGCAGACTGTACAGGAAACTTTCAATCATGATGGGAGGGGGAAGCAGGCACATCCTACTCGGCTGGAGCAGGAGGAAGAGAGAGGGAAGGGGGAATGCTGCATACTTTTAAGAAACCAGATCTCATGAGAACTCACTATCAGGAGTACAGCGAAGGGAAAATCTATCCCTATGATCCAATCACCTCTCACCAGGCCCCTCCTCCAACATTGGAGATTACAATTCCACATGAGACTTGGGAAGCCACACAAATCCACGCCGTATCATAGGGCATGAAAATTAATTTTTATGTTGCAAATTGATGTGGATGGTGTGCTCTTGCAGATTTCATCTTCAACATTTCCTTTTCCTAAAGTGAGTTATCTGTTTCTCAGCTGCTGATTTATTTGGGGCATTGTCCCCATACATTTTTTGTAAAGTGTCAGTGATTTCACTACTTATATTAGTCTGTCTTTGCCCTGCCGTAAAGAACTGCCCAAGACTGGGTAATTTATAAAGAAAAGAGGTTTAATTGACTCACAGTTCTGCATGGCTGGGGAAACCTCAGGAAACTTACGATCATGGCAGAAGGTGAAGGGGAAGCAAAGACTTCCTTGACATGGTGGCAGGAAAGAGAGCTAGCAAGGGCAGGAAAAACTGCCTTATAAAACCACCAAATCTCATGAGAACTCACTCACTATCATGAGAAAAGCATGGGGGAACCACCCCCATGACCAAATCTCCTCCCTTTAGGTCTTGTCCTCGACACATGGGGATTGTGACCATTACAATTCAAGGTGCGATTTGGGTGGAAACACAAAGCCAAACCACATCACCATTCTTTCACCCCAGCTTCACCAAAAATTTGATGTTTGGTCTTGCTTCAATTTTAACAGAATTTATGTTGCTCTGATAGTGGCTTGTTTCAAACTGATATATTTCTTAGTGCTCCACACTAGATTCTCTTCAGACATTTTGTATAATTTTAATGAGTTTACTTTGGTGCAGAAAAATTTTGAAATCCATACATAGTTTTTCATAATATACATTTTCCATGAACTTTTGAAGACCCCTCTTGTCTGTCTTATCTCATTATGAAGCACTGTTTTATATTTATATGAAAGGTATTGTTAGCTAGTTTACATTTTACAAGTATCTGTATCAAGAAGTGAAGAAAGAGCAAAGACTTTCTGAGAAGAATGAAGGCATGGAGTATACATACACTCTTTGAGGAGCTAGTTTTTCCATTTTGAAGCAGTCTTTTTCAAAAGGAAAAGTGTGGCTTGATCACCATCCTTTTCTACAATCTAACTGTTGGTGCTATAAGTTTTAGACTAAAGATTTGGCTACAGTGTGGACCCGTCTACTAAGTATATCCTTCCTCTATTTCTCTCCAAACTCTAACATCAACATGTCACTTGGCTGTGAGCGTCTCTCACATAGATTTACTTCTACCCAACTTTAGAAGCAGGTGACATGATGTGCCCAATATAGTCTGTGGATTTTCTCCTTAAATATAACTAAACATTATTTATTCAAGATAATGTCAGTTTTGTCATTAAGGTAGTCAGGGAGCAAATCTCTAATGTGTTTGCATGCCTTTCAAATAAAATCTAAGCTTCAAAATTGATATGATCATGTCTTTAAGATTGCATTTAAAAGAAGTCCAAAAAAATTCAAAGAAACATACAAAGGAGATACAAAACAGATTCCTGAACATTTAAAATGGGATAAAGGGTAATCAGTCTGCTAACAGAGGTTTTAAATAAACCAGGTAATTTCTAATAAATTTAAATTAGATAATTTTTTGGTTCAATTTAAAAACAAAATTTAGTTCAGTAAAATTTAGTAATCAATGTCAAAAATGTTTTGCAATGAAGTGGAATATGAAGTTTCCTCTATAGTAATGTGATAACCATTAATATGCCCTTCAGTCTATCAGCCTTGTTTATAGTTTTATTGCTTGAAATAGAGATGATTAACATTTTGGTAGAATGAAGACTAAATCAAAATTAACTGACAGAAGAGGCTTTTGACCTATGCTTCATAATTAGAATTTAATTTATGTTTTATCATCAGAAATAAAATCATTGTACAGAATAACATGCATTCCATTACAAACTATTGGAAAATAGTCTATGAATCTAAGAATATTTAAAAGATTTAGAAACTTTAATAGTGTAGATACAAACTATCTATCTTTACACAGGAAAACGTAAGAATATACAATAAACCACATTGTGGCTGAAGATTTTATGTGTGAAATAAGCAAAAAGGAACCACATGCCTGTTTGTCTTGATAATAGCATATCAGAAAAGTAAAGCCATTTTGTCATTTTAAATTCCATTTTCTTTAACTTTAATTGAGCTTCCGAATGCCAAACCAGCAAAAATAATGTAAAACTTATATTAGCCAAAAAAATTGGCAACAAATGTAAATCATTTGGAAACTCTATTTTGCAAACATCTTCAGGCTTTGGAATTAGTCATGACAGCTTCCATTTTTATTTCATAAATGTTTTCATTGGTAATCACCTTCTCTCTGTCTGGTAAATACAGCACTATTAAGAGCAAAAGAAATTGCTTAAGATTTTGACATGTTTATCATTCAACAATGTGTTTGTTATTTAGTTTTTTTGGAAAGTATATACAACATATTTTAATTCAACTAGCCCATCCTTATGTGGCTGAAATCACTTTAAATGTAGTTACAGTTATGTATTACATACAGTTATAGTTGGTTACTTGGTTAACCTGTTAGAAAGTTATTCTAGACATGTGTGATGTGACATCAGCATTTCTAATAATACTACTAATAAAATCAATTATTACTATAAAATTTTATTAAATCCTTTATGATTTCTAAAGAACTCTAAATGACAATATTATTTCTTTATCATAAATATAAATTTTCTGTCTCCCCATTAGGGTCATGGTTTTAGTAGTTACACAAATATTTATAATCCTCGGATATAATGGCAAAAATTAATCATGTGGCTAGAAATAAACAAGAGGTTCAGGTGAGGTGAGATGGATTCCAAATAATGAACAAGGGACAGAAACAAATATTTATGTCAGAAAATATGCGAACATTGGGGAAAAAATGAAAAGCGGTACTTAAAATAGAGAAGACAGTAAAGAAAGATAAAAGTAGAAGGGCTGGGGAGATAGGTATTTAAGCATTTGAAAGAGAAAAGGAAATGGTATTCAAGATATAAAGGAACTGAGAAAGTAATTTAACTACTTTTCCTAATATAATGCATTTATATAACCTCATTTTTTTGTTTTTGTTTTTGTTTTTTGAAATCTATAGTTCATTAAGGAGCATGCAGTCACAGCTAGCTTCCTGTTTGAAGAAAAAGAAAATAGTCCCTTGTTCAAATATTATAATTCGCCAAAATCTCACCATGTTTTTCATTTTTTCTATTATAAATTTACGTTAATTGCATGCCACTTAAATGTGGTTTTACATATTTACTTTCAGCAGCTCACTTTTAGAGCTACATTTATTTTCCCACAAATGAGTCTTTCAAATCTTCAATAAATGCTCTTTCAATATTTGATATGGTGGTATATATGCGGTTGCTGTCTTATCCCAAATTAAATGTTTATTTCAGACACTTCATTTAAAGTGTTTTCATTTTCTACTCATTTTAGTTGGAAAAGCAATCATGCAGGCTCATTGAAGCTATCTCTTCTCTGGCATTATTGTTCTTGTTAGTAGTAAAGTAACCTGAAATGGGGGGGAAATAAAGCAAAATGAGAAACACATGCAAACAAATTGTAGCTTCCATTCTTTACAATGGATATATTGCAAACATAAAAAAGGTTTAGCAATAATCTCTAGCTGTGCCAATTCATTTCACAAAAACCTATTCGTTCATTCATAACAACAAAATAATACAAAATGAATGTCACTGGGGGAAATCCTTTATTTAATAACCACATTGACAGCACGTGCATTTTCATTTTTTTGTACATTAGAACATGGGAACAAAAAGCTTTCATTATAAATAAGGAATTTGTGGTTTATATGTGAGAAAATGGCTGGATAGCAAAAAATATTTTTCTCATTGATTACAATTGCAGACAAAATGTCACAGAGTCTGTGTACAAACTGTACCACTTCACTTATTTTCTTTCCACTGATGATTTTCAATATATTAGTATATGCCTCTATCATTTCCAATGCTCACAGCATTGGCATAATTTTATTCCTCTTTCTCATATTGAGGATAAAACCTATGATTCCTTTACCTCCTTGTTTTTCCCTTGGTATTTAGGAAGTAGATGATTCATCTACAAGGGTGTAAACCAAAAGGTCTCAATCAATTTACCAGTTTATTTTGTCAAAGTTAAAAACATGCCTACCAGAAGAAATAAACACGAAATCACAGCAAGAGTCTGTGCTCTGTGCCTTTCTCCAAAGATAATTTTGAGGGCTTTGATATTTAAAGGGGAAAAGTTGCTGGCAGAGAAATAAGGAGGGTGTGGAAATCCACATGTTGGAAGAGAAAAGGAGCAGGTAGGGAAATAGTCAATTACGTATTCGTCTAGCACTGAACAAACTAGCACTTGACATAAGATAAAGTGAACTTAGAGTAGCTACCTGGGGACATATTTAACCTTTAAATATTTAATCTGTAGCTATCTGCTTAGGAACAAAAGGAAAGGCAGTTTCTTGCAAGACTCAGTTTTCAGCTTATTATTATCATTATTATTATTTGCATAGTGAATTGGGGTCCCGAGATTTTGTTTTCTTTTTACAAAGGCATAGTCACAAATTCTGAACCAGCATATTTATTTCAGCTTGAGGTAAATTGAAAAACATGTGTTTAGAACTTGAGGTAAGATCTCAGAAACCCTTTAGTTGTTGGAACACCAGACTTAACAAATTAAAATAGTGTGCCCTGTTAAAATTTGAACTTGAGATAAACAACATGTATCTTTTTACGATGTGAAAGGAAAATAAATCTCGAGACCATAAACTCACCAAGCCAGAGGGAAAAGTCAATCTGGGAACTGGGTCACACAAATCTGCCTCCCATTTGGTTCCTAAATAAGATAGCTACAAAGATAAAAAGCTACATAATTCCCTCACAATTTTCCCACAAGGAAATTCCTTGTGGTCCTAAGATATTTACCCTAAAACAGTTCTGTTGAATTTAACCCTGGCAATATAATTTATAGCTTATCTTCACAGGTGAGGGACAAAGAACAGAACTCAAAGTCATTCCTTTGCTCACCTGAGAAAAATGCACATCTGATTGCTCCCTGAGCTCTATTCTTTATGTTATCTTATGTAAAAATGCAGATTCGCTGAATCAGACTAAGGCATAAATAACTACACCTCTCACATGTAAATTGTGTATTTGGTAAAAGGCTGATCAAAGACACAAAAGAATGCAACAGTTTTTCTCTTATCTACCCACACCTTTTTAAAATTTATTCCTCTCTTGCCCATATCCACCCTTTTCCCTTTAAGTATTAAAGCCCTCAAAATCATCTTCTGCAAAAGGCACAGGCCTGTCTCCTGGGCATGGGTCCTTAACTTTGGCAAACAAACCTCCTGAAATGATTGAGACTCACCTCAGTAATTTTCATTGATTTACAAGTGTTTATATCCGATACCATGTTTGGAACATATATATACTAAAAAAACTAATTGTTGTTTATTTGAAATTCAAATTTCACTGAGCTTTCTCTATTTTATCTGGCTACCCTATTTGGGAAAACATCATGCTGTCAGCTGTAGAGCTTTACTTCCTAATTTTCCCTCTGTCATTTCAGCAGTAAGAAATACTAAATTATACAGTTTCCCCTCCATTATTATGGTAAATTACTAAAGACTGAAATAAAAGAGAAAAATACTTAATTAAAATTCATTAATTTAATCATCCTATTAAATTAAAAAATATTGAACCCATTCCCTTTATGTTTACTAAGTGCATTTGATTGAAGTAATATTCATTCCCTATTCATTAATACTGTTTATTATTTTACATCAGTTTAAATTTTGTGGTGCTATTTTGTGTACTTCAAGTCACAGATCGCTTCCCCAGAATACTATGTATATTGCCTGGCATTTATTTTATAATTTGATAAGAAATTTTTTTGTTGTACATGAGTATCTGAGAAAGAATACTATTTCAACTTTTTCTCTACGTTTCCTTCAGTACTCTCTGGAGTAGGATGGAAGAGGAAGACAGGCAATGAGAGAGAGAAGGCAAGGTTCCTTCTTGGTAACTTTTCTTTTAAACTTTCTTTCAATGCACAACCTTTTATTTTTTTTTTTAGAATATTCAAAGATTCTAATATCACCTCTATTTACATAAATCTCAAATCAAAGATTGTGCTAACCAATGTCTTTTACTTTTCTCGCAGGTCTAACCCCCTTAGCAACTTAGTAACAAAGTGGTATGGGATGAATATAGAAACTTTTTATTTTATTTATTTTTATTTATTTATTTATTTATTTATTTATTTTGAGACAGAGTCTCGCTCTGTTGCCCAGGCTGGAGTGCAGTGGCATGATCTCGGCTCACTGCAAACTCTGCCTCCCAGGTTCACGCCATTCTCCTGCCTCAGCCTCCCGAGTAGCTGGGACTACAGGCGCCCGCCACCACGCCCGCTTAATTTTTTGTATTTTTAGTAGAGACGGGGTTTCACCGTGTTAGCCAGGATGATCTCCATCTCCTGACCTCGTGACCTGCCCACCTCAGCCTCCCAAAGTCCTGGGATTACAGGTGTGAGCCACCATGCCTGATGGAATGAATATAGAAACCTCTGAGTTACTGTAGCTGACATTATCTATGGTCTTTAAAATTAACACATGAATTTGGGGGTTAAATGGTACTTACATACTTATGTTAAAACAAACCAAAAGGTCTGCTCTCTTTGTTGCTTGTTTTTCTTTTTATCTAATATATTTTCCTATCAAATCTTAACTGTCTACCTTAGTGTCTTTAAACTCCAGTAAAAGCATCTTTGAAATATAGAAGATATTAAAGCACTAATATTTTGTATCTATATTTCTTCAACTAAGATACAAAAAGTAATATATACAAATATGTATATACACACACACGTATATATGTGTGTGCGTAGATATATATATATTTACTTTTCACCAATTGCATGAGTGTGAATCTCTGTATGCACATTGCTTTAAGTTAATGCTGTCTGGGAATATGAACTCCTTCCTTTTACACTATAGAAACAGGTTCTTCTGAACCCCATATGTGAGAAACTCTATGTCACCTTGGCTTAATGAGCTCCTTCTAGTGCTCCTTTCTTTTTTTACCAAAATTACAGCAACTCCAATGGTGAGCTTCTTCATATCTAGAGCTGGCATCAGTATTCTGTTTTGTTGTTGCAAATGCCTAGGAATGCCCTTTTATTATATATAAGTCACCTAGCATAAAAATCCTTGGAAATTATTGGCACCCTGCCTATTTGACTTTTAGATATTACCCTAGAGTGATGCAAAGAACAATAACACAAATCATAAAGATATTAATAATTATAATAGTAGAACTATGTCAAGCTTAATGGCTTAGATAATCACACTATAAAAAGGTAGAGGATTTAAGAGGATTTAATTAAGAGAAGAATTTCTTCTGGAGGCCTAGCCTGGTGTATTCCCCTTAAAATGGATTTATTTGTTATAGGTTTACCAAATGGTTCAAAATTCATAGCACAGCACATCATACGCTTAAAAGAGGAGTTTGAGACCTATCCATTTTGCAATGAGTAAACATTTAAAGAGTTTTCTGAAGTTTTTGGTTGATCCTACAAGGTTTAACTTTACATTAGTAAATAAGTGTGCTAATTTTAGAAACACTTAAGATTAAGCATTTTAAATCATCCCCTTATTCATGACTTATCATTCATGACATATAAGATATCATGAATTTTCCTCCACAGTAACAACTTTCAAATGCAGTCTGGGAAAATAGTAATTTATAACATGATTTATTATGTTATGTCATCACCTTCAAATAATTTATGTGATTATGTTTATGTGGGGCAACATCCATCACATGTCAGTAATACTATAAATTTGAGCTATCCTTTGCATATTTGCCTTTATTTTCAGTTCTTCTTCATGCTTGGAGGGCGTTAAAGTAAAAATTCAAAAAGTTAGGACACATAAGTACTTTTTAAAAAATCTCACCCAAGCATGCAGAATCATTTTAATAGTCCAAGGAAATTCATTTAAATGAAGAAACATTTAAAAATGAATCATCTGCTATAGAGCTACTTACATTAATTCTTCTTAAAATGAAATGTTTTAAAGTTCATTTACTGCTAATAATGCAACAAAACAGTTTTCTTTTCTCGGTTTAATTAGCTGTTATTTCTAACAGCTATTTTAAAATACCCTACATGCTGCAAATCTTCATTATCTGAGCCTGAGATTGGCCAGGTGTGCCAAAATAAAATAAGATAAAATACACCTATATGTAAATTCTAGATCCAAATAAGTCAATATGTAAAATATCTTGTATCCAATGATTCAACTGAAGGAAATGAAAAAATTTGTCACTCCCAAGTGACAAAAAAATTAAGTTTGTCTTAGGAAAACAAAATATCTTTGGAAAAATACCAAACATAGACTATAATAATACCTGAGTGGATAATTTTACAAAAGTCTATATAATTTTTTGTACTTTAAGAAACTATTTTATAGCATGTATTTATCTTTTTGAAAAACAAAATAAAGGAACTTTTCTCAGAACACCCCCTACCATAATGAATATCTGGATAAGAGCCAGAAAAACAGACCTAGAGTTCTAGGCCCACCTTTCCCTTTACTTGTACAGTAATCTTTAACAAGATATGTAACATGCTATGTATTCAGTGCCCTTCTCTATGAAATGATGTAATTATATTTAAAATCTGTAAAATATTTAAAGTCCCAAAAATATACAATTTGACAACTCAAAGTTGTCTTCCAGCTTTTCTTCTCTCTTTAACAAAATGAAAGGTCTAAATCACCTGTGAGATTTTTAATATTCTCAAAATTTGATCCTCTGAATGTTTTGAAGTTACTGATTAATGATGTTATTAAATTTATTATATTAAGTAGATGAGTGTGTTAAGAACTCTTTGTCTCATATTTTAAAAATGTAATCAATTCCAATTTTTAGTCTAACACATCATTACAATCTAAATATAACCCTGTTCATAAGATTAACTAAGATTATTAGTGAATTTTATATCAATGTATTATATGCCATAAGCATTGAAATGTGGGCTTTCTTTTTTCACTTTGATATCATTGGAGTTAATAATCTGACTCTCCCTGAGAATTATCAGAGCTAGGGTATGAAAAGAGGATAAAACAAGGAAAATATAGATGTGGGAGAGGTAGATAAAGAAAGACAAAATAAACCATAATGTGTATTATAGGTAGTTTCAAAGTCTGAACCAAAACTAACCACTGTAAAATGAATTGTAAGCTTTCTTTGCCAAGCCAGTTTGAACATTGTGATAAGATTAAAATCCTGGTGGATTTATATTGAATATTTTGATAGAAAATCATTATGTGAATGTTCAGCATGATGGCTAACACATAGGGAATTCAATTATTTTGTTTTTTTACTACAAATCTGATTATAAACTTTATGAGTCGCATAAATGTTTAGTTTTATTTTCATTCAATTAGCATTAATACTTCCAATATTTAATTTTTTCATATTTTCTATTTTTACCGATCATTAAGTCCAACAAACTTATTTGTTTGGATGTATTAGGTAGGAAAAAGAACAGGATAGTGAGTAGGACTCTGAAAATAACCTCTACAACCTTATAATATGGTATGAGATGGGAAAAAGGGACTAAGGATAAAAACACTGCAGTATCTTGTAGGTTAATTTTTTAAAAATATACAATAATTAAAACATGAATGAATATATAGCAGCAAGCAGCAAAAAAGAATAGTTCTAACAAATAGGGAAGTAGGAAAAGCTAAAAAGTCATATTTGACCTGGGTCTTGAAAAATAAGTTTTAATTAGATTTCATGCATTTATTGATAAAGATAACCTATATAAATTAAATTTGAGTGTATTGAATGGCATCAATAATGTGAATTTATTAATACAAAATATTGGTTGAAATAGACTGTGAACATGGGTTTTGCTTTCAAAACTGATTTGCATTTATTTTATACCTAAGAAATCTCTTTAAAATATTGTGTTTAAAATATTATAATTGACTCTTTCTGAATTACTGTTGACACACATCTGCTATTGTGTTTTTAGACAGGAATCTGGGTTAAATGTACTTTGGGAAGTAGGTTCCGTATTGCCAACAAGTGAGATGTCTTCAAGCAGCACTAAGGGAGCTATTCTAGCAAAATTTATGCTCTAAATGTGTATAGAAATTGCTGTTTATCAAAAATTAATATACTCACGGATCCCTCTAAAATATGTAAAATATTAATGTTATATGTGAAATTTATAGTTTAAACATAAAACTCAGGAAACAAAGTGCAATATCCACTCATTTCCATATGTAGATCATTATACATGCATAATACTAGGACAATGAAACAGATGCTAAACCAGATTTCCTTCTCACACAAATACACAATAATATTGATTCATTCGTCAACAATGTGATAAATATTCCGGACATGGTACTAGGTTCTGGACTTACTGTTGAAAATATAAAGGAGAAGACCTTTAACTAACTCATGCTTAGGTTGTTATCTGAGATGGATACATGGTGAAGCTATACTGAATTTTGTTCATGAGATAATGAATCCCTACGCAGTTTGGATCTATGTTTAGTATTTCATCTTTTAAGTAATTCTATGGATAAAATCTTATAGAGCATGAATAGGGCATTTTAGGCCCCTGAATTTCTGGTATTTTTCTTTCTCTAAAGAAGAGAGCCCTTTCTCTAACGATTTAAAGAAAAGGAGATCATTAAAAGTAACAGATAGAGGTAGTGCCCAAACATCTCAACCCATTGGTGGAGGGATAAGGATAGTCTTATCTCAGAGACAGTGCCTTTTTCTCCTTTACCAAGGTATTAAATAGTAGCCAGTTCAGCGAAGATCCATCTTTTCACATTTGGCTGTCTTTTAACTTCAGTACATTTCAGAGTTGCTTTGTTGGAATTTCTTAGACTTAATTTTGATTAACCTGAATATCCAAGAATGAACCTGCAGTGATTTCCCACCACATATACAATAAAAGAGTAAGAGTAATTTTTCATTGATTTTTGAGCTCATTTTTCAAAATTTCAGCATCCTATCCCTATCCACACCCCACTTGGGCAGAACATTCCCCTTTACACCTGGAATAGAAAAATGGAAAATACAGACTGACTACAGATAGACTAGTTACCAAGAAAGAAAAAGATAGAGAGACACATTACCAGTGCATGCACAGCATCTTCTGCTAAACCAATCAATCAGAAGAATAATTCCTATTGTTCCTGCCTGCCTAGGTCACATGGGGCACAAAGCAGAGGGCAGCAGGAAGCCAGGATCTCCCACTGCAGGCAGAAAACAGGAGTGGAAAAGTAGCTCCCCTCCCACCACAATAATGCCCATTTTGCCCATATGCAAGCTAGATGATCTGACCTCCTACTATTCTGCCCCTCCAGCTACACTGAATTCCTGATTTTTGCTCCAAGACTGTAAGCATGTTCCCACTTCAGGGAACTCTAGTCTCAGAACTTAAAATGTCTTTTTTTTTTTTTTAAAGATTTCCTGCAGTTTGTGAACTTGTTTCATTTGGGTATCTTTTTAAATGGCAACTTATCTGACAGGCCTGCCCAGACCACCCTTTCTAAGACAGACTAATGCTTTATTTGATTCATAGACATCGTGACTATTTGACATTACAGAAAATTACTACATTACAGAAAATTATTATAATATGGAAAATAATTTTTATTATTTTCTATTTCCACAACTGGATCTTAAGTTTTGCAAGGATTCTATTAAATACATTTCTTGCAGTGTCTGCTCCTCCTGTACAGATAAATTGTAGATGTTCAATATTTGTTAAATAAAGAAAAAGAGTAAGTGGCCTCTTTATGTCTAATAGGGGAAATCACAAAATACTAGGTTTATTCTCCTTTGGAGCACACATAGATTTAAAATAATTGCAAATCAAATAACTTTCGCAAAGCCAAGATTAGCAATGAGATTTAAGCTTCTTTTGTGGTATCAAGAAATTAATTTTAGCCATCTTGAATCAATTAAGATAGGCAGTTTTAATTTGCAAGTTATTTATAATACCTACAAAAAACCCAAGTTTAATCATATATAATAAGTTAAGCAGATTGATTAGACAGATTTAGGTTTTTAAGTCAGACAGATTTGGGATAAAAATCTCTATTTAATCACACAGTCTATGACCTCAGACAAATAGAATAGTTTTTTTCAAATCTTAAGACTTCATTTTGAGACAGGTAATATTGATACAAAATGAATTGCTTATATATATTAAATTATTTATAGTATATAAAACATAATACACAGCATAAAGTAAATGCTTTACAAACAATAGTTACATAACAACAACACTGCAAAACAATAATTATATGAAAACAATTTAAAATGTAATGTTTATATGCAATTGTGCAGAAGTATATCAATCAAATTATTGGTTGATATAAAAAAGTACTGAATCATCTCCGATGATCTACATCAGTTGGAAACTGGAACGTCAATAGGAGTCAGGCAGGTAGCCTGTGAATGAAGCTGGATACAGGAGGACTGTGGTAGGCTGGAACTCATGCTTCATCTAAAGGCAGCAGCTGAAGCTCATCTCTGGCCAGTTGTTGCCCAGAGATAAAACTGGACCACTATTGTAGGTCTACTGTTGCTTTTTCATTTTGTGTGGATTTTTTTTTTTTTTTTGAGAAATGTATGATTTTAAAATATTGACCACTCTGCATACCAAACAGCATACATCTTCCTCAAATTTCCCTATTTGTTAACATCTAGAGTAGACATTGCATTTCCATGTATGAAGACTGCAATTGAGTGCATAAAGGTCATTAGGATTTAAACCTATTATAAACTGGATCCACTTATTACACTGGTATCAATACTGGATCATATCTCTGTTGTTTCCATTTTACTGTGAGCACAGGCTAAGCAAGGATCATGTCTTGATCATGCTTGTATCATAGTACCTGTTGCAATGGTAAGTCCATAGAAGCTTTTATTCTAGTGTTATCACTGAATAAAACCTGATTGAAGGCCTGGACTTCTATACGATTATACCTGCAGTGGCTGGGAATAATTGCAGCCCTCAAAACAGTTAGTGAAATTCTTGGATCAGCACAACCAAGAGAGGGAGGATCATAAGGGACGAAGAGTAGAATCATTCAGCTGAGAATGTCATGTGTCATTTGTGTTTTCCCATGCTACTGGAATTCGAAGGTGAAAATGTTCTTTTTTGAAGATGTCTTGGTTATTGCAAGACATATAGCATCTCTGACCTCTGTCCACTAAATGCCATTAAAGCATCCTGATCATTATGAGAAGCAGCAGTACATGTTGTGCCCCTGTTGAGAACCACAGAAAGTGGAGGGTATTAGTAAAAAGTGAGTAAAGTCATTGGCTGATGTAGTGTGGAAACAGAACAATGCTTCTCTTTGGCTCCTCTGCAATTGGAGTCAAAGATCTGAATCCCGCTCACATTAAGTAGAGAGTTCCAGAGTAAAGACTTGGTTCAGTCATGGTCCACAAAAGGAAGAACAATTCAAAATGTAGTCTTTCAAGGAAAGCAAAATTTTAAATATAAAAAATATCAACTTGAAATATCTGATCCAAATGGCTAAAGACAGACCCATTTCAGAGCAGCCCAAGAGTGCAAAATCATGAGAGAATAAGCTTGAAAGAAAAGTAAGGAAGAAATACTTAGTAAAATTGCTTAACAATAGCCACCTCCTACCTTTATCTCTTTAAGCTATTTGTATTTAATTAAGTTAAAGGGCTACCATTAATTAGAGTGGCAGAGACAAAGGAATTATTCTCTCTCAATCCCTGTGTCTATAACAGCACCTAGAACTTAGTAGTTCTAGGTGCTGTTATAATATGTGTAATAATAAGTATTACACATATAAATAAATATTCTTTGCACCAATGAGTGAACAAAGCAGCAGTCAAATCAGTGTTGAAATCAGAGAGGTGAATTCCTTCTTGACTCTCTTCTTCACAGATTCACCCTTTGATGCCACCCAATCTGTTAATAAGTTCTTTATAAGGAAAGGTATACAAATTCAATATATTTTAACATACTAATACAGTAGTTTTTCTTTCCCTTTCTTGTTTTTTTTTTTTTCTTTTCTGCTCTATTTTCCTTCACTGCAGTAAATGTGATATACATTTTGGAGAACTGAGGAAGGCCAAGACTAATAACTTTCTCATTTCTTGTGTTTCATTTCTTCTTCAGTTGCTGATGCCATGAAATGTTTTTTTGTTTTTATTTTTTGCTTTTAATGGATTATTGATTTGCTTTTTGGAGAGTTTATTATGATAAACAAAGGGCACTTGATGAGAAAAGTGGTAAGAAGGACGTGAAGGAGAGAGAAACAGAAGTTAGTAGGCCTCTGGGTATATTAGAATTGGAGAATATAGCCTGGAGGTGCCAGTCGAGGGCTTCATAAAGGACCATTGATAAGAGCACTGTTTAAATATCTTGGGGCATTGTTGAATCAGGCTTTCTTCTATTGCTTGCATATAAAACTCTAGTCCACTTGCTGTCTGTAAGGGTAAAACTCCAGTATGGCACCCTGCTGACCTTCAGCACATCTGAATAGGCCACATAGGTAAAGGCTTGAGCCACTGCTAATTTGAGTCTTGGAAGGATGTCTTGTGATCAGGTTCCAAGAAAAACACAACAGGATGGCAGGTTTGCAAAGATCTGGTGAGGCCTTTTCTCACTTACTTCCATATCTCCCACTGCAGGCTGTCATAAGACAATTTTCTGTACCTCCTAGATTCTGATGAGGTATGGGGCTTCCAGCATTGCCTCCCTGATATTAGAGTTGTAGAATATAAAACCACTTAGTTGCAGTCTAAAAGTGGCTCCACAGCAAAAGGGTATTCTCCAGTTTGCAATGTAGTCATCTAGGCCCTCTTGTTTTGTTTCAGTGTTATCATTTTTGGTGACTGAAACAAAAATCAGGAGGAGCAGGCATTTTTTCTTATTCTTCTCTTCACTGTGCATTTACATTGTAAAATTTTAAATTCTAACGTTGGCTTATTTTATCTGTTCTAGTTGAGTTCATCAGGTCTTGGCCTTGCTTTGTCTTTTATGTGTGAGCTGAGACACTATCCAACGATCATGCAAGGAGATAACTCTGAAACATCTGTACTAAGAATTCTCACCAGTAAATCATTCAGAGAACTCCATGCCAAGTCTTTCTGCACCACGATTCTTGTTCCCCACTGTATCAGGCAACCCTAGAAACATTGCACTCCACAATGCCTCTAAGAAAACTCCCTAACTTCTAAGAAAACTAGGTGATCCACAGACATACAGAGCACTGATTGAGACAAGCATGCCTGTTGCTGAGCTTGTTCTCAAGTTGAGAGAAGAGGTAGGTTAATGAAGAGTGGAAACTTGCTTTTCCGCTAGACTCTATTTCTAAATACATGTTGATTTTATTCTCATGTCTACAAACCCACTGTTGAGAAACAGGACTAGCTGGATTTCCTAGGCCGACTAAGCCTAGCTGGGAAGGTGACCACATCTATCTTTAAACACGGGGCTTGCAACTTAGCTCACACCCAACCAATCAGGTAGTAAAGAGAGCTCACTAAAATGCTAATTAGGCAAAAACAGGAGGTAAAGAAATAGCCAATCATCTATTGACTGAGAATACAGCAGGAGGGACAATGATCAGGATATAAACTCAGGCATTCGAGCTGGCAATGGCTACCCTCTTTGGGTCCCCTCCCTTTGAATGGGAGCTGTGTTTTCACTCTATTAAATCTTGCAACTGCACTCTCTTCTGGTCTGTGTTTGTTACGGCTCGAGCTGAGCTTTTGCTCGCCGTCCACCACTGCTGTTTGTTGCTGTGGCAGACCTGCTGCTGACTTCCATCCCTCCAGATCTGGCAGGGTGTCCGCTGTGCTCCTGATCCAGGGAGGTGCCCACTGCTGCTCCCGCTCGGGCTAAAGGTTTGCCATCATTCCTGCACAGCTAAGTGTCCAGATTCATCCTAATCGAGCTGAACACTAGTCACTGGGTTCCACAGTTCTCTTCCATGACCCACAGCTTCTAATAGAGCTATAACACTCACCACATGGTCCCAGATTCCATTCCTTGGAATCCGTGAGGCCAAGAACCCCAGGTCAGACAACACGAGGCTTGCCACCATCTTGGAAGTGGCCTACCGCCATTTTGGAAGTGGCCCACCACCATCTTGGGAGCTCTGGGAGCAAGGACCCCCAGTAACACTGTCACCAAATAGGACAACTGGAATAAAGATTCTTTAGCAAGCAGCCAGAAAACAAGAAATAGATAAAAGAAAACAAAACAAAAACATTCTGATGGCAGAGAAAAATAAACCTTTTCATAAATTTGGTAAATGTTTTGCTGTCTCTTAATTTTCAAATGGGAAAAGATAAAGAACTTGGCTGGATGTGGTGGCTCACGTTTGTAATCCCAGCACTTTGGGAGGCCAAGGCAGGTGGATCATTTGAGGTCGGGAGTTCGAGACCAGCCTGGCCAACAAAGCAAAAACCTGTCTCTACTAAAAATACAAAAAACCAGCCTGGCATGGTGGTGCACACCTGTAATCACAGTTACTGGGGAGGCTGAGACAGGAGAATCACTTGAACCCAGGAGGTGGAGGTTGCAATGAGCAGAGATCACACCATTGCACTCCACCCTGGGCAATACAACAAGACTCTGTCTAAAAAAAAAAAAAAGAAAGAAAGAAAAGAAAAAGAAAAGATAAAGAACTAAAAGTAGTGCTTGTCACGCACATCCGTGTGAAGAGACCACCAAACAGGCTTTGTGTGAGCAATAAAGCTTTTTAATCACCTGGGTGCAGGCGGGCTGAGTCCGAAAAGAGAGTCAGCTAAAGGAGATAGGGGTAGGGCTGTTTCATAGGATTTGGGTAGGTAGCAGAACATTACAGTCAAAGGGGGTTTTTCTCTTATCGGCAGGGGCAGGGGTCACAAGGTGCTCAGTGGGGGAGCTTCTGAGGCAGGAGAAGGAATTTCACAAGGTAATGTCATCAGTTAAGGCAGGAACAGGCCATTTTCACTTCTTTTGTGATTCTTCAGTTACTTCAGGCCATCTGGATGTAATACATGCAGGTCACAGGAGATATGATGGCTTAGCTTGGGCTCAGAGGCCTGACAGTGCTAGGGATTGGGTCATCAAGAAGTGCAAGTCCCAAGAAAATGCATTAATGATTATTGAGTACATTATTAATTCCCTATCAGATTGGAAAGTTCCGGATAGTGATGACCCAATGAGATAAAATTAGTTACAAAGAGTAGATGAATTGGCCCAAAAAATAATTTTAAAAATGAAAATAAGTAAAAACAGTTAATTAGAAAAAAATTTCAATTTACATTGTTTTTATTATAGAGCAACATAACAAATGCTCAATAAAATAATCCAATTAAATAGATTACATTCAGGTAGAATCCTGTAAAAAAAGTACATGGAAATATTGATTAACAGGTAAATGGAAATATTTAAAATTGCAGCCAAATAACATTTTTGTAGGTATTTTTAAGTGAATGACAGTGTAAAAGGACTTTAGATTCTATTGGTTATATTTGTTAAAAGGATAGTTTAATTTTGTAATGTCAACAGTCTAGTTTTAAAATGTCATAATTTATAATATAGTAAAAATTGCTCTTTTAGCAACACTTATATTTCTGATAAAAATATTTGAAATGTAATTTGAAAATGTGCAAAGCAGTATATCATTTTTCAAAACATTTTGGAAAAGTTTTGAAAAAAATGAAAATGTACTAACCATTGTTGTTAAATAGGTTTATGTGAAGGGCTGGGCAGAATTATTTCCATAGTGTAGACTCCAGATCAATCTTTCAGATGTTGATCAACCACTCCAGGAATGAGAATTACGGATTTAGGCCCTATAGTTGTTAAGTAAACAAATACACACACACACACACACACACACACACATCCCTTTGTCAGTATAAACTTATTTTCAAAGCACAGTACAGACACTGTAGCAGATCTTCATATGACTGACAATATGATTCTTCTACAATATAAATCTGACCTTATCAATCAACTGATTCAAACCACGCAGTGACTTTCTATGTTCCTGAGAATAAAATGTAAATTTCTTAATGTGGTCTGTAAGGCACTCCATGATTTCTTCTCATTACCTTTTCAAAATTATTTCAAATTATTCTCTTCTTTAATGTGTTGCAGATACAGTCATGTGTGGATTACAGACAGGAATATATTCAGAGAAATGTGTTGTTAGATGATTTTGACACTGTGGGAACATCATAGAGTATATTTACACAAATCTAGATGGCATAGACTACTATACATCTCAGCTATATGGTATAGCCTATTGTTCCTAAGCCACAAACATATATAGAATGTTACTGTACTAAATACTGTAGGCAATTGTAACAAAATGGTATTTGTATATCTAAACCTGTCTAAATGTAAAAAGGTACAGTAAAAATATTATAGTATACTATTATGTTAATAGTATATGATATTAATAAACACAATATTTTTATTAATAAATTAATAAATATATTTTATTAATAAATTAATAAATATAATAAAATATATTAATAGTGTATTTTAATGTATAATATATTATAATATGTATTATAATAAATATAATAATAAAATATATGGTATTATATTAATATTATATTATAATATTATATTATACTACAGTGGAACCACTATTATATGTAGCATGTCATTAACCTAAACATCGTTATCTGGCTCATGACTGTAAATGGTTAGCTTTAAACTCCTATACCACCCAACTCTTGTTCATTTTAGACCTTTACATTTGCTGTTTCATTTCTTTTTTTTTTTAGGTTGCTCCAAATTCATTGTGTTTTTAAGTTTTATTTAAATTTCAGTGGTTTTTGAGGGACAGGTAGTTCCTAAAGAACATGGATAAGTTCTTTAGTGGTGCTTTCTAGATTTTGGTGCACCTGTCACCCAAACAGCGTACACTGAATCCAACATGTAGTCGTTTCTCCCTCATCTCACTCCCATCCTTTCCCCACAGAGTTCCCCAAAGTTGATTATATCATTATTATGCATTTGTGTTCTCATAGCTTAGCTTCCACTTAGAAGTGAGAACATGTGCTATTTGGATTTCCGTTCCTGAGTTACTTAGAATTAATGGCCTCCAACTCCATCCAAGTTGCTGCAAAGACCTATTCCCCTTTCTTTACATTACTGGCTTTTCTTTATTCTTTGATCCTTATTTCAATCATTTCTTTCTCTTCTCTGACTTCTGTCTACCTTCATTCCTCTAAGAAGGCTTTCCTTCCCTCACCCTGCTAATCTCTACCTCAGCATTTTCCATTTTTAATCAAGGTATTTATAACAATTTTTAACGACATACTTTTTTTGTCACTGACTTACATGCTCTTTATTTGTCTGTCCATCTGAGTTGCATCAAAGTTTATAAGAGGACAGATTATGCTCGTTTCATTCATTAACGTATACTCGTAATATGGCCTCATGTCTGAAGCTCTTTAATGTGTCTGGAAAGTAAACACATTTGTGGTGTTTCATAGTTTTTCGTGTCAGCAGTAATAATCTGTCTCTCTGGCAGTCACGTTGTAAAGCCAATGTTTGTGCTTAAGGAAATGCTAATCCTAAACCTGCTGGATATTTCATTAAAATAATAATGTCTGGCATATATTGTGTTATAGTCTCCCAAATAATTAATTTTAAACAAAAAGCCATTCAGATATAACTGAGTTAGCAATATGGACACATAACTTTTAAACCACCTGTTATATCAATCTAATCATTTCTTGCCATCTTGATTTTCTTCATCTTGCCTCAATCTAGCATCTAGTTTTTTTGATAATAAGTGGATATATTTCCAAAATGGTCATTATATAGCAAAATTTTTCATTTTTAGTTTATATATATTATTTAATTAAATCTTTATGACACTTCACTGGAGTAGTCATTATCATCTCTGTTTTATCAATGAGGATATTGAGGCATAGAGAAGTAAAATAGCTTACCAAAAAATAAAGACTGAGATTTCTATCCATGTTTGTATGCTAAAGGGCTACTACTGAAATCTTGATAAGAATTTATTAAACATTTAGTTTTACTTTCAACTTTAGAGAAAATTTATGTCACTTCAAAACATGTGAGCATACTAAAACAAAGCCTCCTTAACATGACAGAATTTTTCAAAACAGCCTCAAAATACAGACCTATTTTATTGCTGGAGGCACCATGCTTAAAATAAAACGTGTGATTTTTTTTAATAGAGTAAAAGATGATTTTTTTAAATGGCAGAAATATATTCTAGCAATCTGCCAGA
Organism: Pongo pygmaeus; assembly: GCF_028885625.2. Classification (NCBI taxonomy): domain Eukaryota; kingdom Metazoa; phylum Chordata; class Mammalia; order Primates; family Hominidae; genus Pongo; species Pongo pygmaeus. The sequence continues at coordinate 94,193,691 of NC_072387.2, read as the reverse complement.
AAGAAATGAAGAGTAAAGAAGATACAGAACTGAAAAGAACTGAAAACAAGAAAACAAACATAAAGAGCAAAATACCTCTTGTAAAGATCATGGAGGGTTTATGTTATCTGGAAAGAAAGAACGTGCATGCCATACTTTATTTTTCATTTTATTTTGCTTCTTAGTTCAAGGTTAGAAATGTGAAATCCAGTAGATTACAAGTTACAGTCTACATAGCCTACATGACAAGCACAAAATACTGTGGAAATCTTCTATTTTTTTTGTTACTATTTTATCCTGACTTTAAAACGGGTCTGATAACCAAATTATAAAACTGATTAGAAATCATTACTGTAACTTCATTTATAGTGTTTTTGATGTTTGCTAGATATAAGAGAAGAAAACATATTTAACTCAATTATGGTTTTCTTTATAATTGTGATTATCTAGATTCCTCAATTTTATATGAAAATCTGTATAATTATAGAAAATAAAAAATTGCATAATTTAGCTTTAATGTTAAAAACACTTCTCCTACCTTTACTAGTTTAGAAAGAAACAGCAGACTTTGAAATTAATATGAGCACATCCCATCAGCAGAGGGCAGAAGAGATGACAATCTCCATGTGAAATATAAAACTGCTTTTCATTATGTAAAACTATGCACACTTTTAAGCCTTGTTTTTCAGCAGTCTGCATTCTAATACGCATTAAAAAAGAGTGCTGCCAGCAAGGAAAACAACAAACAAACAAACACAAAATACTCACCAGAAATTCATAGTGAAAGAAGCAACTATCACAGAAGATATTTACCCTTTTTATGGAGACAAAAGTCTAGATAACAGTTGTATACGCTCTTTCTCTGCAAGTCCAAGGACACTTGAATGATCCTTTTAATTCCAGAGACAAGTAGTTTTTATGGGCTTTTATAAGATTCAGAGCCAACAAAGATACTGTCTCAAGATGATTATTTTTATAGTTTCCTTTGTTCCTTCTTTCGTAATATCCATCAGATAAATTATGTGGGTTTTAGACACATGTACTAAAATGTTCTTAGTAGTGGTCACATCTGTTCTGTTCTATACAGAGAAACTTAGTTATTTGATATATTCTTTAGTGCCCTTTATATCTGCTTCTCTTTATTTGATTTACAGAGGACTTCTGATGTTTGCACTCTATTATTTCTAACTGGCAGTGGTCTTGTGTAAAAATATGTGTGTGATTATTATATACCTTATATTCATAAGGAGGTTATATTCACATGAGTAAATCACATGTATCCTCCGCTTTTATTCTATTTTTCTGACCCCATTTAAAACAAAATCCCACTGAAATATATCATTATTCTCCTCACTCTTTTCCTTCTTTCTTGAATTTAGATAATGGCTAGCATGAATATTATAACTGAAAGATTATCAAGTCAGAGGGTGACTACATTAGTCATATATTTTTTTTCCATTTTCTTAAATCAGCTAACTAAGACTACATACCTCCTGGCTTCCATAGCACCACTATTAATGGCCATATCATCTCTCAGTCACTAATAATTATCAACAGAGTCCTATATTCTCACATTATATCCCATTACCACTTCTTTGGTCTTCTCACTTCTACTGCAAGGGTCAATAGAGGCCTCCGGGTCTAAGAGTGCTCTTGACAAGGCATATGTCCCAATACCACTACACTTACATCTCATCAAAATGTTCAACTTTAAGATCACCAAATCTCATCTCATTTTGAACCACAAGAAGTCTAAGACTCAGGTCACCTCTCATCTCATGTAGTCAAACCCCCATAAGGCTCTGCCTTTTCTCTTTATGACACCATTGACTTCCTTTCTTAAACTCTGAACTCTTTATATCATGCTTATTGGGACTGACAATCAATTATCTGCAAAATCACCTCTATTCTGAACTTTTGTCCTAAATGTCTTCTTTGGCTTCTGAGTCTAACTTGAAAATGGCTCTCTCCTGGGAACACGCATTGTCTTTCTGCCCTCAAAACTCTTAGCTACTTTCTCTTCACACATTTCACACTATTGGGCCAAGAAATGTGCTAAGTGTTCTTCACACTGCTTTCTGATACTGTTTTTTTTTCTCTTTCTCTGTTAGCCACTTCCAACTTTAAGTCATGTGATAGCACACCACAGTACCCACAGAAATGTTGCATCATTATTTCATAGTACCCAATATGCCTGATTGTTATAAACTCCCTAGGTTAATTGCCTTCACTCAGTCAATATTCTATTTTCTAGCTCTCTGTTACTCTCTAATACTACTCCTATTGTAAGTACGTATAATTTTAGTAACAACTTTGATTGTTCTTCCAAAGCCCTTGACTTTCCATTTTTTGACTTCATATATTTCAATAATTTTGTCCTCTACCTAACATTAGCCACTTAATCCCATAGTTGTAATATAGAATCTCTAATCACAGCAATCCCCTCATTATTTTAATCTCAATATCTTTCTCCTCTATCCCCAGAGTACAGCAATTACCTAATTATTATATTTCTTTTCTCAACAAGAGCCTAAAATTAGCTTAGATCACTAATTTTCACAAATTATAACCCTCTTCATTTCTACATTTTCATCTTATATAGATTAAATTATCTGTTAGAGCATTATAATCAGTCCTTTGTATATAGCTTTAATTCTCATACCTTCTATTTGTTCCTAGTCTTTTGAGAAAACCCCAATCTTGTTTAAGTGATGTCTCTACCCACTCTGATTCTATAACTAGATAGTGATACAAAGCACAAAAAGTCTAACAGGCTCACTGCAAATTTATGGTTACTAAAGTGACCAGTAAATGCTGCCCAGTCAGTATCAGTGTTTCATAATCTATTCATTATACTACTCTTCTAGAAGACAATTACATTTTCTCCTCTCTCCTCAAGTTTGTTAAACACCTCCCACATTTCCCATTGCCTCATTTATGCCTTACCACACTTTCTCTTTTACTGGCTTCCATTGCCTTTTTATTGAGAAAAATATCCACCTAGCTGTCAGCATCACTATCCATATTCTCTTCCTTTCTTTCTCCAACTAAAGATGAACAATCTGTTTTTTCCTGGGGCTATCCTGTCTCACTGAACCTATCCTCTGTTGCTTATTCAATATTACTCTGGCAATTCAATCTCTCTCTCTTGCTTTTTCACTGTCTCCCTTAATATTTTTCCTCATTTAATGGTATTATTTCCTGCAACATGCAACTGCAGTAATTTATCTCATGTTAAAACACACACATAAACTCACATATAGTATATCTATAAAAGCTAAGCGTTACCAAGCCCAAAGGCCAATTCTTAGCCCTCATGTTGCATAACCATTGGATAACTATTTTCCTCTTAAACATTTCATTTATTTAACGTATATTTTGTTTGTTTGTTTGTTTTGAGATGGAGTCTCGCTGTGTCACCCAGGCTGGAGTGAGGTGGTGCAATCTTGGCTCACTGCAACATTTTCCTCCCAGGTTCAAGCAATTCTCCCTGCCTCAGCTTCTGGAGCTTCTGAGATTACAGGTGCCCACCACCACACCTGGCTAATTTTTTGTATTTTTTAGTATAGACAGGGTTTTGCCATGTTGGCCAGGCTGGTCTTGAACTCCAGACCTAAAGTGATCCGCCCTCCTAAGCATCACAAAGTGCTGGAATTACAGGCATGAGCCACTGCACCCGGCCTTATATTTTTAATATAGAAGAATGCGCTTTTTATGACCACATAGTGATGGTCATGTGTTGTCAGTAAAATACGACAGAATAAACTTTTGCTTACCTCAAAATATGCCTCTTGTAGGATATCTGTTCAAGGCTGAGAAAAATAAACTGTGAAAATCTATTAATAGTATGGTTGAAACCAAAGGGGGAGCAGGGCCTTCTGATTCCAACATAAACAGAAGTAATAATATTTAAATATAGAACAAAGAAAGGAAGGAGGTAGGCAGAGAGAGAGAGAGGGAAAGGCAAGAAGGAGAGAAGTAGGGAAAGTGGGAAAGAACAAAGAACAACAATTGCTAATTGATACGGTTTCACTCAGATCTCATCTGAAATTGTAATCTCCACGTGTTGAAGGAGGGAGGTGATCAGATCATGGGAGCAGTTTCCCCTATGCTGTTCTTGTGATAGTGAGTGAGTTCCCACGAGATCTGATGGTTTTGCTTGTGTTAGAAAGTTCCTCCTTCACTCTTCTCTCCTTGAGGAGAATGTGCCTGCTTCCCCTTCTGCCATGATTCTAAGTTTCCTGAGGCTTCCCCAACCATGCAAAACTGTGAGTCAACTGAATCTCTTTCCTTTATAAATTACTCAGTCTCAGGTAGTTTCTTTATGGCAATGTGAAAACAGACTAATACATTAAATTATTAGGGCATTTTCCTATATTCTAGTTCATTCTAAACTTCAACTAGAAGTCTACGTTTAATGTGGTCCAGGGTTTTAAATGATGGATAAAATGGGCTTTCATCTTACATATTTAAAGTATACAAATGTTTTTGAAATATCAGTGCTCTTTATATGACATAAACAACCTATCAATGAGTTCACAATCCCTAGTAGAATACTCGTAAACTGTGACTCAAGTATTTGGCAGAGATAAGTTGAAGTAAACCAAGCTGCATGGGTCCTGACACATGTTTTTCATTCAAACATGATGTTTCAAAAATGAGATAATCTGAAACAACATAAAAAATTTCCTTGAAAAAGCTAATTTATGTAAACAATTCTAATAAACTTTATGTACTTCATATTTATAGAATATTGCCGATGTATAAAGTTTTCAATATACAAGAATACATTCTCAAAACCTCAGGCAATTGTCAGTGTCATATAGAAAAAATAGTATCATATAATAAATACCTGACTGAGAAATAAAGAATAAAATAGTTATAAAAGAATTAAAAATGGTCACACTTCAGACAAAATGCATTTTAAAATATTTTCTCAGCATCCTGTCATCCACATCACGTTAGAAACCTCTTAGGTATTAATGATGTTTGGAGTAATCTTGGTGAAATCACTACTAAAACTTGCTGGAAAGAGATTCTTTGCTGATGCTTTGAAATTTAATAGTAAGTCCCTGCAATACACTGAGATAGACTACTCCTATAATGCACTGTGAAATATGTGCAGTATCATTTTTTGGATCTTGTTAACTCTGATTCATAAAATGTGACATTTCTTATGCCATTTGCAAGGCAGTTAATTTATCCAGCAAATCTCATGATATTCTCTACACTCGAAAAGCTTTACTATTTAGTAATAAAAACTGTTTTGGAAGAGGTAGAAGTGATACAGATGTATAATGTGATAAATATGAGATTGTGTTATAAACTGTAAAGTAACCCACTCTAGAATGCTGAATTATTAGCTTCCAGATCAACAAGGTGCAAAACAACTACAATAAAATGTTAACTATCAACTTGGCACAATATTTTTTATGCAGCTGTATCAAAGTTTCAGTTTCTAACCTTTTAATTGTACATACTTCTCTGAAAAGTGTCTCTGCAGAAAATTGTGCTATTGGTAAAAAATAATATCACAGAAACAAGTTGCATGAAGTATTTGTCTTCAGTTTTTACTTTTACAGGTAAATGTTGAAAATACACTAATTAGTCATTTGTCACAACATCAAATGCTGTTATCTAAACATTAAATTTTACACCTTTAGCAGTTTTAAAATGCCAGGAAACACAATGACTCATATCTTTTCAGCATATTTTGAAGTAATGGAGATTCTAATGTAACTCATATTTGGAAAATAGTGTATAATATGATATATCTTGTAGAAAGCCAATAAATATGAAGAAAAGAACAAATACTACCTGTCAATCATAAATATAACTATGTCATTACGTTATATAATTGCTTGGCTACACGCTTATAATTTGACTATTCCCAAAGAAAAATTATTAAAATATTACTTACGTCATCCTCCTTTTAAAATAATGGTAATTAATCTTTAAATAAAGCTATGGAATCATTGTGTTTTATAGTATTTTTAAGTGGCTACAGCTTCTTTAGAAAACAATAGATCTATACAATTCTAAAGTGTGTTACAGTTGTCTGTAACCTAGAAACATAAGTGCTCACTTCTTCAAAATATATATGAATTTTTAAATATTCCCATAAACAATAATTGATGTAACTGCAGGATGAATGGGTAATCTCAAGTACAAAACACAATTTTTCAACCATTAAAATCACCATGAAACATGTAAGCACTGTAGATCCTCTATCATCACTCATAATCATCCTTACATTGTTATAAATCATCTGCTAATATTTACTGGAAACTTTCTTGGTACACAGCATTTTCTTAAATAATAAGGAGGTTTTGAAAGAGATCGTTTGTGGAGCAAAGAAATTTATGTAGCAAGCGTGAGATAATATTGCTGGCAACTCAAAAAGAATAAAAGAAAAGGATTTTAGTATTTAGTTGTACAGCAAGATGGATGACTTAATCACTAGATTTCCAATAGGATCTACCTCACAAGAAAAAAAGTAGTCAGCAAAAAGAAAGAAAATGATTCCCAAGAGTCTGCTTGCAATGAGAGTGTGCAATAGTTAGGAGTGTTAGTATTTGGAAGGCAATAATGTCTTACCAATTGTAAGCAGAGGAGGGACAGAATGAGGAATTAGAAGAAACAGGAGTGAGAGTGAAAGAAAGAGGAAGTAAAGGTAAGAGACAGAAAATTAAGGGACAGAAAAGAAACATTTCACTAGCAGCAGAGTTTCGATTTGCCAGCCCCACAATCACATTAGCCAATATATATCTGTGTATGTATATAGATACATATATACATATACATATATGTATATACATATATACATATATGTATATAAATACATTTATATACATATCTGTGTATACATTTATATTTATATACATATCTGTGTATACATTATATACATATCTGTGTATACATTTATATACATATCTGTGTATGTATATAAATACATATTTTATGCATGTGTGTATATATGTGTGTGTATATATATGTGTGTATGTATATATATGTGTGTATATATGTATGTGTATGTATATATATACACACATATATATGTGTGTGTATGTGTATATATATATATATATACACACATATATACACACACACACATCCTAAAGTTTCTGTTTCTCTGGAGAACTCAGACTAATAAATAAATCAAGTAGCTCTTGCAATTAAGATAAATGAAAAAAATTGTAGTGGGTTTTTTTGTAACACACTGAAAGATATGTTCATGTTCTAATTAATGAAACCTGAAAACATTACCTTATTTGGGAAAAGGGTTTTGCAGATTTAATCAAATAAAGGATCTTGAGATGAGGGGATCATTCTAGATTATTCGGGCAGGTCTTATTCCAATGACAAGTGTCTTCATAAGTGTGAGGCAGAGGAGATTTGGTAGACAGCATAAAAGAAGGTGACGTGAAGACAAAGGCAGAAATTAGACTGATGTGGTCATAAATTAAGGAACGTCAGCTGCCAGCAGAAGCTAGAAGAGGCCTGAAAAGATTCTCCCCTAGAGAGTTTGCAGAAGACATGCTATAAACATATACTTAGGCTGTACATGCCATACCAGACATTTTAATTCTCCTTGGAGTCTGATATGTTTAAATTTCATAGAGCCGCTGCTAGGATTGAAGTCCTGCTCACACCTAGATTTCAGACTCCAGGTCTCCTATAAAAGAATAAATTACTGTGTATTAAATCATCGATTTTGTGGTAATTTTATATGGCAGCCCAAGGAAACTACAAGTTTAAATAGCAGATATCACAAATGTTTAATAGGAATTCTAAAAGTAGAGAGTATTTAAAATATCGAGAATTATAAAAATTCTTTTTCGTTGTTGTGTTGTTTTTGAGACAGGGTCTTGCTCTCTTGCTCAGGCTGCAGTGCAATGGAGTGATCAGGCTCACTACAGCCTCAACCTCCTATGCTCAGTGATCCTCCCACCTCAGACACCTGAGTGGATGGGACTACAGGCATGTGCCACCACATGACTGAGTAATTTTAAGAATTTTTTTTTAAAGACAGGGTCTGCCTATGTTGCCCAGGCTGGTGTGAAATATTCCAGACTGATGAAAGATAGATTAAAGAAGTACATGTCTTGAACAATAAGAAAAAAATTAATCCATGTTTATATTCATGATAGAAAAACTGTTACAAGAAAAGTAACCACTGTAATTAAACAACACACTCTTAGATAAGTAATAGCTCAAAGAAGAAATCAACAGATATATTTTAGAATATATTTTGAGCTGAATGACAAGACCTAACAAAATTTGTGGGACACAGCTAAGCAGTGCTTCGAAGACAATTTACAGCTTTGAAAGCCTATTATCAGAAAGGAAGAAAAATCGACAACAAATGGTCTCATCTTCCAAACTGAAAAGCTAAGAAAAGAAGAGCAAAATTAACCAAAAGTAAATAGAAAAAAAGAAATAGTAAAGATTGACTGAAAAATCAGTAATAGAAAACAAACACTAGTAGAAAAAATTAAGAAATCCAAAGGTTAGTTCTTTGAAAATCTCAATAACATTTACACACTCAGTGTGCTCAAGAAAACAGAGCATGCATATGGCCAAAACCAGGAGTAAAAGAAAAGTTACTAATAGAGGGGTTAAAAAGAAATTATTTAGGCAGTAAGTAAGGATAAAAGAGTTCTTGGTGGAATTTTTTCTTAGTAAAAAGGCAGCCCCCACATCATTTCTTTACTAACAAAAAGCAACCTGAAAAATCAAGCTAGCTGGAAGATAGCAAGCTGGAAGCTTGCTTAGGTAAATGCCAGCAGCTGTGCCAATAGAAAAGAGATATCTGGAAGCCAGGTATATTCAACATGGAGGTTTCCTCTTCTCTTTTCTTTGTTGCCACGTGTGCAGGTAACATGGTGCCAGCCAGGTAAAGACCTCACTTGCATAATAAAAAATTAGCATGGCATGACCAGCTGTCTGGCACACTATGTAAATGACATACCCGGTCCAACCAATCTGCTGCAACTTACGTAAATCAAACACCATTTCCTCAAGCTTGTCTAAAAAACCAGTCACATCTTGCCCTAAACTCAAAAGCCCACTCGAGTCCCTTGCCTCTGCACAAGGAAGCTCTCTCTTCTTTCGCGTATTAAACTTTCCTCTCTTAAATCTACTCCATGGGTGTCCATGTTTTCAATTTCCTTAGTGCAAAACAATGAACCTCGGGTATTTCCCCAGACAGACAACACTGCTTCAATACCTCTATAGATTCAGTAGACATAAAAAGAAAATGTTACAAGAATGTTATGAATATAGTATTATGCCAGTTAAATAGACAGCTTAGATGAAATTGATTAATTTCTTGAAAATTAAAGCTGACTAAAAGTAGCATGTGATGAAAAAAATCTGAATGGTTACCTATCTGTAAAATAAACTGAATCTACTCCCATAAGTCTTCCTACAAAGAAATTCAACACATCAGTAATTTTATTGGTAAATTTTAATTTAAATCAATTATTTAAGAAGATACGATACCAATTTTACTTTCCCAACATAAGAAAATGTTACCTAATTGTTTCATAAGGCCAGCAAAATCTTTATAAAACCCTTGACAAAAACTTGACATAAAATATGAAATAACTTGTAAACATAAAACTTTACAAAATGTTACATAGAATCTAGTAATATGTAAATAAATAATACATGATAACTGTCTTAATCAGCCTGGGTTGTCACCAAAGACAAGGTGGCTTAAACAGCAGACATTTTTTTTTCTCACAGTTCTGGAAGTCTCGGGTCAGAATACCAGCATGATCCATTTCTTGGTGAACAGAGTTTTCTTTATTTGGTAAAGGATATCTACAAAAGAACAGAGGAAGAGGGGCGGGAGCAGGGAAGAGAAAAAGAGGAGAAAATAGAAGAAAAAAATCTACCACTATGATCATACTTAATGGTAAAATATTGAAAGTTTTACCTCTGGAATTGAGAATAACACAAGTGTTTCTGCTTTATCCATTTCTATTCATCATTGTACTGGATACCTTAATTAAGAAATTAAGAAAGATAAAATATATAAAGTTTGGAAAGGAAGAAATAAAACTGTTTCTATTCCCAGATGACCTGATTATTTACAAAGAAAATTGTAAAGATTAAAAAAAAAAATAACTAGAGCTGGGCACGATGGCTCACCCCTGTAATCTCAGGTCTTCTGGAGGCTGAGGCAGGTGAATCACTTGCACCCAGGAGGCGGAGGTTGCAGTGAGCCCAGATCATGCCACTGCACTTCAGCCTGGGCAACAGAGCGAGATTCCATTTCAAAAACAAACGAACAAACAAACAAAAAACTAGAACTATTAAGTAGAAAATTTGTTGCTTAGAATTGACTTCAAGATTTTTAAGGAGGCATAAAACTACAGACAGACTAGAAATCATCCTTCCCATTCCATCTGTATTCCCATTCCAACATTTATTTATGCTCATGTATATAATTGTTATAAAAATAATTAGTTTTTTTAATTATTCAACATTAATGTCTGCTTGCATGTCTTTGATATTATCATAGTGCATACAAATGATAAATTTTTAGGTTCAATTATCTCCAAATGTTTAAAAAGTATCTTCCACAGATGCAAAAGAACCAACACAGCTATAAACAGATCATCATAAAAGAATCTTCCTTTTGTAAGAGGATGTTTGTTTTTAATTACAAAATCAGTGAAAAAGACTAAAAATTTAAATACAGAGCAAAAGATAAAAGCATTGAGAATTTTATCAATGGTTGAGAAAAATATGAAATAAATCATTGATTTCTCAGCTGTCTGGAGAAAAGAGACTCCTTAATACAAAGAAGATCTAAAGATAATCAGGTTTCTTTTTCTCCACCAATCAAAGAGTGGTGTTTTTAACTACCTGATAGAAACCAGGTAACCATGAAACTAACTTTGCAGTGTTAGTATTTGAAACAAGGACAAATAGAAACAGACTATATCTGAGCAACTAGAAATATGAAATTGCAATGTACTGAGTTGGATAAAATTGAAGGATAATCTGGTTAGTCACAGGGGGATGTTGTATTAAGGTTTGAACAAGTTTAGGTTCAGATGCTTATCAGAATTCCAAATACAGATTCTAGTAGGTACTTTGATAAATGAGCCTGGAATTTAATGGAAAATTTTGGTAGAGATATAAAGTGGGAAATTATTTATACATGGTGGTCAAAGCCTTGAGAATGGGTGAGAACAATAGACAAGAGAAGTCCTAAGACTGTGCCCTAACATACTCCAGTACATAAAGCTCAGGGATATTATGCAAATCTAGCCATGGAAACTGCCAAGACCAGCTCTGTTGTGGAGACCCTAACCCAGTGGCGCTAGAGGAATTAAAGACACACACACAGAAATATTAGAGTGTGGAGTGGGAAATCAGGGGGCTGACAGCCTTCAGAGGTGAGAGTCACGAACAGAGTTTTACCCACATATTTATTGACAGCAAGCCAGTGATAAACATTATTTCTATAGATTATAGATTAACTAAAATGGGAAACAAAGGGATGGGCTCTGGCTAGTTATCTGCAGCAGGAGCACGTCCTTAAGGCACAGATTGCTCATGCTATTGTTTGTGGCTTAGAAATGCCTTAAGTGGTTTTCTGCCCTGGGTGGGCCAGGTGTTCCTTGCCCTCATTCCAGTAAACCAACAACCTTCAGAGTGGGCGTCATGGCCATCACGAACATGTCACAGTGCTGCAGAGATTTTGTTTATGGCCAGTTTTGGGGCCAGTTTATGGCCAGATTTGCGTGCCTGTTCCCAACAGAAACTAGGAAACAGTGACTAGTGAGGTTTAAAAAAAAAAAAGAGTATGATGTCCTGGAAATCAGAACAAACATGGATTCAGGAAGGAAATAGTCATCAGTTGCATAAAATAATGCTAATAGGTGAAAATATATGTGAAGTGAGAATCATAGATGGATTTTTTTTTTTTTTTAAAGTTTTACTGTGTCACACAGGCTAGAGTGCAGTGACTCACTCTGAGTTCACTGCAGCTTCAAACTCCTGGGCCCAAGGAGTTTGGGCCCTCCACCTTAGCCTTCTAAGTAGTGGGAAGCACAGGTGTGTACTGCCATGTCCAACTTGATACATTTTTATTTTTTGTAGAGACAAAGTCTCATTCTGTTGCCCAAGCTGGTCTTAAACTCCCAGCCTCAAGTGATCCTCCCACTTCAGCCTCCTAAAGTGCTGGAATTATAAGCATGAGCCACGATGCCTAGCCTATTTTTTTAAGGTAAAAGCATTATAGCTTATTTGTTTACTGATAAGATTGACCTATTATATTTATAACAGTTGATAGTCATAGATAATGAGGCAAATTGCTGAAACATTATCCATGGTGTTTTTCTCACAATTACTGTAGAAGACTTATTCACAAATTTTAGCAAAATGATTATAGTATTATAAACCAAAAAGTATCTGAGACAGGTCTCAATCAATTTAGAAGTTTACTTTGCCAAGGTTAAGGAAATGTCTGGGAGAGTAGTCTGTGCCTTTCTTTAAAGATGATTTTGAGGGCTTCAATATTTAAAGGGGAAAAGTGGACTGGAGGAAAAGGAGGACATGGTCATCTACATGTTGCAAGGGAAAATGAGCAGGTTGAGGAATGATCAGTTATGTTTTTGTCTCAGTTATTCAGCACTTTTCATAAGATTACATGAACATAGAGTAGCTACCTCTGATATATTTAAGCTTTTATCTGTAGTTGTCTGTTTAGGAACAAAAGGAAAGGCAGCTTCTTGTATGACTCAGCTTTGAGCTGAATTTTTTCCTCTTGGCATAGTGAACTGGAGTCCCGAGTTTTTATGTTCCTTTCACAATATTGTTTTATAAGAGTAAAATTTTGAGACGTTTTCAAGATAGATAAAAGTCAAAAGCTTGACTTAGGAAAAATAAAAACTTCCCCCAAATAGTGCAAAATGGACATGTGGTATGCAATAAATACTTATTTAATATTTTCCACAGGTTCTTGGTAACTGTGTCTTTAAGAGAAACAATATACAATAAATCCTGGAATTACATAGTTTTGTTCAATGACGACTTGTTATAACACTGATCACGGAAAAAAAGGTTCTCTTATATTGTTGTTTTGTTTATTGTTGCAGTTTCCAAAAACTGCCTTACATGTTAAGTGAGGATTTACCGTTGTTATGTCAATAAAAAAATGTATCAATGGATTAGAAAATCTAAAAGTATCTCTCTGTGTGTATGTGTGTGCCTGTGTGTGCCTGTGTGTGTGTGTGTGTGTGTGTGTGTGTGTGTGTGTGTGTGTGTTTGAAAAACAGAAAGACTAAGGCGGATAATTCAACAGTAATTAATACCAAAATATTGATTAGAGATAACTATAGTCTTCCCAACTGGATATCCATTTAAATATAAGCCATACTAAATATCTTGTGCAACAAATTTCTTAAAAAAGACTCTTGTAAGATTTAAATTATTTTCTGGTTTTTAAATTTTATGTACAAATGATGGGTGAAAAATTGTATCAAGTTACTTTGAGTCACATTCCTTGTTGAATAGGAAGTTCTGCATCTTTTTTAGGTATATATATTTTAATGTTTTTGAAAGACTTCTTTGTCAATTATATGAAACACAAATGATTTTTTTATAATATGTAACTTGTCTATTTAGTTTTTTAAACTTATACAGAATTCACTTATTTTAACATAGTCAAATTATTTAATATTACATTGTGCTTTATGGTTTTTGGGTCTCTCTTTTTAAGAAATGGTATCCTGGTAGATAGTAATATAGATAACTTTGATCTAAATTGTTAGTATAAACATCCTGCATTTAAAGATGTGAAACCATTGATGGAGTGGCATGTTCAGCTAGATACATAGAGACGTAATTCTTTTAGCAGCTTGCAGATTCACCAGTGAGAGGTGAGCATATGTTTTGTGTTAAGATACAGAAAAATTAAGCTAGCAAATTTATACCAATGCAAAAAAGTTTGTATTTAAATGCTTTCAAATAGATAGTTACCAAAAAAAGGCCTTTTTTTCTCCTCTATTTCTAAATTAAGACACCATATGCGCATCTGTATAGGACAACTCCAGAAAGACAATACTTCACATAACATACCAGGAAGGGCTTGCAAAAGATGGAAGCGATATGATTGGACAAATGCACTAGGAATAATTTTGATTTGGAAAGTTTCAGTTTAGAGTGTGTGGTCTATTTGTGGCTCTTCACCATCAAGGAAAATAGCATCCCCTCAGCACTTAGCCAAACTCCAGTGGCTATCTCATGCTCTATTTTTCTCTCTACTACTGTCTTGTGTTCACTGAGATACAGGGACTACAGATTTTACTTTATTTCCTTTTTCCACAATTTCTCAGTTTCTCGAAATTCACAACCAATGTGGTGATTCTTTTTGCTCCAGTCATCTAATAGTTTCTCTGCCTTCCAGTATGGCTTCCCTCCAAACATCAATGAAATTATGTCATCTTTCACCTTAAAAATCCTTCAGGGCATGCTGAGAACTTTAAGGAAAATAAGTCATACTTTTTTTGCATGTTAGGACTCTACAATCTGCCAACAATTACATCTTATCTTCCTCTGCAACCAATCCATCTGTGTATTTCAATAATTCTCTTAAAGTTTATTATCCTCTCTTAGGCATATATACATTTAAATGCAATATTCTTTCATCTTTGTGAGCTAAATTTTATTTTTCTTTCAAAGCTCAACTTCTCTGGCATTTGTAAGTTTTCCCTGACCGTGAAGTCTGATTCTATATCACTTCTCCATGCTCTTGTAACACCTGGTGTTTCTTTCTCTTTTATTGCTTGACACTGAATTATGTTTAGTTATTTTCTTAATTACTCTAAGTTTCATACATAAAATTTCAATTTACGTCAAATTCTCACATAAAACAAACCATGTCAATTGTTTCATTGTTTTGAAGATACAGTTGAAGATACAGTTGAAGATACAGTTGAAGATACAGTTCATTAAACTTATTTCTTATGTTGTATTTTTAACATTAGGTTGTTAATAGTATATATATGCTATCACTTAAACTGGAATTGCCAAAACATAAGAATGAGAGTCATTCATAACTCCTTTCTCTCATTTCCAATAGCTACTTAAAAAGAAAAATCTTTACATCCAAATGTCTCCTTTGTGCCATTCTGTCTTCTTCTACCTCCAATAACTCAGCTGTGGTTAAACCCTTCATCAGTTGGTTTCAGCACAAGTAAAATGCCTTTTCTATTTCCTATCAATAATTAACAATTTACTCAAATCTAAACGGCTTATAACAACATTTTGTTTTATTCATGGTTTTGTGATTTAGGAAATCAGAAGGGCTTCCTTGAGCAATTTTGATTTAGAATCACTCATGCAATTGCAGTCTGATGGCTGTGTTCAATTGAAAGCTCTACTGGGCTCCAGAAAGATATTCTCAGCCATGATGTCTGGCTTCCCCAAAGTGAGTTACCCTAGAGAACACCACGGAAAAATTCTATGGCCTTTTGTGACCTGATGTAAGATATTACTTACTTCAATTGCATTTTGTTTTCTAGATTACTAAGAAGTCACTAAATTCAGCCCTGATACAAAGGGAGAAAATACAGAAATCATCATTCCTTGAGCAGAGTATCAAAGAAGTTGTAGACTCTTCCCGTACCCCTCCACTGTCCACTTTAGGAGAATCCTTCCTGTAAGTTTTAATATTCAAAAAACATATTTTTTGTATATATACAGAGACTATTAAAATATTTGGTAAAATAATAACTAAACTTTATTATAAAATGTGTAAAGCATACATAAACATAAAATATTTGGTGAAATAAAATCTAAACTTTATTATAAAATGTATAAAACATACAAGGAGTATGTCATATAGTATTGAGAATTCAACTTCTATAATTAATTATTCTACATAGTTTGCCATATTTGCTGCACTTTTTTTATTAGAAAAGAAAAAATCATGTAATAAACATAAAGGTTTTCAACAATTTGACTTTTTCTTAACAAATATATGAATATATTTTTACATTTCACTACATATGCATATTTATAGAAGTTTTCCTATTGTTTTAAAGTTTTTATAAGTGTTATGATATCATGCAAATTACTGTGACTTGAATTTCATTTAGAAATTAATCCCTACTGACACATTTCATTCATATGTATGCATCCTTTGCCTTACCAAATAATGTTTTGTTTTGTTTTGTTTTTTTGAGACAGAGTCTCCCTCTTGTCTCCCAGGCTGGAGTGCAGCGGCACAATCTGATCTTGGCTCGCTGCAACTTCTGCCTCCCGGGTTCAAACGATTCTTCTGCCTCAGCCTCCCAAGTAGCTGGGATTATAGGCGCCTGCCAACCATGCCCAGCTAATTTTTGTATTTTCACTAGAGAACAGGGTTTCACCATGTCGGCCAGACTGGTCTTTAGCTGCTGACCTCAGGTGATTTGTCCATCTTGGCCTCCCAAAGTGCTGGAATTACAGGCGTGAGCCACTGTGCCCGACCCCAAATAATATTCTACATCGGGTAATATAGGTCTACTATATTTATACCTATTAATTGAAATTTCAACTAGTAGCTATTTTTATCACTACCAGATTTTGATAAATTATTTTCTTAGTTGATATTCTTAATCACACCCTTACCAAGCACCTTATAGTTTCTATTCTTCTACATGTCTACTTCTTATTTTCAGATTTTTAAAAACTTTTCTCAAATTATAAAGGTAAAATTGTAGCAGGTTATTTTTACCCGTTTTTATTGTTGCTGTTCTTGTTTTACGCTTGCTTTTGTCAAATGAACTGCAGATACCCTTCTCCCACAATATATGCCTTTTGTTTTCACTTTGTTTATTTTTATACAAAAGTTACACATTTTCGTGTTGTCAAATTAACTAATTTTACTTTGTCCTTTCTGCTTTTTGGGTTTTGTTCAAAAAATCATTTATTGCTTGACTTCCTAAAAATAGTCCAAATTACTCTTTATATAAATGAACATTATGCTGCTTTCATTCAAGTTTTAAAATCTGCTTTTTAAATTTTAATATTTTTATTCTTAGCTTTATTTTTTTAATTAAATAATTTTATTTTTAATTTTAATTTATTTTTAACCTTCAATGATACACAATTGTCAAATAAAATGCCTGGCTTTCACCTGTGCTATTTTATGTCTATGCTGTAAGTATTTCCTATTTTGGCATAAATTCTAGGATTACATTAATTTACAGAAAAGTTTTATTCACAGTATAAAGAAAAATATGTAAATAAATATTTAATTAAAAGTCATTTTGTTTTTTATAAGTACTGTTAACGAGAATTATGAAATCAAGCTCTCTTCATGTAACCAAAGATATACACACATATGTGTGATACATGCACACTCCATACCTTTAAGTAATTTTATGTGGTAATACTACTTCTGTATGTCACAAAATATACGTATTTCAAAACTCATTGCCATGCAAAAATAAAGTCATCCAAGGGCGAGTTCTTCTGCTACATTGGGATAAGTCAAGAAAATCTTTCTTCACAAATGAGCTTATGTTTTCCATCCTTCAGAAGTTTATGGAAGGTCAAATTCTATTTTGCATCAAAGACTGACTTCAGTGTTTTTATTGTGAGATAATTCAACCCAGCCCAGGCTGGAGTGCAGTGGCGCGATCTTGGCTCACTGCAACCTCCACCTCCTGGGTTCAAGCAATTCTCCTGCCTAAGCCTCCCGAGTAGCTGGGATTACAGGCACATGCCACCTGCCACCATGCCCTGCTAATTTTTGTATATTTTTAGTAGAGAAATGGTTTTGCCATGTTGGCCAGGCTGGTCTCGGGCTCCTGAACTTGTGATCCACCTGCCTTGGCCTCCCAAAGTGCTGGGATTAAAGGTTTGAGCCACCGTGCCCAGTCCCAACCAGCTTTTTAATGTGAACTTAAGTTATTTGATATAATTAGTCTGAGGGAGACAAAGATGGTATGCTTATAGTAAATACCCTTTAAACAATGGTAAAGTCAAATTTTTAGAGTTTTAAGATGTTTTAGGCATCATTGAGTAAGATGGGATCATTTTGCAAGACAAATACTAAGTTCCAGAAAAAGTAAAGTGCACAGTTAAATTTATTGGTATACTTAGAATTCCAATTTTATCTTCCTAATGGAATACTTTATTTACTACATCATACTAACACTAAGCTGATTAATTTATTTTACACATTCAAAAATTTGCAAGGTAATTTATTACATCATTATTTTAAACTTTTTTAAATAAATGTGAATTATATAAAAAATATCAGTATGCTAGTGCCTGAATATTTCTAAAGTCAACAATAGCCCATGATGAGAATTTAAAGAAAATATTTCAAAGTAATTGAGATTAACGTAATGGAATCACATGTATGCATATTGAACAAATCTGAAGCTGGTTCAAATAATACCTTCTCAAAAGGATCCTAATAGAAAGCATCACTCATCATGAAGATTATCTTGGATATATTAAAGTTCCAATTATCTGCAGAAAATAAATAATCATTTTCTCTTGGTCTGCCCTCTCAAATTGTGATTCACAGTTTAATTAATTATCAGCACCATTTTATAATATTTAGAGTCTTTTAATACACATCTACATGACAATCTGCATTTTTTGTGCATTTTTGTACAGTGTCCTTTCAAAATAAATGCAGTAAAATGCTAGTTTAGTAATCAAAGTTGTAAAATATGGCAAGTAAGGATGGCTTAAATATACATCTGGAAGTTCCACTGGTGGTTTTCAGTAGAGACTATACGTAAAAGCAATGGATCAATTTTAATATCTGCCAGGTAGAAATTTTTCTAACAACTGGGAAATTTGAAGTTGTGAAACATAAAGCATACAAGATAGCAGATATCCCTTCTTGTGATCAAATATTGAAGACAATGTTTCTTACATTGCCACCTTTCCAGAGTCTAATGTATAAATTTACTTTTCTTACTATTGACTTCAATCCAAAAATCAGAAGCACAAAGTTTAACAAGTCCTCAAACTAACTTCTCCCTTTTTTTCCCTCAATTTTCAGTTGGTTAAATATTTATAGATTTTATTGGGCTCATATCTATTATAACTGTTTGGAATATTACACAAATGCATCATGCACATACATCTGAGTGATGTGTCTTTTTTATCTATGTAACTATGACACTGTCATTCTTAACTGCCTGTGCTCAGCTGTAGTTCAAACATGGATGTGGGGGGAGACTGTTTTCTGATTTGTGGCCAATGCCGCAGTTTGTAGAACCTGGCACTGTGACTGCCTGTTACACCCGAGGTCAGCTCAAAGCCCGAGTTGAAAAAAAAATCTCCTCTTTCTGCTGCTCGGCAGGCTGATACATGTAATGCTCTTTATTGTTACAGCTCTGTTGGGTTGCTGAAGTTCTGTTGGAAACAAGCTTTGAAAACTTTTCTTTGCTTGCTAATTTATATCCTTTCTTGGTTCAAAGGGGTGATTGGTGTCTATGGTGTAGGCAGTACATTCTTATTCACAGAATCCAAATTGTCAATGCCCTTGAGTGAATTATTTTGACTGAACCTGTATGAACTTTAGGATACACTTGTGTCAGACATTTTTATTCATATATACTTACTGTCCTTTATTCTACTTTTACATTGTTCACTTGTCCTGCAAATGGGAGCCAGAAATCAACATTCCTATCTCACTTATCCAGTGAGATAGAAATAAAATAAATTCCAGTTGTTGGGATCTTTAGCACTGGTGATGGTTGGATTAAAAAGTTTCCTTTGTATGGGAAGCAAATCATTATTTATTTTAAGTGAACAATGTATTTACAGTGACAGGTCCAGAATTACGATTCAAAACAATTTCATATAATGAGTTCACTCATCTTCATGATTTCATAGATCTAATTATAATTATAGACTTATGTATTTGAATGTGCTACTTTAAAAGGTGAAAATTTGGATTTACAAAAATGACACTCAAAATGATTAGTAATAATTGATTATTTGTTAACTATATGAGCTAATTGTGTTATTATTTAGATGTTATACCTCATGGATGCATTTAAGGTATGAACTGGTTTATAAAAGAAAATTTGAACATCGTGTGGAATCTTATATTAAAGTATATATAAACCCCATATTTTAAAAATATATACGTGTCACATTGATTTAGTTTAGAAAATTTTGGCCCAGCTTATTGAAACAGTAGCAAATATATGAGATTTTATTAAATAATATTTATTTTAAGCAAATATTATGTATAATTCCATCAAGCATTTATACACATAAATACATGAAATATTCTTGTACATTCTTTTTTACAATTGATGTGCAGACAGAGTGGCAAGCATAAGGATAAATTTATTTCAGTATTGTTACACATTAAATAATTCAAGAAAAAGCTAGGATAAACTAATCAGTTAATCAAAACAGGTAGGAAAATGTGAAAATGGAGATATACAATCAATATTAAATGAATGTTATTCTTTTTTGAACTCCAACAAATGCCATTTGTAGCCATTGATATCCTGAGTTATTTTAATTAGACCAAGAAATTGTATTGAGACTTTTGCACACTTCATACAGGTACATTGAACATCATTTCTTCCTTTTATTTATCTTTCTTGGCTTTTACCCACTGTTTATTTCCTAAGGCTACTGTAACAAATGAGAACAAGTTTGTTGCTTTAAAATAACAGAAATGTATTCTTTCAGATTTCTGGAGACCAGAAGTCCCAAATAAGTTCCACTTGGCTGAAATCAGGGTGACAGTAGGACTTTACTCTCTCTAGATGCTCTAAAGAAGAACAGTTCTTTGCATCTATCAGCTTCTGGCAATTGCCAGCATTCCTTGGCTTGTAGTTGCATCACTCCAGTCTCTGCCTCAGTAGTTACATTGCCTTCACCTCCTCTGCCTGTGTGTCAAATCTTCCTCTGCCTTCCTTTTATGAATATATATGTGATCGCGTTTAGAGACCACCAGATAACCCAAGATAATCTCCTCATATCAAAATCCTTCATTTGAATCACATCTGCAAATATCTTTTCCTTGCCCATATGAGAAAATATTCACAGCTTCCAAGGACTAGAGCACTCATACCTTTTGTGGAGTTCATTGTCAAGGCTACTACACAAATTATCCTTTGTTATTACTTTATTTCCCAGCAAGAGTACCTTCCAGTTCAGACATGGATTGGAGATCATTCACAGTTCTTACACAGCATCCTCTCTCTCGCTTTAGTATTTTTGCACTTATTCTCCTTCTGCCTTGAATGCTATTCTTGATTTACTTAATTCCTCTATATTCTTGTCTAATTTAGTTTAAACAAACAAATGAAAAACGAACAAAACAACAACAACAAAATGCTCCATTCAGGCGATGTTGGGACTGATTTCTGGTCCTTGTGTTCTATGCACATTCTTGTAACCTTGTATTGCAGGGTTTTACTTTTTCTTTCTGAGGTACAACTAATATAACTTTCCTTTTTAAAAAATATGGCAGTTGTCTTACTCCCTGACACACAGTAGGAGATCAATATGCATTTATTGGTTGCCTTATTGCGTGAATAGAGTTGACTTCATTAGTAGGAATGGGAATTTACTTTAAAATAGCGTTCTGCCACTTGGGAAATGAGCTAAATTGCAATTAGAAAACTGGAATCACTAAGTTATCTATAAAACAAGTATTGTATTTCTTGTTACTAGAACAGATATTGATAACAAACCATTCCAAAATTATAATGCAGAGTATAAAGAAGGTTTAAAGAAATATATTTTTGTTTGACTCATAATACTTACTTCCGTATAAGAAGGTATTAGCTTCTTAGTAGGAACTTAGGTTTATTTAAAATGAAACGTGCCATGCACCCTGAAGAGGAGTCTGTCTTTCCTGTATTTTCAAAAGATAAGTTTCTAAACATTTATTAACATATTAAAATTAAAAAAAAACCATATGCCATTCTACAAAATTTTCTCTTAAAACAACATAATGATGATTGTTAGTTTATTCTGTTCAACTCACAATCAATGAAAGATACTCTGAGCTGAGTACTAGGATGGTAAGGGAGGATACAGAGCAGAGTCAGATGTGGTAATGTACTAAGAAAATCTTAACGTAAGAAGACGTGTAAACGAATTAGCACAATAATAGTAGAGTTTGGTAGGTGATATTGAAGTTAAAATATGCTATAGGAACATAGACTGGAAAGTAAAGTGTATGCATGCACACAGTCCCCACCCCTACCCACACACAGGGGTAAATGTTAATGACTGGTGTGACTCATGTAAGTGCTGTACCCAAAAGGAAAACTGGGAACTTACTAGGCAGTCCAAGTCAGAAAGGGATAAAAGAGATTTAAAACATAATAATAATAAGGAAAGAATCAGAGAAGTATGAGGAAAATCAAGTAGTCTACGTTATTGAGAGCAAAGATTCTCAAATTTGACTGATGTAAGAAACTAATTTGAAATAGAGTTTACAAGGCTGCCAGGCAGAGTGATTCCTCTGATAGGGCCTGGCAAAGTAAGTTGAAAATCTTCTGAAATGGATTCACCATTCTAGATGCCATTAAGAACATATATGATTCATAAGAGAAGCCCAGAATGTCAACATTAACAGGAGTTTGAAAAGAGTTGATTACAAAACTCGTAGATGACTTTGAAGGATTCAAGACTTCAGCGGAAGAAGTCACTGAAGATGTGGTGGGTGTGATATGGTTTGGCTGTGTCCCCACCCAAATCTCATCTTGAATTCCCACATGTTGCGGGAGGGACTGGTGGGAGGTAATTGAATCATGGGGGCAGGTCTTTCCCATGATGCCCTCCTGATAGTGAATAAGTCTCATGAGATCTGATGGCTTTATAAGGTGGAGTTTCTCTGCATAAGCTCTCTCTCTTTGCCTGCTGCCATCCATTTAAGACGTGACTTGTTCATCCTTGCCTTCCACCATGATTGAGAGGCTTTCCCAGCAACTTGGAAGTATAAGTCCATTAAACCTCTTTCTTTTGTAAGTTGTCCAGTCTTGTGTATATCTTTATCAGTAGAGTGAGAACAGACTAATACATGGTGAAAATAGGAAGAGAACTAGAATTAGAAATGGAGCCTGAAGATGTGACTGAATTGTTGCAATCTCATGACAAAATTTCAGCAGATGAAGAGTTGCTTCTTATGGATGAAAAAGAAAGTGTTTTTTTGAGATGAATCTACTCCTGGCAAAGATGCTGTGAATGCTGTTGAAATGACAGCAAGGGATTTAGAATATTATATATACTTAGTTGATAAAGCAGTGGCAGGGCTTGAGAGGATTTACTCCAAGATCTACTGTGAGAAAAATGCTATCAAATGGCATCACATGCTACAGAGAAATATTTCATGAAAGGAAGAGTCAATTGATGAGGCAAACTTTATTGTTGTCTTATTTTAAGAAGTCACCACAGCTCTCTCAGCCTTCAGGAACCTCTACCCTGATCAGTCAGTGGTCATCAACATTGAGGCAAGACCTTCCTCCAGCAAACAGATTATAATTAACTGATAGCTCAGATAATTATTAGCATTTTTTAGCAATAAAGTATTTTTTTAATTAAGGTATTTACATTGTTTTTTTCACATAATGCTATAGTACTCTTAATCAACTATAGTGTAGTGAAAACAACTTATATGAACCAAGAAACCGAACAAAATTGTGTGACTCGATTTATTGCAATATTCACTTTATTCTGGTGGTCTGGAACTAAAACTGCAATATCTCCAAGACATAATGTAGAAATCTTACTGAAATTAAAAGACAAAGGAATATTTGTAGTTCAAAATGTATTTGTTCATTTGCAATAAATACCTTAAAAATACTGCCTTTTCTTTTTCAAATTAGATCCCATAAGAAATGTTAGTTATACCATTAATGTGCTTGGGAAGTATTTATGTAGCAAAATATAAGCTTCATTACATTGTCATGAATTATACCTTTGTGGTCCTAATTATATGTATATTTTACTATAGAAAGTAGAATATCGAGAAAAATATATTGTGGGCATTTTTAATTAGGTTTTAGGTGGAAATGTTAATACTATATTTTCAGGATGATACCTTTTACTAAAAAAATGTGAAAAAGAAAGTTAATATGTTGTTGTAGTAAAACTAATTATTATTCTTGTTAGCATACAGTATTTCTTCACTGAAATTTTACTGATTTCATTAGCTGGTCCATTAAGTGCAAATTTTCACTTGTAATAACCAAAATGAATTAGTGACTTGCTTGTTTTGTTATACTGTAAACTTAACAGAAAATCTCTGCATATATACATATAATATATATAGACATATATATAATATATAGACACATATATAATATATATAGACATATATATACCTATATATATACCTGTATATATATATATATACCTGTGTGTATATATATATATATATACACCTGTATATATATATGTCTAGCCAGCCTGCTGAGAGCCTTTAGGCATTGCTGTGTCTCTGCAGAAACTCAGAATATGCCTTAGGTTTCCATTGGGGAAATTAACATCTCATATGTCAACATTTTCTGTCAAGTGAACTGAGTCTTTATTTTACCAACACATTTAAACCTGGTAAGCATTTGACTTATATATTTCAGTGTGAGATATATAACATTTTCAAAATGATTCTACTGTACTGTAACTAAAGTTGATATGTTTCCTCCAAATGCTAAAAAAATACAAATCTGTGCTCCCGTTACAGTTTAAATACAACAGAATTGAATTAGCGACAATAAAAGCCAAGCCACAAACCCAAATTTGGCGATCCTCAGACAGCACAAGATTTCGTTATTTTCTCCTTTGTCAGGCAGTGTTTATTTCACTTTAAAATTCTTCAAGCTATGGATCATATATCTCATCTTTGGGGAGACTATTCCACCATCAATACAGTTCACTAGCTATGTTGAAGTCCAACTTTACTGGCTGAGAATCAGAGATGAGTAGAATTTCGTTCTAACAGAGGGGCCATTTGACTCATTTTATTATTTTTATTACTGAACACCATAGTGAACTAGCCAGTCAACTGTGCAGTCAAAGACATGGACCCGCCCGAAGGACTCACATCTCAGCAAATGATCCCTTCCCTCTGCTTGGCTGGCCTAGCGAAGGACAGAGAATGCAATCATCTTGATCAATGAACCTGAGGAAAAGCAGAGCAGGCAAGACACTAATCAAATAAGTGGATCTGCTGAGGCTCATCCTTCAACCCCAAACTTTGCTTCTTGAGGGCCTGAAAGAGGTAAGCAGGTAAAAAGAAAGTCTGACAATATGCTGTACTTGCATGCTTCAAATTGGCCCTCTGCAGTAGCATTTCCACTTAGTTACCTTGAGAATACAAAGCAATGTCAGAAATTTACAGATGCCTATTTTGCTTCAGATGGACTTTTATATATAATTTTGCTACTGTCAGGAGCCTTTAAAGTTATGAAAAATCACACCTGTAGTTGCAAGCATCATCAGAGAAAGACAAATAGGTAGAAAACCAATTTGAAAATAATTAGTCTTCATAAAGTTCCCCACATAATATTCTTCAGAGATTGTTACAATTAAAACACTCAAGAAAGAATCAGAATAGATCAAAAGTTGAACACCTATGAACTGTGCCACCTTGAGGAAATGATTTCACTTCTCAGCACTTCAAAAGTGTCTGTAAAACAATAATAATAACCACTTTGATAGATTGTTGTGAAGTGTGGTTGGGATAATGCACTCAGAAAGGCCAATCATAAAATGCAATTAACATATGCTATGTTAGATTTTACTTTTTATTGCTAAAACAATCATTAACATATTAATCCTAATTAAAAATTCTTAGAAACTTCTATGTGGTGTTTTGGGAACCGAAAAATGAAAAATAACTAGTTTTCAAAAAATGAAATAAGAAACTCACATTCATAGGTCATTTTTGCTAATGTCCAGAGTTGGCGAATTATGCAATGGAAAGAGTTCAATATTATGCCAAATAGCAGAAATGATTGTTTTATTGATTAAATTTAAAATAGTAAATATTAAATAATTTATTTAAAATTTCTTGTCACTATTAGCCTAAACCTTTTTTACATTCTCCTTTTTAAGGGTATCGAGTTCTCAGCTTTAAATTGGAATATTTCTTTAAAAAATGTCTAGCAAAATCACTGGTATATTGAATACTTAAAATATTCATATGTATATTTACAATAGAATACTGTTCAGTCTTATAAAATAATACAATTCTGTCATTTGTGACATAGATAGAATTGGAAAACATGCTACATGAAATAAGCCAGGCAAAGAAAGAAAAATACTGCATGTTCTCGCTTACATGTAAAATTTGTAACAATCAAACTCACAGAAGCAGAGGGTAGAATGGAGGTTACAGAGGCTGGACGTTGAGGAGAATGGGGAGATTATGATCAAAGTGTACAAAATATTAGGTGAACAGGAGGAATGCGTTTTTTTAATTAGATTTCTATTACACAGTATGGTGAATACAGCTAATAATATAGTTTGTGTATCTCAAAATTGCTGTGTATTTCAAAATTGCTAAGAATAAATTTCAAATGTTCTGACAATAAAAATATTAATTATTTGAGGTGATGAATACGTTAATTAGCTTTATTTAATTATTCCATATTGTATTCATAAGTTGTAACATCTCTTTGTATAACCTCAAAAGAAAATATTATGTGTGTAATTAAATTTAGGGAATTTCTTTTTCTCATGGGTCAAGTTTACACCTGGTAGGGGAGCTGATGAATGGACCCCAATGACAACACATAATTGGGCATATTTGAAGGGCAGAATTACATCAAGGAGAACAGGAGTGTGAGAAGTTGAACCACAGTGAGATCTGCAATAATAAGAACTGGTGACTTAGATTCCAAGTAGTTATGTCTAAGAAACTTACACACACACCCTACAGGACAATCAGCATTTGGCATGTCATGGAAAGGAGAATGAATATTGGCCAAAGAGTTTTGACAGCTAACATCAAGAGAAGTATACAAAAGATCAGTGATGTAAGGGATTATTTTGTCTCCAATATCTCTCTTCTTCTACCCCAAATACACTGGTAGAATCACGCCTTAAAGGAGAAAGGAAAGATGTGTCTCAGCCAAATACTCTACCCATCAATGAAAGTAATTAGCATGTTTAAGGTGACTGAGGCAGTCATCTCAAGTGCAAAATTTAAGGCAGGAGATCAAAAGACTTAGTAGTCAACATAAATTATATTAATGTATTTTAAAATCTACATTGGAAAGAATTCCATCATGAAAGAAATATAACTATTTTTCAAAAAGACAGATTCACCCAGATGCAGTGGCTCACATCTATCATCCTAGTGATTCAGAAGGCAGAGGCGGGAGGATTGCTTGAGGCCAGATGATCATGATCAGCCTGGGCAACACAGTGAGATCCTCATCTCTAAAAATGTATATTTTTTACTGCACTCCAACCTGGGCGACAGCGAGACTCCGTCTCAAATATATATTTTAATTAGTTGGGCATGGTAGAGCGTGCCTGTAGTGCCAGCTACTTGGGAGGCGGAGGTGGGAGGATAGCTTTAGCCCAGGAGTTTGAGGCTGCAGTGAGCTATGATCACACCACTGTACTCCAGTTGGAAAACAGAGTGAGATCCCTTGTCTAAAACAAAACAAAACAAAACAAAACAAGATATATTTAGTCAGAGTCATGACATCAAACCTGTGATGTTGGAACAGAAGTTTGACATGTATTCCTCTAGGCTATCTAATAGCCTAGAACTAATAATTAGGAACTAATAATTGTCATTACTGTATTTTTTTTAAATTCATAATACTAATACATATGCAAAAAACCCACTCTGTCAGATAAAAATACTTTATGATAGGTTTTACTTTGAATTCATACAATTCAATAATCTATTTGATATTTGGGCAAGGGGGGAGGTAGGCAGGATAGACTGTACTGTCCTGTTTTAGCAGCTTCATTTCTATAGTTGATCCACAGGTTTACTTCAGTCTCACAAATGAGACTCACTTCCTGCTGTTTTCTGTGTTGTCATTTGTCATTTTTATTATGTGATAGTGCTTCAGGGGCTATCAGAAACAAAGAAATGGGTCCCTTTTATGCTTATCTCTGTTCAGACTTAATTGTATTTTATTTTTTAATTTAAAAGCAGAGTTGGAAGATGGTTATTTCAACTGATTTTTTCTGCATACTTTACTCCAGCTGGTATCTCTTAGGATTTACTGTTTTAATTAATTATAGTTAAGACATCATGAAATTATTTAGAGTCAAAAGCAAGCCTGATTTTCTTTGGAACTTTGATAATGAGGGGAAACTACTGAAATATGATGAAGGGTGTGTGTGTGTGTCTGTGTGTGTGTCTGTGTGTGTGTTCACCTACATAATAAATATATGTTATGTAGCATATTTACATAATTATATGTATAGTTTATAAAACTACGAGATATAGTTTATGCCAAAGGCTGAGTTTATCTTTTTTTATTTTAATCTGTCTCTTGAGGAGCATCTAAAATGTGCTAGCAGGTTGTATAAAAGACATAAGAAGTGAAGCTATTTCATGAACTCCTAACACATAGCTCGGTGATGTCTTTTGTCTGCAAGCCAACCTTCAATAAATCACCATGTCAGAGAGTATGCGGGCACCTAAGATCTGATTTCCAGGCCTGGCAAGTGTAAAGGCAATGCTGGAGGGTAATTCCCTCCTCCTATTTCAATGCTTCTGAAGCCCTGACAGTACATGGTGGATGCAAAGACCTTTCATGCTAATGAGCTTGCTGTTCTGATTTCTGTCATCACAGACTATTTTTATACGACAATAAATTAACCTAGATGAGTAGATACTTAATTATTTAGAAATTAAAAGAATAAAAACGTCTTCCTTTTTTAGGTAAAAAAAAAAGTTTTTTCTCAGTGCAAGTTGCGTATGGTACATTTTTCTGATTTCTACTAAAAAGATGAGCTATAAATATTGGCATGTAACTCCCAGTAAAATAAGAAAAACACTATTTTTTTTTTTTTGTATTTTTAGTAGAGACGGGGTTTCACTGTGTTAGCCAGGATGATCTTGATCTCCTGACCTCGTGATCCGTCCGTCTCGGCCTCCCGAAGTGTTAGGAATTTTTTTTTTTTTGTTATACTTTGGGTTAAGTTATGCTTTTCTCTGAAAGGACATTTCCAATTAACGTTCCTACCTGCAGTAAAGATAGGCTCTGGAGTTGTAACTGTAGTCATGACATTGTAGTCAGGGTTTCACCTGACCTATAAACTATAAAAAAAGCAAAAGAATAGGAAAACAAATGGTACCTTCCTTTTTCTTTTCTTTTTTTCCTGTCTCTTTCCTCCCTTTTCCTTCTTTCTCTCTCTGCCTTTCTTTTTCTTTCTTTCTTTCAAAGAAAGTTGCAGTTATGTCTATTTTTAATGGTGACCTACAACTATATTTTCTTAGAGATATATAAAATTTAATGGTAGTGAATTTTATTAAAAAACTTGCTGATAGAATTAACATTTAATTATATTTTATAGTTATTTTATTTAGGAAATAGTTTTTGATCTTCACTCTTATGATATGGTTCGCCTGTGTCCCCACCCAAATCTCATCTCGCGTTTTAGCTCCCATAATCCCCATGTCATGGGAGGGACCAGGTGGGAGGTAATTAAATTATGGGGGCAGATTTCTCCCATGCTGTTCTCATGACAGTGAATAAGTCTCATGAGATGTGATGGTTTTATAAAGGGAAGTTCCCCTGCACATGCTCTCTTGCCTACTGCCATGTAAGACATGCCTTTGTTCCTCCTTTGCCTTCTGCAGTGATTGTGAGACCTCCCCAGCTATGTGGAATGGTGAGTCCATTAAACCTCTTTTTCTTTATAAATTACTCAGTCTTTGGTAGTTCTTATAACAGCATGAGAATGGACTA
Organism: Pongo pygmaeus; assembly: GCF_028885625.2. NCBI lineage: Eukaryota > Metazoa > Chordata > Mammalia > Primates > Hominidae > Pongo > Pongo pygmaeus. Next base: position 94,163,812 of record NC_072387.2, on the reverse strand, counting down.
ATACATCTTAATTCCAAAAAACTGGTTATAAATCTATTGAGCAAGTGAAAAAACAAAAAACACACAATAGTACACAATATAGTCATTTCTATAATTTCTATAAAAGTATAACTCCAAAATAATTAGTAAACTGTTTTCAATATTACTAAGATTAATAAATATAAATATAAAAACAAAATTTTAAAAATATTGACATCTAGTAAAATTAAGCAACTTTTATATGAAGACTAATTACAATCACTATATGACTGAAATTTGACTAATTTTATTATTTCAAAACTTTCTAAAAGTGCTTAATAAGTTTAGAACATTGTTTGATTTATTACCTGTAGACAATATATTTTATAATTTGTACGAATTGTGTTATACAAGTAAAAAAGCTATTCTTAAAACTTACATGTCACTTACATGTCAAAGAAGATGGAGTAGGTATATCTTTCTCTATTCCTTGCACTAAGTGCTACTAAAAGCCCTGGAAATCATATATAAGACAAGCATAAGTGGACTCTAAAAGGCAAATAGAGAAAGGAAGATCATTTAGGGAGTTTGGAACCCAAGGAATGACATGATAGTGTGTTCTCTCAATTTTCTTTTAGCTTCATAAATTCTGAACTTGAAGCTGAACAAACTGACCATCCCAAAATGCCCGTAGGTCTGCACAACAAAAGCCCCAGCAAAAGCCTGCTATCTCTAGACAAATGACCAGGAAAAAGAACAACTTAGCAAGACAGAAAACCTTCAGAAAATTACTGCTGTTTGCCTGCCTAAAAACACAGGAAAACAACAACAAAACTGGTTTCTCACCCACCCACATCAGCAAAAGTCTAGTGGGAAACCCAGATTTCCTAGGCTGTAATGAGTAACCTCAACATCCCACCACAGTGGTGTTAGACAAAGTGCATAGGGATCTGAGGTTTTTATACCTGCCAGGGGTCAACAGGTACTCACACCCTCTGATATCTGTAAACTAAAAACAGAATTCTAAGCCTGTCAGTTGACTGAATGGACCCCTCCTCTCAGTCAAGGCCATTCCAAAGTAAACCTGAAAAACTAGTGCATCCATGATGGGGAGAGGGGTGTCAGACATGTCTCATTATACCCGCCTCCCTTTGGAATTAAGGCACAACTGACCAGCATTACATTAAAACAGAGATCTTAAGACTGACAAAAAGACTCTTTACCACAATAAAATACCTAATTCTAACCTAACTCTAATATAGCATCACATGACAGATAGTTGGCCCTAAAAGAAATCGAAGTATTCACCCCAAAATATATTTCATTGATATATTTGAAATGGCCCTGTAAAGCTGTCACTTACGGGGAAAATCTATATCCTGCAGAGAATCCTCGTCTCTTTCCAGGCCTTTTCATGACACAGGAGAGATTTAACTGGCTGGCACCTTTTAGGGTCTGATAAGAGACATTTATTGTCTATTCTCTCTGAAGCCAGCTACCTGAAGGCTTCATCTACACAATAAGAACCTTGATCTTCAGAGCCCCTTACCTTAACCCAGAAACTCCTTTCTATCGATTCCAGATCTTTAGATAGTAACTTCACTCTATCAACCAATTGCCAATCAGAAATTTTTGAATCCACCTCTAACCTGGAAGTCCCTCAACTCTGAATTTTCCTGCCTCTCCAGGCCAAACCAATGTGCACCTAACATGTATTGATTGATGACCACCTGTAATATCTGTCCCCCTCAAATGTATAAAATCAAGCTGTAACCCAACCACCTTGGGCACAAGTTCTCAGGATGTATTGAGGCTGTGCTTTGGGCCTTGATCACTCATATTTGGTCCAGGATAAACTTTTTAAAGTATTTTTACTGGAATAAAGAACTGGAATCAGGACTTTTGTGATCTTCTAGTGGCAGAGAGGTCACCCCCAGTGCAGTGTTAACAGAAAACCACATGGGAAGCTAGAATACCCTCAGTTCCCCCAAAAGCAATCCTTCCCTCAGTTATCAAAGGAGGATAAGTGGAGAACTTGGACTTTTACCTCTACCTGTCAGAGAAGTGAGTACCTCTGCCTATCCTTTCCCTGCCAGAGTGTTGTCAAGAGAGCCACTTACGACAGAAAATTTAAATAATATCATATTTTAAATATGTAAATATCCAGGTTTTAATCAATCATTTCTGTCATTCCCAGAACCTGCAAGATCTCAAACTGAATATACAAAAGGACAGTCTATGGATGTCAATACTGAGATAACAGAGAAGCTAAAGTCATCTGAAGCAAAATGTAGAATGTTCATGATAAAGCTGATGAAGTGAGTAATTATGAACAGATTTGAAACAATTGCAAAACTAGCCCCAGCAAAAAGAAAACATGAAGGTGAAACAAGTGGAAATTTTGAAACTGAAACATACAAAAATCAAAATTTTAAAAACTCCAGGAATGGACTCAACAGCAGAATAGAGGAATCAGGGCAAAAAAATCAGTCAACTTGAAAGTGGAATAATAGAAATGATCCAACTTGAATGACATAGAAAAATGGACTAAATAAATGAATGAACAGACTATCAGGGTACTGTGGGAATCCAACAAAAGACCACACATTCAGGCCATAAAATTCCATGCCTTGGTATTTCATTCCATTTTGGATATCTTTTTATACTCTAACACCAAGAGCATATTGAATTAGATTAGCCAAAGTCTTGAAACTCCTGTGAAATATTTTTAAATACCCTGTATCTAAACCTAAAAGTTTGGCACATAAAAAAAATGTTACTTTAGGTTTTCACTTTGCCAAAACACACATTTTTGTATTCTGATCCAAGAACTCCCCCTGAGCCCAACAAGTCTATCTTGGTAAAAATAATTTAGCTCAGTTCAGTACAACAGATATTTATTAAGTGCCTACAAAGGGCCAGGTTCTGATCAACTCTATTTTCATGTGTTGTTCTTCTTACCTAGGATGGCCTTTTCTGATCCGCCTGGTAAACTCCTATTCTTCCTTCAGATTCAGCCCAAATACAGTCTTCAGTAATGTGAGTTCCTTCAGCTTGACATATAGTTTACTTGTCAATAAATTTGTATGGTTCTCAACACATCATGCACTGATTTTTGCCCTTGTGACTAAACTATATATTCCTGCAGGTTAGGACACTGTCTTTTCATCCTTGTTACTCCAATTGCATTGAAATCTCCTTTATCATGAAATGTGTTCGGTAATTTCCTGTTGCATAAATAAATGAATTCATGTATTCAGCTATGCTTCTGATATTTTTAAATACCTACTGCCTACTAGGCAGAGTAATGGACCCAGGTATACATGGTGAATGAATGATGTTACTCCTTGTACTGAAGATTGCAAACTGTAGCAGAGATAACAAATCATTGGAATACAGAATTAACTGTAATAGAAAAGTTGTTGAAAGGTTTTAAGAATAAGAATTATCTTGTTCTTATTCTAATTTATATCCAAACATAAGTTATCCTTTAGAAACATGTTAGGTTTTAAGTAATAAAGAACAGTGCTTTTAACACATAAGACTTCAATTTTCTCTTATCTTGAGAATTACAAAGAGAGGACGTCCAGAGCTATGGCGTGTGTTCAACAAAGTTTACAAATATCACTGTCCTTCAGTCTTCTTCTGTTGTTTCCAACATGTGACTTTCATCTTCATGTTCACATGATTGCTGCCACATATTTCACCTTATATTTGTTACACAGACAAGAAGATAAAATCAAAATAAGGGAGCATAAAAGGCAAAAAAAGCTGAAGAGAAATTTCCTTACAATATTTTCTAACACAGCTACTCATTGTATTTCAATGGCTAGAACAGGGTCACAAGTCAACCCTGAGATACAAATTAGTCTGGAAAGATATTCAGGCTTAATCTGCAATAACAGAGGAAGACAATGAAAAAAAAAAGGGTAATAAATGACTTTTGGGTAAATATTCCACTTTTAAAACATTTAATTGGCTATCATAGTTGAAAATGGTAGTGACTAATGGGCAAAAAATTATCAACATATTAAAATCAAAATAGACAGTTATTTTATTAACTATGGAAAGAAAAAAAGTTGTCCGTCTCTGATAGTTATTTTGAAAAGTAGTTGAAAGGTATTTTTCAAAAAATATATTTTTAAGATATGGCCTTAAAACCACCAGAAACTTTTATTTCAATTATTTTAAACAAATAAGAAAAAAAGTTTCTAAATTATTTATGCTATAATATGAAAGTTCATAAAGATGAAGATTTCTGTAATGAAATTATATAATTTTATAATAGTTCTGAACTTTTTTTTTGAGTGCTCTTTCTCTCTATAATACAGTACACTGAAAGTGAACAGTCTTTGGTAGCACTATCTTTAAACCCTCAACGTTGCAAAACTCTCAATATTCCCACAGAATTCTTGCTTACTGGACTTGGCGCTTGACTGAGAGAGTGAGGCAGAGTAAGTCTATATATAAATGTTGGGAAGGTTACTTCTTTCATTTTGGATAAAGTAGAATTGAATAGCTTTTTTATTTGTTTGTTTCATCCAAAGCAGATGACTTTGGACCGTACTGGTGAAAAATAAGGTAAGATTCTTGAATTTCAAATTTTCATAGATGTGTTTTAAAGAGCACTACAGTAGGTATTATTTATAATAATCAACACCTTTATAGGATGTGATATCCTAGAAGATAAATTTCTTTGAAACTTCATTGAAAGGTAACATCATAACCATTGGATTTCAAATTCAAAATTTGGAACTGGGGCCAAATCCTTTCTGACATTACTTCCCTTTCTCACTATTTCTCAGTTTTCTATACCGATATACTGCAACTCAAAGAAACTACTTAAAATTTCTCACTTATAGAAAGAATACTTGGAACAGGTCCATGTTATAGTAGCTTTATGTTACAACTTGTTTCAACAGGTTATACTTTTAATGCAAATTTAATACAGGATGCATTCAGCTACATGCTTTCTTCTTCAAAAGAATGTTTCACTTTAGGATTTTGGAATCATACTCAGACGATGTCTTCTTTTAAATAGTTACTTTCCATTTTTGTGGAATTTTTTTAACCTAGGATATTAAACTAATTTTATACACACTAGTCAAATCTCACCATTTTTTAAAAATATTAAGGTCTAAGCTACTTAATTACACGCTTTTTCATACCTCTGTCTCATTTTATCCCCAAATAGAATTTCCTATTCTAAAATGAATCTAACTTGATAACATACCTTTCTCATAATGAATAAGTAATATACATTGTTAGCACATTCATTGTGATTATTTCTTTAATTACTAAAGGTATATTTCCTGCTTTTTAGTTATTAATTGATTAGTATGATAACAAAACAGTTGGAGAAGGGTATTTTTTTTCCCTAGAAGAAGAGCATGTGTCTTGAGAATATGACTATTTCTTAAGACCATAGATTTATTTGTTTTCTTGAAATAATGCTTACAATACTAGGAATGTGGCAATTACCAATAGTTATTGAACTAAAATTCCATGTCCTTTCATGTAATAATACCAACATATTAAATAAATAAATAAAAATGACTTATCAAGGTTTATATGCCTTTCCTTTAAAATATTATATTTCCATTTTCTACTAAAAATTTTGAAAATACATTTAGATATTCTTAAACACAGATTTGATATTATCCTTTTGGTGGAAGAATGTGATCTTGCAAAGACTTTGTAAATGACCCTCCAGGGGCTTGTACATTACTCACAAATTTTAGGTGGCACTTTGTCTGTGTGGTCAGTGAGACTGAAACTTATGCAATTAAAGCAAATATTTAATCATATTAGGATTTATTTTAGCAATAAATCATCCTTGTCAGTTATTTATACATGTTGAAGGTTAGTGCAACAAATCACCTTTGCTTCTACTCTGTGTCAAACACTTTGCCTCGGAAATAAGAAAGGATAGATCGTTATAAATCTGACTCTATGATAGTGCTTGGCACATTAATTAATGTAATTCAGGTTCATGCATCTTTAACCACATATGTGCAGTCGTAGAAGCATATATCAGAAAAATGGTGCTATTGTTGTCCTTTTTTATTCACATTTCTTTTCTCTCTCTTTTTTTTTTAACTTGTGTTTCAGTACTTTTTACCTTTAACATAGCACAATGTCTTAGAAGATAACTGGTTTGATGTAGTACCAGGGAGATTTTACCCCAATGAAAATGTGTGCTCTGTCAAGGGATTAACTGCGAGGTCCACCCAGGTTATTTTTTTTTTCATTAATTAATTAAAAACCAAATTTATTTAAAACTATATACCCTAATATGTGGGGTATTTTTACCTTGCTTAGTGATAAGGAATTACAAAGATAAAAAGAAGAATATGAACAACCCAGCTCTCAAAAACCTTATATTGTGTCTTACTGGCTTCTCACCAACATTTCTATAGCTTTGACTGTCTACTGGAGTATGTTAAGCTTGTTTTCTCATTTCACAAGTAATCCTCTATTGATGAACAAATACTCAAAAATACTTTCCTGTCAACTTTCTTATTTTAGCTAATATTACTTTATATTAAACACTAACAGACACTGCTTATGTGTTTTACATAATTGTTATTTAATTCTCTGAAAAACTCTTATCAAGAAAGTGCTTATTGTCTACATTTTATAAAGAATAAAATTGTGACTTTAATGGATGAAGCAACTTTTCTGAGGTCCTGCACCTGGTATCTCACTCTACAATCACATGGACAGTTTTCAGACCCCAATGCCAAATTTGTAGGACTGAGGCAAAATATTTAATAACAATTTCTTTTCTCTTTAAGTAAATTTCTTTGACCAAATAGATTTCCAAATTGCTAGTACTAAACAGGGAATAGGGCTACTTTTCAACTGTCTATAACATTTACCTGTCACTAATTTTTCAACTACGTAATGTAACAGAGTTCTTGAAAACAATCTTAGGAGGCAGGTCCCACTCTTCACCATTTTCAAATGAAGACAATATGGCTGAGAAGCTCTAGATATTTTGCATAGTATCATATAGCTGATAAGTCTTCAAGCTGAAATCGAACACTTTTTTTTTAACTATTTGTTTTTCTGCTACTTCCACTGCCTAGGTGTTCTTTTTGACAAATCTTGGCAAAAGAAGGCCAGTGTGCCCTACCACTCATCACACAACTTGGCTTATTCCAACAATGTATATAAACATATAAACACATTGGCACAGAAATAGGAAATGAAATGGGAATAGTTTAGGTACCTATATTTATCCAACAATAGAGAGAAGGAAAGGAATAGCAGTGGGGAGTGACAGAAGAGTAGATGAGCCAACTCCTTCTCAGGACACCCGACTCCGCAGACCAGGGCGAAACAGGGATTCGAATTCACCTAACTCTCTAGTGTTAGCCTCAATAAAGGAATTCAGAAGCTTATTACTGGGGGTTACAAACTAGCAAAGAGATACTTTCAGCCCCTGCCGAAAGAATTATTTATTCTTTACTAAATGACATAGGCCATGTAATGGCAAAGAGAATAGAAACCGGGAACTTCCTAGTTCAAAATTCAGTAACACAGGGTTTCTGAGTGAAATAAAAATGATTTTGTTCTTTAATTAGGGCAATTATTTAGCACGGTAAAAAGACAAAATACAATCTGCTCTCCTCCCACCTGCTTCCCACAAGCTTAATTTCCGATTATATCTTGCTCATGAATATGGTCTTTGCATGCAGTATAATTTTAGATGTGTTCCCTCACCTGGATATGCATTCCTTGCACTAGATATTCTTTTTTTTTTTTTTTTTTTTTGAGACGGAGTCCTGCTCCGTTGCCCAGGCTGGAGTGCAGTGGTGCAATCTCGGCTCACTGTAAGCTCCGCCTCCCGGGTTCACGCCATTCTCCTGCCTCAGCCTTCCGAGTAGCTGGGACTACAGGCGCCCGCCACCAGGCCGGCTAATTTTTTGTATTTTTAGTAGAGACGGGGTTTCACCGTGTTAGCCAGGACGGTCTGGATCTTCTGACCTCGTGATCCGCCCGTCTCGGCCTCCCAAAGTGCTGGGATTACAGGAATGAGCCACCGCGCCCGGCCTAGATATTCTTTAACTAGCATTTTCTGTTTCTTCAGTAACATCTAGCTCTCTGAAGTGTTTTGGTTGCTTGTCTGGCTTCACAAATAGCTAAAATCCTTGAGGGGAAGATTGTGTCTCATTTAGTTTATTGACATCAAACACAAGTCCTGGTAATTGTGTAATGTAATAAATGTTAAAGAACTGGATGAATTTATACCATTGATTTTCAAAATAACAAGTTATGGTGTTTCCTTCTAGACAGCTAAAGAGAGCATATTCTGTTTCCTGTAGGTCTTTGGACAAAGGGAAATCCCAACATCTTCTTGTTTCTTTCTGTTAACAAATAGGTGTGACTATCTTAAAGTGCACTCATAACCATGTCTGCAAGAGATTGTAATTATATCAAATTGTGATGCAGCACCATAAAATTCTACATATTTAATTTTGAAATAAAATTTATTGGAATTTCTAATGTATTATGCCAGTAAACGCTCTTTCTTAGATTTTATGCAACATAATAATTGTCTCAGAACTTAAAGAAATTAAAGGTAATCCAGTAATCAGTAAGAAATGGTCATCTAGAAAATGAATACGATACATATCTAATACTGTAGGTCTATTTGTGAAAAACCATGGTACATGCTCAAATTTTCTGTATGTGTTTCTGTAGACAAAAATACCCTAAAAAACAGCGATTTTCAAAATTTAATGTGCATACAAATCACCTGTGGATCTGGTTAAAATGTAAATTTAGATTCAGTTAGTTTAGGGTGGTGCCTGAGTATCTATCTGCCTTTCCAACAAGCTCACCAGGTTCATCAAATATACATTAGAGTGTGAGACACACTGACTTGAAAAGATATTTGCATGTATGTCTAGCAACTTAAAAAAAAATAAAAGTGAAATATTGAGTAGAATCGCTCCTTCACACTTACCCAGTATCTATTTTGATCAAGAGATGTAACAAATTGGGGGATAAGGAGACTGTTTGGAATTAACTTGAACTACAATAATATGCAGATATATATATATATAAATACAAAAATAGGTATGCTTTTGAAGCCAAATGACAAGTGTAGATTCAGTGTCCTGGAAAATGATAAAGATTCTCTCCTTGACCAAACTTTAGTCAGGCTCTATAGAGCCCAGCTAGGTCCCATCTTAGGGCATATCCTCCTAGAGCCCAACTGTAGAAAACTCCTGTTAAGTCAGTTCATCCAGAATCCCCCTCCCTCGAAATCAGATCAATATCCTCATCCTCTCAACCTGACCTACCTTCAACAAAAATCTTATTAGGCGAGTTGAATCAGAATCTCCCCAGACCCCTGATGTTTCCTCTTAGTAATTTTTCCCTGTGGCCCAGCCTTTAACTATAAAATTCAATTTTATCTCATTGTATTTAGAGTTGAGCTGAATCAGTGCCCCCTACTGCAAAACCCCTCACAGTAGTCCCAAATAAAGAGTGCCTTACATTTTGAAGAAGTGTCATGAATAATGTTTTTCTTTAACAGAAAAAAATCCCCCTGAAGCAAGAAAGTGTGGAGCTATTTAATTGGATAGATAGGATAATATAAGTCTGTGCAGAGAAGGGGCAACTGGTTCCAGGTGGAACAACTAGTTTCAACTTGTTATAACTAGAAAATGCTTCTAAATTGTCCTAGTGAAGTGTGTACACTGGGAGAATAGAGAGCCAAATGTCCAAAAACAAATAATTACAAAATAAGATTGCTAAATATTTTTGCTATCACATTCAGTCAAGTGAATAGCAATTGAGAAAGCTTCAGTCAACTACCCTGGCTAAACAGGAGAACAGAGTCATAAGCCTGAAATGGTTAAGAAACCTACCCAAAAGAGACCTGATCCCCTATTAGTGAGGCAGATGTGACAATTGAATAACAGATTAAAAATTGTGCATGTCTCTGTAATTTTAGTCCAACCATATTAGCAAGTAAACATTGTAACATATAATGTAAAACATAAAGTTACATTATTATAATACTGAGAGTTTGTTTTATATTCTGAATGTTAAAACATCTTAGGTATTTTGTGCAGCTTGCTTTTTAATATCTTAACTCTAATGTCAACTCTTTGTGGATGACAGCTATAACAATCAGATTTAAGCATGCTAAATGTTGTCATTTAAAATTTTAATGGTATAAATAATTATTATAAAATATGTTGATTTCTCATTGTCAGTGAAAATTACAATGCAATACACAGCAAGCTTTTAACTGAGTGAAAACAGTTTTTATAGTGTCAGTTTATGGCATTGCATAAGTAATTGTCTAAGCAACCAATTATATGTTTATTGGGGACACATATGGCAAAACAACTGAAAGGTTAGTGTAAAATGTTTATTTTTTTTGAACATTTGTGTTACATTTAAATGCTGGTATTTCCAAGTTTATATTCATTATTATAGTGAGCTCCAATTGGGAATATTTTGACATTCAAGTACAACTAGAAAGTATTATATTGACTACAAAATCCAAAATGTGACACAGTTGTAAATTTTTTAATGAACACATGCATCATTATACTCTACAATAATTTTTTTCTTGCAAAGTATAAGAGCACATTTAAATCCTAGGAACCACATGAAACATGCAAATAGACACAGGGTAAGACCAAAAATTACAAAATATCCCTGATAAGTCCAATGGACCTTGAAAGAGGAGGAGGGAAGCATCTGATAGCCAATTAATGGCACTTTAGACTTCAAGAAATATCCTAAAAGTCCGAGGTATGAGGAGTAACAGGGTTCTCAGAGCCACAGTGGTATCTCAAGATATCATTTGGTCATTTGGACAAAGTGTCTACTGCTAATTACTGCTAACGTTTTATTGCTTTCATGTTCAGGTATTCTTAAGCTCGTTGGCCCATTTGGTAATGCAAAGCCCTCTAAGCATTGACTTTGTCCTCCATCCAATCCTTAGCTGCTGTGCAGTATAAAGGCAACCTTCACCTTTTTGACAAATATATTTACAGATTATGTTTGAAATTTAAAATAACTCAGTATATAGAGCAGTGTGAGTGTGTGTATGAATTAATTTTATCCTATACCTGAGGGATTTTATGGTACATTTTTAGGACCCTAATTAAGACTACACAATTTGGAGGTAGATAATTAGCATTTGAAGGTCCTTGATTGGGGATTCAGACTTCAGAAATCTTATACAAACTCTTTATACATCATTAAGTAAATATTCAACACAAGGCTCATACTTAACATTATAAATATTAAAATGTTTTATTTGGGAAGAATAAGGGATGTTCAGGATATACGGTTGTCTAAAAAGAGTGTATAGTACATTCACACATCATACAACAATTTTTCTCTCCCTCTTCTTTTTCTTAATCAAATATTCTGATACCTGAGCCAAGTAGAAACATGGCTGGTCCTTCTATCAAGTTATAATTTTATCTGCTTTAGAGTAAACTGAGAATTTCAAAGTTCTTGTAAAAGTGCTTCAAATAAACAATTAACACTATAAATTACATTATGTGATTTTTTTATATATACGTGGTGATAAATATTTGTATGTTTATCAGAATCCATTCTGAAGTCTACTTTCATTGTAACATGTTCCACGATATCAGGTTAGAAAGAAATTTTATACAGCCGCCATCTGTCTCTATTTACTGAAAGAACCTGACAACTAGAGAAATGGTTGTCTTTGGCCATGTTCTGCTACAGACACTCCTGCACCAAACCCTCTGGCCTCCACATCTCCTGGCATGCTGATCACACGGAAGATGTTTTCATCCTGTTGATGATGTTTCACCCTGTTGTTGCCTACTCAATATCTAGTCTCTTCTATTTCCTTATCAGCAAAGTTTCCATTTTGTTTAGGGTAACAATGTGCCCAGTTGATAAAACTGCATTTCCCAGCCCCCTTTGCAGTTCACTCTAGTCATGAGATAGAGTTACTGCTGATGAATATCTGCTAAGGATTTCTGGGAAATTTTGTTGTCTTGATATAAGTATCACCTCTTTCTCTTTGTTGCTTATTTATCCCCGTAACTATTCTGGCATGGATTGCAAATATGAAGCCACAGATGGAGCATGGCCATGCAACCATAATGTTATTGAAAAAAAATAAAAGGCTTGTACTCAAGATGGTCAGGCAGAAACACAGAAGGAGATTGGGATGTTGCTGATACTATAGAGCCTTAGCTGAAGCTCCAGACTGCTTGCCTTTGAATATTTCTTTATGTGAGGGGTCACTGGTAATAATTCTATTACTTGTAGCCAAGGAAAATCCCAAACTGCTCTAAAAATCGTGATAACTGCTTTTCATCCTACATGTCAAAAACAATATTAAATCATAATTCACTAGAGGACATTTCCAATAAAATATAGTTTTACATACATTTACTTTAATTTTTCTAAGGAAAATACAAGCATCCATTAACTCGCAGACCAATTTCCAAAGGAAGCAATTTAAAAAAATTTCCCCACGAAAATCTGTTTAAGGAAATTCACATTTTGGGGGCAAAAAAGAAATCAGTCATAGAGAATTAGTCTCAGTCTATATTTTGAACATCTGTATTTATTTTGTATGGATAATCTAACTTTGAATAATACTGAGGATAATAATTGTTGATGATGATAAATGAAATCATAACTTTACTTTTGAATATTTATGTAACATACCATGTACTTTTACATACCAATTATATTTATACTTATAATAACTTGAGTGAAATATTTATTTTCATAATTTTGCAATAAAAAATAATTGAGGCTAAGAGAAGTCAATGACTTGCTAATTATGGTTGCTATGTTGAGAGGTCAAATTTCACACATTCCCTTGTTATTCTGAATTGATTTCAATTCTGAAGTTAGACTGTTCTTTTATTTACCTTTGTTATGGTTCTAGGAAGCGTTTGGAAGAGTAGTTCATGTGAGTCAGTAATAATGGAGTTAAAAGAAGAGTGAAAAACATGAAAATTATAAATAGAGTTAAGACTCTGAGGGAATTGGTGAGTTGAGCTGGCAAGAAGCAACCCACTCTGAACTTAGGCCTCTGGAATCCTGGCAGGATGAGACCCTTTGTCACCGCTGCTTAGAGAAGTGGTAAGATAAGTGGTATTTATTTATTTTTTTATTTTTAAGATAGAATTTTTTTGTATTAATGACCCCAATCATATTTCTTTATATACAGGAGTTTTGAACTCAAATACATAGGAGAAAACAAATTAAGATTGTGTTATCCTGCAACTTACTACCAGTAACATATTGCAAAGTGAAACAGCTTGGAAAAGAGGGTGGGAGAAAAGGGAAGTGAGGGAAGGAAGATAAAGAAAAGGAATTAAGTTGATCAAGTGGAATTCTTTTTCTTTTTTTAATTCTTGGGAACTATGAGGTCCTTGCAAGCACAGCTCATTTCTGCAGATTATTTTCTAAACATGTACAAAATGGAACCAAAACAGAGACTCCCTTAAGAACCTGAAAAGGTGCAACATTAAAAGCTATGATTATCCAGTAGCAAGTGTTCCAGCCTTCAGTTGCCAGCTGCTTCCACCTCCTATTCCAAAGTTAGCAGGATGAAAGCATCTTCCGTGTGATCAGCATGCCAGGATATGTGGAGGCCAGAGGGTTTGGTGCAGGAGTGTCTATAGCAGAACATGGCCAAGAACACCCATTTCCCTAGGCTTGACTTGTTCCCACAGCAGACTTTAGCCCTAGCAGAACTGTCTTACATGAATTCTGCAGGGCAATCTTGTCCATTGGACTGGGCAGTCTGACCTAAGCAGCACTTGGTCTATTGTCCTCTTCTGGGACCCCAGCTTGTCTGCACCTGTTTGCAGAGCAGCCGCAGGTGCCCTGGGACTCTGCGTCATAGCTCCTGTGCAAGCGGACCATGCCTGAATGGTGGAGAAATCTGGGGGTTAACCCCTATGGCCACACACCAACCTATCTACTCCCTGCCCATATTGCAGCTTCCTACAGGCCCACAGCAACCAACCACATAGCTTTACTAGCATGTGTGTGCACGGGCAGGTTTTGCCATCCTTGCCCTACCAGCACATGCATGTATATGCAACCTTGCTCTGCCACTGCTGAGGCAAAGTTCACTCGGAACCTATACCCCCACTAATCTGCAATGTAGTTATAGCCTTGGAAGACACACAGCCAGCCAGCCCGGCCCCACCAGTGCCCCACATTTGCACCAACACTGCTGGAAGAGTGAAACTAGGCAGTGAGAATAGTGGACCCTCCCACATTCTGAGCAACCACCCCTGCCTGTGGCACACAGAGAGCATACACAGACCTGTTCCCACCAGTTTCCTGACCTCATGATAATACCACCACCAGCAGGACCACACACAGTCATTAGCAGGGGTTCCTTGCCCCACACGCCCATGATGCCTCTGCCACTGTGGTGAATGCCCACATAGAGGCAGGCATCCTGGCACCCACTAGCACCCTGCCACAACCAATGTGCCTGCACTCCACTGCACTGCCACTGCCACTGCTGCTAGCAAGTGAGAAGGAGGACAGATCCCACTGCCACCACATTGTGAAATGCTTTGGCTGACACCACCTGCAGAGTATAGTGACCAGTTGTCCAGGAGCAGCTTGGCCCCACCAGTCCAGAGGATTCTTAACCTTGAGTAGCCAGAAAACAAAGTTGGGGCTAATACAAGACACCCAGAGTTAGAGCACATAGTCCAGAAATTGGGAGCTGAGCACTGACCCCCTAAAGTCTTCCAGAAACAAAGCCAGTAAGCTGAACCCACCTTATACCACAATCAAACCCTTAAGGTAATTAAATAAGATAAATGGGAAAAGAAAAAAACCCAAAGGTCAGCAACTTCAAAGACTGAAGAATCATCAGCCCACAAAGATGAAAAAGAACCAGCACAAGAGCTCTCTGACAACTCAAAAAGCCAGGGTGCCTTTTTCCTCCAAAAAACCCAAACTACCTCCCCAGCAAGGGTTCTGAGCCAGGCTGAGATGGCTGAAATGACAGAAATAGAATGCAGAATATAAATAGAAATGATGATCACTGAGATGGAAGAGTATGTGGAAACCTAATCCGGGGAGGCTAAGCATAGTAAAACAATAAAAGAGCTGACAGACAAAATAGCCAGTATAGAAAAACAATCTATACCCATCTGATAGAGCTGAAAAGCCCACTACAAGAATTTTATAACGCCATCACAAGTATTAGTAGCAGAATAGGTCAAGTTGAGGAAAGAATCTCAGAGCCGGAAAACTGGCTCACTGAAATAAGACAGGCAGACAAGAATAGAGAACAAAGAATGAAAAGGAATGAACAAACCGTCTGAGAAATACAGAATTATATGAAGAGAAGAAATCTAAGACTCATTGGGGTCCCTGAAAGAGACAGGGAGAGTGTATGCAACTTGGAAAACATATTTCAGTATATCATTCATGATAGCTTCCCCAATCTAACTAGAGAGGCCAACATTCAAATTCAGAAAATACCAAAGACCCCACAAAAATACTTCACAAGATGATAATTGCCAAGACACATACTCATCAGATTATCCAGGGTTGAAATGAAAGAAAAAAATTGCTAAAAGCAGCTCAAGAAAAACGTCAGGTCACCTACAAAGAGAAGCTCATCAGACTAAGAGTGAACCTCTTGGCAAAAACCATACAAGCCAACAGAAACTGGGGGCCAATATTTAACATTCTTAAAGAAAAGCAATTCCAACCCAGAATTTTATATTCAGCAAACTATGCTTCATAAGCAAGGGAGAAATAAGATCCTTTTCAGACAAGCAATAGCTAAGGGAATTCTTTACCACCAGACATGCCTTACAAGAGGTCCTGAAAGAAGCATTAAATATGGAAAGGAAGGACTGTTACCAGCCAGACAAAAACTCACTTAAGTACACAGACCAGTGACACTATAAACCATACAAACAAGTCTGCATAACCATCTAACATCATAACAAGATTAAATGCATACATATGAATATGAACCTTTAATGTAAATGGCCTAAATGTCCCAGTTAGAAGACATAGAGTGGCAAGCTGCATAAAGAAGCAGTATGTTCAAGAGACTCATCTCACATGCAATAACAACAATAGGCTCAAAATAAAAGAATTAAAAAAGTTACCAAGCAAATAGAAAACAGAAAAAAAGCGAGAATTGCAATCCGAATTTTAGACAAAACAGACCTTAAACTAACAAAGATTTTTAAAAAAAGACAAAGAAGGGCACTACATAATGATAAAGGGTTCAATTCAAGAACAACATCAAACTATCCTAAATATATATCCACCCAACAAAGGAGCACCTGCATTCATAAAGCAAGTTCTTAGAGACCTTTAAAGAGACTCAGACTCCCACGGAACAATAGTGGGAGACTTCAAAACCCCATGGACAATATTAAATCATCAAGGCAGAAAATTGACAAAGTATTCAGGAACTAAACTCACCATTGGACCAAATGGACCTGAAGTCCAATCTTTGTTGGTTTGAAATCTGTTTTTTAATTTTTATTGGTTTAAAGCCTGTTTTGTCTAAAATTTGGATTGCAACCCTTCCTTTTTTCTGTTTTCTATTTTCTTGGTAGATTTTTCTTCATTCCTTTATTTTGAGCTTATGATTCTCATTGCATGTGAGATGAGTCTCTTAAAGACAGTGTATTAGTCTGTTCTCATGCTGCTAATAAAGACCTAACTGAGACTGTGTAATTTATAAAGGAAAGAGGCTTACTTGACTCGCAGTTCTGCAGGGCTGGGGAAGCCTCAGGAAACTTAACAATCATGGCAGAAGGGGAAGCAAACACATCCTTCTTAACATGACAGCAGCAGAGAGAAGTGCAGAAAAAATGGGGAAAAGCCCCTTATAAAACTATAAGATCTCATGAGAACTCATTCACTCTCATGAGAACAGGATGGGGGAAACTGCCCCCATGATTCAATTATCTCCACCTGGTTCCTCCCATGACACGTGAGGATTACGGAAACTACAATTCAAGAGGAGATTTGGGTGGGAACACAGCCAAACCCTATCAGACAACATACCAATGAATTGCGTGCCACTCTATGTCTTTTAATTGGGGCATTTAGGCCATTTTTAAAGAACTCTTCACCCAAAAATAACAGAATATTATTCTTATTGCCAAATGGTACATACTCTAGAATTGATCACATAATCAAACACAAAACACTCCTCTGCAAAGGCAAAATAACTGAAATAATAACAACCACTCTCTTGGACCACATTGCAATCAAATTAGAAATCAAGACTAAAAGTTCACTCAAAATTATACAATTACATGATGCCACTCTCTTCTAGTTTCTTTCTTACTTTTTTGGCTACTGTGGGGATAGTTAAAAAAAACAAACAAACAAACAAAAAAAAAACCCTGCTCTTTTGCTATTTCCTGAAAAACCAATGTTTACCATAAGTAACCCTGCTGTTGATCCTATATCCTAAATATCTCTCATATATTTTTCTTTCCTTCCGATGAATTGTTTTCTACTACTCTAAGACCATATCTAATACTCATAATATCCTGCATGATTATATTAATTCATTTATTTTTGATATCCATTTCCCACAAAACCATAAACATTGTTTTTTACAACAGCTAAATTATATTGTATATTTATAGGCAAAGCAATGAAAGCTGTGGTCAAAAAATGTAACCTGGAATTGTTCTTTATTGTCTGGCTCTGAGAAATATTTTCTAGCACCATTTTCAGAAGTTTTTCCCCGCAAAATGTTGTTCCAGCTATGCAAAAATGGCTTGCAATTATAAAAATGTGATATGCTCTAGCACATGTATCTTGTAACATATGCTGTTCTTTTCCTGTACTGACCTTCTTCTGCTCCACCAATCGGGTTAATTTCTATTCTTTCTTCAGGGGTCAGCTCAAAAATTACTTTTCCTGGTAAACCTTATTCTAAAATAGTGTTAAGCCCTTCTTCACAGTTCTATAGAGTTTGATATCTACTTGCATTAAATCAATTAGTCATACCATATTGTAGTTTTCTAGCAATGTTCACAATTTTCACAATATTAATAAAAGCTAATATTTGAATGCTTTCCATACAAACATGCATTTTTCTTAGTAACCCTGTGAGATGGGGCTGGTTGACATTCCTGTGTTATAAATGACGAAACTGAGGCCCAGAAATTGTTAAGCAACTTGCACAAAGTTTCATTTCTACTGAGTGACAAAGGCAGGACACTATATATATGAATTTTATTCCATTTTCATATTCCTCTGTAAAAACCTCAGCAACCAGCATATTGAATTACTTACAGCAGGGAGCTAACGTGTGATTACCTAATGTTGAATGAGATAGGAGAAATATAGTAATAGACATGGGAGCATGCAAATAATCCAGTTAAGTACTTACTGGAGTTGCTCTATCATGTCTGCTTAATTACTGCTCACATGAGAGGCATCAACATTTAAAGGTTAACAGCTTATGTGCAAACTCACATATGGCAAATTCTCCATTCTTTTTCTTTTTTCTCTCAGGTGGGAATGAATTTAGTTGACAGCCAGTTACTTAATTTATGTGTGTAGCAGAAACACTAAGGAAGAATTGAGCAGAAATGTAGAGAGGATCAATGAAATAATAAAACAACATTCCATTCTTTCTATCCTAAAAGTCTCAATGGTTCCTTTGAACTCTCCAGTAGCATTATTTTGTAATCCTGGAATCCTTAATCATTTTAATGCTTTGGGAAGACACTTTAAGTACATGATCATAAATCACAGTGAGAAGGGTAGAGCAAGAACACTTTGTAGGTTCACTGGTCCCAGTGTCATTTTTTAATGAGAAGATGCTTCTGGGTGTTTAAATAATAAGGGAAAGAAGATTCTGAAGGAAACATGAGCAACTTTCATTTCAGTTGTTATTTTACATCAAAAATTATATGCATTGTATAAAATATTTAAATTGATAAATTTAAATGTTAAATGGTTAAAACTTTGTATTAGCAGTTTATAATTCTTTTATATGTAAAGTTATTTTCCTTCAAAATCCTCATCAAGCTTGTCTTACACATACTATGTTCATTGATGACTTTACTCATTTTCTCCATTTGCTGAAAATGTTATTTTCTTACCGTCTCATACCCTACCTTTCCAGGGTTTCATGAAATAATAGTCTTAATTGAGCTCATTTGAATTTTTCTAAGTCTTACAAATCTGTTCTACATTACATAACACTTCATTCCTTATATTTACCTTGTTTTGTAAATTGTTTACTCACTTAGCAGGCCTTTACTGTGCAACTATTACAAACCAAGCATTATACTGGCATCAAAATATAAGGTGGTGAAAAAGACAAAACTGGGTGGTGGAGCTAAGGAATGTGGGAAACAGTGAGCTGGAAAGCTGTTCAGAATCATAGACTGGGCGCTAATCAAGAAACATTCCCAAACACCAGTGAACGGTCCCTTTGCAATTTCTACCCAGTAGGATTTCAGGATACTAAGGAAGAGTAACTGCTATGTGCCTTTCTAAGTGAAATCATTAATTATGATTATATTATCCCCATTCTACTACTTTTGTGCTAAATGTATGGATTCAGAAATCACAGAAGGAAGTGAGAAGCAGATAATTTGACAATTTCATATATAGATCTCCGGGTTTAATGTAATCTTATTCAGGTCTAATGTGGGGGCCATCAAAAAAATCCTCAACTTGGACCTGATGTCATAAGTGAATGGGGCAATGCATTGTCTACCTAGAAAAAGAATGAATGTATTTTTTTGGTGCTTAAATGAAAAAAAAATAATATTTTGAACATGAGGATGGATTCTATTAAATTCTTTTGGTATTGTCAAAAGCTTTGCTTTTCTTCTGTACCAGATGTATCCTTGTGGAAGAATTATACTTTCTGTTGAATTCGGATTGGTCATATGAATTGCTTTTTTGAATTCAATGTGAGTTTGTAGTGCATGTGCCACTTTTGAGCAAGAGCTTAAGAGTCTTCACGAGAGCCTGCTTGCTCTATTTTCCCATGTGTCATGGGTCTTGGTAATCAGAGACAAAGGCTGCTATTTAGCTGGTGTACTGTAATAAAAAAGACTTCAAACAAAGCAAAAGTTGACTAGCAATAAACATTAAAATGTGTAAGAAATAAACCTTTGTTCTTGCAAGCTAACAATATTTTGCATAGTTTTTTTCTACAAGTAAACCTAGTCTAAGCTGATATCGAAATAAAAACAAAATGCACATTGTATATACCATCATGAAACTCTAAACAAGGAAAGATTTTAAAAAATATATTTTTAATTTTTGTGGGTATTCAGTAGGTGTATATATTTATGAGGTACATGAGATATTTTGATACAGTTATACAATGCATAATAATCACATTAGATTATTACTATCAGGGCCACTAAAGAATCAGCTTGAAGGACTGATAGGTGAAAACATGAAGTCTGAAGAGATAATCAAAAAAAGCAAACACATCCATCTTCCCAAGAAGAATATTGGGAGCTACAGAGGTGAAGCTACAGAGGTGTTAAATACATACAAGCCCCCAGGGGCTTAATCCTAGGGTCTTAACTCCTAATCCTGAGGACTTCTCTGTATTTAACACCTTAAATTGCTTGGGGGCCAAGTGTTGTAATTTGGGGTGACATTACGAGGTGACATTTGAGTTGATATTACAATTGGTATTAGAGTTGGTAATGGTAGTGTGAATAATTATGACGAGGTAGAAATTGTAATCAATTTTAAAAATATGGAAAATTGGGTAATATTTGAGGGCGAGGAAGTGGGATTACTCAGTGAGGATTCTATAGGTGTGGCCGCATTATATAGCTATGAGAGTTGACTGGTGGTGGTTGCTGGTTAATCTTTGTTTGTTAGTATTTTTATCACAATAGAGATTACCCACGGAAGTAGGGTTAAATGATTAAGAATAAGGTTAGGAGAGATGGAATAAGGAAAGAGAAAAAGTGGAGCATAATTAGGCCTTTCTGGGCAGGTACAGTGGTTAAGGCTATGATCTGAAGTTGGGCAGTGTTTTTGGTGTTGTCCTTTCTATTCAGATTAGATTTAGTAGAAGGGAGGCTATATTTTGGCTTGCAAGGAAGTTTGAATATAGTGTTGCATGGCGCATTGTGGTTGAATAAAATCCTAATACATTGGAAAATTTAAATATTTGTGATGGGTATTTAAGTTTGAGGTTATTAGTGATAAGGTTGAGTTATAGTGCTAGTGAGAAGCCTAGGATAGTTATGCCCAGAACTGTGAGCTTTATATGGAGAGGCATAATTATTTGGGGAATTGATATTGGGGAGATATTGTTGGAGATTAAAAATCTGGCAAAAATGCTACCAATTGTTCAATGTTTAATTGAATTAATTAGGAGGGCATTATTTTTTTTGATAACAACGAAGGTTGTGAAGCGAAGTTGTCCTACCAGTGCGAAGAAGATAATTTGGGTACTGCAGACAGCTGTTAGGGAGGTGGCAATAAGTGTGATTAAGAGGGCTCAGGCATTGGTATATGATGTGTTTGTGGCTTCAATAATAAGATCTTTGGAGCAGAAGCCTTTGAGGAAAGGTATACACCTGAGTGCGAGGCTGCCAATAGCATGTGAGGAAGAGGTAAAGGGCAAGGCTTTAAATAGCCTACCTATGTTTTGAATAGCTTGCTCATCATTGAGGTTATGAATAATAGACCTGGAGCATATAAATAATATAGCTTTGAAAAAGGCATGTGTACAGATACGAAGAAATGCTAGGTAAGATTGGTTAATGCCAATTGTAACTATTATGAGTCCTAGTTGACTCGAGGTGAAAAATGCCACAGTTTTTTAAATGTCATTTTGTGTTAGAGCCCAGATTGCTGTAAATGGTGTAGTAACAGCTCCTAAGCATAGTGTTTCAATGGTATTTTATTATGATTATTATTATACTTTAAGTTTTAGCGTACATGTGCACAATGTGCAGTTTTGTTACATATGTATACATGTGCCATGTTGGTGTGCTGCACCCATTAACTCGTCATTTAGCATTAGGTATATCTCCTAATGCTATCTCTTCCCCCTCCCCCCACCCCACAACAGTCCCCAGAGTGTGATGTTCCCCTTCCTGTGTCCATGTGCTCTCATTGTTCAATTCCCACCTATGAGTGAGAACATGTGGTGTTTGGTTTTTTGTCCTTGCGATAGTTTGCTGAGAAAGATGGTTTCCAGTTTCATCCATGTCCCTACAAAGGACATGAACTTTTCATTTTTTATGGCTGCATAGTGTTCCATGGTGTATATGTGCCACATTTTCTTAATCCAGTCTATCATTGTTGGACATTTGGGTTGGTTCCAAGTCTTTGCTATTGTGAATAGTGCCGCAATAAACATACGTGTGCATGTGTCTTTATAGCAGCATGATTTATAGTCCTTTGGGTATATACCCAGTAATGGGATGGCTGGGTCAAATGGTATTTCTAGTTCTAGATCCCTGAGGAATCACCACACTGACTTCCACAAGGGTTGAACTAGTTTACAGTCCCACCAACAGTGTAAAAGTGTTTCTATTTCTCCACATCCTCTCCAGCACCTGTTGTTTCCTGACTTTTTAATGATTGCCATTCTAACTGGAGTGAGATGGTATCTCATTGTGGTTTTGATTTGCATTTCTCTGATGGCCAGTGATGATGAGCATTTTTTCATGTGTTTTTTGGCTGCATAAATGTCTTCTTTTGAGAAGTGTCTGTTCATGTCCTTCGCCCACTTTTTTGATGGGGTTGTTTGTTTTTTTCTTGTAAGTTTGTTTGAGTTCATTGTAGATTCTGGATATTAGCCCTTAGTCAGATGAGTAAGTTGCAAAAATTCTTTCCGATTTTGTAGGTTGCCTATTCACTCTTATGGTAGTTTCTTTTGCTGTGCAGAAGCTCTTTAGTTTAATTAGATCCCATTTGTCAATTTTGGCTTTTGTTGCCATTGCTTTTGGTGTTTTAGACATGAAGTTCTTGCCCATGCCTATGTCCTGAATGGTATTGCCTAGGATTTCTTCTAGGGTTTTTATGGTTTTAGGTCTAACGTTTAAGTCTTTAATCCATCTTGAATTAATTTTTGTATAAGGTGTAAGGAAGGGATCCAGTTTCAGCTTTCTACATATGGCTAGCCAGTTTTCCCAGCACCATTTATTAAATAGGGAATCCTTTCCCCATTACTTGTTTTTGTCAGGTTTCTCAAAGATCAGATGGTTGTAGATATGTGGCATTATTTCTGAGGGCTCCGTTCTGTTCCATTGATCTATATCTGTGTTTTGGTACCAGTACCATGCTGTTTTGGTTACTGTAGCCTTGTAGTATAGTTTGAAGTCAGGTAGCATGATGCCTCCAGCTTTGTTCTTTTGGCTTAGGATTGACTTGGTGATGTGGGCTCTTTTTTGGTTCCATATGAACTTTAAAGTAGTTTTTTCCAATTCTGTGAAGAAAGTCATTGGTAGCTTGATGGGGATGGTGTTGAATCTACAAATTACCTTGGGCAGTATGGGCATTTTCACGATATTGATTCTTCCTACCCATGAGCATGGAATGTTCTTCCATTTGTTTGTATCCTCTTTTATTTCATTGAGCAGTGGTTTGTAGTTCCCCTTGAAGAGGTCCTTCACATCCCTTGTAAGTTGGATTCCTAGGTATTTTATTCTCTTTGAAGCAATTGTGAATGGGAGTTCACTCATGATTTGGCTCTCTGTTTGTCTGTTATTGGTGTATAAGAATGCTTGTGATTTTTGTACATTGATTTTGTATCCTGAGACTTTGCTGAAGTTGCTTATCAGCTTAAGGAGATTTTGGGCTGAGACAATGGGGTTTTCTAGATATACAATCATGTCATCTGCAAACAAGGACAGTTTGACTTCCTCTTTTCCTTATTGAATACCCTGTATTTCCTTCTCCTGCCTCATTGCCCTGGCCAGAACTTCCAACACTATGTTGAATGGAAGTGGCAAGAGAGGGCATCCCTGTCTTGTGCCAGTTTTCAAAGGGAATGCTTCCAGTTTTTGCCCATTCAGTATGATATTGGCTTTGGGTTTGTCATAGATAGCTTTTATTATTTTGAGATACATCCCATCAATACCTAATTTATTGAGAGTTTTAACATGAAGTGTTGTTGAATTTTGTCAAAGGCCTTTTCTGCATCTATTGAGATAATCATGTTATTATCTGTTAGAGAATAAAATTGGATCGGTAGGAAAACGCCTGCTACAACTATTGTGCTAGAGTAGAGTAAGGCTGAGATGGGTTTTGGGGCTTCTGTAGCTGACAGGAGTTAGGGGTGGAGACCAAATTGAGCTGATCTGCTAGCTGCTGCTACTAGAAAACCAATTAGTGGGAGAGTACTGGAGCTAGGGTTGAGGATAAATATTTGCTGAAATTCTCATATATTGGACAAGAGAAATAGTGCTATTGCTAGGATAAAGCCGATGTCTCTGATGCAATCATGTCAGATTGCTTGAAGGGTTGCTGTGTTGGTGTCTGTTCTGCCATACCATCAGCCAATTGGCAGGAAGGACCTAGTTAGGTTTTGAAGTTAAGGTAAAGGTTGAAGAAAGACAGAGAGAGAGTTGGTAGCTCTACAGCAACACAGGTTTATTGCCAGCGCTACGTGTGGAGGTGGGGGACCAGCTTAATGCCAGAACCCACTGCTGCTTACAGGCTGGGCTAATTTATAGGTTTGGGGTTGGTGGTCTTTGCAGTATGGCTTGCTGTCTGGGAGGATGTTCATAAGGATATTCCTTCAGTTGTGCCTTTGCCCGGCAGGGTATGATAAGAATGTTCCTGTGCCTTGTGGGGTTAGGCAGGGTGGTTCTCATGGCCCAAACCTCTGTGGAATGTTTCACTCTGATTAGGGTCTGCAAAGTGGCACTTACAAAATGGTGCAGCTTGGACCAACAATACCTATGCCTTTCCATTTGACAAAGAGTTGGAATAGGTTGTTGGCAGTGACTAGAATTAGTATAGTAATGAGAAAAAATGAGTAGATATTTGAAGAATTGATTTATGTTGGGGCCTGAGTGTATATATATACAATATTGAGAATTCTATAATACATCATGTGACAAATAGTGCTACTGGAATGAATATTGTAAAGAAGTAATCTAGTTTAAACTGAGTGAAAGCTTTAGGGTTTGAACTGTCATTCAGTGTCAGTTTGAAACAATAGTTTATTGGCCTGTGTAGATGAATCTGGTGGTGGGGATGAGGCTGGTAATAAAGGTACTACATGCAATGGATGATTTTACATCATTGGGGTACAAACTGCCTTTATAAATGCTAGGTGAGGTAATAATAATTGGAAAAGTTAGTAGGTCTAGTGAGTCAGTGTAAAAAAGAAAATATATTTATTACTTTTATTTGGAGTTGCACAAATGTTTTGGGTTCCTAAGACCAACAGATAAGTCTTATCCTTTAAAAATTAAGAAAGCCTTATTGTTAAATATGGGGGCATGAATTAGCAGTCCTTTCATACTTTCTTGGTAGGTAAGAAGTTATAGACTTCTATTATTAGATCCATAGTCGAATGTTTTAATTAAACTACAGCTACATTATATAAACCCCAAAATTACCTTGGGGTTTAGTGATAATAGAGAAGGGGTAGAAAATGTTTTCATATTAGGGTATTTTCTCATGTGGGGGGATGATTTAATATTATAAGCATGATATGTGAATACTCTTCATTGTGTAATAATTAATATATACAGAGAATAAAGGGCTGTGAGTAATATATTACATCTATAAACATAATGGTAAGGTTAGATCAAGAGAATGAGGCTACGGTTATGAAAATTTCTCCTACTAGATTAATGATGGGGGTAGGGCAAAGTGAGTTAAATTGGAGGTTGTTGAGGTTTGAGGTTGGGCGAAGTTGGAGAGTCATCATGTGGCTATTTTCATCATGTGGTGGGAAGAGTGTTTGAAGGCCCCGGGCTAGCAGTATGGTTTGGCTATGGACTCGTTCATACTTTGAGTTTGCAACGCAGAATAATATGGATGAGGTGAGTCAATGGGCAATTATTAGGGTCATTACGCCTACAAAACTTCAAGAGGTTTGGATGAGGATGGCTATTGTAACAAGTGCTATGAGGCTTTTAGAGGAGTAGGCAATGAGTGACTTTAGATCAGTTTGGTGCAGGCAGATGAAGCTTGTTATAATTATTCCTCATACGGATAGTATGAAGAAGGGGTATGACATAAATTCTGTTAGGGGTTTAAGGATTAAGTTGACTTGCATTATTCCATAGCCACCTAATTTTAGGAGTACTGCTGGGAGGACTATTGACCCAGCAATGGGGGCCTGTATGTGGGCTTTTGGCAGTCATAGATGGAGTCCATAGAGGGATATTTTTACTATAAATGCTGTGAAGTATCATAGTCATAAAAGACTATTGGATTAGGAAGTTATTATTTCTTGAGCACTATATGATGTAATTAGTATATTTAGGGAGCCTAGGGAAGTTAGGGTATAAATGAGTACTATGGGTAAGGATAGAGAACCAACCAGCATATACCATAAAACGTGTAGTCCTGCATTAAGGCATTCTGTTTGATTGCCTTGGCAGGTAATAATAACTAGGGTGGGGACTAGTGTGGCTTCAAAGAGGATATAAAATACAATAATTTTGTGGCAGTAAATGTTATAAATTATAATATTTGTAGGGAAATTAGTATTGAGATGTAAAGTTTTTTTTTTTTTAATGGGAGTGATTCTTTGGAGAGGTGATATTGGCTCGCTATGGTTATGAGAAGCAATAATCAATCTGTTAAGATTAGAAGGGGTGATGATAGTGAGTTGGAAAAAAAGTTAGTGAAAAGTTAGATGTATCATCATTAAATTGGTTGAAGAAGCTAACAAGCTATCCTAAGTGCGTCTATGTATTTAACACCGTGTAGCTTCTCAGCCAACCACTTAAAATCATTCAAGGCTTCTATTGGTCAACAGGGCCAGCAGTTGGGAAGACAAACTGGATGCAAAACAGATAGTAGCTGGGGCTCTTGTCTATATCTGCCACCATATGTGAACATTATGGCTTTCAGAGAATAATTACTACAGCTTCACTTTTATCCTCCAAATTTCATACAAGATCCCTTTTAGAATATTTCTAATTTGGAATCCTGGAGGGATAGAGGGTCTGGGAAATCCAGTTTCCATCTTAACCAAGTGACATTAACACAATCCAAGAAATAGAGCATGCGTTCAGCTTAAAAAACAGTTTAGGCTGCCCTGAAAATCATTTATAATATCACTTAAATATAAACATTTTCCAACTTGCTCTTCCTTAGCTTGCTGAGAAGAACAATTGCATAACTGTACCACAATAATTATGCCAACAAGATTATATTTCTCTGAAGGCTCTTCATCCAATAGAGTTGTAACTTGTATTTCCATAATTAAATCAAATAAATTAAAGTTTATAATTGAGGTTTCCAAAGCAGAAATTTAAGTATAAAACTCATGTTTAGTATCCTTGGAATATAACTTTTAACTGTGAGGTTTTTTTGTGACCGTAAAATTGGTAAACATTGTTTGCCATCAGAAATTGTATTTTTTTTCACTTAAGTATGAAATATTTAGTATGGAAATTTGCTCACTTAATCTGTATATTAGCTCATCATCCTAGTATAGGTTCTCATCAGGGGCTATTTTGCCTTACTCTTTCACATGTCTGCATTAAAAAATCATAATAAAATTGCCTCTGACAGAGCAGAATCAAACCCAAGGCAAAGTTTGATTTTGTTCCACAGTGGTTTCACTTAAAATTCATCACCACAGACTTCACAGAAACTTGATACTGCTTAGAAATCTAACATGTCCCCCCGTATAACCACTTTTCACTCTTGAGACTAATTTACACTTTTAACCTTTTTTCTTAATATTTAACTCCTGTAAGTCTTCTTTCTCAGCCACGGGTCTCATGTCAAGATTGTCTGAGAAAATAAAAGTATTCAAGGAGGAGCTCAAATTCTTACCCCCAAATCTCAAAGCCATCCTGTGCCTGAACTATGATCTTAGTCTTTTCTCTTGTTAAATGGAAGAATTATCCTGATTCCTCTTGAAGTTCAAATATTCTACTTGCCCTCTAGACCCCAAAACTCTATTAACTGCCTGTTTTATATTTATTTATCTACTTCTTAAAATTTAACAAGAACTTAATGGAACAAATGACTCTTCTACCTAGGTTTATTAATCTGCCAGTGCTCCTTGTTCTAAAATTAACACCACTGTCTTATCAGCTGTTTGAGCCAAAAACTCAGTAGTCATGCTTGTATTCTCCCTGTATTCATCCAGCCCACCAGTAAATTCTGGTTACAGCTCCAAAATGCATCTCAAGTCCACTAATTTTTTTTCACACCAATTGCTGCTACTCTCACCATGCCCCAATCATCTCTTATCTCAATTATTGCAATAATCGATTTGCTTCATTTCATTTTGCCTGGGTATTCCTCATGGCTCAAATCCTGCTAATTTACTTGCTCAATCACTAGAGCTGTGGGAACATATAGAGTTTTCAAAGATACTCTTAAGAACCATGATTTGTGGTGTGGAATGATGTAACAGTGTTTTTAAGACGCATCACCTCAGGGTCCCGTCAAACCCTTTTGGTAATAGTGCCCCCAAAAAACTTATTTGTGTTAGGCTATTTGTGTTACTACAAAGGAATACCTCAGACTGAGTAATTTATAAAAGAAAAAAGAGATTTAATTTGATTATGATTTTGCAGGATGTACAAGAAGCATGGTACTGGCATCTGCTTCTGGTGAAGCCTGAGGAAGCTTACAATCATGGCAGAAGGTGAATGAAAGCAGGCACATCACCTGATCAGAGTGGGAGCAAGAGGACGGCGGAGGTTTCACACACTTTTAAACAACCAGCTCTCCTGAGAACTCATTCACTATGGCAAGGACAGCTCTAAGCCATTTGTGAGGGATCTGCCTTAAGACAAAAACATCTCCCACCGGGTCCCACCTCCAACATTGGGGGTTATATTTCATCATGAGATTTAAAGGGGACAAACATCCAAACTGTATCACTCTTACTTTTAGATGTCTTCATAACCAGTGTTGGCTACAAAATCTGTGATGAAGTGTAGCTGCAAACTTAATGGGACACAGTCAAGCATCTATACTTTTAAACAGTCGTGTGGAAAAGAAAGTCACAAGCTTATTATCCCATCACCTTAGACTGAGAGAAAACTCTCTCAAGAACACTCTCACCAAACTCTATAGTGGTGATCACAGCACAAGAGTAGGTTTTGTAGTTGAATAAACATGTATCTGGTGAATGTTATATCACTCACTTGTCTTGCAAGCACCGCCCATAAGTACGAGTGGTTCCCTAGGAGAACCTTCCACTTGATACAGTAGAAGAAATCATACTTATCTCCTTTCATTACTTCTCTTAGAATATTTAAGGTATTTTGTTCTGGCATCATTCCATATGACTACTGGTCATTAGCAATTGTGTGAACGAAAATGTGTTAATCTGAAATTATAAATCCTATTTCTACACATTAGCTTCAATATGGGAAGAACTGAAGTCCTTCTAAACAGTCTGTTACATGTTACACTTACCAATGTTCTGATTGTATGCTGTTGTTCATAAACATTTTAAGTGCCATAAAAGCAGGAACTATATCTGTGGTGCTTAGTATTATATCTGTCATTTATTAAATCAGCAGCAGACAAAGACATTTTCTAAATCTGTAATTGTTAAATGGATGAAAGAATAAATGGATGATGAATGAATTACATAACTTATTATACTAGTAAAATTTGAGTTAGTGAATGACTTAACTCCTCTTGTCTATTGGATTACCAATTCTTCCTTCTAGAAATATAAATATTGTAATGTGTTGATGCTGATGTCTGCACTACACATCTAGTAGGCAGTAATAGGAAGGTATGGTTTGAATTACAGACTTGGAAATTATCAGCATATGAAAGATATTCGAATCTGTTATATATCCAGGGAAAGAATGGAAAATAATGACTTGCCTCAAATAGAAATCTGGGTGTTACACTGGCAGCAATTAATATTTATTGAGCAACTACTTTATGGCATGCATTGTGCCAACTGATTTTCATGAATGACCTAATTTATTCTAAGTTTTACAAGTGAAAAACTAAAGATTAAGAGCTTAAATGTCACCTTCAAGGTGATTATTTCTAATTGTAGAAGGCAAGATATAGAACATAGGGAGCTTCTATTTATAAATACTCTGCTGCCTTTTTCAAAAAGAATTGTGCCATGAAGAATAAGAGTCCAATAAATAGGAGGAAATTATTACAATTTTATATGGTATTTGTATTATGCCATTCTCACATCACTCTAAAGAAATACCTGAGACTGGGTAATTAAAGAAAAGAGGTTTAATTGGCTGTCGATTCTGCAGACTATACAGAAAGCAGTGTGCTGGCATCTGCTTGACTTCTAGGTAGGCCTCAGGAAGCTTACAATCATGGTGGATGAAGAAGGGGGAACAGGCCCATCACATGGCAAAAGCAGGAGCAAGTGAAAGAGTATGGGGAGTAGGAGATGCCACATACTTTTAAATTACCGGATCTCACTAGAACTCACTATCATGAAGACAGTTACCAAGCCATGAGGGATCTACCCACATGATCAAAGCACCTCCCACCAGGCCCCACCTCTAGCATTGGAGAGTATAATACAATATGAAATTGGGAAGGGACAAATATTCAAACTCTATCAGTGTTCAAGGCATTGTCTCTTTCCACATTTAGAAAATTATTTTCAATTACTTTTGTTAGGTTTCCCTTTTCCTCTCCAATTGAAAGGTGGCTCTGAAAATTATGCAGTGGCTTGGGCCTTGTTGTGTTTATTTATTTTTGCCAGGTCTTATCGCTGGAGTTTAGGCTTAGCTCCATAACTTCGTGATAGTTGTTAGCTATTTATATTCAGATTTATGAATTCTGATAATAACTGACTCCTAAGTAATCCCTCAAATAGAAACCTCAGAGCTAACCATTTTAAGAATTATTAAGCAGACTTATTAATCTTCTAAAGTATATGTATAGAATCCCTCAAGCATTTAAATTCTAGAAAATGTCCTCTTCATACCACCTACTTGACTGCAGCTGTTTCTCACATTGCTAATGGAGCAAAGTCTACAACCGCACACCGGTTCACAGAATTGGGCAAGTTGTGCCAATCAGTCTTTTCCTAGAAATGTTAGAAAACAGAACTAGAAAGTAAGACCTGTACTTCTGATGGTAGTTGAAATTCTAACATTTAAAAATTAGAGTCCATCAATATACAGGCCCAGCCAGGTGAAACACAAAGGAAAAGGTCAATTTTTGAAAAGATAATACATTCATGTTCTCACTCATAGGTGGGAATTGAACAATGAGAACACATGGACACAGGAAGGGGAACATCACACTCCGGGGACTGTTGTGGGGTGGGGGGAGGGGGAAGGGATAGCATTAGGAGATATACCTAATGCTAAATAACGAGTTAATGGGTGCAGCACACCAGCATGGCACATGTATACATATGTAACAAAACTGCACATTGTGCACATGTACCCTAAAACTTAAAGTATAATAATAATTTAAAAAAAAACAAAAAAACAACAACAAAAAAAGAAAAGATAATACATTCAATTAGCATTCTTACAAAGGTAAGCAGAGACCAGAGGGAACAAGAGACCTGTTGACATAAGAATCCCTAATTCCAACTGGTTGTTGAGACCTAGTAGGATTTCTGTGGTTGGGTTCTGTGAGATATTCCAGTATGTTACAACAAATTCCTGTTTAAACCTAGGCTAGCCCAGCTTACTTTCTGTTACTTTTATTCAGAAGAGTGCTAACTATTACATGTTCCTTAGATATTCCCTGGGTTGCATTTCTAGAGCCAGACTCTGCAGTTTCTTTGGTTACTGGGCACAATTTCAGCCTAATGTCAGGATAAAACATATTTTCTTTCTTTGCTTGCTCTATGTTTTACCCAAAAAATTATTTTTTTTATACTGGAGTCTATTGCAGTATCTATCAAAGCCTGCTATATTGTAGTCACTTATGTGTGTTTATCTCCTGCAACACTTTTTGTCCCTTTCCTGGAGGTCAAGACAATATTTTATGCATCATTCTATCACCGCTATTACCTAGAGTAGTTCTTGGCATACTGATGGGTGCAAAATAAAATATATAGTAAATTATGTTGTATGATTTGAATATTTCACTTAAATTATAAATACATTAAAGGGTGAAAGTGTTGGTATTACTTCATTTAATCCAATAAAATTTGTAATGTGTTCAATGAACAGTATAATATTAGTTCCCAGAAAATGATCTAATTTATCCTGATCAGGTCATTACTAAATAGTTTAAGAAGCTGTATATTAATGTAACTGCAATTTATGATTTTAAAAATAAATGCCAGGCTACATTCCAAGTATTATTGTAGGAAAGCGATTCATGCATGTCATGCTTTGCAATAACTTTCTTCAATTATTAAATGACTTTGTTTTACAGTTTATCACGTGACCAGGCAGTTCATAAACTTCTCAGTTACAGGAAAATTACTATATATTAATTCAAAATATGTTTACAATGTATGTATCATTAAAATGCATTTTAAATTATGTTTCACCAATTTGGAGCAGTAATTGAGTTATATTCATCTGACAGAATATTATGGGTTTTTTTTGTTTTGTTTTTCTTCAGTTTGTCAGCCCTTGGATTATGAGTGTTAGCACAGTTTTGACAGCAAGATATTTCATCAGAATAAGTAAGGGAAATACTCAACACAATCTAAGATATCTAACAATTTTGGCCAAGGAAGAACTGAGGAGTTGGCATTAAGATGGACATGGATTTACAAAATATCAGCAAAACAATTAAAAGAGAAAATGTCAAGTAAAAAGCAAAAAAGAATTACAATTGTGTTAGGGTCACCAAAAAGTAATTCTAACACTTCACCATCAAGTAAGTAAATAGTTTACAAATACAAGAAAAAAATAGAGAACAAGGCAAGACAGATGATCAAAACACAGGGAAATGATCAGATATCAGGTTATTTCATTAACATGGTAGACAACTAATTTATTTTTTCTCATTTGCTCTCCAAATCTCATCTAAGAGAGAGCCAAAAGAGCAAATATAAATGAAACAATATAACACAAAACAAAAAATATGGACTATGTCCGTTATAAAAAGAAGAACTTGAGAAAAGAGTAATCACCATATAGGATGTTTTAGTACCTTATAAAGATGAAAAACTATGGGTAACATATATTTGTCTGTTGTACTTATTTACCTTGATTACCTTCCATAGTCTACTCTATTGACAGGAAAAAACCCACAAGAATAACACTATCATATCAAACTCAATTCAGTGAGACACAAGGCTGATCTTTTTACTTTGTCAGCTAGCTATGCTGCTGAGCTGTCTCTTTGCTCCTGTCCCCTTTCCTTCCCTTTTAGCATTTCCACATCAACAAACTTAAGAAGAGGGACTAGATGATACTCCATTAAAAAAAAGTTTGTTCAAGAACACACACTTAAATAAAGAGAAAATCGTCAGTTCATACTTCTAAAATGAGAAATTGAATTCTGATTATTTGTCTAGATTTTGGCCAGTCATCTTACTTTGTCCTCTAATAACTTGTTTACCTGGCTACTTTTTTCTTGTATATTTTGACATTAATTGCTGAGCCATTGGCATTTGTCTTTTTCCTTGTTTCTTAAACTGTTATTTGAAACTGTATATATCATATCAAGCAAAATCCACTCTATCATCAGCATATTGCCCTCATGTAAAAGAGAGAGAGAGAAAAACAGAAATATATCTCTATTTTTTAAGTTTATTGTCATTTGAAGGATTCTGACACAACAGGTTACAGCTGACATTGGAGACGGCAATTTGAAATAGTTAAGAATTGCACAATTGCAAAAATATGGAACCAGCCCAGATGCCCATCAATCAATGAGTGGATAAAGAAACTGGTAGATATATAAGATGGAATAGTACTCAGACATAAAAAGGAATTAATTAATGGCATTCACAGCAACCTGGATGGGATTGGAGACTCTTATTCTAAGTGAAGTGACTCAGGAGTGGAAAACCTAACATCCTATGTTCTCATTCATATGTGGGAGCTAAGCTATAGGATGCAAAGGCATAAAAATGATACAATGGACTTTAGGGACTCGAGGAGAAAGGGTGGAAAGGGGGTGAGGAATAAAAGACTACAAAATAGATTCAGTGTATACAGCTCAGGGGATGGGTGAACCAAAATCTCACAAGTCACCACTAAAGAACTTACTTGTATAGCCAAATACCACCTGTTCCCCAAAAACCTATGAAAAAAAAATTTAAACGAAATAGATAAGCATTGTCAGCATGCTACTTCATGCATTTTATGGTTAACTCTTCAGCTGTTAACAGAGATAGATACATTACCTAAGACAGAAGTTTTTCTCATTACTATAAACAACAAGAATAGCAGTAATATTTTCTGGAAAGCAAAATGGGATGTGGTGAACAGTAAGATTTTACATTTCATGTTATATTCATCAGACCAATTTGATTTGTGTCATATGCATGTAGGACAGCCACATGTACTCAGATTTTTTTCTTTTCTTTTCTCTTCTTTCTTTCTTTTTTTTTTTTTTTTTTTCTGAGATGGAGTTTCGCTCTTGTCCAGGCTGGAGTGCAGTGGTGCAATATCGGCTCACTGCAACCTCCGCCTCCTGGGTTCAAGCGATTCTCCTGCCTCAGCCTCCCAAGTAGCTGGGATTACAGGCACTCACTACCACACCCAGCTAATTTTTGTATTTTTAGTAGAGAAGGGGTTTTGCCATGTTGGCCAGGCTTGTCTCAAACTCCTTACTGCATGTGATCCACCCATCTTGGCCTCCCAAAGTGCTGGGATTACAGGCATGAGCCACCATGCCTGGCCTCAGATTTTGTTTTTAAAGAAAGAATCATTAGCCAGACATTAATAGCATCAGCAGGCTGACAAGGCATATAATTGAGGCAAAAATGTCTGGAGAAAAGTAAAGACAAAAAATCAGAACAAATGAAATTCTAGGACTCAGAAGGACATTATTAGTAGATATAATTTTCCTTTAGAAATTTCAGAGACTTTAACCTCATCATTATTGAGATGGAAGCAATACAAGAATGGGTGACTATAACTGGTGAGTGGAAGCAAAATCTGAAGGACTAGTTTTATGGGTCAAAAAGAAGTAAAAATTTCTGGCAGGTAGATATGAACATTCTCATTATATTTTATGCTTTTACAAAAACTATAAGAATATTTTTTTCAGTCCCATATGCTGTATGTTTATATCTGAAATCAGAAAAACACGCTTCCTAAAATTGGGCCTCTACCACTTATTGTCTGTGTGAAATTTGAAATGTTTTTTTTGTTTAGTGTTAGTTTTAGCATTGGATAAATGAGAGTAAGGACAGCATCTAGTTTACAGTAGGCAAATTAAATAATATGTTTTATGTTTATCACAAAGATTCCAGAAAAAATCTTATTCTAAAGCAAGAAATAGAAATTCATTTAAATATCACCTTGATCAGAGATATTGCAGTGTAAAATACAATATGTAGAAAAACATCAAACTCCTGGTAAAACGTTTTGTGATACAAATTCCAATACATCTTTACTATCCTCTATAAAGTATTAATTTAGAAAAATGCTGGAGAAGCAGTGAACTAATGCATTCTTCATTAGGCAATTTCACATACACCAGCTGATTTGCAGCACACAAAAAAATGTGCTATTTTTGTAATAAGGAAAATGAAATCAGAGCAGTATTATCCTACAGTTAATAATTACAGAGTCATGAACTGAAGCCAATTTTAGTTTTAATCCTAAACTCAAAATTCCATAATACCTGTTATAACAACTATAATACCATGCTGTCTGTCAACATGGAATAGCAAATGGGGAAAGAAAAGTAACTTTCTTGATCCTCGTGTTCATATTTAGCTGTAAATCCACTTCTATATCAAGTGCCCTCAATTTTATAGGAAATGACCTCCACATTAACAGAACGCATATTTTGATACCCTCTGGTTCTTTGAGATTTGTTGACAGTTTGAAAGCTGGTCTCTTTGGTGTGCCTTACTGATTATCCAAGGTAACCTGTTCCCTCTGGTGCACATCAGCAATGAATATAGATGTGATGATAATATTGCTACAAGTAGTGTAAAGAACACATTACACACCTGTCTGTTGTAATGCATACACACACATAGAGTTCCTCAGACGAATGTTTCTGTGATATATTTGGAAAAACATTTAGATATATGACAAAGCTATCCCAATGTGAAGTAAGACGGGGTTAATCATGAATGTATGAAGGTGTATAAATAGGAATTGTTTGAAAAGACAGATATCTGTTGTAGCGAAAAGATGCAGAGTTTCGATGCTATAGTAATTATTTTCTGTACATTAAAAAACAAGAGATCATGTTTGATGGTAGTTAATTAAGACCAATTTAATAAAATAATAATACCATTGCTTTATTTCAAATACCTCACCAAATTATTTCATATACTTCTCCCCCTCCTAGAATCTCATAGACATACAGTAACATTTCAAATTTTAAACTATACTTATTTATTCTTCAGTGATTGAATTATAGGTATTTTTGACAAACGAGTGATTTCAGATCAAGTTTTAAACACTTTATTTTTCATCATCTAAATACATGGATAGTTTATAGTTTTTAGTAAAATATAATAAATCTTTTAATTACAATTTTATTTCTGAAAAATATGTATTAAAAAATAGCTATGATCTAAAACGACTTTGCTAGAATGCCACCAAAGGAATTTAGACAATAGACAAACATAATGCAATTTACAACATTTTAACATGATTTTATGCTACTTAAATTTCTAGTGATGGGGCCAAAGAACAGATGTGTAGCTGTGTTAAAACCTACTTAGTTTTCAAAAACATGCTAGGGCCAGTTTTCAAGGGAAATGCTGCCAGCTTTTGCCAGTTCAGTATAGTGTTGGCTGCGGGTTTGTCATAGATGGCTCTTATTATTTTGAGGTATATTCCTTCATTACCTAGTTTATTAAGAGTTTTTAACATGATGGGGTATGGAATTTTATTGAAAGCCTTTTCTGCATCTATTGAGATAATTATGTGGTTTTTGTTTTTAGTTCTGTTTATGTAATGAATCACATTTATTGATTTGCGTATATTGAACTAACCTTGCATCCTGAGAATAAAGCCTGCTTGATCATGGTGGATTCTCTTTTTCATGATCTGCTAGATTCTCTTTGCAAGTATTAATATCCTGTTGAGAATTTTTAAATCAGTGTTCATCAAGAATATTGGCTTGAAGTTTTCTTTTCTTTGTTGTGTTTCTGCCAGGTTTTGGTAACAAGATAATGCTGGCCTCATAGAGTGAGCTGGGGAGGACTCCCTCCTTCTCAATATTTGGAATAGTTTCTTGTCGAATTTAGCTGTGAATCCATCAAGTCCTGTTTTTTGTTTTTTGTTTTTTTTTGTAGGCTATTTATTACTGATTCAGTTTTGGAGCTCAGTATTTGTCTGTTCAGCAAATTAATTTCTTCCTGGTTCAGTCTTGGGAGGGTGTATGCCTCCAGAAATTTGTTGATCTTTTCTAGGTTTCTAGTTTGTGTTCACAGTAGTTTTTGATGGTTATTTTTATTTCTGTGGGACCAATAATAACATTCTCTTAATCATTTCTAATTATGTTGATAAGCTTCTTTAAAAGTGGCACAAGGAAAGGACATCCTCTCTCATGACTCCTCCTATTCAATGTAGTATTGGAAATCCTAGCCAGAGCAATCAAGCAAAATAGAGAAATAAAGAGCATCACATAAGAAGAGAGGAAGTCACACTATCTCTGTTTGCAGATGACATGATTCTACACCTAGAAAACCCATGGTTGCATCGCAACAGCTCCTTAAGCTGATAAACAACTTCAGCAAAGTTTCAGGATACAAAATCAATGAAAAACAATTATGAGCATTTTTATCTATCAACAACAGCCAAGCCAGGATCCAAATCGGAAAGGCAATCCTAGTGACAATTGCCACAAAAAGGATGAAATACCTAGGAATACAGCTAACCAGGAAAGTGAAAGATGTCTACAAGGAAAACTACAAAACACTGATTATAAAAAAATCAAAAAAGACACAAACAAATGGAAAAACATCCCATGCTCATGAATAGGAAAGAAGAATCAATATTATTAAAATGGCCATGCTACCCAAAGAAATTTACATATTTAATGCTATTCCTATCACATCACCAATGACATTCTTCATAGAACTAGAAAAAGCTATCTTAAAATTCATATGAAACCAAAAAAGTGCCCAAATAGCCAAAGCAATCCTAAGCAAAACAAACAAATCTGGAGGCATCACATTATATGACTTCAAACTATACTACAGGGCTACAATAACCAAAACAACGTGGTACTGGTAAAAACAGTCACATAGACCAACAGAACAGAATAGAGAGCCCAGAAATAAGGCCACACACTTATGATCATCTGAGCTTCAACAGAGCTGAAAAAAACAAGCAATGAAGAAAAGACTCCTTATTCAATAAATGGTGCTGGGATATCTTGGCTACCCACATGCAGAAGATTGAAGCTGGAATTCTTCCTTAGACCATATGCAAAAATAAACTCAAGATAGATAAAAACCTTAAACATACAATCCAAAAGTATAAAATCCCTGGAAGACAACCTAAGCAATACCATTCTGGACATAGGGATGGGAGATTTCATAACAAATACACCAAAAGCAATTGGAGCAAAAGCAAAAAGTG
Organism: Pongo pygmaeus; assembly: GCF_028885625.2. Lineage (NCBI taxonomy): Eukaryota > Metazoa > Chordata > Mammalia > Primates > Hominidae > Pongo > Pongo pygmaeus. Next base: position 94,125,041 of record NC_072387.2, on the reverse strand, counting down.
ACAATTGGGATCTAAGTAAACTTAAGTGATTCTGTACAGCAAAAGAAACCATCAACAGAATAAACAGACAACCTACAGAATGGGAGAAAACTTTTGCAAACTATGCATCTGACAAAGTTCTAATATCCAGCATCTATAAAGAACTTAAAGAACTTTACAAGAAAAAAAGCAACCCCATTAAAAAGTGGGCAAAGGATAAGAACAGACACTTTCCAAAGGAAGACATACATGCAACCAACAAGCATATTGAAAAAGCTCAATATTACTGATCCTCAGAGAAATGCAAATTGGCCAGGCGCGGTGACTCATGCCTATAATCCCAGCACTTTGGGAAGCCAAGGCAGGTGGATCACGAGGTCAGGAGTTCAAGACCAGCCTGACCAACATGGTGAAACTCCATCTCTACTAAAAATACAAAAATTAGCTGGGAGTGGTGGCACACACCTGTAATCCCAAAAGTTTTGGACCCTTGGCTAAAGGGATTATTTGTCATTAAGAAACACTTGGCAGCCAGGCGCAATGGCTCATGCCTGTAATCCCTGCAGTTTGGGAGGCCGAGGCAGGTGGATCACCTGAGGTCAGGAGTTTGAGATCAGCCTGGCCAACATGATGAAACCCTGTCTCTACTAAAAATCCAAAAAAAAAAAAAAAAGCTGGGCGTGGGAGCGCGTGCCTGTAATCCCAGCTACTCAGGAGGCTAAGGAAGGAGAATCGCTTGAACCCAGGAGGCAGAGGTTGCAGTGAGCTGAGATCACGCCACTGCATTCCAGCCTGGGTGACAGAGCGAACCCCATCTCAAAAAAGAAATGCAAATCAAAACCACAAAGATAAACATTTCATAGCAGTCAGAATAGCTATTATTAAAAAGTGAAAAAGTAACAGATAATGGTGATGTTGCAGAGAAAAGGAAAGAGTTACATGCTGTTGGTGGGAGTGTAAATTAGTTCAACCATTGTGGAATGCAGTATGGGGATTCCTCAAAGAGCTGAGAGTGGAAGTATCATTTGATCTGGCATTCCCATTACTAGTTATGTACCCAAATAAATATTTGTTCTGAATATATGCATGCATATGTTCATTGCAGTACTATTCACAATAGCAAAGACATGGAATCAACCTAAATGTCCATTGATGACAGATTGGATAAAGAAAATGTAGTATATATACACCATGAAATACTATGCAGCCATAAAAACAAACGAGATCATGTCTTTTGTGAAAAAAATGGATGGAGCCGGAGGCCATTATTATTAGCAAACTAACACAGGAACAGAAAAGCAAATACTGCATATTCTCAGTTATAATTGGGAGCTAAATGATGAGACCTTATGAACACAAAGGAGAAAACAACAGACACTGGGGTCTACTTGAGGGTGGAAGGTGGGAGAAGGGAAAGTAGCAGAAAAGATAACTACTGAGTTCTGGGCTTAATACCTGGGTGATGAAATAATCTGTAAAACAAACCCCCATGACACGAGTTAATCTATGTAACAAACGTTCGCTTGTACCCCTGAACCTAAAATAAAAGTTAAAAAAAATTCTAAACAACACGTCTATGTATTTCATGAATAAGCTACATTTTGATACCAATATAATATTAATTTAGAAAAACAGTATTACTTACATCTATGTTCTGCATAATCTGATTTCTATTTTTATATCTAAATTAGATAATGTTTGTGCCTATCCCTTGATGTAAAGAATTAACAGTAATTTTTAAAAAATTACCAAGAAAATATAGTCATGCTAAAAGAAAATACTAACCTAGATATTTCTTAGATCAATATACGGAAAAAAGCAAAATATAAAGCAAAAAAGAATATTCCAAAATATAACTACTCAAGACTGTATTTTCAGTAAATTTACTTTTGTAAGTTGCTAGTGATTTTCTGCTAATAATTAATTAAGAAGTCTGACTTACACAAGTATTGTTAAACTATATTAAACTTTCTTGCTGATTTCCACACGTATATAAAACTAAGTATTTGATTATAATACAAAATATTTGGTGACAACAATTTTCAGCATGTTAAACAAAAATATTGATATAGATTTTCATTTTAGTAAAAGGGCAATCAAATTTGCATAACGGAACTTAAGATGCCATATTAAATTGACCTATATTAAACAGCCATATCCAAAACTATGAAGAAATTTTAACAGTTATAGAGCACCTAAAGGAAGGGAAAAATGTAGTAGTGTGATATGCCTGTGCTCACTTTTCATGTGTTTCTTTAAGTCCCTAAGAGTGAACACTATTACTGACTTCCATGGACATGATAAGAAAAATAAATTTAAAAAGCATAATTATTCTAGGCCTAAATCGATTCTATTATTGAGCAGATTTTACAAGCCCTGCCATACTTCATTGTGCATAGGCAAGATAAAATTGACAAGTTAGCAGATGGTAGCTTGATGAAGAATGCTTTTATTAATCTATAAAAATATTCCGAAGAATCCCTGCTGGGTGCCATAATAATAAAATATAATATATTTAAGTTCTATAAATTGTGGCATAAGTCCTAGAGGGCAGGGGATATATGTTTGTATATAGAGTAGGCAGCAATATAAAATTACTATGAATAGGGTTACAGAGCGAAAGTAAACAAAAATCAGAAGAAATACAAAAATATGTGTTTAAATATTATTCTGTGGGCAAACTACAGTAATTTAAATAGCCCACTAATAAAATGTTATTTGACAGCATAAATAACATATTCAAAAAAATCTAGTTACTTAACTTTATGTTAAAATATTAATTATGTAACACCTAATCCCTATTGTTTTAAATCAAATATTATATTTTTTCCTAAATATGTGTGATATTGATGAACACTAAAGAAGGATTCAGCCTTTGACAATTTTAAACTTATTCTAAAATTTCCACTTGAACTGTTCAGGTTCATGGTGTGTGTGTGTGTGTGTGTGTGTGTGTGTGTGTGTGTGTAGGAATTTATCATATCATAAGGATGAAATAAAAAACAATGAAAACACTGTGATACCATTTTTTAATTTTTTTAAAGTACAAACCATGCTACACATTTTTCTATACATGCACATATGCAACTGCATAGATTAAAAAATTACAGGGTATACAATAACTTGGTAAGAGTCATTATTAGGTAGACTTTTAAGTATGATTTGAAACCTGAAACTTTGTTCTTTTGTAGACTTTTTTTTTGCAAGATTAAAGTTATTTTCTTGAAAGAAAAAATAGGTTTAAATAATTACATTCTGATTTCTCTTGCCACTAAACTAGTCACTAATATAGGTAGTTCTGATAATCCAGGGTTCCCTTAGGTGTAATGAACTGAAATGATACCTATAATAATCAAGCCCTGCTCGTAAGTTTCTTTGAATTTCTCATATTGCAAAGTTCCTCTTGCAGACTAGTATGAGATAAAATAGAACATGTTTCAATATGAGCATTTTGGCTGTAGGAAAGAAAAAAAATCTTACATTTTGGTAAACTTTCCAAAGAATATATCAGTAAAAAATGAACATTTTAAAAATGCACACTTTCACAGCCCAACTTATCCTTTAATGTCCCTATTTTGATAGACAAGTTTAAGTATATCTGAACATATTTTATATAATAAAAATTAAAATGACAGGTATAATTGTTTAGAAAACCACAAGAATCAATTACATAAGAATATCAGAAGTTAGATAATATTTTATTAAAAGTATTTGTCATCCTTATTTCCAAAACTATGCACTAGCCCCATTTCTTGGCTATTATTTTAATTTACCTTTAGCCATTCTTCAATTACTTTAAAAAGATAGCTAGGGATAAAAGTGTAGATATGACATCCTGAAACCACTGCCATTCTAAACTAAACAGTAATCAGAATTTATCTAGAGAGCTCTACTTAAACTCTGCTCACTACTTAGCTAAATGGTTCCAGTGGAAAGTAGGTCTGGAAGCAGAACAAAGCAAAAGACAAAAAAAAAAATTCTTTAGAATAATCTTTGTACTTGACCATCAAAATAAACTTTATCTGAACTATCACTTCTATTTTCTTCTATTTTGGGCATAACATGAAGCTATTTTGTATGGTAGGTGCAGCTGGTAAGATCTATGTAATTTCTTTCTAGATATACAGGTATATGACTAATTCTCTAACATTTCCCAGGTCTCCTTACTGATATATGATATTATCTTAAGAAAGCATCATGTCTTCAAATAATAATCATAATGATAAAATGGGGAAAGTCATAACTTTACTTGAGACAGCTGCTGATAGAAGATCTATCATTAGAGAAAGCACGCTTGGGAACTGTTTGGGATGTTTGGAACAAAAATTAAGGTGGATAGGTGTATTAGTTAGCTGCTGATAAAGACATACCCAAGACTGTGAATAAAAAGAGGTTTAATTTCTACCCAAGGCTGGGAAGAAAAAGAGAACTTCCATTTCCACATGGCTGGGGAGGCCTCACAATGATGCAGAAGAAAAGGAGGAGCAAGTCATGTCTTTCATGGATGACAGCAGGCAAAGAGAAAGCTTATACAAGGAAACTCCTTCTATTTTTTTTTTTTTTTTTTTTTGAGACTGAGTCTCGCTTTCCTACCCAGGCTAGAATAGAGTGCAGTGGCACAATCTCGGCTCACTGCAGCCTCTGCCTCCTGGGATCAAGCCATTCTCCTGCCTCAGCCTTCTGAGTAGATGGGATTACAGGTGCATGCCATCAAGCCCAGCTAATTTTTGTATTTTTAGTAGAGACGAGGTTTCACCATGTTGGCCAGGCTGGCCTTGATCTCCTGACTTAGTGATCTCCCTGCCTCGGCCTCTCAAAGTGCTGGGAGTACAGGTGTGAGACACTATGCCCGGCTGGAACCTCCTATTTTTAAAACCATCAGATCTCATGAGACTCATTCACTATCAAGAGAACAAAGCAGGAAAGGCCCTCCCCATAATTCAATCACCTCCCACCAGGTTCCTCGCACAACATATGGGAATTGTGGGTGTTACAATTCAAGGTGGGATTTGGGGACACAGCCAAACCATATCAATGGGAAAGAAAGAAAGGTCACCAGAAGAATCTAAGAGGTTACTTGAACTGAGCAGTGTCATTGGCTCAGGTTTCTCTTCCCTTCCACACTACGGCTTTGACTAATTCAGAAGAATCTGCATTTAAGTAGAAATCAGAAGAACCAAGTTATCAAAGAATCTTTGGTTTCTTTTGAATTCATAACGTCAGATATTAAAGTAGTAGGCAATGCCATATCTTAAACATTCTCAGAGAAAGAGACTTTTGGATAAGCACCTTCTTGATCAATAATATGTTCTGTAGCCATACTTCTCACAGTTTAACAAGAATATGAACCACCTGGTGGATTTAATTTAAATATATATTTTGATTGAAAAATCTGAAGAAATCATGCATTTCTAGCAAGATCCTGTGATGGCAACTCTGTGTTTTGATCACATGTATCTTCAATGCCCTCCTGGATTAGCTCTCTCCTAACATTATAAAAATAAATATTTTGGCTGGGTGCGGTGGCTCACGAATGTAATCCCAGCTCTTTGGGAGGCTGAGGTGGGTGGATCACCTGAGTTCCGGAGTTCGAGACCAGCCTGGCCAAAATGACGAAACTCCATCTTTACTAAAAATACAAAAATTAGCCAGGCATGGTGGTGGGCGCCTGTAATCACATACAGTGGGGAGGCTGAGGCAGGAGAATCCCTTGAACCCAGGAGGCAGAGGTTGCAGTGAGCTGAGGTCGCACCATTGCACTCCAACCTGGGCAACAACAGCAAGACTCCATCTCAAATAAATAAATAAATAAATAATAAAATAAATATTTTACTATAAATTAGTAGACATAATTATTTATATTACTATAAATTAGTAGACATAATTACTATAAATTAGAAGACAGACAGATGTACTAGAGATTTGTGTTTAAGGGTTTTATTCTAAATGATTTTTTCTCCTTTTTTGATACATAATGTATTTAGTCATGCAATCACAGAGGTGTGTCATCATTCTTGACTTCCAAAAAAAATCTCAAAAAAAAATCTTACATTGAAAAATTAAGGGAGGAGAATTATTAGGAAGAATAATCCTGATAAGAAAAAAGAAAAGTAAGAAAAAAAAGGAGAGTTAAAAAAAGAGGAGGAAGCAGATTCTAAATCTTTTTACCTTAGTCACTTCAACACTGTTCTTTTAAAATACCATGTTTCACCACCATCCATCCTGATGCTATTTGAGAATCAAGCTCTAACAACTTGGCATTTCACACACATAGTCTCATTTAATTTCACAATGACTCTGCCAGAGTTTCATAAAAGGGAGAAATACAGTTCAGAAAGGTTAAGGTACTTGAGAAATCTAAAAATTGGCAGAGCTCTTACTTGAAGCCAAGTCCTTTGTCTTTAAAACCTAAATACTGTGTTCATGACTCTATTCTGGAGGAAACGGTGACCAATGTCTACTAAAAACAAAACAAAACAAAAACCTTTTCCTGTTTGACAGTCTTGACCAGGGCACTTCTCTTTGGAACTTCAAAGATGATACTTTTTTTTGGCAGTCCTAGGCTTAATTCACCTGTTTCAGACACAAGGGACCATACAAATAAAGTGAATAAAGTACAATCCCAAAAGAAAACCTATTTGAGTGCTCTGAAAGGGACTCTTCCTCTGGAAGTAACAGAAGCTTCAGGATGGGATAGTAATGGGAGAAAGTAGCTACATTGTGATGGAAAGAAGATGAACAGATTTCCCTCTTTTGCTTAATTTTCCGATTACAAGAATGATATTATTTAAAGGACATAATTACATTAATAAAGGAAGAAAATTGTGACAGAGTAAAATTACATTAATATCAATATGATGTATGAAATAGACAGTAGTAAAGTAATGATACAGTGCTTAAGTCTGACTGTTAGCTGTTTTATTAGGACTTGTGATAAGTAATTTCATGTGGCCTTTTGAAACAGCCACAAAGTGCCCAGATATTTGGTTGAACATATTCTGGGTATGTCAGTTAAGGTGTTTCTGGATGAGAGTAACATTTGTACCAGTGGACTGAGTAAAGCACATTGCCCTGCCTACAGTGAGTGGCCCACATCCAATCTATTGTAAGCCTGAATAGAGCAAAAAAGACACTAAGAGAGAACTTTGTTTCTACCTGACTGTCTTCAAGCTGAGATGTCTGTCTTCTTCTGCCTTTGGACTTGGATTTGGACTAGAACTATACTATTGGATCTCATGGGTCTCTGGCTTGCTAACTGCAGATTTTGGAACTTCTCAGCCTCTATAACCACATGAGCCAATGTCTTATAACACACACATACATACTATTGTGTGTTTCTCTGGATAACTCAGAATAACATAGCTTGCTTCTGAATGTGGGATTTCAGTGCAATATTTCTGAAAAACTGCACACATGTAAATCTATGCTTATTTCATTCTACCTTTCCAATTAGTAAATATTTCAGGTTTGTGATGAAGTCTCAATATTTTTGCAGGTCGTAATAGCTTGCTTGAAAATAATAGATGAAAATATGACTTTAGAAATATAGAGCATTTGTACATTAGTATGGAAAGTTTCCACTAACAGATACTTAGGCCACCTTTCTCTTTACTCTCATTTAGTAGTTGTTATGTCCTAACGAGACTCAAAGTAACCAAGCTTAGGGAACAGAATGGTTGACACATTCTTAGGAGGTGCGATGGATGTCACGAAGCCTGTAGGAATTTTGGAAATAGGCTGTAGTCTTACTGAACATGAGTTGTATGGACAAAACGTAATAAGGCAAAAATCTTTTCCCTAGTCCAATATTTCTAAAGCTGTCCCTAGCTTAAATATCCTTCCATCACCTAATTTACATTCATAAAATTTTAGGTGACATTATCAGGGTCATGCAAAGTCCAGAGAAGCTAATAATTACTTTTACCATTATATTAAATTATTCTTAGAAAATTTAAAAATTCCAAGTCATGCAGTACCATCTCATGAGCACTGAATGGTTGACAAAATTATATTCAGGCCTTACTCTAATAAATTTTTCATAATCTCAAGAGAAAAAAATGGCTAAGTATTCAAAAAATACATTGATATATAGACAAGGAAATGCATAATCAATTGTTCAAAAAAGGGTATATCCAAATTGGAGGAAATATTCTGAACTATTTATTAAGTAGATGTAACCTGAAAAAAATTATATATTCTAAAAATTATTGCTTCTTTTTGCTCTGAATTAGGTGTTAATGCTGGTAATACCCATTAACAAATGTCCAGTGTCCAGCTTGCTTTTTAAATTTTTTTTTAGATAGCTTTATTGATATATAGAAGTGCAGCTATTTAATGTATATAATTTGATGAGTTTAAGCATGTGCATACACTGGTGAAACCATCATTACTTAGTTTTTAAAACTTGATGTCCTTCTCTAATACATTTGTGTGCCCTTAGGAGGAAATTTAATCTCTGTAGGATGTTATCTCTGGACAGTCAGGGAGAAATTAGGCAGTAGGCAAGTTCAATGGCAGGACTGTGAGTTGGCCAGGTCCCTGTTTACTATTTAGACAGCTGCATCTATTGAGTATGGTTAAGAAAGGGGAACCAGTCTGGGAAAAAATAAAGGTGATAAACTGCCCTGAGAACCATTAAGTAACTTTAGAGAACTAAAACTATGTAGGTTTCAGTCAATGAGTTAAAGAAAGAATCACGTATGGGTATAACGAATGCATAAGACGCAGGCAGTGAAACCATTCGATCTGAAGGATGCAGCTTTATAGTTGACGACTGTCTTAGAGACGAAAATATGAAAATAATGGGCCCAGCTCTACCACAACTAGAATTTACTGTGCAGGTTATAGGCCATGGCTTCTGCATCCTCCATCCTGTCTAAAATTGAAATTGCTGTCAATGAAACTCATAAGTTACAAACCAAATAAACTTAAGCACCCAGAGGTAAGTCTGTTTCTTAGAAGCTAAGAGATTTACAAAACTGGGAAGACTTAGAATTAAATATAAGAGTGATTGAATTAATCCAGTTTGTAGAATGGGTATCTTTGTATAACATTTAGAAACACTCTTTGTGTGGTTGTTATTTAGAGTGTTTAAAATATTTAACAGCATAGGAAAGTCAGCAAATATTACCAATTTCCTTATCAATATATTCTCACTTACTACATTATTTCTAAGAGATTTTTAAGTATTTGGAGAATGTGCTTTTTCTGCTTGTTAACATCAAGTTGTTGAAGTCATGGAAAATCAAATTAAAGGCATTAATATAAATGTAGTTAATTAGCTGATTGTTTAAGTGTATTCTATTAAATTTGAGATAATCAGACAATAATTAAAATTTCTTCAAAATGAATGTTTTATTTTACATAAAATTTACATGTTTGTAAATAGGCAAACCTTAATTAAAGAATACTAAATTCTTAATTAGTATTCTAAATACTTTCTAAAAAAGTATTCTTAATTAAAGAATACTTCTAAACTTGCCATTTCAATGAAGTAGTAAACTCCATGTAATTCTAAATAGTCTTTTATACATATAAACTCCTCTCGGTCACAAACAATCTTACATTCTTAAAAATAGATCTTTATAGTTTGTTTAATAAGGGGTGTATGTAGATAATAAATATTAATATTAGTATTTTAAGCCAAAATAACAACAATCATAATCATAGTAATACAAAATATGTACTTTAAAATTATGGAAGTGCTAAAGGACTGAAAATGAAGGAGCTATTGTAGACTTTTTGCTTCTAGGTCACACCACTGCAGCTGAAATTGAGATTTAGGTAAATGCTTCTGCTTTGGTTATCATCATTGCAGCAACCACACTGTACCACACCACAAAACTAGAGACTAGGTAATCTAGCCACTGCTAACACTATATTTTGCCAAAGTCTGCTGTTTCATCCAAGACGAAGCTTTTTGAATCTGATTCAAGTGTCTGAAAAAGGAGGGATGGTAATATAGAATTTAACCTTCCTCCTCCTTCAAGTAAAGGAAGGGTGGCATGAGGGTTGAGAGGGCTGCACGATCATCATGCACATGAATGATTAGAAAGTCTCAAGTAGGTATGAGGGATAAAGATTTTTTTTTTTTACTTTAATTTCTGGGACATGTGCAGAACGTGCGGGTTTGTTACATAGGTATACATGTACCATAGTGGTTTGCTGCACCTCTCAACCCGTCATCTAGGTTTTAAGCCCTGCATGCATTTGGTACTTGTCCTAATGTTCTCCCTCCCATTGGCCCCGACCCCCTGTCAGGCCCCTGTTGTGATGTTCCCCTCCCTGTGTCCATGTGTTCTCCTTGTTCAACTCCCACTTATGAGTAAGAACATGCACTGTGTGGTTTTCTGTTCCTGTGTAAGTTTGCTGAGAATTATGGCTTCCAGCTTCATCCACGTCCCTGCAAAGGACATAAACTCATTCTTTGTAATGGCTACATAGTATTCCATGGTGTACATGTGCCACATTTTAGGAATAAAGATTTTTTTAAATGCCTGAACAAAATGTGTTTTGACATTGAAACTTTTACAGATTAACTGAGAGGTACTTGTTTTGAAACAATTAATTTTAGAAGGGCTATCTTTAAGAAGACACTTTGTTTTAGCAGTTATACAAAGCAACATCATTAAGCAGCATAAAACACAAATATTTGCATCTTCAAGTAACATGAGAGACAGATTACAGATCTCTTTATCCTAGTGCTAAGTCTGACATCATACCTAAATCTCACACCACCTTAGTCTCAGAGCATAGAATTAATATGACTAAATTGAAAAAGGCACTTTAATATGTCATCCTTAACAATATTGTTAAAAGACATTATCAAAGTGTTATCTATAAATCCCCTGCTTTGGTATTGAAAAATATTGTGGTATAGGGATAAAGAAGAGTAGCAGAGAAAGGAAACACAACTGAAAAATGTAAGCGAAAATAAAAATCGGTAATATATTTTGATCCTAAATTATGAAGTTTAAATATGCACACACAAATTGTGAAGATAGGTTAACATCTAATAATTCTGCTTCTCTGTTATTGGGTTATTCCACATGCAAATGAAAGAAATCTCACAGGATGATGAATTGCACTTAGTTAAAAAATACAGGATCATTATAACAATAGAATAGATATATAGTGACAGAAAGTACACACAGAAGTTGTACCATTAATATTTGATTTATTTGGGCAGTCAAGTAGAAGATATAAAATAAAACAGAAACCCTATGCAATCAAGAGGTAAAAACTCCACTTTGGTTCAGAGAAGTGTTGCTTTGAAGCCCCAATTTTAGTATCTATCTCTTAAAAATTCTAATGGACCTCTAACTTTATGCAGATACTTTCATTTATAACATCATCGGATAAATTAAGGATATTCAATCATGATTCCCATAAGTGTTTCAGGTATTTTTGCAGGTTTTTAAAAAGTTTATTATTTCAGTTAATGTGGAAGTGTTTTTATTTTTATTTATTTTAAAATATTAATCTTCCTCTTACAGCATGACACTTTGAAATGATTTTCTTATTCTGAATGTATTTTAAAGTAACCTACATTAAAATTTTGTTTTGATTTTTTACATTTAAACTGTACTGCAGCCAAAACTTATCTGGACTTATGATATGACCTATTGGTCTCATTTGTGTGTGATTAACCAGAATTTAACTATTGGCTTTGTGTCATCCATCTCATTTTTTTTTTCCTATATAGTCTCCTGCCGTGATTGCATAGGGGCCAATTATTTTTCCCTTGTAACACGGATGTGAAGCTAAAGTTACCTGAACGTTTTCTCACTTTTCTTCAGAAAATTGACATTTATCTTATTTTTTTCTTTTAGCCTTCTGAATGCTATTTCTTTCTCTTTGTATTTCAGTATTATTCTGAAAACTTGTAATAGTTTCCCGCTGATTTTCCTTGATATTTTATCTATTGTGATTTAGGTTTTTGTTCTTTCGTATATTTTTTCTGGCCAGAAATGGTGTGTGAATTTACTTTGGTCTAATCAGTCTCTATTTGGACTTCAGAACTTGCTCTCCTGGAAGTATCAGGCATAATTCAGGCCCTGGTCTAATTGCTCCTGTGTAGCAGGCATCATATAATGCAGCTCTACGATACTAAGCTAACTTCTTTTTATTTAATCTTTTTTTAATTTAATCTTTAATCTTTTAATTTTTAATTTTTATTTAATTTTTTTATCGCTCCCAGTAGAAGCGATATAAATTGCTTTAAAGAAGGTAAGGCAGTCTACATTTCTTTTTTTTTTTTTACCAGCCCAGAATACTCAGTTCCTGGTATTTTCAATTATATCTCTCTATGACAATTCTTTATGCAAGAGTAATAAACATTATACACATTACTGCTTCAATCATTTGTCTCTATGCTCCACAGTCTTTTCACCTAAACTGTAAGTAGTAGAAGAAGTGAGGCTGGCAACACCCTGTCTGACTTGGAATGATGTGCTTAGACAGTTGGATAGTGTGTTAAATCCTTTTCTGGTGGAAGAAAATGTTGCATTTCTAAGTAAACCTAGTGAAGAAATGCCAAATCCATTTCCTACCTACTTGGTGAAAGTTAGTGCCAATTTATTTCTAAGAATGAATTGTAATGTTATTATACGTAGATTTTAAATGTTTTCTGTCCTTTAGTAAATAAAATTTAACTGGAGTAATCCTCAAGTTGGACAGACACTTGTATTTTGCATAGTCTCCAGATAAATTTATGTGATAATGGGGAAAGATACATTAGTGGCTTTTAGCATGATGTGATTTAAAAGCAAAAGTCTTATTTTTAAATATCGCCTTTTGAACGGAATACAATTCTTCAACAGTGACCAGACAACATAAAGTACCACAAGGCTTATATTACCTTGTTCCATACCATAAAAATATAAAAGCCAGGTGATGCTGCACTAGGTAATTTTGACATCTACATTTTCAAGCTACTGCATATTACACTTAACTGCAGTCTATTTTCCATAATATATTTTTCCCACTTGTTAGTGCTGATTCCTTGTTTTCCTATATTTGCTCAGTTAAATTTTTGAAATAATGTCCATCATCAAATATTTGGCTCTGAACATTCCAACTTTTAAAGCTTGCTACCAAACTATAGTATTTCAAGTTCCTTTAGGATCCTACATTTTTGTTATCTTGAACACCTGTCACATATAGAAGCTTCTTATTTTCTACAACTAAAGGGGTGATTAGTACATGAAAAAATGGATCACTACATCAAAACCAAGAAAATCTTTTAAAAGGTCATGCTATTTAGGCATCATTGTTCAATGAGTTACTTACATAACAACATACACTAGCAAAATTTTCCCTGTGAGTCTGTATCTTGTTCACAAATGGAGAACAAAATATTTTATTATTTTAATATCAGCCCAAATGTTTTTTACTTAATTTTCAACTCTAATTTTAAAACTTGTCCCTAAAAATTTAAATTTTATAGCCACATAATCACTTTCAAATTACTCTATGCAACTTTCAAGTAGCACAATGCCTGGCACCTGATAAGTTCTGTAGTTCAATTGTTCTTTATCCTGACAATATTCTAAAGAATGTAATTTCCTTATTTGGAAGTGTCAGTATTTTCTTACTGTGTTCCTCTGAAGACAGTATTTTGAACCCATAATTTCTCAATTGAATTTGAACATTTTTTACCATGTATTTCAGTGATTCTGGAGAAAAGCACTTTATAATTAAGTACTGGTTATATTTAAGGATCTCTACAAATTTTGGACATCAGGTACTTTTTACAAATTATTGCTCTATCTCTTCACTTAAACACTCACTTTCTTCGTCAGAGGAGTCAGAGACCAAGAAACAAACAAAAAACGAATATGGATATTTAATTCATCCTCGTAAATTGACATTTAGTCTTTGTCTTAAAGTTACACATTCATTTATTTATTTATTGAGATAGGGTCTCACTCCGTTGCCCAGGCAAGAGTGCAGTGACACCATCTCACCTCATTGAAATCTTGACCTCCTGAGCTCAAGCAATCTTCCCACCTCAGCCTCTCTAGCAGTTGGGACCACAGGTGCCACACACCATGCCCAGCTAATATCTGTATTTTTGCAGACAGGAGGTTTTGCTATGTTGCCCAGACTGATCTCAAAGTTCTGGACTCAAGCCATCTGTCTTCCTTGGCCTGTCAAAGTGCTGGGATTATAGATGTGAGCCACTGTACCCAGCCTATACACTTATTTTCTTCATCATTTTATTCTGTAATTTTAAATATTATTTCACTGTCATTTTTTTGGATTGTATGGAGTTTTGTTTGCAGAAGAAAGGAGTTAAGCAGCTCTCCTGCAATTCCTTTCACTCCCATTTCCATGAGGTCACTTCCAGTGAAGCAGAAAATTTTCCCTGACCCCTCTGTGGGTGGGAACTAGAGTGCACTGGCACTAGGACTGGCCAGCTGCTTCCATGCTAGCAGAGGCGGACTCCACTCACTCGATCCTGCTGAGTTCCATCCCTTGCAGGAGGGGGAGAACAGGTGAGCAGGTGCAGGAGCTAGGGCAAGCGCCTTTGGACACTGGCAGGAGCAAAACTCTGTGAGGCCCTGTGGCAGCATCAAGGGGGTTGCCAGTGACCCCCTGAAACTCCAGAAAGAGTGTTACAGTCAGTTGTCTTTTAGCTTTGCCATCCATGGATGGCTTATTTGTTAACAGGTCAGTGGAGGGTTAGTGTGACAGTTTTTTGCACCGGTACCTGAGTTCTTGTCCAGCATCCAGGAGGAATAAGGTCCCATAAACAAATTGGAGATGGTAAATGTGGGTCATTTTATTGCCTATGAAAGTGGCTCTCAGTGGGAAGGGGAGCTGAAAAGGAGATGGAAAAGGAAGATAATCTCCTGGAGTCCAGCCATCCCTAGCCAGACTCCTTTCCAAAGCTACACCATCAAGCTCTCCCTTTGAAGTCAAGGTGCTTCTCTCCAATGTCAAACCATAGTCTCCAATGTCCAGCTGTTTTTCCTCTTCTCTTCCTCTCCTCTGCTGGTGGAGCCTGGGGTTTTTATGGGCACAGGATGGGTGGGGCAGAGTGGGCCATGGGTGGTTTTGGAAAAGGCAACAGTCAAGCAGGAAAACAGGAATGTATGTTCTCACTTTGGGCCGTGGTTCCAGGCTTGAGGGTTGGGGCCTTCACGGGGGAGGCGTATCTAACTGCCATTAAAATATGGATGACTGGTCTTAGCTACTTCCTGCTGACAGGGGCATTGTTTTGCGGAGAAAAGCAGTTAGAATTCTCCCAGAGGTCTATCTATGGGTCCCTGGCAAAAGGGAGCCATTGTCCAAGGGTCCAGTTGCCTCATTGTTTGGAATTTGATGGCCTCTAGGCTAGTAGAAACAAGATTTGCAAGGTTAAGTATGCATGGATCAAATATGTGTATTATACAAAGAGAGATAAAAGGAGAGAATCTAATGCCAAAGATTACAGAAACAGATGTGAAATATACCAATCATTCTGAAAACAACATTGTACCCCATGGTATAGAACAGAACAAAGGTAAAGACAGCAAGCATAGGCAAGACTATGAAGAGGATATTCATGAAATGTTAATTATTAACACTTATCTTGTGTGATTTTTAGCTTGAGGTTACCGATCTCCTCACACTGGTACTTTGTGTTCTCTTCTGGGTTAACAGAGGTAACTCTGTCAGCTTTCCAGTTCTTTACTCAGGTATAATGAGTCCAAGAATCTATTCCAGTGATCTATTGTAATAGACCGAGGTGATCACTTTCAGGAGGCTCTCTAAAGTACTATCAGGTCGCAGGGCCTGTTTCTGCAGCATTCTCCTGATATCAGGGCCTGCCTGAATAATACATTTATCCTTTAGGATTAATTGTTCCTTGACTAAATCAGGAGACAGAGAGGTGTGCTTTACCAAGGCCCCTCTTAGCCTTTCCAGGAAGTCAGTGGGATTCTCATCAGATCCCTGGTCTATCATGGATCGCTTGGTATAATTGAGAGGCTTAGTTCTAGTCCTACATAAGCCCCCTATTATGCACACCTGAAAGTGTCTCCTCTTCCGACTTCCAGGAAACAAAGAAAGCAGTTACTTGGTTTCATCTCCTTCCAGGCATTCCAGTAATTCACCTCATGATAAATAAATAATGGTGTTTGCTAGGAGAAGACTCCTTATTTTTGAAATATTTTTAGAATTTTCCTGGTTTAGGAGTGCTTAAGTTAAACAATCTTAGCCTCTATGGACTCACCAGACTCTAAGAAACATCATTCATGCTGGAGTATAAAGTGGAGATATTTTACAACCTATATACTCCCTGCTGTGTGAGGTACTCTGAGTTATCTAATTAGTAGCCTCATCTATGACTGTGTCCCCAGGAATAAATTCAATATGAGGAACAATGACCTACAAAACCATGTTTGCTATCATAGACATCTTCTTGCTTTGCCTGTTACTCTTCAGTGTTTATATCCTTGAAATTGTCAGTAAAGCTTGACACTGGAAAAGAGCTCTGATGCATGAGTTTGATTTGATAGTCTCATCTTTTCTTTTAGCTCAGTCTATTTATTTGTCTTTGCAGTACTCAATCATTCAGAGGACTAGCTTGTCAGTCTTTACTATTCTTCTTGAAAATTTGTCTGTTTTTCCTTCTTTATCTTTTTATAAATACAAATAATTTGTAAGCAACATTTTCTGAATGATTTATCTGTCTTCATCCTCTTTTCTTTATTATTTATGCCAGTGATAATTAGCTCCTGATACTTTTCCCCACCCTAATTTCTGTCCTCACTCTCAGGATTCATGTTTATATTAAGTTAAAATTTATTAAAATAAACTTTTGGAATTGAAGGATCCCATAGTCTAAGAAATTCCAAAAGTTTAGAAATATCAACCCTGATACAAAATAAGAGGCCAATCATTTCAAAAGTGAACAAATACAAATAATAATAAAAAAGGTACTTTTTAAATATGGTAGTTAAAAGTATGCATAACAGGCACAGTGAAAATATAGTGAATTCTAGACTTGAGGCACTTACTGGTTTAGAAAAATTGAGTAAGCAGATATAATCTTTTGAGTAGTCTAGTATTGCACATCAAAGAACCAGTTAGGAAGTCATTCAGTGACGGAAATTCATTTATCTACCTTTAGAAAGAACAATCTGAAATCCAACACCTGAGAAGCCATAGTATGAAACACGTGGTAAAGCTACTTGGGGAAAAAATGACAAATTTACAATTTGTAACTTTAAAAAGAACTATGTGGCCAGGTGCAGTGGCTCACGTCTGTAATCCCAGCACTTTGGGAGGCCAAGGCAGGTGGATTGCTTGAGTCCAGGAGTTTGAGACCAGCCTGGGCAACATGGCGAAACTCCTTCTCTACCAAAAATACACACAAGAAATTAGCCAGGCATGGTGCACGTGCCTGTAGTCCCAACTACTTGGGAGACTAAGGCTAGAAGATCATTTGAGCCTGGGAGTCAGAGGTTGCAGTAAGCTGAGATTGCTCCACCACGCTGCAGACTGAGTGGCAGAATGAGACACTGTCTCAAAACATACATACATACATACATACATACACAAATAGAACATATGTTGTGTAGAAATGTTAAATATTTTATCATAAATTTTATGTCTCAAGTATAGTTTTTAATAATGGTTCCAAAGTCAATATATTATGCAAATAATGATGCAATATTGAAACAAAATGAAAGTAATTGCATACTCAACATTTGGTTAAATTGTTTACTTTCAAAATCTAAATGTCAGTGAATAGGTATTGTATTTCAAATCCAAATACCACACAAAAGAGTAAGTATAGTCATTATTTACAATTACTTTACCTATATATTTATTTGCTAATGTAATTAAATTAATAAAGTCCAAATGTAATCTGCAACATTTATAAATTAATATTATACTAAAATATACAGAGTTTAATCATCTTTCTCAAGGTATGATTGTAAAAATAGAAACATTAGGTTCATTATCAAGTGAGAAATAAATTTTTGGTGAAAAGTTGTCCAATACAAGTTTATTTATTTTTCCTTTTTTTAATTAAAACGTTATTGCAAGATAATTTGCATTTCATAAAATTTTCTTATGTTAGTGTACAATTCAGTGGTTTTAGAACTTTGTTCATCCTTACAAGAAACTCTCAGTCCATCAATAGTTACTCCCTTTCCTCCTCTCTTGTCCATGACAACCATTAATCTTTCTGTCTCTCGAGATTTGCCTACCATGGACATTTCATATAAATTTAATTATAAAATATGTATGTGACTCGCTGTTACAGTTAGCATGATGCTTTCAAGGTTTTTTCTTGTCATTACATGTATCAGTCCTTTATTTGTGTTGTGAAATAATATTCCATTGTATAGATATATTTTAATCTATTTATCAATTGATGGGCATGTGGATTGTTTCCTCTTTGGGTTAGTATAAATAATGCTGTTGTAAATATTCATGTACAATTTCCATCATGGCCACATGTTTTTAGTTCTCTTCACCCTTTCCTGGGAATAGAATTGCTGTGTTATATGGTAACTCTATGATTAACAATGCAAGTGTTTTCCAAAGTAACTGCAGCATTTTATATTTCAGCAATGCATGAGGGTTTCAATTTCTCCACATGATGGACAACAGTTGTTATTGCCTGTCTTTTTTATTATAGCCATCTTAGTGGATGTAAAGTGGTATTTTATTGTGGCTTTAATCTGAAATTCCCTGATGGCTAATTCTAATGAGCATCTTTTTGTGTACTTCTTTGTCATTTAATATCTTATTTGAAGAGGAAGCGCCTAGTCAAATCATTTGGTAATTTTTCACTTGGGGTATTTGTCTTTCTATTATTGAGTTATATTTTTTGATGGATTCTGAATAAAAGTTCCTTATAAGATACATGATTTGCAAATATTTTCTCCTCTGCTCTGTGTTGAAAGAGCTTTGCTGGATTTAATACTATTCTGAAGACTTGTGAGGAGATCATTGTTAGCTAAACCAAATGTTTTTATCTGATTCTATCTTCCAATAATCTTTTCTCTCATTGATATTTTGATATTTTTTGAAGAATTGCTTGTTTTATTTTTTAGTAACTGCAATATTTTCGATAGTAAACTATAGCTTTTGTTTCAAATAAGGCATTTTCATATATCTTTTTACATTCCATTATATATAGGTGGTGATTACAGTGCAAAACATTACCAGTATCAATTTTAATACTGCTATATTCATGTTCCACCTTCTCAGAAAGCCTTTGAACTGAATAAAAAATACTGAAATACAATACTTGAATTGTTTATTGTTTTATTTCCCCTCTTGAGGATTATAAAAATATAGAAAAATTTATTAAAAATATATATATATTTCTTTAACACAAAAATTTGATAGAGTATAAAGCTGTCTGAGTCTAGAAGAGTTTTGTTTGGTAAGCATTTTCTAAAAATTAAATAATTGAGTTGCTGGTTTTGGTGATAGAGTATAAATGATTTATTTGAGATCTTTGTGAAGTATGAAATAATTGTATAATACCCACTAATAGTGGTTCTTCCTGGGTTTTACTGTTTCCTTTGACTTTAGTACTCTTCAACTAATTGGAGCCCTTAAAATTGGGAAATATTATAATAAATGCATTCAGACTGAGATGAGTAGGGTTGAGTGGGAAAAGCGGGAATGATGGGAAAGTCTTTGTAGGCTTAGTGTGAACTTCACGGAGTGGGCTAGGGAGGGGGAGTCTAGAAAAGAAAAGTTGGGTGATTGGTAAATTAGCAAGAAGCATCATTCTCATGCTGCTGACATGGGGTGAAAATAATATTGCACTAAAAAAAGTTTACTTCAATATTAAAAAATAATAAATAAAAATATTAAAATAGCAAAAATGGTGTTAGAATTACTATATGTAAAGTCATTTGTTATAATGGGGTAAGAATACAGTTCTTTTTTATATACTTTAAGTTCTAGGGTACATGTGCACATGTATACATATGTAAGAATACAGTTCTTATAGCAATGTTGATATTAGTGTAATAAAAAAATTATCAGTCCGAAATGATTGTCTAGGCAACGGATTTATAGATTTTATATTACTCTTGTTAAGAACCAGGTATTTTTCTACCATCTGCTTGAAGTTTCAGGAATTTTTGGTGTCCTCTAGCTTTGAAGATTAATTTGGAGATGACTAGGTACAGGACAAGTGTCAAGGAAATACACCAAGAGTTTCATTTATGTTACCTAGTTTACTAGGAAAAATAAATATATTTGTATTTCTGTGTTATTCTGTAGCATCACAATTTAACAATTTCTGTGTAAGATATTGGAGATACCCAAATCAAATAGACATCACTATGATGAACCAAAGCTTTATATTCCCAGATTATAAAATATTTTGTAGTAAATTTTCAAAGAAAATATCTCTAAAACTAGAGTAAAATGATGAATGAACACAATGTTTCCACACATTTATGTCACTACACTCATATATGAAATGATGGTACAGAAAAGAGCATGTATCTTACGTAGACCTTATTTAATAGCAAAATTCAAGAGCCACTTGTAATTACAAACTGGCTTTGCTCCAAAAGGGAAGATTAACTTCAACAACATATGTAACTTTTCACTGATGTTTTCAAGTGACCTACGGTATGATCAACTCAGCAATGTTGATGCAAGTGTTATTAACAATTAGAAAAACAATGGTTCCAGCTTCTAGCATATAAAATATGTACATGCGCATAAATTATTTTTACTCCTGTTTATTACTGCTACTAGTAATATGTCTTATTGTTCTACTGTTATTAGTTACAATATATTCTCATTCACCTTTTAGAAAGCCTAAAGTACATTAATAAATGTCTCCTCGTATCACCTAGAGTTTTTTCTAGTGTTTGGAGAAAATAGGTATACAATTATGTTAAACAATTTGATATATACAGCTAAAAACCTGATTTGATTTTTCTGGTTTGTATCAAATTGTTACAAAGTAAATAAGTGTGATTTGGAGAAGTTAAATAACTTGTCAGTACTTTATGAGGCATTAATCTCAGCCACTAATTACTATATATATCAGCTTCCAACTTTATTAAGAATCCCTCACATCTATACACATTTCAACTAAATAAACACTGAATGATGGACAAATAATTCACCACTTATTCATTTTACTTGGTCCACTTCTACGTTCCTTCTGTTCATGACTGGCACCATCATTTATCTAGTTTCTCAGTCTGAAAATGGGGGGATCATTTCCGACTCTCCTTAGATGTTTCATCCCTTATAAGATATGGCCCAGTTCTTACAATTTTACTTTTTTGGTAATTTTAGAATCTTTCCGCTTATATCCTTCTCCACTAACATGATTTTAATCCGAATTTTCCTCATCATTTTTTAGATTACTACTATCAATTAACAGACACACCAGTATCCACACCTCCTTGCTACAATGTCCAATGTGTAGCCTAAATTAATTTTCAAAATGTAAATCTGATATTCTCACCAATTCATTTTTTTCAATGGTTTATCTTTGGTGTATATTTACACACCTACATTTATATACACATGTGTACATATATATTTTGTCTGAATTTTTTAATCTGACGCTTAGTGCCCATTATACTCTTTCCCTTGTCTTTCTTGACACTTTCATTTGTGTGTGCTTCTTTCAATTCCTCCAAAATGTCATAATACCTCTGCCACTGTATATCATTGTGTTCATCTGCCTGGAACAACTTTTCTTCTTCTGCACTTGGTTAAATCTCTCAACGTCAAATGCCACTTTTCCCAAAAAGGTTTTATCTGCACCCACTACCGAGACTAACGCTACGTATATGCCCAAACAGATCACTTATTAGAGCTATAATTTTGCATTGAATTGTGCAATTTTCTCTGTATTTTTTCCTAAAAAGAAAGCAGAGAACATGCCCATTTTGTTTACCATGCCTATTAGCGCCTACTACAAGAGTTGAAACATGTTAAAGATTCAAATACTTTTTTTTTTTTTTTTTTTTGAGACGGAGTCTCGCTCTGTCACCCAGGCTGGAGTGCAGTGGCGCCATCTCGGCTCACTGCAAGCTACGCCTCCCGAGTTCACGCCACTCCCCTGCCTTAGCTTCCCGAGTAGCTGGGACTACAGGTGCCCGCCACCATGCCCAGCTAATTGTTTGTAGTTTTAGTAGAGCCGGGTTTTCACCATGTTAGCCAGGATGGTCTCCATCTCCTGATCTTGTGATCCGCCCGCCTTGGCCTCCCAAATACTTTTTAAATGAATGTGTGCATTTGATCTTGAGTGTCTAAATAATCTGCTACTATTAATGTGTGTTTTTTAATGTGGTTTCTTATCACACAAACATATAATAAATTTCCAATTTTGTGAACTTACAATTTTCTTTTCCTTGCAATTTGAAGTAACATAACAATACACAATTTATCAGTTTCTTTTTACACATTATTTCTTGAATAAAATTTAAAAAATTCAATTTTTGGATTTAACCCTGAAATCATATATAATAACTATGGGATATTTGAATATTTTTTCATAACATATCAAAAGACTCTTAGTTGTAAACATGAGTATTTAGCCTTATTTTCCTTATTATTAGTGCCATTGTAAAGAAGCTTCAGAACATTTCTAATTACTAATTTCTTCATTAAAAATCTATGTAGACAGAAAAATCATTGCAGTGTGAAAGAACTAATAAGAACCTATTTTCATCTTCTTTATCATGCAAACAAGATATCAAAAATTTAAATCACAACCTAGTCTCTGACAGATAGTAAGTACTAAATTGGGATATGTCAAATCCTTTGAAATATTTTTATTGCTTAGCTTCTCCTTCTGTTTCTCATTGGTACCAAATAAAGTACACAGAGGGAATGAAATTGAGAAACCAATTGTCAGTGTTAGATAATTAGCTCCATTATTCCCAAATTTAAATATTAAATTTTAATATATCCATTACAAAATTGTAGAATTATAAGACTAAAAAATTGATGCTCATAAATAGTCTAACTGATAAGTTACAATTAAAATTTTGAGAAATAATCCAAGACACTTGGAAAGATACTATGTGCTTTGATTTTGAAGATTTTTCTTATCATTCATATATTTTAGATAATTTAAAAGAAATTATCTATAATAAATTATTTTAAAAATTGTCTACATATAAACTATATTTTATTTCATGGAAAACTCTACTTAAATAATTTTACATTGAATTATTTAATCAAAGAATTAATCAGTTTGAAATAAAATATAGCACATATAAAAAATAAACACTTTTACAAAAATATACCAAAAGTATTTCTTTAAAATCTAAACAAGAATATTATATTCTGCTACTGGGTACTTTTTGTTTCAAATAAAATATTTGAAAACTACTTTTCAGTATATCATTGCTTTTTTTAGTTCCTTGTCTTCTCTATGTATCTTGATCTTTTTTCCTGAACATTAAGGAGATGGACTTTGCTGCCTGTGTACTAACTTCAGACCTTACCTCTTCCTTTTATTAGCTGAGTGACCCTAGGTAATTTGTTTAACCTCTCTGTTCTTGATTAGTCTAATCTGTGAAATGGGGCAAATAGTTGTACCTACAAGCAGGCCATTAATAGGTTTGAATAAGTTAGCACAAGTAACTTATTTCATTACATTGCTGAATAAAACAGAAGATATAATAAATAGAAGATATATAATTATATAAGATATAAAGGTATATCTTGATATAAAAGGTATATCTTATATAATTATATATTTAATATATATAATTATGTATAATTATACATATTAATATATATAATTATGTATAATTATATATTAATATGTATAATTATGTATAATTATACATATTTAATATATAATTATGTATAATTATACATATTTAATATGTATAATTATGTATAATTATGTATAATTATACATATTTAATATGTATAATTATGTATAATTATACATATTTATATAATAAATAATTATATATTATTATATATTATATTATATATTGCATATTATATAATATATATTAATATAATATATAATATTGTATATATAGTATATTACATATCTATTGTATATTGCATATATTATATAATATATGACATTATTTATTATGTTACATATATAATTATAAAATATATAAATTATATAATATATTATATTATTAAGTTATATATATTATATAAGACATAAAAGGTACATCATTATATATATAATCATATATCTTCTATCTATTTATTATATCATAGCAACTTTGCAAAATCTTTTTAACCCAAGTTAAACTGTTGATCAGTATTGGATGCTCATTCTTCATTAGCCATAAAATAATGAATTCATACGTGACTAAACGAATGGTAGCATTAATGTCTTATAAAGCATGAATCAACTATGGCTTTAATATAAAAATACATTGAACATTTAATTCTCAATGCCAGTCTCATGAAAGCCAGTCATTCATTTTGCAGTGAATATGACTAAGGTATAGGATTTGGCAATACATAGGAAAGGCATAGTGAAGTGGTTCACAGTGCTATTTCTAGAGTTGTATGGCTTTGGCTTAGGCTGAGCATTCCATTTCTGTTACTTACTACTTGTATGCTCTTAGCTTTCGTTCTCTCAACTAAGAACCTTGAACAGAGTTCCCCCTAAGTCATTCATTTTTGTTAAGAAAGTATGTTCTAATAATAAGCACAAACTAAATGATCACTATTGCTGTAACTACTGCTGTATTAGTAGTGAAAACCACAAGGAACTAAGCGTCAGCTGATTAGACTACCAAAATATAATGGTTTTGATTTCTTAGTTGAAATGTCTTTTAAATTCTAGAGATTACTATGTTTAAAGGTGAATAGCTAAAGCAAGTTAATAGGTCAAATAACTCAATTAAAAATAGATTTTTATGATTCATTTATTTTAATTGAGTAATTGTAAAATTTCTACTTTGAGTACATATCTTCACATACAATGGATATGTGAAAAATAATTCTTTATTAAGATACCTCATTTTCTAATTTGGTAGATTTACATAAGATAATTTAAAATCTTTAGGATTTTGAAAGGAAGATATTAAGCAGGCCCATTAGTACTATGTTATTCATTGCATAAATTTGACCCATCTATCATACATTTAATAATAAGTAAATCAGAAAAATTACATGCTGAATGACAATAAATGACTCAAAATGACATTAATACATTGACTATAAATTCTTCAAATATGGGTAAATAATTGATTGGGTTTTGTTAATTTAGGAGCTACTTATATTAGCATTACTGTCCCTTAGAATTTGTAGGAAACAGTCTTTAGTTGTGAAGAAACACTGACATTAACTTTGTTATTCTAAAAATAATTTTATTATTATGAATAGTAGGATTAACATTGTGCTGGTGATTGCTTTAAGTCAAGTATCTACATCCTAGATATAGTAAGGCATTCGCACAAAAGAAACACTCACACGTATACTGCCACTCATAAACTACTATGCGTGCTGCTATGAATGTGATCATTTGGTCCTATTACTCAACAGAAAGATCTAGAGAATCACAACTTTGCAATAAACCTACACAACCTGTTCCAATGCCATCTTGCTTCTGAGGTTTTCTACCTATTTTTATTTAAGGACATTTATCATCAGAATAATGAGAAATTACTAAATCTAGACTTAATAGTAAGAAGTAATTTTCATAAAATATGGCACTATTTGTCATAGCATTCCTCTGAAGTCAACATCATTACAAAGTAGATGGACAAACTAGAGTATAAAGAGGTTAATTGTCTAATGACACATGCAGCATTGGCTGAAGAGGAAAGGACTGTGATCACCCAGCTTACTGGTTCCTATGACCAATAAAATAAGAAACGAGAAGCACTGAGTGCTTTCTCTTTTGACATATTGATTGCAAGTAATTAAAGCTAGCGCTATTCTTCTACTTTCCAAGAACTTAAGACACTTTTGAAAGCCTTGTCATTTGGAATATTATTTAGTATTTGGTGCTATTTAAAGATACAACCTTTCAGACACTGCAGGACAAAATATTCTGCTGCAAATTACTTTTTCTGTTCTTGCGGTTACCAATAAGCTAAAGATATGAGGGAAAATAATAGAATCAAATCAAAGTATCCCCTTCTAATATTTATCCAACGACCCTCTATCTTCCAGTGCACAGTTCTGGTAAAGGTCAGATTAGCATGCATGGTTTATGTCTCAAGCTTATTGCAAGTTTTTTTTTTATTTTCAAACAAACCCAAAAGGTAGTCCCAAATGATCTGTTTGTCAATGAAAGAATTTAAGGTGGTTAGTAGGGTACCAATCAGCTCACCTACCCTGCTACATTGAAAATAAGAGAAAAGTATTAAGGCAACTAGACTTACTTAGATTCACATACCACATAGTAGATTAAGAAAAGCAAAAAGTACAAGAAAGGAGAAAAATCAGATGAGGATAAATTGCTCATTTAAAATGGAGTGGGGAGCTTAGGCTATTTTAATAGTGACATGGAATATCAATAAATATGCAAATCCTACTGTATAAGGAATCTCTAAGACCACCCTTAGGCTCAATGAATTGTCTAAAATCATAGAAATTAAAAAAGCTGTTGTCGTTATGGTTATAGTTTATCAAATTAAAAGAATACACGTATTATTAATAAACTAAGTGGTATATGGAGTAAAGTCCAGGAGAAATCAGGTGCAAGCTTCTTAGTGTCCTCTTCTTAATGGCATCACACAGACAAGCCTCAGTTTTCCCGGCAGCTATATGTGACACATTGTATGAAGGAGTGTCAACCAGGTAAGCATTTTTGACTTTCGTTTGAGCCTTGGTGTCCAGAGTGTGTGTTTTTCTTATGTGTGTGAGTAAGGAGATTTAGTCCTCTAGGCATGCAGCACCTACATGACTCAGAATCTAGCCAGAATCAGCTACCCAGAATCTAACCACCCAGAGAAAAAAACAGGTATTTACGGTAAAATACATTATTAGCATGATTTTTCTCATGAACATGATACTCCATGCCCCAAGCCTCAGGCATACAAAAACACTCTACTCAGGCAGAATAACCGAAGGGCTCACATTTAATCTTCTAGGAGATAGTGAAAGGCCAGGTCGGAAGAAAGTTCTCACTTACAGAATGTGCGGGGTTTGAGCAACCCAAGCCTGCTGAGTTAACATTTTGTCATACTGCTTCGCTAGAGAGAACTACATATACTTAAAAGACTAGGAATCTGTATTTATATCTATTTTTTGCCTTTCATCTCAATGAAAATTTCTAATGCAACCAAAGTTGAAAGATGTTTTAGACTTGAAAGACTATAAATACATCATGTTGCTATGAGAAGAGTGAGAGAGGGAGGGAGGGAGAGAGAGAGAGAGAGAGAGAGAGACAGACAGACATGTCTGGGTACTAAGATAAACTCTACGTACACATACCAGCATGTAGCAGCTCCCCACATGGCATGGTTGAAAAAAAAAGAACTCTCTTAATAAATATGAACCTTCTTAGTTGTCCTTAGGTTATTGAAGAAGAAAACAGGCAATTTGAAGAAAGCTATTTCTGAAATGTTATTTTTTACTATACCGAGACCTGATTAAATTGTAAAAAATGGTTTAATCAGATTCTGACTCAAATACCAGCTCCCACCCTCCTTGGTTGGGAAAGCAGAAAAAGATAGTTAGAAAGGACCTGATGTAGGTATCAAATTTTCTTTTTTAAAATTACAATCAGCTATTCTGTCAACTTTTATTGTGGTAAAATACATATAACATTAAATTTACCATATTAACTATTTTTAAGTGTACATTTCCTTGGTATCAGGTACAATTGTACTGCCATGCAAACATTGCCACAGGTCATCCCTAGACTTTTCATGTTGCTGAGTGAAACTCTATACCAGTTAAACAACAACCACCAATTCCCCCTTCATCCCAGCCCCTGGTAACCATTCTACTTGCTATCTCTCTAATTTGGTTAATGAGGGACTAGTCTAAGTCCCTCAAACAAGAGGAATTACACAATATCTCTTTGTTGTGATTTATTTTACTTAGCAGAATGTCCTTAAGAGTCATCTACATCGTAGCATACACCAGAATTTCTTTCCTTTTTAAGGTTCTATTGTATATCTATATCACATTTTGCTATTCATTCATTCATTCATCAATGAACACTTGGGTTGCTTCTGTATTTTAGCTTTGTGAATGAGGCTGGTTCTAACATGGGTGTGTAGATACCTACCTCTTGAAGACCCTGTTTTTAATTATTTGGGGTATATTATATACCCAGAATGAAATTGCTAGATCATAGGGAAATTCCATGTATAATTTTTTGAGGAACTGCCATACCGTTTTCCACAGTAGCTGTAACATTTTGCTTTGTACTCACAGTGCACAAGGGTTCCAATTTCTCTGTGTCATCATTAACACTATTTTATTTTTTTGATAGTAGCCATCTTAATGAATGTGAGATTGATTCTCAGTGTGGTTTCTATTTGTATTTCCATAATGATTATTGATGTTGAATATTTTTTCATATACCCTTTGGACATTTGTATAGTCTTCTTTAGAGAAATACTTATGTAGCTTCTTTGCTCATTTTTGATTTGAGTTGTTTGTTTTGTTGTTGTTGAGTTTTAGGAGTTCTCTGTATTTTTGGATATCAATTCCTTATTTATGTTTTATAATATATGATTTGCAAATATTTCTAATATTTTGAGGGGTTTTTTTTTACTCTATTGATAGAAACTTTTTGCACAATGTTTTTAATTTTCATGAATCCTAATTTATTTTTCCTACTGTTACCTGTGCTTTTGTTGTCAAATCCAAGAAAGTTCCAAATTCAATGTTTTAAAGTATTTTCCCTATGTTTTCTTCTAAGAGTTTTTACAAAATAATTTTCATTTCTTTAGAATTGATAATAATGTCATTGCATTTGTGATTTGAGTAATTTGTCTTTTCACTTTTTTATTAGTCTATTTAGCTAAAAGTTTATTAATTTTATCTTTTCAAAAATCCAAGTTGTAGTTTCATTGATTTTCTCTACTGCTTTTCTATTACCTATTTCATTTATTTATGCTCTAATTTTATCATTTCCTCCCTTATGCTACTTTTGAGTTTAGTTTGTTCTTCCTTTTCTTATACCTTAAGTTTTAAAGTTAGATTTTTAGTTTGAGATCTTTATTCTTTTTTAGCATAAGCATTTATTGATCTGAACTTTCACCTACAAACTGCTTTCTGATGACTCTTAAATTTGTGTGTGTTGTTTTCCTTTTCATTTGTCTCTAGTTAATTTTTTAATTTCCTTTGTGATTTTTTCTGAGTGTACTGCTCAATTTCCACAAAGTTTTCCTCTGTTACTGATTTTGAACTTCATCCTGTTGCTGAAACACTTTGTATAATACAAATCTTTTAAAACTTTTGTGAGTCTTAAATTGTGGCCTAATATATTGTGTATACTGGAAAATGTTCTGTGTGCATTTGAGAAATATATTCTGTTTTATTTATACATTATTTTCCTGACTTTTCCCAAGTCTTTCTTTAGCTATTTGAACACTTTAAAGATGGTTGTCTTAAAGTTGTCTAACAGATCTTCCATCAGTTCTTTTCTTTTTTTTTTTTTTTTTTTTTTTTTTACTATACTTTAAGTTCTGGGATACGTGTGTAGAATGTGCAGTTTTGTTACACAGTTATACACGTGCCATGGTGGTTGTCTGCAGCCATCATCCCATCATCTACATTAGGTATTTCTCCTAATGCTATCTCTCCCCTAGCCCCCCACCCTCCGACAGGCCCAGTGTGTGATGTTCCCCTCCTTGTGTCCATGTGTTCTGATTGCTCAAATCCCACTTATGAGTGAGAACATGCACTGTTTGGTTTTCTGTTCTTGTGTTAGTTTGCTGAGAATTATGGTTTCCAGCTTCATCCATGTCCCTGCAATGGACACTAACTCATCCTTTTTTATGGCTGTATAGTATTCCATGGTGTATATGTGCCACATTTCCTTTATCCAGTATATCATTCATGGGCATTTGGGTTGGTTCCAAGTATTTGCTATTGTGAACAGTGCTGCCATAAACATGTGTGCATTTGTCTTTATAATAGAATGACTTATAATCCTTTGGGTATATACCCACTAATGGGATTGTTGGGTCAAATTTCTGGTTCTAGATCCTTGAGGAATCACCACACTATCTTCCACAATGGTTGAACTAATTTACACTCCCACCAACACTGTAAAAGCATTCCTATTTCTCCACATTCTCTCCAGCATCTGTTTTTTCCTTTCTTTTTAATGATTGCCATTCTAACTGGCGTAAGATGGTATCTCATTGTGGTTTTGATTTGCATTTCTCTAATGACCAGTGATGATGAGCTTTTTTTCACATGTTTGTTGGCCACATAGACAGATTCACAGCCAAATTCTACCAGAGGTACAAAGATGAGCTGGTACCATTCCTTTTGAAATTATTCCAAACAATTGAAAAATAGGAACTCATCCCTAACTCATTTTATGGTGCCAGCATCATCTTGATACCAAAACTTGACAGAGACATGACACAACAAAAAAAAGAAAATTTCAGGCCAATAATTCTGATGAATATCGATGTGAAAATCCTCAATAAAATATTGGCAAACTGAATTCAGCAGCACATCAAAAAGCTTATCCACCATGCTCAAGTCGGCCTCATTCCTGCGATGCAAGTCTGATTCTACATATTCAAATCAATAAATGTAATCCATCACATAAGCAGAACCAATGACAAAAACCACATGATTTTCTCAATAGATGCAGAAAAGGTCTTCGATAAAATTCAACACTCCTTTATGCTAAAAACTCTCAATAAACAAGGTAATTGATGGAACATATCTCAAAATAATAAGAGCTATTATCACAGACCCATAGTCAGTATCACACTGAATGGGCCAAAGCTGGAAGCATTCCCTTTAAAACTGGCACAAGACAAGGATGACCTCTCTCACCACTCCTATTCAACATAGTATTGGAAGTTCTGGCCAGGGCAATCAGGTAAGAGAAAGAAATAAAGGGTATTCAAACAGGAAGAGAGAAAGTCAAATTGTCTCTGTTTGTAGATGACATGATTGCATATTTAAAAAACCCCATTGTCTCAGCCTAAAATATCCTTAAGCTGATAAGCAACTTCAGCAAAGTCTCAGGATACAAAATCAATGTGCAAAAATCAAGCATTCCTATACGTCAATAATAGACAAACAGAGAGCCAAACCATGAGTGAACTCCCATTCACAATTGCTACAAAGAGAATAAAATACCTAGGAATACAACTTACAAGGGATGTGAAGGACCTCTTCAAGGAGAACCACAAACCACTGCTCAAGGAAATAAGAGAGGACACAAACAAGTGGAAAAATATTTCATGCTCATGGATAGGAAGAATAAACATCATGAAAACAGCCATACTGCCCAAAGTAATTTATAGATTCAATGCTATCCCCATCAAGCTACCAATGACTTTCTTCACAGAATTGGAAAAAACTACTTTGAATTTCATATAGAATCAAAAAAGAGCCCATATAGCCAAGAAAATCCTAAGCAAAAAACAAAAACAAAAACAAAGCTGGAGGCATCATGCTTCCTGACTTCAAACTATACTACAAGGCTACAGTAATCAAAACAGCATGGTACTTGTACCAAAACAGATATATAGACTAGTGGAACAGAACAGAGGGCTCAGAAGTAACGCCACACATCTACAACCATCTGATCTTTGACAAAAACAAGCAAAGGGGAAAGGATTCCCTACTTAATAAATGGTGTTGTGAAAACTGGCCAGTCATATGCAGAAAACTGAAACTGGACCCCTTCCTTACACCTTACACAAAAATTAACTCAAGATGGATTAACGACTTAAATGTAAGACCTAAAACCATAAAAACTCTACAAGAAACCCTAGGCAATACCATTCAGGACACAGGCATGGGCAAAGACTTCACGACTAAAACACCAAAAACAATGGCAACAAAAGTCAAAATTGACAAATGGGATCTAATTAAATAAAAAGCTTCTGCACAGCAAAAGAAAATATCATCAGAGTGAACAGGCAACCTACAGAATAGGAGAAAATTTTGCAATCTAACCATCTGACAAAGGGCTAATATCCAGAATCTACAAAGAACTTAAACAAATTTACAAGAAAAATAACAAACAACCCCATCAAAAAGTGGGCAAACGATATGAACAGACACTATCAGATCTTTTTATGAAAAATTTCTTTTGGTTTATTGATTTCCTTTAAATGAGCAATATATAACTTTCTTTGTGTGCCTAAGGCCTTGTTAAATTTTGGTTGAAAAATGTATGTTTGAATCCAGTAGTGTGGTAACTCTAGAAATCAGATAATTCCCCTTCCCAGATATTGCTAATTGCTAGTTTTATATGTGTGTAGGTGTGTAAAAAACATACTTTATTATATATTTGTCATCTATTATACATTTACTTTTATCATTACATCAGTATTATGTATTATTATTTATTCTATTAAATATATAATTGTTGTAGGCTGTCTCTGTGTCCAAAATCATCCTGAGGTTCTGAGGTTTAAACTTCAAGTCTTCTTAGGTCTTTTATAAGTCTGCTCCTTTCCTGGGCATGTGTGGTGACTTTCTAATTTCCTTGATATATGTGATTGCTTTTTCATACTTGTAATGTCTGGCTCTGAGAAGGGAAAAACATCAACAACGAAATGCAGTGAGAAAAACAGTAACTGGTTCTTTAAATGCCCTAGAGTTGGCTTCAGATAGAGGAATGAACTTACAATAGCAAGCTGCCTCTGTGTCTGCAGCTTAAAAGCAGCAATCTGCTGTGATCAGAACACATAAAATTGCTGACATGTGGAGAACAGGGTCCTTATCCTCTTGGTTGCCCCAACCTCCTGCAAGGTCAAGATCGCCTGCCATGAGACTGGGGAGGTTGGGGGGCAGGAAATATGTAACTGCTGTCCAATTTAGAGCTAAATTAACTAAAAATTAATTGCAATTTATGTCCAAGCCTTCCCCTGGACGTTGCAAGCTTCCAATAGAGTCCAGCTTCCAAAATAGCTAAATCAAACAGATTAGATCTTTCCAGTGAAATTGTCTAGGTGGAGAAAGTATTTCTGTTACTTCCTACTCTGCAATGTTCCCGGTATCCTGTATTCAATTATTTTTTTGAGGCTTCTCACTTCTTACAGATTTGACTCTTCCTGTTACATGGTATTTGTTTCTTAGCATGGTAACACCTTTTAAAAATGACAAATGTATATGAAGAAGATTCCATTTCACAGTTAATTTTTCTTTTTTTATATTTATAACCATATTTTAAAAATTATCTTAAGATGGTAGAGAGACTGCTATGCCATTTGAAGTTATTGAAGATAAACATATTAGAGTGGCAAACAGTGACATATCGCAGTAAAGTTGCCATACAGAAAGTCAAAAGCCAAAATTAATAGACATTGAGAAAGATAGTTATAACCAGCTTTAGATATATTGAAAAAAAGAAGAGACCAAAATCAAATAGCTGAGAACAGAGTTTTTGCTCTTGCTGTTGAAAATGCTATCATCTTCACACAAACATTCAATTAACAGCATGCTGACAGCAGTTGAGGGGTATCTAAGTCTGAAAATAGAAACTGGAATTGTACATGTTCAGTTTAATCCTTCAGAGTTTAAAAAAATCAAAGATAATATAGTTAACAGAAAAATTAAAAATGCAAACAGGGTTCACTCTCTTAAATTGAATTATTTTCAAGTAATTTTTCTCCTTGAGGATTTTTTTAAAATTAGACTTTATTTTTTACATCACCTTTGAGTTCAAAGCAAAACTGAGTGACAGGTACAGAGATACCCATACACCCACTGCCTCCACACATGTACAGCCTCACCCAATATAGACATCACTCATAGAGGGGTACATTTGTTACAACTAATGAATGTACCTGGACACATCACCAGCCAAAGTCCATAGTTTGCATTGGAGTTCAGTCTTCGTGTTGAACAGTCTATGGGCTTGGATAAATATATAATAGCATGTTTTCACCCTTATAGTATCATACAGATCATTTTCATTGCCCTATAAATCCTCTGTGCTCTGCCTATTTATTCATCCTCTTCCAAAACCCTTTGTACCACTAGTCTTTTTACAGTCTCCCTAGTTTTGCCTTTTTTTGGAATGTCATGTAGGTGGAATCATACAGTATGTAACCTTTTCAGGTTGGCTTCTTTCACTTAGTAACATCTATTTAAGTTTTCTCTATTTCTTTTCATGGCTTCATAGCTCATTTCTGTTGAGTGCTGAACAATATTTCATTGTCTGGATGTACCATAGTTTATTTATCTATTTACCTACTGAAAGACACCTTGGTTGCTTCCAAGTTTGGGCAATTTTGAATAAAGCTGCTGTAAACATCTGTGTGCAAGTGTTCTTAAGGACACAGGTTTTCAAGTCATTTGGGTAAAATACCAAGTATGATTGCTCGATCATATGGTAGGAATTTGTTTAGTTTTGTAAGAAACTGTCAAACTGTCTTCCGAATGGCTATATCGTTTTACATTTCCACCAGCAATGAATGAGAGTTCCTGTTGCTCTGCATCCTCGCTGGCATTTAGTGTTGTCAGTGTTCTCTATTTTGGCCATTGTAATAGGTGTGTAGTTGTATCTCATTGTTATTTTCTTTGGGACTTTTTAATGAACCTTAATGGTCGTTTTCACATATAAAAAAGAAAGAAATAATGTATTTTAAGAGAAAAGAAGATGTCAATTATTCCATGACAAACGGAAAACATAATTAACACTTGTCTTCAAGCATAGAGACAATACTCAATAGGTAAAATTATACATTTTATCTCAAAGTTGAATTATCGTTTTTAATGTACCTTAAGAGTCATTTTCACATATAGAGAAAAATTATAAAGATAATTTAATTGAAAAGGCATAACATGGAATTTTAAACAAGAATCCTTCTAATGTGTCACTTATATGGCATTACCTTTTAATTAAAATTTTTATATACATTCTCGTAGTGGATCATTTGAACTACAGGAAACATAAATTTTAGAAACTCATAAAACTTTGTTAAAATCTTACTTCTGTCACTTGTGTGTGTAGCATTAGGCAATTACTTAGGTTCTAAGCTTCTATCCTGTTTACTTAAGTTCTATCTTATTTACTTAGGTTCTAAGCTTCTATCCTATTTCTGATAAACAGGACAAAAGAATATTCAAGGTTGCTAAAAGGATAAGAAAAGATAATCTATAAAAAGTTTTTATTGAAGTACCAAATCTATTTAATTTTTCTCCATTTCTTTTCTTTAGAAATTTATTTTCTAAAAATAAATTTTACAAACTGATAGAACTATGTTAAAACCTTATTTCTATCACTTATGTGTGTGGCATTGGGCCATTACTTAGTTCTTTTTTTTTTTTTTTAACAGTATGTTTTTTATTTTATTTTATTTTATTATTATTATTATTATTATACTTTAGGTTTTATGGTACATGTGCCCAATGTGCAGGTAAGTTACATATGTATACATGTGCCATGCTGGTGTGCTGCACTCACCAACTGGTCATCTAGCATTAGGTATATCTCCCAATGCTACTTAGTTCTAAGCTTCTATCCTATTTCTGATAAATGGGCTAAAATAATATTCAAGATTGATAAAAATATGGAAAGAGATAATCTATATAAAGTTTTTATTGAAGTACCCAGCTTATAGGAAGTCCTTAAAAATGGTGAATGAGATAGAACACATTTACTGAACACTTTTAAACCTTATTCTAAGTATCTTATAGATATTAACTAAATTATCACCAAAACCTAGAGTTTCTGACACTTCACTTCTTTCTGAATGTATATTTTGTAAAAAAAAAAAAAATCATCAATTCCTACATCCACATGAGTTTCACATATTTCAGCCATCTACTCAATCATTTAATTATAACTTAGCAAAGAGGTAGTTACAGGTTCTGGAGCTAGGTTGCCTCATTTCACATTCCAGGAATGCTGCTTATTCAATGAAGAAGCTCAAGTAACTTACTTAACTTCTTCTGGTCTCACAAATTATATATAATAGAGTAATGAGTTAATGTAGTCACAGTCCCTGTGGCATTGTAGGTGCTCACTAAATGGCTTTGACTTATATAATTATTATTCCCTATAGATACTGGGACATGAGTCTCATGATATGATATGATAGCTAATGAACATAAGGCTGCCCAATCTGGTAGGGCAAGATATGTACCTTGCCAATGATAGCATAGGTTGTTATGAAAAACAATGTGTGGCATATATGAGATATACAAGTAAGATAATGGGCCATTCCATTGAAGGGGCCTGGGTTTGGACTTAGAATATCAGAAACATTTACAGGGAAAGTGGCAAGAAATAATAAACGGAAAAAAAAGGAAATAGGGTTAAAACATAAAAATTTGTGGTGCTTTACAGAATCTGAGGTTACTGGAGAACTTCTTGTAGTTGAAAATAGCACAGTGCAATGAATACTTGGCAAGAGTTTAATCGATGGACACAGGGAAGATCTAGATAAGTCTATATAGGTCATTAAAGTGTTTTTAAATAGGATAATTGTATAATCAATAATTATGTTTTCAAAAATTTCAATATTTAGTGTAGATGAGACATTTCTAGAGAGGTAAATAGACGAAGACTAAGAATAGAGGTAGGAAAAAATCTAAGTAAGAATTAAATAGGTTCCTAGTGAAAGTGCTAATAAAAGGAATAGAAAATGTTTAAAAATGGTGTGAAGGTAAAATCAAAGGTACTTTGTCAATAACTGATATTTATGTTGTACTGAAGAGATGTTTTCTAATATGGAGACAAAATTTCTTTTCTTTATTTTTTATCAGATTTACTGAGATATGATTGACAAATAAAGGTTATATACATTTAGGATGTACAACACGTTTTGATATACTAACAGACTGTGATATACTAATACACTGTGAAATGATTATGTCAATCAAAGTAATTAACATATTCAGCACCCCACATAGTTATTATTCTGTGTATGTTGTGTGATGAAAACACTATACACTTAGCAAATTGCGA
The DNA here is from genome assembly GCF_028885625.2 of Pongo pygmaeus. Lineage (NCBI taxonomy): Eukaryota > Metazoa > Chordata > Mammalia > Primates > Hominidae > Pongo > Pongo pygmaeus. The sequence goes on along the minus strand of NC_072387.2, from coordinate 94,088,044 downwards.
GTGTATAACACATTATTATGAACTTTAGACACAATGCTGCATATTAGATCTTCAGTACTCATCCATCTTATGACTGAATGTTTGTATCTTTTGACCAATATCTCTCCTTTTCTCTGAACCTTCCTATCCTTTAGTAACCATCATTCCACTCTCTAACTTTGAGGGGTTTTGTTTCCTTTTTTTATTCTAAATATAAGTAAGATCATTCAGTATTTGACTTTCTGTATCTGGTATTTTTCAATTGGCATAATTGTCCTCCAGTTTCATCCACGTTGTTGCAAAAGCCAGCATTGTCTTCTTTCTTATGGCTGTATAATATTTGATTATATATGTAACACATATATATATATAATGTATGGTTTTATATATATATTATATATATCTCTCTCTCACATTTTCTTTATTCATTCATCCATTGGCACTTAGGTTGTTTTCATATCTTGACTCTTATGAATAATATCACAATAAACAAAGAGCACAAATATCTCTTTAAGATAGTGATTTTATTTCGTTGCATATACACCAAAAGTGGGATTGATGAATCATATGTTAGTTCTCTTTTTGATTTTTGATACAATCTCTGTACAGTTTCTGTAATGGCTGTACAAATTTACATTCCTGTCAACAGTGTATACAATTTTCCTTTTCTCCACATTCTTTCTAACATTTGTTATAGTTTGACTTTTTGATAAAACTCATGCTAATAGGTATGTTATTTTATTGTGCCTTATATTTACATTTTCCTGATAATTAGTGATGTTGAGCCTATTTTCATGTACCTGTTAGCCATTTGTATGGCTTCTGTTGAGAAATGTCTATACAGGCCCTCAGATTTTTTTTATTATTTAATTTTGTTATCATTAATTTTTTGCTATTGTGCTCTTTGAATTTCTTAAATATTTTCATATTAAACTCATCAAATACATGGCTTGCGTACAAACATATACAAATACTTTCTCCCATTTTGCAGGTTGCCTTTCATTTTGTTGATTATTTCTTTTGCTGTGCAGAAAGCTTTTAGTTTGATATAATTCCACTTGTTCATTTACACTTGTTTGTCTATGCTTTTGATGTCAAATTAAAAAAAAAATTGCCAGAAACTGATGTCAATGATCTTTTCCTTTATGTTTTCTTCTATGAGTTTTAGAATTTCAGATTCTATGCCTTTAATCCATTTGGAATTGGTTTTAAATGATTTTGAGTTGATGTTTTTATGTAGTGTAAGATAAAAGTCCAACTTCTTTATTTTAATGTGGATATTCAGTTTTTCCAACACCATTTGTTGAAGAGACTTTCATTTTTCCAGTGCATCATTTTGGCACCTTTATTAAAAGTTGGTTTACTATATATGTGTAGATTAATTTCTGAGATTTGTATTTTGACACATTGATCTGTTTTTATGCCAGTAACATACTGTTTTGATTACTGCAGCTTCTTAATATAATTTGAAATCAGGAAGCATGATGCCTCCAGCTTTGTTTTTCTTTCTTAATATTAATTTGGCTATTTGGGGCCTTTTGTGATTCCATACAATTTTTTAATTTTTATAACTGTTTTAATATTTATTTATTTGAGTCAGAGTCTCACTATATCACCCAAGCTATTACACAGTGGTGTGATCTTAGCTCACTGCCATCTCTGCCTCCAGGTTCAAGCAATTCTCCTGCCTCAGCCTCCTGAGTAGTTGGCTAATTTTTGTATTTTTAGTAGAGGCAGGGTTTCACCATGTTGGCCAGGCTGGTCTTGAACTCCTGAGCTCAAGTGATCCACCCACCTTGGCCTCCCAAAGTGTTAGGATTTACAGGCATGAGCCACCCTGCCCAGTCAATTCCATACAAATTTTAAGGTTGTTTTTCAACTTCTGTAAAAATATTATTGACATTTTGATAGGGATTGCATTGAATCCTTAGCTGTATGTACAAACATTTTAACTATGTTAAATATTCCAAATCATGGACTCAGGATATCTTTGCATTTATATGCCTTCTTCAAATTCTTTTATAAATGTTTTATAGTTTTCAATGTACAAATATTTTACCCCTTTGGTTAAATTTATTCCTTAATCTTTTATTCTTTTCGATGCTATTGTAAATGGGTTTATTTTCTTAATTATTTCTTCAGATAGTGTATTGTTAGTGTATGGAAACACAACAGATTTGTGTTGTTAATTTTGTGTTTTGCAACTTACCAAATGCATTTATTAGTTTTAAGAGTTCCTTGTTGATATTTTTAGCGTTTTCTTTGTATAAGATTATGCCATATACAAAGAGAAAGACTTTTACATTTTTATTTCCAATTTGGATGCCTTTTGTCTCTTTTTCTTGCCTAATTACTCTGGCTGGGATTTCCAATACTATGCTGAATAGAAATGGTGAGAGTGGGCACTCTTTTCCTGCTCCTGATCTTAGAGAAAAAGCTTTTAACTTTTCACCATTGAGTGTGATATTAGCCATGGGCTTGTAATCTATGGGTTTTAATATGTTGAGGTGCATTTCTGCCACACCTAATATACTGAGAGTTTTTATCATGAAAGCATGTTGAATTTTGTCAAATGTTTTTGCTGAATCCATGGAGATGATTTATGTCTTTTTCATCTTTCATCGTGTTTATGTGGTGGCTCACATCTATTGATTTGTGATTGTTGAACCATCCTTGTACCTTACTGATAAATTTCACTTGATCATTGTATATAATCCTTTAAATGTGCTGTTGAATTTGATTTTGTAGTATTTTGTTGAGGGCATTTGTACCTATGTTGATTAGGGATAGTGAACTATTATCTTCATTTCTTATACTGTCCTTGTCTGGATTTGTTTTCGGGGTGGTGCTGTCCCCTAAAATTAATTTGTAAATGTTCCTTCTTCTTCAATTTTTTTGAAATAGTTTGAGAAAATTTGGTATTAATTTATCTTTAAACATTTGGTAGAATTCATCAGTGAAGCCATCTGTTCTTGATTTTTTCTATGTTGAAGGTATTTGGTTACTGATTCAATCCCTTTACTTTTTATAGGTCTGGTGTTGATTGGTGAAAGTAGGTTTAACACATACCACTTAAGTGATTTAGAAGAAGTGGGCTAGAGGATAAAAATGTTTGTGCCCTGTACATACATGTGTGAAAGTAACTAGTTCCAATTGACTATATGCCTATAGCTCAAGGGAGCAGCCTGGACTGGAAACACAGTTTTGTGTCTTCTATAAATATAAAAGCCATTAAAAAGAATGCAGTCTTCTTGGAAAAAGATGAGTAGGGAGGAAAGGTAATTTAAAATAATTATGTGGTGTTATGATACTATTAAAATACTATTGAATGTTCATCAAACCTAAATGTTCTCATTGAAATATTACCTGTCTTGTATTTTTAGATTGTGCTTTTCTTAAATTTAGTGGATTATAAATATTCATTTCTTTAGAAAAATAAATGTGATCCATTCTTTAAATATGCAATGCCATTGATATTTAACATATTTGTTTTAAAGATAAACTTTCACAGAAAGTGTTTTTATATTCTTTGTATAACATTACCTTGAAAATGGGATACATTTTCCCAATGTAATTTCCAAGTACATTTTTAAACACTTAGGTGTATCTGAAAAACAAGTGTGACACAACTGTCTCAATAACCTTGACTTGGACCTAAATAGTCAGTTATTGGAATTTTAAAAATGCATTAAAATTTGCGGGACAGTTTAGATAATCTAGAAATAAGATCAAGAAAAAGTCATGAGTAGCGTCTATTTTCTTTCCTTTTTAAATTTGGCATAAATAAAAGATGTTGAGGTTGGGTTCCTTTTCCCTACACAGAATAGTGAACTATTTCAAGAACATTTTCATAACTTAGTCATATTTCTCTTGCATTCATATTCACAAATTCCAGATCCTGAAGGTATATCTGCTTTAAACTAAAAATGCCACATGATAAAGACATTATTTCTAAATCCAAACAAGCATTTTAAATGGTCATCAATACCCCATTAACTTAATGATGATAGTTTTCCTCATTACCTATCATTTGTGAAGTACTTACTGATTACCAAGCACTGTACCATGTGTGTACAATTCTTACAACAGTTTTATCAGATTTGTTTTCCACATACACACTACACATATGAAGTATTAAGAATAAAACTAAGTTGCTTAGAATAAAACTAAGTTACCATTCAGTAAGAACCAGACCAAATTACAAGCCTTTTTTCTAAGTCCAAACTATTACCATTATATTTTGTATATAAATCAAATGCAACCTTTCTAAAATAAACCTGCTACCTCTCAGTGGTCTAAGTAAAAGGCACTACTACCCACCCCATTATTATCAATCAGAAATATGAGATACCTGACACCTGCTTTTTCTGTACTCTCAAACGCACTTTATGGACAAATCTTGATCTTTTACCTTCTTAACCACTCTAGAGTTTTTTCCTTCCTTTTCAAATTTATTGTTTTAGGGCTAGATCATGATCCGTGTCTTGCTTAATATTTTACTATGACCTTCTCATTGCTTTCTTTCCTTCCATAGGACCCTGCTTCACTCCATCCTCCATGCTTACCTTAAGATAATGTTTATGAAAAACAAATACACTTTATATCTCAAAATCACATTAGTCCCTTATTTTACAGAGGTTAAAATCCAAGCATTTTAACATGGCATTCAAACGCCTCCATTTTTGGTACCAGTACATCACTCTAGCCCATGTCTTGACACCTAAACCTGCATGATACAGTTTGAGAGACAACGTGGCTCAAAATATAGTTTCACGATATCATTTTGAAATATTTGTTCATCCTTCATCGTCCATCCAGGGTACTATTTCTCACCCTTCCTATTAGCACACGTTTACTTAATTTCAGCATTCAGCTCAAATGTTCTATTTGCTATGAAAATTTTCTTGCCTCATCTTTGGCTTCAAGAGAAAGTAGTCATTCACTTTTATTTGTCTTCTAAACTCTAACACTTTTATAGACTATTTAGATACTATCTGTCCTGGCAAAATTAATTGTACATTTCTTGGAAAGATGATTCATTTTCTCCTGACCATCCAGCATAATATTTGGATATTGGTAGCCATCAGTCAAATGTTCTTTAGTGAATGAATGAAGATGTCTTCATTTCTGGCCAACCTCCTTTTAGTTATTCTTGCTGTGGTATAATTTATTGGCTTTATCTCTAGTTTTTAGGAAAGTTTGCACCTAAAATCTTTATTGGAAAATTATTGTTAGGAGCTCAGAAGAAACACGAAGATGAATGCATCTACTATCCTTTCTTTAAGAATATTATAATCAAGTTAGGGTTCAGATATGTTCATAAAACCATAAAAAGCTGGTATAATAGATAAATATAATTATCATTAATAAAAATGATAAATGTAGATTGCGTGGTAGGAGACAGATGGAAGTTGTATTAGGAAGAGTTCTCTAGAGAAATGAAACTAGTAGGAGATATAGATAGGTACGTAGATGGATAGATAAGATATACATATGTAGATTAATTATGGGAATTAGCTCATATAATTATCGAGGCCAAAAATTCCATAATATGCCACCTGCATAATATGCAAGCTAGAGAACCAAGAAAGCCAGTGGTGTAGGTGTAATTCAATGAAGTCTGAATTTCTGAAAATCAGGGGAGCTGATAGTGTTAGTCTCTGTTCAAAGCCAAAGGTCCAAGAATTAAGAGGCTGCTGGTAGATGTACTGAAGTTAAAAGGAGAACCACAGGCCGGGCGCGGTGGCTCACGCCTGTAATCCCAGCACTTTGGGAGGCCAAGGTGGGCGGATCACGAGGTCAGGAGATGGAGACCATCCTGGCTAACATGGTGAAACTCCGTCTCTACTAAAAATACAAAAAATTAGCCGGGCGTGGTGGCAGGCACCTGTAGTCCCAGCTACTCAGGAGGCTGAGGCAGGAGAATGGCGTGAACCAGGGAGGCGGACTTTGCAGTGAGCTGAGATCGCGCCACTGCACTCCAGCCTGGGCGACAGAGCGAGACTCTGTCTCAAAAAAAAAAAAAAAAAAAAAAAGGAGAACCACAGTTCAGAGAACCAGGAGCTCTGATGTCCAATGGTAGCAGAAGATGGATATCCCAGCTCAGAAAGAGAGACATAAAGTTTGGCTTTCCCTTTTCTTTTTGTTCTATTTGGATGAGCCCTGAATAGATTGAGGGATACTCACTCACATTGGCTTGAGTTGATCGTCTTTACTTTATCTACTAAATAAAATGCTAATCTCGTCCATAAACACATTCACAGACACACCGAGAACTAATGCTTTACCAGCTATCTGGGAATCCCTCAACTCTGTCAAGTTGACACATAAGATTAATAATCACAGAAGTGAAGGTAGATTTGTTTAAGATGTTACTATACACATTATTATGTTGAAAAACAAATAGGCTAGATGGAAATGTAAGAATAATAGTGAGCCAGGCATGGTGGCTCATGCCTCTAATCCCAGCACTTTGTGAGGCCGAGGTGGGTGGATCACTTGAGGTCAGGAGTTCAACACCAGCCTGGCCATAAATATGGTAAAACCCCATCTCTACTAAAAGTACACACACAAAAAATTTAGCCAGGCATGGTGGTGCATGCCTTAATTCCAGCTACTTGAGAGCGTGAGGTAGGAGAATCACTTGAACCCAGGAGGCGGAGGTTTCAGTGAGCCAAGATCAGGCCTCTACATTCCAGCCTGGGTGACAGAGCTAGACTCCATTTAAAAAGAAGGAGAAGGAGAAGGAGAAGGAGATTGATCAAGGAACATGGAAAATAATCAGAATGTGGTAGGAAAAATAGGTTTGGGAATGAGAACATTTTGGTAAGACTGTATGGAGTTCAGTGCAGTGAAATGTGAGATAAATTCAACAAGTTCTTAAGATTAATTATTGGAAAACCTTGCATCATAGGCTTAGGAGCTTAATTTTGAACATGATATAAACAAGCAATGATGTTGGAACAAAAAAAAAGAATGAATATTGTTGCTCTGGAATTAAATGATCTGATAGCAGTGAGTAAAGTATAATGAAGAGAAAATAAGGAGGAAGTTTGGAAATCTGTTAGGAAATTATTGCCGTAGATGATTCATGGATTACTAGGATTTAAGTGGCATGGCAGTGATAGAAATAAAATAAGTAGGACAATTGTAAAATTATTTGAATCAAATTGATAAGTTTTGAATATACCTTGAATATGAAAATGGTTTTATGCTTACCCAACAATTAATTATTGATCTCCAATAAGACAGAATATTAGCTTATAGAGAGATACATGCGAAGGTAATTGTACTTATCAAAACAAAATATACAAGAAGAATAAAGATTGCAATGAAATCATATAGTGAGATTTTAATAGTTTGAATTGTAGTTGCAACAGAATGCTCACATCAAATAAAAAATTTAAAAGTGAAGTAATTGATAATCAATTTAAAACATGCACATTAAACAGAACAACTTATAATTCTAGCATTTTGACAAGAGGCACCATCTACCAATTTTCTTTAATTAAACAGAGATTATAGAAGACATTGTTTTTGAAGCTCTACCAAAGAAAACAAGATCAGTGGCAGTTAAGTTTCATAACATATATAATATGGTTTGGCTGTGTCCCCCCCAAATCTCATCTTGAATTTTAGCTCTCATAATCCCCATGTGTCATGGGAGAGACCCAGTGGGAGGTAATTAAATCATGGGGGCAGATTTTTCCCATGCTGTTCTCATGATAGTGAATAAGTCTCACAGGATCTGATGGTTTTATAAAGGCAGTTCCCCTGCACACACTCTCTTGCCTGCAGCCATGTTAGATATGTCTTTGTTCTCCCCTTACTTTCCACCATGATTGTGAGGCCTCCCCAGCCATGTGGAACTGAGAGTCCATTAAACGTCCTTTTCTTTATAAATTACCCAGTCTCTGGAATGTCTTCATAGCAGTATGAAAATAGACTAATACAATCTACTTCTCATAATATTTATTGCTGATTTTAAAGCAACTAATACAATGTACTTCTCATAATATTTATTGCTGATTTTAAAGCAATTTTTTTTTTTTTGAGACAGAGTTTCGCTCTTGTTGCCCAGGCTGGAGTGCAATAGCACAATCTTGTCTCACCGCAACCTCCACCTCCCAGGTTCAAGCGATTCTCCTGCCTCAGCCTCCCCAGTAGCTGGGATTACAGGCATGCGCCACCACGCCCAGCTAATTTTTTGTATTTTTAGTAGAGACGGGGTTTCTCCATGTTGGTTAGTCTGGTCTCGAACTCCTGACCTTAGGTGATCCACCTGTCTCGGCCTCCCAAAGTGCTGGGATTACAGGCATGAGCCACCATGCCCGGCCTAAAGCAAAATATTTTTTAAATGAATAAAAATGTTTATAAAAACCCTGAAACCTTTTGTCTAAGAATGCCATAATAACTAATTTAAGAACTAATAACTAAAAAGAGATTATGGCAAGCTGAAATACTGTGGCAGAAAGAGGTCTTTCATGATCTTTCTTCCCGAAGTATTGCAGGTTTTGAGTATTGCAGGTTCTGCCCCCTTCCCCACCACAAACACCCATACCCACACCTTATATTACTGCTTTGGTTCCCCTTTTATTTGTGAACACAGTCCTGATAATATCTATTACCTCTGCTATGAACCAGACTGTCATACTAATTCTTTTGCTCTCAGTAAATAAAATATTCTATGTGTTTGCCTATTTTCTGGTGATCTTATCTATAGACCTCTATAATAGAAAGTTGATACTGAAATGAAGGGCCAAAAGACATATTCATTTCTGGTCCACTTGAGCCTGTAGGTGAAATACCCACATATGAGTTACATGCAGTAGCTGAAATTCCATGTGCAATTCAATATTTTTGACACATTAATTGATATAATTTTCTTATGGTTAATTCAGACAGGTAATGCTACAGCTGTCTATCCAATGAATTCAAACATTATTTCAATGAGAAAGCAACATAGACTAGAACAAAAATACTACACTTCTATTTTTTACCTTAAAGCATAGGGCTTAAGTTCATTACAGACACAAACACCTAGAATTCAAAGCTTTTCTGATTTTCAAAGCTAAGCTTTAGGGAAAAAAAATGTGCAGCTTTAAAAACTTGATGCTGAAATATCAAGAGCAAGTAAATGCTGAATTAAGTGAACATTGTACTTACTACCACACCGTGAGTAGAGAGATTTTGAATGGTGCACATAGTAACAATTTTAATGTGTTACAAGGAGGAGAAGGGTGGAGGAGAGCATTTCCTAGACTGAAGGAGAGAATTTTGGAAGGCAGAGCATAATAAATTAAATGTTAGTTTGGAATCCACTCTCTATGGTCCCTGGGTTTGAAGTGGGAAGAAGTAGAAAGCTATAGAAAAAAGAATAAAATTACGAGAGAAGACAGGAGCTTTTCGCTTCATATATTTTCTTCACTTTTCAGTGGAATTCCAGGAAGATAGTTTTGTGTGTGTGTGTTGTGTGTCTGTGTGTGTGTGTGTGTGTGAATATTGAGCAACCATAGTGGAATAGGAATTGTGGTTGTATGGCAAATTTGTATTAAGAGGGCTCAGAATTGTACTTGATCTTTTCAAGTCATTGAAGTCTGGGACAGGGATGCTTCTACTCTCATTTATATTATAAAACTTTAAAGCTAATTAACTTGAGTAAACATCAAGGAATACAACATAAACAAAAAAAACCTGAGAAATTTTGTTCTTTGAAAAATATAAGTCCTTAAGATATTTTACTTTTTAAGTCATATTATGAACTACAAGCCCAGAATAAAATGATTTTAAAAGTAGAAGCCTGAGAATACTGAAACATCTCTCTGGTCTAAAAGCCAATCATCATGGTCTTTACTTCTGTTGGAGACAATCCAAATTCTCAGTTTCTATGCTCTGTAATATATTTAAGAGCACTCTAGCACTGAGAGCGATCGTGTTTTCAAAGTCAGGTCTCGCTTGCCTCACAAGTTTAATAAATTCTGTTTTGCTTTAATATGCCTTGCTATCTTGAGGTTTCTTTTATTAAAACCATCAACGACTCTCTCAGGCAAAGTCAGTCACACATTTCTGCAGACTGGCTACAACTTTTAAGAGCATGTGTTATAGTTACTATACAGTAATATAGAGTAACAAGAATATAATTGCTATATTATGACTATAAATTACATTTTTGACATTTTATTTAACATAAACTATAAGATTATTGTCTATATATGTACGGGTATCTAACATATTGCTAAGCATATCTAAGAAATTAATATTTGCTGAAATAAGCATGTTCTTATAAGGAAATATTGAAAGAGAAGAAAAAACAGTAACAATGAGAAGTGCCTCAATTTAGGGCAAAGATTATGAAAGCAAAACCAAATAAAAAATTTAGTGGTATTTTTACATATGCAGAGGAATATGAAAAGAATTTAATGTCATGAAAGGCTAGGAAGAAACAGTAATAAGAAACATGTGGTCAACTATGCCAACATGTCTCCAGTGAAGTCAAATAGGATTAGGACCAAATGATTTGGAAAGCAGTCTGTTGGTGGTAATGTTAAGGGATTATTTATTGCAGAGCTGTTTGAAAAGATAACAGGAACACAACTGAAAAATGAGTAGTGCTAGAAAAATAGATTAAGTCTAGAACATACATTAGTAGGAATGTGTTACAGAAGAAAATGAGATTAATAAAAAAAGCATACGGAAACTTTTTTTAGTAAAAATATTAAGAAAATATTTTAATAAAGAGGAACATTAGTACAGAAGCCACTAGAACTCAGTTTAATTCAGGTAAGCAATCTTCCAAGCAAAACGACTAAATTTCCCAGCCTTTATTGTCATAGGTCTAAATTCTGGTCAATGTGGGAAAAGAGCAAAAGTGGTGCTTCAAGAATGTCTTCTTGAAAAGGCAGGGTCATGCTCCTCTCCTACCTCCTTCCTGATGATGAATAGAGGTTCTGTTACAAAGGACCAAGACAAATATAATAATAGGTTAGACAACAAGCAGTCCCTGCAAAATCTACTCCTTTGCTATTTACACATCCACGTATTAATATGACCCTTTTCTGATTAACGTAATCCACTTATAAGTTGAACAAAGGAAATAATTTGCCCTAAACTCCTTCAGATCAGATTCTGCTATGTAGTCATATAGTTCTCCCCATCAGAAATGGATGTGAGATCTGGTTCGACCAGAGAGCAGCAAGTAATAAACTAAAAAATAAATTATTTTTCATTATATAACCAACATATATAATTAGAAAAGAAAAATAATAATCATAATGAAAACTTTATTTGAAAACAAATACTGGAAAATCTCAGCTGTCAGTGGATTAGCGATGGTAAGATTCTTCTGAGTAAGAGTATGGCAAGAGAGTACTTAGACTGTCCAGCAGTCACTGATTAAGATCTCTGAGAAGGGCTTCCTATCTTTTGCCCTCCTTTTATATCTGAATTTGCCTTCCTGGACATTTTTTTTGACTGACCACTGTCTTGTGTGCTCACAAATGAGAAAGACTTTGGGAAGTATATAGTTCCTGAAGCTACAGCTGGGTGAAGACTAGAAATTTATTTGTGACTTATCCAAATTTCATCTCAAGTTCCTCTGGTAGTATAGTTACCTTGTTACCTCAAAAGCCCAATTGAATTCCTGGCTATTAGCTTCCAGTCAATTCTATGTGAAAATTACAACCAAAGACTTCAAGATTGAATTCTCTTGTCTTTCACATGCTGTCTCAGTGCCCTGCTCACCTCTTCCACCTTCAAATGAATGGCGGCTCTCGTAAGGCCTGGGACTGAAGGCTACACATTTAATCTGATATGGTCTCAGTGCTAGATCCCATTCACTTCCAGAAAACATTTAATAGAAAGCAAACAAAAAACCAAAAGCAAAATACAACCCTGTGATCACAGCCTTAACTTCTATTTAGGTATACTTCTGCCACAACTATTCATTACTGCTTCAGTAATTTGAAGTGTATCTGCAATTGGCTTTTAAGCCCTAGAATAATCCAAATCATTTAACTTTTGGGTAATTTCAGTTGCAGGATTTAGGATTTCTTTTGCTGTGTACTTTTACATCTCTGCATAAGGATGAATATCATCTGGTCTATTTGAAATATCCTTTCTTTGGGATATTTCTGAAAACTGTGAGAAACAGCCTAAACATACCAATATTATCATTTTTCCTTCAATTTCTCTAACAGTCTAAATATATAGTCTGTTTTTCACCTTACATCAAGAAACAATTTAAGCACCTATTTTGGCCACTGCATATTGTATATAAGTTATTATTTTGGCCGCTAATATCTCATCCCTTACCACTCATCTCCTGTTCACCTTTACCAAGCCAATGCATACATTTTTTTTAAAATTGCTTTTTGTTATTTATTTATTTACTTACTTATTTTTAGGCTTCCACTTTAATGTGCGTACAGATCATCTGGGGATTCTGTTAAAATGCAAGTTCTGAACTGGAAGGTCTGGTATGGGTTCTGAGATTTAACATTTTTAATAAGCTCCCAGTCGATATCAGTACTACTAGTCGAGGACCACACTTTAATTAGCAAGATTAGTGTACTGCACTACTTCTATCTATTAATTACTGTCTTTATCAGTATACCCAATTAAAAACAGCAAAATTTACTCTGGCTAGTTTAAATAGAAAGGCATTCACGGCTGAATCTCACTCCTGGGAAGATCTGGAGGGCTGAATCAATAGTGTGAGCTCCAAAAACAAATCCCCAAAACACATATTGGCCTTGGTCATAGGAGGAGTTGCTCCTTTGCCAACATCAGGCAGAATATTAGATTTGCCACCATAAACACTGCTTGCAAACCTTGAGCCTCTTCAAAAATCAAAAAGCTGCTACTATAGCTCCTGGCTTCTAAACATTGCTTCTGCCATAATCCAGCAAAATGGATTTTCCACTCTTTGCACCTCTTAGTGCATCTGATTGGCAGAACCTAGATGGCTCATCTTTCTAAATAGTGACAATCCTGGCTGCAAAGAAAGTATAAAATAGAATTTATAGCTTTCTACATTATTCACACTAGCATGTTGACATGGGGGTATGATAGATAATCTACAGTATCCATCTATCACAGTCAAGTTTTCCAAGAGATAGATAATGTTCTACAACTGCTTTAATGGCTGAGGTAAGAAAAAAAAAGTGGGAAAATTTAAAGTAATTCGATATTTAGATATGAAATAAATTAATATAAATTCAAAAATAATTTAAAAGTAAAATTGAAACATGTTCGTGAAAAATTGACAAAAAAGGAAGATTAAAAAACAAAAAGAAAAATGAATTCTTTCAAAGACAGCATTTAAACCCAAAGGAGTTAATAGATTTCTTATCTAAATATACAAGGTTGAGTTTGGTGATCATGGTGGACGGGAGGCAAGACTAGATTGAAGCTCCACACAGAGCAGCTTGCGGAAGCTTACATTGTGAATTTTAGCTCCAGATCAACTGCAAGAACAAACCAGCAATCCCAAGAGGACCCACAGACCATCTGAAAAAAGTGGATTGCTGCTGCAGGACCTGGGGGACACCCCAAATACTGTGAGTGCCCCAACCGCGGAAGTGGGAAAGGGAGACCCTTCTCTCTGAACACACACCTCCACTGGAGAAGCTGAAGCAGAAGCTGAAGGTCTGTTTGCTGGAGAAGTTTCTGACTTTACCTGTAGCTGAGTCAATTTAGTGAGCCCAGCAAAATATAGGGGTAGAGGTGGCAGCAGAAAGGCCATGGGACTTCACTTTGTCCCCTGTCAGGCTATTACTGCCTGATACCACAGGGATCTGTTGGCGGGGTGACCAGAGGAACAGGGGGTAAAACTCCACAGAGAGAAGGACATCTCTAGCTGGACTTAGTAACAATTTGAATGGGGCCAGGATCCTCCTGGCTAGAACTCAGGGGAGGGTGCAAATCTAGTGTGCAGACTCTACAGGCAAGGGAAGAACCAAGCCCTTTACTTTCGCAGCTGGAAGGAGGGTAGCCCAGGGCAAGTTTTCAAATCTGTCATGCTCTCCACCTGGAAACAGACTCAGGGCTGTTGCAGGTGGCGCAGTGGGAGTGAGACCGGCCCTTCAGTTTGTGTGGAAGCTGGGTGAGGCCTGTGACTGCTGACTTTGCCCCACTTCCCTGACAACCTGCATGACTCAGCAGAGGCAGCCATAATCCTCCTAGGTACACAACTCCAGCGACCTGGGAATCTCACCCCCATCACCTACGCCAGCCACAGCAAGACCAGCCCAAGGAGAATCTGAGCTCAGACGTGCCTAGGCCCGCTCCCACCTGATGGCCCTTCCCTAGTAGTGGAAGACAAAGGGCATATAATTTTGGGAGTTCTAGGGTCCCACCCACTGCCGGTCCCTCTCTATATTACTACATCTGATGCTTTCTGGAAAGTACCACCTACTGTAGGACACCAACCAGCACAAAAATAGAGCACTAAACCACCAAAGCTAAGAACCCTCACAGAGTCCATTGCAACCCCCCACCCCAACCTCCAACTGAACAGATGCAGGTATCCACGACTCAGAGACCCATAGATGGTTCACATCACAGCACTCTGTGCAGACAAGCCCCAGTACCAGTCCAGAGCTGGGCAGAATCTCTGGGTGGCTAGACCCAGAAGAGAGATAACAATCACTGCAGTTAAGCTCATAGGAAGCCATATCCATAGGAAAAGGGGGAGAGTACTACAGCCAGGGAACACCCTATGGGACAAAAGAATCTGAACAACAGCCTTCAGCGCTAGACTTCACCTCTGACAGAGCCTACCCAAATGAGAAGGAACCAGAAAACCAATCCTGGTAATATGATAAAACAAGGCTCTTCAACACCCCCCAAAAATCACACTAGTTCACCAACAATGGATCCAAACCAAGAAGAAATCCCTGATTTACCTTAAAAAAAAAAAAAAGCAGGAGGATAGTTATTAAGCTAATCAGGGAGGGATCAGAGAAAGGCAAAGCCCAATGCAAGGAAATCCAAAAAATGTTACAAGAAGTGAAGGGAGAAATAGTCAAACAAATAAATAGCTTAAATAAAAATAATCAAAAATTCAGGAAACTTTGGACACACTTTTAGAAATGTGAAATGCTCTTGAAAAGCTCAGCAATAGAACTGAAAAAGTAAAAGAAAGCAATTCAGAACTTGAAGACAAGGTCTTCCAATTAACCCAATCCAACAAAAACAAAGAAAAAAGAATAAGAAAATAGGAACAAAGTCTCCAAGAAGTCTGGGATTATGTTAAATGACAAAACTTAAGAATAATCAGGGGGATGGAGCCAAGATGGCCGAATAGGAACAGCTCTGGTCTACAGCTCCCAGCTTGAGCGACGCAGAAGACGGGTGATTTCTGCATTTCCATCTGAGGTACCGGGTTCATCTCACTAGGGAGTGCCAGACAGTGGGCACAGGATAGTGGGTGCAGCGCACTGTGCGCGAGCTGAAGCAGGGCGAGGCATTGCCTCACTCGGGAAGCGCAAGGGGTCAGGGAGTTCCCTTCCCTAGTCAAAGAAAGGGGTGACAGATGGCACCTGGAAAATCAGGTCACTCCCACCCTAATACTGCGCTTTTCCTACGGGCTTAAAAAACGGCGCACTAGGAGATTATATCCCGCACCTGGCTTGGAGGGTCCTATGCCCATGGAGTCTCCCTGATTGCTAGCACAGCAGTCTGAGATCAAACTGCAAGGCGGCAGCGAGGCTGGGGGAGGGGCGCCCGCAATTGCCCAGGCTTGCTTAGGTAAACAAAGCAGCCCAGAAGCTCGAACTGGGTGGAGCCCACCACAGCTCAAGGAGGCCTGCCTATCTCTGTAGGCTCCACCTCTGGGGGCAGGGCACAGACAAACAAAAAGACAGCAGTAACCTCTGTAGACTTAAATGTCCCTGTCTGACAGCTTTGAAGAGAGCAGTGGTTCTCCCAGCATGCAGCTGGGGATCTGAGAATGGGCAGACTGCCTCCTCAAGTGGGTCCCTGACCCCTGACCCCCAAGCTGCCTAACTGGGAGGCACCCCCCAGTAGGGGCATACTGACACCTCACATGGCCGGGTACTCCTCTGAGACAAAACTTCCAGAGGAACGATCAGACAGCAGCATTCGCGGTTCACGAAAATCCACTGTTCTGCAGCCACCGCTGCTGGTACCCAGGCAAACAGGGTCTGGAGTGGACCTCTAGCAAACTCCAACAGACCTGCTGCTGAGGGTCCTGTCTGTTAGAAGGAAAACTAACAAACAGAAAGGACATCCACACCAAAAACCCATCTGTACATCACCATCATCAAAGACCAAAAGTAGATAAAACCACAAAGATGGGGAAAAAACGGGGCAGAAAAACTGGAAACTCTAAAAAGCAGAGCGCCTCTCCTCCTCCAAAGGAACACAGTTCCTCACCAGCAACGGAACAAAGCTGGATGGAGAATGACTTTGACGAGTTGAGAGAAGAAGGCTTCAGGAGATCAAACTACTCCGAGCTACAGGAGGAAATTCAAACCAAAGGCAAACAAGTTGAAAACTTTGAAAAAAATTTAGACGAATGTATAACTAGAATAACCAATACAGACAAGTGCTTAAAGGAGCTGATGGAGCTGAAAGCCAAGGCTTGAGAACTACGTGAAGAATGCAGAAGCCTCGGGAGCCGATGCGATCAACTGGAAGAAAGGGTATCAGTGACGGAAGATGAAATGAATGAAATGAAGTGAGAAGGGAAGTTTAGAGAAAAAAGAATAAAAAGAAATGAACAAAGCCTCCAAGAAATATGGGACTATGTGAAAAGACCAAATCTATGTCTGACTGGTGTACCTGAAAGTGACGGGGAGAATGGAACCAAGTTGGAAAACACTCTGCAGGATATTATCCAGGAGAACTTCCTGAATCTAGCAAGGCAGGCCAACATTCAGATTCAGGAAATATGGAGAATGCCACAAAGATACTCCTCGAGAACAGCAACTCCAAGACACATAATTGTCAGATTCACCAAAGTTGAAATGAAGCAAAAAATGTTAAGAGCAGCCAGAGAGAAAGGTCAGGTTACTCACAAAGGGAAGCCCATCAGACTAACAGCAGATCTCTTGGTAGAAACTCTACAAGCCAGAAGAGAGTGGGGGCCAATATTCAACATTCTTAAAGAAAAGAATTTTCAACCCAGAATTTCATATCCAGTCAAACTAAGCTTCATAAGTGAAGGAGAAATAAAATACTTTACAGACAAGCAAATGCTGAGAGATTTTGTCACCACCAGGCCTGCCTAAAAGAGCTCCTGAAGGAAGCACTGAACATGGAAAGGAACAACTGGTACCAGCCACTGCAAAATCATGCCAAATTGTAAAGACCATTGAGGCTAGGAAGAAACTGC
Source organism: Pongo pygmaeus (assembly GCF_028885625.2). Taxonomy (NCBI): domain Eukaryota; kingdom Metazoa; phylum Chordata; class Mammalia; order Primates; family Hominidae; genus Pongo; species Pongo pygmaeus. The sequence continues at coordinate 94,070,709 of NC_072387.2, read as the reverse complement.
ATCAACTAACGAGCAAAATAACCAGCTAACATCATAATGACAGGATCAAATTCACACATAACAATATTAACTTTAAATGTAAATGGACTAAATGCTCCAATTAAAAGACATAGACTGGCACATTGGATAGAGAGTCAAGACCCATCAGTGTGCTGTATTCAGGAAACCCATCTCACATGCAGAGACACACATAGGCTCAAAATAAAAGGATGGAGGAAGATCCACCAAGAAAATGGAAAGCAAAAAAAGGCAGGGGTTGCAATCCTAGTCTCTGATAAAACAGACTTTAAACCAACAAAGATCAAAAGAGACAAAGAAGGCCATTACAAAATGGTAAAGGGATCAATTCAACAAGAAGAGGTAACTATCCTAAATATATATGCACCCAATACAGGAGAACCCAGAATAATAAAGCCAGTCCTGAGTGACCTACAAAGAGGCTTAGACTCCCACACAATAATAACGGGAGACTTTAACACCACACTGTCAACATTAGACAGATCAACGAGACAGAAAGTTAACAAGGATACCCAGAAATTGAACTCAGCTCTGCACCAAGTGGACCTAATAGACATCTACAGAACTCTCCACCCCAAATCAACAGAATATACATTTTTCTCAGCATCACACCACACCTATTCCAAAATTGGCCACATAGTTGGAAGTAAAGCTCTCCTCTGAAAATGTAAAAGATCAGACATTATAACAAACTGTCTCTCAGACCACAGTGCAATCAAACTAGAACTCAGGATTAAGAAACTCACTCAAAACCGCTCAACTACATGGAAACTGAACAACCTGCTCCTGAATGACTACTGGGTACATAATGAAATGAAGGCAAAAATAAAGATGTTCTTCGAAACCAACGAGAACAAAGACACAACATACCAGAATCTCTGGGACACATTCAAAGCAGTGTGTAGAGGGAAATTTATAGCACTAAATGCCCACAAGAGAAAGCAGGAAAGATCCAAAACTGACACCCTAACATCACAATTAAAAGAACTAGAAAAGCAAGAGCAAACACATTCAAAAGCTAGCAGAAGGCAAGAAATAACTAAAATCAGAGCAGAACTGAAGGAAATAGAGACACAAAAAACCCTTCAAAAAATGAATGAATCCAGGAGCTGGTTTTTTGAAAGGATCAACAAAATTGATAGACCACTAGCAAGACTAATAAAGAAGAAAAGAGAGAAGAATCAAATAGATGCAATAAAAAATGATAAAGGGGATATCACCACCGATCCCACAGAAATACAAACTACCATCAGAGAATACTACAAACACCTCTACGCAAATAAACTAGAAAATCTAGAAGAAATGGATAAATTCCTCCACACATACACCCTCCCAAGACTAAACCAGGAAGAAGTTGAACCTCTCAATAGACCAATAACAGGCTCTGAAATTGTGGCAATAATCAATAGCTTACCAATCAAAAAGAGTCCAGGACCAGATGGATTCACAGCTGAATTCTACCAGAGGTACAAGGAGGAACTGGTACCATTCCTTCTGAAACTATTCCAATCAACAGAAAAAGAGGGAATCCTCCCTAACTCATTTTATGGGGCCAGCATCATACTGATACCAAAGCTGGGCCGAGACACCACCAAAAAAGAGAACTTTAGACCAATATCTTTGATGAACATTGATGCAAAAATCCTCAATAAAATACTGGCAAACTGAATCCAGCAGCACATCAAAAAGCTTATCCACCATGATCAAGTGGGCTTCATCCCTGGGATGCAAGGCTGGTTCAATATACGCAAATCAATAAATGTAATCCAGCATATAAACAGAACCAAAGACAAAAACCACATGATTATCTCAATAGATGCAGAAAAAAACTTTGACAAAATTCAACAACCCTTCATGCTAAAAACTCTCAATAAATTAGGTATTGATGGGATGTATCTCAAAATAATAAAAGCTATTTATGACAAACCCACAGCCAATATCATATTGAATGGGCAAAAACTGGAAGCATTCCCTTTGAAAACTGGCACAAGACAGGGATGCCCTCTCTCACCACTCCTATTCAACATAGTGTTGGAAGTTCTGGCCAGGGCAATGAGGCAGGAGAAGGAAATAAAGGGTATTCAATTAGGAAAAGAGGAAGTCAAATTGTCCCTGTTTGCAGATGACATGATTGTATATCTAGAAAACCCCATTGTCTCAGCCCAAAATCTCCTTAAGCTGATAAGCAACTTCAGCAATGTCTCAGGATACAAAATCAATGTACAAAAATCACAAGCACTCTTATACACCAATAAAAGACAAACAGAGAGCCAAATCATGAGTGAACTCCCATTCACAATTGCTTCAAAGAGAATAAAATACCTAGGAATCCATCTTACAAGGGATGTGAAGGACCTCTTCAAGGAGAACTACAAACCACTGCTCAAGGAAATAAAAGAGGATACAAACAAATGGAAGAACGTTCCATGCTCATGAGTAGGAAGAATCAATATCGTGAAAATGGCCATACTGCCCAAGGTAATTTATAGATTCAATGCCATCCCCATCAAGCTACCAATGACTTTCTTCACAGAATTGGAAAAAACTACTTTAAAGTTCATATGGAACCAAAAAAGAGCCCGCATCGCCAAGTCAATCCTAAGCCAAAAGAACAAAGCTGGAGGCATCACGCTACCTGACTTCAAACTGTACTACAAGTCTACAGTAACCAAAACAGCATGGTACTGGTACCAAAACAGAGACATAGATCAATGGAACAGAACAGAGCCCTCAGAAATAATGCCACATATCTACAACTATCTGATCTTTGACAAACCTGAGAAAAACAAGCCATGGGGAAAGGATTCCCTATTTAATAAATGGTGCCGGGAAAACTGGCTAGCCATATGTAGAAAGCTGAAACTGGATCCCTTCCTTATACCTTATACAAAAATTAATTCAAGATGGATTAAAGACTTAAACGTTAGACATAAAACCATAAAAACCCTAGAAGAAAACGTAGGCATTACCATTCAGGACATAGGCATGGGCAAGGACTTCATGTCTAAAACACCAAAAGCAATGGCAACAAAAGCCAAAATTGACAAATGGGATCTAATTAACCTAAAGAGCTTCTGCACAGCAAAAGAAACTACCATAAGAGTGAACAGGCAACCTACAAAATGGGAGAAAATTTTCGCAACCTACTCATCTGACAAAGGGCTAATATCCAGAATCTACAATGAACTCAAACAAACTTAGAAGAAAAAAACAAACAACCCCATCAAAAAGTGGGCGAAGGACATGAACAGACACTTCTCAAAAGAAGACATTTATGCAGCCAAAAAACACATGAAAAAATGCTCACCATCACTGGCCATCAGAGAAATGCAAATCAAAACCACAATGAGATACCATCTCACACCAGTTAGAATGGCAATCATTAAAAAGTCAGGAAACAACAGGTGCTGAAGAGGATGTGGAGAAATAGGAACACTTTTCCACTGTTGGTGGGACTGTAAACTAGTTCAACCATTGTGGAAGTCAGTGTGGCAATTCCTCAGGGATCTCGAACTAGAAATACCATTTGACCCAGCCATCCCATTACTGGGTATATACCCAAAGGATTATAAATCATGCTGCTATAAAGACACATGCACACGTATGTTTATTGCGACATTATTCACAATAGCAAAGACTTGGAACCAACCCAAATGTCCAACAATGATAGACTGGATTAAGAAAATGTGGCACATATACACCATGGAATACTATGCAGCCATAAAAAATGATGAGTTCATGTCCTTTGTAGGGACATGGGTGAAATTGGAAATCATCATTCTCAGTAAACTATCGCAAGAACAAAAAACCAAACACCACATATTCTCACTCATAGGTGGGAATTGAACAATGAGAACACATGGACACAGGAAGGGGAACATCACACTCTGGGGATTGTTGTGGGGTGGGGGGAGGGGGGAGGGATAGCATTAGGAGATATACCTAATGCTAAATGACGAGTTAATGGGTGCAACACACCAGCATGGCACATGTATACATATGTAACTAACCTGCACATTGTGCACATGTACCCTAAAACTTAAAGTATAATAATAAAAAAAAGAATAATTGGTGTTCCTGAGGAAGAAGAGAATTCTGAAAGCTTGGAAAACATATTTGGGGGCATAATCAAAGAAAACTTCCCTGGCTTTGCTAGAGACCTAGACATCCAAATACAAGAATCACAAAGAACACCTTGAAAATTTATCACAAAAACATCTCCACCTAGGTACATTGTCATCAGGTTATCCAAAAGTTAAGACGAAGGAAATAATCTTAAGAGCTGTGAGAGAGAAGCACCAGGTAACCTATAAAGGAAAACCTGTCAGGTTAACAGCAGATTTCTCAGCAGAAACCCTCCAGGTTAGAAGGGATTGGGGCCCTATCTTCAGCCTCCTCAAACCAAACAATTATCAGCCAAACTAACCATCATATATGAAGTTATGAAACTAACCATCATATATGAAGGAAAGATACAGTCATTTTCAGATAAACAAATGCTGAGAGAATTCGCCATTACCAAGCCACCACTGCAAGAACTGCTAGAAGGAGCTCTAAATCTTGAAACAAATCCTGGAAACACATCAAAATAGAGCACCTTTAAAGCATAAATCACACAGGACCTATAAAACAAAAATACATGTTAAAAAGCAAAAACAAAAAACAAAGTAAACAGGCAACAAAAAGCACTATGAATGCAATGGTATCTCACATCTCAATACTAACATTGAATGTAAATGGCCTAAATGCTCCACCTGAAAGATACAGAACCACAGAATGGACACAAACTCACGGACCAACTATCTGCTGTCTTCAGGAGACTCACCTAACACATAAGGACTCACATAAACTTAAAGGGGTAGAACAAGGCATTTCGTGAGAATGGACACCAAAAGTGAGTAGGGGTAGCTATTCTTGTATCAGACAAAACACATTTTAAAGTAATAGCATTTAAAGAGGCAAAGAGGGACATTAGATAATGGTAACAGACCTTGTCAAACAGGAAAATATCACAATCCTAAACTTACATGCACCTAACACTGGAGCTCCAAAATTTATAAAAAAAATTACTAATAGATCTGAAAAATGAGATAGACAGCAACACAATAATAGTGGGGGACTTCAGTACTCCACTGACAGCACTAGACAGATGATCAAGACAGCAAGTCAACAAAGAAACAATGGATTTAAACTATACCCTGGAACAAATGGACAGATATATACAGAACATTTTATCCAAAAACTGCAGAATACACATTCTATTCAACAGTGCATGGGACTCTCTCTAAGATAGACCATATGATAGGCCCTAGAATGAGCCTCAATAAATTTAAGAAAATTGAAATTATATCAAGCAACCTCTCAGACCACAGTGGAATAAAACTGGAAATTAACTCTAAAAGGAAACTTCAGAACCATGCAAATACATGGAAATTAAATAACCTGATCCTGAGTGAGCATTGGGTCAAAACCGAAATCAAGATGGAAATTAAAAAATTCTTCAAACTGAATGACAATAATGACACAACCTATCAAAACCTCTGGAAACGCAAACGCAATGTTAATAGGATAGTTCATAATGCTAAGCACCTACATAAAAAAGACTGAAAGAGCACAAACTGACATTGTAAGGTTGAACCTCAAGGAACTAGAGAAACAAGAACAAAGGAACTAGAGAAACAAGAACAAACCAAACCCAAACCCAGCAGAAGAAAGGAAATTACCAAGATAAGAGCAGAACTAAATGAAATTGAAACAAAAAAAGGATACAAAAGATAAATGAAACAAAAAGCTGGTTCTTTGAAAAGATAAATAAAATTGATAGGCCATTAGCAAGAATAACCAAGAAAAGAAGAGAGAAAATCCAAATAACATTACCAAGAAACAAAACAGCAGATATTACAACTGACACCACTGAAATACAAAAGATCATTCAAGGCTACTATGAACACCTTTATGCACATAAACTAGAAAACCTAGAAGAGATGGATAAATTCCTGGAAAAATACAACCCTCCTAGCTTAAATCAGGAAGAATTAGATACCCTGAACAGACCAATAACAAGCAGTGAGATTGAAATGGTAATTTAAAAATTACCAACAAATAAGAGTCCAGGACCAGATGGATTCACAGCAGAATTCTACCAGACATTCAAAAAAGAATTGGTACCAATCCTTTTGACACTATTCCACAAGATAGAGAAAGAAGGAACCCTCCCTAATTCATTTTATGAAGCCAGCATCACCCTAATACCAAAACCAGGAAAGGACATAACCAAAAAAGAAAATTACAGACTGATATCCTTCATGAACATAGATGCTAAAATCCTTAACAAAATACTAGCTAACTGAATCCAACAACATATTAAAAAGATTATCCACAATGATCAAGTGGGTTTCATACCAGGGGTGCAGGGTTGGTTTAACATATGCAAATCAATACATGTGATATACCACATAAACAGAATTAAAAACAAAAATTACATGATCATCTCAATAGATGCAGAAAAAAATTCGACAAAATCCAGCATCCTTTTATGATTAAAACTCTCAGCAAAATTGGCATACAAGGGACATACCTTAGTGTGATAAAAGCCATCTATGGCAAACCCACAGCCAACATAATACCGAATGAAGAAAAGTTGAAAGCGTTCCTTCTGAGAACTGGAGCAAGAAAAGGATGCCCACTCTCACCACTCCTCTTCAACATAGTCCTGGGAGTCCTAGCAAGAGCAATCAGACAAGAGAAAGAAATAAAGGGCATCCAAATTGGTAAAAAGGAAGTCAAACTGTCACTGTTTGCTGACGATATGATCATTTACCTTGAAAACCCTAAGGACTCCTCCAGAAAGCTCCTAGAACTGATAAAATATTCAACAAAGATTCCAGATGTAAGATTAATGTACACAAATCAGTAGCTCTTCTATGCACCAATGGCAACCAAGCAGAGAATCAAATCAAGGACATAACCCCTTATACAATAGCTGCAAAAAAATGAAATATTTAGGAATACACATAACCAGCGATTCAAAAGACCTCTACAAGGAAAAGTACAAAACACTGCTGAAAAGAATCAGACGACACAAACAAATGGAAACACATCCCATGCTCATGGATGGGTAGAATCAATATTGTGAAAATGGCCAGACTGCCAAAAGCAATCTATAAATTTAATTCAATTTCCATGAAAATATCACCTCATTCTTCACAGAATTAGAAAAAAAAAATTTAAATTCATATGGAACCAAAAAAGAGTCCACATAGCCAAAGCAAGACTAAGCAAAAAGAGCAAATCTGGAGGCATCACACTACCTGATTTCACACTATACTATAGGGCCATAGTCACCAAAACAGCATGGTACTGGTATAAAAATAGGCACATAGACCAATGGAACAGAATAGAGAACTCAGAAATAAACCCAAATACTTACAGCCAACTGATCTTTGAAAAGCAAACAAAAACATAAAGTGGGAAAAGGATACCCTTTCCAGCAAATGGTGCTGGGATAATTGGCTAGCCACATGTTGGAGAGTGAAACTGGATCCTCATCTCTCACCATATACAAAAATCAACTCAAGATGGATTAAGGACTTAACCTAAGACCTGAAACTAAACAAATTCTAGAAGATAACATTGGAAAAATCCTTCTAGACATTGGCACAGGCAAGGATTTCATGACCAAAAACCCAAAAGCAAATGCAAAAGAAACAAAGATAAATAGCTAGGACCTAGTTAAACTAAAGAGCTTTTGCATGGCAAAAGGAACAGTCAGCAGAGTAAAGAGACAACCCACAGAGTGGGAAAAAAATCTTCACAATCTAACATCTGACAAAGGACTAATATTCAGAATCTACAATGAACTCAAACAAATCAGTAAGAAAAAAAAATCAAACAACCCCATCAAAAAGTGGGCTAAGGACATGAATATACAATCCTCAAAAGAAGATATACAAATGGACAACAAACATATGAAAAAAAAATGCTCAACATCACTAATGATCAGGGAAATGCAAATCAAAACCACATTGTGATACCACCTTACTCCTGTAAGAATGGCCATAATCAAAAAAACAAAAAAACAGCAGTTGTTGGCATGGATGCAGTGAACAGGGAACACTTCTACACTGCCAGTGAGAACTAGAACAGCCACTATGGAAAACAGTGTAGAGGTTTCTTAAAGAACTAAATGTAGAACTACCATTTGATCCAGCAATCTCACTACTGGGTATCTACCCAGAGGAAAAGAGGTCATTATTCAAAAAAGATACTTGCACACACATGTTTATAGCAGCACAATTGACAATAGCAAAATCATGGAACCAACCCAAATGCCTGTCAATCAATTAGTGGATAAAGAAACTGTGATATATATATTATATATATATATATTATATATATATATTATATATATATGATGGAATATATATAGATGATGGAATATGTATATGATGGAATATATATATATGATGGAACATATATATATGATGGAATATATATTTATATATGAGATGGAATACTTTGCAGCTATAAAAAGGAATGAATTAACACCATTTGCAGTGACCTGGATGAGATTGGAGACTATTATTCTAAGTGAAGTAACTAAAGAATGGAAAACCAAACATCATATGTTCTCACTGATATGAGGGAGCTAAGCTATGAGGATGCAAAGGCATAAGAACGATATAATGGACAATGGACTTTGGGCACTTGGGGGGAAGAGTGGGAGGGAGGCGAGGGATAAGACCACAAATATTGTGCAGTGTACACTGCTCCAGGGAAGGGTGAACCAAAATCTCACAAATCACCACTAAAGGACTTACTTACATAACCAAATACCACCTGTACCCCAATAACTTATGGAAAAATAAAAAATAAAAATAAATAAATAATAATAAATATATAAACAAGGTTAAAGGGTTTCCCCCATGACAGCATAGTTAGTTAAGTTTTTATAGCTATATATAACATTCAATTTCTAGGCTTATAATTTTTATAAGCTTGGTTTAAATAAATGATCTAGTTTCCAATCTTGTGAACTCTAGAAATATTAAACTGTTTTATTTTATATACCAGATATTAACAACCTAAATTTGCATTGCCTTACTCAGGGAAGGGGAGATATAAATAGTTGTTTTATTACTGTTATTCTAGAGCATATGCCATTAGGATTTGGTGCCCATAAAGATTATACACGTAGAGCAGAAATATTCAACATTTTAGAGAGCTTTATTTTCATTTTTATTTTACTTTTTCTTTTTGCCTTTTATTTTACAAATACATATTACTTCATTTGATACAAGAGATATTGTTTCATTTGATATGTCACTGAAATTGAAAGCAATAAAATCCAACAAACTGTTAATTGCACTGATTTGCTGTTAATTAACATATTTATCAAATTATATTGTTGATGAAAATTTGGACAGCAGTCTTGAGATTCAAACGTTTCGTAAATTTTCTTTATGTCATAGTCATATTTTATTTTTATAGAGCCAGCTGCATACTGTTTACTACCTAAGCTGAATACTCCAACTATTACGTTTCTGCATACTTTACTGATTGAAGTGAATATATTAGTAGTTAAATTTGCATATATACTGATTGCCCTGAATATTGTGCAAGTATGTTGTTAACTACAAAAAAAATTGTCTAAGTAGTTACTTTTATTAAGGAGATTTAAAGCACATAACAAAATTAACCTAGTTGTGAAGATCTGGTGAGATTCCTTGTTGCTATTTTCTTAATCTGCTACTAATATGAAAGATCGCATTATTCAATCCTGGAGAGACATTATTGGTCACTTTAAAGATAAAACTGTTCCCCCTCCACCCCCACCCCCCGCAAGATGGTAGATTAGAGGCAATGTTTGCCTGCCTCTCCCACTTGGAAAGGCAAAAATAGTGTGTTAAGATTTATTCTGTGAACTCGGTTTTCCAGGAAGCAACACAGGAACTTAACAGAAAAAGTCAAAGAAACCACAGGCCTTTTGAAAGAGGCAACGGGCTGTAGCCTACACTGTGGGCCACACAGAAAAGTGTGAGTCTCCAGGTCGTGAGAATGAAAGAGAGATGATGCTGTGACACACACTCCCACAGGGAGCCAGGCGATCTAGGCCACAGGTGAAGGTGTTAACCCTTCCAGGCTCTGGATCTAGGCCACAGGTGAAGGTGTTAACCCTTCCAGGCTCTGGAGCTGATTTAGTGAGAGGTGGGAAACATAGGAGAAGAAGCGGCATTAGGATGTGCTTTGCATGCACTCCCAGACCCCAATGGGTACAGAGCCATTCCTATTCTCACCTCACAGGGGACATCATGGAAGCTGGCCAGCTAACTCAGGTGGTGGTCACAGGTTGAGAGAATCTCCCAGCTGAGATTTTCAATATGATCTTGAGTGGGGATGAGCCCCATCAGCCAGAATGGAGTGGCAAGCGGAAAGTGTGATTATAGCCACCTGCTTCATAGGTTGGCTTTGAGGGGCATGGCCTGAAAGCTGTGTTCTCCACCAGTTTCAAGTTCTGGGTAGAGGCTGCCTGGAACTCAGCTAGCTGTTGCTAGTAGAACACTGTAAGTGTGAGATGTGCCTTGCCAAGTGCATGGGAGCTGAGTGGGGCTTACTGCTGCTGGCTACCCACCACTCCCTGTGCAGATTATTTTATGCAGTAGAAGAAGCTGCACTCTTCCCTAGAACATTACCCCAGTGGCAAGGCAACTGCCCTCTGATCCGCATTGGAGCCACTTCTTGAACTTGCGCATGGGGAGCCCGAGCACGAACTTGCCTGACCCAGCCTCCACCTGCACTGGCTTTACCCCTTCATCTGCTCTGGTTATGCAACACAATAGACAGGGATGTTTTAGAGTTCCATGGTCCCGCCCCTTGCCTGAGACACCAGAGTACATTCTCTGGGAAACATAAGACAAGCACAAACCCCACTGCTACCACTGCAGCTGGTACTATTTTGCAAGCACCACCCCCTGGCTGAAGGCCAGCCAACACAGTCCATTATAGCATCTGCAGACAGAATAACACAGCACTCAGGAAAGAGAAAACTTTTGCATGACCTCGGTTACCACCATTTCTTGCATCACCCTGGCTGACCAGGAGGTCTTGAGTCTGTTCACATGCCCAGTACATTAATACTAAATTTGGCCTTTGAGAAAGCCAAAACAATAAGGCTATATATATAACTAAGGGAATCTCAGAGTCTATGTAAGCCCCCTCCCACTCCCATCAGAGCTGGTACTCTTACCCACTGCAGGGAGACTAGATAACACGTCACATCATTGGATACTTAGCAGACATTCCCCAGCACCAGCCTGGAATGTGGTCGCCCCACTGGGCAGCTAGACATAGACGAGCATCGGGATTCACAGTAGTCTGACCCTCAGGAATGGCTACTTCTAGGGCATATGGGAGGGTACCATGTAACTGCCAAATGGGTTCACCTTGCCCACTGCCTAGGCAGAGCCAATTTATCAAGACAGGGGAATGGCAATGGAGAAAGAGTAATTCATGCAGAAATTCTATGTGGGAGACCAGAGTTTTATTATTACTCAAATCAGTCCCTCTGAGCATTCCGGGATAGGGAGTTTTTAAAGACAATTTGGTGGGTAGGAGCTGGGGAAGTGGGGAGTGCTGATTGGTCAGGTTGGAAATGAAATCACAGGGGGTCAAGATGAGGTTTTCTTGCTATCTTCTGTTCCTGAGTAGGATCGCAGAACTGGTTGGGCCAGATTAGGGTCTGGGTGGTGTCAGTTGATCCACCCAGTACAGGGTCTGCAAAATATCACCTGATATTTTAAAATAAAACCTGATCTTAGGTTTTACAATAGTGGCATTATTCCCTGGAGCAATTTCGGGAGGTTCAGACTCTTGAAGCCAGAGGCTGCATGACCCCTAAACAGTAATTTCTAACCTTGTAGCTAATTTGTTAGTCCTACAAAGGCAGACTAGTTCCCGGGTGAGAAGGAGGTCTTTTCGAGAAAGGGCTGTTAGCAGTTTTGTTTCAGAGTCAAACCATAAACTGAATTCCTTCACAAGGTTAGTTCGATCTATGCCCAGGAATTAACAAGGATATTGAATAAGATTAGAAGCAAGATGGAGTCAATTAGGTCTGATCTCTTTCACTGTCATAATTTCCTCGGTTATAATCTTTGCAAAAGCAGTTTCAATCACATTAAGGGAGTACCCTGTAGAACAAAAGAAATCAGACTACAGGCCTTCAGCCCCTCAACTTGCCACTTATGAGAAGTTTCTTTCAGCAGAGGGACAGGTAAAGTGTTTGGCTCAGTGGGGAAAGTCTGCAAGTGTACCCCAACAGTCAGGGCTCTCTGGTGCTTTTGAAGGATTTTGCCGAAGGGTACTGCTTCTCCCCAGACCCACCACTGAAAACATAGCTGGGGCTTCTTCCACAGGAGTTTGGCAGGAGCGCATCTGCAGACAGCTTTTCTGGATCACTTTGGTGCGACGACTTACCACAAGATGAGTGTCCTCCAGGCTAGAGGTATAGTCATAATTCATAATTCCTTTCTACATGGAACATCAGCATTCCTGCAGTTGAAAAGAGGTGGCTGTCCGATCTGAATAGCTGAAATACCAGGTCAGGAGTGTGAATAAGAGGTGGATAACTTTCATGCTGGCCTGAAATGAGAGCTGTGTTGGTTACCTCCCTTCCCTGATAAAAAATCAGTAGCTTCAACTGATTTTTACTGGTAGGCATCTGCTATATACCTGAAGCTTGAACTGTTCAACCCAGTGAATAAAAGACTGGGGAAGAAAGTTTTTGAAAGTGCGCACCACTGGGGAGTAAGATAAGCTTCATGAGACTACTGCCATTTCAGCCCCACAGAAGATAGTGAACCTGCTGATACACCCAGCACATCACTTCTACAACCAGCATTTGAGAAAGACATCACACAAACTTTATAACCATGGAACTGATTCCGACTCTTCACCACTGAAAGCACCCAGAGCTGAAACTAGATGAAAATAAACTATAAGCATTAAAGTCACATCTGCAGGGAGGATAAATATTTTTTTCTAAAAAACCAGTTGAATAAAAAATAAATTTAAAAATAATTAGAAGAATCAGCCTGCCCAAATGAGAAGGAGCCAGAAAAATAATTCTGTCAATGTGAAGAAACAGGGTTCTATAACACCTCCTAAATATCAGAATAACTCTCCAGCAGTGAATTCAAACTGAGGTGAAATCCTTGAAATAAGAGATAAGGAATTTAAAAGGTTGATTATTAAGTTACTCAAGGAGATACAAGAGAATAGTGAAGACAACATAAAGCAATTTACACAAAAGCAATTCAGGATATAAATGCAAAATTTTATAAAGAGATAGATATTTTGAAGAAAAAACAATTAGAATGTCTGGAAATAAAAGAGACATTTATGGAACTGCAAAATGCAGTGGAGAGTTTTAATAATAGATTAGACCAAGCTAAAAAAAGTCAGAGCTCAGAGATAAGGTTTCAGATTTAAACCACTCAGTCAAACAAACAAACAAAAAAGATTCAAAAGAAATAGTCTTCAATAAATATGGAATTATATCAAATGGACAAAGTTAAGAATTGTAGATGTTCCTGAGGGAAAAGAAAAAGCAAAAACTTTGGAAAACCTACTTCAGAAAATAATTGAGGAAAACTTCACTGGACTTGCTAGTGATTTAGACATTCAAATACAAGAAGCTCAATGGAGATACAAGAACTCTTGGGAGACTCATTGTAAAAAGGACATCACTAATGAATATAGTCATTAGGCTATCTAAAATCAATGTGAAGGAAAGAATTCTAAGAGCAGTGAGAAAAAAACATCAGGTAACCTTACAAAGGAAAACCTATCAGACTAACTGCAGGCTTCTCAGCAGAAACCTTAAAAGCCAGAAGGAATTGGTGTTCTATTTTTAGTTTCCTCAAATAGAATAACTGTCAGCCAAGGATTTTATATTCAACAAAAATAAGTTTCAGAAATGGAGAAATAAATTATTTCTCAGACAAGCAAATTCTGAGGAAATTTGTCAATACTAGGTCAGCCCTACAACAAATGCCAAAAGGCATTCTAAATCTTGAAACAAAAGGTTGAAACTGACCAGAATACAATCTACTGAAAGCAGAAAATTCGAAAGGTTATAAAGCAATAACATAGTGAAGAAAACAAAGTCATTAGGTAACAATCAACATGATAACTGCTATAGTGCCTCAACACCCAATATTAACATTGAATGTAAATGATCTAAATGCTCCACTTAAAAGATAGAGGACTGGCAGGATGGATAAAAATCAAAAACCTCTGTATTCAGGAGACATATGGAACACATAAGGAATCTTACAGACTCAAGGTAAAGGAGTGGAAAAAATATTTCACAAAAGTGGAAACCAAGGAGGAGTAGCTGTTCTTATATCAGATAAAATAGAATAGGCTTTAAAGCAACTACACGGAGGTAGGGATGGTTCAATATATTCAAATTAATAAATATGATTTAGTGCATAAACAGAATTAAAGAGAAAAGCCATATGATCATCTCAATCGATGCATAAAAAACATTTAATAAAATCTAGCATCTCTTTATAATAAAAACCCTCAAGAAACTAGGCATAAAGGAAACACACCTAAAAGTAAAAAAAGTCATATATGATAAATCCACTGACGACATCATACCAAACAGAGAAAAGTTGAAAGCATTCCCCGTAACCACTGGAACAAGATAAGGATGCCCATTTTTACCACTTTTCTTAAACATAGTACTGGAAATCTCAGCCAGAGCAATCAGGCAAGATAAAGAAATAAAGGATATCCAAAAGAACAGACTTCCTCTTGGAAAAGAGGAAGTCAAACTATCTCTGTTTGCATGATGTGATCTTATACCTAGAAAACACTAAAGACTTCTCTAAAAGACTCCTAGTTCTGATACATGAATTCAGTAAGATCTCAATTTATAAAATCAGTGTAAACAAATCAGTAGCACTTCACACACCAACAATGACCAAGCTAAGGATCACATCAAAAACTCAATCCATTTTATGACAGCTGAAAAAAAACCTAAAATACCTAGAAATATACTTATCTAAGGATAGAAAAATCTCTACAAGAGAACTAAAAAACACTGCTGAAAGAAATCACAGACACAAACAAATGGAAATACATTTCATGTTCATGGACTGGAAGAATCAATATGAAAATGACTATACTTTATATACTGTAGATTCCTTTTGGAATTCCTTTTGGAATTCCATGCAATTCCTATCAAAATATCAACATTATTTTTTCACAGAATTAGACAAATACTAAAATTAATATGCTACCAAAAAGAACCTAAGTAGCCAAAACGATCCTAATCAAAAATAACACATCTAGAGTCATAACATTACCCAACTTCAAACTACACTACAATGATATAGAAACCAAAGCAGCATGGTACTGGTATAAAAGTATACACATAAACCAGTTGAACAGAATAGAGAACCCATAAGTAAAGACAAATCCTTAAAAACAACTGTTCTTCAATAAAGCATGCAAAAATGTAAATTGGGAAAAGGGTACTCAATTCAGTGAGTCGCACTGGGAAAATTGGATAGCCACATATGAAAGAATGAAATTGGATAACTGTCTCTCATCATGTACAAAAATTAACTCAAGATGGATTAAAGACTTAAATCTAAAACTTAAAATCATAAAAATTCTAGAAGAAAATCTAGGAAAATCCCTTTTGGACATTGGCCGAGGCAAATAATTCATGAATAAGATCCCAAAACGAAATGCAACAAAAACAAAAATACAAAAATGGGACATAAACTAAAAAGCTTCTGCACAATACAAGAAATTATCATTAAACATGCAATCTACAAAATGGGAGAAAATATTAATATTTTTAAATCATACATCCAACAAAGGACTAATATCCAGAATCTACAAGGAACTTAAACAAATCAGCAGGAAGAAAGCAAATAATTTTATTAAAGAGTGGGAAAAAGACATAAATAGGCACTCCTCAAAAGAAGATACACAAATGGCCGATAAACATATGAAAAAATGCTAAACATCATTAATCATCAGAGAAATGAAAATTAAAACCAAAATGAGATGCCATTTACTCCAGGCAGAATGACCATTATGAAAATGTCTAAAGACAATAGATGTTGGCATGGATGTGGTGAAAAAGGAATGCTTATACATTATTGGTGGGTATGTAAATTAGTACAACCCCTATGGAAAATAGAATGGAGATTTCTCAAAGAACTAACAGTAAATCTACCATTTGATCCGGCAATCTCTACTGGGTATCTACCCAAAGGAAAAGAAGTCACTATATCTAAAAGACACCTGCATGCATATGTTCATTGCAGCACAATTCACAATTGCAAAGATATGGAATCAACCTAAGTGCTCATCAACTGATGAGTGGATAATAAAATGAGGTACATATACCATGGAATACTACCCAGCCATAAAAATAAATAAATAATGTATTTTGCAGCAACTTGGATGAAACTGGAGGGCATTATTCTAAAGTAAAGTAACTCAGGAATCGAAAATCAAATACTGCAAATTCTCACTTAAAGTGGATGCTAAGCTCTGGGTCCCCAAAGGCATACAGAGTGATATAATGAACTCTGGAGGCTCAGAAGCAGGGAGGTGAAAGGGGGTTAGACAGGAAACCCTACCTATTGGGTAACCACTTGTACCCCTAAAGCTATTGAAATAAAAAAAATAAATATTTTGTATGGCAAGAAAACAGGAAAAAAGAAATATAATACCATACTAGTAAAAATACAATTCTATTAATCAGCTTTTGTAAGGTATGCTGTGTAACTAATAACCCCAAAATCTCCATGGATAGCAACAATAAAGGTTTATTTCCTCAAGAGTTGCCTTATTGAATAAATAAATAAACAAAATAAAACTTTATTTTGGTAATCTGGTGTATCGATTTTGTGATTGGGTGCCTCATTGCTTTAAGATAAAAAGAAAAACATAAAAAAAAACCTCATTTGCAATACACCTTCTGTTATTGTGGTAATGGAAATATAGGTCCACTAATGCATATCTTCTGTATGGTATAATTTAATTGATGGTTCTGTTTACATAATTTCTATAAACATGTGACTCAGAGTGATAGAAATATTAATATTATTGGTTATCTAATATGTGCCAAGTGACTAAAAATATGTTTTTCTTTTAAATTCTCTCACCAGCTAATATTATTTCATAGATTAGGAGACAAAACTCAGAGAAGTTTAAATAAAATCCCAAAACATTATCCACCACCTAATTGGTAGAGTTTGGACTCTAATATGGAAACATCCTAATTCAAATCCCCTAAAGTTTATACTATATCAGTTCCTAGACTAAAATAATCTTATTTAAGGGTTCATCTTTATCACTTACTAGGTTTGTGTTGCTGAACAAATCACTACATCAGAGTCCATTTTTGAACTTAGGATAATACTGACCCTTCATCTTTACTTAATTTATGTAAGGGTCAGAAAATAGAAGAAACAGGCTCTTAAAAAATAATAAAGCACACCACTATTTAAAGATATCTTAAATCTTTACTAGTCAATTGAGTTATGTCATAATATAAAGACATGGTTTTTAGTAGGGAGTATTAATTAATGATGAGGACTAGAACTTCACATGCTCTCTAAAAGTCAATATGTAATCTTAGAATATGGAAACAACCATTTGCCTGCAGCAATGATGGTCCCAGATTTCCACGAACCTTGGTATCGTTGCCTTTTCACATGTTGTTTCCTTTATTTAGAGTGTTCTTTTCCCCTTATGTCTTGTAAATGCCAATCATTCTTTCTCTTTACGTCTCCTTACTCTGAAAAATCTTCCCTGATCAATTTCCAACATGCTTTACATCCCTGTTCCTGAAGCACTGTGTGCACAGCCCCAGCAGAGGATTTATACAGCTTTCACTTGACTGTTGTTTTTTTTTTTCTATATCCCTTGCTGATCTGAGTGTCTTCATTATATAGTAAACGCCCAAAATTACTACTTCAGCGAGTAAGAATGTTATTATTTCCACTGTAATATAACTGTAATTAGGTGATATTTATTATTTAAAAATAGTAGTTTAGCTTCTATATTGAAATATATGATACACACAGCAAAGTACACAAAACATGAATGAAGTGCAATGAATTTTTTTTAAAAGCCATCAACTACTAAGGTCAGCAAATCTCTCATTTTGAGTACCCCAGATGTTCCCTTGTGCCTTTCCCAATCACTACCCTCTTCCTTCTTTCAAAAGTAACAAGTATCCTGACTTCTTGACTATACTGAAATTTCCTAACTGTGCTGATTATTCCATCTATAGTTGAGTTATACCTATTTTTTAATTTTATAGAAATATATGTTTACCATTATTGTCATTTTTATTGTAGGAAAAAACATGTCACATGAAATTTATCCCCTTAATAAATTTTTAACTTTTTACAACAATATTGTTAACAATAAGCACGTTATACAGCATACCTCTTGAACTTTTTCAACTTGCATAACCAAAACTTTTTAACCCCAGCAATTGTGAGAAAAATATTTTATGAATAATAAACAGTGTAATATTGAATTGATCAGATTTATTTATTTTACTTTCTAAGAAACATTTTGTTATAAATTAGCCCCATATCATAAATAGGTGTATATTTCCAAATACATTCTCATACATATACACACCGATATGTATATACATTTTATATTATATTTCCATAGCTACATTATACGATATATTGAAAATATAGAAATGTACTTTGAGGGTAGGAAAATAAGAGAATGTAAAATATTACAAAGAAATATTTAACTAAATTTCTGTTGATTATTTTATAATAATAAATGCATTGTATAAAATACTTAATATAAGGCATATCACGATTTTGGCACTAAATCTTTCTGTAAAATTTATATTAATTAAACTTAAAAGGTGAAGAAATCAAGAAACAAGAAAACTCCAGAATTAAAAAAATTCACCTTTTGCTAATAATGTCTAGGACCTGATTAATAAATTGTGCTACATTTAGCGCTCAATTATTAAACCTGGCAACCTAATTAGAAAATCAAGCTTCACAACCTGTAGCATAGTTTAAAACTCAGCAATTGTAACATCAAAGTGTGCAGCTGTATCAGTGGAATTGGTGGTTGAATCATCAAATGTGCAGTGCAATTAGTTGAGTATGAAAATCCCACAGTGTTATAATATGGAGATGAATCAGCAAAGCTTCCTGGTGATTGCTAAATACCTGACTACTTCCTCAATAACCATAGTTCTTGAATAATTTCCTAAATAAATATGGAAATGAAGTTTAATGAAATGAAACAGTGAATATGAAATAGTATTTGATGAATTTGAAAAATTGATATATCTTAAAAGAAACTGGATAATATTCTTTTACATACGTCCACCTATATACAGGGCCAACTAGCACTGACTACATGTTATTTTTGTTCTCTTAATTTTTGGGGTGGTCATTTAAACTTATCCCACAGGATTTTACTCAATAGGTGAAAATTCCTTCATCCAGAAGAAATAACTCATAGGAATACAGTATTTGCATACCTCATCTCAATAGAGTCATCTAGGCAGGTGAATCACCTGAGGCTGGGAGTTCAAGACCAGCCTGACCAACATGGAGAAACCCCATCTCTACTAAAAATACAGAAAAATTAGCCAGGCTTGGTGGCGCATGCCTGTAATCCCAGCTACTCGGGAGGCTGAGGCAGGAGAATCGCTTGAACCCAGGAGGCGGAGGTTGTGGTGAGCCAAGGTCACACCATTGCACTCCAGCCTGGGCAACAAGAGTGAAACTCCGTCTCAAACTTACCTTTTCCATGGTGAAGAACTAACCATTTACTTGTTAATGAGATTCAAAAGAAAATTTCTTGAAATTGAAATTCCTGTATATAGAAAGTTTCATAAGTGTGGAAGAATGGAAGAATACAGTATTATTTCTAAAATTTCAGACAGGAAATGTAAAGGAGCTACATTTACGGATATGTGGAAATTTGAAAGCTATATGTTATGTACAATGTTTTCTTTCACTTCAAAAATGTATGATTGCAAGTTCAAGTTCAGTGCTTTAAAAAACATTTCCCAAAATATTTAAACTTCAATGAGATTGTTTAGCTATCAGATGTCAGTATTCTCTCAGCTGGCATTCCATGTCCTGAGTAAAATTTGTGAAAATATTTTAATATGACTACGTTAAAAATAACACACTTTTCATTGTTCTTTCTTTCTTTCTTTGGAAAAACAACTACTTTTTGAAATAATTAAGCCTTCGATTTTTTTTTTCAACAGTCTGTATTTTATTTTATTTATTTTTATTTGTATTTTTTGAGACAGAGTCTTGCCCTATCGCCCAAAGGCGTGATCTGGGCTCACTGCAACCTCTACCTCCCAGGTTCCAGCGATTCTCCTGCCTCAGCCTCCCTCGACAAACTGTATTTAAAAAATACATATAAAGAGTGAAAATGTGGTGTCAAAGGATTTTCAGCTCTTCTCCCCAAATCTCTAGGCTGGGGACAAAAAATTCAAGTGACTATGAGGTTCGGGAGGTCATTGAGGAGTGAGATTGGAAGACAAAAAAGGAACTAAAGAGGTCTCTGAAAAAAGGTAATACATCTTCCAAAGTGGACTCCTACTCCAGCTGAATGCTGCCATTCAACTTGACGGAATGTGCAGCTATTTTGAAGAGATATCAGAATTTTTTTAACTTTAAAATCCTTAATTTTAAAGAATTTGGCTACTTTTTAAAGAAGAAATAACTGTAGATTTCAAATACAATACATCTGCTTTCTCTCAGCTTGGAAGCTTTTGTGTCAATGGAACTCTATTACAGAGGTCATCTTCTATTGACACAGTTAAAGAAAAGGAGTGTTGACTACTTTGTAAATCAGTTCCCTTAATTAGAAGTCAATTCTTTTAGAAGCTATATGTATATATGTATTTAAATCAAAGACAAGGAATTATAAGGCAGAAGGACAAAAGATCATTCAATTCATCGTTTTATTTTAAATGGGAAAATAGAGACTCAGAAAGTTCAAATCCTTCACACAAAGTCATGCAATTGTTTTAAAAAAGACCCAGAAAAAAAGATAACTGAAATAAATGAACAAAACACCTGCCTCTTGAGAAGTCCCATGGTTTGTGATTTCATATATGTTATAGCACTTAATCTTCAAAAAAGTACTGTGATGAAGATAATGTTAGCCGCATTCAAATGAATAAACAGCTTCAGGTCAATTTCCCAGCATTACACACTATTTTCTATTCCCTACTTATATTGATTATTATTTATTAATAGGCACAACTGATTTGATGTAAATTGTGGAGGGATTTTGTGTATTTCAATGATTAGCGGACAGAGGGCTACAGTACCCATCTTTGGTTAAATCTGAAGACATGCTACTGCTATTTCCTGCTGGGCACAAGAAATCAAATAGCCCTGTAAGCTTTATTCTCTCCAAAACAAGCCTTAGAATGTATTGCTGCCAAATATCATTTTAGTCAGTTCAGCACATCTTAGCTGGGACACACACCAAGGAAACTGGACTGACAGCAAACACCCAGTGGAATGAGCCCACTGGTGCAGAGCCAGCCATCTTTCCTGTATTCAAGAATTTCTCATTGATAATAGAAGAAGTGCTGAAGTAATTTGTCCTTTAGCAGAAAACTTGGGGTCCAAATCCCTCAGACTAAATGCAGTTAAGTTATCATGGGTGTTAACATTTATTTTAGTACTTTTGCCTATTGTTCAAATTATACAGATACCAGGTGGAACTAAATTAAATGTAATAAAAGTAGCAATAAATTGTATTTATCAAACACAGATTTATGACATACTTCGAACAAAGAGTTAGTAATAGAATATGCCAGCAGTATCCAATATGCTAAAAATTATTTTTAACACATTTTAATAAATAAATTTAAGAAAAAATTACCTAAATTTGGCCATCCTGTTTACTTTATCACATTTCATTATTTATTCCTTTCCTTAGATATAATGATTTAACGTTTTATTTATTTGAATACAAGTAAATAGCTTCCCTTTTCATGCTAGAATCTAAATGAAATGAAAGTGAAGGTCCTGACTTATTTGTTGATTGTAAAGCTTGGCAAAGAGTTTAAAAAGAAATAATCAGTTAATTAATTATTGGTGCAAAATATTAATTACAGAGGAGAAAAAGGAATGTTAAGCATTCTTAATGAGAAAAGGTTTAGATAGTGAGGAATATAGCAAAATTTATAAGGAATTAAATTTAGCCAGTGAGAGAAACAAAATAATATTTAGAATTTTCAATGGATTCAAAAAATTTAAAATACAACACACAGGAACAATACAGGAAACTAAAAATAAAGGAAAAACAGACTAACTTGCTATGAAATTAATTTAATTAAACCTTAAGTGGCTAGGAATGATGAGATAGAAGAGAGGGAAAATACTCTTTGCAGGCATTATTGTTATCTTAGTTTGATAGTCTAAGTGAGAGAAAATCCTAATGTTTCTCCCTAAGACCAGTAAACATACCTATGTACATCCTGGATTTTAATCTCTCTTTTTTCAAGTATTAAATGGTATATATGTGTTGCCAATTATTTTATTTTAACATCTACTTCATGAAAAATCTTAGAGTGGATTATAATTAGATGATGGTTCCTGTTCAAGATCTATATACTTCACTTCCAAAACTCTTTACCAAGTGAAATGTTCAATTTATCTATTTTTTCTTCAATGTCCTCTAGTTTAGTTTTGCTCACATTCTTTATTACTAAAAGTTTGTACACTTTGACCAATATCTCCCCATTTCCCTTACTGCACCCTGACACCTTCAGCTCTTGGCAACTATTCTTCTACTCTTTGCTTCTAAGACTTTAGTATTTTTTAGATTTCACTTATAAGTGAGACCATACAGTATGCGTCCTTCTGTTAACTGACTTACTTTACTCAGTGCAAAGTCCTCTAGGTTGATTAATGTTGTCACAAATGGCAGAATTTCCCTCTTTTTTATGACAGAAATATTTCATTTTCTTTATCCGTTCATCTAGATGTACACTTATGTTGTTTTCATATATTGACTTTTGTGAATAATGCCACAATGAACGTGGGAATGTAATTTTTTTTTCAAAATAGTGATCTTATTTCCTCTGGATATATACCCAGTAGTTGGACTACTGGATCATTTGGTAGTTCTATATTTAATTTTTTTGAGGAACCTCCATAGTGCTTTTCCATAATGGCTATGCCAATTTACATTCTCACCAACAGTTTCAGAGCTCCCTTTTTTGTACATTCTTGCCAACACTTGTTTTTCTCTTTTTGATACTAGTCAAAGAGAGGTGAGGTGATATCTCATTGTGGTTTTTATTTGCTTTTCCCTGGTGATAGTGATGTTGAGCACCTTATATTCCTGTTGGCCATTTGCATTTCCTCTTTGGAAAAATGTATTTTTTCTCTAAGAACTGGAACAAGACAAGGCGCCTACTATCACCACTTCTATTTAACACAGTAGTGGAAATTCTAGCCAGAGCAATTAGGCAAGGAAATATAATAGAGGCATCCCATTCAGAAGAGAAGAAGTTACCTTGTTTCTGTCTGCAGATGACATGATCTTATATAAAGAAACCCTAACAACTCAACCAAAAAAAAATTTTAAAACCAATACATGAATTCAGTAAAGTTGCCAGATACAAAATCAACATACAAAATCAGTTGCATTTCCATACACTACCAACAAACAATCTGAAAAAAATTAAAAATTTCATTTACAATAGCATTAAAAATACTTAGGAATAAATTCAATGAAGGTGGTGAAAAATCTGTACAGTAAAAACTACAAGGTATTGATAAAAGAAACTGAAGATGACACAAATACATAAAAAGATACTTTAAAAAAATTATCGATTGGGAGTATTAATATTGTTTAAATGTTCATACTGCACAAAGTTAACTACAGGTTCAATGTAGACCCAATAAAAAATCCAACGGCATATTTTACACAAGTAGAAAAAAAATCATGAAATTCTCTTAGAAACAGAAAACTGGCATAACCAAAAAAAATTTTGAGCCAGAAGAACAATGGTAGAGATATTATACTCCCTGATATCAAATCACATAACAGCACTACAGTTATCAAAACAGTATGTTCCTGGCATAAAAATAGACATACAGAACAATATAACCTGACAGTGAGTTCAGAAATAAACCCAGGTATATACAGTCAACTGATCTTTGACAAGGGCACCAATATACAATGTGGCAAGAATAGTCCCTTGAGTAAAAGGTGTTGGGAAAACTAGATAACCACATGCAAAAGGATGAAATTGGACACTTGCCTTATACTATATTAAAAACTACCTGGAAATGGATTAAAGACTTAAATGTAAGACCTGAACATAGAGAAAACAGAAAAAAAATCCTTGATATTAGTTTTCAGTATAATATGATGTTTTCAGTATAATATCAAAAATGTAGGAAATAAAAGTGAAAACAAATGAGTAGTACTGCGTCAAACTAAAAAGTTTCTGTAAACAAAGAAAACAATTAACAAAACGAAAAGGCAAGCTACAGAATGGTAGAAAATATTTGCAAATCATATATCTGATAAAGGGTTAATTTCCAAATATATAAAGAATTCACATTATTCAATAGAAAAAATAAATACATAAATATCTTAAGTGAAAAATAAGCAAAAATATGAATAACTATTGTTTTTAGATCCAATTCCTCTAAGTATCTAGTAATCTAGCAATGATTTGGTTTCTGAAGACATTTGTCTTCATCATCTCTCCCTCAAGTCTTCTCCATTTAATCAGTGTTTCTTCATCCTTTTGCAGAGTAAAATCTTTTTAATCAAAAAGTCATTTGGCTTCAGGCAGGAGACCAGGTAGAGGCAGAACTCTCATTAATCTTTGTTTCTTAGAGATCCTGATACAAAATAATTTAAACCAATTTAGATACACTGTCTCTTTTGTATAGACATGCCTATAAGGAAAGGTAAAAGCAATATTCTATCTGGCATCTTTTTATCGATTCAGGAGGTATACAAGTGATACATATAGAGAGAAAATTAATATTTATTTAATATAGGTTGTTGATCATTGTTAGCTTTGGTGGCCATGAAATTCTACCCTCAGACTTCTATCTTCAGAGATTGTGATGCTGCTATTGCCCTCTGAATTCCATCTCTATGTTTCACCAGTAAAATGCTTCTCATGGGCCGCTTCTAGCCAATGCTTCAACATAGCAGTGATACTAAATCTGGCCCATTCCTAGGAGATGAATAATCAATCCGTCTAGTGGGCAAGTGTGGCTCAAGGAATCCACATGAACCCTGAAGAACTGTTAGAATCACACTGCAGTCTAAGATTCTCCTACTTCATCTTCTTTCCCTTCCTCCATTAGAAAGGTTAGGCCTGTGCAGTGGTCTTGACATATCTCCCAGTTGTCCTTGCATCATGGACTTCACTTCACAAGCCTTTCTCTCTCTCTAATATATATATATATATATATTTTTAAACAGAGTCTCACTCTGTCGCCAGTGGCGATCTCGGCTCACTGCAACCTCTGCCTCCTGGATTCAAGCGATTCTCCTTCCTCAGCCTCTTGAATAGCTGAGACTACAGGCATGTGCCTCCACCCCCAGTTAATTTTTTTGTATTTTTTTTTAGTAGAGATGGGGTTTCAGCATGTTGGCCAGGATGGTCTCGATCTCCTGACCTCGTGATCCACCGCCTCGGCTTCCCAAAGTGCTGGGATTACAGGCGTGAGCTACCATGCCAGGCCAGCCTTTCTCCTAATATTTTTAATATCTAATCCCAACTTGACATTTGCTTTTTAGGAGACCTGGACTACCCCATTGGGCTTAACCTCTCTTTGTTGTCAACATCAACAATGACTTAGATGCAAGCCAATAAAACAAACAAACAAAAAATCATAGAATTTTTCTTATGTGAAAAATCCTTGGCACATACCTGGTTAAACATCATGGATACAGGGATTTACTTTTACTCCCTACTGAAATTCAGTGATAGTGGCAGTTGAATTAAAGACATAAATAATCATGTAAAACTACAGAGTAAGTGATAAGGTAACAGCAGATCAGAGATGTCAACAAATATTTGGAAATTATATAGCAGGTGGGGAGTGGTAAATTAATTAACAGAGTGGGGAAATCAGAGCGAAATGAAGCTTCAGAAGAGATGCCAATGAAAAGCAGCCTCTGTCCTTCAGGCGCCCATCTATATAGGGAGTTAATTTTGTTACCTATTCTTAATGTTAATTTGAGAAGAAAATGAGCTAATATATATCAATCACTTAGAACTTAGAATGTTTAGCGCATAGTAGTCAATAAATATTAAGTGTTATTAAATTATCTAAACTATTATCATTCTATCCAATTAAAAATATTCTAATTTATCTGCCAGAATAACTGGCACTTTGGTAAAATACATAGTCTCAAAAATGATGAGAACACTAGTATGTCTCCAAATAATCTGTGGGATCTGCTATAAGTACAGAATCTTTGGTTTTAATCAGACCTGCTAAATCAGAGTCTCTGAGGTTTGAGTTTAGAATTTGCATTTGAACAAACTCCCTGAGGTTATCTTTGCATTTTGAATTATAAGAACTACTGCATCACAGAAACATTTCAAGCTGGTTAACATGTAATGTGAGTCACGTCATTATTTGGTTCCTAAAATGTTTAACCTTAACTCCCACATTGTCGACCTGTCTTACTGATTTTATACCAATAGCACTCTACAGCTTTTGTATTCTCCAAGCAAATGTCAATTTCTTCCTGTTGTTGAACATGTTTTGTTTTTGTTTTTGTTTTGTTTTGTTTCTGTTGTTGTTGTTATTCTTCTGCTCAGGCTGCTTTACTCGCTAATACTCTTAAAAATTTAAAAATTTAACTTTTACATTTCATAATCTGCTTCAGGTATTATTCCTTTGAGAAAGCTAGTCCAGTGTCTGATAAACCCTGATAGAATTCACCATCCATGGTCCTCTTGCATGCTAGGTATGATAGCTGCCTGGGGCTCTCACAGTGTATTATAATTTGTTTCTATCTCCCCTCCTGAGCTTTAAGCTCAGGGCCTATATGATATCTTTCTCTTTAATACAAATCCCTAACAGGTCTGAGATTTTAGTACAGTTTTTATAGAAATTTGATGAATGATTTCCTATAAATGGAATGTACTTGTATATTCACACAGTATTTTTCTTTTCTTTTTATTTTTTTACAATTATCTCTGAAACACAACTTTGTTCATGGAGTACTCTTCATGACATATTCCCATTAGAAAGAAGGAACCTATATTGAAGAAGATATTGAGTTTTACTCATTAATTCACTGGTGTTAACAAGCACTGAGTCCAAATTAGAGATAAAAAATTAATATGGAGAATCAAATCAAACTATGCTATTTATGTTTTCTCTTTAAGAGTAAAGCTGCTTAAGATAGTTTTAAACTAAGCTTTAATTTTAAACTTTTTTTACTTTTTTAAAAAATTACATTTAAAAGGGAAAGTAAAGCATTCGTTTATTAGTCTATCCTCTTAAACTCTTATACAAAGCACTTCCAACTTCTCTTTACAGAGAAAATATGCCAATGTCTCAGTTTAAGCACCAGATTAGCACCTGCTTTAAGAATTTGGGAGGCACTAATGGACCTGAAAACAGCCCAACATGAGCAGCAGGCATAGTGTTATGTTTGCTTCAAAATCTAAGTCTCATTGCCAACACTTAACTAATGTAAATATAAGAAAAACAAATTGAACAGTACTGTTGCTTGCACGTGCTAAAGCCATATCTCATTGAGCCAAATTCTCCCCGGGGCATGTCATTCCTTGGAACCCAGATAAGCATCCAGTGAGATGGATTAACACTTTGAAGTCACTAGGGTATCATCAAGACTTTTCTGTTGATGATACTATGTCACTGGCACTGGGGAAAATCTGGCTCATCCTGTTAGTAGCAGAAATAGTGTAATTTAAGTGAGCTGCCAGGATAATTAGAGCAGGTGAACAGTAGACAGAAATAATGCCCTAAAGAGACAAAAGAAAATGCTTAGATTCTTTTTCACTTTATTTCAGTGCTACTAAACACTATTGGTATCTGTTTGCTTCTACGTCTCTGTCAATGCTGAGTAGCAAATTAGGCATTTGGAGAGACATTAACTCTTCCAGGCCACTTGGAGACTAGTGCATTTCTGAGCAGTGCTAATTGACAGAATTGTAAATGAAAACATCAGAAAAATGTGGTATTTATCTTTACTGAATTAGGAATTTTAGAAAACCACAGGAGAATGACTCATTGCCATCCCTTTTTAGAAAGAAATACAATTCCAGATTCCTGCCATATTTATTTATGTGATAACAACGAGTCAGTGGCTTC
Organism: Pongo pygmaeus; assembly: GCF_028885625.2. Taxonomy (NCBI): domain Eukaryota; kingdom Metazoa; phylum Chordata; class Mammalia; order Primates; family Hominidae; genus Pongo; species Pongo pygmaeus. The sequence continues at coordinate 94,042,291 of NC_072387.2, read as the reverse complement.
TTACACGGGTATTCAGACTAGGTATGTGCTAAAGTTTTTGTAGACTAGAGAGTTTACTTTCCCAAAACTTAATAGCTCAAATCCATATGAATAAAATGTTAAAAGTATTTGGTTGGTTTTCTAAGGGCACTTGGCTGCAACCTATATGGTTAATATAATTTTCAATAATTATTCTGTGTAAAATCAACCAAGTGCTTCTCAAAATCTAGCCTATTAGTTTCTTCCTGAATATATTTTATACAATCTGTCCTCATACATTTTTGCTTGTGTCATTGTTCTTAACTGAAATGATCAGTCTCTCTTTCCTAATGAAAATTGGGCTCCACAGTATGTCTTATGTTTAACTCATGGTGATCAGACCAAAAAAAATTTGAACAATGAGAAAATTTTAGAGCAGTGAAACTATTCTGTATGATACAGTAAAGGTGGGTGAATTACACTATACATTTGTCAAAATCCATAGAACTATACAGCAAAAAGAATAAACCTTAATACATGCAAGTTTTAAAAAACTCAAGGTGGAGTATTCTGTAGAATGTGACAAAATAATCTAACTTTATTATAATTATATTAAAATCTTCACTGAAGAAGTGGGGGTAAGATGCTGATCTAAGTAACCTTGGAAATGAGTGGAGTCTATGGAATTAAAGGCCTGTGGAACTTTATATAAATACTGTACCATATATATATATATATATATATATATATAGTTGATAAAGTTGTTTTCATTGGGGATATGGTTCAACAATTCTGGTATCACTGACACTGGACATCTTTACTAGAAATGAACAGTTAAATAAATGGATGGAAGATGGTAAGAATAATTATTCTCATGTATGGAGTGGGAGATTTCATATAATCAAAGAGAAAAGGCAAGATACATTGGTTTGAGATCATATTTAGGTCAGCATACAGAAGGTTAAATATAGAAATATTTATAAATATGCATATACATATATATATATACAGATTAGTATGCACAAACATATTCCCTTGCTCTATCTACTGAAAGGGCATAGAAACAATAGCAGTTGCATCTTCAGACTTCACTTCTAATTCTAGTTATTTTGCTATTTCTTTTTTTTTTTTTTTTTTAAGTCTTGGGGTTTTTATTGGCATTGTATTGATTCTATAAGTTCATTTGGAGAGAACCAACATCTTTACAATGTTGTCTTTCTCTACTGAAGTCTTTTTAAATGTCTTAGTGAAGTTTTATTTTTTATTTTTTTCTAATTAATGATGTTTGTTTCTTTTTATTATTATTATTATTATTATACTTTAGGTTTTATGGGTACATGTGCACAATGTGCAGGTAAGTTACATATGTATACATGTGCCATGCTGGTGCGCTGCACCCACTAACTCGTCATCTAGCATTAGGTATATCTCCCAATGCTATCCCTCCCCCCTCCCCCCACCCCACAACAGTCCCTGAAGTGTGATGTTCCCCTTCCTGTGTCCATGTGTTCTCATTGTTCAATTCCCACTGATGAGTGAGAATATGCGGTGTTTGGTTTTTTGTTCTTGCGATAGTTTCCTGAGAATGATGATTTCCAATTTCATCCATGTACCTACAAAGGACACGAACTCATCCTTTTTCATGGCTGCATAGTATTCCATGGTGTATATGTGCCACATTTTCTTAATCCAGTCTATCATTGTTGGACATTTGGGTTGGTTCCAAGTCTTTGCTATTGTGAATAATGCCGCAATAAACATACGTGTGCATGTGTCTTTATAGCAGCATGATTTATAGTCCTTTGGGTATATACCCAGTAATGGGATGGCTGGGTCGAATGGAATTTCTAGTTCTAGATCCCTAAGGAATCGCCACACTGACTTCCACAAGGGTTGAACTAGTTTAAAGTCCCACCAACAGTGTAAAAGTGTTCCTATTTCTCCACATCCTCTTCAGCACCTGTTGTTTCCTGACTTTTTAATGATTGCCATTCTAACTGGTGTGAGATGGTATCTCATTGTGGTTTTGATTTTGCATTTCTCTGATGGCCAGTGATGGTGAGCATTTTTTCATGTGTTTTTTGGCTGCATAAATGTCTTCTTTTGAGAAGTGTCTGTTCATGTCCTTTGCCCACTTTTTGATGGGATTGTTTGTTTTTTTCTTGTAAATTTCTTTGGGTTCATTGTAGATTCCGGATATTAGCCCTTTGTCAGATGAGTAGGTTGCAAAAATTTTCTCTCATTTTGTAGGTTGCCTGTTCACTCTGATGGTAGTTTCTTTTGCTGTGCAGAAGCTCTTGAGTTTAATTAGATCCCATTTGTCAATTTTGGCTTTTGTTGCCATTGCTTTTGGTGTTTTAGACATGAAGTCCTTGCCCATGCCTATGTCCTGAATGGTAATGCCTACGTTTTCTTCTAGGGTTTTTATGGTTTTAGGTCTAACATTTAAGTCTTTAATCCATCTTGAATTGATTTTTGTATAAGGTGTAAGGAAGGGATCCAGTTTCAGCTTTCTACATATGGCTAGCCAGTTTTCCCAGCACCATTTATTAAATAGGGAATCCTTTCCCCATTGCTTGTTTTTCTCAGGTTTGTCAAAGATGAGATAGTTGTAGATATGTGGCATTATTTCTGACGGCTCTGTTCTGTTCCATTGATCTATATCTCTGTTTTGGTACCAGTACCATGCTGTTTTGGTTACTGTAGACTTGTAGTATAGTTTGAAGTCAGGTAGCGTGATGCCTCCAGCTTTGTTCTTTTGGCTTAGGATTGACTTGGCGATGCGGGCTCCTTTTTGGTTCCATATGAACTTTAAAGTAGTTTTTTCCAATTCTGTGAAGAAAGTCATTGGTAGCTTGATGGGGATGGCATTGAATCTGTAAATTACCTTGGGAAGGATGGCCATTTTCACGATATTGATTCTTCCTACCCATAAGCATGGAATGTTCTTCCATTTGTTTGTATCCTCTTTTATTTCCTTGAGCAGTGGTTTGTAGTTCTCCTTGAAGAGGTCCCTCACATCCCTTGTAAGATGGATTCCTAGGTATTTTATTCTCTTTGAAGCAATTGTGAATGGGAGTTCACTCATGATTTGACTCTCTGTTTGTCTGTTATTGATGTATAAGAATGCTTGTAATTTTTGTACATTGATTTTGTATCCTGAGACTTTGCTGAAGTTGTTTATCAGCTAAAGGAGATTTTGGGCTGAGATAATGGGGTTTTCTAGATATACAATCATGTCATCTGCAAACAGGGACAATTTGACTTCCTCTTTTCCTAACTGAACACCCTTTATTTCCTTCTCCTGCCTAATTGCCCTGGCCAGAACTTCCAACACTATGTTGAATAGAAGTGGTGAGAGAGGGCATCCCTGTCTTGTGCCAGTTTTCAAAGGGAATGCTTCCAGTTTTTGCCCATTCAATATGATATTGGCTGTGGGTTTGTCATAGATAGCTCTTATTATTTTGAGATACGTCCCATCAATACCTAATTTATTGAGAGTTTTCAGCATGAAGCGTTGTTGAATTTTGTCAAAGGCCTTTTCTGCATCTATTGAGATAATCATGTGGTTTTCGTCTTTGGTTCTGTTTATATGCTGGGTTACATTTATTGATTTGCGTATATTGAACCAGCCTTGCAACGCAGGGATGAAGCCCACTTGATCATGGTGGATAAGCTTTTTCATGTGCTGCTGGATTCTGTTTGCCAGTATTTTATTGAGGATTTTTGCATCAATGTTCATCAAGGATATTGGTCTAAAATTCTCTTTTTTTGTTGTGTCTCTGCCAGGCTTTGGTATCAGGATGATGCTGGCCTCATAAAATGAGTTAGGGAGGATTCCCTCTTTTTCTATTGATTGGAATAGTTTCAGAAGGAATGGTACCAGCTCCTCCTTGTACCTCTGGTAGAATTCGGCTGTGAACCCATCTGGTCCTGGACTTTTTTTGGTTGGTAAGCTATTGATTATTGCCACAATTTCAGCTCCTGTTATTGGTCTATTCAGAGATTCAACTTCTTCCTGGTTTAGTCTTGGGAGGGTGTATGTGTTGAGGAATTTATCCATTTCTTCTAGATTTTCTAGTTTATTTGCGTAGAGGTGTTTGTAGTATTCTCTGATGGTAGTTTGTATTTCTGTGGGATCGGTGGTGATATCCCCTTTATCATTTTTTATTGCATCTATTTGATTCTTCTCTCTTTTTTTCTTTATTAATCTTGCTAGCGGTCTATCAATTTTGTTGATCCTTTCAAAAAACCAGCTCCTGGATTCATTCATTTTTTGAAGGGTTTTTTGCGTCTCTATTTCCTTCAGTTCTGCTCTGATTTTAGTTATTTCTTGCCTTCTGCTAGCTTTTGAATGTGTTTGCTCTTGCTTTTCTAGTTCTTTTAATTGTGATGTTACGGTGTCAATTTTGGATCTTTCCTGCTTTCTCTTGTGGGCATTTAGTGCTATAAATTTCCCTCTACACACTGCTTTGAATGCATCCCAGAGATTCTGGTATGTTGTGTCTTGGTTCTCGTTAGTTTCAAAGAACATCTTTATTTCTGCCTTCATTTCGTTATGTACCCAGTAGTCATTCAGCAGCAGGTTGTTCAATTTCCATGTAGTTGAGCGGTTTTGAGTGAGATTCTTAATCCTGAGTTCTAGCTTGATTGCACTGTGATCTGAGAGATAGTTTGTTATAATTTCTATTCTTTTACATTTATTGAGGACAGCTTTACTTCCAAGTATGTGGTCAATTTTGGAATAGGTGTGGTGTGGTGCTGAAAAAAATGTATATTCTGTTGATTTGGGGTGGAGAGTTCTGTAGATGTCTATTAGGTCCACTTGGTGCAGAGCTGAGTTCAATTCCTGGGTATCCTTGTTGACTTTCTGTCTCGTTGATCTGTCTAATGTTGACAGTGGGGTGTTAAAGTCTCCCATTATTAATGTGTGGGAGTCTAAGTCTCTTTATAGGTCACTCAGGACTGGCTTTATGAATCTGGGTTTTCTTGTACTGGGTGCATAGATATTTAGGATAGTTAGCTCTTCTTGTTGAATTAATCCCTTTACCATTATGTAATGTCCTTCTTTGTCTCTTTTGATCTTTGTTGGTTTAAAGTCTGTTTTATCAGAGACTAGGATTGCAACCCCTGCCTTTTTTTGTTTTCCATTTGCTTGGTAGATCTTCCTCCATCCTTTTATTTTGAGCCTATGTGTGTCTCTGCACGTGAGATGTGTTTCCTGAATACAGCACATTGATGGGTCCTGACTCTTTATCCAATTTGCCAGTCTGTGTCTTTTAATTGGAGCATTGAGTCCATTTACATTTAAAGTTAATATTGTTATGTGTGAATTTGATCCTGTCATTATGATGTTAGCTGGTTATTTTGCTCGTTAGTTGATGCAGTTTCTTCCTAGCCTCAATGGTCTTTACAATTTGGCATGATTTTGCAGTGGCTGGTACCAGTTGTTCCTTTCCATGTTCAGTGCTTCCTTCAGGAGCTCTTTTAGGCGGGCCTGGTGGTGACAAAATCTCTCAGCATTTGCTTGTCTGTAAAGTATTTTATTTCTCCTTCACTTATGAAGCTTAGTTTGACTGGATATGAAATTCTGGGTTGAAAATTCTTTTCTTTAAGAATGTTGAATATTGGCCCCCACTCTCTTCTGGCTTGTAGAGTTTCTACCAAGAGATCCACTGTTAGTCTGATGGGCTTCCCTTTGTGGGTAACCTGACCTTTCTCTCTGGCTGCCCTTAACATTTTTTCCTTCATTTCAACTTTGGTGAATCTGACAATTATGTGTCTTGGAGTTGCTGTTCTCGAGGAGTATCTTTATGGCGTTCTCTGTATTTCCTGAATCTGAATGTTGGCCTGCCTTGCTAGATTCAGGAAGTTCTCCTGGATAATATCCTGCAGAGTGCTTTCCAACTTGGTTCCATTCTCCCCGTCACTTTCAGGTACACCAGTCAGACATAGATTTGGTCTTTTCACATAGTCCCATATTTCTTGGAGGCTTTGTTCATTTCTTTTTATTCTTTTTTCTCTAAACTTCCCTTCTCACTTCATTTCATTCATTTCATCTTCCGTCACTGATACCCTTTCTTCCAGTTGATCGCATCGGCTCCTGAGGCTTCTGCATTCTTCACGTAGTTCTCGAGCCTTGGCTTTCAGCTCCATCAGCTCCTTTAAGCACTTGTCTGTATTGGTTATTCTAGTTATACATTCGTCTAAATTTTTTTCAAAGTTTTCAACTTGTTTGCCTTTGGTTTGAATTTCCTCCTGTAGCTCAGAGTAGTTTGATCGTCTGAAGCCTTCTTCTCTCAACTCGTCAAAGTCATTCTCCATCCAGCTTTGTTCCGTTGCTGGTGAGGAACTGCGTTCCTTTGGAGGAGGAGAGGTACTCTGCTTTTTAGAGTTTCCAGTTTTTCTGCTCTGTTTTTTCCCCATCTTTGTGGTTTTATCTACTTTTTGTCTTTGATGATGGTGATGTACAGATGGGTTTTTGGTGTGGATGTCCTTTCTGTTAGTTTTCCTTCTAACAGACAGGACCCTCAGCTGCAGGTCTGTTGGAGTACCTGGCCGGCCGTGTGAGGTGTCAGTCTGCCCCTGCTGGGGGGTGCCTCCCAGTTAGGCTGCTCAGGGGTCAGGGGTCAGGGGTCAGGGGTCAGGGACCCACTTGAGGAGGCAGTTTGCCCATTCTCAGATCTCCAGCTGCGTGCTGGGAGAACCACTGCTCTCCTCAAAGCTGTCAGACAGGGACATTTAAGTCTGCAGAGGTTACTGCTGTCTTTTTGTTTGTCTGTGCCCTGCCCCCCAGAGATGGAGCCTACAGAGGCAGGCAGGCCTCCTTGAGCTGTGGTCGGCTCCACCCAGTTCAAGCTTCTAGGCTGCTTTGTTTACCTAAGGGAGCCTGGGCAATGGCGGGCGCCCCTTCCCGAGCCTCACTGCCGACTTGCTGTTTGATCTCAGACTGCTGTGCTAGCAATCAGCGAGACTCCGCGGGCGTAGGACCCTCTGAGCCAGGTGCGGGCTATAATCTCCTGGGGCACCGTTTCCTAAGCCCGTCGGAAAAGCACAGTATTCGGGTGGGAGTGGCCCGATTTTCCAGGTGCTGTCTGTCACCCCTGGAAAGGGAGCTCCCTGACCCCTTGCGCTTCCCGAGTGAGGCAATGCCTCGCCCCTGCTTCGGCTGGCGCACGGTGCACTCACCCACTGACTTGCGCCCACTGTCTGTCACTCCCTAGTGAGATGAACACGGTACCTCAGATGGAAATGCAGAAATCACCCGTCTTCTGCGTCGCTCAAGCTGGGAGCTGTAGACCGGAGCTGTTCCTATTCAGCCATCTTGGCTCCTCCTCTCGTCTATTTTGCTATTTCTACCACATCTGTAGTTAAATCCTCCACTGAAATCTTGAACCCCTCAAAGTCATCAATAAAGTTGGAATCCACTTCATCCAAACTCCTATTTGTATTGAAATTTTGAGCTCCTCCCATATGTCAAGAATTTCCTCAATGGCATGTAGAATGGTAAATATTTTCTAGGAAATCTTCAGTTTACTTTGACCAAATCTATCAGAGGAATCACTACCTATGCCAGCTGCAGCTTTAAAAAAAAAATTCATTTTGTAAATAATAATACTTGAAAGTTGAAATGACTCCTTGACCATGGGCTGAAGAATGGATGTTGTTTTAGCAGGCATGAAACAACATAAATCTCCTTGTACATCTATATCAGGGTTGTTGGGGGACCAGGTGCATTGTCAATGAACAGCAATATTTTGAAAGGTTTTTTTTTTTTTTTTTTCTGAGCAGTAGGTCTCAACAGTGAACTTAAAATGTTTAGTAAACCATATTGTAGAAAGATGTGTTGTCATCCAGGCTTTTTTGTTCCATTTATAGAGCACAGGCAGCATAATTCTTAAGGGCCATAGTGTTTTCAAGGAAATGAACATCGACTACAAGTTAAAGTCACCAGCTGCACTTCTCCAAAAAGTGTCATCCTGTCCTTTAAAGCTTTGAAGATAGGCTTTGAATTATCTCTAGCTATACAATCTGTAGATAGCATAGTTTCCAATATAAGACTGTTTTGTTCACATTAAAAATGAGTGTAGCCACCTTATCAATGATCTTAGTTAGATCTTCTAGATAAAGAGCTGCGACTTCTACATCAGCACTTGCTGCTTGACCTTGCATTTTTATGTTATGGAGATGGCTTCTTTCCTTAAACCTCATGAACTAACTTCTGTTAGCTTCAAAAAAAAATTTTTTTTTTTGAGATGGAGTTTCGCTTTTGTTACCCAGATTGGAGTGCAATAGCATGATCTCGGCTCACTGCAACCTCCGCCTCCCGGGTTCAAGCGATTCTTCTGCCTCAGCCCCCCAAGTAGCTGGGATTACAGGCATCCGCCACCACACCCAGCTAATTTTTTGTATTTTTAGTAGAGACGGGGTTTCACCATGTTGGCCAGGCTGGTATTGAACTCCTGATCTCAGGTGATCTGCCCGCCTCTGCCTCCCAAAGTGCTGGGATTACAGGCGTGAGCCACTGCACCTGGCCTAGCTTCAACATTTTATTTTGCAGCTTCCTCACCTCTCTCAGCCTTCATAGAATTGAAGAGTTAAAAGCTTGTTCTGTTTTAGGGTTTTGCTTAAGGGAATGTTGTGGCTGGTTTGATCTTCCATCTAGACCACTAAAACATTCTTCATATTATCAATAAGGTTGTTTCACTTGTTATCATCTTGTGTTCAATGGAGTAGCACTTTTAGTTTCCTTTAAAAACTTTGTGTTTTGCATTTATAACTTGGCTAACTGGTGCAAGAAGCATAGTTTTCAGCCTATCTTAGCTTTCAATATGCCTTTCTCTAATCTTAATCATTTCTAGTTATTGTTTTAAAGATAGTCGTGTGTGACTTTTCATTTGAACACTTAAAATCCATTATAGGGTCACTAATTGGGCTAATTTCTATATAACTGTGTCTTAGAGAATAGGATAGCCCAAGGCGAGGAATAGAGATTGGGAAATGGCTAGTCACTGGAGCAGTAAGAACACACATAGCATTTATTGATTATGTTGCCATCTTATATAAGCATGGTTCCTGGTGCCACAGAACAATTACAATAGTAATATCAAGGATCACTGATCACAGATCACCACAACAGATATAATGATAATAAATTTTTTTCTGAAATAGTTATTAAGTCAATGTATGTATTTGTTAATTGTGACAATTTATAAGTTTGATTTCTGATAATTAAATCCTCTTGTTTGCCTCAAACCTACAATTTGCAAAAAACATAGTATCTGTGAAGTGCAATGAAGTGAAGCCTAATAAAACAAGATTTGTCTTGTACACTTGGGAGAAAAGATTACTGATGACTACTTTCATAATAATTGTTTTTTCCTTCAGGAAAAATCAAGTGGATTTCAAATTTTGGTTTTGAAATATTTTAAATGTCTTTTATTCAAAGAAAACATGAAATAGAAAAATTAAAATTTTGATCTCAATTAAAATATTTAAAGTGTAATACTTTATGAATTTGCTGGACTGCCATATCAGAATACTATAAATTGTGTGACTTAAACTACAGAATATTTTTTCTTGCAATTCTGGAAGCTAGAAGTCTACACTCAAAATGCCAACAGGGTGGGTTTCTGCTGAGGCCTCCTTCTGGCTTGAAGATGATTGCCTTCTCCCTATGTCCTCACACGATCTTTCCTCCGTGCCCACACATCCATGGTGCCTCTTCCTCGTCATATTAGAACAGTCATTCTAATTACAGCCCATCCCAATAGCTTTGTTTTAAGTTAACGATCTCTTTAAAGGCCAAATCAGTCAAATTCTAAGGTAGTAGAGGTTAGGGCTTCAACATATGAGCTTTCAGGGATACAATTCAGTCCATAACCCTTACATTTTAAGCAAACATTTCAAAGTTAAATAAGAATGATTATCAGAAATCAAACATAAATTTTTGCAATAAACAAATATGTACATTGACTCAATAATTATTTCAGAATCTATTTCTACTGAGTTTGATAATAATCTTGCAGAAAAAGTGAAACAAATGAGATATTAATTTCACCTTCAGGGTGCTTTCTGAATTGGGGAAGAAATGGACATGGAGACCAGTATAATCGTAGGATGTAGGTTGTTTTTAAAAATTACTATGCAAACTCAAGTTATAAAGATTCCAGCTCACAGTATCAGAAGTAATTTGGGAGAGGTAAGAATGTTAGAGTTGATTTTTAAAGATGATTAAGACACAAAAACTGCGTTAAATTTTGTAACCTATTTGTATAACTTATCTTAATTTGTACTGCTTGACACTGTGCAAAGAAATGAAATTACTGGGTGACAGAGCGAGACTCCATCTCAAAAAAAAAAAATGAAATTAGTCTGCAACATTTGAACTTAACTAGGCTGTGTTAAATAATGTACCAAACCAAGAAAGTTAAGTGATTTCTTCATTGGTTCCAGCTATATTATTAAGTGCTATATAACCTTAAGAGAGTCACTTAACTTCTCTGGGCCTTGCTTTCCTCATCTGCAAAATATGGGCATTAAATTAGATGAATTACGAGATTCTAATTAGTTCCTCACTGGATGATTACTGTTTATCACCTTTGACAAACCTAAACAGCCACAGAAGTTTTTATTAACTTGTCCCAAATTCTCCTAAGATAAAGTTTATATAGAAAAATTAATCCCAGAGTCTATTTAATTCCTGATGAATGCAATTTTGTTTTAAAAACAGTCATGAAATGAGAAAACAATATTCAAAAATTTAATAAATATTTTAGAGGTAGTAGAACATATGGCAATATAGACAAAAGGAATCTTAGAGATCAGCTATTTTATTTTTTAAGTCAGTGTCCCAAATTCCATAAACTGAAAAAGGCAAGACATATACTAAAATGTGAAATTAACTTGTGACTTAGTTTTACTCTCCATGACAACAGTTTGTTTTATTATAACTAATTCCTGAAATCTAGTTAAAGAATAGGTAACACATGGCTAGTTTTAGAAACTGAGACTCTCAACATTGCATTACACTTGTAAAAAGCTATAGGAATATCCTTGGTTCTTAGGATCCTGGAATAAAAGAATAAAAATCAGAAATATCATTTCATATAGGGGACAGATAATACAATAGATATGACTGAAATAATAAATTAGTGAGTTGGACTATAAGGTAAAGATAGCACCAGCAAGGAATAAAGAAATGGCAAAATATGTGTGTCTGCATGTGCATGTGTGTGGAATGCATCTGCATGGGAAACACAGAGATAGAGACCTATATTTTAGTTCTTGACATTACGGCAAGTTAACAAGTGTTACTGTCTCCATTCTCTGTACCCAATACCATAATTCCAATGACATAGAAAATGATAATTGAGAGAAGAAAGTGAGAATGACTTCAATACGTTGCAGGGTAAGAGAGTGTTGAGTAACCACAAACCAGAGTGGAAGCCTGAGCAGCATCACATTAGTGTACAGTTCAGGTGTACCTTGCCTGGAATGGTCATTATCTCGTCTTTTTATCAAGTTGGAAAATGTATATTTTCAGATCACAAATGTAAGAACAGTATTTTCTAAGAGCATAAACACCAAGTTCTTCTCCATCTCCTCCTGCATTTTTTTTTGCCTAAGGGATTACAGCTGATGGAGAAAGTTCTTAGAAATATCAATATCCAAAAGGTAGGCCCATAGGTTTTCTAAGATCCTACTGGTTTCTGCCCTAAGATCACTCCTTACACAACACTTGAGAAACAGAAGCTGTTGCTTAGTCTTTGAGTTCCTCACCCTGAGTAGACAGTAACAACCAAGATATGTAATACACCTATGCGAATATCTGAGAACGATTTCTTTAAGAATTTAGAAGAGAAACCTAATACTGTATTCTAAGCAAGATAGATAGATCTATCTCTTTCTTTATCATCTCTATCTATGTCTATCTCCCTCTATGTTAATTCAGAGAGTCTGAGAATTTAAAATAATTATAGTAAATGCTAAACAGATAAAGGAAAATATATTAGTAACAAAAACGTAACAAGCAATTTTAAGAAATAATAAATTGGAAATTCTGAGTATAAAAATATTAAACATGAAATAAAGCTTCCAAGAGCTATAATATAGAGCAGAATGAATATAGTAATGAAAAATAAATGAATGAGTAGGCTGTAAGAAGTTGAGCAATACATCAAGTAAGAAGAAAAATATGATTTTTTTACAGCAGAATTTGTAAGGAGAGAACTAAAAAACACGATTTAATTTCAATTTCAGAAAAAGATCAAAATGAAAGGGAAAAATATGAAAAAAGTACTTAAAACTCTTCTAAAATTAAAGAAATAATAATTTTTAGATTGAAAAATACTAGATGGGATAGATAAGGAATGAGCCCACAACTGAGCACATTTTATTAAAACTTCATGATGTAAAAATCACATCTAAAATATTTTTGGAAAATAACAAGAACCCATCACTTACAGTAGAACTGTGTTTAGATTAACAAATGACTTCAACATTATCAATGACAAGTGGGGAAACACTGAAGTAAAATCTTCAAACTGCCAATGAACTAAATCTCAACCCTACATTTTATACTCAGTAAAAGTCTTTTAATTGAAAAAGGAAATTATTCTGAGAAAGCCAAGGTCTCACAATGTTTAATTTATTATCTGCTTTGAAAAATTCTTATATAGAGTAATTGTATAATTTATTGTCTAAACTGTGACACTTCTTAGCATGGCTAAATGCTGAATAATGATCAACTAAAGAATATCTATAATTGCGCTTATCAATCTAGGTAAACTAGGTCTGCCCCATGCAAACTCAGACAAATGATCACACTACTCTTGGAATAGATACACTTTCAAGAAGAAAAAAATTCAGGTGAAGGTCTATATAAAGAAAAATAATATGTTGTAGCTAAGGAAAATATTGTTTTTACAAAATTTTACATATCATATTCAAAATCTCAGACTTGAAATTCTACAAAATAGCAGTGCAACAGTAATGATGGTAGATAGAGGAGGCAAGGGAAGCTGAAGGGTAGTGAGAGTGCTTTTGAGGATAGCACTTAGGATATCTACATCCAATGTACTAAATTTAATTAATAAAGAAATATAAACATAAGACTGAGTTTCAGTGAGCTAGGGGAACTATAACAACTATTACAACAGAATTCATGATCTTCCAATCAACAGAATAGTAAATCCTTTCAATAAAAGCCAGGAAAGAAAATAAAAACAAGATAGTATACATACAAAACATAAATAAAAGGGAAAATATGTTATATCACATTTATTACAATAAATATGAGATATGCCATCAAATCAAGAAAGTCATCTACCAACAAGTTGTCCACAAGAAACATAATAAAGCAAATCGGGAAAACTAAGCTTATTCAGAGAAGCATAAACAAAAAAAGGGGTTATCTATTTTAAAATTAAACAATATAGAATGAGGCATTGACATAAAGACAAATAAATTTTTAAAATATATGTATAAAAAGTTTAACTACCATGAATATACACATTTAATACACACACACACACACACACACACTCTTTCACCTCAGAATATATAATGCAACAACTGAATAAAATAAAAGGAGAAATAGATAAACAGTAGTTGAAAGTTTAACAAATCTTCAGAAATTAATATCAGGCAAAAATATTGAAGATTTTATTAGTTGAATTAAATTAAGTCAACTATAATTTTACAACTGAAAGAAAAAAAAAATCTTTTCAAAGGCATATGGAACATCATATTAAGCCCCAAAAAAGTTTTAATATATTTCAAATAAATCCAATTCATGCATTTTAGGTTTATTTTATTGTATTGTAGCTTTTTGACACAGACCTTTGTATCAGTTCATTGTCACACTGCTATAAAGACATACCCAAGACTGGGTAATTTATAAAGGAATAAAGGAAAGGGGTCTAATTGACTCACAGTTCTGCATAGCTGGGGAGGCCTCAGGAAACTTACAATTACGGCAGAAGGCAAGAGAGAAACAAAGGCACATCTTATGTGGTAGCAGGCAAGAGAGAGAGTGAATGAACAAAGGGGAAAGAGCCTCTTATAAAACCATAGATCTTGTGAGAACTCACTCACTACTATGAGAACAGCATGGGAGAAATAGCCCCCATGATCCAACCACCTACCGCTAGGTCCTGCTCTTGACATGTGGGGATTATGGGGATTAAAATTTGAGATGAGATTTGGGGGGTGAGGCACAGAGCCAAATCATATTATTCTGCCCCAGCCCCTCCCAAATCTCATGTGTTTTCACATTTCAAAACAAATAATGCCTTCCCAATAGTCCCCCAAAGTCTTAACTCATTCTGGCATTAACTCAAAAGTCCACAGTCCAAAGTCTCATCTGAACAAAGGCAAGTCCCTTCTGCCTATGAGCCTGTAAAATCAAAAATAAGTTAGTTACTTCAGGTGTTGGGTAAATACGTTCAATCAAATGAGAGACATTGGCCAAAACAAAGAGGCTAAAGGCCCTATGCAAGTCTGAAACTGGGCAGGGCAGTCATTAAATCTTAAAGGTCCAAAATGATCTCCTTTGATTCCATGTCCCACATCCAGGTCACACTGATGCAATAGGTGGGCTCCCACAGTCTTGAGTAGCTCTGCCCCTGTGGCTTTTCCAGGCATATGGTTCAAACTGTCGGTGAATCTACCATTCTGGGGTCTGCAGGACAGTGGCGTTCTTCTCCCAGAATCACCAGGCAGTAGCCCAGTGGGGACTCTGTGTGGGGGCTCCAATCCCAAATTTCCCTTTGTCACTTCCCTAGCAGAGGTTCTCCATGAGGGCTCTGCTCCTGCAGCAAACTTCTGCCTGGATATTCAGGCCTTTCCATACATCCTTTGAAATCTAGGCAGAGGTTCCCAAACCTCAATTCTTCACTTCTGTGTACCCACAGGCCTAACACCACATGGAAGCCACCAAGGCTTGGGGCTTGCACCCTCTGAAGCAACAGCCTGAGCTGTAAGTTAGCCCATTTTAGCCACAGCTGGAGCTGGAGTGGCAGCAACTGGGACACAAGGTGCCAAGTCCCAAGGCTGCACAGAGCAGCACTGGGGTGGGTAGGTGGGGCCCTGAGTGCAGCTCACGGCACCATTTTTTTCCTCATAGGCCTCCGGGCCTGTGATGAGAAGGCTGCTGTGAAGGTCTCTGACATACCCAGAAGACACTTTCCCCATTGTGTGGTTGACAAACATTTGGCTCCTCATTACTTATGCAAATTTCTGCAGCCAGCTTGAATTTCTCCCCAGAAAAGAGGTTTTTCTTTTTTACTACATGGCCAGGCTGCAAATTTTCCAAACTTTTACTCTTGCTTGCCCTTCAAATATAAGTTCCAATTTCAGATAATCTCTTTCAATTTCAAAGTTCTACAGATCTTTAGGGCAGGGGGAAAATGCCACCAGTCTCTTTACTAAAACATAACAAGAGTGACCTTTATTCCACTTCCCCATTTCCATCTGAGACCACCTCATCTTGGACTTTGCTGTCCATATCACTATCAGTATTTTGGTCAAAACCAGTCAATAAGTCTCTAGGAAGCTCCAAACATTCCCACATCTTTCTGTCTTCTGAGCCTTCCAAACTCTTCCAACTTCTGCCTGTACAGAGTTCAAAATCATTTCCACATTTTCTGGTATCTTTATAGCACAGCCCCACTCCCAGTACCAATTTACAGTATTAGTCCATTCTCATGCTGCTATAAAGAGATATCCAAGACTGGGTAATTTATAAAGAAAAGAGGTTTAATTGCCTCACAGTTCCACATGGCTGGAGAGTCCTTAGGAATTATAATCATGGCAGAAGGCGAGAGAGAAGTAACAGAATATCTTACATGGTTGCAGGCAAGACAGAGCAACGAGCCAAGGAGGAAGAGTCCCTTATAAAACCACAAGCTCTTGTGAAAACTCTCACTATCATTAGAACAGCATGGGGGAAACTGTCCCTGTGTTCAATCACCTTTCACCAGGTCTCGACCTTGACACCTGGGGACTACGGGGATTATAATTTGAGATGAGATTTGGGTGGAGACACAGAACCAAACCATATCATCCTTGCTTTGCCACCTAGAATACAATGCAGTGGTGTGATTACAGCTCACTGAAGCCTCAACGACCTCAAACTCCTGTGCTCAAGTGATCGTCCTGTCCCACCTTCCTGACTAGTTGAGGCCACAGGTGCATGCCACTACAACTGGCTAATTTTTTTTTTTTTTTTTTTTTAGGTAGAGACAGAGTCTAACTATGTTGCTCAGGCTGGTCTTGAACTCCTGTGCTCAGGCAATCTTCCCACCTCAGCCTCCAAAAGTGATTGGGATTACAGAAGTGAGCCACCACCATTGGCCTATTTTAGGTTCAGAATATAAAGCAATAAAATGCAATCAATAAGGAAAGGACGACTAGTTGGATTGATGGGTAGAGATATATATTTATATAAACCTGTAGTTCAAATATAATTTTGTTACATTTAATTTTAGAAAACTATATATAAAAATATATATATATATCCACCATCACCCCATACACATATATATACACACAAAAAATCCCCCAAAAGTTATTCTCAGTTAATTATTGTTCTAATGCATGATTTTATTAACTTTATATAGCATTTTCTTTTATAAATGTGAATTTTAAATCTAATGCCTTCTTACCAGATATTATGCAATTTGCCATTTTTGTGTATTATAATTACTAAAAAATATGCTTATATACAAAGCTCTCTAAATATTTCTAATTTTTTATTGATAATATTCTTGAAGAAATTACCCCTGAATTTTACATGAGCTATTGCTTTTATATTCATAAGACTTTCGCAACAAAAATCATTTATACAAATTTAGAATTCTTTCATCATTGTTTGTTTGTTTGTTTATTTATTTAATGAGACAGAGTTTCACTCTTGTCACCCAGGCTGTAGTACAGTGGTGCAATCTTGGCTCACTACAACCTCCACTTCCCGGGTCCAAGCAATTCTCCTGCCTCAGCCTCCTGAGTTATTGGAATTACAGAAGTGCACCACCACACCCAGAAAATTTTGTATTTTTAGTAGAAATGGGGTTTCATCATGTTGGCCAGGCTTGTCTTGAACTCCCGACCTCAGGTGATCTGCCCGCCTTGACCTCCCAAAGTGCTGGGATTACAGGTGTGAGCCACCACGCCTGGCCATCATTGTTTCTTAAGGTAAAAAATGACCTTTTGTTGCCTAATACAACAGACATTTTCCCCTCTTATCTAAATTTGAATTCTTAGAGCATTGCAAGCAATTAACTGTTGAAACATGATCTTCAGTTTTAATGATATTTTATGAGTGTACTTTTCTCAAACAATAAAGGTGATTATTTGTTCATCTATTTTCTGACTCCTCTCCATTTTACTTGATGTCTAACTATCAAAGTGCCTCAGGGCTCTCACTATACCTCTTCCCATTCCCATGTATAAGGTATAGATATATGCTCATGATTACTAAAAGCACTTCTAGAGCCATTCTGTTAATTCTGAATTCGTCTATAAGCTTTGCTTGATTCAACTACTTGGATGTCTTTGAGCTATTTCAAATTTAATATGTCTGTTATGAACTGAATGTTTACTCTCTAAACTTCATATGTTGAAGCCCTACCTCCCAGTATAACAGCATTCGGATGTGGGGCTTTTGGGAGGTAATTAGAATTATAGGAGGACATGAGGCTGGTACTTTCATAATGAGATTAGTGCTCTTATAAGAAAAGACCAGAGAGTGTCTGCTCTCTCTCTCACTCACTCATACTATATATATGAAGAAGAGTTCATGTGTGCTCACAGAGAGATGGTAGTCACATATGAGCTGTGAAGCTGGTTTACAGTGTAGTGACCGCCAACTTCTTTCAGTCCAGTGGGACACAAGATTCATGCACAAAACATGTTACATGAAGAGGTTTATTATTTACAGATAGGCAGCAAAGGAAAATGAGAATTCATTTTGAGCTAGTTCCTCAAGACTCAGCAAGCTTCCTGGGGTGGATAATGTCTTGCCTGCATGTGTTCTACCTGCACCATAGCTGAGGGAGTCTAGGGAGTAGCATGCCCTGGGGTTTATACATCAGGTGTCACAGAAAATGCTGGGCAAATGTGCTGTTCTGGCCATTCTCTTTCCTATATCAGGAAATTAAGTTCCAAGCATATTCTATAGTCATTCTTTAGAACAACACATTAGAAAGTGGGGGAGAACTGGATTGGTTCAATGCCACCCAGAGGATTGTCCTGAAAAAGCCAAGAGAAGAGGCCTGATGATAAAACTTACATTGTGGCACCTTGATCTTAGACATCTCAGTCTCCAGAATGGTTAGAAATAATTTTCTGTTGTTTAAGCCACCCAGTCTATGATATTTTGTGTTATGGTTGTCTAAGGTAGGTAAAACAATCTCTAAAATAATGTTCTTGATTTTTACTTCAGAGTGGTTCACCAGTATTTTCTTAGTAAAGAGCAATAAAATCTACCCAGATACCAAAGTCAAGAATAACAGTCATGGTTTCCTCCACCCTCTGACCACTCACAACCAATTCAGCAGAAAACCTTGTCCTTTCTGACTCTGCAATATACTGATTCATTCTCCTTGTCTCCATCTCTGCTGATACCACTCTTGTCCAAGTCACAATTAATTCTTGGACTGTTGCCATGGACTTTTAACTGCTTTCTCCAGTGACTTTCCAATACATTCTTTACTGTGGAGTGATTTTTTTAAATGTAATTTATGTCTTGTTGGTCACACCCTTTAAATCTTGTGATAGCTTTCCATTAGATTTTGAATACAATTTAAACTCCTTAACATGGCCTGGTGACCCAGGTGCAGCTTCTCTCTCCAACTTCATCCCTGAATACTTGCCCTTCCTCACTCAGCTCCAGTTACAACATTCTTTATGTTTCTAGAACACGCTAGTCCATCTAAAGCACCAATGTCCTGCCCTGGCTACTCACTTCCTTTACCTGGAGTAGTCTTCTAGACTTTTGCCTATTCTTTTCTTTACTTGTGGAGATATAAACCTAAATAATCCTATGATGGCAAATATTTTCTGTGACCCCCTAGTGGAACCTGCTTCCTTATCAATACAATTGGCCATTGCTTCATCTAGTTTTTTATTTGTTTTGAATAGTTTTCTCTTTTAATTTATACAATTTTTTGTTTCTTTAATTAGAACATAAGGATAACAGAGTAGAGCTTGTGTTTACCTTGCTCTTCTCTGTGAATGGGAATTTGCTATTTATTATGGTGTCTGGCCAAGAGCATTGGCTTAAATTACTACACACAATAATTACGTGAGGGAATTTTTGTAGACCTTAACCAACAGTGAGTATTTACAAAAGACTTCTATTAGAAAATCCATATATACAGAAATTTAAAAAAATCTCTAGACAAAGTGAAAATTAAAAGAAAACTTACCAAAATATATGAGGCACAGCAAAAGTGATCCTAGGAAGGAAGTTTACAGCAATAACCACCCACATTAAAATAAATAAATATATCAAATAAATAATCAAACTCTATACATCAAGGAACTAGAAAAAGAAGAAACTAGGACCAAGTCAGCAGAAGAGAAATACTAAAGATTACAGCAGAAATAAATAAATAATAGGACAACAGAAAAATCAACAAAATTCACTGTTTTTATTAAAAAAAAAAGACAAATTCTTAGACTAATAATCAAAGAAAGAAGACAAAAGGAAATAAAAACAGAAATGAAAGACAATACGTTACAACAGATGTCTCAGATATAATAAGGACCAGAAGGACCTATTAGGAACAATTATATCTCAAAAAATTGGACAAAATAGAATGGATGGATAAATTTCTAGAAACGTACAATATACTAAAACTGAATGAAGAATAAATTCAAGGCCTGAACAAAGGAAATAAGACGATGAAATGATTAATCAAAAATCTCCAAATAAAGAAAACTCCAAGACTCGATGGCTAGATGGGTAAATTCTATATAACATTCAAAGAATCATTGATACTAATTCTTCTTAAACACTCACCAAAACAGCAGAGGGAACACATTCGAACTCATTTTGTGAGGTCATTAGTACCCATCCCAAAGCTAGAGAAAGACTCCACAAGAAAGGAAAGCAGACCATTATGAATAACGAACATTCATACAAAAATCCACAACATAATGCTAGCAAACCAAATGCAACAGCACATTAAAGGGATTATACACCATGACCAAGTGGGATTTATTTCTAGGATGCAGAAAGGTTCTGCATACACAAATCAGTCAATCTAATGGGCCACATTAACATAATGAAACATAAAAATGACATTATTATCTTAGTAGATATATAAAAGGCATTTGACAAAATTCTACATATATTCACCATACAAACTCTCAACAAAATAGGTATTGAAAGAACTTATTTCAATGCAATAAAGACCATATATGAAAAGCCCAGTGTTAAAATCATAATCAACTTTGGGAAAAATTGAGAGCTTTTCTTCTGCAATCTTGTGCAAGGCAAGAATATACATTCTCACCACTTCTATTGCAGATAGTACTGTAAGTCTTAGCCAGAGAAAGACAGAAAAAATAAATAAATAAAAGGCACCCAAATTGGAAAGGAAGAAGTAAAATTATCTATCACAGATGACATGAGCATATATGTAGGAAAACCCTAGTCAACAACAATTAATGTTAGAACTAACAAAAAAAATCCAGTTAAGTTGCAGCATACAAATTAAACATACAAAATTTAGCTATGTTTCTATACACAATGAGCTATCAAAATATATCATGGACAATAGCAACAAAAATAACAAAATACTTAGGAATCAACTTAACCAAAGAGGTGAAATATTTATACACCAAAAATTATAATACATTGTTGAAGGAAACTAAAGAAGACTCACATAAATGGAAAGACATACTCTGTAAATGGTTTAGAAGAGAATTAATATTTTAAAAATGTTTTAGTATGCATACTGATCTACAGATTTAACTCAATTCCTATCAAAATTCCAATAACATTATTTCCAGAAATAGAAAAAAATCTAAAAAAACAAGACCCTAAGTACCCAAAGTAACCTTCAACAAAACAAAGCTGGAGGCACCACACATCCTTATTTCAAAATACAATACAAAACTACAATAATCAGAATAAGGGAGGAGACCACCCCTCATATTGTCTTATGCCCAATTTCTGCTTCCAAAGAAAGAAGAAGTAAAAACTAAAAGACAAAAATGAAATCCACAGGCAGACAGCCCAGTGCCACGCCCTGGGCCTGGTTAAAGATCGACCCCTGACCTAACCGGTTATGTGATCTATAGATTCCAGACATTGTATGGAAAAGCATTGTGAAAATCTCTGTCCTATTCTGTTCCGTTCTGATTACCGGTGCATGCAGCCCCCAGTCACGTACCCCCTGCTTGCTCAATCAATCATGACCCTCTCACACGGACCCCCTTAGAGTTGTAAGCCCTTAAAAGGGACAGGAATTGCTCACTCGGGGAGCTCGCTTGATGGAGACGTGAGTCTTGCCAAAGCTCCCGGCCAGATAAAGCCCTTCCTTCTTTAACTCAGTGTCTAAGGGGTTTTGTCTGCAGCTTGTCCTGCTACAAAAACAGTAAAATACTGGCAAAAAATGGACATCTAGATCAATGAAACATAACAGAATCCAGAAATAAATCCATATATTTATAGTCAACTATTTCTTGTAAAGGGTGCTAAACACACAAAGGGAAAAGGATAGTCTCTTAAATAAAAGGTCCTGGGAAAACTGGATATTCACATGCAAAATGATGAAACTGGACCCTTATCTCACGCCATATAAAAAAATCAATTCAAGGTGAATTAAAGACTTAAGTGTAAGACCTTAATTCATAAAACTGCTAAAAGAGGGCTGGGCATGGTGGCTCATGCCTGTAATCCCAGCACTTCAGGAGGGGAAGGCTGATGGATCACTTGAGCCCAGGAGATTGAGACCAGCCTGGGAAACATGGTGAAACCCCATCTCTACCAAAAACACAAAAAATTAGCCAGGCATGGTGGTGCACACCTGTAGTCCCAACTAGGAGGCTGAGGCAGGAGGATCATTTGAACCATGAAGGTCAAGGCTGCAATAAGCCAAGATCTCCTCACTGTCCTCTAGCCTGGGAAACACAGTGTGACTCTGCCTCAGAGAAAACAAAAGAAAGAAAACATAGGAATATGCATCTTGACATTAGTCTCAGTATTTATTTTTGAATATGAGTTCAAAAGTACAGGCAACAAAAGCAAAAATAGACAAGGGGGATTGATTCAAATAAAAACTTTTAACAAAGCAAATAAAACAATCAACAGAGTAAAAAGGCAACTCATGGAATGGGAGAAAATGTTTGTAAACCATATATCTGATAGGGGTTAATATCCCAAATATATAAGTAACACAAAGAATTCAATAGCAAATAAAGCAATCACCTGATTAAAAATTGATCTAAGGATCTGGATAGATATTTCTTAAAAGAAGACACACAATCGTCAACAGGTTTTTGAAGAGGTGCTCAACATCACTAATCATCAGAGAAATGTAAATCTAAACTACAATGAGATATCGCCTCACACCTTTTAAAATGGCTATTATTAAAAGGCAAAGCAAGTGTTGGTGGGTGAGAATGGGGAGAAGAGGAAACACTTCCACACCCTTGGTAGGAAAGAAAATTGATACAGCCATTATGAAAAATAATATGAAGTTTCCTAAAAAAGTTTAAAATAGAACTACCATACGATCCAGCAACCACACTTCTGGATGAACATACAAAATAAAATAATTCATCATCTCTGAGATATTTGTGCACCCTCATGTTTATTACAGCATTAGTCTAAATATCTAAGACATGGAAACAAGGTAAATGCCCATCAATGGATGAGTAGACAAATAAAATGTGGTCTATATGCATATTCAATGGAATGTTAATCAGTGTTTAATAAAAGAAAATCCTGCGATTTGTGACTGAATAGATGAAAGTGGAGGACATTATTCAAAACCAAATAATCCAGACACAGAAAAGCAAATACTGCATGACTGCAATTATGCGTGGAATCTAAAATAGTTGAACTCATAAAAGCACAGAGTAGAATGGTGATTACCAGCAGATAATTATTGGGGGAACTGGGGACATGTTAGTCAAAGGTACAAATTTCTGTTATTCAAGATGAATAAATTCTGGAGATCTAATGTACAGGATGATGACTACAGCTAATAATGTTGTATTGTATACTGGAATTTTGATAAGTGAGTAGATCTTAACTGTTCTCATCACACACCAAAAACAACGGTAACTTTGTGAGGTGATGGATATATTAACCAGCTTAATAATGGAGATCATTTCATAATGTACACATACATCTAACATAAAGTTGTACATCTTAAATATATTTTTTATTTGTCAATACCCCAAAAAAGTTGAAAAAAACAATATTTGTTAATGACAATCCCTATAATTTGGATGAGAAAAATAAAAGTGGCATTTTTATTTTTATTTTTATTCCAATTGCACTTAAATGTTTTATTTACAAATTGATCATTGATATCTCTCAGTTGCTCAGAGGTCTATATATTTTTTAAGCCTCTGTTACTTATTTTTATTTTTATGTTGATAGGAAGTCTCATGATATTAATCTAATAATATGATAGTGTACATATAATGAACATTATGATGAAATTTTCCATGTATATTTTACTATTCCTTCAAAACAAGTCACTGAATTTGATATTATGATTTTCCTCATTTTGTAGATGAGCAAACTGGAAACCAAGACAGGTTAAACCCCATGCCCAAGGTTACATAGCTAGTTTATAGATATACTTTACACTTAGATAGCTGCCTCTCAGAGAAGTCTACTAAACTCACTGCCTATAAAATTTATCAACACAATGTAAATATTATGTGCTAGAAACCACCAGCACTGGTGTTATCAATATGCAAGCTCTCCTGTTCCTGCAAAAGCTACTATAGGTATTTTCCACCTCTCTTGAAGCTATTTGGAACCATGAAGCTGGTTTCCAAATATGAATTATGACAGAAAGCAATGTCAATTAATTTGAAGAGGTTCTTAAGAAAATTTTCTACCCAATTGTTGTCTATACCTGTAGGCTAAAAACTGAGGCAAAAGAAGGCTTATGAAACCACAAGATTGAAGGATAATGGGTTCATGAATATCTGCATTCAATGGAGACACCCCACACACACCTACTTTGAGCAGAAACCACCCACACACCTACTTTGAGCAGAGAATGGAATAAATTTGGTGCTAAGCCACAATGTTTCTGTGTTTATTTTAGAAGCTAAACCACCTAATTAAAAGTTGACATGTTGTATTTTCTCCTCTGTTTTCAGGGCACACTTATATTTTGTTCAACAGTGTTTGAAGGATAAAAATGATTCCTGCCTATGTGAAAAAAATCGTTCCATTATAATTTCCTCTGTTTTATGCTTTGAAATAAAAATTCTTCCCAATAGCAATTGTCATTTTCCTCATCTTTCTCAAGATATAACTTTTACTTTTATGTCTTTAAATAATTCAATATTAAGGTATGAATTACATTAAGATAAATCAACTTTTAAAAGAAAATTCAACCATGTTTTTCTTTAGACCATTTATTGAATCTTTATTTCAATAACCTTGGATTTGAATGTCACTTTTATGAAAACAAAATTATTGAAAAGTTTAGCCTTGTCTTTGTAGTCTAGTCTATTGAGCTGTCTATAAATTCTTGCATCAATGTTATGCTATTTTATTTAACATATTTCTAATATACATTTTATTAGTTATTTTTTAAATGCTGACAGTCTCATTCACTTATTTTTCTATACAAAGCTTAAGTCTGTTTCTAAATATTTACAAAAACTCTGTTTAGAAATTTTAATTAAATTCTCAGTTAATTTCGAAAACAAAACCACAACAAAAAACTCCGTGTTGCAGATGTGATATAAGTCACACCTTTCTTCATTTGTTCAAATGTTTTATTATAAAAATTTTATATTTACTTATTATTAATATTGCTTTTGTGTCTCCAAATTCTCTATTTATTTCCTTGGATTTTTCCAGTAAAGAAATATGGCAATTGTAAGTACGATGTCTCCTTTTCTAGAGATAGTTCATCTTCTAATACTTGTATTTATGGTATATTTATGGTAATAATTCTTGCTGTGTCTCATAAATAATTGTTTCAGTATGGAAATAACAGCGTATAATCATTTTCTCTCCAAGCTTCATAGGTGGTGCTCCGTTTTTTCTTTACTTTTTTTTTTTTTTTAGATGGAGTTTCTCTCTTGTTGCTCAGGCTGGAGTTGCGGTGGTACAACCTCGGCTCACTGCAACCTCCATCTTCTTCTCTCAAGTGATTATCTTGTCTCAGCCTCCTGAGTAGCTGGGATTACAGGCACCTGCCACCACGCCTGGCTAATCTTTGCATTTTTAGTAGAGAAGAGGTTTCACCATGTTGGCCAGGCTGGTCTTGAACTCCTGACCTCGTGATCAACCCGCCTCAGCCTCCCAAAGTGCTGGGATTATAGGCGTGAGCCACCGCGCCCTGCCTACTTAAATTTTTAAAGTTGATTTTGCAGAACAAAATATTTTCAGCATATATAGGTATTTTTTTCCTACCTGGCACAACAGAATTTTTCCCTCATCTTTAAAATTCAAAATTTTTGACAAAATATGTTTAGTCATGTTGCTATTTTTTTCTGCAGTACTTGGTAAGCTTTTACAATTGTGCCAACTCAAAACTCTTCAGCTCAAGAATGCTAGACTTTTTTTTTCATTATATCTTGGATCATTGTTTATTTTCTTTTCTTCTGCTTTCTAATTTTGATTGTTTTTCAAAAGAATACTGATCTCATGCATATATATATTTTTTTCAGAACTTAAATTAAATTTTTAAAATTTTTTAATTTTTTAATTTCATAGGTTTTTGGGGAACAGGTGGTGTTGGCTTACATGAATAAGTTTTTTAGTGGTGATTTGTGAGATTTTGGTGCACCCATCTCTTGAGCAGTATACACTGACCCCAATTTGCAGTCTTTTATCCCTCGCTCCCTTCCCACCCTTTCCTTCTGAGTCCCCAAAGTCCATTGTGTCATTCTTATGCCTCTTCATTCTCATAGCTTAGCTCCCACTTATGAGTGAGAACATATGATGTATGGTTTTCTATTCTTGAGTTACTTCACTTAGAATAATACTCTCCAATCACATCCAGGTTGCTGCAAATGCCATTAATTCATTCATTTTTATGGCTGAGTAGTATTCCATTGTGTATATGAATATATATATATATATGTGTGTGTGTGTGTGTATATATAGTATATTGTATGTATATATATATATATTCCATTGTGTGTATATATGTATACACACACATGCAATAGTATATAGTATTCCATTGTGTGTGTATCTATCTGTTTATCTATCTATGTCTCACAGTTTCTTTATCCATTCATTGATTGATGGGAATTTGGGTTGGTTTCACATTTTTGCAATTGTGAATTGTGCTGCTATAAACATCTGTGAGCAAGTATCTTTTTTGTATGATGACTTCTTTTCCTCTGGGTAGATATTCAGTAGTGGAACTGCTGGATCAAATGGCAGTTCTACCTTTAGTTCTTTAAAGAATCTCCACACTGTTTTCCATAGTAGTTGTACTAGTTTACATTCCCATCAGCAGTGTGATCACTTACATATTTTTTGTTTTCTTTTTTCGTGCATATCTTTAAGTTTCATGGAATGTTTTCATTTTCCCTTTTTTGATTTTGATTTTGAAACATCTAAATCAATAACTCAATTCTGATTTTTAACTTAGTATTGATATTTTCCATTTCACGTACTCTATCCTGCATTCATATACTATATGGTTTATGATTGTCTAATTTTATATGAGATCATTGAATCTTAAATATTAATGTAAATATATTGTTTGTTGGTGCAACTGTTTAGGTTTTTAAAAAGTCTGATTTTTGAGAATCTCATTTAAAAAATGGTTGTATTTCTGCATATCTGTTGCTTTTACTGTATTTATTTTCACAAAAGGAAATGTAATTGTCCTTTGTAACAATATTTAATTAGATTTAAATCATTCATGTGGGTTTTTTTCATTCAAAATTTCTACATCATATAGATGCTATTAAATTTTGATTGTAACAGATTTTTTCTATTTAAAAATTTCATAACTTTTGGGAAACTGGTAAAATACAGAGATGTAAGTAGTGATTATTAAATCAGCCTTGTGTTTTGGACTTTAAGTCCCATTTATACGTTTACAACAGATTGTGTTTAGATTTCTGCTCTCCCATCTCATTTAGTTTCATGATGTGAAGCTGCCCCGAGAAGGGAGTTTTCAGGGACCAAATAAATAGACAACGAATTATAGCCCTTTAGAATTCAAAAACAAATTCTAGATAAAAGTATAATTTTGAAAGTGTAATTGATCAGACATTTTATCCTCCTACCACCCATATCCTGTCATTGACAGACTAAATAATGTCAGAGGTATAAAATATATATTAGAAAATAAAGAAAGATTTAGAAGGACTTTTGCCAAATAGCTCTTCTCCCCGCTCACTAATTTAATGACAGGTTTAGTTCTCAAGCAGTGTGATAGTTTCCAATAATCATTTGAGAACCCCAAAATACATTAGGCCGTTCCTCCTTTTCTCTCAGAAAAGCTGAGAGGGAATTTACCCAGCATCACTGTGGCTTCGTCAAGTAACTAAATTTCCTGGAGATAATGAAGAAGACACAGAATTGCACTGAGGAAAGAAACAATTATTCTATAGCAATTACAAATTTGTGATGAGGGGACTCTGTAGCATAAAAAGGCCTAGATCTAAGATAGCAATATGATATACCAGCCCAACTCAGGTGCTTTCAAGTATAATGAGGGCACTATTAGTAATTAAGGTGGCTCAATTGGCATATACTATTCTAATAAAACCAAGATATATGGTTACCACACTGAGACTCCCTAGAAATAGAGACCTAGAGGGAAAACAGAGAATATTTTTATTTTCAATGAGGCAGATTGCCATATCTGTAAGTAAAATGCAATATTTAGTAGAACAACTCCTGGAGCCATAGTTGGATATATGATAGAGACTTGAGTCTTTTGCTACTCAAAGTAAGGTCTTGCCCACCTGCCTCAGTGGTTTCTTCACTTCTAAGAAATGAGAACTCTCAAGTTCCATTCCAATCCTAAATTTAATCAGAATTTGCTCTGTAATAATCTGGGGTGATTTAAATACACTCTATTGTTTCAGAGGCACTGGTCAAGACATTATCTCCTTTCTCAATGCCTCAATGTAAACTCTTGCCCCTTATCTTTAACCAGAGGAAGATAACAGAAAGAGCACAAGTCTCACTCCAAACTGATTGAGTTTCCTCAAAGAGGAGAAATTAATCCAGCCTAAATTAAGTCTTAAAATAGTAATTAGGTTAACTCGCAGAAAAATAAATTGGTTTAATTATCTCAGAAAGTTTTATCATATTCATAATTTTTGTTATGAGAGCTGACAATAAACTAAGACAATATTCCTACTTTTCTATGGTATAATTCATTATCTTTGTTTCTAGCTCTTTGCCTTATATGTATAGTTGGATCAAATTTAGGCTAGGTAGAAGTGCTACCAGGAACACTTACATAGATCATGATAAATTCTATACCCTTGCTGTTGATCCTTGTTCCTTAGAGTTAGAACTGGACTAGTAAGAATATTTTGGAATGGGTATCTCCTATCAAGCAAGCTATTTTTAATTACGGGGAATTATTGGTTCGTTAGCTTTTTCCTTAACCCAGTAGTAGCTACACAATATCTAGAACAAATTTTTCAAAAGTTCTCCTGCATGGATTTCTCTGTTTTCCTCTGCTTCTGTTTTTTTTTTTTTTTTTTTTTTTTTAACTCTGCTTCTTTTGACAATGCCAGGCCTCTTCCCCCTCCAGTTTTATTTGCATTTTTATATTCAGGTCAGACTTGAAAAGAAGGATAGTTAAATGGACTAATAATTCATCCTTATTAGCCAGAAGTTCCCTTCAATTTTTCTTGGGAAGATATTCAAATCAAACAGAAATACTAGTGACTTTTCATGTCTACTTCATCCATACGAAGAACATGAGGAAGACAGGAGCTCATAGAGGATGGATGCAGATTCTGTAAGGTGAAAGGGTACAGAGATACAAGGAGCATGCCAAACATACTTTGTCTAAATCATACTTGTGTTGAGTTATCTCTCCTTTGGCCAACTTAGACTCTAGGAAACTTTTGCGATGATTTTTCCTCTGCATTTATTCATAGAGGCCTTGGTGAACTGCCATAGTGAATCTTAGTGAAACCGAACTTGGATACAACTGGCCACATAAAGACAGTTTTAGGAAAGGTGTCACAGGTTTTTTCTAAGTCAAGAAATACATTTCCTATTAGAGATATTTTACAGTAATGTTAGGATATGTTTTGTTTCATCAGGGTACAAGGTGTTGTTCAAATACAAAAGGCTGACTTAAAATGAATCACATGCTATGTAATGTATTTTGATGCTACATTAGAAAGGCCTGTCTGGGCCGGGCGCGATGGCTCAGGCCTGTAATCCCAGCACTTTGGGAGGCTGAGGCGGGCAGATCACGAGGTCAGGAGATAAGACCATCCTGGCTAACATGTGAAACCCTGTCTCTACTAAAAAACACAAAAAATTAGCCGGGAGTGGTGGCGGGTGCCTGTAGTCCCAGCTACTCGGGAGGCTGAGGCAGGAGAATGGCGTGAACCGGGGAGACGGAGCTTGCAGTGAGCCGAGATCGCGCCGCTGCACTCCAGCCTGGGCGACAGAGCGAGACTCCGTCTCAAAAAAAAAAAAAAAAAAAAAGAAAAAAAAAAGAAAAAAAGAAAGGCCTGTCTAAGCGTGTCGAGAAATCTAATATCACTGAGACAGCATGCTTGCAGGTATTGTAAGTTTGGATATTAAGTGCTAAGAACACTTCAGTTTAATGAGCAAAGAAATTATCTTGTCACTAAGAGGATACTTTAAGCCAATAACTACCGAACAATATAGTTTTGAGTGAAAATGATTATTTCCCTTGAGGAAAATAAAAATAGAACATTTAAGAATATAACGCACATTTGCCAAGCGTGGTGGCTCACGCCTGTATTCCCAGCACTTTGGGAGGCTGAGGCAGGTGGATCACAAGGTCAGGAGTTCGAGACCAGCCTGACCAACATGGTGAAACCCTGTCTCTACTAAAAATACAAAAATTAGCCGGGCGTGTTGGCGCACACCTGTAATCCCAGCTACTCA
This sequence comes from Pongo pygmaeus, assembly GCF_028885625.2. Lineage (NCBI taxonomy): Eukaryota > Metazoa > Chordata > Mammalia > Primates > Hominidae > Pongo > Pongo pygmaeus. The sequence goes on along the minus strand of NC_072387.2, from coordinate 94,012,035 downwards.
GGAGGCTGAGGCAGGAGAATCGCTTGAACCCAGGAGGTGGAGGTTGCAGTGAGCAGAGATCGCGCCACTGCACTCTAGCCTGGATGACAGAGTGAGACTCTGTCTCAAAAAAAAAAAAAAAAGAAAAAAAAAGAACATAACCTACATTAGATCTTTTTTCAAATCACGCATGGATTTCTAAATATTTCTCCAAAGTAGTCTACAATTTACGTTTTATGAAGTTATAACACAGGTCATTAGATTAACCATCATTTCTGCCAACATGTTCATTCAACAAACAGGATCTAACTTTTTCCTGTCTAACCTAGAGAAATTATGTGCTGTTTTGGAACTTTTTAAAATGAAAAATTAGTTAGGGGTTGCCTGAGGTTTAATTCCTTTGGAAATAACAATTCATAGGGATGGAAACTGTACCTATGACTCACAAGAGCCTATGTTTCTAAGATTATAACTATTTCCTGTCATGTGCCATCTTGTGGGATGTAATATCAACAAAAGATATAAAAATCTGGGTATAAATGTAACTGCTAAAGGAGAGGGGGTGGTTACAAATTGGTTGTACTTTAGCAACTTGATGCTCAGCTTCAGCAAGGGCTACCTTTATATGACAATTCTCACTGCTGTGCACCAAAGAGCAAGGAGCTGTATCTGGGGACAGCTGAAAAAATTTGCCAATACGAATATAAGTTCCTTTGCTTATATTATTAGGTAATACAAAATATTTTTGTTATAACAAGGGGTGCTACTATTGGCATGTGACTTACTCACTTTTGAAATCTCAAAAGGCAGCAAGGATTTCAGAAGAGGTGTGGACCCACATGTAGAATGTTGTCTTAGTATAGGTTCCTGGGTTTCTAGCTACCTAAGATACGACAATTTAATTCAATCGCGTTTTGTAGTCTGCTCAGGCTGCCGTAACAAAATAACATAGACTGGATGGCTTAAACAATAAAAAAATAATTTTCTCACTGTTCTGGAAGCTAGAAGTTCAAAATTAAGCAGGCATCTGATTTGGTTTTGGTGAGGCTTCTCTTCCTGCTGTGGAGATGGCTGCCTTCTCACTGTGTCTTTATGTGACCTCTTTTCTGTGCATACACATAGAAATATCTCAGTACCTTCTTATTCATAGATAGACACAAGTTTTATAAATTTAGGGCCCCAAAATTATGGCCTCATTTAAACTTAAATGTATCTTTATAAACCCCGTCTCTAATTACATTAGCGTTGGGAGTTAGGACTTCAACATAAGAAGCTCTCAGTATCTTCTTATTCATATATGACACCAGTTTTATAAATTTAGGGCCCCCAAATTATGGCCTCATTTAAACTTAAATATATCTTTATAAGCCTCATCTTTAAATACATTAACATTGGGAGTTAGGACTTCAACATAAGAAGCTTAGCAGGACACAATTTAGTCCATAACAGAGACATATAGAATATTCCTTTCAGATGGTGAGAATGTAATTAATGGAGATATGAAGACATAAAAAGAAAGTAGTGTACATTGTTTATGTAAGTGGTAAGCTTCAGAGAAAGACAAAAGCCATGAAACACAAATTACCTGTATTAGACATAAAAATTAGACAAAGAAGTACACAAAAGGGACTTTCAGACAGACTGCATGTACATTAATTGAGAGTACAAATAAAAGAGCTGGAATTGAGTTGGGTAAAAGTAATTGCATGAAGCAGAGGTTTCAGATGTTGAAAGAAATGAAGGTAGAGCTTAGAAGTGCCCTAAGTTTCACTTACCTAAATATCCCTGTAGAAATGGCTATAGAGATAACTTATTTTAAATATATTTTTGAAAGAGTTCTTAAAGTTGTTTTTAAAAAATGTCTGTATCACAGACTACATAAGACAAGGGTGAGCATTATGTAATCCAGAAGCATCCCAGTAAGGTTGGATGGCATTTCCATTAAATGGCTATCTAGCCTCAGGCAAATAATCTACATTTCTGAGCCTCAGTTTACTCATCTGTAGAATGAAGATAAATATGGTGTCTAGCTCAGAGAATTTCTGGAAACAAATGATTTAATACATCTAAAATACTTAGAAAAATGCTTGACATCTAGAAACCTTCAAATGATTGAAAATATTAACTATTATATTGATTGCATGTAACTAGCTTTAATTGTAACTAATATTTAAAGCTAATATTCAAATAGTACTAAATGATATTTTATTAAAGGAAAGAGGAAAGAAAATACTGGTAATTTTTGTAGGGCTTTTAATTTTAGATCTATTTTTTTCATAATCTTACAAAAATGTGACATTTGAACAGAAAGTGTAAGGAATAAGGAGCAAGCCTATACATACCTAGAAGAAGAATATTCCAAGCAGAAGAAGTAGTAGGTAGAAAAACTTGAGGGCAGCACGCTTTTGGTGAACTTGAGGAATAGAATAAACCAGGCAGATGGTTGTGAAAGATAAGGTCTGGAAGGTGAGCAAGATCGTGTTGTCTTTCAGTTCAGGACAGAAAGGTACAATTTTATTCTTATTGTGAATGGAAGCCATTGGAAGATGGAGGAAAGAACACAATACATTAAAAAAGATACTTTGAGCCACTGTGTGGAAGACATAGTGTGATGGGAAATCATTTTAGTAGGAAGGGCAGTTGTTGAGTAAGCCAGAGAAAAATGATGAATTCAAGTGGAACAATAAAAGTAGTAATGAGTGTTTCGTATAGGTTTAAAAAAATGAATACTGAAGAGAAAAGAAAATCCCAAATTAACTCATTATTCAGAATTATTAGGTTTTAAAATAAGAGAGTTTTGATTATCTTTATATTGCATGTTCTCCTAGGACATCACAGCTCTCAGAGTGGTTGGGATATTTCATGTGGGGAGGATTCATAGAAGATGAGAATTGTAAATAGCCATCCTATGATTTGAAATTCATTTTACAAAAATATTGAAACCAAACATGTTTGGGAAGGGTACCAATGTGGCTTCACCTGCTGTACATAAAATAGTGCTGAAAAGCCATAATAGAAAAATTGGTGAAATGCAAAAAAATCCCTTTGAATAAAGAACCATGGTAGGAAGAATAATTACCCTCCAAAGATATCTCTCTCTTAATCCCTGCAACCTTGTGTAAATATATGAAGCTACATGACACAGGGAATTAAGGTAGTGAACAGAATTCAGATTCGCTAATACATTGGCATTAAATTGGTAGATGATCTTGGTTTACCCAGTTGGGCCCAATGTAATTTCATGTTCTGCAAATGTGGAAAAAGAAGGTAAAATACACTATGTCAGATTTATGTGATATGAGAAACTGTTGATGAGAGTAATGCAACTAGCCCTTGCTCTCTTTGAAGATGAAAGGGGGCCACAAACCAGGAATGGCAGGTGGTTGTCTATAAGCTGGCAAAACAAGATTTGGATTATTCCCTAGAGCCTCCAGAAAGGTTAGTAACTCTGGTAATAATATGATGTTGGCCTAGTGAGACACATTTTGGACATGTGAACTATAAGTTAATAAATTTGTGTTGGTATAAGCCATTACATTTGTGGCACTTTTCTTCAAAAGTAATAGAAAATAAATATAATCAATAATATATGTTTATATTAGGGGAAGCTGAGTGAAACGTATACGAAAACTTTGAAATATCCCGTGACTTTTCTGTAAACCTAACATTATTCCAACAGAAAAGATTTGAAAAAAAAATTCTCTAAACATTTCAAGCTGCATCTTTTTAAAATTGACCATATAATCAGCTCCCTAACCTCTGCTTTCTACATTAACTCTCATGCATTCAATTAAAACAAATCTGGAACTTCAATATCATCCTGGATGTATTCAATATCTCCTAAAGAACACATCCTAACAATAATTATTCCACAAAGTAATGGATCAATTATTTTCCCCATTCTTACTCAATTTTGTGGCTATTACTAGAGACCCCTAAGCCATTTACTTGCTTTTAATATCTTTTAATATCTCTGCACATCTCTCTGAGTTCTCTTAATTAGTGATAGTGTTGTCCCTTTAATACAAACAACTATTCATGATATTCCATAACAATCTATAATGATATTCTACTACCCATAGCAATATACCGTTTCAGAAGCTCATACTTGCTCTCCATTTTTTTCCCCTTTCTCTTTTCTATCCATAAGGCTCCAGGCACAGAGAACTTCTCTATTTTCTTTGAACGTGCTATACTATTGACACATAAATTTTAGCATGTATTTTTTACATCTTTCTAACATATTTCACCACTTTTTCATTGTTTCATAAGTCATAATGGTTATAATAATTACAACGAAAAATTGACCTCTCCATGACCTTTTATGGATTCCTTTTCTGTGACCTTACACAATAAGATCAGTTGAGCTACTCACAGGTAAGCAAATTGGTGCATAGTTCTATTGCAGCATACGTCACATTGCATTTGATTGTTGGAAGTGTATACTCTCCATCCATCTCTATATTCTTCAAAGCAGAGACCATGTCTTATTTGTCATTCTGTCTCCAGTAGCTACAAATAGACTCCATTATCAGCTGTGTGTAGGATTAAAAATTGTCCAGTAGGAGACAAATTAAAAGCTTGTTACAAATGGAGTCTGTTTGTTGTTCTACACATATTACAGTTTCATCACTTACATCAACTACTCTTTAGAATGTGACTGCATGATTCCACAGTTTACTAATCTTAGACACAGCACCTGAAACTTAGAATAGATGCATCTTTGTTATATTAATTCCTAGTATCCCCCAAGTCTCAGAGATATCTGAACTAAGGGCAAGAGTTCCAATGATGTGCCCAGCAACTTTCCCCTAGCTGGTATTCAAGGCTTAAGTGGTATTTATCATCCTATCAGGACCCATCTGAACACATTGAAGCTAATGGGATGCTCATTCAACTTAACAGGATACACGTTTACTTAACAGAAGGCACATCAACTTAACACAATACATCTGTAACATATTTGACTCCCATACACCTTTTGATGCCTACCCTTTGTTAATTCCGACTGCAGAGGCTAATGCCCTTGTGGTGGTGTAGAACAGTAATGAGTCAAGTGAAAGCAATGGGAATTGAAAGGCAGGAACTGATTAAGTTGATGTTGGTGGTATAATTGAGGAGAAAACTGAATGTGAACAATGTGAGTAATAAGATTATTCGAGACTCCCAGCCTGAATGGATGAGAGGATATTACCATCATTGCCAAAGAATATTAGTCATCAATGTATCCAAATGTTATTTGGCTCTGTCTTTTGTTGTACTCAAACTCTACTTTGTGCTAATATATTTTTAAAAACCCTATGAGATACTAAAAACTGAATAAATACTATAAGATTTCTAATTTTCTTGTGAATTAGATGAGGTGTAACGAGGCAACAAATATACTGAAAACAACAATGCATGCAAGGAGAGAAAAGTTGGATTTAATTTTGCCTTTCAATTACCATCTGCATAATCTGAGGAAAGTACCTTTGCTGAGACTAATTTTTTTAGGTATATCTTTAAATACAACAAATTTATTGTTTTATGTAAGGACTAATGTATATATAAATATCAAAATTATGAATTTATATATGCAATGTATATAGCAGATAGCCGAGATAAATGCGGACAGCATGAGAGAGCTGCTGAGAGAGCTGCTGAATAAAGCCATATTTTATATACTAAAATAAACTCTAAATTCCATACTTTATACATTAAATATTCCATATATATTATATATTCCATACTTTATATATTAAAATAAACTCTAAATTCCAACAATCTATACAATATTTGGAATTACTGTTATTGAAGACAATTAAAAACTATTGTATATCTTCCTTTCTTCTTGCACTCAGAAGACTCTTAAAAATTGTTTACATATTGGTTTTCTTTGCCTTTTGACTCAAGCAATTAAGAATTTTAATGCACAAAATATAAAATAGAAACTTTATTCACTGTTAGGCTCACGACTATGCCAAATGTCAGGTTCAGGGTCAGGTTGTAGCCCCAGCTGAGGTCCGAGGGGAGTGGGTGGATGGGCAGATAGCTGAAAGAACACTTGGGAGGCCGTAGGCAGGTGGAACATGGCTTTATTCAGCAGCTCTCTCATTAGCAACTCTCTAACACTGTCTGCATTTATCTCGGCTATCTGCTCTAGCTCTGTGGCTCCTCTCAGCAGCCAGTTCTGTGGCTCCTGCTGCTCCCACACTTGCAGCCACACTCCCTGACCTGCAAGGCCAACTACAGGGTCAGCAGCTTAACTCTCCATCTGGGCACAAGCCAGTTCCTGGCTCCCCCCTGCCCACCTTCAAGGCGACCAGCTCTACAGGGGTAAGCAGCGTTATCCTCTCTCTGGACACCAGTGAGAACTGAGCCTATACAGTGTTAGGGCAGTTATACCTTTTCAAACAATAGTGGCTGAGAGTCAAGTATAAGTTTACACAAAACAGGTTACATAACAAGTGGAGTCTGCGCCTGCACCCTAAACTTCCACGATGGCTAAACTCATTTACACTCCCACCAACAGTGTGTAAGTGTTCCTTTTTCAGCTGTCTCTACTAACCCCATCTCTACTAAAAATACAAAAATTAGCCAGGCATGGTGGCAGGCTCCTGGAATCCCAGCTACTCAGGAGGCTGAGGAAGGAGAATTTCTTGAACCCAGGAGGTGAAGGCTGCAGTGAGCCGAGATCATGCCACTGCACTCCAGCCTGGATGACAGAGGAAGACTCTGTCTTGAAAAACAAACAAAAAAAATAGTGTTCCCTTTTCTCCACAACTTCACCAGCATCTGTTATTTTTTGACTTTTCATTAATGGCCAATCTGGCTTTTCTAATATCCAGCATCTTTAAGGAACTTACACAAATTTACAAGAGAAATAACAACCCAATAAAAACAGTGAGCAAAGGACATGAACAGACACTTTTCAGAAGAAGACATACATATGGCCAACAATCACATGAAGAAAAGCTCAACATCACTGATTATTACAGAAAAGTAAATCAAAACCACAATGAGATACCATCTCACCACAGTCAGTGTGGCTCTTACCTTATTTTTCCTAAAAAATATGGCTTTGTTATGCCTAATCTACCTTCTTTAGTGGTAGATATGTGAATATGTGGGGAAAGGGTAGATATGAGGTCTCAATTACACAATTTCCAGAAAAAAATTGCACTCATCAACTGCCTATCTTCTCTGTTCAGATTTTTATGCAATGAAAATGGTGGTCATTGCTCAGATTAAGAACTCCATCCTCTCTGTCTTATAAGTCTGTCTTTGGATTTGACTCTTTAATATAAAACTGTGACTGGATCTTGACTTTTTTATTTCTATTCTTATCTTCCCTCTATTTCTAATATAACTGAAAGAGGTGCATGGCTGACCATGTCTAGAAATAAACGATGTTCATAATGATAACAAATAACAACGGCACTCTTCAAGCCAATTGCATTTAAGATATATCCATTTAGAGGTGTCCTTTTTAAGGTTTAGATCATTTCACCAGCTGTTTTGAGGCAGAGTTCATACATTTCTTTAAATAAAATGGTTACAATTATTTTAAAATGAAGCAGAGGAGAATTACAAATCTGGACAATAGCCAATTCTAAAATAATAGAAAATTCACTCACTTTTTGCAGTCATATTTGTTTTATTAATTAGTATATAAACAGTTTATATATATATATATGGAAGAGGGGAACAAATAAATGGCTTTGCTTCACAGTTTGACCATTAAGATGCTTAATGACCATATTCTAATAGGACTACAGTAACCTTAATGCCCACATTTAATCTAATATTACATAAGGTTAGTGAATAATATATAACGTGATTTATCTTGATTGTGAGGAAGTTAACTTGTAGTACATGAGCCTTACATTTTTTGCTTTTTTCTTCCTTTCTAAAATTATTTTATTGATAGATAATTATAGATTTTATGTTTTGATACATGCATACAATATATAATTATCAAGTCATGGTATGTAGGATATCCATCTCTTCTAACACTGAACATTTTCTGTGTTGGGAACATTTCAAATTTTTTATTCTAACTATTTTGAAATATACAATCAATTTTTGTGACTATAGTCACTCTAATGTGATACCTAACACTAGAACTTACTCTTTCTACTTAACTATCTATTTTTAATCAACCTCTTTTCATCCCCTACCTCCTTTTTAAGATTCTGATAACTATCTTTCTCCTTCATGAGATTAACTCTTTTAGCTCTTGCATATGAGTGAGACATTGCAGCATTTATTTTTCTGTGCCTGACTTATTTCACTTGATGACTTCCAGTTCCATCCATGTTGCTGCAAATGACAGAATCATTTTTATGGGTAAATAGTGTTTCATTATGTAGATATACCATATTTTTTATTTATTCATCCATGGATGGACATTTACATTGAATCCATATTTTGGCTCTTGTGAATAGTGCTGCAATAAACATAAGGGTATTGGTATCCCTTTGATATACTGAATCCTTTTTTTTCAGATAGGTACTTCATAGTGACATTGCTGAATTGTATGATAGTTCTATTTTTTTGTGTCCTTTGGATAATAGCTATTTTAATTGGGGTGAGATGGTATCTCATTTTGGTTTTGATTTGTATTTACCCGATGATTAGTGGTGTTGACCATTTTTAAATATACCTCTTGGTAATCTGTATGTCATCTTTTGAGAATTCTATTCAGACCATTTGCCGACTTTCTAATAGAATCACTTGAATTTTTATTGTTGCTGAGTTGTATGAGTTCTTTGCATATTCTGGATATTTGTTTCTTGTCAGACAAATGAGTAGTTTGCAAATATTTTTTCACATTCAACAGGCTGTCTCTTCACTTTATTGATTGTTTTCTATGTTGTGCAGAAATGTTTAAGTTTACTATTGTGTCGTTTCTATATTCCTATTTTTGTTGCTTGTGCTTTTGAAGATTTAGCCATAAAATCTTTACCTTGTCCTGAAGTGTTTTCCTTATCTTTTCTTCTAGTAGAAGGTCTATGTCTCATGTTTAAATTTTTTATCCATTTTGAGCTGATTTTTGTATATTGTGAGAGGGGACTAGTTTCCTTCTTCTGCATATGGATATCTAATTTTCCCAGCACTGTTTTTGAAGAGGAAGTCCTTTGAACGATGTATGTTCTTGGCAGGTTTGTTAAAAATTAGTTGGCTATAAATACATGGATTTAGGAATCGAGGGGAAAAATGGCAGATAAAAGGCAGGACTAATTTGCAGCTCCCACTTTGTTGGAAAAAATGGCCTGTAGAGACACATTGTGAACTTTTGCTCCAAGAACTACCACAGAAACATACCAAGAAAAACAAAAGAATTCACAGACACTTTGAAAGAATGGCTTGCCACTGCAAACTCAGTGAGATAGCCAATAATCTTTGAGTGCCCAAAGTGTGAGAGGAGGCACATCCTCCTCTGAACATACATCCTCACTGAGGAAACTGAAAATCCATGTCACAGAAAAGGATTTAACCTTACTTAGAGCTGAAATGAATTTAGAGAGCTGAGGAAAATATAAAAGTAAAAGAAGCAGCAAGAAGAGCCCCATAGGCACTTCCAGTCCCCAAGGAAACTATTTATGACTATATCTCACAGCGGTCCTTGGGGAGGGCTGCCATCGGAATTGGGAAAAGACAGCAGGGAGAAAGAAACTTCTAGCTGAGATTTGCAATGATTTTGATCAAGCACGAATTTTCCTGGGCAGAATCTGGGGGTAAGGGGAGGCAAACGAGAGGTGCAGATATGAGCACAGAGGCTGAGGCGGGTGAGGAGGGGCAAGGCCTGAAAGCCTTGCTTACTTTCTCATCAGGGAAGCTTGTAGCCTGAGGCAAGATCTCAGCCCAGCTCACAGTCTTCCTGAATATAAACTTGGTGCTGTTAGTGGGGCGTGGTGGGAGTGAGACTGGCCTTGCTGGCTGTGTGGGAGCTGGGTGAGGCCTGTCACTGCCAGCTTTTCCTCACTTCCCTAGCACCCTGTATGACACAGAAGCAGCATCCATAACCCCTCTGGGAACATAACTCCATTGGCCTGAGAACCTCGCCTTCATCCTGCACAGCAGCCACAACAAGCCTTGCCCAAGAAGAGTCTGAGCTCAGACATGCATAATCTTGTCCCTGCCTGCTGGTCTTTCTTTACCCATGTTGGTAGCCAAAGAAAAAACACTTAATCTCTTGGGAGCTCTGTGGCCCCAACCATCACCTGAGAAAACCGAATACTTATCCAGGTGACCTTAGGGTAAGATTGTATCACCCCTATACTACCGCAACGGATGCTCTCTTTAAAGCACCACCTCCTGGCTGGAGGCCAACCAACTTAAGCCATTATAGCAACTCATGAAAGAACAACCCTGCTTCAAGAAAGGAGAAAATACCAGCTAATTCCACCACCTGTGACATCCTGGCTAACCAGAGGTTCTGAGTCTGTTCACCTGACAACTTTACTGCTAGCACAATTAGCATTCAAGAAAACCAGTACACTAAACAAAACTACAACAAAGGACCCTCACAGAGTCCACTTCAATCCCCTGCCACCTTCACCAGAATAGGTGCTGGTATCCCTGGCTGAGAGACCTGAAGACAGATTCACTACACAGGACTCTTTACAGACACTCACCAGTACTAGCACAGAACCTGCTAGCTCTGCTGGGTGGCTAGACTGGAAGAGCAATAAGAATTACTGCAGTCTATCTCTCAGGAAGCCCCCATCCCTATGGGTAGGGAGAGAGCACCACATTAAGGGGGTACCCCATGAGACAAAGAATCTGAACAGCAGCCATTGATCCCAAGATCTTCCCTCTTACATAATCTATCCAATTGAGAAGAAACTAGAAAAACAATTCTAGTGATACGAGAAAACAAGATTCTTTAACACCCCCAAGATCACACTAGTTCACCAGCAATAGATCCAAACCAAGAGGAAATCTCTGAATTGCCAGAAAAATAATTCAGAAGGTCAATTATTAAGCTACTCAAAGAGGCACCAGAGAAAGGTGAAAAACAACTTAAATAAATTTAAAAAAAAAAGAAACAGGATATGGACAAAATATCTCCAGAGAAATAGATTGCATAAATAAAAACAATCACAACTTCTGGAAATGAAAGACGACACACTTAGAGAAATGCAAAATACACTGGAAAGTTTCAACAATGCAATCAGACAAGTAGAAGAAAGAACTTCAGAGCTCAAAGACAAGGCTTTCAAATTAACCCAATCCAACAAAGACAAAGGAAAAATAATTTAAAAAATGAAAAAAGCCTCCAAGAAGTTTGGAATTATGTTAAATGACCAAACCCAAAAATAATTAGTGTTCTCGGGGTAGAAGATAAATCTAAAAGTTCAGAAAATTTATTGTATAAAATAATCAAGGAACAGTTCTGTGCCTTGCTAGAGAACTAGACATTCAAATATAAGAAGTGCAAAGAACACCCGGGGAATTTAACCACAAAAGGATCATCACCTAGGCAGGTAGTCATCATGTTATCTAAAGGCAAGATGAAGGAAATAATCTTAAGAGCTGTGAGGCAAAAGCATCAGATAACCTATAAAGGAAAACCTATCAGATTAACAGCAGATTTCTCAAACCCTACAAGCTAGAAGAGATTGGGGTCCTATCTTTATCTTCCTGAAACAAAACAACTATTAGCCAAGAATTTCGTATCTAGCAAAACTAAGTTTCATAAATAAAGGAAAGATACAATCTTTTTCAGACAAATTAATGCTGAGAGAATTTACCACTACCAGGACAGCACAATAAGAACTGCTAAAAAGAATTTCAAATCTTAAAATAAAACCTCAAAATACACCAAAATAGAACCCCCTTAAAGCATAAATCTCACAGGGCCTATAAAACAACAACACAACAAATAAAACAAAAACACATACAAGGTGTTCAGGCAACAACTAACATAATGAATAGAATTACTAGTAGCTCACATCTCAATACTAATGTTGAATGTAAATGGCCTAAATACTACACTTAAAAGATACAGAATGTCAGAAAGGATAAGAATTCACCATCCCTGTATGTGGTGTCTTTAAGTGACTCATCTAACACATAAGAACTCACGTTAACTTAAGGTAAGGGGGTGAAAAAGGTATTCCATGCAAATGGACACCAAAAGCCAGCAGGATTAGCTATTTAGATATCAGACAAAATAGACTTTTAAGCAACAACAGTTACAAAAGACAAAGAGGAACATTATATAATGATAAGAGGACTATACAAAGAGGAAAATATCAAAATTCTAAATATATGTGCACCTACTGGAGCTCCCAAATTTATAAAGCTAATGCTACTAGACCTGAGAAATGAGACAGACAGCAACACAGTAATATTAGGGGACTTCAATACTCCACTGTCAACACTAGACAGATCAAGACAGAAAGTCAGCAAAGAAACCATGGACTTAAAATATACTCTAGAACAAATGTAATTAGCAGATACTTACAGAAAATTCTACCCAAAAATTGCAGAATATACATTCTAGTATGAGCACAGAGAACATTCTCCAAGATAGACCATATGATAGTTCACAAAACAAGTCTCAATAAATATAAAAAAATTGAAATAATGTCAAGTACTCTCTCAGTACACAGTGGAATAAAATTGGAAATCAACTCCAAAAGGAACTCTCAAAACCATACAAATACATGGAAATTAAATAATTTGCTTCTGAATGAGAATTGGGTCAACAAGGAAATCAAGCTGAAAATTTAAAAATTCTATGAACTAAATAATAGTGACACAACCTATCAAACCCTCTGAGGTACAGCAGAAGTGATGCTAAGAGGAAAGTTCCTAGCATTAAAAGCCTACATCATGAAGTGTAAAAAAACAAAAATAAATAATCTAAGCTTATACCTAAGGGAACTAAAAAAACAAGAACAAACCAAACCCAAACCTAGCAGAAGACAAGAAATAACAAAGATCAGAGCAGAACTAAATGAAATTGAAACAACCAAAAAAAATACAAAAGATAAATGAAGCAAAAAGCTGGTTCTTTGAAAAGACAAACAAACTGATAGACCATTAGTGAGATTAACCAAGAAAAGAAGAGTGAAGATCCAAATAAGCTCAATTAGAAATGAAACGGAAGGCCGATTACAACTGTAATCCCAGCACGTTGGAAGGCAAAGGCGGGCAGATCACTTGAGGTCAGGAGTATGAGACCAGCCTGGCCAACATGGTGAAACCCCATCTCTACTAAAAATATAAAAATTAGCCATGGTGTCATGCACCTGTAATCCTAGCTACTTGGCAGGCTGAGAAACAAGAATCGCTTGAACCTGAGAGGTGGAGGTTGCAGTGAGCTGAGATTGTGCCACTGCACTCCAGCCTGGGCTACAGAGTAAAACTGTGTCTCAAAAAAAAAAAAAAAGAAAACAAAACAAAAAAAAGGCCAGGTGCGGTGGCTCACCCCTGTAATCCTAGCACTTTGGGAGGCCAAGTCTCATGGATCACGAGGTCAGGAGTTTGAGAGCAGCCTGGCCAGCATAGTAAAATGCCATATCTACTAAAAATACAAAAATTAGCTTGGCATGGTGGCACACACCTGTAGTCCTAGCTACTCAGGAGGCTGAGGCAGGAGAATCACTTGAACCCAGGAGGCAGAGGTTGCAGTGAGCCGAGATCATGCCACTGCACTCCAACCTGTGTGACAGAGCGAGACTCTGTCTAAAAAAAGAGAGAGAGAGAGGAAAAAAAATGAAATGGGGGATATTACAAATGATACAACAGAGGTACAAAAGATAATAAGAAAATTCAAGGCTAATGTGAACACCTTTATATGCACAAACTAGAAAACATAGAGGAGATAGATAAATTCCTGGATATACACAACTCTCCTAGATTAAACCAGGAGGAAATAGAAACTCTGAACAGACCAATAAATGTGAGATTAAAATGGTAATAAAAAACTTGCCAACAAAAAAAAAGTCCAGGACCAGATAGATTCACAGCTGAATTCTATCACACACTCAAAGAAGAATTGGTACCAATCCTATTGAACTATTCCAAAAGATAGAGAAAGAGGACCTCCTTTCTAAATGATTCTATGAAGCCAGTATCACCCTAACACGAAAACCAGGAAAGGATATAACAAAAAAAGAAAACTACAGATTGATATCCCTGACGAACATAGATGCTAAAATCCTTAACAAAACACTAGATAACTGAATCCAACAACATATCAAAAAGATAATCCACCATGATCAAGTGGGTTTCATTCCAGGGATGCGGAGGTGGTTTAACATATGCAAGTCAATAAATGTGATAAACAAAAATCACATGATAATCCAAATAGATGCAGAAAAAGTATTTGACAAAATCCAGCATTGCTTTATGATTAAAACACTCAGCAAAATTGGCATATAATGGACATACATCAAGGTAATAAAAGCCATCTATGACAAACCCACAGCCAACATTATCCTGAGTAGGGAAGAGTTGAAAGCATTCCTCTTGAGAACTGGAAGAAAACAAAGATTTCCACTTTCACCATGTCTATTCAACACAGTACTGAAGTCCCAGCCAGAGCAAATCAGACAAGAGAAATAAATGTAGGGCATACAAATTTGGTAAAGAGAAAGTCAAACTCTCACTGTTCACTGATACGATTGTAAGCCCAGAAAACCCTAAAGATTCATTCAAAAAGCTCCCAAATCAGATAAATAAATTCATAATGTTTCAAAATACAAAATCAATATACACAAATCAGTAGCTCGGCTACACACCAAGAAAAACCAAACAGAGAATCAAATCAAGAACTCAACCTCGTTTACAATAGCTGGAAAAAAAAAAAAAAAAGAAATATACCTAACCAAGGAGGTGAAAGACTTCTGCAAAGACAACTACAAAACACTGCTGAAAGAAATTATAGATGACACAAAAAAATGGAAAAACATCCCATGCTCCTGGATGGGTAGAATTAGTATTGTGAAAATGACTACACTGCCAAAAGCAATCTATAAATTTAATACAATTCCCATCAAAATACCACCATCATTCTTCACAGAACTAGAAAAAACAATGCTAAAATTCATATGGAACAAAAAAAGAGCCCAGACAGCCAAGGCAAAACTAAGCAAAAAGAACAAATCTGGAGGCATCGCATTATCCAACTTCAAACTATACTTTAAGTTTATAGTCACAAAAAGAGTGGGATCCAACAATCCCACTCTTGTGTATCTCCGCAGAGGAAAAGAAGTCATTATATGAAAAAGACACTTGTGCACGTATGTTTATAGCTGCATAATTCACAATTGCAAAAATATGGAACCAGTCCAAATACCCATAAATCAATGATGGGATAAAGAAAATTCTCTCTCTCTCTCTCTCTCTGTCTCTCTCTCTCTATATATATATATAAAATCATGAATGTTATGAAATCATAATATTCACAGCAACCTGGATTCAATTGGAGACTATTATACTAAGTAAAGTAACTCAGGAATGAAAAACCAAACACTGTATGTTGTCACTTATAAGTGGGAGCTAAGCTCTGAGGATGCAAAGGCGTAAGAATTATACAATAGACTTTGGGGTCTTGTGAGGAAGTGTGGGAGGGGAGTGATGGATAAAAGACTACACATTGGGTACAGTGTATGCTGCTCAGGTGATGGGTACACCAAAATCTCAGAAATCATCAATAAACAACTTATTCATGTAATCAAACACCACCTGTTTTCCCAAAACCTATAGAAATAAAATACATACATACATACATACATACATACATACATACATACATGGATGTACTTCTGGATTCTGTATTCTGTTCCATTCATGTAGTTGTCTGTTTTTATGCCAATACCATACTGTTTTGGTTACCCTAGCTTGAGAATGTGAGTCAAAGTCAGGTAGTGTGGTGCATCCAGGTTTTTTTCTTTTGCTCAGTATCATTTTGGCTATTAGAATTCTTTTCTGGTTCCAAACAGATTTTAGGCTTGTTTTTCTATTTCTGTGATTAATGTAATTATTATTTTGACACAGATTGCATTGAATTTGCAGATTACTTTGGGTTATGCATCATTTTAACTATAATAATACTTTCAATCCAAGATCATTGGCTCTTATTCCATTTGTTTGTGTCCTCTTGAATTTCTTCCATCGGTGTTGCCTAATTTTAAGAAGTTTTTAACCTCTTCAGTTAAATTTATTTCTGAGTATTTTAGTGTGTGTGTGTGTGTGTGTGTGTGTGTGTGTGTTGTGTATTGTAACTGATGTTACTTTCTTGATTTTTTTAGCTACTTTGCTATTGGTATATAGAAACACTACTCATATTTGTATGTTGCTTTTGTATCTTGCAACTTTACTGTATTCGTTTATCAGTTGTGAAACGTTTTTGTTGGTTTTGGTGTCTGTAGGTTTTTCCATATATAAGGTCATGTCATCTGCAAAAGGAGATTTCCTGTCTTCCAATTTATATTACTTTTATTTCTTTCTCTTGTCTGATTGCTTTGAGTAAGACTTCCAGTGCTATGTTGAAATAAAAGTGGTAAAAAATGCATATTTTTTGTCTTATTCTACTTTTTAGAGAAAAGGCGTCAGCTTTTTCCAGTTCAGTCTGTGGATGTGTCATATATGGCCTTATTATGTTGAGGTATGTTCCTTCTATGCTTAAGTTGTTGAGAGTTTTTATTATGAAGAGATGTTGAATATTACCAATTGCTTTTTCTGTTTCTATTGAGATGATCAAATGGTTTTGCGCTTCATTCTGTTAATGTGATGTATCACATTTATTGATTTGCGTATGTTAAATCATCCTGTATCTCTGGTACACATCCCACTTAATCATGCTATATTGTCTTTTAATTAATTATTTTTGAGACAGGGTCTCACTCTGTCACCCGGGTTGGAGTACAGTGGTGTGATCATGGCTCAAAGCAACCTCAATCTCCCAGGCTCAAACAATCCTCTCACTTCAGCCTCTCATATCTTTTTAATGTGGTGTTGGATTCAGTTTACTAGTATTTTGTTGAGGATTTTTGCACCTGTATTAAGCAAGAAAATTAGCCTATAGTTTTCTTTTGTTGTGTCCTTGGCTAGTTTTGATATCAAGGTAACATTGGCCTCAGAGAGTAAGTTTGGAAGAATTTCCTTCACTTCAACTTTTTCATATCCTTCAGGTTGAGAATATGAATACTAGTTATTCAAAAAGTTTTTTTGAATTTAGCAGTGAAGATATCTAATTTTGAGCTTTCTTTTGGTGGAAGACTTCTTATGATTGATTTAAATCTCATTACTCATTATTGTTTTGTTTAGGTTTCCTATTCCTTCCTTATTCCACCTTGGTATGTTGTATATGCCCAGAAATTTATCCGTTTCTGTTTTCCAATTTTTTAGCATAGAGTTTTCCATAATATTCTCTAGTGACTTTTTATTTCTGTAGTATCAGTTGTAATATCTTCTTTTCATTTTTGATTGTATTTATGTGAGTGTTTTGCTCTCTCTTTTTTTGGTTATTTTACTGATTTTGTTTTGTTTATCTTTTCAAACAAACAATAATTTTGTCATTAAGCTTCATATTGTTTTTGTGTTTTTAGCCTCTCTTTTCCTTAGTTCTGCTTTGATCTGTATTCTTTACTTTTACTAATTTTGTGTTTGATTTCTTCTTGTTTTTCTAGTTTCTTAAGGTGCATAATTAGGTTGTTTATTTGAAGTATTTCTGCTTTTTATGTAAGTGTCTACTGCTATAAACTTCCTTCTGAGCGCTGCTTTTGCTGTATTCCATAGATTGAAGTACGTTATGTTTCCATTTTTATTTATTTCAAGAAATTATTTTCTTTTCAAATTCTTTATTGATTCAATGATCATCCAGGACCACATTCTTTAATTTCCATGTATCTGTACAGTGTATAAAGTTTCTCGTTATATATTTCTAGTTTTTTTCCTGTGGTAATCTAAGAAGATACTTAATACAAATTTAACTTTTTGAAAATTTGTTGAAATTTGTTATGTGGCCTAAAATATGGCTTATCCTGTATTATATTCTTTGTGCTGATGAGAAGTATGTATACTCTGCAGTTCTTGGATGAAATGTTTTGTAAGTATCTGTTAATTTCATTTGGCTTGTGGAGCACAGTATATCTGATATTTGTTTGTTGATTTTTTGTATTAGTTTTCTTATCTACCAGTTGTTTTTTCTTTTAGCTCTTTAAATATAACACCCATTCTTTCTTGGTCTGTAAGGTTTCTTCTGAGAAATTGTTCTTATTCTGATGATAGTTTCCTTATAGGTAACTGGATGCTTTTCATTTGGTTGTTTTTAGAATTCTTTCTTTGTCTTTTACTTTTTACAGTTTAACTATAATGTACCTTGGAAAAGATATTTTGGGGACTGGATCTATTTGAAGATTCTTAAGCTTTCTATATCTGTATGTCCAAGTCTCTTGAAAGACTTGAAAATATTTCAACTCTTATTTTGTTAAATAGGTTTTCTATGCCTTTGCACATCTCTTCTCTTTCTGGAAATGTCTGAATTCATTTTTTTTTTTTTTTTGCTAATGGTGTTTATGTCACATAAATTTTCTTTATTTTTATTTTTAATCAGAGTGAGTTATTTCGAATGACCTATGTTTAAGGTTAGAAATTCTTTATTTTGCTTAATCTCATCTGTTGTCAAACCTCTTGGTTGTAATGTTCATTTTATTCATTGAATTCTTCAATTTCAGGATTTCTGATCGGTTCTTTTTTATAGTTATTTAACATCTTTTGTTGAATTTCTCATTTAGATCATGCATTGTTTTCCGGATTTCTTTGTATTATCTATGTTATTTTGTATCTCACTGAGTTTCTTTAATTTCATAATTTTGAATTATTTTTCAGACATTTCACAGATTTCCTTTTTTTTCTAGTCTGTCCTTGGAGAATTATTGTGTTGCTTTAGAGGTGTCTTTTATTTTATTTTATTTTTTCCCCATTTCATGTGTCCTTAAACTGATATCTACACATATGGTATAACAGTTGCTTATTGTACTTATACAGACTGGCTTTCATAGGGAGAGATGTTTTTCTGTATCTATGTTTCCATTGTTGCTTGATTAGGGCACTTTGACTTTGATTCTGGGTGGATACAGTAGTGCAGTCTTTATACGATTTCTTCATCTGTAATCAATTTCAGTAGTATCTGTGAGATCTTCATGAGCTTAGGCTTCAGATTTTAGTGGACACTGTTGAGGCTTTCTCGGGGATGAGGAAGCCTGGTAGGCCAGTTCTTGGGCACCAGTGGTGGTGCAGTGAACTGGGTGTCCCAGTCCTCAGGCACCTGGATGGTATATGTGGGCATCATCATTGACAGGTTTAGGCAAGTCAATATTTGAGTCTCTAGGTGGTATGCTTGGGCAATAGCAGTATCAGCAATGGGCTGGGAAGGTGGATGCTCAGGCCTTCAGGTGGCATGTGTGGCATTAGCAGTGACATTAGAAGCAGTAGACCAACCCTCAGGTACACATGGGTGGGTGCCATTGGCAGCAGGCTGAGTGGGCTCATCCCCGAGGCCTCAGAAGGCCTGTGTGAGTGCCAGTAGTGGGCATGTTGGTCCCCTGGATGGTTTGTGTGTTCACTGGTGGTGGTGGGCTGGGCAGGCCCAGCCCCAGGTTCCCAGATGACATGCACAGGTGCCAACAGTGATAGCCAGTGCAGGTTAATCTCTGTATCCCTGAATGATGTGTGCAAGTGATGATGTTGGCAGCAGTATTAAGCATGAGCCTGTCCTCAGATCCCAAAATGGTGCATGCAGGTGCTGATGGGAACAGGTGGAGCAGGTCAGTCTCCAGATCCTTGGACAGTGTGTTTGGATGCTGGTGGGAGTGGCAGTGGCAGTGACATTGGGCATAGCAGGATGGTCCTCAGGCTTTGGGATGGTTTGTGGGAATGCTAGTGACAAAGCCATCTGAAGGCTGGTGCAAGTGTGCAGTAATCCTGCTGCTGAAGGGGCAGGGTTTCTGTTAGTGGCAGCAGCCCCAAGCAGATGGCTCTCAGTCTCTGAGAAGCATGTGCCCTGGCTCCCTTTTTCCAGGGATTGCTTCCCTGCTGAGTTGCTCCACTCATTCCTTCAAGTGTAGGACACTGTGTTGTCTAGAGTACTTGGGACCCAATCATACCAAGGGGTCCTGTGATATGACGGTGCTATATCCCTCTTGGTTGACCTGGAGGTGGAAATATTAGTGGGGCCTTAGGGATGTGGAGATGCAGGGGCTTTGGGGCTCCAGGGAAGGATGTCTAGTGGGGGCTTGACTCTCAAAATAGCAAAGTGCTACAGTTGCTTTGGTCTCAGGCAGTGTGTGGGATACAGCGTGAATATTGTCTCTGGAACAATGTCATTGTTTGGATTCCAAGAAGCTCTCTATTCTAGTTTAAGGCCCCTGAGGGTCAAGGGGCTCTCCTGTAGCTAGGATTGCAGGAGTCATGGTGGGAATGTGGACCTATTGATATCTCTTCCTTACCTTTTCCCCATAATGGGGCATTCCTTTTGTTTTCAAGTTGATATTGGCCAGGTAGACTGTCTCAGTTCACTCTTTTTTTATGCCCCAGAGGTGCCCTGTCACTTCCTTGCTGAATTCCATTGTTCTGCCTTAGATGCTTTATTTGACATATTGTTATCTATTCACTGTTTTGGTCCTCATTTGTGGAGAAGGCAAGTGCCAGGCACCTCCAGTCAGCCATCTTGAAGTCTCCCTGTACTTGAGAACTGAATGTTATCATTTTCTTTATAGACACTAACATAGTGAGCAAAAGCAAGTTAAACAACTTCTAAAAATTGTTTTCTATTGGTTTAAATGATTAGCCAAAACAAAACTAGTTCACATGGACTTGTAATGGATCACATACATCTTTTAGGTCTTGCTCTTAATTCTATATTAAGACTTCTAAGTAGAAAAATAAAAGAAGGATCTTCCTTTGGATTCGCACTATGAAAACTGAGCGAAGTGAATGAGACACAAAAATCTAGGAGGAAAGATATTTTTACTTGATTGCCATTTAAAAATTGCAATGTATTTTAATCTGCATAAAATAAATGGTGCCTATTAAAAAAATATCATTTGCTGTAATGCATAAAGTATATCCCTTCAGAGGCTTGCTTTATGGCAAAGAAAATGTGTTAAAAGTGTGAGCCATAATTTTATAGTTAAGCCCAAGGATGCAAATAAAACAAAGGAGAAATAAAAATACAAAAAATAGAACATCCAGTG
Organism: Pongo pygmaeus; assembly: GCF_028885625.2. NCBI lineage: Eukaryota > Metazoa > Chordata > Mammalia > Primates > Hominidae > Pongo > Pongo pygmaeus. The sequence continues at coordinate 93,990,859 of NC_072387.2, read as the reverse complement.
CAAGCTCAAAAAAAGGACATTAAAATATTATCTTAATTGCAAATATGCTAAAAAGTCATGTTTGATGTTAAAGTAATTATATCAAAATAAATACTTAAAAGTACTTTATTATTTTTTGTTATCATAGTTTGGCTTTTTAACACAAAATGATATATACCTCCCCCTCATAATCTCTCATGTTCTCCTGCCATACCCTCTTCTGCTTGTGGGGATCCTTAAACATGATGATGTCTCTAATGGACTTCTCTTTACCCAAGACAATTCCTAAATAGTAGACAAGTCTCATTTAAAACATCCTCCTACAAACATTCCTGAATGTCCCTGTACTAGGGCAGGTGCTAAACTAGGGATACCATGTATCCCTAGTCATTCTGAACATCTCCTATGGTACCACTTAGATAACTTTACTTTTAAAAGTTCATGAGTAATAATCTTTTTCCCCCAGCAAGATGATGCAAGATGATGCATTATTAAGCTTACTATTGCTCATGAGGAGAGTCAAGATGTCACTCAGACACTTGAGACATCTCTACAAAGGCCTGGCAGAAAACGCAGGACTGGAAGAATCTATTGAAGAGGAGAAGTGAAACAGATTTTTGTCTACTAGTTCCTCTGATTTCCCATATGCCATTAATTCAAGTATGCTCATAGGGAGTTAACTCCCTCTTATCTGGTTTGCATGTCCCTGCCCTTTCAGCAACTTTATATGAATTCTGAAGTAGTGGCAGGAGACAGGAGCAGTTTGCAGGGCTCTTTGGTAAGGGTTTGAGAGACAGGTATGGGCCAACACATCTGAGGGAAACATGCAATGGGAAAGGTACAGAGAAGGGGCTAAAGAACTAGCACTCTTTTCTAATCTGCAATTCTACATCACACAGACACCCTCAAATGTTTGATATATTGAGTATGATTCCCATTTCTTATGTATTAACAAGCACATAGTGATTAAATTTCTTACACAAGTTCATTAAAGCATTAATAAACATGCTGCTAGAACTCAGTGTTCCTTATACCACACCAATCTCATTTTTTTTCCTTGTCTAAATATGGTGATGGTATAAGTTTTGGACAATTCATATTGAAACAACAAGTGTCTGAAAATTTGATTTTGACCATCCCGATTAACTGATGATTTATGTAATTTCTTTTATTAGTAAGAAAAAAAGCATTCAATTTTGAGAAACTGTCAAAATAGATGTCTCTTCCTTGCAAAGAATACTTTTTGTTTAAAAGCAATTATCTAGTTTGGTGTTAAAAAAACACAAAATCTTTCAAGCTACCGTGGCTTCCATAGTTATGAACATATAATGTTTCTGGGACAACCTTAGAATAACTCTTGGACACATGGGAAAGCTATTAAAAAATAAAATGCTCTTTAAGTTCTTCTGACTAAATGCTTATGAATCATTAAAAGAGTTTTTTTTTTTTTTTTTTTTTTTCCAGAATGTAAAGGTGCCAGTTTTCCAATGAGGCACTAAAACCCTAGGATATTGGAGAAGACAAAAAACAGATTATTCAGTTACATAAGCAAAATTACTTTGAGTTCAGATTACACAATACTCTATTAAGTACTAACGTGCCATAATAAAGCACACATAAAAAACAAACATGTCACACGAGCAAAATTCCATCCCAGTTCAAGTGAAATATAATATTACTATATTATCATAACATAATTATACATAGTCAAAATGAACTTATTAGAGTGCATAGAAACACAGACAACTAATTGAGAATTTGTTGAAAAAGAGAGTAGAGGAGTTTGCATTCTTCAAATGTTTTATTTAAGAAGCAGCCTGGGCATGTGGGACGTGGGGAGGCTGTGGCGGGAGGATTGCTTGAGGCAAGGAGTTGGAGACCAACCTGAGCAAGACAGTGAGACTCCATCTCTCAAAAAAAAAAAAAAAGAAAAAAAAAGAAAAGAAAAAAAAAAGAGAAAAGGCTTCAGGTTCTATGAGTTCACAATAGACAAACATGTCTTATTCTTGCTCTGCAAGCATCTGTTTGCTGAAAGAAGTTGAAGGAAGTTAGGATTACCAGAGGGTTTTCTCCCCTGATGTTAAAGCTATTGGAATGAAGATATGGAAGGAATCAGCCAGCTGGGTTGCAAAGACGACCTAAAACCTTCTCATTAAAATGATCACTTCTGCTGATTTGGAATGCCTGCAGAGATAAATGGTAGGAGAATTTACTATTGTGGTGTGGCTATGTCTCTTTAAAGCATTAGTGACCCCAGGATCTTCCTTGCCTATCCACCCAAATCATGCTGGTTTTGTTTATATTTCTGTAACTGTATAATGATCCATGATAATCTCATAAAAGAATGAGAGGAGTTAATCCCATATCCAACACCCTGCTCGCTTTGATATCAAGATATTTTCTAATGAGAAGGGTGCATTTTTTTACCATGTATGCATGTAGGAAATGAAATATCTATTTTTACTTCATGATTTTTATGTGCATTGTTTTGTGGATATTTTATAAGATTTGATCTCTTGTATATAAGTAGAAAGCATTTTGTGCCTTGCTTGTTAATATATGCCAATTATAAGGCTTATATTAGAATAGAAAAAAGATTAGATTCAGGAAGAAAATTGTACTTCTTATTCCCAGGATATTTAATACTTTTTTTGTAAACCATAGATTCTATATAGATAGCAGAAGACTCTAATGTTTAATATGACCTGTAATATGCAATTATTTGTCTTGCCCTTTTTTGTCATCTTACATCACGTTGTTGGAGGAGGCAAATAAGAAAAAGTAAATAGTTAACTTCATTTCTTCTGAGAAGTCAGTACTAGCAGCAATCTTTTATCAACCAGTGTAAAGGGAATATTCTTTATTCACAAGCTTTATTAGAAATAGAGTCTCTGTATTAGAGCCAAAGACACTCAACCCTTAGTGTTCATTTGCAATGAAAGTCGTGTTTAGGTTTCAGAATACATGCAAAGGCATTAAAAAAATCATATATATATGTATATTTTTTAAAAAAACAGAAATGTAATAAAACAGTAGACTTGGTTGCATTGGGATAATCTTTTAACTGCTTTTTATTGTGGTCACATATTCATAACATAAAATTTGTCCTACTATGTGTGGTTTATTTTACATAGCATGATGTCTTCAAGGTTAATCTATATTATAGCATGTATCAGAGTTTCATTCCTTTTTAAGGCTGAATAATATTTCATTGTATACTTACACTAACAAAACACAGTTAAGTTGAACATTTAAGTTTCTCACACTTTTTGGCTACTGTGAATAATATTGCTATAAAAATGGGTATACAATATCTGAGTTCCTGCTTTCAATTAGTTCAAGTAAAATTGGTGGATTATATAATAATACTATTTTTTAGGGACTGCATAACTGATTAAAAATTACCTCATTTTACATTATTGGGTGGTTTTATTATCAGTGACTGTTCCTAAATTTTTGACTATATGGTAGCGTACTTAAAATTGAATCATATATTTATTTGTTAAAAGTGAAATTTTCATTGCTAATATGTATGAATACTTGACCCAGTTGGGCAAACTATTACCTGTATCTGCTAACTTCATAATTATATAATGAAAATGTTTGATAATTAGCTCTTGAAATGTGGATATTGGCAGATACTTGTGGTACTCCAGTAGGGGTGTAAATCAACTCTTCACCTAAATCTGGTGTGAATGTTGAGGTTGATGCAAATGTTCATTGAGAGGGTTTATTATTCAAGTAAAGAGACTTCCTCGGCATGTAAGACTGGTACACAAGCCAGTCTGGAATGACTGGAGCAAGTGGGTGAGGGTTGGCTTGGAGTTCTTTTTCTTGGTAGGGGGTAGATTTGTGAACATGTTCCAGCTTTTGGGTTACGGATTATGTGGCTTGTATTTCCACTGGTGCCGAGGGACCTGTGGTCTTATTTATCAACTTGCCCTGGTGAGTGCTAGAGGGAAAGAGATGGAAATGGGGCCAAATAGCTTCCAGCAGTCAAACATCAAACATGGAGTCAGACTCTTTATTGCTGTAGAAAGTGTGATTAGAATTTAAAGTACTTAATTTTACTAGTCCTAAAATTCACTGGCTATGTGATGTTAAAATAGCCAATTAACCTACCTAATTGCTCTAATACCTAAGAGGGTTTTAAGAAGATGTTTTGAATTACAGATATTAAAATCTTTTGAAGTACCACAATAGTTGATTCTAAGTAGTCTGTGCCTTAGAATCCACGTGCTTAAGCATTGGAGATGCAGTCTCATGCTATTGTCACGTTTAGACTTGTGAGACTGCCTAAATTCAGCACACACTTTGTACTTTAATCTGTAATCTTGACAAGCATATATAGCTTCTTTGTTTCCCAGTTCCATATGTATAAAATCAGAGTATTAAGATCATATTTCACAATTCCTTATTGTGAGGATTAAATCAATCCATGTATTTAAAACATTTTTTAAAAGTATCCAGCATATACTAAACAACTTAAGTGTTAGATAATTATTTGTAGAGAAATGAATGAGAAAAACCAATACAAAGTTGCTATGGTTCACATATGTGATGCCTCCAAATGGTCAGATTAGATCCCTAGTTTTGGAAGTGGGGCCCAGTGGCAGGTGTTTGGGTCACAGAGGTGGATCCATCACGAATCGGGTGGTGTTTTCCTCATGGTCATCAGTGAACTTTTACTCTATTTGTTCCCCCATAGATTTGGTTGTTTAAAAGAGTCTGGCACCTCTTTCCCCTCTCTCTTCCTTCTGCTGTCTCACCTTGTGATCGCTGGACATCCCAGCTCTGCTTCATGTTCTGCCATGAGTAAAAGTAGCCTGAAGCCCTCACCAGAAGCAGATGCTGGAGCCATGCTTCTTGTACAGCCTGAAGAATTGTGAGTCATATAAACTTCTTTCCTTTGTAAATCACCCAGCCTCAGGTATTCTTTTATAGCAACACAAGTGGACTGAGGCAGAAAATGTCCAAATTTACGAAGATATCTTTTGGAGAAAAAAGTAAATATTTGCATTTATATTTGTAGTTTCTCAGAGGAGCATTTTCTTTAGTCCAATTTCTTATTAGTATTTTCTCAAAATTACATAATGCATTTAAAGTAATTTAACTCAGTATAAAAATTAAGAAATTTGGCTGGGTGCAGTGGCTCACGCCTGTAATCCCAGCACTTTGGGAGGCAAAGGTGGGTGGATCACCTGGTGTCAGGAGTTCAAGACCAGCCTGGCCAACATGGTGAAACCCCGTCTCTACTAAAAATACAAAAATTAGCCGGATGTGGTGGCGTGCGTCTGTAGTCACAGCTACTCCAGAGGCTAAGGCTGGAAAATCACTTGAACCCGGGAGGTGGAGGTTGCAGTGAGCCGAGATGGTGCCACTGCACTCTAACCTGGGTGACAAAGCGACACTTGGTCTCAAAAAAAATAATAATTAATTAAAAAATTAAAAATTTTACATGACACCTTAAAGCATCTTTTATATTCTTTTTAGAAATAAATAAATCATCAAAGTGATACTATTGGCTCTTCTCATAAATATCATTTATTATTCCACCCTCTGTTGTTCTAAAATTGACAGCAGGTTCTTTAAACCTAGCAAATCTCTGTCAAAGTAATAATTACAAGCAAACCGAATGCTTCAGTAGCAATTTTAACACATGGGAGTCCTGGGCCCACTTTCTAAAATGTGAATAACAGAGATTTGTCTCAGAGTTTATATTCGTCTCTATCGTAACTAGATAAATCACTCCAGCGTCAATGAGACAAAGTTCTGGCTCTCATTTCAAAACACACATATGCATTTTCACATTGTAGCAGTCAACATAGAGATCTCTCTCCAAGCTTAGAATTTTGCCCTTGGGGGATGATTTTGACTGTGTATCAGTGACTCTCTTTCCTTGTATTGGTATTTACATATCTCTAAGGAGAATTTTTGCTTGTGTTCCAGAGTACAAAGCAGGAAAAGCAGAGTTCTGAGCACTCAAAGGGCACATCTAAGTTTGGCTCTAAGAATTACAATTGCAGACCGATTACCTCATGAGCTCATAAAAATCCTTCCTGACAGACATTATGTGATGCATGATGTCTCTGTTTACTATCATTCAAAGTTTCTTGTTCCATTTTCTACAAAAATCCTACTACAATAAAGTTGTAATCTTGAAGCGATCCCATTACTCCTCACCTTTGGACTGGTGTAATCTAGAAAAGTCAGTTAGAAACCTGTTGAGACTTCAGTTCTCACATATGCATGCACAGTTAGAATTCTGATTGAAAATAAACATGTTTATAGGCAGAATGGAGGAGTTCTAGTTATTTTACAGAAAATTCAGGTGTTTCTATAGGAATCAGAATAAGACTGTAGCAATAAGAAATGCTGACGGTAAACAGTCATGTATTCACTCAACTATGGCCCATTCTACATCTATTGGGTGCTATCCCGGAGTAGCCAGCCAGTGCTATACTTCTGCTGTTATAATACATGATCCTAAGCAGAGATCTGAAAAATTAGGCAGTGTTCAAAACTGACAGTAGTGCAATTGTTAAATGTTGTGTGTAAATACATTTCAGAAACATGCATTTGTATATTGCCACTATCAACTCTGAAGCATTTTTTAATGTTGAGCAGAATACTTAAGAGATGGGAATTTATAATATTCTGAAAGCTCTTAGAATCAGACAGTGACTAAAAGATTGGTGAGAAAAACACCAAATATAATAATGCTTACATATTCAGTCATGAGAACGGTCTACCCTTAGTGGCAAAATATCTATTTATAACTATTTTAAATTTGCCTATGGTGTTTCTGACCCTTTAGAAATGATGGCTATGAAAGGATCACCCAGAGAGCATTCCAAAAATGTCGATTCTGAAGCTGATTTATAGAGTGCATCAGTAAACTTTGATATATAGATCAGGGATTTTAAAATCAACCTAAGAGATTATGATGATCATTCAGATTAGGAATTACAAGCAGAAAAAACATACTATATTCAAGTCAAATCTATAAAACATAGTGATGTGTGGTTTCCAAAGTATTGTAACATGAAGTCCTTTATCATCACTGCAACCTAAGGCATTTCAAAAGATCAAATGTGAGATAATATGGTTATATATCTATATTGAAACTAACATGTTCATTACACTTCAGGTGTACTTTCTTCATCCAACACATGGGAAATACATAGGAATCAGATATGTGGTTGGGCATATTTACCTGGTCATGACTTTTCCATTTCTACCTATTATGAAGAGCAAATAAAAATCATTGGGTAGTAAGCTAACATGAATAGTATCTGAAGTTCTCTTGGACCACGTTTGCGTGTGCATGTGTGTATATATGTTGAGATAATATTTCATTATTTAGGAAGTCTAGGCATAAAATTATTTACAAGAAATATAAATGGCAGGACATCTTAATGTCAACCTAAAATCTTTATAAGTGATGAGTTAACATATGTTGGAATTAAGAGAACAAAACTTATCTTTCCAAGATTATAAAGAAATTTATATTACATTTTAATTTATATAATAATTGCCAAGGTTTTTGTTTGGTGAAATTGGACAGAAAAAAATTAGAGATTCAACATTAAAATAAGAAATTAATTTTTTGAGAAATATCCATATTGTCTTCCATAATGGCTGTACCAATTTACATTCCCACCAACAGTGTGTGGGGGTTCCCTTTTCTCCACATCCCTATAAACACTTGTTATCTTTTATCTTTTTGATATTAGTCATTCTAACAGGTGTGATGTGATCTCATTGTGGTTTTGACTTGCATTTCCCTGATTAATGATACGGAGCACCTTTCTATATGCCCGTTGACCATTTGCATGTCATCTTTGGAGAAATGCCTATTCAGGCTTATACTCTTCTTTTTAGTGGGTTATGTGGTTTTTGCTATTGAGTGGGTTGATTTCCTTACGTATTTTGGATGTTAACACCTTATCAGATGTATGATTTGCAAATATTTTTGTAAAAGCACAGAAAGTTTGTTAAATTAATAAGTTCTGAAAAATCTCACTTATAGCATACATATTGGAAATTTGCTGATAGCATGGACTTTAAGTGTTCTCACCATACACATGAAAATGGTAATGCTAACAGGTGATGTATATATTCATTAGCTTGATTGTGGTAATAACTTCATAATGTGTATTTATATGACATTATCACATTGTACACCTTAAATAGACACAAATTTTGACAACTGCACCTCATTGAAGCTTGAAGTAATGAAAATTAAAATTACTTTTGAGGAGATTATGATAGGGAGTTGTCTGATGAAAAAAACTGTAAAGGTAATATGAGCTCAGATTCATAATAAAAGTGGCTCCAAAAATTATTTGTAAAGGAGCTGAGTGTAATAATTTTTAACAATTTTAAAGGGAGTTAAGGAAAAAAATAACCAAAAGAATGTAAATGTAAGACCTTGTATTTAAAGATGGTGGTGCAGGAGAACTCAGGATGGTATGAAGGCTTGGAATCTGGATGATTAGGAAGATTTTTTTAAAAATAATTTTCCAAGCCAGTTAGTTTTACTTTCACCAATTGTAATTATTAAAGATTGTTCCTGTTTTTTCTTGATTAGTTGTTAAAAATCTCTGTAAAAGGCAACCACCTCTTAGACTAGCACTGGTTTCCAGGGTTCAGTACCACATTTGTAGCCATAGCTACTCGAAGAAGCAAAATGTGAGAATCTCTACCAAATTTTTCAGCTAAGGATAACAGAGTTGCAGAGTAACAGATACACAACTGGAGTAACGAATATCAAGAAATAAGTAGTGATAACAATATTGCCAGCACTTACTGAGTGATTACTGTATGCCCTCATTATTCAGTTTCATATTTATGGTTGCATTTAATCCTTGTATACACAGAATATTTAAATAAGGAAATATTCTTTATTTTAGAGAAAGTCTAAAATTTAGAAGGATTAAGTAATTTTTCTGGGTTTTAAAATTTTCTGGGTTTAAAAATTTCCTAAGAGTCCAGGCCAAGATATGAACAGAGGCAGTCTAACCATGGATCTGCTCATTAACTACTAAGAGATAAACTACAATAAAGGCGCAGAATGAAGGGCTCCAGTTACGCTAGGCAAAGTCCACAGTTTTGAAAATCTTTCCCATTGGCCTCCAAGGTATGCACAAATGTGTTACTTACGTTATAGACAGAGAGAACTATCATCAACACAAGATATTTTTAAATGTATATTGCATGATTGTTCTAAAATCTGCTTTAAAGTATAATAAATAAGCCACGCTAAGTTTTTCCATTGGGGGGAGTACTTAGTCTCAAATTTATAGCATACTGTTGCATCTTAATCTTTTGAGAATTATTAGAGAACACCATCCTTCTAAATTTGCACCTACTTAACATCTGTGCTATCTCAAGAGAGGCACTGACTCCCTAACAGCTAGCATTTCAGGGCATTTGTATTATACAAGTCTCATCTATGTCATTGGGGCGGGAGAAATTTGTAAGAATCTGTGTATACTTTTAGGAGTGTTATACCCACATGTACATCAACAACTTGTCATTCATGCAGGGAAGGTTGTGGGCATCAATTTTCTGCATGATAGTTTGGGTAGGCAGTGCCATTTTTCAATATTTTCACGTCTTTCCTTTCTGGTTACATAGTAGAAGTGCAATTCCCTACTTCCTTTAAGTGAAATATGGTATTGTTACTTTCTTTGTGCAATGAAACATGAAATGGCATAAGCTATGCTGCACCTGAGCAGATACCTTGAATAGTTGGTGCATGACTTGCCATGTTCTCTATTCTTCATCCATGATTCTGAACTAATGATAAGCCACATAACACATGGTGGAGGAGCCATCATCTTGCGTTCTTGATAGAGTACACTGTAGAGAGAGCTGCTACTTACTGATTTTGGCTGATTGCATTAAAAATAAATTGTTTCTGGTTTTTGTTTGTTTTGTTTTGTTTTTGTTTTTGAGACAGAGTCTTGCTCTGTTGCCCAGGCTGGAGTGCAGAGGCGCCATCTCAGCTCACTGCAACCTCCACCTCCTGGATTCAAGCGATTCTCCTGCTTCCGCCTCCTGAGTAGCTGAGACTACAGGCGCCTGCCACCATGCCCGGCTAATTTTTGTACTTTTAGTAGAGACGGGGTTATCACCACGATAACCAGGCTGGTCTGGAACTCCTAACCTCATGTGATCCTCCTGCCTCGGCCTCCCAAAGTGCTAGGATTATAGGCATGAGCCACTGTGCCTGGCCTGTTGTTTCTATTTTTTAAGATATTGAGCTTGTTTAAGTAGATTTTATGCAGTATAACTTTATCTAACTTGACTGACAAAGCAGTCCTTCAAATATTTAAAAATAATTATAACATATCTTCATAGTTTTCTATTCTCTAGCTTAAATAATTCCATTATCTTTAACATTTCTTTGTTTGAAATGTTGTCCAAACTGATAATATTTTCTATTTTAGTGGCAATAAAACTTTTTAACTACCAAATATTTCTGGTTAGTTTGCACCAAACATGTTTGAAATATTCCTCCTTGGATTTCTAATGACTACATACAGGCCATATTTAAATTTGGTGCATTTCATTTGTGAACACATTTTCATGGTGGTAAAGGCAATTCATAAAATGGGACTGACAAGAAAGGTGATATTTTCCTGGAATAAATGTCCATAAACTCAACAGTAAATTATTGTTTTATAGATTTTAGGGGTTACTAATTTCATCAGTAAATGGACTAATCTGGAACAAACAAAAACAGGAACTATTTGAAACTTTGAGTACTTTCCATGGTAACATCTTGTTTTATACCATTCAGCTTGAGCCATCACTACTAATAGAAAATATATTAAATATTAAGAAGGTCATAAAGGAGCCAAGCTAATGGGATCACAGATGAAACATCATTGAACAAGTGAAACAGACTAGACTCCTTCTCAACACTTTTCATGATAGTCAAAACATTAAAGTACCTCCTTGACTTTTTAGAAAAATATATAAAGTCTTTAGAAAGTGAAAAAGTGATCCCTAGTTGTGCTTTCTAGTTTGCCAATTTTAATGAACTAGGAAGCTGTAAAGGGACAGCCTGAATTCCACTGGGATGACTGAACAAAATTTGTCTCCATTTTAGACTTAGATATGGCATAAATGAAATAAAAGATATTGCAGAAAAATAGAAAGACTTCATCATGATTTAAAGAAAGTATGCAATCAAGAATATAGTCTAAATTTTATTAGAAATATGCAAATGAGACAAAATAATCTCTACAAGCTGCTCAAACATAAAATTCCGTAAAGGTAGACTCATGTGTCTATACATATTCTCCAATCAATTTCCAAGGCATTTGGAGTGAAATTGTGGTACTCTGACCAACAAATTCAAACAGCAGAATTTTACTGTTTTTGATTCTGAAGGCACATAGGGCTTAGAGAGTCAATTTGTTTTCTATGAGTATAGTACGGAGGGAAAATATGGTGACTGCTTGTGTTTTGGTCATAAAACAAAGGAATTTCAAACTTTTTTTGGTTTTTTTTTTTGAGACGGGGTCTCGCTCTGTCACCTGGGCTGCAGTGCAGTGGTGCAATCTCAGCTCACTGCAACCTCCGCCTCCCAGGTTCAAGTGATTCTCCTGTCTCAGCCTCCCGAATAGCTGGGACTACACGTGCACACCACCATGCCTAGCTAATTTTTATAATTGTGGTAGAGAAGGAGTTTCACCATATTGGTCAGGCTGGTCTACAACTCCTGGCCTCAGGTGATCCACCTGCCTCGGCCTCCCAAATTGCTGGAATTACAGGTGTTAGCCATCATGCCCAGCCTCAAACTTTTTTGTTTTTTCAAAAATAGTGTACCCTTCAGGTGTCTCACAAAGGAGAATAAGCTAGACACATCAAAACTCCCTGCCCCAAAATGGTGGCACCAGCTTTAGTCTTCTTCTGCAAACACAATTAATCCTCACTTTGTATGAGAGGAGGTAAAATCAAATAATTCCCAATAGAATAGAATTGTAGTCTAGCACACTGTTCAATAAATATAGCTAAGTGTCCTAGTTTACTATTTTTCTTTCTCCTTTTGTCTTTCTGTGGGGAAACATCTTTGTATCTTATAAAGTGAAAAAAAATTGTAGAAATTATTATTTTATACCATCTGACTCTAGATTTAAGTACACAGGCAATACCAACATATTTCTACCTTCTGTCATGGGGACAGGAGGGCAGAGCATAAAGAGAAAGAAAGATTTTTAATAAAAGTAATATCAACTTTTACTTAATGGAGATTATATATATTGAAAAGTAATTTTTCCTCTACATCCACATGTAAATTCACATGATATATAAATTATGCTGGCAGAATTCCATTGCTGAACACCTGCCCAAGTGACAGGGTAAAATCTCCTTTAGCAGATGGTTAAACTTTTTTGACAGTAGCTTTCAGTTTATTTTCCTAAAATTATTAAGAAAAAGAGGTAGGTCAGTATATTGATTAAAATATGCAAAAAGAACAGAGGACTAATTGAGGGAATAATTGTGATTTCATTTTTTTGTAGATAGTAATGAGGATAAATGGCAGTGAAAATGATAGTGATTTTACATCTGCACCTAAATCACTATATTTTTAAAGATTTTATTTTAATTTGGGAATTTAAGGAATCTAGCTGTAATATTCATTTCCTTATAGGCATGAGTAATTTTCTGTTTTCATCTATTCCTTAAACTTTGGAATTTTTAGAATTATGGCAGTAATACTAGTCAGCTGACTAAAGTGTATGGTCAAAAAGGATATTTTAGCTTATGTGTCTCAGATAAGTCCGCACAAATAAAACAGCAAATCATAAGGGAATACAATTATTTTTCAGCACATCTGTCTTGGGACAATAAATTGCAGAAATGTAGCTAAACATGTACCATCTGTGAAGGAATCTGCCGAGCAGAATTAGCAATACTGCACTTAATAAACACCTAATAGGTTTGATAGTTCCTTCTTACAGTTACGATACCTAAGAAGCTTGCCAAATTGCTATAGTTTTAAGATTCTAATTAGGCCTCATTTTCTGTAGTGTGGATAATTATTTCTGCTTATAATATGAAGGTTTTGGTCGTTTATCTTGTTGGAAAAATAGCTATTTATGCACAAACAGATGTTAGCACAAGGTTAGTGTATACTGAATGACATACTTATTAGTTTAATAAATAACAATAAGACATGCCAAGTAGAGTCTTATGCTGCTAGTATAAGGTCATACAAAAGAAAAGGGATTGCCGGCGCGGTGGCTCACGCCTGTAACCCCAGCACTTTGGGAGGCCAAGGCGGGTGGATCACGAGGTCAGGAGATCGAGACCATCCTGGTTAACACAGTGAAACCCCGTCTGTACTAAAAATACAAAAAATTAGCCGGGCGTGGTAGCGGGCGCCTGTAGTCCCAGCTACTCAGGAGGCTGAGGCAGGAGAATGGCGTGAACCCAGGAGGCGGAGCTTGCAGTGAGCTGAGATGACGCCACTGCACTCCAGCCTGGGCGACAGAGCGAGACTCCGACTCAAAAAATAAAAAGAAAAAAGAAAAGGGATAACAGAAATGTACATAAGATGGGAAATATTTACTTATTAGGAATAACTCCTCCCAAAGTGCTCTGAATAGTTTTATAATTCATCATTTATATTAATTTTAAGCAATGTAATTTCTATTTTTAAATAGATAGAAATTAGATAAGAAACATGACAAAATCTAAAATAACTATTTCTTAATTTTGCAAAGCATTGTTTTATCTCAATGCTTTTCTTCTGAATAGATTACAAATGGAAGAAACAAAGTTATATGCCACTATTTTGACATAGTAGGAATATGTGCATTTGAATTTATATTTTGACCAAAACTCAAAAGACTATTACCAATACAAACAAATTGCATTCATAAAGTAGTTTTTAAACATTTTATTTTGAAGTAATTTTAAACATACAGAATATTTGCAAAAGATAATACCGAGAGTTCATACACACTCTTCACCCATCTTCTCCTAATGTTAAAAATATTCACAATCATGATGCAATAATCAAGACCAGGAAATTAAGTTATTAACTCAATGACAGAGTTTATTTGAATTTTACAAGTTTGTCCACCAATGACCTTTTTAATATTCCAGGATCCCATTCGGAAGCCCATGTTACATTTAGTTCTAATTTCTCCTTAGTTTCTTGCAATTTGTGAAGTTTATTATTCTTTCCTTATCCCCCATGATTCTCTTTGATACTTTTGTTGATTACTGGGCAGTTATTTTGTAGAATGTTTCTCAATATGGGTTTGCCTGTTTTTTCCCACAATTAGATTAATATTATGCATTTTTGGCAAGACTCCATGTTGTCATTCTCATATATTATGCTGGACATTCAAGACATCCATATGCCTTATTACTTACGGTGTTCCTTGATAACTTCGTTCAGCTGATAGCTTTCAGTTTTCTCTAAATTGGTTTTTAAAGTTTGTGACCGATAAACATCTTCAGATAAGTATTTGAGATTACTCTAATATCCTCTTTCTCCCCAAATTTTACTCATTAACTTTAGCATTGTCTTATTGATTTTGCCTGGAATAATGATTACTGTGGTGTTTCCTTAAATGACTTATCATTTCTTGAATTTCTTCTATGTGTTAACTTAAATTTTTAAAGACGGATCTCTCCTTTTTTATATATTTATTGATTAAATTACTCATATCTATATGTGCTCATAAATGTTTATTATATGTTATAATCCAATACTTTCTTTTGTTCAGATTGTCTAGGTTACGGTCATTGAACACTTAGTCAGGTTGGCTGACTTTTTTTGGCCTAAGTCTATCATTTACTCATTAAGTTCTTTATTTCCTAAATCCACAAAAACATTTCAGGTTCATTGTATATTTTTAAGTAGTTTTTATTCTTCTAAAATTAATATAAAAAGAAATCAGCTATTCAATATTATTTTTGGTCAATACAAAAGTGACATAATAAAACAGAAATTTCACTTTTTGATTTATCATGGTAACCAGAAATGGTTAAAATCCATGAGATTAAGTAATGAATAATTCAAGGAGAGTCAAGGACAGTAGTCAAAAAATACTTGAAGAGTGAAAACAGAAAATAGATATTAATCTAAGCCAGCAATTATTTGGTGGTTTATTCTTTTATAAGGTCAAATGTTTGTTAATTCATTTCCATAAACACATATAAATTACCCATTATATTTAACACACTGAACTTCATACAGTAAAAGCCATTTTTCCTCAGAAAGTTTATAATCATTTTCAGGATGATAACTGTATGTGTATATGTTCATCAGTCATTTAGTATCTATTCAAGGAGTTATCATGTTAATTGTGGGGACCCCAAAGGGAATAAGAAATGTGTAAATTCATATATATACACATATATTTTTTTGAGATAGGGTCTCACTCTTTTGCCCAGGCTGGAGAGTAGTGGTGTGATATCTGGGCTCACTGCGACCTCCACCTCCCAGGTTAAAGTGATTCTCCTGCCTCAGCCTCCCAAGTAGCTGGGATTACAGGTGTGAGCCATGATGCCTGGCTAATTTTGAATTTTTTTGGTAGAGACAGAGTTTCACCATGTTGGCCAGGCTGATCCAAACTTCTAAGCTCAAGTGATCCATCCGCCTCAGCCTCCCAAAGTGTTGGGATTACAGGCATGAGCCACCACGCCTAGCCCCATACTCATAATTTTAATAACATGGTATTACTGTGACAGAAATATAATAATGATATCATGGGACACAGAAATAATCGTCAAGTACACCTAATGAAAACAGGAATTATTGTTTTAAAAGGCAGCCTACAGTTAGTGCTATAAGAAAATTACAAAATCATATGGGAGTTCAGAAAAAGTAGAGTGCCTCTTCAATTGGGAGGAGTCAGGGAAGGCAATTTAGAAAAATAACCATTATAAATATTGGTACAAGTCCTTCTCAATATAGTGGCTACTGATAGGTATTGAGGAAAGAATGGCAGGCAATGATAAGAAGTTAACAGATTTGTAGGCAGGTCGTATCCACATCAGGCTAAAATATCAGACTGGAACTATAGTATAGATGATTCTTAAAATCAAGCTGTGACATTAGATTTAGTTGGTAGGCAACAGAAAAATACTGAATTTTTTTTAGCACTAAGTGATATGCTTAAAGTTTATTTTACAGACAGTTGCATGGATGTGAGAAATGGATTACCTAAATGTTGGGGATTCTAGCAAGATGTCAAAATTAATATATGGTAAAGATACCTTTTGTTGATTAAATTAAGAATGATTTCATGATCATCCACTGAATGATAAAAACTAGGATAATGAATAAGACTTCATTTGTATCCTCAAGGAATTTAGTGTAAGAGCCATAAAGTAAACACATTGTTTTAATCATACAGGTATGCTAAGAATTCTGTACTCTTCCATAATAAACAAAAAGCAAGAACGCCTGACCCAGGTGGAAAGGAGATTGAGAGTAGGACATTGGCTCTGAATCTGAAGAACTGCTAGTAGTTTTGAAGTTGGAGGGAACATACAGGAAAAGTATATTCTCTTAGAAGAAGCAGACTGGGAAAAGGCCAGAAGGTAAGCCGGTTATGACATTTGAGAAATTTCCAATTTGCTTTCTATGGCTAGAGTTTAGGAGACAAGGGGTGAGAAATGAATATTAAAGTTAGCAAAGCCAAAGAGAGTGTTATCATCTTCAGAAGTATATAATGTTTTTTTCTTATGGACTATTTATTTAAAACACATTTTGGGGGAATCCATTGGGATCCACTAGGGAATAGGTGGACAGGAAAAAGTTAGAATCCCTTATTCCTGTGCCCCTTTGGTCATACTTGGTTTCTAAATTTATTTTACAACTAAAGCATAAAATTTTGTTTGCAGAACTTATTTTACTACAGAAAAAATACTTTCTAAGTTACTGTGCAATAATGAAAAGCTATGAGAAACAAGAGGAAGCACAGAGTAAAATAATTGATAGAGCTGTTAGCACTTGAACCCTTAAATAAACACCTAGAACATCTCTTTCTTCTATCAAACTAGTAAAAATGAAAAAAGCGATAAGCAATGTTGGCTTGGAAATAATGTATAGAGCAATATCATATACTTCTGGAAAAAATATATACAGATATTCCTCGGTATTCAGAAGAGATTGCTTCCAGGATCCCCTCATATAACAAAATCTACACCTACTCAAGTCCTAGAGTCGACCGTACAGAACCTGCATGTATGAAAAGTTGACCCTCCATATACACAGGTCTCCAATGCCATGAGTACTGTACTTTTGATCTGGTTTGTTTGAAAACAAAAATCCATATCTAAGCGCATATGCACAGTTCAAACCCGTGATTTTCAAGAATCAACTGCATATTATCAAAAGCATTCTGAAACGCAGAGCAACATTGGTACAAGATCATTAAAGCGATTAAAATTCGACACAGCAATTCTACATTTAAATGTCAATTCTCAAGTAAATGTTGGAAATGTGAGCAAGCCTTGCACTGCATATGTTTGTTACAGTCTATTCAAACTATGAAAAGGTCAGCCTGAAATTCAAACCATAGGAGTCCAGTTAAATATATGGCGGTGCATAAATACAGAGGAATACTATGCAACCATTAAATGAGCCATTACATTTTTAATAACGTGAAACACTGCTGTCAATATTGACACTGCTGCACTTATACTACACTATTATGAGACATTCCTGAGCAACATAGAACACCTTTGCTTCTACGCCCGCCACTAAGTTTTCCCTTACAAAGGTTTTATTTTCTTCACACTCTGTGCGGGCACATATTAGCTTACTTACTTACTGTTTACTGCCTGTCTCACACACACTGGCATGTGAGCTCCATCAAAGCAGCACATTTGTTTTGTCAATGAAACATCCTTGATTTCGAGAACAATGCTTGGCACATTCTAAAAGCTAAATAAACATTTTTGGAATGAATAGTGCATAATTGTATATGCTTAGATAACAATTATGCAAAAACATCTATATACAACACTAAAACATCCAAGATGTCATAAATCGATAATGCCAGAATTTTGGAATCTTGAGCATTTTGATTCATAAAATGATATTTACCTAGATATAAGAAAATTTTCTGTAAGAAGAATGAATACGTTTTGTTAGATAAAAACAGCAAAGTTATGACTAAAAAAATAAACTATTTCAGTGTGGTGGGGGGGCACTTTGGCATTTATTATGATGATGATTTTGCAGTGAATACGCTTAAAATATTTAAACCATGGGCTAAGGAATGGCAGAAATAAAAAAGAGGCTAAGAGTATTGTGTGTCTGTTGTTGTTGTTTTTTTTTCCTGTGAAAACATCCATAGATATTATCCAAATTCAGTGATTAGGGCACTGATCTTTCTTCAGATTTCCCTGAATTCTTCCCCCACTCTTTGGATGCTCTTATCCTAGACACCAGAGTTGAAAAATAGTAAGACAGCTGCCATACCTGAGCTGCAAAAAAACACTTCAGCGTGTGTGTGTGTGTGTGTGTGTGTGTGTGTGTGTGTGTTCGGTTTTCTCTTTAGCTCCTTTGCTCTAATCCTGACAAACATAGTCTTCCCTCACCATATTTGGATCATTGAAAAAAAAAAAGAAACTACAATTGTAGACTTTTGTTTGCTCTTTGGGCCGGACTTTAACTCATGATGGCATCTTGGAACTCTCTTGCACAGGAAAATAAAAGACTCTACCTGATTCCACCCTGTATCCAGGAATTCCATATTGGACTCACTTCCAACAATGGACTACAGGACTGTAGTTTTTCTTACTTCACTGTCTACTCATGTTTCTCCTTCAAGTAAATATACGGAGAACAGGGTTTCAGTATGTGTGTTCTCATCAATTTCCACTGGAATAACAATTTTTATCCTTATATCACCTTCTTACATCACCTTAACAAGCAAGAAAACTCAATTATGTAGAAATGGATCTGCTGGATGTTATTTAAACCATATTTTATATCACAGTTTTAGTATATTAAATGTACTTCTTTATATCAGCTCATTTCCTGTGAGTCATTTCTAATTTATTTGTGTGCAAGATAATAGAGAAGAAAGCGACTGATAAAGCTTGTCCATAGATACAGATAACGATAGGAGTCTGTTTACTGTTTCAACAAAACTTTATTCAGTACATACTATGAAGCAAGCAAGAACAGTTTGGGTGAAACTATGAATCAGGAGCCTGGGTACATTTGGAGAAAGAACCTAAAAGCCACCAAAAATAAAAAACGCAGCACTACCAAAAACACATACAGCAATGTCCTAATTCTGCCTAGAGCCAGCCCTAATTGTGAGAATTAAATTTCTCCCAACTTTAGCACATTAAAATTAACAAAAATATTTTAAGGTGACTTGGTTAATAAAATGTACTAATTTAACTTATAATTATAACCAAATGTTTGATTGTATGTAACTCACTATCAAAAGCTCTCCATGAAAAGTCTGGTTTTAGCATGAAGCTGGCTCAAGATTACTACAGTTAAAAAAGCCCTGAGTTTTGTAGCATATAATCGTAATAGATTTCTGGCACAGAAATCCATAGAGATGTAAGAAATTCCTTTCTCCACATAATATAATCTTCAATTTTATGAAAATGTTAAAGTTATCTTTAGATGATTAAGATGGAAATTGCTTGTATGAAAAGTTCTACCACCTGAAGGTATTGGTTACCACTTGGAACACATCTCTATTTAAATGACGTATTAAACTCATGTCTGAAAAATCTTTGTCCAAAAATGAAATGTTAGTGTAAAATGTTCTTTAGGAACCTCATATCCATTATCTGAGGTTTCCTAAAAGCAATGATGGAATAAAGAACTTTCACAGCCCAGCCATCATTTTTAGATAACAAATTATTTAATGCAAGAAGCAAATATACTAGGAGGAATGCAAAAATTCCTGAGGTGCACAGGGGCTGGGGGGCCCCTTCTTCCGAAGATTTCAATCGCTTCCACTGAAAATTAACATATTTTATTACTGGGAATAGTTTACTTTCTAATGTAATTGATACGGTTCCTGGTTTACTGCCAGCTATACTTTCATTGTGTCATAGCTGAGGCTTATAATGACATTCTGCAGGGATACCACTGACACCAGTACTTTGTCTTTCATAACAGCACTCGGGCATATTTTTAACGCAGAATGAATCAGAGAATCACACCCATAACTCTGGGAATGTGATGCTGAAAATTGATTCTACTGAGTTCTACCCAGATGTCTCTTCACTCACAATCTAGAATAATTTATGGAAAGAAGCCATTCACATTATGAACTGATTATTTTTGTTGAATCATAAATTAAAAGAGCTATATACAATACATAAACTCAGGAATAAGTGATTTTTTTGAAAAAGAATTTAAAAACAAAATAAAGATGAAAAATATTAATACAGAGATAAACTATGCAATTATTTGGAGCAGTTACGGAGAAGTAGGACATGAGGTTATATACCAAAATACTTGAAGACAGGGGAGAAGTCACATCAAGAAAGATCCTGGCATCAATCAACTTTAACTATGACTGCAATTAATATGAATTAATTGAGTGTTCACTTTGGGAGCAGAGGAATTAAAACAAACACACACACAATTCAATGTGAATGAGGTAGCAGATGTATGCAAGGCATGAATTTCCAGTGTATGTAAAGTGTTCTTAATCTTTGTACAAATTGAGAATGTTAAAATAGGAATTTATTATCAAGAACAAATTATGAGTGTAATACTTACATAGTGGCATGGCTGGAGGAAAATTTAAAGTCCTTTCATTTATTCCTTCAAGAAATACTATTCACCTGTTAGCTACCAAGAACTTGATTACAAGTGGATACAGTGGATAACAGAATAAGCATAATATCTACGTTATGTGTTCTTTCTGATCTTCAATAGCTTCAGTTTTAGTGGAAATGGGAAATAGATAATTAAAAAATAAATATACATAATGTATAAAATTTTGGAGAGTGATAAGTGCTATAAAATGAGGCAGGTAAGGATCAGAGGTTTGTAATAAGTTAAGAGGAAAGGAATATGAGGAGGGAGACATTACAATGCTGCCTTCATTAAATAGGATGATTAGGTAAGTTCTTATTAAGAAAGTGCCTGTTGTGGGGTGGGGGGAGGGGGGAGGGATAGCATTAGGAGATATACCTAATGTTAAATGACGAGTTAATGGGTGCAGCACACCAACATGACACATGTATACATATGTAACTAACCTGCATGTTGTGCACATGTACCCTAGAACTTAAAGTATAATAAAAAATAAATAAATAAAATAAAATAACGAAAAAAAAGAAGTATTTATACAGAACTTCACCCGACAAAGCAGCATAGACATTTACTTTCAAGTGTGTATAGAATATTTACAAAGATCATATTGTGGGCCACAAAACGTATCTCAATAAATGTAAAAAGAAAAAAAAAAAGAAAGTGATTTTGAGCAAATACTGAGATGGTCATATGCATGTCTGGGTAAAGAGTAGTTCATACAGAGGGAATAGTTAAGACAAAGTCTCTAAGGCAGGTGAAAGCTTGGTATGTTCCAAGAGTATCAAGAAAGCCTAAGTTTGTATACTGAGATAGTGTGGTATGGATGGTAAGAGATAAGGTCAGAAAGGTAATTGAGTCCTTGTTAGCTAGGGCCTTGTAGCAACATAACTCTAAGTTAAGTGCATAGCCACTTTAGGATTTGAAGCAAGAGTGACATATTATGACTTCATTTAAAAAGGTAATTTGACTTACTATAAAGAGTAGAATGCAATAGGTAGGGGAAATAATAGAAAAACGAAAATAATTCTGAAGGTTATGTTGCAGTGATCCATGTAGGAAATTTGGTGGTGACAATCAAAGTACTGAAAATGGTCA
The DNA here is from genome assembly GCF_028885625.2 of Pongo pygmaeus. Lineage (NCBI taxonomy): Eukaryota > Metazoa > Chordata > Mammalia > Primates > Hominidae > Pongo > Pongo pygmaeus. Next base: position 93,968,997 of record NC_072387.2, on the reverse strand, counting down.
TTTCCTAGTTACAGAAGGTTTAACAAACAGGTTTAACTGAAACTGGGTGTGCAGTGTGAGAGAAAGTGGAGTCAGGACTTGACATTGGTCAACGTAAGCAACTGAAAGATTGTCATTGCCTGAAATGAGTCAGTTTATAGGTGGAGAACTTCAGCAGAGAAAAGCAGGCCTGCTAACTAAGGCACTTTGATTTCTAGATATCCAGGAGGCATGCGCATAGAGGACTGAGTATGTGGTTACATACTAAGCCTGAATTTGGTGAGCAAGACCTGAACTGATGACATAAATGTAAATGTTATTAGCATATAGTTAGGAATTAACACTAGGAATTGGAATCACTGAAAAAGAGAGTATATATGTAAAAGATAAAAGGTCAAATTCCACTGAAATGTTTATACATCAAAATTGCCACCTCATACATTTCTTATTTAGAGGTGATAAAGCCACGTATATATGGATGGAGAAATAGTATCTGATTTTACTGGTAAACACTTAATATTAAATAAACAATGTCACCATTCAAGATATGAAGCATTTTATAATGTTTATAAGTAGTTTCAAAGGGCTTCAATTTGTAATTCCATGATTCAGTAATTATGTTGAACAGGGTAGGTGAAAACATATCAAGAGCAAAGAGATCATTTTAGCAGGAGCTTCAGAAAGATTACATTGGAATAGAACTGTAACTTAAATTTAAGTTAAAAACAACGTTGTAGAAAGTGAGGGTTCCTAAAAACTGGTTAGAATAATTTAAAATGAAATTTAATCTTTGTATTACAGTAAAATAACAGCTGTAAGGATAGAGAATGTTAAAATGTAATATTATGTAGAAGAATTCATTCTCATTTTCATATTCAATTCACAATAAAAGCAATAGAAATGCCAACAGAAACGTGCTAATGAAATAGAATGGGGATATTCAATCAACACAAAATAAGTCTCCACATTGCATCATATAGGTTTTAAATTTAAACAAAACTTACTTAAGTTAAACATTCAATAGGTTTTTTTTGTGAACAGAGAAGGTTGGGGAAACAGCTGTATGGAACTTAGCATTCTGTATTTGACTGGAGTTGAGTATCTGTACTAAGTGAATCTTTAGCACTGCAGCTGGCATTGTCACTAGCTGAAGAACTGTACTTTTTTTTCCAAGTATCTGCATTCTTAGAAATCTGTCTCTGTGTTTTTGCTTTTACCGTTTAGGTAATATATAAGGAAATTTATACCACTGTACATCAGGATAAATGAGTTTGTCATCATCCAAATAGGTCCACAATATAAAAACGAATTAAGGTCTAAAATATTCTGGTCCTTTTCCACTTCCTTGTAATGTAAAATAAGGGTTTTATTTTTTAAATACTACATTTGATCAGTTGAAGATTTTAAATGTACCTGTAACCTCAAATTGTTAGATAAGTCTAGAGCATCTTACTCTACTTCCCAAACTTTTAATGTAGAAATAACTGGGATTTATATCTCTGAAAACATGGGTTTCTCTCCTCATAAGAATGCTGTCGTACCCTACCAGTGATTATGAAGAAATATTTGCTATAAGTCACAAGAACTATTATAGTGTTACACATGGTAGGAAACCAGGTGCAGAATAAACATCAACCACCGCTGTCAAGTAATAGAAAATAGAAGTGCAATTAGCTATTACAAGAAAGCTTTTAGGGAAACTTTCCAAATGGAAACCCAGTGCTTTGAATAACTTAATTAACTTCCTATGGGATCAAATCAATCACTGTTAAGTACCTGTCATATACAAGTATTGCCCACAGTAAGGCTCAATAAATGTTTTGTATTAATGCTAAAATTATTTATGCCTCTGTATTACAATACCTAGAGAAATGAAACGTATTTGCTATATTAACAAAGAACTTTTGTAATTGACCTAGCAACTGCTGTGATATTTAAAAAACTAATACTGAAAGTGAACAATAGGGGAGATGTATTGAATGGTTTATTAGGGGTTAGGGACATAAAGACATTTCTCTGGGATATTGTTGTCATCTCTACAAATCAGTATGAAGTGAAAAGTTTTGTTACATTCCATATATGCCTACATAATCATCTTATGACAGCTTGAAACTCAGTCCCAGCAACCATAGAGGGCAGTTGTTTCGAGTCATTCATGACTACATTCATGTATTTATTCATTCATTCAACAAGAATTGGATTCCTATAATGTCCACAAGTTACATGTCCAGATAGATGTTATCACCCTGTTTTTCAAGATAAGGTGTGCCAATTTAGTTCTCCAAACTAAAATGGCTGAATGTATCAAAATAATAATTCAAGCTTTGGCTGCTGGACTCCAAGCTTCATATTCTTAAACATTGCATTGTACCGGGGATAATGACAGTAAACAGTGGTTTTGTAATCTAGGAGTATATCAGGCCTGCTGTAACAGCCGATATATTTTATTACTGAGATGGTACATAGCTACAGTCTACTTCGAGAACAGTGGAATCCAAACTTAGGAATTTAGAGAGAGAGTCACCGTGGCATTGATTCATTCACCATAGTTTAGAACTGTTTTCTGTGCTGTACTTAAAACAGTATAATGATATAACATGGGAAATGTCGGTAAAGTTAATAAGAAACACAATTGCTATTTCTAAGGTCATGTGGAAGAAGGTGGGCATTTTCTGTTCACACACAGAAGTCTGGGGCTCTCTGGACAAGTGTATATGTTTATTGGCTGTGGATGTCAAGCACCCCATTTTTTCCAGTTCATGTGTTTTCACTTTTTCATCCCAATTATATTTTACATAGAGCAACACTTTAAGCAATATTTACTACTCATACTTTTCAGCACCTAAAATACACTCGTGTTTTATGTCTATTTCAATTAATATACAGAACGCATCTAGGCATCTCCATCCCCATTTTATTAAAAAGAGCAAAGAAAGTTTATTTAAATTACTCCCAGTGGCCAGGCGCACTGGCTGATGCCTGTAGTCTCAGCACTTTTGGAGGCGGAGGCAGGTGAATCTCATGAAGTCAGGAGTTCAAGACCAGCCTGGCACACATGGCCAACAGGATGAAATCTGTCTCTACTAAAAATACAAAAAAAAGTAACTGAGCACGGCGGTGGGCACCTGTAATCACAGCTACTTGGGAGGCTGAGGCAGGAGAATCGCTTGAACCCCAGAGGCAGAGGTTGCAATGAGCTGAGATGGTGCCACTACACTCCAGCCTGGGTGACAGAGCAAGACTCTGTCTCAAAAATAATAATAATAAAATAAAATAAAATAAAATAAAAAATTACTCAGGGCCCTATTGGTGCTAAGTAGTGGAGTCATAATCAAACTTTTATTTATGCAGCTCAAAAGCCAATGCCTTCTTTTATTCAAGTTATTGAATTCTGCTTTCCATAATCTGATATGAATCTCTGAGAAAGAGCATAAGCTGCATCAGAATGGAGTTTAGTTTAGAACATTATTCCTCACTGGAATTTGATATCAGTAAGTTTTCTGGTAATACCTTTTAAAAATATTTTCTTGCATGTAAACAATTTCTGTGAGCCATTTAGATTAGATGACTACAGAATTCCTTGACATTTACAATTTTAAACGTCTTAGAATGTTTGCAGCCCTAATCCCAAGCAATATACACAATTAATGTGTTCCATGATGAAATTTTCTTACAAATCCCCTTTATCAGATTCTATATAATAGATAAGTTGGAATGTTTGTTAAACCTATATTTCCCCCTGTGTTTTTATGATTTTATGGTAAAGACAATCTATTACCATAATACATATTATTCATTGGAAAAGTAGAACTGACAAATATACTTCGATAACTGAAACAAACTGGAAAACAGAAAAAGGGAATTAGATTATTCTATTACATTGATATAACTTTTCTACATTATTTAACTAAGGCAATATTTTCCAAGAATGTTTAGTCTTTGGCGATTTCCTCACATAATATCACGTCCTGCAAGACAGGGATGAAATGAAGGCAAGAAACAGCAAAGCAGCTTTATGCATTTCTAATAATAATAATAATTTGTTTGCATGCTAAACATTCCACTGAGCTTCTGATAGGCCGTCAGCTATTTATTAGTTGGAATCAAACAGAACGCAGAGTATGAGATTCTGAATAGAACATGACTCTTTTATTTACTAGATATAAGCACTTCAAATAACTGTCAAGATATTTAAATTGTCTGAAACAAAGTTTTCCTCATGAGTAAAATGGAGATACTAACACCTGTGTCATAGTGTTGCTATATTCCATTTGCATTTTAAAAAGTGCTTGAGAGACCCATAGTAAGCCTTCAACAAATGTTAGCATAGTGTTATAATAGTGCAAATTAAAGAAGCAACAGTCCAAACTTAGTTTTGAACCAATTGAATAATAGGCACAGTTGCAAAATGGTGAGAAACATACTCGTTTTTTTGTTCCTAGTTAGGCTGGGTTTAGCGAACATAACTTGAACTTGAGATGACTGCCACCTTCAGGCCTGGATATTACAACGCACTTGTGAGGAGTGTGAGTTTTTACACAGGTAATCTGAGTCCGTTAAAGTAGACCAGGGACAAAGAGAGCAAACCAAACACATAACATCTAACACTACCTCTATTCCTACGGCAAGGCGGGAATAGCACGTGTTCAACCTTTTTTCATATTAATAAATATCCCTGCTTTGCATAGGGAGAATCCAGTGGTATGCAAAAGAAAAGAAACTGATTGCTAGTATTTTAAGGAAGGAAGTTCTTCATTTCTAGAATGGCTAAAAGGAAGAAAGATGTAGTATAGTGAAGGTCGTGGCTGAAGTCTCTGAAGCCACACTGCCTGAGTTCAACAACAGCTCTACCAAATATTGCTGAGTAATATTCAGTGGGTCCCAAATTCAATTCACATAAAGATCAAAGTAGTACATGTTTGTATAACACTCAGAAGAGAGCATAGCAGGGAATATGTTTTCCCCTACAGCTGATTTCTTTTATTCCCCATCTCAGTGAGGTACAGTTTGCATACAGTTTTAGAACGCAAATATGAATAACATAGAACCATTTCTTTCACAGGGTTTGGGGGAAGGTAAATACTGGTTACCTTCACAAATTCAGTGAATAGGAGAAAATTAAAAGAAAGAACCTCGTTAATGAAGCCAAAAGTTTTACTACTCACATTTGAACTTAAGAATTCTGAATGCTATATTATACAATGGGTAACTTTAGTTAGAAGTTAATCTGTGTTAAAAACAAAATAAACACTTCGGTGTGGAACTGTCAAGCTTGAGTTTCAATTGGTTTTACATGTTCACTCTGATGGTAGTTTCTTTTGCTGTGCAGAAGCTCTTTAGTTTAATTAGATCCCATTTGTCAATTTTGGCTTTGGTGTCGTTGCTTTTGGTGTTTTAGACATGAAGTCCTTGCCCGTGCCTATGTCCTGAATGGTAATGCCTACGTTTTCTTCTAGGGTTTTTATGGTTTCAGGTCTAACATTTAAGTCTTTAATCCATCTTGAATTAATTTTTGTATAAGGTGTAAGGAAGGGATCCCATTTCAGCTTTCTACATATGGCTAGCCAGTTTTCCCAGCACCATTTATTAAATAGGGAATCCTTTCCCCATTGCTTGTTTTTCTCAGGTTTGTCAAAGATCAGATAGTTGTAGGTAGGCGGCGTTATTTCTGAGGGCTCTGTTCTGTTCCATTGATCTATATCTCTGTTTTGGTACCAGTACCATGCTGTTTTGGTTACTGTAGCCTTGTAGTATAGTTTCAAGTCAGGTAGCGTGATGCCTCCAGCTTTGTTCTTTTGGCTTAGGATTGACTTGGTGATGTGGGCTCTTTTTTGGTGCCATATGAACTTTAAAGTAGTTTTTTCCAATTCTGTGAAGAAAGTCATTGGTAGCTTGATGGGGATGGCATTGAATCTATAAATTACCTTGGGCAGTATGGCCATTTTCACAATATTGATTCTTCCTACCCATGAGCCTGGAATGTTCTTCCATTTGTTTGTATCCTCTTTTATTTCATTGAGCAGTGGTTAGTAGTTCTCCTTGAAGAGGTCCTTCACGTCCCTTGTAAGTTGGATTCCTATGTATTTTATTCTCTTTGAAGCAATTGTGAATGGGAGTTCACTCATGATTTGGCTCTCTGTTTGTCTGTTGTTGGTGTATAAGAATGCTTGTGATTTTTGTACATTGATTTTGTATCCTGAGACTTTGCTGAAGTTGCTTATCAGCTTAAGGAGATTTTGGGCTGAGACAATGGGGTTTTCTAGATATACAATCATGTCATCTGCAAACAGGGACAATTTGACTTCCTCTTTTCCTAATTGAATAGGAGAAAATTGTCGCAACCTACTCATCTGACAAAGGGCTAATATCCAGAATCTACAATGAATTCAAACAAACTTACAAGAAAAAAACAAACAATCCCATCAAAAAGTGGGCGAAGGATATGAACAGACACTTCTCTAAAGAAGACATTTATGCAGCCAAAAAACACATGAAAAAATGCTCACCATCACTGGCCATCAGAGAAATGCAAATCAAAACCACAATGAGATACCATCTCACACCAGTTAGAATGGCAATCATTAAAAAGTCAGGAAACAACAGGTGCTGGAGAGGATGTGGAGAAATAGGAACACTTATACACTGTTGGTGGGACTGTAAACTAGTTCAACCATTGTGGAAGTCAGTGTGGCGATTCCTCAGGGATCTAGAACTAGAAATACCATTTGATCCAGCCATCCCATTACTGGGTAAATACCCAAAGGACTATAAATCATGCTGCTATAAAGACACATGCACACGTATGTTTATTGCGGCACTATTCACAATAGCAAAGACTTGGAACCGACCCAAATGTCCAACAATGATAGACTGGATTAAGAAAATGTGGCACATATACACCATGGAATACTATGCAGCCATAAAAAATGATGAGTTCATGTCCTTTGTAGGGACATGGATGAAATTGGAAATCATCATTCTCAGTAAACTATTGTAAGAACAAAAAACCAAACATAGCATATTCTCACTCATAGGTGGGAATTGAACAGTGAGAACACATGGACACAGGAAGGGGAACATCACACTCTGGGGACTGTTGTGGGGTGGGGGAGGGGGGAGGGATAGCTTTAGGAGATATACCTAATGCTAAATGACGAGTTAATGGGTGCAGCACACCATCATGGCACATGTATACATATGTAACTAACCTGCACATTGTGCACATGTACCCTAAAACTTAAAGCATAGTAATAATAAAATAAAATTAAAAAATAAATAAATAAATAAATAAATAAATAAATAAATAAATTGGTTTTACAGAGAAAACAGAGCTATATCTGTAGCCATCTGATGATCTAATGATACACATCAGTTTGCTTGAAAATCGGATAGGTTACTTGGAGAGAATGCATTCTAAACAAATCAGGGAAGCTTATAAAAATAAATATAAGTAAATAGCTGGATGCATAGGAGAATAGACAGTGTGATTTTTGAGGACAGTGGTTCTCTTTAACTCGTATTTATCTATACAAGCTTAGGATTCAAGCTTTAATCAACTTTTGTTTGTGACCCAGGGAAAAAAGGGTGCTATCAGTTATTATTATTAAATTTTCAGTAAAACTTTTTTTAGGACATGCGAGTGGTGCAGATAATACTGCTATGGTGACACTCTAAGAGATGATAACTCAAGAAGGGGTATCCATCTTGCCCTGGTATCCTTAGAATACAAAGCAGCTTTGGGCCTTCAATAGCTCCCACCAAACTTTGATAGTGCTGATTACAATGGAAACCAATACTCACATAGGGGCAGCAATATTCAGTAAAGGAATCAATCATACCTAGGAGACTCAGTGGGGAAACTATCTTCTCACAAAAATTCCTAATCCAATTGTCAGAAGCCAAGCATTAAAGTGTATCAATCATGGATTTGACACAACATGCTAATTTTTGTTTTGCATTCAGTTGCCAAACAAAACACACGATGTGTTCATTTTTTGGTTGTTTAGGGCAAGATTGGGAAAGCTGTCAAAGAAATAAGTTACAGAGATCTCAAATGGAAATCAGTACTTATATCAAAAAAATCAGTGACAAAGGTGAATTAATCATCAATCTGTCTGGCAAACTTAGTTAAACCACCTACAGAACAGTATTTCATGGCATCACTGTATGTCACAACAAACTTTCAGATATGGCTCAAAATAATTTTTAGCAATTCACACTCCTGTCCTTCAAAGAAGCCTCTGAGTGTCCTTGGTTCTTAGGCTATGAAGTAAAGAAAGTCAGAGTTGAAGCATAGATAGTAACAAATATGCTTATAGGAATGCCTGTATTTAAAGGTATTCAGTCTGGCTCTCTCCTTGGTTAATATTGATCTCATAATTGCACATTTTTTCCTTTCCTATGTATCTTATATGTTTTAGTGGTCATTTTTTCATACGAATTTGATTGGCAATTCTTTTCAAGTATTAATACATGCTCATAAAAAGAACATTTTGGAAATATTTAAATATTTACAAATAATAAAATTGGGAGTATCTGACATATTGTGCAGCATAACAAACACCAAAGTACTAAATTTTAAATTCTGCTTTTCTAGTTTCTGAAGCATTTTGTGGTCTGTTGTGTTTCAGCAGCTTATGGGCATTTCTCTAAGATTTTCAAAAATAAATCAAAGGCAAGATGAGCTGTGCTCATTACTTATACATAATAAATAACATTTTCTTGATATGAAAATTTTTCATGGCTTAGCTATAATTTATAACCGTTAGAGTCAAATAAACTTCCACATCTTGTCAGGTTCTTTTGCCTCATCATATTTTCTCCTTTAAAAATATTTTGCTATTAAAAATGCTAATCAATTAAATTTATGATGTATAAGTGTGCATGTGTGTATATATGGAGTTCTTTCACAGCAGACTATAATTAGTGATTATTGACATATTATTTGTATCTATCCTGAGTCAAAAGTGGTATGAATTGTGATTTTCTATGGGAAATAAAACGAGATATTTTAATACACAAAAACATTAAGAACTTGTTTAATGCAAGATACTCAATGGCTTAAAATGTAATTTTAAGCTTGGTAGTTGTTTCATATAGTGTGACAAAATTAAAACAGTAGCATCGTGAATGCCACATGAATTCTTACATAAGAAATATTTTATAAAGTCTTTTTTTTTTTTTTTCCAGACAGAGTCTCTCTCTGTTGCCCAGGCTGGAGTGCAGTGGCACGATCTCCACTCACTGCAAGCTCCGCCTCCCGGGTTCACGCCATTCTCCTGCCTCAGCCTCCCAAGTAGCTGGGACTACAGGTGCCTGCCACCATGCCCCGCTAATTTTTTGTAGTTTTAGTAGAGATGGGATTTCACGGTGTTAGCCAGGATGGTCTCAATCTCCTGACCTTGTGATCCACCCGCCTTGGCCTCCCAAAGTGCTGGGTTTACAGGCGTGAGCCACCATGCCGGGCCTATAACATCTTTAAATAAGTTGAATTGGAACAATCTTTTATTTTTGGTACGCATACCTTCAGTACATCCAAGAGAAGCCTAAAGTCTACCCAGGGACCAATTCTTCCCTGTTTTTAAGGGGGTGGCGAAAATTTCAAGCTCGTTCAAAATGTTATGTCTCTTAGGCATTACCTATCCTGCTGATTTTTGTTTCTATTATCTATGCACTGTGAACCTGAATAATGGTGCTCACCTGTTACATCTTCCTCTCATCATTGTTGAAAACCTTGTATGTCTTTTCGCCACACTGATTTTGTTCTAGTAGCTGAGTCTGATTTCTGGGTTCTTGGTGACTTCATAATGGTTCTTTTATTGAATAAGTTATTTTTGAGCAACCATGATGTGCAGTTAGACAAACAAAAAAGATAATGTATAAGATGGAATGCTTTTTTTTCCTTTTTTCTCTTAAAAATTTTATTTGCTTAAATTAGTGATGATTATGACATATAATTCTGAGGCTGTACATGATCCACATTAACTCACCAAGCCATTCCCCTCAGCTTAGCTAAATTTTAAAAAGTATCTTCCTGACTCTAGGCCCCTGACCTCCCTTTTCTTAGAAAACTTGTAAGTTCAAATTCTTTCTCTGACCCTTAAGTTACATACAAATCTTCTCTCAGCCTCTTGCTAGTTTTACAACCAAGGAATGTGTATTTCATGGACCTAGGGGACATTTCTTTGGAATATAATAGTCTAAAAATGTAGTGCTGCTTACTCCCAGTCTCTGTGGAAGGTAGGGGTCTAATTTCAACAAGTGCCAATTAGCAAACACAGATGGATGACCTAATCACAGGACAAATCTCTCTACCAAAGTCTTCTAGAACTTTCCACTAGCTCACTCCAGTGCTTAAAAAAACTTGCTTTTTGTTTCATGGGAGTTAAGTTCAATCTCTCTCTCCTATCACCTTGCTAATTTACTATGGTGCTTCTTTTCTTTAACAGTTCTTGTATGCAACTCATAGGATTTGACTCATCATTGGATCTCAGAGAGCCTGGTACCCATAGCCCCAGGCGTATACCTTTAACTTTTGCCTTCCCAGATGATGGATTGATCAGGGAACTTATTCCTGAGCTATTGCTCTAAACTTCGGACCACTACAGGAATTGACTTTAATACCACGCTGATATGGTTTGGCTCTGTGTCCCCACCCAAATCTCAACTTGAGTTCTACTCCCAGAATTCCCTCGTGTTGTGAGAGGGACCCTGTGGGAGATAATTGAATCACTGGGGCAGTTTCTCCCATACTGTTCTCCTGTTAGTGAATAAGTCCCAAGAGATCTGATGGTTTCATAAGGGGAAATTCATTTCATTTGGTTCTCATTCTCTCTCTTGCCTGTTGCAATGTAAGATGTGCCTTTTGCCTTCCGTCATGATTGTGAGGCCTCCCCAGCCATGTGGAACTGTAAGCCCAATAAACTCCTTTTCCTGTATGAATTACTCAGTCTTGGGTATGTCTTTATCAGCAGTGTGAAAATGGACTAATACACATGCTCTTATTGTAATGAGCTTTTGTTTGATAGAACTTTGTTTATTTAACATCTAGAGTTCTTTTTGACTGTGGAGACCACATATGTGATGACCTCGTGTCTAAATTATAGACACATATAAGTGCTTACACAAATTAAATATTCCTAAACCTGTCAAAAAATTTTAAAGCTGAATTTTAATACTTACAATGTATTTTTAAAAAATATTATAAAATCTTGCCCAAATGTTTCACAATTTTAATTTCACATGAATCAGATAAATCTATGTCAAATAAGACTAGTTTAATATTTTTGATTTAATAAAAACTGCTTTGTTTTCTGAGTTCTCGCCATTAAATATGATACAAGCATACATTTCTATTTTACTTGGGTTTAGTAGTAAATATTATTTCTACCAGATGTTTAAAATTATTAACAAATTTGATTTTAATCAAATTTTGTCATTATTCTGACAAATTTGTATTTCAACCCTAATTATGTTTTATATGTCTGCTTAAAAATACTTTTCAAAAGTTTTTTGATAACTCACAACATGAAACTTATGCCCAATTAAGTAATAGATATCCATTAAATATTTAGATCATTACTAAATAAACTACTGAAACATTCGTTAGTAAGTATATGTGTAAGTTTATATACTTTTGACTGATGTTTACATGATACAGAGAAGCTAAAAATATTGGGTTTGTTAATAAATATGTTATTTTGGCCACATTTGCAGAAGGACAGTCCCAAAATAACCTCGGGTGACCCAGCCCTTCCTCTTCCCACTTACGGTCTCAGAATAACTGTAGAATATGCTAGAAAGGTAGTGCCCCGATATAAGGAGAAACTCTTCAGAGCAGCTCAGGTTTTGGCCTTGTCCCTCCTAGAACAGGATGCCCTACAATGCTTTAGCTCAGGGAAACAAGTGTTTCCCAGAGTATAAAATCCCAGAGTGGAATGCTTTGGGGATCCCTCAGCTGAGCTGTGAAGTGAGGCATGCACAAACGAGACTCCATCTGCACTGGGCAGCTTTCCTGAGCAGTGGAGACCAGCTGGTCATGGAGCCTGGGCTTCTGTTGATTCTTGCGCTCTATCTGTGAGTGACAAATTTGATTTGCAGAACCTGTTGTGAGAGTGTTCTGTCTCACTGTACTCATACTCTGGCATTTGAGTTTGTGCAAAATGTTTTTTGCTCAGCCTCCTGAGTAGCTGGGACAACTGGCGCCCATCGGCATGCTTGACTAATTTTTGTATTTTTAGTAGAGATGGGGTTTCACCATATTGGTCAAGCTGGTCTCGAACTCCTGACCTCAGGTGATCCACCTCCCTTGGCCTCCCAAAGTGCTGGGATTACAGGTGTGAACCACTGCACCGGTGTTTTGTGCAAAATCTTTTAAGGGGGGTTTGAGCAAGACTTCCTGCCAGATCAAGAAAACTTGGCAGAAATTGATGAGAGGTTTAGAGTCTTCTCCTGGGATTGGTAACCAGTGGACCATATTCCCCATTCAAGGGCTAATGCCAGTGTACTGCATATCTGCTAAAGAAGCTTGAAAAATAATAGCATAAGAAATTATAGACCTATAAATATTACAAGATGGTATATTCATAAACTGAATTAATTTGCTATAGAGTGTTGATATAGAACAGTTCACAGTGGTCTATTTCCTAGTTTTGTCTGTAAAATATGTTAGGACTAGTTAAAATTATAATCAATATATGTGAATGAAACGACTAGAAATAATAAGTACAAGGGAAAACAACCTTGTATTCAGAGGATACAAGAAGTTTATGATTTGCTTTGTTAAAGAAAATTATGAAAGTTTGTAGAATATGTTTCTGTTGCCAAAAAAAAGTAATTTTTTTCTAAAGGAAAATGACTAGTTCCAGAATGAGAAGAAAATGTGCATGAAACCTAAATAGATATGGATAGCCATAGAAGGTTTCTCAGGAATGAAATTCTATTTTGTACCTCCAAGTCTAGTTAAGATTGGATGGGTTTATTTGTTATTATTCTTATGACCTTTAGTATCAATAGTGTAATGATGCAAAACTAGAACTTGTTTTTCTCTCTGTTAAAATGACATTTTCTTGGATTATCGGTCTGCTCTTAACAAGAGATTCCAAAAGTTTTGTTTTCTTTATCTTCTGAGTAATCTGCCTAGAAAGCACAAATTCTGTGTCATATTAGGATAATTTCCTGTGTTTTAAGTTGATTTTATCAAGGGTTTGATTACTTTAATTAACCCAGTCTTTTGCTTTAATAAAGAGCTAAAGTTTGTTATTGTTGTTTTATTGTTTTTTCAATCATGTTACCTCCTTGTTTGTTTTGAAATCCCTTACTGCCACTTTGTTTAAGTAGATAGCCAAGTATTTCTTCTTTTTTGAGACAGAGTTTTGCTCTTGTCGCCCAGGTTGGAGTGCAGCGGCGCAGTCTCGGCTCACTGAAACCTCCACCTCCTGGGTTTAAGAGATTCTCCTGCCTCAGACTCCTGAGTAGCTGGATTACAGGAGCACGCCACCATGCTCAGCTAATTTTTTTGTATTTTTAGTAGAGATGGGGTTTCAACATGTTGGCCAGGCGTGTCTCAAACTCCTGACCTCAGGTGGTCCACCTGCCTCGGCCTCCCAAAGTGCAGGGATTACAGGCGTGAACCACCTCAGCTGGCTGCCAAGTATTTCTTTATGACAAATAATCCTTTTAGCCAAGAGTCCAAAACTTCTCACATTTTTGGATATTTCACCTACCCAAAATCAAATCTTAAATGAAACCCTTTTTATTTTTAATCTCAAATTGACTTTAGAATTTCCCAAAAGTCCCCTAGAAAGTCAGAAAGGATTTTTTTCACCTAGTAAAATGAGAGGTGTCAAGAATAATTAGGTTTATTTGATATGTTGAGTTGCTTTTAAAGTACTGTCTAATAATAAGAAATCTTAACCTTCCTGAAGTTATATTTAACCTTTTCTAGATAAAATGTTATTAATATAAATGTTTAAGAAACTTTGAAGTTCCCAGAAATGAGTCAATGCCTCACTGTCCGTGATATATATTGATGCTGCTTTGCTGATATTCAATAACAAGATTATAATGTTATCTGTCATAATTTCTAAGTTGTTCAGTGAAAAAGGTTGAACACCCAAATCTCCCAGTCTTGATGGGAGGGTAGGAGCCTCATGTTAATAAGCACAGATTAGGAAACACAGAAGACGTAATTATCTTGACCACCTTCCTGTGCCATGTCCTCCAGAACCTTTTCACCAGCTCACTCCAGTGCTTAAAAAACCTTTCAGCTTTTGTTTCAGTAGAATTCAATCTCTGTCCCATAATCCAATACTCTTGAATAAAGTGTTCTTTGCCTATTCAATTGTCAGTAGAATTTTTCATGAGCATGTCCTTTATGTGAGTATAGTAAACATATATCATTTTTCCCTGATAGCCTGTCCCTTTGTACTGTGCATCACAAACATCTAATTTAATCCACAGTCAACTTCAAGAGTTGTTTTACTCTATTCATTTAGCTGAGGAAACTGAGGTTTAGATAAGCTAAGTAAATCATCATACAAAGTCATTCATATAAGCTTCAGGACCCCTCTGTTATCCCACTTCTTTTAAGGTGCTGTGCCTATTTTTGTGTTTATGGTCCTGTATTTTTTTTTTCTTAAAAGAAGATCCTGCCAGATTGTTTGAAATGTTACTGAACCTGGACATGCCTTCACACAGCTAATGAGTGTTAAATTTAGTGTAGTGCTCCAACAGTCTCCATGGTTGGTCGGTTACAGGACCTCCTATGGATACAAAAATCTGTGGATGCTTACATCCCTGATATAAAATGGCATCGTATTTATGTATAACCTGTGCAATCCTCCCATATACTATATTTTAAATCCTCTCTAATTACTTGTAATACCTAATACAATGAAGATGCCTTGTAAAAAGTTATTATACTGTATTATTTAGAGAATAATTACAAGAAAAAAGTCTGTATATATTCAATACAGGCACAAAGGTTTTTTTTATATTTTTGATCCATAATTGATTGAATCCAGTAATGTAGAATGGTTACAAAAGGTCAACTGTATTTAAATCTGGAAGGTCTGCATTCAATGCCTGTGTGCTCCTTTCATTACAGTTATTTTCCAGATTTGTTCTTCGGTGCCCTAGTGTTCGTAGAATTAGCTTGAAGGCAGATGTGCAGAACTGTTGGCAGCAGGAGAAGCTGAGGTCTGGGACCTCCACTCCAACTGCAACCAGACCAGCCTTGCTTCTATATCTCCATTTATCTATTTCTATGTTATCTGAACCAAATTTGTTTGGAAGAAATGATTCTATGGGCAAAATGGTTTAAAAGTAGTGGCATAATGCAGTGCTGTTTAGTCTCCTTTTCACTGAATACATGTTGATGTAGGTAGGGTAGCAAGTGTGGAAAGTCAATTATACAAAATGTATTAAATATATTTTGAACTGAAAAGGCCTAAGAAATTATCTAGTTCAGGCTTTCTTTTTAAAGATTGGAGAAATGACTCACAGAAGCAAAAGTAATTTACCTAAGGTCAAAGACTAGTTCAGCATAGACTTGCAGTTTTTAAACTCTCATAATACATTATGTCACCAGCTTATTTGAGAGAGAGTTCTAAAAACCACCTAATGAAACTTGTTATTATATTGACTGCAGTGATGCTTTGGGGGTCATTGTCCACTATATATCACTTTATTCTTTTTATGAGTGAGCACAAAAGTTATTTAACTTAGTTTTAAAAATCAAAATAATTGGCCAGGCACAGTGGCTCACACCTGTAATCCCAACACTTTGGGAGGCTGAGGAGGGTGGATCATGAGGTCAGGAGATCGAGACCATCCTGGCTAACACAGTGAAACCCCAACTCTACTAAAAAAATACAAAAAAGTAGCCGAGCATGGTGGCGAGCGCCTGTAGTCCCAGCTACTCGGGAGGCTGAGGTGGGAGAATGGCGTGAACTCAGGAGGCGGAGCTTGCAGTGAGCCAAGATCATGCCACTGCACTCCAGGCTGGGCAACAGAGTGAGACTCCATCTCAAAAAAAAAAAAAATCAAAACAATTTGTATTGAGTAGTTTTTGGGGTTGTTTTCCTCTCCTTATCATGTTAAATATTGTGATTGAATTTCTCTTTGGTTGGCCAAAGAGACTGACGAGCTTAAAACTATCACTGACAAGGCTGAGTTGCAACCATATAAAGGATACAGAATTTCACAGTTTGTATTATCTCTACCAAGTTTATTCCTGCTTTTTTGCTGTTTAGTATAATTTTTCCAAGACTTTAAGTTTTTTCATTATACATTGGTAGATCGATCTATCTTTTGGTAAACTGTCACAATTCATTTGGACTGAATCTAGACAGTAAGACAGGGGCCATTTTCTATGAAGATTTTTGTGTAAATGTCTTCCCATCTCACTTATATAGAAGTATTTTCCTAAATCTGAGCACAGAGTTTTATACATGATAGACATCCAATAAATATTGATTGAATGGATAAATGTACAAAGGGAAGTTATAAAAAATTTCAATATGTAACTTAAAAACTTAGAATGCCAAAATTCTAAAGGCAATGACAAAGTGAAGACAAAAGTTGAGTCTCCAGATCCTCAGATAAAGTTCATGTATTCAGCTCTTATAGTGTTTTGGATTCTGTGCTATACATTTTGTAGAAACTATCATATTTCATAATCTTATGCAGTCAGGCTATAAGCCTTATTTTAAAGATGAGGAAACCAAGGTGCAGATGGGTTAAGACCAAGTTTACATGATTAGCAAATTGCAGAGTCAGTATTTGGACCTTTATATATATTTTTAGAAGCAACAATTTTGTGCTCTTTTAACATTTTCAAATAACATTTTTTCTTTTTTTTTTTTCCTTTATTATTATTATTATTATTATACTTTAGACTCTATGGTACATGTGCGCAACGTGCAAGTAAGTTACATATGTATACATGTGCCATGCTGGTGTGCTGCACCCATTAACTCGTCATTTAGCATTAGGTATATCTCCTAATGCTATCCCTCCCCGCTCCCCTCACCCCACAACAGTCCCCAGAGTGTGATGTTCCCCTTCCTGTGTCCATGTGTTCTCATTGTTCAATTCCCACCTATGAGTGAGAATATGCGGTGTTTGGTTTTTTGTTCTTGCGATAGTTTACCGAGAATGATGATTTCCAATTTCATCCATGTCCCTACAAAGGACATGAACTCATCATTTTTTATGGCTGCATAGTATTCCATGGTGTATATGTGCCACATTTTCTTAATCCAGTCTATCATTGTTGGACATTTGGGTTGGTTCCAAGTCTTTGCTATTGTGAATAATGCCGCAATAAACATACGTGTGCATGTGTCTTTATAGCAGCATGATTTATAGTCCTTTGGGTATATACCCAGTAATGGGATGGCTGGGTCGAATGGAATTTCTAGTTCTAGATCCCTGAGGAATCGCCACACTGACTTCCACAAGGGTTGAACTAGTTTACAGTCCCACCAACAGTGTAAAAGTGTTCCTATTTCTCCACATCCTCTCCAGCACCTGTTGTTTCCTGACATTTTAATGATTGCCATTCTAACTGGTGTGAGATGGTATCTCATTGTGGTTTTGATTTGCATTTCTCTGATGGCCAGTGATGGTGAGCATTTTTTCATGTGTTTTTTGGCTGCATAAATGTCTTCTTTAGAGAAGTGTCTGTTCATGTCTTTCGCCCACTTTTTGATGGGGTTGTTTGTTTTTTTCTTGTAAATTTGTTGGAGTTCATTGTAGATTCTGGATATTAGCCCTTTGTCAGATGAGTAGGTTGCGAAAATTTTCTCCCATTTTGTAGGTTGCCTGTTCACTCTGATGGTAGTTTCCTTTGCTGTGCAGAAGCTCTTGAGTTTAATTAGATCCCATTTGTCAATTTTGGCTTTTGTTGCCATTGCTTTTGGTGTTTTAGACATGAAGTCCTTGCCCATGCCTATGTCCTGAATGGTATTGCCTAGGTTTTCTTCTAGGGTTTTTATGGTTTTAGGTCTAACATTTAAGTCTTTAATCCATCTTGAATTGATTTTTGTATAAGGTGTAAGGAAGGGATCCAGTTTCAGCTTTCTCCATATGGCTAGCCAGTTTTCCCAGCACCATTTATTAAATAGGGAATCCTTTCCCCATTTCTTGATTTTGTCAGGTTTGTCAAAGATCAGATAGTTGTAGATCTGTGGCATTATTTCTGACGGCTCTGTTCTGTTCCATTGATCTATATCTCTGTTTTGGTACCAGTACCATGCTGTTTTGGTTACTGTAGCCTTGTAGTATAGTTTGAAGTCAGGTAGTGTGATGCCTCCAGCTTTATTCTTTTGGCTTAGGATTGACTTGGCGATGCGGGCTCTTTTTTGGTTCCATATGCACTTTAAAGTAGTTTTTTCCAATTCTGTGAAGAAAGTCAAGCTTATCCACTATGATCAAGTGGGCTTCATCCCTGGGATGCAAGGCTGGTTCAATATACGCAAATCAATAAATGTAATCCAGCATATAAACAGAACCAAAGACAAAAACCACATGATTATCTCAATAGATGCAGAAAAGGCCTTTGACAAAATTCAACAACCCTTCATGCTAAAAACTCTCAATAAATTAGGTATTGATGGGACGTATCTCAAAATAATAAGAGCTATCTATGACAAACCCACAGCCAATATCATACTGAATGGGCAAAAACTGGAAGCATTCCCTTTGAAAACTGGCACAAGACAGGGATGCCCTCTCTCACCACTTCTATTCAACATAGTGTTGGAAGTTCTGGCCAGGGCAATTAGGCAAGAGAAGGAAATCAAGGGTATTCAATTAGGAAAAGAGGAAGTCAAATTGTCCCTGTTTGCAGATGACATGATTGTATATCTAGAAAACCCCATTGTCTCAGCCCAAAATCTCCTTAAGCTGATAAGCAACTTCAGCAAAGTCTCAGGATACAAAATCAATGTGCAAAAATCACAAGCATTCTTATACATCAATAACAGACAAACAAAGAGCCAAATCATGAGTGAACTCCCATTCACAATTGCTTCAAAGAGAATAAAATACCTAGGAATCCAACTTACAAGGGATGTGAAAGACCTCTTCAAGGAGAACTACAAACCACTGCTCAAGGAAATAAAAGAGGATACAAACAAATGGAAGAACATTCCATGCTCATGGGTAGGAAGAATCAATATCATGAAAATGGCCATCCTTCCCAAGGTAATTTACAGATTCAATGCCATCCCCATCAAGCTACCAATGACTTTCTTCACAGAAGAAAGTTCATATGGAACCAAAAAAGAGCATTGCCAAGTCAATCCTAAGCCAAAAGAACAAAGCTGGAGGCATCACACTACCTGACTTCAAACTGTACTACAAGGCTACAGTAACCAAAACAGCATGGTACTGGTACCAAAACAGAAATATAGATCAATGGAACAGAACAGAGCCGTCAGAAATAATGCCACATATCTACAACTATCTGATCTTTGACAAACCTGAGAAAAACAAGAAATGGGGAAAGGATTCCCTATTTAATAAATGGTGCTGGGAAAACTGGCTAGCCATATGTAGAAAGCTGAAACTGGATCCCTTCCTTACACCTTATACAAAAATTAATTCAAGATGGATTAAAGACTTAAATGTTAGACCTAAAACCATAAAAACCCTAAAAGACAACCTAGGCATTACCATTCAGGACATAGGCATGGGCAAGGACTTCATGTCTAAAACACCAAAAGCAATGGCAACAAAAGCCAAAATTGACAAATGGGATCTAATTAAACTCAAGAGCTTCTGCACAGCAAAAGAAACTACCATCAGAGTGAACAGGCAACCTACAAAATGGGAGAAAATTTTCGCAACCTACTCATCTGACAAAGGGCTAATATCCAGAATCTACAATGAACTCCAACAAATTTACAAGAAAAAAACAAACAACCCCATCAAAAAGTGGGCGAAGGACATGAACAGACACTTCTCAAAAGAAGACATTTATGCAGCCAAAAAACACATGAAAAAATGCTCACCATCACTGGCCATCAGAGAAATGCAAATCAAAACCACAATGAGATACCATCTCACACCAGTTAGAATGGCAATCATTAAAAAGTCAGGAAACAACAGGTGCTGGAGAGGATGTGGAGAAATAGGAACACTTTTACACTGTTGGTGGGACAGTAAACTAGTTCAACCCTTGTGGAAGTCAGTGTGGCGATTCCTCAGGGATCTAGAACTAGAAATTCCATTTGACCCAGCCATCCCATTACTGGGTATATACCCAAAGGACTATAAATCATGCTGCTATAAAGACACATGCACACGTATGTTTATTGCGGCATTATTCACAATAGCAAAGACTTGGAACCAACCCAAATGTCCAACAATGATAGACTGGATTAAGAAAATGTGGCACATATACACCATGGAATACTATGCAGCCATAAAAAATGATGAGTTCATGTCCTTTGTAGGGACATGGATGAAATTGGAAATCATCATTCTCAGTAAACTATCGCAAGAACAAAAAACCAAACACCGCATATTCTCACTCATAGGTGGGAATTGAACAATGAGAACACATGGACACAGGAAGGGGAACATCACACTTCGGGGACTGTTGTGGGGTGGGGGGAGGGGGGAGGGATAGCATTGGGAGATATACCTAATGCTAGATGACGAGTTAGTGGGTGCAGCGCACCAGCATGGCACATGTATACATATGTAACTTACCTGCACATTGCGCACAGGTACCATAAAACCTAAAGTATAATAATAATAATAATAATAATAATAAAAGAAAAAAAAAAAGAAAGAAAAAAAAAAAGCTTTTGAGATGGAAGCCCAGAACTGGTGTATATTAATGACTGTGCTTTTGAACTGCTTATGCAATAAAATATGCAAAAGCCAAGATAAACTTTCAGAGCCAGCACAGTCCTGATTATCTTTAAAAGAATACTGGAGTTACTCACTACAAGGAGAATATACATAAAAATATTTTAATTGTCAATTATTGAAAATTGACATTTTAACAGACAAAAATATTAGCTGAAATTATACGTATATATTCTTCACACTATTATTATCCTCTAAATAACTAAGTCATTCAATTCAAAAATAATCTCCCAAATGCCTATGTAGTATGTAGAGTAAGTCAGCTCTTCTGCCAGGTTCAATGTTATAAGTCATCAAAGCAAATTATCCAGGCCTTCAAACTAATTATAATCTGCAGAAGAAAATAAAGGAAATTAACAAGTAAGATACCCTGAAGTAAGCATGAGGTCATTGGAGCACAAAGAAGAAAATGCCTATGAAATTGGAAACAAAGCAAACATTTTAGATCAGAGTAACTCTTGAATTGATACAGAATTTGCCAGTTGCTTTATATAAATGCAAAATTTACATAAATGCAAAATTTACATAAATGCAAAATTTTACACAATGGGTATTACCTCCACACAGCTGCACAAGTGATTGTAATATATGTCTTACTCAAAATCTAAAAGTCTTTACCTAGATATACATTTTCTTGTCCATCTAATGATTATTATGTAACATTCTCTTTTTTTCTATAAAATGTTCAAACTAAGAGTGAAATTTTCTTCTATTCCATCAGAGGTTATGTCCCTTGTAGCAAGATTGTAATAATCCTAATACATGCTCTCAAATAGTATTAAAAAAAAGGGTAAAGACATGCCAGATGGAGAGTACAACCTGTGCCATGGCAAACAGCTGTGACATATAATGACGTTTTGTGAAACTTCAAGCAGTTTTGTTTGAGTGACTGTGTAAGAGTGAGTGGTGAATTTAGACAAGTAAGAACTTATATTAAGATTTCATAAAAGACCTTATTTGAAGATGAAGAAGTTTGAAATTTTCACAAGTATTTCTGAAAATCTATTGAAGAATTTTAAGAAGTATAGGCACACTGACATATTAATTTTTTAAATTAATATAATTATGAAAATTTTCAAACAGTCAAAAGCTGAGGAAACAGTATAAAATTAACCACTATACATTTATAACCCAAATGCAATAATAATCAAATCATTTAAATATTTATAATACTTCTTTGCTGACATGTAATAACTAAACCATAATTAAATGTCCCCAATAATCTCAATATAATTAATTTCTATGGTTGTTGTTTTAATCCAAACCCATATGAGGTATTCCCATTATGTTTGGTTCCA
Organism: Pongo pygmaeus; assembly: GCF_028885625.2. Taxonomy (NCBI): domain Eukaryota; kingdom Metazoa; phylum Chordata; class Mammalia; order Primates; family Hominidae; genus Pongo; species Pongo pygmaeus. The sequence continues at coordinate 93,946,837 of NC_072387.2, read as the reverse complement.
CGTAAGTCTGTTGGTTTGTACAATGTAAGTCTCTTGGCGTGGAATAAAGTACCCTTCATTGCTTTTAGTTTCTACTATTGATTGTTGCAAAGTCCACACCAATTCTCTTTTAGATTTCTCATATTTTATAATTTTATTTATTGATTGATGTAATTTGTTCTTCTACCTTCTGTTTTGTGTTAGGTGACATTAACTCTAGAAGCTTGATTTAGTTCGTATCCAACTTGTCAAAAAATAATCCAGAATTAGTTTAGTAGAACATACAGCTGAATTTCTTTACATACAAGGTAAATTATCAATTATATAATAGTAAGTGAACAAAAGCAAAGCAGAGTTTACAAAACAGTCTGTGGGACAATGAGCTGTGTTCTGTTGTGTTCTTGTGTTTGTTTACATTTTTTTTTTCTAAGCCCTGATATAAAACCACCAGGGCTTAGCAGCCTGCTCTAAAGTAGATCAACACAGTTATTAGGGAAAGCAATTTCAATAATCTGCAGTGTTTCAAAAAAAAGAAAAAACTTGTGATTTCAACTGTAAAATCTACATGTTTTGTTTATCTCTGGTAATGGGCAGTGGTACCCATCTGTTACCATCTCTGCTAGGTAAGCCAGGATTGTGCCGTTTCCCTCATAGTAATCCCTCAGTCTTTCCTTTGGGTCAAACTCAGGTCCCAGAGGAGCCAAACTGAGTATGGAGGCTAAAGTCCTTTTATGGACCATCTGCTGGATGACAGATCCAAGTTATCAAAGGAAATAAATGTTTAATCACCTGTATATCACAAAGCAGAGGAAGGCAAAAATTATGTATACAATCACAAATATATTAGGCAACATTCAGAAACTTATTTTTATTTAGTTTAGTTTTGTTTTATTGGTGTACACTCACCTAAAAGAATTAATCCCATAGATTAGCTTGGCCAAATTTTGATAACCAACATTTTTTTTTCCTAATTGAATACTTGATTGTTCCACTTGTCCCAAAGTGGTTAACTTGCTTTAGACTGTACAGACACATATGTTGGACATGTAACATTCAGGCAGTTATCTTCAATAATGGAGCAATAATCAGAATAAGTTGTAGATGTTTTAGACTGGACTAGAAAGTCGTGTATAAATTAGTGAATCCAATTACTAAATCACCACACTAGGCTGTTTATAACTTATAAACAACTAAGAGATTTGTTTGAATTTTGAAAAAGGCAAATATATGAAGTGACAATTATGCCACATTTTGATAAAGAAGCATGCTAGACACAAAAATATGTAGTCCTAAGGTGCAAAATGAGGAGACATCAAGTGGAGATTGGTAAAAGTTGCTATCTGGATTTGTTAGTTTTATTGTGGAAGACAAATTAATCTCCTGGATGGAGCTAAACTAATGCTTTTATCTGGCTTTATTTAAAAAAATCCAACTCCACACTAGTTTTAAAACTCAACTTAAAAACATTTAGCACAGGTTCTCATTTGTTTAAGGCCATTTTATCTCACCCTAAGTTCTTTTAGTAAATCATCTGTATGAAAAATATAATAAAATATAAAGTTTCAAATTGTCTCTAGAATTTTTAGTACAAAATATTCCACACTAATTTAACATACCTAAACACAGAAAGAGAATGGAAAAATAATATCAAATTTACAGTGGGTCCAGGCATTGAGTAAATTAGACTAATATTTTAAAAGTACTTTGACTAACGTGATCAAAATTAAAAGACAAGCTAGTGATTTTCAACAGAGAACTATAACTTTAAACGTAGTAAGTTGACATTATAGAAGTAAAAAATAAAAAAATTGAAAGTAAGCACTTAATGAATAGGTTTCATAATTCATCAGATATAATTGATAGGGAAATTAATGAACTAAAACAAAGGTAGAAGAAAATATGCAGAGTAAAGTTCACCCTGTAACTAAATCTTAAAATATATAAGCAAAAATTAAAAAGAAATAATAAGAATTGTATAATCATATTTAACATATCTCTCTAGCAAATTATCTCTAAGCATGATATAGCCATTAAGAAAGAATGAAAAACAAAATTGAGCTAAGTACTAAGTGACTATATGCACACAAACTCTGTTTCCAAAAACTGCTAAACTCACTTTTGTTGTTGTTATTCTGGGTCACATAGCAAGTCTCAATATGTTTCAAAGGATTACAACATATAAAGTACGTATTCTTATCCACTAAAATCAATATAGAAATCAAACTTTTAAAAGATAACTAAAAACAAAATCTATATATGTTTGGAAATTAAGATATATGTGTCTAAAATCTCACTGGCAAAAGAATTAAAATTAGAAAAATATTTTGAATGTGTATTTAATAAAATATCTTAGAACATGTATACTGCTCCAAAAGCTACCCTTAAAGTATGTCTGTGTGTGTGTGTGTGTGTGTGTGTGTGTGTGTGTGTGTGTAAGGAATATATGTATGGATACATAGGGATATGTGTATACAAACATATGTATCCCCTATAGAAAATAAAGTCTGAAAATTAGTAATAAAGTATCCATCTTCAAAAATTAGACAACTAAAAGCAAATTAAATGCAATGAAAGTAGAAATAAAGATATAATAATTACAATAGAATAAATTAATAAAGCATAGGATACAAATATGTATTAGAAAATATCAGCAACTCAGTTGTGGTTCTCTTAACAGAGTAATAAAATTGATGAAGCCTGGTAAGACTAAGGAAAAATTAGAGAAGACACAATTTCCAAATTCAGGAATTAAAACAAGATATCATTATAGACTTCATAGACACTAAAAAGATAATATTGAAACTGACCTAATAGTCCCATATACAGCTTTTTTGATAAACATAGAAATTGACCTTTCTGGTCTTAAAGCTTGAAACTTACCTTTGTTTTATCTATTAGGCTGAAGGTCCCTATCAATGCAAAAAAAAAAAAGAATAAAAATAAGTAAAATATATAATGATTGTAGAGAAAAAATTGAGTTGATTTCATTGTGCATATTAAAAATACAAACTAATGTATAGGTAAACTTTAGAATTAAGTTTAGTAAAGCTACTTTTTTTCAACAAGGATATTTGTGTTGTCATATACTAGTAACAAGCAAATAGAAAATAAACTGCAATAAAACAATATAATTTATAGGAACAATAAAAAACAAATATGTAGGTATTCATTTGCCTAATAAAATATTTAGAAATTTTAGCACAAAAATCTATGAAGCATTATTGATAGTTTTTTTTTAATTTACATAAGCAGAGATATATACTGTGGTCTTGGAATAAAGGCTTTATATTTTAGGAAACTATATCTTAACTCACTATATATAAAGCACTAACAATAAAAAGTTTGACAAACTGGACTACCTGAAACTTAGGGAACTAAGGCAATCTACAGACTGCTATAAATATTTGCATTTAATTTATATAATAAAGGACTTCATCTAAAATATGCAAGTAACAGGTAAAATCTATTCAAAATTTTCAAAACAAAAGAAAAAAATGGGCAACAAATTGAAAGTGCATTTCCTAAGTGATATCCAAACTGCCCTGAAACATAAGAAATTCCATTTCAATTCATTAGATATAAGATACATGCAAATTGAAGTCACAATTACTGCACAGCTATTAGAATGACCTCTACTGGCAGCTATGCAGAAAGGGTCTCCCTGATTGCCTCATCTCCAACATGCCTCACACATTCCCCGATTCTCTTTGACCTCAATGTGGCCCACCCACTCACCCAGGCAGATGAGCTCCAAATTTTCACCAATGTTCAGAGCTTTCTATTATTTCCTCTTGGTATTCTTCATGTTGTGGCTCCTCCTCACCCTCCCTCACAAGTTCCATTTCTCAAGATTTAACTGACTATTGGGTATTCTTTCAAGTTCAGGTGGGCAGTCTCTTGATGGCTGATTCCTTCAGGGTCAGTGGGTGGAGCCCAATATACAATAAGAGACATAAGATTAATGATAGCCATTAGCCCCCTGCAAACAACTTGCAAGGCCAATGCTGTGTTTCATTCAGCTATATAATGCAACTTAGCCTGGCGATTTCCAATGCTGAACCACAGAGTTCCAGTGGATAAGTGTAGTTTAGTACAGATGCTAGTCTCATAAACCTTACAGCAAAGCCTACCCTTATAGCTTACATCCTCTTTATGAAAGAAACACCTGGTTATTTACCCGGACTGAATACAGGAATAAGAAAAGGGGAAGAACCCCCAAACTCTGAGAATGGTCTCTGCACAGAAACCTTCTGGTCAGGGAGTAAACTGATGCGCTGGTTGTATCTGCTCAATGCCATGGCCTGTTCCTGCTATCTGTCTTGTTAGAGCACTGCCAAAATAAACTGCTTGAGCACCAGATGATGTCTAAGGCTCATCTTTGACTGGAAGCAGACTGAAAGAAAAAACATTGCTTCCGGTGAGGCTGATTAACTAGGACCACTGGAAACCCACAAAGGACAGGTAGTAAAGAATGTTTCCAGAGCCACACCAAGTAAACGGAATATAGGTTTCATACTTGTTTAAGCAGGAAGAAGAAGGAATAGAGACATAGACAGTAGAACTCATCATAGAAAGACCACACTAGTACCTAAGAACTTAATCACCGGAAAGACTCATAGTCATATGTTAAAACATTTCTACAGTCTTGTTTATACAAATTGTTTAATATGTGGGAAAATTCCTTCTAATATTAGAAAACATATTGCAATCAGCATTAGCATTTAGGCACCTAAAACACAGAATCTCTTATAATCGAGGTAGGGAGAATGGGAGAAGGAGCAAAAGAGATTTGTTAACTTTATATCTAGTTAATGTCCTAAGAAATTTTAAGTAGGTAAAAATTATTGTTTACAAATAGAAACATAATTATAATGTATATATATTATTTTTCCATAGATTATTGGGGTACATGTGGTGTTTGGTTGCATGAGTAAGTTCTTTAGTGGTGATTTGTGAGATTTTGGTGCACCCATCACCAGAGCAGTACACATTGCACCCTATTTGTAGTCTTTTAACCCTTGCCCCCCTCATACCCTTCCCCCCAAGTCCACAAAGTCCATTGTAACATTCTCACACCTTTGCGTCCTCATAGCTTAGCTCCTATATATCAGTGAGAACATTCAATGTTTGATTTTTCATTCCTGAGTTACTTCACTTAGAATAATAGTCTCCAGTCTCATCCAGGTCACTGCAGATGCTGTTAATTCATTCTTTTTTATGGCTGAGTAGTATTCCACTGTATATTTATACCAGTTTCTTTATCCACTAGTTGATTGATGGGCTTTTGAGTTGGTTCCACGATTTTGCAATTGCAAATTGTGTTGCCATAAACATGAGTATGCAAGTATCTTTTTTTGTATAATGACTTCTTGTCCTCTGAGATTGCTGGATCAAATGGTAATTCTTTCAGTTCTTTAAGGAATTTCCATACTGTTTTCCATAGTTGTTGTACTAGTTTACATTCCTACCAGCAGTGCAGAAGTGTTCCCTGATCACCACATCCTTGCCAACATCAACTGCTGTTTGATATTTTGATTATGGCCATTCTTGCAGGTGTAAGGTGATATCACATTCTGGTTTTGATTTGCATTTCCCTGATCATTAGTGATGTTGAGTATTTTTTCATATGTTTGATGGCCATTTGCATATCCTCTTTTGAGAATTGTCTGTTCATATTCTTAGTCTTAGCCCACTTTTTGATAGGATTTTTTGTTTGTTTTTTGCTGATTTGACTAGTTCATTGTAGATTCTTAATATTAGTCCTTTGTCAGATGTATAGATTGTGAAGATTTTCTTCCATTCTGTGGGTTGTCTGTTTACTCTGCTGACTCTTCCTTTTGCCGTACAAAAGCTCTTTAGTTTAATTAACTCCCAGCTATTTAGTTTTTTTATTGCATTTGCTTTTGGGTTCTTGGCCATGAAATCCTTGCACAAGCCAATGTTTAGAAGGGTTTTTCCAATGTTATCTTCCAGAATTTTTATAGTTTCAGGTCTTAGATTTAAGTCCTTAATCCATCTTTAGTTGATTTTTGTAAAAGATGAGAGATGAGGATCCAGTTTCGTTCTCCTACATGTGGCTAGCCAATTATCCCAGCACCATTTGTTGAAAAGGGTGTCCTTTCCCCACTTTATGTTTTTGTTTGCTTTGTTGAAGATCAGCTGGCTGTAAATATTTGATTTTATTTGTGGGTTCTCTCTTCTGTTCCATTAGTCTATGTGCCTATTTTTATACCAGTACCATGCTGTTTTGGTGACTATGGCCTTATAGTGTAGTTTGAAATCAGGTAGTGTGATGCCTCCAGATTTGTTCTTTTTGCTTGGTCTTGCTTTTGCTATGTGGGGTCTTTTTTGGTTTCATATGAATTTTAGAATTGTTTTTTCTAGTCCTGTGTAGAATGATCACGGTATTTTGATGGGGATTACGTTGAATTTGTAGATTGCTTTTGGCAGTCTGGTCATTTTCACAATATTGATTCTACCCATCAATGAGCATGGGATGTGTTTCCATTTGTTTGTGTCATCCATGATTTCCCTCAGCAGTGTTTCGTAGTTTTCCTTGTAGAGGTTTTCCACCTCCTTGGTTAGGTATATTCCTAAGTATTCAATTTTTTTTGTAGCTATTATAAACGAGGTTGAGTTCTTGATTTGATTCTCTGCTTGGTCACTGTTCGTGTACAGAAGAGATACTGACTTGCGTAGATTAATCTTCTATCCGGAAACTTTGTGGAATTATTTTATTATTTCCAGGAGCTTTCTGGAGTCTTTTGGGTTTTCGAGGTAGATGATCATATCATCAGCAAACAGAGATGGTTTGACTTCCTATTTACCAATTTGGATGCACTTTATTTCTTTCTCTTATCTGATTGCTCTGGCTAGGACTTTCAATACCATGTTGAAGAGGAGTGGTGAAAGTGGGCATCCTTGTCTTGTTCCAATTCTCAGAGGGAATGCTTTCAACTTTTCCCCATTCAATATTATGCTGGCTGTGGATTTGTCATAGATGACTTTTATTACATTGAGGTATGTTTCTTGTATGCTGATTTTGCTGAGAGTTTTAATCATAAAGGGATGCTGGATTTTGTTGAATGCTTTTTCTTCATCTATTGAGATGATCATATGACTTTTTGTTTTTAATTCTATTTATGTGGAATCACACCTCAAGGAACTAGAGAAACAAGAAAAAACCAAACCTAAACCCAACAGAAGAAAGGAAGTAACCAAGATCAGAGCAGAACTAAATGAAATTTAAATTTAAAAAATACAAAAAATAAATGAAACAAAAAGCTGGCTCTTGGAAAAGATAAATAAATTTGATAGACAATTAGCAAGATTAACCAAGAAAAGAAGAGAGAAAATCCAAATAATCTCGATTAGAAATGAAATGGGAGATGTCACAACTGACACCACAGAAATACAAAAGATCATTCAAGGCTACTATAAACACACTATTCACATGAACTAGAAAACCTAGAAGAGATGGATAAATTCCTGCAAAAATACAACCCTCCTAGCTTAAATCAGGAAGAATTAGATACCCTGAACAGACCAATAACAAGCAGAGAGATTGAAATGGTAATTTAAACATTACCAACAAAAAAAAGGTCCAGGACCAGAGTGATTTACAGCAGAATTCTACCAGACATTCAAAGAAGAATTGGTACCAATCCTTTTGACACTATTCCACAAGACAGAGAAGAGGGAACCCTCTCTAATTCATTCTATGAAGCCGGCATAACCCTAATACCAAAACCAGGAAAGGACATAGCCAAAAAGAAAACTACAGATCGATATTCCTGATGAACATAGATGCTAAAAACCCTAACAAAATACTAGCTAACTGAATCCAACAACATATCAAAAAGATAATCCACCATAAGCAAGTGAATATCATACAAGGGATGCAGGGATGGTTTAATATTTATATTTGTCAGCGTTATTTATAAAAAATTGTACATACTGAATATTATTATAGAAGGTATTCATTGTTTATTTCATTTAAAAACAATTTTCAACATCCATCCATAATAATTCCCCTTGCCCTACCTCTCTTCTCTGTTCTAAATTTCCCGTCAACCCAGAATATTCTAATACTATCCACTCAGACAACTAGCTGCTGTTTCATGCACTGAAATATTTGAAGAATAGCTGCATGCCAGATGGAAATCACAGGTAGCAGTGCCAAACAATGTATTTAAAAAGCATGATTTTACTTTTATATTCCTGTGGAGTCTATTAATATTTTTATGAACTCAGAGTTGGAAAAAACAATATCAGTGTGTGCTTTTGGGAACTGTGTTACTCAGAAAAAAAAAGTAAAAATACAAAAAGAAAATGTTATATAGCAGAGCAGAAAAGGAAGGGGTGGAGCCTAGGATAAAGTTCCAATATAGATAAAAGTATGGATCCTGATCTCCTAATGTAGGTTACTAAGGGGTCAAAGAGTCTGCGTGTAATAAGGAAAACACATTAGTTCTGTAACTAAGTGTTATGAAGAACCTCACTACCTCACTTTGGCCTGACTTATCACGTTGTTGAATCAGAGAATCTTTTAATGTTTGCCTTTTACTTTCGACTTTCTCAGAAGCTAATGGAAGTAACAGAATACAGGAACCCGTAATATGGAGATATTCCTGACAGCTGATAACATGAAAGAAGCAAAATCCACTGGAGACAGTAGCCATACTGAAGTTTGAGTGCTTTATGTGATGTTAGTAAAATGTGGATGGAATAGTGTGAGAGTGTAAAGGGGAAGACCAGTAAGTTCACAAGGAAAATGACAAACTAATGACAAAAATTTTTAAGAATTACTGTAGGAATACTGAAGGAATACTTTTGGTTGGGTAGCAGATGATGACTTCTGAAAATGTGGGTACTCAATAACGGATGGCCCTCTGATAATAATAATTTTCTATCTTGTGGAGGTCTTCATGGAATTTGTACTGAGAGAGGCTGATGTTTGACTTTCAGTATTAACATTCCTCATCATTTCTCAAAAAAATTTCTCTTGTTTCAGCAAAAATTATAAAGAAAATACAGTTGCCTATTAATTTAATTGGAATGATATTATCTTTTAATAATATCAGTAACTAATACTGGCCTGCAACATTATATTTTTACAGCTATATTTTCATAAGTAACCCACAATATACATGCTTTTTGGCACTCTTCTAAATCTTCCAAATTAGATAGTATGAGAAATCTAAACCATATAATCATTCTTGCAGGCTTGGATATGATGATCATGTTATAATTCCTCAACTATTCACTACAGCCTTATGGATTCCACTATATTAAGCTATGGGTATGTCTATGTAAGAAGTACACAGTATAACTTTAGGTATATGATATACTTACTGTGTATAAAATGAGGCAACTGAGAAAGTAGGGAGTCTAGCACTTCAACATTCAAATCGTGATCTGTGCAGCAGCAGCAGCATCTGGCATGTATTCTAGCATGGTGCTGACTTGCCCCATATATTGTCCAAAGATATAGAAATTAAACCAGTTATATTTTTCTTGAGTTGCAAGGTACATACAGTCTTGCTCGTGGCTAATTAACATATGCTTTTAGAACTGCCATAGTTTAAAAATGTCTATTATAAATTTGTACGTAAAGCTCCAAACTATTCTGATACGTGAAAATTTCCTAGTATTTTTAGAATTACTGAAATCAATAATTAAATAAACAAATAGTATGTGTGTCAGGGTCTGAATGTCTTGTAGAAGATTCTTGGAATTCCATTCCTCTAAAATTATAGTATAATACTGGCAATTACTAGTTTTTCTTGTTAGATCAATGGTAAAGGCAGATTCTTATGTTAAGTTTCATTAGTATTATCTGCATTTTTTTATATTAAAAAAATCCTACATTAAAAAAAAAAAAACGAAGAAAAAAAATAAAACGCTGTTGATTCCTAGACGGAGTTTTGTTCTTGTTGCCCAGGCTGGAGTGCAATGGCACGATCTTGGCTCACTGTAACCTCTGCCTCGTGGGTTCAAGCTATTCTCCTGCCTTAGCCTCCTGAGTAGCTGGGATTACAGGCATGTGCCACCAAGCCCTACTAATTTTTTATTTTTAGTAGAGACGGGGTTTCTCCATGTTGGTCAGGCTGGTCTCGAACTCCCAACCTTAGGTGATCCGCCTGCCACAGCCTCCCAAAGTGCTGGGATTACAGGCGTGAGCCACTGCACCTGGCCATCAACAGCTTTTTAAAGGCATTTTTAGACTATTATGTAATCCTCATCCATTATAATAATATTTTCAAACAGATCAATTTATGCAAATAAATGAACAATTGAAATTTTAAAATATATATAAAAATAGAATGGATTTTATTTTTAGTTTTCAAATGAAGGGCATTTTGTTTACCTATAGTAATATTTTCACTACACAGATGTATATTAAAACATTATTTTTTAGCTTTAAATACATACAATAAAAAAGTAAATTAAATTGCATACATTTCTATTTGCTTTATATGAACCCAGTACTGAGTATACTCAGGATTTGTTGTTTGCTACTATTAATATTAGTTTTATGATTTGACTATTGTGTTTCCCTGTTATCCAGAAGCTACTCTTTCATCATGTATATTGGCTAAAACATTATATAGAAAACTCAGGTATTAAGGTAATTTGATCATGTTAAAACAAAGATAAATATTTAATATAATATCCCATATGTATATAGAAAAACAAAATTATGCATTGCAAGACCAATAGATACTTTTATGTCCATTATATATTTTTATAGAGGAATAGTTTCCTACAAGTTAGCTTTGTCCTGGGAGAACATACAAATATCACCATGTGTCTCAGCCTACCATGACCTGAACAGATAAACGGGCTTTTGTACTCAACAGGTCTAAGGCAGCTCTATAAATATAAAAACAAAATTTTGCAATTTATAAGTCAAAATCATGATATTATAATAATAGAGAAGTACTCTGGAAAATGAATTATTGAAAAACAACTGGCTGGGCATGGTGGCTCATGCCTCTAATCCCAGAACTTTGGGAGGCCGAAGCTGGAGGACTGCTTGAGGTCAGGTGTTCAAAACCAGCCTGGGCAACATTTTTATTCTCTGCCAAAAAATGTTTAAAAATTAGCCAGGTGTGGTGGTGTATGGCTATAGTCCCAGCTACTCCGGAGGCTGAGGTGGGAGGATCACTTGAGCTCAGGAGTTTAAGGTTGTAGTGAGCTATGGTTGCGCGATTGCACTCTAACTTGAGTGACAGAGCAAGACTCTGACTCAAAACAAAACAAAACAAAAAACACCCAACAAGAATAACAACTGTTCCTGCATGTTCTTACTTATAAGTGGGAGCTAAATGATGAGAACACATGGACACACAGAGGGGAACAACAAACACTGGGGCCTATCAGAGAGTGGAGGAGGAAGATGATCAAGGAAAATAACTAACGGGTACCAGGCTTAATACCTGGGTGATGAGATATTCTATACAAAAAAACCCCATGAAACACAATTACAAGCCTGCACATGTACCTGTGAATTGAAAAGTTCAAGAAAAAAAAGAGTAATTACTGAAAGCAAAAATATTGGTTAGAAAATTGCAAACAAAGCCAATATTTAAAAATACAAATATTTGGAAAATTAAATGATATCATTAAATTTCACAATGAATATAATTAATAACATTATAAATCCTAATTCCAAAATTTGCTACCTCATTTAGAATTAAATTATATATTATTGTATATTTTCAAATTGTATAAGTAAATTTATATTTGACTATCAAAAACAGAAATGGAAGCAACATTCAATGATGTGTGTAAATGGACACTTAAGAAATATTTATTTATGCATGCATTAGCTCAATCACTTATAACAACTGAAACTGACAATTCTGTTTTTAAAATAATGATAAATTGTGTTGTCTTTATGTGTGTTAAAAATGTGTATCAAAAATGATCTCATTAGGTCACAAGCAAACAAAAAACTACTATTTCTTCTTCATTTTTGAAAACGCAAAAAAGAAAATGTATTTCTTTTTTTCTTTTTTTTTTTTTTTTTTGAGATGGACTCTTGCTCTGTTACCCAGGCTGGAGTGCAGTGGCGCAATCTCGGCTCACTGCAAGCTCCGCCTCCCAGGTTCACACCATTCTCCTGCCTCAGCCTCCCTAGTAGCTGGGACTACAGGCGCCCACCACCAAGCCCGGCTAATTTTTTGTATTTTTAGTAGAGACGAGGTTTCACCATGTTAGCCAGGATGGTCTCGATCTCCTGACCTCGTGATCTGCCTGCCTTGGCCTCCCAAAGTGCTGGGATTACAGGTGTGAGCCACTGCACCAGGACAAGAAAATGTATTTCTTAAAGATTAAAAAATTATAACTGAATTGTAACTTAATATGAATCCAATCTGCCTGAGAAATTCCCATATGTACACTATGATAAAGCCTAGATTTATTTAAACAGTATACAATAGAATTCAAAACAATATATTAGGTTATTTAAAAACTTCTTGCTATACTATTACTCCAAAGCAAATGTTACAAATAAGATTAGGTAGGTCACATATATATAAAGTAGGAGATATTCTTTATTAAAAATATAAATATATAAATTAGTGGCTTCATAATTCATTCTCTTTTGTTTTTTGTGGACTCCATCATTGACTTAATCTAATTTGCTTTAACCATCACCTCTATGATTAAAACCAGATTCTTTCTCTTCAAGAATTTCAACATTGGCTTCCTTTTCCTTGTTAGATATGCACCACGTCCAAACAGAAACAAACTTTTCTGGAAGAGATTGTCTTACTGTAAGCTTAAATTTTTGGCACAAATTGTTTTTTGAGGAAAAAATTGACATGAGAAAATTCAGTTCCCACTGTTTTATAACTTAATGAAGTTTATTATCTTATAACTTCCCACAGATGTAAATATTATTTTTTTTTCTTGAGTGCAGTGGCATGATCTCAGCTCACTGCCATCTCCGCCTCCCAGGTTCAAGCAATTCTCCTGCCTCAGCCTCCCAGGTTCAAGCAATTCTCCTGCCTCAGGCTCCCGAGTAGCTGGGACTAGAGGCATCCGCCACCACGCTGGCTAATTTTTGTATTTTTAGTAGATACAGGGTTTCACCATGTTGACTAGGCTGGTCTAGAACTCCTGACCTCAGGTGATCTGCCCACCTCGGCCTCCCAAAGTGCTGGTATTACAGGAGTGAGCCACCATGCCCGGTGATAATTACATTTGACAGAAGTTAGACATTAAGTCACAAATTGGAAAAACAACAACAAAAAACAACCTTTCTATAATTTTAAGCAGTTTTTGTGCCTTGTCAAATGTCCTTATGTGATTACTTCTTAAATCATTCCTCCCATTAATATTTCTGCTGCCATTCATCTATTGCAATAGTTCCAAAATAATAAATATACATTTTGAATGTATAGATGAGTGAATAAACAGCCTCACATCTAAACTATAAAAAATTGTTTATCATCTTCCTTTCTAAATATTTTTCTCTTCCAAACTATTCACATAATCATAGAAAAAGGAAAACAAACTAAAACAAACAAAACACCATGGTCATCCTATATAACTGTATTCATGCTAACATTTTACAGCAATCAGAGCTGTAAAATAAGGATAGATGAACAAAGTGGAAGAAACTCACAGGACACGATTTTAGTAGTGTCAAGGACCTGCTTACTATGTAGAAACTAGTTTATCAGTGACCAGTTACTTACCTATTACTTTTATGTTCATTCTAATACCTCATATAAGTAGAATTATAGCACCTGAACATTAACTAATTTTCTATTCTGTTAATTTAACTTTGTGATTCATAAGTATGAAAATTCATGGAGCAATGGATAATTGACAACATTAGGCATATGTTATGTAATGTAACTGTTTATGGTTGTTATAAAAGGTATATGTAAGTGGTAGTTGAGACAAATGCTTAACATTGTGTTTGATATATTAATTGTGATTGGTAGTGATACAGAAGGAGGGCAGGGAAGTGATGGGAGGAGAATGGTGTGGTCTCTGGCAAGGGCTCCACCTCCAGCCTGTGCCCATGGATCTAGGTGAGGACAGGTACTCCTGCCTTTGTGCCCAAATATTGCATTTCCCAAGACAACCTTCTCCTTCCATGTCCCCATTCTGTGCCTATAAAACTCTGAGACCCTAAAGGGCAGACACACATGTGGCTGGATGTCAAGAGGTACACATAGGTGGAGGAACACACACGCGGCTGGACGTCAAGAGAACATCAGGGGAAAGCCATCTCCCTTATGGCTCCCTCACCTGCTGAGAGCTACTTCCACTCAATAAAACCTTGCACTCATTCTCCAAGCCCACGTGTGATCTGATTTTTCTGGTACACCAAGGCAAGAACCCCAGGATACAGAAAGCCCTCTGTCCTTGCGATAAGGCAGGGGTCTAATAGAGCTGACAAACACATGCCGCCTATGGACAACTAAACTAAAAGAGCACCCTGTAACACATGCCCACTGGGGCTTCAGCTGTAAACACTCACCCCTAAACACTGGATTGGGGTCGGAGCCCCACAGGTTGTCCATCTGTATGCACCCCCTAGAGGTTTGAGCAGTGGGGCACTGAAGAAGCCAGCCATACCCCAGTCGTACGCCCTGTGAGGGGAACAAGGCAACTTTCCCCATTTCAGTAGTATAAAGTAAACTATTGTTGACTGTAGACTTACTGCTCTAAGAAATAATTCAAAAATTTAAAATGTCTCAAACAAAATAAACATTTATTTTTTGTTCACATAAAAACACTCAGCAGGGGGACCTATTGGTGGGGTTTGTCCTCCATGCAGCCATTCAGAGTTGATGTGGCTCTACCTAAAGAGAAGCTTCCAAGATTTCATGGAGTGATGATTTCTTTAAATCTGGAGATGAGGAAGAGAGCATAAATTATCTTGTGCCTCTAGCACTATTAGCCAAAGTCTGTCCTCAAAAACAAATATCTGTGTGCATCCTTCAATCTCCTTAGTACTTTTTCTGTGTCCAGTGCATAGATTTGTTATGAATTCTTTGCCAATTCTTGACCGAAATTCAAACCATGATATTGTATAAAACTTAACAATATTCCTAATCATTTCACTCTGTGTTGTTCTAATTATTTTCCTAGTGTAATGTCTTTTGAACTACATATATATGTGTAATATATGACTGTGTATGTTTACAAATCAGATTCTCATTACTTTGGTGGAAATTAGAAAAAAACGGTAGTTTCCTTTTTTTTTTTTCTTTCTTTTTTTTTTTTTTTTTTGAGACAGAGTCTTGCTCTGTCACCTGGGCTGGAGTGCAGGGGCATGATCTCAGCTCACTGCAGCCTCTGCCTCCCGGGTTCAGTGATTCTCCTGCCTCAGCCTCCCTAGTAGCTGGGACTACAGGCATGCACCACTATTCCCAGCTAATTTTTTGTATTTTTAGTAGAGACGAGGTTTCACCATGCTGGCCAGGCTGGTCTCGAACTCCTGATCTCATGATCCTCCTGATTCAGCCTCCCAAAGTGCTGGGATTACAGGCAACCACATCTGGCCTAACTATATTTTCTATTGTGATATCTAAAATTACAACAAAAGCATTATACAAACGTTTGTTCAATCATATTTTTCTATAGCTCTATGGAACAAATTGCAGGAAGATTGAGAATATTTCAATTAATAATGATATAATTAAAGTTTCAACTTCCATTCATTGTAACATTATAACTTTAAGCACCCCATTTTCATTCTAAATCATGGAGATACTGGATAAAATGTAAAATAAAAACGCAAAAGTCAGCTGTACAGAATGAGATCTTTGAGAGTAAAAATCAAAACTAAAATAGAGAGCAGGGAACAGGGCTAACACCAGAGCTTATTCTCTTGGTCTAGAATCAGGTAGGAGTTGCCAGAAGTTCTGTTCATGCAAGATAACCTGAGGGAAAAAAGGAGGAAAAAAAAAAAACTTTCATTCAAAATTCAATTCAAAAATGACTGGAGTCAAGCTCATGGATGGAAACTAGAGGTCAAATGTGTAGTTCATATTCTCCTCCCACGCTTCAAAAAGAAAGCTTCAGAATGCTAACACTGACCTTTGCGCCAAACTCAAGCTTTTATGAACCTGTAGTCTAGGCTGGTGGGAAGAGAAAAATCACAAACCCTTGACCAGGGATTGAGTCAAACCACCTACTGTTTTGAAGAATAAATTCCCTACATCCCCAAAATAAGCACACAGCATCAGCCCAAACCAAGATTAAAGACCTATATTTTGGACAGAAGGCCACAGGGAACAGCTAACTGAAAAAAGAAATAATAAAGCTGGACAGGATGAAGGTATAGAAGGAGAAAGCAAGCAATGGAAAAATGATCAAAATATAATTTCACACAAATAAATCCAACGGTGCATAATATGTAAATATACCTAATGTTAAGGAGGACATACATTAACAAAGCAGAATATATGTGAATTTCAAATAAAATATGTGTATAATACACTTTAATATGAGTATGTTGGTTTCTTCAAAGAGATAAACAGAGGGATAATAGAGGTCAAAATTAATTCTCGCAAAAAAGGCAGAAACAAAGTAAAACCAACCAGTCTATTATCAACAAGAGCAATCAAAATGTTCCAAATGGGAATGAGATGATCTTGAGAAATTAAGATGCAAGACAGAGGTAAGTAAATGTTAAATAAATACAAGTTCAATGTAAAAGTATGAGTGCTAGATTAAGAAGTTTCTTTAAATGTTCAATAGAAGTTTCTAAAAAAGAAAGACCATAGAAACTTGATAATTTAGATTCTTAAACTGAAATGCATGTCAGTGCCAAGCAAATAAATTAATTCTAATCTAGATACATGACAGTAAAAGAAGAAACTATTCAAGGATAAGGAGAATATGTTAGAAGCCAGCATGGGCAAAATACAGAATATATGCAAAAGATGGCAATTATCCTAGCAATACTTTCTTTAATCAAAAAAATCAAAACTAAATGCCAAAATACAATTAAAATTGAAATGAAAATAATAAAGAAAATCATGTTTAGTCTAGAACTTAAAGTTGGGGTGAATTAGCATTCACTATAAGGGCAAAATAAAAGGCTTTGGGATACAGATATTCACCAAAAGAAATAGTAAAGGATATATTTTCAACTTTTTGGGTTTTGCTGATATAATTCTTAAGCTTTAAAAATTTTTTTCTCAATCTGTTTTTTAATGTTATTTTTAATTGACACATAATTGTACCTATTTCTAACGTACGGTGTGATGTTTTCATACGTGTATACACTGTAATGATCAAATCAGGAATTAACATATTAGTCTTCAGAAATACGTACCATTTCTTTATGGTGAGAATATTCAAAATCCTCTTTGTTAGCTATTTTGAACTACACAATAAGTAATTACTAACTATATCACCTTACTGTGCAATAGTACACCAGATCTTATTCTTATCTAATTGTTACATAGCACCCGTTGTTCAATCACTCCTGGCTCTCCCCTCCCTCTTACTTTCCTTAGTCCCTTGCAACCACTATTGTACTCTCTACTTCTATGGGATCCAACTTTTTTAGATTCCACTTATGAGTGAGATCATGTAACATTTGTCCTTCTGTGCTTGGCTTATTTCACTAAACATAATGTCCTCCAGGTTCATCTATGACATTGCAAATGGCAGAGTTTCATTTTTGTGGATGAATAGTATTCCAATGTGTATATATGTCACATTTCCTTTTTTCATTCATCCACTGATGAAAACGTAGGTTGATTTTGTGTCTTGGCTATTGTGAATGATGCTGTAATGTAGATATCCGTTTAATGTACTAATTTTATTTCCTTTGGATATGTACCCTTTAGTGAGATTGCTGAATCACATGGCAGTTCTATTTTTATTTTCATTTTTATTTTTGAGGAACCACCATACCGTTTTACTAATGGCTATACAAACTAAAGTTCCCATCAACAGAGTATAAGAATTCCCCTTTCTCAAATCTTCTCCAGAATTTGTTATTTTTTATGTTTTTGATAGTAGTCATTATAACTGGAGTGAGGAAGTATTTCATCATGATTTTGATTTACATTTTCCTGGTAATTATTGATTTGAACACTTCTTAAATATACCTGTTGGGAATTTATATGTCTTCTTTTGAGAAATGTCTATTCAGTTCTTTTGCCCATTTAAAAATTTGATTATTTTTGTTACTTCTACAAGAACAAAAAGGCATACAAAGGAAGGAATGAAATGCAACAATAGCAAAACCAAACAGCTGAAGCTCAGATATTAACAGAATTTGTTGGTGAATTTAATCAATGATTATGAAAAATAAAAATTAATAAATTTTAAAAATAAGATAAGCATTGTACCCTGGAAAAGGTTAAGGTAACATTTTGACAACTGTAAGAATATTAGCAACTACATACTACTGTTGCTCTTTTGGAAACAAGAGCGGACATATTAGAAATTGAAATACCCACTAAGGGCAACATGCTCTGAGGAAGCTCAACATACATAAAAAGCCAAGTGAAGATGCTCCAATGGTAGCTCCAGATTTGCAAACATCCCTACAAAGTCACCAGAATATGAATGTTAGTTAAATCAACTTGGGCCTCAGGTTCAATTTATCCTCCAGATAAATGCCACCAAATGTCTGTTGGCACCATTTGAAGTATAGGGATTACTCAGCAGAACCTTTCTCAAATTCCCAACCTACGAAATGTTGAGATATATTTAAATACTTGTTACTTAACCTTGTGGGCTATGTCACTATGGAGTAATAGATAACTGGAACAAGCAATGTTTTATGTGTGTATATAAATGTGTGTGTGTATAAAATTATTTTTACAAATTCAAGAATCAATCAATATCAGAAAATCAAAGTGGTCTGCCACCTTAAAAGATGGAAACAAGACAAGTTTTCATCTCTTACAGAGTAGATATATAACCAAAGGAATTAATAAAGCTCACCATTAATGTATAACATTGAATAAATTGATCTGTTTAATATATGTAGAATAAATACGTATTTAATATAACATTTTAGCAAAATGAATTTAATACAGCCTTTGTAAGAAAAAAACATTTTTACCTGTCAATGTCAGTACTTTTCTTCACAGTTCAAGGTTTTTTTTGAAGTTGAAGTATCCAGGGAGTCTTTCTCATAGTGGTCACTTAAATCACATGAAGTGAAAAATAAAAATAAAAATAAAACAGAATTCAGATTCTGCTAAAGTAACTAAATTTGCTAAATGTTCTAATCATCCTAAGATAAACAGATGGCTTCTATTCAAGCAAATCAAAGCAGTAATTATACACATCTGTACAGTACCAATAAAAATCTAATATATCCAGAAGCTATTGGCTGCCATTTCAGATGATTCCTGAGAATAATATTTGTATAGCCATCAGTCATTTTTTATAAAAGCTAAAATGACACCCAAGTAATTTTTATCATACAAAGCACAAGGAAGAAATCTTCAATTTATTCCTCCTAAAAAATACTATTGACTGTCAATATAATATCAAGCTTGCTAATCATAGTATCTCTTTGTATTTTCTTCCTTTGTGTGTCATTAGATATATTTGCTTCTGTTTGCAAGGAATGCTAATATTTACTCAGTTAGTTGAAGAAACTTATATATTCCTGTCATCAGGGGTATGATAAATTTCACACCTAAAAAAATCAAGCTAAAAATATTGATCACCAACATAGCCGAATACTGTTCTTTGAATTCTAAACTTCTCTTCTGAATTTTCATACACAGGCAGAAATGCCATCACCTAAAGTAGGGTGTTGCAGTTCCACGTGAAGGAACAGCAGCTCAGCCATCTGGAGAGATGCTTTAAAGGTTTTTATTGTCCAATTGGATTTCTCTAGTTCTGTATGGCAGTCTGTAGACACCCACATTTTCTGTCTAGAAGTGCAAATGAATGCTTTTATTTCTGGCAGCTCATGTAAAATGCTGCACTTCAGATAGCCAGGCTGCAATGCTTCTGGCAACCAAAATCATTTCATTAGCCCGGTTAGAATGACACGCATAAAATTCAGATTACACCCTGTAAAATCAATTCTCATTACTAATCTTAATGAGGCCAATATGTTTTTCTATATACAAAACAGTGTAGAGTTTATCCTAATTTTAGGATCAAATGAAAAGGCACATTTCTGAATGTTTGTGGATACTATGCAATTTGTTGTAATAAAGGTATTTCTAACTTGATAATCTTAAGGGAAATGGATGGCAAATAACTGTTAAGAGTATTGAGAGAAATTTAACATTCAATCTAGTTATTTCTGTCTTACAAATTCCCTTATTCACTTCAATTGAATCTGTATTGATCACCATGAGTTAACTGACATACACTTAAATAAATTTGCATTGTCCAAATAGGAAAGCTAAAGCTTTACTTGTGTCAGTAAAGTTAGTAAAATGGGTAAAAAATGGCCTTTATTATTGAGAAAAGTGTTAGTCTCTGAAGCCAATGTAATTTACAAGTATTTATTGATATATATCTTATGAACAGGCTTTTTAAAGGCACTTGTGAGGGATTGGTAGTAGATACAGATATGAAAACAGATAATACATAATTTTGTAATGAATTTACAATTCCTTTAATGTTTTAGGTATAGCAAATCAGCTACAAATAATGTGATGTTAGTATTATAAATTAAGCTAAGAAAAGTAGATCATAAAATCAGGATTTAAAAATTCGGAAAATAAAGGGATTGTTGGTAGTTGAGTGGATAAATGTAAACTTCATGGGGAAAAAAGAACCTTATTAAGATCTTAAAAGATAGGTAGAATATGTTGGGAGGCCAAGGTGGGCAGATCACGAGGTCAGGAGATCGAGACCATCCTGGCTAACACAGTAACACCTCGTCTCTACTAAAAATACAAAAAATTAGCCGGGCGTGGTGGCGGGCGCCTGTAGTCCCAGCTAGTCAGGAGGCTGAGGCAGGAGAATGGCGTGAACCCGGGAGGCGGAGCTTGCCGTGAGCCGAGAGGGCGCCACTGCACTCCAGCCTGGGTGAGAGAGCCAGACTCCATCTCAAAAGAAAAAAAAAAAAAAAAAAGGTAAGTAGAATATGAATTGAATTTGAATTGGGGTTATCTAGGTAAGTGTTATGGCTATGAGTATTGACTGGTGAAAGATAACATATAGTTATAAATTTGAAACTTTATAAATGGGAAATATTAAAAATGTTCAAATGAGATTAGGAGAGATTAATGACAGTCATTGAAACTATCTTCACACTTAGTAAAAAGGGAAATTTGGATAAAACATAATTGCTAAAGCATGTACATATATAGTAAAATAATAACTTGACACCTAAAGAATGAAAGAGATGGTTAGTTTCAGGCAGCGGTTGTAACTATATACGTATATACTATATACACACTATATATATGTACACACATTATATATATATACACACACTGTATGTACTATATATAGTAGTGTGTGTATACACATATATTTAGTTGTGTGTGTATGTGTATATATAGATTTGCATGTATAGATATATAAATATATAGACACATAGGCAGAAGAACATTTTGTAACAATGAGGCAATTGTTAACATGTGTATTGTATGATATTTATAATAATAAAGTGATATTGTTGGACTTAGTGTTTGGAACATCGAATGGATTAAGATTATGTTAAATATGTGACATAGCAATGACAGCAATATAGCAGAACAATTACATCTCATTTTTCTCTCATTCAGATACATTCATTTGGAAACAGTGGTTAATCACAAATACATCAAAGAGGAACTAAAGTAGGGGGAAAGTTGTTTTTATGTTACAAAATCACATTAAAATTAATATGGCAATTGAAAGTATTGCTTGAAGTAAATATGCTTGAGAAAGAATAAAAACTTGCATACAAGCTGCACCTGACAAACATCTGTAGAGCAGATACATATGGATATAGGACTGATTCGTTATAAATATAATTAGAATAGGCTTATTTCAGAAAGCAAGAATATCTTCACATTAAGTTTTCAACTTAAAAATTCATGACTGTGTAACTTCTACATAAAATATCTAAAAGTCAAAATCAGAAATGATTATAACTTAGTGCATGTGATTTCCAGTTGAAAATCTTCAATAACATTCTTCACTCTTTTGATGGATAATCTCACTTTTACCACCAACTTGGCCCATTAGGTTGTCCAGTGAAGCCAGTGGGATATCATGCCAAGAACAGCAGAATCAGAATTAATCCCCATTCAGAGAATTTCCTCAGTAATCCACAAGTCAGAAAGCCTACAAATTGACAATATAGCACATGTAATTTTGGAAAAGTTTTCCTTGTGAAATAGAATTCCTTTAGATTGATGGCATATCTGATTCTCAGTTGTTATTGCTATTTGGTCAATGTTATAGCAGATGGATGATTGATAGGTAGGTAGGTAGATAGATAGATAGGTAGATGACAGAATTCCTTCAGCACAAGTTTGCAAAAGGAGTTTAAAACGATAATATGAGTATGCTTTTTGGAAAAGAATCCTTCTTTCATAGAGATGCATACTGAAATACAAACGGATTAAATATTTGTAGGATTTGCTTCAAAATATTTAAGAACAAGTGAATTAATTGTAAATAAAGGAATCAAGACTGGCCATTAAGATAACAATTGATGAAACTGAGTAATGTATTGAGACTCACTATACAATTCGATCTATACATATATATGTTGTATTAAAAAATAAACAAGGAAAGAAAAATACGTATTTCTATGTATATTCATTCAGGCAATCAGATATGCAATCAATCTAAAGGAATCATTTTTCACAAGGAGAACTTTTTCAAAATTACATGTGCTTTATTGTCACTTTGTAGGTTTTCTGACTATTGAATTACCACCTGTCAGCATAATATAGAGGAAATTCTCTGGGTGAGGGTTAATTCTGTTTATAGTGTTCTTCACATGATATCCTACTGTCTTCACAGGACAACTATGTATTTTTCTTTCCTTGTTAATTTTTAATACAATATGTTAAAATACGTGGTCTTTCAAACGCTGCATGTTTTCAGTTGGCTAAAATGCTGGAGGAAATGCTACTTCCTACAAGTGTAATAATATATTTGCAATGCAAAAATATTCTTGAATTAATGTCCTTAGAAGCTTCCCTTCTTTATCAAACCTAGTCATTCATACCAGGAAAAATGAAATATTTTCAAATGATGGCTAAACTTCAAAAAAAAAAAGACAGAAATTCCTGGAGACAAAAGTGGAATAAAAATGACTATTATACATGTAAGCAAATTCAGAGCCATCCTAAGGACATTTGCTGATTGTAAAACTAAACGTCAGGGATTTTTATGGTCATGTGGAGACCACTGAAAAGGAGTAAACCCTTGTCAAAGTGAAGTAGGAACCAAGACTTCCACAAGCAGCCAGAGCCTTGGAGGGATGTGCAGCCTGTGAAAGGGCAGACTGGGGAAAAAAGGAAAAAAAAAAAATCAGCCCACATACAAAGACAATGTGTTTAATTAACTATCTTGGCCTCCGTTCCAAATAGGACAAAATAATTCTGCCCTGGAGATTGGCAAATATAAGTATGTTTTCCAGGCACAGAATTGCCTTGTGCATTTGAATTTATACTGATGCTTGGTTCAAGATCCCCTAGTATGAAATATAAATTTAAAGTGATCCTGGTTAATGACATCTCAGGTTGCTGTCAGAAACAAATACAAATGCTGTGTAGAATAATTCATGTTAAATCTAAGCATAGCATAATTCTCCCAAAAGTCAAAATTTGAGCCTAGGCAGCTTCAGATATGGAGATAATTGATATTGATGTTTAAATACTTAATTTAAAAGGCAAAAAATAAATAGACATATAATCCAGAAATAAAATATTGTCAAAAGAATCAAGCATGATTTTAAAAAGTACCACAGAACTTCTAGAAATTATGTGAATGTTAATATCTATATGTATAATTAAACCTAAATCTATCTGCCTACCTGACTACAGAGAAAGAGAGGAAGAGAGATTTTCTAAAGTTAAATAGATAGGGTTAATGCAACCTGGACAGAGCCAAAGAACATTCATAAACAGAAAAAAAAAAAAAAAACTAATATGAAGAATTTAACAAGAATTCAACAAAGAAATACAAAAGAAGGCCGGGCGCGGTGGCCCACGCCTGTAATCCCAGCACTTTGGGAGGCCAAGGTGGGCGGATCACAAAGTCAGGAGATAGAGACCATCCTGGCTAACACGGTGCAACCCCGTCTCTACAAAAAATACAAAAAATTAGCCGGGCGAGGTGGGGGGCGCCTGTAGTCCCGGCTACTCGGTAGGCTGAGGCAAGAGAATGAAGCCGGGAGGCAGAGTTTGAAGTGAGCCGAGATCGCGCCACTGCACTCCATCCTGGGTGACAGAGCGAGACTCCGTAAAAAATGGAGGACAAAAATGAGAGCATTCATCATGGATCTAATTTGATTCCCAGAAGGATACATGATGTAGATATGAATAAGTCACAGTTGATGAGAAAATTACTGAGAATTTTCCACACTGATGAAAGTCGCTAAAGCTTAAATTCTGAAAACACACCAAAAGCTAGGCAAAATACATGAAAAGAAATTAAAAAAAAAAAAAATCTGACAACTGCCCAAAATATACTAAAACAAATATATCTTTAAAATAACCAGTGAAATTGATATTATGTACAAAGAACAATAAAGGATGTAACATGAGAATTTGCAAGATCAATAGAAAAGACTGAAATAAATTCTTCAAATTGTGAAAAGAAAATAACTGTAGAACTGAAAATCTACCCCTAGGTTAAAAAATCTTCAGTTACGAGGGCATAGGAAAGGCCTTTCCAAAAGTAATTCGTTAACTATAACTATATGTTGTCAATAGAATAATAATTACTTTAGAAAACTGATAATTGATCCCAAATAGAAGGTGTAAGATACAAAATGGTGGGAAAATAAAAGGTGTATAATTCTAATATTTATCCATTGTGCAAATAACTGATAATAATAATGTTCATTTTTTATAACAAAAGCTCAAATTTACAGAAAATTCAAATGCATCAATAACCAATATAAACATAAAATGAAAAGTTCTCTAATTAAAACAAAAGATGTTCAGAGTTCTTTTTTTAAGAGTTCAAAAGTAGAGCACAATTTTTTAAGTGTTTTTAAACAAAGTGGCATATACCTTAATGGTGGCAAAATGTTACTAGTTATAAAGAATATTATGATATGGCAAAGTTTGAGTATACCAGCATGAAATGACAATTTAAAAATATATTTAAATTTAACATAATTTTAGAATGAATCAAATATTAACTTTCAGAAGCAGAAGCATAAACATAAAAATACTTAAATTAAAACCAAAATTGGACACTGGGAAGAAATCTTATTAGAAATATTAATTCCTCAAAGACACCCCTAAAGGAATCACAAAACGGGCCATGAAGTAATATAAGGTATTTGCCACACATTTATCCAATAAAAATTTCTAACCAGAATAAAGCTAGGGCTCCTTTAAACCAGTGGACAACCCAGACAAAAAGATTAGGAGAGTGTTGAGCAAGCTTTTCATATAAGGGGAAATCTAAGAAGCCAATAAATATTTCAAACATATGCTCAAAATCATTAATCTTCAGGAAAATTTAAAAAAATGCATTGGAATAAAAAAACACCCATCAGAACACTGAAAATTTACACAGAATGATAGTACCAAGTGTCAGTGAGGATGGGAAATAATGAGAATTTTCCTGTATTCCTGGTAGAAATTTAAAAAGTCACTTTTAGAGACTAATTGACAATATTTATTACATTTGAACATTTTAATAATCTGTCACCTATTAACTAAATAAAACGCATGTGTATGTGCATTGAAGGGTACTTAAAGGAATGTTTATAGCAGCATTATGCATACTAGCTGAAAGCTCTTCTCTTCAGCAAAATAATAAACTATGGTATATCAAGCCATTTACTGCTGAAATAATATACAAAATTTAAAATTAATTAATTATTGCCATATAATACATGGAAGAGTCTCACAAACATGTCAAGCCATGGAAGAATGCATAATCTATGAATTTCATAAAACAGGCAAAAATAACCTATGCAACTGAAATCAGAATAGTGGTTCCTTTTTAGAAGTGGTGTGTGAGCTTCTATGGGAGTGGTAATATTCTATTATTAACATGTTTGATGATTAGATATTAACAACTTTTTGGTATTTCAATGGGCTACATACTCATGATTTGCACACTTCTTGTATGTTTTATGTTAATAAAAACTGTTAATTAAACTATATATAAATCAAATAATAATGAAAACACAATGGACATTGTAATAGCCACAATATTGGTTAGACTTTACGTAATATGTCTGTGAGTAATTTATAGATCAAGTGAATACAAAACCAAAAAGTTTGTACCAAAGTGAAGAGTTTCCACAGAAGATTGAACAATCAAATGAACAAACATAATTGGGAGTTCACAGAGGATATTACATACTATAATAATATAATCCACATTTTTTCTGACACACAAATTATAAAAATTGATTACCTACTATGTGAGTCTCAATAAATTTTAAAGAATTAGACTGTATTTTCTCAACATAATGTGACTAAAGTGGTGATCCATGAGAGCAGTAACCATAAAAACAAAAACAAAAAATAATTACAAATATATAGATGTATTTTTAAGTAACCAGTTGGTGAAAGAAAACATGATAAATTATGCTGAACAGTGTGGCCAACATAGTATTGAGAATGACATTAAAATCATTCACATGCCTTCATGAACAATTAAAGAAAAAAATTAATAAGCTAAATATCAAAACTAAAGAATATTTTGCATTACTTGCATAATAAACAAAAAGAGAAAAAAAAATAAACACCAAACAGATATTAATATAATACAATACAAATATAAAATACAGGTATGCCTTACTTTATTGCTCTTCACTTTATTGGACTTAGCATATAGTATTGCATGTTTTACAAACTGAAGTAGAGTGGCAATCCTGCATTAAAAAAGTCTGTCAACACCATTTTTCTAACAGCATGCGCTCACTTTGTGTCTCTGTGCCACATTTGTTAATGCTCCCAACACTTACAGTTTTTTCTATTATTAAATTTACTATAGTGATCTGGGATCAGTGATCATTGATACTACTTTGGTAATTGTTTTTGGACACCACATCATGTCAATATAAGATAGTGAACTTAGTTGATAAAGCAGTGGCAGGTTTTAAAAGGATTAACTTCAATTCTGTAAGAAATTCTATGGTGGATAAAATGCTAGCAGCCTTAGATGCTACAAAGGAATCTTTTGTAAAAAGAAGAGTCAATTGATGCAGCAAACTTCATGGTTTTAATAAATTGTCATGGACACCCCAACCTTCAGCAGCCACTACCCTGATCAGTCAGCAGCCATCAACATCAAGGCAAGGCCCTCCATAAGCAAAAAGAGTATGACTGGCTAAAGGGTCATATAATCATTATTTTTCGGGGGGAAATAAAGCATTTTTAAACTAAGGTATGTGCATTTTTTAAGCATAATGTTATTTCACACTTGATAGACTATAGTATAGTGTAAACACAAGTTTTATATGCACTGAGAAACCAAAACATCCGTGTAACCCACTTTAGTGCAACATTTGCTTCTTACAGTGGTCTGGAACCAAACCCACAATATCTCTGAGGTTTGTCTGTAGAGAGTTTCTATATAATACCTATTTAAATCTTTGAAAACATATTTAATAGACAAACTTTTAACAATACTGATCGAGAAAAATTGAGATATAAATTAGTACAAGTAACAATAATAATAATGTGATAGGTATCATTATTTCAGGTTAAAATGTAATAAAAATAATAAATTTTAAAACTTAGAAAAGCATTTCATAAAATAGCATAATTATTTAATAATACTCAATATACAATAGAACATCTAAATTGTTTCATGACTCTTACACACATTTAATTTCTAGTTTAGCATCCATCCATCAATATTACTGAGCACAGATGGTTTTCAGGGAAGTGTTTATCAAACACTCAAGAAAATAATAACTCAAATTATTTTTCAAATTATTTTAGAGAATAAGACAAAAAGAAACCACAATCCATTATCTGAAATAAAAATACAGTTTACTACTTAACTCAGATTATAAGAAAGGTAAGTTACTACATACTATAAATTATAACCCTAGATTAAAAACCTTGTATATTAGTAAAATAAATGCACAATTATATAACACGTGCATTAATAACAAGTTGTGAGTATGTAATAATGCAAATAAATTTCTTAACATATTCACAATATTTGTGCATGTAATTTGTCAAATAATTTTGTAAGGGAGAAACCCATAGATCATGTCAGTGGAATTTTTTTCTATTTTTATTATATTTTTTAATAAATTTGACTATGTATATTTGAGGTTTACAACATTATGTTATGGCATTCATGTAGATAGTAAATTGGCTACTATCGTGGAGCAGATGTATATATCTGTCATCTGACATAGTTACGTTTGTCGATGAGAATAACAGCTAACATTTATTTATTTAACAGAAAATCCCTTATACAATAGACTCTCATAAACTATAGTCTTCATTACATTAGAGCTCTAGACTTGTTTCTCCTGCATATCTGCTACTTGTACCTTTTGGCCTACATCTCCTCATTTCCTATAGCCTCACCACCCCTGGTATCCATTGCTTTATTTTTTATCTCTGTGTATTTGTATATATTTGACTTTGATTTTCTTTTCAGTTTTTACATATAAGTAATACCATGTAGTATTCTTCTCTCTGTGTCCGGCTTCTTTCACATTGTATAATGTCCTCCAGGTCAACCACATTGTGGCCAATTACATGATCTGTTTTTCCAAAGACTAAATAATATTTATATATTCATATGTATATATTCATATATATATACCACATTTGAGTATATAATTAAAATGTATGTATGTATGTATGTATGTGTATGAATATATATATATACACACCACATTTTCTTTATTCATACATTAATGACAATTGTTTCTATACCTCGGCTATTGTGACTGATGCTGCAATAAACATAAATGCAGATACATTTATGTGGTGGTAATTTCATCTCTTTGGGCATATACCCAGAGAAGTGATTGCTGTCATATAGTAGTTTTATTTTTAATTTCTTTAGAAGCCTCCATACTGTTATATAATTGCTGTAGCAATCTACATTCCCACCAACAGTGTACAAGGGTTCCCTTTTTCCACACCCTCAGCAATATTTGTTATTTCTTGTCTTTAATAGCTGTTCTAACTGGTATGGGGTGATACAGTGGTTTTAGTTTGCATTTTTCTGATATTGGGGATATTGTATAATATTGTTCACAGCTTTGGTCCTTTCTAACTGACTTTTTAATGCCCACTACATTTGGCAACTCATTTCCATTTTTTGACATACAATATTGACACAATATTGTATGTATGACACAGTATCGTATGTATCTGTTAACCATTTTTATGTCTTCTTTGCCAACCCTCTGTTCAGGTTCTTGCCCATTTTTTAACCGAGTTGTTTTTCTGCTATTGAGTTGTAAAGATTGTTTATACATTTTGGATACTAGCCTCTTATCAGATATGTGGACGTGGCTTGCAAATACTTTTTTCTATATTGTAGGTTGACGTTTCATTTGTTGATTGTTTCTGTTGCTGTCAAGAAGGTTTTTGGTTCAATGTAGTCCAATGTATTTATTTTTGCTTTTGTAGCCTGAGCCTTTGGTGTGATATCAAAAAATAATTGCCAGTGTCCAGGAGCTGTTCTCTTGTGTTCTTTTCTAGGAGTTTCATAGTTTTGGGTTTTACACTTAGATATTTCCTCCATTTTGAAGTGATTTTTGTGTCTGGTGTAAGATAAGGCTCTGATTTTATTATTTTGCTTGTGGAAGTCTGGTTTTTCCAGCACCATTTCTTGAAGAGACTCTCCTTTTCCTATTATATCCTTTTTCTATTATGTCTTTGTAAAAAATGTGTTGACCATGTATGTTGGGATTTATTTCTGGACTTTCTATTCTATTCCATTGATTTATATTTCTGTTTTTATGCCAGTACCAAACTGCTTTGATTACTATATGTTTGTAATACAATTTGAAATCGGAGGTGTGAGGTCTCCAACTCCAGAACTCCTTAATACTGTTGATGTCATGAAATACAAGGGAGGTCTGAGAAACTTTCACAGACCAGAAGACACTAGCAACATGACAACTAAACGCAAAGTGCTACCCTGGATTGGACCTTGGATCAGAAAAAGGGCATTAATGAAAACACGGCTGAATCCAAATATTTTCTGGAGTTAAGAGTAATATATCAATGTCAATTTCTTAATATTGGAAAATGTATCATAGTAATGTAAAATATTGATAATGAGGATACTAGACAAGGAGTATATAGGAACTCTTTGAACTACCTTTGCAACTTTTCTGTAAATCTAAATTTATGAAGAGTAAAACATTTATTTTAAAAAAAAATTGAATCCTGACATCGCATGCCAAAAAAATGGCAACTAATTGCCATATGTGGTATGCATTAAGAAGTCAGTCAGAAAGGACCAAAGCTGTGAACACTATTACACCAGAAACAAAACATAAAAAGCTTACAGAACAAATTATAAGATGTTCAACCCCATTAGTAATTATAAAATTACAAATTTAAACCATTATGAGATATATTTTCCCACCCATAATGCTGACAGGAAACAGAATATCACATGTTGTGAGAAAGCAGAACAGTAAGCTTTTTATTGGTGGGTAGACTACTTAGTGTAAATACACAGAGGAGATGATTGGCAAAATGTAGTAAAATCAAAGATGCATTAAATCTGTAAGTCAACCATGTACTCCAAGTGTGTACATTAGAGAAATAGAAATACGCACACGACATGTGTTTCTGAATGTTCATGATTGTTTGTTGTGGAAAAAATAAAGTGGGAAACTACTTATATAGCTATTAGCAGAGAATATTAAAAAATAACATTTTCATACATATTCATATAATGAGATACTGTGAAGCAGTGAATATAAATGAAATAGCACAGCACATATCAATGCAAATAAACTTTACAGACATAATTTTGCTTGGAAAAAATAAGTTTCAGAAGATGTATATCATGGGTGCAAGTTCCCTAAAGTTTAAAAACATACAAAATAGCATCACAGTATACTTATAAATGTCTATGTATACAGTAAAGCTGTAGAGGATGAATCAGAGTGATACACATAAAATTCAGTATAGAAGATATCTATGTAGAATGATTAGGGAATTAAATTAGGGAGGGGATTTCAACAATATTGGCAATGTTAATTTATTAAGCTAGCTGATGGACATACAAGTGTATATTATTACTTATATATTTTGCTTGTCCTTAATTTTTTATAACAATGCACTTTAGTTATATATGTTATATTCCCCTAACCACACTATCTGCCCCTTTCTTAACATAATTCCATTCAAAGCCTCTCTTAAAATATTTTTCAAGAACTACATATTACCATACAGGTTTTTATAGCTTAAAATATGTCATATATTTGTATCTGCATGCACGGATGCTATTAAATATGTTAAAGGTGCAATACATTTTTCTTTCATGTTATGTTATTCTTATTGATCTTGTCATTTAAAAATATTTATAAACATTTTCCTTGCATGTTGATGTGGATTACTACCTGTCACTATTTTTCTATAACTAATTTTTAATACAAGCTAGGACTACAAAATTAGAAAAAATGCTGACCCTGAATAGTTAATGATTATGCTGCATGGTATATCTCCTGGCAATGTTCAGAAGTTGTCCTTCAATAGATCTCTCACTGTGACACTCATATATTCACTAATTTACTGTGGTTCAGGATCTGACCCCTGTATTTGCAGAGCCAGAAAACTGATTGTATAATTACAGGCAGGATGGATCCATGTCTCACTTGCAAACTAACTTAATCAAGTTTTCCAAATTGATCTATGAAGCCAGAACAACAATTTACTTATTCAAAATAGAAATATAGCTCTTAAATGAAGGGAATCATTTACTTCATATTAGTAATTCATTCTCTCCCTTTATGCATATAAGATAGGAAAAAATAGTAGGATCAGGTTGTTTTATGAGCATTTTACAAACTAAGTTAATAGATTAATTTAATAGTTATTGGCACCAAGGATAAGAAAGCTTAATATTTTTATCCCAGATAGTAATAGGTCAACTTTGCTGATGAAATATTATTTAAAATATATTCTCTAAGATTCATTCTTCCCTGATCAGAAATAGAATTGAAACAACCAATCTTTGCTTCTGTAAGTCCCTTTTTTCCACACTCTCATGATTGCTACCTCATGCTTTTGAGTGACATATACTTTTTGGAAATAAGGTAATGCATTCAGCCAAATTACAACTATGCCTTTGAAGTCTGGGACCTTGTCTGCCTTTGAGGTAACTTTGTACAATGTCCTCTGATCCATTGTGTTGATTTTCCAATGCAACTCTCATAGGACATCTTATATCCTTTGTTTCTTCTTTGCATCTGATATCTGTCATCCAACATAATAGCTATCACTTCCAGTTTTTTGTTGGCTGCAATTGTAATCATAAAGTCATTGATAAAAATGTAAAACAGAGCAGGGCAAGAGTTTCTCTTGCATGCTGCTAGAATCTGTATTCTCTCTTGACAGATTTTCAGTAATTATAGCTCTTTCTGAACATGATCAACCATTTATAATCCCACCCAAATGCCTTGCCTTCCAACAAAATGAATTTTTGTTTTCAAGGACATCATGTGAGACCTTGTGAAACGCTTTTCTGAAATCTAGATGAAATTCATCCAATAAGTTAACCAAATTAATTATTCAGTAAACTTACATAAAAGAAAATATTGCTGCTCTTGAATGATCTATTTTGTGTATCCATATATCTTTGGTGGGTGCTTTTTATTTTAAGAGCATAATGTTATTTACTTGTTTAAAAATAATTTTTTTTAGTGTATCTCCTTTCACTGTTGATCACATACTAAAATCCATATCTTTGTAAAAGGCTTCTTGAACCATGCAAGTAGAAGTCTGTGAATTACAGGGGACTGTTATGTCCTTCTTCCTTTCCAGTTTGCACTCTGTCACCAAATCTGGAATTCATCCATTTTATCTACTTCTGTTGCCTATATTCTTGCAATTCACCATCCACTATAGTGTCAGAAAAATCTGTAAGCTAGGTATCAAAGACTAAATTGTATCAACCCAAAATTTATAGATTGAAGCCCTAATTGCCAATATGTATGTATTTGGAGACAGGTCTTTAAGGACTCAATGGAGAGTAAATAAGCTTCTAAGTGTGGGCCCTTATTCAATAAGATCAATATCCTTATAAGAAGAAACAGACACCAGGAGAGCAGCCACACACCGAAAAAAGGCCAGGTGAAAACACAGTGAGAAGGTGTCATTCTGCAAACCAAAAAGAGGGATTTCAGAGAGACCAGCTCTGCCAACATCTTCGTCTAGATAGATGTCTTTTTTTTCCTCATAAGCACAGACACACCCACACACACCCACACACACGAACCCCTTCTGTGCTTTTACATAATATTTTTCACTACTTTAAATTATGAGTTTTCATCATTCTTTATGGAAACCTTTTTTTCTCTAGTAAATAGTGATATTATTTTCATGGCATTACTCAATTTAATCATTATAATAAAAGTAAATGTTCTAACTTTCTATCTAGATTATGTACACCTTGAGCACAGTGACTTGGCTTTACTGATACTTTTTTTCAATGTTTATCACATTGTTTCTCAACTAACATAGAATATAATTGAGTATTTTGTTAACATAATACATTTTATGTTAATATTTTTTATTTTATCAAACCATAGCATTATTCAGTATTTTCTGAAAATTTTTAGAAAGTGTTTTCCAAAATTTCTACATACCTAAGAAAGCATAGGTACAGCAGAGGAAGAAAGGATTATCTCCAGAAAGAGTATCTTTGGCAAATAAAGTGAGCACGTAGAATTCAAGTGAAAGGATGTTAGATTATCTGCAGTGGAATTGTCATATTAGTCATTAAAGGACATAAGTGTGGTAAAAAACATTTTGAAATACTAAACAATTTTTCTTTGCCATTTCTCATATTCTGTGTCAATTCTCCATTTATTCATCTGATTTCTCTTTGACTAATTTATGGCTCTTTATTGTTTACTATATTCAAATTCTTTAGGATTTACCTCGTTCATTCTCTGGCTTCTTGAATCAATAAACTATTATTAAACTTGTATGTTAGGGTGATAACCTTGTGAACCACATATGTGAGAAGTCAGTCCAACAGATGGAGACACATGGAGATGCCAGAGAAACAAGGAAGCAGAAAACCAGAGGCATCTAACAGGAATGAGCAGGGGCCACTGTCAAGGACGGTGTTTTGGCAACACAAAGATCCAGCTGGCAGCGTATAAAAGCAGGGTATACTGCTTTGAACTGAGTAAATCTAAGAATTACTGGATAATTTATGGTAGCAATAGTGGATTTCTTGTTATTGAAAGCATGTATATGGTCGGCAATTAATGACAAAAGAAAAAGACATGTGGCCATATTTATTTACAGCCAAATCAGATGTATCAGGTCATACAAGTTAGATTACTAACACAAGCATTTCAACATTATCCTAGCCAGATTGAAGGGATAGTCTAGTTAGAAAACCCTGGAGGTGATAAGAATTAATAATGTCGTTTATGAATAAAAAATCTTTTTTCTTTACTATTTGTACTAAAAATGGAAGCAACAGTACTAAAAAGAAAAAAAAAGTTTAAAAATTCAAAACCAAAAGAAAGTCTCAAACAAGCTTTAGACATTCTAACAAGCTACCTCTCCTAACTTTTCTTGTTTTGCTACAGTGTTTATCTGTGTATAGATGCAATTTAAGAAAGTTATAATTACAGAATGTATGCAATTAGATATGTGTTCACTTAAAGTGACAAAAGAAACTGTTCACATTTTATGACATGCTACCAGAGAGTTTCTTGAAAATGTGGCGACTAAAGAAAGTTACCATAATAGTAAGTGAGAATTAATTTAAAAAAACAACAAGAACTCAAAATTCTAGTGTAGTGGAAGAAGTAATGAAAATATTATTAAGAAAACTAATTAAAATGAAGTATTTCAAAGTGAAGATGATTAATTTAATATGGATGTGCCAATGCTGAGGTGGTAATAAGCCATCCAATCATCCAAGTTGAAAATATCTAGTAGAAAAATGGGGCAATCAATCTAAGCAATTTGTTCAAATATTACTTTTTCTTTGTGAGTGTAAAATAGTATACAGTGCACATCATAAATACTGTGGTTACATTTCAGTGGTATGGAAACTATCTCCATTTATGGGGTACATACGTACATATTCATAAAAGTAATATGTATGTTTAGAATATATATGTGTGTCTATTTATATAAAAATCAATAATAGTCATTAGCTTCATTTGAGTAAAAAATCAATAATAGTCATTAGCTTCATTTGAGTATAACTCAAATCAATGTATCTGTTAGCGGTGTATCATCACTACCAAAAATATAACATGTACAATTGCAGGCAATTATGATAAAAACTTTATTATAGTTACATTTGATTCAGAATTCAGTTACCTATAGTAAATTTTAACTAGTTACCTGATTTGTCAGACATCAACTACAAGATATAGGTTAAGAACCTGTAGTTTCAGAATTGCCAGGTATTGTGCAGAGTTAAAAAAAAATCATTGAGATGTTTGACAGCACAGAGGTTGACTGAAAAGTTGTAAAGTTCTAAATGCTAATATTGACTGAAATTTTTAAATCAGGCAATCTTGCACTTTGTTATCAAATGCAGTTAAATAACATTGAGACTAAATAAATAAAACTGGGAAAGAACATAACATTAAGCATAGAAGGATACAAATGTGTTGTGTGTTGTGTGTGTGTCTGTGTGTGTGTTTGTCCATGTGAAAGTCTGAGGAACACTAAGATATGAGTTCATATAATCAGGTCATAGTCTTGCCTTTTAAAAATATTTTATGATTTAATACTGAGAAAGTCATGGTCTCTGATGTTTCTGTCTATATACAGACATTTTCACTAGATCATATTGAAAATCTCTTTTAGCTTTCTGACTCAGCATTTAAATATTAATGTGTTTTATTTTGAATAATGAAAGCTATAAAATACAAGCAGTCTACTTTCATCTCTTAGGAGGTGTAATTTTTTTGCAGTTCCACATATGCTCAGACCTAATCCTAGCAAGACATGTTATTTTCATGACATATATTGACACTGCATTAATCAATCAGCTTTAAAACTTAAAAATTCCAATTCAGTGTACATGCTATTTTTTAAATATGCTAAATTTAAACCAAAACTACAAAAGGTAATGTCTAATAGGAAGAATCTGTTTTTTTCTCATACAATTTAAACATCATATAGTGTGAAGTAACAGAAGATTCTTGCTTCTGCCCTAATATAGTATTCAGACAAAGTTTCTTTTGTTTTATTGCATACTGAGTGATTTGGCCTCTATTGAAAAGCAGTTCAGAAAATCTCAGAGGAGGAGAATGTCTGTTGATGATAACTGATGCTGGCTTCCATGGAAATGCTAATTTGGTAGCAGTTGCTGTCAATCAGTCGCTTTGAGTTATTGTTCCAGCACTTCTAGATGCAATACATGATGGCTGATGAAAGTTCCCACTATGGTAATTAGACTGTCTTCAAAGAAGAGAGGGTTGTTAACTTAGGCTAAGGTAAACAGGCTCTAAGCAGGAAAAATAACCATAAATAGCTTTAAATGATTCAACAATGAAGTAACTTCAGAAAATCCTTCTTGTTCTCATTTTCATGAAAGAAGAGAAGAGAGGTTGAACAAAATCAGCAAATCTTATGGTGTATAACAAATTGAACCATTCTGGTTTCTATATATATATTTATTATAGTTTAAAAAGTTAAAATTGTATGTCTATTAGTGTCATACATGGTTTAATAAAGTAGTTCTATGAGGCATAAAAGTTTTAAATCTCTGATGCTATGAAATTTGTCTGTAAAGGTGGATTTCTTAGTGAAATATAAATGTATCCTAATTATTTTTTACTTCACTAATTAGAAAATACAACTCTGATAGCAGGAACAAACCTTGGAATAAAACAATTAAATAATCTTTAAAAATTAGAGGAATACTTCAAATAATTACAAAAACAAACTTTTTTAACTCAGTGAACTCAAGAGCAAATAAAGTAGATTTGCAGCTAACCACTTCTGAGCCCCAAAGCAGGCAAAATATTAGGCCTGTTTCAATGTTAAATATAATTTTTCAAAAGGAGAAAAACTAATTCAGAGATTTTAAAGTAGCCATATTAATGTAATAAAATAGATTATCTGGAAATATTTGAATTTATAATTTTAATTATAATTCCTAAAATATAACATCATTAAGACACACTTATCAAAGTGTCTGATATCCTTTGTAAGAAGATATTTTTATTCTTACTTTATAGACTGCTTTATTGTAATATTATGGATTATACATAATTAAGTACATAAATTGATAAATTTCTTATATGTTCATACCCATGAAGCCATCACCACGATCAAAATAATCAACATTTCCCTTTCTCTTAGTTTGCCCACATTCCTTTGTAATTTCTCCTTCTCCCTCCACACAGCTGATATATCTTCTGTCATTATAGCTTAGTAAATCTTAGAAATTTATTTAACTTAAATCATGTAGATGTACTCTTTTTTGTCTTCAAAAATCATTTTGAGTTCTAAGATGCATGTATATGAAAAGTTTATTTTTAAGTAGTTTATTATTGGATGGATACACCATATTTTGGTTTTTGATTCACCAGTTGAAGGACACATTATGGGTCACAAATTCCTTTTTTGTTCTTGGCAATCTTAGTAATATTTCACTGGATGCTGGATATTGTGACATTTACCATGTTGGCTAAGGTTAAATGTTCCGCAGCACACTGAGGTGGAACCCTTCTTTATACTCTCCTCGAATCCTTGAGAATCATAAGGTTTTTCATTCTCTTGGGAATAGGTACTTCCCTGCATTATTCCTGGCACCAGGCACTATTCTTTCTAGGGTGGTTCTTAACCCAGACCCAGGTAAATTCTCTACATGCCTGCACTGATCAGTACTCAGATGAATACTTATGAGATACCATTTGCAGATCCCCAGAGTTCTCACCATGTGTATCTCTCATTCTGCCATCACCTTTGCAATACTCAGTCCTTGCCTTTTTCTCCAGAGACTCTTAGCTTGTCTCTTTACCTCACAGAATCCATGGGGCTCTAGAGGAGCATTTAGGTTGCTTCCATCTCTTTGCTAATGTAAACAGTGCTGCAATGAACATTCATGTTTATGCATCTTTATGGTAGATTGATTTACATTCCCCTGGGTATACACCCAGTGATGGTATTCTGGGTTGAATGGTAGTTCTGTTTTTGGGTCTTTGAGGAATTGCCACACTGCTTTCCACAATGAGTGAACTAATTTACAATCCCATCAACAGTGTATAAGGGTTTCTTTTTCCCCACAACCTCACCACCATCTGTTATTTTTTGGCTTTTTAATAGTATCCATTCTCACTGGTGGGAGATGGTATCTCATTGTGGTTTTCATTTATATTTCTCTAATGATCAGTGATGCTGAGCTTTTTTGATATGATCATTGGCCACATGTAGATCTTCTTTTGAAAAGTGTCTATTTGTGTCTTTTGCACACTTTTTAATGGGATTGTTTGTTATTGTAAATTTCTGTAAGTTAATTATATGCTGGATATTAGACCTCTGTCAGATGCATAGTTTGAAAATATTTTCTCCCATTCTCTAGGTTGTCTGTTTACTCTGTTGGTAGTTTCTATTGCTGTGCAGAAGCACTTTAGTTTAACTGGGATTCTCTTTTCTTATAGTACCAATTGGAAACTCTGTCTAGGTTGAAAGTTGGAGGAAACACAGTGCTCAATATATTGTCCCCCCTGCACTCCAGGATTACTGTCTTTAATTGTTGTTTGGTGTCTTGAAATTAAAGTCAAAACAGCAAATGCTGTGGTATAAGTTCCAGTAGCCATGCGGCTGAGATTTGACGTACGAATCCAAAAACTAATGATCAGGGCTTTAATTCTGAATTATGTAATTCAGATTGTCTAGATACTGAAAATTTTCTGGTGAGAGCATATGAAGGATATGAATATATTATACAAGGCTAAAAAAGCTTGTTCTAACTTCTCATTCTGTAGAAACTCTAGTTCTAGAGAACTGCTTGGTGAATATTTCCAAACTGCTTCACAGTTACATCTCTATGACTAGTTTCTGAAAACCTGTGACTATAAGAACTGGCAAACAATTGCTCTCTGCCTGTTGTATCAAAGATTTTCAGAAAAACAGACATTAATATCGCAAGTGTTTATACTATGTTGTGGAAAAGGATGGAATTAATGCAGTCACAAGAACCTTTACCTATTATTTTGTTTCCAGACTAATAATCAGAACTTGAAATCATTTGGAACTGGGCAAGTGGACCATACAAATAATAAAACACTTATGAACATTCAACTCCTGTTTCAAATTTTATATTTTTATTTAAAATAATTATTGATTTCCCTTATCCATGAATATAAATATTTGATGAATATAAATAATTAGAAAGATAGATACGCTTCTATTATTATTTATAAGCATTTTTACATTTGCCTAAAGAGACAAAAATCATAATGTTAGGGATGGCTGTGGATAACATTATTCAGAGACACAGTATAGTTTATGATAAAAATTTTACTGCTCCTAGAAAATAGTTTCTCAATAATTAAACTGCCCCAGAATTTAGTGGCATAAGGCAAGCATGTTATTAGGCTCAGAGGGTCTGTGAATGAAGCACTCGCCACCAAGGACATAGCTTGCCCCTTCTCCTTATGGCTGAGACCTTAGCTGTGAAGACTCGAAAACTGAATAACTTCATGTATGGGACTTGGACTCATCTGGAGGTTTCTTCAATCACATTTCAGACAGTTGATCTCGAATGATAGAAACAACGGGGCTCATTTAAGATTGTCATCAGGACACCTGAACATGGCTTGACTTCTTTACACTCATTACTGTAGCAAAACTTTCCAGATCTGATCTCTGGGTAGATGGAATATGTTCTAGTGTTGGATAGCACAGCAAGGTGACTATAGTTAGCAATAATACATTGTATGTTTCAAAATGGCTAGAAATAGATTTAGAATGTCCCCAAAACAAAGAAATGATAAATGTTTGAGGTGCTGCATATCCTAAATACCCTGATTTGATCACTACACATTGTATGGATGTATCAAAATATCACATGTACCCCAGAAATGTGTAAAATCTTTATGTGTCAAAGAAAAATAAAATGAAAGAACAAGACAGAAACTGCATCTCCTTTATAATCTAATATTGAAAGTCACATAAAGTCACTTCCATCATACTCTATTGCTCAAAGTAGTCACTTTATCTAAATTTAAGGATAAGGAATATAAACCTCACAGCTTGAAGGGATTAACATTAAATAATATTGTGATTAGTTTTTTTTTTAATTATCACACTGCTGATAACCCAAAGATGGCTGTGCTACTTTAAGTGTTATCATGGAAGGACTTTAGTAAAAATGTGAAATTCCTTTCACCGCAGCTTCTTTACAGTTTAGTCTCCCATTTATTTTCTTTTTGACTTCTAAGGTGCTATTAAATTGTGTAGGACAGAAGTCCTGCTCAATATGACCCCTACTAGAAAGAGTGAAATCCCTTCATTGATTCAGGGTTCTAGAACACATACAGGAACTTTTCAACATTAGCTACACTAAACTGTTAACATCTCTAACTTCAGGAAAATTAATACGAAGTTGTTTTGATTTGATATACTTTACATGGCTCATTAATACAGTCAGTATTTTTAAAAGGTTTGCAAATTACTAGTTTAAATTGAGGTTTAAAAAAGCTTTAAAAAGAGATGGAATTTGATGGAATGGGAGAGAGTTACAATTAAACATCTACAATTTCTGATGCTCTTTGCAGAAATGTTTCTTTATAGGACCAATAAGCAGAATTATCCAAGGTAACAAAACCAGCCCAGCATGCTTGCAGCCATGATCTCTGTCCTCATCTAACATGTGGATAACCACGTAATATTTTTGGCTCACAGAGCCATAGAAGACATGTAAGGTAAAGTAATGGAACTATAAGGAAAAATCAAGAAAACAAAACAAAAAACAGATTTTCTACTGACA
The DNA here is from genome assembly GCF_028885625.2 of Pongo pygmaeus. NCBI lineage: Eukaryota > Metazoa > Chordata > Mammalia > Primates > Hominidae > Pongo > Pongo pygmaeus. Next base: position 93,905,602 of record NC_072387.2, on the reverse strand, counting down.
TATGTCCACAAAATTATGTTTATGTGCTTTCACGTGTGCCAGAGAGTAATCTACAATATCGAGACCCTCATGGAGAACCTCTGCTAAGGCAGTGTAGAAGGGAAATCTGGGTTTGGAGCCCCCACACAGAGTCCCTACTAGGGAACCACCTAGTGGAGCTCTGAGAAGAGGACCACTGTCCTCCAGACCCCAGAATGGTAGATCCACTGACAGCTTGCACCATGCGCCTGGTGCACGTATTAGTTCGTTTTCACACTGCTGATAACTACATACCCAAAACTGGGAAGAAAAAGAGGTTTAATTGGACTTACAGTTCCACATGATTGAGGAGGCTTCAGAAACATTGCGGGAGGTGAAAGGCACTTCTTGCATGGCAATGACAAGACAAAAAATGAGAGAGATGCAAAAGTGGAAACTACTGATAAAATCATCAGATCTCATGAGACTTATTCACTACCATGAGAACAGTATGGGGGAAACCGCCCCCATGATTCAAATTATCTCCCACTGGATCCCTCCCACAACATGTGGGAATTATGAGAGTACAATTCCAGATGAGATTTGGGTGGGGACACAGAGCCAAACCATATCATTCCACCCCTGACCCCTCTAAATCTCATGTCCTCACATTTCAAAACCAATCATGCCTTCTCAACAGTCTCCCAAAGTCTTAACTCATTTCAGCATTAATCCAAAAGTCCACAGTCCAAAGTCTCATCTGAGACAAGGCAAGTCCCTTCCGCCTATGAGCCTGTAATATCAAAAGCAAGCTACTTACTTCCTAGATGCAACGGAGGTACAGGTATTGGGTAAATACAGCCATTCCAAATGGGAGAATTTGGCCAATACAAAGGGGTTACAGGGTCCATGCAAGTTCAAAATCCAGAAGGGCAGTAAAATTCTAAAGATCCAAAAGATCCAAAAGATCCAAAAGATCTCTTTTGACTCCATGTCTCACATCCAGGTCATGCTGATGCAAGAGATAGGTTCCCATAGTCTTGGGCAGCTTCTCCCCTGTGGATTTGCAGGGTATAGCCCCCATCCCGGCTGTTTTCACAGGCTGGCATTGAGTCTCTGTGGCTTTTCCAGGCACATGGTGCAAGCTGTCAGTGGATCTACCATTCTGGGGTATGGAGGACAGTGGCCCTCTTGTCAGCGCTCCACTAGGTGGTGCACACACTAGGGACTCTCTGTGGGGGCTCCAAACCCAGATTTCCCTTCTGCACTGCCCTAGGAGAGGTTCTCCATGAGGGCCCCGATCCTGCAGCAAACTTTTGCCTGGGCATCCAGGCATTTCCAAACATCTTCTGAAATCTAGATGAAGGTTCCCAAATCTCAATTCTTGATTTCTGTGTACCCGCAGGCTCAACACCATGTGGAAGCTGCCAAGGGTTGGGGCTTGCACCCTCTGAAATCATGGGCAGAGCTGTACCTTGGCCCCTTTTAGCAATGGCTGGAGTGGCTGGGTCACAGGGCACTAAGTCCCTAGGCTGCACACAGCATGGGGACCCTGGGGTTGGCCCACAAAACCATTTTTTCCTCCTAGGCTTCTGGGTTTGTGATGGGAGGGGCTACCATGAAGACCTCTGGCATACCCTGCAGACATTTTCCCCATTGTCAGGGATTAACATTTGGCTCCTTGTTACTTATGCAAATTTTTGCAGCCAGCTTGAATTTCTTCTTAAAAATGGGTTTTCTTTTCTACTGCATCATCAGGCTACAAATTCTCTGAAATTTTATGCTCTGTTTCCCTTTTAAAATGGAATGCTTTTAACAGCATCCAAGTCACCTTTTGAATGCTTTGCTGCTTAGAAATTTCTTCTGCCAGATACCCTAAATCATCTCTCTCAAGTTCAAAGTTCCACAAATCTCTAGGGCAAGGGCAAAATGCCACCAGTCTCTTTGCTAAAACATAACAAGGGTCATCTTTGCTCCAATTCCCAGCAGGTTCCTCATCTCCATCTGAGACCACCTCAGCCTGGACCTACTGTTCGTATCACTATCAGCATTTTTGTCAAAGCCATTCAATAAGTCTCTAGGAGGTTCCAAACTTTCCCACATTTTCCTGTCTTCTTCTGAGCCCTCCAAACTGTTCCAACCTCTGTCTGATACCCAGTTCCAAAGCTGCTTCCACATTTTTGGGTATCTTTTAGGCAATGCCCCATTCTACTTGTACCAATTTACTGTATTAGTCCGTTATCATAGTGCTGACAAAGACATATTCGAAACTGGGAAGAAAAAGAGATTTCATTGCACTTACAGTTCCACACGGCTGAAGAGGCCTCAGAATGATGGCAGGAGGTGAAAGGCACTTCTTACATGGTGGCAGCAAGAGAAAAAAATGAGAAATATACAAAAGTGGAAACCCCTGATAAAACCATCAGATCTCGTGAGACTTATTCACTATCATGAGAACAGTATGGGGGAAACTGCCCCAATGATTCAAATTATCTCCCACCAGGTCCTTCCCACAATATGTGGGAATTATAAGAGAACAATTCAAGATGAGATTTGGGTGGAGACACAAACTATATCACATTATTTTTACGTAAATATGGTGTGTAGCACTTAGTTAAGTCTGACATTGGAAAAAAGAGAAAATAAGTGATAATTTATAACTTTATTGTATATTTTAAATTATTACAGCCTATATCATATTTTTAAAAAACAAAGTGTTAAATATTCCTATTGTTTACTATGCAAATAGTCCCCTAAGGAAACAATACTAGGCAACAAACCACGTAACTAGTTTCCCTACATCAATTGGACAAGAATTAAGGAGTGCTTAATCACTTCAAAGATTTCTCTCAGAGAAAGAGCTATAATAATGTGCCCTAAAAATGCGTTTCTGATATTCTAGGATGATAAACTTCATAATGACCATGTTAACACAAATATTTAATCTACTATATGATTACTATTATTAGAATTTTAGTTGTTTAACCTAGAACAGTCAGTACAGTCAACTATTTATAAGATGAGAAGAGTGAGATGCAGAAAATGAAAATTAAAATCAAAAGCTAAATAAATCTTAAGGCAGGTATTAGAGAAGAGGTTTTCAACTGGAATTTTTTTTGAGACAGAGTCTTGCTCTGTCTCCCAGGCTGGAGTGCAGTGGCGCAATCTCGGCTCACTGCAAGCTTCACCTCCCGGGTTCAGGCCATTCTCCTGCCTCAGCCTCCAGAGTAGCTAGGACTACAGGCGCCCACCACCATGCCCAGCTAATTTTTTTGCACTTTTAGTAGAGACAGGGTTTCACTGTGCTAGCCAGGATGGTCTCGATCTCCTGACCTCGTGATCCACCCATCTCGGCCTCCCAAAGTGCTGGGATTACAGGCGTGAGCCACTGCGCCCGGCCCTCAATTGGATTTTTATAATAACCTATAATGTTTTTAAAACTACAGATTCCAGACTCCATCTTCTGTAGATTCTATTTCAAGAATCTCTCCGTCCACTCCTACCACTTCCTTAGGATTTGGACAACAGGCTAGTGTTTTGAGCACTATGCCATTTAGGGACTCACATTTCAAAAGTTTTTATCCAGAGGCTACCATATGCTAAGGGTTGGGGTGCAGAGTGAGAGCAAATGAATGGTAAGCTTCCTGTCCTTGAAGAACTCAGTCCACTGAAGGAAACAGACAAGTAGACAAATGTTTGCAATTTAATACAATAAGTGCTATGACAGTGTACCAGGGGAGTATTTAAATTAAATTGAGGAAGAGAAGAGTATTGAATGTTCCTGAAGGAGAAACACTGACCTGATTCTTGAAGGGAGCTGGAAAGAAAGGGTAAGACATTTAATAAAGCAGGAGGGGGAAATGAGCCTAAAAAAATAAACAGGCCTCAGAAGCTTAAGGATTTTCCACACTGTTGTATGGAAAATGGCTTTTATCCTAAAAAAAAAAAAAGAATAAAATAAAATAAAAAATAAGGATGGAGCAATTTAAACTTTCTGTGCAGAAAATTAATAAGATCATTTTGTGATTTGGAAATATTAATCTGTGTATAGCATGGAGATCCCATCAGAAAAGTGCAAGAGTTTAATCATAGGAAGCTTTTATTTAGCATAAAATGAACTACATTTCAAGACTTTCTTTATTTCCTCATTATTGAAGGTTGATTATGGTATTAGTCAATCATAGTTTCTAGGTTTTTGACAAATGAAAAACAAATGCACGCTCCAACTATGGATCAACCTGTATCATCTGCTTGATTTTAATTAATAAATAATAATTTGAAATCTTAGCATCTCTCATCTCTTTTTTTTTCCCTAAGCCTGAATTTTGGTATCTTTTCATTCCTGACTTACTGTATCTAATTTCAAGCTGAGAAATTGGAACTTGGGGAGCAGAGACACAGCTGGAGCTTCTGTTGCACTGCTTACATGCAGATATACCACATATCTCAGCACAAGAGTCCAAAAGACAATGTTCGCAAGCTAGTTTTCAAAACTGACCTTTTTCATGCACAAGTCCTCTCTCCTGATTGACATTGCTTCCAAACTTTAGGTATTCCTTCTCACAAAACAAATGAGATACTCTTTCTCACAGAAGAAAAGAGAAGCTTAAACGTTCCCTCAAATGTTTTCCCTCTCGAAAATTAGGACAAAATTTTTTTCAAGGTACCATAAGACCCTGAGAATCAAGCTTTTCTCCAGAAATATCCCACTTGTTATTCTCCTGTGATTTTCACTCTAACAACAAGCTTGTAGTCAACCAATGGTGTGGTGGTTCCTTTGGGGCAAGAAAGCAGCAGAATATGCGGCCAGCCCTGCCCCATGAGATTTTTCTATAGAAACTAATTCTGCTTTATTGTGTATCTCTTGAGACCAGCTAAATTAGAATGTGTGTAGTTACTATAACGTTTCCAAAATTTGGATTAACGTAACTAGAAATCTCTCAGGATAACCTCGCCTACAAATAGTACAAAGAGCCATTAGGTACCGTGTAATTATCACAACAGTATCCCTAAGCTTGAAAACACTGAAAACACAAGTCAATCCCTATGCATTGCAACAGTTATTCACACAAAACATTATTCTCAATGCCATATCCAGTACATGTAAGACTGGTAAGGGTTTGAGGCTTTATCTTACTTATAGGCTACTAAATTAGCCTGCCACAGTTCTATGGATTTGGGCAGAAGACATAAGATTCTTAGGTTAAAAGAGTGTATTTAGAGCAATAGCAATGGCTAGACTATCAGCATTTTTTATACTGGTTCCCCAAGCCCCAATTCTCACAGGGTGACAGAAAGAAAGCCAGTTGATACTAGCACAAACAGTGGATTGGGTTATATAAGAGGAACCTTGAACTTACGGAACCTATAGTTTTTATAGTGAAGATTAAGCATGCTTGCCATTTGCATCTGAGAGAGGCGCTATGTTTTTCAAGGATTTAAGCAAACATGCCTTTCGCTTTGAAGGGAGACTTTATCTTTCAATGCTGTTTGCCATAAAGACATCCCTCATAAAGTTAGTTTGGAATAAAGCACAGTCAGTTTTTCTGTCACAATATGTGTGGAAAGGTCAGAGATCCATGGAGAATTGTCTCCCAAAAGCATAAACAACATAGATGAAAGATAGATAGATAGATAGATAGATAGATAGATACATACATACATACATACATACATACATACATACATACATACATATAATTTTTTGGCTGCAAATTATTATGCTCTTTCTTAAAAGGTAGCATGGAATTAATATTTTCTTAAACAAATTTACAATGTGCATCCCCAATCTTCAACACTCTCTGAGATTTTCATCTTTCAGGTATAGCCAACAACATGTTAACGTCCTTATTTTCCATTGTTCCATTTACTTTTCTATTTCTGGTACTCTAATGATGAAATATATATGGAATTTTAGCCAGAAAGCCCAGTTAAATATTTTTCTTAGGCTTAAGAAAGCACAAACTTATCTTAATAAGTCATGAACAAGACGCCTAAGACAATTTTGGTAACATGTCCCAGTGGCCACTGTTTTGTTCAAGTATTCTATGGGTTTGTAGATCATTGCCTTCTGGGGAAATTCCATGATTGTTCACTTTTAGCTTTCCTGAGTAATCAGTCTGAGCAGATTCTAGGCTATTGTTGATAATTCTGAAACTTCCGTCCTCCAGTCCCTTTAAAGATGGGTATGTATTCATGCTATGAATTTGCCAGCACCTTGCATTTAAAACCTAACAGGTTTTATGAATCTTGTGCCATTTTAGAAAACTGATATTTTTATTATGTTTTCTCACCTTTTTTTCTTGTGACAGTAGAATATGCATCAATTGTACAATGGCCTCCAGTAGGTCCCTTCTCCTTTCAAGGGTACCCTATTGCAATGTTACAATTATAATCTCATTTCTAAATTAACCCCTTCTCTACCACTTATAAGAACAAAGTTGGACAGGCTATTTATTTATCTTCATTTTGATTTGGACATGATTCCTGAACATATTTTACTAAATTCTATCTTTTTTATATCCTTAGTTAGAGATATAAAGTTGCTGTTTTATTTTTAGTGATCCAAAGCATAATATTAAAATCAAAACTATACACCTTCAGAACTATCTAAACAACTTTTAAAATAGTGTATATCTAGTGTATATCTTTCCTTCCAATATTAAATAATGCATGACATTTGTTGAGCATTTATTATGCATCAGTCTTCAAAACATGTTTCATAAGTTAACTCTCACAATAATTTTAAGAGGTTCAACTTTTTGGAAGACTCTTTGTAAATCAACAATTGTGACTATAATTTTTCTAATTGAGCTTGGTAGCACAATGGGACAAACTAAAAAGTATCACTTCTTAAAACATTTGGCAAATAGAGAATGGATTGTAACAGGCATACAATGACTGTGAGATATAATCATATGACAATTAGAAAGGAAGTTACACAAGTGAAAAATAAGAGAAAAAGAAAAACAAATCTAGGGAATAACCTTTCACTTGTATGTTGTCGAAACAAAATTAATTACATGAATTTAATAATACAGAGATTTGGTATCTTTCATTAAATATGTTAGCTAACTAAAAGTTAACCTGCTCCACAAAGAAATACAATAATATCTTCACCTCAAGAAACAAAAATACTTAGTTTATATATTTATTGATATTTGATTAATGTACTGTCTTTCTTATTAGCAGTATTCCTTTAAAAATTCTAAATTTAAGTTATTGTGCACATTGGAGAAATCAGCCCATCTAAGTAAGGGGAAAAAAATAAGAGCTGTGCACCTTAGAAAACTGGCTGTATCTGCTGCCCTATAAGATATCTATAATATATATAGCATCCTTGTCAGTGCAAAAGGTCAGGACCACAATGAAAATGCTGTATATTGCCATATATTATTGCATTTATTTATTTTGCTCATTAAAATAGCTAAAATTGTTCAAAATATAACATTAAATTTATTTTTCTAGTCGTAAATATAATAGTTAACAATTTCCAGATACTTATTATTGGTCATATGCATGGTTAGGTTATTTTTACTTCTCACAATAACATATTGGGTTGCACTATTAAAGAGAAAAAAAATAAGCACAGAGAGGTTGTGTAAATTTTCAAAATTGCAGAGTCCATGTCAGAGAAAAGTCAGAATTTGGGGCTGAGCATTCAAACCGAAACCTGAAAACCTTCAAGGAGAGTTGATAAAAATTGCCAAGGCAGTATTACTAACTCTAACACTCTATTGTCTCCTATCATATGGAATCTGACTCCAATTTTTATTTTTGATGTCTGACTATGGACCGCTCTTAAAACTCACACCTTCCTTTTCCCGTTCTGTCCCACATCTGATCAAGCTTATAAGAAACCCCAAGTTCTTACTCTTTTGGCACCTGCAGGAAATTCCAATCATGTAACCCTCTGCCTAACCACAACAAAAAGCCTCCAAACCAATCTCCTTTCCTTGATCTCTCAAGCCATTTTTGGACTGCTTGGGATATATACCCTGTCCTCACCAGAAAAGCCACACTATGAAAATATTAAAATTCTTCATACCTGCTTGGTGTGTGTGGTGTCATCTGTGTCTATGTTGAACTCATTTTGCATAGGTGTTCATCTTGTCTCTTTAGGGTGGCCACATACCACCCAGTATATCTGGCATAACATTGTAAAATTTGCCAATGAAACCACAGTATTTTGTAGTCTTCAAATGCAGTATTTTCTTGAAAGGAAGTTTTTGATAAGAAAATCAATACAATCATATTTCTTGGGTAATTCAAGTTATTGCAGCACCTTAGAAGAACCTTTCCATTAATTATAATGATTACTGTGTGTGTGTATGTATATACACATACACACGTATACAAATATAGCATAAAATGTTGGATTATAAATAAAATAACTCAAAACTGTAAAATGAAAGGTAAATTCTCTACTACATATTTGATTTATCTATTTTGTTTTATAAACTTTTCTTTACACTAAATTCTAATCACCTGTATTAGTCTGTTCTCATGCTGCTTTAAAGAAATACCCAAGATTGGGTAATTTATAAAGGAAAGGGATTTATTTGGCTCAGTTCGGCATGGCTGGGGAGGCCTCAGCAAACTTACAATCATGGTGAAAGGTGAAGCAAACACATCCTTCTTCACATGGTGGCAGGAGGGCGAGAGAGAAGTGCAGAGTGAAGGGGAAAAGTGCCCTATAAAACCATCAGGTCTCGTGAGAACCCACTTACTATCATCAGAATAGCATAGGGGAACATCCATCATGATCTAATCACCTCCCACGAGCTCTCTCCCCCAACACGTGAGGATTACAATTCAGATTACAGTTCAAGATGAGATTTGGGTGGGGACACAGAGCCAGATAATATCATCACCTAAATATTTGTATGCTATATTATTTTTGTTTGGTTCATCTTCAACACTTATTTATTGTGCTGTTAAGTTGGCAGTACTCTTCTAAGAGCCAAGAATAACACAAAAGATAAATATCACAGTTTCTGTTTTATAAGAATCTACTTTATTTTTCAGAATATTAAATATACAGGCTTTGGGAGTTTTCACTTGTATAGCACTTATATTCCTTAATTCACTTAACCTCCCTACACCTACTTACTTCCACATTATATGAATGTACTGATTATTGACTTGATACTTCCTAGAGTCATGAAAATTTATGGCCTGTTAATTTTTTTCAAAATGAAAATCTTATTGCAATATACAAAATTATCATTATTTTTAAAACAATAATGAAAGAAATTTGTGAATTTAGATGTTGAACGTAAACCAGTAGCAGAGAAAATTATTTCATTTTGTTCTAGTCATAACCTAGCAATATAAAAAGACTCTTAACAAAATAGATTTCCAGGAAGTCATGTATGTTTTTTTTCAACAGATCATTTTTTATTTTGATCTACTAAGGTCAGTGATATTTTTGTAGTTTTTGTAACTCTAGTCTTGAGCAAGTTTACTATAGATGGATACCATGCTTCATGCAAACTATCCAGTTGTAGGGCAATGTAATAATACACTTAGGCATAGCATTATATTGCATTACAATATTATATTGCATGCATATGTATACTTAGTAAACTCTTTTAACGTGGGTAAATCTTATCATTAAGCAAGACTTTCACATATTTTGCTTCACTTGGAGTTTGCCCCTATAACTTTTTAACAAAATGAATAACATGAATTTTATTATCTCTTTTCAAAAAATAATGATAAAAATTAATTGGGCATGGAATTCTTTCCATTTGCTTTCAAAGTTCATACTTTTTCCATTTTAGCAAAAAAAGTGTCGACATATTTTTTTTTTGGTGTTGCTTCCAGTTCAGCAGATCATTTTCTCAGTTGTTTTAATGCAATGTATCCTTTACAATAATCTATTATATTTGAAAAGTTTAAGGAAAGCCCTTATCATTCACTGCCAAAATGATTTATGTTAATGAGATTATTTTAGGACTAACATCCTGTTAAATTTTGACACCATATCCTTTATCTGGTGGGAACTAGAAATTCAAGAGAGCCATGATCAGTATTTCAGACAATGTTAGTTGGCACAAGATGCTATCCCCATGTGTAAGGACATCATCATATGCTATATAATTATTTTTAGTGAGATTTTTTTCTTAGAATGTCTTTGATGCAGATTAGTTTTTATGGAAAGGGAACACACTAACAATGCAAATGTCAAAGTACATCTCATACGGTGTTGACCTGACTGATGCCATTTGTCTTTACTCTTAGCACATCTACAGAATCTAGAGTAGTGGCAACCATGAAAACTGGATTGTCAACAAAGAAGACAGAAGTTTGATATCTACAAGAGCTAAGAAGAAATCACTAAGGAATATATAATCTAATTTGTATTTGAACAAATAAATGCTGAAAATTCACTGACTTAAAGTGTTAAATTATTTCCAAAATGTATCTAAAATAGTTTATATATACATAAAATAAATGCATGTAAAACATTCTATTTACTTTATCAGTTAAAGAAGGAGCCAATAAGTTTTTAGTGCCTTTACGAATATTTTAGAATCTATGTATCTAATAGGTAATTTGATAAAAGAATGATCATATAAGAATTCTAAGATAGATACAAACTGGTCAATGTCCAATATGGCAATAAATCACAAACTTTGGGTTATGTTTTGCACTTAGAAGTGATTTGGACCTCTACTAACAAAAAACCCACAAATTAAACTCTGTCCACACAGAATTATAATACAACCTAGTCAATGGAAAAGTCCATCAAAGATGCAAGATTAGCACTGCTCTGAAATAACACCCACAGATCTCTTGTGCCTATCTCCAAGCTATGGATACTTTTACTTTGATATAGAAATAGCAGCAATGCCAGTTTTTTAGGCAGACTGAGGTTTACAAAAAATCTTCAACATGAGGCCAAAAACATTCTTAGGCTATCTGCTGTAAAAATCTCTCCCTGATTTTACTGACACAATGGGAATATGACTTCTAAATATAGGTATTTACCCCACATAAGTACATCCTTTAGATTGAGTTATAAATATGATACTTTGGATAATAATCATCAGAGAATGATCAAAGTATAGGTACTACATTTGATGGAGTCTATATTAATTTAGCTACAATTATATTGAATTGATTTTTTGTTTGAAAGAAAAAAAAATTGGCCAGGTGTGGTGGCTCACACCTATAATCCCAGCACTTTGGGAGGCCGAGGCAGGTGAATCACTTGAAGTCAGGAGTTTTAGATCAGCTTGGCCAACAAAGTGAAATGTCGTCTTTACTAAAAAATACAAAAACTAGCCTGGCATTGTAGCAGGAGCCTGTAATCCCAGCTACTCATGAGGCTGAGGCAGGAGAACGCTTGGACCAGGAGGTGGAGGTTGCAGTGAGCAGAGATGGATCGCACCACTGCACTCCAGCCTGGTGACACAGTGAGACTCCCCTCTCAAAAAATAAAATAAAATAAAATAAACAGGATAAAAGTCATTTAACAGCATCATATTAAGTGAATGTGTAGTAGATAACTGGCTTTCCAACTTTCTTTACATTCCTGAAGAATAAGTATATCTTACATAACTTGTGTGATATATATTTGCCGTTACTATATGCAACATGCTTAATTTTAAATATATTCCTTTCTTATGTTTAGTTAGGCAGTTGGGCATGAATCTCTGTTTTTTTTTTTAATGATAAACAAGTGTAGTCACAGTTTAAAAAACATTGCAGTGGCTCATGCCTGTAATCTCAGCACTTTGGGAGGCCGAGGCGGGGCGGATCACGATGTCAGGAGATTGAGACCATCCTGGCTAACACAGTGAAACCCCGTCTCTACTAAAAATGCAAAAAAAAAAAAATTGGCCGGGCGTGGTGGTGGGCGCCTGTAGTCCCAGCTACAGGAGGCTGAGGCAGGAGAATGGTGTGAACCCGGGAGGCGGAGCTTGCAGTGAGCTGAGATCTCGCCACCGCACTCCAGCCTGGGAGACATAGCGAGACTCTGTCACAAAAAAAAAAACATTGCAATGTATCGTGAATACTAACGTATTCACAATATGGTAAGGCACAGAAACATGGACTCGTGAAGTACAGTCTTAAATATAAAAAATATTAGGGAAAAAAGCCTTGTATGTCTGTATCAGTGTTTATAATGTTTTCTAAAATTCTGTTTATGCAGTTGTAAAAATATATTTTTTAGATTATTATTGTAAATAAAGCTTAGTAATTACCAGGCCTCCATTATCTCACTGAACAGGGCCTTGATTCCAAAACAGATTAAGACTCAGCATAAATTGCTGGCCTTTCTGATAAAACAATTAGCTACTTCTACTCCAGGAATTAATTATCAAAGGAGGGAGTATCTTGATAAAGATACATTTAGATACTTTAAAGAGAAAGGATTTTGAACAAAATAGGTCTATATGAGCTGAGAAACTGGAAGAAAAAAGTGCAATAATCACGGAAGGTACTGAGGCCAGATCAAGCACTCAATTTCCCACATTGCCCTTCAACTTACATACACACACAAATTTCTTTAAATACTAAAGATCAGGTGTGCAAAAAAAAAAAAAGAGTTGATATGATGCTACAATACTGACATTAACCTTACAACTGTTACACAAACTTTTTCTCAGAGTCAACAAACTACTCAGGAAGTAGTAATCTCTAATAATTCTCAGACATTCCCTATATCCTTTCCCATGTCTCTCATGCTCACACCTGAACCAGGGGGTATTTTTTTCTTCCTCTGTTACATCACAACCATTAACTTAATAGGGAATAACTTACAGTAAAAATAAAATTTTCCTTTTTAATGCCCTTTCTTGACTTCTTTGAGAACTCTCCCATTCATAAATGTCATATCTAATTTGGACATTTACTTAGAGGTACTTTTGTGTCTACATTAAACCCAAACTGAAGAACTGAAGAATATGCTAAGTAATGTGTAGGCAAAAATGTCATACCTTAGGTAGAATTATTGGTGCTGAACCCATGAAGGTTCAGATCAACCCAACAAATCCTCTACTGAAACTTGTATTATACTCTTTAAAACCAGAAGCAAACAAATAAATAATTTTTAAATTTTTTAAAAAGGATGATACTTTTTAAAATTATCAGCTATACCTTTTCAAATGAGAAGTGAAAACCAATAGTCAAAGACTGGTAGAAAAGGAATTCACATTTTATCTCAATCTTCCTAATACTATCCTATCAATCCAAAACCAAAACAAAAAAACACCACTCAGACTTATTAGAAATCCCTTTAGAAAATTAAAACAAAATTTTTCTGTGGCTGGGTCATACCTTAAGAATGAAAAAGGAGAATATTAAAGCTGTAACATAGAAAAATTACCTCATAGGAAAATTCTGCCAAGATGGCAGAAATAAATCAAGCTCTCTAGGGTTTGATAGTTAGCTGGAGATAAGAGGACTTATGTATACACTGATAATGGAATATTCTTTTGTGATCATACATAATTTCAGAAACTATTGGAAACAACAAAATTCCCTGACCTCAGCAGTGACCCAGTGAAGAATGATTAGCATATTAAATGAATCTTGCATGCCCTAATACATTCTATGGTCATGGCTATTATAAATGTTGAAACTCATGAAGAAAAGGATAGATGGAGAGAACCTAAAGGAAATTTTCTGTATGATTATTTCTCCAGACAGACTCTCATGATAAGATCCTAGTACTCGTAATATACCAAGAAGGCAAATCTTTGGAGAGGTTTAAAGAGAAAATTTTAAATCCCCACAATTATCTCCTATTAGAAAACAGATACTGGGAGAAATTATAACGTCAAGCAAGAGACTAATCTTTGGCACCCTTAAATTGGCTGCTGAGGATCTCAGGTGGAGCCTTGAAAACATTTTATATACATTTACCACCACTGCAAGGAGAAATTGCCCAACAAATTTTGTTCATAAACATTTATGCTAAAACTTCTAAATGTGTTTCAGATGTATCTGTTACCATGATAATCCTGATAAATTGTTAACGTGTGACATACAAAAGCCTAAACCTCAGAACCATTTCAAATGTCTCCAAATAGATTTTTAATACGTTTCTCTTGAAATGAGTTATTATCAGAGTAGGCAGATACCTACACACGAACATGAAGGGGGAGCCCATGAGAAAGGAAGCTCTGGAAAATCTAATACCCCAGGGACCACTGGAAACATGCATGCCAGATATATGCAGAGAGGAGGGGAAATACCTAAGCAGAAAGGAATGCCCCAGAGCACCTTGTAAGATGCTCAATAATCACTTATTCTGCAGTCACACTATCAGAATGTTGTTAGCTACATGCTGATAAGGAGGGAAAGAGGCCAATTGGGAAATTCCTAACACATACACAGGTGCAGGAAGTACAGATTTAACTGCTATATGATTTTCCTGAGTGGCAGCAATGAGCAATGTTGCCATTAGGTAGAATTCGTATCCAAGAGCTGGCCCCCAGCATTCATCAACTAGCAGTAAGGGAGACTCACACAAATCTGGGGCAGGAAGTAGGTGGGGACAATGCAGAGACTTAAGATGCACAGGAAACTAGACAACGATTAATTAAATCATTGACTATTGGTGATAAACCCAGCCTTCAGTCCTTTTCCCCTCCCTACAGGTCATAGTTGGGGCTGAAAATCCCAATCCTTTAAACAAATGTTTGGATCCCCTGACAGCTAGCCTCCACCCTGAAGCTATCCAAGATCCCACAAAGTATGGCTTAATTATAACAAAAGATGCTCTTATTACCCAGGAAATTCCAAGAGATTTAGAAGCTTTGTGTCAGATGGCCCTATATTCAGGAAATTACAAAGGTCTTAAGAACTCTCAACAACTCGGGGCAGAGTCCAATATATGTATTTCTTATTATTTTACAAAATGCTTCAAATTTCCCATTATAATTTGATAACCATATACCTAGCAATACCATCTATTTTAAACTCCATATTTATACCAGCAGACATGGCCACATATTTCAAAAGACTAAAGCAGTGCACCCATTCTTATCAATAGGCATAGGAAGCCATTCCTCAACGTCCTCCTAAATCATCTTTGCAAAACTTATTCCCTGAATATCTGGTCTTTTGGATGAGGCAGTAGAAAATCACATTTCTTAAACACTGATGGAAAGACTTCTATCAGATACTATTAGCTATCTGAGCAGTGAAACTCCAAAGAATTGACATTTATAATTCATATCTCAACAAAAACAACAAAACCAGCCTCAAATCACTGGAAGATGGTCCCACCCAGAGACCTCAATCTGAGGAGTCAGGATCCTTCTGAAACCAGTTTCCATAAAAAGATAGATTCTCCCATGACTTTTGAATCAAATATTTTGCTTTTTGAGATGTAGACAATGGTTGCCCAAGGCACATGAAACAAGACATACTACCACTCTTAGACTTTATGTTTGTTTTATTTTCCTAGCTATTTTCTTTCCTCTTTTGCTGGTTTAAGCCTACTCTTAAGTATGTTATCTAAAAAACTAACTAAATAAAAGGCCTCCATTCTTAATACTTTTTTGTATCGTTAGTTACTCTTTATTATGAGTTTAATACCGGGACACAATTTATTTGTGAACTAGCTAGAGAATACAATAAAATGGACTGATGTATTGGTTTTCCTTCAGGAGCCACCTAACTTACCTTGGTATAATTTACTTGTGATAAATTAGTTGGTTTCCTGGGTAACTGACTCAAACATTAGGTAACTTTTAAATAGCATACACCCCAACAGGCCAAACAGCCAGAAATCTAAAATTCTCTACTGCTTCAAAATTAGAAAAAGAGGCTCTTGTCTCCTTCAAAACACTACTCTAGAACCTTTCATAGGAGCTAGATTTTTTTAGCTTGTTGGCAAATGAACTTTCATAGAAATAAAAGTTGGAGGAGGATTAGAGAACAGATGGTGTATATTTGGAGACTTATCTCCCTTTTACTGATTTTATGAGCAAGAAGCACTACTTCTTTTTTGCTTTAAATCTATTTATCTTGATACTAAAACTTTTTATTTCCTGCGGTCATAACATTCCAGATGAGCAGTGCCACATCATTACAACACTCAGCCTCATATTCAGAAATGAAACTCTAACCCCTCCAAGGGAATTCTAGAGTATTTTCCTCTCTCTTCAAGCCTCTTCACTCTGTGCTTTAAAGGAAGCCCAGAGGATGGGAATATTGTCCATGATATATGTTAGAAAAGAAAAAGTATACTAAATAATGCACTTGCACATAAAAGTGAATTGGCAATGATTCAGTATGGAGCCTTTTTAGCTAGTATATTGGCATCTCAAGAAAGAACATACCATGTTTTAGGCAGAGTTCTGTGCCCATATCCATGCATTTATTTCTAGTATCTTTAATATGAAAGATCTGGGAACGAAACAAAATGTCTGGGAAAAAAACAAACAAAATAATTAGGTAATCTGGATAATAAAACTATATCTGACTCTGGGGTCACTTTGGATTGAGAATAGAATCTATGCATCTGGTTTGATTGGGGGAATTCCTGGTTACTGGCTTAGAAGTAGACTATAAATTATGATAATTGTTCTGATTTTTCATGCGTTGCACTATTTAGGTGTGTAATTTCCACTGTTGTAAATACTGCTGTGTAGCTGTTATACTGTAAAATGTTGTAGCGAATGGTCATCAAACAAAAAGACAGAAAAAATTTGACCATTAGAGAGGGTGAAACAACCACCCCACAAAACTTGATACGCCATTGAGACACCTCTAATATTGGGGAAAAGCAGGGTTGATTATGACCAAAGATGGCTTATCCTTCAGGTCAGGCTTTAAAATAACTACTATGGGTAAGGTGGACATTGAGAACTGAAACTATCTTCAACCACTTAGCTAACTGCCTGCCCTATTGTGATAATATTTGGTTGTCGTAGCTAATGCAATTTTACAGTCTACTATAGGCTTGAATATAACTTTATTAATGAGAAGAAGACAAAAGTTGCAAACTTATTTTTTCTTTTAGGACCTTTGTGGAAAAACTTATTAAGTTAGCACGAAACTTTCCATCTTTACAATATATAGCATCACAGAATTTTTTATTCCATAAGCTGTTTCAAAATGCTCACCTCAAAATCTTCACCATGCTGAGTCCATCAAACTTAAATTATTGTTTCATAATTTATACTCATTTTTCAATTAAAATCTCTTCATCAGCTCTTTGAATACACAGAATTCTTTGGCACAGTATTCAGGGTATATCATGGTCAGCTCCATGCTTATCTCTGCAGCCTCATTTCTCATGTTCCTAGCACCCTCACATTACAAATTATACTCATAGAAAAGCAATACTGGTCTTTCAGTTTCATTTCTAATCATTTGCTACCTCTTTTAAAGAAATTTATAGATTATTATCCATGTAGAACATTGATATTACCTCTTTTATCATGCTCTGATTCTCAAGATTGTCATCACACACATACATCTAATATATATTATAATATATATAATAAACATATGTATATATAAGTATGTGTATAACATATATTATATGTATACATTAGATGCATGCGTATTATAAACATATATGTATATATTCAATGTATGTCTATGATAACATATATATTGGATGTATATATATATAATTGCATTTTATGGTTGTATTCATATGTCTGTGTTTCCTATGATTTTTGTATTTATGGGTTACTTATAAATATTCTACTAAAAATTTGGCAGCACATTTGGCAAAATTAAGACTAAAAAAGATATTACCCACAAGTCAGTAAAAATATAACAACATCTCTACAATGCAACATTTGAGAGTGTCTATATAATAATGCAGTTACTGCACTATTTAATGTTAGCTATTCAACACCATGTTTCTTTTTTTTTTTCCTTTTTTTCTTTTTATTATACTTTAAGTTCTGGGATACATGTGCAGAACATGCAGGTTTGTTACAGAGGTATACATGTGCCATGAACACCATCTTTCTTTTAGAAAGAGATGTTCACTTCACTGAATAACCTCTCTCATGTTCTCACGGGGCCAAGTGCTTGAATGTCCCAGAAAACACTTTCTTTGACATTCACTTAATTTTATGCTTCGTCTCTTACCTCTGACCCAAAACAAGTTGTACCTTGCTCAGCAAATAGTGTAGCATTCAGCCTGACAGATGTGGTCATAAAACAGGTGTAGAGAGTTTAAAATCAAAATACATGCTATACATCCTTCAAAATTTGGCACTTAGCTGAAAAGAGTTCAAGAAACACCATCATACGGGGTCATGCTTTGCCATACTGTTTGAAAACCACTGTTTAAGACAGAGGACTTCTTGAATGTTGTAAAATGACTTTTTGCTTTTGTATTCTTAAGGATTAGTACAGTTCTTGGAATATCAGCAAAATTAATTGAATAAAATTCAATACATCTCACCTGTCTCTCCTTCTCTAGCCTCATATGCCATAAAAATTACCTTATTCTCAACAATGATGTTTTTTGAATAGATAGCTTGTGAATATTTGGCTACAATGGGTAAACAGGGGCTTCTGAAGAGCTCCCTTGGATGCCTCAGATATATGATCAGCGGTTTCAGTTCATTGAGGAACTGGGCATAGAAAAAGAAGCACAGGGAAATGCAACTAATTTTTTTTTCAGCAAATGATTAAAAAATATCAAGGTCTTGGTATGACCTAAGTTAGCTCTTACATTTAAAGAGATTAAAACTCTCAATATAAACCCTGATGTTTAGGATAATCTCATCCATTTACACTAAGGCCTAATTACAGAAATTTGAATATGCTCTCTTCCTCATCATTCAACTTCACAACAAATCAATATCATCTGTCTAGTATATGTGAGTCTTTGTATTAAAAATGTAGCTGGTTATAGCTGAGGAACTGAATATTTAAGTTTATTTAATTTTAAGGAACTTAAATTTATGGTCTCATGAGGTTTGTGACTGTGTTAGACATTGAAAATCTAGATAAAAGATGCTTCCATTTACCTGTGTTCCTTCCAATTCAGAATTGCTATGATTCGTAGTCAATAATAATCTATATTCAAACTCATGTTATCAAATTAAGTAATCATGACTTTTAGTAATTTATCTACATAAATTTCAATTATTAGATTAAGTCTAAAATAAACATAAAAATGAGCATATTAACATGCTATTACATAGACTTATCTTTATTTTTTATTTTTTAAAATAACTTCACTTTTATTTTAGATCCCGTGAGTACATGTGCAGGTTTGTTACATGTGTATATTACGAGACGCTGAGGTTTGGGGTACAGATGATAGCCTTTCCTTTCCTCCCCTTTCTAGTAGTCCCTGGTGTCTTTTTTTCCCATCTTTATATCCATGAGTACTCAAAGCAGCTCTCACTTGTGAAAATATGCAGTGTTTGGTTTTTGGTTACTGCATTAATTCCCTTGAGAAAATGGCCCCCAGATGCCTCCATGTTAATGCAAAGGATATAATTTCATTCCTTTTTATGGCTGTGTAGTATATCATGGGGTATATGTACCACATTTTCTTTATCCAATCCACCACCGATAGGCACCTAGGTTGATTCCATGTCTTTGCTATGGTGTATGGTGCTACAATGAACATATGAGTGCATGTGTGTTTTTGATAGAACGATTTATATTCCTATGGGTATATGTCCAGGAATAGGATTACTGGGTCAAATGGTCGTTCCATTTTTACTTATTTGAGAACTCTCCATACTGTTTTCCACAAGGGCTGAACTATGTTGTCTTCTAACCAACAATGCCTAAGTGTTCCCTTTTCTCCATAGCCTCATCACCATCTGTTATTTTTTGACTTTTTATAATAGCTATTCTGACTTGGGTGAGATGGTATCTCACTGTGGTTTTTAATTTACTTTTTTCTGATGATTAGTGATGACAAGCATTTTTATATATACATATTTTTTGCTGCTTGTGTGTTTTCTTTTGAGAAGTGTCTTTGTGTGTCTATTGCACACTTTTTAATGGGGTTACTTGTTTTTTTGGTGTTGATTTGTTTAAGTTTCTTTTAGATTCTAGATATTAGACCTTTGTCAGATACACAGTTTGCAAATATTTTCTCCTATTCTGTTCCCTGTCTGTTTATTCTGTTGCTGGTTTCTTTTGCTGAGCAGAGGATCTTTAGTTTAATTAGGTTCCATTTGTCAATTTTTGGTTTGTTGCCATTGTTTTTGAGGACTGAATCATAAATTCCCGAGGTTGATGTTTCCAATGGTGTTTTCTACATTTTCTTCTAAGATTCTCATAGTTTTAGGTCTAACATTCATATCTTTAATCCATCTTGAGTTAATTTTTCTATTTGGTGAAAGGTAGTTGGCTCGTTTCATTCTTCTGCATATAGGTAGCCAGTAATCCCCCGTCTGGGAATCCTCTCCCCATTGCTTATTTTTGCCAACTTTGTGAAAGATGACTGTAGGTATACAGCTTTATTTTGGGGTTTTCTATTCTGTTCCATTGGTCCATGTGTCTTATTTTGTACCAGACCTTGCTGTTTTAGTTAGTGTAGCCCTGCAGTATGGCCATTTTAACAACGGCCCACTCTTGATTCTTCCAATCCATGAGCACGGAATGTTTTTCCATTTGTTTTTGTCGTCTATGATTTCTTTCAGCAGTGCTTTGTAGTTCTCCTTGTAGAAAGGTTTCACCATTTTGTTCAGATGTATTCCTAGGTATTTCTTTGTGGTTATTGTAAATGGAATTGCATTCTTAATTTGGCTCTCAGTTTAAATGTTCTTATGTATAAATTCTCTTGCTTTTTGTACATTTATTGTGTATCCCGATACCTTATTGAAGTTGTTTATCAGTTCCAGGAGCCTTTTGGAAAGGTCTTTAGGGTTTACTAGTTATAGAATCATATTTTTGGAGAAGAGAGATAGTTTGACTTCTTTTTTTTCCTGTTTGAATATCTTTTCTTTCTTTCTTTTGATTGATGGTTCTGGTTAGGACTTTCAGTCCTGTATTAAATAGGAGGGATGAGAGTGGGCATTGTCATCTTGTTCCAGTTCTCAAGGGAAATTCTTCCTGCTGTTGACCATTCAGTATGATGCTGGCTGTGGATCTGTCATACAGGGCTCTTATTATTTTGAAAAATGTTCTTTGATGCCTAGATTTTTAATGGTTCATATCATAAAAAGATGTTGGATTTTATTAAAGACCTTTCCCATGTTTTATGAGATAATCCTACAGTTTTTGCTTTTAATTCTGTTTTAATAGTGAATTGCATATATTTATTTGCATATGTTGAACCAGCTTTGTATCTCAGGCCTACTTAATTTTAGGTGAATTAATTTTTGAGGTGCCACTGGATTTGGTTTGCTACTGTTTTGTTGAGGATTTTTGTGTCTATGTTTATCAGGGGTATTTGCTTGTAGTTTTCTTTTTTATTGTGTCTTTTCCAGCTTTTGATATCAGGGTGATGCTGGCTTCATAGAATGAATTAGGGAGGAGCCTCTTCTTCTCGATTTTTTGGAATAGTTTCAGTAGAATTGATACTATCTCTTATTTGCACTGTGGTAGAATTAGGCCATAAGTCCATCTGATGTGGGACTTTGGTTGATAAATTTGTAATGACTGGCTCAATTTTGGAACTTCATATTGGTCTGTTAAGGGTTTCAGTTTATTCCTAATTCAATCTTGGAAGGTTGCCTGTTTCCAGGAATGTATCCATTTCCTCTAAGTTTAGTTTGTGCATGTAGAAATGTTCATATCTTTGAGAATGGTTTCTATTTCTGTTGGATTGGTTCTAATGTCATCTTTGTCATTTCTGATTGGGCTTATTTAGATCTTTTTTTTACTTTGTTAATCTCACTAGCAGTCTATTGATCTTGTTTAT
Organism: Pongo pygmaeus; assembly: GCF_028885625.2. Classification (NCBI taxonomy): domain Eukaryota; kingdom Metazoa; phylum Chordata; class Mammalia; order Primates; family Hominidae; genus Pongo; species Pongo pygmaeus. The sequence continues at coordinate 93,883,818 of NC_072387.2, read as the reverse complement.
TTTTTCCAGTAACCAACTTTTTGTTTCATTGATTCTTTGTATAAAATTTTGGGTCTCAATTTCATTCAGCTCCACTGTGATTTTAGCTATTTCTTTTCTTCTGCTTGCTTTAGGGTTAGTTTATTTTTGTTTTTCTAGTTCTTTTAGATGTAATGTTAGTCATTAATTTGAGTTATTTCTAAAATTTTGTGGTAGGCATTTAGTGCTATAACCTTTCCTCTTAACCCTGATTTTGTTGCATCCCAGAGATTTTGGTATGTTGTGTCTGTTTTTAAATACTTCTAAGACTTTTTGATTACTGCCTTAATTTTACTGTTTACTCAAAAGTCATTCAGAAGGAAATTGTTTGTTTTTCATTTGTGTGGTTTTGGAAGATCTTCTTAGTATTTTTTTCTATTTTTCGAAAGCAGGTTTCTTACACAACAAAATCAGTTGATTATGCTGATCAGGTAATACCATGCAGGAGTTTTGCTTTTCTTCATTTTTTTCCACTTATTTATTTTCACTTCATCTCTAGACTCTAAAATAAGAGTATTATTCACTATTAAAAATAATTATAATAGGAATATGGAATACAGCATTTCGTATAATGATATAGTGTAAATGGCCCTATTATCGGGAACTAAGGAATGTACATAAAACTTAATTTAGTTTTGGTCATTTACAAAGAATAAACGGATTTCTCAAAAACTAATGGAATTAACTCCATCCTGCTGTAGAAGCCTGTTACAAATGCTTTCATTACCAGAAACTCAATTAGCCCAGGTAGTTTGCAATCATTCAGACTGTAGTCTACATAAAAAGTGTGGTTATCTGACCCAATTCACCAAATATTTCTATTATTCAAGCAATTCCTCTCTTAATACAAAAAAACAGAGTGACACATTGTTCAACCTCAGCTGGGAAGGTACAGGGTGATTCGATCTTTTCATTGTGCTGTATGTGTCCATAACCATGAAAATACCTTAAGTATTATTAATTTTGTGGTTATAAATAAAGTTTAGTGAGCAAATAGAAAAATACAGAATCTACAAATAATGAAGGTAGTATATGTATGTATAAAATGAATGCATATGTGTGTACACACACATATATGATTCTGACATACATATCATATATATGTGTGTGACTATATATATATATCTCACATATATATGATTCTGAAATTGACCCTTAGATTATATTACAGTGAGCAGTGTGCATGTGATACACACACAGCAATGTGTGATATGTATACACATACACACAAGCACACACACAGAGATTTATTTTTTTAAAATGCTGCTGTTTATAGTCTATAGACTGAATTTCTTTTCTGTCAAAGGAAGCCTCAGCTCTGCTCTTAAGGCCTTTCAACTGATTAAACCAGGCATACCCACATTGTATAGTAGAGTCAGTCTCCCTATTTAAAAGTCAAATGATTAGGGAATTTCATCACATCTACAAAAAGCCTTTGGGCTTCTGACTTGTAAGTTTAAAAAATGGAAACATACATGCCTTTAAAAAAACAGAAAAAGTAATGGAATAAAAATAAACCCTAAACTCATTAAATTTGAGAATCATGACGGTTTTTGTACTGATAGGTCATCAGAGTCAGGCACATGGTATGTACTCAATTAATATTTATTTGAATAAATAGATGAGTGAATATGCGTGTGTGTATATATAGTGAATAATAATTTATGAAGATTTCATATGACAAAAGGCTGTGCTAAATATATTACTTCATTCCTGTAATATATATGTAGCCCTTTAAAATTTAAATTAATGTAAGTAAAAATATATTGCACATTGAAAATTTGTTTAGAATATAATGGAAATTTTTGTATTTAATATACAATAGTTGGCTTAGTTTTCTCTGTGTATATGGTTAAGGATTGTTTATTAGACAACACGGGCTCTTTATGGCTTGTGTTTTTTCTAAATTACAATACGTTTAAATTTACATGCACTCTAACCATTTATTTGCTTTTTATGAATTGAAAATGAAATACTCTTCCTTATGCCCATAACTTTTAATCAGGGAGTTATTACAGCACTAGGGACATACTAATTTATTCTTTATGTATTAAAAAGTTCAATATTTAAATTAGTTTAATCAAGGCACCTAGCTTACCTTCCAGATACCTTTTCACCTTAGTGAACTTAGAGTAGGCCAAGCAGAAGCATTTCAGTTGGAAATCAGTTATTGTCATTTCTATTTCCACATGAGATCAAACTTGGAGAGGTAAACAATGTGCTTTTCTTAAGTGTATTTAAAGATGTATCAACATATGAGAATTCACCTGGCTACCAAATTTACCCTCCATAAAGATCTTATACCTATGTGTGTTTAATCATTTGGTTCTTAATATGTTTAGTCAACCATATGATTTAATCTTCAATAAAATGTGACAAAATAATTTACATCATTTAATATTTCTAAATAAATAATTTATTTGAATGTAACATCTTACAACATATCTGAAAAGTTCAAACCAAACAGATTATGTGGTAAAAACAAATATTATGGTTTAGCCCAATTTTAACAATAACTTAATATATTTACATCAGTTATTTTCTTCTTTTCATTGGAACATTTACATAATTTATATTGTGGAAATATAAATATTTGAAAAATTAAAAATAACAATAACATATTTTTATTTGGAAATCTTTAATAGTAGCTTTGTGATTTAGAATAATTTAACTTTTGATAATTCAGATTAGTCTGTTTTTTACCACAATTAATATGGTCCTTGAAAAGTTCTATTAAAAATTTAGTTATGATTCACTGAGATATAAAATGGAAAATTTTAGAAAAATGCCTGGTTATCAAAACATGATAGCTCTGTTGTCTGATTTATAATTAATATTGAAAAATAAAAGAATCATTTCTTTCTACTAAACTGGTCTACCTAGATAGGTATATCAAATAAACAGGAAAAGAGTTAGATTTTTGAGTAAGATTGTTTGGAGTTCGGGAGGGAAATGTATTTCAAAATATTAAAAACTTCCTGTAGTCACTAAATTTTAATTAATATATTTTAGTTCCTCTCCATACTGGCTGACATGGAGAGGAAAAGGCTTATTAGGTTAAGACAACTGAGTCTTCATATTTCCTAATTCTTACACACTGTTTCCACCAGAAGAGTGTAGCTTAATGAAAAAGTTAAAATTCAATCAGAACTATGTGAAATATTATGATAGATTCAAAAAATATTTTTTCTTCAACACTAAAATTGTGATATTATTAGACATTTTAGAGCTGAGAGAAGCTAGATATTTGAAACACTTTTCTGTTTTACTAAGATGTAACTAATCATTACCCTACACCAATGTGTGATAGGAAAATTACCCATCAGTAGTAATATAATAAAAATGGAATCAATTACCCTTTTTAGAAAACAATGAATACTTGTGATGATTCAAGAATTACTTTATAAAGCTTTGTCAGTTATAATCTTAAACACAACTTTAAAGTAAAACGAAGATTAGCATACTGGTCACATACTTAACACGAGGCATTTGAAGCCCTAAAATGTCACTAATTTGGTTGGGAAAATATTTCTTACTGGTATTACTTTGAAAGTAAGATTATGTATTAAATATAGAATATTTTCTATATTACTCGAATCTTTATGTATTTTCTTTTTTATTTAGTTCATTGATCCACGAATTTCTTTTTATGTAAGATGAAAAGTAGTGATTCAATTTATTTTACCAGTATTGTTTAGTGATTTAAACATGATTAATTGACATGTTTATTCCCCCTTGAGTTTCAATGCCATTTCTGATATATATCTAGTGCACAGACACACATGGTTTCAGTTTTTAAATCTCCAACCTTAGTCTACATGTTTATACCTGCAGCAACATAGCATCCACATCATATATCTTGATGTTTGATAGAGCGAGTTCCCTCATCTCATAATTATTTTTCAAGAGGTGCTTGCCTATTTTTGACCCTTTGTGCTTCTATAATATCAACTTCTCAATGGTCAAATTCCTGAATGAACTTCTTTGTATTTTGATTGGGATTACATTAAATCAACAGATTAATTTGGAGAAAATTTATGCTGAGAATATAGAATTTTCCAATTATTGAATATCTTGTAAGTTTCCAAGTTTTAACTCATCAGTAGTCACTAGTTTTTTTATAGAGGTCTTTTACAACTTCATGAACTATATCCCAACTTCTACCGCATTTCCAATGCTTTCAAAAATAACACATTTTCATAACATAGTTTCAAACATAACAAATTTCATAAATTTAATATTTAAATACAATAAAATTGCTTAATTTAGAAATATTATTGGGGCTGGGTGTGGTGGCTCATACCTGTAATCCCAGCACTTTGGGAGGCCAAGGTGGGCAAATAGCTTGAGCTCAGGAGTTTGAAACCAACCTGGGCAACATGGCGGAAACCTGTTTCCACAAAAAATACAAAAATTAGCCAGTCATGGTGGCACATGCCTTTAGTTTCAGCTACTCAAGAGGCTGAGGTGGGAGGATTACTTGAGCCTGCGAGGCAGAGAATGCAGTGAGACAAGATCACACCACTGCACTCCAGTCTGGGCAACAGAGCGAGACCCTTTCTCAAAATAAACAAATTAAATTAAATATTGTTGGTATGCATTGATATAAATTTGTATATTGTTATTGTAGCCACCAAGCTAGTCTTTAAAATATTTAATATTTTATCTTATATTATTATCTACAAATAATTTAATTTTATTTTTTTTTGTAATTTTTTTCCTTATAAAACTGGCTAAACTCTTTATCTCAAAGAAGAATAAAAGTAATACTGGTTGCTCCAGGACTTAAGACCTTAGGCTTGCAAGTGGCATGTCATCATTTCTTTCTTGTTCTATTGGTTAGAGCAAATCACATAGCCAAACCTGAGGTTAAGTTATGGGGAAAAACACTCCACCTCTTTAGTGAAGAATGGAAGCTCACTGGCAAAAGTTATGGATAAAGGGAGGAATGGAGAATTGAGCCATTAATACAATCTCCAACAGCATGTTTGTTTTTCACAATTTTTGAAGTTTAACTTTTTCGTGTTTCAGCATGATATTTACTATAGAATGCCGTCTTACTAGATATACTATTGTAATAGATTGGGTTCCCTGGATACAATTCCTGAGACAGAGTTTGATATTCAGGATATCTGAGGTGTCAATACAGTGAATGAGAGTTGGAGAAAACAGGATTGAGCAGAAGATATCAAACTGCAATGTGAATCCAACAAACTTTGTGTGATTCATTAGAGTCCTCTAGAGATAATTAGTATATCAGAGGGTTTTGTTGTTGTTTTAACATAGGCCCTAAATGTCCAAGCTACTAGACTCTCTGCAGCTAGGACAAACACTGAAAAATCTAACAGATGCAGGTGATCTGTTGAGAGCGTTCTTAGCAGCAGGGGCAGTAAATACTTCCTTGAAGAGAAATCTGAGAAAACCATTTCCCTGTCTACTGCACCTCTATTACCTTAAAGAAATGTGTTTTTCATTCACAACATACTAGGTATATTATCAAATTGTTATTTAATACATAATAAATGAAAGTATTTAAAATTATAATTTTCTCCTTTAATTAATTAATGTAAGGAATTGAATATTGCTATGGCTTGAATGTAAGGCCCCTCCCAAACTCATGTTAAAATTTAATTGTCTTTGTAACAGTTTTAAGAGATAGGACCTTTAAGATGTGATTAGACCATCAGGGCTACACCCTTATGAATAAATTAATGCTGTTATTGCAAGAGTGGATTTGTTATCACAGGAGTGGATTCCCTATAAAAGGATGAGTTCAGCTCTGTTTTGGTCCTTTCTCATCCATAGGACGCCTTTACCCATTTTATGATGCAACAAGAAGGTCCTCTTTTCAGATGCTAACAACTGGATTTTGAACTTTCCATCCCCCAAAACTGTGGAAAAAAAATCTGCTCATTATAAATCACACAAGCTATAAATTACCCACGGTATTCTGTTTTGACAGCACAAGCCAGACCAATACAAATATTTTCTAAATTTAATTACACCTTGATTTATTGCATCAAACTAAATTTGTTCCTCCACTTAACGTCTTTGAGCTACACTTTGAATGATTTCATCTTACCTTTCATTTAACTTATGATTATCAGCAATGTATTAGCTGTAGATTAACCTTTCAATTGAGTTTTTAACTTTGATTATTATAATTTTTATTTTTTACATATAAGATTTTTTTTCCTTTTGCAAGTTTTTTTAATACTTTCTATTTTTTTTCATCTAAGCATTGCCTTGCCTGAATTGGCCAATAGAATATACCTCCTCTGCAGCCATTAAAAGTAGAGAAGATGTTGACCAGACATGGTGGCTCATGCCTGTAATCCCAGCAGTTTGGGAGGCGAGGTAGGTGGATCACTTGAGGTCAAGAGTTCAAGACCAGCCTTGCCAACATAGTGAAACCCGTCTCTACAAAAAATACAACAATTAGCTGGGCGTGGTGGCAGGTGCCTCTAACCATAGCTACTTGGGGACTGAGGCTGGAGAATCACTTGAACCTAGTAGGTAGAATGAGCTGAGATCAGGCCATTGCATGCCAGCCTGGGCAACAGAGAAAGACTCCATCTAAAAAAAAATGTCAAAACGAAGTAGAAAAGATGTGGATTTACTACTTCTTTCCTCTTACTCTGTGGGCTTCACTTTTAATGTTAAAATTTTGCTGGACAGAGAGAATGTCTTATTGAAATTTCTGCTTGAGTAGACTCAGACCTTGACTTCTGATTCCTCACTTGCAGCCCTTGCACACAATTCTGTCAAATACAAAGTTGAAATTAACCAGTTGGACAAATGCTCCAGAACAAAAAGTAATATATATGCTTTACATTTGGGGTACTGCTCTTACTTTGAATCTAGACTGATTTTTATTACCTTGTTAGTAAATTTGGGAATTAAAAAACATGTAAACATCTAATTCTGCATTTTCAGTTCCTTTTGATGGAAACATTTTGTTAAGATAGGCTTTATAATCATATTACTGGAAATAAAAGTTAAATTCATATATAAGAATCATAACCTAAGTATTATAAAATAGAAAGTCTATGCAAATTAATGGAAAATCAATAAACTCCTATATCAAACTATTTGAGACTGGAAAACCAATGAATGTTACATTTCTTAGTAGATTAATACAGACTTGGTGGAGATTACAAACTTACTTTCTATTTACTTAAAAAAAGATATATTTCTTCTTTTAATATATCAGAAACTCCCTGAAAAGATCACTCTACATAACCTATAAAGTTTTTTAAAGTAGGGCTCAACATGGTAAAATTGATTAAATATATCACAAACAGTATTTTTAATATGAGAATAATAAAAATAGAAGAAGATAGAATGAAATAGTATATTAATAAAATAGAATATATTGCACATACTATGCATAAGAAGTGCATTTGATACGTTTGTTTCACATAGATACAAGTGTGTATAGTGGAATTTGTGAAAAAATAGTTTCACACCCTGGGTCAACAAAAGTTTGAAAGTCACTGGATAATATAGGGAATACAAGCAAATAAGAAAAAAATTCACTCTACCTACATTGAAGGAAGAAGATATTTTTTATCACATTTATAAGTATAGGAGTAAACTAGTCCACTTTAAAACACATAGTAACTTTCTGCTGTTTGGGATGATTACAATAAATGCAGTATAACACGTGTTACTAAATCTCAAGTAACCAGGATTTAGGTTTTAAATATTTGGATCGCCTTTGCTTTCTTTTTTCATTCTTGATTTTCTATATTTGTTACCAGGTGAGCAGGACAAAGAAAAGTATTAAAAACTTGACTACTTAATTTTATTTTATCATAGGAAACTAAACCAAATTTTAAAAGAAAGAAACAATTGTAGTTTTTGATAGAAATATAAAACAGACAGGCTCAACAGATGATTATTTTACTCCTTGGGAATTTTATTTAAGCAAACATTATTTTCTCTGATACTATAATTAAATTTAAGTTGATTATTATTGATAAATTTATGTTCTATATTTGCCATTTTCTAGTATGAAAATTGCTTAATTTTGAAGTAAATTAGTTTTAAAAAAATCAGAAGCAAATACGATTACATTTTCTCAGGGATAGATATGATATAGTATGTACATTTCATGTCAGTAATCTAAAAAGTTCTAGAAACAGCAATTTCCTAGTTATTCAATGTAAATAACGACTTTCACTGATAGCTCTGTAGCCATTCAATACTCTGAACTACATTATATTTGTATAGTGTGTATAAGCACAGTTTATAATTTGTCGGCAGAAAGACATCTTGCAATTAGCTTGCTATATAGAGCTGACCTAGTCAGTATTATCTGGAGAATGCCATCCAACATTGACAGCATTCTCTTAGTTAAAGATAGAAAACTGTCAGGATTTCCATTAAATTTATATTCCCAGGGGTTTGTAACCTGGCATCAAAAATGCCACAAGTGTAAACTTAGCATGCAAGGTGTTAGCAGGGTAGTTTATTTTAAAAGGCTGTATGTATACTGTGAAAATGTCCTTCAAGCTTAAAAAGGCAACCTGGCAACATGAAGGTCTGCATAAGAAAACATCTGTATTAATACTGCCTCTGTGTTCCTAGAAATCCTGCTGATGTTTTAACCAGGGAAAGACAATGATAGAGCTACAGTTGACTGGAAATGTCATACTATTTAGCGAGCTATTTTTGTGTCCTCAGCTGTTCACGTATGTTCCAAAAGGACTCTTTTAATTCTAAAGATGTCTCCAAATAAGAATGTCATAATTGTATTGCATAATCTGAGGTGGGACTTGCCCTTTAAAAACAATGTCATAGCTTTTAATCTTTTAGTCTTAAGTCTGACAATTACTAGCAGCTGGTGGAAACTCACATTAATATAAACACTAATTACTCAAAATATAAAACAGTAATAATAATAACGCCTTGCCAAAAACACTTGCACTGTGCCTTAGAAATTAAACCATATAAAATGGAAAGTACATTTTTAACATTATGATATGAGGTACTTCAAGCAAGGTACCTCAACAAAGAATTTTCTATTGCCTACGTGGGAGGCAGACTAGGGTTGCTGATACTGCTAAACTTCATTGGTATCTATTACAAGCTGTCTAAGCCTTCTCTGTATTCTGCTCTTAATAATTGCAAGAAAGAGGAATTGTGTCTATTGGTGAATGTTTATATTAGAATCAGTAACATCAAATTTCATTAATCTTTAAACTGTAGAAGTCACTTGGGGGCTTCTGTTCAAGATGAAATTACAGTGACATGTTTTATTCTCCTGACTGACTAAAACAACCACCAAACCAGAATGCACAGAATATTAGTTTCCAAGATAATGGACATTAAGCAATGAAGAAAAATGTATAATGGAAGCAGACAAGGTGAGCGCTACCATTGCATCAAAATACTGATTAGAGAGTTTCCAGGTTTGGTACAAAAAGAAAGAACAAAGCAGGGCCTAGTACACTATCTCAAGTGAGAAGATTAATCTAAGTGTCTTGATAAAACAAGGAAGCAAAAGTCATCGGGGCAAATTATGGCAAATAAGAGGACCACATAGACAGAAATTCCAGTAATCTGAGAGTATCATTCTTAAGTGTTGAGCTACATATTAGCTGGTGTGTTCCTGCAGTGCAACTCCCTGAGGCTGAAGACCCATCCAAAAAAGTTATAAGGAATAATAATCAGTGTTCCCACGGGGCTAAAAAAGAGTGTCTGTTACCCTAGCCAGGCTAGAAAATCTTAAAATTATCACACCATTGAGTAGAGTATTCATAAATATATTGCTTTTATAGTGTAGAATAAATGAGCTCTAGAATAAATACAGCTTACACCTACCTAAAAGTATTCAATGAGCAAAACCAGAAAGGATCAAACTGTTCTCAAATAACTTTATGTATCACGCAAAAATACTGAAAAAAATTTATGAGGGAGCAAAAAAATAGAATCTTCAACCAAAATTACATGACATAAACAGGCAGGAGAAATACAATTCACAATGAAGAAAGTGAAAAATAATAAAGAGACAGTCAATCAAAATTGACCCAGAATGCATCGATCCTAGAATTAGCGGGTGAAGACAATAAAACACTTTTAAAAGCTAAACTATATTTCACATATTCAAAAATTAAGTAGAGGTATAGAACTATAAAACAAATGTACAAACTATTAGAGCAGCAAATGCCAACATCAAAGATGCAATGACAATGAACAGAATACAGGGCAGATAAAATATTGCAGAGAAAAAGATTAGTACGCTTGAAATGGAATGGCAATGGAAACTTTCTAAAAATAAAAAACAATTGGTAAAATTAAGAACAGCATAAGGGCAATAGAAATCCCTGAAGGGAAGGATTCTCAAATTTATTGAAAACTATAAACCCCTAAGTTCAAAAAGTTTAACAAACCCAAAATGCAATAAATATAAAGTAAGTTGCAACAAAGTGTACCACAGTCAAATTGCACGAAGCCAGTGATAAAGAGAAAAGAAATTGTAAAAACAGGCAGAGAAAGATACCTTTTTTATTTGTGTATATCATTATACACAGAGAAACAAATATTGTAAGTGAGAAGATAGTAGAACACCATCTTTAAAACACTGAAAAAAACTATCAATATAAAATTCTATAGACATTGGTAATATATTCTAGTAATGAGTGTTAAAGTGACATTTTCAAAATACAAATGTTGTTGTTGGCCTGCTTTTCCATTTAGTCTGATTCTTTCCCTTTTGTTGGGGGTTTGCACCAATTATATTTAATATTATTATTGATGTGGTTAAGTCTATTGCTTTGCTATGTTTCCCCTATTTATTTCATATCATTTGTTTCCTTTTATGTCTTTTATATATATATACTTTAAATCCCATTAAAAGATGATTTACTATTTAAATAAAAATCATAATGTGAAATTCAACAACCCTTCATGCTAAAAACTCTCAATAAATTAGGTATTGATGGGACATATCTCAAAATAATAAGAGCTATCTATGATAAACCCACAGCCAATATCATACTGAATGGGCAAAAACGGGAAGCACTCCCTTTGAAAACTGGCACAAGACAGGGATGCCCTCTCTCACCACTCCTATTCAACACAGTGTTGGAAGTTCTGGCCAGGGCAATTAGGCAAGAGAATGAAATAAAAGGTATTCAATTAGGAAAAGAGGAAGTCAAATTGTCCCTGTTTGCAGATGACATGATTGTATATCTGGAGAACCCCATTGTCTCAGCCCAAAATCTCCTTAAGCTGATAAGCAACTTCAGCAAAGTCTCAGGATACAAAATCAATGTACAAAAATCACAAGCATTCTTATACAGCAATAACAGACAAACAGAGAGCCAAATCATGAGTGAACTCCCATTCAAAATTGCTTCAAAGAGAATAAAATACCTAGGAATCCAACTTACAAGGGACGTGAAGGACCTCTTCAAGGAGAACTACAAACCACTGCTCAAGGAAATAAAAGAGGATACAAACAAATGGAAGAACATTCCAGGCTCATGGGTAGGAAGAATCAATATCGTGAAAATGGCCACACTGCCCAAGGTAATTTATAGATTCAATGCCATCCCCATCAAGCTACCAATGACTTTCTTCACAGAATTGGAAAAAACTACTTTAAAGTTCATATGGAACCAAAAAAGCCCGCATCACCAAGACAATCCTAAGCCAAAAGAACAAAGCTGGAGGCATCATGCTACCTGACTTCAAACTATACTACAAGGCTACAGTAACCAAAACAGCATGGTACTGGTACCAAAACAGAGCTATAGATCAATGGAACAGAACAGAGCCCTCAGAAATAACGCTGCATATCTACAACTATCTGATCTTTGACAAACCTGAGAAAAACAAGCAATGGGGAAAGGATTCCCTATTTAATAAATGGTGCTGGGAAAACTGGCTAGCCATATGTAGAAAGCTGAAACTGGATCCCTTCCTTACACCTTATACAAAAATTAATTCAAGATGGATTAAAGACTTAAACGTTAGACCTAAAACCATAAAAACCCTAGAAGAAAACCTAGGCATTACCATTCAGGACATAGGCATGGGCAAGGACTTCATGTCTAAAACACCAAAAGCAATGGCAACAAAAGCCAGAATTGACAAATGAGATCTAATTAAACTAAAGAGCTTCTGCAAAGCAAAAGAAACTACCATCAGAGTGAACAGGCAACCTACAAAATGGGAGAAAATTTTCGCAACCTACTCATCTGACAAAGGGCTAATATCCAGAATCTACAATGAACTAAAACAAATTTACAAGAATCTACAATGAACTAAAACAAATTTACAAGAAAAAAACAACCCCATCAAAAAGTGGGCGAAGGACATGAACAGACACTTCTCAAAAGAAGACATTTATGCAGCCAAAAGACACATGAAAACATGCTCACCATCACCGGCCATCAGAGAAATGCAAATCAAAACAACAATGAGATACCATCTCACACCAGTTAGAACGGCAATCATTAAAAAGTCAGGAAACAGGTGCTGGAGAGGATGTGGAGAAATAGGAACACTTTTACACTGTTGGTGGGACTGTAAACTAGTTCAACCATTGTGGAAGTCAGTGTGGCGATTCCTCAGGGATCTAGAACTAGAAATACCATTTGACCCAGACATCCCATTACTGGGTATATACCCAAATGACTATAAATCATGCTGCTATAAAGACACACGCACACGTATGTTTATTGCAGTACTATTCACAATAGCAAAGACTTGGAACCAACCCAGATGTCCAACAATGATAGACTGGATTAAGAAAATGTGGCACATATACACCATGGAATACTATGCAGCCATAAAAAATGATGAGTTCATGTCTTTTGTAGGGACATGGATGAAATTGGAAATCATCATTCTCAGTAAACTATCGCAAAGACAAAAAACCAAACACCACATGTTCTCACTCATAGGTGGGAATTGAACAATGAGAACACATGGACACAGGAAGGGGAACATCACACTCTGGGGACTGTTGTGGGGTGGGGGGAGGGGGGAGGGATAGCATTAGGAGATATACCTAATGCTAAATGACGAGTTAATGGGTGCAGCACGCCAGCATGGCACATGTATACATATGTAACTAACCTGCACATTGTGCACATGTACCCTAAAACTTAAAGTTTAATAATAATAATAAAATAAATAAATAAATAAATAAAAAATCATAATGTGTTAAAGTTCATATATGTGTAAGCAAAATGTATGTGAGTAATAACATATAAAGCAGGAGTGGAGAGAAATGAAAGAACACTTTTGGAATAAATATTTTTGTATTTTTTTTCTATTATTAGCTTGTTAGCCATCGCTCTTTACACTGTTGTTTCATTTTGCCTTGTAGTTTATTGTATAGTTGTTTCATACATGATACAACATTTTGAAATATCATTGGCTTATGCGATATCACGTGTTAAAGAAGTATACAATAAACTATAAGGCTAAATAAAATAACAGTATAAACTGCCATTACTAATAAGCTAATAATAGAAACAATTAAAAAAATTAATTTCAAAAGACATAAAAGGAAACAAATATGAAATAAATAAGAGAAACATAGCAAAGCAATAGACTTAACCACATCAAATAATAATATTAAATATAATTGATCCAAACCCCCAACAAAAGGGAAAGAATCAGACTAAATGGAAAAGCAAGGGCAAACTTGATGTTGCCTTCAACAAACACAGTTAAGGTATAAAAGAAATACATTGAAAATAACATGAAAAAATTATACCAGTTATAACTAATCAAGAAAAACCAAAGGAGATATATTAATATTAGAAAAAAATATATTTTAGAGCAGATAATATTACCAGGATAAAGAAAATACTTTCACAATGGAAAAGTACATACAAGTACATAAAAAGGATAAATGTCTATGAACCTAAATATAGACCCTCAAAATATATAAAGCAAAAACTAATAGAAAAAGAAGATAAAGACAATTCCATATTTATAGCCAGAGACTACCACACTATGCATCCAATATTGATAGAACAAGGAGAAAGAAAATCAGAAAAGATGCAGATTACCTGAATAACACTGTCAAGCAAAAATATCTCACTTCCTTTTATTCGAGACTCCACACAACCACAGCAGAATATCACCTTTTCTTACAAATGTACATAAAACACTCATCAATATAAGAAGTATATTCTTAAACACAAAATGACTTTCAATGATTTCTACTTATACAAAGAATATTCTTTGTCCACGTGGAATTAAATTTAAAACAACAGAAACAACTCTCTCACACCACTCACTAAATATTTGAAAAATAATAGTAATTCATATCTAAAGGAAGCCTGGTTTAATTTAGAAAATACTTTGAACTAAAGAAAAATTATAACATATTATATCAAAAATTTGTTGGTTGTTGTTAAGGCATGTTTCAGGAGACATTTAAAACACAAAATGCAAAAAGTAAAAATGTACATAAAGAAACAAGGTCTTATGTCAGTGACCTCAGATATACATTAGAAAACTAGAAAATAAAGAGCAAAGAAAACCCAAAGTAAACAGAAGCAGTAAAATTCAGAGGAGAAATCAATGAAATGGAATGTGAAAAGAGAAACACAAGCCAAAAAGCTTTGCTTTGGGAAGATCAACAGCACTAATAAAGTTATATCTATTGTGACCAGGAAAGTGGCAAGAAGGGAAAATTACCAATATCAGAAAAGAAAGAGGCGGCTTTCCTAAATATTCCACAGAGATAGAGGAAAACAGGTAATTATTATAAATATGCCATTCAATTCAATTATTTATATGAAATGGACAATTTTTTTGAAATAATTTATCCATCTTAAACTAACGGCATTCCAAGAAGTAATGAATAAGCTGAGTTTCCATATATCTACTGAAGATATTGGATTTCTAATTAGAAAACTTTCCACAAAGAAATTTGTAGTACCAAAACAAGACAATGGCAGTAGTGTGTCCTTACCTATCAATAATTATCTTGAATATAAATGGATTAAGTTATCAAATCAAAATATATACAGTAATTGAATAAATTTTTAAAAATTGAGACCCCAGTGTATGCTGCCCACAAAAGACTCATTTACCTGTGAGAAAACATATAGTCTAAAAGTAAAGGTGTAGAAAAAGATACACCATGCTAAGGAAAACAAAAGAGAACACAGGTAGCTATATTAATAATAGACAAAATAACCTGTAAGTCAAAAACAATAAAAAGAGATGAAGGTCATTACATAATGATAAAGAGGTACACACAGCAAGAGGATATAACAACTATAGATATATAAGCACCCAACATCAGGGCACATAAATATTTAAAGAAAATATTAATAAATCTGAACAGAGAGATATACTGTAAAACAATATTAATAAGGGACTTCAACAGCTCACTTCCAGCAATTGGAAGATTATCCAGCAGAAAATCAATATGGAAATATTGGACTTAAACTACACTATAGACTAAATGGACTATAGACACTATAGACTAATTAAGCTAAACTATAGATAAAAGGTGGTATTCTGCTGGTGTATACACATATATAAAATATTCCATTCAATAAACCACAGTATATTCATTATTCTCAACTGCATATAAAATATTCTTGGAATATATCATATAAAAAGTAACAAAGCAAGTCCTAATAAATTGAAGAAGACTGAAATCATACCAAGTATCTTTTCTGACCAAATTAGTATAAAGCTGGAAATGAATCACAAGAGGAAGTTTGGAAAATTCACAAATGCACAAAAATTAATCACATTCTCTCCTGGACAATCAATAGATCAATGAATAAGCTTTTCAAAAAATTTAAAATATTTCTTGAGGGAGAAGGGAATAGATGGCCAAATACATGTAGTCAAGGAGCACTGCTGCCACCAAGAGAGCCCAAAGTATCAAGTAAATCACCATAATTTGGGCAGCTCTTTGAAGAGAAAATGCTCAGAGTGGATGGAGAAACAGTGCTGATGATGACATTGAGGAGGGAGAAAGCTGGATACCCTGCACTGAGGAGGGAGGAAGCTGGGTACCCTGCACAAGGTGCCCAAATTCCAGGGCTAGTTCACAGCCCTGAGTGGCTCCAACACTCTTTCATAAAAATAAATAAATAAACAAATAAATAAATAAATGAATAAATAATAAGTTTTAGAAAGAATGGACCTCAACACACTAAAGGCCATATATAACAAATTCACGTCTAACATCACACTCAACTGTGAAAATTTGAAATCTATTTATCTAAAATCTAGAATAAGAAAGCAACGTTTACTGGCACAACTTCTCAGCACAGTACGGGAAGTCATAGCCAGACCAATTAGGCAAGGGAAATAAATATTATCCAGAAGAAAAAAAAATAAGTTTTTTTGGTCTGTTGCAGATGACATGATCTTATATATATAAATACTAAAGACTTCACCAAAAGGCTGTTAGAACTAATAATTTCAATGAAGTTAAAGAATACAAAACAACTTAGAAAAATCAGACATGTTTTTATACTTTAACAATAAATGATGTAAAAATAAATAAATAAAACAATCTCCTTTACTATCACATCAAACAAAATAAAATAATTAGGAGTAAATTTAACCAAGGAAGTGAAAGATCTGCGTGCTGAAAACTATAAAACTTTCATGAAAAAATTGAAGATTACATGAATAAATGGAAAGATATCTCATGTCCATAAACTGGAAGAATTAATATTGTTAAAATGTCAAATACTGCCCAAAGCAATAGCCAGAGTCATCACAATCCTTATCAAAATAGCAATAACATTATTCAGAAAAATTAAAAATAAATTCTAAAATTTGTGTATAATCTGAAAAGACCCCAAATAATCAAAACAATCCTGAACAAAAAGGAACAAAGCTGGAGGAATTATACTAAGTGACTTCAAAATGTACTAATAATCTGTAGTAATTAAAACATTAGGGCACTGACATAAAAACAGATATACAGATAAAAGGGATAGCATTGAGAGCTCAGACATAAATTTACACATTTAGAGCCAACCGATTTTTGACAATGGTGTCAAGAACACACAATGAGGAAAGGATAGTTTCTTCAATAGATGATGCTGAAAAAATTGGATATTCTGATGTAGAAAAATTAAACCATGCCCTTACCTCACACTGTATAGAAAAATCAAAATGAATTAAAGAATTAAATGTAAGAAATGAAACTAGGAAATGACCAGAAGAAAACATAGAGAAATGTTCTAAGACATTTATCTTGTCAACAAAATTTTAGATACCCCCAAATCACAGGCAACAAAAGCAAAAATAGACAAATGGGATTACATGAAATGCAAAAGCTTCTCCATAACAAAGAAAATAATCAACAGAGTGAAGAGACAATCCACAGAATAAGAAAAAATATTTACTATATATTTGTTGAGTTTAATATCCAAAATATATAAATATAAATAATATATCTGACACAGTATATAAACTGTATATCTAAGTATATAAATATAGGTATATAAATATAAACTGTATATCTACTAAGGGTTTAACATCTAAAATATATAAAGAATGCAGATTACTCAGTAGCAAAAAAATACATTTAATCCAACTAAAAATTGCCTTTTTCCAAAAATAATTGGAAAAAATGTCTTCAAAAGAAGACACAAATGGCTAACCAGTATATGACAAAATGCTCAGCATAACTTATCATAGGGAAATGCAAATTAAAATCACAACGAGATAACATTTCACGCCTGTTATAATGGCTATTATCAAAAAAATGAATAATAAGTGTTGTAAAGGATGTGGATAAAAGGCAAACTTTGCACATTTTTGGTGGCAAGGTAAATTAGGCAACAACAGATCACATATATGAGGGTGGTCTGACAAGATAATAATGCTGTTGAAAAATTCCTATCACCTAGTAATATTGTAGCTGTCATAACGTGCTATAGCACAATGCATTAGTCATTGTCACTGGTGTGAATGAACTTACTAAGCTGCCAGTCTTAAAAAATTCTGTACAGTACATAATGCTTGATAATGCTAATGAACAATTACGTTACTGGTTCATGTGTTTACCATATTATACTTTTTATCATAATTTTAGAATGTACTCCTTCTACTTATAAAATATAGTTAACTGTAAAACAGCCTTAGGCATGTCCTTCAGTAGGTATTCCAGAAGGCGTTTGTTATCATAGGAGATGACAGCTTCATGTGAGTTATTGCCCCTGGAGACCTTTCAATGAGACAAGATGTGGAGATGTAGAGAGTGATATTGGTGATCTTGACTCCATGGAGGCTTAGATTTATTTTTGTGTTTGTGTCTTAGTTTTTAACAAAAAAGTTTAAATAGTAAAAAATAAAATAAAATGAATGCCAAATAGCTTATACAAGAAGGATATAAAGGAAGGAAATATTTTAGTACAGCTGTGAAATGTGTTTGTGTTTTAAGATAAGTATTATTACAAATGAGTCAAAATATTTAAAAGTACATAAAGTAAAAAAGTTACAGTAAGCTAAGGTGACTTTATTACCGAACAAAAAAAAATTTGTATAAATGTCATGTAGCCCAAGTGTACAGTGTTCTGAAAATCTACAGTAATACACAGTAATATCCTAGGGTTTCATATTCACTCACTACTTACTGACTGACTTACCTAGAGCAACTTCCAGTCCTGCAAGCTCGATTCAAGATAAGTGCCCTATATAGTGTATCATTTTTAATCCTTTATATGTATTTTTACTCAACTGTTTATATGTTTAGGTACACAAATAGGTACCATTTTACTACAATTACCTAGAGTACTTAATGAAATAATATGCTATACAAGTTTGTATCCTATGAGCAATAAGCTACATCACAGCTGAGGTGTCTAGTAGGCTATACCACTTATGTTTGTGTAAATACACTCTGCAATATTCACACGAAGACAAAATTGCTTAATGTTGCATTTCTCAGAACATATCTTCTTTGTTAAACCACATATGACTGTACTTCAAACTGTCATGTTGTACATAATAAATGTATGTAATTTTATCTATAAATTTGAAAATTAAAAAGAAAAAAGAAAACTCCAGGCCTAGATTGTTTCACTGGTGAATTCTGTAAAACCTTAAGAAAAAAATAATAATGTCAATTTTATACAAAACCTTCTAGTAATTTACATTAAAATATTTATTTCTCAGTTCATTTTATAAGGGCATTATTATGCTGATATCAAAGCCATGAAAATAAATTAGATAAAATAATAAAAATGACAGATATCCCTCATAAATATGGTGGACACATTACAAACAAATTTTGTCAAATTGAATTCAACAAAATAAAAGAAAAGCTAATAACATATCATGATCAAGTGGGATTTATTCCATGAATGTTAGTTTGTTTCAATAATGAAGATCAATCAATGTAACTTACCATATTAACAAATTAAACATAAAAACGACCTGATCCTCACAAAAAACACAGAAAAACGCATTCATAACCATTCAACATCCATCCTTGCCAAAATATATTAACTTAGGAATTAAAAAAAATGAATACTGACAAATTGTTTCTAAGAAAACTCACAGCTTATGACAACTTATTTGTAAAAATGTTACTGATTTTCCTCTAAGATCAAAAGGAAAATGGGAATTTCTCTCTCCCAACTTTTTGTCAATATTGTACTTGAAAGTTTTACCAACCACAAAAAAAGAAAGGAAGGGAGGGTAGGAGAGAGAGACGGATTAGAAATGAAGAAATAAGCTGTCATTATTCAGTTTTAGAAAAATCCAAAATTGAAATTAAAAACAATAACATTTACAACAATAATAAATATATGAATACTTAAGGATAAAACTGACTAGAGATTGTTAAGCCTATGTATTCAAAAGTACAATACTTTGCTGAAGAGAAATTAGATAGTCTAAATGAATATGACACTGTATATGATGCTGAAGACCCTGTATTGTCAAGATATCAATTCTACCCAATATGATCAATAGCTATAAAAAAATCAGTCAAAATCCTAAAAGTCTGGCCAACAGCATATAAAAAGTGCTCAAAGTCACTAATCATAAAGGAAATGAAAATTCATACCAAAATGAGATATCGCCTCACATCCATTGTAATGGCCATTATCCCAAGGACAGAAAATAACTAGTGGTTTTGAGCGTATGAAGTTAGAATCGCTGTGCATTGTGGTTCAAATGTAAAATGCTGTAGCCATTATGAGAAATGTATGGATGTTCCTTAAAAAAATTAAAAATAGCATTCCAATATGATTCAGCAATCCCACTACTAGGGAAGCAGCCAAATTAATTCAATGCAGAATCACAGAGATATTTGCACACTCATATTCATTGCAGCATTTACAACAGACAAGACACGGAAACACCCCAAATGTCTATCCATAAATAAATGAATATAAAAATGTGGTATATTCATACAATGAAATATGCAGGACTAAAAATAAGGAATCCTGTCACATAAAACATGGACAATCCTCCAAGATATTATACCAAGTGAAATAAATCAGTCACACGTCACAAATAGACAAATACTGTAGGATTCTACTCATGTGAAATATCTAAAGCAGTCAAAATCATAGAAGTAGAAAATTAAAAGTTTGTTGCCAAAGGCTGGGGAGGGAGAGAATAAGGGAAGCTAGCACTTAATTGCAAACTAGAGTTGTAGTTTTGCAATATAAGAAAGTTCTAGATATCTGTTGCACAGTGATAATGACCACAATAAACATTACTGAACTGTACACTTAAAATGGTTAAGAAAATAAATGTATTATGTGTTTTTTACCACAATTAAAAATAGCTGTTTTTTTTCACAGAAACTGAGAAGCTTATTTTAAAAACTAAATAAAATTGATAAGGAAACATAATGATGTAAACATAATGATGCAGAGTAGCAAAATCAACTTTAAGAAACAACAAAATTGTATAACTAAAGCTACCTGATATGAGACTTACTGTTAAGGTACTATAATCAAGGCAAAGTGGTTTTGTGTAAAGACAGATGAATAGATCTACGTAACAGATACACAGTCAGGAAAAAAGATAAACATTTATATGAAAAACTGATTTTGGCAAATGTATATTTCAGGGAGAAAAGATACGCAACAAATAAACTTTGACATACAACTCACATCTTATATAAAATTTAATTAAAAATGAAAAATTGACCTAATTTGGAAAACCAGAAACTGCAATTATTTTAGAAGAAAACAATAGAGATAATATAATCTTTTTGGCCTCAGACTGGACAAACAAAAATCCATAAAGGGATAAATTGATACAATGGACTATATCAAGAGAAACCAAACATTCTACTCCTAAATATTTATCTAAGAAAATTATAGTATATAACCGTACAAAGACTTGCACACAGGTCAAAATAATTATGCTGACTGAAAGAAGTCAGACAAGCAATAAGTGCATACCCTGATTCCAGTTATATAAAATTCTATAAAATGCAAATCAACCTCTGATGACAGAGGAGATCTGTTGTTGCCTAGACATAAGCGTATGTGTTGGAGGGACACGAAGGAGGAATTATCTAGTAGCATGAGGAAAAATCTGGGGGTGATAAATATTCATTATATTGATTATGACGATTTTTCACCGGAGTATACATATGCCAAAAAGGGTCAATCTGTATGTGTTAAGTATATGCATTTATTTTGTGTCAATTATACCTTAAGTAAATAAATAGATAAATAAATAAATAAAATAATGCAGTTTCCTCCTTCTAAAACTAGAGTTAGTCACTCAGGAGAATCAAATTTCACTTGAGTTGAAAATTTAAATATGTGCTAAATCTGGTAACACTTTAGATTACCTTTATTGTTGTTTAATTGTTTTGAGTGTTTTTTCTTTTTATTTCTCAACAACAACACACCGAGTAAACTGAAACATTCATGAATTTCATCTTTGTTTGCTTGCTGTTACCCAATTTAAATACCATTATTGCTTGGTAAAGGCAATTTGCTTATAATGAAGTTTTGTGGTATATATGCACTATACATGTTTATTAGCTTTACAAAAGATTTAGCAAATTGTGTGTGTGAATGTGTGTCATTGTGTACATGCAATACCATTTAAGGAAGCCAAAATAAAAGGTAGGAGTAGACAAAGAAAGGCAGAGAAAAGGAAAGAAGGTAGTATTTGTTAAATATCTATATTGAGCAAATCTGCATAATTGAAGATTCTCTTAATTAACTATTCCTTATTGAAGCCTATAGTTTATTTAGGAAGGAGCTGGTTTGCTTTTCTAAAATTGTGATAAGTATACATACTATAAAATTTATCATTAACTATTAAGTGTAAATTTCAGTAGCATTAAGGACATTCATTGTTGTGCAACAATCACCACTATTCATCTCCAGAACTTTGTATCATCCGTACTAAAACTTTGTACCTACTAAACACTAACTCCTCATAATGCCACCCCACTAAGAGCTGTTCCACTTTCTGTCACTATGAATTTTACTTTTCTGACTAAAGCACGTAAGTGTAATCATATAGTATTTTTCCCTTTGTATGGCTTGCCATAATGTCCTCAAAGTTCATCCACATTGAAGCATCTATCAAAATTCTATTCCTTTTTAAGGCCGACAAGTATTTGACTGTATTTATATATCACATTTCCTTTATCCACTCACCTGTTAATCGATATCTGTGTTGCTTCCACTTCCTAGCATTTGTCAATAATACTGCCATGAATATTAGTGCACAAATATCTGTTTTGAGTCCAAGCTTCCATTCTTTTGGATACATACCCCAGAAAGAAATTGCTGAAAATTATAGTAATTCCATTTTAATTTTTAGGAACTATCATATATTTTTCCGCAGAGGCTGCACCATTTTTATATTCCTACCAGCAATGTACAGGATTCCAATTTCTTCACATCCTTGAAAAAAACTGTTTAAATGATATTATAGTCATCATAATGGCATTGAAGTGCTATCTCATTGTAGTTTTGATTTTCATTTCTCTAGTGATTAGTGATGTTCAAAATTTTTTCATGTGATTCTTTTTGGCAATTTGTATGTCTTCCCTGAAGAAATGGTTATTCAAGTCCTTTGCCCATTTTTAAATTTTGGGGTTTTTTTTTTGTTTGTTTGCTTGCTTTAGGAATTTGTTATATATTCTGGATATTAAACTCTTATCAAATATGCAATTTGCAAATATTTTCTCTCATTCTGTGCTAATTGGCTTTCTAATGACTGAATCACTCCCTGGGTTAGTGCTGGCCTGCAAAACTGCCTGTTATTCTTTGCTCCAAAATGTTTCCCTTCTTCTGAAATCTTTCTGGGTTTTACACTTTTCTTCTTTATAATTAACATTGTTACAAGCATGCATTGCATCAATTTTTTGTGACTTTTGCCATTCTATGACAGTTTGGTTAATTTAGAAAAGAGAAAACATAACTAAGCCAAATTTTCTATAAATTTAATAGGAGTTTATAGTTGCCTATCAGAAAAATTCCATTCATTTTCTTCAAAACCTTTTTCATTGTAGCATTATTTCCAAATGGGTAAAATTCACAAGGACATTTACGTGCATGTTCTTTTTTCATTGAAACTGCTTTATTATATTTTAGTATAATATTTTCTATTGCTTTTGATAATTTCCTTAGCTACATTAAACCTCCTCTGAAACTTATCTTAGAATATATAGCCATTTCTATGGGCCCAGAACCATGTTAAGTATAAGCAATAAAATAAAGCAGAAAATATTGTCTGTATTCTCAAGAAGCTTTTGGTGTTAAAACAATTAGAGCACAATTAAAAAATACATAGAATAAAAAATAATAGTTTTAAATGTTCACTTTGAACACAGTGTGAAGTTCTAGAAGGAGGGTCAATTTGATCGAAAATAAATCTATGGTTACAACCTTTATATTATCACTTTCAACATACATGTCCTTGGATATGGAACCCAATTATAACTTTCTTGTGTTCGTCTATAAAACAGTGTTAGCATTTCTGAATGAGTTTAATGTATTATTACAAAGAAAAATTGCAATGCAGTTTATCATGCACAGTTAAATAATTAATATTACTAGGTTTTATTCCTTTCTCATTGTTTTGAGTGATTTTATATAATACCTTAAATCTGGATTTAAATATATTTTATTAGATGCATCCCCACCTAAGCCAGAATCGTCTACCACAATGATGAAGCAAGTTAATTTTGTTCTGTTTCACCAGATTATTTTGAAATTTTTACTAAACTCAAAAAACTCTAGTGCTTGAAAAATTTATCTTTTGTTCTAATACATTAACTTTAGGATGTTATATAGAAATGTGTGTATTATGGTAATTGTTTTGCCATTTTTAACAAGAGAGATGAACAGAATAAAATGTCGCTTGTTTTATTTCATGGTCATGAGACTTAAAAATAACATACAGAAATATAATTTGTATTTGCTTTAAAAAATGAATTACAATTATTAAAGTACTTAATAAATAATGAAATGTTAAAAATGTTCCCAGTTTTACATTAACATGTTTCTTTTTCTTTCATCAAATTGCTTTAAAAAGTTTCAGTAATGTAGCCTTCTCATTAAATACTGTTTTATTATTAAAAAAATCAGGAGTATTATTGTTTTATGAAATGCAAATAAATACAAGAAGTTTCTTCTATCTGTAATTCAGATCTTAAATGAATTTATCATAACTTACGGTGTTAATTTAATTAAATTCTCATGGATCATATAACCTCAATACAAAATCTTATTAGTTGGAAATATTACAATGGTATTGATCCACATTTAGATGTCAGGTTTCGAATTTCTATTACAGTTATGTCTAAATCAGTGTATTATGGAGATATACCTAACTTTACTAAAGCTGTTTTTTCTGTTTAGATTACATTAGCAATTGTTCTTCTAGATATGACCTTAAAGGAAAGGCACAAAATCAGTCTAGTAAATTTGAAAAATTTTGTTTATTCTCACAAGTAAGAAAGAAATAAATTAATGTCAGAACTAGTATTAGAATACAATACTTTCTCAAAATGTTCTAATGGTTTAGCAAGTAATTTTTCAAATGCTTTTTGGGAGAGCATATACTTTGTAGCTGCCTGTTTTTGTTTTCGATTTGATTTTTTCTGGATCAGTTCAAAATTGAATAAACGTTTCTTTGAAAAATTTAATGCTGTTCCCAAAAGTTCTTCACATAGTATTGCCCTTTGCTTGAATAATTCAGTATTTCTGATGGCAAATTTTCAGTCTATTTACTCTGTCCTTACACATTATTTATTCTGTATATTTATAGAATTACACTATCATTGTATTTATACTAATACAGTAGTGTCAGTCAATCTTTCCTGACTGACCAGTTATTACAGTTCAAAATAAGCTTTTGAAGTCTGTGAGTTTCTTGTTACTTCAAAGTTACCTTTTATTATTATTATTATTATACTTTAAGTTTTAGGGTACATGTGCACAATGTGCAGGTTAGTTACATATGTATACATGTGCCATGCTGGTGTGCTGCACCCATTAACTCGTCATTTAGCATTAGGTATATCTCCTAATGCTATCCCTCCCCGCTCCCCTCACCCCACAACAGTCCCCAGAGTGTGATGTTCCCCTTCCTGTGTCCATGTGTTCTCATTGTTCAATTCCTATCTATGAGTGAGAACATGCGGTGTTTGGTTTTTTGTTCTTGCGATAGTTTACTGAGAATGATGATTTCCAATTTCATCCATGTCCCTACAAAGGACATGAACTCATCATTTTTTATGGCTGCATAGTATTCCATGGTGTATATGTGCCACATTTTCTTAATCCAGTCTATCATTGTTGGACATCTGGGTTGGTTCCAAGTCTTTGCTATTGTGAATAGTGCTGCAATAAACATACGTGTGCATGTGTCTTTATAGCAGCATGATTTACAGTCCTTTGGGTATATACCCAGTAATGGGATGGCTGGGTCAAATGGTATTTCTAGTTCTAGATCCCTGAGGAATCACCACACTGACTTCCACAATGGTTGAACTAGTTTACAGTCCCACCAACAGTGTAAAAGTGTTCCTGTTTCTCCACATCCTCTCCAGCACCTGTTGTTTCCTGACTTTTTAATGACTGCCATTCTAACTGGTGTGAGATGGTATCTCATTGTGGTTTTGATTTGCATTTCTCTGATGGCCAGTGATGATGAGCATTTTTTCATGTGTCTTTTGGCTGCATAAATGTCTTCTTTTGAGAAGTGTCTGTTCATATCCTTTGACCACTTTTTGATGGGGTTGTTTGTTTTTTTCTTGTAAATTTGTTTGAATTCATTGTAGATTCTGGATATTAGCCCTTTGTCAGATGAGTAGGTTGCGAAAATTTTCTCCCATTTTGTAGCATTACCATTCAGGACATCGGCATGGGCAAGGACTTCATATCTAAAACACCAAAAGCAATGGCAACAAAAGCCAAAATTGACAAATGGGATTGAATTAAACTAAAGAGCTTCTGCACAGCAAAGTTCCCTTTTTTAAAATAATTTCTCTTGAGTAAGAAAATGCTATCTGCAGGAAACACAAACAAACAAACACTATCAGAATTATATTTATGTGCCAATACTATAAGATCATGGAAAGACAGACTGCAAAGTTTGGGCTTGTGGACTGAATAAGAGAGCAATGCCAAGGACAGGATCATTCTCCTTCTTCGTGGGTAGGATGCCTGAGGATACCTGTTAGATCTGAAATAATACAATCACTGCCTGCCATTCCAGGAATTTCAGCCTTCTTTAGCTTTCAGATATCATTCTTCTTATCTCATTTCATTTGTCAGCAGAAAATCTAGTCCTTTTCCAGTTTAATCACGTGTGTTAGGAAATTAATGACAAATGACTGCATATGACATGAAGCGACCTGAGCTCTTGCTGCCAGCTCAGCTGAATATTTTACATCAGCCAGCTGCCGAACCTCTTCCCAGGATGCTTCTTGCCTCACCACCCCTGACTTCTCCAGGCTGCTGATTTCTTCTCAATAATCTTAGAAATGGACACATCATTTAGAACTCTATAACATGTAAAATCAGTCACATTAATAAGATGTTACTAAAGACTTGCATATAAAATAACTGAATTATAATACAACTCACACCTACAGCCACACACATACACACACCCCACCACATACCACACATGCCGATGTATTTTGAGTCATTTGATGAAGTTTCTCTCCCTAATAGTCCTGAGTTCCTCTGGTATCTTGTCCCTACAGGGGTTTTCTTTTAGCTGGCTTGATGTATTATAACAAAATACATAAACTGGGCAGCTTAAACAACAGAAATGTATTTTCTCATAGTTTAATAGGCCAGAACGCCAAGATCTAGGTGCTAGCATGGTTGGTTTCTGGTGGGGGCTCTCCTCCTGGCTTGTACATGGCTGCCTTTTGGTTGTGGCCTCACCTGGCAGGAAGAAAGAGAGAGAACAAGTTCTCAGATGCCTCTTCCTATAAAGGCACTAGTTCCATTATGAGGGACCACACCAATGATGTAATCTGAGCCTAATTATCTCCCAAAGGCTCCTTGTTACCACACTCAAGGTTGAGACTTCAACCTATGAATTTGGAGGGGACCTAATTTAGCCCACAGCATTATTTATCAGTCTGTTTCTTTCAGAATTGAAGTTGGAATGTCTGTTCTACTCAGGAAAAAACCGTTATCTCTTAGCCATTATTTTAATTTAACCATTGTTTCTTCCCAAACCGTCATTCACTACAACCAGGATAATCGTTCGTCAATGAAAATACCAATGAGATGTGTAGAGGCAACAGGAGAACTTCTTTTTTTTCTCTCTCTCTCTTTTTAAATGGAATCTTGCTCTGTCCCCCAGGCTGGAGTGCAGTGGCACCATCCCAGCTCACTGCAACCTCTGCCTCCCAGGTTCAAGTGATTCTCATGCCTCAGCCTCCTGAGTAGTTGAGATTACAGACATGAGCCACCAAGCCTACCTAATTTTTGCTTTTTTTTTTTTTTTTTTTTTTTTGAGACGGAGTCTCTGTCTGTGGCTTAGGCTGGAGTGCAGTGGCACGATCTCGGCTCACTGCAACCTCTGCCTCCCGGGTTCAAGCGATTCTCTTGCCTCAGCCTCGCGAGTAGCTGGGACTACAGGCGCGTGCCATCCTACCTGGCTAATGTGCGTGCGTGTGTGTGTGTGTGTATGTGTGTGTTTAGTAAAGACAAGGTTTCACTATGTTGCCAGCCTGGTCTTGAACTCTTGACCTCAAGTAATCCACCCCTACTCGGCCTCCCAATGTGCCCTGGTTGCAGTTGTGAGCCACCATGCTGAGCCAGAGAACTTCATTTTCTAAAAGCAGTCCGCAGATTGGGGAGACGCAGCCTTCATTGCAAAGTGACATTATGGTCCAGGAAGAGGCCAGAGAGTAGGAAAGGTGGGGGAGTAGGAAATTAGAAATGCAAAAAACAGAGGGCAGAGGAGGCGAGTGAGGAAGTTTTGACTGGATAACCTTTAAGGCCCAAAGCACCAGTTTCCCTTACCTGGCTGGCTTCAGGTGGTCAGTTAGTTTATGGCAGGTGGTCTGTTGTTCAGCTGGGGAATTTCCAGCTGCAGTCTATCTCAGCAACCACAGGAACTGGTTTGGCTCAAGTGTAGAAAAGGCGGTCTTGTGTTGCTTTTACAACACCTTTCTGAGAACACAAAAGCATTTTCGAAGCACGCAGGGTATGTGACCACTCTCCTATCTTGCTGTAGCTGCCTGATTCTGCTTTTAAGTTTAGGTGTCTCGGTAAATCACAAGAGCTCATTTTGTCTGCCAGCTGGGGCATACTTTAAAACTCTGAAAATATATGTATCGTCTTTCTTTTGGGTCTTATTTAGAGAGCCTGAAGCAGTCAGCATGAATAGCCCCACAGACTGAGTTTTTTGAGTTTTACAAATTTGAGTTTCCCTTTCGATTCTCATCTGGAATGAGCTAGCTAACTGCGACTGTCTGGTGGCTACTCCAGCCTTTTTCTGAATAACACTGGACAAATAATGTATACATTGCCAAAAGCATATTCCTTCTGCAATGAAGAAAACTTTTTACATTGTTCTGAAGACCAATTTAAGTCTTTATTTTCTTGAAACTCTGCTTTTCCTAACAGAATTTTTTATTTTTCTTTGCAGAAGAGTTCCATTAGAGTGATTTTTCTAAAAAATAAAGCAGTAGTTTGCTAAATGTAAATATAAGTCTATGTTAGAAAAACAAAAAGACTGCTCAAAGCACAGTTACCATCACCTTTTAGGCTTTATGTTTAGGAGTGCCTGTTAGAAAACTACTAAATCCAAAGAACAAATTTCTTTTTTTCTTTTTTTTTTTTTTTAGACGGAATCTCGCTCTGTCACCCAGGCTGGAGTGCAGCGGCGCGATCTCGGCTCACCGCAAGCTCTGCCGCCCGGGTTCACGCCATTCTCCTGCCTCAGCCTCCCGAGTAGCTGGGACTACAGGCGCCCGCCACCAGGCCTAGCTAATTTTTTGTAGTTTTAGTAGAGACGGGGTTTCACCATGCTAGCCAGGATGGTCTGGATTTCCTGACCTCGTGATCTGCCCGCCTCGGCCTCCCAAAGTGCTGGGATTACAGGCGTGAGCCACCGCGCCCAGCCCAATTTATTTTTACTTTAAAGAAAAATTTTAAACTACCTATTAAATAATATTGAAAAGATAAAAGAAATTAAAGGCCTAATTGGCTTTTCTTTGCAGTTGTAGAATTGGGCAATACCTCACTCTGTAAAATAGAAAGATTATTCCACTGGGCATGACAGAACAGTTGGGTTTTTGTAAGGTGGGAAGAAGAAAACAAAATTTTTAAAAAGCAGGTTGGTTAACATCGGGTTACTACAGGTCACTCTTCTTGTAAGAGTTAAAGCAGAGACGTCACTCTTATTAAGCTAACTCAGCTGGAGTGGCTCTTTCTAATTGGTTGCTGTGAATCTCCTGCTTTTTAGGAAAAACTGGTTTGTTGGGGGATTTATCTGCTTCACTTCGCATAAGTGATTTCATTTGGGTTTGATCTGGTCTACAGAGGCCTGGTGCAGGTGGCTAATTCAAACCAATGGCCTCTGAGTATGAAGGGTAATAAACAAATACAAAAATGGCCTCCTATGATCTTTGTTTAACATTTTAAAATTATTGCATGTGGGTTTTTTTTTCTAGAACTAAAATGATTTAACACCATATGTTGTCTAGCATTTAGTATAAGTAGGTAGCTGGATGAAATTTTTTCTTTCATTATTATTTCTTTTGCACTACATACAACCTGCCCACCACTCCCCTGCCTTTTAATCATGTGGTCTTTTCCCTTTCTTGGTTTCATTTCACCAGAGAAGGTATTGATAAGGAATATAAAGCAGCTTTCTAGTCTTCACCATAGATATTATGCTAGGAGTCTTTGAAGACAAAACAATATTATAGAAACAGTTATGGTCTTCCCGCAGTATCTGTGGGAGATGGTTCCAGGACACTCCCACTCTATCATACCAAAATCTGCCGATGTTCATGGCCTTTAGTGGGCCCTCCATATCTGCATGAACCCTCAGAAATGGAGAGCTGACTGCACTCTCAATTAAATTCATTTGTCTAGAGAAAGACAGTCAAGATCATCCCCTTAGAAACTAGTAAATGATTACCCTGACATGACATAAAATTGAGATGATGGTTCTTGAAAAACAAGGGCCAACGGTCCATTTTCCAGGGAAGCCCTGGGGATTTGAGAAAATCCTAGGAATCAGATAGTTGCATAATGATATTTAGCAGAAAGTACAACTGTCAGTCGTATTTGTGCTGCAACAGAGCCCAAAATTAGCAGCAATGTCCTCATGTCTTTAAGTGATAGACCTGCTATCGCTGAAGAAACCTTATGGTGAGAGCTGACTCAGTAAATGCCAGTTTGATTAGTTCAGTAACAAACAGACAGAAGGAATAGGAGCTTTTCAGCTTAAGTGGAGAGCAAAGAGAGCCAGAGGTGACACCTCCTGCCAATGTCTTAATATAATGTAAAACTTCCCATAAGAGAGATGCAATATAGGAAAGAAAGAGATTAAAAAAAAAAAAAACCCCAAACTGACCAAGATTAAGTGTTAGGCTCCTTAGTTTGAATTTTTTTAAGTAGAAATTGATAGGTATGAATTTATTCAATAAGTATTTAAGCACCTACTGTGGGAAATAATGCCTACTAAAATAGACACAATTCCTTTTCTCCTGGTGTTTATAGTCTAATGGAAGAGATGGATATTAATTAATTACCAAAAAATTACCATTGCGATGTGGGATAGTTGGTAGACAGTACTATGAAAGATAGTGACTATAAAAAGAAATAGTTAATGAGTCTAACCTAGTAGAGGACAGGGATGATGTTCTGGGGAAGTTATATTTGAGCATAGAAAACAAAGATAATTAGAAATTAGCCAGTTAAGAGGCCACTAGGAGAAGGATGTATAAGTGTTTGGAGGTAGGGATAGAGATAGTGCTCCAGTAAATTCAAGGGCCTGGATATGAGCTGGAACAAGAAGACAAAGAACAGCCTGTGGAAAGAAGGTTGGATAATAACAGGTCACATCGTACATGGGGACATTAGAAGTCACATTCTAGAATTTAAAAATTATTTAAAAATCAATGGAAAACTACAAAAGAAGTTTACACATAGATTTGGTATGATCGGATTTCTATTTGCAAAGTTTTAGTCCCATTACTCTCACACCTTGTTAACCTTGAAGAGTTCAGAGCAGAAAAGTAGCTAGTATTCAAAGAGCAGTAGAAAGCTAATGCAGTAGTTGAGGCAGGAGACAATGTAGCTTAGGGTAACAGTGAGTGGAAAGAAACAAGGACAGCTTTGAGTGGGATCAGGAGGTAAAAGTGGCAACATTCGATGAATGACTGATTATTGGGAATTCAGGGAAAGGGGTTTTTAAGGGTAACTCCTAAATTTCTCCATACAAAACTGCATGAATGATGCTACCACTGGAGGAGAACCTGATTTGGGTAGAAAGTATATGCGTTTAAACACAGGGACTGCAGAGACCTGGTCCAATAGGGTCATGTACAGACTTCAGCTTTCACTCTGAATGAAAGGTAAACCACTGTAGGTCTTGAGTAGAAGAGAACCATGATCTGACTCAGGCTTTAAAGTGATTATGCTGACTGTGTACTGCAAGTAGATTAAAAAAAAACAGATTACCAAGCAGAAATTCCCCTGAAAAATTAAGCAGGCAAAAAACAGTTTATTTAAAATAATAGGGAGAGGCCAGAACTCAATCTAAGCTCAGCTTCCACTACTACAAAAGGCTGGATAGTTTTTTAAAGACAAAGGTGTGATAGGTAGTAGATAAGGGTTGGAGGATGCCAAGGCCCCCTAGTTTTGCTTATTGGTCCTAGCCAAGGGAAAACAGAGAAATATATATATATATATATATATATATATATATATATATATATATATGCTATCTCCCTTGATGGTTACATTTCAATGGAATAACCCTCAGCTCCTTGAGAATGACCTTCCTCGGTTGTAAAACTGGAAAGAGACTTTTTAAAAGATTTACATATCAAAGGGGCAAAAAAATAGAATGTACAAGTTTTCTAAAGTAAACGCTCTAGGAAAAAGGAGGTCAGGCGCCTAGTTAGGAAGAAGCTTGTCTAAAGTCTAGTTAAACTGAGGAGAACTTTAAGGCCCTCTTGATTTAAAGACAACAGTGGAAGTAGAGAGACTCTTGGTTTTAATGATGGAATTTCTTTCCTATTTAGTATTTATCTTACTGTGTCTGATTATTGATTCATTGTAATTAGTAGGGTTATTCAGAGGTTTCATTTGGTGAGATAAGGCAAATGAGTGTGCAGATTGCTCACCTGTTGGAATATTTGTTCCACCTCCTTGGAGTATACATAGATGGATTCTCTTTCATTCTAGAAATTTTGCATGATGCCTACTTCAGAACAACTCTTTTTAATCAAATATTTTTTTCT
This sequence comes from Pongo pygmaeus, assembly GCF_028885625.2. Classification (NCBI taxonomy): domain Eukaryota; kingdom Metazoa; phylum Chordata; class Mammalia; order Primates; family Hominidae; genus Pongo; species Pongo pygmaeus. Next base: position 93,850,892 of record NC_072387.2, on the reverse strand, counting down.
GGAATATCTGTATTGCTTCTTTTTCTGAAAAATCTGAATTGTTAAGAGTGTTCTGTACGTACCTTTCTTTACTTACAAAGTTAGAAATATATATAGGCACACTTCAGTCTGAAACTGAACTCAAATATTTCTGAGGTATTCCTACACACACACACACACACATATATATGTATCTATATGTATATATATATCAGTGTAAATATCTACATGGATATATACACACAAACACACATATATAAATATATATTTACAATTATAAAGCATACACGTATTCATAAGTGTAAAGCAGCATATATCCAAATAGAAGACAGCATTCATCTTACATAGGACAATAGAAGGCCTCTTGTATGTTCCAATAAATGATGGATAAATAAAGGGAAATGGAGAATTGTATTGGTCAATATAAACTTAACCCATTTATGCACATGTATAGAATTTGAGATGTTAGCAGTTCTATGTAACAATTTTTCCTATCCTGAAGGAGGAAATAAATCATGTCATTGGTATCAGGAAAGTAAAAATCACATACTTTTATGTACTGTAAATATTCTTATTAAGATCAAGGGTTTAAAAACAGTCCTATTAGTCTCATTTCAAGTGCTCAACAGCTCTGTTTGACTAGCAATTACTGTGTTGGATAGTGTAAATATAGACTATTTCTGTCACCAAAACAAGTTCAATTTGACAGAACTGATATAGAGAGTCACATAAACGGACACAGGATAAAAGTGGAAGAATGAGCAGAAAAATAATTGAAATAGAATTGGATTATTATTGTGACAGTTACAATTAGCCCAAATTGTAAATAATTTAAAAAATCACAGAGAAAAAGATATCCTAAGTGGATTACACAAAACTGTAAAACTTGAACAGAAGGAAAGAAATTCAGAAAATAAAAATAGAAAAATCACATATACGATTATGCAATGTTTATAATATTACGTAGAATGTAAAGATTTATAAGAACATTACAAATAATCTAATGTTTATATTGATAATATAAACTTTATATAAGAATTACAAAGATTAAGCGAACTCATATAAAACTGACAAGGCTTCTGATACTTAGGGAAAGTGTAAATTACAACATACATAGTTGAGGGAGGTGTTTAGCGACATTACCTCACCAGTGTGAAAGCAATCACATACTATATTTTAAAAGACATGAATACTACTCCTAGAAATTTAACTTAAGGTTATAACTTCAAAAGTTAGCAATGCTATATGATAGAAAATGGCATATGTTCACAGATGTTTATCACAGAGCTTACTACAACAAACAATTGGAATTATCCTGTCCTCTCAGCAATTGGGAACTTGAAGGTACATTGTTTCATAAACAATTTAGGTAAAATATAAAGCAAAACCAGAAGTAAAAGGAGGTAAATAAAAAAATTCTATCTCTGTGGTATATATAATTGTGTAAAATTATGAAACCATATAAAATGGCAATAGTAAAAAAAAAGCAGCAAGAAAACAGACTTGCATAGATTAATGGGATTTTACAAAGTAGATAGTAATGATGATGATTGTTACAATTTATTCTTCCAGCATGGGTTACTGTGTGGTGGGCATAGTGCTTATCACTTTATAATCATTATCTTAATTAATACTTCTGACAATCTAGGAAAGGAGCTACTATCATTCTTCATTTTACAAATGAGAAAACTGCATCCCAGAAAGGTTTGGCATCTTATCCGATGTCACTCAATGGTAAACAGAAGATCTCAGAGTCTAATCCAGGTCTCTGTTGCTAAAATGCTTATTTTACAATTTAAAACAGATAACAGTTAGACACTTAATGAAAACTCCCTGTTTTTAGTAACTTTGTTTCTATCATATTTATGGGGCATACATTAAAATACATTAAGAAAATGTTTCTTGTTCCTTACATATTTGTTATGTTAAAAATGTTTATGGCTCCCAAAATTTGTATATTGAATTCCTAACCCCAAAGTCATAGGAGGTGGGACCTTTGGAAGGTACTTAGGCAGGGCCCTCATGAATGGGATTAGTGCCCTTATAAAACAGACCCCAGAGAGACCTTTGCCCTTTCTGCTACGTGAGGCTGTGACAAGACGGCACTGGCTCTGAGCTAGAACATGGGCCCTTACCAGACACCAAATTCACCAGGGCCTTGATCTTAGACTTTCCTGCCTCCAAAACTGTGAGAAATAATTTTTTTTTTCAATTTTTAAAATTTTTATTGTTTTCCAGACTCATAGTTTTAAAGTTTGTTTCTTTATTTCATAGTTGAATATACAATTATTCACTCTAAAAGTAATGCAGTGAAAGACATGCTGTTTTCACAGCCTAAATGTGCCCCATCTTTGGCTCAATAGTGTTACGATTATGAGACCTATGCAATTAATCATTTATATTAATACATTACTGTTACTGTTTTCCTACCATTCATTTTCATTAAATACTGAGGGGAAATGAACTAAAGTGTTCAAAAGGATTGCTTCAACAGTATTGTAATGCTGCCACACTGAGTTGTTCCCTGGCAGACACTCCACTAATTCTAAAAGTACATAAGAAAATGGTTAAAATTGTAATGCAATGAGACAAAACTCTGGAATTCAATCAAATAAAAGTGATTCCTCCACATCACACAGAACTGAATTTCTCTCACTTCCTTGAAGTTGACACATCTCAGGCAAACCTAATGATTGAATAGAGACACTTCTTACACTGCCCAAAGTATGTGTGTGTTGGGTATTACGTTCTTTCTACCAAGGAGAATCCTTCACTGTTACTTCTCTCTGTGTTACTTCTTCCAGTTCTTTTATCTAGATAGCAATTCAATTACTGCCTCAGAACATTTCTGGGGACACACACTCTCCATGCTAAATGCAAGGTTTGAAATTGTGAGATGATTCATGTCTTTAATTCCACATTGAAATGAACTTTCCCATTTCTTCTCTCACCCTATAAAATAAACTTTTTCTGGAGGCTTAAACTGCTTTAGCCCAGATGATAACAGATCAAATTCTTAAGTAGTCCCGCCAGACTTGAAAGAGAAAGAGAGAAACAGAGGCAGTCCAGTCCTTTCCATTTCATCTTCTGGTCAGAGGTGGCGTCAGGGTTTTCTGACTGAGCTCCTCATATTGGTTCCATGTACTTTAGAAAATTCATCTTTTTCCAATTTTTTTATCTGAACAATCATCTCCTCTTGAATTTAATCAATGGGTATGAATTAAATTTTATCTTTCTCTTCAAAAAGGTTTTTCTGTGAAATGATAATTGACATTAAATCTTGCATCATTAAGGATTACCTGGCAGAAGAAAATGTCCTGATGCTCTTCTATTGTTAGATAATTTTGCTGGTCTTCTTTTGTAATTTTTTATGTTCTTTGATTGTTGCAAACAATGTTATCAGGAGCACACATTGGTTTTGCCTCTCTGGGGTTGGCTCCGCCTCTCTGGGGTTGTCTCCATTGTCAAGCTCTGTATGATGACAACTCAGGCACATATCTTAACAATTAGTCAAGTAGAGGAGAGTGTATCTCTTTTCAGAAACTCAACTTATTTCCCCTTGGATATGGCCTCATCAATTTCTGTTGTTTATAAGCTACCCACTTTGTGGTATTTCCTTACAGCAGGCCAATAGACTGAAACAATATTCTAACATGTTGCAACTCATTATTCTTCTACATTGTACATTTATCTAAAATTGTAGATAAATGCAACCACCAGCTGATGCCAAATTTCATAATTGGTTAAATCTAAAATGTTAAGAGTCATCTGGTCTCTCATATCTTCTCTAAACACAGTAAAAATATTTGAGAACATTTTGAGATTAGTAAATGTTTCCCAGAAAGAATGATGTCAAAATTTATGGCATATGAGAACATCATTTGAATGTTCTCAAAAGGACATTACACAAGAAATTAACTCCCTGACATAGGAGTGAATCTGACAGAGGTCATATTGTAGTTTCTATATTTGTCGTAAGAAATAAGTGTTATAATATTAACCTCTCTTTGTGATAAAACAGTAACTGCATTAGTTTTCTATTGTTGCCATAACAAATCACCAGAAATCTAGCAACTTAGAACAAGACAAATTTATTTTCTCACAGTTTCTTCAGGTCAGAAGCCCAGGGGGGTTTTTTACTGGTGGTGAATCTGTCCTAGTCTGCAGTAAACACAGTTCTTGCCTCCTCAGAAGAAAGAATTTGACTGAGTGGCATAAGGCAGAAGAAAAGAACAAAGCTAGTTTTAGAGCAGGAGTGAAAGTTTATTGAAAAGCTTTAAGCGAGAAAAAAAGGAAGGGGCCCAAGTGAGTGACTTGAAGGACAAGTGTCAGGTTGGACCTTTTAATTTATATATATAATATATATTATATATTATATATATAATTTATATTATATATATAAATTATATATATTATAATATATAATATAATATATAATACAATATAATAATATATTATATATTATATATTATATATAATTATATATTATTATTATATATATATAATAATAATATATATACTTTTTTTTTTTGAGACGAAGTTTCACTCTTGTTGCCCAGGCTGGAGTGCAATGGCACGATCACGGCTCACTGCAACCTCCCCCTTCTGGTTTGAAGCAATTCTCCTGCCTCAGCCTCCCGAGTAGCTGGGATTACAGGTGCCCACCAACACGCCCAGCTAATTTTTGTATTTTTAGTAGAGACAGTGTTTCGCCATGTTGGCCAGGCTGGTCTTGAACTCCTGACCTCGTGATTCTCCCACCTCGGCCTCCCAAAGTGCTGGGATTACAGGTGTGAGCCACCACGGCTGGCCTTAATTTAGATTTTTATATGCTGGCCTACTTCTGGCATCTTGCATCTCAATTCCCTTGATTCTTCCCTTAGGGAGAGCTGCCCACACGTGCGGTAGCCTACTAGCACTTAGGAGGTAAGCATCACAGTGTGTTTACTGGAGTTATATGCATGCTCATCTAAGGCATTCTCCCCTTTTTCCAGTGGAATGCCCACAGAAGGTCATATACCAATTAAACTCTGCCATTTTGCCTCTTAATGAGCATGGTCTAGCTCACTCTCCCAGCTCCTGAGATCTTATCAGGAAGCTTCCAATCACCAGGTTCAGGTGTTGTTATCTATTAGGAAACTGCCTTTCACTGGTACTGGCTGCAACCAATTATTATTTTAGAGAGGCAGTGAGACAACTGCCTGTCCATCACCTGATGGTCACCTGACAGTCTTGGTGGGGTGTGGAGGCGCTTTCCTGCCCTGTTCTTTTCTGAACCAGCTACCCACTGTAATCTTTCCCCCTTCAAGAATACAAAATCCCAATTCTTTGGGGAAAATGGAAGAAGGTCAGTCTTCTGTAATTCCTTCTTGCTGATAGAGGAGTGGTGGTGGTGGTTCTATGGGTCTTGGTCTCTTGCTAGCTGTTAGGGCAGGGTTGGCTCCATGGATTGGTGAAAGCAGCATTTTCAGCTAGGTCCAAGGGAGACAGGGGCAGAATTTCACCTGTCATGTCCCTCTGACAGGTAGTTTAGGGGTCTCCTGTAGAAGAGTGACTCAACTATTGAGAAGATGGTATACCTCAATGAAGAGCATATGGAGTTTCATGGCCTGAAATCAAGAGGAGACTTTTCTTTTGAGCTATTTATAGCTTTTAACAATTGAGTAAAATATACTCATGTGAAGAAAATGAGAAGCCAGCAAATGAAACTATCATCAGAGCAAACAGACAACCATCAGAATGGAAGAAAATTTTTGCAATCTATCCATCTGACAAAGGTCTACTATCCAGAGTCTACAAGGAATTCAAACAAATTTACAGGAAACCAACAAACAACCCCATAAATAAGTGGGCAAAGAACATGAACAGACACTTCTCAAAGAGAACATTTATGTGGCCAACAAACATATGACAAAAAACTCAATATCGCTGATCATTAAAGAAATGCAAATCAAAACCACAATGAAGGTGGGGTGCAGTGGCTCACGCCTGTAATCCCAGCACTTTGGGAGGCCGAGGCAGATGGATCATGAGGTCAGGAGATCAAGACCAACCTGGCTAACACGGTGAAACCCCGTCTCTACTAAAAATACAATAAAGTTAGCTGGGTGTGGTGGTGGGCACCTGTAGTCCCAGCTACTCAGGAGGCTGAGGCAGGAGAATGGCAAGAACCCGGGAGGCGGAGCTTGCAGTGAGCCGAGATCGCGCCACCACACTCCAGCCTGGGAAACAGAGTGAGACTCCGTCTCAAAAAAAAAAAAAAAAAAAAAAAATACAAAATGTAGCCAGGAGTGGTGGTGGGCACTTGTAATCCTAGCTACTTGGGAGGCTAAGGCAGGAGAATCACTTGAACCCATGAGGCAGAGGTTGCAGTGAGCCAAAATCATGCTGCTGCACTGGAGCCTGGGTGACAGAGTGAGACTCTGTCTCAAAAACAAAAACAAAAACAAAACCATCTCACACCATTCAGAATGGCAATTATTAAAAAGTCAAAAAAAACAACAGATGCTGGTGAGGCTGCAGAGAAATAATAACACTTTTACACTGTTGGTAAAATGTAAATTAGTTCAACCATCATGGAAGACAGTGTGGCTATTCCTTAAAGACCTAGGACCAGAAATGCCATTTGACCCAACAATCCCATTATTGAGTATATACCCAAAGGAATATAAATCATTCCATTATAAAGAGATATGCACATGTATGTTCACTGCAGCATTATTCACAATAGCAAAGACATGGAATCAACCCAAATGCCCATCAATGATAGACTGGATTAAGAAAATATGGTAGATATACACCATGGCATATGATGCAGCCATAAAAAGGAATGAGATCGTGTCCTTTGCAGGGACATGGATGGAGCTGGAAGCCATTATCCTCAGCAAACTAATGCAGGAAAATAAAACAAACACTACATGTTCTCACTTACAAGTGGGAGCTGAACAGTGTGAACCCATAGACACAGGGAGGGGAACAACAAATACTGGGCCTGTCAGGGTGCAGGGATGGAGGGGGAGGGAGAGCATCAAGAAAAACAGCTAACGGATGGCAGGCTTAATACCTAGGTGATGGGTTGATAGGTGCAGCAAATCACCATGGCACAGGTTTACCTATGTAACAAACCTGCACATCCTGCACATATTCCCTGGAACTTAAAATAAAATAAGAAAATGTGGAGCATATTTGTTTCTCTCTACCTGATTTCTCCAGAATTTGGAAACTACTTGTGAGTATTCTTATGACAATATAGTTATTTGCAAAAGTGTAATAAGAATCTGTTTTCTTTTGTAACAGGACATAATTGGAGAAACTGATTATTTGAGCAAGGCTTTGACTGGGTATTGACTGGAGTTGTATGCATGCTCACCTGAGGCATTCTTCCCTTTTCTGGTGGAATGCCCCTGGAAGGTCATATACCAGTTAAACTGCACCATTTTGCCTCTTAATGAGCATGCTCCAGCCCCACATACCCAATTCCTGAGGTCTTATTGGGAAGCTGCCCATCACCAGTTTTAGGTGTTTTTATTTATTGGGAAACTACGTTTTCCTGGCACTGACGGCCACCAGTTCTTATTTTAGAGAGGTAGTGTGACAACTGCCTGACAATCAGCTGATTATTACTTGACATTCCAGGTGGGGTGTGGGAGCCCCTCTCCTGCCCTGTTCCTATCTGACTAGCTACCCACTATAACATGCTCGATGAGTTTCACAAAGTTGAAACCAATGTTTCTGCAGGGCTATGCTTAATGAACAGAATTATTCAAGTTGTTGGAAAAATTTGTGTGTTTTTTTTGTTTGTTTGTTTTTGCAATTCCAGGACTGAGGTCCCCATTTCTCTTTTTCACTATTGGCCAGGGCTCACTTTCAGCTTCTAGAAGCTGACTGCATTTTCTGATTTCTGTCCCCATTCAATGCCATTAATGAGGATAGGAACCTTCTCATGCTTCATATTTATCTGATATTATTATCACCTTTTTCTCGGCCTCCCTCTTGGACCACACCTCTCTAACTCTACTCCCATCATTTCTCATCTTTAAGGGTTTGTATGATTGTTTGGGACCTATATGAATTATCAAGACTAACCTACCTATCTTAAAATCCCCTAACTAGCAGCCTTATTTCCATCTGCAGAGTCCCAACACAGCAGTACCTGGATTAACGTCTCCTTCAATAACCAACAGATGAGAATCTTGGAACAACATCTGTGGAATTTTGACTACCCCACAGTAACCAAAAAAAAGTAATTCTGCCCACATTTTCTGCTAATAAGTCAAAGAGTATTTTTGGTCACACTCAACTTACAACTAATATTTGAATTATATTATCATAAATTGTAATGTATGCATGTTTAAATTGACTCTGAAAACATTTTAGTTACTAATTGGTTATTCAATTTTTAATCGTTGGTTGAAAAATTTCGTTATTTTTAATTGGAGTTGTAAATACCTATGTATCTCATTTTATTCTTCAATTATAGGACTTTTTTTTCATTGATCTTCAAGTCTGCACCAGAGGCATGTCAAATTAAATATTTTGTTAGAAGGAACTTGACTATGTTAATTTTTAAAAGTACCTAAGCATTCCATTTAACAATGTCATTTCCTTTCTCTCATCATAGAGAGGTAATTGACTTCACATATATTTAATATAATCAAAGTAGCTACTTAAATCATCTTCAATGCCTAAGTACACTCTTAACAGCTTGTGTTGATTTAGATGCACTGGAATATCTCACCCTTGGAGAGCTCACATTATAATTTCACAGGGATGTACAACAGTGCTAAGAAAACACATCTGGTAGGACTAAGTATATTTTTGCTTAAAATGTTACCTGTCCTCTTCATTATCCCTACCATGGATTGGAATACTAGTCCTTGGTATGCATTCCTAAATTTTAGCAGTGCAAGTCAGAAATTCCTAATAAACTGAAGTCTCCACCTTATAGAGAGATCAGTCATAATGTTATTTTTGGGGGGAGGTCAATTAGAATCCCCCACCTTTCATCCCCACCTTTGAAAAGGCCAGCATAATTTTTAATTATTATTTTTTAACACTGGCTGGGTTCTTTATTACAAAATAATAAGAAGGCAAAAGCTAATTCTTTTCTTCCAAGATTATTATTAGTTACACTAGTATACTCTAACATAGTATCATTTTAAAAATTGCATTTCCCCACGTTCAGTCAGTATTGAATTCTAGCAAAACTGAGCTAAATTCATCATCCTATTAATCCACTAAAATCCTCTAAGATACGCAGGGACACAGTTCTGAACATTTCACTTACATTTTGATAGAAATATATTCTCAAGCCATAGATCTAATTTATAAAGTTTAAAATGAATGCCTCCTTTTAAATTAAGACAACCAGAAAGTATGTGACTCTTTGACATAATCACTTTGAAAGCTTGAAACTTTGCCCTTGCCTCAAATTACTTTTTCAGCTTGATCTCTTGCTTCTATCATCTACTCAACAAATGCATATAGGGTACAAAGCACTGTGCTAGGCAGTAGAGATTTAAAAAAAAAAAAAAAAGGAACACAGCCCCTGTTTGCAGAGTGCACAGTCTGGTGGAGGCTGCAGAAGGATGACTGACCAGGCAGTGTTATGAGGGCTGTGTGAGACATGTCCTATATACCCAGCATGGGGGCACACACAAAAGAGGCTGAAGCATCTGAGCCTCACTGTCACCTTGTTTTTCCTCCAATACCCCATGCACATGCTTGTCTCTGCACCTTTCATCAATAGCATCCTAATTCCATAATGTGTTTTTCATCATTCTATAATAACAGAAATATTTTCTATATTTAAAAGGCAATTTAAAATACAAAATTATCCGGGATTTCTCCTTTCACTCCAACCCATGCACATATGTAACTCCTAGAATAGGAATAAAGTTCCAAATCCTCTGTATGTACAGGGTATAGGTCATACCTACAAGAAACTTAGGAACCTTAGAGGTAAAAATAAGAATAAAGTATCCCCTTCACTACATATTTATGGTAATTAAATATGGCTATATACATGAAAGAAAACATCGATTAAATTACAATGTGCTATTTAAATACCTAGCTTTTTTGTTAGATATTTTAATGCTTTACAAATCCCTTTCTAATTTGATTGAAGTAACTGGAGGACTGGAACTGTGTCAAGTACTGTTTGTTTATTACATCACATTTTAGGACTTTGGTTTTGCATTTCTCTTCTACTTCTTAATTTCCACTACAGACACCTAGGAATTGATAACATACATTTTTATTTCTCCATCTTAAAAGAAACACAATTCACCTTGTTTCACTTATGTTAGCTATGACTATTTCCTCTATCTTCACCACACTATCTCCTGGAGAATTGGTCTACATTTAATAGATTTAATTATTTATTACTGATTCTGCTGATGATGTCCCTAAATATATTTTCATGCCCACAAATCCACATATCTACTTTTGCATATGTAGAGCAGCTATACTTCATAAGTAAAGTAATTATTTTCATAACCTCATTATCCTTTAAAAGTCTATGACATTTGACCCAGCTGAAATTTCCTTGAAAACTTGTGCTCCCCAACATTTACGAAACTTAGAAGTCTTGGTTCTCCTCAAATGTGATTAAGTTAAATAACATGACTATTTATTATGCTGGTTAAACTTTCTTTGCCAGATTTGCAAAGTTTCCTGTGTCTCTATACCTGCGTTGTACCTTGGGTTGTTTCTCTGCCATATTTTCATGCTTCGCGTTACTTTCTTCATTTGAAAAACTAACTTACTCTCATGTAAAGAATACATTTATATGTATAAAACTAATAATTTATTCAAACATATTCAGTATAATACACAGATACATAAAATGGGAGAAGGGCTCATTCTTAAAGTAGAATGTTAACAAATAAATGTAGAAGAAATAATGTAACTAGAAAAATACATAGCTGTTAAAATCACTAGATGAAAGCTTAAAGAGGACAGAGATATTTATAACACTTCAAAATATTTCAGCACTAATTATTTATAAATTACAAAGAAGAAAATACTAACTTCACAGGGGAGGAATCTGATAGATATCAACTAAATCAAGTGATCAAAGTTAATATCACCAGTAATGCGACAATCTGGCATCCCATGTTTCTTAATGCAATTCAGTGAGAGCACATTGCCAATTATGTAGTATTCCTGATGAATATGTGATATGTAAATCTAATCAGGTGAAAAAAATCAACAAACCCAAGCAGGAGATTTTACAAAACAACTATTCTATTTTTTTTTGAAGACTTACATTTTTTAGAGTAGTTTTTGATTCACAGCAAAATTGAGAGGGAGGAAGATACAGAGATACCAAGTATATTTTCTCCCCCAACACTTGTACAGTCTTTCCCATTATTAATCAGAGTGGTACATTTGTTACAAGTGATGAATTTACATTGACACACTAGTATCACCCAAAGTCCACAGTCTAGGTTAGAGTTCACTCTTGGTGTTGAATATTGAATGGGTGTGGACAAATATATAATTACATATCTGTCCAATGTTGGACAATATCCATCATTATAGCATCATATGTAGTATTTTCACTGCCTTAAAAAATCTTCTGTGCTCTATTCATTCCTTCTCTACTCCCTACCCCTTGGCAACCACTGATGTTTTTAGTCTCTCCATAGTTTTGCCTTTTGCAGAATGTCATATACTTAAAATCATATAATATGTAGTCTTTGCAGATTGGCTTCTTTCATTTAGTAATATGCATTTAAGCTTCTTCCATGCCTTTATATAGCTTGATAGCTCACTTCTTTTTAGCACCAAATAATATTCCATTCTCTAGATGTACCTCAGTTTATTTATTCATTCACCTATTGATGGATATCTTGGCTGCTTCCATGCTTTGATAATTATGAATGAAGCTGCTTTAAGCATCTGTGCGTAGCGTTTTGTGTGAATATAAGTTTTCAGCTCTTTTGGGTAAATGTCAAGGAGTGCAATTGCTGGATCATATGGTAAGAGTTATGTTTGGTTTTGTAAGAAACCACCAAAGTGTCTTCCAAAGTAACCGTACTATTTTGCATTCCAACAAGCAATGGCTGAGAGATCCTGTTTCTCAGAATCCTCACCAGCTTTTTATGTTTTCAGTGTTCTGGACTTCGGCCATTCTAATATGTATATAGTGTTACCTCACTGTTGTTTTAATTTGTATTTCCCTGATAATGTATCCTGTTGAACATCTTTTCATATACTTATTTGCTATCTGTGTATCTTCTGTGGTGAGGTGACTATTAACGTCTTTGGCCCATTGGTTAATTGGTTCGTTCATTTTCTTGTCATTGAGTTTTAAGACTTATTTGTACAATTTGGATAGCAGTGTTTATCAGATAAGTTTTTCAAATATCTTCTCCAACCCTGTGGCTTGTGTTTGCATCCTGTTGATGTTCTGCACCTTTCAATACATCAATATATAATATACGTAGAAAAAATAAAATAAAAACAAGAACAATAATATGAAATGCATAGTCTTGTATCAGGAAATTTAAAATTGCTGTCCATATATTATTCAAAAAATAATATATATTGATATTAAATGTCCTGAATTATAATTTGTATTATATTCCTATGAAGAAAAACACATTGAATAAGTAACACAAGATGATGTCTACAATTTTGCAACAAAGGATACCAATAATGTAATGGGTATATGCTTATGTGTATTCATAGATAGAAAGCAGAAGCACACTGTGATGGCTAATACTAAGTGTCAACTTGATTGGATTGAAGGATGCAAAGTATTGATTCTGGGTTTGTGGTGAGGGTGTTGCCAAAGGAGATTAACATTTTAATCAGTGGGCTGGGAAAGACACTGGGTGGGTACCATCTGGGTGGGTACCATCTAATCAACTGCCAGTACAGCTAGAATATAAAGCAGGCAGAAAAACGTGAAAAGACTAGACTGGCCTAGCCTCCCAGCCTGCATTTTTATCCTATTCTGAATGCTTCCTGCCCTTGAACATTACACTCTAAGTTCTTCAGTTTTAGGACTCAGACTGGCTTTCCTTGCTCCTCAGCTTGCAGATGGCCTATTAAGGGACTTTGATCATGTGAGTTAATACTTAATAAACTCCCCTTTATATATATGTATATCTATCCTATTAGCTCTGTCCCTCTTGAGAACCCTGCCTAATACACACACATTTCAAAATATTAACACATGGTGAATAAAGATGTAAGATATACTAGTGTTTACTGACAATTCTTGCAACTTTTCTTGTTTGGATTTTAAGTGAATATATATAGCAGATATGAAAACAATAGTAAAATGATAATTAAGAATTTTGCTATAATAGTGCTTACATACTGAGACAAAATAGATAAAAATGTATAACCGCTTAATTACATATTATGGTAAGTTCTATGAATTAAATAAATTACACAGTGTGGGAGAAGCCCTCTTTAGAACATGTGATTAGGAATTTCCTCTTCAGAGGTTCCATGAGAGTTGAGATAGAGTGTGCGTGGCCCAAGCCAGCAGAGGACTTGCAGAAGAGCATACTGTGCACAGGTGGCAGCCAATATAAAGGCCCTGAAGCTGCAAGAGGCTTAGAAGTTAGAAGAACACAAAGAGATCCAGTGCAACTGGACTTCCAAGAGCTGGGGACCAATAGCTGAGATGTCTCTGTAGTCAAGAGCTAGAGGCAAGGATCACTTAGGTCACCATAAAGAGGTTGAAATTTATTCTGAGAATAATACTAAGCCACTAGAATATTTAAAAATAAAGAAGTTGCATTTATATTCCAAAAATGACTCTGCTTTAAAAAGTGGGTGAATTTTGTAATTTAAATGAAAATTATGGGAAAGATGTAGTGGTAACGAAATCAGAAAGAATCCCCAATAAAATAAAAGAAATATGTGGAAACGGGTGTTGGTTTAATGATGATAATCCCAGGTGCAAGGAGAAAAGGTAAACATGGAGAACTGCCAGGGCAGAACTGAATATGGAGCTAATTATAGTTATACTTGTATGTGTGTACATATATATATGTGTGTGTATATATGTATATACATAAAGTATAATATACATGTGTAATATTCACACAGATACATAATTATAAAATATAACATAATCACTTTATTTCCATATATATTTAGTAATCTTCAATTAATCATTATGAGTAATTTACATGATCATGAGTTCTGTTTTGGCAACAACAAGGAAGAACTTTCTTCCAGATATAGATTGAAGCAAGGCAGAGGCAAGGAGGTATGCAACAAGATAAAGGTGAGACAAAAAGTTCTAGAAAAGCAAAAACTTAGAGCAATGGGTTTCTAAAAGAAGTATATCTCTGGAATCATTCTGAAACTGGTGACAATTATTAATATATTAAATCAATGTCTGCTGTTTTGCTGGGTTTTTTTTCTATTTATGAGATGTAAGTTTGGGTTTATGCATTAGAGTAGAAATTAATTTTATAAAGCTAAAGAAATTGTGGCTGCATAGGTAACCTCCCAAAGATGGTACCAGCGGAAAAATAATGTTCCTGTAAACAGGTTCCCACTGTCTTCTGTCAAGAAGGAAGCAGAGGATGAAGGGAGGCAGAAGGAAAGAGGAGAAGAAACACAAGGCAGGGAAATAGCAGAAATGGGCTTGGGCCATTGTTTCTCAAAGTATACTTTTCCAATTAGAGAGGGTAAACACTTAATCTCAAAGCCTAGCTTGGAGTTTATAAAATTATACTGCCATATGTTTATGATAAAAGGTAACCGGGATCTTTAGTAACTAGGGGAGATCAGAAAAATCATAAAAACTGCCATAAATTTGTATTTGAGGTACATAGGAAAATAAAATGAATCTATAGATCTTTTAAGGGTGAAGTTGAGAAAATAGACTTGTGTTCTAATTAATCCAGAGACACCCTCTCCTTAACTTTAAAAGGTGTGTATATCTACATCCGTGCTTATCAATTTCTATTATCGCAATAAATCCTACAATATTTAACTATTGACCAGACAGCTCATTTGACTTCCAAATATAGGTAATATGTATTTTTTGATTTCTCTTATTTTAAGTACCTTTCAGTTAATTCCAAATCGAAATTGTCTGCATTAATCACAACCTATTCACTGTACTCAACTATAATAATGTCTATGCTGTTTCCTATTACTCCAGTCAAAAATATGTAACTTTTCATTTTTCCATCATTTTCATTTTTCCGTATATATATATATATATATAATGTTTCCATGTTTTAAATATCCTCTCTTTCTCTCCATATTTCAATCACCTAGCCTGTGCCTTAAAGGTTTACTTTTAACACTGCAGCACTAAGATTTTCAGTACTAAGATGGTGGCTGTTTGTGTGCAGACAAACCATCACCCGATTTTGGATGCTCTCTTCTTCCCAACAAATGTTATGTGCAGAGTAAATCATATTTGTTGATTGAAGTAATTAGTTTTTCTGCCATTTGAAAATCAACAGGAAATGGGTAATTTGGTCTGTTTCATGGATACTATGTGAGGATAATGCAAAAATTAATTTAAGTCATCTAAGCCAGTCTTAGAGTATTTAAACAACCTTGGACAGTATGTATTGCAACAATTTGGTTTACAGATGAGAATAAGACCCAGATCTGCTAAGTCAAATTACACAGACGACACAAGTAGAAACTTGTGGTCTCTATTACTGTTCTCCTTGGCTACACCATACCATCGAAACAAAACAGTATTTTAATTTCTTTAACAACATATTCATCTATATATCTTATTTAAAAACACAGGAAAATATACCCATATATAAAAACACATGAATGAACCATAACCATGGATTCAAACAAGCGTGGGAGGTGGGCCTCTGTCTCTCTCATACTGAATATATGACCATTTATGTCTGGCTTGAAGGTGCTATGAAACAGGTATCTAGCTTGTTGTCCATCTAAATAATTGGAAGAATGAAATAATATACCTTAAGTCAGGGATATGAAAATTATCGACATATCAAATCCACCCTGCTACCCATATTACACACACACACACACGCAAAAAATATATTTTTATATATGTATAAAAATATATGTAATAGAATAGCTTTATATTTGCAGAGAAAATACAAGGACCCTACAGCCAGTTCCCATATTATCTACACCTACTCTCACTATTATTAACATCTTACATTAGTATGATAAATTTGTCATAATCCATTAACCAATATAAAGACATTATGAAGAAATGATTGTACTTTATTCAGATTTTCTTAGTTCTTATCCAATTCCCTTATGCTTCAGAATTTCACTCAATCATGACATTGGATTTAGTGGTCATGTCTCCTTAGGCTCTACGTCACTGTGACATTTTCTCCGAATTTCTTTGTTTTTAGTAACTATGACAGTTTTGAGGAATACCAGCGAGAAATTTTGCACCTCAATTGCAATTTTTTCAATGTTTTTCTCATTATTAGACTGGTGTCATCAGTTTTTGGAAGAAAGACCACAAAGTAAATTGCCATGTTCATCATATCAAGTGTTTTGATGTTGATGTGAACCTAGATCTACTTACTTGAGTTAATGTTTGTCAGGTTTCTCCACTGTAAAGTTACTCTTCTCTTACCACTCTCGCTTTTCATGTTGTACTCTTTGGAAGGAGGTCACTATGCTCAGCTTACACTTAAGGAGTGTGGAGTTATATTCTACCTCCTTAAAGGCAAGATACCCAGATACATTATTTAGAAATTTTCTGCATAGGAGATTTGTCTATTCTGCAGCATTTATAACTATAAACTCATAGATATTTATTTTATATTTTGGATTATAATCCAATACTAGCCTATTTATCTTATTTTTCAAATTGTTTCAGCTTTAGCCATTGGGAGCACTTTCAGTTGGCTCCCAGGACCATTTGGCATAATCGCTTATTTTTGTTGTTGTTTTGTTTTTGAGCATTTCGTTACTTTCTGAATGACAAAATGTTCCAGGCTTATCTTGTATACTTACTGCACCAGTCCTACAATGATTGTCTAAAAAGAACTTCTTCCTATTTTTGGAGAATGACATTAGAAACCAAAATCTGAGTATTATAGGTACTTACTGTTTCTGGGGCTCATTGTGTCTAAGTCTTCTTAGCTGATAAGCAAGGAAATATACATGTATATTAACCTGATTATATTCACAAATATGGAAATATATTTATAAGTAATCATATTTATAAAGATGATATGACATAATATTTGTGTCTACAACTTGAATCAGTTACCACATGGAACATTACAGCCTCTTTCCTTTTGTTACCTACAGCCTCTCACTCCCAAAATTGAAAACCTGGCTCCACTCATCAACTATTCATTTACTCAGTGTTCAGTTCCCATACACATATGTAAAGGCATTAGTGTTGTTAACCTGTTTCCCCATTGGAAATAAATATGTCAACTACGGTACAATGCTTATGCATAGTCTTTTTCTGTCCTTATGGACATCAATGATTTCAAAAGTAACTTAGGTCAGCACCTTTTTCTCTCTTTTTAGAGAGGCTATTTTGTATAATTATAGTTAAATTATTTAGTCACATTTTGCATTGCATTCAGTTATCTCTTGACCTCCCAAATTATTTTTTAATTGCATATTGTATGAGATCATTCCTGCATTGCTATAAAGAAATATCGGAGAGTGGGTAAATGATACAGAAAAGAAGTTTATTTGGCTCACAGTTCTACCAGCTTTATAGGAAGCATGGTGCTGCCATCTGCTAGTCTTCAGAGAGGCCTCAGGAAGCTTACAATCATAGTAGAAGGTGAAGGGAGAGCAAGCATGTCACATGGTGAAAGTAGGAGCAAGTGGGATAGAATGAGGAAGGAGGTGCCATACACTCTTAAATGACCAGATCTCAGAAGAACTAACTATCAAAAAGATAGCATCAATCAATAAGGGATCTTCCCTTATGATTTAAACACCTCCCACCAGTGCCCACTTCCAGCATTGGAGGCTACAATTCAACATGAGATTTACATGGGGACAAATATCAAAACCATATCACATATATTAGGGCGTACTCCTTGTGCTGTTAAGCTCTATGAGTTTCGCAAACTGCATAGTGTCATGTATCCACAAGTACACAGTATAATACAGAATAGTTTTGATATGTGCTAAAAAATCTTTGATGATATAGCTATTCAATTCCCCCCTTCCTTTCATTTTTACTATACTTTTACCTTCTGCAGAATGGCATATAATTGGGAATATCCAGCATGTAGCTTTTCTCATAATGGCTTCTTTCACTTAGTAATATGAATTCACAGTCTGTCTATGTTTTTTGATGGCTTGATACCTCATTTCTTTTTAACGATGAATAAAATTCCACTATGCGGCTGTATTACAAATTGTTTATCCATTCATCTATTAATAAAATCTTGGTTGCCCTCAATTTTTGGCAATTGGCATTCACATGCAGATGAAAATAAGTTTTCAAATCAATTCAGCATATATGTTAAAGCATGATTACTGCACCATATAGTAAAAGTACATTTAATTTCGTTAAGAATCTGACAAACTGTCTTCCAAAGTGGCTGTACCATTTGAAATGAGTGAGTTTTCATAACCAACATTTGGTATTGCTTTTTTTATTTTTCATTTTTGCTATTCTAATAGTTGTGCAGTTTTAACTTATTGCCATTTTCACCTGTTTTTTGAAATAAGGTTTTTTTGGAACACAGTCACACCATACTATTGTATATTACTGCTTTCATGCTACAATGGCAGAACTGAGTGTTTGTGATAGAGTTGCATATGACCCACAAAGACTAAAACATTTACCATCTGACCCTTTAAATAAAAAGTTTGCCAAATATCACATAAATTAAAGAAACAATGCATTGAAGTTTAATTAGTAAACTGCTAAAATTATTACTTTTATTTTAATTATACATTCCAATAATTTCCGATTAAAATTATATAATTACAAACTTTAAGTAAAATTATAAACAGCTATAATGAATTCCTGCAAACTTTCACAGAGAAAATTTTGCAGATGAAATAAAACCTTGCCTTTTTGCCTTTATATATATATATAATACTTATATATGCATACTTGAAAAATAGAAAAGTAAGTTAATGTAAAGATTAGAGAGAAATGTAGTTAAAAATAGATAATGGAGGAACTAATATATTTTACTTGTACTGATAGCATGTGACAATAATTTTGTATAATAACTCCTTTTATTTTTACAAGTAATTCCAATGATAGTATTATGCTATATTGATATGGGCAAAATTAAGAGTTACAAATTTGTCCAAGTGCATAGAACTAATAAATGGGTTTAAACCCATTTAATAACAGAATTTTGTCTTCATATTTTCAGTGCTGTTCATTTAAAAAATATCACAATATGAAAAAAAAATCTTATCATCTAAGACCATCTTACTCAATAATTAGCTGAGTCATCTCCTGACAGGTGTTAATAATAATAGCAGCCTATCAAAGGTACTGGACATCCTATTAAAAATTTTAATGAGTCTGAGGAATGTTACACTTCTGTAGACTTTATCAAAGTCTGTAGAATTTATCAACACTGTAACATGAAAGTTTTGATGTTGTGATCCTATAGGAACCCTATATCTGATGCATTTTCTAACAAAATATTGCCCAACTAGATGAAGTAAAATGAGTCAAAATGCTATAATCATAAACAGAGAATAGAATGATTAGTATTTACAAAAAATGATGTGCTCATGTACAAATTTAAGTAACGTATATTGGCCAAAGAGTTCTAGAGCATACAGAAAAACGCCCCTTTCTAGTACCTGAGAACTGTGAGATTTAAATTTAGCAAAGACTGAAGAAAATCTGGATTTAAAAATCATCATGAAAACAGCTCTTAAATTTTCATATAATAACTATGTCCACCAATGTTCGTCAAGATTTAAAGAACTGCAAATATTTAAGTGCTTATATTTTCACACTTGTCATTTAAGATGCATATTAAAATTGGGTATAATAAGTCAGAAATATGGACAGTAGAAATCTTTTCTTACAGAAGATAAGCTTAACTCAGCCTGCCACCAACATACCATCTGTTCTGCATCTCTTCTTAGATCAAGACACAATAGACTTAAGCATATGGACTGTAGGCTGTGAACAAGAAAGAATTTTTAGCATGTTAGCATTCTTTTTTGGATTTCTGTTTTGTTTTGCTTTAGATTGTTGTGTTTTGTTTTGTTTTTCAACATTCTATGTTTTTATTCATCGGAGGTAATTTAAATAGCATCCTGATTGAAGGGTAAATGGAACTGCATGCCTTTTGAAAGATATTTTGTTTTCCTAATTTAATATTACATGACAAACAATGGAAATGGCTAAAAATTTCAATAACAATTTTTCCTTTCCCCAAGTCTTCAGAGTTAAGTTTAATATGTCAACAACCACTGCTACTGAAAGAGAAATTTGCCTTTATTGTATTGTATTCCTTTACCTATTCCCCTTGCCACCTGATAGTTCGTAGATCTAAGTGCATAAATGATCCCTCATCTGCATGCAATATATGAAACTGCATGCAATAAAATAGTAACAATGAAGATAATATCTAACATTCTGTATTTACTATGAAGTAATAATGAAGATAATATCTAATGTTATGTTATTAGTATGTTACATATTGCTCTACATCTCTTACAATTATTAATTTTAGTAAGAATCGCTATGTTAAGCATTCATATTTTGAGACCCATTTTATAAATGATGAAAGTGAAGAACAAAACTCAATAACTCTTAGGGCATGATAACTGAAAGATACCCTAAAGTACTGCAAGAAAATATATGAATCTCACATCATCACAGTGTAAGATAAAAATGAAACTTTAGGCCAATTTGAATAATGAAAATTTGAACCTCAACATCAAGTGATGCATAAGGTATTAAATATTATTATAATTTTTTAAATTGTATTCCAAGTTGAAAGCAGGAATGCCATTATGCTTGACTGGATTTTTAAATATTGCACCTTCTTTTTATCCCTGATTGAGAGAGGCATGTGTATCTAAATGAAGCAACTTACCTTGTAAATCTCTATAAAAAGAAAGACCAACCTGATAGTCATCACTGCACTGTTTTCATCTGTCCAGTCAAACAAATCAGCATTTAGATTACTGAATTGTTCCTTTCTCATCACTTTTTTACCACCATCAGACACAAATGACTGCTTCTGAAGTGTTCTTGTCAGTGTTCCCTATCATTTCGGATGTAAATCTAGCCATGACACTTCCTTGTTACTAGTTTTCACGCCTGCTTATCTGAACAGCTTTCACAAAGCTGGTTCTAGCTATCAGTCAAATAAGACAAGGAAAAGACAAATTTATGGCGACCCAGGACAGAAGAAGAGAGAGAATGAAAACAGTGACAAAGACATGCACCATTCAAATTCAAAGGATGTGGACAGCTTTCTTGTTTGGAACATCAATTTCTGTCTGTCAGATTTTAAACACGGCTGCTGGCTAAAACATCTAGATACAGGAAGACAGCTATAGGACAAAACAGAAAATAGTGCTAAGGTCTGTGAAAATTTATGTCACCATAAAGAATTTGAAAACAAAAAAATTCTTTAAAAGCCTCTAGGTACTGACAGAATGGACTTAGAGTTCAACTTTTTCACTTTTTTTAATTGTGCTACTAGGAAAAAATTGCTTAATATCTGTTCCTTGGTTTCAGCTTCTGAAATATGAGAATGGTAATCATATATGCCACAAAAAATTTGTCGTGTAGACTTAATTAGTCAATGCAAGCAGAATACTTAAAATGGTCTTACGTATAGTAAGGGGTCAATCAATGCCACTTTCGTTAGAAACAGTTTTAGTAGAAATTGGGTCTTGCTATGTTGTTTACATACTCCTGGCCTCAAACCATCCCCCTTTCTCAGTCTCCCAAAGTAATGGATTACAAGCGTGAGCCACTGCACCTGGCCAAAAACGTTATTATTAAATTTAATGTAATAATATTTTCAGAAGTAATGATATTGAGTCATAAAAAGTGATAAGAAGTCAATAGGGATGGAAAAAAGTCTGGTGTTTACATTCAAACGTTTTAATCTTTATAAAATTTTTAAAATTTTGTATAAATTTTACTTAGATTTTTGCATTAGCAAAATCTAAGTGTTTCATTTAGGCTAGAATTTGAATGAATTACAACTGAAATTTTTAAATTGAATTTTGAGTGAAAAATTGTAGTGATATTACCACCAATTCAGTTGATTAAAAGATGTAACAAAAAAAAGATTATTTAAAAAATTACTTATGTTTTAAGAACAGAAAAGGTTTTACTCTTAAAGGATTTATATGTGAAACCTCACTGTTGGTATGATTTAAAATAACTAAAGACAATTTGGTTATCTAAAATACCTATTCTTGCATCTACAATAGTTTTTTAATATTCTTGCATATTCTATTTATTTTAGTTTTTGCAATAAAAGCCTACATAAACATAATTTCAAATAATTAAGTGATTAACAGATATTAGTATGCTAGATATTTATATGCTAATTAAATATTATTTAAGGTAAAGGGTAAGAGAGTTTCTTTGCAAAGTATTACATGAGTAGAACTGAGATTTTTAAAGGTCTTTTTCTAATTATAAAAACACATGAAATGTTAATAAACTTTAAAAATATAAATTAAAGTATAAAAGAAAAGTAAATCCAGATTATTTTCAGATTTCAGAACAAATGCTAATATCCTTAGTATCCAGTTTGACATTACACCTAGTGAATATTAACCTTCAAATAAATATCAATTTTACTGACAACAATGTACCATTTTGAAAAATTATTTTATATCTAAGATATAGACACAGAATACTAAATTCTGTGAGACTAAGAGAAACCAGCAAGTTCATGCTCACCTGATGAGTGAGGATATTGAAATAGACCTTCTGTAAATTGATTTGGCAAAAATTATTACAAATCTTAGCAATAGTGTTGAACTAGATATTCTTCACTTATTAACACATGCTAAAAATAATCATACACATGAAAAAAGATACATGCCAAGTAAAATATAGTGCAATGTGAAGTACAGTAACAAAGTTGAAATTTTTTTAATTTTAATTTTAATTTTAGATTCAGAGGGTACATGTGTGTGTTTGTTGGAAGAGTATGTTGTGTGACGCTGGGGTCTGGCATACGATGGAACACATCATCCAGTTATTGAGCATAGTACCCAGTAGTTAGTTTTTCAACCCTTGCTCTCCCTTCTTCTTCCCCACTTCATAGTTCCCAATATCTATTGTTCATATCTTTATGTCCACGTGTACCCATTTTTTTGTTTTTTGTTTTATAATTTCAACTTTTATTATAGATTAAAGGGTATATGTGAAGGTTTGTTACATGGGTATATTGAGTGCATTGAGTTTGCGGGTACACATAACCTCATCACTCAGGTAGTGAGTGTAATACCCAATAAGTGGTTTTTCAGCCTCTGACCCTCTCCTTCTCCCCTGCATCTAGTTCCAGTGTCCCGCTTTACCCACTTTATTTTGATGTGTACTCAATCATTAGCTCCACTTATAAGTGATAACATGCAGCCTTTGGTTTTCTGTTCTTGTGTTAATCTGTTTAGGGCAATGGCCTCCAGTTCCATCCATGTTGCTGTAAAGAACGTAACTTTGTTCTTTCTATGGCTGTGTAGTATTCCATGGTGTAGATGTACTACATTTTCTGTATCCATTCCACCATTGCTGGGCACTTAATGTTGATTCCATGTCTTTGCTATGGTGAATAATGCTTTGATGAACATGTAAGTGCATGTTTCTTTTGGTAGAATGATTTCTATTACTACGGGTATATACCCTCTAACGAGATTACTGTGTCACATGATAGTTCTACGTTTACTTATTTGAGAAATCTCCAAACTGCTTTCTAAAGGAACTAAAGTATTTTGCATTCCAACAAAATGTGTATAAGTGTTCCCTATTCCCTGCAGCCTGGCCAGCACCTGCTATTTTTGACTTTTTATTAATAGTCATTCTGACTGGTGTGAGATTGTATCAGTGGTTTTGATTTATATATTTCTGACATCAGGGATGTTGAGCAATTTTTATGTATTTGTTGGTCATTTGTATGTCTTCTTAAAGAAATGTCTATTCATAGCCTTTGCCCATTTTAATAGGGTTATTTGTGTGTTTATTTTTGGTGTTTATTTGTTTAGTTCCTTGTAGATTCTGGGTATTACACCTTTACCAGATGCATAGTTTGTGACTATTTTCTCCTATTCTGTAGGTTGTCTGTTTACCCTGTCAGTAATTGCTCTTGCTGTGCAGAAGCTCTTTAGTTTTATTAGGTCCCACTTGTCAGTTTTTGTTTCTGTTACAATTACTTTTGGGGACTTATTCACAAATTATTTGCCAAAGGAAATATCAAGAAGCTTTTCTTCTAGGATTTTTATAGTTTGAGGTCTTATATTTAAGTATTTAATCCATATTGCATTGATTTTTATATGTGGTGAGAGGTAGGGGTCCGGTTCTTTTGATATAGCTAGCCAGCTATCCCTGTATCATTTATTGAATAGGATGTTCTTTCCTCATTGCAAAATCCTGTCAATTTTGTAAAAGATCAGATGGTTGTAGGTGTGTAGGTTTACTTCTGGGCTCTCTATTCTATTCCATTGGTCAATATGTCTATTTTTTTATAGTTCCCACTTATAAGTGAGACTACATGGTATTTGGTTTTCTGTTTCTATATTAATTCTCTTAGTACAACATCATCTAACTGCATCCATGTTGCTGCAAATAAAATTATTTCATTCTTTTTACAGCTGTGTAGTATTCCATGTTGTATATGTACCACAATTTCTTTATCTGATCTACTGTTGATGGGTACCTAGGTTGATTCTACCTTTTTGCTACTGAGAATAGTGCTAAGTAAGATGAATGTATTAGTGCACGTGTCTTTTCAATAGAATGATTTATTCTCCGTTGGGTATATACCAAGTAACTGAATTGGTGAGTCAAATAGTGGTACTATTTTTAGTTCTTTGAGAAATCTCCAAACTGGTTTCTACAGTGGCTGAACTATTTTGAATTCCCACCAATAGTGTATAAGTGTTCCTCTTTCTCTGCAGCCTCACCTACTGTTGTTTTTACTTTTAACAATAGCCATTCTGGTTGGTGTGAGAAGATATCTCATCATTATGTTTTAAAACTGAGAAAAGTCTTTGGAAATATATTAGTTTTGTTGAATATTAGGAAACTCAGAAAATAATAAAAGAGAAAATACAAGCTGCCAAAACTTTTGTTTGCAGAGACAAATATTTTGGTGCATTTTCAATTCTTTTATTTTCTATTACTAACACATTTGGGGAGGAAGTGGGCTCAATTGTTGTGATTTCCAACTTCAGGGCCTGATATGGCTAAGTTTTGCCATTTAATAGCTCTGTCATTCATGTTGTGGAATTAGTTTAATCCCTGAAAGACTAATCAAAACTAAATTCTGTTAGTACCCATATCAAAGGACTCATTGAGGATTAAATCCGATAATTCAAAGAAAGGCTTAGAACACATCTGATTTATGATCCTTTGCCAGACATTGGTGTAACAGCTTTAACATTCAAACATGTTTTTTTCCCTTTTGCCTTTCAAAGAGAAGCATTATCTAATCAAAATATGACTTTCTTCTACCTGAAGGAGTGTTAGGATTTATTTATTCAGAATGTAAAAGCAAAAGAGAGAGTTTATATCAGGCTTTTGACATCCAAAATAGGACATGGCATGGAGTTAATAAAAGGCAAAGCTTTGCCAAGAGGAAAGATTTATTCAACACCTTTTTTTCCTCTTTTATGACATCAAAAATTAGTCCTTAATTCTTACTGGTAGAATTTTATGTAAATGAATATATAATATATTATATTAATAAAAGAGAGAATTTTTGACCCTTCCCATACAGATTGTGGAAGAGAAGCATGTTGAAGGCAAATAACTTAGGCTCTACTTTCAGTGTAAAATGCTGGGAAGATGTGACTAGCCACATGCCTGCTGAAATCCTAGGGATAAAAGTACAATGTGCTTCAGGGTCACCGCTCATCTCCAAGAACCACTAGAAATAAACCACTGCCCAGAAATAAAGAATGAGGTTCTGGAAGGCATTGCATGACTCAGACACCCTGTTCCCTCCATTCCCACATGTGATAAAAGACATACAGTGGGCTGGGCACTGTGGCTCATGCCTGTAATCCCAGCACTTTGGGAGGCTGAGGAGAGCTGATCACTTGAGGTCAGGAGTTCGAGATCAGCTTGACCAAAATGATGAAATCCCGTCTCTACTAAACTTACAAAAATTAGCTGGGTGTGGTGGCACACACCTGTAATCTCAGCTACTTGGGAGGCTGAGGCACCACAATCACTTAAACCAGGGAGGCAGAAGTTGTAGTGAGCTGAGATCGGATCACGGTCACCACACTCCAGCTTGGGTGACAGAGGGTGACTACACTTCAAAAAAAAAAAAAAAAAAAAACACACAATGATCTCTTCCTTTACTCCTATATCCATACTCCATCATAACGAAGACCAGTAGACAGAATGGAATCTGAAGGAATGAGCATGTTATTTACAGACTATTCAAATTTTGGGAGAGTAGAAAATACGTTTATCTGTTCAATTACCCAGAGGGTAGGACTTAAACGAGGAGGATGAGAAGCAATTTAGGATATTCAGAATGAACCTGAGTATATTATGATAATTTGCAATCCTGCCACAGGAGTTATTACTAATTATTATTATAGTTAATATTTGTGTCTGTAGTATTTTTCCTTTTTGTTTGATTCTATGTCTAAATCTTAATTCTCCCCTCGATTTAGGACTTTTTGTTAGGTGTCTCAATGATATGAATAAATATAATCAGTTTATCCAATATTTAATTACTGAACTTTTAGATTATTTTCATTATGTTTTTCCGTTAGAAATAAAACTTCCGCTGATATTTTGCAGTTTATTTATGGATGAGATTATTTTCTTAGTAGACAGACTAAAAATAACTTGGTTTAGAACCTATTAACATATTTTAAACCTTTGAAGCACATTAGAAAGTTATTTTTTTCAGAATGTTTCAATTGACATTCTGATTATATTATTGCAAGCAACAATTAAGTTTGATAAAAAGGAAGGTCATCAGAAATATCCACAACTGATAACGAAGCCCTATTAAACAAATAATTATAAAAATTTCCATATTAAAGTTTCTCAAACATTTAAACATTATAATATCGATATTAGGAATTGCAGAGATGAAAGCGGGTTAACAGTTACTATAAGAAATTTCCCATTTAATTTCACAAGCTTTTTTATGTCTGGGACTCTGTTATATTAGTATTAGCCACAAATCCAAGACTGAATTTGTCTGTCACCTTGTATTATACGCATTCATTTTCATTCTTTTGCATCTAGATCCTCCTGTGAAAAAATCTCAGTATTAGAGTATAAATGATCACGTGTTTTAAAATCAAAATTCTGAATTCAGAGAAAAGTACGCAAATACAAATGAATATACATTTTTCACATCTTTAGAAAGGACAACTCTGCATGGATTTTACATCCTCCAAAATCTAGTCCCACATTTTTTTCCAGTCTCACTTTTTTGCTTTTATTATTGACAAATAATAATTATATATATTTATAGGATACAATGTGATGTTTTGACATATGTATACATTGAGCAATGATTATATCAAGCTGGTCAACATATCTCTCACCTCACCACTTATTCTCTTGTAGACAGAACATTTAAAAATCTAATCTTTCAGCAATTTTGAAACATATAATACATTATTATTAACTCTTGACACCATGCTATGCAATAGATCTTGAGCTCTTAGAACTGCTTAACTCACACTCTACTTCAGCCCAGAGTGATCTGTACTCAGTCATTCTCATTCATTTGTTATGCAAACTGAGTCCCCTGCTAGGTCCAGACATAGAGGACCACTTAAATTCTATAGTTTTCATAAAATATTCTGTTAATGCAGTTAAAAACTATTTTCTCTTAAATGAATTTACCAGTAAAATTTAATAAATTTTTAAAATTATTATTTTAAAATCTCAAGAGCAATGAAAAATTATTAAACATTGAGGCCCTACTTGTTTGTTTTCCTCTGTCTCTTTCTGTTTCATTCTTTTCATCTGTTTGCATATATGATTTTGACATTGTTCAGAATGTATCAATTTGAACAGTACCAGTTAAGATAATGTCTTTTGTGTGACACATAGCCGTCCTATTGCTGTTTAAGAAGTGCAAATTACTACACACAGGAGATTAAGTTTTCAGGAGCATCACTGAATTTATTTTAATTGTCTTATACATCTTAATATATTTTCCCTCTGCAATTTGTGTGTGTGTGTGTGTGTGTGTGTATGTGTTTAAAGATTCATAGCCAGTTAAAATAATTATTAATCTCATGGTTTTGTTTTATTCAAGCTACTTGTTTTATGATAGAGTAAAATACCTATTGGCTTGTCAAAGTACAAAAAGAGATGTTTTGCCTAGGGCATTGTGTTTTCTAGTAGAAATAATATACCAAAAATGTAGATGCTTTATTTCTGAGTTGGTGATGAGCAGCAG
The DNA here is from genome assembly GCF_028885625.2 of Pongo pygmaeus. NCBI lineage: Eukaryota > Metazoa > Chordata > Mammalia > Primates > Hominidae > Pongo > Pongo pygmaeus. The sequence continues at coordinate 93,822,366 of NC_072387.2, read as the reverse complement.
AATATGAGATAATGCTTTTTAGTTTTAGTGAAGAGTGAATTTTATTTACTGAATCTGACGTTAAACCAAAATGGTATGTTTAATATGGTCATTCTTTTGCAAAATTTAATAACTCTGGAGCCAGTTATAATTGTTTACACTGTTTGTTTGACGTAAAAATAAAACTTAAAGTAAAAAAGGAACAAAGACTACAAATCAAAGTAAAAATAGCTTAAAATGTTCCTGTAAATAAACATAACCTGACATTCCTCATAGTGAAACCATTTCCCTCATTGTTTAATAACATGAATTCTTTCTATTGGACTTTCACTACCTTTTTCCATTCTGTGGTAGGAAAGGATTTTGATATCAAAGAACACACCTCTTCATAAACATTTATGTGAATCAAACAAGGCAAAGAGAGGTTATTACAAAGGCAAAAGATGATCTCAGAGAGCTCAAGGGTTTTGAATGGCCAGGCGATGCCTAAGGAGAAAAAGTGAACAGTAAAAATGAATTTATTAAGATTGTGGTCAGGGTACGATACCTGCAAGATAATCAAAGTTTTATGCCGACAAACTCCTCAATCCCTCATATCATCTTCTGTATAGTATTCTCCAAAAAGAGAGTCTCCTTTAAAGTCCCATGACTAATTTTTGCTAAATTCAAGAAGAGGGAGTGAAATAGGGGGAAAATGTGCTGCCATACATGATAAATCCAAATCGTTATCAATAAACATTTAAACATAGCTATGTGCAAGACATTGTTCTGTAGTTACCCATATTAAAAGGATAAGTGAGACATGATTCTTGTCTTCAAAGAACTGATAAAGTTATAAATGGTATTGCAATGTAATGTTAAGTCAGCTAGAATGGCTACAGGAGAAAGGAGAATTATAACTCTGAGGATCAGAAGCCCTTGTACATTAAATGACTTTTGAGATAGTCTTTAAAGGAAGGGAAGGTAATCAAAAGATCTAGAGATAGGTGAGTTGGCGTAACAGTTGGGGAAAGACAAATCGAGCACTAGTGTGGAGTAATGAAAGCTGTATAATCATACACTGGTAATTCCGTGTGGCTGAATGGAATGCTTATATTACTAGGTTTGTGTGACATGAAATTCGAAGATGTTGTATATAGTGAGAGGCAGGGCATTGTTACTAATTGAGCCTGATTGTTTCTCCTCTGGCTTTCTAATTTTCTAATTTGAGGGTTCAGATCTATCGTAAAGATTAATATCTTACCCTCTAAATTGGGTAGCTGTATATCCCCAGCACATTAAACAAACCACACTTTTCACAAAGGTTCAAAACATGTTGGAGCAAGAATATTTTAAATGTGAGCCTAGAGTGTAATTTGTTGATACTTGAATATTAATTTCACTCATACATAAATGGAGATGTCTCAAATCAATTTGTAATCTTGTAAGATTCCAATTTTTAAATTTTGTTTTGTATTGCAAAACACAGATTCAGAATTTACCAGGCTTTCTAATCATTGGGAGAAGCACACACTCACAGAGGAAAGAAGAAAAAAGACAAATCAGAAATCTTTATCATTTTGTATTGTTAAGGAGCTACAAAAATAACATATAATAGTAGAATTTTTAACTTAAGTAACAAATACTGACTTCCCCTAAGTAATAAATATTGACTCCTTATAGTTGTAACATAAGTGCAAAATTATGGGAATTAATACATTATTTAATAATATTCTTACTAAAAGCCACTAGAAGTTCATCTCCCAACACTTAGATATATTAATTATATTTTACTGAGTTCTAAGAAAAGTCTTTCCATTCAGAAAGATCTTAAATCCAGTCTCTCTGAGCTTCATATTATTGCATTTAAATAGAAGTAAAAATGTTTACCACATGTCCCATGGTAAAACTCACAACAAAATAGCACTTTTCGGGCACATAAGAAGAACTCTACAAATGGGTAAAATTGTTAAGATATAAAGCTTTACAGCAAATCCTATTATTTGATGCTTAACTAACTTGTTTAACAAGAGATAGAGAGAATCAACATTTCTTATGCACCAGTCTAGATTAGCCTTCATTCGTTCATCAGAATCAATCAGCCCACTGGACAAGACTCACTGTTCTACTTTTGTTAACCTTCATTTCTTGGTCCTACAGAACATATAAGGATGTGTAATAAGAGTCTGTCTTACTCTTAAGTTTAATAATAAATATATCTTTCTCTGCAGGACCTTTACTTCCAAAGAATTGGTCATAAATATTTATGTGTGTGGAGTTCACCAAACAAGGTGGGAACATTCATAGACCCAAGTCTTTATTTACTCTCTTCTTTCAGGCTAAAATACCACCATCACCACCTCATTCTCCATCACACAAAATTCTTCCAGTCCCAGAATAAATGTTACTTTCTTCAAAAATGTTTCTTGTGCACCTAAACCTAAATTACTCACATCTCAAATGAGTCAAAATCTTATAATAATAGCAGTGTACCAGAGTGCCAAATAAAGTGGAAATGAAATATTTTTCTTTGGTAATAAGAGAAGCATTAATTCAAAAGTTTATAGGCATGTGTCTAAAATACTGATTCTTAACCCAGGGAAATTTTGACTTCTAGGGGACAGTTGGCAATATCTAAAGACATTTTGATTGTCACCTTGATTGGGGAAGAGGGTGCTACTGATATCTAGAGGGTGAAGGCCAGAGATGTTGTTAAATATCCAATTCACAGTACAGTCTCCCACAACTCTTATCTTGTCCAAATATCAATAATGCCAAGGCTGAGAAACTCTGCTCTAGATCAGGATTCCACTCTTTTCCCTTTATCACTACTAAAGACTGGGCCTAAAAGTGTTCTATTGGAACAACTATAGCTCTCTATCATCACAACTGATTCCAGGACATCAAAAGAATGTGCAAGACCCCTGTTCTCACAGTGAGAGTGAAGCAGCCCGCAGCAGATAATAGGTTCTGTTGCTGAACTGAGGAGTGTTTTCTACTGTCCTTTTCTGAGGCTGTTGAAGTCAGGAAGCCTACAGGGACTTAGGTGTATTATGGGATAGAATATTATGATTTATGCCCAAGTCCCTGAGATCAAAGACCACAGCAATTTATAGCTGCAATTCTAAAACTTAAAAAACTGTATTTGGTTTCATTTTGGTGACTAAGTAATGAAGCAGGACATCCATAATCAATGGATTACAAGAATAACCACTTCTGAGTAGATACCATGTGTCAGAAATTTTACATACACCATTTAATCCTGACAAATCTCTGTGAGGCAGGCACTATTATCTGCATTTCACAATACTATGCATATCTTCACAGTATACTTACTTTCCCCCATTTTTTATTCCTGTATAAATTAGTAGGTAACTGTTTCTAGAAAAAAAATGTTATTTATGTTGAAACTCTTGTGCTTTACAGAGTGGTTTGCTAATAGTAATACTTGTAAATAGGATGGTGATGATGATGAGAACAAACCTTGCTCTCTGCTTTTCCAAGTTCAAAGTGCATTGAATTCCCTTTGCAATATTATTTCTTATTTCAGGTGCCTCAACTCTATAATATTAAATCTATTTAGCTTTCCCGCAACCATATGGGATGAATATTTTCAGATCAGAATAATAACACACACACACACACACACACACAAACACACAACTTAAAAAAATTAGTAAGCTTTCTCAGTTTCTATATGGTGGGGTTTGGTAAGCAGCCTGAGTGTGAAGCTTCTGATCTGAATTGCTCTGCAGTAGCTCAGACACTCTACAAGCATTTATCAAACGCTTGTAGATTAAATGAATTGAATCTACACTTGTAGATTAAATGAATTGAATCTACACTTGTAGATTAAATGAATTGAATCTACACTTGTAGATTAAATGAGTCATATATTCTACCACTTGGAGAAATTTCAAACAAAAAATGTATGGAGTATGCAGTGTGATGCAGACATGCCTTGGACACTGGCCAGAAAGGTCTCCCCTGTAAGCCTTAACTTAATGCTTTAACCTCAATCCATATATGTTATCAGTCTAAGCAGACTAATTTGTAAACATAAAGTGACTCCATTTCTCAGGGATAGACACAGATTAACCAAGCTTAATGTACTAAACCAGGATAACAATACAATTAGTTTACACTGAGAAATAAAATTGCATAAAAAATCAAATGCACAATCTCTTCCTGGAGGTATAGAACAGAAATTGCCAAATTTCATATTTGAAGGGTTCTTGGTGAGCATAAAATTAAATTAGGAAAGTTAATAATAGGAATCCAATATTTAATGTTGTCATATTAAATTAGCCTCAGAGATAGATCATCACAATAGGTTATGATCAAATCTCATGGCAGGACATCTACTCTGTGTGTAAGATAATTTGCAAGGCAATTTCATTCTAATACATTGTACATTAAAGTTCATTTTATCACTGAAGCCTCTCAAATTCTGCTTGCTTTCAGATTATTATTCTAGTTTATTTTGGGGAAAAGTTTGGTCGACAATAAGGCTTTACCATAGCTGTTATTAGTGGTAGATATTTCTGTGTGGTATTTATCATTTTGAGGTCTCTATTACAATTGTTATTTCTTTCATAAAAAATAATTTACTTAATATTATTATTATCTATGTTTTAAGACTTAGACCATAGATACAGGTGTAACATTTCTGTAGAACAGGACAACAGAGTACTGGTATATGCTTATTATAGTAAGTTTTTAAGCTACATTAATGATGAATAGATGGTATTTGAATTAATTTCTACAAAGCTTTTTGATTTCTACACAGCAATCCCACCTCAGTTTTCAAATATATAGTACATATATTTCAATGTAGTTTCATTACACTGTTATCTATACCATAAATAACACATTTTAATAAATATTATGTCCAGGAGAATGATGGTTATTTAAGATGATGATGATAATGACTTCATAAATTTCATATTAATGGTTTCTTACCATAACTCTATGACTGAGGTTACTGAGCCCATTCCACAGAGGAGGAAGCTGTGTTAATCTACGTTTGATGTTATTCTTAAGATCAGTGAAGTAGATTAAGAGGGTGTGTCTGGACGTAAATTTAGGATTTATGATGGTAAAGCCTACATATTTTTCACATTTTGTGTTTCCTGTCTTAAAGGTACAAAAAATCATTGCTGAGTAGTATGTCATATTGTTCTGTGAAATATTTTATCAAAACTCTTTGCATCTAGAGTTCTTTATATATTCTTTATTCCACAAGAATTTAGCCTATCTTCTATTTTTGTAGCTTACATGTCTAAATAGATTAAATACTTCAATGACATTGAAATTTATATTACCACTTCTAAGAAACTGAAATCATGTTATGGACTACAAGAAAGAAAATTCCCAAGTGTCGTATTTATATAAAAATATGCATACATACATATACATGTTACATACCAGCACATCTAAATGTGTGTTTTTAAGTACCAGATTTTCTTGCTAAATTCCACTCAGGGGTGGAATATATGCTCTCATACTTGGCTGAGATTAAGAATAAGAAAACTGGAAGACTTAGAAGTTGGTCCATTTGAAACCAGAGATAGAAGGCCTAAAAAAAATCTACCCAGTGTCTTAGAGAAGCAATAAGGATGTTTATTATGTCCTACAGTTCTTGGTGGTGGGACAAAAGAGCTCTGTGATAAATAGATACATTTAAATTTAAAATATGCTTCACCAGAATTATTTAAACAAAAACACTTATTTTATACTTCACACACACAATAATAAACAAAAATAAAAATGTCATGCTCCCTTAGATACCCAAGAAGCAGACTCTGGGATTAAGTATAGAAAAAGTCTATTGAGGAGTGCTTCTCAGGAGCACATGCAGAGGAGTGAGGAAAGAGAGATTTTGAACAGTGATGTTGTGACAATAAAGGCCTCCACTGATCAGGGTATCCGAGTCCAGGTGGCCCTTCAGAAATATCCTAAATAGCAGGCTGGGTTTTTTGTCTTCAATATTGTTCTCAATATTGACTTGAGAAGGGATTAGCCTTGGGACAGGCAGCTACTTATAGCATAGGGAAATATATGCTTCAGCTCTGAACGTTGGAGAATTTCTGCAGCACATTATGGCATCTACCAGAGTCCATTTTTGTGCAGATCTGGTGAATACGTTTTACACAAAGGTAAATCCTATTTGAAAATTTGGAGAATCTTGATTGTTCTTTTCCTTAATCTCTCTAAGGTTATCATATCTGGCATAGTAGCTACAGGTGGGGTTACTATGTGCTTTTGCAGAGTTAACAATAATATATACTGTAGTCTTCTGAAATCTATCTGGTTTTTATGAGTGTCTGATAGATCCTTTCATAGATAATAAATTAATTCATGATATAACATGAATTTACATGTTTTTAGGTGTTTAAGGGCATTAATTTCTGCTTTAGGATGGGATTTTAAAAAATCTTTACTTTGTGAGCTGATAGTTTGGCAGATTCATATCCTTCTGCTTGACCTCTCTTATATGATAGTTGTTATCTACAGGCCAAGGAGCAACTGTGGGAGGTCTACCAATGACCCTGTATACCCATTCCAATTATACATTTGGGAACTAGTGAAATGACCATTGAATGGGCCCATGGACCTAGCAGAACCAATGATACTTAGAATTAAGCTAAGATTCCATTTATCACCTGTTTCAATATGTTTTGACTCTAAGATGGATGCCATGATGATTATTTGATTCTGCAGAGTTCAATGTCAACTTGGCCTCTGTTTTTCAATAGTTCTTGAAATGTCTGTATATTCCCCTTTTTCTACAGAATTTTTATCCAAGTGAATGGTCAGTGGGAGGATTGGATGAATCATAACTACATACACTTGTATTACAGTTTCCTTCCTTCTGGACACTTGGCCTTTCCATCAGTCAGTGCTTTTCCAGATCTAAAAACTGGCTCAAGTTCAGAATTGAAGGAAGGATAATTATTTTTTATTATGGCAGCTGTCCTCTACCCCCAGATCATCCATAATTTATAATTTTGATTATATAGATTGAGCAATAACTTGGTTGGCTGTCCCTATGACATTTTTATTATAGTAACCATCTTCATATCTGTCTGCACATCTGTGCCCACTGGCTGCCATTTTGACCTTGTTGTTCTTATTGATGATATGGCACCACCTGGCCTCTACTATATTGAGATCTTTTCACCCCCTCTTAGTATCAGGAAGTCAGTATAGCAGTATCATCTATTTTATTTTTTTATTATTCTTATATTGTCTCTTATTAACATTTAATTTCTAAAATCTTAGAAACATTTGTATAGGCTAGGTAAGAATTAAAATCAGATAAATGCCACTTATAATTGTGTTATCCGCATATGCAGTTTTCACTCCTTACCCTTATTTTACTATTGAGCCTCTATTATTCTATAAACACTGCTCTGAAAAAGGTCACCAATGATCTCAGCATTATAAATCTAATGGATTTAAAAATCTTCACATAATCAGACCTTGAAGCACTACTGATTATCTTTTTATTTTGTATTTTAGTTTTTTATTTCAATAGGTTTTTGAGGAACAGGTTGTGTTTGGTTACATAAGTTTCTTAAAGGTGACTTCTGAAATTTCGGTACACCCATCACCAGAACAGCATACCCTGAACCTAATGTGTAGTTTTTCATCCCTTGCCACTGCCAACCCTGTCCCCTGAGTCCCCCAAATCCAATGTACCATTCTTATGCCTTTGTGCCCTCATAGCTTAGCTCCCGCATATGAGTGAGAACATAACGATCCTTGGTTGTCCATTCCTGAGTTGTTACTTCACTTAAAATAATAGTCTCCAAATCCATACAGTTTGCTGCAAATGCTCTTATTTTGTTCCTTTTAAAGCCAAGTAGAATTCCATGGGGTGTGTGTGTGTGTGTATGTGTGTATACATATGTACATATACATAACATTTTCTTTACTCATTGATTGATGGGTATTTGGGCTGGTTCCATATTTTTTGCAATTGCAAGTTATGTTGTTATAAACATGCATGTGCAAGTATCTTTTTCTTAAAATGATTTCTTTTCCTCTGGGTAGTTATCTGATAGTGGGATTGCTTGATCAAATGGTAGAGCTACTTTTAGTTATTTAAGGACTCTCCACACTGTTTTTTATAGTGATTGTACTAGTTCACATTCCCAACAACAATGTAAAAGTGTTTCCTTTTCACCACATCCACGTCAACATCTATTATTTTTTCATTTTTTGATTATGGCTATTCTTGCAGGACTGAGGTGGTATTGCATTGTGATTTTGATTTGCATTTCCTTGATAATTAGTGAGGTGAAACATTTTTCCATATTCTTGTTGGCCTTTTGTATATCTCGTTTTGAGAACTGTATATTCACGTCCTTAGCCCACTTTATGATGGGATTGTTTGTTTTTTTTTCTTGCTGATTTGTTTGAGTTCTTTGTAGATTGTAGATATTAGTCCTTTGTCAGATGTATAGATTATGAAAATTTTCTGCCACCCTGTGGGTTGTCTACTTACTCTGCTGATTATTTCTTTTGCTGTGCAGAGCTTTTCAGTTTAATTAAGTTTCATCTATTTATCTTTCTTTTTATTGCATTTGCTTTTGGGGGCTTGGTCATGAAGTCTTTGCCTAAGCCAATGTCTAGAAGGAGTTTTCTACTGTTATCTTCTAGAATCTTCATTGTTTCACGTCTTAGATTTAAGTCTTTGATCCATCTTGAGTTGAATTTTGTATAAGGTGAAAAATGAAGATCCAGTTTCATTCTTCTACAGATGGCTTGTCAATTATCCCAGCACTATTTTTTGAATTGGGTGTCCTTTACACACTTTGTGTTTTTGTTTGCTTTGTCAAAGATCGCTTGGCTGTAAGTATTTGGCTTTATTTCTGGGTTCTCTGTTCTGTTCCATTGATCTATGTGCCTATTTTTATACCAGTATCATGCTGTTTTGGTGACTACAGCCTTATATTATAGTTCAAAGTCAGGTAGTGTGATGCCTCTTTTGGCTTAGTCTTGTTTTGGCTATGCAAGCTTTTTTTTTTGGGTTCTATATGAATTTTAGGATTTTTTTCTGGTTCTGTGAAGAATGATGGTGGTATTTTGATGGGAATTGCATTGAATTTGTAAATCATTTTCAGCAGTATAGTCATTTTCACAATACTGATTCTACCCATCCATGAGCATGGGGTGTGTTTCCATTTGTTTGTGTTGTCTATAATTTCTATCAGCAGCGTTTTGTAGTTTTCTTTGTAGAGGTCTTTCATGTCTTTGGTTAGGTATGTTCCTCAGTATTTTCTTTTCTTTGCATCTATTGTGAAAGGAGTTGAGTTCTCGATCTGATTATCACCTTGGTCACGCTTGGTGTACAGCAGTCCTCCTGATTTGTGTACATTAATTTCATATCCTGAAACTTTGCTGAATTTATCAGTTCTAGAAGCTTTATGTATGAATCATTAGGGTTTCCTAGGTATAAAATCATATCATCAGCAAACAGCGACAATTTTACTTCCTCTTTACTATCTTGGGTGCCCTTTATTTCTTTTTCTTGTCTGATTGCTCTGGCTAGGACTTCCAGTACTATGTTGAATAGAAGTGGTGAAAGTGCACATCCTTGTCTTGTTCCAGTTCTCACAGGAAATACTTTCAATTTCTCCTCATTCAGTATAATGTTGGTTGTGGGTTTGTCATAAATGGCTTTTATTACCTTAAGCTATGTCTGTTCTATACTGATTTTGCTAAGACTTTTAATCATAAAGGGAGGCTAAATTTTGTGAAATTTTTTTCTGCATCTATTGAGATAATCATTTTGTTTATAATGCTGTTTATGTGGTGTATCACATTTATTGACCTACATATGTTGAACAATCCCTGCATCCCTGGTATGAAACCCACTTGATCATGGTGGATTATCTTTTGATATGCTGTTGGATTCAGTTTGCTAGCAGTTTGTTGAGGATTTTTGCATTTATGTTTATCAGATATTTGTCTGTAGTTTTCTTTCTTTTTTCTTTTTTCTGTTATATCCTCCCCTGGTTTTTGTATTATGGTGATACTGGCTTCATAGAATGATTTAGGAAGGATTCCTTCTTTTTCTGTCTCTATTTGGAATATTGTCAATAGGATTAGTACCAATTCTTCTTTGAATGTCTGATAGAATTCAGGTATAAATCCATCTAGTCCTGGACTTTTTTTGTTGGGAAATTGTTTTATTACTATTTCAATCTCACTGCTTGTTCTTGGTCTATTCAGAGATTCTATCTCTTCCTGGTTTAATCTAGGAGGGTTGTAGATTTCAAAAAAATTATTTATTTCCTTTCGATTTTCTATTTTATGCACATGAAGGTGTTCATAGTGGCCTTGGATAATCTTTGGTATTTTTGTGGTATCAGTTGTAATATCTCCCATTTCATTTCTATTTGGGCTTACTGGATCTCTCTTCTTTTCTTGATTATTCTTGCTAATGGTCTATCAATTTTATTTTCTCAAAGAGCCAGCATTTTGTTTCATTTATCTTTTTTTTTGTTTAATTTCATTTAGTTCTGCTCTGATCTTCGTTATTTCTTTTCTTTGCTAGGTTTGGATTGTTCTTATTTCTCTAGTTCTGTGAGGTGTGACATTAGATTGTCTATTTGTGTTTTTCAGACTTTTGATGGAGGCATTTATTGTTGTGAACTTTTCTCTTAGCACTGCTTTTGCTGTATCCCAGAGGTTTTGATAGGTTGTGTTGCTATTATCATTCAGTTCAAAGAATTTTTCAATTTCCATCTTGATTGCACTTTTGACCCCATGATTATTGAGGAGTAGGTTATTTAATTTCCATGTATTCTCATTGTTTTGAGGGTTACTTTTGGAGTTGATTTTCAATTTTATTCCACTGTGGTCTGAGAGAGTACTTGATATAATTTTAATTTTCTTAAATTTATTGATATTTGTTTTGTGGCCTATCATATGGTCTATCTTGGAGAATGTTCCATGTGCTGATGAATAGAATTTATATTCTGCAGTTATTGGGTAGAATGTTCTGTAAATAGCTTTTAAGTCCATTATTTGTGGGGTATATTTTAAGTCCATTGTTTCCTTGTTGACTGAGTCTTGATGACCTGTCTAGTGCAGTCAGTGGAGTATTGAAGTCCCCCATGATTATCGTGTTGCCATCTATCTCATTTCTTAGGACTAGTAATAATTGTTTTATAAATTTATGAGCTCCAGTGTTAGATGCATATATATTTAGAATGTTGATATTTTCCTGTTGGACTATTCCTATTATAATTATATAATGTCCCTCTTTGTCTTTTTTAACTGCTGTTGCTTGAAAGTTTGTTTTGTCTGATGGAAGAATAGTTAAACCTGCTCACTTCTGGTGTCCATTTGTGTGGAATATCTTTTTCCACCCCCTTATCTTATGTGAGTCCTTATGTGTTGGGTGAGTCTACTGAAGACAGCAGAAGCTTGGTTGGTGAATTCTTATTCATTCTGCCATGCTGTATTAATAAATGGGGCATTTAGGCCATTTACATTCAATGTTAGTACTGAGATGTGAGGGACTATTCTATTCATCATGCTATTTGTTGCCTGAATACGTTTTGTTTTTTTTCATTGTGTTATTGTTATATATGTCCTATGAGATTTATGCTTTAAGGAGATTCTATTTTGGTGTATTTGAAGGATTTGTTTCAAGATTTAGAGCTCCTTTTAGCAATTCTTGAAATGCTGGTTCAGTAGTGGCGAATTCTCTCAGCATTTGTTTGTCTGGAAAGGAACTGTATCTTTTCATCATTACAAAGCTTAGTTTCACTGGATACAAAATTCTTGGCTGGTAATCGTTTTGTTTTAGGAGGCTAAAAGTAGGACCCCAGTCCCTTCTGGTTTGTAGTGTTTCTGCTCAGAAATCGGCTGTTAATCTGATAGGTTTTCCTTTATCGATTACCTGATTCTTTCACCTCACATCTCTTAAGATTCTTTCCTTCGTCTTGAGTTAACCTGATTACTATGTGCCTAGGTGATGATCTTTTTGTGATGAATTTCCTGGGTGTTCATTGAACTTCTTGAATGTGGATACCTAGATCTTTAGCAAGACCACAGAAGTTTTCCTCTATTATTCCCTCAAACATATTTTCCAAACTTTTAGATTTCTCTTATTCCTGAGGAACACCAATTATTCTTAGGTTTGGAGGTTCAACATAGTCCTAAACTTTTTGGAGACTTCGTTCAGTTTTTAAAATTCTTTTTTCTTTGTCTGTGATAGATTGAGTTAATTCAAAAGCCTTATCTTAGAGTTCTTTATTCTGCTTGTTTAATTCTACTGCTGAGACTTCCCCGTGCGTTTTGCATTTCTCTGTGTGTTATTGATTTACAGAAGTTGTGATTGTTTTTTATTTATGCTATTTCACTGAATAATTTTCCTTTCACATTATGAATCACGTTTTATGATTTCTTTAAGTCGGACTTCACCTTTCTCTTGTGCCTCCTTGATTAGCTTAATAATTGACCTTCTGAATTATTCTGAATTATTTTTCTGGCAATTCTGATATTTTGCTTTAGGTTGGATCCATTGCCGGTGAGCTGGTACCATCTTTAGCACGTGTCAAAGAACCTTGTTTTGTCAAATTACTAGAATTGTTTTTCGAGTTCCTTCCCATTTTGGTAGACTATGTCTTAAGGAAGGTCTGAAATTCAAGGTTTACTGTTCAGATTCTTTTGTCCCACAGGGTACTCCCTTGATGTTCTATTCTCCCCCTTCCCCTAGGAACGGGGCTTCCTGAAAGGTCAACTATAGTAATTGTTTTGCTCTTCTGGGTCTAGACACCCAGCAGAGCTACCAGGCTCTGGGCTCGTAGTGGGCAGTGTCTGCAAAGAGTCCTAGGATGTGATCTGTCTTCAGGTCTTGCAGCCACGGATACCAGCACAGTTTTTTGGTGTTGGATCACAGAGAACATTCACAATTGATCTGAAAATTGCTGGTGCTTTCCCAATAAGATATTCTTTTTTGTTTTGTAAACAGTGTCCCCCTTTTCATCCTACAGAAATATTTGCTAGTGGCTTTCCTGACCATAGAATACCCACTTTATATTGCATTTATCTGAGCTTTCTTATTCCTACCTTCACCATTTTTCACAGTTTTTCTTGCATTTTTACTTTGCCTTGTGTAGGCCATTGCTTTTTCTAAGGAGTCAATTTACCCATGTGTTAGCACCAACTTTTTAGGGGGTCTGTATTAAAAGAGTGATTCCACATCAATGAACTCTGTCTTATCTAAATTTATATTTCAGAGCTATATTTCAGCTCTCAGGACCTTCCCCCATACACACTCTCCTAGCTCCTACTAATCCGTGTTGAGTACGTCCTGCTGATCTTATAGTTTACAGTGCCTTTCCTCACTTAACATACCTAGCTCTACCCTGGCTCTGTTACATACCAATTTTTTTTTTCAGTCAGTGTCTTGCTCTCTCACCCAGTCTGGAGTATAGTGGTGTAATCATGACTCTCTGCAGCCTTGACTTTCTGGGCTCAAGTGATACTTCCACCTCAGCCTCCAGAGTAGCTGAGACTATAGGCATGTGCCGTCATGCCTAGGTAATTTATATATATATATTTATTTATATATATTAATATAAATATATAAATATAAAGAAATATATATAAACATACATATTTCTTTTTTTTTTATAGAGATGGAGTCTCACTATATTGCTTAGGCTTGTCTTAAATTCCTAGACTTGAGGAATCCTCCTGCTTTGGCCTCGCAAAGTGTTGGGATTACAGGCATGAGCCACTGCTCCTGGCCTACATTGTGATTTGACCTCAGTGTTTGCTCAGATGACTAACAATGAAGGTGGCTGTAAGGTCAGAGTAGAGTGCCAGTTGTCCTGCAAAACAGAAGCCTCTTCATTGTCTTTAGGCAGGAAGGGAGTGTTAATCTTTAATAGAGAGAAGTACAGCTACTTTTGTTGGCCTAGAAGGTTTAAGAAATAAGAATTTTCAAGTCCTGGAGCATATTAACACATATGCCTCCATTCTAAGAGTCAGAATCCATTACCTTCTAAACAAGACCCCTAATCTTTACAAAATAAAAAGTGAAGAATTTAGAATTTGACATTCTAAGCAGCCTAATAAAGTCTACTTCTTGATTTCCCTGAATTTGAGCTGTAAACTGGAAAGTCTTTTTATATACTGATATGGAGGCCTTATGACTTTTACAGTTTGCCTTATTCTTGAGTAATTGCCCTCACCCCTCAATATATTTCTCCATTATTTTAATGACATGCAGGGAGAGTCATCTGATGTTACAAAATATAAATTTAAATTTACATGTCCCAAACTATTAAATCCCTGAGATAACGTACCCACCAGTATATTGCCATCCACCAATATTTTATCACAGTTCACTACTTGTGAAAGTCTTTTCCAAATGCACTGATATGGCATGCAAAAGCTGCACATACCCCACTATAACTAATGATAGAAATCTCATTACCTTCTAACCAGCAGTAATTCAGCTCTGAAGTCCTATTTTGGAGGACTTCCAAACCACCTCTCACCACTTCTCAGCTGACTTAGGTCAGGTGTCCTGGGGGTTGGGTTTGGGGACTTAACAGTAGAATATGTACACAAGATATTATGGAAGAATGCTCTTAGAAATTATACCTATGAGATATTGAGGGAAGCAAAATTTGTCAGAGGGAGAAGTTGAACCACGATGCATTTGGATCAGAGGTTGAGATAGCATTTTGGAATTGACCAAAATTGAAGCAAAGGTTCTAGGTCTTTATACTCCTGCAAAAGCCAGTCACTGGATGTGTGCTGTCCAGAGTGGCACAATACAGCTTATCAATGCAAAAGCCAGCCACTTGGATGATGCCATCCCTTTTCTAGAAAGACTCCATAGGGGGAAGAAATGTATCTGAAGCTAAGCTCGCAACAACAAAGTTATATCACGTGAGAAACAATAATAATAATGAGATTAAAGGGACATTAGAAACACAAATGCTGGTGTCCCCAAAATATAAATGTAAAGCATTCTAAATATATCTATAAAATGTGTAAGTGTAAATATGTTAAAGAGATAATAAAAGAAAGTTATACCATAATGAGAGAAAGAAACTAAAAAACAATAAATCAGATTTTATAAAGAAATAAGTAGAGGGCCAGGCACAGTGGCTCATGCCTGTAATCCCAGCACTTTGGGAGGCCAAGGTGGGCAGATCACCTGAGGTTGGGAGTTTGAGACCAACCTGACCAATATGGAGAAACCCCATCTCTACTGAAAATACAAAATTAGCCAGGTGTGGTGGTGCATGCCTGTAATCCCAGCTACTCGGGAGGCTGATGCAGGAGAACTGCTTGAACCCAGGAGGCAGAGGTTGCAGGGAGCTGAGATTGTGCCATTGCACTCCAGCCTAGGCAGCAAGAGTGAAACTCAGTCTCAAAAAAAAAAAAAAAAAAAAAAGAGAAACAAGTAGAATAACCAGAAAAGAAAATATATCGTTATTGGAACTGAAAACGCAATTGTTAAAATAAATAGCTGAAAACCACATTGGTGACCCGGCAATACAATTGAATACATTATCTTCAGTACAAAGGATAAAAAATTTAAAATGTCTTTGTACTCCTATAAAGACTTTGTGAAATGTCTTTGTCACTCTGCTCTAAAGAAATACCTGAGAGTGAGTAATTTATAAAGAAAAGAGGTTTATTTGGTTCATGGTTCCCCAGGCTATACAGGAAGCATAGTGGCTTCTGGTCAGCTTCCAGGGAGGCCTCAGGGAGCTTTCAATCATGATGGAAGGCAACGGAGGAGCAAGCACCTCACATGGCAGGAGCAGGAAGAAGAGAAAAGACAGGAGGGAGATGCCATACACTTTTAAATAACCAGATCTCATGATAACTTACTTATTCACTATGAGGAAAATAGCACCAACAGGGTGGTGCTGACCCATTCATGAGAACTCTGCTTACATGATCCAACCACCTCCCAACAGACCCCACCTCTAATACTGGGGATTACAGTTTGGCCTGAGGTTTGATGGGGACACAGGTCCAAATTATATCAGTCTTTAAAAGGTAAAATAAAATTACATCCTCTCTTAAACATTGTATAGTAAAAGTAGAACACTAAATGCAAAAAAAAATATTAAAATATATCAGAGACAAAGATTTATGATGATAATTACAATTAGGCTGATAACTAACCTCTTATCAACAGTAAAGCTTGTAGAAAATAAATTTGTCATGAAATGGCTGAGATGATATTATAAACTGAAAATTATACACTTAGGTGAATTATTATGCTGGCATGATAGAAAAATTAAAGAAACTTTCAGAAAGAGAAATAATTTATTATGGACATAGTATTGCACAGAGAATTAAACACGAACCTCAGAAAATGAAAATTGAAGGCAGAAATTGCAGTATGTACGTTACTAGCAATGTTGAACCAAAAAAATTGGTAATCATGTGGTTGCATATCTATAAATATTGACTAAATATATAATAATGATAATTTTGAGAAGATTTTTAAAAGGTAAGCAAAGAAAGGATAACAATATCAGATTAAAAAATTTTAGGTGCTTGTTAGGGAGAAGATAACATATTAATTTTTTATATTTCTGTTGAATTAATTATGCCTGTTTAAAAATTTAACCATAGCCACTTAGGTAACAGAAAGACAATGTAAATGTCTAAAGCAGTAGAGAAGCCAAAAAAATGCACACACAGACAAACGCACATGAATACTATGGAAGAAGGGAAACCAAAACTAAAGCAAATAAAAAGCATGGCAAAAGAAAACTTCGTTCAAAGTGATACAGTTCAGTTCAAACAGATCAGAAAGACAGCAGTATGGTACTAGAAAATAACAAAAATTAAATATTCCAATAGAAACCCAGAAATTTCAGATTACAAATTTTTTTTAATCAGTAAAACAAAACAATTCAGAAAAATTGAAGGTTAAGTGTACCAAAAAGGCATTTTAGGGTAATTGACAAGAGAAAGTTGTTGCAGAGACATTATTTAGCTATTGGTTAAAACGTTATTATGTAAAAAGAATATCATTATTTAATGATAAAGGAAAGAATTGATTAGATACATTTGACACCGAACTTCATATACCTATTGTATGTGCATGTGTGTATATGATATGTGATGGAGTTGCATCTAATATGTGTATGTTACTATGAACACTGAGTACAGTAGGATAAGAAAATATCAAAAGCCATTAGTTCAAGCCTGTAATAAAATGCTGCAATGTGAGATCAGCAAAGGAGTGTGTTGTGCAGGGAGAAAATAGGATAGATTGGAGAACTTCAGTCAAGGTTTAGTTTGTTCTTAAGATTACTCACAAGTCATATCCTCAGAAGATGTAGGGAAAGATAGATTTCATTAACCCCAAGTTGGGGTATAGCAAATGCAGCAAAACCAGAATTGCCATGTAGCAACGATTAGATAATATGTGTTTAACAAAAGGGATGAGAATGAAACAGTTGGAGACTAGGATCCCACAGAGAACAGTGGAAATCTTTATTATTTCAGCATCTTTCTCAATAAGATTTTAATTTTTTGTTCAGAATTTTAATAAGGATAAAAATAATTTAAATGTTAAAATATTTATCCAATTTATAACTTCTTATTGTGTTCTTTAAAACCAAGTGCTTTTCTAAAATACCTTGATAAGAGGCAAATACTATGCAAAATTTGATGGCTTGTATTTTCTTCTAGCATTTTGCAATTTTTCCTTTTTATCATTAGAATTAAATAGTAGAATACTGTTATTTTATTTGCATCATCTTTGGTCTTTTTCAAACAACTCTGTGTTTGTGTGTGTGTGTATATATACATATAATCTCATTGCAGCTTGCTAATTTTGCAACAGGGGGTAGTATAAATGCTAGAATTCATAATTATCTAAAATTTATAATTTACTTGTCGTTGTTGTTTAGAGATAGCATCTTGCTCTGTCACCCAGGCTGGACTACACTGGCACAATCATAGCTCACTGTAGCCTTGAACTCCTGGGCTCAAGGAATCCTCCTGCCTCAGCTTCCCGAGTAGTTAACTGGGATTACAAGTGTGTGCCACTATACCTGGCTAGTATATATTTTTTTAAATTTTTGTAATGACAGGATTTTGCTAATATTGCCCAGGCTGATCTTCAACCCCTGACTTACACAATCTTCCCACCTCAGCTTCCCAAAATGCTGGCATTTCAGGCATGAGCCACTGCACCTGGTCTATAATTTGCTCTTGATAGAAATAACTTGAGTCATCTAGATTCCATGTCCAGGATCTAAACTTTATATAACTATATTTTAATGATTTACAAGTAAGTAATTTGTATTAAAAACATTTAAAATTAATACTTTAAAATTTGTTGCATGCTAAATAAATGTACACATTACATCTAAATTTAACTTTAAAAGTGGTTCTAGGTCAATTTATAATATTTGTTTATTCATGAATACACAAAGTTTAATTTTGCTATTTTTTCATAAGTACAAATTCTTTAATTTCAAAAGTTAACAGAACTAGTCTATTTGCATACCTGATTGTGGACGCCTTTCTTCAAGATAGCCCCATGATGTCCACCTCCTGGTATTTATAGGCTTGCACAGTGCCCTCCTACACTGTACCGCATTTGATCTGTGTGGTTAATAGCATATGAACGAAGTCATAGGATATTACTTCTAAGTTTGTGTTATAAAAGACTATGTTCCCCATTTTGGAATCTCTTTCTCTCTCTGTCCTTCTCTGTAAAAAGTCACCTGCCTTGTTGTCAGCAGCCCTGTAACTTACATGAGGAGACTTACATGAGGAGGAACTGAACCCTCTAGTGAATAGTCATGCAGAAACTGATGCATGCCAAAAGCCATGTAAGTGAACTTGCAGATTCTCACATCCTAGATTAGCCTTGGGATGACTGTGGCACCAATACATAGTTTGACGGACATCTCATGAGAGACTTGAGCCAGAAGACTTCAGCTCAGCCACTCCCACATTCCTGACCCTGGGTGACTTTATGAGAGATAATAAATATAGATTGTTTCAAGCTCCAAAGTCATACGGCAATTTGTTATGCAGCAATAGATAACAAATATATCCATCAAACGGTTATGTTAATGGAGAGTTATACAAATTGATATATTTTAAACTACTTTGAAATTGATATATTTCAAACTACTCCATCATTCAGATATTAAAACAACAGAAGATAATAATTTTAATGTGTACTACTGAATGTGTTCCATAAATGCTATCTAGTGCCTGCTGAATAGATAGAAGCTAAATAGTTGGTTTCTACCTCTAAAATACTTATAGATTTTTAAAAAATAACAAGCTAGAATCCAATTATCAGTAAGATATATGGATGTATTTATAAATAGGAGTGTATATATTTTGAAATTACATACAGCCTCAAATTTAAAAAAAATATTAGCTAGTTAACTTAGTTGTACAGAACTGAAGCCATCTTCTATCCCAAACACAGTTCACATAATATGAACACAACATATAGCTCCTTCCTCTCCAGCAGGTAAAAACTATTATTCTCTGCCTCACCTATTCCAAATAAATTTGTAAATAAAAGAGGGTGAAGTTGGAACACTACTGATATATTGTGTAGAAGAAAATGAAAAGAGAAAAAGGATCTGGCTCTTGCTCTGGTGAGTCACAGCCAAAGTCAAATTTAAGATAGAGAATGAATGTCTTCTCTTCTCTTCACCAAGCCAAGGGGATGCAGCAGAAGGACATGACCAGAGAGAAGATCCTTTCTTCCCACAGTGGCTTGTAGGGATTCACTACTAATAGTCTGTGACCCCAAAGTGATATTTTTATCAACTCATATCTTGACAGTTAACTCTTTAGTTATCTGTCTTTCTAATTGTATGAAGAAATAACTTCTAATTTATAAATAGCTATAGTTAGACAACATTAAAAAAATAAGAGTTTATCTCTTTCTTTTTGTACTGTTGGAGGGTAGGTAAAATGAATCAAAACACTTGGGATGGGGTCACTTTTTACCCACCACACAGGAAAAGAAATATACGCATGTATTGCACGTACGTACATGTACGCTTGATAATGTCTTTCTAATTTTATTAACTTTACCTCTTTTATAAAAAGCAAAGCCTATTCTTCTCTACCAAAGCCAAGAAGTCAGAAAGAGAATATTCAGCCTCTAGTTTTAGCTTTTCATCCAAATGCTAGTTATAGTACTGAGAGAATAACTAAGCAAAGAAAACAATCATTGCATCATGAGCCTTCTTCTCTTGAACACATGGAAGTAAAGTTTATATCATATTTTTGAGTCATTTTCTCAGGGAAGGAGAACAATTAAATCAGATAATATAAAATAAGCCATAGTGTTATTGTCAGAAGAAAGTTTTTCTAAGGACATAGATACAAAAAGTTATTTAAGAGGCTAAGATTTTGGCTGATGAATAAAACTAGAGAAAAGGCATACAAACTGCTCTGGTGCAAGCAAATGGTACAAAAACAAAGCACAGGAAAATATTTGGGGGAAAAGTCATAAAGAGAGTCCTATTGTTTTTAAAACAGCTTTATTAAGGCATCATTTACATATTATACAATTCATCCTTTCAAAGTGTACACCGAAAGACAGATACAAAGACTTCTATTATTTTGTAGGCAGACAAATATAGAACCACAGCTGAAACTATGCAAAATTAATAAATGAGAGAGTAGAATATTTTAAAATATATTTTATTGATTTGAGCTGATAAATTTATTATGAATTACCCTTGAGGATTTGCTATGTATTTCAGAATGCAAAATGATCAAGCCAGGTAATTGGGGAACTTGCTGGGAATAGAAATTGGCCACATGTATTAAACATCACATCTCTACATTTTTAGGAAGCTCTCCAAAAATGCTCCTCAATCTTACAGTACATGGAATCCTGAGCCGTGATAGTATTAGACTGCCTTGCATAAAGTTCTTGGCAGAAAATATCTATGGGTTATTGGGCAGCCTGTCAACCACATATCATTTTTTGTTGTGCTTCTGGAAAGGAAAACTTATTTCCCAATAAAGAAGTGATATCTGCAGCAGGGCCTCATTTTTGGAATGAAATAGAACACGATGGAACAAGATGTGAGTCTCTTATTTGCTCTCTGATGTGTCAGTCTCTTTTATTAGATTGTCTAAGGTTTTCTCTTTTTTTAATTGTATGGTGCTTCTTATTCTAATTTTATATACTCTAAATTAAACTGGAAAATTTACTTTCTTCATGAAGAGTGAGATTGAGTTACTGTGAACTGCAACAAGGGAGTAGGTGGCTGGAAATAAGCCAGGATTCAAGAAAAAAGAGTGTGAATGTGAACTCTGTGTGTTTTCCATTTTAGCCTTGCTCTCTTGCTGACAGCATCAGAGAGGTGAGGCGAGCAAAAAGCAGCTGTGGAAGCAAGAAACTAAGCACCTGAGAACTGAAATAAATAAGCAGCATCCGTTTTTAACTAAACAGGTTACAAAAGCAGAGTCATTCATAGCAAGCTATTAAATGATGCAGAAACTATTTGAACTATAAAAAGGCTGATGGCTCAGGAAAGCACAGTTGAAAATAATATTAGAAATACTTCAAGAAATGTAGCAGGAGTGCAGTTACATATTTTTAAAAATCAGGTAAGCCTTTATGCACGAAGTTGCTATTGATATTGTCTTTTCTAATTCTACATTTCTATAGGAATGTAAAGAATATATCTTTCTCTTCAGCAAACTCATTAATTAAAAATGCAATGATTACATTCATAGTAGGTGTTTCTTATTTAGTTTTTTGGATTACTCTCATACATTTCTTTCTAAAAATTTTTAGTGATTTTAATATACCAAGATGACTCTTCCAGAATTCTAATTCATTGAACTCTATTCCATCGTCACCATTACCCCAACTCTGCCTCTCCCAGCCAGTGTCACATCCTTGTCAATCTAAAAATTTCAGCGCTTCAGTATCTTTATTCTATCCATTTTCTCTCTAATCACCACCTTCTTGGATTCCAGTAAGCTTCCTCTCTCAGGGTGACATTTACATGCTTCTCTTGGCTTTTTGCTGTCACTCAACCCATTGATGTTCTTTCTTCTGTCCTTAACAAGTTTTAATTCCATGATCAATCATTATAATAACTGTCTTACTTATACCTCAACTTATCTGCCTCTCTCATTCTTCATCACACTCACCTAACAAAACCACAACCCTATTTAAACCCAGCCCTGTGCCTACTTTATTCCTGCACCCAGGCAGCTTAATGAAGCTGTGGGAAAACTAGCAACAATAACTCTTTCCACTTTAAATTCCTGATCATAAACCAAGTACTTAACGTTGAGGTTTAAAATAATTTCATGCTGTTCTGCAATCATACTGTAGCTCTCTGTTGCACTGACTGACCCACACTCAGATACGACTCTTTCCACTCTGCTCTTCTCATCAATACCTCCTATCACATCCTCACTCCCACTGTGATTGTTACTTTGCAAAATTAAGTAAACAAAAGAGTACATTCACAGGCTCCTACAAGAACATCTAACTACAGATATATTGCCATGCTCTGCCTTTCTGCCTCTTTCTATAGATTAGCATTTCACATTCCTATTTAAAATGAATACTTGTAAACTTGATTGCATCCCTCAGCATCTCAAGGACATTGCCACAGCAATTCCTCCCTGTCTTTCTTACAATATTGTTTTTCACTTCTCAATTAAATCCTTTCCTTAATTATACAAAATGCTATATTTCTATCATCATAAACAAACAAACAAGCTTATTTTGATACCACTTCCCCATACAACTACTATCTATTTATTTGGGTCTCATGACAATAAAATAGTTTGAAAGATGCATTTATATTTTCAGATTTCATTCTTCTTCCTCCATATCTCTCCTGATTCCATACCATTCAGCCTTCCACTCTCATCCCTTGACTGAAATGGCTTTTTCACTGTCACCAATAAACTCTATGTCACTAAATCCAATATTCAGTGTTCAATAGTCATCTTTGATGTTGTTGATAATTCTTCTCCCTGGCAAATTATCTTCTTTAGTCCCGCAGGGCAATCATTGTATTGCTGTTGTTTGCTTTTTCATTTGATCTACTTGTTGCTATTGCTCAGTCTTTATGTTGGTTCCTCTTTTCTCCCAACTGCATAATGGGACTTACTGTCTCATTTCGGGAACTCAATATTTAATCTATATTCCCTCCTTTGGTAATCTGATTTAATGTTATGGATTTAAATGCTGTATATTATAAATGATGTCAGTAAGTCCATGTGGTGATTCCTGAAACTTCATCTCAGACCTCTCATTCCAGACTCATATATATAGTGGCCAACATATTTCTACTTCTAAATCTTACATTTATTTAAGATTGAACTCCTGATCATTACTTCTCCCTGCAAAAGAAAGAAAGAAAGAGAGAAAGAAAGAAAGAAAGAAAGAAAGAAAGAAAGAAAGAGAGAGAAAGAAAGAATAAAGGAAGGAAGGAAGGAAGGAAGGAAGGAAAGGTGGAAGGAAGGAAGAAGAGAGAGGTGGAAGAAGAGAGAGAAGGAGAAGGAAAAATAAGGAAAAGGAAAAAAAAGAAATCTGGGCCAACTGCACATGTTCCCATCTCAGTTGATGCTAACTCAATCCTTCTCATTGCTGGGAACCAAACTGCGAAATTAGCCTTCCTTTCTCATTCTTCTTCTCAAAACCAATCAGTCAAATTTTCATGTTGACTGCATAAATGTCTTCTTTTGAGAAGTGTCTTTTCATGTCCTTTGCCCACTTTTTGATGGTAGCAGTCAGAATGGCAATTATTGAAAAGTCAGAAAACAATAGAAGCTCATGAGGCTGTGGAGAAATGGGAATGCTTCTATACTGTTGGTGGGAAGGTAAATTAGCTCAACCATTCCAGAATATAGTGTGGCGATTCCTCATGGATCTAGAACCAGAAATACCATTTGTCCCAGCAATCCCATTACTGGGTATATACCCAAAGGAATATAAATAATTCTACTCTAAAGACACATGCACACATATGTTTCTTGCAGCACTGTTTACAGTAACAAAGACATGGAACCAACCCAAATGCCCATCAATGATAGACTAGATAAAGAAAATGTGGCACATGTATACCATGGAATACTGTGCAGACATAAAAAGGAATGAGACCATGTCCTTGGCAGGACATGGATACAGCCAGAAACCATCATTCTCAGCAGACTAACACAGGAACAGAAAACCAAACACTGCATGTTCTCACTCATAAGTGGGAGCTGAACAATGAGAACACATGGACACAGGGAGGGAAACAACACACACCAGGGCCAGTCGTGGGTTGTGGGGCAAGGGGAAGGAGAGCATTAGGACAAATAGCTATTGAATGTGGACCTTAAAATGACGGGTTAGATGACGGGTTGATAGGTGCAGCAAACAACCATGGCACATGTATACCTGTGTAACAAACCTACATGTTCTGCACTTGTATCCCGGAACTTAAAGTAAAATTAAAAAAAATAATAATGAACAAAAACAAACAAATTAAAAAAAATTTCTGTCAGTTTCACTTTCAAATAAATACTGACTCTGACAATGTCTCCTCACCTATCCTGACCCAAACCACTGTGGCCATTTGCCTGCATTCTGGAATATGACACACACTCCCTTACAGCTTATTCTCAGCATATTAGTCAGATCAATCAGGCAAATTATGTCATTCTTCTGAAAATGCTCCAATGGCTCCATGTTGCTCTTTGAGTAACACATTAAGACAATACTGTGGCCCAAAAGTTCCTACATTATTTATCTCCTTTTAGTTGTTTCTCTTGCTTCTTCCTCTACTATTTCTTTCTTTCACAATACTGGTCCACATTCAATTTTTGCAATTGTTCAAATATTCCAAACAAATGCCCTATCTGGAGTTTCTGTGGTGACTGTTCTTTTCCCTAGATATTCTGTCTCTAGATATCTATATGACTTTATTTTTCCTATCCTTCAGTCTCTAAATATCTATATGACTTTATTTTTCCCATCCTTCAAGTCTTTGCTTATAGGTTCTCATTTCAATGAAGTCTGATATAACTATTTTATTTAAAACAACATACTATTTTCATTGCACTTTTTATTATCTAACATATCATACCATTCATTTGTTTATTCCTATTTTTCTTTCTTGTTTAATATCATGACCCCACAGAAGGTAAGCTCCAGGAAGGCAGATATTTTCATCTGTTTTATTCACAGATGTATCTTAAGTTCCTTGGACTGCGTCTACATATAGTAGACATTTAATACATACTTTTTGGGAAAAAAATGTTTCAGTCAATATCAACAGAACTGGAGTCAGATAACATGGGTTTAAAGTCAGGCTTTAACTTCCTTTATCCCTGCCAGCTGTGTGACCAGAAGAAAGCCACTTTAATCTCTTTAAATTTATAAAACGGAATAATAGTATCTATTATATAAGATAGTTGCAAAGATTAAGCAATGATAACATGTTAGTTCATTAACATTTTTGTTATAATCATTCAATTAAAAATCAAACTACTTAAAATCTATTAAATAATGTATTTGTTAAAGTAATTTTCCCCAACTTGCATGAATATATTTTATTGTCAAAAACCTGGACACTATATTATATCCAGCAGCTAAAGTAAAACTTTTGAAGTTCTAAGGTTGCATTTTATTTATTTTCATGCTTTGGGAATTGAACAGTGAGCATGTAGCAGATGTTCAAATCGTCCATAAGAATTGATTTGAATTGAATTGGCTGCAAAATAGGCTCAATATATAAGTCACTTTCTCACTTTAATAGTCTTACATAAAAATGAAATTCTTTTTTGGTGCTGACTTGCCTCTGATATAAGCAAGGAAAGCAAATCTCTCCCCTCTACATCCACTGGGTACCTAGAAGACTTAAATTATTTAATCACCTCTGTCTAATTCCTAGTCACGACTCAAAAGAATAAGCATTAAATAGGGCCATTCCTAGGTTTTTTGCTGAAATTCTTGGTGGATGCAAATACAGAGGTAATTGAGGTCAACTGAATGGAAATCTGCATATAAAAAGCAGTTATTTATACAGTAAACATAGATCGAAAGATTAAAGAGACTCCTTGGTAAAATCATAGGAGAAGGAAACAGGATTTGCATGTTGCTGTTAATTCTATTTTTCTACCGCTTAGAAGAAACTTCAAGAAACTTCAAGATCTGAGAGCAAAACATTGTGCTGACAGTAATCAGGATCAATACAGTTGAAAATCTACCTGCGTGTCTGAATGGATTTGGACCACATTTCATGCATGGAGGTCCTTGCTTTCCTGCTATCTCTACACAGTTTTCAAGTTTGATATGTTTCTAAGCACTCAGTCATTGTTACTGTGTCTGAAGTTGACGTGAGCATTCTGCCTTGACTTTTCTATATTTATGTGATTCTTCTTTCTCTTTGACAGTGCCTATGTAGACTGAAGTTATTTGTTCCCTGAGACTATGATTTTAAATAAAGGTTTAGATACATATCTAGGCAAGGCTGCTAACTCACCATTCCCCTGCTTGGAACCTCTGACAAATCTAGCTTTTTAGATTTGCCTTTTTACCCACCCCAATCTCACTCTTTTTTTTTTTTTAAACAGTGTTTCTCTCTCCCATTGCCCAGGCTGGAGTGCAGTGGTACACTCTAAGCTCACTACAATCTCCACCTCCCAGACTCGAGCAATCCTTGTGTCTTAGCCTCCCAAGTAGCTGGTACTACAGGTGCACACCACCACACCCTGTTAATTTTAGTGTTTTTAGTAGAGACAGGGTTTCACTGTGTTGCCTAGGCTGGTCTCAAACTCCTGACCTCAACTGATCCACCCACCTAGGTCTCCCAAAGTGCTGCGATTACAGACATGAGCCACTGTGGCCAGCTACCCACTCCAATCTCTAGGTAGCAAAACTAGTGATACTTTGGAGGTATTTTAGAGACAACTATTACCTGGCTGACCCATTTCTCTTCCTCATACAGCTGTATTATTGCCATAGAGCATTCAAGAATAGCCCCTCTGGAAAATCTACTGCAGAGATTTCAAATAGTTATGGACAATGTGCTTCTAGCTATATCATCACATATTAACTCTTAAAGTAGAAGAGAATTTATATAGAATAATAAATAACTGTTTTTCCCCATTGTTTTGCCGCAGAGGAGGGTTCCTTCACAGAAAAGACAATATGCCAATTAACTGTTATGAAATCTGTAAATTAATTTAAAACAAATCAGACAGAATAGCACCATGTAAAAAAGCTGGGCTGATTTAAGCTATGCTCTAAGGCCAGTCATTTATCCCATTTCAGAAATGGTAGGCTGGTAAAATTAATATGTCTTCAATGAGCCAAGTAAATATTAGAAATTGGATCTCTGACTGGATTGTTGGTAGTGGATAAAGTAAAATGGTTAAACTACTTTATTGACAAACACAACCTTGTGTGAATAACCCTAAGAGTCTAGAAAAGCCAGTAAGGAGAAAACTAAAGTTTGATCCTTAAAAGGCCCTACATTTTCCTATTGAATTAGAAAAATTTGGTTTACACATTGCCAATAATCAAGGTCACAGAATGGAGCTTCTGGAATATCAGACATTTCTCTATAAATAATATATGAAAGTTGTGTTCAGATACACAAAACACAAAGATATGGCAATTCTTCTATTTATAGGTAATTTTTATAAAATATTCTGTGCCTTTAATTACCTGTTTACTTAATAAATGTCTGCATATATATTGAAATCTGGTCGAAGAACCGTTTTTTTATAACCTGATAGCAATGTTCTAGAGACATATTAAACTTCATCCATTTCAAACAATTTTGATTATCTACCAATAAAATGCAGACTCAGAGTTGTTCATGTCAAAATTGGATTAGAATATTATACAAGCGCTTAATCAAAAAAGATGAAGCTGAGTGAAAATAATTTTTAAAAAGAGGTAAGCATCCCAGGCCAGAGGAGAAGCATGAACATAAAGGGAATTTATGATAAGGAAAATAATCAGAGTTCACATGAAAGAAATTGTTTCAGCCAGTATTAGGCAGAATGAATGAGATCTTTCATTTAGCAAAATTCAATGAGTTTTCAATTAATCTAATTTAAAATTAGACTAAGAAAATTTATTTTTTTGTCAATAGCTAAGATTGGGAAAGCTAGATTCTTTCAGTAAAGGACAAGAGTCTTGAATAAAAGTTACAGATGTATATAATTAGAAATGTTAAGCTTAGCACACCATAATGACAGGAAAATGAAGTATTTGAAAGCATGGTGTATAATGCTCATTGATTTTCCCTAATCACAGGAGTCATTTGAAGGGTAAGTCATTTGTGCTTTAGGGAAGATCAGAAAGTTGCCTTTCCCTTTATTATTATTTTTTTGGGGGGCTATACTCTCAGAAACAAAGCAATCTAGAAATCTATTCTCTAATAGGAAAAACATTCATAAGAAAAAAGCAGTGAAAAATTATTTGTGGGGGCATTTAAAATGATTTAAAGAAGGATTCCTCAAAAGAAGTATCAATTGTGATGGGAGTAATTCCCCTTTGTGCTTCTTTGAATGAGCTGCACATTGTCCCAACCACAGACAGTTTTCATGTTGTTACTCTAAGCTTCTCGAAATGACAAGGCAAAATTGAAGGACATCACTATTTTGTATCAGAGTAGTATCAATTTTTTCATCTGATGAGTCAATCTTAGTCTTTTATTGAAAAGAGAAAAAGTGAGCTTAGCTGAAATAACAGAAATACAATCAAAGGATAAATAAAATGAAGGGAAATTATTAAACAAATAGTATTGCCCTTATGCCTTCTATGATAAATATATGACATATGAAAAAGTCATTAAAATGTGTTAGGAAGGAAAAATAACTCATTGACAAGTATATACCTCTTATTATTTTACATTCTACAGGTTTATTCATAATGTATACCATTATTATATAGTGATAGTCATTATTGTATGACTTTATATATATATATAGTCATTATTATATGCCCCCTCCACGACTCTTGCAATAATAGTTTATGTCAAAATTCTTGCAACAGAATCGAAGCTTTAAGTGTTGAGAAAATTATAGGAAAATATTTTTATAAGGTAAAATTGGATTAAGCTGGATAGATTATGATTCTAATTTGACAGTAGAAAAAATAATGTGGAGTTAAAAAATAGACTTACTATTTTGCCTAGAGCAGATGCAATAAGGGATCAACACTGAAATAACCAATTGTATGTAGACTGAAAATTCATATGTATTTAGAAGTATAAATAAAGTAATTAAAAGTGTTTATTGTCCAGGATAGGTGATTTTATAAAGTAAATTAGTGCTTTTCTTGGGTTAAGGGAGAATTGGCCAATGGCAGCTAAGGAATACTGGGTTCCTTTTGGGGATGATAAAAGATGTTCTAAAATTGATATGATGGTTGCACAATGCTGTGCATATAGTAAAAACCCTTCAATTATATACTTTAAATGTGTAAATTATATTTTATGTGAAATATGTCTCAATAACATTCCAAAATTAAAAACTAAAGTAAAACCATATGTTGATGATTTGTAATATTTAATTTGTGCAAGATCTTCTAGAAAAGAAAAATAAAAAACTGGATGGTTAGGCAAAACATGTACTGAAAAACCTTACAAAAACAAAGATAATCCAGAATGAGGAATAATGGAAACTTTATTGAATAGAATAATGACTGTAGAGTATGGTGGAAATGCTCCCAATATTAAAGAAATTTGACATACATATTGCAAGATTCATATTATCAACATTATTCCTTCTATGAGAAATATATGACTTGTACTGAGCCTTATCATTGTTCTTATATGCTAAAAATGGATTTTAGCTGTGTGATTGTGAAAGTAAAATTCATATAATCTTTTACAGGCTCAGTTTTCTCACCTGAATGTTGTGAAACATTTATGAGTAACAACAGACAGTGTGCTTTAATCATTGTTTTCAATCGATGATAAAAGAATTTTAGCCTTTGCTTGAATTCTTATTAGGCCAAGGTACACATTAGTTTAGTTAAATTTTCCATTACATTGTTAGTATGTGACATGCTCTCGTGGTGAAACTTTTCTCTGGAATAGGTAATAGCAAAGCAGAATGGAAGCTAACGTTCTATCCATTGCGATACCTGTCTTCATCTTTCGCATTGGTTTTGTAGTCACTATACACACAATCAACTGCACTGTATTTCCGTGCCTAATGCAGAAACTGCATCACCTATTTTGCAGGCATTAAGAAATTCTTTAGCTATTGTTGAACATGGTTAACATAATAGTGCCTGTATAGTATTTACTAAATGCTAGGTTCTGGACTAAATTTATATTTCAAATACGAGGAAGGTGTTATTATTTTACCCACTTTTTCATGTGAGAAAACTTAAGCAACAAGAAGTTATGGGAATTTCTACAATCCCCTAATTTGCAATTAAGAGACAAGGAATCATTTCCCAACTTTCTGGCTCCAGACTCCGCGTTTTAAATAATAACTACGTTGTGAGCTCTGAGGAGTAAAAAATACTCTGAAATAGGAAGAGAAAAAAATCTGCTCAGGACTGAAACATGAAGAATCATCTCTGCAATTAAGCTGGAAAAGATAACAAACATTGATAAAGTCAGCTACAAAGTTAACCAGAAATAATGCTTTTCTCATTGCAGCTGTACAGTGTCAAAATGACTCGCCTTCTTTGAAGCTACTTCTTTCTTATCAATAACTTGCTTAGCCCTACTTCCTTACTCTCTTCTCTTAAATCAAGGTCAATATGACACCCAATTGTAAGCCTCCATCACTTTATGACAGCAACCAGTCCTCAGCTCAAATCTACTTCTCTTATTTCCACATTAGATAATGCAATCAATCAGATCTAATCGTTCCTATCCTCACCTCTTAGAATCATTCATGGTGAACACAAAACTTCCTACCTCCTCACCCTTCATGTAGAAATCCCACAGGCCTGTGTCATGCAATTTACCTTGACATAGCAAGTCAATAAACCTATTTTGCTAGCCTACAGTTTTGTCTCTGGTAGGTGGTCTGTATCAGATGAGCTTTAACAACTCAGAGTTAGATAACCTGATAATTAATGCACAGCTACCTCATAAATATATTTCTAGCACCTACATTCCTCTATTGATATAGGTAAACAAGTTAAACTCTTTGAGGTGTAGTTTCTTAACATAAAAGGATAATAATAGTTCATTTCTCATAAGATTTCTTGAGCATTAAGTAAAACAATGCATCTAAATTGAATGTCAGAGCTTAAATTATAATAAACATTCAGTAAATATTATTATTTATATGAAAATACTTTTCATTTATATTGCTTCAAGATTGTTTGAGATAGAGACATTATGTAGATGTTGGCATAGATAGATTTCTATATTTTTGTAGAAAGACAGGCAAATCGATAATATTATAAAAGAGCAAGGAAAATGAAGACAATTGTTAGCAGAGTAAGACAAATTCAGGAAAAAAATTACAAACAAAAATGCACTTTATGGTTCAATTGGTTGCAAAAAGGCTAGGCAACTGATCTTTCAACTTATATTTGCCCTTCTTGTATTTTGTGCAATTTGTGCAGTTAGAGTAATTAAAAATTCCAACATTTAGAAATAAAAGGTAAATCCTTTGAAACATTTTATTATATGTACTCATTCATTTGTAAACTCATAAAATCTTTATTGGCTCTAAATGTAAGCTGACACTAGACTGCAAAAGCTACATTGACAAATATACACTTTTTTAAGGAAAGCTCTTATCAAACTAAGATTTTTGACCTATAATTTTCTTCCTATAAAATAAATACTGTTGTGTCTCATCACGGGCTAAAAGGAAGCTGG
Organism: Pongo pygmaeus; assembly: GCF_028885625.2. NCBI lineage: Eukaryota > Metazoa > Chordata > Mammalia > Primates > Hominidae > Pongo > Pongo pygmaeus. Next base: position 93,790,567 of record NC_072387.2, on the reverse strand, counting down.
TATACAGGTGGGGCTTTTTTCCCCAAACATGCAACTAGAATATATATAATTTTGATATCATTTATTGAGGGTCAAACATAATTCATTAAAAATGGCTCTGTGGAATTTAAAAAATGTTTAAAATCATTAAATTAACATATAAAATATGCAGTATCCATAAAAATTGCAAATAAAAGTATAAATTTTGTAGTGTTTTCTAAAAATATATCATTTAGAGTTCCGCTCATGAGAATTCAATTACAAATCTGCTTTAGAATATTTTCAATAGCTACCTGAGTGTTCCTGATTATCTAGAAATACATGATATATACTGAGGAATAAACGCGAAAAACATAAATATTTTCCAGAATTCCATAATGCACACCTGTCTGTCTCATTGTCAAAGTACAATATCACATTATTTTTGGCACTAAAAGTGAAATGTTAATAATGGAAAAATCATATTTTGGGAAGAGTATGGACTATATTGAGTGAAAGTTTAATGCTGGCTTTGTTCTGTTTCTTAGGCAAATTTTCTAATCAGTTTCTCTCTCTTTCTTACTGTCTCACTGTCTCTCTAGCTTTCTCTTTCTCCTCCCTTCTTGCACACTTGCATTCCCTCTCTCTTCTCTCCCTCTCTCTCTTGATCCTTCTCTCCTTTAAATGTATATTGGGTACAGAGTATTTAGTTAATTTCATTACTCTGTTAATGGCACATTTCACCATTGGTTCTACGAGACCCTTCTTGTGTTTTTTTGTCCCTTTTCATCACTCTTACTAAAAGCTCTCCCTATAGGCAACCTTATCCTGTACTGAATGGATATCATTTTATTCTTGCCTGTTATTGGAAAATAGATTATTTTATGTATATTTAGATTTTGTATTTATGTTGCCTTTGTTTTACTTTTAACTTGGAACCACTTTTTAAAGACCCAATTATTTTGGTATGCACACATCTAGTTCATTGCTTCTAACTCACACATATTTCTCTATGATGTGCATCCACTACAATTTAATTTTAATTTTCCTATATTAAAAAGAGAAATTTTAACCTTACCTGTGATGTTTTAATATATAAACCCTTATCATACTTAATAATCTATTAAAGATAATAAGCAAATGGTAACCAGTATGAGTTCAAGACATTGTAGTAAACAATGAATATAATCAAATTTCAATTCTACCTTTATTTCCTATATGACCATGAAATAATTTAACTTATTAGAGCTTCAATATTTTCTTGTGTGGAATAAGTGTAAAATCTACTTTTAATGGTATTGGAGGATTAGGGACAAAAAGTATAACTGCTGATGATCGAACATGGAAGGTTACAACTATGCTTAATTTTTTTTTTTTTTTGACAGAGTTTTACTCTTGTTCCCCAAGCTGGAGTGCATTGGTGTGATCTCTGCTAACCACAACCTCTGCTTCCCAGAATCAAGCTATTCTCCTGCCTCGGCCTCCCGAGTAGCTGGGATTACAGGCATGGGCCTCCATGTATTTTTAGTGGAAACGGCGTTTAACCATGTTAACCAGGCTGGTCTCAAACTCCTGTTTTCACATGATCCACCCGCCTTGACCTCCCAAACTGCTGGGATTACAGGTGTGAGCCACCGCGCCTGGCCATGCTTAATGTTAATTTTTAAAAAGTGAGTTTTAAGTATTAGTTATGTGTAATTTTAGCATCACAATGGCTGCCATGACACAAAGAACAATGCCTGAAATGAATAAATTTGGTGAATCAACTAATGAAAATACAAAACAGATTTGGAGTATTAAGTTGTTACAACAAATTATGGTATGAAAAGTCAATTTCCATAACAGATTACATTTATTATTTCAACATACATGTCAGGAACTTTCTCAACCACTTTACATGCAATATCTCAATCCCATACCACCTCCACCCAATGAGGCAGATGCTACTATGACCTCCTTTTACAACTGAGAACACGAAAACCTAAAACCTAGAAGACCAAGTGATTTTTCCTCAAATAATAGTTCTATGAAGATTCAAAATAACGTCACTGGAATGGAGAACCCATACTGTACTCCATATGGCCTGCTTTCTATCTTTAGAAAAATCAATTTTATGGGCATGATACAATGCAATTGAAGGAAAATTAATTTCTTCATTTAATATGTGATTATATAAACTTAAAATGCTTGTATATTCTTACAAAATGGGCCAAAGATTTAAATCTCAAAACCACATTTAGCACTGATGCAACTCCGGTATAAGTATGAGAGGAGAAAGAGAAAGAGAGAAGCAGTCTGTTGGTGAAAGGCCATGCATGCGTGTCCAAGGGAAGAAGTTGGGGTTGCATTTTGTTAGTGGGAAGTCACTAAAGGCTTTTTTAAAAGGAGAGTAATGATAAAATTTGGCTTGTTAGAAAAACAATTTTGAGGTTTGTATATATGATGGATTGAAAAAATAAATGACTGAATTTTAGGTGGTTAAAAAATTATTTCAGAAATTCAGAGTGAAGTCAGCCATTGGCACCAAGAAATAATGGAAACATTTTAGAGATATATTTTGTAAAACATATTATGCACTTTTTCAAGTAAGGATGTTAAATGTAACATCACAGTTTGGCAACTAAGTAAATAGTATTGCAATCTAATGAACTAGTCAATAAAAGTGAAAAGAAGCTTGGAGGAAAAATTGAATAAGTACTATTAGGTGGTATCCATTGAGGAAAAGCGATCATTTGGAAAACTGACTAAAAGTCCCCGAAGTCAGCTCAATGCAAAATTCTATACATTAAGTTTTGGTTTTCGATAGGTTGATGGAAAATATAGATTTGGTTATGACTACTCTAAGTGAATACATAAGGAAAGGGATTAAAACATTGGTCTAAAATCTGTAGGGGTAGTCACGGGATCATGCATAAGCTTTACATACATCGTTTCTCCTAATGGATTTCTTCCAGTTATTTGAAAATTCTTATTGTTTAGTTTTTAAGTGATTGTTTCTCTCCAAACAAATTAAAATGTCATGAGATGTTATGATAAAAGATCAAGGACAACATTACTATTACCATCTAATGATGCCAGAATACTTTTTCACTATATTATATAAAAATATAGGCTGTCATTTTCACTGTGGCCTTCTCTGTATTTCTACATTAGACTTAGTTAAAAGACAGAAGGAAGGAAGAAGGAAGGAAGGAAGGAAGGAAGGAAAGAAGGCAGGCAGGCAGGCAGAATGGGTGGGGAGGAGGGAGGGAGGGAAGGGGGGCAGGCAGAATTTGCTCATCTTTTGGATTTACTCACCATGCAAAATATAATGCTATAAAATAAGCGGCAGTAATATTATATATTTGGTCAGGGATTTAGTAAAGTAAGCATAGAGCCATTAAAACTAAAGCAGCCCTTCATAACTGCTTATCCTGAAAACACATGTAAAAAATAATCTCAATTTGAAAAAGGCTGTGCAATAATTACATCTTAGATTTGCCCCAATCCCTGCCTAAAAAAAATCTCATAATTTGTTCATCATATAGTCAAACCAAGGAATCTACACATGATTTGGCACAATTTGGTGAAGTATTTCTTCTAAAAGTGGCTAAATCAAATTATTACTTGGCAGAAAGAAATACAGTAGATACGATACCATTTGACACATGGCACCACACTACCTAATACCCCCATATGATACTTATTCTGGTATCAAAACTAGTCATGAAGAAATAGATACTCAATTTACTTCCTTCCAACATGCACTTGGATGAGCATGCTCACATCCTTCTGCATGGCCAGTTCCTAGACTTACAGAATTATATGTGTTCTCACACCATTTTTAAATATGTATGTATGTATGTATTTATTTATTATTGACAAATAGAAACTATATATATTTATGGTGTACAACATGATGTTTTGATATATGTATACATTGTGAGATGACTAAATCAATCTAATTAACATACACATTACCTCATCTTTTTATGGGAACATTTAAGATCTACTTGAGTATATAATACATTGTTATTAACTATAGCTACTCAGTTGTACAACAGATCTGCTGAACTTGATCACTCCACTTTATTAATTAAAAGGTGTCCAAAGTTTGAATTAGTCAAAAAAATTTTTGTAAGTACATCTTTAAATGAAACAAAATTGAAGTATTTTGAGCTTAGGTAAGCATCTGTAATATTTGATAATATATCTTGATTGTCTGCCTGTGGGGAAAAAGCAAAACCACACATCATTACGAATTATAGCTTGTAACATTTGTATATATTGTCAGAAAATCTCAGTTAACATTACAGGCATATGACTTGCTTACTTCTCTGAATGTCATCAGCTTCATTAAAGCCAAGAATTTGAATTATTCAGTATCAGGGGTCTTGTTTTCTATAAAATGGGAGCAAAATATGCTGTGTTTATCTGTGTATAGATATTTCCTAGATTTCCAGAGTAAAAGTCTCAAGGAATCTGATTGAACTTCAACGGGTTGGTGTATCTTTTATTTGAGAAGAAGAGAAAAATATTCTTAGAACAATTTAACTAGAAGGGTTCTTATGTGACAAAGTTTAATTAGAAGATTGTTTACTAGGAGCAATGGGTTTTAAATTGTGGTGCATTGCAGAACTATCTAGAGGGCCTGTTAAAACAGACTAGTGGGTTCCACCCCCAGAGTTTCTGTTTCAGTAGATTTGTGGTAAGACTTAAGAATTAGCACTCTGATGTCCACTGACTTAGGCAATATTTTGATTACAAGAATGATTTATTCTTGTAATGCATTCAGGATTGCAGATGGCACTAATAGACTATGAGCTCTTTTGGCCAAAATGCTACTCTGGAAGAGGAGATTAGATAAACTACATGATCCTTTCAGTGTGATTAAAAAATACTTATATACACCAGATTTGAAGATGATATAGCATTATTTGTTTCTTTGTTAGACAAAGAAGACACCTGAAAATGCTGTCCATTTTTCTAAAGGTTTCATTAAAATCAAAATGTGGACTTATCATAGAATAGAGGCCGAAATTTCAGAGATGTTGATAAAAATTAGGAAGTTTTATTCATTAAACTAAAGATATGATATGCATACTGATATTCAACTCTTTTTTCAGGATCAATAAATACAATCTCACTAAAATAATTCTAAGCAAATTAAATTACAATTATTATTTGTCAAATTTGACCCTCAAAGATTTTCCTGTCATCAACTGGTTATTAATTTTTCATTTAAACATAAGATAAAGACATGAATAAATCTCTTTTTAGTTAAATCTTTGTATATGTATTTTAATAATTTATTTTTAGCTAATACAGACTTAAACCATACATTGTAATATGCATTTTATTATTCCAATACTAATTCCAAGCTGCTTAATTCTCTGATTGGCAGTCAGTTCAGAATCTACTTTTGAATCTTTTCCTTTTCCTTTTGCCTCATACAATTTTCAAAAGATCCTCAGGAATTTAGGGTGTCCAGCTCCTATGTGCCAGACAGATACAGTCTGGTTATTCCCTTTCCATCCTCATTCCTCAGGAGGCATAAAGTCACTACTTAAGACTGTTCATACATAGCTGGAAGCTTAACACTATTGAGATAACTCACTGGTGTCTAATTTGCAGCATGGACTGTAAGTGTTTCTTCAAAGAGAGGGATTCTACTTCTCAATGTGAAGCTTGGCCCATGTTTATCATCCTAAGGTTGTTGCCTTGGGCCCTCACTGATCTTGTTGCACATGCTCTCAAGATAGGAGAAGGCTGCAAAAGTGCTGGGCATGAATGGTTCTAGCAATTTTCCTCTCAGGATACTGAAATCCTTTCTGCTCTTCCAAAGAATAAAGTAAATTTACTAGTGTCTAAAAACAGAAATTATCTTACCTTTTTTTCCTCTTGTGAAATAAACAACTTATGTCTGCCCACTCAGTGTAGGCAGAATGACTACCCTCAGAGGTTTCTATACAACCATTCTGACTTTTTATAGGAGGTCACCTTTGCTGATCCAAAGGTGATTTTTGTCCTGGTTCATTATTATTTGGCACTTTATGCATAAAAAATAAATAAGTGAAAACAAATTACATATCTGGTAGACATATGCAATAAAATAAATTTAAAGTCAATTTGTAATCGCATGTGTTCATGTGGTTTTTTTTTTTTTAAAGGAAAAGGGTTCATATACAATTTTTCTCATGTTTTCAATGAGATCCATGAATCAAAACAAGTTTATATCCAATGGCTGGGATGTATGAAACGTTAGGGGTTAGGACATGTACTAGTAATTTTTGAAAAGAGGAGTCAGCACAGAAGATAGCTAGGATGTATCAGAGGCACAGGTAAAGAACAGGAGAAACTGGTGTCATGGAAGCCAGGAAAGAAGAGAGTTTAAGGCCGAAAAACCCAGTTAGATGAAGAACACTGCAGTAGCTGCTATTGGGAGCATTTCCAGAGTGTTGCTATTAAGGTTGTCACCTCAGTGTGAGTTACCTCAGGCAATGTTGTCAATGAATACAGCCTCCAGGGAGAACCTCCAGACTGCAGCAGTGGAGGAGGATGACAACTTAAAGGAAGCAGTGGGAGGTGCAGAAATTCTCCCTGGCTCTCCATGGCAAATAAATAATTGAGAACCAGCCTAACTATTCAGGGATGTTTATCTGGCCTGATTCTGCCTTGTCACTTCTGTACATCCTCATTTATCACGTGCTGCTACCACACCACACCAGTGCTTCTCAAATTATTTGTGGTTAAAAGGAGGGGAGGAGGTTCTCCCCAAATCCATCATGGGCTAATACTTTTGTAAAAAGCTATTAAAATAAATTACCAGAAAAATGGAATTAAAAAATACACATAAACTGCAAACATCATTTTTTAAATTATTAGTCCTAATAGACATAAAAGTGCTCAAAGGGCTATAAGGGTTTGAAAATGTTGACTCTCATTTTCTCTTTTTATCTCATTGAAGAATGCTATCATCTGATAGAAAGACACTGGCCTACAGATCACTCTCAAAGTCACACTAACTAGCACTTCTATTTTTTTAAAGATGTTTTAGTTTAAATGCCTTCTGCACAGACTTTTTTCTGATTCTTCTAAAAACACACTGTTCTTTTGCCCCCATTCCCATTTTTCAGCCTTATTACTCACCTCCTTATCTGAAACTATTGTCAACCTAGGATGGATCTCTGCACAGCTTACCTGCTTATTATGAGTAGACTCTTCTCCCCTAAATCATATCTGCTTACTCAAATCCACCTATCTTTTACATGCCAGGATAACGTTCTTCATTCCTGAAGTTTCTCTATGTTCCACCACTCAGAGTTACAGCGATATCTTTCATTGGATCTGTATTTTTCTTTACCATCTAAACCAATTTACTTTAAAAAAGCCATTCAGGCATTTTCCTATTTCTTCACTTTAATGAAAAGGTATGGAGAATATTACACCTATGAGCCAGCCACAGAATAACTGTCTGTTGAAGTAGATTAAACCAAATAGGAAGAATTGTAAAAATTTAGTTGGTGACTGAGGAGGACCCTCTCTGATTAAACATGGTCCCTAAAGTCAGCATAGAAAGTAGTGTCTGCTGAGTTAAGCTCAGGGGATCTTTTCAATTTGTTGCATTTCAAGTTGATTCTTGATGTTTCAAACGAGTATTATCCAAAGGCAGAACAGCAAATTCCCATTAAGGATCATATTGGGGTTGAAATTCTACAAATTGGGATTTTGGGATGTGAGACTACCTGAGAGTAATTGAATATCTTAGCCATCAGAATTCTGGTTGAAAATATCACTCAGGAAAAAAAATTATATCTCATCAATCTAGGGAGATGGAGTAAATAGCAATTTTATGAAGAAAACAATTACAATGAAAACCTCACTGCTGATTAGGCAACTTGATTATTTTATTTCCATTATGTATACATGCCTACGATCAATATTATAACTATAATGATATGATTGAAAATAGTATCACAATTATTACTTTAATAACTGCTCTTTTTATTTATTTTGCTGTTTAGTCACATGTGGTCCAAAAGCTTTTCTATTTCCATAAAATGTAAGGAGTACTTTCACTTACTTATGTTTATTGAATATTTACAAAATATTTATAAAGAGTAGTAATACAAAAGGTTAGAGCTTCCATGGTGAGAATGTATCCCATCTTGGCTCCATTTTCTGCACTGCACTTAACAGAGTTCAGATTTCCACATTTTATGATTAGTGCATACTGGTAGACTAACGGCTGTGAGAGTTGCTCTTCATTTTCTATCATAACTTTAGCTCCCCATGAAGATATATAATTAAACTGGGTAGCACAATCTGATTATCTGTCAAATATAAATGAGTCACCCTGCTACCTCCAAATACTAGTTCACTGTGTCTACAATGAATTAAGACACTTCAGTCCTGGATGCAAAAGTGATAACAAAATCTTCTTTCAGTCAGCACATATTTATGGAATGCCTGCTGTGTGCCAAGCAATCTAAAATTTAGAGAGCAGTTTTCAGATAAATTTTACATAATTTTTTCAACTGATCCTCGGAACAGTTCTCTAATCTATGGATGCAGAAATACTGCTCTCAATTTACAGATGAGGTAACAGTTTGTGGGGAAAATTGATTAAATGAGGATCATATGGTTTGAAATTATGTAGTTATGAATAAAAATCAAAACTTCTGACTCATCACCATTCAATTTTTTCACTACAACATGCCTTGTACTCAAGAATAAGATGTTTGATCCATGATAATAGAAGTCTGATATCTTTTGTGTTAATTTCTTTATCATCAAATTCTTTGTAATTATGGAAAATCTATTTTCCACTCCTAGAGTATTAGCCCTGTGGGGGCCCAGTGAGAGTCATGTATCAAAGATCTTTAAAATGAAATAAATAGAAGCTGCAAACATTTCTCCAAAGAATAGCCCACTTGAACCTATGATAAAAGGATGTTTAATGATAACAGTTATGTTTTCACTGAATTAGTAATATTCCTCAATATTAGCTCAAAAAACAATGTCTAGAGAGATAATTCTTGCGTGTATACTAAATGTGCACACATTACCTTGTAATTAACCCTTTCAACGGTCTTCATATAAGTTTTCTTGTTGTGTAGCTAAGAATATTCAAAGTCCAAGAAAAGGTCCCAATATAAACAAGTGATCTGTTGCAAAGCCCTTATGTCTGCCACTATACCACAGTCCTCTAATAAATGTACTGAAGACAGACATATTTCACTAAAATGTAAGCTACAAGAGGGCAGTGTTTTTTTCTGTTTTGTTCATTGTTGTATCTTTAACTCTAAAATAATATCTGACATCCAGTATGCACTTAATAAATATTTGTGTAATGAATGAAATGCTTTGAAAATGTCTATTTTCATCTTGATTCTTACTTGATTGCATTTATGTCTATGATATTAGAGACAGTTGTCTCAGAATAATAAAATTTTATAATTTACTGTGTTGCTAAGTAAAGCTAAAGTAGGTAGTTGATCCTTTTGATGCACAGTTAGCTCATTGTACCCCATGAAAGTATGGGATACCATGAACACAGTCAAGCTTGCTGTTCCAACAGTCATCTTTAAATAAAACAATGAATACGCATCAGTAGCACTGACATAATTGATAGCGCCCATATGCCACTGATCACGGATCAGGACTTTGCAGATAAACAGGATAAAAAGCAGCATATAAAAATGTTTGTAGCCTAGTGTTGGTCATAGAGTATGCTCAATAAACATTAACTGATCTACATTTGATATGGATCTCAATAAATGGAAAAAATGTGTGTATATAAGGTAATCTTATTTGATTCTTATGAAAGTAAGACTAAATGCCCTTATGACTGCACATATGTATTTAATAATATTTAAGAGAACTCTTGAATGTAGTAGTTATGCTAGTAGCATTTGTAGGCAGAGAAACCTTGGTTCAAATCCTGATTTTGTCAATTACCAGCAAACTAAATTTTGGCAAGTTACTCAATACTTCTAAGTAACTTTATTTTTTTTTTCAAAGTGAGGATGATAGTGGTAACAACTCTACAAGGTGTTAGTGAGTAGTACTTGAGATATCTGCATTGAAGGCCACAGGGAGTGTTGGGCCATTGAATAGAGGACAAGTTCAGATCTGCAATGCTGGCTAGGGTGATTCAATTTCTGTAAGTCATATACTAGCACAGGCCGCTTTGCTTCTGTAAATCCATATATGACATGGCCCTGAATCCATGTTCCACAGTGCATAGGAATCTGAATTCCTCTCCAAGTTTTCTGAAGAATCATGATTTCATGGTGACCTCTGCATCTAGTGAATTGCTTCCAGGCCTTTTATTTTTAGATCAAATGTTTTTACTAACTGAGATGAGAAAATGAGGAACTTCCTAAAATTCTACCCATTCCCCAAAATACACATCCATACAAAGTAGTAATAAAATGTTACTGAAGATTTTGGATTCCAGGAAAAGATACCACATTAAAATAGCTAACTAAATTGAAATTTTAGATTAGATAATCTTTTAATTAATCTATTTATTTTTAGCTATCTAAACATTTGTACAATTTACAATTGCAAAGATATGGAAACAACCAAAGTGCCCATCAATCAATGAGTGGATAAAGAAAATGTGGTATATATATGCTATGGAATACTATTCAGCCATAAATATGAACAAAATAATGTCTTTTGCAGCAACTTGGCTGGAGCTGGAGGCAATTATTCTAAGTGAAGTAACTCAGGAATAAAAAACAAAATACTGTATGTTCTCACTTATAGGTGGGAGTTAAGCTATGATTACACAAAGGAGTACAGAGTGATTTAATGGACTTTGGAGACTCAGAATGGGTAGGTAAAAGAGGAGTGGTAGTGTAAAAAACTACATATTGCACACAACATACACTACTCAGGTGACAAGTGCATTAAAATCTCAGAATTCACCACTGTATAATTCATCCATGTAACCAAAAACCACTTGTACCCCAAAAGCTATTGAAATAATTTTTTTAAAGTTTGTGTTTTCCTGTCATTTTGATCCAAACAGTTACTAAGAATTCTAAGATTTTATTTGCCCGACATTTGCTCCCTTATATACTCTCCTCTCCCTACTCATCTCCAGAAAAATTCTCATTACCTAAGCAAAACATATTTGCAATTTGTTTATTTATTTTGTCAAAGAATTATGTAGTACTTGTAATTTTAGAATTTTACATTTTTGTACCATGAAACTTAAAACTACCCACCCCCAATGAAAGGCAGTTATTTTTTCAAAGAGTAATATTGTATAAATTCTACAATAGTGTATTTTTCACTTCATTATGCTTATGCCTTTGTCAAGAGGACCATGTGTCTCTTATGTGTGTGCTTATTGCTACTGTTGAACTCTGTTTACTCCAGCCACCACTAATAATTCACCATATGAATTACTGACTCTTTCTCTTACTAGAACATTCTTCCAGATCAAAGCTTATTTCTACCAGTCATGATTATTTTCCCTCCCCCAATAACAGGATTAAACTCAAACTGTGTGAGTGTGTGTGTGTGTGTGTGTGCTTACCAGCTCATGGATCAAGTGTAATTTTTTACTTTCAAGTCTTATTACTTGAAAAATTCATTTGCGAATGTTATAGCTACCATAGATAGTAATTCCTCTGATTAATCTGGGCAAAGTACATTGCAAAGGTTCTGGAAAGGATTCACCATTCGGGATGCCATTAAGAATATTTGGGATTCATAGAAGGAGGTCAAAATATCAACATTTATAGGAGCTTGAAAGAAGTCAATTCCATCCCTCACGGAGGCCTTTGAGAGGTTTAAGACATCAGTGGATGAAGTAACTGCAGACATGGAGGAAGTAATAAGAAAATTAGTATTATAAGTGGAGCATGAAGATGTGACTGAATTGCTGCAATCTCATAGCAAAACTTTAACAAAGTAGGATTTTCTTCTTATGGATAAACAAAAAACTTGTTTGCCTGATATAAAATCTACTCCTGGTGAAGATGCTGTGAACATTGTTGAAATAACAATAAAGGATTTAGAATATTACCTAAACCCGGTTGATAAGGAAGGGCTAGAGTTTAAGATCATTGACTCCAATTTTGAAAAAATGTTCTACTGTGCGTAACATGCTTTGAAACAGCATCAAATGCTATAGAGAAATCTTTCCTGAAAGGAAGTGTCCATCTATGCAGCAAACTTTCTTGTTCTGTGTCTCAATCTGCCTTTCTCACTTCTGGTTCTGTTGCATTGCAGTAGTTGGCTACCTTCCATTTCAGGGACAATCATTCCAACGTACAACATCTCACATCGTTATACCCTTTGGCAAACAGACATTTCACATTAACTTCAATCATGCCAGCGACCCCTATTTTTGCACTGACTGTACATCTCTCTCCAATTATCCTCTCATTTTACTTATCCATACTGTAATGAAGTATTATGAGGGGATTGTCTGTATTGGGGTCTCTGCTTCTTCATACCTCAGCTACCCTTCAACCCACTTCACTCTGGCTTCTGACTACAACACTCTATGCAACTTATTCTTTCTGAGCTTCCATTGATTTCTGTCATTAAGTCCAATAGCAACTTCTCATTTCACTTGTTATTTTACACTTTATCAATTTTCATTACATTTGAAAATGAAATCCCATTTTAAACACGCTCTTTCCTGGACTCATCTCACATTATACCTCTTATTTTCCTTTTCGCTTTCAGGCCCATTTTCAGGTCATTTTTCATGGCTATAGTTTAAATATTGCAGGTCTTGGTATCAGCTTCTAGTTTCTGCTCAATTTTCTCCTTAAAGAAAACTCACACCGAATATATCCAAAAGCAAATTCCCATATTTTCTTTCCTCAAATCTGTACTTCCTTCATATTCTCCCATCTCAGTAATTCACTAAGTTGCTCAAATGAGAAATATGAGAATAATGAGGTTGTCTCTCTCTCTCCATAAGCCACCAAATGGAATCAGTTACAAAGTTGTGGTGATTCTAAATTTGTCTTTTCATTCTTTTCATCTCAATAGCAACTACCATCATTGTTTCAATAACACTTGAAAAGCACAAAATCCTTCTGATTTCCTCGAGTCTTTTTTTATGTATTACCATAATTTTTTTCTCCACACAGCACTTAGAATGCTCTCCTTAAGTCATTAATCCAATCTTGTCCTTCCCTTGCTTAAAGCCTTTTGCTATTAGATTAAAGGATGCACCTATGCACTTAATCCACAAGGCCTTTCACTGCCTGGAATCGTCTTCTTCCAATTTATGTTGGGTTGTGATGCCCTCCTACACTTTTGCTTTAACTGAAACTGTCTTTATTCAGTGCCTCAACCAGCCCTTTCAAACCCCAAGAATTTGGGGACATTTTTCTTCCTCTGTCAGAATGTTTTGTTCCAGCTATCCCAGCTCTCACCTCAACAACTGATTCCAATTTTCTGTTCTCAGTTCAAATCTCACTGTTTCAGGAAAAACTATGACATATGTTACTTTTTCTTTAACTAATTGATTCAATTAATTAAATCAGCATCATTAAATCAGAATCAGCATCATATTCTTGCATTTAGTCATCTTTTTATAAAAGCATGTATATCATGTGATTCAGATATGCTAATGAGTGCAGCTATCTGGCATGAGCTTCTGCCATTGTGTCATTGTTGAAAACTATCTTTGAACAGTAAAATTAAAAACACTAAAAAATTCTAGGCTGGGTGTACTGGCTCATGCCTGTAATCCCCAAGCTTTGGGAGTCCTAGACAGGAGGATGGCTTCAGCCCAGGAATTCAGTACTGCAGTGAGTTATAATCATGCCACTGCACTCCATCCTGGGCAACAGAGCAAGATGCTGTCTCTTAAAAAAATAAATAAACAAAAATCAGAAAACAAAAATACTAGAAATATATATACATTTGTATCTCCGTTTATCAATTTTACTTCTCTCTCTGTTCTGTTCAATGCCATTCTATGTTTCTCCTTACTCCAAATTACACAAAAAAGCATTTCTTAACAAATATTTATATTTGTTAATGAGCAGATTTCATTGGTACTGAGAATGCATTAACATTATAATGCCTTAAACTACAATCATTTTATAAAATTTGATTGACTTTTACCTCAAGATAGTTTTGCGAGATGGGTTTGAAGAAGATGAAATAACACTACACGTACTAGTCTGATTTTCTCATCTAAAAAGGCTTCTCTTGAGAGAGCAATGGAGAGTTCAGTAGCATTTGATAGAGATTATGTGATAGCTCTCTTATCAGACTCTCATCGTGCATTTTACCAATTGCAGATAAATCAATTGAGTGCTTAGTCCTTTTTACATGTGACATTATTTAAACTTTAAAATGACCTTGGAGATAGATATTTGTATTACCATTTAATGAAGAAACTGATGGTTAAAGAGAATCTATCTTGCTTAAATTTACCCAGCTAGGGCCAGGGTATGGCATTTCTTTTTACTATACAACATAGTAATAGGTTATATGGCATTTCTTTTTACTATACAACATAATATAAGCTGGATATTCTGTAGAAAGGAAAATTTGCCTGGCTTCCCTTGTGCTTTTAGCCTAATCTCAATTATAAAATTCAAGAGAGGTCCAGACCCCAGGTATCTAAATGTAATAATATTTAGGTTTTTTTACTTGCAATTTTACAAAAAGACTATAAGACTTATGAAAATTTAGTTAAATTATTCTCAATTATGAAAGTGGTACAAAATATATTGTAGGGAAACATCGTGATGTTTACAAAGTTGCTTGTGATATCAATATTCAGGTTCCCTTCATTAAAAGTCCATCCAGATTCCTGCCTGTGACTCACATATATCTATTCTGGCGACTCAAACATTTTTTTGGTGGTTGTTTTCTTTCTCATCCTGTATTACTCATCCCAGATAGTTATTATTAGTTTTCTACCTCTTTAACCTAAAAACTCTCAGAGATTATTAGGATGTTATATACTCTCCAGCATGTTAGGGTTCCTCTGGGAAAGGAGGGAAGTTTAGTACCCTTCTAGAGAAAAAACAAATCTTCATGTTTAAACTTAAAATTTAAAATAAACTCCACTTTCTATAACGTGTCATTTATCATTACCCATGTGGTAGATTATTGCAGAAAGAGTCTCCAGTAATTTTTCCCTCCCTATATTTCTCCTCAGATAGATTCTTCCTCATTCATTCTTGTCTTGGCAATGTAACTTGCTTTGGGTAATGAAAAAATTAGCACGTGTGACAAAAACAGAAACTTGAAAATGCTCATGCATGAAGGTTTAGCTTGTTGCTCTTTTAATTCTGAGTTGCTATGTGAGCAAGCCCAGGTTAGGCTGCAGGGTAGCATATGGCCCAGATTCTTGTGTCTCCCCAGCTGATTGTGTCTCCCCAGTCAACCCAGAGAAGCAGAGCTGGCCAGTTGGCTGGCTGCTGATGGCAGGCCCATAAGTGCATCCATGAGAGATGAAGCTCTTCTCATTTAAACCTAGTCCACTTACTGCCCACAAGGTTTCAAACTAAATAAATGGTGATGGTTTTACCCATTCAGTATTGGTGTTTTGTTATACAGCAAAAGCAAACTGATGCAAGCATTTTCCTAGTTAAACTGGCTACAGAGACTACTGTTTAATTGCTAATTATCCCATAGCTTTTTACTTATATTACTACATTTTCAAGTTAATAACACTCATTTTTATAGGTATCATTGCTGGGGAAAATAATATTTAGACAGGAAGAAATTAAAACACACATATATTAAAATTGAGTGCTCAGTTAATGACAAGCATAGTATTAAGTGCCCATATCCTCACTATAAAATATCTCTGTGTGTGTGTGTGTGTGTGTGTGTGTGTGTGTGTGTGTGTGTGTGTGTGTAGAAACAGCACAAATACCTACAAGAGTATAAAAATGCATTTTCCTCATTGGTTCTTCAATTAGAAGTCTTAACTCCTAGTGCTTATGCTAACTGGCCCATATGATGGATGTATGCTTAGATGCATAAGCAGAGAAGAAAAAGAATGAGGCAAAGTTAGTCAGAGACCTACCATCATATTTTTGTTGATAACTAGGGAATTACTACTCCTTATTCCTTAGGACTCAAATATCCCTGGATTTGTAGGTATTGTACCAAAAGGTATGTAATGTTTAAATATGTCCTTGAATTTTAAACAAGAGATTATGTGGTAATGGAATACACCATAAAGATAATTTCTAAGGTAATAATTCCTATTTGAAGAGTGTATGATTTGTATTGAACTAAAGCCTTTTTATTTGATAAATTGTGTACAGCATAATTGATGCAAATACTTCTTTCCCACATCATATGTACTAGGAAATAATGTGGTACAATGGGCTAAAATTTCACAAATCCACTTATATTCAAAATGTTCCTTTAAAGTCATTCATACCATAGAAAGTTTTCCTTTCATTCATTACCCTGTTGTAGGAGGTTTTTCAACTATTTATCGGACAGTACTCTAAAGAGGAGTAGCAGCTAAAATAGAAAAAGTTGTTACCGATGTTCTTAAGTAAACAGAATAATGAATCTTTGCAGATCATAAATGCCTTAGGAAACTGAAACTGGTCATGTTTTTTGATATTTTGATAGCATGTGCTGTTTTTTTTTTCTTAAGCATGGGAACAGAAGATTTCCATTATAAAACAAGTGATGCCTATTTTATTCGATGCCCAATTACACAATTCCAAAGGAGTAAAAGCTGCAATATCAAAGTGTGTAATGTGGTGAACTAGAATCTGAGGTTATATACTGGTTATTAGTGGAGCGGATGGGATCAGTTAGTAATTAATGTAAAAAAAAGTATTTTTAATAGAAAATGAGAATAACTTTCTAATGAAAGGATGAAATTAGATTTGTTAATGTACAAGAAAGTATGAGAGAGTTTTACATTTATTAGCATAAATCACAGATTGTACTTTTTTATTTCAATAGTTTTTGAGAAATAGGTGCTTTTTGGTTACATGGATAAGTTCTTCAGCGGTGCTTTCTGAGATTCCCATGAACCCATCATCTGAGCAGTGAAGATTGTACCCAATATGTAGTCTTTTATTCTCACCCCACTCTCAGTCTTCCTCCTGGCTCCCCAAAGTTCATTATATCATTCTTATGCCTTTGCATACTCATAGCTTAGCTCCCACTTATAAGTGAGAACATAAGATACTAGGTTTTCCATTCCTGAGTTACTTCACTTAGAGTACTTTAAAAATATATCGAAAATATTATCTTTTAGTAAGTAGATATGATATGCTAACTTATTTAGTTCTAAACATGTAAACACAAAATATTACAGCATATTTGAAGTTAATTTTGGAAGCAGTATATTTTTACATTGCCTATATAAGCTTGATTAGCTTCTCCCTTCCCAAGATTTTTAATTTTTTAAATCAAAATAAAAGGTTTTTTCCTCAGAAAGCATATTGTATAAACAGAATTAGCTCAGTTTTTTATATAACATACCTTCCAAAAATTTGCAAGTTTGTAAAGAGAAAAATTTCAGTAGGTGAACTCCTACTTCCCAATATGTTTAAAATGACCATATTTCTGCATGTATGTTGAGGTTAAACAAGATGAGACTGCATTCCAAAATATCTCCTTACTCTGAAGCAGCAAGAATACTGAAAGTTGAAATTCAGGAAGAAAAAATATGTCAGCATTATTACTTATTTAATGATTGTTAAAAATAAACAATCCTATATATGACTTAGAAAAGATTCCTATATGATAAACCTATAAAGTCTTTCCTTTCCAACTAAATAAACATTAAGTTTTTAAGTCATTTTAAGCAATTATGGGGATTTAGGTAGGAACAATATATTAGTTATAAAAACATAAGGAGATGAAATATTTTATACATCTATGCATATAGGAACTGAAACGACATGAAATTAGAAATTATGAAAGTGTCATGATTTTAAGATTTGGAGAAGTACATTTTGAACGTGATTTTTTATTGTCAAGGAGTAAAGAAGACATATTATTGGTTCGTGGATAAGAACAAGTAATAAGGATGGAAGGAGAAGACAAATATTTTCTCAGTCATATTTGATCTTTAGTTAAAGTTTAAAATGTAAATGAATATGCAACAGAGTGTTGACTCCTCAAAGAAGACTGGTTTTGATATCATAGAAAATAATAAGATGGTTATTGACTATTGTGATAACATGATATTGCTACGTGATATTTGTTATTCTGGCATCTTCATATAGAATCAATTGAAAAAATGAAGAAAGCTAATAGAGTAGTACATAGATGAGAAGAAGTTTGCTTGCTATAATGCAGTAGTTGTGGAAATACAAGCAATGAGTTAAATCATAAAGATTTGAAGAGAAACAAAATATGATTTTTTAGCTGAATATAGAAAAGGGAGTATGCCAAAAGGGCAATTGAATGAAAAGAGTACAATATCAGAAATGTACTAAGTGGTAAGTACAGGGGATGCTAATAGAGATGGAGAAATGCAGGAGTAACTTCATTGAGATGAAAAAGAGAATAAATGCATTTCTAGAAGAGAAGGTACAAGACAATAATAATAATTAACAAGTGATCTGTGCTGAAGATGTAAATTATGTAGTTATTCACTAACTAATAAAAATAGAAATTCTTAAAACAGGGTAAGAGAAATGCCAGACTCTGATGAAGGGAAGAAAGGAAGCTAGATGGAGGAAAATGCAAACAGTATCACAGAAGTCAAGAAAGGTGATGTGAGAAGGATAGTCAGGAATGAACAATTTTAAAGATGAAAGAAAATAAAGCAGTGCATTTTGGGAGAAAATTACAGGCAAAATTATGGAATAATTTAAATGTGGTTATTAGAAAGGAAATCAAATTCTAGAATACTACAGAGGGAATATGCAATGAGAAATGGGAGCTGACAAAATTTACTTAAGAAGCTTAGATATAAAAGATAAGAGGAATAAGACAATATTTTGATGATCAAATGAGGGTTCCCTCATTTCTTCTTCACATTTTCCAATACAAGAAAAAGATAACTGCCAGGTACATCTTTTACTCCCTGATACAGTGGGAAAAAAAAAAACTTCTGAGAAAATTTTGAGAAGGAACATGAGCATACTGCATGGAAGGGAAAGGGTGTAGGGAAGAGGAAGAGAATAAAAAGAATCAGGGAAATGTCAAGTATAGAGAGAATGTCTGAGTGACCTTTCACTTGTTCTGAAGTGTATAGTCAAATAAAAGCAAAGGATGAAAACTGCTTAGCCTTAACAGAAAAAGAAAAAAAATCAAAGAGGATGAAGAATAAGGCTAGCAATAACTTGAGCTGTGACTCACCTTGGCCCCTGCTAGAAAAGAATTATCGCTATTAAATCGGAACCAGAAGTGAACTAGGGCAATGGATTCTCATACTTCCTATAGCATTATTTTTTGACATACATATAATGAGCTTGATTAAAATGTTAAATTTGTACAGGATGGGGATGACAGAGACGGAAGCCTACTTTCCTAAAATGAGCGACATCAAAGAGTAAACAGAGGAGAACGCATGGATCCCAACTGGGTAGATTACCAGGAATAAGAATTTCACGGATAGAGCGGCAGTGGGAAAGGCAGAATTATTGGAATGGAGAATTGGAAGGAAATAAAGCTTATTACCAAAATTATATAGAAATCTAAGGCCATGAAAAAAATTATATTTGGGAAGTGATCCAGTGGAGAAGAAATAAAATTAGAGAAGAAATGCATGCAGTTTTAAAGAAAGTGAAAACAAAAGTGAAAAAAAATTGCATAAATATCAACACATACGCCCCAACAAGGATGTATAAAAATTATGCTATGCAGAAGCTCTTTAGTTTAATTAGATCCCATTTGTCAATTTTGGCTTTTGTTGCCATTGCTTTTGGTGTTTTAGACATGAAGTCCTTGCCCATGCCTATGTCCTGAATGGTAATGCCTAGGTTTTCTTCTAGGGTTTTTATGGTTTTAGGTCTAACATTTAAGTCTTTAATCCATCTTGAATTGATTTTTGTATAAGGTGTAAGGAAGGGATCCAGTTTCAGCTTTCTACATATGGCTAGCCAGTTTTCCCAGCACCATTTATTAAATAGGGAATCCTTTCCCCATTTCTTGTTTTTGTCAGGTTTGTCAAAGATCAGATAGTTGTAGATATGTGGCATTATTTCTGACGGCTCTGTTCTGTTCCATTGATCTATATCTCTGTTTTGGTACCAGTACCATGCTGTTTTGGTTACTGTAGCCTTGTAGTATAGTTTGAAGTCAGGTAGTGTGATGCCTCCAGCTTTGTTCTTTTGGCTTAGGATTGACTTGGCGATGCAGGCTCTTTTTTGGTTCCATATGAACTTTAAAGTAGTTTTTTCCAATTCTGTGAAGAAAGTCATTGGTAGCTTGATGGGGATGGCATTGAATCTGTAAATTACCTTGGGAAGGATGGCCATTGAACCATCAGAGTGAACAGGCAACCTACAAAATGGGAGAAAATTTTCGCAACCTACTCATCTGACAAAGGGCTAATATCCAGAATCTACAATGAACTCCAACAAATTTACAAGAAAAAAACAAACAACCCCATCAAAAAGTGGGCGAAGGACATGAACAGACACTTCTCAAAAGAAGACATTTATGCAGCCAAAAAACACATGAAAAAATGCTCACCATCACTGGCCATCAGAGAAATGCAAATCAAAACCACAATGAGATACCATCTCACACCAGTTAGAATGGCAATCATTAAAAAGTCAGGAAACAACAGGTGCTGGAGAGGATGTGGAGAAATAGGAACACTTTTACACTGTTGGTGGGACTGTAAACTAGTTCAACCCTTGTGGAAGTCAGTGTGGCGATTCCTCAGGGATCTAGAACTAGAAATTCCATTTGACCCAGCCATCCCATTACTGGGTATATACCCACAGGACTATAAATCATGCTGCTATAAAGACACATGCACACGTATGTTTATTGCGGCATTATTCACAATAGCAAAGACTTGGAACCAACCCAAATGTCCAACAATGATAGACTGGATTAAGAAAATGTGGCACATATACACCATGGAATACTATGCAGCCATAAAAAATGATGAGTTCACGTCCTTTGTAGGGACATGGATGAAATTGGAAATCATCATTCTCAGTAAACTATCGCAAGAACAAAAAACCAAACACCGCATATTCTCACTCATAGATGGGAATTGAACAATGAGAACACATGGACACAGGAAGGGGAACATCACACTTCGGGGACTGTTGTGGGGTGGGGGGAGGGGGGAGGGATAGCATTGGGAGATATACCTAATGCTAGATGACAAGTTGGTGGGTGCAGCGCACCAGCATGGCACATGTATACATATGTAACTTACCTGCACATTGCGCACATGTACCATAAAACCTAAAGTATAATAATGATAATAATAATAATAATAAAAGAAAAAAAAAAAAAGAAATTTAAAAAAAAAAAAAAAATTATGCTAATATGCCTTCGGAGGCATTAACATGCAAATTAATGCTGGGATGTTCTCTGGGGTTACAGTCATTAAATATTACACAGACTTTTGCAGAATGCATGCAGCTTTTAACTACTACAGTTTATATTCTTGTAATTGGTCAATACCTATAAAGACTTTTTACATGATAATGTGCTTCATTAAGAAGTTTGGATAGCAAACCTGACAAAAGCAAGAAATGGGGAAAGGATTCCCTACTTAATAAATGGTGCTGGGAAAACTGGCTGGCCATATGTTGAAAGCTGAAACTGGATCCCTTCCTTACACGTTGTACAAAAATTAATTTAAGATGGATTAAAGACTTAAATGTTATATCTAAAACCATAAAAACCCTAGAAGAAAACCTACGCATTACCATTCAGGACATAGGCATGGGCAAGGACTTCATGTCTAAAACACCAAAAGCAATGGCAACAAAAGCCAGAATTGACAAATGCGATCTAATTAAACTAAAGAGCTTCTGCAAAGCAAAAGAAACTACCATCAGAGTGAACAGGCAACCTACAGAATGGGAGAAAATTTTTGCAATCTACTCATCTGACAAAGGGCTAATATCCAGAATCTACAAACAACTCAAACAAATTTACAAGAAAAAAACAACCCCATCAAAAAGTGGGCAAAGGATATGATCAGACACTTCTCAAAAGAAGACATTTATGCAGCCAAATGACACATGAAAAAATGCTCATCATCACTGGCCATCAGAGAAATGCAAATCAAAACCACAATGAGATACCATCTCACACCAGTTAGAATGGCGATCATTAAAAAGTCAGGAAACAACAGGTGCTGGAGAGGATGTGGAGAAATAGGAACACTTTGACACTGTTGGTGGGACTGTAAACTAGTTCAACCATTGTGGAAGTCAGTGTGGCGATTCCTCAGGGATCTAGAACTAGAAATACCATTTGACCCAGCCATCCCATTACTGGGTATATACCCAAACGATTATAAATCATGCAGCTGTAAAGACACACGCACACGTATGTTGATTGTGGCACTATTCACAATAGCAAAGACTTGGAACCAACCCAAATGTCCAACAATGATAGACTAAATTAAGAAAATGTGGCACATATACACCATGGAATACTATGCAGCCGTAAAAAATGATGACTTTATGTCCTTTGTAGGGACATGGATGAAGCTGGAAACCATCTTTCTCAGCAAACTATCGCAAGGACAAAAAAACAAACACCGCATGTTCTCACTCATAGGTGAGAATTGAACAATAACACATGGACACTGGAAAGGGAACATCACACACTGGGGCCTGTTGTGGGGTGGGGGTGGGGGGAGGGATAGCATTAGGAGATATACCTAATGTAAATGACGAGTTAATGGGTGCAGCACACCAACATGGCACATGTATACATATGTAACAAACCTGCACGTTGCGCACATGTACCCTAAAACGTAAAGTATAATAAAAAAAAAAGAAACTTCCTGGTGCTTCTCAAATAACATAAATTAAATGACCATTTTCTTACCATGAAGGGTCTTATAAACACTACGTTAAGTATAAAAAAGCAGAATATACTTGGAAAAAATGTGAGGTTATTTCTGGAACTCTGTTGGTTTGTTTAGAGTTTAAGGTGAAATCCATGACTTTGACAATTAGATAAATTTCACCATGCTCAGCTGATGCAGAACAAGGTTTAAAGCCATTTTCCAAAGGCTTTAGGTACTTTAAAGTGAACAGAGCCTTTACTTCACAGCATGACTTCCTTATTCAAGAATAAAATAGAACTTGCAGAGCAGCAATAAAAATGATACCAAATAAAAGTCTGTGCTTTGTTGAGTGGGGTAAGAGCCCAGAGCAATATTTTAATTCAAGCATAAAAGCGAAAGTTTCACATTATTGGTCCGACGCACAACTTCATGCTCAAAAAGACACATCTCTCCTGTGATGAATATATGCATAACAAAGAAGCATCTCCCTCATGTCTTAGCCTCTGAGGAGGATTTTTTATGATAGTGAGACTTTGAACATATATAGAGTTTCCCTACTGAAAGCAAAAAAGAGAGACATAGGTTTGGATAAGATAAATTCTACAAATAATCAAGATAATATTTCTTTTAGTCACCAGTAAATACATCCTCCGGGGCTCAGATATCAGTATGTCTTCATAAGCTTAAACTCACAGGTTTCTACTGTTTCTGTTATATTACTTGCATGAATGGAGAGAACAGTTTGTTTACCTATGAAAGTTTATTCTTTAAACATTGACAAGAAACGTTCTACCAGACTGCTAAAATTTCATTCTGGGGCATTAGAAAAGTTTCACTCAAAGTCGGTCAAACTTCAGCTATAAATCATTTCCTAAAATGTGGAAATCCAAGGGAGAAAAAAATGGAATTAATTAATTAATTCAAACAGTAGAAATACTTTATAGCACAAATAGCTTCCTGGAAGTTGGAAAAGCATTGAAAAATTTAAAACTAATATGTCTTAGTAAAAGCTTTAGTGTTTATTGTCTTATTATCCATCCCACGCTTTTTTCAACCCACCTGTGCCCTAGTTCCATACAAAGAACTCTATTAATATCAGTCCTAATACTGAGCTAGAATTTAAAATAAATACCCAATACTTTTTTTCACAACCCATTTTCCAGCTATTGGTAGTTGATATTCTGAGCCCTCTTTACTATGCATGCTTACAGAAAACTCCTACTAGAGATAATTATTTTGTGCTTCTTATATCATTTTTAAGATATGATTCAAGCCTTAAACAGTCTCAGAACAGTGAATTTGCAGTTAATATATCTAAATATGTGCTGATAACTCTGTTTACCACCATAAATATAGCCTTTATTTGTATTTGGGCAGATTTTTTTAAATATCTTAGCTTCATTCTATTAAAATTATGAAGCTTCACAATTTTTATAGCATAGAGAGACTGTGGATGGCTGTGGTTAAAGTTATGGAAAGTTAGAAGACTTTCTTATTCAATGACTGATAGCTCATATGATCTATCTAGGTTTTTGTCTTAAAAAGCCTATAGTTAAAAGTTGGTACCTAAACTTTCTATTCATGCACTATATAAATGAGTTCTGAAATTTAGCCCTTTTACATCCATTCAAATGATGGTCAAATCTATAATTCTAGCCCTATTATCAGGCTATTTTTTTCTATTAGCTTTATAGAGGAACACTTAACAAACAAAATTCAACAATATTCATTATAAGTTTGATGCTTTTTGACAGATGTATACAGTCATGTAATCATATCAGCAAAATTATGAAATAGAATATTTTCACTACCAAAAGTGTTCAAGCCTGTCTCTTGGCATTGAAGTCCCTTTCTTAATACCTTGACTCCTTATTTTCAGTCTCTCACTATAGTTTTTCTTCTCTAGAATAAAAATGGAATTATGCAGTATGTATGTTTTTTTCAAATACCTGTCCTTTTTCATTTAGCATTGTACTTTTGAGATACATTCATATTGTTGATATGTCAGTAATCCACTTCTTTATATTGCAGAGTTTAGTTCCATTGGATCAATAAAACATAATTTATGTATGCACAAATTTACACATTTAGTGTGTTTCCAGTTCATGCTTATTATAAATAAAGCTGATATAATTGTGTGGAATTAGGTTTCTTTTTTCTTTAGTGTATTCACAGTAGTGGAATTGGTGGGTCATATGGTAAGTATATGTTAAAGTTTATTAAAACAAAACAAAACAACACAAAGTAATACAAAAAGCTGTGAGTCTTTTTTCTAAAGTAGCTGTATTATTTTGATTTTCAATGAGTAATGTAGAAGAGTTCTCATTTCTCCACACTCTCTAATGCTAGTTATTTTATGTGTTTTTTATTATAACCATTTTAGGAATATGTAGTGACATCACATTTTAATTTGTATCTCCCTAATTACTAAAGATATATAAATTACTTATAATTTTAATTTGTATCTTCCTAATTATTAATTTTTTGGCTTCTTGTCAACTGATTATTTATTACACACATATCTTCTTTGGTATAGCATGGACAAATTTTTTGCAGTTTGTTTGATTTGATTTTTTGTCTTATTATTGAGTCATACACATTCTTTTTATATTCAGGTTACAACTCCTTTGTCACATAACATCACAAATCTTTTTCCTCACAATGTAACTTTCTTTTTAATTTTCTAAAAACTTTCTATTTAAGACTGAAAGTTTTTAATTTTGATCATGTAGAATTTATCCATACTTTCTATGTTTTGCTTTTTGTATTAGATTTAAGAAACATTGCCAAACCCAAGGTCATTGTGATTTTCTCCTATTTTCTTCTAAAATTTGTATAGTTTTAATTCCTATAGTTAAATTTATCATCAATTTCAAGTTAATTTTTGTGCATAGGTGACATAGGGCTAGGATTCATATTTTATGCAAATTTTATATGGAATTTTATGTGAATTTTATTTTGTGTGATATTCACTCTGTGGTAAAGTAATAGTTTTTTGGTTTTTATCTTGTTTTTATTTGTTTTGGGTTTTATATAAATTTCTAATCCATCATGAACAAAACATGTAAATATATAATTACTAAAAAATTACATTAAAATATTATAGATGTACAAAATACAAACACAATTATTATTATCATTAGAGACAACATACAAAAATCACTATGTTAAGACAATTGTTCTGAAAAGCTTAGTCTCAATTTCTGTACTTACCACATTGTGGAACAGTAATAATCAGTTCAAGTATCAAAACATATCTGTAGAGCATATTTATAATAGCAGTAGTATACAGGACAGTTTCACTTTGTATTATTTAAATATATTCCTTCCATGGAGACATTATGAATTCTTTTTTTAGTAAATTACTTGACAGTGACTACAGGGAGACATGCCTTCCTTCACAATCTTTTTCATATGATATCAAATGCATAAAAGTTAAGAATAATTATTTATTTGAAAGCTAGATATAATTTTTAAAAAGATAATATTGTAAGAGTCATGAGGGCCAACTAGACACAGCCAGGAAGAGTTTCTCCCACAGAGAGAGACCAGATCATCAAGTAGACCAGCATACTCTGAACAGATCTTGGGAAAGAAGGCACTTAAAGTGGATACAGAAAGGACAGAGATCCAGGGCTCAAATGGGAGGAAGCTGGGAACCCTGTGCCGGATTGCTAAGCACCAGAACTTGTGCTTGGCCCCAAGCAACTCCTAGGGAAGGGGTGAGGGAAATAGGTTTGGAGTGGTAGACACTCACCATGGACCTTGAGTATCCTAGCTATGGGAGACCCCATGGCCCCCACAAATATTTTATTTGGCAGAAAGAACACCTCAGAGATTTGGAACATACAGAACTCCAGTGTGTGTGGAGTCGAGAGGGTTTGGCATGGGCACAACTGCATTGGGGTATGGGCATGGGCACCCGTTCACTGTATTTATCTATGTGGTTTTAGCTATTATTAGCAGCTAGATCTGGAGAGAGAAGGTTGTCTTGCCCATAGGACAGGATCAGGATTATCTGAACACACCTCTGTCCGTGGGCTTCTTTCAGGGTCCCACTTGCCGTGTAACCTCTGCTGCCCCAGAAAAACACTTGCTAGTGGCCACCACCATAGCTCTCTGGCCAGGAGCCCCTGCCTACCCATCAGAGAGCTTTTTCAGCTGGACCTCCACTAATGCACACCCACCTGTAGCCTTCCCCTGCTGGTATGCACTTGTCCACAGATTCCCACCACTACTCTGCCAGCACGCATGCACATAGGGACACTTACTACCCTTCTGGAGCACACTCTTTTATGTTCTACCCCACCACAGCACACTCTCCCACAGCCCCACCACCACCATACTGCAGCACTTTCAACAGCATGCCCCTTGAAACTGTTGTAGCCATTGAACTTGGAACCTGTTAGGTCCTCCAGTGCAGGATGTGCTTTGCATTCAGGGGCAAGAGAACAAAGCCATGGTCCAGGTCTCAATTGCCCAGAGTTAGATTACACAGCACAGGAAATGCTGGACTGAGCCTTGACCCCCTCAAAGCATCCAGGAACAAAGCCAATTGACTAAATCCAACTTATTCCACAAATCAAACCCCAAAGGCAAAAAAGGAATATAAAAGTAAAATGACCATCGAAAAGAGAGCATCTTTAAACATTAAAGGAAATAAGGCCATACATATGAGAAAGAACCAGTGCAAGAATTCTGGTAACTCTAAAAGCCAGAGTGTCTACTTACCTTCAAATAACCACACGAGCTCTCCAGTAATGGTTCTTAACCATGTTAAAATAGCTAAACTGACAGAGAATTCAGAAACTGAATGGCAAGCAAGCTTAATGAGATACAGGAGACAATTGAAACCCAATTAAAGGAATGCAGTGAAACAAACCAGGAGATGAAAGACAACATAACCATTTTAAGAAAGTACCAAACTAAACTTCTGGAAATAAAAAATTCACACAGAAATTTCATAATGCTATTAGAAGCATTATTAACAGAATAGACCAAGTTGAGGAAAGAATGTCAGTCAGAGTTTGGGCTGGGCACGGTGGCTCACGCCTGTAATCCAAGCAATTTGGGAGGCCAAGGTTGGTGGATCACGAGGTCAGGAGATCGAGACCATCCTGGCTAACACAGTGAAAACCCGTCTCTACTAAAAATACAAAAAATTAGCTGGGCATGGGTGGTGGGTGCCTGTAGTCCCAGCTACTCGGGAGGCTGAGGCAGGAGAATGGTGTGAACCTGGGAGGCGGAGCCTGCAGTGAGCCAAGATCACGCCACTGCACTCCAGCCTGGGCGACAGAGCGAGACTCCGTCTCAAAAAACAAGAATGTCAGAGTTTGAAGACTGCTCCTTTAAATCAACACAGGCAGACAAAAAAAGGAAAAAAGAAAGAAAAAAAATTTAAAAATGAACTTAATCTCCAAGAAACATGAGATTATGTAAAGAAATCAAACCTGTGATTCGTTGGCATTCCTGAAACAGATGGAGAGAGAGAAAACAACTTGGAAAACATATTTGGGGATATTGTCCATGAAAATTTCCAAACCTTGGAGAGGCTGGCATGAAAATAAGGAAATTCAGAAAAGACCCTGAGAGATACTGTGCAAGAGGATCATCCCCAATACACACAATCATGAGATTCTTCAGGGACAACGGAAAAGAAAAAAATCTTAAGACAGGTAGGGAGAAAGAAATCATGTACAAAGGGAAGTTAATTAGGCTAACAGTAGACCCTTCAGAAAAAAGCTTTACAAGCCAAAGGAGATTGGGGGCCCATCTACAGCATCCTTAAAGGAAAGAAATTCCAACCCTGAATTTCATATTCTGTTAAACTGAGCTTCATAAGCAAAGAAAAAATAAAACCCTTTTCAGACAAGCAAACACTAAAATAACTTGTTACCACCAGACTTGCCTTATAAGAGGTCCTTAAGAAAGTGCCAAAAATAGAAATGAAAGACCAATACTGGCCACAATGAAAATACACCTAAGTATATAGACTAATGATACTATAAAGACAAGATACAATCAAGTCCACATAACATCCAGCTAAAAGCACAATGACAGGGTCAAATCCAAACATATCAATATTGTCTTTGAATGTAAACAAGCTAAATGTCCCATTTAAAATTCACAAAATGACTAGTTGGATAAAGAAGCAAGACTCAACTCTATGCTGTCTTCAAGAGACACCTCTCACATCCAATAACATCCATAGACTCAAGGGAAAGGGGTGGAGAAAGACCTATAAAAAAATCAGAAAGCAAATAGGGGTTGCTATTCTTACTTCAGACAAAACAAACTTTAAACCAACAACAATCAAAAAGGACAAAGAAAGGCATTACATAACAATAAAGGGTTAAATCCAATAAAAGGAATCAATTCTAAATATATATACACCCAACATCTGAGCCCTCACATTCATAAAACAAGTTTCTAGGGACTGAAGAAGAGACTTAGATAACCACACGATAATAGTGGGAGACTTCAATACACTACTGACAGTGTTAGACAGATCACAGAGGCAGAAAGCTAAGATATTTAGGTCCTAACCTCAGCACTTGGTCAAATAAACCTAACAGATATCTACGGAATACTCTACCCAAAAACAGTAGAATACACATTCTTCTCATCTGAACAGCACATACTCTAAGATCGACCACATGCTATACCATAAAGAAATTATCAACAAATTCAAAATAACCAAAATTGTACTGATAGCAGTTTGGGTCTATGTTCCCACTCAAATCTCATGTTTAATTATATTGGAGAGAGGGCCTGGTGGGAGGTGATTGGATCATGGGGGTGGTTTCTATTGGTAGCTCCATCTCCCTAGTACTGTTTTGTGACAGAGTTCTCACAAGATCTGGTTGTTTAGGTTGTTTAAATGTGTGTAACTCCACCTTCTCCTTCTCTTTCCTCTCCTCTTTCTCCTCTTTCCTGTCCTCCTTCTCCTCCTTCTTTTCTTTCTTCTTCTTCTTCCTCTTCTTCTTCTTCTTCCTCTTCCTCTTCTTCTTCTTCTTTCTTTTCTCTCTCTCTCTCTCCCCTGCCAGCCATGTGAAGATGTACCTTGCTTCCCATTTGCTTTCCACCATGATTGTAATTTCCCTGAGGTCTCCCCACATTTGTTTTCCACCATGATTGTAACTTCCCTGACGTCTCCCCACACCATGTGGAACTGTGAGTCAGTTAAACCTCTTTTCTGTATAAATTAACCAGTCTCAGTTATGTCTCATAGCAGTTTGAGAATGGACTAATACAGAAAATTGGTACCACAGAAGTGGGGCATTGCTATAAAGGCACCTGAAAGTGAGGGAGCAATGTTGGAACTGGATAATGGGCAGAGGATGGATCAGTTTGGAGGGCTCAGAAGAAGACAGGAAGATGAGGGAAGGTTTGCAAATTCCTAGAGACTTGCTGAATGGTTGTGATCAAAAAGCTAATAGTGATATGGACAGAGATGGCCAGTTGAGGTTTGCCATTTGCATAGCGCATGAAAAGCTGGATGCCCCCACTATAATCTTTTATAAGACAGATGGATTCTCTACCTGGCCAGCACCATGTTGCCTATTTATTTACTGTACATGTGGTGACAAAGAAAAGGGAAGATGGAGCCTCCATGTTGTATACGCCTGGCCCTCAGGTAGCCTTTTTCTATTGGCAGAGCTGCCAGCATTCCTCTATGTAAGCTTCCAGTTTTCTTATGCATGTTTTCAGCTTGATTTTTCGTGCTGCTCTTTGTTAGGAAAGAAATGATTTGGGGGCTGCTTTTTTGTTAAAAGGGAAATTCCACTGAGGACTCTTTTATCCTCACTGTCTGCATAAATAATTACTTTCTGTTTCCTGTGTCACTATTAAGCCTGCTGGTGTAGAGAAGGGAAGAGTTAAGGCTTGGGAGCCTCTGCCTAGATTTCAGAGGATGTATGAAAACACCTGGATATCCAGGCAGAAGTCTGCTGCAGGGGTAGAGCTCCCATGGGGAAACTCTAATAGGGCAGTGTGGAGGGAAAATGTGAGGTTGGAGCCCCCACATAGAGTCCTCACTGGGGCACTGGCCTAGTAGAGCTGTGAGAAGAGGGCTACCATCCTCCAGATCCCAGAATGGTAGATCCATTGACAGCTTTCACTGTGCACCTGGAAAAGCCATAGGCACTCAATCCCAGTCCATGAAAGCAGCTGCAGGGGCTGTACCTGCAGACCTACAGGAGTGGAGCTGCCCAAGAACTGGAAGCTCACCCCTTGCATCAGTGTGGCCTGGATGTGAAACATGGAGTCAAAAAAGAATATTTTGGAGCTTAAAGATTTAATGACTGTTCTGCTGGGTTTTAGATTTGCATAGGGCCTGGAGCCCCTTTGTATTGGCCAATTACTCCTTTTTGCAATGGGAGAATTTACCCAATACCTGTACCCCCACTGTGTCTTGGAAGTACCACACTTATTATTTTTTTTTTTTAATTTTACAGGCTCATAGGTGGAAGGGACTTGCTTTTCTCAGATGAGACTTTGGACTTGAACTTTTGGGTTAATGCTGGAATGAGTTAAGACTTTGGGGGACTGTTAAGAAGGAATAATTGTATTTTGCAATGTGAAAAGAACATGAGATATGGGTGGAGCCAGGAGAGGAATAACATGGTTTGGCTCTGTGTTCCCTCCCAGCTCTCATGTTGAATTGTGATCCCAAGTGTTAAAGGTGGGGCTTGGTGGGAGATGATTGGATCATGGGGGCGATTTCTAATGGTTTAGCACCATCCCTATAGTGTTGTCTCATGGTAGAGTTCTCAAAAGATCTGGTTTATTGAAAGTGTGTAGCACCTCCCCTCACTTCTGCCAGCCATATGAAGACATACCTTGCTTCCCCTTTGCCTTCCACAACGATGGTAAATTTCCTGAGGCCTCCCCAGCCATGCAGAACTGTAAGTCAATTAAACTTCTTTTTTTTAATTTATAAATTAGCCAGTCTCAGATATGTCTTTATAACACTGTGAGAATGTCCTAATACACACAACCATCACACTATTGGACCACAGCACAATAAAAATAGAAATCAACACCAAGAATAAGTTTCAGAATTATACAATTACATGAAAACTAAACAACTTTCCCCTAAATAAATTTGGGTAAATAAAAAATTGTGGCAGAAAAACAAAACAAAAAAAAGCTTTAAAACTAATAGAAACCAAGATACAACACACCACAGAAAATCTGGGACACTGCCAAAGCAGTGTCAAGAGGAAAGTGCTAAATGCTTACATAAGGAATTTAGAAAGATTTCTAATTATCTACCTAGCATCACACCTAGATAAACTAGAAAAACAAGAGCAAACCAACCACAAAGCTAACAAGAAATAACCAAAATCAGAGCTGAACTGAATAAAATTGAGATGCAAAAATCTATACAAAAGATCAATGAAATCAAAAGTTCAAAAGAATAAACATTAGTAGACCATTAACCAGCCTAATGAAAAAAACAGAGAGGATCCAAATTAACGCAATCAGAAATGACAAAAGTGACATTACCACCAAACACAGAATTACAATGAACCCTCAGAGACTATTATGACCACCTCTATGTATGCAAAATAGAAAACCTGGAAGAGATTAATAACTTCCTAGAAATATACAACCTTCCAAGATTGAGCCAGGAAGATATTGAAATCCTGAACAGACCAATAATGGGTTCTGAGTTCTGACAGAATCTGTAATTAAAAAGGTATCAACCAAGATTAAAAAAAAAAAAACAACAACAACAAGCAAACAAACAAAAAACACTGGATCAGGTGGATTCACAGCCAAATTCCAACAGATGTACAAAGAAAAACTGGTATCAATCCTATTGAAATTATTCCAAAAACTTGAGCATGAGAGACTCCTCCCTAACTCATTTTATGAGGCCAACATTATTCTGATACCAAAACGGGGCAGAGACACAGGAACAAAACAAAACAAAACAAAAACATTAAGGGTCAATCTTCCTGATTCATATAGACACAAAAATTCTCAAAAAACACCCACAAATCAAGTCCAACCGTATATTAAAAAGTTAATGCACCATGATTAAGTAAGCTTCATCCCTGGATTGCAAGGTTAGTTCAACATATGCAAATCAATAAATGTTATTCATCACATAAACAGAATTAAAAACCATATGATCATCTCAATACACACAGAAAAAGCTTTCAATAAAATTTAATATCCCTTCATAATAAAAACCCTCAACAAACTAGGCATAAAAGGAACATACCTCAAAATAATAAGAGCCATCTATGACAAACCCACAGCCAACATCATATTAAATGTGCAAAAACTGAAAGCATTTTCCTTGAGAACTGGAGCAAGACACTGATACTCATTCTCACCACTCCTATTCAGCATAATACTGGGAATTCCAGCCAGAGCAATCAGTCAAGAGAAAGAATTAAACAGCATTCAAATAGGAAGATAGGATGTCAACCTATCTTTTTCATAGACAATATGTCCTATATCTAAAAAAAAAACCCTTAGTCTCTGCCCAAAGGCTCCTACATTTGATAAACAAGTTCAGTAAAGGTTCAGGATACAAAATCAACGGCAAAAATCAGTAGCATTTTTATATAACAACAACATCTATCAATCGAGAAAAAATGATGAGACAAGTTTCAATCATTTTAGAAGGTTTATTTGCCAAAGTTAAGGAAATATGCCCCAGAGACAGGTCTATGCCTTTCTCCAAAGATGATTTGAGGGCTTCAAATTTAAAGGGGAAAGGGTGGGATATTGAGAAGTACGCAATTTTCATGTAAGAGGGAGGTAGGGAAAAAGAGTCATTCATGCCTTTGTCTGGCTCAGTGAATCTGCATTTTTTTTTTACATAAGATGACATAGAAATGGCCCAGAGGAAAAATGCAGAGAATCTACATTTTTATATAAGATCACATAGACAAAATGGGGCAGGGTAATAAACATGCATTTGTGTCTGATGGGCCGGGGGCAACCGCACCTGTAAAGATAAGCAATCAATTTACATTGCCATGGTGACATTTCAACAGAAACACCTTAGGGTAAAGGTCGTGTGTCTCACTAGGATTTCCTTGTGGGCAAAACATGGGGAAGACATGTAGCTTTTTTTCTTGTGGCTCTCTTATTTAGGAACCAAAAGGGGAGACAGGTTTGCGTGACCCAGTTTCCAACTTGACTTTTCCCTTTAGCTGAGTGATTTGGGGACCCCAAAATTTATTTCTCTTTCACACACTCAAACTGAGAGCCAAATAAAGATGCAATCCCTCTCCCAATAGCCACAGAAAGAATAAAATACCGAGGAATACAGCCAACTAGGTAGATGCAACTCAAGAACTGAGTTTCAAATTTTATTTGATTTTAACTAGTTTTGATAAAGACTCATGTAGCTAGTGGCTGCCCTTTTGGACAGTGCAGCTCAGATCATACATTTCCTTATGCTGTGCTGAACCACTTCAGATTTTCGGACTTGGGCTCAGAATTTAGTGCAGTGTACAGAGTTCACTGCCGATCTGTGCTGGACATTCAGTATCAAAGTTAACAACTGTGTGTTTCTTTAAGTAAACTAAATTATTTTTGGTTTTATTACAGTGTAAACTATCCCAATCTAGATCTCCAGGTAAGACTATTTTAATTTAAGGTAACAGGTAGACTTACAAAAAATGAAATAACTCACTTTACAGTAATATTTTTCTTGGAAAAAAATCTGCCTGAAGGCTAACTCTAGATAAGCATGAGCTAAATCAAAGTAAAAGACTCAAGAAATTGTATATATTTGTATGTACACACACATATATGTATGTGTATACAAATACATGTGTGTATATCTGTTCATGTGTATATATATATATTCAGTATATAACCTTATTAAATTATGAATGTTAAAATTTTAATATATAGATATAGGAATCTAAAGAAATAGGAGAATGATGTTTGTTAAACAGACTGCAATTGTGCAAAATATAAAGAAACAACAAAAATGAGGATATGAGGGTACACAAATAATTGCAATATAAAGTTGGTATTCATTTTAAAATTCTAAACATGGATATCATGTTTTTACCATGTATAATTAAAGCATGTAATTTAAAAGTAAAATAAATCAAGTTGTTTTGCTGTTGTTGTCACCTTCCATATTTTTATCTTATGGCTCTCTTCCTATTTAGCTTTACTATTGCAAACACCTCAAATCTTCTATTCTCTCAGATTTATACTCTCACTGCCATCTTTACTCATTTCTTTCTCTAATCATTAATTTCCAGTGTAAGCCGTCCTGCCATGGTTTCCCAGAAGAACTTAACACTATTTTTATATTTAATCTCCATCTCTCTTATCCTATTTAGGGCCACATTCACTTATTGTCTGTATAACTGCTAGATATAGAAACATGGATCTATAATTATTTGTCATCTGGATTAATGTTAAGTGATAAATGCAAATAGCCTCCTACTGCTTTCAATAGTTCTTATCATACTGTTTTATTTTTAACAACCAGACAACAGGTTTCAAATAATGTTCGTAATGGTAGAGCAGCTCTTCAGCTCTAAAATGGATCACACTCTCTGTAAGAATGTACAATTCACCTGTTCTAATCTCATCCTTCTTTGTCATCTGAATGATTCTTCATTATACTGGCTTATGAGATAATTATTTTTATTCTTATTTAACCTACGAAAACAGAGGAGAGGAAACAATAGATACTGGAGAGGATGTGCAGAAATAGGAACACTTTTACACTGTTGGTGGGAGTGTAAATTAGTTCAACCATTGTGGGAGACAGTGTGGCAATTCCTCAAGGATCTAGAACCAGAAATACCATTTAACCCAGCAATCCCATTACTGGGTATATACTCAACAGAATATAAATCATTCTACTGTAAAGACACATGCACACATATATTTATTGCAGCACTATTCACAATAGCAAAGACTTGGAACCAACCCAAATGCCCATCAATGATAGACTGGATAAAGAAAATGTAGCACATATACACCATGGAATCCTATGCATCCATAAAAAAGAATGAGTTCATGAGCTTTGCAGGGACATGGATGAAGCTGGAAACCATCATTCTCAGCAAACTAACAGGAACAGAAAACTAAACACCACATGTTCTCACTCATAAGTGGAAGTTGAACACTGAGAACACATGGACACAGGAAGGGGAACATTACACAACGGGGCTTGTGGAGGGGAGGGGGATGGGGGAGGGATAGCATTAGGAGAAATACCTAATGTAGGTATTAGGTATTGATGGGTGCAGCAAACCACCATGGTATGTGTATACCTATGTAACAAACCTGCACCTTCTGCACATGTATCCTGAACTTAAAGTATAATTAAAAAAAAGAAGAAAGAAAATACAAGAGATTAGAGAATCTCAATCCTTGTCACAGAGATAGTGCATGGTAAAACCAGCTTTTGAATCTTGGTGAGCCAACGACACAGTCTCTCAATAAGCAAATTGTTAAGAATATATGTGACTATTAGACAAATTTGCTTTAATGGGCTTTCCCTTTAGGCAGAGAATCTTTCTTTTGAGTCATGCCTCAAAAGAAAAGTAGAAAAACAATGAGACACTTCTAATTTAGGTATTAGTGAGGACCATGTTTCCCTCTAAAATCCTAGAAATTCTGTATAAAATATTATAAAGAAAAAGTACATCTAGCCAAGTTGTACAAAAAAAAAAAAAAAAATAGAATTAAAGGCAAAGAGGAAACTAAAAGCTCGAGGAGAAAGTCCCCAAGTGAATAGTATATTGAAGCAGCAATGTTGAAAAGAGAATGACAGAAGTATAAATAAATATATTCCTAGGTGATTGGATTCATTTTTAATTTTTGTTTTTGTTAATTTTAATTTTGATATTTAAATTAATGGAAAAGTTGCAAGAAACTAAATATTTCACAATTATTAACAGTTTTGGCTATTTGCATTATTTTCTATTTATCTGTACACATATTTAGATGTATAAATATATATATACATTGATATATATCTCTATGTACAATATATATACATATGATTACTTCTGAAATATTTGAGAATAAATTGCAGTCTTTATGCTGTTTCATCCCTAAATCCTATAGTGTGTATTTCTTAAGAGCAACATATTCTCTTTCATAGTACAATTATTGAAATCAGTAAATTTAACATTGATGACAATTCACAGTCCAAATTCAAACTTTTCTAATCGTTCCAATAGTGTCATTTTTAGATCTTTCCTCCCTGGAACATGAAGCTATTCAGGATGCACGCATTGTGCCTAATTTTCATGTCTTTCTAGACTTCTTTAATCTGAAATAATTCTTTAACCATGTTTGTTAATTCATGATCATTACATTTTTAGAAGTATTCTAAGGTTATTTTGTACTCTATTCCATAATTTAGCTTTGGTTGATGTTTTCTTATTATTATATTTAGATTTTCGTTAAATTTTGTCAAGAATATCACAGGCATGATAATATCTGAGTGCACACTTAAGAAAAGGTATATCATGTCACTTTGCCTAATTATTGGTGATATTCAGTTTGTTCATTTATGTTAGTGAAAGCCATGCTTCTTCATCACAAATTTACTATACTCTCCTTGAAATTTATAAATAATTTGTGAAGAGGTACTTTGAGATTCTATAATTCAGCTGTTCCTCATCAAATTCTTGCAAACTCTCCTTAGCATTCATCCATTCATGATTTTTGCCTTAATCAATTATGACTATTAAGGTAAAAAATTGTTTTTCTAATTCCACAAATCCTTTTACAATTATCATTTGTATTTGCATTGTAAGAAAAGGGTCTATTACCTTATTTAGGTACACATGTGACTGTGTGTATGTATGTATGTATGTATGTATTAATGACTGATTAGTTTTAACACCCTCTCAGTACATGACATAAATCCCTGGGATTGTGGAGTTCTAGCTTTGGAACTGGAAATCCCTACATATAGGTTCAGGACTCTCAATATTCAACTTAAAATACACCAGAAAATCTGAACCTCAGCCAGGAAAAAAGGCCTAAAGATTTTCTCTGCCCAGAGTTCTGGGTACATGAATTCATTTCCTGTAAAAAGTAATAAGTATTTTAAAAGTATACTTGTGCTTGCTACCAGTTTTCAGTTTGACTTAATAGAATCGGCATGGCATAGAAATGTCCAAGTTTCAAAGGTAACATATAATTGGTACCGGTCTAGTTAAATCCCTTTACTTCCTGGAAGAAGATAATAGAAACCACCCTTACAAAATTATGGTAGTGAGTAATTTTACAGGAAGTTCAATAATCAAGAGGTCAAAAACACAACAGTAAAGAATTAAACATTAAGAGTCAGAAAATACAACCGAAGAGGAATATTAATAGGTGCAAAGAATCTCTTATAATAAATACATGTTTAACGTAAATGAAGAAATAGAAGAATGATACAGGCAGATAGGAAAAATAACTTTAAAAATAAAAGAGTCATTTAAAATGAAAAGGCAAAGGGCTGATTAGACAACATATTTTACAATTAGAAGGCAACTGCAAGATGGATCAGAGGACATTATTCCTAATGAGCACATGTTGAATAATGAGATTAAAATCTAAGAGTTCGGGCTGGGTGCGGTGGCTCACGCCTCTAATCCCAGCACTTTGGGAGGCCGAGGTGGGCAGAACACGAGGTCAGGAGATCAAGACCATCCTGGCTAAAAGGCATGGGGTTTAGTAGAAACCCCGTCTCTACTAAAAATACAAAAAAATAGCCGGGTGTGGTGGCTGGTTCCTGTAGCACCGGCTACTCGGGAGGCTGAGGCAGGAGAAGGCAGAGCTTGCAGTGAGCCAAGGTTG
Source organism: Pongo pygmaeus (assembly GCF_028885625.2). NCBI lineage: Eukaryota > Metazoa > Chordata > Mammalia > Primates > Hominidae > Pongo > Pongo pygmaeus. The sequence goes on along the minus strand of NC_072387.2, from coordinate 93,751,893 downwards.
CGCCACTGCACTCCAGCCTGGGCGACAGAGCGAGACTCTGTCTCAAAAAAAAAAAAAAGAGTTCACGAGAAAAGGAAAACATTAAAGTGAAAGAGAGATTAGACAAATAGAAGAGAGGTAGTTAAACATTCAGGTTAAACTAGAAATAAATGCATAATTTCATCAGATAAAACATATTTTGACTTAGGCAAGGAAAGACTTTAATCAGAAAAAGTATTGCATTTGTGGAAAGAGGCTATTACTACAGAAAGAATGTTCAGACCATAAGTTGTGTATATTTTACAAATGTCAGACAGAAATGGCTTTTCTTTTATAGGGAGGAGAGCCAAGTGTCAGAGTTGGTGGGTTGAACAGTTAACCAAGGAAGGTCTTGTGCTAAGTCTCAAGAGGGGGTATTGAGGAGATACTGTATGCCTCCTCAGGTTAATGGTGAGTCACAATGAGGGACCTGGGTGAACGAGGAAACCTGGAATACAGTTTGGTAAAGTTAGGTATTTTGTCCAGATTTGTCAGTGGGCCTAAAAAATTCAGCATTTTTTTTTTCCCCAAAGATGGTGAATTAGAGGCTTTAGCATGCCTCAGCCACTTAGATATAGCAAGATAGTGCATAAAGATAACTCTGTAAGCTTTAATTCAAGAAGGAAAGTGGGAATCTACCAGAATTGAAAGGGCACCTCAGATCCTGGGGAGGAGAATGCTGGCAAATAGCCCCCATGACAGCATGGGCCTGATAAAAGTGAGTAAAGCCCCAGTGGGTGAGAGACGCAGGGAGCCTCCCTCTGTGACTCACCTTTCCACTAGGGATCCATGCAACCGAGGCTGAGGAAGAGCATTTTGTTTCTCCCAAATGTGGGAGCTAACTTGGGGAGAGTCTTGGAGGCACTGTGAGGGAAAGGCACTGGGAAAAGTTGCAAATTTTTTTTTTTTTTTGACCCAGGACTAAGAGCAGGAGGACATTTTTAATCTGGGTGCATACAATGTCAGCCATTCTTTGACAACCCAGCAGTGTGGCTGTGCAGACATTTGAGTCTTGGGTTAGAGACTGGAACACCTGCTCTGTTGTAGGCAATGGACCTCCACATCTACAACTGTGGAAACCACCTCAGCAGTAGGGACTGGAATTGTGTTCTTCCTCATCACAGACCTGGGGTGGGAGGAGAGCCATTTCTCTTAGGTGGCAATACTTGCAGCCAGGGCTAGCTTGGGGACTTGAAATCAGTTTGTGTGTGCCATTGATATGTGCCCCAGCCTGTTCTCCTGAGATCATTGTGCAGCAGGTCCCTCTCTGCTCCACTCCCAGGAAGAAATCCAGGTGTTTGGAGCACCCATTTGCCTAGTCAAGCAGCCTGAGCTGTCCCACTCTTCAAGGATGTAGATCATGGTGAAGCAGGGCCTTCTCCACTCAATGCCTATGCAGGAATCCTAGAATTTGTAGCACTCACTCATCTGGATCAATAGCCTGACTTACCTTGCCCTTTCTGTGCAGAGATTCTGGTGTAAGGAGGCCCTCTGTGCTTCACACCCAGGTAGATCTCCAGGCATTCAGAGCCCTGCTTGTATGATTAAGCAGCCTGAGCCACTCCACCTTTCATGGACATACCTCATAGTGCAGCAAGGCCCTCACTACTCCATGCACAAGCAGATCTCTAGGCATCTGGAACACCAGCTTGCCTGAATCAGCAGCCTGGGCTGACCCATCCTTCCTGCGCAGAGATCTTGGTGCAGGGGTGGGGGCCTGTATTTGTCCATTTTCATGATACTGATGAAGAAATAACTGAGACTGGGCAATTTACAAAAGAAAGAAGTTTAATGGACTTACAGTTCCATGTGGCTGGGGAGGCCTTACAATCATGGCAGAAGGTGAAAGGCACATTTTACATGGTGGTGGCAAGAGAGAGCTTGTGCAGGGCAACTCTCATTTTTAAAACCATCAGATCTCATAAGACTCATTCCCTATTATGAGAACAGCACAGGAAAAGCCTGCCCCCATAATTCAATAACCTCCCACCAGGTTCTTTCATCTACATGTGGGAATTATAGGAGTTAAATTCAAGATGAGATTTGGGTGGGGACACAGCCAAGCCATATCATTACACACCTGGCCCCTCCCAAATCTCATCTCCTCACATTTCAAAGCCAATCATGACTTCCCAATAGTCCCCCAAAGTCTTAACTCATTGCAGCATTAACTCAAAAGTCCACAGTCCAATGTCTCATCTGAGACAAGGCGAGTCCCTTCTGCCTATGAGCCTGTAAAATCAAAAGCAAGTTATTTACTTCCTAGATACAATGGGGGTACAGGAATTGGGTAAATATAGCCATTACAAATGGGACAATTTGGCCAAAACAAAGGGGCTACAGGGCCCATGCAAGTCTGAAATCCAGCGAGGCAGTCAAATCTTAAAGCTCCAAAATGATCTCCTTTGACCCCATGTCTCACATCCAGGTCAGCCTGATGCAACAGATGGGTTCCCACAGTCCTGGACAGCTCTGCCCCTTTGGCTTTGCAGAGTACAGTCTCCCTCCCAGCTGCCTTCATGGACTAGCATTGAGTGCCTGTGGCTTTTTCAGGTGCACAGTGCAAGCTGTCAGTGGATTTACTGTTCTAGGGACTGGAACACAGTGGCCCTCTTCTCACAGCTCCATTAGGCAGTGTCCCAGTAGGCACTCTGTGGTAGGGCTCCAACCCCACATTTCCCTTCTGCACTGCCCTAGCAGAGTTTCTCCATGAGGGCCCTGCCCCTGCAGCAAACTTCTGCCTGGGCATCCAGTGTTTCCATACATCTTCTGAAATCTAGGCACAGGTTCCCAAACGCCAAATCTTGACTTCTGTGTACTCACAGGCTCAACACCATCTGGAAGCTGCCAAGGCTTATGGCTCGCACCCTCTGTAGCCATGGCCCAAGCTCTATGTTGGGCCCTTCCAGACACTACTGAAGCAGCTGGGCCACAGGGCACCAAGTCCCTGGGCTGCAACAGCCCAAGGACCCTGGGCCCAGCCCACAAAATAACTTTTTCTTCCTAGGCCTCTGGGCCTCTGATGAGAGGAGCTGTCGTGAAGACATCTGACATGCCCTGGAGACATTTTCCCCATTGTCTTGGCGATTAACATTTGGCTTCTCATTACTTATGCAAATTTCTGCAGCCAGTTTGAATATCTCTTCAGAAAATGGGATTTTCTTTTCTATCGCATTGTCAGGCTGCAAATTATCTGAACTTTTATGCTCTGCTTCCCTTATAAAACTGAATGCCTTTAATAGCACCCCAGTACCTCTTGAATGCTTTGACACTTAGAAATGTCTTCTGCCAGATGCCCTAAATTGTCTCTCTCAAGTTCAAAGTTCTACAAATCTCTAGGGGAGGGGCAAAATGACACCAATCTCTTTGCTAAAACGCAACAAAAGTCACCTTTTCTCCAGTTTCCAACAATTTCCTGATTTCCATCTGCGACCACTTCAGCCTGGATTTTATTGTCCATATCACTATCAGCATTTTGGACAAAGCCATTTAACAAGTCTCTAGGGAGTTCCAAACTTTCTCACATTTACTTTTCTTCTTCTGAGCCCCCCAAACTGTTCGAACCTCACCTGTTACCTAGTTCCAAAGTGACTTTGACATTTTTGGATATCTTTCCAGCCGTGCCCAACTCCCAGCACCAATTTACCATATTAGTCCATTTTCATGCTGCTCATAAAGACATACCTAAGACTGGGCAATTTACAAAATAAAGAGGTTTAATAAGCTTGCAGTGCCACGTGGCTAGGGAGGCCTCAAAAATCATGGCAGAAGGCAAAAGGCACTTCTTACATGGCAGTGGCAAGAGAGAGCTTGTGCAGGGAAACTCTCATTTTTAAAAGCATCAGATCTCATGAGACTCATTCACTACCACAAGAACAGCACAGGAAAGACCTGCCCTCATAATTTAATCACCTGCCACCAGGTTCTTCTCATGACATTTGGGAATTGTGGGAGTTACAATTCAAGATGAGATTTGGGTGGGGACACAGCCAAACCTTATCAAGGCCCTCACTGCTGCATGACCAGGCAGATCTCTAAGCATTCAGAGCTCCTACTTTCTGGTTAAGCAAACTGAGTCCCCCCATTCCTCTACTGCAGAGATCTTGATGCAGGGGCATCCATTCCACTCCACATCCAGGCAGACCTCCAGCTGTCTGGAGCACCTACTCTCCTGGGTTAGGAGTTTAGGCCATTCCCCATCCCCATGCAAAGAACTTGGGGCCAAGGATTTTTTTCCAGGTACTCAGGAGCACTTCTGGGCACTTGGTGCCATCCAATGGGATTCTCTCTTAGTGCTGGTGCCCGTGCTTGCTATCAGGGGACCTGTAGTTGGATCTTCCTGGTCCAGTATTGCCTATCATGGCCCCTAGTTCTCTGAGGCTAAGTAGGGAGCTCAGACCACTTTACATTCCATGAATTAGTCAATTTGTGAGGCAACAGAGAGCTTCTGCAAGTAAACAAGGATCAAGTATATACCTAGCCATGTTGGCCACAGCAGGCTCTTGCCTGTAAGCACCATATACAGGCTTGTAGGTTGAACTGCAGAGCCCCATGTAAAACCCAATGAAATAAAGAAATGCATAGGGCTATTAAAGCAAAACCATAAGACCTTGCCATGCATTTTCTATAGCTGCATCCCCTAGGTAGGGAGGAAAGGGAAAGGGGGGAGAAATAATATAGGAAAAGAAAAAGAAACAAAAACCATACCTCTTTAAAACTAATTATAAAACTTAGAAGTGTCAGTGTCTCCAGATGACAAAGAACCAGTAAAAGCATTCTGGAATGATAAAAAAAAAAAAATCACAATGTAATGATACATCAAGATATCACACTAGCTCTCCAGCTATAGTTCCTAACCAAAATGGAAACCCAGAAATGATGGATAAATAGTTCAAAGCAGGGAAGCTCAATGAAATCCAAGAAAAGTAGAGTGCAAACACAATGAAACTTCTAAAGCAATCCAGGAGATGAAGGAATAGATCAACATCTTAAAATGAAAACAATCAGAGCTTCTGAAATTAAAAAACCTACTTAAGAAATTTCAAAATATAAGTAAATGTTTTTCAACAGACTGCACCAAGCAGAATAACTAATTTCAGGGCTCGAAAAATGGGATTTTGAGGTAACTCAGTCAAACAAAAATAAAAAATAATAATTTTAAAAATGAACAGTCTTCAAGAAACATAGGATTATATAAAACAACCAAATCTATTCAATATTGCCAGTCCTGAGAAAGAAAAAAAATTAACCTGGAAAACATATTTGAGGGAATAATTGAAGTAAACTTCTCTAATCTTCTAGAGAAGTAGACATCCAGATACAAGAAATGCAGAAAACACCCAAGATACTTATAGAAAATTAACATCACCAAGACGTATAGTCACCAGGCTGTTCAAGATCAACTCTAAAAAAAATCATAAAGGTAGCTTAAGAAAAAGTCAGATCATGTATACAGGGAACTCAATCAGGCTTATAGTGAACTTCTCAGCAGAAACTTTACAAATTAGAAGAGACTGGGGGCCTATTGTCAACATTCTTAAAGAAAAGAAATTCCCACAGTAAATTTCATATCCCACTAAACTAAGCTTTATCAGCAAAGGAGAAATAAAATCATTTCCAGAAAAGCATGCACTAAAGGAATTTGTTACCACTAGACCTGTCTTATAAGTGATCCTTAAGAAAGTTCGAAATATGGAAACAAAAGAATGACTTGTACTACAAAATACACAAACTTAAGTACATAGCCCACAGACCCTATAAAGCAACCACAAAATAGAAACTAAACAGCATTTAACTAACAACTTCTTGAAAGCATCAAAATCTCAAATAACAATATTAACCTTCATTATAAACTGTCTAAATCCTCCACTTAAAAGGCACAGAGTGTCTTTTAGGTTGGATAAAAAACATGACTCATCTGTTTGCTGTCTTCAAGAGCCCCATCTCACACATAATGACACCTATAAGCTCAAAGTAAAGGGTTAGAGAAAGATCTACCATGCAAATAAAAAACACAAAAGAGCAGGTGTTGCTATTCAAATATCAGATAAAACAGACTTTACCAAAAACAGTGAAAACTGGCAAAGAAAGACGTTACATATTGATAAAGGGTTCAAGTCAACAAGATGACTTAACTATCTTAAATATGCATGCATCTGCACTAGAGCACCCAGATTTATAAAAGGAGTACTTCTAGATGTACACAAAGACTTAGCTACCCAGTAATTGTTGAGGAGTTCAACACCCCACTGACAGCATTAGACAGATCATAAAGGTAGAAAACTAACAAATAAATTCTGGATTTAAATTTGACACTCAACCTATTTGACATAATTGACATCAACAGAATACTTCACCCATCAACCACAGAATATACATTCTTCTCATATGCACATGGAACATATTCCAAGATCAAGTACATGCTCAGCCATAAAGCATGTCTCAAAATCAAAAAGTATAATCATGCCAACCATACCCTTGGACCACAGCAGAACGAAAATACAAATAAATACCCAGAAAATCTCTGAAAAACACAGTTAAATGGGAATTTAAAAACTTCTTCCTGAATGACTTTTGGGTGAACAATATAATTAAGGCAGAAATTTAAAATTATTTGAAATAATTAGAAACAGAGACACAACACACCAAAAATCTCTGGGATGCAGCAAAAGCAGTTGTAAGAAGAAATTTTATAGCACTAAATGTCTATTTCAAAAAGCTGGAATGGCCAGGTGTCGTGGCTCATGCCTATCTATAATCTTAGCACTTTGGGAGTAAAGGCAGGTGGATTGCTTGAGCCCAGGAGTTTGAGATTATCCTGGGCAATATAGTGAGACCCCAATCTCTAAAAATAAATAAATAAATAAATAAATAAATAAATAAATAAATAAACATTAGGCAGTCATGGTGGCTTATGTCCATGGTCCCAGATACTCAGGAAGAACAAGTAGGAGGATAACTTGAGGCCAGAAGTTTGAAGCTTCAGCAAGCTGTTATGCCACTGGAGGCTGGATGACAGAGTGAGACCCTGTCTCAGAAAAAAAAAAAAAAAGGAAGGATTTCAAGATAACAACCTAACTTCACATCTAAAGGAACTAGAGAAGCAAAAACAAACTAACCCCAAGAAGGAAAGAAATAACTAAAATCAGAGAAGAACTAAAGAAAATTGATATCCAAAAATCCATACAAAAAGGAACAAAATCAAAAATTGATTTTTAAAAGGATAAATAAGATTGATAGTTGGTAGAACTCTATATATCTGGATTAAGAAAGAAAAAAAAAGAGAGAGAGAGAAGGTCCAAATAGGCACAATCAGTAACCAAAAAGGGTGACATTACCAGTAACCAACAGAAATACAAAAGATCCTCCAAGACTTTTATGAACAGTTTTATACATACAAACTAGAAAATCTAAAGATAATGAATAAATTCCCAGAAACACACAATCTCCCAAGATTGAATCAGGAAGTATTTGAAACCATGAACAGACTAATATCAAGTTCCAAAACTGAATCAGTAATAAAAAACCTACCAACCGAAAAAAGTCCCAGACAAGATAGATTCACAGCCAAATTCTATTAGACAATGAAGACTTTCTTTCATTTCCTTTGAAACTATTCCAAAAAATCTAGAAGGGATTCCTCTTTTACTCTTCTATGAAACCAGCATTACCTTGATACCACAACCTGAAAAAATACAGTAATAAAAGAAAACTAAAGGCCAATATCCCTGATGAACACAGACGCGAAAAATCTCAAAAAAAAAAAAAAACACTAGCAAATTGAGTCCAACAGCAAATCAAAATTAATTCAAAATTAACAACATGATAAATGGGCTTCATTCTTGGAATGCTAGATTGGTTCAACATATGCAAATCAGTAAATGTGATTCACCACATAAACAGAATTAAAAACAAAAACCATATTGATCATCTCAATAGATGCAGAAAAGCCTTTCCAAAAAATTCAAGATCCCTTTCTGATAACCCTCAGCAAACTACCATCAAAGGAATATACCTCAAAATAATAAGAGCCATCTATGACATACCCACAGCCAACATCATACTGAATGTGCAAAAACTGGAAGCATTCCCCTTGAGAACTGGAAGAAGACAAAGATATTCATTCTCACCACTTCTATCCAACATAGTCCTGGAAGTCCTAGTCTGATCAATCAGGCAAAAGAAAGAAATAAAATCATGCAAATAGGAAAATTTGACTTTTACATCAAACTATCTTTTTTCACTGACAATATGATTCCATGCTTCGAAAACCCTAAAGACTGGGCCAAAACATTCCTGGAACCAATAAACAACTTCAGTAAAGTCTAGGATATAAACTCAATGTACAAAAATCAGTAGCATTTCTATACACCAATAACATTCAAGCTGAGAGGCAAATCAAAAATGAAATCCATTGTACAATAGCCACAAAAAATAAAATAAAATACCTAGGAATACATTTAACCAAGGAGGTGAAACATTTCTACAAGGAGAACTACAAAACACTGCACAAAAGAAATCATAGATGACACAAATTAATGGAAAAATATCCCATGTTCATGTATTGGAAGAATCAATATTGTTAAAATGGCCATACTGCCGAAAGCAATTGGCAAATTAAATGCTATTCTTATCAAACTACCTATGTCACTTTTCACAGAACTAGAAAAAACTACTTTAAAATTCATGTGGAACCAAAAAAACACCTGAATAGCCAAAACAATCTTAGCAAAGAGAACAAAGCCGTAGTATTCACATTACTGCACTTCAAGCTATACTATAAGGATACAATCCTCAAAACAGCATGGCACTGGTACAAAGACAAAGAAATTAATAAAACAGAATAGAGAACCCAGAAATAAAGCTGGACACTGATAACCATCTGATCTTGGGACAAAGTTGACAAAAATAAACAAATGAGAAAGGACTCCATATTCATTAAAGGGTGCTGGGATAGCTGGATAGCCATATGGATCCCTATTGAATTCCTACCTCTCACCATATAAAAAAATTAACTCAAGATGGATCAAAGGTAATGTAAGACCTCAAACTACAAGCATCCTAAAAAAAAAAAAAAAAAAACTTGAAACACCATTTGGCTTTGGGAAAACATTTATGACTAAGTCATCAAAAGCAATTGCAACAAAAACAAAAATTGACAAGTGGAACAAAATTAAAGTATAGAGCTTCTGTTCAGCACGAGACACTATCATCTGAGTAAAATATTCACAACATATGTATTCAACAAAGGTCTAATATCCAGAATCTACAGGGAACTTAATTTAACAAGCTAAAGATAAATAATCCCATTTAAAATGGGGAAAAGACATAAACAGCCAATTATCTAAAGAAGACACACAAGTGGCCAACAAACATATGAGAAAATGTTCATCATTACTAATCATCACAGAAATTCAAATCAGAACCATAGTGAGATACTTTCTCACACCAGTAAGAATGGCATTATTAAAAAGTCAATAAACAACAGATACTGCAAAGGCTGTAGAGAAAAGTGAACATTTGTACACTGTTGACGGGAATGTAAATTAGTTCAGCCACTGTGGAAAGCAGTTTGGTGATTTCTCAATGAAGTTAAAACTGAGCTACCAATCAACTCAGCAATCCCTTTTACTCAGCATCCCTTTTGGATGTATACCCCATCTCTGGGTATACATCCAAAGAAAAATTAATAATTCTACCAAAAAGACACATGCACTTGCATGTTCATCATAGCACTATTCACAATAACAAAGACATGAAAACAACTTAGGTGTTCATCAGTGGTGGATTGGATAAAGAAAATGTGAGCTGGGTATGGTGGCTGATGCCTGTAATTCTAGCACTTTGGGAAGTCAAGGTATGTGGATCACTTGAGGTCAGGAGTTCAAGACTAGCCTGGCCAATAGGGAGAAATCCCATCTCTACTAAAAAAAAAAAAAAAAAAAAAAAAAAAAAAGGCTGGCATGGCGGTGTGTGCCTGTAATCCCAGCTACTCTGGAGGCTGAAGCAGAAGAATGGCTTGAATCCAGGAGGCAGAGGTTGTAGTGAGCCGAGATCATGCCACTGCACTCAAGCCTGAGCAACAGAGCAAGACTCTGTCTCAAAAAAAAAAAAAAAAAAGGAAAAGAAAATGTGATACATATACATCATGTAATACTACACAGCCATCAAAACGGAACAAAAATCATGGCCTTTGCAGCAACATGGATGCAGTTGGAGGCCCATATCCTAAGAAAATTAACACAGAAACAGAAAACTAATTACCACATGTTCTCACTTACAAGTGGAAGCTATACATCGTTTACTCATGGACATAAAGATCAAAACAATAGAAACTTGGGACTACTGTTGGGGGGAGGAAGTGGAGAGGAGTTGAAAAATTATTAGATACTGTGCTCAATCTCTGTATGACAATATTATTCATACCCCAAACTCAGCATCACACAATATACTCAGGTAACAAATCTGTACATGTACCCTCTGAATCTAAAATAAAAGTTGAAAAATAAAATAAATAATTAAAATTCTTACTTGATTAATAAATTAATTATCATATATTAAAGAAAACACTTTTGCAATAATCCAACTGTTTTCATCCCTTCTCCCCATCTTTATATTCCAGGGTTCATTATGTTTACTCTTTTATTTTGTATGGTTTTGAAATGAATCAGCAACTGGTTTGATCCCCCTCTGTAAGAATTTAGTTCTGACTTTCCTTTACTTTGCTTAATCATTTACTGTTTGTTTGTACGATTTCCATTTTAAACTTGGATGGAGTACAAATTTTGAAATTATAACACATATCTCATTTGCAATTGTGTTTCTTGTTCTTTTTGCAAAGGTAATTTTTAAAAGAAGCAGGTAGATACATTTTGCATTTTCAAAAACTCCTTTTGGCATACTTTCAATCAACAATATAGTTGATTCAACAAACTGAAGTGCTTTGAGAGGCTTAAAAACAAGTTCAGGTAATCATATAGTATGCAAAGAAGAGGAATTTAGAGGATATGTGTCTGGTTTTGTCATTGGTACACAGGAGAGCATCTTTAAGTCTTACCTAAATCATATGAGGAACATAAGAGGCAGAGGCATTTCTTAAGTCATCGCTGTTTTCCGGGATCACAGGACTCCAATAAAGTTCAACAGAGTTGACTTTTAAACCAATATTTTAAAAATGACAAATGGAAAAATATACACTAGTTTGTGCTTTAGGGAAGAGTGAGCAATGCAGAAAAAATGTTCCTGTTCAATTAACTTTTTCTAGTGAAAGTTATGCACTGGGTAATGCTGAGAGTTCAAAAGTAAAATAGATAATGCCGACTGCACACAGTGGCTCAGGCCTGTAATCCCAGCCCTTTGGGAAGCTGAGGCAGGCAGATCACTTGAGGCCAGGGGTTTGGTAGCCTGGGAAACATGGCAAAACCCCATCTCTACCAAAAATACAAAAACCAGCCAGGCATGATGGTGCACATCTGTGGTTCCAACTACTTAGGAGGCTGAGGCATGAGAATGGTTTTAACCTGGGAGGTGGAGGTTGAGGTGAACAGAGATCCCACCACTGCACTCCAGCCTGGGCAACACAGCAAGACCCCGCCTCAAAAAAAAAAAAAGATAATAACTTCAAAGGGCTTCCCATCTAATGCGAGAGATTATTTGAATCCTATATAATAACTCCCATAACTTAGATATAAATTAAAGGCTTTTGTAGCCCAGAGGAGGAAAATGGATTATTTTTACATCTGGGCACACATTAATTCCTAAAGAAGGTATATTTGAGTCGGCTCAATCTAAAAAAGCTTTGCTCTTTTCAAATTGCTTTCACATATATAATCTCACTGAAAAATTACAAATCATCACGAGTTAAACAGTGGGTATTATTTTCCTCATTCTGCAGTTCAAGAAATAAGGCCAATGAATGATGGGATTAATTCTCCAGGCTCCAGTTTGGTTGACTGCCTGTAGAGTGATTTTTTTCCCTCTTCTGTATTATATTTTAAGGGCAGTGAAGGTTAGAGAGTGTGATGAAAGAAGTAGATTTTACTCAAAACAGAAAAGAAGGCTGAAAGGAGAGTAAAGGGAATAAAGAAATAAGACAAGTAAAAGAAATATATACCATTGAGCCTAGGGTTTGAGAAGAAACATAATGAAAAACTCTTGGAGAATAAATGATATCACCACTGATTATGACTGTGCATGGCATATTCATACTAGAATTTACCCTTATTCAGTGGAGTGTCTGGAGATTTCTGGCAACACTTATGCAATGTCTTTATTTTCTCTCAAATATAACCGGAAATCAATTTATCTCTATAAACCTTGATTTTCAGCCTAGCTGGTCCTCTGTATTTCTCTTTCAGTACCTCATGAAGTTTTAAATAATAACTTCTTCAATATGAATTTTCAAAAACATTTGAGTATATATGCATATAATACGCATATATTTTATACACACACACACACACTCATATATATATACACACACACACATATAATGATTATACTCAGAAATAATGCAAACTACCATGATGGGCCTATAGCTGACACTGAAAAGTTTAACATACTGGTTATCACGCAGTTCTAATGGTTCAAAGGAATCCCTAATAAAGAGAGATAAATATAAATGCAACACTCCTTATATATAATGAAATATTGCAGATTGTATAGATTTTATATGAAATTGATATTTTGCTTTTTAAAAATAAGTCTTAAGGTTATTCTAATAAGTAGAGGATTTCCAGTGAGTTGTAAAATAACATATTCAAGCTTACACTGAAAACATCTCATAATTTACATGAGTGCACCTTAAGGAAACAAATTTGATTAACAATATTATATGCTTGGCAGTATCCTTAGATGAAAAAGAATCACCTTTTAAAAATTTAACCTTCTAGATAACTTATTTGTGTTTATCAGAATATTCTCTCTTCAAGAAGGTAATTTAGACATAAATCAATCATGTTTTGATAAAGATGGACTTGCAGTAAAAAACAGCATATTGACTGACACATGGTTTTCTGGTGTGTTTATCTGGCTAAACATCAGATTCACTACAGCTATAGTTATTGTGGTAAAGACCAGAAGAAAAAAAAATTTAATTATTCAATAAAAAGTTTACAGTGTCACAAGTTTACATGTACAAAAATTAAACCAACGTGCATAAATTTAGTCTTCACCATGGGAAGGCCTAGAAGAAGCTATAATTGAAATACCCTGAAAAAGAACTGGCATTTTAATTTGCCAATGACTTGTGGCAGACACACTGGCTGGCAAAGACAGAATATCAGTATTAAGAAACACACAAAAAGGAAAAAAAAATCATATGGTATGGTAACTTGAAAATCTTGCTAATTATTTTCCTACAGAAGCCTCAGGCTTCTGCTTAAAAAGTGAGAAAATGAAACCCCAATGGGCAAATAAGTATTCCCCATTTTATGCAACACTGTAATAATTTAAACATCATACAGCCTAACCTATAACCTAAGCATGGACTCATGTAAAAGATATGTGTTAATTAATTTGAAATAGGAGTTAACAAATGTTCACCAAGCAATAACTATGTCTAATGCTTACTGCTGAGCAGGTACCAAAATGCATGGAATGTAAACCAACACTGATGTCCAAAAACCTTCAATTTAATAAAAAAGACACAGAATAAATGCAAAAAATTGGTTGAGTATGGCAATTATTATAAGGCCATATTTACAATAAACACTGTTGTTGATTTGTTCAGATTCCTCTGATCTCTCTTATAATCTGTGTGCCTGTCCTTCAGCTTTTTTGAGCCTGTTTCTATCACTCGGCCTCTACCATCTTTGGAAGGTTACCATTGTGCTGCTAAAGATACACCATCCAAAGGAGCCTAGGGCCAGAAGTTTCTGGGAGTTATATCCTGCCCTCACCTCACCCCATGCCCAGAGTGCTCAAGTGTTACTAAAGGATAAATAAATCACTGGTAAGTCATATGGAAATCCATGCCATGAGATAGGATAAACTCTCCTGTGACAGACCTTCACAGAGGATTCAAGTGAATCTGGGTTTTCAACTCAATAATGCCTTTGCTTGACTTCTTCCGTTGGTGCACAAATCCCTCTGACAAAAGCTGACTTAAGAACATAATTGCAAGATATATTGTATAACAGTATATTGTTAATTGAAAATAACAAGTAAAAATATACATGTTGATGCCTCAGAAGAGAGAGACATTGTGGGCTGGGATAGGCTAGCTGTATAACTAAGAAAGATTTTGTTGCTTGAAACAAGAATAGAGTTTAGATAAAGGAAGGAAATTAGCTATTCTGCCACAAGAAAAATATAGAAAAATCTTTATGACAGAGTCTTCAAGTCTTTGTAGGGTTGGTAGAACAATTCTCGTAGAATAAAAGTCTTTATGATAACTGGTGATTTGCTTAGGCATAAAAGGCTTGAAGATAAGGAATGACTTTCCTGGAAATAGATTATGGAGGTTCTTAAAACTGAAAAACAATTGTATTTAAAGAGTATAAGATATAACCAAAAATGTATTCTGTAGAATTGGAGAAATCATTTAACATTTAGGAATGGAGGAGGGATATGATTGCAGTTGTGTTTTAGGATTCACCTATTGGTGGTTGTACTACATATTTTGAGGAACAGGGAGAAAAGACAGAACAATTTAGAACCTAATATACATTAACCAACATGAAGTAACCAGTGGATCTAAATCTAAAATTTTGGCAAGAGTAGGGGAAAGAGTTGTTAAAAGGAATGGAAATTAAGATTTTAGAATGACCAGTGCTCTAAAGAGTTTTTAGAATCACTTATAAGGTTTTGTGACTAATTTTATGGCAGGTGGTAAAGGTGTGAACAGGCTTTAAAAAATTGAAGAAAGTAAAAATAAATCCAATGAGACATTTTAATTCTTAGAGACTAAGCAATTCATAGCACCGTCATCAGAAATAGGCATGCATTAAATCACAGGTCTAGTAGAAAGAACACAAAACTAGAATCCAGGAATCATCCATTTTACTAACTGTGTCTCCAAATCCTTCTTAAAATATTATGTAAATTGTAAAGTTTTCCAGGCTTTAAGAATTCGTCCTTAGATAATTCTGATGACAATAATAAATGTCAATTTATCTTCTGAGTCTTGTGATATGATGAAGAATCTTAACAATTTGATTTATATTTTTTCTTTAGAGAAAATGTTAGGAGATGAAGGTCATTACTAGAAATGTAGAAGTGATCTTGACAAGAAGGCTGGATTAGGGCAGGAGTTACCCCACAAGGCATTTAATAATTGACAGAGACATTTCAGGTTGCAACAAATGAGAAATTGCTACTAACATCTAGTGAGTAGAGGCCAGCAATGCTGCTAAACATCCTAGAACACACCTGACAGACTCCCACGACAAAGGCATATTTATCCCAAAATGTCTATGATACTGAGGCTGAGAATCCCTGAGCTAGATGGCATTATCGTGGAGTTAGATGCATTGACATTATATATAAACAGATTACATCAATTTTAGTTGACTCTAAAAAGTTTTAGTTGACACTAAAGAACAGTGTTTTCACATCTACCTCTTATTCTTTCTTGCATCACATATCTTCTAAATATCTACTTGACCTTAGATTTAAAGTTGTAAGTCACTATTCATGACATACCACACTATAAGATTCATTTATTCCTTACTGTCTACTCAGCTCTTGGTCCAGTGTCTGACCAGTGTTAGGCAAACAAGTGTAGTTATGATACAATAAATAAAATAATAAGTACTTTTATTATTTTTACTATTGTATTTCTTAACTTACTTCAAAGAAATACACACATTTTTCCAGGAATAAATACTAATGATCTATATGTTCCAAAATTAGATATTAATTAATGAGAGATGCATGGCACATAATAGATGCTCATGACGTGTTTAGTGAATACTTGTGTGAAACAGGTAGACTAGGAGCCTTGAGGAAATACATTTTCATATCAAGATAAAGATGTTTAAAAGACTTTGAAAACAAGAAATAGCAGATAAAATGTCAACTGGCCATTACGTATGCTTATTCCATTTTGTCAATATGACATTCGATTCTCAATTTTATTTGTATACTATGAACTTCAGTAAGACATATTGATGGCAAGGTTAAAAATTAACTGATGTAGCCAGATAGCTATTTGATGTCACCACTAAAATAGCATCTAAATCTGAACTTGCCTAAAAAAAGAATGTTTGTTCTCCCCAATACCTTCTTTCCCGATTCTCACTCATTTCTGGACATGACATCATCCAGTGCTCACTTTAACTTAAACTCAAAACCTAAACATTATTTTGCTCTTTTCCTCACCCTGAAATCCAAAGGATCCATGCGTTTGTTAGTAAAATCTCCAAACACAGAATTAATCCTTTTGACTCCATTGCTATTGACAATCCCCAAATCAAGATACCATTGCCTACACTCTGGATTACAGCAACAGCTTCTTCACTGACCTCTTTGCTTTCATTCTTGTTCCCAAATTTCCATTCTCTATATAGAGGCCTAAATAAATTAAGAAAAATAGTAAATTAACTGATGACATTTCTGCTGATAAATCTAAAACTCTATTACTCCATTTAGTATAAACTCATTAATGCAGCACAATAGATTTCTTCGCTGCTTTCCTAGCATCATTTCTGTCTTTCCCACAGAAGATTCCTGTAGTTTTAGGGAAACTTTACTTTTGCCTCCTGGTTAGGAATATGTGACTAAACATTTAAACAGAAACAGAAAATCCTGTCAGCATATGTTACACCCATGATCACAGGATTGACAAAGGGAAGGCATGTGACTTACACCTATCCAATCAAAGTGAATTTCAGAGAAATTAGTGGAAATTGTGGAACACAAACTTTCCTATACTATGAGCGCTTGAACTGCTTCAGCAATTTTGAGGTCAGGAGAAAAGAAAGAGTCTGAGGACATAACCAACGTATAGAGGCAAAGAGCTGAGGAAATTACAGGGAACAGAATTCTCCACAGTGATAAAGACTGGATAAAGAAAATGTGGCACATATACACCATGGAATACTATGCAGCCATAAGAAAGATGAGTTCATGTCCTTTGCAGAGACATGGATGAAACTGGAAACCATCATTCTCAGCAAACTAACACAGGAACAGAAAACCAAACACCACATGTTCTCACTCATAAGTGAGAGCTGAACAATGAGAACACATGGACACAGGGCCTGTCGGTGGGTGGGGGGCTAGGGGAGGGATAGCATTAGGAGAAATACCTAATGTAGATGACGGGTTGATGGGTTCAGTAAAACACCATGGCACATATTTACCTATGTAACAAACCTGCACGTTCTGCACACACAAGTATCCAGAACTTAAAGTATATATATAAAAAAAAGAATTCTGTACAAACAACACTTGAAGTACCTCTGACTTCTGGGTTACAGTGGCCAATACATTTCTTTCCTGTTTAAGTGAGTTATAGTTGGATTTTGTGACCAAAAACACTCTAACGCAGCAGGGCTTAGCCATTACTATCTCAGGACTCCTTTACACTCTTACATATTATTCAGAACTCTATAAAGCTTTTCCTTATGTGAGTTTATCCGGTAGTAATTTTAAAATAGCATCCATAAACTCATTACTATATATGCTCTTTAACTCATAAGATAAAGAGCAGATATTTGTAAAACTAACTATGTTTTCCAAAACAACATGCTGAGTGAAAGAATGACATTATTTTACATATTTGCAAATCACTTTAACATCTGGCTTGATAAAAGACAAATGGAATCCCATATCTGCTTCTGCATTCCATCTGCTGCAATTTTTTCACCATTTTGAAGAATATCTTATCACACCATTAGACAGATCAACGAGACAGAAAGTCAACAAGGATACCCAGGAATTGAACTCAGCTCTGCACCAAGCGGACCTAATAGACATCTACAGAACTCTCCACCCCAAATCAACAGAATATACATTTTTTTCAGCACCACACCACACCTATTCCAAAATTGACCACATACTTGGAAGTAAAGCTCTCCTCAATAAATGTAAAAGAACAGAAATTATAACAAACTATCTCTCAGATCACAGTGCAATCAAGCTAGAACTCAGGATTAAGAATCTCACTCAAAACCGCTCAACTACATGGAAACTGAACAACCTGCTCCTGAATGACTACTGGGTACATAACGAAATGAAGGCAGAAATAAAGATGTTCTTTGAAACCGACGAGAACAAAGACACAACATACCAGAATCTCTGGGACACATTCAAAGCAGTGTGTAGAGGGAAATTTATAGCACTAAATGCCCATAAGAGAAAGCATGAAAGATCCAAAATTGACACCCTACCATCACAATTAAAAGAACTAGAAAAGCAAGAGCAAACACATTCAAAAGCTAGCAGAAGGAAAGAAATAACTAAAATCAGAGCAGAACTGAAGGAAATAGAGACACAAAAAACCCTTCAAAAAATCAATGAATCCAGCTGGTTTTTTGAAAGGATCAACAAAATTGATAGACCACTAGCAAGATTAATAAAGAAAAAAAGAGAGAAGAATCAAATAGATACAATAAAAAATGATAAAGGGGATATCATCACCGATCCCACAGAAATACAAACTACCATCAGAGAATACTACAAACACCTCTACGCAAATAAACTAGAAAAACTAGAAGAAATGGATAAATTCCTCCACACATACACCCTCCCAAGACTAAACCAGGAAGAAGTTGAATCTCTGAATAGACCAATAACAGGAGCTGAAATTGTGGCAATAATCAATACCTTACCAACCAAAAAAAGTCCAGGACCAGATGGGTTCACAGCCGAATTCTACCAGAGGTACAAGGAGGAACTGGTACCATTCCTTCTGAAACTATTCCAATCAATAGAAAAAGAGGGAATCCTCCCTAACTCATTTTATGAGGCCAGCATCATCCTGATACCAAAGCCGGGCAGAGACACAACGAAAAAAGAGAATTTTAGACCAATATCCTTGATGAACATTGATGAAAAAATCCTCAATAAAATACTGGCAAACAGAATCCAGCAGCACATGAAAAAGCTTATCCACCATGATCAAGTGGGCTTCATCCCTGGGATGTAAGGCTGGTTCAATATACGCAAATCAATAAATGTAATCCAGCATATAAACAGAACCAAAGACAAAAACCACATGATTATCTCAATAGATGCAGAAAAGGCCTTTGACAAAATTCAACAACACTTCATGCTAAAAACTCAATAAATTAGGTATTGATGGGACGTATCTCAAAATAATAAGACCTATCTATGACAAACCCACAGCCAATATCATACTGAATGGGCAAAAACTGGAAGCATTCCCTTTGAAAACTGGCACAAGACAGGGATGCCCTCTCTCACCACTTCTATTCAACATAGTGTTGGAAGTTCTGGCCAGGGCAATTAGGCAGGAGAAGGAAATCAAGGGTATTCAATTAGGAAAAGAGGAACTCAAATTATCCCTCTTTGCAGACGACATGATTGTATATCTAGAAAACCCCATTGTCTCAGCCCAAAATCTCCTTAAGCTGATAAGCAACTTCAGCAAAGTCTCAGGATACAAAATCAATGTACAAAAATCACAAGCATTCTTATACACCAATAACAGACAAACAGAGAGCCAAATCATGAGTGAACTCCCATTCACAATTGCTTCAAAGAGAATAAAATACCTAGGAATCCAACTTACAAGGGATGTGAAGGACCTCTTCAAGGAGAACTACAAACCACTGCTCAAGGAAATAAAAGAGGATACAAACAAATGGAAGAACATTCCATGCTCATGGGTAGGAAGAATCAATATCGTGAAAATGGCCATACTTCCCAAGGTAATTTACATATTCAATGCCATCCCCATCAAGCTACCAATGACTTTCTTCACAGAATTGGAAAAAACTACTTTAAAGTTCATATGGAACCAAAAAAGAGCCCGCATCGCCAAGTCAATCCTAAGCCAAAAGAACAAAGCTGGAGGCATCACGCTACCTGACTTCAAACTATACTACAAGGCTACAGTAACCAAAACAGCATGGTACTGGTACCAAAACAGAGATATAGATCAATGGAACAGAACAGAGCCGTCAGAAATAATGCCACATATCTACAACTATCTGATCTTTGACAAACCTGACAAAAACAAGAAATGGGGAAAGGATTCCCTATTTAATAAATGGTGCTGGGAAAACTGGCTAGCCATATGTAGAAAGCTGAAACTGGATCCCTTCCTTACACCTTATACAAAAATCAATTCAAGATGGATTAAAGACTTAAACGTTAGACCTAAAACCATAAAACCCCTAGAAGAAAACCTAGGCATTACCATTCAGGACATAGGCATGGGCAAGGACTTCATGTCTAAAACACCAAAAGCAATGGCAACAAAAGCCAAAATTGACAAATGGGATCTAATTAAACTAAAGAGCTTCTGCACAGCAAAGGAAACTCCCATCAGAGTGAATAGGCAACCTACAAAATGGGAGAAAATTTTCGCAACCTACTCATCTGAGAAAGGGCTAATATCCAGAATCTACAATGAACTCCAACAAATTTACAAGAAAAAAACAAACAACCCCATCAAAAAGTGGGCGAAGGACATGAACAGACACTTCTCAAAAGAAGACATTTATGCAGCCAAAAAACACATGAAAAAATGCTCACCATCACTGGCCATCAGAGAAATGCAAATCAAAACCACAATGAGATACCATCTCACACCAGTTAGAATGGCAATCATTAAAAAGTCAGGAAACAACAGGTGCTGGAGAGGATGTGGAGAAATAGGAACACTTTTACACTGTTGGTGGGACTGTAAACTAGTTCAACCCTTGTGGAAGTCAGTGTGGCGATTCCTCAGGGATCTAGAACTAGAAATACCATTCGACCCAGCCATCCCATTACTGGGTGTATACTCAAAGGACTATAAATCATGCTGCTATAAAGACACATGCACATGTATGTTTATTGCGGCATTATTCACAATAGCAAAGACTTGGAACCAACCCAAATGTCCAACAATGATAGACTGGATTAAGAAAATGTGGCACATATACACCATGGAATACTATGCAGCCATAAAAAAAGATGAGTTCATGTCCTTTGTAGGGACATGGATGAAACTGGAAATCATCATTCTCAGTAAACTATCGCAAGAACAAAAAACCAAACACCGCATATTCTCACTCATAGGTGGGAACTGAACAATGAGAACACATGGACACAGGAAGGGGAACATCACACTTCGGGGACTGTTGCGGGGTGGGGGGAGGGGGGAGGGATAGCACTGGGAGATATACCTAATGCTAGATGACGAGTTGGTAGGTGTAGTGCACCAGCATGGCACATGTATACATATGTAACTTACCTGCACATTGTGCACATGTACCATAAAACCTAAAGTACAATAATAATAATAAAAAAAAGAAGACATACAAATGGCCAAGAGGCCATTTTCATATGAAAAGAAGCTTAATATCACTAATCATTACAGAAACATAAAACCACAATGAAATATCATCTCACACCTGTTATGATGGCTATGTTTTTTTTTAAAGTAGAAGACACATGTTGGTGAGGATGTGGAGAAACTGCAACTCTTGTATACTGTTGGGAATGCAGAATGGTGCACCCACTAAACATGATGGAGTTTCCTCAGAAAATTAAAAATAGATCTCCCATATAATCCAGTAACACCACTTCTAGGTATTTATTCCAAAGGACTGAAATTAAGGTCTTAGAAAGATATTAGTACTTTCATATTAATTGCAACCCTATTCACAATAGTCAAGATGTAGAAATAACCTAAATATTCACACATAAAAGAATTCATTTTTTAAAATCTGGTATATACATACAAGGCAATATTATTTAGCCATAATAAAAGAAAAAATCCTGCAATACATAACAATATGGATGAACCTTAAGGACATCATTTTAAGAGAAATAAGCCCATCACAGAAGGAAAAACACTTCATGATTCCACTTCCATGATGTATCTAAAATAGTCAAACTCAAAGAAGCGAAGAATCAAGTTTGTGGGCACCTTGCTTAGACTTCCCAGCCTCCAGAACAGTGAGAAGTAAATGTCTGTTGTTTAAAGTGTCCAGGCTATGGTAGTTTCTTATTGCAGCCTGAGATGACTAAGACACTCTTACACCCCCAATTTCCTCCTCTAGGTTTAATTTCAATCTGTTCTCTTAAATCCCATCATTGTCTTAAAAATATTATAGTTTCCAACTATTTTTATTCTGACTATAAAAATATTTATTTATTTTTGTTACCACTTCAGTCTGTTTAGTTGTTCAATAGATTAAGTAAGTAACGCTGAAATATAGTGACATTTGCCACAAATCTGAGATGCAGGGGATGATGAATTTTAGACAAAAAAAAAAAAGAGTCGAATTTACACCCTCCTCTACAAAATGTTGTAGTAAAATAGACATTTTCTTTGGCTTTTATAATTATTTACTTCTTCCAATGTGTAAAAGGAAAAGTTGATTCTGTAGCCATTGTGGATATAAGATATGATTCACATTGATGTCACTGTTCAGTTGATTTTTTTTTTTTTTTTTTTTAGATTTAGTTACCTAAAGTTACTTACCTGTGGAGTAAATGAATGGATCAGGTGGCACAAAAAAAGAATTGAAACCAGACATTCTGGCAGTATTGAGAAATAGCTTGTGACTGTCACAATCTGCCAGGAAGAAAAGGAGACCACATTTGGTCGTAAATTACATCCTACACATTAATTTGCACTCATTATAGTAGCATATAGGTCCAAGACTCTACTGATCTGAAGAAGTGAAACAATGATATCTCCCCACTTAGTATTGTTTGATGATAATTGTTGCATTCCAGTGAGAATAGAAGTAAAGGCTTTGTGATTTTCCTAGGTAAGGCAAGGCAAACAGAATCAACAACATCTGCGATTTACTTCATTTATGTGCGGCTTGTTAGGGAGAGAAGGAATAATGCTGGCAGCACTCTGCAATTTTCATCTCTGCTGCAAAAGGGCACAATGATTTTTCACTTTACAAAAATAGTTACTATTAATCCTGTCATACAAAACAATTTAACACAGTTGATTTGGTATTGTATCACTAAAAATTCAAATGAAATAACTGTATTCTCATGCCAGAATCAGACTGCATTGTGAATATTTTTTTCTAGCTTGTATTCTCTTGTATTCATGAAAGAAGGATGAGGAGGAATTATGTGTACACACACACACACACACACACACACACACACACACCAAACACTTCTAAATAATTCAGCTAGCTAAAAATCTTTTGTTTGCCAGCAAACAGGCAATGCTAATACTTACATACTCTATTTTCTCTGCTTTGCTTCATCAGATAAAACCAAACTGGACACTAGGAGATATATTTCATGTGAACTGCACAAGGAATTAGCTCTGCAGTTTCCAGGGACAACAGTAAAATCTGTATGCTAGATTGCATTCATGTTATTTAAAGTAAGTCAGATATTTCAAAGCAAGCTGATTTAAGGAAACTGAAAATATTTCTTAAGTGATTAAAACAGGGTAGGATATTGTTTGTGCCATTTCAAAACAATCTATTGTTAGGATTTTTATTTCACAGATTTTTAAAATTTGTATTATAAAATTTAAAATAACTAGCAAATACTATAGTGATATGGGCAATGGGACAAATAATTTTTCATTTATGGTATCAATGAAATTAGAAGGAACTAAGTGCTAACAACATGAAAACGATTTTTAATAATTTGAGGTTTAGAAGACATTTTAATGTGCCTCTAAAAAACATTATGATATTTTAAAAATTTAAATCTAAAACTGAATGCCTATTTTGAAGGAAATAAAAGGAGCTAAGATACATTAATTGCCTATTAGGCACTAGGATATTTTTCAATAGTGAGGTGTTGTATGATATGGAAATATTTCCTTCATTTTCAATTGATAAATTAAGCTCATTTACCCCTTAAGTGGTAAATGCTTAGCATATTATGAGCCGTGACAGGCTTGGGCCTGCTCTGACCTCAAAGTACTTGTTCAATGAAAGCCCTATCCTGTCTTTTCTCTCTTTGGAATCTAATGAATAATTTAATGAATGCTCTCTTTTCACCAAAATACTCTTAACTAAAGAATGGAAGTGCAATGCAGGCAATTATTATAAATTACAAGAAAATAGTCACTGTAAATAAATAAAGAGTTTAACATAGTGAGCAAGATTTAAAGACTTGGCAATGAAGATTAAGAATTATAAAGAAACAATGATTTGTGGAATGCTACATATTATACTTCGAAAACTGCAATTCAGCTTTTGGGGGTAGGGAAGGAGAGAGGGAGGAAAGAAGAGATTGAGTGAGGGAAAGAACAAGACAGAGAGTAAGAGTGAGAGCGAGAGCGAGCAAGCGAGCGAGAGAGAGAGAGACTGTCACTATCCTGTAAGCCAAGTTGAAATATCGCAACTGTGATCCATATGTCAATCAATAATTATCTCCTTGGATCCAATAACACACTTGAGTTGCAATAAGTCTGGTCTGTCTTTATAGCCAAACATTCAATCTAGTTATGAAGCACTGTTTTTTAAATCCCGTATCTTCCATATATAATATCTTTGACCCTAACAAAACCATACAAATGTGTTACTCAACTGCTGCAAAAAATAATAATAATAATAAGGTGAAGGCATAGTCCACCCAAGATTTCATATTCTGTAGTATGTTTCTGGTGGGATATTAGATGGCATTAACAACCACACAGGTCATGGGCTGAAAGTTACTATAGTCTGCACTGAAGTTTTAATAGACATTGTTTTCTTCCAAACACACGTGCACACACACACACACACACACACACCATATATATAATATATATATATAATAGAGATCTAAATTTCTGGATTACAGGTAAAACTTCCTTAGCAATAGGAAATCTATTTTCTTGTTGTAAAAAGACCACTGGAAAACATTTGCTTGTATTGCTCAATTTACAGAAATTATGCATTGTGTAACTGACCATGTAGCCATACAGCTTTAGATAATCTTTAGGCCTTTTCTACTTGACAAAATGTATTTTTCTGTAGCAATTGCTACATTACCTGTTACAACTTTGCATCTCTTTTCATTTTGTTTTAGTTTTAAAAAACAATTTGTACTCCCACTCTCCACTCTTCAGTAAGTCCTTTTGGAAATGAGGCAGATAAAAATACATGAATTTTAGAAATACTTTTTCCAAAAGTATTCAAGTTTATAGAAAAAATGTTGGTAATCTGAATACTCATACTGAATTCCACATAGAATATCACATTAATGATCACAAATAATTATGTGATGCTAGGATGAATATTGTGCCATTGCCAATCCAACCCTAGTTTGAGTACACCAAAATCCATTTTTACTAGAGATTTGTAATTTAATACCCACCCTGACCTCAAATCAACAGCAAAATATACTAATAGACCCACAGAACTATGGTTAGCATGGAGGGAAACCTGAGGTTGAAGAGAAGAAAGAACATTTTGCCTGTCATCTCTCTGCTTGGAATCTACTCTATTTAAAGATACAGTGCTCCAATACATAGACAATATAAAAACTTCTGCTACAGTCCTGAGAAACTCATATTTTGAAAGTAAAGACTAATTTATATAGAAAGATTCTATATTTATTATGAGAATCTAGAATATCAAAGGATTGATAAAATATAAATAATAAATCACACTGATACGAGCTGTAAATAAAATATCACCTAGATTTTACCTAAACAGACTACAGACTACCAAAACTATTTGACAAGGTAATAAAAATATGAAATATGTTTCCATACGGAATGGCTGTAAATAAAACTTAGAGACTGAAATAAACAGCTAAAAAGTAAACGGGTAGATTTCAGAAAAATGTGGACCAAAATTTCCTCAGAATGTATAATGTGTATATTTTATTTCAAAATGAATATTGGTATTTTCAATATACAGGAAGAAATACTATTTGATACCTTCTACTGAGAATATGACTCATTTAAATTATATTTAAATGATAATTAGCGTGACTCTAATATCTCAAATATCCAGGAGTTTTGTGCATATTTAATATAAATTAAATAATTGAATAGTATCTGCATGATGCACATATACCT
Organism: Pongo pygmaeus; assembly: GCF_028885625.2. Taxonomy (NCBI): domain Eukaryota; kingdom Metazoa; phylum Chordata; class Mammalia; order Primates; family Hominidae; genus Pongo; species Pongo pygmaeus. The sequence goes on along the minus strand of NC_072387.2, from coordinate 93,725,753 downwards.
AATGAGCAAAATTTATGTTACTATTATATTAGAAGAAATAGATGCAATGATTCTAGAATATTGGACTACTTATTCATTTAACAAAACTTTATCTGTAACCTATTCCTATTATATATAATGTATTACATACATTGTGCTGGATTTCAACTCCTATTACTAAACAAAACTTCTTTCCTTTTAAGCTCCTCCCTGTGTTAAAGACATTGGAAGATTCAAAACCGCTTCTCTCAGATTTCCTTGGTTTCACATACTATTTAGATTCCAAGAATGAGAGGTACTCACATAATACATGGAAGATGAAAGAGAAAGAGAAGCCAACATTCTTCTTTATTAAGTATGCCAAATACGTTGGCCTCAACCACACTGGCTTCCTCTCCACCAGCCTGATTTGACTAACCACAGTCTCTAAGTGTCTTAGAGACTGAGAAGAGTTGAGCTGTATAGTACCAGTCAATCAGCTGTAAACAGGCTGATTGCATTAAATCAGAAGTTGAATGTGTTTTTCTACATTAGAATAACCCAAGTTTGGGAGTACGAACTTGCCTTCCCTGATTTCAATGCTTCTGCCTGCATCACCATCCATGGTACTCTTGAAAGCCATATATACATGATGATTTTCCAAATATCATTGATTTTGACCAGAAAGATAATGGATTTGAAGCCAATGAGATTGATTTTTTCCTATCTTTCTCATCACTCAGAAGCAGATGGCCTGAGAAAATAATAGAATGTCCTGTCAAAGGCTCAGTGGTGGTGGTGCTGCTGCCACAACACATTACATTTTTGGACCACTCTCCTACCAAATTCAGTCTATTCTTTGAAACAGTAGTTCATGTATTATACAGCATAGTTACTCTGGTAAGCAGGATCAATGAGTCTAGGCATGAAGGAGAGTTGAAGTTCATTCCTCTATTACCTCTGATGACCCAGTTGTGAAATATTTTCTTCCTGTCCCCACACTTTGGGCTTTTCTAGCTTAGGGAAATTAGTTCCCAAAGGAAGAAGGCTTTAAACAAGACAGAGTAATTGTCTCATTGAACTGTAAGTTGGAGCTGCAAACTGATCACTAAATCAGCTGGAGAAAAGTTGAGGTGACTCTTGTGGCTGAGGTGATAGATCCTGATGACAAAAGGGAATCATAGTTGTTGTTCACAATGAGGGCAGGCAATAATGTATCTAGAATCAAGAGAATTCTCCAGGTGCCTCTAAGGTTTTCTACATCTAGTATTAAGAGGGAATCATTTTTTAAAAAAGATTATTTCACTGTACTACCTTAAGTCTTTCAACAGTGAAAGCTTATGTCTACCTACCAGGTAAAAAGCCTCATTTTCTGATGGCAAAGGAATCTTTGAATGTATGAAGACTACAGTCCCATGTCAAGAAATAAGAACTGTAGTACCTTTCTGTGTCTTTTTTTAAATTGCTCTTAATTCATATGTGATATATGTGTGTATATAATAGTAACCAAATTTTATCCTCTTTACTGTATAATTTAGTATAAGCTATGTTGATGGATTATCTAGGTGGGCCTGATGTAATCTTAAAGGTACTTAGAATAGGGATGCAGGATGGGTCAGAGTCATGGGAAAGGGAATGTGATGCTGTAAGCCAAAACTGGAATGATGAAATTTGAAGACAGAGGAAGGGGCCACGAACTAAAAACTTAGGTGGCCTCTAGAGGCTACAAAAGAAAAGGCAACGGATTCTTCCCTATAGCCTCCAGAAGGATACAGCCCTGAAAACACCTTGATTTTAGTCTAATGAAACTGATGTTAGACTTCTGGCCTCTAGAACTGTAAGGGAGTGAATCTGTGTTGTGTAAAGCCAGCAAGATTATAGTAATTTCCTACATCAAACATAAGAAACTAATACAATTATGTTTCCAGTATGTATTTTATGTTAACTATGTATATTTTGCTTTGTTGATTCAGTACAAAGCTCTTCAGTAGTAAAAACAAATACATTAGTTTTTGAAATAATGCCTCAAAAAATCTTACTGTGAAACTCCACCTAATTGTTCATCACAATTATAAAGACTGAATAGTATTCAATTTTAAAACCACAGGTCTTAGTTGTCACTGAGATTAAGATACATTATTGTGCTAATATGATGGTCAAAATGAAAATATTCATCCCCCTACACAAATAAAACTAAAAGCATATAACAGAAATATAAGTTTAAAAATATGAACAAGTAGGCCCTTCAACAACAGCAATACAAATAAAATACCTAAAATAATGTATAAAAATGGATATACGGCAATTAAAGAAATGAAAGAGAATCTTGTAGTAGAATGAAAAATAATTTTGTAAATAGTAAAAAGAGAATATGAACATCTTGCCACAAAACTGTAACAAACTGGAAAGCTGCAGCAAATAAAAATCACTCAAGCAAAAGTAGAGAAATGTATTCAAATTGCATGAAGAATGATGGTGAATTACCCACTTTTTAAAATACTCTTCTATACAATAGAAGTACACCATTCTTTGTCTTTAGAAATTGTCACATTAAATACAAATGAAATGTATATATTTTAAAAGATCCTTGACGCCCTCCTTTGCTTTTCATCAGAAAACATCATAGAATTATAACTTTTATTCTTACTGAGCATGTTTCGATGTGAACCATTCATCATTTATGATGCTATCACAACTTGCACAAGAATTTGCATTTGAAAACTCAATGGAAATATTTTTTGGCTAAAAAAATGTTTGTGGAATGTGGAAGAATAAAACTACAATATTTTTAACAATTCCTATTGCATATGCAAATTTCTATAACATCCAGAAATGCATTAGCTGTTGGTGTAATGTTCTTTTTGGTATAATATTAACATTTACTGTTTCCTTTAAATGCAAGTATATACACAAATGCATACATATTTATGTGTATCTATACACACATACATATATATTCATACATACATGTGTACATAATTATCCATAGTTTCTTATCTTTAATCACGTAGTAAGAATCATAGGTGCTGTGACTGTTTTTTTTTTCATTTAAATTTTATTTTATTTTATTATTATACTTCAAGTTCTAGGGTACATGTGCACAATGTGCAGGTATGTTACATATGTATACATGTGCCATGTTGGTGTGCTGCACCCATTAACTCATCATTTACATTAGGTATATCTCCTAATGCTATCCCTCCCCCCTCCCCCCACCCCATGACAGGCCCGGTGTGTGATGTTTCCCATCCTGCGTACAAGTGTTCTCATTGTTCAATTCCCACCTATGAGTGAGAACATGAGGCGTTTGGTTTTCTGTCCTTGCCATTGTTTGCTCAGAATGATGGTTTCTAGCTTCATCCATGTCCCTACAAAGGACATGAACTCATCCTTTTTTATGGCTGCATAGTATTCCATGGTGTATATGTGCCACATTTTCTTAATCCAGTCTCTCATTGATGGACATTTGAGTTGGTTCCAAGCCTTTGCTGTTGCGAATAATGCCGCAATAAACATACGTGTGCATGTGCCTTTATAGCAGCATGATTTATAATCCTTTGGGTATATACCCAGTAGTGGGATGGCAGGGTCAAATGGTATTTCTGGTTCTAGATCCTTGAGGAATCGCCACACTGTCTTCCACAATGGTTGAACTAGTTTACAGTCCACCAATAGTGTAAAAGTGTTCCTATATTTCCACATCCTCTCTGGTGCTGTGACTGTTTTTGAGTTACACATCTAAGGGGTGAGGCTATGGGAAAAAGACACCTGAGGCAAAGAATGGTGTGAACCAACGTGGTGAGGTGTGTTGATCGTGCTACCTACTGCTTTAAAGAGGCCTGGAGAGACAAAGAGTGCTCCCAGGCGTTCTGTTAGTTTGATGTTATAGGATATAGCTGCTAAGGTGGAAGAATAAAACTGTCTCTTGGAGGAGTCTTCCAGAGATAGAAAAGAAAGGGTATGTAATTGACCAGCTACCCCCCACCTTTGAGTTTGTGTTGGTTAAGTTTATCCCTCCAGACAGGTCACATACATTGCTTGCTCATCATCAGTGTTCCATCTGAAAGTGGAAAGCCATCTAATGATGAGTGCTGATCTTCATGGAAGCAACAGGCAATACAGCACACCTGAGAAGGTGTACCAGGTTTCTGCCCAATATATGACTTTTCTCAATTTTATAAATAAAATACATAAATCAACACCATTTCTTTGGTCAATATTTTCCCAATGAGAATCTCTTAAAATTATGCAGAAATAATATCAATTTTCTAAATCAGAGCAAAATAATTCTTTCTCTAAACATTTTTTCATTTGTACTAAAATAATGACTAGTTTAATCATAGTAAACGATATACAAGTCAATATCATTTTATATTTGTGTTCAATTGTATAAATTCTGATTAAAAAAACTGAATAATATAAATGTGAATCAAAAAAGCAAATTTTAAACTGTAATAAAATATTTTGCTTTTAGGATAAAATTTTATAAATGTTTTGATCTCACTATTCTATTTGTCTCCTTTGTGTTTGTATATATATTAACAAATTTTGCTTTTAGGATGAAATTTTATGAATGTTTTGTTCTCACTATTGTCTCTTGTGTGTGTTTATTAATTCATAAAATGAATTAATATATGTATATAACTACAAATATAAAAAATTTTTAAAAACTTGTATGGTACCATTCTTAATCTCTTTCAAATATTTAAAATACTGCAGCGCTCATACCACTGAATTGAAAAATAAAATAAAATGTTTATGTCTCCGATTTTTATTTACTTTAATGTAATAGAAAGAACATTATCCTGGGAATTAGAGTAGATCAATATTTGCTCCCCCTCTTTCTCTTAACCAAATGTTTCATTTAGTGTCTTAAGAGTCATAGGTCTCTTAATTCCTCCCAGAAAGATGACTCAGTATAAAATAAGTAATTTCTAGCTTTCCTCCCAATCCCAAGATTTTATTCAATCCAGTATTTTATTGTTGATGCAAATTTTAGTATCTATTTATGGTTTAGGTCTAAGACCCTATTTTAGTCAGCTCAGGCTGCCATAACAAACTACCATAGGCTGGGTGCCTTATAAAAAACATAAATTTATTTCTCACAGTTCTAGAGGCTGAAAATCCTAGATTAGGATGCCAGAATAATTGGGTTCTGGTGAGGGCCCAATTCCTACCTCGTCCATAGATTGCTCTCTCCTCACATGGTAGCAAAAAAGGAAGAGGCTCTGTGGGCTATCTTTTGTAAGGGCACTAATCCCATTAATGAGGGCTCCATTTCATGACTTAATCACCTCCTCAGAGCCCCATATATAAATACATCATATTAATGGTCAGGATTTCAACAAATAAATTTTGAGGGGATGCAAACTTTTCGTCTCTAATAGCTCCTAGATGAAATTCAGATCAAGTGAGATATGAACTCCTCAGAGGCTCAGTTTATTTCACTGATTAATCGTGATGAAGATGAATTTCACTTTAGACAGTAATAGAAAGTATAAAATAAAAAACATAATAATTCATTGACTAATGACTGTGGATACATAATGTCATTAATGAACTACATTTCTTAATCTGTTTTCCTCTTTTTCAATATGGCTAACTTTGTTCAAACAAGCATTAATGGTGTATAAACACAGTGTATATTTGTCTTTATAGCTTCAGGACACGTGGTGGGAGAATTATCAACTATGCATAGATTTATCTGACATGAGCTGGTCTAGGGATCTAGAAAGTTTTTGGTCACAAACCTCTATCTATGAAAAAAAAAGACTCTCTTTTGTTTATGTGTTTATAGATTTATATACTGATTATTACTACATAATATAAATTATAAAATATAAAATATACATTTTATCAGATAAGAAATTGATTTAGAAATTATATTTATTTTTCACATTTTGTTAAATCATCTGTACAAAGTCTGGAATGCATACACCTGAATTTAAAGATCATGGCTCCCAACAAGGTGATTTAGCTTCCATATATCTGTGCATTCATTCATTCAAATCAGTAAAAAGTTTTTGAGAACCAGTGGGGAAAGTCATGATAACGAAGAATAGCAATTACACATATTCTTATATAGTTTACTTACAAGTGAGAAGAAAGCCATAAATTGCATTTAAAAATAGGTAATATGAATTGTATTATGTTCTCATAAACATTTCAAATTATACATCAAATAATATACTTCCTAGAAGTATCTTATACTTCTAGTATATACTTCCTAGAAGTATCTTATACTTCTAGTATATACTTCCTAGAAGTATCTTATACTTCTAGTATATACTTCCTAGAAGTATCTTATACTTCTAGTATATACTTCCTAGAAGTATCTTATACTTCTAGTATATACTTCCTAGAAGTATCTTATACTTCTAGTATATACTTCCTAGAAGTATATTATACTTCTAGTATATTATATACTTCCTAGAAGTATATTATACTTCTAGTATATACTTCCTAGAAGTATATTATACTTCTAGTATATTATATACTTCCTAGAAGTATATTATACTTCTAGTATATTATATACTTCCTAGAAGTATATTATACTTCTAGTATATTATATACTTCCTAGAAGTATATTATACTTCTAGTATATTATATACTTCCTAGAAGTATATTATACTTCTAGTATATTATATACTTCCTAGAAGTATATTATACTTCTAGTATATTATATACTTCCTAGAAGTATATTATACTTCTAGTATATTATATACTTCCTAGAAGTATATTATACTTCTAGTATATTATATACTTCCTAGAAGTATATTATACTTCTAGTATATTATATACTTCCTAGAAGTATATTATACTTCTAGTATATTATATACTTCCTAGAAGTATACTTCTAGTATATTATATACTTCCTAGAAGTATACTTCTAGTATATTATATACTTCCTAGAAGTAAGTATAGAATATACTTCCTAGAAGTAAGTATAGAATATACTTCCTAGAAGTAAGTATAGAATATACTTCCTAGAAGTAAGTAAGTATAGAATATACTTCCTAGAAGTAAGTAAGTATAGAATATACTTCCTAGAAGTAAGTAAGTATAGAATATACTTCCTAGAAGTAAGTAAGTATAGAATATACTTCCTAGAAGTAAGTAAGTATAGAATATACTTCCTAGAAGTAAGTATAGAATATACTTCCTAGAAGTACATTATACTTCTAGTATATAATGTACTTCCTAGAAGTATATTATACTGTGAAAATAATACTGAGGCTTTTCTTTCAAATGAAATACATAGGAAAAGCACTTAGCACATGCCAGACACATATGAGCTGTTGAATGAACTTTAGTCTTCTTTTCTGCATTTGCTGGTTTTCACTTTTCTGTGGAGAGGTATAAGGTTGTATCTCTTCTAATATGAATGGAACTAGAACCATATCTAAAATAAGAAACGAAAAATGGAGACTGTGTATCTTAGCCCTCATCAATAAGTTGTAGCATTGGCTGTGGCTATATTGTTAGGCTTTGAAGATCCTGCAACTGGATTCCGCATGTAAAAGCTTATGCGTTCTCTCTCTCTGGACACCACCGACTGTCACGCAAGAGACTGTTAGGTTAATCCTGTGCTAGACCTTTTCCACAGACAGAGAAGCTTTACAGGTCAGTAGTTCAGTATTGATCAGTGCAAGTCCTGCTAGTGATCCCAACTATATTCACAGACCCCCAGTTTCAGAGCAGCTGAACAACTATATCGTTTTTGTGTCTTCCCTTCTCATCCTATTCCCTAATAGAGGTGACTCACTGGTTCCACTATGATTGAAATACTATGATGCCCAAGGATAATGTTTCTTGTTCCTGCCCATCCCTGAATTTTTCTAGTCTAGAAGCATTTTATCTACTTTTCCCTTTATTTGCTAATAGCATGGCTTGACCTACCCTTTTAGAATTCCACAATTGCCTCATCTTTTTTTGTTTGGTTAAACACTCCCTGAAGGTGACTTGACATCAGGCTATGATACATAGTATATGTGACTAAACTATTATTTTATTCTCGGGACTTATTTCACAAATTGAGTTCCACATTTGTACTAATAACTCTGTATGACAGTTCCACCAAACAAGCAAACAAAAATATACAGCTTTGCATGATCTTAAAACTAGGCAGTTCTTAACCTTACAAGTCTTTCTGAATATGCAGTCATGGACTTTCACTGGCTAACCTATTTGACAACCAATTGAACTCCCAGCATGGCTCAGGGGCTTTTAGCCATCTAATTTTCACTCTGAAGAAAAAACAGATTCCACTAAACAAATACAATAGGAAATGAACCATAATCATCCTGCCTATAAGAGAATTTCCCTATGATTAGTATGTACATACTTTAGAAAAATATCAGTAGATGGAATAGGCTTTCTGAACAATAGAAATGTATTATTTCTCTCTTGGAGACAATTGTGTCCATGAGGATGATATTTTTATAATAAGGATAGAGTATATGGAAACTGGGACACCAGTTTATCTAAGCATTATTTATACCATGGTTTCCAGAATGCCGGAAGGCTCAGTTTTGGTATGTATTGAAATTGAGCAAGATAATCTAATGCACTTTGGGTAAAAAGCTTTCCTGAAGGGCAGATGGTCAGAATTCCCAGAAGGCACAGACCCAGGCATGCGGGGCACACTCTTGCAAGCAATAAAGACTCATTGCCAATGAAACCAGCTGTCCCAGCATCTGTGTGTGCTACCAATGAATGCAAAAGATGAGGAAATGACAGTGTTGAACTCTCAGATTCTGTACTTCTGCAGCAAACAATGTTAAAATTATGACTTTAAGAATCTTATTTTTGGTTCCTGCTTTTTAATGCCTGTGACAACAGGACTCAGAAAAGACAAGATATATCTAGAAAATTATTTAAACCTCTTTTGACCTAAATTTGTAAGACCTATCTATATTATGAGAGGTTGCCTAGAACCTAGGATGCACTACAAGATCTTTTTTTCTATCCATCAATCACAGCATACTTAACCCAATGCAGTATAGTTCTAACCTCTTGGCTCATCAGACCTGAAACAAACCAAAGGCTTCTAATGTTGACTCCTGGGTATACCCTTGGAAGCCAGAAGCATAGCAGAATACTAAGAGAAATCTGAAATTCATTTAACTTTTAACCTACATCTCCCAGGTTCGTGCCTGCCAAATGGCTAAGCTAGCTTCTTTTCTAGGTCTAGCCCTACTTCCCTCTACTTACTCTCACAGGCTATGATGACTCTCCTCCCTTTAGGGTTCCTTACAGTTTAAGATTAGCTCCAATGTCTTCAGGCTGCTTCCTCTGTAGTCCTATATATCCTAAGCTGGCTCATAACTATGTCTCTTTCTGCAGCTGCATCTACATTGTGACCCACTTTTTGTTCCATAACTAGGATTATACTATAGTAAAAAACAAGAAGGATTAGAAACTGTAACCAAGTTTAAAAGGTAGAGTGGGATAGATGCTTGGAAAAATTCTGGTTTAGAAGCTAGAACCAGGCATCTGAACGATATAAAGACAGTGCACTCAAGAAAAATAAGCAAGATATTTGAGAAGATGGACTGGAGATCAGTAATCAATGATGAGTAACTCTTGACTGTGCAGGAATTCATGCTCTTGATTTCTGACAATTTTTTTCATAGAACAGGAGGATACAGCCTTTGGAATGGGGTTCAGAGGCAAGAACTTGGTGCTTCGAATTTCAAGTTGAAACAAAACAGAAAGCAGAACTCAAGAAAATGGCAAAAAAAAAAAAAAACCTATCTAAAGGAATAAGTTCATTAATTTAGGATTAAACTGGCAAAAAGATAATTTTATGCTGAAACCCAGAGCAAATGAATAGAAATTATCTCCCAGAAAAGCTAGAATAGTGTAGGTTCTATCAAGACAATATAAGACTGAACTTGGTTTTGATCATCAGTTGGTCCCATCTATAAAAGAAACAGAACGTGGAGATTAGAGGAAGACAAAAGCAACAAAATTGACAGGATCTGGAAAATTCTTTACCCATTTTGTACTTTCTCCTCACTACTTACTCATAGAGTCCCATCTTTTCAGTACCCTTGTATCCTGCCATCTCATGTACCCAGGCCTACAGATTCTAAATCAAAGCCTTCAGGTGAGTTGCAAAAACTCCTGACTTATCAAAATTTATTAGGTCAGACATAGCCTATCAGCTGTCATTCTGGAGAGTAATTTTTGTTCTAAGTTGCAAGACAGATAAGGATGATAGAGCAAGGTAGAGAAGAACCACAGTCAGTAATAACTCTCAGATTCTTGAAAAAAGAGTTTATACACCACTCAGAATATAACAGTGTATCACTGCATTTATTATTGTGTTTTTTAAATTTGTGTTGTGTTTCAAAGTCATGCTTTGATATTGAAACAGCAGTTCACTCATTCTTTCAATAGACATGCATCGAGCTCAAGTTTTCCAATACTGGATGGCAAGACAACAAAGTTACATGAAACATAGTTATTGTCCATGTATTCGAGTTCCACCGCATATTTTGTTTGCCTCACCTTCTCTACATTAGGCTAACACATAATTAAGTCAATATGTCCTCACTTTTGCATTCTTCAAAATGTTAGGGCAACGCTTTTTGTCTACAATTTTTATTTTTGCATGGGTGAAAATTGAATAAATAATAAATGATTATAAAGATGATAAATAGAAAAACAAGTACCACAAGTAAAAATTATCACTGTCACATAAAATGGGAAAACTTAATTGAAACAAAGTGATAAATATAGATACAGCTTAAGATCTCTAAGTTAAAGGACCAGGCCAAGAGAACAGCTGCATTCAATATCCTCAGGAGTTTTTCCCAGTTACAAGTGATGGCAGTGACAACCCACCTGGAGCAGCTGCTGCAAGGATGCCGACTGCAACAGTTGAGGTGTGGGAATGTGCGCTCTGCAGAGCCTGGAGGAACTGAGAACAGGCAAGAGCCCCACTGCTTATTGAGGTGGCAGGTCAGGGGCCCATGCTCCCAGGTGTAGCCGCAGCCTCCCAGCCGCAGCTTCAGACCATGGCATCCCTGCACTCTTGGGGGCCCAGGAAGTCTCCTGCCCCCACAGGCTTGAAAGTGCCTGATCCCACTCCCTGGCCTCTCCCTGCTCTCAGTGCCCACTCCAGTGGGGAGGAAAGTTGTGGCCAAGCCTGAATACTGTCACAACCTGGCCAGATGTGCACATGCTCAGGGGGTTGCTGATACACCAGCCCCCTGCCAACTCGACCTGCTCCGGACTTTGGGTGCCAATGAGAGCGGAAGGGGTATTGGAGGTGTGCTAAGGGTCACTGGGCATGGGCCTGAAGGTGCCTCTTGGTGTGGACAGCCTAGGCGCCATGGACAACATATTAAAGGAAGACAGGTTCCTAGGCAGGAAGGGGTGGGTCTCCAGTGAAACCTCACCTTCAAGCCAGGGATGGCCAGGCTGCCAGTTCCAGTCAAAGTCAGCAGACTGGAGTGAGAACTTCAATGATGGCCATTAGGCCAATTGGATGGTCTTTTTCCGGGCCCATCCATGGCTGCCTACGGACCAATCAACATGCACTTCCTCCATTCTGAGGACCTAAAATTCCCAGACTCAGCTAGACTCACACACTGCCTGGGGAAAGGAGATACCACTTTGGGTCTCCTGAGAGCTGTTCTGTCATTCAATAAAGCTCCTCTCTGGCTCGCTCACCCTCCTGTTGTCTGCATACCTCATTCTTCTTGGACACCAGCCAAGTACTTGGGTCCCTCTGAATGGCAGAACTGAAAGTGCTGTAACACAATCAGGGTTGAAACATGCCCCACCCCTCTCACCACATTGTGGGTGATGAGAAGGAGAAGAGCTGTGGCCTTTTGAGGATAAAAGACCTATGGGCTCTCTGAGTCAGGGGTGTGACACCCTCTTTGGGGCTCTGTGGTTCCTGGCATCTCCAAACTTCTAGATGCCACCATGTTTCCCTCATCTACATGCAGGTGCCCACAGCGGAGGCTGCTTGCAGTACATCTGATCCAGCAGTAACCTTGCACAGAGCCAGCACCTGTATTGGCACCTGGAGCTGCCCGTGCTGCCACAGCAGCTGGCGTACCTGGCTCTGCGCAGCGGCCAGACCCTGGGGTCATTCGCTCACACATCCCTCACTACTCTGCGCCTGGCTCACCCATGGCAGACATAGGATCCCGGCCAGTAGCACGAGCGGAGAACAGCATACAAGGCCGAGTGGGCGGAACAAGCCCAGCAGACCCAAGCAAAACAAAACAAAACAAAACAAAACAAAACCACCACCCACAGAGGTTTCTGGCTGGAAAAGCAACACCCTAAAAACCCTTTGACACAAGGATTACACTAAACTTCTATTAGAACAGTATTTCACTTCTCTTAGGCCACCTGGAATGATTTTAAGAATTACATCTGTGAATTAGTGGCCTAGGAATGCTATGTTGTATAACTATTCTACTCACATCAAAATAATGTGTAGGCTTATAGCAGTCAGGATGTTCACACAATTTATATGTACTTTTTCCTAAAATAAAATGTATTTATTGTAATTTTTAGAAAATATCCCCAGCTCCACAAATGTTCATATATCAAATTGTCAATTAATATTATGTTACTGCATTTTTCAATACCTTCCATGCAGAGTAGCTTCCTGATTTCTTGTTGGTACTCCAGAATGATTTAGCCATTAGAGTAAATTATAGATGATTTATTTTCTAAGCACTAGAGCTATCCATTTTGAGGGAAAAGCACAGGAATATCATTCCCTTTTTTTTTTAGTGAGATATTTTCAAAATTAGGACGTATTTGTGTTATTTAACAAATGTTGAATTATATAAGAAGACTCAATGCAACTTTGATGCCTTGATCCTATAGTTGCTTTTATATATCAATAAAAAATATTTTTAATCTAAATAGTTAGAATATTATTAATTTAAAAATGCATGGATTAAATGTGTGTATATATATACACACACATATTTAATTTATACATACATACATATATTTTATATATGTATTATAATATATATTATATATTATAATATATATATTATATAATATATATTATATATAATATATCTAATATATGTAATATATATTATATATTATATTATATATTATATATATATATATACACACACACACACTCCCTGAATCAGGGAGTATATATATATACTCATTTAATACACAAACAGGCACACACACACATATATATGTGTGTGTGTACACATATGTGTGTGTGTGTGTGTATATATATGGCACTGTCAGAAAGTTGAAAAGAAATTATTCTAACACAGACCATAAAGAACCTAAAAAAGTAACTGAGGCATTGTTATAATAAGTAACACAATCATATGACAGTGACACTGAACTTATTAAGCACATATTAGGTGGTCTATATATATATATAAAAAATACTGGCACAGAAGTGGAGACATTCTACTAGTAATGTGTGCAGTTTTACTTTTCTGAAATGGTTTATGACTAACAGAAAAAAAGTTCTATAAAATAAAAAACCACCTTCAATATTCTTATCCATTCTAGACCACATTTTCTTCATCCATAAATAGAGATAATAATGCAATGTAACTTGTAGGGTTATTGTGAAGAATATGTGACATTACACATTTAAAGGCCTGAGCAGAGAGCCTGGTATATGTAGATTTTCAAAATAAAGCCTTTTATTATTCTCAGCATGGTTACATAACATGCTACTTTCCTAAACACTTTTCTAAAAATAGAATCAAACTTCTGTAGGACATGAGTTATGTGACTGTCTAAAGCTCAGAATAATCTCTTTTTAAATGGAAATACTAATATCCATTCTTGCTCTTTTGGGAAACTCTAAATGGTATGTATTTTTTTCTCCGTGACTATTGCAGATGTACATCCAAATGCCTTGAATTATCCAGTTGGTTGGTGTATTAGTTTAACTAGTATCTCTGAGGAAAGGAAAAAAATTGCTATGGATAACATAAAGAATAGATTCATGGCAAATCTGTTCAGTACAAGAGTATATAGGTCGGGCATGGTGGCTCACACCTGTAATCTCAGCACTTTGGGGGGCCAAGGCGGGTGAATCACCTGAGGTCAGGAGTTCAAGACCAGCCTAGCCAACATAGTGAAACCCCATTTCTCCTAAAAATAGTAAAATTAGCTGGGCGTGATGGTGCATGCCTGTAATCCCAGCTATTTGGGAGGCTGAGGCAGGAGAATCGCTTAAACCCCGGAGGCAGAGGTTGCAGTGAGCCGAGATCATGACACTGCACTCCAGCCTGGACAACAGAGCAAGTCTCCATCTCAAAAAAAAAAAAAAAAAAAAAAGAACATATATATAGATATGTACATATCTATTATTATATTCACTTTGTGTTCATTCTTATATTGACTATTTAAATGATAAGAAACATTATATATTTTATATAATTATCTTATACAATTATAAAGATTTCCCTATGGTTTAAATAGTAAAAGAGTAATTGTGTTTATATATTTTGTTTACCCATACTTCCCCTTCTCAAAATTAAACTGTGTTAAAAGAGAAAATTTTAATTAAATCTATTCAATATTGTGCATTTGAGTATCAACTTATAGATGTCTGATTATTTATATTCCATTTTCACTAATATCCTATATATCATATTATTACTTATCACTCTAGAAAAACCTCCATTGTAAATAAAGGAAAATTAAATATGTCACATTTTACTCAATAATGAAGAAGAGGTGTAGTATATAGAAAAAAATTGGGGACAGTTAATGATTTCTATGATAATGCTATTCTGCTTGTTTCATAGCTTTTTCTGTATTTGGCAATTATAATTACGAATATACTTTTGTTTCATGCATGGCCAAAATACAAGAAATTACTCATCCTTCTCCCTTATGAATAATGCCAATCTTTATAAATAGTGAAATAAACTTTAGTGCTTCAAGCTATACTATAATATTTGACACTTTGGAAAATTGATACACAGTTTTTCTGGATTATCTAAACTTTTTAAACCTGGCTGGTTTGATGCATTAGTCAGAATGATCAAAGTTTGTTTAGATCACAACCAGAAAAAGTTCTTCTCTAGGACCCAGAAAATATAGTTTTTATTCCTGAGAAGATACTAATAATACCCCAATCCATCATTATATCCTTGCAAGGTTTTATGGATCTGCATAGCTTCTCCATAAGGTGGACAATATATAGACAACAAATTAAAAAACTATAGATCAGAAAGATAAGTAATCTTTCCAAGGTCACACAGGAGTTAAGTAGAAGCCAAGAAATATTAAGCTGTTATAATGAGTTAATTATTGGCAGAAATATTAAACTTTAATATACCAAACAGCATTAATTTACGGCTAATAAACTGACTAGATTGTGGAGGACTGAACTGACAGCCAAAGTCAATGGATGATAACCTATATATGTAATTGATTAACTAAATTTCGTGCTCATTTAAAGAAAAGGCAATTTGCTAAGAGTATGACACGTATGCTAGTAGTGAGAAATCCTACTGTTGGAACCGAACTTCCTCTTTAAGCAGATCAAAAAATAATTTGAATTAATGTGAGAGATTTAGATTAGGTAAAAAAACATTAAAATATTTTCAACATAAAAAAAGATTCTAAAATGTTTCCACAAAGAAGGCTGGAAAAAGAAAGAGCTTCAGCTTCCCACTAAGTACAAGCACTTTAGAGAAACTTCATTTTATGTTTTAAAAAATCTGCTTTACACTGGCTTTGGATATATATATGTGTATATATATATATATATATACATACACACACACACACTGGCTTTAGATATAGAAATAAATTAGGTGGGAAAAAAGTTATTGTTTCCTTTTATTATAAATTCAGGAGTGATATCACTTTCCAAGAAGAAGGGAAAGAGGCTACAATGGTTTGCCCTAAAGTCTGAGATTTGGACCTAATCAGTGAAATTATACCTATCAGAATACAAAGATACAATGAGAGCAAAATCTGGGCCTTTCTCAAAAACCAGGTTGATAATTTGGGAAGTAAGCAAAGAATAAGTGCTTAAAGGCACAAGTTTGAAACAAAGCACGAAAATGCTAAGGGAAGCCATGAGACAGACCTACGGCTAATTCAGAGAAACTATATTGTCAAGAAGCTGTTTTGCATATCCAAGTACAATCATGATTGCATCCAACAGGGACTCTTTCTGGGGTCATTTTACTTTTTTCTGATGTGGAAGTCAGAAGCTCCAGGAAAAGGCCAGCCACATCCTTGTCTAGGACCTGAAAAGTCATCAAAGCGGAAACAAAAAGTAGTGTCTCTCTGTTACAAAGGCTTAAACAGAAATTAGACAAAGTGACTTTATTTTGCAGGAACTGGCCACATTTCTTCCTCCCACTTTGCAGACAGCTGAATCACTAAATCATGTTTCAAATGTTTATCAGACAACCTACAAGAGGGAGAAAATCACCATGACCCTCTGTATCCATATAAAGGATCTTAACAAAACTAATGTTTAAAGTTCTAGAACTAATAGTCTAAGTCACCTCTTATTTTCAAAAGATAAATATGTATCTATGAAAATAGTATGTAATGAAAAAGAGAGAATACAAAACATAGCATGAAGAGATGCCATACATTTGAATGTTAATTACATATGATTTATTCATTTAAAAATGTGAATTCTAACATATTTTTGCAATTAAAATAGTCATTTTTTATAGATGGCACTATCGAAAATTTCAGGAACAGATTATGTATATGTATAAACGTAGTCATGCAAATTTGGCATGTGTACCTGTTGAAGCAAGGGAAACAACAAGAAATGAAAAACCCACAGAGTGAAAGAGCCTGCATCGCCAAGTCAATCCTAAGCCAAAAGAACAAAGCTGGAAGCATCACACTACCTGACTTCAAACTATACTACAAGGCTACAGTAACCAAAACAGCATGGTACTGGTACCAAAACAGAGATATAGATCAATGGAACAGAACAGAGCCGTCAGAAATAATGCCACATATCTACAAGTATCTGATCTTTGACAAACCTGACAAAAACAAGAAATGGGGAAAGGATTCCCTATTTAATAAATGGTGCTGGGAAAACTGGCTAGCCATATGTAGAAAGCTGAAACTGGATCCCTTCCTTACACCTTATACAAAAATCAATTCAAGATGGATTAAAGACTTAAACGTTAGACCTGAAACCATAAAAACCCTAGAAGAAAACCTAGGCATTACCATTCAGGACATAGGTATGGGCAAGGACTTCATGTCTAAAACACCAAAAGCAATGGCAACAAAAGCCAAAATTGACAAATGGGATCTAATTAAACTAAAGAGCTTCTGCACAGCAAAGGAAACTCCCATCAGAGTGAATAGGCAACCTACAAAATGGGAGAAAATTTTTGCAACCTACTCATCTGACAAAGGGCTAATATCCAGAATCTACAATGAACTCCAACAAATTTACAAGAAAAAAACAAACAACCCCATCAAAAAGTGGGCGAAGGACATGAACAGACACTTCTCAAAAGAAGACATTTATGCAGCCAAAAAACACATGAAAAAATGCTCACCATCACTGGCCATCAGAGAAATGCAAATCAAAACCACAATGAGATACCATCTCACACCAGTTAGAATGGCAATCATTAAAAAGTCAGGAAACAACAGGTGCTGGAGAGGATGTGGAGAAATAGGAACACTTTTACACTGTTGGTGGGACTGTAAACTAGTTCAACCCTTGTGGAAGTCAGTGTGGCAATTCCTCAGGGATCTAGAACTAGAAATTCCATTCGACCCAGCCATCCCATTACTGGGTATATACCCAAAGGACTATAAATCATGCTGCTATAAAGACACATGCACACGTATGTTTATTGCGGCATTATTCACAATAGCAAAGACTTGGAACCAACCCAAATGTCCAACAATGATAGACTGGATTAAGAAAATGTGGCACATATACACCATGGAATACCATGCAGCCATAAAAAATGATGAGTTCATGTCCTTTGTAGGGACATGGATGAAATTGGAAATCATCATTCTCAGTAAACTATCGCAAGAACAAAAAACCAAACACCGCATATTCTCACTCATAGGTGGGAATTGAACAATGAGAACACATGGACACAGGAAGCGGAACATCACACTTCAGGGACTGTTGTGGGGTGGGGGGAGGGGGGAGGGATAGCATTGGGAGATATACCTAATGCTAGATGACGAGTTAGTGGGTGCAGCGCACCAGCATGGCACATGTATACATATGTAACTTACCTGCACATTGTGCACATGTACCAAAAAACCTAAAGTGTAATAATAATAATAATAATAATAAGTAAATAAATAAATAAATAAAAAAGAGATACGGGATTGGATTTACGCTCATGTTAGCTAATCTGGGAGAGAATTCAAAGAAGTAGGAATTAGCTTTGGTTTGAGTGGTCTCAGGAAGGGAAGTGGGGACTTCAGTAATTAGATACTTTAATTTTTTTTAATTTATGGGGCAAGAGAAATGGAGTGTGCTACACTCTAACAGGTTAAAGCAGTAGCAGCAGTCACATTTACTGGCAGATGCTGGGGTGGAGGAGTGGTTGTTCTTCTTTGTGGTGCTCATGGTGTTTTTGTTTTCATCTGTGTAGAGCTGTGATTATGGAGCATTCTTGTTCTCACATGCTCCATCCTGGGCATGGAATGCGCTTGTCTAATCTTAGCGTTCTGTGAAATTGTAGATGTTTCAGCAGAGAAACAACACAGCCCAGCTACCCAGGCCAGCTCCCAGGGGAAAGTTGCTGGGGCTGCTTTTTTCTTTCTTAAAAATTACTCCAAGAATGGGAAACTACAGAGAAAGAAGACAGAGAAAAACAATGAGAACAAATTATGGCTGTTGAGGGCTCTGAACAGAGATTTATCTCCTAGTAAAGACAAGTGGAGTAAAAACAATGATCAAAGTTATAATAAGGAAAAACTATGCTCATGAAGAATCACCAAATCAGCATTAAAAGAGGGTTATATTTACAAACAAAAATTATTTAAAAGTTGCAGCTTCAAGTTTTATTGCAATAGATATTAGAATTTTAAAAATAAAGACTTGTTTGAATATCTAGTCATATATTTAAAAAGGAAGATAATTGTGAAAGGCTTTTATTATCTTCTTTGCAAAAAAAACAGAAAAAAGAACTTAGTCACTGAAGTTTAAGAACATTAAATATATCATTCAAAATGTTTCAAAACTCAAAAATATCTATTTAATATTTGAAATACGTAATTAAATCAGGGCACATTTATACTGGTATAGCCAAATTAATGGAATAAAATAGAAAGATTGGCTACAAAATTGAGAAAATACATGTATTTAGTGTAAATGACATTTTAGTAGATGGTAACAGAAATGATGTAATAATAATAATAATACAATTAGTTAAATATTTAGGAAAAGTTATAATACATATTACTACTACACTTCATTTAAAATAAAATAAAATCCAGGTTAATATGAGTTATATATACAGAAGTAAAATGAAAACAGAAGTAAATACTGGTATATATGTATCTGATGATGCTGCACAGACCTTTCTAGTTGTTAAAAAAGTGGTGGGAACTTGAAAAACATAAATAACCTGACTGAAAAATTTGACTGTATAAAACTTTTATACATATACCATATCAAGGAGCACAGTCAAAGAAATGTTTTAAAACAAAATATCATCTGATGAAAAACATTTAAAAATATAATAGTAGCAAAAAAATACTAGTAATATCCAGAGTTAAAGATAAGTGATTTTAAAAAATAATACCTCAACTAAAAAAATGGAAAAAGGCACATCCAACCGGTCCTCTGAAGCAGTAATGCAAATGGCACCCAAATACCTGAGAAAAACAACCTCATTACACATAAAGGAACACAAATTAAGTCATCACCACAAGATGATCTGATTGCAGTGGCATAGCACTACAAATAAAGATTAAGTGTATATGGCAATAAACTCTCCTTAGCTGAGTATAGCAACAGGTGTTGAATCACTAAATATAGTCACAGACTTTCATCCAAAATTCCCACTTCTGAAAACCTATTTTAAGAAAATAATTAGATGTGTGCACAGAAATATATGTAGGAAATTGAAAGCAGAACTATTTATAATTGCCAAACATTGCAAATTAATAAAATTTCCAATAATAGGTGAATTTGAAAATAAATGCAATACATCAGCATTGTACAGTAATGCAAAATTGTGCTGCGTAAAAATATACTTAAATCAGATACATTGTTATCACATAGCTATTTTAAGAAATGACAAAGTGCAAGAGAATGTAAACTTAATGCATAGAAACAACGTATGTGCCAATATATTTGAAATGCAGATATATTTACTGACTTATGGAAAAATGTTTAATGAAATAAAATCAAATATTCTTAGTAGTTTTCAAGGTAGCAAACTTTTAACCAATTTAATTTATTCCAAAGTTAATTACATATGATTTATTCATTTAAAAATGTGAATTCTAATACATTTTTGCAATTAAAATAAATAAAATAATCATTTTTAAAGTAACTCTGCCAGTACATTTGGAATCAGGTTGGGAAAGTGAAGTATGGACTGTCTCTTAGGAATGGAGATAATATAAACAATCTTCTTTCTTATATTTTATGCATAATAATACTGAATTTAATGTATAACACAATTTTAATAGCAAATATCATAAATTACAGCGTTAAATTATTCTGTTACCCATTTTTCCTGTGAGAAGAAGTGCATGTATTTTGTATCTTTTTTTGTGTATAATTGCAAATTAGTTGCCACCAAACAAAAAACTAAAAAGACATTTCTATTAGCTCTATCATAACAAATCTTCATTACTTCCTAAATTATCTGAAAACCCTGGTCATATCAAAATCCAAGTTGTGACCCCTTCATAGTCATATACTGCTGTTGTCACAGACAATAACTCTACAGTACTCAATAACATACAAATCTAAATATGACGCTTGTGGAGTGTGTTTTGGTTTGTTGGTTGTTTATTGGTTTGCTTCTGATTGATTATTAAAATGCTGTTTCTTTACTGGTTTCTTAGTCATCTGCCTCTCTCTGGAGTAAAGAGAACATCTTACTTTAGGTTGTGGAATCAGGCTATTCCCTTCCCCCTGAGTGTCCCCAACTAATCCTTCAAGGGAGAGGGCTGATCGTTTTTTGTTTAGCTTGGCTAGGCAGCTATTTCTCATCTTATTGCTCTACTACACATTTCTAAAGAGACCACTTGGTATCTACAATACAATTAAGTCTATCTTTCTCTGATGCAATCTTTCCCTTCCCTGCGTATTTTGTGTTTTAGCTTCTGCTGAGTGCTTTATTAACTTCCTGCTGTAAATCTTCTGAAGGCAGAATGGAGATAATCTAAAATCCTTTTACGTGGCTATACAATAGGAAAGAAGGGAGTACAAAATTGTCTGTTTGCAGTAGCTACATAGATTTTTCACCCACTCTTTTTCTCCTTAGAAGTTTCCCAACTTCTAATTTTCTTTTTTCTTGGCGGAACTTTGGAGCTTTTTCAAAATAATGTATAAAGTTAATATAAAATACTATAATTTTAAAAGACAGCTGAATAAATATCCTAGAATTTTCCACGTCAGATTCCATAAATTTCTGTTTATTGTATTTTCTGCCTTAACTACTTATTATCAATACAATGTAACTTGAGCAAATCCATGAAAGAGTATATAACAAGAATACTAGATTTTTAAAAAGAGATTGAATTTCTTGTTCTGGTTCTGTTAGCAATTGTTTCAAGATCATGGGCATATATCCTAGTACTGTTTCCTTTTTCTTCTCTTATATAAAGTGAGGTTGATGATACCCACCTTAAGGAATTAATAATATATAATATTTGATTCATCCATTTTTTTGTCCTTTTACTGTTGCTTTGTTTCTACTATATTCCAATATCCGCATTGGTTCATGGAGAAAGTCCACTTCCAGGAGACAGAGAAATCACTTTCTTTTTTTTTAAATTTATTTTACTTTAAGTTCTGCAATATAAATGCAGAATGTGTAGGTTTGTTACATAGGAATACATGTGCCATGGTGGTTTGCTGCACCTATCAACCTGTCACCTAGGTTTTAAGCCCCACATGCATTAGCTACTTGTCCTAATGCTCTCCCTCCCCTCAACCCCCACCCCGATTGGCCCCAGTGTGTGTTGTTCCCCTCCCTGTGTCCATGTGTTCTCATTGTTCGACTAACTTATGAGTGAGAACATGCAGTGTTTAGTTTTCTGATCTTGCATTACTTTGCTGAGAATGATGGCTTCCAGCTTCATCCATGTTCCTGCAAAGGACGTGGTCTCATTCCTTTTTATGGCTGCATAGTATTCAACAGTGTATGTGTACATTTTCTTTATCCAGTCTGTCAGTTGTGGGCATTTGGGCTGGTTCCATGTCTTTGCTATTGTAAATAGTGCTGCAATAAAACATATGTGTGCATGTGTCTTTATAGCAGAATGATTTATATTCCATTGGGTATATACCCAGTAATGGGATTGCTGGGTCAAATGGTATTTCTGGTTCTAGGTCCTTGAGGAATTGCCATAATGTCTTCCACAATGGTTGAACTAATTTATATTCCCACCAACGGTGTAGAAGTGTTCCTATTTCTGCACAGCCCCTCCAGCATCTATTGTTTTTGACTTTTTAATAATCGCCATTCTGACTTTCATGAGATGGTATCTCATTGTGGTTTTGATTTGCATTTCTCTAATGATAAGTGATGTTGAGCTTTTTTTATATGTTTGTTGGCTACATAAAAATGTCTTCTTTTGAGAAGTGTCTGTTCATATCCTTTACCCACTTTTTGATGGGTTTTTTTTTCTTGTAAATTTGTTTAAGTTCCTTGTAGATTCTGGATATTAGACCTTTGTCAGATGGGTAGATTGCAAAAATTTTCTCCTATTCTGTAGGTTTCCTGTTAGAAACCTGACAGGATGATAGTTTCTTTTCCTGAGCAGAAGCTCTTTAGTGTAATTAGATTACATTTGCAATTTTGACTTTTGTTGTAACTGCTTTTGGCGTTTTCGTCATGAAGTCTCTGTTCATGCCTATATCCTAAATCGTATTGCCTAGGTTTTCTTCTAGGGTTTTTATGGTTTTGGATTTTACATTTAAGTCTTGAATAAATCTTGAGTTGATTTTTGTATAAGGTGTAAGGAAAGGATCCAGTTTCAGTTTTCTGCATATCGTTAGCCAGTTTTCCCAGCACCATTTATTAAATAGGAAGTCCTTTCCCATTTGCTTGTTTTTTTCAGGAGACAGAAATTTCATAGAGGAGAAATAAAGTGAGAAATTAAAATATAAGTGGTAAATGTGACTACAGAATTCTTAATAAAGCAACCTTTAGGCTGCCTTTAAAAGAAATATTACGAATGTTTCCGGTTACAGAAATAGGGTATTCCAGAGACAAGAAAGAAAAGATTCAAAGAAAAAGGTAATAAAGGACACGGTGGTGCAAGGGACTATTGTAGAGTTCCTTGTGGTGGGAGTTTAGGGACAAGTCAAAAGAGAATATGAAGATAAAACCACAATGGTGGATGTAAATCTGTGATGGAGCTGTCATACTAAGTTAGAAAGTGTTAATTTTAAATTTGGGTACTCTGTATATCAGGAATGAGATTATCAAAACTTTGACAGAATATAATTCTGAAGGCAATATGCAAAATTGAAATTTTTGGCATGGAATTCAACAGAAAGTTATAATATTTCAAGCAAAAAATAATGAGGTCTGGAAGAGAGGCATTGAAGCAACAATGGAAAGGCTAGAACAGAGTATATAATTACTTTCATTACAGATGATGGGGATTTTTTTGTTTAAACCAATGTGAAAAGAAAATAATAAAACACTAAAGAAGAATATCTTGCAATTTTCTGTTTTAACAGAAAAGGTAGGCTGAGCACAGTGGCTCATGCCTGTAATCCTAGCACTTTGGGAGGCCAAGGTGGGTGAATCACCTGAGGCCAGGAGATTAAGACCAGCCTGGCCAACATGGTGAAACCCTGTCTCTACTAAAAGCACAAAAATTAGCAGGGAGTGGTGGCGGGTGCCTATAATCCCAGCTACTCAGGAGGCTGAGGCAGGAGAATTGTTTGGACCGGGAAGGTGGACATTGCAATGGGCCAAGATCGCGCTACTGCACTCCAGCCTGAACAAAAAGAGCAAAACTCCAACTCAAAAGAAGAAAAAAGAAAAGGTGATAATGCTAATGAAAATCAAGAACACTGGTAGATCAGCATCATACCATATAACCATGTAACAAACCTGAACATGTATAATCAGCCGCTTTGTGATTTGGGTGAGCCACGTTGTGTTAAAGGAATTGAGTGATATTTCCATTTCGATATGTCTAAATTTAGGAGAGAAGCTGAGATAAGAATCAAAATGACAGGGTCATGGTGTAACTGTGGTTGTATATTAGAAAGAAGTGTTAAGAAAAAATGATTAATGTGAGATAAAAGAAAGCTGAAGACAGGATTAAGAACTATTAGCAATTAAGAGTGGACAGAAAGAAGGAACAAGAAAATAGTACATGGACAGTTAATATTCTGACAGAAAAAAATATGAAGTATTTTTGTAAATGAGAAAAAAAGGTTTTAAAACTAAGAGAGGTCAATAGTATCTCAAAACTATTCACACAATATATGAATAAACAATTACATTAGGTGTCTTAGTCCATTTGTGTTGCTACAAAGGAAGAACTAAGACTGCGTAATTTATTTTCAAAAAATGTTTATTTCACACATCGTTCTGCAGGATACACAAGAAGCATGGTGTCAACATCTGCTTTTGATGTGGGCCTCAGGAAACTTCTACTCACGGTGTAAAGTAATGAGAAGCTGATGTGTGCCAATGTCACATGGTCAGAGGGCAGAAGCAAGAGCGAGGAAAGGGAGGTGCCAGAATCTTTTAAATAACCAGCTGTCTCTGGTACTAATAGAGTGAAAACAAACTCCTTTCCCTACCCTCCCAGAAAGGGCATTAATCTATTCATGAATGATCCACCCTCAAGATGCAAACACCTCCCATTAGGTCCCATCTCCAATATTAGGGATCAACTTTCAACATTAGGTTTGGAAGGGATCAACATCCAAACTATACCATATATACATATATTTATATATATACACATATATATTTATATATACATATATTATATATTATATATAAAATATAATAAGCATGGCATATTACCTATGAATAATTATTTACCTGTTTTTTTCTTACACCAGGTTGATGAGATCCCCAAGAAATCCTGTTATCAAAGATGACTTTATGATATATAAAAAACAAAATATATTTTGTTAAATTCAACAACGATGATCAGGTTCATGTACTAGGCAAAGTTCTAGTGACCGGGGGATATATCACTTTACAAAAACAATGTTCCTTATGAAATTCTAGTTTAACAAATCAGAAAATAAAAAGGCAAATAAGTATATAATGTGTCTGGTAAAATGTTAAGAAAAAAAATTAAGCAGGTTAAGAAACAGAGAATGGTGTTGCAAGCATATGCTAGTTTAGTTTGCGTGGGCATGAAAGGTTCCACAGTATATCAGCATTTGGGCACAGACCGGTAGGAAGTGATGATGTGAACCATGTGGATGCCTGCAAAGGCTGTGAGCAGAGGAGTTATTTCATCTAAAGAGCTTTTTAAAAGGATCCTTCTGACTCCTCTGTGATTACTTGATTGTAGGTGGATAGCTAGGGAAGAAATTTAAAGACTATTTAGGAACACATTTTAGGAAAATAGTAGTGAGAGATAATGGAATCTTGGTGCACATTAGGGTTTCTCAACCTAGGTACTCTTGCCATTTTCGAAGGGATAATTTGTTGCTGTGGAAGACTGCCTGTACTTTGCAGGATGTTTAGTGGCACCTCTAACCTCTACCCACAGAATGATAGTAGCACCCTCATGTTTTGACAAGCAAAAATATCACCAGATATTGCCCAATAATATGCAGTAATATGGCTAGGGAGCAAAATCACCCTCAACTGAGAACCACTGGTTTCTGTAGATAATGGGGGAGTGAAAGAATGTGCAAATAGATATATTTCATAGATAAAGCTGAAAGAAATTTCCTGTGAATTGGATATACATTGTGAGAGAGATGATGCCAAGGTTTCTGACTTGAACAGCTGGATGATTAAATTGCCATTCCTGAGATCTGGAAGACTAAAAGTGCAGTGGGAATCAATGTATCAGTTTTGGCCTTAATAAATTTGATAACAGTTAGTTATAAAAGTACAGTTTAAGGGAGAACTCAGGTTGTGTATATGAATTTGGTTGCTATATGTATATAGATAGTATTTAAAGCCATAGAATGGATGAGCTCATCCAGGGACTGGGCAGAGATAGAAGACAGGATATATTCAGAGACTGAGCTCTAGGCTCCTACAATGTTGAGAGCTGGGGAAGATGAGGATCTGCAATGGAGAATGAGCTATCAGATGTGTGCATGTGTGTGCATGCTGATGTGTGTGCTTGATTACCTATTTCCTGTTTTATCTCACCTTCATGAGTACAAAAGAATAAAAAGTAAAAAAAATTACAATGCAGTCTGAATGAGAACATTGTCTTATCGAAATTTTTAATGACAAAATACCAACTTAACTGTGTCTACAGAACATTTTTCTTTTTATATTAGCAGCTCCTTCCTTTGGGGAATTGCCCCCTCTCTCCTCATCAAACCCTGTAGTTTGGTACTGGCAATGAACCATAATTCCCATCTCTTTAGCTATAATAAAGATGATCTAACCCAAAATTTTCTGGGCTCAGGAGTTGCTGGCAGCCATTGTGCAAAATTTTTGTGCATTAAAAAAAAATTCTCTATATATAAAGGAAGTAAATATAGACTGACAGCAGATATCTTGATGGCATCTGATGCTCTGGTCTAGGATCCCTGATGCCAAATATACTTTCAGCCTTCACAAATTTTGTTCTGAGACTAAATATTCATCACATCCTGCCTATTTGAAGTTGGAATTCTCTCACTTGAAACCCAAATCATTCTGCCTAAAATAATAATGCAAAATGAGTAAATAATGCCAAACACCCATCAAATATGTTTCAGTGTTATTCAGACAAAGCAAATAAAAAAATTTAAATAAGCATCACATGATGTTACCTATGAATAATTATTTACCTGTTTTTTTCTTACTCCAGGTTGATGATATACCAAAGAAATCCTAAGTTTTCAAAGGTGAATTTTCTTAAATCCCCTAAAAATAGTTTCAAAATGTCGATAGTGAGAGGCCCTTGGAATTATTTTATTGGTGTCATAAATTCATGTGGAAACAACAAAGTCATATCTTATGTGGATGTGTAAAATTCCCTTACCTAAAAAGAGAATTCTAACATTTGAAAAATTAGGATCCATTGCACTGTGACATAAATTATGGTCATTTGCTTTTATTTGAAAATGGGCCAGGCATGGTGGCTCACGCCTGTAATCTCAGCATTTTGGAGACTGAGGTGGCTGGGTCATTTGAGCCTAGGAGTTTGAGACCAGCCTGGACAACATGGCAAATCCCCATCTCTACAAATAATACAAAAATTAGCCCGGCATTTTGGTGCACACCTATAGTGCCAGCTATCAAGAGGCTGAGGTGGAAGGATTGCTTGAGCCTGGGAGGTCAACGCTGCAGAGAGCGTGGGTGACAGAGTGAGACCCTGTTTCAAAAAACTAAAATAAAATAAAAAATAAAACAATAAAAATGAAAAAGAATGCTAGGCCACCTTACTATTTTCAGCTTTATAGCACAAATTTCATAATAAAACAAATTTAAGAATAGAGTGGGTTTTCCAAAAATAAAATATTCTAGGGTTTTTAGAGTTCACTGAAAGGAATCTCTGTTTTGAAAGCAATTTATTATTTGTTTATGTTACTGTTATGCTTCTCATCCTGGCCTCCTTCCATATTGGTGCTAGGACACAGTTGATCAAAAACATCTACAATTCTCTGATTACTACCTTTATATTGAGCTTGTTGCTGATATTTATTATATAATTTATTATAAACAATAATTCATAATTTTATAGTTCATCATCTGATGGTGCTCACCTTCATTAAAGACTACATAAGTCTAAATTCTAAAGAAAGTTGTGTGCAGCATCTCATGCCTGTAGTCCCAGCAATTTGGGAGGCTGAGGCGGGAGGATCACTTGAGCCCAGGAGTTTAAGACCAGCCTGAACAAGATAGTGAGACCTCCATCTCTACAAAAAACAAAAAAAAAAATAGCCAGGCATGCTGGCGTGTGCCAGTGGCCCCAACTACTCAGGAGGCTGAAGTGGGAGGATCTCTTAAGCCTAAGAGTCCAAGGCTACAGTGTGCTAGGATCACACCACTGCACCCCAGCGTGGGCGACAGAGCAAGGCCCTGTCTCTTAAAAAGAAAAATAAAATGCTGAAGAAGACATTTAAGAAGCTTTAAAGAAGACTAACACTATAAGATAGTGAACCATCATTAATTATTATGCTAGCATCTTCTTTATCACTCATTATTTTTCACTTTTCTGTTTGAATTGCAGCATAATGAATCAGAGGGGTTATTCTGCCTCTAACACTTAAGCATCTAATGTCAAAATTTCTTGTCTGCAAAGATAAACAAAAATACCAATCTCATACTTAAGATTTGTAGAGGAGTAAACGAGTGCTTATTTTTTAAGTGATAAACTCAAGTCAACTTTGAAAATATTAGGTCTTTATGAATATCTCACAACATGATAAACATTCAATAAATATTTGCTAATATATGGAATCCCAATTTTACTGCATACATATAGTTACGTCCTACATAGTTGGCAATTGTTAGCTAATGTGTGCTTTTTCAGATGACTATATCTATTCTTTGTCTACTGCTGTTTGACAAGAAATATTAGACATAATGCATTTTGCAAGTCCCTTCACCCACCTGGCTCAGTTTCCTCATCTCTGAAGTGTACCTACAGATATGTTATGGTGAGATAGTCCTTATGAAGACATATGGACAAAATTTAAGTACCAACTAAATGTGACCTTTTAAATTTCTAGATAATTGTAGATTTATATGTAACTGCCATAAATAAGTAAAATATTATATACCCTTACCCTTACTCAGTTATCCACAAAATCTATAGTAGAGTATAACAACAGGATTTTCACATTGTTATAATCAACCAATCTTATTTAGATTTTCCCTAGATTAAGAGTACTCGTATGTGTGTGTTGTGTTTGTGTGTGTATATAGTTCTATACAATTTTATCATGTGTGCAAGTTTAATAAATGTGAAGTTTTGGAAACTTCTATAGTCATTTGCATGACTCTTTTCTTACGCTACTCTTCTTTATTTTGTTCTTTTCCTCAGTAGTCATGTTACTCAATCCAGGAAACACTGATCTAAATGATTTGATATTTAATGTAAGGGTAATTCTGAATAACTTGAGGAGAAAGTTTATGATAGAGAGATTACTCAACATGTACAGAAATACGAATGAGACAAGAGGATAGAAAGAAAATAATCCACGGGCTTAAAGTTACCAAAGAAGAAATTGTTAGAAATCAGACAGTAAATGTTATCATTACATTAAAAGTCATGAGGTCATGAAAAGAGTATTTTAAAGGGGGAGTTAAGCAACACCATTAGAAATACGTCACAAAATGGAATATTTTCAACACCAGGTAGTTGTATATTAATGCATAACAATGAAATAATTCGATTAACTTGAATATCTACTTAGTGAATATCTATCATATAAATCAATCTCCAGTAATGAAGATGTATAAAACGCATTATTCTCTAGGTATTTATAGTCTAAAAGGAAAATAAAATACATGCATGCATGTGCCAGAGTGGAAATGAGTAATCTAGACAATACGTAGATAAGGAATCCAGAGGTAAAAGAGAGCAATTAGGTTAAATAATATCCCACAAAAGAGATGGAGGATTAATTATACTTTGGTATAATAAGTAGAAGATTGCTAGAGAAAAAGGAAAAGATAAAGATAATGAGCCCAAGGTATGGATGAGAAAAAAAAAGCTGTCATCCAGAAAGTTGGGTTGACTGCAAGCAGGATTTACATTAGGGAGTATGAGAAGATAATGATTCACTGATAAACCCTGGGTTATATTATAGGATTCTTGAAAATAAGTAAGACTCAAGATCAACACATCAAACTAGGTGACGTGGCAGGCACACACTTATTTTAATTCTTCCATTCTATGAGATACTGTGAGTTGGCACTCGCCAGGCATAAATGATGATGTTTTTAATCTATAAAATTCTTTGTCCAATTTTAACTAAAGAACTTTTCATTTTTGCAGTTATATTTTCACAGTATCCCAAACAATCCCTGAACACATAGAATGTGGGTGTAACTGATAAAACTGACTGTACAGATATGGCTAAATTGCTGTGTAATCAGGGTCTGATTGGGTCTGATTGTGAAAGCTCTCCTTAATGAATACAAATGTTTGCTAGACTGTTAAAATTCCTTCTTATATTATTATGTATTCATCATATAATAATTGTGAAGCACTGAAGAACAACTATTCTCTTTTTTATAATTTTTATTTTATTTTTGATTGACACACAGCAAGTGTACATATTTATGGGGTACACTGTGCTGTTTTGATACATGTATATACTCTGTAATGATCAAATCAGGATGACCAGGATATTCATCACGTTAAACATTTCTTATTTCTTTATAATGTAGACATTCAAAGTTCTCTGTTTTAGTTATTTTTAAATATACATTTTTGTTAACTCTAGTTTCCCTAATATGAAATAAAACACTAGAACTTGTTCTTTCTATGAAACTGTAACATCATATCATTAATGAATCTCTCCCCTATCTCCTCTCCTCTATACTTCATAGCCTCTGGTAACTATTCTATCGTCCACATCTATCATTTCAACTTTTTAAGATTCCACATATAAGTAAAATATTGTAGCATTTGTCTTTCTGTGCTTGGCTTAAAAATAAAAAAATCTGAAGGCATCACAATACCTGACTTCCAACTATACTACAAAAATATAGTAACCAAAAAAGCATGTGTCTGCCATAAAAACAGACACATAGACTGATGTATCAGAATAAAAAGCCCAGAAATATATCCACACACTTACAGCCTACAGGTTGTTGACAATGGAGCCAGGAATACACATTGAGAAAAGGACAGTCTCTTCAATAAATGGTGCTGGGAAAACTGGATATCCACATGTAGAAGAATAAAATGAGACCCTTATCTCTCACCATATGAAAAAATCAGCTCAAGATGGATTGAAAACTTAAATATAATACCTGAAACTATGAAACTACTAGAAGAAAACATAAGGTAAAAGTTTCATGACAGTATTCTGGGCAAAGATGTTTTGGATGAGACCACAAAAGCAGAAACAAGAGAAGCAAACTAGATAAATGAGATTACAGCAAACTAAAAATCTTTTGCACAGCAAAGGAAACAATCAACAGAATGAGGAGACAGCCTAAAAGTGGGAGAAAATATTTGCATATTTGCGAACTATACATCTGTTAAGGGTTTAACATCCAAAATATATGAGGAACTCAATCAACTCAACAGAGAAAAAACAACCTGTTTAAAAAGGGGGACAAAATTCCTAAATAGGTATTTCTCAAAGAACACACATAAATGCTTAACAGATTTATAAAAAAATGCTCAGCATCACTACTAATTAGGAAAATGCAAATCAAAACCTTCTCACTCTTGTTAGAATGACTATTATTTTAAAAAAAAAAGATAATCTGAGGCAAGAATGTGGAGAAATGGGAGCCCTTCCAACGATTGC
The DNA here is from genome assembly GCF_028885625.2 of Pongo pygmaeus. Classification (NCBI taxonomy): domain Eukaryota; kingdom Metazoa; phylum Chordata; class Mammalia; order Primates; family Hominidae; genus Pongo; species Pongo pygmaeus. The sequence goes on along the minus strand of NC_072387.2, from coordinate 93,694,000 downwards.
TTGGAATGTGAATTAGCACAGCCATAATGGAAAATATTATGGAAGTCCGTGAAACATTAAAATTAGACCTACCAAATGATGCAGCAATCTTACTACTGGGTATATATTCAAAGGATATGAAATCAGTATGTCAAAAAGATACTAATTTCATACCTTTGAATATATACCCAATAGTAGGTGGGTGTAACTGATAAAATTGCTTATGCAGATACTGCTAAATTGCTGTGTAATTGCAGAGCATACTGGAGAGACATCTGTACTCCTACGTGTATTGTATGATTATTCACAATAGCCAAGACATAGAATCCACCTAAGTGCCTAACAGTGGATGAATGTATAAATTGTGGTATATAAAATGGAATACTACACAGCCATAAAAAATACAAAATTTCTGTCATTTACAACATCATGGATGAAACTGGAGGACATCTATTCTCTTTTGAGTCTCACGTGCTTTATTTTATAAAATGTTAAATAACATTAATTGACTTTTTATATTATCTTTAAAAATGCTAGTATGCTAGTAAGCCAGGTCATCCTTAAGCAAACAATTAGTCATAACCATGTAGTATCAAGTATCCTCTTAGAAAATGACATGTGCAACTTATTTGTACATATATAGGTCAAATAATGTCCAACAAACAAAAAGTGGGAGTATTAACACTGTTAAATTTATTTTTAATTGAAACAGAAATATGTATTTTAGCTACAGTCATCTTTCTAGTTCATCAACTATAGGTTTGTAACACAACATATAAGATAAATCAAATAAAGATACATACATCTCTGTGGTCATTAGAGTGGTAATCTGGGAGTTTAAATTGATATTGCTCAGCAAAAGAGGCAGCTAAGAAAGCTAGGCTCTTTTTAACAAGTACAGAGAAAGGTAATTAACATAAACCTTTACTATCTGTTACTTCAAATTTACCAAGTTAACATACTGTCTTTTCTGTAAAGCTTATCCATCCTATTACTCTATTATCAGAAGAATTACCATCTCTTCTGGACTTTTGAAAAGTTTCCTCTCACATATTAAACCTGTCCTAGCTAGTATGTCTCTCTCTAGGGTGCATTCATCTTTGTCTTCAAGTTTACATATATTCTGGGTCTTGATTCTATCACCTACGGTGTGTTAGATTTGTAAATTATAATACCCCCCAAACAACTGCTTTAAACTTTTTTTTCTATAATTAATAAAATAATATGTAGGATATAAATTGTTCACATGGTAAATAGGCTAGTGTATACTTACAGCACTTAGCCTAGTCACTGACAAGTAGGAAGAGCTCATGGCATGTTATTTTCCTCCTTTCTCTTACCTTTTTTTCATGTCTATACTTCACAAATAAATGTCTGGAGCTATTCCATTTTTTCATCATCAGATTTAAATTTGCTTCACCATTGCATGCTCTACAAAATTGTCTTTATAAAAATCACCACTGATCTGTAATTAGTCTCAATCCATCTGTTATAATTCTTCCCTCTCTGAGCTTTCAAGTGCATTTCACACTTTTAATTATTGCCTCTTTCCTGAAACCCTCTTCTCCTTTGGTTTCCATGACCCTTATTTTCCTTTCCTTACTCCACGTTTTCCTCTTCTTATCTCTAGAGAATTTAGTGGCTGGTTAAGCATATTTTTGCAAAGCTGTATGAGGATTCTAAAGCACTGACAGTAATGAGCTATGCGGTTTTGTTGGATTACTTCACTTCTGTAACTTAACTTTATGAATCTATAGAATGGGTTGGTTTAACATTATTATTATCTAAGATTCTATCAAAAGTAGAGATTGTGGAATACAAGATTATTTTTCATTTTAATTTAAAAAGCATAATTCAAGTGACATATAATTTATATAACAAAATAGATCATGCCATAGAAAGTTGAACCAAGAATGTGAGGAATATATGAAGTGTTAAACCAGTGAAATAGTAGAGGAAGTGACACAAATTTGTTACCAGAGTTGTATGTATTTTCCCACAAGACTCTTCCATGATTCCAAAATATTCCATGGATCTTTTGAACATCACTAGGATTGCAATAACTTTTCACAAAATTACAGGTCAACTAATGAGCCCCCCTATTAACTTTTCCTCCAGTCTCAAATATCTTTTTTTTTATTATACTTTAAGTTTTAGGTACATGTGCACAACGTACAGGTTAGTTACATATGTATACATGTGCCATGTAAATTTCTCATCAATTTTAGTATCATTAGTATTAGTCTCCTAGAATCAAAAATGAAATATAAATTTATTCATTCTAGACATAATAACAAACTCCATTTGCTTTTAAATATTTTTATTCCAAATACTACATTACAAATTTTAACACACATACAATTTATTGATTGATTCAATTCTACTTAATACTAGTGTGAGCTATTCTAAATTTTAGAATACATATGTGAAATTTCTGGAGAATTTATTAAGAGTACAGATATATTCATGCTCTTCAGATATGAAGCTCCCAAACCTATTTGTATGTTTGTTCTGGTTTTTATCAAACATCTGAGGGCCACCTTTTGCACTATATTAAGTTGTTTGTAACACAAGCATGAATCAAAGATACTGCCTTGAACATGAAGGATGCAGAATTAGAGACACATAAAAACAACTAACACAAATAAATAAAATCAGAGATAAGGGCAAGCGCAATGGGAGTACAGGGTTAAAGTGTAGGCTGGAGACTATGGCATCAAGTGAGAGGAACTTGGAGTAAGACTTGGGGAAGTTTCAGGAAGAATTATGAAACAGATTTTAGATTTTAGATCAATCTAAAAAGCAGCTCATAGTAAGGGAACCATGATGGATGTAAATAGATAGTTCACTGTGGTTGGAGTAACTGTAACACCTTATAGTGCCTTCTTATTGTTTGTTCCCTTCTTTCAGCAATATCTAATCCTCAATGAAAAGGACACTGATAATGGTTCATATTGTGATAGGTTTTATTTGTATATTCTTATTTAACCATTTCCAAAACTTTATTAAATATTTTTGCTATTCCCATTTTGTCAGAGTGGTTGAAAAACCAGGATTCAAACTGTGATTTCTGATCATGAAAGATCATGCTAATTGCCTTATTTTTAGTTTGCAATCATATCAATAATACATATACACATTTATTTATTTAGTTAGCTAATCCCCCTCCACATTAGTGTTAACCACTTATTACAAGCCCTCATATTTTTATCTTGATTTTTATAAATCTCTACTTCTACTGATATAATTTTAGAGCTGGATAATGCTGGAACAACCCATTTTATAAAGGTAAGTTAGAGAAGTGAATTTATTTAACAAAATTGCATAGTTAGATACTGTCAAGAACTATAGCCAGAAGCAGAAGCTTTTACATCTCTTGGTATGTTATTTTCTATTTTACTATCCAATTTATTTTATCTCTTTCTAATGTAGCAGCCAAGAATGTTCCTTAAATATTGCTTTTATCATGTTAGTCTGTGACTAAATCCTATATTAAAGCCCCATTTTTTGTTATAAGAGGGGAAAAAAACTCTTTAATGCATACTGTGAGCCATCTCTGTCTTCATATCTGGTTCTGTGCGGTATATTCTAAGAATCACCATTTCAACAACTCATTATTTCATGGCAGTAATTGAATGTATCAAATGGAAAGGAACTATACTTTGCACAGAAACACAAATGTGTTTTGTCTGCCCCCAGCCTTTGCTCTTTCTAAGTCTAATGACCAAGAAAATATCCTCCTAATCTGCAATCTGTCTTCCACTTGTGTTCTTAGTCCTACACTCCACCATTTGGTCTATTATAGTCTCTCTTTCCTGTTGCCAGTCCCTTCCTTCCTTCCTTCCTTCCCCCCTCTCTCTCTATCTCCTCTTCTTGCTTTTGGCAGTAATTTAAACAAGAATACTGTGGCAAGAATACTGGAGAAAGTTTCTTTCTTTTTTACTAAGATCATTAAGAACTGTAGTGTTTTTTAAAAAATTAATCGAAATGTTTACCTTCCATCCTCCTACCTTATTAGAATAACAATTAATGATTATACTTTTAAAGACTAGTCTATTTATGTGCATATACTCTTTTTTTTTTGTTGTTGTTGTTGTTGTTGTTGCTGAGGCTGGAGTGCAATGGAGTGATCTTAGCTCACTGCAGCCTCCACCTTCCGGGTTCAAGCAATTCTCCTGTCTCAGCCTCCCAAGTAGCTGGGATTACAGGTGCATGCCACCATGAGCAGCTAATTTTTGTATTTTTAGTAGAGATGAGGTTTCATCATATTGGTCAGGCTGGTCTCAAACTCCTGACCTCAGGTGATCTGCCGACCTTGGCCTCCCAAAGTGCTAGAATTACAGGCGTTAGCCACCGCACCCAGCCTATATTCCTTACAAACAAAATTGCATGTAAGATATTTATCATGTGTGCTTTAGTAAACCAATAAATACAAGTTGAACTGATTAGATTGTTCTACAGGTTATATTTTGCTGTTCAAATAATCTGTAGTTTTTGTTGTTGTTGTTTTGTTTTTTTGGTTGTGTTTTGGTTCAAAGAGACTTAGAAACCATTTGGTTCAATTCCTCTACTATTTCACCATATATTTATTTTAGAACTTTCTTTATACAAGTGAAAAAACCGAAACCCATTGAGGAAATGTAACTTGCTGGTCAAGGTCAATGACTAAATCAGTCACAGAGCCAGTAGAGAAAGCTAAGGTACACTGAACTACTGTGTACTAGAGTCTACAAAATGGCTGATATGCAGGTATTCTCCAGTCTTCTCAGCAAATCTGTAAAGTAACTAACTACAGTTATCCTCATTTGACAAATTAGAGACCAACAATGAGGAGCTGGGGAACTGGAATCAAGCTTATCTAGAAGGTATGCCATAGGAATTGGTATTCAGTTCTGTCTGAATGCAAGATGTGGTAATGCACACTAAAGCAGAATTCACAGGTGATACACCTTTAAAAAACTGATTAGGAAACAAAATTAAAAAATAAGAAAACTTACATGTATGTTCTTTACTGTAAACTAATTCATATCTATTATATAAGTAAATTTCCACTACGGAACAGTCAATGAATAGCATATCATTATCTTCCTACTCCTCCTTTTTCTGATGCTACTACTGCTGCTACCATTACGACTACTATTAATGTTGCTACCACTATTACCACCTATATTACTAGTAGAACCATACTGTAATAGTTTTTAAAATATTTTCCAGGCAGTTGTCTAGGTTATTTTTGTTTAAAATGTACAACCATTATATGAGATAGATACTGTTCTTATCTTCCTTTTGAAGGAAGAGGCAAAAAAAAAAAAAAACACACACACACACACACATAGAGGTTAAATAATGTTCTTGAAGAAATGAATAAAGGATACTGGATAGGAGTTATAGCCACCATGTCAAATGGAGGCAGAATGAGTATAGATCCTGCAATAGAAATGATCACATTCTAGAACCAAAATTGTCCTCAGGCATGTAGGCAGATAAATATACAATTACATCCTTGATTAAACTGTGTTTATGTTCCTCATTATTTTATACATTTGGTCAAACTGTATTTGAACTTTTTGAGAATGATTCTCTTGTACAAACTAGAGATAGTACTGACTTTATAGGATTACAGTTAAAATTAAGTTGAATATTAAGCATTTAATTGGCACTTTGTCCATGGTTGATATTTAAAAGACACTTGCTTTTATTTCTTTGTGTTAAACATCATTGTCTAAATTTATGAGAATATAACAATTAGTAGCATGATTTAGTAGGGTATGTCTATTTGCATTTGTGCATATTAAAAAACCTGAGTTTGGCCGGGTGAAGTGGCTCACGCTTGTAATCCCAGCACTTTGGAAGGCCGAGGTGGGCGGATCAGGAGGTCAGGAGATGGAGACCATCCTGGCTAAGACGGTGAAACCCCGTCTCTACTAAAAATACAAAAAAAATTATCCGGGCGTGGTGGCGGGCACCTGTAGTCCCAGCTACTCGGGAGGCGGCGGCAGGAGAATGGCGTGAACCCGGGAGGCGGAGCTTACAGTGAGCCCACATCGCGCCACTGCACTCCAGCCTGGGCAACAGAGCAAGACTCCATCTCAAAACACAACAACAACAACAACAACAAAACACACACACAAAAAAAACAAAAAACAGAGTTTATATGTGTAAGAAATTGACTCTTCTAGAAAAACTTTAGTGTACATACATATATATACTAAATATATATATATATTCCTCATGCCACATTTTAAATAAATATACTAAGATCTGAGTCAAGAAACAGAATGACTAGCAAAAGTAAAAGTAACAAAATTATTACTGTAAAAAATTGTCGGAAAAAAATATACGCTAAGGACTACAGGGCATGCCACCCAAACTACTACCTCTAAAATGAGCTACGGAAGTTCAGAGTACAGTTCAAAGACCACATTACAAACACAAATGAACAGTTTTCCTATCACAAAACCAACCTCTTTGGAACTCTAAAATTATTCATGAGAAAATTTTAAATCCTTTTAGATATACTTCCAAAAACGTCATGTCATTTCAAGAAAGTTAAAAAAAAAATCAGTCAACTACTACTTCCTACCCTTCTTTGTTTATAAAATATTTTTTTACCTGAAGTGCCTTGCATAGAATAACCAGATTCATAGCAACTTATAAGTCAATTCACTGTAATAGCCTGGAAGCCAGGATGATTAATGTGTAGCTCTTAATATATTCAAAGTGTTGTGTCTACATGCAAAATATTCTTTCTCAGTTCTGCATATAATATATGCCACAACACCTTGCCAAGCACAAAGATTGAATTCTAATAAAGAATAGAATTTATCAGAGTAATATAAGGCAGCATAGCTTTTCATAATAAGGACCTTCAAGGAACATGAACTTTAACTATGAAATACTGTTTCTTTTTTTTACATTCAAATATATGTCGCAAAAGCTTGTGTAACAATGTGATATCTTATTAAATACAATTTTCTAGAACTGAAGTATAATTTTTCCAGTGATTTTATGTATAGTTGCCTTATTTTGTTACATTCTATACAATTTCAATAAAATATTTTTAAAGCCCCTAAATTAGAAAGAGAGAGAAGTAAAGACAAACTTACTACTACCTAGTATGGAGAATAAGTTTTAATTCATGTTAATGTACTTCTAAATTTCTTCATGAACTAAAGTGAAAATGAATAATTACAAAGGGTTTATAAATTAATTGTTCTTGTGGTTCAAATCAATAAGATATTAATATATCAATTATGTGTAAATTTTTAATCAAATGAAAAGCATACTCTTTCATTATTGCTACTCAGTATTATTATTTTTACTTAGCATACACAAAAGGCCAATTTGCCATAACCAAGTTTAGCGGGTACACCAAATAATTAATTGAATACCTTTAAAAAAATAAAACGTTCAGGGTTGGGGACACTTTCACTTCTTCCCTAGGTTTTTCTGAAAAGATATCATGATTCTTTACTCTTTTTTTGCTTCTCAAATTACAGCCCCATTAGCAAATTGAACTGTGTCTTCGATATGAAACTCACATAGATTCTGTTTAAGATGAATTAATTTTCCTTTAATAGAAATCATATTAGTTGTTGTCTCATCCAGTCGTTGGGGAATACCGACAGAGAGCAGGAGAGAATGTTTCAGGGCAATGGAACTATTCTGTGTCTAGACTGAAGTGGAGGGTAAACAAGTATATACATTTGTCAAACCTCATCAGACTGTACACTTTAAATGAATACATTTTATTGTATGTAAGTTATACATTAAAAACTCCAAAAGAATTTGAGTCCCTATTATGTACCAAAATAAAGTATAATTCATAAACTCTAAATTTAGTTATAATTTTGAAAAAATGGCTTTGTAAAACAAATGCCTTTGTGTTGTTTAGCACATTTCAAAATGTGGGTATCTTTCTCAGAGTAACACAACTTTAGTAAAAAGCTGAGTCTTTCAGGCTGCCTTAGTTTAAATCTTCATTGCTCATATGGCCAGAACATTCTACTAAGTTCTGGGGGAGGGTGTAAAAGCAATAAAATCTAGGATACCTGTCTTCAAAGAGTTCACAATTGAGTGGGAGATTTAAAATATTTTTCCACCTTTAAAAAGCAACAGATAAATGAGAGCAAATTAAAATTGCACAATCACAGTGCAAGTTCTGAGGTGTAGTAAATGAGAAAAACAATCAGAGTGAGTCCGGGTTCATCAGGAGAAGTGCAGAAATGATTTGTGTTTTCAGCCAGGCAATAAAGGAGAGGGAAGACATGTTGGAGGGAAAAAGGAGGTTGGTCGGTTTTAAACACATATGCACACTGAAAGCAGTTTCTAGTGAAGAAAGATTGTCTTTGCAGCATCCAGTTGGCATTATTGAGGGCCTCCACCTCATACCATCTCTATTCCTCCATTAGAATGCCATCCACAAAGATGCAGAATGAAAGGAGACCTGTGGCCTCCTGGTGCTCCTCCATCCTCTTGCTACTCAGAAGCAAAGCATTTCTAACTTTTCTTTCGTTACAGCTCAGTCAGCTAACGTTTTAAATAATTAGCTTTAAAAAAAAAAGCTATGAGAAATAAAACAACAAATTCCAAAGTGTATTTATTTTTTTCTGAGTATATGACAATTTCAATCTAACTGAATAATTTGTTGATATAATATACTGAATACTACACAGGGTCTTATTTATTTTCTCCATCGATCTGCAAAATCCACAACCTAAATTATTTTTGAGTTTGGCTAGCAATTCTGATAAATTCATTAAGACTCATAGTCTTTCCAAATATTAAGAGTCTAGTCCTCTCCCTGATTATAATTTCCACAGATACGTCCTAGGTACCCACTGCAGCTCTCTTCCCAATACTGTCTTTTTTCTTCACCCTGTATTTTTAGCTACATCTCTTTGAGTACAAGGAATAGAGAGATACTCAAATTTTCCCAAGCACAGAAGAGAGATGTTTATCATACTGATGTGTAAGGATACAAAATGCATGGCATATATATATATATATAAATATGTCCATTTTATACACACACGTACGCACACAGAGGTTATATTGCATATTACAGCAGTAATTTGTAACCAGAAAAATGTCTGCTTCTCTGTGAAACAATATGCTACAGGCAACTCAAATAAGGATGTACTGGGTTGTGTTAGATGTCAAAGAATCAGCAGTGAGCAAGACAGACATGATCTTTGAATTCATGAAATGTGTAGTCTAAAGGGCAGATAGGCATTGAGCAAAGCACTATTCAGACAAGTGCAGATGCTATTAAAGTATGCAAACAGAACTCCTCAACACCATAATATAGGCTTTCTATGGAAAATTAAGGTTGAACTATGAGCTGAAAATTATTGAAGTCAGCTATCTTAAAAGTAGGCGGAGAGAATTTTATGGGTTCCACAAGTTTTTGCATACTTGTGGAGCCCTTAAAATTCTCTCTGCCTACTTTTTCTTGGCTCCTCTGAAACCAGTAACTTATTTGTTTTCTTTGTGTATTGGTTGCAGAGGAGCCATGAAAATTCTCCAATCATCCAAAACACAAGCTGACACCAGAAAATCCACCTCCTTTGTTACAAAACCTTAAAAAATTATTGTTGAATTTAACATTTAAATTCAAGTTTAAATTCACTGCTTCATTCATTCAATAAATCGTTATTAAGCATCTACTATGTACCCACCCACCCTTATTCCAAGTAAAAGGCAAGGAACAGTGAACAACTAGGGTGATCAAACATTCTGGTTTGCCATGGACCATCTCAGTGATAGCACTGAAAGTGCCACATCCTCAGAACCTCCCTACTCCCCTTCCCCAGTCTCACACCAACCAGAACATTTGGCCACCCTAAAAAAGACACAACACATCCTTAACTGTATAAGGTTTAAATTCCAGGTGGAGGAACAAAACATAAATATACACTTCTATATGTATAAGGTATTGATAAATGCAAAGAAGAAAAATTAAGCAAGGCAGTGGAAAAGAGAATAAGGAGCTAGAATTTTTGACATCTTATTCAGAAAAGGATTCTCTAAGGAAGTGATATTTAAGCAGAATCTCAAATAAAATGAAGAAGCCAGCCATGAAAATATCTGGGGAAGTTTCATAAAGAGAATAAAAGGGAAAACTTTCTGAAGAAGCAGAAGGCTTAGTAGGCTCAAGAAAGTTCAAGGAGATTAGAGAGGTAATTGGGGACCAGCTCAGGCCAAACCTTGGTTGGGTATTGATTTAATTCGCAGTGTGATAGGACACCATTGAAGAATCTAAACAACTGATTTGTTAACTAATAACACACTACTTTTAAAAGCTTAATTGTCTCGAAAAAAGTGCTAGAGAGTTAGTTGTTTTCTTATTTAGGCTCACATTTTTGTTATACATTTTTTGTGATATCTTAACTGGAAAATCAGGACTTCAAGATTTCTAGTTAGAATTTTCAATGCTTTTTTGGCATAAAACAACTTCTCTTATTTTTTGTTACTGTTTTGACAAATATACTATATATATTTAAAATAATATGTATTCTACAGTCAAGTGCACATAAAAAGCCATATGTGTGTGATCACGTGCACTGAGAAAGATATAAAAATAAATATTAAGAAATAAATAAGATTACCTCAGGGAGAGGAAGTAAAAGATTAAGATAATAACAAATAGCACCTGATTTTTGTATAATTAAAAATATAGGCCAGGCACAGTGGCTCACGCCTGTAATCCCAACACTTTGGGAGGCTGAGGCAGGCAGATAGCTTGAGTCCAAGAGTTCAAGACAAGCCTGGGAAACATGGTGAAACCCCATCTCAACAAGAAGTACAAAAAGTTAGCCTGGTATGCTGTGTGTGCTTGTAGTCCCAGATACTTGGGAGGCTGAGGTGAGAGGATGACTTGAGCCCAGGAGGCGGAGGTGGCAGTGAGCCAAGTTCACACCACTGCATTTCAGCCAGGGTGACAGAGCCAGATCATGTCTCAAAATAAAGTAAAATAAATATAATTTTGTATCCTACATTTTTAAATGATATTCATATTTCTGTTTTGATATAGAACCTTTTAAATTAGTTATCATCATCTTTATCCCTATTCTCCTTTCTCACATCGTAACACATATTGACAATAGTATCAACAAAAAGAAAAACCAAAAAGGAACCAAACTAAAAAACTATAGCTATTGTGGACAAAAATCACCTAATAAAATTAATGTTTTTTGAAATTGCCCATACAAATACTTAATTCTTATATAACTAGAAATTTAATGTGATATTCTACATGGTTACTTAATTTTATATGCATTTGTCAAATTTTATGTATGATTTAAAAATATGAATTATTTGTGTGGACAACATTAAATATATTAACTTTATTAAGTGATTTTTGTCTTGAACCTTATCATTATTTGAAGACTGTTTTGAAATAATAAAAAAAATCCTTTAAACAATGGTTGTTTTCTCTTAGTAAGGTACAATGTAAATAAATGTCAATTTTAATATAATTTTTATAATTGCTATTTTAGTTTGTCTTTATCAGTGATTTTAGACAATACTTCCATTACGTAACTGTAAATGGTCCCCATAATATTTGCTAAATAATGAATCAAGATAAACAGTTTACTTATCTGCATTATTTTCTATAAAATGTCATTGAATTATTTCTTGAACACTAAATGGATTGTTTTTGTATCTCTGACATTCTTACCAAAAGTTCTGTTTCTTTTTTCTGTTTTTGACACAGGGTCTTGCTCTGTCACCCAGATTGGAGTGCAGTCGTGCAATCACAGCTCCCTTCGGCCTCCAAATCCTGGACTCAAGCGATCCTACCACCTCAGTCTCCTGAGTATTTGGGGCTACAGGCATGATTCACTGTGCCTGGCTCTCAACCAAAAGCTCAAGATTATTAAGCGTTGTTTTACAAGGTTTGAAATATCCTACTCTTTTGAGGCATTATAGTTCTATGTTGCTGTTATTAATAGCAATTAACATAAACAAATATATGAATAACTATGAATATCTTAAAAATATTTATTACACAATATCACTAACCTCAGAGATGGAAAAAATAATTTAATAAATTATGCTTTTTGGAGGAATTTTCCATATACTTTATCTCCATTTAGAAAAAATATGTTTTTAATTTGCAATGCAAAACATAGCTTTGATTGGACTGTAGCTTATTTTCAACATTTTCATTACACTCTTTGGTGCTAATCCATGGCAGTTTCTAAAGGATTTGAAAGATGGTGAAATAGGTTTAACAAATAAAACATTAAGAAAGTACTTTTCTGTATGATTGTTGTTTTAAAACCTGAAACTAAAGGCTGAGGTAAAACCTGGAACTGAAGGCTGAGGTATAATCAGCTAAAGGCTGATTACAGTCTTCAAATATACTGAAGAACAGTTTCCACACCGAAGTGTACAGCTTCATTTCCTAATAAAAGCAGACTACAAAAACCCAGTGAATCTGGATAACAGAAGGATGAATTCAAGTATCCATTTTTTTAAATTGTGGAATATTTGAGTTTGTTTTGTGCTCAACCTTGAAAATTTTTTAAGAAGGAAAAATAAATCCAAGTTTTTTTTGTTTTCAATAAATTAAGTGCAAATAAAAAAGTAAAAACTAAATTACAAGGTCCTTTTTCCATTTCAGTGTTCAATCTTCTCTATTCAAATTTTTTAAATCATGGCTATAAAGATATTGCTTTACAGAAGATTTCAAGAAGTTTTTTCCTTATTTTTCTAAAATGTCACATGTGCCAAATGAAATGTGTGTATATGACAGCATAATATTTTAACCAGCATTTATTTATGGTCATGCATTCTTTAAGTATATGGAATAGCCAGAAGCTAATGTGGATAACAGTATTTTTCACTACACATACATAAACACAAACACATACACGCACTTTAAGTAGAATGTGATCTCCATTATGCATAAATATGGTGTATGTTTACTTAAGCAGAAATAACCTCCAGGAGTCTGTAACAATAAGTTCATATCTATTTTTACACTTTAAGGTAGCCAGATATTATAGAGAAGTTTTATACTATATAAATTTAAATTATAAATAATGCATCATCCCACAATAATTTTCATATTCTAAACATTTCTATAAAATGTATTATTTTACTCACTGAATGTTTCAATGTAACTTCTTCAAAAATAAATTTTTCAGTGAATCATTATCATTGCTAAGGTAAGTGGAGGGTTTAACAATTCTTTTCTCAATTCCATTATAGTGAAAGCTTGAGGATTTTGTACGGTTATTAGGCACACAATGCCATTTTTCCTTATTAAACTGTCACCAAATTTCTCATATAGCTCCATGAAAGAATAATTGTGGGATAACAAAGTATAAAATTTTACATTTGAGCCAGGCTGCTCTGAAGATTTGGAGTTTGTTTTGTTTTGTTCTGTTTAATGTCTTTGTGAATATAAAGATAACAAAAAGTCCATCCTGATAAACATGCACACATACACATACATACTCACAAACACAGAGAGAAAGGGGCAGAGATTGGCGGGGAAAGAATGGATAGTACAAAGTACTGATGCATGGAGACTGTGAAAAAAGGAATTTAAAAAAATCCATCAGCCAAGAATACAACAAAAATATAAATTTTAGTAGAAGGTAAGAAATAAGCAAATAAGCAAATTACTTCTAACTTGAAAGACACCTACAGATAATATTAAGAAATGAAACAGATATTAATGTGTAAACAAACTTGAATAGATCTAAATTTTATAGTTAATTTGATTTATTCAGCTCTTTTATATCTCTAAATTCTAATGAATGAATACATAAAGCTATGAGTGATCATAAGTATATAAGCTAATTTCATTCAGACTCATTTTTCTAAATTACAAAATGGCAGTAAGATCTATTCCTTTATGTTGTTAGGTTGAACATTAATTGGCATAATGCCTTTAAAATACACTTCATAAAATATAAAGTAACACAGACACGAAAGTGTTCATATTAGGTTGCCTCCCAACTTTTTGTGACAATGCAACAGTTCTCTTTAGAAGCAACACATGGGACAGTTTTTCATGGAAAAAACAATATAGCACATTAGTAAACACTTGGAAATAACATTCTGATCTGGTTATCAACGAAGCTAATCTTATGTCAGTTTCAAAACCGAGTAAGTGATAAACTGGTTGCTGCAGAGGTTAATAGTTGAAAAATTGTAGTTGTGGATATGAGTAAAATACAAAAGCTCTATTCTTTTCTCTCTTTGGCTGTATAAGAAAAGATGTGAGAATAGGGCTTCAGAAGCTTAAAAGTGAATACATCCTTCACTGAGGAAGCCATAAGCTCCAATGAAAAAGTCAGAATAAAATATGTTTTAAGTCCAATGTACAAAAAGCATTTGATATGGAGCAGTATGCAAAACATATGCATATATGCAAACAACCTGAGAGGCATTTGATGAAATTTAAATCTCAGAGCGGTATTTCTATTCAGTAATATCAAAGGAAAGTTCTATTTGCAACAAAGAATTATAAGGATAAATTTAGTTCATTAAATTCAAATACAAGGCATTTTAAAACCTGACCCTAATTTATCTTTTCAAGCCTGCCTGTCATTTCTGAACTGTATACACATTGTGAGTGAAGATTCTGTGTTCTATAGCTATAAATTTATTTTTGCTAATTATTCTATTCAGGGACTTTTTCTATTCAAGTACTTTTTATTGCTATATAATAGTTGTATATTTATAAGGTATATGAGGTTTTTAAATACATGCATACAATACATAATTATCAAATAAGGATAACTGGCATATCCATATCATTTATTTGTGTTGGAAACATTTCAAATATTCCCTTCTATTTCAAAATATATAATAAATTCTTATTAACGATAATTGTCCTAGTATGCTATTGAACACTAGAACTTCTATCTATTTGCATTTTTGAACCTATTAACCAGTCTCTCTTCAATGCCCACCACCGTCTTCCCTTCCCTGGTTCTGGTAACCACCATTCTACTCTCTGCCCCCATGGGATAATTTTGTTGTAGCTCCTACATATGAGTGAGAACATATTATATTTCATTGCCTAGCTCATTTTACTTAACGTCTAGTTTCATCTATCTTGCAGCAAATGGCAGAATTTTATTCATTTTACGGATGAATAACATTTCATCATGTATGTGTACCACATTTTCTTTATCCATTCATTTGTTAATGGACACTTAGGTTGATTCCATATCTTGGCTATTGCGAATAGTGCTGCAATGAACATGGGAGTACAGATATTGCTTCAATATACTGATTTCCTTTAGGAAAAAGTGCTTTTTTAGGCAAAGTTGCCTTCACGAAATTAATGTCTTAGAAGACTTTCTCTTTTAAGGTATAGAAACTATATTAAGGGAAGCAATATTAAAGTATGACTAGTCAAATGTATTAATAAAAATTAAGTGCCATTCTATAACCCTAGAGAAGTAAGCAACATGGACAAAACAACATTCTTAGTGCAAAAGCTATTTCAGACATATCATATTTGTTATTTTTTGTTCCTACAGAAACTCTTTGCAAAGTGTGCATTTTATTGATGACAAATTATGTACCTATATATAGATTAAATAAGCAAAGACCTCAGACATCTAGTAAACTGCATATATAATCTGGTTAAAATTGATCAATCTGATACAAATCAAGTTTTAATGGAGCTTTATTAACTGTAAGATCTAGGTTCAGAATCAGAGCCTTTTCCTAAATAGAAATATTCTG
Organism: Pongo pygmaeus; assembly: GCF_028885625.2. NCBI lineage: Eukaryota > Metazoa > Chordata > Mammalia > Primates > Hominidae > Pongo > Pongo pygmaeus. The sequence continues at coordinate 93,678,301 of NC_072387.2, read as the reverse complement.
AACATATTTTTCTTTATAGCTTATCTCAGCTAAGAATTCATAATAGGCAAGAGAATAAGTTTAGAAAACAGAAGCTGAGATCAGAAGTGGAAAACAAGAACTAGCACACAAGCTATATGGTTGTCTACTCAGTGTTAAAGTCAAAGGTCAAACAAAAAAGGAATTAATTTTCAACTGATGGCAACATTCAGGAATTCTGATCCAGAGGATTAGGAGTACATACAAATGGGTATTCATAAATAGCTTGGGAATATTGTGGAATAACAGAACTGTGGGTCTCTCTATCATTCATTCCATCAATATACATTACTAAAGCAATTGGGAAGGAGCTATTAGATTGTTCAGCTACACAGGACACTAGGATTTGATGAACATGTTATTACTCCAGTAATAATTGGAATTGCTGAATGCTGAATATATAACTGGGAAAAACATCCACTAATGTAAAGTTGAAAAGATAGAGTGTTAATGGAACCTCTTTGGCCTAATATATTCACAGGTGTTTGGATCTATCCCCAGGCACAATCACTACAAGGTCTATAACAATAATGGATATCAGACCTCATCTATCATCTTCTTGTGGGAATCAGTCATCACTGACTCGAGAACTGAGAGCCACTGAGCCTAAAGCTTCCAGTTATCAGTGCATGATGGATGCAGGGATGTATTTTATTCACTCAGAACAATTCCTAGCATTGAGGCACCGTGTTTTAAATGTTTTTGAAATGAAAAAAAAGTTTGAATAAATGAACGGATGATTGAATGAATGGACTGAACAAAGTAGAATTATTTTTACTTAGTATTTACTTCTGTTTTGAGACTATGAGCAAATGTTCCATAAATATTAGTTTAGAAAAGAGAATGCCATACAGAATGCCATAGGATTAAAAAAAGAAGGCACTGGTAACTGAAATGATTGAATTTTATATGAATGGCATTTCTGAAGAACACAATAGTGTGGTTAAGTGATTTGAAATAGTTGGGAATCATATTGCTAAATAATGCCATTAAATTTCTGAGAACTTTCAGGAATAACTTATTTTTTAATGTCCAAGACAGCTTCCAATCATAATTGTCATCGAAGAAACAAAAAATACTGACAGGGCTTGGCTGTGTCCCCACCCAAATCTCAAATTGAATTGTAGTTCCCATAATCCCCATGTGTCATGGGAGGAACTCAGTGAGAGATAATTAAGTCATGGAGGCGGTTTCCCGGATGCTATTCTCATGATAGTAAGTAAGTTCTCACAAGATCTGATGGTTTTATAACGGCCTTCCCCCTTATCTCGGTTCTCATTCTTCTCTTTCCACCATGATTGTAAGTTTCCTGAGGCCACCTAGTTCTGCAGAACTGTGAGTCTATTAAACCTCTTTCTTTTATAAATTACCCAGTCTTAGGTTTGTCCTTATAGCAATGTGGGAATGGACCAATATAGATATGTAATATTAAGTACTGTGTCTTAGTAGATCAGATTGGTTAGATATCTAAGAATTAAATTTAAGTCTTGAACTCTCAATTTACTATACAAATTAAAAATAAAAATCACTGATGATTTCAATTATAGCTGAGGTAATGGTTTCCACCATTGTACAGAATTGAATTGCTGTGTCACCAACTCTACTTGATTAAAAATACATTCAATTTATTATCTTTGGTATCTTAAACAGTTGAAACATAAATGTTTTAAGTATTCTATATATCTGAATAAATGAAAAATGAATATGAATCTTAAAAAGAAATTCTAACAATTTCTTACGATAACCATGAAATCCATTAGCTATTTCAGAGAGAAGAAAAAAAAATTCCTGGCTTTAGATCACTTGAGATGCAGCTTAGGAGGGAGGGAATTACTTATGTTTTGTGAACTATTTATCCCGACACTTACTGGTGAAAACAACAACACAAATCTCAAACCAACTTACACAACACAGATGGGTTTTCTCAAAGTTCCAGGTTCATATATAAAACAAATCCTTTTGTTTCAGTCATCACTATTCTCAAAGATTTTTTAAAAACAGACAAATATACTAATTGTTTTCAAAGAGGACTTATGCTTGAAATGCAGTAGTTTTTAGGATGTTAACCGTCAAGAATATCTCAAAAGAGAAAAGATACGACATTATTTTCATATAAAATTATTTGTTAGTTCAATAACTACAAGGATTGGAAGCTACCTTGGACATGTATTGTGTGTTTTGAATATCAAGAAATTAATGTCAGAGTTTACATAGCTCAAAAAAACTTGTATAGATAAATAGTAGCTACATTGGGATTAAGACTCAGGTTTTCTAATTCATAGCCTATATGAATATTAACTTGCTATAATCTCTGTTTATTCAATTAAGTTTCATGATAGCATATTAGTTATTGCCTTCATAAAAATAAATAAAAGTGAATTATAAATGTCATCTGGAGTTAGGAAGTGGGTAAAAAGCAAAGAGAATTCAGTAGGACAAAGATGATACTTGGGATAGAAACCATGCCAATTAGTCCTTTTTTCATTTGGAAAAAGAAGCTTGAGACATCTCAGAAAAAGAAGATACCTTCACAAGGAATTACTTCAGATGCTAAGAGTGAAGATTAGAGGCAAAATATGGTTAGATGTGGAATATGCCCTGGAGTATATAGTTGTGAAATACCATGATTGCTGTTTTCTTTTTAGGAAGGGTTTTGCTGTTTTAGAGATCTTCTATGTAGATATTTTGACTTTTCTTCTGAATCTGCCTATTTTTCCCAGAATGTTAGCGAAATTTTAAGCCTGTGATTATTTTTAGGAATATGTTTTCTGTTATGTAGGAAAACATAAAGATATATCTTCTTCATTACAAACTCATGATCATTTATTAAGGTTATTATCAATATTTTTTCTTTGAAACATCATATACATCTACTAAGTTATATGATGTCAGGTAGCTTCTAACTTTTACAGAGGTGGATCCAATGAGCTAAGTTTTGAAATCAACATTTTGTCTATCGCTTAAAAATGAATTGGTTCATGGAGTTGATTTCTATGACAACTACTTGGCATTAAGCTTTGTCAGCATTCTGTGAGCTATTGGGTTAATGATAACTAGCTAATGTAATGGATTAGTTAATGAGATTTTTAGTCACTCCTATCTGACTTATGGATATATAGCTGTTATTTGGAATTACAATTAAACATCTCACATAATTACTCTTTGACATACAAAATAAACAGAGTAAAATATAATAGGTACTACTATATTTTTTCGATGACACTGTTGTCCTTGGTAGGCATATTCTCATCATTCATTTTACGAAATACACTTTACCTGGCACCAAATCATGAAGTGTGGAAAGAGAAGGAAGGCATTTTAGCATACATATTAATACAATTAGGAACAAAATACAAGTATGTAAAGCAAGCACATGAGGCTGCAGTTTCCAGGAGGCACCAGGTTTCAGTAAAACCTTTTGAAATACCCAAAACATAACACTGTTGTCTCATGCTGATGTGGTTTATGACAGTTACAAGACGTGGTAAAGATATATATATATAGATATAGACTAGATAGAGGTGTAGATATAGAGAGAGCATCTGTAAAAAAAAATCTGCTATACTCATAGTTAGTGTTGGGTATTAGATACTCTATGAAAATATATGACCTAATTTAAAGACACAGGACAACTTTCTACAATACTATCATAGTATTGACATATTTTCACTTAACAAATCTTACTGGATTAAATATGTGTGACTAAAGTTATTAAATGTCTATCTGAGTGCTATGATGAAAATTCTCACAAAATAATTACACAAAAAAAGAAGTTTTGATTCTAAAATTTAGCAAACTACTAATAAAAAGGCCTAAAAGATGTTTATTTTCTCACATTTGAGGTCTTCCTCAATGTTACTGTTAGGAAGAAACACTTAATAGCTCTTCAGAGTCAAAAGTGTCCTGTTTCTGGCATTTACAGACCACATTCCTGCACATCTTTTCCGATCTCACAACTCTTTCTTTTATCTGCTGTAGTCATTGGGGCTTTCAGATCCTTAATTTTAATCTCATAGCTTCCTCAGTTACCGCTGCTTTAAAAGAAAAGTCTGATATTCCATATTTGAATCTTAATATCCTTCTTGAGGCGCTTCTCTTAAACACTTGACTTTAGGAAACAGGTACTCTCACCTTCTACAGGCCCTGAAAATCCAAGGTCATGAGCCAAGCTCCAAATAACCTCGTCACTAAATAGATAATTTGATATCAAATACATAAAATGATAAAAGGAGATATTACACTTTGAAAACAAGAGGCAGATAATTGAAAAGTAATAATCAATGAGAACATACTACATTTAACATAGGAAGACAAACTATCAAGCCATAGCTGGACAATTCTTCAAAGATTGCATTTCAGTTTAGTTATATCATTGCTGTATTATTCCATTCTCACATTGCTATAAAGAAATAACAGACTGGGTAATTTTTAAAGAAAAGAGGTTTAGTCAGCTCACGGTTCTGCCAGCTGTACAGAAACCACAGCACCAGTATCTTCCTGAGGAGACCTCATGGAGCTTTTACTCATGGTGAGAGGTAAAGCAGGAGCAAGTACATCACATAGCGACAGCAGGAGAAAGACAGAAGAGAGGTGCTACATACTTTGAAATAACCAGATCTCATGAGAACTCACTATTGTGAACAGTATCAAGGAGATGTTGCTAAAATATTCATGAGAAGCCCACTCTCCTGATCCTGTAAACCCTCACCTATCCCCACCTCCAATACCGGGGATTACAATTCAACATTAGATGTGAGTGGGGATACACATCCATACTGTTATATCAACTGTTATCAGAGAAAGCTGTCCAGTATTGTCCAGGAGACAATACAATACAATACAATACAATACAATACAATACAATACAATCTCACTCCAGTGGAACGATGTCTGGTGACTCTTTGTACATTTACATAAATTTCCTCTATGTGGACCATATCAGTCGGGGCATAAAAATGATACCGTTTTATTTGAAATGAATTTTTCCTTAGTAATCACTCAGTTTCTATAAAAGGAACTCCAGAAAATATGTCCAAATTATTTCTGCAAACTGCCAGAGGATATTTCTCATTTGGGCACATACAAGTTTTCTCAAACACATTACTGTCTACGAATTTTACTAATATGATATTTAACCTCTCTTTTGTGATGCTTCATTTTGGTAATATCTCTTGACTAGTGGATTAAGCTTACTCACCTACACAAGGTTTTCACTCCTGTTATCACCAAGTTTCCTTCTCCACTCACATCGGCAAGTAATAATGAGAGGTGACAGCATGCTGGCAGCCCTCGCAGGCCTCGCTCGCTCTGGGCACCTCTTCGGCCTTGGTGCCCACTCTGGCCGTGCTTGAGGAGCCCTTCAGCCCACCGCTGCACTGTGGGGGCCCCTTTCCGGGCTGGCCAAGGCGGGAGCCGGCTCCCTCAGCTTGCGGGAAGGTGTGGAGGGAGAGGCGCCGGCGGGAACCAGGGCTGGGCGCGGCGCTTGCGGGCCAGCGCGAGTTCCGGATAGGCGTGGGCTAGGCGGGCCCAGCACTCAGAGCAGCCGGCTGGCCGGCGCGCAAGCCCCGCGCAGTGAGGGGCTTAGCACCTGGGCCAGCAGCTGCTGTGCTCGATTTCTCTCCCGGCCTTAGCTGCCTCCCCGCGGGGCAGGGCTGGGGACCTGCAGTCTGCCATGCCTGAGCCTCCCCCTCGCGGCGGGTGGGCTCCTGCGTGGCCCAAGCCTCCCGGGCGTGGCCCAAGCCTCCCGGCCGAGCGCCGCCCCCTGCTCCAGGGCGCCCAGTCCCATCGACCTCCCAAGCGCTGAGGAGCACAGGTGCACAGCGCCAGACTGGCAGGCAGCTCCACCTGAGGCCCCAGTGCGAGATCCACTGGGTGTAGCCAGCTGGGTTCCTGAGTCTAGTGAGGACTTGGAGAACCTTTATGTCTAGCTAAGGGATTGTGAGTGCACCAATCAGCACTCTGTATCTAGCTCAAGGTTTGTAAACACACCAATCAGCACCCTGTGTCTAGCTCAGGGTTTGTGAATACACCAATTGGCACTCTGTATCTAGTTACTCTGGTGGGGACTTGCAGAATCTTTGTGTCTAGCTAAGGGATTGTAAATACACCAATCAGCACTCTGTCTCTAGCTCAAGGTTTGTAAACACACCAATCAGCACCTTGTGTCTAGCTCAGGGTTTGTAAATACACCCATCCACACTCTGCATCTAGCTAATCTAGTGGGGATGTGGAGAACTTTTGTGTCTAGCTCAGGGACTGTAAATGCACCAATCGCACCCTGTCAAAACAGACCAATCAGCTCTCTGTAAAACGGACCAATTGGCTCTCAGTAAAATGGACCAATCAGCAGGATGTGGGTGGGGCCACATAAGAGAATAAAAGACCGCAGGAGCCAGCAATGGCAACCCGTTGGGGTCTCCTTCCACACTGTGGAAGCTTTGTTCTTTCCCTCTTTGCAATAAATCTTGTTGCTGCTCACTCTTTGGGCCCACGCTACTTTTATGAGCTGTAACACTCACTGTGAAGGTCTGCAGCTTTTCTCCTGAGGCCAGCGAGACCAGGAACCCACCAGGAGAAACGAACAACTCCAGACGCGCCGCCTTAGGAGTTGTAACACTCTGGCTGGGCGGCGGTGGCTCATGCCTGTAATCCCAGCAGTTTGGGAGGCTGAGGCAGGTGGATCATGAGGTCAGGAGATTGAGATCATCCTGGCTAACACGGTGAAAACCCCGTCTCTACTAAAAATACAAAAAAATTAGCTGGGTGTGTTGGCAGGCGCCTGTAGTCCCAGCTACTCGGGAGGCGGAGGCAGGAGAATGGCGTGAACCCGGGAGGCGGAGCTGGCAGTGAGCCGAGATTGTGCCACTGCACTCCAGCCTGGGCGACAGAGCGAGACTCCGTCTAAAAAAAAAAAAAAAAAAGCTGTGACACTCCCCGCGAAGGTCTGCAGCTTCACTCTTGAAGCCAGCGAGACCACGAACCCACCAGAAGGAAGAAACTCCGAACACATGCGAACATCAGAAGGAACAAACTCCGGACACGCCGCCTTTAAGAACTATAACCACTCACTGCAAGGGTCTGCAGCTTCATGCTTGAAGTCAGTGAGACCAAGAATCCACCAGTTCCTGACACAATAAGTACTGTCTTATTGAAATACTGAATATGCAAAGGCTAAACTCTGTTTTTAGGAACTTCTTTAAAGAAAGGCCTCTGTAATTTAAGAGGCCTTTTTTTGTTACCTGCCGTTAGATAGGTGCCAAACCGTATTTTTTGGCCCACCAGTGTTTTCAGAGTAAAATTTTTAAGCATGCTATGAGACTTGCACCCGAATGGATGACAGACATGGCCGTGCAATTGAACTCTTAAGTTCCTCACACATCCGTGATTAGTACATAAACTTTATAAGCTTACAAGAAGGAAGATCATAGAACTTTTTTTAGGCTTTGAGACTGGAGATCCTCTCCAATTTTCAGTGGATGACAAAGAAAATAGTTGAGCAAAAGACAAAAAAGTAGCAAATTTCACTGTATCATTCAAAGATTTACAAAACTCCTTTAAATTAAATAAAAGGAAAATCTGCAATATGAATATATGATTAAAAAGGAAAAAAATGTACCATGTCTAAATTTACAAAGTCAAAAATAACAGAATAAGAAATTACAGTTTGAATTTACATAAAGGCAATTAGATCAACACGTTTAATTACTTTAACCTCTATATAACCTTGAAACAATTTATCAACTGAGATAAGCTATGAAAGTTTCATACAGAAATAGAGGAAAAGTGCACCTTAGTGCTATTCAACTTTTTAAAAACAGCTTTTAAATAATTAAAACAAAAAATTAATGTAATTATATTATGGTTTCTCCTTGTGCAAAGGATCTCAAAATTTAGCTAACATCAGAATGATCTGAAGGCTTTTTAAACTACAAATTTCTAAGCCCCTCTCCTAATTGTGATTCATTAAGTCTGGAGTGAAACAAAACAATTTGTGTGTCTAACAAGTTCCTAAGTGGTAATTATATTATTAATCCAGGGGTTATGCTTTCTTCATCCAATGTAACATCACAGAAAGCAGCCAAAGAAAATGCTTGAAGGATTAGTGGAGTGAAAAATCTTTCTTGCATGGCAAGTTCAAGATTTCTGAGAAATCACTCAGAAAACATAGAGTGGCAAATTTATATCTAATATAACTTAGTGGATGCTTTGCCTTGAAATACTATGTGGAAGTCTATAAAAAGTAATTATTAACTTTATAGAAAAAAATGCTTCAGGAATGAACTTGTCAAAGAAAGCTAAGGTCTCATCTGAAAGATATAATGATCAATGTTACTATTATCACAAGGAAGGCAGCACATTTTTCTTTGTTGCTCTGGTAGATTGGGGATATGGTGATGTTACAGATTTAAAGTTTGTACTTCATTTTATGAGTACAAATATATATTACTAATGAGGCATCCATACTGATAAATTTACATGAAATAATATAGAGAAAACGTATGTAAACAAAATTGTGTGAACAAAATTATGACAGGCTTTATATTCTGTTTAAAAGCAATAGCAACATCATTATAAAGAATTAAAATAAATTGTAAAGAAATACTTTTATGGAAATAAAGGAAGGCCATTCACCTGCATAATTTCCACTGTATTATTCTGTTAACACGTATACTAAATCTTAAGAGTTGCAACCTCCTTTATTTATTTCCTGAGGATTTTTTTTTCTGCATTAGAAAACTATAATATCAAGACACTATCATACCTCACAACCATAATGGGTGATAGAAGGGAATTCGTGTTACTTTGAAGAACTATGGGACATGTGTTACTATACAAATATAATTATAACCCTCTATGTATTTGAATGATTTGTTTTAAAATAAAAGTAGATTTTAAATATAACATATTGTTCAAAGTTTCAGGGTTAGTTGCTTTTCTTCATTTTCCACATTGCCTGCAAAATAATCAAAGATAACCAAAAATTGTAGAGGACCAACAAAAGCAAAATTTCAAATTAAGATCTATTGAAACTAATCATCTTTTTATGTGACATTAATATAAATGATACAAATGATATTGCATATATACAAAGTTCTCTGAGAGCAGAAAATTTATTATACCCATTTTTGCTAGTTATTCTTTATAATATCATCCAATGATTTTTCAAAAAATAGTAAAAGTATTGCTCATAAGAAGATCTTCACTTATATTTCCATTTCTTTCTTCCCTTTATTGCAAAACTGAGTGAAATATTTGCCTATACTGCTTTTCATTTTCTTGTTTGATGCATTCCTTCATTCACAATAATTAGGTTTTCATTTCTACTTCTCCAAAGAAATTGTCCTTTCCAAGTTCGTAACAACTTCACTAAGCCAAAGCCAGTGGCGAATTCTAAGCCCTCAATTGATTAGACTCTCAGCAGTATTTGACATTACTAATGACTCCTTTCTTCCTATAATACTTACTTCACTTGGTGTAAGGGACACCATTACACTCTTGCCTCCCAATGTCATCCCTTTGCTGGTCGCTATGCTTTCTACCTTTAATTTTAGAAACTCCACAGATTGACTCTGATGTTTATTTGTCAGAACTAACCATTCCCTTCAGCTTCACATTCATTTATCAAACTGTCCAATTTGCTACATGGCTTCGGTAGGTAACAGCATTACAAATGGATTGTGCTTATAAAAGAACTCTTGATTTCTGCCTTCAAGCTCTAGAAGTTATGCTCTCTGAGAACACAATCTTGTTAAATATCATATGTAAAGGATGGACAGTCAGACCCAAAACACAGTGTTCAAGGAATGAAAACTAAAACAAATCAAAACAAAAAGCAAACAAATATGAAAATGACCATTTAAATGCAGAAACATGGTATTTGAAACAGCATGAGACTTCTATTTGTAGCTTCATATGATGAAGAGCTAGGATTCAAAAAAAGGAAATGATTGATTAAGATAGTCTCAGAGACTTTTCTCAAAGATGAAATGATGTATTTGGCTGAGTTTCAGGAAATCCTTGAGTGGAAATTTGCAGAATATTTGAAAAAAATGCTTTAAGTAATTTCTATATTTGGTTATAGATGTCTTTATATATGTTTCTCAAAGTGATTTCAACGATTAATTTTAAGGTGTTTATAATAGAAAACTTTCAGATATTATTAATAACTATGGACAGCATGGGTTCTACTACAGGTATGATTATGCTATCTACTTTGGACAAACCAGGTAAACAACATCTCTTTCACAAGGCAGACTGCAAAGACTGATTCCAAAGTGTCTTTTGTACAGGTCTGTTACAAGAGTGAGGCCATCTGAAAGGTAACAATCAACTCTCAGAAGATATGCATCCAAGTGGGCTACTTCCAATGTCTATGAGAAGTACCTGCACTTAAGAGTCTGCTATTGCCTTACTGAAGTTTCAGCTTCTAGACAAGATCCTAGCAGAGAAAAAAGGAAAGCACACATCCACATACCTTGAAACACACAACACGATGAAGCTCTATCTAAAATAAGATGCTGGTTAATCTAGATTTGATATTGGGTCTCTTCTAACTTCAATGCATCAGAGATTTAATCAGACATGGTTGTTTTACTGTGAGTATTCAGAAGAGTGTCTTAATTTTCTGAGTTATTAAATGAGAAGAGTGAGTGAAGAAGAAAAATTCAAGAAAATAAAAAAACTAAAAGAATTTGCTTCTATTTTTACTCACCTCAATTACCCGTAAAAAATTATCATTCAATTTGAAACATGTTGCTCTTTAGCAGCATGTTATGCTGCTCCCCGTTAAGCTGAGGAAAAATATATGAGGTCCTGAGCTTGTGGATAAGAAGCAACAGCTATTCTTCTATCAAGGGGAGAAGCAGCTGCATCCCCTATGTCCACGCCCTTTAGAATATACATAACACCCTGGAATCCCCGGTGGCAGCTGCGCACTGTAGTATCCTGGCTATAGCACTTTCTACACTATTTCATGAAGCTTAAGATGCTAATTTCAGGATGTGGAATGTTTAGCCTTGCAGCTTTGAGGATGTTGGCACTGAAGCTGATAGAAATGTGTTCTCTTGAGTTTGAATATGTCTTTATGCATCAGCATCTCTGGTAAATAATTCCTTACATTTATTTTCAAGCCCCTGTGTGCATTTGATAGAGTGAGACCAAGGGATTATCGCAATGACACACTGCACATCTTTGTTATTTTGGGGAGCAGTTTTCCCTTCTGAAATATCAAGCATATTTTGGGTTTATTATCCCAAACCATTTCAGTTTTGTAATTTTTGTCATCCTCAGCAAATTAATCCCACACATGCCTTTGTCTGTCGTGTGAACCATGCAGAAATTTTGAATTATGTCACCTTTATAAATGGGAAACATGGAAGAAGGATTAAATGCTAAGGGTGATCAGTCAGAGAAAGTGGCAACTCGTCTGGTTCAATGATTAAAGTCTGGACCTGAAAATAAGAATTACTAGGTTCTATTTGTGGCTTTACTATCAATTTGCTATATGACTTTTAGTACGACTTTTCACCAGGAATTAGTTTTCAGATATGGACTAAAGGAAAAAAATGTAGACCTTCAAAACCTAAAGGAAGAATTTGTTTTATTTCTTAGAAATATTACACAGTTTATTAGGATGGCCTTTCAGAGAGTTTGGATAAATCTCAGCCAAATAAATGTTTTATGTCAGCTAAACTACTAACCAAAACATTAATTGGAGAAAAATTTGTAGGATGTTGAATTATCTCACATAGGCAGTTCAAATAGGCATCTGGCTATGTTTCTGTTTAGACAGAGCTGTAAACAGTAGGAATTTCTAAGGTATGTAAATAACTTACAAAATCAGGATGGTATTTAGAAAGCTTAGGGAAAAAACCTGCTAACTTCAGAATTTAGAGTGATTTTTTTCCCATTGTCTTTATGTTTAGCCTGTTTGGAACATGACACAGCTAAATCCTTCCTTTCCTGGCAATTTACTGTCATTTAAGACTCCACTGTATGTAATTGTGCCTCCAAATTCACATAACATAGGTTTTTCTGATGCTTTACTGTCCTTATTGTTTACTTTGTTGGTTTTTAAATATTTTTTCAAAATGTTTAAATATTTTAAAGAGTTTTCCTTTCAAACTACAAAAGCTTTATATGCTTATTGAATCAAATTAGGTCATACAGATGTGTACAAAATACAATGCCTGAATGTAATTTTTCACTATTCCACTTTATAGTCATCTTCCTACATTTTTTCTATTTATAAGAAACAGATATATGTATAAACACCAAATTTCTTATTACAAAAATGTTATTATAAAAATTTTTACCAATTTACATTTTTTTCTTCTTGATTAGAAATAAACTTAATAAGGGTGTTTTCATCATGGTTTTCCAGAGCAACAGAACAGAGTATATATTTGTGTATATATATCCTACATATGTATATGCACATATGTATATATACACAGGTGTATACATACACATATATACACATGTATGTAATATGTCATGTATTATATAATGTTCCATAATATGTGTTCCATAATATATTAGATTATTATGTGTAATATTTAATAATACACACACATATATATGTGTATGTGTGTAAATATATATACAGAGAGAGAGAGAGAAGGTGGAAGAGAAGGTGGAAAAGAGATCAATGTTAAAGAGTTGACTCATATGACTATGGAGGAGGTTCACAAGTCCAAAATCTGCAAGGTAGGCCGGACGACTGAAAACCCAGGGAAGAGTTGCTATTTGAGTCTGCTGGCAGAATTACCTCTACCTCCTGAAAAGTCAATTTTTTTATTTCTATTAAGTCCTTCAACTAATTTAATAAGGCCCATCCATATAATGGAGAGCAATCTGCTTTATTCAAAGTCTACTAATTTAAAGGTTAATCTCATGTAAAAATTAACCTCACAGAAACAACTGGAATAATATTTGACCAAATGTCTGGCTACCATGGCATCTAGCAAAGATGACTGATAAAATCGAACATCACATAGGCCTACGACTTTCTAATCTGTTCTATTTAAAAAAATAGTATCTACAAAAATGTTGATATGAGTAATAAAAATATAATACATGCAAAGAGTTTAACCCAGTATCAGGTATATGGTAAGCACATTAACACTTTTGTTATCATTTTATCAGACTATATTCAAACATTCCTTATTGATGGTTATTTATGTTGCTTGCCATGACAAATACTTGGATATAAGCCTTTTTTATTTATTTGCTGATAGCTTTGTTTCTGTAGAATATGGTCACAAATAAGGATAATTGACCCTTTTAATAGGTTCAAATCAATGATTTTTTATACTGTTCACAAGATTTTGCAATCATCACCATTAATTCCAGAGTAGTTCATTATCCCAAAGGAAACCCCATACCTATTAGCAATCACTCCCTATTTCTCCACTTGTGAAAGCCCTGATAATGACTGGTACAGTTTCAATGTGTGTCCCCGCCCTGAATCTCATGTTGAAATGTAACCCCGAATGTTGGAGGTGGGGTCTGGATGGAGGCGGTTGGATCACGGGCGCGAATTTCTCATGAATGATTCAATGCCATACTTTTGGTGCTGTCCTAGGCATAGTTAAAAAGTTCTCATGAGATTTGGTCATTTTCAAGTGCTTAGCACCTCCCCATTCTCTCTCTCGCTCCTGCTCCCTCCATGTGAGACACCTGCTCCCCCTTCACACTCTGCCATGACTGGAAGTTTCCTGAGCCCTCCCTACAAGCACATGCTGACTTTATGCTTCTTGTACCACTTGCACAGTGAACCAGTTAAATGTTTTTTCTTATAAATTACTCAGTCTGAGGTATAGCAATGCAAGAACAGCCTAATACAACCACAAATTAATGTTTTGTCTACTTGTCTATGTTGGACATTTAACAAAAAAAATGAATCATATAATATATTGCCTTTTGTGTCTCACTTATTTCACGTGGTATAATGTTTTCAAGATTCACCCATGGTATAGCATATGCCAATACTTCACTCATTTTCATGGGTAAATAATATTCTGTTATATAGATGTATACCTCTTTTGTATATCCATTTATCACTTGAGTATTTGAGTTGTTTACAAATTGAGATATTATGCATAGTGCTGCTGTGAACATGTATGTATTAATACAAGATTTTCTGTGAACATGTTTTTATTTATCTTGGCTATATATGCAGAAATGGAATTGCTATAATGTTTTCCTAATTATAAACATTTACACTCCCATTAGCAATATGTACCAATACTTGGGTTTTTTGTTTTGTTTTGATTTATGACAATCACCACAAAAGAGTAATTTAGTATTTTCTCAAATTTTTGTCTTAGAGGATATAATTAACAGGGACAGAGATTAACTAATATTTGTTAAAGCAGGCAAAAATATGGATACTTCACATATATTATCAAATTTTATGTTCACAATATCCTTGGAAGATTTTATCAGATATACTTGTATGGTGAATATTCATTATCACAATTTTAATATGAGGAATAAGACCTGGGAATAATGTATTCAATATCACTCAGCTAATGAAAAATAAGACCAGTGTTTGAGAATACTACAACTAACCCTTGTGTTTCAAGTTGCCTTATGAATTTTAAACATATTTTGGCAACTTGTCCAAAGCAACACAGCAACAAAGTAACTGTAATTTGGTAGAAAAATGATTCAACATTAGTGCCTTCTGATTCCAAAGTTTCTTTGCCTGAAAAGTGTGTGAATTTCCCAGGAAATTCGTTATGCACGTCAGCACATTTTGTTATGTTGTTCTTGTTCGCCAGGTCTTGATTGCAAAGCTTCCTTTATGTGTTACTGTTGGAGAAAACCTCCAGTGCATTTTGATGAACAGACTTGCAGTTGTCTGTCCTCATTTTTAAAAATGATCTCTTAATTTTACCTCTACCATGCTTACCTGAACTGATGTGTGGTGCTTTTACATGATAACTGAATGGGCTGTGAAATAATACAGTTTAAGTATAGCAATTTAAATTTGACAGCAATTGAACTCTGCACTAAATATAAGTACTTGGTTATTACATGCTCTTTAAACTGGAATATGGTCTTTTCTTATTAAGCTATTTAAAACATTATTGACTATATATTTGTTTTCGTTGTTTTATTTTTTAAAAATCCTCAGAAACTATTTACATGCTTCCACATTTTATTTGGGTGTCAATTTTTAATTTAAAATAAAATGAAAAAATAATAAATATAGTCTTAGACTTATCCTGTCATTCCTAGTTATAAAGGGGGTTTCAGCTCTATTTACTTTCTGGTACCCAGTGCTTCCCTTGGGAAGAAGTGTAGTTGGCATATTCTGTGTACCCAGCATCTGTTGGGTAATATGTCATTGAATTTGGGACCAGAAATATTGATTATGAAAGCAGTAAGCAGTCTCCATTTAGGATCTCCGCTGCTACTGGTCTATCTGTTCTCAGACATGATGAAGGTACCTTGCTTGCACTTTCATTCTCCTTGAGATGAGAAGTTCAGGCAGGACTGGCCTTTGAGGGCATGATGAGTTCTCCTTTCCCACTGCTCATACTTCCCAATTTTCAGTTGAGAATGATGAAAAATTAAGGTAAGCCCTTATTTGTCTCCAATTCAAGTAAGAAAGATTTGTAGGCCTATGTTGGGCTGAAGTCCTTGTCTCATTCTTAATTCATTTTACGGGGAACCCTGCACTTTGAGTAATAATAGAACACCTGACTCTTATGTTTATCCTCACTCTCAAAAACAAGCCTGAAATGAACAATGCATAAAACCCTATCTCTCTAATAGAATCCCTGATCAATCCACTTCAACCTCTAATCCATACAAATTTAGGAAAGAAATAACTACCAAATACAAAAAATTGAATTTTTAATTATTCATGTTTCTGCTCTCTTTTACTATGCGTATATATAACCAAATGTATATAAAGCTACATAAATCAAATCGCAATATAATTATTCGTTCAGCTTTATTTTTACATATGCAATAATAAAAAGTTTAACAGTATAATAATTTATTCTAAAAATTAACTTTATTATTTAAAAATTTATACCTAATGAATTTAGAGGTTTTGACAAAAACCTAATAAAAATCTGTGTCAACGACTTTAATTGACATTTTGGGCATAGCAATTTTTAGAATGACATATGAAGTAACTCTTCACAGAAAAGTTGTAATTTCACAGTTTATTAATGATACTAATAAATTGCATATTTTGAGAGATGCTCAAGTAGGCAATTACTATTACTTTTCCTGTTTCATATGTTAAGGAGCTAATTTAAGAATGAAGTTTTGAGAAACCTTCTTTTTTATCTACTTAGTTTTAGCTACTTGGTTTATTTATTTTTAGCTACTTAGCCACTTAAATTTTCCAGTCTGCATCTTACTCAAAGACCTGATTTGCAATCAACAGTTATGTAAATTTTTTTATCAGATTAGACTTTCAGAACCAAATTTTCAATAACATACGTAACAATTACTTCAGTAAGACTGACAAAATGTCAGAGAGTGGGACACGGTAGAGTAATTAGCAGAAAGGTGGGAGTCTGAAAGCAATTCAAATAGAGAAAGTTTTTATTTTCCTGAAGGTTGTAATTTCCTAGAGGATAAGCAAAGAAGAAAATTTTTATGGACAATTTTATCACTCAAGTTAGGATGTAGAGAATCTACATATCACCTAATTTTAAAGTTCCTGATAACTTACAATTTGAGTTTTATTATATAATAATATTTTTACCTATAATTTATGTCGCAATAAAATTTTGTACCATTTCTAGGTCACTTGCTGTGGGTATTATAATATGCAAATAATGATATAAAGGATCTAATCTTTGCTTTTGCTAAACAAATCACCTTCTATAGGTTTCAGGATGCTAATTTTATTTCATCCTGACTTATATCCTGCTATGGTGACAACAAAACGCCATTGATGTCATGATTTTCTCATCGTGTTAAACCTTTAATATACTACATTTACAAACTCAAAAGCAAGACCAGCAGAATCTGAGAACGGTGCATTCTATTGTGAAATGTTTACCAATTTTAAAGTTTTGTAAATAAAGTTGACTTATATGCAAGTAGTTTATGTCTAATTATAAAACACACAGGTAAAATTGTTAGTACAGTGTTAGTACATATGTTATTTAAGCTTTAGTAAACCCTTTTTATAAACAATTCTTTGCATATTTGAGAGAATATTGCCTTGATTAAGCTTATTTGCAACACAAAATGCATAGTTCCTTTTCTTAAATTTGATCCTTTTTTGTTTCTAGCTTAATTAAGAGAAAAATGTATAAAAACAAACAAAAATCTGTTTAATTTTGGATCACTGCTACTTCTATTTCCGATATATATCATATGGGAGAATAATAATTTCTTAATTTTCATCTTTGGAAAATTTAAAACAATTTAGGTTTTTCTTATAATTATTTCTGTCTTTTCATAGACTTATCCCACCTGCCCAGTGACAACATGTCACCAACATTTTCCAAAATATTGTACTACGGTTTGCACTGCTTTATTTTATTATTGTCTCAAATCTCAATAGGAAAAAATTTAAGAAAGGTCTTTATACTAAAGTTATAGTTAATAAGTTTGTATCTTATAACTCTAAATGGATAATGTTAGTTTCAACAAGAGTTCTTTAACACAAAGGAATTAGTCAACAATGTTGGGATTTTCATCATCTGCAGATTTGTAGAAAAAGGAAAAGACATTTTGGACAGAAAAACTTCCTCTCAAATTGTATCCTATAATTGCACATAAAAATATTAGAAATAGCACCTTTTAAAATTAGACACTTAGTATAGTCCTTATTCTTTAAAAGTATTTACATATACTATTTCAATTAACCTTTACAGCAATTCTATGAAATTGGTTTTATTATTATAAGTCAATTTACTGATTTACTGATGAGAAAACAGAATAATGGATAGTTGCATCAGGCCTGACATACTGATAAAATATCAGATATAAATGGGCTATGTTTTCTGAGAATTCCGGGACCAAATAGCTGTCACTCCCCTCCCTTCCCAATAATATTCACCACATTGTTGTGTCATGATCTTCCACTTAAGAAAATACAAATTTCTCCTGTGTCATATCTGCCTAAAATGTTTTTATTTAAAAAATACTCCATATATTCAGATCACATTTCTACCTGCGTTTTAATTGATGCCTTATACTCTTGCTTCATATCTACAAACCCTGGGTTTGTTAATGTTTCCCAAAATGTTGAATATCTGTACCACAAAGCAGATTAACACAATAGCATATACATTAGGCAATACATACATCAGGCAGTATACAGCATAGAGTACAGATAAGCCTTCCTCTCAAAACTCCGGTCTTTGCACCATTAACTACTTCCTTGAATGAGATATCATGAGATTAGCGATTCCTTCATGCGTTTTACTGTCACAAACTTCTCACAGTCTGGCTTTGCTCTCAAAATAGCAATTTCATTGACTTGTTGTCATGACACCAATAATTATGATCAGCTCATTGAAAATTTCTTCTTAAGGTACCTCTGGGCCATTGATAAATTTGAATATTTAACAAATTTAATTTCCATAAACTGTCCTTAAAAGAGAAAGGTGATATAATGCACTTCCATGGAGTAGTAGTCACTTCTTCTTTGTTATTACATTCAGGCAAAAACACCCATAATTTTCTAAAAAGTCATTAACAATATAGATGATTTATTCATCATGAACTTACTTTTGTACCGATGTTATACAAGGGCACTGCTAAATTTAAGAATTTTATCATTGATAAATATAGATAAACGAACAACCATCCCAACAAATACACACCCCCAGACTATACTATCCTTAGTGTCAATCTTAATAAACATTGGTAGGACAAAAAAAAAGTATGTGAAAAAGCTTAAAAAAAATGTATCTGATGGAAGGCAGTAACAACCCTCATCAAGCCGCAGTTCCTACACTAAGAGTTCTATACATTTTCCATCTTGACCATCTACTGAGTAATTAATTAAAATTATTCATTGTGTTCCCATGAGGTGTTACTAAACTTTATCTCCAAAAACTACACCCTCAGTTTAGTTGCATAAATGGCAATATAGATTTTGCTAATATCTGTGGAATTTTAAAAATCATGCTGAGATCTTTATTACTATGCACATTTATCAATTTGAAGTTTTTGTTTTCCATTCTATAGTGTGTATACATTAATTCAACAGTCTAGACAAGTTTAAAATAAAGAAAAACTACAATGTTGATTATCTTAGGGAAAACAGAGTTTCTGATAGAAGTCCTTGTTTTGCAGTAGGTTTTCTAGTCATGGTATTTATTTACATACACCTTTGGGCATTGATCTCATGAAAATCACAGCTCTCTCCTCAGTTCTCCAGAAAATATCCAAAAACTAAGTAACATTAATTCAATATTTGATAAAAAATATTTGATGAATAAATATTATGTTCACCAACTGCACAAATATCCATGAGATTTCTTCTCAAGGTACCTCTAGGCCATTGGTAAGTTTGAATATTTAACAAACTTAATTCCCATAAACTGTTTTAACATGATTTACATAAACTGTTCTTAAGAGAGAAAGATGATATAATGCATTTTCATGGAGTACTAGTAATTTCCTTTTTGTTATTACATTCAGGCAAAAACACAAAATTTCCTAAAACCAAAGTCATACACAAGCCCTATAAATATAGACACATTGGGAACACAAGACATATTAATAAATATAAAATAATTGTCAGGATACAATCAAATGTGAAAGTGAGGAAGAAGTTGAGAATGGGGTCAAGAATGTTAAACTCCCTGGTGTATGGGATAAAATCTTTCACGATAAAGAAATTTCCCACTAAAAAATGCAGAAAGTGTCTTCATTTAGAAACACTGGTATTAGAGGATTTAGTATTTACTAGTGAATCATTACTGATAGGTCAATGACAGTAGGAAATCAATTTTTGCTGTGTTTTGATATTATAATAGTTTACTCATATTTAATCTGAAATATTATTCAAAACCATTTGGAAGTAAGAACACATGAAAAAGCTAAGAATACAGAAGGCCACATGGCCAAATTACAAAAAAGAACATTGGCTCGAATAGTCTTCCACCTGCTTGAGATGTATCATAAAACAAACTGCATCAACTCCAAAAGATTTCCAAACAAGACTTACTCCAAGGCATATGGTTGGGCCTTATAAAACAGAGATTCAACAACCAAGTAAGTTTCCAACGTTCTGTGTTTCACAAAATAAACAATTTATGTATACATCTCAATAGCTTTAATATACTAATGTAGTTTATAATTCTCAAAAATAGAAATAATTACATAACATGTATTAATATTATCAAAATGCTTTTTCTGCAAAAGTTATTTTTAGAAATAAAAATCCTATATACGCTGCTTCTACCAAAATGTATGAAAGACACATCCTTTATCCATTGGTTAGAAAATCAGGCTTAGTATGATTTCTCTTCTTAATTTTTGCTCTATAAGCATTGATGGCAAAAAGTGTGTTTAATTATCCATATGCAATTAAACACTTAAGGGATTAATTAATTAGTTGGCATTTGTAACACTCTTTAAGATGAAAATCACTGTTTAAGAATTATCATTATTAATATGAACAGATGCAAGGGATGAAAGCATCATTTATGCATGCATATGGCGCACCCATCAACTCTTAACTTACGCTTGATTATGAAGATGGATAAATATGCTCTTTGCTTTATCATAAATGTCAACTTTGTTAGGGCCCTATTCAAAGACATGATTGCTCTTTGAGCCAACATGAGCACCAATTTCCAAATATTAAACCAATGTGTCTTCAGAAAAATTATGCCTCAAATCATTCTGAGTAATGCTTGTTTCCACTTATAGAAAAAACTACGTGTTTTGTAAAAGCATATTTAAATTGATTAAGTAAATTATGTCACCATTATATATATGTACTTGTTGTCCAATGCTGTTGGAAATGAAACTACAATATTAACTGTCAGACAGAAAGTATTATTTATTTAAAAGAAGTAATAGAATTTGAGCCATTCTCTACTGCAACATCTAACAGTACATCATGTCCAACTGCAGATTTCTCATTTAATTTAAGCCTTGTAAAGTTAAATTTGGATATTTACTATCATTTTTATGATATAATTATCTCCTTTTATAAGATAAAAGATATTCATGTAATGGAAGGGCAAATCTATACAAAAGCTTATTTTTGTATTTTATCTTTGGCATGTTGATTTAATAAAATAAGGCTATTTTGGTACTACATTGATGTAAAGCCAAAACTCATTGAAAGTAATAAAAATCCATATAAGCTGTTGACTAACGCTTTCATTTTAACCTAAGATAACATATTAAAACTTACAACGTGATAAGTGATGTCCTCACACAATATACAGCAAGTAATGAAGAAATAATATGGAGTTTACAGAGCCATTTATATCAACTTCTTAAATGGCCAAAACCTGTCATCTCAGCTCTGCCAGCCATCAATTCAAATATATAATAGAAAGATATATTTTCCTTGAGAGCATTTTTGATGCTTGGTAAAGCTTTATGTTGGCATTTTTATTAAAACAATGTGTAGGTTGCTATAGTTATATGGAAATGGTATTTCAGCTTCCAACCTCTGTTTTCAAAAAGTGAAAATATAAGCAAAACACTCATCAGAATAAAGCCTTAAGTACTTACTTTCAATATAACACTTAATTGTGTTTCTAAATTTAATGAATAAATGTTAAATTGACATGAAAGCCAAGGCTTAAGCAGGCAGAGAGTAATGCAAAGGAGGCTACAAAATTTGATAATTTAATGGAAACAATTTCCTGAATATGTTCAGTGTCTTAGCACAACACATATTCTTCTTTTAAAATGATTTTATTCAGATTTATATATTTTTAACTCTAGGTCACTTAATGTTTGTAGCTAGAGAAGATGAAGAAAGTCCCTTGTAATGAACTAAAACATTGTATCTCTCTTTGTTATGGATTTTAAAACTTGTTGCCAACACATATAATTTGTTCAAGCATAGAATGTTTTATATTCTCATTATTATTTCTTTATCTTAACCTTCAACAGCAATGATGATCCTATCTTATCTAATTTATATTTTCTTAGAAAATAAGCAGTCAGTAAATGGAAAGAATTGTGTGCATTAAAGTAAGTAAAATCTATGTTAAAAATATCCAGAGATGTAATCCACATTTTCACTGTTGTTATAGATTACCAAACTCCTAAGAGTCTTTCCAAAATTATGCCTAAGAAATTCCATTGATATTTCAAAAGATTAGTTATTACATTCTGGAAAATAACTCTTCACATAATTGAAGGAAGGTTTAAAATTAACCTTCAGCTTTCTTTTTTATATACCAAGTTTAACAGGTTAAAATAGAGGATTTAGCTTACACTTGATTATGAAGATGGATAAATATGCATGTTGACATGGCTATCAACAATAACAAAGACCAGAGATTTAGGAGTAGATGGATGAAGTAGAGTGGCAGGTTAGACCATTAAAAATGTAGAGTATGGAAATATTTAAACCAATAAAAATAACAAGAATATTAGAGGATAAAAGACAGCGATTTGGCTATTAAAATATGTAATTACTTGGATTATAAATCATTCTACTATAAAGACACATGCACACATATGTTTATTGCAGCAATATTTACAATAGCAAAGACTTAGAACCAACCCAAATGCCCATCAATGATAGACTGGATAAAGAAAACGTGGCACATATATATACCATGGAATACTATGCACTAATAAAAACGAATGAAATCATGTCATTTGCAGGGACATGGATGAAGCTGGAAGCCATCATTCTCAGCAAACTAACACAGGAACAGAAAACCAAACACGGTATGTTCGCACACATAAGTGGGAGTTGAACAATGACAACACATGGACACAGGGAGGAGAACATCACACACTGGGGCCTTTTGGTGGGTGGGGGACAAGGCAAGTGATAGCATTAGGACAAATACCTAACGCATGTGGGACATAAAATCTAGATGATGGTTGATAGGTGCAGCAAACCACCATGGCACGTGTATACCTATATAACAAACCTGCATGTTCTGGCACATGTATCCCAGAACTTAAAGTAAATTCAAAAATTTTTAAAAAGAAATAAAGGAATCAAAAACAGTAAAAAAAAAAAAAAAGGAAAAATAATGTGTAATTACTGAGGAATAGTGGGAAGTAGGCAGTCAAGGAGAAGCACATAGGGTAATAACAGGTGCTTCAAAATTCTTTGCTTTTCTAGGGAGGAAGATAAAACAGTGACATAAAAGTGGTAACGAAAGTTTAGTCAAGGGCCTAGTTCACCTTCCCTGCAGTACACAGATGAAAAAGTAGAGAACACAGCATCTTCAACTGATATCCAGGCTTTTGCATTAGTTGGGAAAGTTCTGAAAAAAATGATGAATATTTAATGGATTTTGTTGATGACAGATTTTGAGTTCAAATGAACATCAAAGAAAAGTTTGTGTTGACAGAATTAGGAAGAGGTGGACACTGTATTTGTATTGGGGGATAGATTGAACATTTTGTAGATGAACCTAAATGCTGACAGATAACCTGAGAGGCTGTGAATTGCTCTGGACACCAGCTAAGAAAATGGGACATGAGTGAAATTATTTGGATGGTTTCTTAGAAAGAGCTAATCAATCACACTTAAGACTCTGCCTGTGCTCTTAGGCAGTCTATACTGCTAGTGTCCAAAATGTTGGCAGATATGAAGTAACGTTTTCTGTTTGTTTGTTTTTTGAGACAGAGTCTCGCTTTGTTGAGAGGCTGGAGTGCAACGGCGTGATCTCTGCTCACTGCAAACTCCGCCTCCTGAGTTCAAGCAATTCTCCTGTCTCAGACTCCCAAGTAGCTGGGATTACAGGCCCCCGCCACCATGCCCGGCTAATTTTTTGTATTTTTAGTAGAGATGGGGTTTCACCGTGTTGGCCAGGCTGGTCTCAAACTCCTGACCTCAAGTGATCCATCCACCTCGGCCTCCCAATGTGCTGAGATTACAGGCATGAGCCACGGTACCTGGCCTGAGGTTAGTTTTTTTTATTCAGTCCTGCAATGGGTGATACAGAGAGCATGGGAGAACATTTTAAGCAGATTTATCTGCGTAATCTTAGTGTTCTGAAATTTTAAATTGATGTGCTTCATGTGAGAACTCTCATTAAATGTCATAAAAAACAGATGCACTATGTGAATTAGAAAATGTTCTTGCTTTTAGTTCTGAAATCACATTGTTTCATCCATCTAATAACTAGCCCAGTTATTCCTTTTTCAGTTTTCTCTTTCTGAAAGTTTGGGTATTCGACTTAGATTTAGCCTACAAATTTGTCATATACTTTTTGTTACTTTTTAATCACTTTGTCTTTTTGTTCCACTCACTAGAGCAATCCTCAATTTTACCTAAAATGAGTATTCTGTCATTCAATTTTTTTATTTCCAAGTGTATTTCTTATTTAAGAAATGTGCCCTTTTAAAACATGTTCTTATTTTATGGACTTAATAAACTTTGTGGTATTTCTGAGGACATTAGCTATATTGACTTAAATTTCCTTCTAATCTCTGCATTGCCTGTTTCTTTAAATTCCTTTTTTTAAGTTTCTTGGTTTTGTTTCCTCTCGTTGATGCAAAAGTCTTTCTTCAAAGTGTGGATCACAATTTGATGTCACGTTTAAGATTCAGTCATTGTACCTGTTGGCTATATAAATAACTATTTTGAGAAATGTCTATTCAGGTCTTATTTTTCAGTGTATACATGTATCAAAACATCACATTGTACCCCGTAAATATGTATAATAAAAAAGAGTAAGGCATTTAAACAGCATGGGATCTCTGTTTCAAGTGAGAGATTGGATTGCAATCCATCCTTTTTATGGAAATAACCCCCAAACAGCATAGCATGACTTTTGTTTGGGATTATGCAGTTTATTCAGAGAAGAGTATCTCATTCTCCTGATTTAGGGAGGATGAGAGGAGTATGTCCCTGTGTTCTTGGTCTTGGAGCTTATCTATGTAACAGAGTTTGCCACTATTTTTTTCAGTAATTTAAGTTATTCTTATTGCCCTTGCTTTTAATGTGAGATCATTTTCTGGTAATCCCATATCTGGACATCCTTTGGTTAATTTTTTCATAGATTAAATTTTCTGTTCACTTTGTAGAGAGATGTAATCAACTGGTTTCCCTGATGGGAATTGCAAATAGAGTTTTAAGTTCTTCTTCTTCATATTTTTTAATATTCTTGCATTTTTAGTCCCATACCTTACTCCCATTTTAAGAAATTCCTCCTTTCTCCAATTCTGGATTTGCCTATTGCACTTGAAACAAATCAGCTTTCTTATTCCATGGACAGATGCCAGTTTTCTCTTTGAGGATAATATCTAAACAGATGTTCATCCACTTTTCACCTTCTTAAGTTTATTTTAGTTTCTGCTTCTCAGCTTGTATCACCTGTACCTCCATTTTCCTTGACATCCTTATTCCTTTATGACCAACTTAGTGTTAATGCAGGAAAGAGCAAAAATAAATAACTTCACACAATATGCCATGTTTTGGTCCACAATTATATTTTATTATTATTTTTAATATTTTTGTTATTTTTCTTTTTTGCATTTTTAAGCTAAGAAGTTGATGATATGTTTTAGTCAAAAATTCTTTCAGCTGGGTGTGGTGGCTCACAGTCGTAATCCCAGCACTTTGGGAGGCTGAGGCAGGTGGATCACGAGGTCAGGAGTTGGAAACCAGGCTGACTAACATGGTGAGAACCCGTCTCTACTAAAAATACAAAAATTATCCAGGCATGGTGGCATGTGCCTGTAATCCCAGCTATTCAGGAGGCCAAGACAGGAGAATTACTTGAGCCCGGGGGCTGGATGTTGCAGTGAGTCGAGTTAGAACCACTGCACTCCAGCCTGGGTGACGAGAGCAAGACTCTGTCTCAAAAAAAAAAAAAAAAAAAAAAAAAAAAAAGAAAAAAAAAATTCTTTCAAGTAAAATCAAAATTGAGATGAATATAACAACACCAACATGTCATATTGTGTTATTTATGAATAATTATTTCAGTGCAAAACTCTATATAATGGGCTAAGTTAAATATAATAGGTAATTATATCACAGTGAACTTAACATACTTACTGACACTAAGATTTAACACTGATATGGAATATATACAGTGAGTACTATGTAACAAAAAACAACTTTGTGCAAAATAAATTTGTTTTCCCAAAAATATATAAAAGAATTGCTTGTCATACACAGATTTGAAGGAAACCATGTAAAAACATCAAACAGATTTACTTCATATTTTTTATGTTTAGAAGGAGGATCAATTTTTTACATAAATTTTCAAAATTTAGAAGCAATTTTATTTTTCTTTATGATAAGTTTCATTTGGTGCTTTACTATAGTGGAAGAATACTCTCATGTAAAAGTCTTGTAGCTTTTGATAATATCCCTCAAGTTCATCTTAAACTACCTGGAATTTACAATCAACTTGAAAGACTCGTTCAAAATTTTTGGCAATAAGAGCAGATTGAAGGTTATGATTGTATAATATTTTGGTATAATTACCTGTGGTCTTGTAAAAGTAAACGGCAAACATCTGCTGAAAAACTGATCATCCTCATCTCCATACATGTGAGAAGTTCTGAAATATTGTGTTATGCAGTAGCCAGAAAATAAGAAGAAATAAATTAAGAAATAAATTGCTCACTAAAATATAAAAAATGCAAAATCCGTTTGTGTCTAAAAATTTTACCAAAGAGAATGATTTCACAAAAAATAATTATTTTCTTAAGATGTAACAAGAGAATCAAGCTTCTAAAAAAATTCAATATAGTTAAAAAGTAATAAAAGGTATATAAAGAATGAACTGTGTGATCAAGTTGTTATTCTAATACTTATGAGACAATATTGCTCCTAGAAGTTATAAAAAAAATGGGGAAAACTATTATAGCAGTAACTTAAAAAACTATTTTTATTTCTTTTAAAATCAGTATCAATTTTTCTAAAGTACATTTTTTGTGAAGATGCAAAATATAAAATAAAACATTTAATATTTTTTAATTGCATGTAGTGTTTGCACCACTCCCACCTCCCCCCAAAAAAACAACAAACAAGGACTGGCTTCTCTAGTGCTTGCCACCTTTGTCAAAGGACCTGACACCACTGTCAAAGCACCCAGAGCCAGCAGAGCTACCTCAACTGACAGTTATCACCCTAGGGCCTGAGAAATGGCCTACCTGGTGGCCCCCAACCTCACTGAACTAGGCCAATGACTCCACAAATACCCACACTCTAAGCCACTGAGCTACATGCAGACATCATTGAGATTGATTTTTTTAAAATCACAGATTAAAAAGGCATTCCATTCCAATTTAAACCATAATCAAGCAGGAGTAGCTATACTTAGATAAAACAGACTTAAGTAAAAAACTGTAAAAAGAGTCAAAGATGGTCATTATAAAATAATAAAGGAATCAATTCAGGAAGAAGATATAACAATTATATTCTCACACAACACTGGTGCACTTAGATATGTAAAGCAATATTAGTAATCCTAAAGGAAAAATAGACACAAATACAATAAAAGCTGGGGACGTCAACACCACACTTCTAGCATTAGACAGATCACCTAGATAGAAAATCGACAAAGAAACATCAGATATAATGTACACTATAGAACAAATGAATCTAACAGACACTTACAGAATATTTCATCCAACAGCTACATAATACACATTTTCTTCATCAGTACATGAAACTCTCTCCAAGATAGACCGTATGTTAGAACACGAAAAAATTCTTGACAGATTTTAAAAAATCAAAACTATATCAAGTATATTCTCAGACCACAACAGAATAAATCTAGAAATTGATAACAAGAGGTTGGGCACGGTAGCACACATCTGTAATCCCAGCACTTTGGGAGGCCGAGGCAGGTGGATCATGAGGTCAGGAGATCAAGACCATCCTGGCTAACACGGTGAAACTCTGCCTTTACTAAAAATACAAAAAATTAGTCAGGCATGATGGCAGACGCCTGTAGTCCCAGCTACTTGGGAGGCTGAGGCAGGAGAATTGCTTGAACCCGGGAGGCAGAGGTTGCAGTGAGCCGTGATCTCGCCACTGCACTCCAGCCTGGGCAACGGAGCAATACTCAGTCACACACACACACACACACACAAAAAAAGAAACTGATAACAAGAGGAACTTTGAAAACTATATATACATGGAAATTAAACAATGTGGTCCTCAATGACCATTGGGTCAAGGGAGAAATAAAGAATAAAGTTTTAAATATTTCTTGTAACAAATAAAAATTAAAATAAAACATACTAAAATCTAGGAGATACAGTAAAAACAGTGCTAAGAGGGAATTTTATAGCAACAACTGCCTACACCAATAAAGTAGAAATATTTTAAATACGTAATCTAGTAATGCATCTTAGAGAACTAGAAAAGCAAGAACAAATCAAACCCAAGATTTGTAGAGGAAATGAAAGAATAAAAATCAGAGCAGAACTAAACAAACTAGAGGCCAAAAAACAATAGAAAAGACGAACAAAAAAATGATTTCTTGAAAAGATAAGCAATATCAATAAACCACTTGCTAAGCTAAGCAAGAAAAAACAAAAGGAGATCCAATAAACAACATCAAAAAATGAAAAAGAATATATTAATATTACAATTAACACAGAAATACAAAAGATTATCAAGGATTTTTATGAACAACTGTACACTAACAAACTGGAAAACCTATAGGAAATGGATAAATTTCTGGACACATGCAACCTACGAAGATTGAATCAGGAACAAATACAAAAACTGAACAGAACAATAGTAAGTAAAAGATCAAAGCAGGAATGAAAGCCTCTGATATGGTTTGGCTCTGTTTCCTCACCCATACCTCATGTTGAATTGTGTTGGGGGAGGGGCCTGGTGGGAAGTGATTGAATCTTGGGGGTGGACTTCCCCTTTGTTCTTCTCATGACAGTGAATGGTTCTCATGAGATCTGGTTGTTTAAAAATGTGTAGCACTTCCCCCATCACTCTCTTTCTCTTCTGCTCCTCCATGGTAAGATGTGCTTGCTTTCTCTTCTTAGCCTTCTATCATAATTGTAAGTATCCTGAGACCTCCTAGCCATGCCTCCTGTACAGCCTATGGAACTGTCAGTCAATTAAACCTCTTTTCTTTATAAATTGCCCAGTCTCAGGTAATTTTTTAATACTAGTGTGAGAATGGACTAATACAGCCTCTCGAGAAAAAAAACTTCCAGGACCATATAGCTTCACTGCCAAATTTTACCAAGCTTTCAAAGAATAACTAACACCAACAACTAACACTCACACTATTCCATCAAATCGAAAATAAGAGAACTCTTCCTAACTCATACTATGAGACCAGCACTACCTGGATATGAAATCCAAACAACGACACAACAAAAATAAGAAAATTACATGCCAATGCCTCTGATGAACATAAATATAAAAATCTTTAACAAAATAGCAGTAAAACAGATCCAATAGCAAAACAAAAAAACAATAATATAACATGTACAAGTGTGATTTATTCCAGGTATAAAAGAATGGTTCAGAATATGCCCATCAGTAAATGTGATACATTACCCCATCAGAATGAAGGACCAGAACTATATAATCATCTTAATAGATACAGAAAAAGCATTTGATAAAATTCAACATCACTTCATGATAAAAGCTCTCAACAAACTAGCCATAGAAGCCACATATCTCAACATAAAAAGTCCATACACAACAACTCCATAGCTACTATCATACTGAATGGGGAAGAGCAGAAAGCCTTTTCTCTGATAACTGGAAAAAGACAAGAAAGCCAAAAATGCCCACTTTTCACCACTTCTGTTCAACATAATACTAGAAGTCCTAGCCAGAGCATTCAAGAAAAAGAAACAAACAGAAGGCATCTAAATTGGAAAACAGGAAGTCAAATTGTCTCTCTTTGCTAATAATATGATCTTATATGTAAAGACTCCACCAAAAAACTCAGATCTGATAAATGAATTCAGTAAAGGTTCAGGATATGAAATCAACATACAAAAATTGGTAGCATTTCTATACACCAATAATGAGCTAGCTAAGAAAAATATCAAGAAGGCAATCCCATTTACAGTGGCTTCAAATAAAACAAAATACCTAGGAATAAATTTAACCAAAAGTGTAAAATATTTCTAAAAGGAAAACTACAAAACAATGATAAAAAAAATTGAAGCGGATAGAAGCAAATGGAACATCCCATGCTCATAGGTTGAAATAATTAATATTGTTAAAATAACCATATTTACTCCCCAAATCAGTCTCCAGATTCAATGCAATCTCTACCAAAATTCCAACGTCATTTTTCACACAATTAGAAAGACAATCCTAAATTTGTATGAAACCAAAAAATAGCCTGAATAGTCAAACCAATCCTGAGCAAAAAGCACAAAGCTGGAAGCATCATACTACCTGACTTAATATATTACAAGGCTTTGGTAAACAAAACAGCATGGTATTGGTAGAAAAACAAACACATAAACTAATGGAATAGAATAGAATAGAATAGAATAGAATAGAATAGAATAGAATAGAATAGAATAGAAGAATCCAGAAAAAAATTCCTGACCTCTATTTCTCACCATATACAAAAATCAACTCAAGTTAGATTAAAGACTTAAATGTAAGATGTGAAACTCTAAAACTTCTAGAAGAACACATAAGGAAAACAATTCAGGACATTGGTGTAGGCAAAGATTTTATGGCTAAGACCTCAGAAGCTCAGAAAATAAAAATTAAAAAATAGACAAATGAGACTAGATTAAACTCAAAAGCTTCTGCACAACAAAGGAAATGGTCATCAAAGAGAAGAGAAAAACCTACAGAATGGGACAAAATATTTGCAAACTATTCAACTGACAGAGGACTAATATCCAGAATATTCAAAGAACTCCAACAGCTCCACAGTAAAAAAAAAAAAAAAAGTCATTAAAAACTGGGCAAAAAATATGAATAGACATTTCTCAAAAGAAGATACACAAATGGCCAACAGGTACATGAAAAAATGCTCAACATCACTAATCATCAGGGAAATGCAAACCAAAATCACAATGAAATATCATTTTATATCAGTTAGAATGGCTATGATCTTTTTTATTTTTATTTTATTTTACTTTAAGTTCTGGGATACATGTGTAGAATGTGCAGGTTTGTTACATAAGTATCCATGTGCCATGGTGGTTTGCTGCACCTATCAACCTTTCATCTAGGTTTTAAGCCCCGCATGCATTAGGTATTTGTCCAAATGCTCTCCTTCCCTTTTCCCCCAACCCCCGACAGGTCCCAGTGTGTGATGTTCTCCTCCCTGTGTCCATGTGTTGTCATTGTTCAACTCCCATCTATGCAAGAGAACATGCGGTGTCTGGTTTTCTGTTCCTGTCTTAGTTTGCTAAGAATGATAGCTTCCAGCTTCATCCATGTCCCTCCAAAGGACATGAACTCATTCTTTTTTATGGCTGCATAGTTAGAATGGCTATTATTAAAAAGATAAAAAAATCACAGATGCTGGCAAGGATATGGGAATGTAAATTCATATAGACATTATGAAAACCAGTATGGAGATCCCCGCAACCAAAATAAAAACAAACAGAAAAACAAAACAAACAAAAAACCACTACCATAGTGTATTTATGTAAATATAGGTGGATCAAAGGGATGCCTGCACTCACATTTTATTGCAACACTATTTGCAATAGCAAATATATGAAATCAACTTAAGTGTTCATGAATTAACAAATGAATTTTTGAAAACGTGGTTTGTATACAGTGGAATATTATTTGGCTACAAAAAAAGAACGAAAACATGACATTTGCAGCAACATTGTAGGAACTGGAGGTCATTTGTTAAGTGAAGTAAGACAGGCACAAAAAGACAGACATTGCAGGTTCTCACCCCTATTCAAGAGCTAAAATAATTGATCTCTGAAGATAGAGAGTGGAATGATGGATACCAGAGGACAAGAAGGATGAGATAGTAGTAGAAGAAGAGAGGTAAATGAGTATAACATACAGTTAGACAGAAGTTATAAGTTTAATTTTTGATGGCAGAGTGGGGTGACTATAGTTAGCAACAATGTGTTGTATATTTCAGAGTAGCTGGAGAAGACAAATTGCTCACAAAACATTTAAATGAGAAGTGCTCAATGTGATGGATATTCCAAATTTCCTGACTTAATCATCATACATTCTATGTAACAAATATTTACTTGTAGCCCATAAATATGTAAAATATCATGCATCAGTAAAATTAAAACACTAGAAAATTTAAAAAATTAAAAAGATAAATTAGGAAGTCATAATTTACTAAAAAATCATTTCATTCAATGTTGTCCCAATTTGACTATTTTATTACAAGTCCTACCTATGTACCTTGATGGAAATTTTCTGAGGAGATTTTAATTAAGGTTTTAGGAAAGGTTTTTTAAATTTATATGAAAAACTTTACTAAACATCTCTTCTGTCAAGGCACTGAGCTATGTTCTATGGGTTCTACTGAATGGTTTCGGGATACAGATCACATCCTGCAAATAAAGCTGAGGATGTTAGTTATGTACTCTCATATCACATGGAAGTGAATTGATAAGGAAATTGGAAGAAAATAATGAGACAAGCTTGATGATATGCATGTCCCTAATTTGAGGTTTGAATATATGGGAGCTACTTGTAAACAATGCATAAATCCCTGTTCCAGATGCAAATTTAATGCCAAAATGCTTGTGCAGAAAGAAAGTCAATAGAGAATCCATACAAAAAGAGCCATCCAAGGACTATTATCCATGTTAGTAGTTTATCTGCTACATGATTTATTTATACTAAGCTTTATTAATATAGAAAGTAAGTGGAAAGTATTGCCTTAAAAAAACTTACTCTATCATTTGAGAGTGAAGAGATACAGTCATAATTGTATTAATATTATAATGAGGTAAGAAAATGAATGAGTATAAAAGTAATAACAGCAACACTTAATGGATGATTCTAAAACTTTTGCCAGGGATTGTTCTAAAACTTTTATACTGCATTAACTCAAGTAATCATGATAATAGCATAATGAAATGAGTTCTATTTTTATAAACATTTGCAAATGAAGAAGTTGAGCAAAAGTCCAAGGCCATTTGCCAGACAGTGGGGAAGCCAGGATGTCAAAATTCAGTTCCATTCTCAGTTCTTAAGCATATGTTATATCAATTCAGTAATAAGCTTTTTAGAATTTCACCGGAACTGTGTGTGTAGGATTTGTAGTGACTGGGATGCTGAGGGAAGATTTCATGAGAAGATGGTTCCTTAAATGCATGCATAAGTATCAATGGATTTAGTAGTACAGTACATGGGTCAGTAAAGATAAATTCACTAATGCAGTAGAGCGGTGTTTGCACTTTAGCACTTTAGTGGGTTAAAATCATCAGAAGTTATTGTTAAAAATACAGATTCCTGAACTCTATACCTGGAGGTGTTAGTTTTCAGAAGGCCTTGAGTATACCAGGGAAATTACTTTTTAACAAGATCTCTAGATGATTTTGAGGCCAAGTCTATGGAAGATGCTATGAAGCATACTGCACTAGTATTTTGTATTCAAATTGAATTTCTATACCAATGAAGTTATGTAGAGGGGAGCATTAAAAAAACCATGCAACAATGTATCTGACCGAACAAACACATCTACATAGAAAATAATACCAAATAGAAGAGAAACTAGTACTTGTTTCATAGATTTTTGCACTCATTTGAAGGTAAGGTCACAATGTAAACTTATACAATAATGGTTATGCCATTACCACATTCTTAGTATCTAATATTGTCTTACAAATTGCATTTATTTTTATTTCCAACCCATGCTTTGACTATTTATTTCAATTCTCCAAGAAGAACCTTAGTTCTTAGCATAGACATACCAGCATTCCAGTAGAGGATGTTTGATTTTAAAAAGGCATAAGAATATTGTTCAGCAATTAATGCTGATTTTCTTCTGTTATAGAAAGAGCATTTATCATTCCTTAACTTTTTCAAAGATCTCTCTTAGTAGACAGCTTAAATCTTTCAATGAGATCATACATCAAAACCAATTCTTTCTACTTTTGAATACAATTTGTCCTAGGAGTTTGGTTTTATATGTATACTTCTCACGAAAGATTATAGTCAGGTCAAAAAAGGCAGCAGTGTAATGTGGCTTTCAAACCGTAAGATCATATTTTGATTAACAATGGTAATAATTGCAGGCTGGAATAAGCTAGACTTTATTGAAGTCGTTGCGCCCTGCCCTCAGTGCCCCAGCAGAATTGGTTTCAATCTCATTCTGCTTAGGAACTTGGTATTGTGTCTGTCCTACCAGTTATCACACTGTGATTTTTTGCTTAGTGTCTGTCGTGAACTAGACTATATGGAAACACATGGAGCTCATATCAAGGTAATGTTACATTCAAAGAACAATTCACAAAGATAACTTGAATGTAAATAATGATGGAAATTTATTGTTTATAATTATTTCTTGTATATTCTTATTCAATGTGGTTTGACATCTTGCCGATTTCCTCCTAAGAACAATGCACCAATTTGAAGCATTTCTGAAACATGAGAGCATCATAATAAGAAAAATATAAGTAGTAACTTTTATATATGTGAGATGTAAAAATGTTAAATGACTAACATTATTAGCCTTATAATTTAAAAAGCCATTATATTCCAAAACTACTATATCAAAGTTGATGTAGGTTACAACAGTCCTTAAGATAAATGTGTGACTTGAAAAAAAATAAAAAGACTCATTTTTAGCAGTATTATGTTCACGGTAAAACTGAGCAGAGGATACAGAGGTTATTTATACTCCTTGTTCCCTCACGTGCATATACGTCCTCATTATTAACATCCCCCACCAGAGCAGTAGCTTTGTGTACAACTGATGAACCTATTGACACATCATTATCACCCAGAGTCCATAGTTTACATATGGTTCACCGTTGGTGTATTCTATGGGTTTCAACAAATGTAAAATGATATGTATCCATCATTATACTACCATACAGAGTAGTTTCCCTACCCAAATAATTCTTTGAGTAGGGAGTTACAACATTTTGAAAAAAAATTTTTTGAAGTATAATCTTCACTATCAAAGAAATAAATGAATACACTATCTGAAAAAGAAAATCATGTTATAATGAATTATAATACCCTTGATTGTCATTTTAGGTGAATTTGTTCATAAACTAATATTTTATACAAAACATAAGGTGGTCACAAATTCAATTCCCAGAAGACAATATAAATTTATTTAATTTTAAGGGTTAAACCTCATTAAGATTTCTTTGAATTCTTTTGCTCACTTGTGTGTTTCTTAATGAAGATTGAAAATGATATTTCATAAGGCAACATTACTCATTTTCTGAAATGGAGGATTATGAACTGTCTTATATTCAATAACATTTTTAAAAAATCAATAGCATTGATATCCTATTATATTAAAGAATCATTTCTTTATTTAGATATCAACTAAAATTGGGTTAATGGGCCTAACTAGAGAACTCCTTCCATTATATCCATTAGGGTCCTGATTTTAGTTCATGTAAATAGAGATATTTAATAAATGTAAGTAAGACTCCGGGTTTATTTTATGTTTAAATATTAATGAAAATGATATCAGATAAAGTACATTTTAAAAGTCCATATGATCATGAGAAGACTTTTTTATTAAAGATTATCAGTAGTGACTGCATTAAAAAAAAGAAGACACTAGTTTAAACAATAGCAGCTGACAAATGAAAACTGATAACAAATTTTTTTTTTTGAGAGATAGTGTCTTGCTCTGTCACCCAGGCTGGAGTGCAGTGGCTCACTTCAACCTCTACCTCCAGGATTCAAGTGGTTCTCCTGCCTCAGCTTCCCAAGTAGCTGGGACTACAGGTATGTACCACCACGCCCACCTAATTTTTGTATTTGCTTTTTTTTAGTAGAGAAGGGGTTTCACCATGTTGGCCAGGCCGGTCTCAAACTCCTGACCTCAGGTGATCCGCCCATCTTGGCCTCCCAAAGTATTGAGATTACAGACGCGAGCCATCGCTCCCGGCTGATAACAGATATTCTTAATCGTTTGATTTGCCAAGACTTGTATCTAGTTTATAGATACCTTCTTTCTTCTGTACCTTTTATTAGCACAAAAGCACATGTAAATCTTACATATAAGATTTACCTTATTGTACTAGAAAAGTAAAAAGAAAAAATGGTCATTTTCATTTATATAAGAAGATACTAAGTTTTCTGCACTAATTTATATTTAAAAATTCAGTGGAATTATTTTCAATACCTGTCAGAAGTACATCACTCCCTCAGAGTAAAATAGCAAATGCCTCTATAATTGAATGGAACAAAGGCTCCTATAATATGATTTTTACTAAAAACAACCTAAAGCTATTCATCAATTTGTACTAAATTAATTCAGTCCAGATGAGAAATCATATGAAAGCTGATGCCTTTACTTCACAGCCCATTACCTCCCAGAGGTAAAGATAGGCCTATATTATTATGTAACAATGTGAAACATTTGAAACTCGAAAACCTATGCTGTATTTCAATTTTTAATGAGCTAAGTTATAGTATTTACAACAACCATAGTCTATTTTTTTTTTATTTTCATGTGATAAAGCAGCTCTCCTCCTGCTTCATTTTAAATGTACACCATCTCTTCAATCTTACAGCTCAGTGTATCCACTAAGGCAGATAAACATGGTAAACTGTTATTTACAGGTAATGCACTAAAAGGGCACGGGCTGCTTTTATTAAGCACTCATGATGTGCTGTGTTCTATGCTGGCAACTTGTATTCAATTCTCAGAGCGATCTTAGTTCATAGGTATGATTATTGTAATTTTACAGATGAGAAAATTTAACAGACTCAGTACTGTTAAATAAGTCATTCAGGATAACATGGCCAGTAAGTGCCTGCCATGCTTCTGTTTTTGTGATTCTGCAAGTTCCTAGTATTACAGAAAAGATGTTTTCTGTAATTTATTTTTAGCATTGATTTAGTAGAAATGTCATTTCTTCTTAGATGATGTTTTATTGCTTGTACCCCATATGACTCACCTCTCCCTTTACCCCTATTAATCTCTTCATTTGGTGATAGTATGTTCTATGCAGAAAAAACACCTTGACATTCGAGTGTACAAAATTAAGGGCTTTCCTACATACCCTTGTGCCAGTCCCCAACCAAATCATAGGAGTAACATTTGGCTCTGGCAAAACTGGAAGCACCTTGAGGGCAGATGCAACACTGCAGACATAGTGGGAACTGAAGGAGTTAGGGTCTTGCCACCTCAAAATATGCCATTGTGGCATTTTCACTATTTTGAGTAAAAGCACTTGAAAAACAGCAGGTATAAGTTTATCATTCTGACCTTCCTTCTGTTTCTTAAAAGCTGCAGACAAAATTTCCATGTAACAGATTTCCTCCTCTCTGTTCCAGAAGGAAAGCATCATTCTCACCATCAAAGATGGAAATGTAAGGCTGGGGGAATCTGTATAAATAAACCTTGTTTAATCACTCCTTATCTTCCCAGGCGCTTCCACACCCAATTAACCACCTTAGCCAAAGGTTTTTTGTTTTTTTTTTTTTTTGCCTTTTCACAATTTACTTCTTGTCTAATTCAGTATATAAGTGTTCAACTCTGAGTCTTTGGGTCTACATTTTTTCATAAGGCTCCCATGCCACATATAACTTTTATTAAATGAATTTGTATTTTTTTCTAGCTGATCTATCCTATGTTTATTTAATTCTCAGACCCAGCCATAAGAAAAATATCCTGAAAACATAAAGATAAAATTTTGTTTCCCCTATAAGTACCTCATGAAGCAAAACTGCAATTTTTTAAATGCTTAATAAATACAAATCAATGCATCAGTTAGGCCAAAATTTTTGTATTAATCACTTACCATCGTTTGAATAGGCCTGGGTTAAAACTTTACTCTCAGAAAAAAATGTATTTACTTCTTTCCACAGAAAAATGGTTCTTTCAAAATTATTTTTGACCTCTATGAATTTCTTCAATTTTTAGGAAACCATTTTAAGTTGTAAATATTGGATCCACATTTCTCTGAGGTGGCAACACCACTTCTGATAACATGTGTATGAAATTAGAATCAAGAATGGTATTTTACCAGATACAATTATTTAAATAACATTAAGTGAGAGATATTTTGTTTGTAAGACTATTATTTTTATTATTGATAGACAGAGCTATACAACAACAAAGTAATACACAGTAAAATTGGAAAGTTATTCAGAATCTTTTTAAACAAAGGATTTAATGGAAAATACAATCAGAAAGTCAATGACCAGAAATCTATTTTAATTTTATTCTTAAAATCACCAAATAATATAAATCTAATCCACAAAATAAATAAAAACATAACCTGGAAAACATAAAATAATAAAGATTTATGAAACAAAATTTTAATTACAAATTGGTAATTTTCTTCAAATTTTCATTCTTTCTCCCTTTGTTTAAATTCAGCTTCTAGTATTCTTACACTAGAAGTTATCTTGTCATCAAAAAACCCTCCAGGATTATCTAAAAAATAATCAAGAGAATAATTGTCTTGAAACTTATCAGTGGTCAACGCTCACTAGTAGCTACTTTGTTAATGCCAGATGATGGTTTTTATGCTGGATTCAGTTCTACTAGAATCATTCTCTGAACAAGAGCTCCTGTTGAGGTGGTTAATGCACAGTTAGCTAAGGCTTCAGTAAGGATCAT
This sequence comes from Pongo pygmaeus, assembly GCF_028885625.2. Lineage (NCBI taxonomy): Eukaryota > Metazoa > Chordata > Mammalia > Primates > Hominidae > Pongo > Pongo pygmaeus. The sequence continues at coordinate 93,639,449 of NC_072387.2, read as the reverse complement.
CTTTTTCCTTTATTTTTCAATCATTCCAAAATAAAGGTCATATTAGAAATTAAGGAAAAAAAGAATAGAAAGAAAGTAAACGATACTCTACTTCTGGTCTAACAATTCAGGATCTTTGTATCAATTAAAAAATAATTATCTAGATAACTGTGATATGGGAAGAATAAGTAATTATCTAGATAACTGCAATAAGGGAAAAATAAATCTATCAACATATATGTGTGTATGTACATAACTGCGATATGGGAAGAATAAATAATTAGATAACTGCAATAAGGGAAGAATAAATCTATCAACATATATATGTGTGTATGTACATGTATGTTTCATCTGAGTAAAAATGTGAGTGTGTGTATATATATACATATATACATATATACATATATACATATATATATATAGGTTTATACTTCAACTGAGGCTAGGATTTAAGAGAGGGTTTAAATAATCTTTAGAAGGAAATAACCATTGGGTGCCATCTATTCAGGTTGAACAGTTTGATGAACATTTAAATAATTTTTTTAGGAAATTTCCAGAATTAACAGTAAAGTTATTTGTAACTTTTATCTTCTCTGCTAAGTCTTTGAGAATAGTAATGTTGATGATAAAAGTGTGTGAAAAGGAAAAGCATATTAATAAAAACATAAAAATAGCAAAGTTAACATAGATAGCAAGCTGTGTGTGTGTCGATGGCTTCAGTTATGAGTGATCATAACATGAAAATGATTAGATCTTTTGAAATGTAGTATTAAAATATATGGACATGTTTATCAAATCTCAGAACAGCAGAATTAACATCCCATAGAATATCCTTGGTTCTATTTCCTAAGACAGAACACAGAGTTTATGCATGGTAATGCAGTCCAATTGAGTAATTTTTAGGTTTTCATACTTCCGAAAAGGTGTGGCCTCAAAATTACATAACTTACTAACAAATACGGAGAATCTGTTGTTAGAAATGACTGTTGTATCCAAAACTATTTTGTCAGTGCCTAACATAACAATTTTCCTATTTCAAAAACCATATTGAAATGGCTTTTTGTCATTATATTACTGACAAACACAAACATACACACACAAAAAAAAATCCTTTTTTTTAGGCAAGTGTCCTTTGGTAAAGCATGCAAAAGAAAACTGTAACAGAGTGATTCTATCTCTAATTGCACATATATTAGAATTGTTAACTATAGAGAACATGTAATGATGTTGGAATTAGCCTACTTCTGGTGAGAGTTAGAATGAAAAGTGGAGAATTAGCTTAGAACAGGTTACAAAAACTAATTCCTGGAATCCCAAGAACGGACTCAACTAGCTCAGGATATAACAATCAGGTAACAGCTAATTCAGCAGATTTTGTTTTTTAAAATCGTAAGGAAATAAATGTGATGGGAATGTTCAATATCAAACAATTTTTAAATATTCTAGTAAATTTATCTGCCCTCTGGTTCCAAGTTGTACACCTTAATTCTTATCTAGATAATAAGAGGAAGGCTGTACACAGTGTTTAAAGTACAGGGCTTAGAATTAGGCAGACCTGGGATTAAATTCTAGCTTCAAGTTGCTCAGTCTTTTGCAGGAATCAGATTATCTTTTCTATAAATGAGGATATTAATACCTACCTTATAGGCTTTCTGGGAATATGAAATGAAATGATTTATGTAAAGCACTCAGCAAAACTTGGCACAAGATAGAAGTTTAAAATAAAAATATAGCCTTATATTTTTTTCTCCTCCTTAAAGATGAATGTATTCTAGATTAAATTTTTTCCACAAGGAGATAGCACCTCCCTTAAAGCTTTTCATATGTCTGGTGAAATGTAGTTTTCAAGCAGTCTCCTGAATACTGGATTTATAATTTTTCTCTCTGAACTTAATCAAGTTATTTAGCCTCTCTGAGCTGTATTTTCCTTTCTGTACATTCAGCATACTAACGTCACTCTCATATGGTGATTATGGGAATCAAAGGATGCAAAATATACAGTTATATCTGATAAATATATAGTATATAGAAGCATTATTATTTTATTTTCAAATAGCAAAAAATGAAAGACCTCTTCTTTTTGTCATCTAAGTTCCTTCTACCTCCCACTGCCTCCCACAGGGATGCAAGCCCTGCTTGGTATTTGGTTTCTGGTTTGAAGGCCAGTATGAACATACACCCATTTTTCCAGTTTATAAATACTAGTTACCTTAATCATATAAGGCCATTTGCCTGCTATTCTAATATTTCCCAACCTTTCTTCCTCATTTTCTCTGACAGGCAGTAAAGAATGCACAAAACCTGATCATCCTAACTTCCTTTGGTAAGTGATTTATGACTCAAACATTCACTGAAATCAAACCATCCATTTGCAGGCCATATATGATTGGCTTTCACATAAACACTCATATTTAATGACTATGTTGACTGTGATTCCTACACAACTTCGGGGGTGGTGAGGGTACATTTATTGTCTTGGTTAAAACATCTGCAAGTTTGTGTTGCCAAGAATTAACTTAGAGTTTGAATCATCAAGTGGTCCTTATGCGGGGAGGTGTGTCTTATCATCAAACTCAGGAGCTTTCCCTGAGTACTTGCACACACCACTCACAAAAATTTTATCTTCATTCCTATCTATGCCAAAAGGGTGCAGAGATTAGAAGATGAATTTGAGAGGAAGAGTGGAACTGTTACAGTTGACTCACTTAGGAAAAAACTTAAAGCCAATAGTTTACAAATCTATTTCTCCAAGTCTTTTCTACTATCCCCCAATGCACAAAGTGAGTGTACCAGCAACTTGCTATTTTAATGTTTCTTCTTTCTTCTCCCTCTAGAATGCAGAGACAATTTTAGCTCCAAGCTCCTTTTTTTGTGTGTGACCTAAACTTATTAAGATGCTCAGTTAAACAAAAATATACATCCATTCCTTTAAAAAGAGCCTGCTTACTTAGAAAACTGTTTTTTCTTTTAAATATGAATTTCTTTGAGTTATTATTTCATTGACTATTCCAGTGCCATTATTCTTGTGAAGTAGTGTTTCCTGATTTGGAATCCAACTGTTAAGTACTCTATATTTTAATAATAATGTATAGACTCTGTTGTAGTGATGTGTATTGTGAGAGATAACTGTATTTTAGATGAAAGTTTCTCTAAAATTAGAATATATTAATAAATTAGCTTCTTGAAGAGTGAACACAAAGTAATTCCTTCACTGAGCTTTTCCTTTAGTCGGTTTCTGAGGGCTTGAAGGATAGGACAGCATGATGAACGGTGATTAAACTGAGCCTGAGCAAAATGATGAAAAAAATATAAAATTTTTCATTCTTGACAACAGGCATTAACATAGAACTTAGACCATTGTGTTCAGCAGAATTGAAGCCAAGATCCTTTTATAAGTTCTTACAGTGGTATGCACGGAGTAAAGGAAGGAAGCCAAAGGACAGGCCATTTTATTTATAAGCTAAAAAAAACACAGTCAACACCGAGAATTTGATTCTTTCACTCCTCCCAAGTAGGAAATATTTACTCTAGTATATTTTCTTTGTTATGAAAAATGTAAGTGCACATTTGGATATAACAATGATTTAATTGCTAAAAGTATGATAACCTTTGATTCAAATATTTTATAATTTTAGGTCTTATTATTACCTTCAGTAACAGCAAATAAAAAAACAAGGAGTATATACTATAATAATTGCTAACACACAGCATTTATTGTATGATGTTATATTTTACAAACGTTAAGTATTAACTGCTTTCTTCCTCATTAGCATTGTATGAGCTATGTAAAATTTTTGTTTATTTCAATGAATGGATAAACTAAAGGTAATTTTCTTAGACTTTCTGGCTTCTACATCCATGTGTATCAGCTTTATGACAATTCCTTGCTTTACTGACTAATTTCTGAACCTCGCCACTCAGAAAAGAGGCCATATGGAAGAGAGATGTTGGTGGTTTCAATTCAAGTGGTAGCAATAAAAGTACAAGAGTATTTTCTACGGGTAGAGCTAGCATGTTTGCTGGGGAATAGATATGGTGTATGAGAGAATGAGAACGTTAATAAGGGCTCCAAGGTTTTGTTCGATACAACTGAAATTTTGGAATTCCAATGAACTGACATGGATAAGACTGTAGATAGAGTAATTTTAGATGGATCATAGCAATTTTATTTGGGTAATATTTATTTAGCATGTTTATTAGACAGTTAGATGGCAAGATCTAATAGACAATTGGCTCTAAGTATCTATAGTTCATAAGAGATGTAGAAATTCAATTTGGGGTGTTTCATCGTATAAATTACACTGAAAGACAAGAGATGCTATGAGATCTGCAATAGAGTGAACGTAAATAGAGGGAAAAAAAGGTTTTCTTTTTTGTTTCTGATATGGATGAACAAGTTAACTTGATCAACTTCGTGGCTAAAGGCAACTAGTATGTCTGATTCAGGTGCTTAAAAATCTGCTTGAAGTTACTAAAAAGTTAACATCATAATGAAATGTTGCCAGGCAAATATATCAGGGACAGATAGGAAGGTAAGCTTAGTATTTGAGAACAATTTTTCTTTAGGGCTGTTCACCTATTCTGAAGAAGAGCTGAAGGCAAAAAACAAAACAAAACAAAACAAAACAAAACAAACAAACAAAAAAGCATTGTTTTGTTGATAACCTTTTAGAAGCTGACAGACAAAGTCCAGGGTCTCCCAAAAGGAAACAGCTGATAATTTCCCCACACTTTGAGTTAAAACCCAAGGGAGCTATAGTCTAGGAGTTAGGGCAAATCTAGAGACCTGCCCTCATAGAGCCTGAAGCCAAATCTTCAGTAATATTAATGCCAGAAATGAGTTAAATGCCAGATTGGTGGCCTCCTCATTTGACTTCCACAAGCTAAGGTAAAATTTCTCAGAACATAACTTTACCTTGAACTTCAAATTACATTTACACTATCAAATGTTATACAACTCCTGACATTCAATAAAAAAAAAATCAAGCACATACAGAAGTTAAAACACAGAAAGAAGAAACAAGAGAAAAATAGATAATAAAAACAAAAGTAATCCTGGACATGGAATTATAGTATTTTTAAATAACTTTTAATATTAAATGTACAGAGATATAAGAGAATGTTCAGATTTTTGGTAGAAAAAAATGAAAATAATTAAAAAGACCCAAATGATAATTTTAAAACTGAAATATAAAATAACCTATATTAAGAAGTCAACAGGGAAACTTTGAATGTTCTAATTTTGAAAATGTTTGGCAAGATGATTGGCAAGAAAGCTACATGTAGTTATGTGATTAAACTACTGAATACTGAAAGAAGAAAAATAGAAATTTTTATAAAATCAAGAAATATAAATGACAATTTACCTTCAAAGCCGTAACATATAGACTTATGGATATTTTCTCAACACAAATAATGACAGCAAAAACAGTGATGAAAATTGTGTCTTTAAAATGCTGAAAGAAAATGATAAAACTAGAGTTTTCTCCCTAGCAAGAATATTATTCAAAAATGAAGGGGTAATCTAGGGTAATCTGGATATCTTTAGACAACCAAATTTGAGATAATTTATCACCCACCAGGTTATATTAAAAGGTATTTTTAGGGTGGTTTTCAGGCCAAAAGCAAACTATCCCAAAGGAAATTAGGAAATGTAGAAAAAAGAGCAATGAAAATATTAAATATGAAGGTTGATATAAATGAATAGTGGTTGTATAAAATAATTTTGGCAGTACTGTATCAGATACATATGTAATATTTATTTACATATCCATATCAATATTCATTATATTTATTGGAGAATATGGAAGAGGAAAGGTCCTTCATTGACTTCAGCCATGGCCTTGTGTGTTTATGGTTGTGTCTGCTGCTACCAGCGAGTCTTGGAAATAAATATTAATCAGTTTTTATGTATGTTTCATATATATTATCTGAGAAGTATTATATAAAATAAAAATTTTTATTACCTAAATAAGTCCTTAACGTTGCCACTCTGGTATATATTTCTGTGAGTACTATTAAACTTGCTAAAAAGTATGAATGTTACATGATTAGATATTACTCAGCAGTGCTCACTGGCATTTTCACTATATGAATATTTACTATAGACTATGGTTCTTTGTACCTATTCTTAAACTTCATGTATATCAAAATAATTTTATTATATTCATAATGAAGGGTATAAAAATTGCTTAAAGTAAGCAAACTATCGCAAGGACAAAAAACCAAACACCGCATGTTCTCACTCATAGGTGGGAATTGAACAATGAGAACACATGGACACAGGAAGGGGAGCATCACACACCGGGGCCTGTTGTGGGGTGGGGGAAGTGGGGAGGGATAGCATTTGGAGATATACCTAATGTTAAATGACGAGTTACTGGGTTCAGCACACCAACATGGCACATGTATACATATGCAACTAACCTGCACGTTGTGCACACGTACCCTAAAACTTAAAGTATAATAAAAAAAATTGCTTAAAGTATTTAAACATTTTAATTTCAGGAATTCCAATTCCTTGGGTGTAAATCCTGAAGATTCATATCTGTCAAGAGTTTAAAAACATTACACAGGATATTAATAACTGAGACATCCCTGTGAGAAACAAAAATAAAGAAACCATGGTAATTATTACCAAAACAGGCTTACCTATCTGTAGTGAAGTGATTTAGGTATATTATTTACATGGGGCATATTATTTAGCATGAATATAATCAATATAAGAGGCCAAGTGAGCATGAAAGTATTTCTGAGAAAGTATAGGAAAGAAATAAACCAGAGTGTAAAAAGGAATTATCAACTGCATGTAATTTTCATCTGCCAAATGAGCCAATTGTCCATTTTTAAAGCAAACTAAAAAGGTACAAACACAAACTTTACTGAGCCCTTACTCTTATTTGTACCATAAGGACAGGAAAGGTTAGTTAGAGCAATAAATCACTGACGTTAAGGAATGCCAGAATATTTGTATTTAGCCCCCAATAGGAGGAAGTGTTCTGGGGATGATATTCACTTGTAAACAGTAATCATTAGCATCAGGGTCATATAGATACCTACTTTCCCTGATCGTGTCATGGCAACCCTCAAGAGTCCTTTTGGGTATAACTGATACCTTTGAGATTATAATTTATCTGGTAAATAATCTTAATGGACTGGGTCTTTGGGGAAATTTTTTCTTGCACAATAGAAGAACTACTATTCCTCTGAAAATCATAGAAAGAAAACATATATTTGCACCACGTAGCCCAGATGCCAGAGGTTAATATATTTCCCTTTCCTAGAAAAGAGTTGTACAGAATGGTCACTTTAACTATCTCTCTTCTGTTTATTTATTTTTCTTAATTCCATGCATTTTATCATTTAACAAGCCTTAATTGGGCATTTTTAATATAGCAAATATTGTACAAATAATTAAAACATAATTCCATCCTCTAAAAAGTCCAGGTCATTAAACTGTCAACAAATGATTCAGTCATCATCATTTTATCACCTATTGTTAGCTACCATCTATTGTCTACTATTTCCTAGATACTACATATATGTTAAGTATTTAGCTAAATATTTTGAAAAGATAATCTTAATTAAAACCTCAGCTGCAACTAATGTGACAGTAAGCTTGGATATCAAAATATTGAGTTCAGAGTAATTAAGCAACTTTTTCACAGCTGAAGAGCCAGAGATTGATGAATGAAGGGTTAAGCCCAGGGCTGATTTCAGTGTTTGGAGTCCCAAGCACTATGATAAACTTCCTACGTACCAAAGCAATCCAATAGCTGCTTTGGACACACAGAATTGGGGTGATACACTCTGCCTGAAATGAGAGACCCTAGGATGGCTGCACAAGGATGTGATATTTAACCTACACTTTAAATGTACAGCAGATAAGCATTCACCCATTGTACATATTGGAATAATACATTCAAAACAGATGATCCTACATGAATAAAGAATCAAGTCTCATTATTTCTTATCGTAAATTTTCAATATGATGATATGTATTATTGTACTTAAGAAAAAATTTATAGGTCATTGGGCATGAAATATGTATGCTGTAATCATAGAACATTTATTAATCTATATTGGACTTTGCACACTGCATTTTATCTCAATGTTGATTAATAAACATTAGATGATTTGTCTGATTTTACAATATTTATAATACTGTTTATCTTTTCCATTCAAAATGACCTACTGTTTTCATTTCATTTTTAGATCAACACATTTTGGTTAACAGCCCTAATCATGCAAATAAAGCCATTTTACTGTAGGAGCCAGACACATAAGAGCAAGTGAAATAAATTCTGAGTAGCCTTCAATGTAATCACACTAATGGCAATTCTCATCTTCTTTGATCTATTTTAGTACCAAGTCCTTTAACGGTGATGGACAATAACATAGAGTAATGATGACATGATAGTTAATAAGTTGCCGACTCTTATTTCCTTTATTTTTTTCTGTTAACTTCCTATGACTGTAGTTGGGAAGATGCACTATTTTAAAACTCATTTCTACTATTGATTGACCTATATATTTGATGCAAATTTAAACTATCACAATGTGACCTTTTTGGATTAGAAGAAATTTATTCTGAGTTTCATCTGGAAGAAGAAAGTTACAAGGATAGGTAACAAAATATGCTTTGTAAAAGAGAAAGAGCAAGGAGGATTACTGTCGCCTTGTAATATGTAAAATATGCCATAAATCCTAATAATTTAAAGAATTTGCTACTGAGCATCCATAAATACAGAAAAAATAAATTAAAAATAGAAATATATGGAAATGTAATATATATTCAATTATTTGAACTAATTATTTTCTACCTTTTTTTAATTTATCAGATTACTGTTATTACAACAAAAACAAGCCAATGAAATATATGGTAATATTGAAATTTCAAATTAGCTATGGGGGGAAGTTTAATTATTATTAGCTAAAAAGTAGTAGGAAAAATAAACTTAGATTATCACAAAGTACACACACACACAGACAGAATTTAATTGTGTCATATAACCTACAAGAAAGCTATAAACTATTACAAGAAGAAAATTTAGAAGAGCTTTCCAGATACCTTGTAGTAACAAAATCTATTTAAATATCATATGACACCAACATTTTTAACAGAAAATGACTATTTTATGTTAATGGACATTGTTAAGTTTAAAGAAAAAAAAAACAAGATGAAAAACATACTGGCAACAGATGTTGTAAGCAAATCATTGAATATCAAAAAATATAGATGTATTGATTATGTATTGCTGTATAAGAAATCACCCCAAAACTTAGGAGCTCATAACAGGAAAAAAAGAGACATGGGTCACGAATTCAGGAGCAGCTTTTCTGAGTGGTCTCTGGCTTAGAGTCTTTCATGAGATTGTAGTCAGACTGCAATCTGACTAGGGCCATCAAAAGTCTCCTTCCTTCGTATTCTAGTGCTTAGGCTATACAGTACAGAACAGAGGCTAGAGCAGCTAAGGACCTTCAGGCACCATTCTCTTTCTCTAGCTAAATAGCCTCTCCAGCTTACTAGCATCACAGTATCATGACTTCTCATGTGGATGCTCAGGGTTCCAAAGGCACGATCCCTGAGACAGCAAGCCAGGTGAAACTCTACCAGTTTTATTCTCTGGCCTTGAAAATCACAGCATCACTCCTGCTGCTTTAGTTGCTCAGAGAAGAAAGAAGCCCTTACCAAGACTGAAGAGTAGGAAACATATGCCCCACCTGTTAATGAGAAGAGTGTGAGTCACATGGTAAGAATAATATGTGGAAAATTCATTTTGCCACAGTATGGTGACTTACAAATAATGAAGGACATAATGCCTAGGCGTAGAAAGACTTAAGATTTCCATAGGTGAATGGGAGAGGAAAACAAAAGCAGAGGGATTCAAGCAGAGGTTTCTGCACCCCCTGTCCCCGCCATCATCCAGTGGAGGTATTAACAGGAATTTCAGGAGCATAAAGTCATGAGGCAGAGGGAAGCCTCATGAGGAGATCCTCTTCATGCTTACGTATGGAAGAAATTCAGAAATTCACTGAATCCCGGAATGTCAAGTGATACATTCAGATGAACACACCTGATAATACGGAACCCAGTAACTATGAAGGAATGTGTTCCATAAAAGAAACAATGGCACTGAAGACCCTCATCAATTTCTTCTTTTCTATATGTGAAAATGGAGGTCTCCAGACATGAAAACACATCAAAATAGAATTGGTTCGTGGAAAATATCCAACACTGGAACAAGTAGATATGTGAAGGACTTGGAAGCCTCTCTGTGGATACTCCTGAACTCAGATTCTTGACTATGACACACCAGTTTTCAATACCCAGACTTCTTTAGGGAAACGAGAGAGTCCACAGCAGTGCTGACACTTCCGAGATTCCCAGTACAAATACTCTACAATTTAGATATTTTTTGAATAAATGAAAAAATAATAAAGCCCTTTTAATTTATACTTCACTTATGTATAATTACTCACAAAAGGGCTGGGCAAAAATTTCCAATAATTGCCAAAATGTTATTAAATAAAATTTACCTACTTAGGAAGACAAATTTTTCACTACGGTATTATATATTCCTCTGTAATTTGCATTTTGTTAGTATAATTAAACTAGATATGAATGTAGTTAAAGGCTAAAACTAAACGCTACAAAAAGTACTTTTGCAAAAATTCAAAGTGTGATAAATTAACTAACATTCATGATATATTTAGAAATCACATGTAGGTTCAAAAACATCCCGACTCTAAGTAACCCTTCATGTGTTTCTCTATTGCATCCATCGTTTCTCATTCATTGTTTTTCCCAGATTTCTCTTACAAAGGCCATTAATTGTATCTAATTATCAGATCCTAGTATTAGTTCTCATCCTACTTCACATTACTTGAATTTATCATCCTTTGCCTTCTAGGTCACTGCACTCCCACTTCTCTGATTATTTCCTTTCTGAGTAATTTTCACGATTCTGATTCTTAAAAATACTGTCAGTTCACAATAAAGGTGGTATTAAATGATTAAATGAATAAAACCTTTGTGCTGAGAAAGAAGAAACACATGTAACAGGAAATGTTACACTATCGTAATTGTATTCCTACTTTCAATCTATATTCCAATTGGAAAATTACTATTCACTTGTTTTTTTTTTTTCAAAAAAGCAAACGTAAGCAATCCATAGCATACCACAAACAAAAATGTGAAGTATAGAACCAGCTCATGTGTAACACAGAAAATGCAGACAAAGTGAACAGAAAGTACAGCAAAATGCTTCAAGGGACAGAAAAAGAAACAGAATCTATTCACATGGATAAAGTAACTAGCAGTTGACATTTTGCAGACAATACTGGAGGTAATGAAAATATCTTAGAGATACTATAACTTTAAAAGTACTTATTAATTACTGTTTAGCATATATAAACCCCAAATCAGGGAATTTTATCTTTTTCCCCAAATAAACTAGTTTAGAACAAAGATACTAGAATGTTATCAGCAGGAAAAAATTAATGGAGAGCTTAGAATAGAAGAAATTGTCTTTATTAAAGATTTCTAAAAGTTTTTACTATTATATGTGTAAGTAAAATGTTGAAAATTAATACCAAAATCTCTCTTTATATATGATTTGGAATTTGGGTATGCACTCATGCTGACTAAATTTAGGTTGACCGTATATGTATAGTTTTTTTTTCGAGAATGTGGGCTCAGCCATTTTAACGGAAAATTGTTCTTGTCTACATCAAGCCTAAGATAAAGAGTCTCTTAAAGTGGATGATATCTGACATTATTGAATGAACATCTTTAGGTAAATAGGCCACCTTCCTGAATGCTGGTCTAAAGAGTCTGATTTGACTTGCACATTGCCATTCATTATCCATCTATCCTCAAATACTTCTTTATTTCTCTTTTGAAAAGTCTCTGCAACCCAAGAATTTCTTGTCTGCTATGCAAATGACTTCCTAATGTCTAGCTGAAACCTGCCTAATGAGCTTTAGATTCATAGTTCCAATTACTTGATCAGCAGCATCATCACCTGGATTTCCAACTGATACTTCAAACTCAGTAAACACAAAGCAGGATACATCAACTTTCCCAGGAGATCTGTCAATTTGCTTTTCTAAATTTCTCTGGGTTCAAAACTATTCTCACAGTTACCTGAGCACAGTCATCAAGGACTAACACAGAAGGCACATCTCCTATGTAGATTTCTCTGATTCTTAAAGTAAAACAACAATAAAATGACAACAAAAACTCTTCTTCTTCTGATGAAAATATAACTGAAAGTTCCCTATGACACATCTCATTTTTTATCATGTATTAGTCTGTCTCATGACATACTTCATGACACATGAAAGCATGCCTCAGGACTTACTTTATTACCGTGTTACGAATCTCAGGCACTTGCGCATTTGCAATCATTTCTGAATATATTTTGAATGAGTAGTAAATGAATAAAGTTCATATGTATAAAAGAAAAATATTTCTAATACCTCTAAAAATGTATTACATTACACACACACACACACATTCCAGCCACACACACACACACACATTCCAGCCCTCTTTAGCCTTTATGTAGTTTAGTTTTTGAAAACCTTATGGGAAACTAAATTTGACCTATGTCAAATTATATGTCTAGGAATTAAAATTAGATAGGCAGATACTTGTTTACCTAATTAATGCCTCAGCAATTGTAGAGATTCTAATTTTATCACATTGCTTTCGTCTTTCCAGATCAGAGAGCCATTTTTAAGATATTTTACACAAACTGATACCATCTCTTCATGTTTAATCATTTAATGCACTCTTCATTAGATCTTTTCTATCTACTCTATATAAAATAATTTGATATTCTATATTAAACAGCATTATCAGTTCACTATCATTGTGATTTTTTTATATTGCAATTTTTTTGTGATTTTTGCTTCCAAAGATTTTCACATGATGGCTATGATTTTCTGATTTATTAGAACATAGTTTCTATTTTAGTTACTATTCTAATTCAGGAAGATATCCTCATGGAAGCAGGATACAGTATCTCTAAATTCCTATCACAGATCAGATACATATATACATACCTATATTGAAATGTATATACATCATGGATAAATGTGTGTAAATGGAGATTATACAACATGCATGATAGAACTATTGAGAAGTGTAAATAAATAAACATAAGTGAAGTATTTGAAACAATGGCTGGCACATAATCACATAATAAATCTCAGCTTTGATTATGTATGAATCTCCCAGGATCTTTTACACTGAAATACCCAGTAACTGTTGAAGTTTTAGATCCATAAAAATCATTCTGCTGAAATCTAAAATAGAAACTCTCAAAAATTTATAACTGTATGGAGATGAACATATGAACTAACTTAACCCTCCTACTTGTGTTAGATATAATGGTAGAATAAGAAATGTGTAGTGACTTGCCCAAGGTCAGACACTTAGTTTGACTGCAGAACTGGTGGCTAGAATATGAATCTTACGAATCAGTGTACTTTCTAACTCAATATGTTTCTTGCAGTTTAGTTTGTTTACTGCTATTCCTTTTTTACTGAGATCTTGTCAAAGAGATCTGAACATAAGTATAAATGTTAATATTTGGTTTCCTTTCTTATATATTAAAAAATAATTGTAAAACTGTGATTAATTCTTACAGAACCCATATTTCATATACTCTTATATTCCTAGAAGTTATAATCATGTATTTCTTATTCAATCACTTTGTTATACACACCTGTGACAGATAAAAGCAGAAAGAACTAAGATTTTGGTGCCTAGGAGTCTACCAAATTTGTGCCTCTACCCTCCACAGTGTGGAGCTCCGATTGGGCTTTCAGTGGTCAACCAGGGACAATATTTTCTTTTTTCTTTTTTTTTTTTTTTGAGACCGAGTCTCACTGTGTTGCCAGGCTGGGGTGCAGTGGCGGGATCTTGGCTCACTGCAACCTCCGTCTCCTGGGTTCAAGCGATTCTCCTGCCTCAGCCTCCCGAGTAGCTGGGACCACAGGAGTGCCTCACCACACCCAGCTAATTGTTGTATTTTTAGTAAAGGCGGGGTTTCACCATGTTGGCCAGGCTGGTCTCAAACTCTTGACCTCACATGTTCTGTTCACATAGGCCTCCCAAAGTGCTGGGATTACATGTGTGAGCCACCACACCTGGCTGCAGGGACAATATTTTCAAATATCACCATTCCGTCTTGCCTACAACTCTGGATACATGAATAATTTTCACCAGCAGTATATCAGTAGCAATGACGCTTTTATGAGGTGTGTGAGTATCTTCATTCTCTATTTGTCATTTCTCTAGGTACAAGACTCCCAAGCCTAAGGATAGCAAACTTGAAAGGATATGTAATCTTAAATCAGTAAACTGAATAAAGCTGCCTGGCAGCCAGGAACACCATATTGTATTGTTATATAAGTGAGAAATAAACTCTTATTGTCTTACATCACTTAAATTTTGAGGTTCTTTGTTTCCTCAATACAATCCAAACTAAAATTCGGCTGTCTCCTTCATGTTTCTATAAATGATTCAATATTTGAAGTTAATAAAATTAATCTCTTAAAATTTTCCTATATTATGGACTTTCTACTAATTCAGAGAGGCACCCTGCAAATCTCGTCTGATTCAATATCATTAATATATGTACTTCATTCATATATAGCATTTGTGGCAAACAGAGATTTACAAACTCTCTACGAACCTTTGAGTCACCAGGATTCACTTTTATTTCCACATCATTCACTCCAACCCACTCTGTTCAGGAAAGGTCTAAGTAGTATCAAGTGAATTGAAAAGTTCAGCAGAGGGTTGGGATGCTTGAATGAAAAATAAATACAATAACATAGGTCTGTTTTCTCAATACAAACAGTAGAAAAATGAAAATTCAGATAATTTGTGAGTATTATTACTTAGAAGTAATGCAGATTTAATTTTCACCAATAATATAGATCAGTTGCTCTTTTATATCTTTTAAAACTTTCTGAGACTTTGTATTTTATACTGATCTTGATTTTTTTTTCCCTTTTGTTTTCACTTCCTGCAGCTGTAGCTTCCCTGTGACACGGTTAAGCCACATCCTGCCCACCTCCTTTACAGTGTCTCTTCTGTGACTTACTGGAAATAGGCTCCCAATCGTTTTTTAATTGCCATGCATGGGAAATGTTTTTCGACAGCACAGCTGGCTCCAGGATATATCTCTGGTGTTGGAGCAACTATTTTCTAATTGCTTCTCTACCTTTCCGATTAAACTGAAAAGTACTCAGCTGGGGGCAAACTCTTCAAATGGATAACCAGCCCTACTATGTCAGCTCCTAGTTGCTCTGATGTGATAATCAGGAAAAAGAAGTGCTGCTTTTGATAACTGAACTTCAGTAGTATTGAGAACAAAGGAACTTCAGCAGGATGGAAAGGGGACTTTAGTCCAGTATTTCAGCCTCATGGGAAAAACCAGAAACACTGAGATCCTGCCTATTAAACAATACACGACTAAATTCTCCTGTATTTGCTATATCAATTTTTCTTGGTTGCCCATCTCAGAAACCCTCTTAGTGGAAAAATTCTTCCTACTACTCTATTGTCAACTTTCTCTATATAATACAAGTTCTCATCTCTGGGTTAACTGTATCCTAATCATGAACATTCAACTGATGTTTGGTCTGTATGTTCGTTTGTGGTGTCAGTGAAAATTATGTACAATTACAACTACATAATCTCAGAAGCAATATTTTTCTCACTAGGTAGACAGACATATTTTTCTAATTCTAACTAAAAGATAATTTATCCATTCAAGTAAGAACACCTTTAGACTGAGTTCCTTAAGCTTTTTTGTTGGTGTGAAAGGAAAATAAATCTTGGGGCCACCAAATCACGAAGCTAAAGGGAAAAGTCAAGCTGGGAACTGCTTAGGGCCAACCTGCCTCCCATTCTATTCAAAGTCACCCCTCTGCCCACTGACATAGACGCATTGCTGAGTGCCTCCTTTGGAGAGGCTAAATAGAAACTCAAAATAATGCAACCATTTGTCTCTTATCTACCTGTGTCCTGGAAGCCCCCCCCCTTCAATTCTTCCCACCTTTGCTTCAAGTTGTCCGACCTTTCCAGAGCGAACCAATGTACTTCTTACATATATTGATTGATGTGTCATGTCTCCCTAAAATGTATAAAACTAAGCTGTTTTATATATTTTTTTATAAATGTTCATGGTTTATACATTTCACCACATTGGGCACATGTCTTCTGGACTTCATGAGGCTGCGTCTTGGCAAAATAAACTTTCTAAATTTATGCAGACCTGACTCAAATTTCAGGGGTTCACAGTGGAAAAAAACATGAAAGAAAAATACCTATGAGTTTCTGTTACTTTCATTTTAGTCTGGTGAAACAGACAATAAATAAAACTCAAATTTTCAAAATGATAAATTATTCACAGATAGTACCTCAAACTTAAATGATGAAAAATTTTCAAAATGAATTTGATATAGAGACATTATGTTTTTCATTAAAATGATTTTAAAGACTATTTTGTTATCATACAGTAGACGGTACCTTGTAAACAGACCTAGACAGTGTAAGGACATGGTTCTGTTACAGTGGGTAGTTAGATATGAGCAGGACAGGAGATAGACCTGCCCAACCAGGACTGTCAGGTGACCAGCATGTGATGATAGTGAGGCAGTTGTTACATTGTCTCTCTAAAATAATAATCGGTAGCAGCTGGCACCAAGGAAAGGCAGTCTCCCAGTAGAAGAAATCTGAAACTGGTGATTGGCAGCTTCCCAATAAGATCTTAGGAGTTGGGTGAGTGGGATCAAGCATGCAAACTACGAGGCAAAATGGCAAAGTTTAACTGGTATTTTACCTTCTAGGAAAGCCTCAAGTGAGTCTGCCTACAACTTCAGTAAACGCACTGAACACGTGGCCCCTCCCAAGTGTTAGCAGGCCACTGCGCATGCGGAGATCCTGCCCCAATGGAACAAATGGGGGAGAAGGCAACAAGACCCCAGAAGCATGCCATTGTATGAACCCCAAGTCAAAGGTCAAGCTGTGCACTTGAATCTCTCAAGTCACCCTCTTGGCCCTCTTCCAAGTGTACTTTACTTCCTTTCGTTCCTGTTCTAAAACGTTTTAATAATTTTTGCTTCTGCTCCCACAGTTGCCTTGGTCTCCCACTCTGCCTTATGCCCCTCAGTGAAATTCTTTCTTCTGAGGACGCAAGAACTGAGGTTGCTACAGACCTATATGTATTCACTGTTGCTAATAGTTGCATCTTTGCAACTACATAAAGGCAGATTTTGGGAAATTTGATGAATTCTTCACTTGATAAAATAAAAATGTTGAGCTCAGTGATTAGTATTTTATAATTAGTTCAGTTTCAGTAATAACAGACATGTATTTTTTGCTTTCTTCACCTTTGTAGATTCTAAATATTATTTCAGTTAAGGACAAAGAGATATTTTATGTATTGCCTTCAGCAGTCAGATTTTTGCTTCAAAGCTTCCTCAAATCTGTAAGTTCTATTAATATCCTTTAACCAAAAAAAAATCAAAACCAATTAAAACAACACACTCACAATTATTTAAATGTAGAATGAAAGTCTAGATCAAAGTCTCGGCAGAGATTAGCTTAAATTGACATTCTCACATTTATGAATGCTAGAGAGATTAAAAAGTATGCCTCATGACTCAGATTCAGTTCTTCAATGCCTTGATAGAAATATTCTGATTGATTCATATGTTTAAAGCTTTCTAGAACCATCAAACATAGGTGATATTTAATTTTTAGTATAATAATCATGAGTGTATATCCATTAATGAGGAAATATACAGTATATTGATGGTAAAATTTGAAACTATATTATCCACATTTAATAAATGCTGGTTGTAGAACTGAAAGTACAATTATCAACAAAAAAAACCCCATGTATTTTAAAAATATTAAGGATATAAGAAAAAATTTAGAAAGCTGACCTGCAAATTTATAGCCCAAGTCACATTATATTAGAATAGTATTAATTTCACAGAAATGTACAAACACACACACACATACTCATAAATGTATATGTTATAGCACTTAAGTTATATTTTAACATATTGCTCTCTTTTAAATTATCTTATGTTGTAAACATGCATGGCAATAAACTTGTCTATGTTCTTAGATAAAGGTATATTGGCTTATTTATGTTATTTTTTCTACTTAAATATAGCCTTAAGCACAAATATTGTTGAATTCAGAGGTGAATTTTTGTAATAGAATAGAAGCAAAATTTTAAAACTCTAAACACAAAATGTTTTCCAGAAACATTATTGTGCTTACAAATTATTTTTAAAATATTATCTCTCAAAGACTGTACTCTCTGAAAACTATTTTCAATTGTGTTCTTATGCATAGGCTTTTAGTATATAGTTTAACTTCTTCCAACATAAGCTACTGCTTTAAGGCATATTTTACAACTCTCTTCACAACATGTCATAAATTGCTATGGCATGCAGTTATGAAATTATATACCCAAAGAAATTAGAAGATTATAAATGAGGAACATTTAATTTAATTTAATTATAGACGAATTTGACAAGTTTATCATTACACACAGAATTAAAATATTAACAATAATAATATGTCACCTTTTTAGACTACTTATCATGCCATAATCTGACATCTATTACTGATGGATATAATATCTTAGGGGACCACAAATGCTCTTAGATAAATAATTCAGCTATTTTGGTGCTTTATCACATCATGACAAAGCATTTCAATCAATAGAAACAACTCTCTTCACTTGATTGATTGTTTAATTAATCAATTATTATACCTCAAAGAAGATGAAAAAAGAAATATACTGTATCAGACCTTCAATGAAATTT
Organism: Pongo pygmaeus; assembly: GCF_028885625.2. Classification (NCBI taxonomy): domain Eukaryota; kingdom Metazoa; phylum Chordata; class Mammalia; order Primates; family Hominidae; genus Pongo; species Pongo pygmaeus. The sequence continues at coordinate 93,620,600 of NC_072387.2, read as the reverse complement.
TATCTGGTTAAGAGAAAACAAAAGATAATAAAATTAAAATTCGGCAAAAGCACAAAATGTAAGATTGTGGCCAGTAAGTGTGAAGTTTAACATTAAGAGGTTTATTATAACTAGCTGAGATGAACTTGGTATCTCTAGTTCTTGCAATGGCCTCATCTCATAGCATGTGATACATATTTGAATCACCTTAACAGCTGCTAATACCAGTTTCTTTTTCCAGTTCTTTCTGATATAACGTTTGTAACAGTTTTCCTTCAGAGACAGAACATGGGTGCTCACTTTAAAATATACTTTGGAACAGGAATTTCTAAGGATACTGTTGCCTGCTGGCCACTTTGTGTGACAGCCAGTGGTGGCATGGCGTGCTTAAAGACTTTGAGATGCATGGTACCAGTTGACGAGGTAGTGGGAAAAATGAGAAATTTATGCTAAGTGTATGTAGAAATTAGAGGCAGATCGGAACTGCCTTAGAGACTCTACAGGGTAATATGAATCATTTTGCTAAGTGTTCTGTCATGTATTATATGACTTAAACCTATTTATATTTTGTAGGAAAATGTTTATATACTTTTACAATAAACATTTTATTAGCAATAGGTTAAAAATACAAAAATACAAATACGCAAGTTCTCATTTACATGTGGGAGTTTAAAAAATTGAACACGTGGCGGGGCATGGTGGCTCATGCCTGTAATCCCAGCACTTTGGGAGGCCGAGGCTGGTGGATCACCTAAGGTCAGGAGTTCAAGACCAGCCTGGCCAACATGGTGAAACCTCGTCTCTACAAAAATATAAAAAATTATCTGGGCATGATGGTGGGTGCCTATAATCCCAGCTACCTAGGAGGCTGAGGTGGGAGAATCACTTGAACCCAGGAGGTAGAGGTTGCAGCGAGCCGAGATCACGCCATTGCACTCCAGCCTGGGCGACAGAGTGAGACTCGGTCTCAAAAAAAAAAAAAAAAGAAAAGAAAATTGAACACATAGAGGTAGAGAGTGAAAAAATAGATAACAGAGACTGGGAAGGATGAATGGAGAGGCAGGGGAAGGATGACGAGAACTGGGTTAAAAGGTACAAACATACAATAAGATGGAATCAAGTCAATGTTTGATAGCAGAGTAGGATGCCTATATTTAATAAAAATTCATTGAACTCAGGTGATGGATACCCTTGAATACCATCACTTGATTACTACACAGTATATACACGTAACAAAATTTCTCATGTACCCCATGAATTTGAACACACTTAAAATATGTAAAAAAAAATAAAAAATGAAAAAATTACATTAAGCAATGTTGACTTGAAAACAAACAATGCAAAACTCACCAAATAAGTTGGCCTATAAATTTGTTTGGATTTGTCTTCTTTACTTGCTTTGTTAAAATTAGAATCAGGTGTCAGTCACCTTGAATTAAAAGCACTAGTCTTTTTTAATACTAGGTGATAGTAATTTCTTCACGATACAAGGCAAAGTTAATAATTACCCAAAGGCACACAGATTTTCAGTGAGAGAAAGACAAATTGCCCACTAAGGTCTACCTTATTTTTGAGCTCAATCCTCTTGGCTGTACTCCACGACATTTCCAGAAAAGATGATGGGGGAGATATTCCTGTCTGTAGAGAGAATTTTACAAAGAGAAATAAAGGCTAAAAAAAGTAAGTACCGCTGAACAAGATCCAACTCTGTGACTTAAAGTACTTTAAGTTACTCCAGGACTCTTCCCAGCTGCACAGTCACTATACATGTGCTATGTTAAAATTACCACAACTCCCTGGATATACCAGGATACCGTAAGACATTGTGACTTTGCCTCTGCTTTGGTCATTTAGTATACTTCATCTTCAATATGTTCCCTCGAAATCACATACGAGTCCCTCAAGATCCAGTTCTAAAACCAACTCTTCAATAACACTTTCCCCGGCACTGTTCATTATACCCAATCCTTGGCACAACAAGTTGATTTACTCTTTAATCTAAGACTATATGGAGGCAACAGAAAATCTTAGTTGGGAATGATTAAATCCACAATAAGAATAAATGAATTTCAAAAAATAGGAAAAGAAATTAGAGAGACTCCCCAGTGGAATTTAAAACAAACAACCAGCACAAAACAAAAAACTAAAGATGAGAACACAGTATAATGGTTAGAACCACAGTCTCTAATTCTAGAGCAAAATTGACTCAGTCAAATTCTGTATTTTGGCAAGCCTTGTAGGTGACTCGCATGCACAGTGAATTTGAGACCTTCTTGACTATGTGTTTTGCTTTGCTTCACTTTGAAGATAACGCATTTTTTTACACATTGAAAGTTTGTGGCAATCTTGCATTAATTAAATTCATTATATCAGTGCCATATTTCCAACAGCATGTGCTCACTTCTTGTCTGTGTCACATTTTGGTAATTCTCACAATATGTTCAACTTTTTCATGACCATTATATTTGTTATGGTGATCTATGATCAGTGATCTTTGCTGTTACTATTGTAATAATTTAGGGGTGCCATGAACCACACAGCAAACTTAATAAATGTGTGTGTTCTGACTGGTCAACTGACCAGCCATTCCCCTGTATCTCTCCCTCTCCTTGGATCTCCCTGTTTTGTTGGGCACAAAGATATTCAAATTAAGCCAATTAATAACCCTACAATAGTCTTTAAATGTTCAAGTGAAAAGAAGAGTCACATGTCTCTCACTTTAAGTCAAAAGCTAGAGATGATTAAGTTTAGTGAAGAAGGCATGTTGAAAGCTGAAAGGCCAAAAGCTGAGCCTCTTGGGCCAAACAGTTATCCAAGTTGTAAATGCAAAGAAAAAATGCTTGAAGAAAATTAAAAGTGCTACTACAGTGAACATACAAAAGAAAATAAAGCAAACAGCCTTGTTGCGGATACGAAGAAAGTTTTAGTGATCTGCATAGAAAAGCAAACCAGCCATAACAGTCTTTTAAACCAAAGCCTAATACAGCCTCTTTTATTCTATGAGAGAGGTGAGGAAGCTGCAGAAGAAAATTTGAAACTAGCAGAAGTTGATCCATGAGGTTTAGGAAAGAAGCCATCTCCATAACATTAAAGTGCAAGGTGAAGCAAGTACTGATGTAGAAGTTGAAGCAAGTTATCTAGAAGATAAAGCTAAGATCATCAGTGAAGGCAGCTATACTGAACACGAGATTTACAATAGGGATGAAAACAGTCTTATATTGGAAGATGATGTCATCTGGAACTTTCATAACTAGAGAGAAGTCAATGCCTGGCTTCTAAGCTTCCAAAGACAGTCTGACTCTCTTAGTAGGGGCTAATACACCTGATGACTGTAACTTGAAGCCAAGGTTCATTTACCATTCCAAAAATTTTAGGACGCTTAAGAATTATGTTAAATCTACTCTGCGTGTGCTTGTAAATAAAACAAATAAGCCTGAATGATAGCAGGTATGTTTACACCATGGTTTGTTGAATATTTTAAGCCGATGTTTGAGAACTGCACCTCAGGAAAAAAAAAAAAGAAAAAGTAACTTTCAAAAAAATTACTGCTCATTGCCAATGCACCTGGTCACTCAAGAGCTCTGATAAAGCTATCCAAAAATTTAATATTTGCATGTCTGCTTACACAACATCCAATCTGCAGCCCCTGGGTTAAGGAGTAATTTCCATTTTCAAATCTTATTATTAAAGAAATAGATTTCATATAAGGCTGTAGCAGCCATAGACAGTGATTCCTCTGATAGATATGGGCAAAGTAAACTGAAAGTCTTTTGAAAAGGATTCACCATTGTAGATGCCATTAAGAACATTTGAGATTCATAGGAGGAAGTCAAAATATTAAAATCAACTGTTGTTTAGAAGAAGTTGATTCCAATCCTCATAGATTAATCTGAAGGATTCAAGACTACAGTGAAGGAAATTATTGCAGATGTGGTGGAAATAGCAAGATAAGTAGAGTTAGTAGTAGAGCCTACTACTCCACTACCATGTGGAGACAGAATTGCTGCAATTACATGACAAAAATTTAATGAATAAGGACTTGCTTCTTTTGAATAAGCAAAGATCCTTGAAATGGAATCTTCTGGCAAAGATGCTATGACATTATTGAAATAACAACAAAGGATTTAGCATAATTTTATTACATAAAATTAGTTTATAAAGCACCAACAGGGTTCGAGAGGATTGCCTCCAATTTTGAAAGATGTTCTACTGTGTGTAAAATGCTATCAAACATCATTGTATGCTACAGCGATATCTTTTGAAAAAGGAAGTGTGAATCGATGTGGCAACTTCATAGTTGTCTCATTTTAAGAAATTGCAGGCCGGGCGCAGTGGATCACGCCTGTAATCCCAGCACTTTGGGAGGCTGGGGCAGGCGGATCATGAGGTCAAGAGATCAAGACCATCCTGGCCAATATGGTGAAACCCTATCTCTACCAAAAATACAAAAATTAGCTGGGTGTGGTGGTGTGTGCCTGTAGTCCCAGCTACTCGGGAGGCTGAAGCAGGAGAATCACTTGAACACGGGAGGCGGAGGTTGCAGTGAGCGGAGATTGCGCCACTGCACTCCCGCCTGCTGACAGAGTGAGACTCTGTCTCAAAAACAAAAACAAAAAAAGAAAGAAAAAAAAAAGAAATTGCAATAGCGGCTTCGACCTTCAGTAACCACCACACTCTTCAGTTAGCAGCCACAACACAGAGGCAAGACCTTCCACCAGCAAAAAGATTATGGCTAGCTGAAGGCTCAGTTAATCATTAGCATTTTTTAAAATATAGTATTTTTAAATTAATATCTGCATATTTTTTAGACATAATGCTGTTACTCATTTAATAGATATAAACAAAACTTTCTATATGCACTGGGAAACCAAACAATTTGTGTGACTCGCTTTGTTAAGTTATACACTTGATTGCAGTTGTCTGGAACTAAGCCTGCAATATCTCTGACACATTTCTGTAAATAAATGCTGTCTGAGCTCATTTGGTTATACAATTATGGCTAACAGTAGCAACTTCGAGTTCTGAGGAAGGAGATTAAAAAATGTAACATGGCCCAGCTCTGTGACTGTCTGGTCATGGGTAATTACATAACTTCAATGTGCTTCAACACAGTTCTCTACAATAATAATAATAAATAATGAAATATATAAATAATAATGAAACCAACCTAAAAAACTTATTGTGAGGAATAAATAAGTTAATATAGTTTAAGAGCTTAAGTCAGATCCTGGACCATAATGAGTGCTATACAATTATGATGAAGGTGATAAATCGAAGTAAATAACTGCAAAGATTGTGAAGACAGTCTTGAAGAAAATAAAAATGTTCTTAGCAATACAATCAATATCTGCTGCTTATGTAAAATGAATGCTGATTAGAACAAAAACAGAAGCCAGTACATAATCACCCCAGTTTAGAATGTCTGAGACATAGACTCACTGAGAGACACAAAAATAGACCAGCAGAATGAAAAAAGAAAGAAAGAAAAAAATATGGATAAGACTGGAACAGAGTCCAAATGTTTTCTTCAGCTACTTAGAAGAAAATATGTATATCTGAAACTTACATACTATATAGTATACATATATATAGTTATTTTGTTTTAGCTATTGATGAAGGAGGAATACTTTTTTCCTCAGCCATTTCTGGGGTCGTGGCTGAGGCATCTATAATAAAAGACTATCAAGAGAAAAAATGGCTAGGTACGGTGGCTTACTCCTATAATTTCAGCTACTCAGACGCTGAGGTGCAAGGATCACCTGAGCCTAAGAGTTCACGGCAACAGTGAGGTATGATCACGCACTGCACCCTAATCTGGATAACAGAGAGACCCTCTCTCTAAAAAATTGACAATAATAATAAAAAACAAAAACAGAATCATACAAATTCATTTAATACAACTTCTACATGACACAGTAGCCTTCAGAAATGAAGACACTACAAAAAAGGGAAACCTGTATATTTTCATGGTTAGGTTTGATAAAAATGGATAGTTGTAGAGTTGTATGACTGGGCAAAAAGGGTAAAATCCAATAGTAATAAAGTGGAGGGAACTTAGCAAGTCTTGTTTGTTCAGATTCTTCTGTGTTCCTGTGTCTTCAGATATAAAGACATTCCCTTTTTCTGGATATAAAGAGGGTTCCTCTCAAATGAGGGTCTCATGACCTTCTTCAGAAGAAGGTCAGAGCATTTTTTATGGCCTGCTTCATGGGAGAAGGGTATAGATAAAACAAGTTTTTCCATTATGTGATAATTGAAAAAGCCTGGTGACAGCAACAGAAGTCAAAATATTACTATTTATCTTTACTTTTAGTTTTATTTGAATTTGTCCATAATCTAAAGCTTTAAAAAATGTGGTCAGAGACAGTTACAGAAAAAGTGATTGGAATTTGATCTTATCATCGGGGGATAAAAACTTCTACTAGGTCTTAGACCATGTCACATTTTTTGATCTCCTTTCTGGTAGCAGCAGCAGCAGCTCCAAGTTGTTACTGTCAATCATGACATTTGTGTTAGCAAATAAGCAAAAACAGCATTTATATATTGCTATCTGATATAGTTTGGCTCTGTATACCCTCCCAAATCTCTTCTCTAATTGTAATCCCCACATCTCCAGGGAGGGACCTGGAATCCCCACATGCTGAGGGAGGGAGTTGATTGGATCATGGTGACAGTTTCCCCCATGCTGTTCTTGTGATACTGAGTGAGTTCTCATGAGATCCAATGGTTTTTTAAGTGTTTGGAAGTTCCTCCTTCGCACTTTGCTTTCTCTCCTGCCGCCTTGTGAAGGTTCCTTTTTCCACTTCTGCCATGAGTGTAAGTTTCCTGAGGCTTCCCCAGCCATGCAGAACTGTGAGTCAATTAAATATCTTTTCTTTATAAATTACCCAGTCTCAGGGAAGTTCTTTCTAGCAGTGTGAAAACAAACTAATACACTATCCATCCATGGCTTTACTAAATTGAGTGAGCATCACAATCACCTATGAGGCTTACAAAAAAAATAAATTGTTGGTATCATTCTCTTTAAGAGTTTCCAATTCAGTAATTCTGGGGAGAGGGCCCAGAATGTGGATTTCTAATAAGGCCCTAGTTGATGCTACTGCTGTTGCTAAAGGAACCACATTTTGAGAACCTTTTCTCTAGCCTGTTGATACGGTTTGGCTGTGTAACCACCCAATATCTCATCTTGAATTGTAATCCGAATTGTAAGTCCCATGTGCTGGGAGCAGAACTTTGTGGGAGGTGATTAGATCATAAGGGCCGTTTCCCCATGCGGTTCTCAAAATAGTGAGTGAGTTAGTTCTCACAAGATCTGATGCTTTAAGGGGCTTTTCCTCCTTTCACTCATTCTCCTTGCTGCCATCATGTGTAGAAGGGTATGTTTGCTTCCCCTTCTGCCATGATTGTAAGTTTCCTGAGGCTTGCTCAGCCATGCTGAACTGTGAGTCAAATAAACCTCTCCCCTATAAATTACCCTGTCTCAGGTATGTCTTTATTAGCAGTGTGAGAATGAACTAAAACATCTGTATATTTGCAACACTTCTCAACATTATTAATCACTCAGCATTATGATGTGAGAATTATATTTTATTTATCAGAGTATTGTGCAGTAGCTGGCATATTGGGTAAGATTAATAATTTCACATATGAATATACTTAATATACTTGAACTGCTCTTTGCTCTTATTCTCTTTGCTCTTGGCTTAAATTACCTTGGAGAGTCTTTCTATTAGATTGAAATGAGAATGCCAAAACAATGGATAGCATTTTAGATTTTGCTCAATATTATTTTAATTTGGGTAGTAACATCTAATCATCCATCTGAAAATAATAAAGGGACAAATACATCTTCTATGTCAGAAACTATCTTGGGCACAGGGGCATGACCCTAAAGAATTCTTCAAGGCCTCAACCTTCATTGATTAATAAGATTTATATTGTTAAAGCATACAGAAACGATCAGAGGGATCCAAGGCAAGAAGGTCATTTTTAAAAATATTGCAGAATCACAAATGTAACATCATACATACTAAACTGTAGGTGGTAAATGCAAAAATAAGGAAGAAGTAGTAGATGTAAGCTATATTATAAAAGAAGATAACAAGAAATGAGTGACTGTTTTAATGTCAAGGAATAAATCGATTGTTATCTTGTTTCTGTAATAAAAGTATATTTCTTGAAAAGGATAGCAAGCTTTCATAAACAAGATAAATTAAATGTAAATAAAACCATTAAGTTAGGTAAGAATATACTACTTGTCCATTTTGAAAATTTAAAAAGGCATATTTACAAACACAAAGTTTGAGACTTAAAATAACAAGATGATTTTACAGGTAAATTTTATAGTATCTCAATATTCATGCATCAAAGAATAAACTAAGTCTTAAATATGCCATTTGTGTTCCTGCTATGTTTTTATGATTCAACTTTTTGTTTTGGTTTGTTTTATTTCCTCAAGGGCTAACCATTGCTTTTCCCAGCAGGGGAAAGAAAGCCCACCCACCAAGTCCCTTCCAACGTTCACTGATGAGATCTTGGGGCTGTTTACATTAGCCATGCAAATTTGAAAAACTCTGTCTCCTGGTGTTTAATCTCACAACCCAATTTGTTTCTGGAGCTGGTGTGCTTAGCAGCTGTGCAGCAGTGCTTTGTCTGTCCCAAAGACAAAAGACTATTTTTTTTTTTACTTAAAGAATAGACAGAATACTCCAATATCTTAGGTCACAGCATTGACAGAGTTAATTAATGACCCAGAACAGTCACAAACAACCTATTTTCAGTTATAATTAATAACAAAAATGTATGTGTCAGATATTTCCTGGAACTGGACCATATGTATAACAGTTACTCACAAACACACTTGAAAAGTTGGGAATGACAAAATATCTGTGAGTAAGCAAATTCCCCCTCCCCACCAGCAATAGCTTTTCCTTACAATTTACTTAAAAACATCTGTTTCTACCAGACTTAAAAATATATATAAAATTGGATTAAAAAATCCTGCTGCTGTTAACACAAAAATAGAAAGAGGTATATATTTATGTATCCAGCCTCAAAATGGCCCTCAGTTGAGCTGTTTCTGAAGAAAGTGCTTTTAACACAGGTCTCTGAAATTGTGGGCTGTAAATAAAAATCTCAGAAAATAAATCTCTGAAAATGAGTTAGATCCATTTCTACTATTACTAGGAAATAAATGATCTCCAACTTTAGATTCCAGGGTTCCATTCTGCATTTAACAAAGTGGGTTTTGTTTGTTTGTTTTGTGGGTTTTGGTTTTTTTTTTTTTTTTTCCATCTAGAAAAGTTTACTAGCTTAACTTCAAACTTCTAAACATTGTCTATAAGGTCCTTCACAATTTGACCTTGATCAACTTCCTTTCCCAATGAACTTTTTTTATTTTTTAAATAGACTTTCTTTTTTTTTTCAGATGGAGTCTCGCTCTGTTGCCCAGGCTGGAGTGCAGTAGCATGATCTCAGCTTACTGCAACCTCTGCCTCCCAGGTTCAAGAGATTCTCCTGACTCAGCCTCCCGAGTAGCTGGGATTACAGGTGCCTGCCACCATGCCTGGCTAATTTTTGTATTTTTAGTAGAGATGGGGTTTCACCATGTTGGCCCGGCTGGTCTCCAACTCCTGACCTCAGGTGATCCAGCCACCTCGGCCTTCCAGTGTACTGAGATTACAGGAGTGAGCCATGGCGCCAGCCTAAATAGACTTTATTTTCAAGAGAAGTTTAAGTTCACAGCAAAACTGAGAGAATTAGCAGTGATTTCCCATGTATCCTCTGTGCCACATGTGTAGTTTCCTCCATTATAAACATTCTCCACTAAAGTGGTATATCTGTTACAACTGATGAACCTGAACTGTCACGTCATTATTACCCCAAGCCCACAGTTCATGTTAGGGTTCATTCTTGTCACTATACATTTTATGAGTTTAGAAAATGTATAATGACATTTATCCACCACTATAGTTTCACAGAGTTATACTGTCCTAAAAGTCTTTTGTGCTCCCGCTATCCATCCCTGTCTCCTTTCTAACCCCAGGCAACAACTGCGCTTTTTACTGTGTCTATATTTGGCCTTTTGAAGAATGTCGCATAGTTCAAATTATGTAATACATAGGGCTTTTTTAGGTTGGATTATTTTACTTAGCAATATGCATTTAAATATTCTCCATGTTTTCTCATGGTTGACAGCACATTTCTTTCTAATGAAGAATAGATTGCTTTGTCTTAAGTGTACCACAGTTTGTTTACCCATTCACCTACTGAAGGACATCTTAGTTGCTTCCAAGAGAATTTTGACATGCAAACAACAACAAAATAAATCTAGACATAGATCTTACATACTTTCACAAGAAATTCACTCAAAATATATCACAGACCTAAATGTAAAATCCAAAACTATAAAAATTCTTGGTGATAACATAGGAGATAATCTAGATGTCCCTGAGTTTGGTTGATGACTTTGTATATGTAATACCAAAGGTATGATTCATTAAAGAAATAATTGATATCTGGACTTAATTTTTAAAAATGTGCTCTGTGAAAGACACTGTCAAGAACATTAAAAGACAAGACACAGACCAGGAGAAAATATTTGAAAATACCATTGCAAATAAAGGATTGTTATTAAAAGTATACAAAGAACACTTAAAACTCAACAATAAGAAAATAAGCAACCTGACTGAAAAATAGACCAAAGACCTTAAAGGACACCTCACCAAAAAAGATATTCAGATGGCAAATGAGCACATGAAAACATACACCATCATGTCATCAGAGTAATGTAAATTAAAACAACCATGAGACATTACTTCATATTCCTTAGAATGGCCAATATCCAGAACACAGATACCACCAAATGCTGGGGAGAATGTGGAGTTAGAGAAGTGATCATTTATTGTTGGCGGGAATGTAAAATGATAAAACTGTTTTGGAAGACAGTTTGGTGGTTTCTTATAAGACTAAATACACTCTTACCATGCACTGTAACAATTTTACTTCTTGGAATTTACCAAAATGAGTGGAAAACTCATGTCCACACAAAAAACGCTATATACAGATGTTTATAGCGGCTTTATTTATAATTGATGAAAAAAGCAACAGATTTCTCAGTGTTGCTAAAAATATCTGCCTCTTAGTGTTGCTATGCCATTATTCATGATGATGCTGTTGTTGCCTTGCCTGCCCTCCTCATTCCTCACCTTTTAAATCTTATTTATAATTTAAGATTCTCTCCGCTTTATTAAGCTCCCCAAGTCTTATTTCCCCTAATTGGCAATAGTAAGGCCTACCTCTTTGCTGTTTTAGGAATACCATGAAAAATTCTCCTTATGATGGATGCTATGTTATGATAACTTAATACTTTCCTTTCTGAACTAGAAATTCCATAATATTGCCCTTGTGTAATAAACACTCATTATCCTCAAGTACTCATCAGTTACAGTGAGTAATCCAAAGGTTTTATTTTACTTAGTTGTCTATCTGATCATTTCTTTTACCATTAAGAATTAGTCAGCATTGTCACTTGTCGATTTCAAATTTATAGCACTGAATGTCTAGTTCTTTTAAGTAATTTTTAAAATCAAATTTTTGGAGGTGTGAATCAGATACAAATTGTTTCTGAGGCTCACAATAGGAGTAAATTACTTTAAAACATGAATAACACTCCTCTCCTATTTGTTCTCCTCTGTAACTTTTCTATTTTAGCAAATAGTCTATGTTTCCATGATTTCTGTATTAGTGCTTGGCATAGGTTTGTTTTAGGAGATAAAGTATACATTCAATGGCCTAATTAATTATGTACTTTGCAGTATGGCTCTACTTATAATTGTCTCTTACATCATGGCACTTAACTCCTAACTGAAAATTTAATCAAGCAGGGGCAATGTAGTTTAAGTAATGTAACATTTTAGATAAGAGTAAGGAGAACTTACAAAGAAGAAAAAAAAAATTTTAATTGAAGAGTAAGTTGTCTCCATATAGTTAGAAGCAAATGAAAATAAAAGCACACTTGTGAGTTAATGTTGCATATGTACACTTTAAAATGGAAAAAAAAAAGATAAGAAGACTGAAGAAAGCCTTTGACACTATACTTTAAGCATTATACATTATGTAATGCTATGAGGACACACTTCTAAAGTACAAATCAACCTTATGTGTGTCATTGCTTCCCCGAGATGGGATTTATGTGAAGCCACAGGAAAAAAGTTACAAAATAGCCCACAACTTTCTTTCCTTTCTTGAGGAATTATTTGTTTCTTGAATCTGATCTTTCACCCCCAATTGGTAAATACTCTAGTAAGTGTAGTTTTATATTAAAATATTTTCTTCTTCTTAGCCAAAAAAGGGGGATTATGAACTCATGAACCTTTGCATATTGTAAATATTAGTTTAAGAATTCAACCTGTGGGTCATGTAAAGTGAAAGCATGCACATCAGGATCTGTGCACCTCTGATTCCCTCCCTCAGAAGAGAATGAGCCCACAAAGTAAATCATATCTAAGCTATTCCAACAAAAACCGTAAAAATGTATTTTTCCTATTATTCAAATTTTCAATATTTACATGTATTATGATTGATATGTGTTTAATTTCTGTTTATATATGTTTAGATTCTTTCTATAGCCAATCAATATAGTCTTTCCAAAATGAGAATAACATAATCTAGCTAGCATTTGCTTTAAAATTTTAGAAATAAAAGCCCCTTGCTTTTTATGGAATTAACTCACAAAACTGAATCACTATCTCCAAAAAAACTAGAAAATGTATAGTTAATCCGTCTTTAAAATTTCCCATGATATTTGGCATACAGTGCCCCTGGAGAAAGCGTCAAGGATAATTTCTAAGCTGTTCTGGAAAAGTAATTTCCAAATCTGAAAACAATGTATTTGATGAAAATTATCTAGGTTCCCTTTAAGCAACTGGAGAAATTACGAGTTAGCTTTTCTCTCCCTTGAGAAAATTCTGTTTCATACCATGATTGACAATAATTCACGGCATTTATTTATTTGTAAAGTGAAGGAAAAACAGACATCTGAAGCAAGAAGACAGAGATTCAACCACATTCCTCCACTTACTAGCTTTGGGAGTTAGAGCAAGTTTCTTAATCTCTTTGTGCCACTGTTGATACTGAAATTAATTACTCGTCTCTAAATTAATTCCTTAAAAGAATAGTTGCTAATCATCCTAAAATGTGTGGATGTGTAATTCTTGGCTTAGTGCCTTTACCAAGATGACAAACACTTTTAGCTCTATTCTAGAGGCCTGAATTCTCTAGTTTATCAACTTAGTTCCATCATTCAGGAGAAACTGGGGAACTAGAAAGCTCCTTGGCAGTCCAAGCCAGTAATAAGTTTCTATTGGTTTGAAAATGATGCTCTTGAGACATAATTCTCAAAGTATATTCTATTTAGAAAATGAATATTCGATCTTCATGGGTCTTCTGCTTACAGTGTTAGAATTTTCTCAGATCCCAAAAGTAAGCATTATTCCCATTTTGAGAGTTCTCTAATGCTGAGTACATAGTCTTTGCCAGATAAAAAGGCTTTGTGTCCAGCACTTTCCTGTTTTCAATAGTCACAGGCTTGGTTTCTTACTCATGTGCATCTGAATCTTGATTTACCACAATGGTGACAGAGACTCTGGATAGACTGATCAGACTCTCCCACAATCAAATCTTGTTTTTGCCCCTGTGTATGGAGCCTAAATTATTATTTCTAACAAATATTAAAGCTTATTTCAACTATAATGTAGGTTATTTGGACATGAAGGTAGCATCACACATTATACTACTGAGCTCATTACTAAGATATTCTGTTATTCTTATTTCTGTCTGTTTTATAGATCTGTACAATCACTGGCATTGGGGGGGTTCATCTGTGTTTGGAGTACACTCAGTGAACATATGGATAAAAGACCTTTAGAAATAGTTAAAGCAAGAAGCCATTGTGATTTTAGAGTATCACAACCAATGGTGCCATTACTAATACTTAGATGATAAATTCTTACTTTAAATTCAACCTTAAGTGGCTTGAAGAGGTAGTTTGTAAAAAAACTAATTGCCAAAAAGGAATAGACAATCTTAAAGGGACTTTCATTAATCTTCATTAGGGTGACTTTCCAATGAAACATATCATCCCCAACTAGGGGAACTGGGCTTATAAAGAAACTATTTTCATCATCTTTTTACTTATGAAATCCTGGTGGCCCTACTCTTTACTACCCTTTCTTCTCTCAAAGAGGTAAGGCTTCTTTAACTTGCAGAGCAATCAAATGGTTTGGTCCTACTATTTTTTCCACAGCCTGCTAGGTTATATGTCTTGGAATTGCCAAAAATAATCACTGTAAACTCTAAATTATAATTCACATAAAGAGAGTATTCCTTAAAGAAAATGTAACAGAAAATCCTGTTTCCCTCGCCATCTTGTCTTTAATACATTAATAATAGTGTGTCCTCAAATGAGAATTTAAATCTAGAAGACAGAAAAGCTGAAATTCCAGTTTCTGAGAACTTATCCTGCATAGTCTTCCCACAATATGTAAAACACTTCAATCCTGAGGGCTCCATATGCAAGTTTCCGTGTGAATGCACCTACCATTTCAGACATGCACTCAGGCTCCCACAAGGGCACGAACCTCACCTGTTGTCAGCTTTCTCTGGATGCTACCTTACCTTCCTTTTAGGAAAAGTTCAACCCTTTCAACAGGTGGAGCTTTCATTCTCTGTCTATGACCTATGTCTTATAACCATTAATAGTGCCTTGTCTATTGTGATAAATATGGATGCCAATCACTGCCTTAAGATTTAGAATCAAGACAGTCTCCTTTCATCCCCTGGATAAGAATTGAACATGGTTGTCTCTTTCCAACAGATTTCCACTAATGAGATTGTTGGTTCAATTATGCATATTTAAAAATATATATTTATTCTTAAAACAAGATTGATAGAACATTGAAAAAAACCATATTTAAAAACGACTCAAAATGGCAACAGTCCAAGTGTCCAACACAAGAATAGAAAAACTAATTATGATGTATTACATCCAATGGAAGGCTCTTCAGCAATAAAAAAAGAACACATTTCCAAAATAGGCAAAATGTGGATGACTCTCAAAAACATCGTATTGGGCAACAGAAACCAGACACAAAAAGATATACATTGAGGATGGGCACGGTGGCTCACACCTGTAATCCCAGCACTTTGGGAGGCCTAGGCGGGCAGATCACGAGGTCAAGAGATCAAGACCATCCTGACCAACACAGTGAAATCCTGTCTCTACTAAAAATACAAAAATTAGCCAGGCATGGTGGCGTGCGCCTATAGTCCCAGCTACTTGGTAGGCTGAGGCAGGAGAAATGCTTGTACCCAGGAGGCAGAGGCTGCAGTGAGCCGAGATCACGCTACTGCACTCCAGCCTAGGCAACAAAGTGAGACTCCACCTCAAAAAATAAAAATAAAATACACATTGAGTAATATTACTATTCATGTAAAGTTCTAGGATAGGCAAAGCTATAATTCTTAGAAATCAGTATAGTGAATGCCTAGAGTAGAAGATTGTGATTGACTAAAAGGAACAGAGAGAGCGATGTAGGGAAACAGTAATATCCAGTACCTCGTCTGGATAGTATCTACTGGAATGTATTCATATATTAATATTCTTAAAGCTGGACCCTTAACATTAGTGCATTTTACTGGATGCAAATTATACTTAATAATGTGCTGATTATTTGATTATCATAAATAATAAGGTAGAATTCAAAATTGAATAAACATAATTGCAATTTGCAGGGCTCTGCCTCTGCTTTTTTAGAAAATTTGATCCTATTTTTGCCATGAGAGGCACTGTATACTTTACTGTTCTTTCTGAAGTACGTGTGAACTTGAGAGGATTCTAACAAATGGGATTGCGGATTGCCAGGGTACCTCCTTTTACTTTTTTTCAGTTATTCCTGTCAAACATCTTTTCCACTAACTTCACAATAAACAAAATTGTAGCTAGCCTCTGACCATTAGCAGAAATATTTCAAAACTTATGGGAGTATGGTTGGCAGCACCCTCCCTATTTCTTATTTATTTGTTTGTTTATTTGTATGCATCAGTGTTCTATAAAATAAATACTGGATGTGCTCTTGGAAAACAATCTTTCTCCATATATGCATATTAATAATTATTTTTAAATGACTGCATATAATAATATGCTAAGAAAGTAGGAAATATTTCTGACTTCATGTCATGAGAATGGTTTTATATGTTACTCTTTGTGGCAATTGAAAAAATATTCAGATATATTGAGCTGGAGTGTATATGGAGTTATGTATTTAAACATCTTATCAAAATTGTGTACAGCATTTTTTCACATAGCCAGAGCAATATATTTTCTGCCTTACCAATAAAATGTCAGTGTGAGTGATAGTTTTTTATGTAAACACAGTAAATTCTAAAATGTTACATGCAAAGGCTGTGAATAAGCATTTTTAAACTGACATGTTATTTAATAGTTGTCTTTAGTTTTCATTCTTTTGCATTTCTTTTATTATCTTTGTTAGTCTTAATCCAATCTAGCCAAAATATTACAGAGAAAAAGCTTGCTGGTATTTTGATCATCTTAATATGGCTGATGTCATTTGGACTTGATTGACTGATGTCATTTGGACTTGATTGATGTGTTCAAAGATGAGACTCAAAAACTGGAAAAGAGTTGTATTTTTTTAATTTCAAATTATCTGGGTTGTCCATCAGTTGTACAGATATATCTTGATGTACTGAATTAGAAATACCAGCTAGTATGACAAAAAAAGAAAACACTCGAGGAAATTTAGTGTAGCCCCCAGTAATAGGGGAGATGGCTAATTTCTGAAACAATATGAATGTATTCCAAATTTTGAAAAGAAATTTGTTCATATACCTTACGGTAGTTATACTACCATCTTTTAGTCAGCCTGTAAATAAACTATCAGTTTAAATAATATATTATACTTATTCATACAGTTAACAAGCCTTATTGAGATTCAGCACTGTGGGATGCTTAGATGTACTCAATAGAGATTACACTTTCTTT
The DNA here is from genome assembly GCF_028885625.2 of Pongo pygmaeus. NCBI lineage: Eukaryota > Metazoa > Chordata > Mammalia > Primates > Hominidae > Pongo > Pongo pygmaeus. The sequence goes on along the minus strand of NC_072387.2, from coordinate 93,603,559 downwards.
TCTTATTCAAATAGACTCATCATATTTTTTAAATTAACATCCTTTGTAATAATAATAAAGATTAAATTGTATGTGTGTGTGTTTCTGTGAGTGCGCGTGTGTGTGTATGTGTGTGTGATAGAGAGAGAAACCTCAATGAGGGATGTATAAAATGCTTCCAACTAAAGATTCAAATTAGAAGCAATTCAAAGCAATGATGGTTTAGCATGCGCTTTGAAGGGAAATTAAATGCAATGTTCATGAAAAACAAGTTTTACGCAGTTTCAAAAAGGTGAAAAGGAGTAGCTAAAGGAGCATCAATAAAAATAGTTGAAATTAGCAAAATAGAGACAAAAAATTACGTAAATTGGTGTATGAATATTGTTAGAGAGAAGTGAGAAGTCAACATGCATCAATAGGAATTAAAATAGCTGTAGGGTATGGACAGTTATGGCTCACACAGAAAGTGATAATGATTTGACTCTTCTAGTTAAAAGACTTTCTCTTTGCCTCATACTGTTGCTTCCAATGATCCCTTCAGATTTCTATTTTCCTTCAAAAGTATGCTTTCTTCCTGCCACACTGCCTATTTACAGTTCTCTAAAAAATCCAGACTATTTTTCTAATGAGTCAAGATTTATCTCCCGCTTCCTGGACTCCTTCTTTTGCATTATCATTACATCTACTACAACACTTAAAACATAATTCTAACTATTTCTGTATCTTTCATCCATAAAAATGCAAGCTGTCAATTGCAGGAAACATATTCCGTTATATCTATAGCTCTACATCTACTATAAAGTCTGGATATCGTAAATGTTTAATAAATATGTTAATAAATTTTAAAACAGCCATCTAGAAGTTTTCTTCAAGGTATCGCCAAATGTAATGTAAGACTTTACTGGAATTGAAGAATATTTAGAGATATACACAAATGTCTTATTTTTATTGGAGTTTTAAACTACTCCATTTGTGCCTGGAATCTCAATTTAAGAAAAAAAAAATCTGAGCATCATTTTAAAAATCAAACGAAACAACCTCTCATAAGGAAAAATTTTAGATGCCTTTCTCATCTAACTTCATAATAAAACTCTCCAATATTATTTATTTATTTACTATTTTATCTTCACATTTAAAAAATAACATATTTTACTGCTTTTCCTCAATCAATTTTAGGCACAAATATCCAGTGATAATCATGTATATTTCACTGTCATACTTTCTTCTAATAGCATATTCCTATTTTTGGTTAAATCACCATTCTATGATTATTTTATTAGGACTGTAAACACCATTTACTGTTGAGCCATGAAGCTTTCTATGCATTTTAATAAACATTTTGTTCTTCCTTGACTTAATATTTGCTTTATTTTAAATTGCATAATGTCATGCAATAAATATATAAGTGAATAAGTAACATTATGATGCTTCATCCAGAAAGCAATCCCCACCTTCCTTCAATTTAGTACTAAAAATGTTGAAATGATTACATTTCAATGTATCTCTGCCACATGTTTCAAGTTGTGTTAATGATAGCTTATTCTGCATTGCCATGTGGCTTGAAATTAGTATTTATTGCTTGTATCAGATAGAAGGCCTTTTATTGAAATAAACAGAAATCTATCCAAAACTAATTTAAACAACACTAAGACTTCAAAGCTAGGTCATGGTTAGAGTTGGCTGCTGGGGTGGTAGAGTGGTCCACCACGTTAACAAAAGTGGTTGACATTCACTGATACTTTTGTCAAGTTTTACTAATACTTCCCAAACTCCTGGAGGATTCAGACGTTAGTTTACAAAGGATTAGATTGTGATATATATCCAAGTGATCAATAATATGCTGTGCTCAAAATTGTCTCCTCCTTCCAGGTAAAAATGTCCTAGTTTTGACAAATAATTATTAAATAATTTATTAAATAATTATTTGTAATTACAAAATACATTTTGTATTTTTGCATTTTGCATTTTTATTACAATAAGAACTCAAAATTTTTATTGGAAAAATAAAAAACTTTGTTGAAACAGTCTTCTGATTCATTCCAAAGATTCAACAGAAATACCTAAGCTTATCTTATCCAAGGATATTCGAGTAATAGTAACAATAACAACCTATCAGAAAACAACTATACACACCCTAAGTTGTGAATATCTTTGCAAAGCACTACTGTTTCTTTTCTCATAAATAAAAAACATTATTAATTTAATTAATATTTATTAAAAATAGGATAAAACAAAACTATCCATTGAACCACCTGGCTAATAATTTCACACATTTGACACTTCCAGTTTATACTTCACATACCTGCCAGAATAATGTAGACATGTTGATTATGCAACATCACAACATCATTGCAAAAAAACTTTATTAAAGCACTGGCTTAATAAATCAAGTAATGCCATCTCAAGATCCAATCCATCTATCAAGACCGAGTCTAAATAATTTTTAAAGAGCATTTCTACTTTCTTAGAGATCATTTACACTTTCTCAGAAAGACTAGAGAACTGCTTATATGCCATTTATATTACAATGATATATTGCTTTTCATGATATTTACTTGGTTTATTTTTTGTCTTTCATACTTAGTTGTAAATTTCTTGAGGTAGGACACCACATTTTATAAATCTTTGCAATCTTTATAGACTTGAGCACAGTACCTTGTATTTATCAAATACTTAATATTTGTTGAATAAATGCATTTTTAGTATGAAAGAAGGCAGGCAGTACATAATAAGCATATACACTTTGGGAAAACTATTGACTTTTTAAAAAATTTTAAAGGTCATGTTCTTCTATACTGGCATTTTTTATGATTTATCAATGCTTACTGACAACGTAGAGCTAATGTAGTTTTTGAAAAAGTGGACTATAGTGAACTTCACATAGGAGTTAGTTCAAATGTTCCAGGCATAAACTATGTTAAATAAAAAGTAATTTTCTGAGCTTACTTTAATTTAGTGTGTGATCACTGTACTTTGGGCAACAGGTCTAGAAAATAGTGGTATTAATAATAAGTAACCACTTGTTTTCTTCTTTGTTGTTGTCTTTGGAGCAACCACATCCCAAACAATGTCCCCTATGTGTTCCAAACTTTCAGAATTATGTAATACAACTATAAAGGCAGATAGAAACATTTTCAGTTTACTCTTAGGCTATATACATTTGTTTTATTTTTATATATTTCATTGTTTACTTAATTAAGCATATGAATTTGTGCTTTGATCTATATGACTTTGTTTTTCTAAATTTAATATCAGAAGTGATACACATATTTAAGTTTAGCAGTACACTCTTTACCTTTTACCTCTGCCATTCCCTTCTCCCTTCTCCTTTCCTCACCCACTCTTTTCCTTTCTGTCTCCTTTCCCATTTTCAGTACTTCAAAAATATATCACTTCATTAAAATTTATATAAAATCTATCCAAATAAAGTAAAAGTGATTCACCAAAAATACTGACAACCACAATAGTGATTCAGGGCATTGTAATAAATAACTCAGAGTTAGTTGAGAGAGACACTGTTCAGCATGGGCAGACTTTTGAATGTGACAGACTACTCATCAACATACATGCATAATTATTTTTCTGCATATATATTCTCCCCCCACAACAGTATGTGTGTGTGCACCCATGCGCATGTATGCGTAGAACACCTAGATGAGAATTTAAAATTCCATCAATATAACATTGAAATTATGCAATTTGTCTATATGGTAATTCTAGTCCCTTACCCAATTAAAAAATGTATATTACCTTCTTTTAACTTTTTAAAAATGAAAACAGAGTAGGAGATTCATTAAGAAAAAAATGGTTGCCTTGACAATAAGATATGTTCTTTAAGAACTCAATAATTATTTTCTTCTTTTATATTTACCTAAATAATACACTGTACATCCAAGGTTATAAAATTGTCTATCCCTGGAATTCTGTCTTGCCTTGACTTCTGGGAATTCAGTAAAAAATGAAAAGACCTCTTTTGGCATTGGCCTTTAAAGAGGGGTGCTAATCCTTTTGCTCTGGCTTCAAAGCACTATGCCATTTAAGATAGTGAGGTTATTCTTTCACATTTTATTGGCAATATTGTGAAAGATCTGAATATTTCAATAGTAGGTATTATGTATATACATATGCAGATGGATTAAATATAGAACTTATTGTGCCAAAAATTCTGTTTTCTGAACATAGAGTTTGTATTTGTAATAATCAGTGACTATATTTACATCACTAGTTCCTTATATTTTGAAATAAAATTGGCAACACATTGTGATAAACAGTGTATCAGTTCATTTTCATGCTGCTGATAAAGGCATACCTGAGACTGGGGAGAAAAAGAGGTTTAATGGAATTACAGTTCCACTTGGCTGGCGAAGCCTCACAATCATGGCAAAGGCAAGGAAGAGCAAGTCACGTCTTACATGGATGGTGGCAGGCAAAGACAGAGTATTGCAGGGAAACTCCTGTTTTTAAAACCATCAGACCTCATGAGACTTACTCACTATCATGAGAAAAGCATGGGAAAAACTGAGTCCTATGATTGAATTACCTCCCACAGAGTTCCTCCCACAACATGTGTGAATTGTGGGAGTTACAATTCAAGATGAGATTTAGGTGGGGACACAGCAAAACCATATCAAATATGATGGCTGGTGTGACTAAAAGATATGATTTGACAGAGAACTGTTCTAAATTATACAACCTGATAAACTGAGCTTGTCTCTTTTAATAGGACATAAATATTAATAATATTTTCATTACACAAGATGCTATATTTCATATAGTTCCTGCTTGCAGGTGACACCTGTGTGGAATAAGCTTTAATAACTATTTATAAGTTTCTAATGTCACTACATATACTAAATGTTGCAGAAAATTTCACAAAAAATGATTGGAAAACCTCAAATTGAAAAAAAAGTGTTAGTGAAATTGAAGGCATCTTTCAAAAGCAAAGATTCTTCTTATGATACTATGAAACTCCTTTCAGTTAAAAAATTTTGAATATTATGCTATCATAAATATATTGTCTAAACAACTTAAAAGCATAAAGTCTTTGGTTAAAAGGAAATAAAATATTTTTCTTCTTATCACCATCATCATAACTTGCATTTACATTGTATTTACTGTGTACCTGGAACTGTTTTAAGTGTTTTACATGAACATTTTATATTTCATTTTATAACATTCCTATTACTATCTTAATTCACTTGATAACACTAAAGCTTAAGGAGATTAAATAGCCCAATTTCACAGAGCTAATAATAGGAGAGGCTGAGACTCCAACTAGAATCTCCTGGATTCCTTGATAAAGTTTCAGGTTTTATCTACTGTGTTATACACATGTTTTTACCCCTGCAACAAACACAGTATTACACTCAGAATAGTTACTGAGGAAATTGTTTAATATTTGAACTGAACAAAATGGTGACAATGAAAACGAGTTGCTTAACATAAGAAACAATGGGTAATGTAGCACTAAGGTAGAGGTACGTTTTTGTGGCTGTTTTTCAGCAAGAAAGTCACAAATATTCTACAATCTCAGATTAATTTGGTAACAAAAATTTTTTAAATAACTTCTTCCACTTAAGGGTTAACAATCTGAGGTTAAGTTTATTAGATATTCATACTTACGTGTAATAATTAGATTGCTTAATTCTTATGATAAATTTGGATTCTTTCAGAATGAGAGAGTGAGTTTTTGGTAGGGGGAGGGCAAGAAGTGTTAATTGCACAGCTTGGTTCAAGTGGGATGCCACTGTGAGAAACTTTAATCAAGTGAATGTAATATTCATATACTTCCCTCTATCATCCCTTCTACAAGTGTTTAAATATTCATATGGCAATGCTCTATATCATGAAGTTCCTTCAGTTTAAAGAATCACTAATTATTTTGGTTTTACGATAGGTATATTTGTTTTTATAGGTAAAAATATTAAAAGGAATCCTACTTTAAATATTGTAGTAAACTATAGAACTTAAAAAATATTGACAATGTTTTCAATTCTTTATTATAGAATTGCAAAGATTAAATATCATGTAGTCTAAAACCTTCATTTTTCATAAAAGGAACATATGAAAATAGATTATCCAATCCATTATGAACATGACTAATTAAATTTTGTGTTTGGTTAGCACTTTTCAGCTTGGAAAAAGGTTTAATAATTTTTAGAACTACAGTCCTAGCTCTCTTCCATTTACAAATTTCTTCCAAACAGTATACTTAATGAGTCATTAATTCATTAGAATATAACTTTTGCCTAATTTTTGTACCATTTAAGTTATTAAGTACACTAGTTACCTCTCTGTTGCAACATCTAATAGGCACATTTATCTTCATTGTTCTTAACCTCTCAACAGTATTTGCCCCTAATTGTTTACTCACTTACATAAAATGCTGCCCCTTGTCTTCCTTAATATCTGCTTTCCTCTTTGGCACTGTTGCCACCTTCTTTTATTCTGTTTTTCAAGTAGTATAAAAGCTTATTTTTACTCTATGCTCTTTCCTCCTAAGAACTCATATTGCTGTAAGTTTAATTATTCTTAATACATAACTAATTTCCAAATGTTTTTCTCCAAATCATACTTGTATTGGGAGTTCCAGATGTCTGTATCCAACCACATAGTTCCTATCTCAATATTCAAATATATGTATACAGGCCGAGCACAGTGGCTCATGCCTATAATCCCAGCACTTTGGGAGGCTGAGGTGGGCAGATCACCTGGGGCCAGGAGTTCGAGACCAGCCTGGCCAATGTGGTGAAACCCTATCTCTACTAAAAATACAAAAATTAGCCAGGCATGGTGGTGTGTGCCTGTAATCTCAGCTACTCGGGAGGCTGAGGCAAGAGAATTGCTTAAACCTGGGAGGCGGAGGTTGCAGTGAGCAGAGATCACACCACTGCACTCCAGCCTGGGGGACAGAGCAAGATTCAGTCTAAATATATAAATATATATACACACATATATATATATACACACACACACACACACGTATACATATTCAATCATGAGTCAATTAATGATGAGGATATGTTTTGAGACATGTGTCAACAGTTTCATCCATGTGCAAACATAGAGTGTAGTTCCACAAATCTAGGTGATATATCCTTCTACACATCTAGCCTATGTGGTATAGCCTGTGGCTCCTAGACTAGAAACCTGTACAGCTTGTTACTGTACTGAATACTGCAGGCAATGGTAACACAATGATTGGTATTTTGTATTTAAATATATCTAAACACATAAAATGTACAGTAAAAGTACAGAAGCACAGTATTATAATCTTATGGAATGACTATCATATACGTAGTTTGTTGTTGACCAAAATTTTGTATGTGGTGTCTGAAATATGTGTGTATGTGTGCGTGTATATACACATGCAGAGAGGAAGAGACAGACAGGGATAAAAAGAGAGTCAAAGAGCAAGACAGAGACACAGAGACCAAGAGAGCTTTTGCTGAGCTGGACCTCATAAATATTTGTATGTTGTGTTTGTATTCATTTCAAATTATTTCCTATTTTTCCTTGTAATTTTCTGACTCCTAGCTTATTTAGGAGTTTATTATATAATTTCTGCATATTTGTGAATTTCCTGAACTTTTTTTCTGTTACTTATTTCTAATTGCATTCATTGTAATCAGAGAATGTACTGAGTGTGATTTGGGTCTTTCTAAATTTATTGAGACTTGTGTTAAAGGAAAAGATATGATCTATCCTGTTCAATGTTCCATAGGAAACTTACCAATAATACATATTCTGCTGTTGCATAGTGTTTTATAGATATCTCTTATGTCTTGTTCGTTTATAGTGCTTTTCATTCTATTTTCTTTTTATCTTCTAGTTTTCCTATCTATTATTGGATTTGAGGCAATAAGTCTCCAATAATTATTGTTGAATTGCTTAAATCTCCCTTTATTTTTGTTATTTTGTTATTTTTTATTTTGTTATTTTGTTATTTCTTCATATATTTGGGGGCTGTATTGTTAATATATATGTATTACATTTCTGATTGATATTATTATAAAATATTATTTTTGTCTCTAGTAACAATTTTTGTCTTAAAGACTATTTTGTCTCAGAATAGGCAGCTCAGCTCATCTTTTGTTACTGTTTTCATGGTATATCTTTCTTCATCCTTTTAATTTTTTAAAAAATGGTATCTTTGAACCTGAAATGTTTCTTGTCTTTCTTAGAAAGCATACAATTGGATCATTTTTTTAAAATCTATTGCTCCAATCTCTGTCTTTTGATTGGAGTGTTTATTCCTTGTACATTTAATTGTTTAATGTAATTACTGGTAAGATAGGGTTTCAGTCTGCCATTTTTCTGTTTGTTTTCCTTATGTCTTAAGTGTTTTTGTTTGATAAATAGTTGTCTTCTAATATACCATTTTAATTTTCTTAATTTTTTTACTATAGTTTATGAGCTTTTTTTAAATGGTTAACCCAGATATTACAATCAGCTTATTAATTTATAACAATCTAATTTGGTTTATACCACCTTAATTTCAATCATTCACAAACTCTATGTGTCTGTATAGTTCCGTCCATCCTACTCATTTTTGGTTTTATTGTCATACAAACGTTACAGTGTACATTTTATGCCCGTTAATACAGATTCATAATTATTTCATTAGATATTTGTCTTTTAAATCAAGCAGGTAAAGAAGTACTAAAATAAAATCTACATTTATACTTTTTATATTTAACTATATAGTTATCTTTACTGCTGCTTCTTAGGGTGTATGCTGATTTGAGTTACCGTGTAATGTCCTTTCTTCTCAGCTTAAAAGACTTCCTGTATGCTGATTTTAGACCACGGTCACTAGCTATTATTTATATTTTTTGGTTATTCAGGATGTCTGAATTTTTTCTTCATTTTTTTGGAGGATAATTTTACTAAACGTAGAATTTTTTGTTGACAATATTTTTCTTTCAGCACTTGAGTATGTTATCCCACTCTTTATTTCTGACAAGAAAGCAGCTGTTAATCTTAAAAATGTAGTGGATTCCTTCTACATGTTGTGTTACTTTTTTGTGATATTTTTAATATTCTTTGCCTTTTGTTTTCAACTGCTTATTATTGAGTGAGGTTAATACTGCTTTATTAAGAAAATAATTCCTACCTTTTAGGTCTAGTTTAGGTCTTCCAAATATATTTTGGAAGAACTGAGAATGAGAACCTAATCTGGATTGTAAATACAAATCTAATTACAAATAATATTTTGTAATTAATTGTAAGATTAGGAAGTTAATATCTGTATCCTCCATGGTTATGAGATAGATGAAGATATTGCCTTTTTAACATATTATCAATGCATGTACAATGTCAGTCACCTAACAGGACTATAGCAAATATTTTTAATGGATAAGTTAATGTGTAAGTGAATGAATTTAAGTATCATTTAAAAGTCATTAATATGCTGTTTGAATGACTGTGAGACACCAGAAGATAAAATAACTTAAAATCAATTTAACAAAATGTACAGAATTAAAATTTCAACGCAATAGTTATAACAAGCTAGATCTTGTAGCAGTAACTAACATCTGGAGACTTGTAGTAGAAATACAAGAATTAAGTCTTTTCACACTCATGCTAAATATTCACCAATGTTCGGCTATTGATCTGATCCTTATCACCTTCACTTAAGAACTTAGCCTGATAGCGATGCTTTTGTCTTCAAAATTGCTACATGTATGAAGGCAAGAAAGAAACATTGGTAACCACAACTGGCTCTTAAAGTTACTCTTATAAATGCCATTATATCACTTTCACTCAAATTTAATTGGCAAATATAAGTTGCATGGGCAATCCTAACTCAAGTGGACAGACATGTATAATAACCCTCTAATAAGGTGGGGTAGACAAGTCATGGGGCAAGCTGGTCCCTCATAGAGAAGGAAAAACAATCTTCTAGAAGGCAGGGTAAATATTAAAAAATAAATAAATAAATAATTTACCACAATGATATTGATCTCCAGTCTAATGTTGATTCTACTAAACCACACCAGACTTGATCTTGCAATTTTGTTAAGTAGGTAGAGAAAATTAAACTTCACTGAATTATTTTATGAGTTAACATGTTAAAAACTGGTTTATACAGTTAGGCGCGGTGGCTCATGCCCTTAATCCTAGCACTCTGGGAGGCCTACGTGGGAGGATGACTTGAGCCCAGGAGTTCGAGACCAGCCTGAGCAACATGATGAAACCCCCTCTCTATAAAAAATACAAAAATAAGCCAGGCATGGTGGTGTGTGCCTGTAATCCCAGCTACTTGTGAGGCTGAGGTAGAAAGATCACTTGAGCCCTGGAGGTCGAGGCTGCAGTAAGCTGTGTTCACGCTACTGCCCTCCAACTGGGAGGCAGAGTAAGACCCTCTCTCAGATAAAATAAAATCAATAAAAAATTGGTCTACTTAATGCATATTCCATTACTAGTAATATCTGATAACTAAGCTTTGATGTGCATATATATACAGTGGTTCTAGTATACATGAAAACAATTTACTGCAGAGATTTGTTCACAGTTCATTAAATAGCTATACAAAACTGGTTTTATACTTTCCAAAGCATGTTTATGATTTGTAGAAATGACACCTTAGACATAAAAGTAAAATAAAACATTACTTTGACTTCTGACATATCTGGAATGGTAATGCATCAATCACCCACAGCCTAAAGAACAAGATAATGTTTAGTGCTGAGAAAGTCTGTCTAAAAATATTGCCTGAGAGGCATATCCTGGTCTTTTTTTTTCTCAGAAATTAGTTGTCCAGAGAGACCTTCATCAACAACACAACACATGAACTATATTCTTTAGAATGTACGTTCTTCAAAATCAGATAGAAAAACAAGAAAAACAGAACACACACTCTGGACAATAACTTAGGATGTTTCATCTACAAATGACTTTTTTGGACATGCATTTTCTAAAGCTTCTTTTTTTTTCATATTCTTGAAGGAATAGACAGATCAGTCAAAAATTTATTTTGGGTCTTGTATTGTGCTAAGTAATTTGAAGGATACAATTAAAATATATAAAATGGATACTACCCTGAGGCAGCCAGCCAGTAAGATGGTGATTTAAGGGACAATTAAACAATTAAGAATTAATCAATTCTTTTTTTTTTTTTTTTTTTTTTGAGACAGAGTCTCGCTCTATCGCCCAGGCTGGAGTACAGTGGCACGATCTCAGCTTACTGCAAGCTCCGCCTCCCGGGTTCACACCATTCTCCTGCCTCAGCCTCCTGAGTAGCTGGGACTACAGGCACCTGCCACCACACCCGGCTAATTTTTTTTGTATTTTTTCATAGAGACAGGGTTTCACCGTGTTAGCCAGAATGGTCTCAATCTCCTGACCTCGTGATCTGCCAGCCTCGGCCTCCCAAAGTGCTGTGATTACAGGTGTGAGCCACCATGCCGGCCAAGAATTAATAAATTCTTAATCCCAGTACTTTGGGAGGCCAAGGCGTGTGGATAATTTGAAGTCAGGAGTTCGAGACCAGCCTGGCCAACATGGTGAAACCTCCATCTCTACTAAATTACAAAAATACAAAAAATAATAATAATAATACAAAAATTAACCCCATCTCTACTAAAAATACAAAAAAAAAAAAAATAGTGGTGGCAGTCACCTGTCATCCCAGCTACTAGGGAGGCTGAGGCAGGAGAATCACTTGAACCTGAGAGGCAGAGGTTGCAGTGGGCCGAGATTACACCACTGCACTCCAGCTTGTGCAACAAAGCAAGACTCTGTCTCAGAAAAAAAAAAAAAAGTAATTAATAAATTCTAAAAAGAATAGTGCAAAATTTTGGACAGAGATATGCAAGCCAGCCGGATATCTACTTGTGGTGCTGAGGCAGGAGGACTGCTTGAGCCCACGAGGTCAGGGCTTCAGTGAGCTATGATCACGCTACTGCACACCAGCCTGGGTGAAAAAGTGAGACCTTGTCTAAAAAAAAGAGATATCCAAGCCTAATTATATAAAACAATGAGATACACTACACACACACACTCATGTATATGATATATATGATACCAACATCAAGGCACAAAGTAATAATCTGTAATACCATAGTTTTTGACACTATCAAAAGTTTCTGTTTTATTCTCAGAACAATTTTAAATTTGGATTCTTGAAAAATACCAAAATAGTGAATGTAAAGTGATCTCCCCACAAAACTATGATGAGTTACACATTACATTACGATGCATACAATTTCTTCTGGAAACTTTAATAAACTAATTAATTTAAAAGAATTCTAGAGATTAAGAGAACAAGTATTTAACTTCCAACTTGAGACAGGACACCAATGGAAGAGAATAACAGAATGAATATAATACCAGAAAACAAATTGTATGGTAGATATACCAAAAGCAGTGTTCAGAGGAAACTCACTATATCAGAAGCAAACTGAAAAGTAATGAGCTAAATAGTAAGTTCAAGAAGTTATAAACAAGCAACAGAATAAGCTATGAAAAGAAGAAAGTGAAAAATAAAGATCAGAGAAAAGCATAATGAAATAAAAAGGTGAAGGCTGAAAATAACAAAGGCGGATATTTAGAAGATATAGAGAAACTGGCTAACTTTAGGCAGACTGATAAGAAAATGGAAATACAGATGAAAAATATTAGTCTCTTTTGTATTGTTAGACATTTAGTCTCTTTATCATTGCTATATATTTTAGTAATGTAAAACTTAATGAGAGGATATTGTTTGTAATATAGCATGAAAATAGCAAAAATAATCCAAGCAGAGAAAACCTTAGGCCAACATCATTATGAACACGAATGCAAAGAAACACACAGGATATTAACCAATAGAATTCAGAGGTACATTAAATGTATAATATGCCATAACCAAGTGTTTCATTACAAATTAAGGATGTGTTTTCTGTAGGACACAAATGTTGATTAAAAATATAAAACCACAGGATCAAGTTGATGACAAATAAGAGAGAAATTGACTAATTCAACATTTATATTTAATTTTTTAAATGTTAAATAGATAATGTAGATACATTTTTAACATGACATGTGTGTGTGGGGATGTATATCCATTAATTTGACTATGAGTAATTAATGACCATATTCTACGTAAATATACTTACACTTAAAAGAAACACACAAGATGCTTTCCTATTGAAGTCATGAACTAGACAAGTCAATCTTGCCCACTATAACAAATATTATTCTATTTATTTTAGCAGTGCTAACCATATTGATTTAGACATAGTTAAAATACTAGTTTTAAATATAGGCTACAAAGAAGAAACATGGAAGATTATTTAATTGTATATCAGAAAAAAACATGAGAATTATCTTAAAAACTCATTAAAAATTAAAGAATTTACTATAATAAAATGTTACAAAACTAAAACAGTCATTTTCTTTTTTATGAATAGAAAGATGCTTAAAATATATGACAGAAAACAAACCTCTTTAAAGTAGTAAACAAAGCATTTATATCTATATCTGCATCTATATCAATATTTACAGGGAAATGGGAGAGAGGAAGAAAACAGAAGAGCATAGAAAAATAACAATACCTACTGAGAAACAAATAAATGATTAAAATAAATGGAAAATGTAATATATTTCTAGATTTATAAAGCTCAAATTGTAAAGATAAAAAATTTTCTTAAGTCAATCTATAAATTCAACTGAAATCCAATTAAAATAACAGCAGGACAGGGTTACTGAGAAAATAAATATGGTAGACTAATCAGGAAAATTATAAAAAAGAGTAATGAGGCAAAATATAGTCTTAACACATTAAAAGATTGGAAGCTAGAATAATTAACATAATTTGTTACTATCATCAAGATACATAAATCAAAGGAACAGAGTTCAAAAAAAACACCAAAAATACTATACTATATAGTATGTCATAATGATGGCATTTTAAGTTGGTAAGGACGTGAGACTTGGAACAGGTTTTGTGTCTGTATGCATGTATAAGATGAGTCTAATGCTTATTACAAAAATAATTTTTCATAGATTAATTTTTAGGGTTGAAAATGAGAAAATAAATGTTATGAGAGCTGACCATGTTTGCTAGCCCACTTTTTATTAGGAAACATTTTTTCAAGGGAAGGAGAGATTTCCTTCTATTCAGTTCTTAATTAATACTTGGCATAATTTTAGACTAAGACAATTATTAAAACACACAAAGACAGAAATCAGTCATAGGGTATTTCAACAAAGAGCTTTTATTTTTATTCACAAAAATGTTCTACGCATTGTACATTACTCAATTGGTTTCCTAATCCTGTGAAAGTGAGTCACTTTTCTTCTTTGTATAAAGTACAAATTCTCCTCGACTTATATAATGAGATTACATACGATTAAACCCATCATAAATTGAAAATGCTCTTTAATACTCTATCCCAAGGCCAGGCACAGTGGCTCACTCCTGTAATCCCAGCAATTTGGGAGGCCAAGGCGGGTGGATCACTGGAAGTCAGGAGTTCAAGACCAGCCTGGTCAACATAGTGAAACCCCGTCTCTACTAAAAATACAAAAATTAGCTGGGCATGCTGGCCTACACCTATAATCCCAGCTGCTTGGGAGGCTAAGGCAGGAGAATCACATGAACCCAGGAGGTGGAGGTTGCAGTGATCCATGATCACGCCACTGCACTCCAGCCTGGGCGACAAATCGAAACTCTGTCTCAAAAAAAAAAAAAAAAAAACAACAACAAAAAAAACTCTACCCTACTCAACATCATACCTTAGACTAGCCTACCTTAAACATACTCAGAACACTAACATTAGCCTACAGTTGGGAAAAGTCATCTAACACAAAGCCTATTTTATAATAAATTGTTACATATCTCTAATCATTTAATGAATACTGTGCTGAAGTGAAAAACAGAATGTTTGTATGGGTACTTAAAGTACAGTTTCTACTGAATGCATGTTACTGTCACAAAATCATAAAGTGGAAAAATTGTAAATCAAACTATGGTAAGTCAGGAACTATTTGTACCTGAATAATTGCTCACTCCCATTTCCCCAGTTTGAGAAGGCTGCCTCCTTTTTATTGATCTGATTAGGAATCAATAATGTCATTCAATTTCATTATTTGTCTTTTAAGTACAGGTCCTAGAGGCAGTTTTTTCTTATCTTTAATAGTTTAAGCTTGCATAATATCCCTGAATAAATAAAAACAATAATTTTGTTAAGTATTATATGCCTTTTGTTTCATCATACATATACCTCTTAGGATTTAAAGTTCAGAGTTTAGAGCACCAAGGAGTAAAAAAAAGTTAGTTATTAACCTCATTTCCTTTTTTGTTTGTTTGTTTTCCCTAAATAATGAAGAATCATAATCTGGAAAGTAAATCCAAGTCTCAGAAAAGGACTATGCAATATTCTCTTGGCTTACTTTGTTTGAGGAATTTTTCTAAGCAATACATGTAACACACTCCAAAAGCCAAACAAATATATAGATATATCTGACAATATATAAAAATGTAGAATACTACCAAAAATAATCAATCAACATATTTAAAAATTGAGAAAAATATTACAGTGAGATTCTTATTTATTAGTCTAACACAGAGCTCATAAAAATCAGAAATCCAACACAAACAAACTCATTTGGAAAATGAAAAAAGGATGAAAATAGCTAAATGATAAAGATGAAAGTTAAGAATAGCAAAAGAGTTTAGATATTTAATTTTAAGAATGGAAATAAATTAACAATTTTTTACCTATGTTATTAAAAACTATTAATTTGACAAATCAAGAGCAGTTAAGTGTATCTGTCTTTTAAACTGCTAATAGGTCTGTAAATTGTGAACATTTCTGGAAGTAAATTTGTAATTTTTAGAAAAACTTAAATGCTGGCACCTTTTTAACCATCACAGCTAGAGATGAAAATATACCCTGTGACTATCTGCTATACGTACTGTGATTACTGATATACTCATAAAATTCCCTGTACATACACATACACCCTCCATCCCCCAACACACATACTCAAGTTAATTATGATGTATTATCATTTATAACGGCCAAAAACTGAAATCAACCAACGTGATTGTCAACAAAAAACTGATAAAGTAAATCGTGGTACATTCATATGATGAAAAGTTATTATAAAGAATGACTTTATCCTGGAAAGAATGCCAAGATATTTTTTAAAACATAATTAAAACTCAAGATACAAATACAATGTATACATTATCATCCATTATGTGTAAATCAAATTGATGGACAGTTAAGTTGCTGTATAGATATTAGATTGATGGCGCTATAAGTAAATAAATAGATGAAAATAGATTAAAAGTGTCTTCTTTGTGGAAGGCACTACAATCATTTTAAAAACTAAATCACATTTGAAGTGTATTGCTAGGATAGGACACGGATGTAAAGCAGAGAAATAAGACTTTCATGTGTCATTTTGTGTTTTTTTAATATAAAAAATGTGCAGAATTAGTCACATGAACTGCTGATTGAACATTTTATTAAATATAACATAGAGAAGTGTATAAATCACAAAGGTATAGCATAACAAAACCATAGACCATGAGTATACATATTTGACCAGCATACAGATTAAATAATAGACTTCAACATTGTTGCCGGACTTTTTCTTAGGTCAGTTAAAGATGGGATCCTTGTCCCATGCCATGAAAGTTTAGGCTTGCAGATGGTTCGAAGGGTGAGTAAAGCAGGGTTTTATTTGGTGAGAAGGAAAAAAGGGAAAACAGGTACTCTCTGCAAGGCGGGAATCCCCTGCTAGAGTGCTTCCTGCCTCGCCCTTTGAATCCCAAGTTCCACACAGTAAAAGGAGGGGACAGGCTCCACCCTGCTGCAAATGGTGCAAACTTCCCAAGGCTCCACCTGAGTGTGTAGGCTGGCTGGATTCTGCCAGGGACTCCCTCCCACCTGGCTGTCTCATTCCCCACTCTAAAGAAGTACATCTAATTGCCATTAGAATAAGGATAAGAACAAAGACCAATCTTAACTGCTTCTTGCTGACAGGGGGCACTGTTTTAGGAGGCACTGTTTTGGGAAAATGGCAGTCAGAGCTCCCTCAGAGGCCTATTTAAGGGTCCCCAGCAGAAGGGGCCATTGTCAGAGGCTCCGGTTGCATGACCATTTGGAGTCCAATGAGCAGAAGGCAAGAACAGACAAAACTAGGTTATTAGAAAACATGTATCACAACCAAACAACGGGAGAGGCAAGCACAGCTCAAAAATGTTGAGGCCTTTTACCAGTTTGCACAGGGAGATGGAGGCCAAAAGCTTGACTGGTAAAAAACTTTACCCTTGGCTGGGGGTGGTGGCTCATGCCTGTAATCCCAGCACTTTGGTAGGCCAAGGTGTGTGGATCACCTGAGGTCAGGAGTTCAAGACCAGCCTGGCCAACATGGCAAAACCCTGTCTCTACTAAAAATACAAAAAATTAGCCAGGCGTAGTGTCTCAGGTCTGTAATCTTAGCTACTTAGGAGGCTGAGGCAGGAGAATAGCTTGAACCTGGGAGACGGAGATTGCAGTCAGCTGAGATCACGCCACTGCACCGCAGCCTGGGCAACAAGAGCAAAACTTCGTCTCAAAATACAAAAAAAAAAAAAAAAAAAAAAAAAAAAAAAAAAAAACCTTACCCTTTTGCTGGCATGTTGGGCTTCCGGTTGCCTTCCCCTGAGCCCAGTCATAAGCCAACCAGTTTAAGGTTTGGGAAATTAACTCTTCCCAGTTTGGAAAATGCATCTGAGAAGAGTGTCCCATAGTATAGAGACACAATTACCTATCTGTGAAGAGAGAAAAGAGGAGGAGAAAGGAGAAAAAGAAGGTGTTTTTTCAAAGGAGTCCCAGGGGTTCAGGATGCATTTGAAAGGGGTACAGACTAAAGATGAATAGCTACCTATCTAGACTGAGGGGAGCAGGCATCACTGGTTCCCTTCTCTTCTTAGCAGATACCCAGGGTACATGAGGGAGAGAGGGAAGAACATCCTCTTTCCTTCTTCCATCTTTGCATCCCTGGGTCCCAGCAACCTTAGCAGGTGCTGATATGAGTACCAAAGCAGCTTGCGCCCATGAAGCAAAGGGATGTACGGGGTTGGAATCACCCACTCTTACCCATGTATGCCCTATCTCCCCTGCTGTCAGCAGCTTGGGATTCCCTAGACCTCATTTATGCCATGGATACTAACATGGCCTTTATCCATGAAACAGGAAGCTTGGAGTTGGCTTGAAAGGCAGGATCATCCATGCTCACCTGCACAGTGCCTTTTAACTTCTGTTATCATTTGCCTCTGGATCCCTTAGATCCAGTTTTCTTCCTAGGGCTTTGACCTGAAGTTTGGAATTGAGTTTGGGACAAAAATATGTCTCAGGGGGCGCTGCATGGACTCCTTATCATAAGCTGAATGCTAAGGTGAAACTGGAACTGAGTCCTCCTCCAACAAAGGAGCGAAAGAGACATCTTGTGACACACCTAGATAACTGGCGGCTATAGTTATGCTTGCTAAGATATGGGTGTATGGTACTTGGCTTTGGTTAGTTCCCTTGGTCTTACTTTCCCAAAAGGAAACCTCCAAGTGGTGGGCATCCTATTTATTGCCATCAACTGGGAGGATTTGCAGAATAATTGCTCAAGACTAGAATACTGATCCAGATTTCTACATTACCCATCCCTTTTGTTATTTCTGAGCTGTAGCCAGAGATTGCTGGTTGGTTCACAGGAACAAGAAGGGTTAGTCTAAATGTAGGCAAAAACTTAAAAATAACTGATGAGTTTAGGATTCAATGACAAATGTATGATAAGTTTTAAAACATAATTTCTCTCCTTCCAGTCCTCATTTTAAAACAAATTACAGTAGGACTGAGTTATTTGCAAAATATAATTTAGTTTTATACTTGCCTGATTATTTGCATAAAGTGCAGCAAGAATAACTATTCCTACACAGGGCTTTTGGATTGGCTTTGACGAAGTCTGTACCACAAAGGAATCTCAGATAAGGCCTTTAAAGCTGAGCTTTAAAGGGTCTGTCTCCTCAGATACCTGTGAGTTGGGTGATCCTTTCCTCTTAAGGTCCTAAGATAAATTTGGAGCTGCTGGACATGTTAGAAATTTGGAGCTTCTGGATCTGTTAGAAAGTGACACTCTTTACTGACCACAGGTCAGGAGCCCTATACAGGGACTGTGTAGACAAAAGTATAAGGCCAATATCCCATGGGGCTTTTATCAGCTCTACAAGTCCAGATTGATTCCTTAAAGGGGAGCATACCCTTCCACTCTTGGTAAAATGACCACTTTCTCCAATTGTGTCCTGTTGCAAAAGACAAACGGATTCTTATTGCACTGATGCAAACAACTATATTGCCATAAGTTAAGAATACTCACAGATAGTTTCCAAATTCTAGAGGATTCAGGCAGAGAGAAGAAAACATGGTCCAAATTTTGTTCATAGGAGTATACCTTGCTCAGTTATTAAAGGCTGTAAATAGTTCAAAATAAGTTTCCTTGACTCTGAAAAACAAAACATGGATCAGCATTATTTCAAGCAAAAAATCAAAAAGGTTGCTTCAGCTTTCTTATCCATTTAGTTAACTTTTGTTTTGCTTGATATTTGTGAACATTCAGCTCTTTATGAGTCCTGTGTGTTTTGCTTTATTCCAATGTTATAATCTCCAAAGTTATCAGAAGCCTGTATTTGAGAACACCTGTTACAGTTCTATAGCTTATTATAAACCATCTTTTGAAAAGGATTAAAACAAGAAAAACAATTGTCTATGAATAGCAAAATGTCCAGGGTAGTTACAGTTAGAAACATGATTGATAAAGAAGTTTGGTTAGCTCCATGATTTACAATAACTTAACATAACAATCTCAATTATTATTGATAGCATATACTTAGACATTAGAATTTTAGAAATTCCATACAATTTTGGAATATGTATTAACATTAATCCTAAAAATAGAACCTAAAGAAGATTGAACATTATTTATTTCTGGTAGTGTCAATTACATGTCATAATAATAACTCCTAGCAATTTTTAACTTTAAGGTGAAACCTGGTAAGTTGCTTTAATTGTGTGCTAAGTGTAGCCAAGGTTTGACGTTTTTCAGCATAATTAAGGGTGTGGATAGTTCCATATATCACCAGGCCTTGACAACTGTGAAGCCGGCAAGTCAAATAGTTCTCAAGACGCAGAAAGCAGTTTATAACCTTAAAACATTTAGCAAATCTTGCATCTGCCTGTATAATTTAGTCACCTATTTACATTGTAATGATACCTGCATTTTACCAATAATCTATAAGGCTCTTTTCATTTCTCAAAGATTAAAGTCACATGAACTGAAAGGTACCACAGCTTTAATCTTCCCTTCAAAGAATATTTGATCCAAGAGCTTGTCTTTCTTTAAGTCAAATTAATTAGAACTATTTTTACAGACATTACACAGACAGACAGGCAGGAAAAAACCCAGTTCCCAGGTGGGGTTCTATAAGAGACAGGGCTAGGAAAACATGCAGATATCAAACCAGAAAGGAACTTATTCCCTAAAGCAGGATTGCTAAACAAAGCCTTGCCAACACAGTTACAAGCCATACCTCCAGGATGGAAAGCAAGATGGAGGCTTGTTTTCACAACCAAAGCTTTGCAGAGAATATAAACAGAGATAGTTTGGGTCCTGGCTTAGAAAAATGTCTTCTAAAAAAAAAGAACTTTAAAAGTTAACTGCTGATGGGGTAGAGAAGGGGATGAAAAAACAGCTTAAAAATGCCTGGGGAAGATTATTCTTATGCAACTGGTTCCTCCATCAGGGAGAAGAGTTTAAGCTTAATTATTGTCCACTAGAATTAAACCCCTTGGCCAGGGAAGGGGAAGGCTGCGGAGGTATGTGGCTGGGAACCAGCCAGCCGCCTGTGTGTGGGACACTTGGGCCGTGCGTCCAGGTGCTGGCACAGAGGTGAGGGCGGCGGGTGGCGGAGAGCTGCTGCTTTCTGGTCTGTCCTGAAACAAGAAATGAAAAAGGCCATGAAAAGGCCTGATTCCCAGAAGCGACAAGGGGTGGGGGTGCGGTTTCCCATAAGCTCATTAGTTTGAGGATGAAGAAGCTCAGAAACCAGAGGCAAAAAAAGACGTCTTGGTTTGCATTTCACTCACCGCTTCTCGAACCCACAGGTTGCGCGCCAAAATGGTGCAGGACTTTTCCTTAGTTCAGATAAAGATGGGGTCCTTGTTCCATGGCCTAGAAAGTCTGGGCTCACAGATGGTTTGAAGGGTGAGTAAAGCAAGGTTTTATTGGGTGAAAAAGAAAAAAGGGAAAACAGGGACTCTCCGCAAGCCCAGAGGCCCCTGCTAGATTGCTTCCCGCCTTCCCAGTTCAAATCCCGGGTTCCACACAGGAAGAGCAGGGGCTGAGCCCACCGCAAACCGCGAGAACTTCCCAAGGCTCCACCCCAGTGCGCAGGCCAGCTGGAGTTTTGCCGGGAACCCCCTCCCACCTGGCAGCCTCATCATTAGTCCACAAGTCGCCTTCATGTTCTCCACAAGCCTATTTTTCATTTTAACATGAAGACACACAATTGATATTATTTAATGCTTGGCTACAGTTCTAAAACCATTGTTATTATGTGTGAAAGGAGTGCAGATTTTGTTTTAAGTAATTTAACACAACATTTTTTATGAACTATCTTAAAAGTGATAAAAATTTTAATATTTCAAAACAGACAAATTTTTACCAACATTGCTCCCAAAACAAAACAAAAAAAAAATAGAGTTAACTTTTTTTTTCTGTAGGAATATAATTTACTTTTCTTACAAGAAAATTATAGAAACTTAGCATTTCTGTAGTATACTTCAGCTTCATTTATAGTCGCCAAGCTATAATTTAATTGTATTTGATTAACACAGCTAGATTCTTTAGAGTTGATAGTATTTGTACTTAGAAATGTAAGATATTGATTCTTCAACTTTACAATCCACATTCATCCTATACCTTAAGATTTTTTTAAATATGACATTTTAAAAAATAGTCAAATTTTTTAGAACAGTTTATGGCTCATCACAAAATTGAATGGAAAGCAGAGAGCTTTTCCATATCCCTTCCCCATCATATGTCATCCAGGGAAATGCAAATTAAAACGAAAGTTAGATACCACTATGTACCTATTGGAATAATCAGTATCCAGAACATAGACAACTTCAAATTCTGAGAAGGATGTGGATCTAGAGAAACTGCCACTCATTGTTGGTGAAAAGGCTAAATGTCATAGCCACTTTCAAAGACAATTTGGTAGTGTCTTATAAAACTTAACATAAAGTTAACAAGCGTAGATTTCATCATTGTCAATATCTCCTACCAGTACAATTGATTAATCTACACTGATACAACATTATCATCCAAATTCCATAGCTTACATTAAGGTTCACTTTTGATGTTCTGCATCTTGTGGGTTTGGAAAATGTATAACAACATGTACTTACCATTTTAGTATCATAATGAATAAATTTACCCCTTAAAAATTCCTCCAGCTATTCAACCCTCCCTGCACCCTAACCCATGACAATGATTGGTGTTTTTACTGTCTCCATAGTTTTGCCTTTTCCCAGAATGTCATATAGTTTGAATTATACAGTATGTAGCATTATTATACTGGCTTCCTTTACTTAACAGTATGTATTTAAGTTTCTGCCATGTCTTTTCAGGGCATTTTGGTTGCTTCCAAGTTTGGCAATTATAAATAAAGCTACTAAAAGCATTCATCTGAAGGTTTTTGTGTGAACTTAAAATTGCTACTAATTTGTGTTACTACCAAGGAGCTGGATTGTATGCTAAATTTAAGCTAAGTTTTATAAGACATAGCAAACTGTCTTTGAAAGTGGCTATAACATTTAGCCTTCTCATCAACAATGAATGGTAGTTTCTCTAGATCCACATCCTTGCCAGCATTTGAAGTTGTCTATGTTCTGGATACTAATTATTCCAATAGGTGCATAATGGTATCTAACTTTTGTTTTAATTTGCATTTCCCTGATGATATATGATGTGGAACATCTCTTCACATGCTTATTTGCTATCTGTATATCTATTTTGGTGACGTGTCTGTTAAGGTTTTTGTCCCATTTTTCAATCAAGTTGTTCATTTCTATATTGTGAAGTTTTAATTCATTATAATAGATAATGGCCCTTTGCAAGGTATGTCTTCCTAAAACATTTCCTCCAAGGCCCTGGCTTGTCTTTTTGTTCTTTTGACAGTGTCCTTCATGGAGCAAATTTTTAAAATAAAGTCTAGTTTATGAGTTCTTTCTTTTATGTATTGTGCATTTGGTGTTATATGTAAAAAGTCATCACCAAACCCAAGGTTATTTAGAATTTCTCTTATGTTTTCTGCTGGAGTTTCATAGTTTTGTGTTTACCTTTAGTTCTAAGATCTATCTTGAGTTAATTTTTGTGAAAGGCATATGGTCTTAGTCTGGAATTTTTTGCAGGTGAATGTCCAGTTGTTCTACCATTATTCGTTGAAAACTATCTTTTCTTCATTGCATTGTCTTCGCTTCTTTGTCAAAGAAGTAAATATGTTGATTATAGATCTATTTCTGCTTCCTCTATTCTGTTCCATTTATATATTTGCCTATTCATTTGCCAATAACATACTTGTACTAATTGCTGTAACTTTAAAATAAGTCTTGAGTGGGATAACATCAATCCTCCAACTTTTTTCTTCTTCAGTCTTGTGTTTGCTATTATGGGTCTTTTGCCTCTCCATATTTGAGAATCAGTTTGTCAATATCCACAACATAACCTGCTGAAATTTTTACTCTGATTTAGTTGAATCTATGGATTAAATTGGAAAGAACTTACATCTTGGCAATATTCAGACTCCTAATGCATGAATATTAATAGGCCTCCATGTACTTGTCCTTCATTTCCTCAGATTTTTGTAGATTTCCTCATATATGACGTGTACATTGATTAGATTTATATCTAAATATTTCCTTTTTTGGGTGCTAATATAAATGCAATTATGCTATTAATTTCAAAATTCACTTGTTCGTTACTAGGTTATAAGAAAGTAATTGAATTTTGTATATTAAATTTGTTTCCTGAAACCTTGGTATAGTTACTTACTAGTTCCAGGTTTGTTTGTTTGCTTGCTTGCTTGTTTTTGGTCTATTTTGTTTTATTTTGTACACAGACAATCATTTTTTCTTTCCCTATTACTGTACCTTTTCCCTCTTTCCTTATCTTACTGCATTAAGACTTCAAGTACAATCTTAATAAGGAATATAAGAGGGGACATCTTTGCTTTGTTCTTGATCCTAGTAGGAAAGCTTCTAGTTTCTCAGCATTAAGTACAATGTTAGCTGCAAGGTTTTTTGTAGATAATTCATTTTTCAGTTGAGAAATTCCCCCTGTATTCTGTTTTTATCTAGAATTTTTTTATCATGAATGGGTGTTGAATTTTGTAAATGCCTTCTCAGCATTCATTATCATGATCCAGTAATTTTTTTTCTTTAGCCTGTTGATGTGATGGATTACATTAATTGATTTTTAATTATTGAATCAGCATTGCACAACAGGCGTAAATCTCCCTTGATCATAGTGTATAATACATATACATATATATATACACATATGTATTATACATAATTATATGATATATATAATTCTTTATATATGTTATATATATAAAAAAAGAATTCTGTATTTTACATTCAGTTTGCTCTAGTTCTAGTTTTCTAAGTTTGAGGCTTAGATTACTGATTTTAGATCCTTTTAGTTATCTTATATGTCCATTAAATGTTATAAATTTTCTAAGTACTACATTTCACAAATCTCTCTGTATATTCTTTTTCTTTTTTTTTTTTCTCTTTTTTTTTTTTGAGACAGAGTCTTGCTCTGTTGCCGAGGCTGGAGTGCAGTGGCATAGTCTCGGCTCACTGCAACTTCGCCTCCCGGGTTCAAGCAATTCTCATGCCTCAGCCTCCTGAGTAGCTGGGATTATAGGCACCCACCACCACGCCCGGCTAATTTTTGTATTTTTAGTAGGGATGAGGTTTCACCATGTTGGCCAGACTGATCTCAAACTCCTGACCTCAGGTGATCCACCCACCTTGGCCTCCCAAAGTGCTGGGATTAGAGGTGCGAGGCACCACACCCAGCTATATATTCCTTATATAGAAAGAGTTGGGTTTGATTTTCTACTTTTTCTGAAGATTTTTGCATCTATGTTCATGTGAGTTTTTTTGTAGTTGTATTATATTTTATTGTTTGGGGATTAGGGTGGTGCTGTCCTCATAGAATTGAGATAGAAAGTATTTTATCTGCTTCTGTATTCTGAAAGAGATTGTAGATAATTGACATAATTTCTTCTTTAAATATTTGGTAGAATTCATAAGTGAACTCATTCAGGTTTGGTACTTTCTATTTTTAAATGTTATTAATTACAGATTTAATTTTTTATTAGACGTGGTCCTATTCAGATTGTCTGTTTTTTCTTGTGTGGGTATTGGTAGATGGTGTCTTTCAAGGAATTTGTCCATTTTACATAGGTCATCATATTTGTGGACACAGCGTTGCTCATAGTATTCAATTAATATCCTTTTATTTTCCATGGGATATGTAGTAATTTCCCCTTTTTAATTTCTGATATTAGTAATTTGGGTCCTCTCTTTTTTTCTTAGCCTGAAGGAAAGCTTATTGATTTTAATGGTCTTTTCAAAGAACCAGCTTTTAGTTTCATTGATGTTTCTCCATTGAATTCTGTTACAGTTTTATTGATTACTGCTTAGCTTTACATTATTTCTTCAGTTTTCTTTACATTTAATTTGCTCTAGTTTTTCTAGTTTTCTAAGTTTGAGGCTTAGATGACTGACTTTACTTTCTTTTATTTTTCTTATATATTCATTCAGTGTTATAAATCTTTCTCTAAGCACTGCATTTCACAAATCTTGATAAATTGTACTTTCATTTTCCTTTAATTCAAAATATTTTAAATAACCTTTAGATTTCTTCTTTTACTCATTTGTTATTTGGAAGTGTGTTGTTTAATCTTCAAATATTTTGAGATTTTCCAACTGTCTTTCTGTTACTAATTTCTAATTTAATTCCATTGTATTCTGAGAGCAGATATTGAATGATTTTTACTTTTTAAAAAATTTTTAATATGCTTTATGGCCCATAATGAGGTATCTCTTGATGAATATCCCATGTAAGCTTCAGAAGAATGTGTATTCTGCTATTTGTGGATGAAGTAATTGATAGATGTGAATTACATCCAGTTGATTGATGGTGTTGGTGTGTACATCTATGTCCTTACTGATTTCCTGCCTGCTGGATTTGTCCATTTCTGAGAGAGAGTCATTTAAGTCTCTAACAGTAAGAGTGGATTAATCTAATTTTGTAGCAATTCACCCATTTTTAACTTATGTATTTGGATACTCTTTTGTTAGGTATGTAAGCATTGAAGATTGTTAAGTCTTGGAGAACTGATCCTTTTAGCATTGTATAATTCCTCATAACTTTTCTTGCTCTCAAGTCTGCTTTACCTGAAATTGATATGGCTATTCCTACTTTCTCTTGATTCGTGTTAGCATGGTATATCTTTCAAATTTCTTTTAATGTATATGTCTCTTTATAGTTGGTTTCTTGTAGACAAAATATAGTTGCATTTTTTATGCACTCTGATAATCTCTGTTTTTATAATTGATGCATTTAGACCATAGGTATTTAAAGTGATAACTGACATTGTTGGATTAATATCAATCATATTTGTTTCTTTTTTCTATTTGTAGCCTTTGTTCTTGTTCTTATTGTGTCTTTCACTCTTTCTGCCTTTTGTGTTTATAGTTGAACATTTTATATGGTCCAATTTTCTCTCCTTTATTAGCATATCAGTTACTTCTTTTTTTAACATGTTTTTTAGTGGTTGCCCTAGAGTTTGCAATATACATTTACAATTAATCCAAGTCCACTTTCAAATAAAATTATACTGCTTTACAGAAAATATGAGTGCTTTATACCAACCAAATAATCCTAATTCCTCCCTCTTGTATCCATTGTGTCATTGTTGTCATTCATTTTACTTATACATAAGCATAAGTAAATAAAATACATTGTGCATTTACAGTGTGTATAATAAAATACATTGTTGACATTATTTTTTAACAAACTTTTTTATCCCTGAGTTCAGGTAATAATAAAAAATAAAGTTTTATTTTATCTTTACTTATTTCTCCTCTCATGCCTCATTCTTGATGTGCATCTGAGTTTCTGGCCTGTATCTTCTTCCTTCTCTGTTAATAACTTTAAAACAATTATTGAAATGCAGGTCTACTGACAACACATTTTTGTTTGTCTGAGAAGGTCTTTATTTCTCTTTCACTTTAGTAGAATAATATTGCAAGACACAGAATTTTAAGTTGGTGTTTTTTTTCCCTCAGCCCTTTAAATATTGTACTCAAATTTTTTCTTGCCTGAATGGTTTCTGAAGAGAAGGTGACTTTAATTTTATCTTTGCTCCTCTGGAGATACAGTACTTTTTAAAAATCTGATCTCTTTAGAGTTTTTTTTAATCTTTGATTTTCTGCTTCAAATATTTCTTGTATTCCTTTCTCTCTTTCTTCTTCTTCCATTACACATGTTGCATCTTTTTTGTAGTTGTTCCATAGTTCTTGGGGGGTTTGCTCGGTGTTTTTAGTCTATTTTCTTTTCGCTTTTCAGTTTTGAAGGTTTCTCTTGATATCCTCAGTCTTAGATATTCTTTCTTCACTGTGTCTGGTCTACTAGTAAGACCATCAAAGATATTCTTCATTTCTGTGACAATGTTTTTGATCTGTAGCATTTTCTTTTTATTCTTTATAAGAAATTCCATCTCTGATTGCATTGCCCATCTGTTGTTGCAAAACTATCTGTTTTATTTATTGACACCCTTAGGATATTAATCATAGTTATTTTAAATTCCGAGGTTTTTAATCCCATTTTTTTGCCATATATGTGTCTGGTTCTAATTTTCGCTTTGTCTCTTCAAATTGTGGTTGTTGCCTTTCAGTATGCCTTGTAATTCTTGCATGATTGCCATACAGGATGTATAAGGTAAGAGACATCTATAAATAGGCTTTTAGTACTATGGTGGTAAGGTGTAGGGGGAGGGGAAGCAGCCTGTAACACTTAACTGTCAACTTAGCATATGCTTCTGCATCTCCCTTACCCCAAGTGAAACAGGATGGCTTGAGTGAAATAGAGTTGAGTATTTCCCTTTAACCAAGTCATTTAGACTCTGATAAAACTCTAGCAGGTTATGCTCTGGTTAAATAGTTTCTCCTTATGCAGACTTTTTAATGGAACAGAATATTCTGGTGCTTTTCAAAATGGCTACATTTCCGCTCCGCCTGACAGAAGCATGAGAAGATTTTTCTCTGATATTCACTGTGAGAACCTGGCCACGTTCCTGGAGGTAAAATTTTTAAAAGTGTGGGAAACCCTACCATCATGACTGGCTTCCCTTGGAGCATGTGACTCCCACACTTGTGCACACTGAGCATCCAGCAATTCATTTCGGTTTCAGTTCTCCCGCCCCAGCGTTGGTTCATGTGAAGGTTTCTGCTCACGGGTTTCTTCTCCAGTAAGTTGAGATTGTCTGTATTTGCTTCTTTGTCTCCCAGTTTGGGGGCAGCGTTTTGCCCTACGACCTTACTTCTTTTACAGATCTTAGAGAAATTAATTTTTCAGTTCGTTCAGCTTTTTATTTTTTGTTAACTTGGAGTAGTGACTCCTAAAATCCTTATATGCCAGACCAGAAATCATTAAGTTATTGGTGATGCCATTTAAAAATGTGAATATATCAATGAATTATTTAAAGATAAGGACTCTCAATTAGAAAGTAATAGAATTTTCATCCAGCTCAACCTGAGCCCTTTTCTCAACAGTTAATATGGGAGACGGTATCAAACCTAAAACATTCTAGATTTGTAGATTTTTAAAAATTCCCATTTATATTTATCTATTGATGCATAACCAATTTTAAATTTAGGAATGCAAAATACCATTTTAATGTGTATGATTCTTTGGATTATGAGTCTGAGTAGGGCACAGAGGGGTGAGACCACCTCTGTTGTATGATGCTTGAGACCTCAGCTAGAGTGTCTTGGATGGCTGGAGATGTCTGGACCAGCTCAGCTTGGCCATGAAACCAGACCCTTGGTTCTTTTTCACATGATGTATACTAGGGCTAGAATGTTCAAGATGGCATCTTCACTCACAGTCTAGTGCCAGGGCTCATATAACCAAGACCGCTAAAGAATCACCTACAGTTCTTCCCCTGTGGCTTCTCCAAGTAGCTAGATTAGCTTTCACACAGCTGGTGGTCTTGATAAGGTTGGACATAATAGAAGGTGTCTGGCTTCCTGCAGAGTGAGCATTGGAAAAACCTTAGGAAAAATACATAAAGCTTCTTATAACTTAGCACTGGAAGTCCCAGAATGTCACAATTCTGCTACATTGTATTGGTCAACCAATTTACTAAACCAGCCCAGATTTAATGGGAGGAAAATTAATCTCCATCTCTCCAAGGGAGGATTAGCACAGAACCTGAAGCCATCTTTAATCTAGCATACCAATTGTTTAAAAAAAGGAATATAAAAATATCTTACTTTTGCAAATATTACACTAACAGATGACCAGAGGAACACATTGCCTTGTACACTCAAAATGCTTCATACAAGTGAGGGACCGCAATTAAATTTCACAGTTTAAGAGTACATCTGATTCGGCTAGAAGCTGGCCACATTAACAATATATAATAGAATAAGCCTCTGGACACAAATTTAATATTTTTGGCAGCAAAATAAGTATTTTTTAAAATACTGTAATATATCTCACCTACCTTTTGCCTCTCTTTTATATAAAACTACTGGATGTGAATTTTTTTTTATAGGGTTTAACTAGATACTTCACTTTTCTTAATATATTCTATTTTCTTAATATCCATATATTATTAAGGCTAATATATTCATGCCTTCCAATTATTACATCCTTTATTTATTTGATAAAGTTATAGGTTAATATATCTGTAAGTCTATTATGTTTCTATTTGTGTGTACATGATTTGTTTCTAATCAACTTACGGTATCTTTCAGCCCTGGGGTGAAAAGAGAACATTGGTAAGGGGAAATGATTACTCTAGCATCCTTGAAGAGATAAATGATTAAAATTCTTCATATTCAAAAACGACATCTTAATGATACAGCAATACAACAGGCTTAAAAATGAGATGTTCTGACATAAAATGTTTTTTCTAAATTTTTTACCACATTGTAAAATATCTAAAGCAAATCTTTCAGAAAAGGCAAGGAGTATATTTGGAGAGGAGATAGAAATCCCTTAGTCTACCATTTCCAGTTTAGAGACTGGTGCCAGGAAGAGATGGCAGTGGTCAGGAGGCAGGAATGGATACTTGCACACAGGGTCCACTCTCTCTACTCTTGGTTTCTTCTTCCTAATCCCAAACTTGGTGTACTGACATAAATTTAGCTCAAGTTATTCTTTTTTCCTGTGTGTATTTCATGGATGATATTTACAAGTTATATGAGGCCTGGAAGGTGGTGCAGAAAATATCTAAATTGAAAGTATGTTAAGAGTTTAGTAAACTTAAGCTATGCTCCAAATAGACAGCAAGCAAGGCAAAACCACCATAAAAGTCTCAGAGCCATAGTGAGTTTTGATGAGGCCAATCAGGCAGAGAGCACCAAAGTCCCCAGCAAAAGTGACAGTCAACACAAAACAGGTGAACACATGTAATATGAATCACAGACTTCAGCAGAAGATGCAAGCAATATACTCAAGGATTGGAATAGCTGCACATTAGAAGTGTTTCTAACCAAAAAGCCCACATCAGACACCAAAAACAAACAAACAAACATCCCTGAGTACATCACATAGATCCAGTAACGATGAGGGACTCCTTTGTCCTCTTAAATTGTTTAAATACCTTTTCTCTGGACAGAGAGCTATTATTTAGAAAAAAAAAATTATTGGTGGGAGACATAAAAGTTAAATTTAAGTGATCTAGAAATTTTACCTAAAGAAATTGAGAATTAACCTGCAAAGACTGAATTATTACATCATATGGGATTACAATTCAGCAACCTGCTCCTAGCTGATACTGATCCCTGAAAACAACAGTTTTCATAGTGTGGACTCTAGTAGCAGTTATGATCATCTAGGAACCTGTTGAAAATGCAGATTATCAGACCAATCTCCATTTCAATGAATTGAAAAACTCTTGAGTTAGAACCCAGTATCTGTGTTTAACAAGTCTTTCAGATGATTCCTATACATTGAAAAGTTAGAGAACCTCTACCTTAGAAAAATGTAAACTTTTATTTCTATATATTATCTTCACATTTTCCACAATTGTGGTCTCCTCCAGTCACTATCATGTGTACCTGTTTTGCTAAGGCATGAACGTTAACTTCTAACATTCACACTTTGGAGTGTAAGACATGTAACTATCCTTTGCCTGATTTAATTAACAGCCTTCAGATTAGCCTATGCCTAACTAGTTTGGGAGAAAATGCCAGGTGACTAATCTCTGTTTTCTCAGATGCCTATCAATTGCTCTTTTTCTCCTTGGGATACACCCTGTTATGTCAAGTTATCTTTGCATTTTCCTTTACATTGAGGCTTCTTAATAGATTATAATCTATATGTGTTATCTTTGCGTTTCACTCTTATTTTCTCTTCAACACCCTAAAATCCTGAATCTGACTCTACCAATCCATTAATTATTATAGTTTTCCAATTGTCTTATTGATATGATAAATCAACATATTTTTGTCCACATTTAATTGGCTTCTATGTAGCATTTGATATTTCCCCCATATACTTGAAAGGAGTACTTTTTCTGGACTTTCCCTCATATTTGGATTTTTTTTTTCTCAGTATCTTAAATAGGTTCTTTTCTCTCTCTGCTTTTGAAATGGTAGAATTCATTAAGCCTATCTTGTTGGCCTTTTCCTCTTCTTATTTTATTTTGACCTCACTGAGGGGCCTCATACAATCTATAGCTTTATGGTTTATGCAACGATGATTATAAAGTCTGTATTTCCAAAACTGACCTCACCTGTGAGAGTCAGGTCCAAACATCCAAAACCTACTGAATGGTTTCCTATGAATTATCTACGAATTTCCTCAGTCGGTAAACCTAAAAATACACATGTACTATTTATGATAATAAAAGTTCTACATACTCCTTAGAGAAATGAATATTTTTAAATGAGCTAAAACTGAAAGCATGAGTTATTCATAATACTACCACTTAGAAATAATCAGTGTGTAAGCACATACACACACACACACATTGTATTCTTTGATTTGTACTCATAATGTTGTATATTTCTTACCAGAAATGTGATTGTTAAGAACCCATGTATTTTTTATTATGCATGCACACAATGTTGTTGCTGTTTATGCATAAGCTTGATACCAAGTAAATTAGACCATTTTTGCACAAGAATCTGTTTCTTTGACAGTTTATATGCACTCGGTTGCATTTAAATTACAAAGGGTTATGTGCAGCAGGGTGGAGATCTTTCAGGTTCAAAGCTGGCATACAACATTACCCTTGAGTTATAGGATATAGCTTTCCATAAATATATTTTCCTTCAGGGAACCAATATACTTTCTCTAGAAAAACAGCGGAGAACTACAGTGTGACATTTAGTAAAAATTCCATTTTCAAATGGACATGTGGCTTCAAACTATTATCTCACTACCATCCATCTGAAATCAGGACAAATAAAAAGCTGTTTATTCTACAGTTCAAGTGGAAGCCTGCAGTGTTCTAGGATCAATGTTATTTTGAGGGGTCTATATGTGTGTGTCCTTATATTTAAAAAAAATAAACAGAACTGAAAAAATGTTTTTCACTAAGAAATAGGCATTTTGATTATTTCTAAATTTTTGACTTAGAAAATTTAGCTCCAAGTCTAAATAATCTCAGTGTAATAATAGATGATGTCTAAAGGCAGAATGTCAGAAGGTGACTAAATAACTTAGGATATGAAGGTAAATGCCAAAAGAATCAGCTACATGACATGTGAGTCAATGAAAAAGAGAGCGCATCTTGGAGAGCACTCTTCATACAAACCTCTGTAAAATATGTGTTTCCTTAAAGTGTCCTACAGTTGTCCTTCTGTACAAGAGTGAAGGGGATTGGTTCCAAGATTTCCGCAGATACAGAAATCCCCACTTACTCAAGTCCCACAGTGTGCCCTTCAGAGCCCATGTTCAGAAAAGTCAGTCCTCAGTATGCATGGGTTTCACAGCCCCTGAATACTGTAGTTTCAATCTTACTTGGTTAAAAATTATCCATGTATAAGTGGATCTGTTCTGTTCGAACCCATGTTGTTCAAAGGTCAACTGCACATGAATAACTTTGATTTTAAAATTAATGTCACTCTTTTAAATAGAGAAAAGTTGTATCAATAGGGAGCATTTGTGTCATGTAATCTCTATGTCTCCTACCTAATTAAGAAGAAAAATTATTTTTTTGCATGCTTCTACCAGGGCAAGCAAAATGCAAAGTGGAAACATAAATAAGTCTGATTACTGTTCTAGAGGAGTTATAAACTCCGGAGAAGATGAGACAATGTGTGACCCAAGCACAGTGAGAGATAGAATGAAATAAGTGGCAGGACAGCAAAACCGTCTTTCTCTGTCATTCAGCTCTATACTGCCAACTCTGAAGTTTCAGTGTATACCTCTCATGGATATAGAGTAAATCATTACAGAGTTTAAAAAAAAAAAAAAAAAAAAAACAGAGGAAATCATTACTGCCCATGGAACCAGCGCTGACCGCCCAGCTTTCAGTTCTGACCAAGACCAATCCCATGATGTGGCATGTTTCTGTTTCCCTCAGGCCTCAAGGCATGCATTATGACCTGAACTCTCATGTCCCAACTTTTCTCTGTCCCCCCAATCTGAACCAGTTCCTAATCCATACATCGTAAGCTGTTGTTCTTTTTTTTCTGGAGAGCTTCAAATCAATGATAAGCAAACTGTGTGGCATTTCTGAAACTCTTCCCAGAATGTTTATTTTACCTCTTTGCCCTTAAAGAAACTTGACTGTGCCCTGAATTCTCCTTTGTAGCCACCTCAAGCTGATGCTATTTTATTTTCTGTCCTACCACAGTTCCGTAGGATATGCACAGCTGTCATCTTTTACCTTAATATAACTTTCAAATGATTAAATTCTTCTCTCTTCCAAAGATAAAAAAAAATTCTGTTTCTTTAAGGATCAAACCCATTCAAGGTGAACTACTCACTAATCTTCCTTTTTACCATCATAAACCAATATCGGGCTGACTTCCATTGATTCAGTGAAAACTCAGCTCTTGACTCAAAGTTGTCTTTTACCAGAGTTGCTGTTATAATTCTGGGCAACTTCAATATCCACATAGATATTTATTTCAGATTACACTCAGTCTTTCAGTTTCTTCATTCTCTTATCTCTAATAAAATTTTCCTTAAAACTTCACCTACTCTCTTTTATAACCACTCTCGGAACAATTATCATCATCAAAAACATTCTCCTCCTAAGGAGTTAAAATGCAAGAACCTCAGCTTTCAAAAATATTTTTCCCTTTAGTTTTCTTTAAGTGCTCACGGTACAACTCTTTTGCCACTTCTGAAACATGACATCCACTCGTCTACTAGTCTCACTCTTCGTTCATAATTCATCCATTATCCATTTCCTTCCTTCACTTTCTTTTAAGAATCCTAAGGTCTACAGTCCATCAATATAGTCACTCCCCCATAAGTGTCCTTAAGTTCATTGCACACCCAATTACTTACCACCCCCATCTCCATAATATTTGTATTTCAAAATTCCAACTGTAAGTGAACTAAAAAATAGGGTTTCTAGGCCGGGCATGGTGGCTCACGCCTGTAATCCCAGCACTTTGGGAGGCTGAGGTGGGTGGATCACCTGAGGTCAGGAATTCAAGATCAGCCTGGCCAACATGGTGAAACCTCATCTCTATCAAAAATTTTAAAAATTAGCTGGGTATGGTGGTGGTCGCCTTTAATTCCAGCTACTCAGGAGGCTGAGGCAGGAGAATCGGTTGAACCCGGGAGGTTCAAGCAGTGAGCCGAGATGTTGCCACCTGTACTCCACTCTGGGTGACGGAGTGAGACTCAGTCTCCAAAAAAAAAATAATAATAATAATAAATAATGCTTTCTCTGTGCCTGTAACCCAGCAGCTGAATTACATATTCGCTCTAACCCCTTAGTCTTGCCTAATGTTCAGTATTTCCGGAGGCTGTTAAACAGGCTTACCACATTGCCTGATCACCCTCACCCTCCTATTCTAGTGGTAGACTCACTTCCTCACTTCTGAGAATACATTATATCTTCTTCTTTCTTCAAATATCTGACACTCCACCTCTATTCTGCCATCTTAGCAGATGAGCTTGCCTCACATATGACTGTAAAAAGAGAAATCATTAGATGGTAAATCTTTTATCTCTTACCTACCGTAATCAATCTGGGCAAGGTCATCAGTGACTTTGAAGTTGCCAAATCCAGTGTTTTCCATCCTCCCTACACATGACACAATACAGAAGGGCACTATTCGATTCTATTAATTTCTCAATCCTGAAAACATATCTTGTCTCTCCAATCCTGTACCAACAGAGTCTCCTTGTTCTTCTCTGAGTCTTTTCTCTCTCTTTATACAAACTCTAAATATTAAAATTATCTTGGGTTCTATCCCATATCCTTTTACATTTTCTTCACAGCCTGTGGTCTATAAACATCCTTGTATGATTTTTATCTAGTTAACATTCATCCCATAATGTCAGACACTAATGTTACCTGTATTTCACTTAAGGGAATTATCCTCTTTATATGTTCTGGTCACTTTGTCTCTACTTCCATTACATCACACAGGGCATTACACACAGAAGATATATCGTTTTCTTGAATGAATGAGTAAATGGAACTTTGGTAACCTTATAACAACAGTAATATTTGTACTTACCTGCATAAAAGTACAAAGAAGAGGTCAATTATTTCTATCTTTTTTGTATTTTCATTTTTGAAACAGCAGGCTTTCAGTTGCTCCTTTTTTCATTGATTATAATCATATCTTGTTATTACATTCTTGTTCCTTCTTGAAAGCTGTAACTGGAAGCTTCTTTTCTCTTCTTGACATACTGTGCTTTTGCTGATGCTAAAGAGGCCTTTACTTGCTTATAGTTAAAAGTGGGAGGCTTTGCTGCAAGGAAAAACTTGCTTTCACTTTAGTGCCTACAGGGCATCTGACATCATTCATTGCAAATAGGCTACTTTCTACCTTATTAGTGATGCTACATGCTTCATGGTGCAGGTTAATTTCCTCTTACAGATCTGCATAAATTGTCAACATTATCCTATATCTCAGGTACATATTTCTTCAGGGAATTTATCAGCATACCTTCTCCCACTTGAATACTATATTTAAATTCTCTGCATATCTGTATTGGAATATGCCTGAAAAAATATAATAACCTAGAGTATGTTTGGTTATAGATATTACCTACAATATAGTTAAATTGTATCATTTTATGTATCAATGGTTGAAATACTGGCCTTGTTCATCTACTATTGTTTTAACAAAATGTTGACACCTTCCTGTTGGTTTAAATAGAATCTCCCTTTTCTATATCTTTGCTGTTACTATTAATACGACATGTCAAGTCAGATGTAGACAAAAAGGAATTAGTTTAATTTCTCATTTTATATTCTGGAGGTTTAAGGTTTTTAGGTGTCATATGCTATGTTAATATGAAAATAGAGATACTTTCTGTATGCATCTGTTGTAACTACTTTCTAAGAAATGAATACAAAAATAAACCAACTAAAGTAAATTATTGACTGTTGCAAACAAGCTCCCGGATTCATGGCTTAAACCAAAACTGCCTACAGACAAAACCACTTTAAATGTGTATTGTGTGTCTCTGTTGTTTAATCTTATTTGATTAAATAAGATTTTTTAATTTATGTGGGCTAACAGTTTAGTCAAGATTTTGTTTCCTACGTTTGGGTTTATAGAAATGTCCTAGGCTGGCCGGGCGCGGTGGCTCACGCCTGTAATCCCAGCACTTTGGAAGGCGGAGGCGGACGCGGACGGATCACGAGGTCAGGAGATCGAGACCATCATGGCTAACACGGTGAAACCCCGTCTCTACTAAAAATACAAAAAACTAGCCGGGGGCTGTGGCGGGCGCCTGTAGTCCCAGCTACTCGGGAGGCTGAGGCAGGAGAATGGCGTGAACCCGGGAGGCGGAGCTTGCAGTGAGCCGAGGTTGGGCCACTGCACTCCAGCCTGGGCAACGGAGCAGGACTCCGTCTCAAAAAAAAAAAAAAAAGAAAAAAAAAAAAAAAGAAATGTCCATCTCTCTTATTAAAATATTGTACAGGGACAACTGTACAATATTTTAATAAGAGAGATGACAGTTGGAAAGGCTGAAGGAAATTATAAAATAATAGGCTCTTCAAGAAGGACACACAGAACATGTCCAGCTTTCCAGGATCATAAAGCTACGACCACTGTCCAGTTATAAAATAGGTTATAAGGAAATTGCCAATGGATTTATTGCATTAAGAAGCATATTTTCTAAAGCTACGACCACAGTCGAATTAGAAAATAGGTTATTAGGGAATCGCCAATGTATTTATTGCATTTAGAAGCTTATCTTCTATTTACTCTTTGAGAAGCTAGGATCAGGAAGCCACTGTAACGATAGCCACAAGTGTGTCTTGACACACACCAGCCAATGTGGACACTGAACATAAATTCTGGCCTACTGACTGACTCTGTCACCTTGTAACCCCTGAGCATAGAGATGGGGCATTGGAAAACCACTTCAGACCAAACCATCTTCACATCCTTGCTTTCCAGAAGAAAACAGCTGAAGTAACGAGAGGATTGCCTCTGTATCATTTCTGTCTTCCAAGGCTTCAGTGCAAATTTTGTTTTACACTTTCTGGCAACAGAGTACTCGAAGCCATACTAGGAGGAAATGTGAGTAGAGTCTGGATGATATTGACCAAATCCACCACAAACATTTTTGTGAAAAAAAAAAAAAGTACCAAAAGGGAGCTGGTATAGTGATCCATTAAACAAGTAAAGTATATCACAAATATTCTACTTCACTGACATAATGATTTTGAAACAGTTAAATATCATGCAAACTATAGAATTGGTTCTCTATTTTTCTTAAGTCCTGCTGTACTGAGATATTTGAATTTCCTAAATTCCCTAGATTTGTTCTTGCCTCTTAGCTTGCACATTATGCTCCTAAGCAAAACTATCATTCTCTCCCCACATCTTATCTAGTGACCACCCTATTTGCTTCAGAAAGCCTTATTTTATCATAAATATCATTTGCATTTGTTCCCTCCTGTATGGTCCTAAAGCTCTCAATGTAAATGTCCATCATAAAATGATAATCTATTAAACTACTTTATATACCATTATATTCAAATAGATCATAAAGTTTTTCAGGACAATCTTCTTCAATACGTAGTGTTCATAACAGGTGCTCAGTAAAGATTATTTGAATCTATGTTCAAATGCCAGTTTAAGGCTTCTTGGTAGCATTTAGATATGAGTTATATTTAGCAAACTTTCATTTTACTCAAAGTGCTATATTACTGATTGCATGGCATAATGAATAAATAGATATTTGTCTTCAGTTTTAAGTTTAATAATCTTAACCTGTTAGGTATTAGATAAATTCAGTTGTTTTTTCTTTATACACTTAAGACCTTCAAAAGATCAAAAAGGGTGTTTTTCCTCTCAAAGCCAGAAACGTTAAATAAACAGAGAGAGAGAGAGATAAAGTTAATAACTCGGGACAAAAAAAAAGCTGTCCCTTATGCAGAAGACTACCATTACCGCCATCCCTGTCCACTAATAACTAATTTTGAGCAGCAAATAACCTGGATGGGAGGATCTTTGAGCAGACTGGGAGGTCCTACAACAGTGGGCACAGCTGACAACAGAAGAAATAGGTTTTATTAGAATTAAGGACACCATATTCCCCTGGCCAGAATTTCCACTGTAATTCTTTGGACTCCCTAACTCCTATTCTTTGAGTAAACATCAACAAAATTCATTTTACCTTGCCCATAGGAAAAGTCCAATAATGTAAATTTTTTTTGCATATTTTTGGCTTTCTGAAAAAAAATAGGGTGTAGATAATAGGTTTCATAGACTAAGTTTTCAAAACCCAAGTTATTATTTATAGTCAACTGTCTGTATTTAGGAATTGCTTATCTTTATTTTTTTCTTTATGTCAACAATGCAAATTCAAAAATGTCAGAAGAGAATTTGGGGAAATAAGTTACATAGCACTGCTGTCTTGAGAAACAGAGACCATTATAATAATTATGATATTATCATTCCAGTGTTATTCATCCCAATTTCAAGAACAAGTGTTGGCACAGGGAGCCTAAAACTGAGATGAGATGGCAAACATCTTTAGAGTAGAATATAGAAAAAATAAATACAACCATTCTATGAGCTACTTACATTTAAACACATCTATTGTTCAAGAATTGAAGGACATTTGGAAAGAGAATAAGCTACGAATTATTACTCTTTACACTATTAATAGCTTAATAATTGAATTGCAAAAAACTCTTGCCCAGGTACTGAAAATGAGAAGCTGAGGGAGAGGGAGAGGGGAAGGGGGAAAGCAAAAGAAATAACAACAAAACAAAACACAATAACATAGATTCAACTGGGATGAGGGTAGGGTTTTTAAAATTTAATCCCATTAATTCGATTTTAGTTTAGATAGAACAGATAAATTTCAAAAGATTCGATAAATGCAAACCAAAACTTCTTTATAAATAATATCATTATTAAGTACCGTAAATTAAAAATTGTAAAAATTCCATGAGTACTTTTTTTATGGTAAACTGGAAAAGACCAGCATCTAGGAATTTGTCCTGTGAATATATTCACAAAAGTTCACCTAGATCCTCTTTGAAAAATACAAATGTAATTTTTTAAAAAAAGAAATGCAGAGGATCCTATGATAATTATAATATACATGATGCCACCCATGCAGGCAATTATTTAAGTCACAAATTCTTTGATTTAAACAAAAACGAAATGTGATTTCATGCGCTCAAATGTTGCACAGCAAATTAATGCTTCTTACATCCAAATATAGTGGTAGTCTGTGAATTTTCTATTTTTCTCTTCATCCTCCCTTCCTTACCTTTGTTTCTTTATATTATTAATCTGTGAAAGTAAGCTGAATTTTTGAAGAGATAAATACTATTGCTTTCAATTTCTGATATCATACTTAATCTATATGCTAATTCTGTATATTTTAGGAAGTTGGTATATTTTCAATCCCCTTGATTCCAATAACGTTATCACAGTACTATGCAGTCTCTGACTCTTAAGTGGCTTTCATTAAAACTTGTTGACTGCATAAATAAATGAGAGTGCACCAAAAAACTCTGGCCCTTTTTACATGGATAAATAAGTGAGAATGCACATTTAAAAACTATGACTCCTTTCCTTGTGAAACTTACCTATTTTATTAGATTTTGTCACTGCCTTAGCAACTACCTACACACTGTGAGTGGCTTAGAACAACATAGATTTCTGATTTTGCAGTTCTGGAGGTTAGAAGTTCAACAGATGTCTCATGGGCTAAAACCACATTGTTAGCAAGCCTGTAGTTACTACTGGAGGCTTTGGAGGAGAGTCCACTCCCAGGTTCACTCAGTTGTTGGAAGAATTTAGTTCCTTACAGCTGCAGAATCTGTCTCTGTTTCCCACCCGGCTCTCTGCTTTTGGCTGCTTTTAGCTCTGAGAGGTCTTTCTTCTGTTCTTGCATGTGAACGCTTCATCTGAATGCCAGCAAAAGAGCTTGGAATCTTTTCCTTCTGCTCTGTGTTTCTTCTGCTGGTAACCAGAGGTTATTTGCTTATGATCCTATTTTGGACTCACCAGGATAGTCTAGGCTAATTTCCCTGTTTTAAGGTTTGTTACCTCATTGTGGTTTTGATTTGCATTTCTCTGATGGCCAGTGATGATTAGCATTTTTTCATGTCTTTTGGCTGCATAAATGTCTTCTTTTGTGAGTGTCTGTTCATATCCTTTGCCCACTTTTTGATGGGGTTGTTTGTTTTTTTCTTGTAAATTTGCTGGAGTTCATTGTAGATTCTGGATATTAGCCCTTTGTCAGATGAGTAGGTTGCGAAAATTTTCTCCCATTTTGTAGGTTGCCTGTTCATTCTGATGGTAGTTTCTTTTGCTGTGCAGAAGCTCTTTAGTTTAGTTAGAGATACCATCTCACACCAGTTAGAATGGCAATCATTAAAAAGTCAGGAAACAACAGGTGCTGGAGAGGATGTGGAGAAATAGGAACACTTTTACACTGTTAGTGGGACTGTAAACTAGTTCAACCATTGTGGAAGTCAGTGTGGTGATTCCTCAGGGATCTAGAACTAGAAATACCATTTGACCCAGCCATCCCATTACTGGGTATATACCCAAAGGACTATAAATCACGCTGTTATAAAGACACATGCACACGTATGTTTATTGCGGCACTATTCACAATAGCAAAGACTTGGAACCAACCCAAATGTCCAACAATGATAGACTGGATTAAGAAAATGTGGCATATATACACCATGGAATACTATGCAGCCATAAAAAATGATGAGTTCATGTCCTTTGTAGGGACATGGATGAAATTGGAAATCATCATTCTCAGTAAACTATTGCAAGGACAAAAAACCAAACACCGCATGTTCTCACTCATAGATGGGAATTGGACAATGAGAACACATGGACACAGGAAGGGGAACATCACACTCTGGGGACCATTGTGGGGTGGGGGGAGGGGGGAGGGATAGCATTAGGAGATATACCTAATGCTAAATGATGAGTTAATGGGTGCAGCACACCAGCATGGCACATGTATACATATGTAACTAACCTGCACATTGTGCACATGTACCCTAAAACTTAAAATATAATAATAATAATAAAAAAAAGGTTTGTTACTTGAATTTTATCTACAATGTCCCTTTTCAGATGTAATGTAACACATTCATATGCCCTGGAGATTAGGTCATGGAGATCTTGGGGTTGTCATTCTTCTGCTAACCATAACCATGTTTTCTTTACTATGCATTTGATTATTTAAGAGACTAATGTCAAAACAAGGATCAGCTAAAAATTTTTGTGATGTAGAATATTTGCAATGAAGCCAAAATCATCCATGGAATTTTTTAAGGAATTCCTTTGCTCTTCAAACATTTTATTTGCTGATAGGTATTGCTAAATATTTATTCAGCATGAAATAATAAAAACAAGTGCTTCACAGTCACTTCCTGAAGTCACATAAATGTGGTTTTTCTTTGACTAGCATTTTCTCATTTTAATTTGCTACAAATACTATACATGACTATGGGAATATCTATGCATGGATATGGAACTGTCCAAAAATAAGATTTAATATTGATAAAACAAGTCATGAAATTCCCTGTGGTTAAGTTTTAATAAACTGTAAATCAACTTGTAAGTAACTAGCAAGATAATCTATAGTCAATCTTGAGAAGAATTGATATGTTATTGTTGTTGTCCATGGCCTAGTTTGCATACAATTGATAAGCATAGCATTTGCAAGCATAAGAGACTGGTATAAAGATTGTAATTTCAGAAATTTATGTTTAGTAAGCTCAATTTTAAAACTATGCCTTCTAGTTATACAGTGCTTTAGTTCAGAAACTGTTTTTTATATTAACTAATATAATTCTTAAAACCCACTAAAATTGTTATTACAAAATATATAATCTCTATTCAATGACAAATTTAGCATGTGGCTGTGATCATAAACTGGATCTTTCAGTTACTTGTTTTAGATTTTTACTTTATATGTGTTGGTATATATGTATTTTAGTAAAAATGTTAATCAAATAGAATATATATACATACATATTCTAGATAAGAAAATATATGTGATAAAGGTTATGCAAAATCCTCCTAAAGGCAACAGGATGATGCAAATGAATTCTAGGAGATCTCTCTTTCTAGCTTTATTTTTCTAACTTGTATCAAGATGGGAATGGGAAGTGGGGGTGGGGTGCTTGCATGTTTTAAATGGGATGTTGGTTACTTCAAACATCAGTTACTTCACCATGTTAACAAATTCTTACATTTTAAAAAATTTTTCTTTGTTTATTTTGAGACAATGTTAATTTATTTGATGCCTTTAAGTTACATAACTCTACAAAAACACTTAAAATAATTAAAGTCAATAATACACTCAAGGGTAAACATTTGTCAGTCACTATACATCACACACCTGTATATGAGTTATTGCTTATTTACTCACAGCAGCCAGAGGTAGAATCTCCTGGAATTATAGCCACCCAAACTCTAAAATTTCTAGTTAAATATGTGTTGTTATGTGATCAACCGAAGCAGTGAAAAGGCAAGCAGATAAAAAAATAAAAATACCAAGAGCTTTCCAGCCAATCTCCTAACATAGAAGTGGACCATCTATTCCAAATTTAAAATCCTTAAATAATTGTGTGTCAAATGTATATCCTATTGTGTCCTACACATTGTGCCAATTAAATCTTTATTTCATTTATATTGCACATGTGAACTATCTTAAACAGTCCACTAAATATTTAAAATTTGACGTGATAATTATCTCCTCCTGTATATTTGTTTAGTAATTCACCATCTTTGAGATTATGATTGATATTGAACATATATCTCATTGTAATTAACTAGATCTTTTCAAGAGCAGCGAATCATGGCAGCCCATAAAATACTCTACATAGTCTTGTTTATTTGAAGGACATTTTTCTGGTACAGAACAAAAATGAATGTCTGTAAAGATAAGCCATTTTTAGAAAATACTATTTAGTTTTGTGAACTTCATTCCATGAGTAGTACAAGTGAAATAACTGTCTAGGGTATAAGAAAAAAAATGAATTAGGAAAGGTGTCTTGTCTCAAGGATTTTCTACCAAATGGTTTCTTTAATCGTTAAATACTGACCTAAGTCTAGGAGGGAAGTTAATGAAATCTAGCTAGAAATCTATTGCACTTGACCAAGACAGCCCTAACATTTCCCTCAGCTTCACAAAACTTTAGAGAAGTTGCTTCCTGATTCTTGGCTCCTGAACCCCATTTTCTTAAAGCATTTACTTTAGAAAACTTGTAATTGTCAATCATTTGTCTGATCCTAGATATTTAAATCCTTTAGAAAACCTCTTGCCAGTTTTACAAACCAGAACTGTATTTCTCAAGGACCTGGAAGCCATCTCTCTGAAATGTAAAAAAATAAAGGTGGCCACCCCTATTTCCCACTTTATGTGGGAAGAGAGTAGCCTAACTTCCCAGGAAACCTTACTCTAGGTTGTAAAATTTTCTCCCATCATGAAGATAGGAGAAAGATTTTTAAAAAGATGTTTAATTATTATAGATACATAATAGTTGTACCTATTTATCAGGTACATATATATGTGATAATGTGACACAAGAATATAATGGGTAGTAGTTAAATCAGGGTAATTGGAATATGTATCATATCAAGCATTTGTCATTTCTCTGTGTAACAGGCAAAGGAGATGTTACTTAGTCTACTGCAATAGGAGAGAAAGTCCAGAACTGAGTCTGAACTCAACCTCACTGAAACAAAAGTTCAGTGAAAATGCTGCTTTGTCATTTTCTAAGAGAAAACTTATTCAAGAACATCAGAAAAGGAGGGGGAAATTCTCTTTAAGTTATGATATAAGGATAGCATTAAAATCAGGTATAATAAAGCATTTTTGGCTATGATGAAGATTATGCACATTTTGAGCATATGTATTTCCTATTTGCTGAATATTGCACTAAAATGAAATTTGAAAGTGAAGAAGGAAAGAAATTTCTAATAATGTTGAGAAGATAGTGACTGGATGGGAAGAGTGATGTTGATGCACCATTCATTAGAAAA
Source organism: Pongo pygmaeus (assembly GCF_028885625.2). Classification (NCBI taxonomy): domain Eukaryota; kingdom Metazoa; phylum Chordata; class Mammalia; order Primates; family Hominidae; genus Pongo; species Pongo pygmaeus. The sequence goes on along the minus strand of NC_072387.2, from coordinate 93,558,596 downwards.
TTTATTAAATTCCATGAAGACCATAGACAGAAGAAGAATGTGAACAACTTCAAATCTGAGACTCCTAGAATATAATGTTGGTTGTCTATGAACTATAAGCTGGTTAATGTGTCAGAGCAAGGAACATAGATGAAACATTGTGCTAGGACGGGTAATGACCCTACAGGATTGAGGTGAGAAACAGGGCTGAAGAGCGACAGCCAAAAAAACTACAAACCTAGGCAACGGAATCATTCTGTACTCCCATCCTTCTCCCATTCCAGGCAGAACACATACTATAAGCAAAGATAGGGCAAAACAGATATCTTTTCTCTAAACTGATAAACAAAAAAAAAATCAACTTCCTTAATATACAAACAACAACAACAACAAAATACAAAAATCTTAGTTACATATTGAAGTATGAAAAAGACCCTTTTCTTTTAGGTTTGGAGTGTCCACAGATCTCAAAGGAAACCTATGTTTAGACAGGACCTGTCCTGCCTGGCTTCACGCAACTCCTGCACAGAGCTCCTACTCCCAGAAGAGATTTAGATGGAAAGGAGTTATTTCCGTACAATAGCAAAGGGGAAATGGAAAAGTGCACTAATCACTTTTTAGTGTATAAAAATAACAATTAAGGGTCACCAATATGCCCAAAGAACTAACAGTATGCAAATTAAAACAACAAACAAATATTTTTCTTTTAAGACTCTATACAAACTCAGGGTCCAACTATGAAACAAAACAATTGATGTAATGTAAGAAAAGGTAATCCATTAACTATATTTTCTTGTTTAGTTCTTTTGTTTCCTTTGATAAAGGTTGTGGACATTTTGTCTACTTGTCAGGATTAAAATAATAACAATAATGATTCATCTTCTAGGTGAATTATTTTATTTTTTATGCAGTCCCGCATACACAGGCTGGTCTAAAATTCCGTGCACCTAGAGCAACTTCACACTTGACTCTGCGGAGGCCTTTAGTGTGTGGACATAAACAAAGGCCACCCTAAGGAGATCAAGCAAAGGCTATTTACTCAGAGCTTGCTATAGCAAGAAAGTAGTTTTAGGTACATTTAGAAGAGACTCAAAGGTTGAGAGGGGAGTGGAAAGCTTTATACTGAACAAAAGGCTTGGATATGCTCTGAATGAACTTTGTTGGTGTGGAGAAGCTGGACTCCAGCTAACTAGATGCTGGGCATCCTATATGATGGGTTTGAAAAAAGATCTTTGACTTTTTCTTGTTAGTCCTGAGTTGGAAAGAGAAGAGCAATAATCAGAAAAGCTGGCAGTTATTGGGCAAATCCTACTCTTTTAGGGGTGATTGCTGCAGAGGTTATGGTTTGGCTTCCTGTGGTGGTTGCTATAGAAGTTGTGGGTGAGAGTTCTAATTTTATCTGTGGTCTGGTAATTGTCATTTTTATACTGTCTCTCAAGGATTTATAGATCCCCCACAAGAATAAGGCTCACAGCTTTAGTACCACTCCAGGTCTCCAAACACACTCAGATGTGCTCATGCACATGCGCACCCACCTCCCACCCCACCCACCCACCTACACACACACACACACACTCTCTCTCTTAGGGTATTAAAACTCCAGTATCCAAAATGAACTGCCTGTTGTGATATTACCACGAGCTGAACAGTTTACTCGTTTTTGCTACTCTGGCTTTCTTCTTCTTCTTCTTTTCTACACAGTTTGATAGTTGGGGATTTCCATTTGTTTTCTTTTTTCTTTCTTTCCTTTATTCTTTCCTACTTTTTTTTTTCTTTTTCTTTTTAAAGTACAATCACAGAGTTAATTTTCTGGTTATAATTCAGGCTGCCTTTATATAATATTGAAGTACAAGGACTTTGCATATTACTTCATTCTAATATGAACCAGAAGTGCCAATGAAACCAGAAGTGCTTATTATATTTATGATAATAAAAATTAAAATATTAACACACGGAAAAGGAATAAAAAGCATACAAAAAAGATACTCCTTGTTTTAAAGTGGTAAATTTAACGTGAGTACCTACTACGTCTCCAAAGAACTGTATTAAGCTACAATCTCTAAATGTGAATTATAAAAGTTTGATGTATAGGTCTAGTCCTGTGGTAGAAAATATAATAAAGAACTTTATCTTAGGGATATTATCTACTTGGTTTTCTGTCATTATTCACCATTACTGTAAGGATTATTTTGGTGGAAAGTGCTGTTTTCAGATGGTGACTTCTGTGTGATTGTGACCTCTCTTTCCACCAAACTCACGTTGCCCACTTAAAAAATTATTCACTGACTACAGTTGTCCACAGAAAAAATGTACTCTTTTATTTATTATTTTACTCTTTTCTTTCTCAAAGCTTACTTTGTAAGGGCAAATGAAAATTTAAAAAGAAGAGGCTAGTTCTCCCTGTTAAAAATAAAGTGAACCCCCCGCATTTTCTTAGATTATATTTACATAAGAAAATCTCATTGCAAGTGCTTTTCTTCTTTAAAATGTATGTAAATCTTTTTTATAAAAAAAAAATACACCTTTCACCAGATTTATGATCCAGGAATGTCTTTTCCAAGGACTCAGAAAGCATCTAATTAACGGAGACAGAGCTAGTACCTTCCAATTCCTGTGGGAAACTGGGAGCTTAACTTCCGCCAGCACCTTAATCAAGGTTGAAAATGACCTCCTGTGATAAATATATAAGAAGTTTATTTTTCACTTGGATAAAGACAAATAGCAAATACAAATGGCCACCACAATTGCCAGGTGAATCAAGGATGAATAATGTGTCACAAATGATGCAGTCAAGTTATATTACTTTGCCTATTTGAGAATATGTATGTATGCGTTGTATATGTTTGATTATATACAATAATGAGATTTCTTTGTTTTTCTTAGCAAATTGCCTGTGATGAGCATCACATTCTGGTATAATGCCTATTCAATAACAAGACTGTTTCTTTTCTCTTTCACCTGTTTTGGTGAGGTTTTTCTGGATTGGCAGCATATATTTCTTTTTATTTCCCCAATAACCTCCTTTAGGTTTGTTTAGTGTTATACTCCCCGGACACAAGGTTTCTGAATGCATGTTACATGATGGTATTTAGAAGGTTTTTCCAACTCAATACACATGGAGAAATCCTTTTTTTGTTGACTTCTTGCTATGAGCAGAGAAACCATTGGTCCACGTAGAAGAACTAGAAAATCTCTTGTGTCCTGGGCTCCTGTGTGTGGATATGGAATCAAGGCTTGACTAGTTACAGAATTCTAACTGTTAAATAAAAATTACAGAAGACCATTGTGTTGAACTAAGTTACTGCACTAGGCCCCAACAAATTAGACTAAAAATCAAAATGGAGTCACTCATGCTTAAATTTCACATCAACAAACTAAAACTAAGTTATCTGACCTTCCAAGAAATCAGGAGTGAACTATAAGCCAATTTTCTGAACAGGCCGGTTTCAGTCTTCAATGGGAAAGTTAATGAAGTTCTCTCTGTTTTAATTCTTAACCAGAAGTAAGTCCATTTTAACAAATCCATTGTTTTTTTACTCTTCTGCTCCTTGTTCCTGTCTTATAAAAAAAGTAATTTTAAAATGACCGATCCACTTTCTGTTCTTTGTTTCTGCTTTCTTCCAGACTTCTCTGTCTATAAAGCTAACTTCTGTGAGGCCGAAGCAGGCGGATCACGAGGTCAGGAGATCAAGACCATCCTGGCTAACACGGTGAAACCCCATCTCTACTAAAAATACAAAAACTTAGCCGGGTGTGGTGGCGGGCGCCTGTAGTCCCAGCTACTCAGGAGGCTGAGGCAGGAGAATGGCGTGAACCCGGGAGGCAGAGGTTGCAGTGAGCAGAGATCGCGCCACTGCACTCCAGCCTGGGCGACAGAGCAAGACTCCATCTCAAAACAAAAAAACAAAAACAAAACAAAACAAAAAGCTGACTTCTTCTGGTCAGCTCATTGGAATACTTATTCTATTTTAGGGAATGAAGTGTTTCTAGATTCTAGAATTGCAATAAAGCCAGTTGAGATTTTCAACTAAATTTGTTGACTTTTTGTCTTTTCACACAACACAAGTCCATTATCAATGGTTTGGAAATGGATACATGAACCAGCAAAAACAGGCAGAGTCTTTCCCTGACTTTTATTGGCACTATTGGGAATGATGCTAGGTTCATGTACTTCAAAACCCATGAAACTACCAAGGGCCATTACCACCAGAAAGTGTACGAGAACAAATTTAATCAGAAGCGAACAGAACAAAAGGTAGCGAGAGAGAGGCTTAGCATCTTGATGACACACTTGGAATATTTCAGTCCAGCTTTTTAGATTTAAGCTATTATAACTTATGTTTATATCCGTTTTTAAAAAAAATCTGAACTAATTCACTCACCATGCCACCTCTCATGGCCTAACATGAAAGTGTAATTCCTGAAATATTAGGAGACTGTACATGTACTCCCCTTTCAAGTTATTTATTGACCACTTGCCATATGACACATACTCTCCTAGTACCAGAAATTCATCAGTGAACACATCAGAGAAATATCTCTGGATTCAAGTAGCTTGTGTTCTATTGAGCAGTTTTGGCAGTAAACTAGACAAATAAACAAAATGCATAGAGAAAATGCAAAGGAAACAATATGCTGCAGGAAATGAAGAGATCAGGTATGAAGGAGGTGGGGTCAAATTTAGGTAAAGCCCAGAAAAAAATGGCTTATTTATAAAGGCCTGGAAGCAGTAAGCCAGCTGACCAGGAGTATGTCAGGGAAACACCTTCTCAGGCAGCAGGAACAGCAACAGTGCTCTGAAATGAGAGGGTGCATAAATAGTTGGAATAGTATTGACCAGACTAATATAGCTGAACTGGCTGAAAGAAGGAGGGAGTAGAAGATGAAGTGGTTATCAGAATGAGGCTTTGTGCTTCTAGTAAGGACATGGACTTTTACTATGAATAAGATGGGAAACTAGTTGATGAATTTAGCAGAGAATTGACATTCGATTTCTATTTTAAAATATACTGTTTGGGTTTGTCATTATATAGTTTTTTAGTAATTATTTATTTGGTTATAGTAACTCATGTACTTTCCTCATACTTCCTTGGCACCATGATCCTTTCCTCATTCTGAAGCTTGGAATTTAGTTCCATTTACTCAGAGATTTAATGACATCTCAGAAGTTAAAACCTGTTGAAAAGTAAGGGTTTGGATTGGTAGTCACAGCTTCTTTTACCCTTATTTGTAATACTTTATCTTTTCTTCGAGGAGAAAATATTAAAAATTAATTTTAATGAATAAAATTAATTGTATATGTTATAAAAATGATTTTGTAACCAGTATGTTACAGAAAGTCTTATTTGCCTTTTGCTTACCTATGTTAATTTGTGACACAAAAAGACCCTGAAGTCAAAGCACAGAACAACTGAGACACTTAATAAGATGGTAAGATGAACCCAGCGAACTTCCCGTCTTCAACTCCTCAGAGAGAGAGAGACACAGAGAGAGAGAGAGAGAAAGAAACAAGAGGGGGAAAATAAAGAAATGCAAATATATTTTATAAAATTGGGTCTGGCGCGATGGCTCACGTCTGTAATCCCAGCAGTTTGGGAGGCCCAGGTGGGCAGATCACCTAAGTTCAGGAGTTTGAGATAGCCTGGCCAACATGGTGAAACCCCATCTCTACTAAAAACAGAAAAGTAGCCGGGCGTGGTGGTGCATGCCTGTAATCCCAGCTACTCGGGAAGCTGAGGTAGGAGAATCACTTAAACCCGGGAGGCGGAGGTTGCAGTGAGCCGAGATCACACCATTGCACTCCGGCCTGGTTAGAAGAGCAAAATTCAGTCTCAAAAAATATATATATATATTTTATAAAATTGAATTTTTTAAAGAAATGGTTACTCTAATGCATAGGCATAAAAATGGATTTTAGTTTGGTGTTTTTTTAATCTTTAAACCTGTTTAAAAATCAATTTTTTTAATTATAATTTTTATAATATGGTTATTTTTAAACATATATGTGTGAGTAGTAAAACTCACTTAAATATGTTGCTTAAGTAGAGTCATCAACAGACACCTTATCTGATACCTGAAACAATCAAATCTTCATTGTCAGTCTCCCAGGATTAAACAGTAGCTATTTAGCTGATTTGAAAGTCACATTTAAGTTAAAAATATTTGAGTCATGAGTCAAATGCCTTCTCTTTCTAGATGTATTGCCTGTGTTTTTAGTTCCTGTTTTCTAGGTTTACAATCTAAACATACTGTATTTTGTTTAAAAATTTATAAAATTAACTAAGAAACATTCCTCATCCTTTCAAATTTGCTCTCTGGTCTGAAAATAGGTAATCTAGAGATTATGTTTGATTGTAGCCAAGCTGTTATAGAGTAGCCAATTATTAATTATTAAACTTTTTATTTTCAGCCTCCCAAAGCTGTTCATGAGAAGAAAATCTCTGTGGGTAGGGGAACTAAAAACAGATACTGAACAAAAACACAAACTAAAGGAAAAGCACTTTAACAATTGTTTGCCCATTTTTAGTAGTAAAACTTGACATTAAAAGACTGTCAATTCTCATAGGATAAAACCTTATTGTGATGATACTGTATCCTAATTTACCTAAAGAGTTTGTTTTTTATATTACTGAATGCATAATAGATTATTTCATATGCAGATTTAAAATAACTATGAGATACCTATGCATATGCAGCCCCATATATACACATATGTATACACACACACACACATATAAAAAGTCCCTTGCACCCTTAGTTCTAGTGAGAGGTCTGAGTAAGAAGCATCATGGTTAATTGTTCTAAATCACTTCCATCTACCACCCTCATTGGCTCCTGGCAATATTCTTACAGAAATTGTTTCCAGTTCCAACGTTGATGCTGATTAGGTTAAACGAGAGATTGCTTTTCTTTTCTTTTCTTTTTCTATAAAAGGCCAATTAGTAAATGTTTTAGGCTTTGCTAGCCAAATGGCAAAATCAAGGATCTTATGTAAGCACTTACATAACAAGAGAGAGAACAAATTTCTACACATTTTATATCACCAAAATTGAAAGCTTTATTGATGAACACAGAAATTTGAATTTTGTATAATTTTCATGTGTCAAAAATATTACTCTTTCAATTTTTTTGAAAGCTTTTTAAATGAAAAAATAATTCTTAAGAGCAGGATATGGGCCAGATTTGAGTTAGGGTCATATATGTCTAAATACCTTGGTTAAAAAAACCTTAGTACTCTTTTCCTTGCTTATTGGTTGTTGATTGCTTCAGGAACCCAGATTTAAACCAATCAGCAATGCTTTAAAATTCATTACAATGCGTAGATTTCTTTGTTTACCTTCCATTTTGGTCACATTAGTCTTTGATCTTTTTTCACTATTTTGGGGTTTTGTCCATTTTAAGTTACCGTGACCAAAATATTAAGTTACACTATAAGAATAAAGATAAACTCTGAAAATTATGTTACATACACCTTAAGGCATTCCACAGTTTATAATATATGTAAATCTGTTGTTCCTTTCACTCAGTCCAACAAATAAATCTCCCTTCTTCCATTGCTCACTCCAAAGGCTCTCTTTTCTTTCTTTCTATTTTTTGTTTCTTTTTTCTTTTAAAATTTCACTGGTACATAGTACATATATGTATTTATGAGTTACATTAGGTATTTTGATATAGGCATACAATGTGTAAATGTTTACCTCAGAGCAATTATAGTTCATCACCTTCAGCATTTATCATTTCTTTATGTTACAAATATTCCAATTATACTCCCTCAGTCATTCTAAAATGTACAACAAACTATTGTTAACTGTAGTCACTCTGTTGTACTACTGAACACTGGATCTTATTCATTGTATCTAACTATATTTTTGTACCCATTAAACATCCTCATTTCTAACCCTGCCTCCCCCAACTACTTTTCTCAGCCCCTGGTAGCCATAATTCTACTCTCTATCTCCATGACTTCAGTTGTTTTAATTTTTAGCTCCCACAACTGAGTGGGAATATGTGAATTCTGTGTTTCTGTGCCTGGTTTATTTCACTTAAACTAATGTCCTCCATTTCCATTCAAGTTATTGCAAATGACAGGACCTCATTCTTTTATATGGCTGAGTAGCTCTCCGTTGTGCATAAGTACCACATTTTCTTTTTTTTTCTTTTTCTTTTTTTTTTTTTTGTTTTTTTGAGACAGAGTCTCGCTTTGTCGCCCAGGCTGGAGTGCAATGGCGCGATCTCGGCTCACTACAAGCTCCTCCTCCCTCACGCCATTCTCCTGCCTCAGCCTCCCGAGTAGCTGGGACTACAGGCGCCCGCCACCACGCCCGGCTAATTTTTTTGTATTTATAGTAGAGATGGGGTTTCACTGTGTTAGCGAGGATGGTCTTGATCTCCTGACCTTGTGATCCACCCGCCTCGGCCTCCCAAAATGCTGGGATTACAGGCATGAGCCACCGACCCCGGCCAAGTTCCACATTTTCTTTATCCATTTTTCTGTTGATGAACATTTAGGTTGCTTCCAAATCTTGGCTATTGTGAATAGTGTTGCAAGTAACATGGGAATGTAGATACCTTTTCCATGTACTGATTTCCTTTCTTTTGGGTGTGTACCTAACAGTGAGATTGCTGATCATATGGCAGTACTATTTTTAGATTTTTTGAGGAAACTCCATACTGTTCTTCATAGTGGTTGTACTAACTTACATTCCCAGGAACAGCGTAGGAGGGTTCTCTTTTCTCTACATCCTCAACAGCATTTCTTATCACCTGTCCTTTGGATGAATGTCAATTTAACTGGGGTGAGATGATATCTCACTGGAGTTTTCATTTTCATTTCTCTAGTGATCAATGATGTTGAACACTTTTTCATATACCTGTTTGCCTTTTGTATGTCTTCTTTTGATAGTTGTCTATTCAAATTTTTTGCCCATGTTTTAATCAGATAATTAAATTTATTCCTATAGAGTTGTTTGAGCTCCTTATATATCCTGGTAAATTATCTCTTGTGAGATGGATAGTTTGCACATATTTTCTCCCATTCTGTGAATTGTCTCTTAGCTTTGTAGATAGTTTCCTTTGCTGTGCAGAGGATTTTTAATTTGATGTGATTCCATTTGTCCATTTTTGCTTTGGTTGCCTTTGCTTTTGGAGTAATCAAGAAATCTTTGCCCAGACCAATGACCTGAGGAGTTTCCTCAATGATTTTTGTTTGTTTGTTTTTGTTTTTGTTTTTGAGACGGAGTCTCGCTCTGTTGCCCAGGCTGGAGTACAGTGGCTTGATATCGGCTCACTGCAAGCTCCGCCTCTCGGGTTCAGGCCATTCTCCTGCCTCAGCCTCCCGAGTAGCAATGTTTTATTTTAATAGTTTTATGGTGCCAGGTCTAGATCTAATGATTTAATTATTGTGACTTTTTTTTTATGTAGCAAGAGATAGAAGTCTAGTTTAATTCTTCTGCATTTGGATATCTAGTTTTCCCAGGATGCTTTATTGAAGAGATTGTCCTTTTCACAATCTATGTTCTTGGCATATTTGTCTAAAACAAATTTACTATACATGTATGGATTTATTTCTGGGTTCTCTATCCTGTTTCATTGGTCTGCTTTTATGCTGGTACTGTGCTTTTTTGGTTACTATAACTCTGTAGTACAATTTGAAGTAAGATAATGTGATTCCTCCAGTAGTGTTCTTTTTGCTCAGAATGACTTTGACTGTTCTGGGTCTTTTGTGCTTCCGTATAAACTTTAGGGTTATTTTTTTTCTGTTTCTGTGAAGAATATCACTGGTATTTTTTATAGGGATTGCATTTAATCTGTATATTGCTTTGGTTAGTATGCACATTTTAACATTATTAATTCTTCCAATCCATGAACATAGAATAGCTTTCCATTTTTTGTGTGTCCTCCTCATTTTCTAGCATCAATGTTTTATAGTTTGCATTGTAGAAATATTTTTATTTATTTGGTTAAATTTATTCTTGGATATCTTATTTTAATTTTACCTATTGTAAGGGCAATTACTTTCTTGATTTCTTCTTCAGATTATTTGCTCTTGGTATACATAAATGCTACTGATTTTTGTATGTTGATTTTGTATTCTGAAACTACAGAATTTGTTTATCAGTTCTAATGGCTTTTTGGTGGAGTCTTTAGGTTTTATCAAATATAAGATTATATCATCTGCAAATAATAATTTGACTTTTTTCCTAAACTGGAAATTTAGATGTCTTTTTATTTCTCTTGTTATCAAACAAGATAGGTTTGTTTAATAACAAGAGATTGATTGCTCTAGCTAAGACTTTCAGTACTGTGTTGATTAGTAGTGGTAAAAGTGGGCATACTTGTCTTATTCCAGATCTTAGAAGACAGGCTTTCAGTTTTTCCCTATTCAGTATGATACCAGCTGTGGGTCTGTCATATATGGCCTCTATGGTGTTGAGGTATGTTTCTACTATGCTCAGTTCTTTTAGAGTTTTTGAAATGAAGGGATGTTGAATTTTACCAAATGCCTTTTTAGCATCAATTGAAATAATCATATGGGGTTTTTTTCCTTCATTTTGTTGATATGATGTATCACATTGATTGATTTGCATATGTTGAACTATCCTTGGATGTCTGGGATAAACCCCACTTGGTCGTAATAAATGATATTTTCAATGTGTGGTTGAATTTGGTTTGTTAGTATTTTGTTGAGCATATTTACATCAATATTCATCAGAGATATTGGCCTATAGTTTTCCATTTTTGATATGTCATCTGGTTTTGGAAGTAGGGTAATACTGGCCCCATAAAATGAGTTTGGAAGTACTCTCTCCTCCTCTTTTTTTTTTTTTTGTAATGTTTTGAGCAGGATTGGTATTAGTTCTTCTTTCAGTGTTTGGTGGAATTCACCAGTGAAGGCATCAGGTCCCAGGCTTTTATTTGCTTGGAGACTTTTCATTATGGCTTGCATCTTGTTACTTGTTATTGGTCTATTCAAGCTTTGGATTTCTTTATAGTTCAACCTTGGTAGGTTGTATGTGTGTAGGCATATATCCATTTCTTCTAAGTTTTTCAATTTATTAACATATAGTTTCTCACAGTTTTCTCTAATGATCCTTTAAATTCCTGCTGTATCAACTTCTTTTATATCTCTGGTTTTATTTATTTGCATATTCTCTTTTTTTTCTAGTCTGGCTAAAGGTTTGTAAATTTTGTTAATCTTATCAAAAAAACAACTTTTTGCTTCATTAGTCTTCTCATTTTTGTATTTTTTCAGTTCAATTGTTTTTATTTATGCTTTAATCATTATTTTTCTTCTTCTACCAATTTTAGGTGGCTTTTCTTCCTTTTCTAGTTTTTTAGGATGCATTATTAGGTTGTTTATTTGGAGTTTTTCTTCTTTTATGATGTAAGCACTTATAACTGGAAACTTTCCTCTTAGTGCTGCTTTCCCTGTAACCTGTATATTTTGACATGTCATGTTTTCATTATGATTTGCTTCAAGAAATTTTTCAATTTCCTTCTTAATTTTTGCACTGATTTAATTTCATTAATTTATTCACTGGTCATTCAAGTGCATATTGTTTAATTTCTATGTGTTTGTGTAGTTTCCAAAATTATTCTTGTTATTGATTCCAGTTTTATTCCATTGTGGTCAGAGAAAATACTTGATATGATTTCAATTTTTTGGAATGTCTTAAGACATTTTTTATGGCCTAGCATAGGGTCTATCCTTGAGGATAATCTATGTGCTGAGAAGAATGTGTATTCTGCAGCCATTAGAAGAAATGTTCTATAAATATCTATTAGGTCCATTTGGTCTACAGTGTAGATTAAGCCTGATTTTCATTTTCTCACTGTATGGTCTGTCTAATGCTCAGAGTTGGGTGTTGATAGTCTCCAACTATTATGGTATTAGAGTGTATCTCTCTCTTTAGCTCTAATACTATTTGCTTTATATATCTGGCTGCTCCATCATTGGGTGCATATATATTTATAATTCTTACATCATTTTGTTGAACTGATTTCTTTATCATTATATAATAATCTTCTTTGTTGCTTTTTATACTTTTTGTCTTGAAATTTATTTACCTGCCACAGGTATAGCTATTCCTGCTCTTTTTTAATTTCCATTGGCATGGAATACCTTTTCCGTCCCTTTATTTTCAGTCTATGAGTGTCTTCACATGTGACATAGGTCACGAATAAAGTGTATACACCTATAGGGTGTAGGCAACTAATTATTGGGTCTTGTTTTATTATCCTTTCAGCCACTCTGTGTCTTTTGATTGGAAAGTTTAGTTTAATTTACATTCTTTGTTATTATTGGTAAGTAAGGACTTACTACTGCCATTCTGTTATTTTTTTTGTTGCTTTGTGGTCTTCTCTTTTTCCCTGTCTTCCTTTTTGTGAAAGTGATTTTCTCTGGTAATATGCTTTAATTTTTTGCTTTATATTTCTTGTGTACCCATTTTAGTTTTTTTTGTTCTTGTTGTTTGTTTGCTTGTTTTGACCCAAAGTTTTACTCTGTTGCCCAAGCTGGAGTGCAGTGGCGTGATCTCGGCTCACTGCAACCTCCACCTCCGGTTTCAAGCAATTCTCCTGCCTCAGCCTCCCAAGTAGCTGAAATTACAAGCACCTGCCACCATACCCAGTTAATTTTTATATTTTTAGTAGAGATGGGGTTTCACCTTATTGGGAAGGCTGGTCTCAAACTCCTGAACTCAAGTGATCTGCCCAACTCGGCCTCGCAAAGGCTGGAATTACAGGTGTGAGCCACCATGCCCAGCCTGTTTTAGATTTTTTGATTTGAGGTTTCCATGAGTCTTGAAACTATTTTGTAACCCATTTTTTTTTAAACTAACGACAACTTAACTCTGATTACAAAAACAAATGAATGAAGCAACAAGAAAAGAGAAAACTGATGAAAAATTCTATACTTTAACTTTATCCCACCTACTTTTTACTTTCTTGTTTTAGCCTGTATCTTATTACAATATCTATGTCTTAAAAAGTTGTTCTAGTTGTTATTTTTCATAGAATTATCTTTTTGCCTTCCTACTCCAGTTATGAATAGTTGGTATACCACAATTACAGTATTATAATTTTATGTACTTGTCTGTGTACTTGCTTTTACCAGGGTGTTTTGTACCTTCAGATGGTTTCTTATCGCTCATTAACATGCTTTTCTGTCAGATTGAAGAGCTCCTTTTAGCATTTCTTGTAGGATAGGTCTATGTTGGCAAAATCCCTCAGCTTTTGTTTGTCTGGGAAAGTCTTTATTTCACTTTCATGTTTAAATAATATTTTCACTTACTATAGTAATCTAGAATAAAAGTTTTTTGCTTTCATTTTTCTTCAGCGTGTTAATTATATCTTGCAACTCTCTCCTTGCCTGTAAGGTTTTCACAGAGAAATCTGCTGAAAGGTGTATTGGAGCCCCTTTACATGTTGTTGTTTTTGGTTTTTTCTCTTACTGCTGTTAAGACTCGCGTCTGTAATCCCAGCACTTTGGGAGGTCGAGGCAGGCAGATCACCTGAGGTCAGGAGTTCTAGACCAGCCTGCCCAACATGGTAAAACCCCATCTCCACTAAAAATACAAAAACTAGTTGAGCATGGTGGCAAGTGCCTGTAATCCCAGCCACTTGGGAGGCTGAGGCAGGGGAATCACTTGAACCCAGGAGGTAGAGGTTTCAGTGAGCCAAGATTGTGCCACTGCACTCCAGCCTGGGCAACAAGAGTGAAACCCTGTCTCAAAAAAACAAACAAACAAAGAAAAATTCTTTCTTTATCCTTGACTTTTGGGAGTTTGATTATTAAATGTCTTGAGTTAGTCTTATTTAGTTTAGATCTACTTGATGTTCTAAAACCTTCTTGCACTTGAATATTGATATCTTTCTCTAGATTTGGAAAGTTCTCTGTTATTATCTCTTTCTTTTTTCTACCTAGACCTCTCTCTCTACCTCCTCTTTAAGGCCAATAACTCTTGGATTTTCCATTTTGAGGCTATTTTCTAGATCCTGTAGGAATGCTTCTTTTTTAAAATTCTTTTTTCTTTTGACTCCTCAGAGTATGTATTTTCAAATAGCCTATTTTCAAGCTCACTAATTCTTTCTTCTGCTTGATCAATTTTACTGTCAAGAGACTGATAAATTTTTCAGTTTTTCAATTGAATTTTTCAGCTCCCAAATTTCTGCTTGATTCTTTTTAATTATTTCGATTTTTTGGCTAAGTTTATCTGATAAGATTCTGAATTCCTTTCTTTTGTTATTTTGGATTTCACTGAGTAATTTTAAATTCTCTGTCTGAAGGGTCACACATATATCTGTCACTACAGAATTGATCAATGGTGCCTCATTTAGTTCGTTTGGTGAGGCCATGTTTACCTGCGTGGTCTTGATGCTTGTGTATTTCATCAGTATCCAAATATTAAAGAATTAGGTATTTATTTTAATCTTCACAATCTGGGCTTGTTTGTACCCAACCTTCCTAAGAATGCTTTTCAAATATTCAAAGGGAATTGTGTGTTGTGATCTAAGTCTTTGGTCATTGTAGCTGCATGCACATTAGAGGGTATCCCAAGCCCAGTAACACTGTGACTCTTGGAGACTCCTAGAGGTACTGCTTTGGTCGTCTTGGGTAAGATCCAGGAGAATTCCCTGGATCATCAGGCAGAGACTCTTGTTCTCTTCCCTTACTTTTCCCCAAGCAAACAGAGTCTCTATCTCTGTGCTGAGCTGCCTTGAATTGGAGGAGGGGTGCTGCAAGCACTCCCATGGACACCATTACTGGAAATGTGTTGGGTAACACCTGAAGCCAGCATGGTACTGGTCTCACCTAAGGCCTGTGGTGACTATTTTCTGGCTACTGTTGATGTTTATTCAAGGTCCAAGAGCTCTATAGTCAGCAGGTTATCCTGCCAGGACTGGGTCTCTCCTTTCAGGGTAGCATGTTCCCCTCTGGCCCAGGATGGGTCCAGAAATGCCCTCCAGGAGCTAAGGCATGGAGTAAGGGTCGTTAGAAGTCTGCTTCAGCTTATACTACTGTATGTGAGCTGTTACCCAAGTGGCAAGAGAAAGTCCTTTGTACTCATCCTTCTTCTTTCATCAAGCAGAAGGAGTCTCTCCTCATGACCACCACAGCTGGGAATATCCTGGGTCACACCTGAAGCCAGCATAGTACTGGGTCTTGCCCAAAGCCCACAGCGACTGCTACTTAGCTACCATTGATGTTTAATCAAGGTCCAAAGGTTATTTCATCAGCAGGTGATGGATTTTGCTAGGATTGGCTCCTTCCTTTCAGGGCAGTGGGTTTCCTTCTGGCCCAGGATGGGTCTAGAAATGTCATCCAGGAGCTGTGGCTCAAAATGGGGCCTTCAAGACTCTGCTTGGTGCTTGAATTTACTGTGGCTGAGTTGATATCCAAGTTGCAGGACAAAGTCCTCTTTACTCTCCCTCTCCTCCCAGAACTTTGAGCTGCGTTGCCTGAAGTAGAAGGAGGGGGTACACAAGCACTCACTTGGCCATCCCAGCTGGTGTCTCACTGGGTCATGTATGCCCCAAGTTCGCTGGCTTTGAGCCGAACACAATACCATGACTCATGCAGGAATTGCAGACCTCGGCCTAGACTGCCTTTCAAGATTATTTAGGATCCCATAGTGCTATAGCCCATGGTGGTGGGGCTAGCCGGAACTTAGGTTCCCACCACTGGGATGAAAAGATTTCCCTCTGACTAGGGCCGGTCTAAATGCTTCCTCTGTGTGTCAGTTTAATTCTGCCTTGTGTTGCTTTCCTCTGTGACAAGACAGCACTGAGTTTCAATGCAAAATCCCACAATCACTTTGCTCCTTCTCCCACAAGTACATAGATTCTCCCTCCATGCCACAGAGCTACTCTGCCAGAGGATGGGTGGGAGTGGTGTAGACAATTCAAGATTGTCCCTCCTACCCTCTTCAGTGCTGCTGCTTCTTTTTTTTTTTTTTTTTTAATATTGAATGAAAACTGGGTACTGTGATCACTCACCTGATTTTAGGTTCTTATGAAGTTGCTTTCTTTCTTGGATGGTTGTTGAATTTGGTGTTCATACTGAGATGATGATTGTTTGAGGGCTCCTTTTTGCCACCTTACTCTGCCTACTCATCAAGGGCTCCCTTTTCTAGTTTCTTATATTATATACCTATCTTTATACCTATTTGGAAAAAATGAAATTATTCCTAGAACACTGAGTAGATGACAATATAGCATAACTTTATGTTGAGATTACAGAAATTCCCACTATAGCTTTCTCTCTCTACTCCTGAAAAAAATAAAAAAAATAAAAATAAAAAAAGGACACGTTGCAGCTTTCCTTCCAACTAAGGCCTCAGGCTAAAAGCGACTGCTTTCTAGCACACCAACTGTAAGTACTACACAGAATGGGGAAAAGAGAGTTAATTGAATGTAAGAGTACTGGATAAGTCAGTGGCGACTGACTATACAAAGAAATAGGGTAACAAAATATTTATTCACTAATTTCCTGAGGATTGTCTCATAAAGTAATTGTTTTGGAAAATGAAACATTTTTAGTGAATAAGTTTTACATAGAGAAGTAGAGATGCTCTTGTAGGTGTCTCTGCATTAAAAAGGCTGGTTGTTCATAATCTTGACTGTTCATTTTCAAAGTAGCTACCTTTGTTTTCAGCACCAGAGCTGATATGAAAAACAGAAATTTGAGTTAATAGAAAGTCATGATTAGAAATATCAAAAGGGATTAGTTATCAGAATATAACTGAGAGAAAATCAAGCATCAGAGATGGCTCATTGAGAAGTGAAGCAGCAAGCCCTCGAATCAGGTAGTTTGCACTTTAAACCTGGCTCAAAATTGAACTTGCTGTTTGGCCATGAACAAGTTATTTCTTTTCATATGACTTAATTTCTGCATCTCTGAAGTAAAATATAGACTAATTTAGAGAATAATTGAGATAATTTATCCATGTACAGTTTCTACCAACTTCATAATATTTGCTTAATAAATGTTTATTATATACTTAGAGATGCCCTAGCTACTGTGTGTTCACTGTTTCTGAATTTTAGAGAGACAAAACAATATGAAAAAAATATGAACTCTAAATAACTTTCCTCTCCCAACCAGTTGGATTTAACTTATTTAAACACACAAGCAACCTCCTCCAAAATCACCCCCCTTAATATCTTGAAAAATTTGTGAATGCAATCACAAATAAAGCCACCACATATTTTTATATAAATTGAGATTAATTCTGATTTTGAACTGCAGCTAAATGCCTAACACAACAAAAAATCTAGATGAGGAAAATTGTTATAAACAAACATTTGTGTAATTTTTTAGATTTGAAAAATATAGTTATTACTTTATTGAAAAATGTTATAGCCAGAAAAATAATCCTAATTAAGAAAAAGAAAAGACCTTCATATATTTTAATAATCAAAACATTTTTGGTTCATCATTTGAAAATTAATTCAATTTCTAATTAACAATACATTTGTCTAATTCCTATGGTCAAAATATTTGTGTCCACTGGTGAATGGTTCTCCACGACAGCTCTGTTGTACAGTGATTTATCTTACATGTATGGTAAATTTGCTCAAACTTTTCTGGCCATTGTCATTCATATTTCTCAGTGGTCAACACTACTGTGAGACATTTACACTGCACTCACACTATTCCTCCAGGAAAACATCACTCCTCAATAACCAAATCTATAATATGACATTCATTATGTTCACAATACATCATTTTGCATCTCACCTGCAGAAGAGTCTGTTTTAATTTCAAATTATTTTAACAATTTAAGAGAAAGATAATTCAATCTTTTGGAGAAAAAAATCCAGATAGACAACCCTTACAGAGGGAACTAAAAACCAGGCAGTCAAATGCTGTATTGTGGAATTAGTTATGATTTGGGGGAAGGTTTGAAATAGGTATAGAAGAAGCTAAGTGCAACATTTTGTTTATATTTCAAACCTTCTTTAATATTAAAAATGTAACAATGAATAATACCTTACCATTTGTGTATTTTTGTTTATGTTTAAATAAAAGCAGCTTATGCTAACTTAATCTTACAGAAGCCAAAGTAGCCACTGTAGCTTTCTCAACATCAAAGTTTGTGCAGGCAGGGTGCAGTGGCTTATGCCAGTAATCCCAGCACTTTGGGAGGGCAAGGTGGGTGGATCACCTGAGGTCAGGAGTTCAAGACCAGCCTGGCCAGCATGGTGAAACCCTGTCTCTACCAAAAATACAAAAATTAGCCGGGCATGGTGGTGTGCACCTGTAATCCCAGCTACTCAGGAGGCAGAAGCAGAAGAATCGTTTGAACCCATGAGGCGGAAGTTGCAGTGAGCCGAGATTGCACCATTGCACGCCAGCCTGGGCAACAACAGTGAAACTCCACCTCAAAGAAAAAAAAAAAAGTTTGTGCAATGAGCCAAGACCGATATTAAGAAAGCTTGACTTTTGTGATTCCTAGTCTAGGCATCATCAAATGTGAACTCTGTTCCTGAGGACAGATTAATCCTGTTGCAGAGTGTCCTACTGATGGATTCACAGAATGACTTTGGCAGCTAGGTGTGCTATTTGTGGTTTTGGTAGTTTGTGCCAAAATGCATTAGTTTGGGGAAAGGTGCCTTTTAAAAACAAATTGTTGCATGTGTGTCTGTAGAACCCATAAAAAAGTAGAGAGTTCATATGTTAAAATGTAACAAATGATTATTGGAAAGACAAAATAAATAGCTAAATTCTTATTTTAATTATTTGGAGGAATCTTCTATAATTATGCAAAAATTTTTCGTGAGATTGAAAATGTGAATTTAAGGTTTTCTAGATACATGTACCCAGATTACAGAGAAAAAATAGAGACAATTTATAACAAAATTTGAATATTTAAAAATAGATTTATCTTTTTGCTCTTGCATATTTATGGCTAGCCCTATTTGGAATTATCCTGCTAATTTTAGGTCGTATTTGTCACTGGTTTTTAATTGTAATATAAATGGTTCTGGGTCACCAGAGCAGGAGTGCCACATTAGAAGAAAAGAAAAATGTAGATTGAAGGGACAATAGTAATATGAGTATGCTATTTTGTAAGAAAATCTTGATACTAATAGAACTCAGCTACATACTTACAACATTTAATAAGAGAAGCTTAATGTTAGCTAAAGTATTTAGAAACATTGAAAATATCGACATGGACAGTTTTGTGAAAAAGTCAGATTACCTTTTAAAGAAGATTTAGAGTAAGTGAATTAAAGATTTCATAAATTGGGACATATTGCTAATATTAAGAAGAAGCAAATAAACCGTATAATTAATTATCTTTATCTCAACGGGATGTAAATCTCTCTGGTAATTTTGTGTCCTACCAGAAGCAGACAGTTTATCTGTACAGAGAACAGTGTGAACTGATTCTTACTACCTATGCAAACTTGAAAACTTTGTTTTCTTTACTAACCACAGCTTTCTCACATGTCAAGTGAGAATTACATCAGATCATACAAATCTGGTGCCTGGAACAGCTATTATTATTATTATTACATTATTATTGCAGGAGAATGGGACACTTGAGTTATTCAAATATTGTGGCTACTTAGAAAATATCACATATACCATGCATAGGTTATTCATTTTTTTTACAATGTAGATTTGACTGAGAACTAAATAAATTAAAATCAAAATAGAATTAGAATTTTTATGTTTCAATTAAAAATAATTATGTTAATATAAATTACAATTTCACTCTAAGGATTTGAATATTGGCTTAATAATCTGTATGCTTTATTTGTGATTTAATAGTCTTGATCCATTTTTAATAAATTATTACATTTCTCCATGACATAATCCCTCTTTAAAAACAGGTCAATTTGTTCAGTTTGTTCTGTGAGCATTTTGTATATATTATTCTGCAATTCCATTAATAGGTAAAATGTGCAAACATGTTCTATAGTTGTTTCTTGCACTTATTAGAATTCCTACCAGAATGTAAGGTGATTGTAGCAGGCATTGGGTCCATATAATATGTTTTGTACCTTCAATGACATGACAAATTTTTTAAATATAAATATTATTTAATAGATATTTGATGACTCATTACTCTATGCAACTATGTAAACATATATAGACATACCTATGTATGTGCATATGTGTATAAACATATATCTTAACATTGTGAGTAAATTAGAGTTCACACACACGTAATCTTGACTTTCTATGCCATTTTTGATTGCTACTATTATAGATTTAATCTTTCCTAGCTACCATTAAAAAGTATGAAATTGCCAGCGGTGTTTCTGGTAGGTATTATCACACACATAGAGAATTAAGCAAACTGAAATCTGGAGCTTGCTCCAAGATTTCTAAATACTGGAGATTAGATGCAGGCAGAAAGGATTGATGGGATCATTACTTCAAAGCTCTGAAAGGACACTGCTGAGGAATATGAGAGATGTGAGAGTTCCTTCTAAGCCAAGAAAGGGTTCAGCAGAAGGGCCAGATCCAAATATCTTTCATGTGGGTAGTATTTTTCTTCTGAGAGAACTTGAAGATATTTTTACTTTCTTTTATAGAGAGTCATCAATCACTGTAACTGATATTTCTGGGCTCACCAAGAAAGGTCTTTTATGAACAGCCCTTTGGAAATAATATAGAATAACATGGGGCAGCAGATTACTGCATCTTAGTTCTTATTTGTGAAGGCTGAAGCTGATACAAAGATAAGGCTTCTAAGAATGAACTGGCTTCAATAGATAAAATAAGGTTCTAAGGAGATCATTTTTCCAGGAAGAACAGGGAGAACTTCAGTTTATTATACCATTATCACATGCAAGGCACTTGAGAGAAAAGGACAATCAGGCACTCACTGTCCACATCACACTTGGGAAGAACATTGACATTTCTCACGGGAAAAAGGAAAGTTGAATTTTCATGACAGGGAAAAACTGAGCAAAGTGAATGATCTAGAAACTGGATAAGAGCCTGAGCAGTTATATAGCACTTTAATCAAAACATATTTTCTGATTTGAGTAAAGTAAATGGCACAGGAAAATGCAGGTATTACCTGAGAACTCAAGAGAAATCAATCGAAAAAAGAGGTGACCTGAATACATGAATGGCATGTCTCAATTCATAACCAAAAGCCTTGTAAATAGAGCCTCATCATATCAAAAATAATTATCCTTTCATTCCTCCTAGTTACAAGTTAATAGTTCAATGATTCTTTGTATCCAAATAATTTTGTTTCCTAACCCTGCCAAAATCAGAATTTGAACATTTTTATTATTCTTTTTAAAAATGTTCTTAATTATATCCCTTTCTAGTGACATTATGCTGCATATGTCTTTAAAAAGAAAAAGAAAATGCCCTAATTAATGACTTGTATGATAGGCCTGTCTGTATGCTCCGCTTAGCTAGACACTTGAGAATGATGTTACTTATTAATTTTTTTCGTTTACTCTCTCTGGGTTTAATATAGAAATAATACATGCTGCTCAATATATCTTAAAGTTTACTGCTTATATATCTGGTGGCCTTCCCAGGAGCTCTTCTACTTTTTCAATGACCACAACATTAGTTGTCACTCAGTCAATACATTTTTCATTTTTTGTTAAATGTAAAATAAAATCTTTCTCTTTAAATGATAGTTTGGTTGGCCTTTATTATCTCTTTTTTTAAAGGTCAATGCACCATTTGTATTTATACTATATTTGCCCTTTGATACTTTCTCTTCTTTAGTTCATCAAGAAGGAATGGTGGGCCCATGCCTGTAATACCAGTACTTTGAGAAGCCAAGGTAGGCAGAATGCCTGAGTTCAGGAGTTTGAGACCAGCCAGGCTAACATGGTGAAATCCCCTCTCTGCTAAAAGTACAAAAATCAGCCGGGTGTTGTGGCACACCCCTGTAGTCCCAGCTACTCTGGAAGCTGAGGCAGGAGAATCATTTCAACCCAAGAGGTGGAGGTTACAGCAAGCCGAGATTGCGCCACTGCACTCCAGGCTGGGTGACAGAATGAAACAGTCTCAAAAAAAAAAAAAAAAGGTAGAAATGGTGAAAGACAGTTTACATAATATCAATGCGATCTGCTGTGCATTGCTATAACATACTATACTTTTTTCTTCTTTTTTTGATATCTAATCAGTGGCGGAAATATTGGCTTCAAGCATGAACTCAAACTTTTTCCCCATCATTTCTGTCTCTCTAGATTAAAGTACTTATTTAGAAAAATGCTTTTTTCCCCGCAATCTTTCTACTTAATTGATAAAGTCCTAAGTCTGAGATTCCTTTTGTCAACATTCTTTCATTCCCTTCTCTAAATGCATGTTTCAAGCAGTCATTTAAAAATATCCAGTAAGCCTTTTCTTTTTCTTTCCCCCCATTTTCACTGAATGACAATTAAGATGGCGAAGAACCCATAGACAAAATTTCAGATGAAAAAAGTTAAAAACCCATAAACTTGGCTTCATCAAGACATTTTTCTAAAATAAGTGTATATTGAAATATTTGACTAAGGAAAAAAATCATCAAAGGTGTGTGAAGAATATTGTCAATTTTCTGGAAAAATTGTATTCAACATAATAAGTACAAAACATGGATATGATATGTCATAATAGATCATATTAAATCAGTGAATCCAAGGCAGCAAATGATTCATAAATCATTTGAATGAACTTCTTAATATATCAGTATGTATAGTGCACTTAAATCCCCTAATAATAATGTAACAGTTCATCTAGATATACATTCCTAGGAGAGTGATTGAGAATTTTCCTAAGCTTAATCAGTGAATGTAATCACTGTAGCCAGACTTTTTGATTATTATTTTTTTAGTGTATCCACATTTAACCACTTCTAAAAGAGGATTAAAGAGAGTTCATTTAAGCCAATGATATTACCATAGTCTCTTTCTTTTAAGTTCAATTTTAAAAGTAGGATAGAAATTTTATACTTGAGTAAATGTACATATTCTCTACTTTATTTAGGCAATATTTCTGATGGCCTGCTATGTTTTAGAAATTGCTATAAGAAGTACTGAAGCCCAGGCCGGGTGCGGTGGCTCATTCCTGTAATCCCAGCACTTTGGGAGGCTGAGGCGGGCGGATCACAAGGTCAGGAGTTTGAGACCAGCCTGGCCAATATAGTGAAACACCATCTCTACTAAAAATACAAAAATTAGCCGGTTGTGGTGGCATGCGCCTGTAGTCCCAGCTACTCAGGAGGCTGAGGCAGAAGAATCACTTGAACCTGGGAGGCGGAGGTGACAGTGAGCTGAGACTGCACCACTGCATTCCAGCCTGGATGACAGAGTGAGGCTATGTCTCAAAAAAAAAAAACAAAAAAGAGAAATACTAAAGCCCATACAAATAACATGGTTTTAAGTGGCCCAATCTCTTCCCTAATGTAATTCACAGTCTAGTAGTCTAGTAGGGTGCTCTGCAAACTTGACATTGACATTACTTGGAAGGCATTAAAATTACTGATGCCTAGGTTCAACTACTAATGCCTGGATTACACCCCAGAGATTCTGATATAATTGTTACAGATATGATCAACGCTTCAAGCTATTTTAAATCCCCCGGTGAGTTTTGTAAAATATTTGTTTAGAGCAGTTTAAGGTTCACAGCAAAATTGAGAAAAAGGTACAGACACCTCATATACTCCCTGCCTCTACACATGCATAGCTTTCTCTGTCATCAAATCACCCCTCCCAACAGGGTTATCACCTGACTAGAGCCATGCTAACTATCCAGATGAAGCCAAACACTGAGACAGCAGGTACTATATTAAAGATAGAATTTAATTATTGCAAGGCAACTCAGCAAGGAGGATGGTAGATATTTCTCAAGGCTGCCTCCCCGAGACTTCAGAGGCTATAATTTTTAAGATGATTTGTTGGGCAGTGGGGTTAGGAGATAGATGCTGCTGATTGGTCTGGAATGAAATCATAGCAGTGACAAGGCTGTCTTTATGCGCTGAATCAATTCCCAGGAAGGGAGAGAGTTACAAGATTAGTCAAGTCCTTGCTTGGCTAATCTTGACAAGTCCTTGCTTGACACAGGCCACAAGTCCTGTTGGTGTCAGTTTGTCGACTGGTAGGCAAAGTCTGAAAAATATCTCAAAACCAAGTGTTAAGTTTTACAATAGTGTTTGTGACTGCTGGTTACTACAGAAGCCAAGCTGGCAAACAATGGTGGGTTATCATTTAACTATGCCTATAGCTAAGCAGAAAAGAGCTTCTCGTGGTTAAAGCTGCAGGCATATCACCCACATTTGCCCAGTTCAACTCCTGGAAGCCATCCAAGGGGGCTGCGTGATCTAAGGATCAATGTTCTTTAAAAGAAAAATACAAGTTAATTAATAGTGTGGGCAGCCTGCCTGGCGACTAGAATAGGAAGATAATCTATTACCAGTGACTACTATTTATTGAAATGATTATGTGCAAGCAATCATGCATGGAGTAAGAAAAAGAGAGAAAGGAAAATATCTTACCAAAATTTAGGCTCTTACCATAATTCTAATCTTGAGGCCTTTTAAAATCTTATAAAGGCAGTTTCAATACAGTGGTACTTTGTTAAAATTGATAAAATACATTGGCATATCACTGTCACCTAAAGTCCAGTTTACATTAGAGTTCACCTTTTGTGTTATACATTCAATGGGTTTGGATAAATGTGTAATGAAATGAATCCCCATTATAATACTATACATAGTATTTTACCACCCTAAATATCTTCTGTGTTACATCTATTCCCTTCTCTGCCTCCTAGTCTTTTGCAACCATTGATATTTTTACTGTCTCCATAGTTGCCCTTTCCAGGATGTCATATAGTTCGAATCATACAATATGTAGCATTTTCCGATTTGCTTCCTTCACTTAATAATATGCATTCAAGTTTCCTCCATGTTTTCTTATGGATTGATAACTCATTTATTTTTTTAGCACCGAATAACTTTCCATTGTCTAAATGTACCACAGTTTATGTAGCCACTAATTTACTGAAGGACATCTTGGTTCCTTCCAAGTTTTAGCAATTATGCATAAAACAGCTATGAACATCTTTATACAGCTGTCTGTCAGGGCATGAATTTTCAACCCCCTTTAAAAAAAAAAAACAAAAACTGTGATTGCTGAGTCATATGGTAAGAGTATGTTTAGTTTTTTAAAGAATACCAATTTTCATTCCCATCAGCAATGAGTGAGAGTTCCTATTGCTTTACATTCTCACTGGCATTTGATGTTAGTGTTCTGGATTTTGGTTATTGTAATAGGTACATAGTGGTATCTCATTGCTGTTTTAATTTGGATATCCCTGATAATGTACCATCTTTTTGCCATGTGCATTGGTGAAGTATGTGTTAGGTCCATTTATTAATCAAGCTATTTGTTTTCTTACAGTTGCATTTTATCAGTTCCTTGAATATTTTAGTTAGTAGTCCTTTATATCCCATTTGCTTTTTGCAAATATTTTCTCTTCATCTGTGGCTTGTGTTTTCATTCTCTTGACAGTGTCTCTGCAGAGCATATTTTTAAATCTTAATGAAGTGCAACTTATCAATTATTTCATACCACATATCTAAATATCATGTCTGTGGTATTGAATCTAAAAAGTGATGGCTAACATAAGGTCATCTAAATTTTTTCACAAGTTATCTACTAGTTTTATAGTTTTTTTGTTTTAATTTTTGCTTTTTGTTTTTTTGAGATGAGTCTCTGTTGCCTAGGCTGGAGTGCAGTGGCACAATCTCAGCTCACTGCAACCTCTGCCTCCTGAGTTCTAGCAATTCTCCTACCTCAGCCTTCCCAGTAGTTGGGATTACAGGCACCTGTCACCATGCCCGGCTAATTTTTTTTTATTTTTATTTTTAGTAGAGACAGGGTTTCACCATGTTGGTGAGATTGGTCTTGAACCCCTGACCTCAAGTGATCCGCCTGCTTTGGCCTCCCAAAGTGCTGGGATTACAGGGGTGAGCCACTGTGCCCAGCCGCTTTATAGTTTATATTTTACATTTAGATCTGCTATTTATTTTGAGTTAATTTTTGTGAAATGTGTAAGGTCTGTATTTAGATTCTTTATTTTGCTTTATTTTGTTTTGTTTGGCTTTTGTTTTTTGGTATGTGAATGGCCAGTTGTTCCAGCAGAATTTGTTGAAATGACTATTTTTTCTCCATTGTATTACCATTGCCATTGCTCATCTGACTATTTGAATATCAGTTGACTATTTACACGAATTTGGTTTTGGGCTCTTTATTCTGTTCCATTAATGTATGTGTCTATTCTTTCACCAGTACTACATGATCTTGATTACTATAGCATTATAGTAAGTTTTGAGTCACATAGTGTCGTGCTCTCAACTTTGTCCTTCAATATTATGTTGGTTATTCTGAGTCTTTTGCCTTGCTTTATAAACTTTAGGGTCAGATTTTCAATATACAAAATAACTGCTGAGATTTTAGTTGGAATTACATTGAATCTATTGATCATATTGGGAAAAACTGACATCTTGACAATAGTGAGTCTTATGATCTATGAACATTAATTTCTTCTTCTTTGATTCATTTTATCAGTTTTGTAATTTTTCTCATATATATCTTACACATATTTTGCTAGTGTTTCAATTTGGAGATGCTAATATAAATGCTCTTGTGTTTTTAATTTTAAAATTTACTTCTTCATTACTGAGTTACAGGAAAACGATTGTCTTTTTTTTTCTTTTTTTGAGACGGAGTCTCACTCTGTTGCCAGGCTGGAGTGCAGTGGTGCGATCTCGGCTCACTGCAACCTCCGCCTCACAGGTTCAAGTGATTCTCCTGCCTCAGCCTCCCAAGTAACTGGAATTACAGGTGCTTGCCACCACACTCAGCTGATTTTTATTTATTTATTTATTTATTTTGGTATTTTTAGTACAGATGGGGTTTCACCATGTTGGTCAGGCTGGTGTTGAACTCCTGACCCCAAGTGATCCACCCGCCTCGGCCTCCCAAACAGTTGGGATTACAGGCATGAGCCACCTTGCCCGGCCAGTCTTTTGTATATTAACCTTCTATCCTACAACCTTACTGTAATTGCTTATTATTTCCATAAGTTTTTTAAAAATTCTATTATTTTGTATTTTTGACACAGACAATCACATTATCTGTAAGCAAAGGCAGTTTTATCTGTTCCTTCCTCATCACTGTATGATATTATTTTCTTCCATATTCTTGTTTTATTATGGTAACTAGAAATTTTAGTGTGATCCTGAAAAGGAATAGCAAAGGGAAAATCCAGCCAGCTGCAGTGGCTCACGCCTGTAATCCCAGCACTTTGGGAGGCCGCAGCAGGTGGATCACCTGAGGTCAGGAGTTCGAGACCAGCCTGACCAATATGGTGAAACCCCATCTCCACTAAATATAAAAATTTAGCCAGGCATGTTGGCACATGCCTGTAATCCCAGCAACTTAGGGGGCTGAGGCAGGAGAATCACTTGAACCTGGGAGGGAGAGGTTGCAGAAAGCAGAGATTGCACCATTGCAGTCCAGCCTGGGCAACAAGAGAAACTCTGTCTCAAAAAAAAAAAAAAAAAAAAAAAAAAAAAAAAAAAAAAAGGAACATCCTTGGCTTGCTCTTCATACTGGTGAAAAAGTTTCTAGTTTCTCACCATTAACTGTGATAATAGCTCTATGTTTTATGTAAGCATTCTTTATCCAGTTGAGGAAGTTCCCTCTATTCCTAGATTACCGAACCTTTTTATCATGAATAAGTGTTAAATTTTGTCAAATGCTTTTTCTCCATCTATTGATATGAGTAGGTGATTTTTCTTTCTATTGATGTGATGGGTTATATTGTTTTTTTTCATGTTGGCCCAAACATATACAACTTGATCATGCTACACAGTTCTTTTATTATTATTATTATTATACTTTAGGTTTTATGGTACATGTGTGCAATGTGCAGGTAAGTTACATATGTATATATGTGCCATGCTGGTGTGCTGCACTCACTAACTCGTCATCTAGCATTAGGCATATCTCCCAGTGCTATCCCTCCCCCCTCCCCCCACCCCACAACAGTCCCTGAAGTGTGATGTTCCCCTTCCTGTGTCCATGTGTTCTCATTGTTCAATTCCCACCTATGAATGAGAATATGCGGTGTTTGGTTTTTTGTTCTTGCGATAGTTTACTGAGAATGATGATTTCCAATTTCATCCATGTCCCTACAAAGGACATGAACTCATCATTTTTTATGGCTGCATAGTATTCCATGGTGTATATGTGTCACATTTTCTTAATCCAGTCTATCATTGTTGGACATTTGGGTTGGTTCCAAGTCTTTGCTATTGTGAATAATGCCGCAATAAACATACGTGTGCATGTGTCTTTATAGCAGCATGATTTATAGTCCTTTGGGTATATACCCAGTAATGGGATGGCTGGGTCAAATGGAATTTCTAGTTCTAGATCCCTGAGGAATCGCCACACTGACTTCCACAAGGGTTGAACTAGTTTACAGTCCCACCAACAGTGTAAAAGTGTTCCTATTTCTCCACATCCTCTCCAGCACCTGTTGTTTCCTGACTTTTTAATGATTGCCATTCTAACTGGTGTGAGATGGTATCTCATTGTGGTTTTGATTTGCATTTCTCTGATGGCCGGTGATGGTGAGCATTTTTTCATGTGGCTTTTGGCTGCATAAATGTCTTCTTTTGAGAAGTGTCTGTTCATGTCCTTCGCCCACTTTTTGATGGGGTTGGTTGTTTTTTTCTTGTAAATTTGTTTGAGTTCATTGTAGATTCTGGATATTAGCCCTTTGTCAGATGAGTAGGTTGCAAAAATTTTCTCCCATTTTGTAGGTTGTCTGTTCACTCTGATGGTAGTTTCTTTTGCTGTGCACAAGCTCTTTAGTTTAATTAGATCCCATTTGTCAATTTTGGCTTTTGTTGCCATTGCTTTTGGTGTTTTAGACATGAAGTCCTTGCCCATGCCTATGTCCTGAATGGTAATGCCTAGGTTTTCTTCTGGGGTTTTTATGGTTTTAGGTCTAACATTTAAGTCTTTAATCCATCTTGAATTGATTTTTGTATAAGGTGTAAGGAAGGGATCCAGTTTCAGCTTTCTACATATGGCTAGCCAGTTTTCCCAGCACCATTTATTAAATAGGGAATCATTTCCCCATTTCTTGTTTTTCTCAGGTTTGTCAAAGATCAGATAGTTGTAGATATGTGGCATTATTTCTGACGGCTCTGTTCTGTTCCATTGATCTATATCTCTGTTTTGGTACCAGTACCATGCTGTTTTGGTTACTGTAGCCTTGTAGTATAGTTTGAAGTCAGGTAGTGTGATGCCTCCAGCTTTGTTCTTTTGGCTTAGGATTGACTTGGCGATGCAGGCTCTTTTTTGGTTCCATATGAACTTTAAAGTAGTTTTTTCCAATTCTGTGAAGAAAGTCATTGGTAGCTTGATGGGGATGGCATTGAATCTGTAAATTACCTTGGGCAGTATGGCCATTTTCACGATATTGATTCTTCCTACCCATGAGCATGGAATGTTCTTCCATTTGTTTGTATCCTCTTTTATTTCCTTGAGCAGTGGTTTGTAGTTCTCCTTGAAGAGGTCCTTCACATCCCTTGTAAGTTGGATTCCTAGGTATTTTATTCTCTTTGAAGCAATTGTGAATGGGAGTTCACTCATGATTTGGCTCTCTGTCTATTATTGATGTATAAGAATGCTTGTGATTTTTGTACATTGATTTTGTATCCTGAGACTTTGCTGAAGTTGCTTATCAGCTTAAGGAGATTTTGGGCTGAGACAATGGGGTTTTCTAGATATACTATCATGTTATCTGCAAACAGGGACAATTTGACTTCCTCTTTTCCTAATTGAATACCCTTGATTTCCTTCTCCTGCCTAATTGCCCTGGGCAGAACTTCCAACACTATGTTGAATAGAAGTGGTGAGAGAGGGCATCCCTGTCTTGTGCCAGTTTTCAAAGGGAATGCTTCCAGTTTTTGCCCATTCAGTATGATATTGGCTGTGGGTTTGTCATAGATAGCTCTTATTATTTTGAGATAAGTCCCATCAATACCTAATTTATTGAGAGTTTTTAGCATGAAGGGTTGTTGAATTTTGTCAAAGGCCTTTTCTGCATCTATTGAGATAATCATGCGGTTTTTGTCTTTGGTTCTGTTTATATGCTGGATGACATTTATTGATTTGTGTATATTGAACCAGCCTTGCATCCCAGGGATGAAGCCCACTTGATCATGGTGGATAAGCTTTTTGATGTGCTGCTGGATTCTGTTTGCCAGTATTTTATTGAGGATTTTTGCATCAATGTTCATCAAGGATATTGGTCTAAAATTCTCTTTTTTGGTTGTGTCTCTGCCAGGCTTTGGTATCAGGATGATGCTGGCCTCATAAAATGAGTTAGGGAGGATTCCCTCTTTTTCTATTGATTGGAATAGTTTCAGAAGGAATGGTACCAGCTCCTCCTTGTACCTCTGGTAGAATTCGGCTGTGAACCCATCTGGTCCTGGACTTTTTTTGGTTGGTAAGCTGTTGATTATTGCCACAATTTCAGCTCCTGTTATTGGTCTATTCAGAGATTCAACTTCTTCCTGGTTTAGTCTTGGGAGGGTGTATGTGTTGAGGAATTTATCCATTTCTTCTAGATTTTCTAGTTTATTTGTGTAGAGGTGTTTGTAATATTCTCTGATGGTAGTTTGTATTTCTGTGGGATCAGTGGTGATATCCCCTTTATCATTTTTTATTGCATCTATTTGATTCTTCTCTCTTTTTTTCTTTATTAATCTTGCTATCAGTCTATCAATTTTGTTGATCCTTTCAAAAAACCAGCTCCTGGATTCATTCATTTTTTGAAGGGTTTTTTGTGTCTCTATTTCCTTCAGTTCTGCTCTGATTTTAGTTATTTCTTGCCTTCTGCTAGCTTTTGAATGTGTTTGCTCTTGCTTTTCTAGTTCTTTTAATTGTGATGATAGGGTGTCAATTCTGGATCTTTCCTGCTTTCTCTTGTGGGCATTTAGTGCTATAAATTTCCCTCTACACACTGCTTTGAATGCATCCCAGAGATTCTGGTATGTTGTGTCTTGGTTCTCGTTGGTTTCAAAGAACATCTTTATTTCTGCCTTCATTTCGTTATGTACCCAGTAGTCATTCAGGAGCAGGTTGTTCAGTTTCCATGTAGTTGAGTGGTTTCGAGTGAGATTCTTAATCCTGAGTTCTAGCTTGATTGCACTGTGATCTGAGAGATAGTTTGTTATAATTTCTGTTCTTTTACATTTATTGAGGAGAGCTTTACTTCCAAGTATGTGGTCAATTTTGGAATAGGTGTGGTGTGGTGCTGAAAAAAATGTATATTCTGTTGATTTGGGGTGGAGAGTTCTGTAGATGTCTATTAGGTCTGCTTGGTGCAGAGCTGAGTTCAATTCCTGGGTATCCTTGTTGACTTTCTGTCTCGTTGATCTGTCTAATGTTGACAGTGGGGTGTTAAAGTCTCCCATTATTAATGTGTGGGAGTCTAAGTTTCTTTGTAGGTCACTCAGGACTTGCTTTATGAATCTGGGTGCTCCTGTATTGGGTGCATATATATTTAGGATAGTTAGCTCTTCTTGTTGAATTAATCCCTTTACCATTATGTAATGGCCTTCTTTGTCTCTTTTGATCTTTGTTGGTTTAAAGTCTGTTTTATCAGAGACTAAGATTGCAACCCTTGCCTTTTTTTGTTTTCCGTTTGCTTGGTAGATCTTCCTCCATCCTTTTATTTTGAGGCTATGTGTGTCTCTGCACATGAGATGGGTTTCCTGAATACAGCACACTGATGGGTCTTGAGTCTTTATCCAATTTGCCAGTCTGTGTCTTTTAATTGGAGCATTTAGTCCATTTACATTTAAAGTTAATATTGTTATGTGTGAATTTGATCCTGTCATTATGATGCTAGCTGGTTGTTTTGCTCGTTAGTTGATGCAGTCTCTTCCTAGTCTCGACGGTCTTTACATTTTGGCATGATTTTCCAGTGGCTGGTACCGGTTGTGCCTTTCCATGTTTAGCGCTTCCTTCAGGAGCTCTTTTAGGGCAGGCCTGGTGGTGACAAAATCTCTCAGCATTTGCTTGTCTGTAAAGGATTTTATTTCTCCTTCACTTATGAAGCTTAGTTTGGCAGGATATGAAATTCTGGGTTGAAAATTCTTTTCTTTAAGAATGTTGAATATTGGCCCCCACTCTCTTCTGGCTTGTAGGGTTTCTGCCGAGAGATCCGCTGTTAGTCTGATGGGCTTCCCTTTGATGGTAACCCGACCTTTCTCTCTGGCTGCCCTTAACATTTTTTCCTTCATTTCAACTTTGGTGAATCTGACAATTATGTGTCTTGGAGTTGCTCTTCTCGAGGAGTATCTTTGTGGCGTTCTCTGTATTTCCTGAATCTGAATGTTGGCCTGCCTTGCTAGATTGGGGAAGTTCTCCT
The DNA here is from genome assembly GCF_028885625.2 of Pongo pygmaeus. Lineage (NCBI taxonomy): Eukaryota > Metazoa > Chordata > Mammalia > Primates > Hominidae > Pongo > Pongo pygmaeus. Next base: position 93,526,183 of record NC_072387.2, on the reverse strand, counting down.
GGATAATATCCTGCAGGGTGTTTTCCAACTTGTTTCCATTCTCCTCATCACTTTCAGGTACACCAATCAGATTTAGATTTGGTCTTTTCACATAGTCCCACATTTCTTGGAGGCTTTGCTCATTTCTTTTTATTCTTTTTTCTCTAAACTTCCCTTCTCACTTCATTTCATTCATTTCATCTTCCAGGGCTGACACCCTTTCTTCCATTTGATTGCATCGGCTCCTGAGGCTTCTGCATTCTTCACGTAGTTCTCGAGCCTTGGTTTTCAGCTCCATCAGCTCCTTTAAGCACTTCTCTGTATTGGTTATTGTAGTTATACATTCTTCTAAATTTTTTTCAAAGTTTTCAACTTCTTTGCCTTTGGTTTGAATATCCTCCCGTAGCTCAGAGTAATTTGATCGTCTGAAGCCTTCTTCTCTCAGCTCGTCAAAGTCATTCTCCGTCCAGCTTTGTTCCGTTGCTGGTGAGGAACTGCGTTCCTCAGATGGAAATGCAGAAATCACCCGTCTTCTGCGTCGCTCACGCTGGGAGCTGTAGAATGGAGCTGTTCCTATTCGGCCATCTTGGCTCCTCCCTCCCACAGTTCTTTTTATACGTTATTGAATTTAGTGTTTTGTTAAATATTTTTATGTCACCATTCATAAACATATCATTCTGTGGTTTTCTTTCCTTGTGATGTCTTTGTCTAGTTTTGGTATTGTGGTGATGTTGGCCTCATAGAATAATGTTAAGAAGTATTCCTTTTGCTTCTGTCTTCTGTAATTGATTATAGGGAATTGGTATAATTTCTTCCTTAAATATTTGATAGAATTTACTAGTAAATCCATCTGGGCATGGTGCTTTCTGTGTCGGAAGCTTATAAATTATCATTTCGATTTTGTGATATATACAGGCCTATTCTGATTGTTAATCTCCAGGTGATTTTAATGTGCAGATAAGGATAAAAACCACTGATAAGTAAAGATATGTAACCAACACAGAGCTCTAGTAGAAATAAGTACAGTGAAAAAATATGACATAATTTCTCCTGAGGAAACAAAAAAGGTCTTCATCAAGAGGTTGAATTGAACCTTGAATGAGGAGTAGTTGCCACCAGGTAGCTGACAGAGCGATACTGAAAGATATTCCATAAGAGGGGATATTATGTACATTAAAGAGTTGAATGTATTTGAGCAGACTGAATGTACTTGAACAGAAGGAAAACATGAAGCTGGAAAATTAGGTTGAAAGCAGATAGTGGCATCATGTCAGAGTATCTCGTAAGTGAAAAGGAGCATTTAAATAGTTTGTCATATTTATACATTTTAATTAAAGGAAGTGTTGTATCAGGTGGAATCAAGAAAGAATGAGAAAAGAACAGTTGGCTGACCTAAAGGGAAGTTCTGATATCCTGAACATAATCAGTGCCAGAAATGTTACAGAGAATAGATTACTCATATTCATTTGAACAAAATGCATTATGTTGTTTTCAATAACAAAACATTTACTGAAAGACTGTTTGCTGAGTAGCCTGCCAGTACCTGGAGATATACCATTTAATGAGACACAGACTAGGAACTTGCAGTGTAATGGGAGAGATTGGCTACTTTTGTACTATGTATTCTATGTGAGTTCCTTACCAGCTGGTGACATTTTCAAGCACCCTGAGAAGAATCAACGCTACATGCTTGAAACAAAGGGTGTGGAAATATAATAGCATATTTAGTTAATACTTGTTTGTATTTTTAACCCTTTGTATGTTGTGCCGACCATAATATTTCTTCTTAGATCAGTTCCCTATCCTTTCTTACTCTTCTGTATTATAGCAGGATACCTCCTGAAAATTGAATTTATTCCATTCTTTTGCAAATGTGTTTTTAGTTAGGTTTTGGCATGGGAGGCTCCAGAGAGAGGCTGAATAAAAACAAGTGGAGTATAGTCAGTGCCTTCTGATGTAGCAGGGCCAGAATCATGATTCTAATTTCCTGCCTACAACCTTCTCCTTCTGTCTTCCCAACTCCAGCTCCAGAGACCACAACCACCATTTATCTTTCAGCCCCTAGGGGAGATATTGGCTTCTCTATATTAAGCTCTGTGTGACCTTATTATTCAGTTTATCACTTCAACGTTTATAATACCTTCATAACAAGTGCCTCATCTTTAACTTCATTATTTTACTTAGGTTAGGTTTTATATTTTTTCTAGGACTTTAACTGATACACATCCATTAAATCAGTTGATTATCACAAAATCTTATAAAGTTGGTACTGTTCTGTTTTTACTTAATGATGCAGTAAGTTAGAATTATTTTATACACACTACAGGGCCACTGCACCCACCCACCCACACATGTCTCTGAAATAAAAGTGTCACACAAGAATACCTCTTCTTATATATTAGTCACAGTAAGTAATACTAGACACTGTAACAACTAGATTCTATAACAGTTTATTTTTCACATACAGTATTCTGCTCTAAGTGAATTATGGACCTGAGATCCTCCCGTCTAGTAGGTAACCTTCTCCTAGGATCTCCGTGTCTCTCAACGCATGCTTCTGATCAATGCAGAATCAAAGAAAGACTACAGTGTAAGGGCATACATATTTTCTTAACTGCCTTAGCTTACATATGACAAACACTGACTCACATTCCAATGGTCAGAAGTAGTTATTATCCCACTTAAATACAAAGGGTCTTGGATTTATAGTCTATCATGAGTGCCCAGGGTACAAATGTAACAGGTTTGGAGGACTCATCTATTTTCTCAAAAAGAATAAGTCCTGTTACAGAAAATCTGTGTGGATTAAAGACTGCCATAATTTTTGGCCACGCCCCCAATTGAGAGATGGAGATTACCTCCTCTGTCTCTGCATCTACACTGCTCTTGAAGTTTGTTTTGACTAATATTAGGTTGATGCAAAAGTAATTGCAGTTTCTGCCATTACTTTTAATGGCAAGACTAAAGGTAATGGCAAAAACCACAATTACTTTTGGACCAACCTAATAGAATCTGGGAGAAGTATTCATGTGCTGCATAACCTTTAAGAGGCTGCAAGGATGCCCAGCCTAGTTTTGTAAAGAGGCCACATAAAGAATCCATGGAAAACGAGATACCGTAAGAGTCAGGGAACACAGAGAGCCCCAGGCTACAGTCAACAGCAAGGCCCCAAACACGTGAGAAGCCACCTGAATGCAACCTAGTTGGTGACTTCAACTGACACCAGAGAGAATAGAAGAACTGACTATTCAAGCCACAGAACTATGGCAAATAATAATTGTTTTTAAGCCACAATTTGCTCTGCAGCAATAGGAAATGGAAACATCATTCAATATGAATTTTGCTTTTCCTCACACATATAGAATACACTCACCACTTCCCCAAGGGAGACAAAGCCTTATCCAATCATTGCCTCCAGTTAAGTTCCTGATCTCCAAATGATACAGCACATTCTTTATTCGGTCTATATGTGGCTTTTTGTGGCCAAGTATTGTTGTTCAAGGCTCTGGATCTGCCATGAGTTTAGTAATTGTATGTGCTATGTCATTTTCTATTCTACTCCATCATATTCTATTTGATTTTATTTTATTGAAATTGAAGGTCACATGACCCACTAAATTGATAATATGACCTGCTAATATTAAATCATAAACCACAGTTTGAGAAACACTGCATTACACTATACTGCCATTCGTAAAACTGATTTGTTAAGTTTTGCGTGCATTTAGGAAGAAGTGGAGAGAAAGGTTACAGAATAATTTTAAGCAGGGAAATTACATCAACAGATTTTCCTTTTGAGCTAACCACTCTAACAGCACTTTGGACAATTGATTCGAAAGAAACAGGACTATTGGAAGTTTACTCAGTAAAGAGGCAACAAAGATATTTTCGTAGTAATTTTCATGAGAGTGAAGAAAAAGACAGATGTGGATGATTGCATAATTTTGAGGTCCTTTCTTAGATGTGTGGCATTTCTGGGCTGGGGTGGGAGAGGGGGCAGACTGTTCTTTCTATCTGCCCTTACTGAGGTGACTGAGGGATTCTTAGAAAATTCAGCATGTTCTATTTAGATACATATTTTTGTAAGCAGACATGGGCTATTTATTTTACTTCCTGAAGCACCTATATAAGAAATGGAGACATGATAAGGACTGACGAATAAATGGTGATAAAAATATAAAATAAAAATAAGCAAAACTGATAAACTGTCAAGTATATTTTGAAGTCATAAGCGATTTCATCAAATAAGTATATGTGTGTGTAATGTGAGTGTATAGGTGTATGTAAAATCTGTGTATGCCTATATAGGGATTTCAATAAGAAAATTGAACTAATCAAAAGCTTCAGTGAACTCTTTACATTTTTCGGGCTATTCTTTTAGGAGAAAAACAATCAAATAAAGTAACTTGCATTGGTTTTAGGGGATTTGGAGAGACTTGGCACAGGCTATTTAATTCTACCAAAGTCTGCTATTCAATAAGAACTGGTTTTCTTAATGGTGCCTTAAGGGCAGAAAACACATAGTCACCAATAAACAATGAAATATGTTCATCATACTATATTTTTTAAAGGCATGACAAGCAGTTACATTTGTAAAAAAAATGACAATTTTTTTCCTCTTTAAACCTCTTTTAATCAAATAATCATGCCTCTGAAATTTCATTTAATTAACATTTTATAGCAGCATCATAAGAAGAGTAGGATTTTATAAAGGGAAATGGCCTAGACAATAATACTATTTTGAATATAATGCATCATTTAAGGTAATATAGAATGGTGTGATTAATCCATTCAAACTCTCTGCATACCATGCTGAGTTACACCAGGACTTGCTGCATAAGATACTCTACATCATCACGCTGCCTTGTTGTTGCTATCATGATGATTTATGTACTGGAAACAGCTAAGCTTAGCTTGCTATTTTTGCTTTTCAAAATAGAGGTATGTTATGAATAATTTTAAATACTTGGAAGTATATTTTATTAAAAAAATAGTTGCCTTAATTTTTTCTCTATTAAGAGGAACGATGATAAAAATGTAATCTTTGTATTAAACTTTCAAATAAGGTTGGGTGAATGACATTTCAAGTGAGTTGGTGGGAATGGGTAGTGGAATACACATCTTCTCACAGCCTACTTGATATATGGAAATTTAGTTTTGTTATGATTCCTCAAAGTGACTTTTTTCAGTTTTGAACCTTTATCTCACCAAGGTTCCTGTATTTACAAGGGCCCCATAAAGCAGGTTTTTATACAAAATCATTCTTAAGTAATTTAACTGAATAATTATTTCTATAACACATCAAATGCAATGCATACTTATTTAATTTTCAATAGTTTGATTTAATTCTTTTACAAATGTTATGACAGATGTAATCTGCAATACTTGGTCCTGAACTTAATTTGATAATATATGATCAAAGCTTCAGTAACAATTTCCTCTAAATGTACTAAAAATAACCCTTCCTAATGATCTCAAAATGGAAATTTGTTGTGATTTATAGTAAAATTCAGTTAAAAACCTATTTCTAGGCTGGGCGCGGCGGCACGTGCCTGTAATCCCAGCACTTTTGGAGGCCGAGGTGGAAAGATCACCTGAGGTCAGGACTTCACAACAGGCCTTACTAACATGGTGAAACCCCATCTCTTCTAAATACAAAAAAATTAGCCAGGCGTGGTGGCACATGCCTGTAATCTGAGCTACTTGGGAGACTGAGACAGGAGAATCACTTGTACCTGAAAGGTGGAGGTTGCAGTGAGCCGAGATCATGCCATTGCACTCCAGCATAGGCAACAACAGCGAAACTCGGTCTCAAAAAACAAAATAAAACCTGTTTCTTAATTTGGTTACTATAGGGAGCACAGAGATGTTAGAAATGTCCTACCCACCATGGTCATGTATCAGAAAACTGTGTTGAAAAGTTTGAGTAAACTGAAGTCTGAATGTACAATCCAAGCGATCCACTTATTACTAGAAGAGCTGGATATGCAAGCACAAAGCCATGAAATTTCAGAGCGTCTACAGATGTTAGTATTTATCTGGGTTGAAAGTAGGAAAGACTTAAAATAATGGAATGCGTAAAAACTGATTCCAAATCTAATTAAAAACGTTGGTGCTGCTAGAGTTATAGCTGATTTTCTGCAGGTGAGGTATATACGATATTTAAGAATAATCATAAGAACTAACATCTTTTGAGCACTGACTAATTTCTGTCAGTGTTGTAAGAGCTTTGGATATATTAATTTATTTAATCTTCACAAACTGTATGTGAGAAAGCAGCTATATAATGCCTATTTTACAAATGAGTAGATTAAGGAATGATTTGAGAAGTTATGCTGCAATCCCAGGTATAACAAAATGAAAATATCAGGGCCAGAATACCAAACCAGGTATTCTGCCTCTACCCCAATACTTTTTCATAGGTCATGTTCATTTGGTATTTACTGGGTGTATAAGCCCTATGACTCCACACAGAGAATGCATAGCCAAATATTATCTTCAATGATTTATAATCTAGTTTTAAAGAAAATGTTTAATGTAGAAAAAAAAAAACATGGCTCATACTAATGTGTGAGTGTGTGTGGGCATGTATGTGTGCATCTGAAGAGAAAGAGAATTAATTAGATTCCTCAAGCACAGGCTATTTAAAATTTCAATGAAGGAATAGAGCAATGGGTGGTTTTCAAGCTAGGCTGAGTGAAAACCAAGATGCATGACTTTTTTCCTATGTACAAAGGAAATCAATTTCCAGGACCTCAGTTTCCAAATATATTATTTTCTAAAAGGAATCTGCCTAAAATTAGGCTGGAGTTGAAAACTCATTTTAATTCTTTTTTCCTGCTCTCTCCATTAAAATTGACCATCTCCCAGTGGATATATGAACCAAATTTTACTATTGGTACACTGCCTGAGATTGTAAAACTTCCCAAGCCCTAAACAAAAGGTCAATTTGAACTACTGGTGTCTGTATAACTAAATGAAGCTATAGGACAAAAGAAAGAAAGTGAAATGATACTAACAGCTAGTAATACATTCTTTTAAAAATCAAGTTGCTTCAGATTTTTTTATTCAAGAAATTGGATGACCTAAAAGAGATATCATATTTTAAAAAATTAAATGATGCCCATGTTGTGATCTTTGGCATTAAACTTAAAAGAAGTCCTACAAATTTATGGATAAAATAAAATTCCTTTCTTTTTAAGTATTTCCCTTATGTGAATAAAAACATTTTCGAGTTTTACTCTACCAAAAATGTTTTAAAATAAATTTTAATAATTTTATAAAATTAACTTCTGTATTTTCAAACATGTAACAGTCAGATGAGTACATAAAATTATTGGGAAAAAGCCCCATTTATCTCATCTAAGTAGGCATTTATAATATCTTACTTGTTGCTATATTTTATAATTATTCATGGAGAATTATAATACGTTTATAACATGTGGTTTTGATCAATTGTCTACTAGTAAAAATTTAACACCTGCAGTCTTGGAGTCCAAATAAATAAAAAAATAAACTCAACGTATGTGCATATTTTTACTGCAGATAAATGTTTTAGCTCATCTGGGGCAAATGTCTTACAGGGAAACAATGGTCATTCTCAAGATCTAATGCATCCTCCCTGCACCATCACCCCACCACACACACAGATTATATCCTCCAAGGTAATAAGCAGAGACTAGGGGCTCATAAAACCTTTAGTAGTGAAACACAGTTCCTGCTCTGTAGGAAATAATATGCACCAAATAGATATTGTAGATTTAGCTATTAATAACTTTCAAGAACCAAGAGAACATTTTTGTGAAGCTAAGTGGTAACCAAGCCCATTGTTTGAAGTTAACCACTGAGAGCTGCTGCCATAGAACTGGGCTTCCTACTATCTGTGACGATAACCGTGTTGAGAGAGGACAGAGGGCAGCATTTCACTAACCAAGGAAAACTGGATGTAATTACTGAAATGGGAAGCAATGCTGAACCAGCAGACTTGGTTCTCTAGTAATGCAGACTGGAGGTCAGACTCCCTGGTTAGAAAGAACAGGTTAGAAGAATATGGAAAATGAAATGTGGGTTGCAGGTGGGGAGTAAATGCATAATAACCAGCTCTATTCATATTTTTTTAGATGAAGAAAATCAAACCCCACACATAGGGCAAACGTAAATTTCTACTTGTCACCATTTAGATATAGCATCTTGTCAATTCTTTTATATACCATGTGAACATAAAACTGTTCTATTATCTGTCATTATTACTTTTCATAGAAAAAGTGTCAATTAAGCAAAATTATCAATCACAATTCCCACTTTGTTAACACATCACAAGTCTACATTGGATAATCTTTGCTTTTATTTTCCATCAAACATTCCATATTGTGCTCAAATTCTGCCAGCATCTACATTGGTTTTTAATTTAATTTTTATAACCTGTGGAGATTATTAATTTTTCATCTCCAAAAGAGCTGTTGCTGTCTTTATGAAGTTGTCATTTTTACTACTAGGATCAAATACAGTATATAAGTAGCATCCCTGTGAATCTCTAGAGTTCCAGGCACATTCCTTTTAGATCCTACTGTGAAGCAGCAATCTCTATAAATTTCATAATACTGTTAGGTAGGACAAATTCCCAACAGCTATAAAACCCGTGTCTTATCGATAAATGCATGGGATGAAACAAAAGGATGGCATCAGTGCTTCTTTACAGCCCTGAGAACTGGAAAATGTTTGATTCAACAGGGATTTTCCTGAAATCTTTGCAAACCAATATGAGCAGCTGTAACTTACAGGGGAAAAGGCAAAAGGAAAAAATTATACTAGAGTTAGAAACCCTCGGCTGCATGCATTATTTGCTTTGTTAGCAAAACTTCTTTTCTGAACAAAACTCTATTCATGGAAGAATTTGCTGAGAGTTACAACAAAAATGAGCATTCTAAATATAGTCCAGGTTTCTCTTACATTTATTCCTAGATACCTTAAAAATTTTATTATAGTCAATATTATTGTTACTTATTTTCAGGAGATTTTTACATGCGTCATATTAGTTAAATGACAAAATACCCCTACGTACCTCTCTTATCTCCAGATTCATGATAATGCAGCCGAGGAATAAAGACCCAAGGTCATTGGCCCAAAGTTAACCTATTATCAAGTGAGGGGGGCCAATTTTGAGCCTATACTAAATAACTGCAAAAATATGTTGTCAATACTGTGTTTAATTTTTCTAAATCTACTTTCTCAAGTGAAAAGCTGGATTTTGGAGTTTTTGAAAAGACTAAATGACATCATGTACCTATAATAAGCTATTAAGTCAAATTAATAACAGTATGGAAATCATCTCTGTTTCTGTTGGGTATGCACCAAGGAGACCAAATATCTAGCACTGGTATTTTCATTTTTAGTAGATACTGCCAAACAATTTTTTATAGCACTGTATAATGTACATCCCAATCCACAATGTAAGAGTATTCAAGTTGCTCTGCATTATCACAAACTATTGATATATTCAGGGATTTTTTTTCAGGGTTTATAGTAGTATATCTGGGTGGTTTTAGTTTACATTTCCCTGATACATAATGACATTAAGCACCTTTCCTTTTATTGTCCATTTGAATATTTTCATTTTTTGACAGGCCCGTTTGCCCACTTTTTACAAAATTGGTTTTTTTGCCTTTTTTTCTATTATTTGTAGGAATTATTTATACTCTGGATGAAAGTCTCTTGTCAGATATACAGTATTGTTACAGTCTCACCAATACACCACAATGTAGCAGTCTCTCATTGTGAGGTATCACAGGGAGTTCTTTGTCTCAGGACCAGGAGAATTAAGGAGCATGGACACAAAGGGTGAGGTTAGAGTGAAAGTTTAATAAGTGAAAGAAGAAAGCTCTCCACTGTGAATCTGGAAGAGCGTTGCAGTTTTTACAGCCGAATGCAAAGGCTTTTATAAGAAACCAATGAGGGCTGGGCATCTCATTTGCATAACGCACGAATTTCTGGTGGCTCCACCCCATTCTTGCAGTGCATACATGGGCCCTTAGCTTGAGTTACTTCATTTTGCATTGTTCCCCTTACTGCTTATGTATCAGGGAATGGAATTTTCCACTACAGGCATGTCTGGGCAAGTTACCTGTGTAGCCTTTCCTATCTGTGAGGCTGTGGGCATGTCTTAGGCAAGCCCCCTATGCAAGTTCCCTTGTCTGTGCCTGCAGGCTGTTCTTTTTTGAAAGGATTCAGCCGAGGACCCACCCTAACGGCCTGCCTGACCCGGTTTTTTCCTTTCTCCTCTCTCACTGTGTGGGAGCCAAATTTACACATTCCCATCACCCCTGCAAAATTTGAATTGACGTAAGCAAGAAATAAACATTTGTTGTGTTTTTATTGTGTTTATTTTGTTTAAAACATCAGTAAGCCTGAAACTGATTAATACTTTCTGGGGAGGTATGTTAGATACATTGTCCATGTAATTGTTCCTCTGGTGCTCTTAGTGTTTCCCAGATCACTGCTCTTGCATCCTTTTTATTTATTTATTCATCTACATTTCTTAATATATGGATAGCCTCTGTAGGTATTCTATACAGCCATCTACTTTGTTTTATCTTAGTTATCTCGGAGCTAATAGCCACTGTCGAAAAATTGGTCTGCTTAGTTAATTATATTCCTTGACATTTGTGGCATATAAAGAGCATGCATCCTTAACTTTGTTCTTTTTACTGTTTTTTTTTTAATTTTTATGTATTTCACTATTCATTTAAATGGCATTCAGGAAAAGATAACATAGATATTACTGAGGCATCATTTTTGCCTGGCGAGGTGTCAGAGTATTGGCAATGGAAAGTGGCTGGCTCTTGGGGGATAAAAAAGAATTTACCGACAACAGTAAGGGTTTGAAAAAGACAACTGTATTAATTAAAACACTGCAGAAGAGTGTAATGGGGCTCTTCAGCAAGAAAAGACTGGGCACGCCTTGATGGATTTTTCTTAGGGTTATTCACAGAACTTAAAGCAGAAGCTGAAGGGTAATTTGGACCGTATTAGTCACATAGGTCATGTTAATCATTACATTTGTAGATAGTTTGGTACTTTGATGTCAGCAAAGATTGCACAATGAGTTTTGGCATGCATTCATTCTAGAGATGTATAGAAATTCTAGTTACTTATGAATTTTTGGGAAGAAAGCCTGGTACAGAATGCAGGCTTTAGATAATAAGGAATTTTGATTACTTCTGAATTCCTCAGATAAGGAGTTTTGTCTCTGGATGGTCTGCTTGATGGCCACCAGGTGACCTTTGCTTTCCTCAGTTTTGCCTACAAAGGCTTCTGATCCTCACTTTTCATTATCTTTTATTTTTCCACACACATTTGGTATTCAAAAATTTTGAATCATTTCTAGTTTCCATTGCCAAACAAACCTCAATTAATTCACACTGCATAACATGTTCTTACAATCAGATTCTTGCTTACCATGCCTTATAGTAATAAGGAAATATTTTGAAATTCCCTCCCATCCTGTGCTCTTTCCCATCTTACTTTCACATGTCCTGTTTCCTTAGGGTGGAATGCCTTTTCCTTACTTTACTCAGTTGGCATATGACTGACAATTCAGCTTCTTAAGTGTCTCTCTGTTTGATAAGATTTTGTGATCTTTCCATAAGAAGTAGCCAGGCCTTCCACTGTGCCTTCAGATAATTTTTTTTAAAAATTTTATTTTACTTTAAGTTCTGGGATACACGTGCAGAACGTGCAGGTTTGTTACATAGGTATACATGTGCCATGGTGGTTTGCTGCACCTATCAATCTGTCATCTAGGTTTTAAGCTCCACATGCGTTAAGTATTTGTCCTAATGTTCTCCTTCCCCTTGCCCCTCACCCCCAGAGGATTTTATATATGCCTTTATTATGGAACATACCGTGCCCAACACATTTTTATTGAGTATATCAACCATCCAATCAATGGCTTTTAATAATACTACAATGTGCTTACTTTACATTCTTCTAACTACTTCACAAACTGAGCATTTTAATCATTAAAAATATCAAAAGAAAAATCACTTTTGAAACATTTTATCAGTATGAATATAATTCTTTACTATTTCATTGGAGGGACAGTGCCGTGAAATATGTGAAACTGTAGAAGTCACTTTTCTAGAACCTCTATTCTTAAAAGATGGGCTAATTTTATATATTTTTAAAATATTTCCATAAAGATGGTTAATTATTCTCTGCATTTATCCAAGTGATATATTTAACACTGGGATTTTATATTACCCATGTATGCAAATGCTAGCAAAGATATCGTCCTATAGCTGGTATGTAATGCATTTGTGGGGGTTGACATAGCTTCATTATCTTCCTAATCTTAGAAAAAAAATTATTGTGGTTAGGATTATCCAGAGTCAGTGAAAAGATTAAAATACATCTATTAATGAAAGGAGTGGGCTTTTTCTGACCTACATTTTTTGTATTATGTTTTAGCTCACTGAAAATCTGCCAGAAGAGTTATTTAACTTTTATCTGCCAAATCCTGCTCTCACTCATTCCAAATAACTTTACAACTTTTATCTCTCCACTTTATTTATTGAACAACATGGTTCCACCTTACCTCTTAAAAGATTAGAAAACATAGGTGGCTATAAATTAGGAACAACATCTTCTATCCAATTCTATTGGTTTCATAGTTTATATCAAAGGCAATTTCTGCATGAAACCGGAAAAAAAAAGTTTTATGAAAAAAATGACAATTTTATAAATTAGAGTCCTAAAAACTGCACTGTTTACTTCAGACTCAATGGTCTTTCCAGGCGATGATGGCTCTCTAAGGAATGCCTGTGTTTGCGAGTCCCTGACAGTGTTTTTGAAGGGGAAATGCCTCTTTTAGCCTGGTAGAAATATTATCAACATGTACCTGAGCCAGCTCTCAACCAGCTCTAAACAGTTTCTTCTCTGACTTTCATTCCATCTGGTTGAAGAACAGTTGTTAGTTCTGTGAGATAAGTGTGGTTGCACATATTTTTGCTGGTGTGTTGTCAGTGACTCTGAGAGGTCCCATCACGTATTCATATTTTCCTCTTCACAGATGCATATTTTAAGTCATTTAATCATACACTTAGTATGAACAGGTAAATGGTTTATTTAAGTAGTAATAGTTTGTTTAGGTAGCAAACCAAAAACACTTAGGTTTCACTTAGGTTACTTTTTCACCTTTGCCTAACCTAAAATTTTAAGGTTTTTAAAAAAATTTTTAATGTACATTATATAATCCTATATGAATTGATTATTTGAATATATGTATTGAAATAATATCTTGGTTTATGTTTTCAAATTATGAGAAAATATACATAATATTACCTTTCTTTTGATTTTTAACCCAACATGCCCGATGCCCTATTTTCTTTAACTATCTAGTAACCAGAAAAAGCCAAAGCACAATATAACACAACCCAACCAACACCATAAACGCATTACTATTTAATACTGGGTTGCAGTGAATCTAGTGATTGACATGAAAACTATAATAATAATAGTAATAATAAATTAACTTATAAATTAAATTCAAACTTCAAGTTCTTTAAATCAGCATAGTCCCAGTCCTCACACATCCCTGATATGTTTTGAGTCGTATTGAACTCATTTATATGGCTTGCCTGTCCTATTGGCTTATGCTCTTAGGCATTACCTTACTAAGCAACAACCCTGTAATGGAGGTAATACCAGTGATGCCAATTTATCAAACAAAAATGAAAAACTTTCAGAAGTTCAGAAAATTGTTCAAGATCATACTTTTTGTAAGTGAAGATTTTCTATTAGAATTTAGAAGTCATGTTTCTAACTTCTTCTCAATATTGCCCCAGTTTTGATAATAGAATTTTAGATGCCTGTTTGAATAAATTTTTGCTGGCTTTAAAATACAAACAGGAGAATGTGTTTTGTCATTGGAATTGTAGTTTCCACCAAAAACCCAGGAAAAGTGTTTGGAATAAAAACAAAATGAGGAAAGTATGATGTTTTAAAATTTCACTTCCCTAGAATATTTTATTCATGAAAACTATGTTTTTGTGCTCCAAGACAAGCCAAATGAATGCATTTTTAAATTCAGATTTCCTTATTCAGCATACCCCTTTGATATGCAATAATTTCCTTTATAATGCAATGAATGTTAATAATTACATACATAACAATCTGACCAGATGTTTACATTAGCTGTAAGGTAATAGAAAATAACAAAAATGTGGTAATAACACACTCATATGAAAATAAACTATGCTAGTTATTTTATGAATGAAAAAGATTTATTTATGAACTCAAGAAAAGGGAGATTATCTTTCCCTACCAGTTTCTTAGAGGATGTAAATTTTGTAATCTAAATGACTTAAAGAAATCCTGAAAAGAGCAAAGAGTAAGTACTAAGTGAATACTTAGCATGTGTATGTTTACCTATATGTGTCTATGTATGTATGTGAATCTCCATAACACATTCTTTTCCTTCAAAGCTATTGCTAGCATATGATAAAAAAAAAATTAAAAGAACCAACAACAAATAACAAAAATTAAAAAGCTATCTTAGAAAAGTCAAAAGGGCATAACAAGGGAATATACAAGTTTAGGAGCTCTACTTTTAGAAATACCTACCTGGTTAAGCAGAGCACTTACATTAAAACTTCATTTTATAAGGAAACAGTACAATTTCCATTTTTGTACAGTCAGTATTTATTGATGTGAACCATGTGTCAGGTTCTATGCTTGATCTTGAAGAGAAAAAGCTGAATAAAACATGACACCCTCCCTCAGAGAGCTCACAATAAAATGAGAGGCAGGTGTGAACAAATTATTGTAAATAAAATATGGTGAGTAGAGGTATAAACCAAGTACTATGAAAACACTGAGTGAGGATATTCACACAAAGTTTCAATGAGGAATAAGCATTTTGAGCTGGCTTTTGAATGTGAGTAGGGGCTTATCATGTGGGTCAGGGAAGAGGGCAATTTCCAGGGAGAGAAAGCAGCATTGACTGAGGGAAACGGAGGAAAAGAGTAAAAAATGACGAGCAGATTTCATTAAGAAGAGCACATTGTGCTTAGAGGAGAAGAGGATGGACATAGACAGATAAAACTAGACCAGGGGCAGAATAGGACTGGGAAGACCTTGAATATGAGCTTTATCTTTAGGCAATAAAAGGCCAATGAAGATTTTAAAACTGGAAGCAATATTACTATATGCGCTTAATTAGGAAGATATCTCTGGAAGCTGGAGTAAAATTTCTGCTTTTCTGCCTTCATGCAAAAATTGCTTCTTAGCTCATACTTTATATTTTTGACAGACACAACTGGCTTAATTGCAGTAATTCCAGATGTGGAAGTAGGAGGACAGAATAGAGTTTGCAACGGGTAATGGGTGGAGACAATAATGCAGATAGAGAACTCCTCGGCCCCCACCCTCTAAAGACCTCTGTTCACTTTCACATCCCACACAATCATGAAGGCTTGCAGGCACCTCCATCTCAGTTTTTCTCTCCATCCTTAAGTAATTTCAGCATTCTGGAGTAACATCAATATCCTCATGAATGACTGTGTGGAAACAGCCTAACAACTGATGCATTAATAAAACTGTTAACAGTGGCGAAACAGTACAGGTCTGTAGCAGATCGATTCTTGCCTCCTCCTCGAAGGAAGGAATCCATTTGAGGGGTATAAGAAAGAGTGAGAGACTGTGGCAAGTGTTTTAGAAGGAGTGAGAGTTTATTAAAAAATTTTAGAGCAGGAATGAAAGGAAGTAAAGTACACTTGGGCCGGGCGCTGTGGCTCACGCCTGTAATCCCAGCACTTTGGGAGGCCGAGGAGCGCAGATCACCTGAGGTCAGGAGTTTGAGACCAGCCTGACCAACATGGAGAAACCCTATCTCTACTAAAAATACAAAAAATTAGCCCGGCATGGTGGCGCATGCCTGTAATCCCAGCTACTCCGGAGGCTGAGGAAGAAGAAGCGCTTGAACCTGGGAGGTGGAGGTTGCAGTGAGCCGAGATCGTGCCATTGCACTGTAGGCTGTGCAACAAGAATGAAACTCTGTCTCAAAAAAAAAAAAAAGTACACTTGGAAGAAGGCCAAGCAAGCAGGCAACTTGAGAGATCCAAGTGGCTCATTCGACCCTTGACTTGGGGTTTTATACATTGGCATAATTCCAGGGTTTGTGCTTCTTCTCCCCTGATTCTTGGCATGCACAGTGGACTGCCGGCACTTAGGAGGGACCGCATGCCTAGTGTGTTTACTGAAGTTGTGCATGTGCTCATTTGAGGCATTTTTTCCAGTTAAACTCCACCATTTTGCCTCTTAGTTTGCATTCTTGAGCCAACTCGCCCAACTTCTGAGATCTTATCTGGAAGCTGCTGATCACCAGCTTTAGGTGTTTTCTATCTATTGGGAGACTGCCTTTCCCTGGCATTGGCTGCAACCAAATATTATTTTAGAGAGACAGTTCAGCAACCACCTGACCATCACCTGATGGTTGCCTGACATTCCTTGAGGGCTGGGGGGGACCCTTCCTTGCCCTGCTCATGTCTGCCTAGATCCGCCTACTCTAACAAAACCTTTGAAGGCCTTCCTCCATGCCCTTCTTCAGGCACCAATTCTATGACCTATTAATAGCAACCAATAGCTCAAGGATTAGAATTGCAGCACTCTTCTCACCAATCTGGAATTTCTTTTTCATACTTAAGGAATAATCTCGTCATCTCCACTGATAATCATCACTTTGATATTTTCAAAGACATTACCCTCAACAGGATTAGTCTCCTTGTAGTACAGTTATTTAAGTGATAATTATAATGTAATAAGAAATGTGTATAATAGGATAATATGATATTGAAATATGATATTGAATAAAGACCTACATTTTCTTTTAACATTAGGGAAGTCTTTAATAAGAAGACAACTGAAGTTTTAGGGATGAACATATATTTGCTACGTTCACAATTAGATAGCAACTATACAACCCTGTCTTTGAAGCATGAAAGTAGTCACAAAAATATGTAATGTCTGAGTATAGCTGTTTCTAATAAAACTTCACTTACAGATATTAAAATTTGATTTTCAAATGAGTTTTATGTCATTAAGTATTTTTCTTCTTTTTTTTTTTGCCCAAAACATTTGATTTCACCCATATAAAAGAGGTGAAAGCCTGGATTCAGGACACAGTCTGCCAATGCCTGAAATAAAGGGTAGTTTAGCTATATACCAGATAGAGAAAATATAGAATGGAAATAATTCCATTTTCAAAACTTATTTTGGATTTTCTTTTTTTTTTTTTTAACTCATTTTGGATTTTCTTTGTTTTTGGAGATTGAGTCTCTGTCTTGTTGCTCAGGCTGGAGTGCTGTGGCACGATCTTGGCTTACTGCAACCTCCATCTCCTAGGTTCAAGTGATTCTCCTGCCTCAGCCTCCCAAGCAGCTGGGATTACAGGTGCCCGCCACCATGCCCGGCTAATCTTTGTATTTTAGTAGAGATGGGGTTTCACCATGTTGGCCAGGCTGGTCTCAAACTCCTGACCTCAAGTGAGCCACCCGCCTTGGCCTCCTAAAGTGCTGAAATTACAGGCGTAAGCCACTGCGCCCGGCCTATTTTGGATTTTCATTGGTTAAAATTTTTAAAAGACTATAATTTTTCTTAGATTTTAGCTATCATCTTCTGTAGGAAAACAATAAATAGAAATTTTTAGGAAACAAAGACTTCTGAAAGATGAGTAGAAATTATTAGAAAACAATGACTCCTGAAACCCTTGCCTCTTATGCTAACTGCATTTCTTTGTTAACATGATTCCCTTATCTACTCCCACTGCTTCTACCCACCTTGAAAATCATAATTCATATTCCATTTCTACATCCATGTCTTATCTTATTGTCATACCTATAAAGAACACTGCAATCTTTAAAAGCTTATTGAAGTTCAGATACTATGGACATATTCAGTATTTTAATATTTTCTAATTCTTTCATTTTATATTAATTTAGTTCATGGGTTAGCACCTTAATAGTACAAATATCTTATAATTATTTCCCCCAATAACTTTCACAATGTATTTGAAATTATAGTGTGCTTTAAAACAATACCTTTTATAAATTTAGTCAATATAAAGAACAAAATTTGGAATCTCTGATCTTAGAACTTTTTAGAAATGGTCTAGTCTCCTTACATCACATAAAACTTTGCTATCCCAATATTTTTTTTCATGACAAAAACTGAAACTCAAAATACTTTTTAAAGCTGTCTATATTTTATTTTTCAATGTAGAATGTAGCATAATTTAAGGTCAAACCAGTAAATGGTAGATCTTTGTTTCACTACCTTTCAGCTCTGACAAGTTGTGAGATTCTAAGTTTTTTTATTCTTAATGACTGTAATTAACATATTAAGATTCCTTGAAAATAAGATCTGAAGCCTTTTTTTTCTTTTCTTTAGACACGAAGCCTTTGAAAGAGAACTTTTATCTTTGACTCTTCTCAGCAAATGAGTCCTGCCTTTCTTTCTGAGATTGTTTCTCCTCATTAGTACGAAACAAAATAGAACAGTTGCCAGTGCTTCTGGAATGCAGGAGATTCCTGAGTGAATAAGTAGACATGCTTTTTTATTTTAAAATAATGCGTTTTAAAATCTCATATATGCTATTTGTAATTGAATTTAACTAAATTTAATTATTATTATGTGAATTTTTAGATTTGCTTAAATATATTACTACTGATTTTATACTTTGCATAGCCATGGTTTAAGATTGGTACAGGTGTTGGATGTCCAAGGAGTATAAATGAAAGCCTTGTCTAGGATTTTCTACAGATACTGAGGGTTGATTTCACTTTTGAAATATTCTTTTATTATATGACAGGCTTTTAATCCTATAAGCTGCTCTACACTGCTCTTGGAAAGGACAAATACAAATTCTTTTGAGTGTAGTTTGTCAGAGCAGAGTGAACCCTATCTTCGATGACCCCAGTTCTTCTGCAGCTTTCTGCAGCAGCTGAGAACTGATCACCTTTCTATTGTTACTTATTTAGAGGCCTAGACTCAATGAAACCTTTCAGAATGATAGAATTTGGACATCTCACTATGACTAAAATGTTTGATGATCTTTCCCACGTAATAGCACAGTAAATCAAATAAGCCACTTAACAATTTTTAAAAAGTCTACAGAAGTATTCTAGGAATACGTTGTAACATATATACTAAAATATATCATCATTCATCTCTTAAACTAGATTATAAAATATTATAGTTTGGATAGATACAAAAAATGCTAAAATGTAGATCAAATATTCGAGTTCTAGGTAGAAATTCTCTTTGATTTCTCTTTAGTTTATCTCATCAAAATTTTATCTACTATGCCACAGAAAATATCATATTCTTAATTTGTCTAACTGCTTTCAAGATTTTCCCTTGTCTTTGGTTTTCTGCAGTATGAATATGATAGGCCTGGGTGTATTTTTGTTTATCTGTTGTTTTAGCATTTAATGTTTATACAACTCAGTGTTCTTTGATCTTTCTGGATATGTAGTTTGCCATCTGTTACTATTTTTGGAAAATTCTCAGCCATTGTCACTTCAAATATTTATTCTCTTTGTTGTCTTTGTCTTTCCTTTCTGGTATGTCGATTATGGGTATGTTATGCTTTTTGAAATTGTACCACAGTTCTTGGATGTTCTTTTCTCTATTTTTTTCTTTGTATTTCAATTTTATACGTTTCTGTTGACATATACATATTTTCAAGTTCACTGATTTTTTTCTCAGCTATGTCTAGCCTACTGATAGGTCATCAAAAGGATTATTTATTTTTGTTGCTGCTTTTTTTATTTCTACCATTTCCTTTTATTTTCAATCTCTACATTTATGTTTGCATAGTTTTATTTCTATACTCTATATAGAAAAAAATGCATTAGAAATGAATCACTAGCTACATGTTCTGTGTAGCTAGTACATCGAAGTGACTTTCATCAGAAATAAATAAATTTTTATCATTAATCACATTAGCTGTGTTAAACTAGATATTGAGATGCCTAAAACACTCCATTTGAAATTTGGCTGGCCACAAAATACCACCTAGAAATATGAAGGATTTGAGTAGCATCCAGTGTGTCTGTGAGTACTGCAGCTATTCAGGGGAAATTAAAAAGAAACTGAAAAAGCTTCATATGGTTTTATTTTCAATGACAAAATCTGCCAGTATAATAGCTGCAACATCATCTTAAGTCATCACTGTATTCTATGTTTGTTGGCAGCGTGTACCAAGAAGTAGTGTTTGCAATCCATGAAATAGAAGCATAATATGAACAATGTTTTTTTGTCAGAGGCGTGTGAACCAGAGCAACTTCATCTTGAATAGTAGCTGGGTAAAATGAGGCTAAAACCTACTGGGCTACATTTTCAGATGGTTAAGGCATTCTAAGTCACAAGATGAGATACAAGGCCAGCACAAGATACAGGTCATAAAACAGGGTGCAGTAAAGGCTGATAAGACAGGCTGATGAAACAGGTTGCAGTAAAGAAGTTGGCTAAATCCCACCAAGACCAAAATGGCGATGAGAATAACCCCTGGCCGTCCTCACTGCTACACTCTCACCTGTGCCATGACACTTTACAAATGCCATGGCAATGTCAGGAAGTTACCTTATATGTCTAAAATGGGGAGGCATGAATAATACACCCCTTGTTTAGCATATCATCAAGAAATAACCATAAAATTGGGCAACCAGCAGCCCTCGTAGCTGCTCTATGGAGTGGCCATTCCTTTATTCCTTTACTTCATCAACTTGCTTTCACTTTACTCTACGGACTTGCTCTGAATCCTTTCTTGTGCGAGATCCAAGAACCCTCCCCTGGGGTCTGGATTGGGACCCCTTTCCTGTAACACTTTGAGAAAAATCTAAAGAGCCAAAACACTTCTATTTCTCATTTTTACAAGTCAGGTCAGATAAACCATACAGAAGGTTTCTTTGAATATTATTAAGACTTCGCTTTGGCTCATTTGGAAGACTAGAGTTTTGAAACAACCTTTGCAAAAATTGTATCAATGAAAAAATTATGACACTGAAAGAGATCTGACCTAACTCACCTCACATCTTGCCTTTCCCTTAATTATTCCTGGGCTTTTGGGCAGAGCTAACTTGAGAGACATTTAGGCTATAGTTTAAATGATGATAGGCCTCCCTGCAAACTCAACAGCTTTTGTAAAACTAACGGAAGACCATCAGGCTGGGGGATGGGGGGTGGGAATAGGAGACTGAGTCCTGCCAAGGTTTAGACATAAACAATTATCAGCCATTATTCCAGAGGTTATCAGATAGGCAACTTTCCCAATTATTCCTGCTGATAGCATCACTATTGGTGACTGGCATTTGGAGATATATTTTCAGGTTTTTTTTTTTTTTTTGCATGTCTGACATCCATGGCTCCACCTGGGCCCACCTGGACCTGCCAACTCCACTCCTATGGCTCCACCCAGAAGCAATTCAGCATGCAGAACAGTTTCTACCCCTTTTGATTTCATCTCTGACCTAGCCAATCAGTAGCAAATCTAGTCACCCCCACATCTTCCCTCAAACTGCCTTTTCAAAACCCCTACCTAACCCATGAGCTTTGGAAAAGATGATTTGAATACTAACTCCATTTCCTCAGTGTGACTGGCCTTGTGTCTATTAAATTCTTTCTCTACTACAATGCTGTGGTCTTTTTATTATACAGTAGGCAGGAAGAACTTGGGTTGTTATGGTTTTCTTTGGGAATCAATAGTTGGGCAGACTTTATAATGAGTAGTTTTTGCTGTTAGAACCTTATGGTTCAGCTGTATTTTTCATATTTCAACCTATATAATGTACTCCCTGAAAAGTGCATTGTTTTTAACTACAAATTAAACTAGAAAATGGAAGAACAAAAATCAAGGACACTGTTCAATATAATATAGAAACTGTAGGCCAATAGTTCAAATGTATGTGGCCATTATGACATACAGGTATTTATTTTAAGATTCATAAAGAAAGTTTTAAATAAATGCTCCTTAAAGGTTTAATATATTCTGATGTTGTTAATGTTTTCTTTAAATATACATGTTATGCAACCCAAATGCATAGAGAATATTTTTAAAGAGGTCTTTTACTGTAAAGGCTCACAGTGTAATGTCCAGGTATTGATAAATAACAAAGGGTGGCTTAACTAGGTAGAATTTATATAGTAAAAAAGGAAAAGAAAGAGGGTTAAATATTAGAGGAACAGTCTAGATGAAAACTGGAAAATGTAAAAAGCATATGTGGTTTATGCTCTATAAAGTAGAGTAATATATGAACAGTAAACAATTTATAACTTAATAATTAAGTTTATAGTCTTACCAGTGGCAAATCTATATGGATCTGCAGCAACCTCAGTTCTTGCCTCCTCAGAAGAAAGAATTTAACGAGGAGCATAAGGCAGAAGCAGAAACTGAGGCAAGTATTAGAGCAGGAGTGAAAGTTTATTAAAAAGCTCTAGAGCAGGAATGAAGGAAGTAAAGTACATTTGGAAGAGGGCCAAGTGGGCGACTTGAGAGATAAGTGTGCAGTTGACCTTTTGACTTGGGGTTTTAACTTGTTGGCATGCTTCTGGGGTCTTGCAGTCCTTCTCCCCCTAATTCTTCCCTTGGGGCAGGCTGTCTGCACGTTCAGTGCCCTGCCAGCACCTGGAAGGGGCCGCATGTGCATTGTGTTTACTGGAGCTGCATGCATGCTCATTTGAGGTTTTCTTCCCTTACCAGTCAAATGTCCCTACAAGGTCATATACAAGTTAAAGCCCACCATTTGCCTCTTAATGTACATGCTTGAGCCCACTCACCCAATTCCTGAGATCCTGTCGGGAAGCTGCTGATCACCAGTTTCAGGTGTTTCTGTTTATTGGTAGACTGTCTTTCCCTGGTGCTGACTGCAACCCATTATTATTTTAGAAAGACAGTTAACAACCATCTGACCATTACCTGATGGTCGCCTAACATTCCTGGTGTGTTTGTGGGTGAAGGCAGGCTGCCTTGCCCTGCTCATGTCTGACTAGCTACCTACTGCAACAATAGGTGTGATTATCTAAAAGAGTATTTCTAAGAGAAATGCATCTTAAGTCAGATTTTGAAAGGAGCCGATCATAATACCAAAAACACAATCCTAACCACCATAATCCCAAATGTTGAAATTCTGAAAGATTGAAATCCCCGTAGAAAAAATAATTAAGAGTTTATTTTAAAATATTTATATTCCTTTTTAAAAGATTTGAGAAACATGTAAAACCATGAAAAAATACGTTATAGGCCACTTTACACAATAAAATAGACAATAATAACATAGTTGCACACGTATAACAATCATGAGCAGATGAACCATATTCATAAAAAAGTCAAAAATAGACATTCATAAACACATATAACTATGGTTGGTGTTGATAATTGTGTGTACTCAGCTTTAGACCTGCAGTCATCAATAATACCATGATGAACAATCTAAGTGTTTTGATTAGATTGATCAAAAACCATGATGGATTACCACCACATATATAGTAGCCCAAAATAGCCAAGATGTTGAAAAATTTTATCTTTCACAAATGCAGATGTACAAAAAGGCCATGTATTTATTTATTGAGAAAGTTTCAGTGCTTAAGCATACACTCAATGCTTACACAGAGTCAACCTTGTAATAATGCACTTTTGTGGAGTTTAATTTGCAAAACAAATTGCATAAAATGAACTAGAACTTTCTCAAATTCTCTATAAAAAATGCTTCCAGTATTGGAAGTAATGTGAAGATGAAATACGTAACATAGCAAATTATAACAATAATGCTACCAATTTAAAATAGTAAAAAAAAGCAAATACAAAATTTAAAAAAAAACTAAGAAAACTAAAAAGGAAATTTGACATATAAAAAGTATATTACAGGTATAGATTATAAGCAATCCATAAAAGTTTGCTGATTATCATGATTATTAACTATATTTTGAAATCTTGTAGCACAAGAAATAACTGTTTTGTTTTTTTTTTTTCTTTTTCTTTTAGGACATGGCTGACCTTGGAGAATACAGTCACATTTATTTTCTACATGACACTGATCTTTTTGGAATTATTCTATAGGTTGATAGAGACCAACATCAGCATTCCCTGTTAAATGTTCCCATTGTCTATGCCATGTTTATATGTTGTTTTGGGTATGTGGAAATCCATTCTGCATGCATTTATATACAAACTACAAATTTGGCGGAAACAGTATTGGTGATCGAACAGCAACACCATTTCATAAGCATCTTCTTATCCTACTATGCCTATAATTATTTTTGAACCAGTCAGTGACTTCCCTGGTTTCTTCATGTAAAGGTAGCTTTAGTTCTTTACTTGAAATTTTATCGGCTAGAAGGAATATTAATGCAAGTAAATAACACATTTTTAAACGAAAGTTTTATCATTGCCATATCACATGTCCAATCTACTCATTGGAATGTTCTGCCAAATGCATTAGGCTGAATGGAAAAGCAAACTATGAGTAATACCTTAAAATTCACTTTTAGAAGCCTTGATTTCATCTAATTCCAAATATGTCATTAGGGTTTGGGGATTCATTTAGAGGTAAAGGATTTCAGACTTTAGAGATTTTGATCTTTTGGGATTCCAACATTTGGGATTATGGCATTTGGAATTGTGTCTTTTGAAATTATGATCTAAGCTCATTTGGAAGATACAATAATGAGAATGAATTGGTAGATCTAGATATAGAAAGAGTGGAAACAAATTTGAGTAAAGGAGGAATTACTTGAGAATAGCCACAGAAAATTAGGATTGAGCAATTACATGTTGAAAAAGACTATTAAGCAACTCAAGTAGGATACAATATTATGAATAAAGAGAAGCAATTTAGTGAGATTGGATTTATATGATAGATAGATAGAAAACATGAATATTTAGATATCAGGTGAAGTACTAAAAACAAAATTTTAACTATTAGAGAATAAAATAGCACAACAAGTGAGTTAAGAAAAAACTGGTGCCATCTTTAATTTTTATGTATAATCAAAATAAATAGTTTACAAAAGGAATATTGAATATTGAATTCTAGTTAATTGTCGAATACTTTAGAATAAATATAATACGATTTTCAAATTTGAATTAGTCTGTAATTCTTCAATACCATTGGAAAAAAAATTTAGAGCTCAAAACATTCTCAGAGAAACACAGAAATTCAATACTGCAGTGCAATGGGAAAAGAATGAACGAATGTATTATCAATCAGTAAGACTTTGTGGATGGGCTATTTTTTTAAGTATGAATTTTGTTTTCTCATTCCTTTGACAAAAACAATTTCAGATGATTTATAAATTTACATATGGAAAGTAAAATAATAAAGTTTATAAGGTAACATATAAGAATATCTTCATAATTTGGGAGAAGGCAGAGATTTCTTAAAAGATATTCAAAATCAGTACTCAAAGGAGAGATAATAAGTTTTACTAATGGTAAGAACATCTTTTTATCAAAAGTTATCAGTAAGAATGTGAAAAGGCAACCCACGTTGTGGGAGAAGACATTAGCAGCACATACAGCTGACAAAGATTTCTGATTATATAAAGAACTCTTCTAAATAAATAGTAAATAGCTCAACCAAGAAAATAGAAAAAAAAAGGAAAAGACTTTAAAAAGCACTTGACAACAGAAGTTATCCAAGTGACCAACAAATATTAGAAAGTGTGTACAACTTCATTAATCATCAAGGAAAAGCAAATTAAAAACCTAAAATTAACATCCTGACATACTCAGTAGAATACATAGCTAAGAAAGACAAAAATGTCAAGTATTGGTAGGTATGTGGAGCAATTCAAATTCTCATATTCTGTTTGTGAGAGATTAAATTGGTATAGGCATTTTGGCAAACTGACAGAATCTATTAACACTAAGTTACTACTTCCTTGACCCAGTAGTTCTGTTTATGAGCAGAAAACACATGGAAATGCATCTCTATGTTCACCAAATACAGGTATAAGATATTTACAAAACTATAAACATTAGCCAAATATTGTGAAAAACACAAGTATTTCTCAATATCGGAATGGGTAATTATGCTGTACCTTATCCATTCAATGAATGAATAAACTATACAGCACAGACAATGAACATGCTACAATTATATGCCACAGTAGAGAGTTTCTAAAATAAAATGCTGAGTGAACCAAGGTAGTCACAAAAGAGTGTTATTGTAATAGTTCTATTATCTAAAGTAAAAGAAGATCACATGTATTAATACATATGGTTATGGAAGTTAAGCTGGTGGTTATCTTTGGTTGAGTATATAGTCTTGGGAGGGGCAGGGCATTTTGGTTACTGACAATGTTACATTTCTTTATCTAGGTCCCGTATTCATGATTGTAGTCACAAGCCTAAATTCATCAAACTCTGTAGTTTTATTTTGTTCACTTTTCATTACTGATATTTTACTTAAATAAAAATTTTTTTAAAACAAAAATTTTATTGGGCAATGCCACAAACGTAAGTCCCCAGGATTGCCAGTATAAACTCTTGTTTAAAAAGTTCTAGAATCCATAATTTCTTTTCAAAAATTGAAGTCAATCAAAGACAAATTATAACTGGTATTTTATTTATAATAAATGAGTTTGATGACATTGCTGTCCAAGAGAATCATATAAAAAAGAGGCACAGGGGATGTAAAGTTTAGGGAATATTTGCAGGGTAGTGAGTTGACTGGTGTGATTAACTCATGAATTTCAGAAAGAATTGATGCAAGTGATAATGTGGTAAAAATGCAAAGAGTATTTTGTTGAAATGTTGAAAAGGGAGAGGTAATTTAGATTCAAGTAATTGAGATATTTGCATGCTATTCTAAAGAATTTGAACAGTATTTTGTAGATAGTGAGGCTCCTCAGATGGTTTTTGTAAAGAAAAATGATGGAATTTTCTGTTTTTATGAAGAAAACTTGGATGGCAGTGTGAAGAACGGATTAAAAAGATTAGAATCCAAACAGCTGGAGTTGGATAGTTGGATAGATATTGCAACAAATAAAGTAGACTATGAAAACCTGAACCAGGATATTAAGAAGAGGAAACTTTAGAAGGGAATGGCAGATAATTTTCAAGATGTAGTAGTAAAAGAATTGATAGAATTTAGCAGGTGATTAGATATGGAAAATGAGAAATAAATGCATGAAGTAAAATGAACTTTAATATGTCTAACCTCTGAGATAAGCAAGTAAAAAGTTTCATTGACAGAAAAAATAAAAAGAAAAGAAGCACCTTATAGACAAATAAATGAATTCATTTTAGAATATTGGAGTTTTGTATAATGGAGTTGGTATAAAGCCAGCACGAACTGGCAATAAAGAGCTGGAGTTTAGAAGGCAGGTTAAAATGGTAATGTATATTTCATACTTTGCACACAAAGATCCCCTTAGAAATCTTTGGAATGGTTTCCTGGAATCTTCCTGTCAGATTTAATATTTATTATCATAACCCCTCATTGTGTTGATGTATAACCTTACGTGTATATTTCTAAATTCTCTCTGTTGAAGTAACACTTCATACTTTTTGTATATTGCCTCATAGGACTCAGCATAATGCTTGGCATAAAGTAATCATTTACTACTGATTTTGTTGTAATTTGAGCTCTTGGGTATCTTGATAAATAGCCTTATATGCTTTAATATGCATTGTGAATTTTATAATTTTTTAATACTAAGACTATAAAATGTATCACTCAACTTTGTGAAATATAGGTTAACAGAACAACTCACACTATTTATTTTATTATTATATCAAATGTGTTTCAACATTGGCCTTGAAAAACATTCATTAGATCCTGTAGTAAAATAAAATTTGGCTACCATCAATACTAGCAATACTTAGAAAATATATGCCTTCATTATTCCCCACGTAGATTATTGTATTGCTTTCCAACTAGATATCCCTTTCTTTAATCTAATTCTTTTTTTTCCCCTCTTTTTCCTTTTTCTTTCTTTTTTTGGGGGGCTTTTTTTTTTTTTTTTTGAGACAGGGTCTCACTCTGTCACCCAGGCTGGAGTGCAGTGGTGGCGAGCTCTTGGCTCACTGCAACCTTCACCTCCCAGGCTCAAGAGATTCTCCCACCTCAGCCTCCAGAGTAGTTGGGGCTACAGGGGCACACCACCACACCCAGCTCATTCTTTGTAGTTTTAGTGGAGATAGGGTTTTGCCATGTTGGCCAGGCTGGTCTCAAACTCCTGGGCTCAAGTGATCCGCCCACCTTGGCCTCCCAAAATGCTAGGATTACAGACATGAGGCAACATGCCCAGCCTCTTCGTCTAAATTTTCTTTTTCACCCTGTAGCCAATAATCAATCACCCTTTAGTCTATGATTTGTACTCCTGCTTCAGGGTAGCTTTTAAAATTTTTTTCTAGACATTTCCCTTGCGGTTATTCCGTATCAGTGCAGTTTCTGTGAAGTCTTACTATCAGAATTTACTGAACCAAATGTACAATAAAAAATAAGACTTGAATGCAGGGAAAGTGGCTGTGTTTCAGGAGCTTATTGTTAGGGACATTAGTTTTTTGCAGGAGAGGGGTGAATTCTCTTCCTATGATTGTCATATTATGTGCTAATTCATGTAAGTGATTTATCCCAGAATAGAAATCTACCCTTTAAAATTTAAAACATAATGTGACTTGTTTTTATCATTTTCATGGCAATGTTTCCAAAATGGATAGTACATTCTCTTTCCTATCAAATAGTAAGTACTGAATACAATTTAACCTTCAAGTAATGACTCAGGACCATTATTACCAGCATCACTTGGCTCTAACTTCAAAATTGTTGTATCCAGCTCTTTATATCACCCTTACTGCTACCCCTCAGGTCCACACAAACATCATATATCATCTGGCTTACTGTAATGCCTGCTAACTTATCTCTCAGCCTCTCATGCTCACTGCAGTCTGTTCGCAGACAAGCCAGAATGTTTATTTTAAAGTTTAAGTCAGATCATGTCATTTCTCAGCTCAAAACACTCCAATAGCTCCCTGTTGGCTCTTACAATAGCCTACAAAGCCTTATATGACTTGGTTCCCCATTACTGCTCTCATCTCATTTCCTACTACTCTCTTTGAAGACATGAGTCATGTTCCCTTTGCACTAGCTGTATTATCTACTTCTTCAGTTTCTTCTGTCCTTGACAAGGCTTCAGTACATCTTGCCTTTGAAACACTCACAACCGTATACACACTAATACACATGCACAGAGAGACTTCTAATTTGTGAATTTTAATAGCAACTAAAAACATCTTGTCCAAATGATGTCTAAAATTAGCAGGCACAAGCTCTGAAAGGCAGCCTGAAGGACTTTTCTTTAAGGAAATTGTATACTTTTAGAAAATGATTAAATGGCTTAAGTTTATTGCTTTCATGTATTTAAATGTTCTAAATATTTGACATTATGGAAATAGTCATCTCAATAAAAGTGGGGTATTATTTTCTATGTCATGTAAGTGGCACTGATGAAACTGTCAATATAATGGGTAGGAAAGAAAAAATCTTCATCTGTTGGTGATTTAATTTTCAGTTATATTGTTTCTATTTTTATTTTAAAAGGTAATAAATGTGTTGAACCCCTAAAGAATGAATATGAATTGCAATCCAAAGCATTTAGCACATACTCAATGATTTAAAAAAAATAAAACTGAGAAAACAATCAGTTACAAAGAAAACACAATGGGAAATGTTTATCTTTTCTTGATTTATCTGCATCAATCCTATTTAGAAAGATGAAAACTGAATTTTTAGGACACACAAAGCACATTAAAAAAGAATTATGAAAAAAATTGTTCTTCTCATGATAAAAACTTTCACTTCATTCTCATAGTACAG
Organism: Pongo pygmaeus; assembly: GCF_028885625.2. Classification (NCBI taxonomy): domain Eukaryota; kingdom Metazoa; phylum Chordata; class Mammalia; order Primates; family Hominidae; genus Pongo; species Pongo pygmaeus. The sequence continues at coordinate 93,496,331 of NC_072387.2, read as the reverse complement.
TGTTAAATGCCAAAATTAAATTAGTTATCTCCTCTTCATTAAAACTCAAATGAAGTGTTAACAATGCCAAGAGTACCATGTTAATTTGTTGCATGGTTCAGTGTAAGCAACATATTATTATTACTACTTAAAACATAACAATAACAGTGATCCATTATATTTACATAGCTCCAACATTCAGGAAAAAAATCTTAAACATAAGTGATATATGTATTTAGAAATTCCTTCAATACCTATAGAAATAAAGACATGATAACTGAACATATTATTGACTGAACACAGTCTGACAACACTATGTGTTCCTTGCTTGAGTGGTTGACTTAATTGGCTTCATTTACTGCAATCCCTTTAGATTGCTATATAATAGGAAAACCCAGATGATAGCTGGTGAATTGAGCCAAACAAGCATTGTATCATATTGGATGCTAAGATGAAGATAAGCCTTAGAGTGAAAGATTATTTGGATACTGAATGACCCAGTGACAATGTACACCATGACTAAAAATCAGGTCTCTGCTGTAGCCACATGATATTAGTCCGTTGAGCTATTATACAGGAACCTTATTAATATATTACTCATTCTTAATAGTAATTTATAGTGAGATAAAATGAAATTCACCTTCAGTTCATCTGAAGAAATTCAGGAACTAAAAGGATAAGAATATCTCATTTTGTCAGAGTATATCTATCTATACTGGGGCAGATTTCATCCCCGGAGATAGGCTCCACTATTTAGAGATCATGAACTGAGACGGTTTCAAAAAGTATAAAAATAAAATACTATGGCTTGCTATTGTTTTCATTCTAAAATATTAGTATAAATAAACAAACAGAAGGAAATATTTCATAGAGAAGATGATGGGGTTTCCAGAACAGAAATGACTATGCAACCTCCAAAATTGTTCCCCTTCACTCTTCCTATCAGTGTGACACTGAATCCAGAAACCCTATGGAATTCTCATGAATTAAGAACATGGTCAAAATCCCTTGTCTCTCCTGGATAGACCTTACAGGATGAAGGGAAATGCTTTGGTAGCCTGATAAGGCCAGGTGACAGAAAGACAATTAAGTATCTATGCTCAGTGCTAGTTAGGTGGGGATTTCTTCTATTATGAATATTAAAAACAAGCAAACCAAAAAAGCCAAATTGTGATTGATTTCTATCTCCTCCTCCTCCTCCTCCTCCTCCCCCTCCTCCTCCTCCTCCTCCTCCCCCTCCTCCTCCCCCTCCTCCTCCTCCTCCTCCTCCTCCTCCTCCTCCTCCTCTTCATAGTTAATATTTACCTTGTGTGTGTGTCAGGTTCTGTTTTACATGCATGACAATTTAACATGTGTTAATGAATCTTAATAATAACATTATGAAATAAACACTATTGTTATCCTCATTTATAATAAAGAATCTGAGGCACTGATTTCTCTTTGTGAACAATTACGAAAGACTCCAGAACAATTATTTAATCAATCTACAAACATGTAGCTAACTCATTTTATGGTATATATAAATACTATGCCAACATTTTATAATAACAATTTTTATTTTTCATTTTTATAGATTCAGGGGGTACAAGTGCCGTTTTGTTGCAAGGATATATTGTGTGGTGGTGAAATCTGGGCTTTTAGTGCACGCATTACCTGAATAGTGAACATTGTAACCAAAGTAATTTTTCAGCTCTCACTGCCCTCCCACACTCCCTGCTTTTGTAGTCTCTATTGTCTATTATTTCCCTCTGTATGTCCATGTGTACCCTATGTTAGGTTGCCACTTACAAGTGAGAACATGAAGTATTTGAATTTCTGTTTCTGAGTTATTTCACTTAGGATAATGGCATCTAACTCCATCCATGTTGCTGCAAAAGGCATGATTTCACTCTTCTTATGGCTGTGTAGTATTCCATGGTGTATATAAGCCACATTTTCTTTATCCAATCATCTGCTGATGGATATTTAGGTTGATTTCATGACTTTGCTATTGTGAATAGTTCTGCGTAAACATATGCGCGTAGGTGTCTCTCTCTGTTTAAAGAGACACAATGTCGCCCTGTCTCTCAGGCTAGAATATAGTGGGGTAATCACAGCTCACTATGGCCTCAAAACTCTGCGGCTCAAGTGATCTTCCCACCCTGGCCTCCCCGAGGGCTGGGCTTACAGGTCGGAGCAACTGTGCCTGGCCCCGCAGGTGTCTTTTTGCTAAAACAATTTCTTTTTTTGGGTAGATACCAGCAGTGGGATTGCTGGGTTGACTGATAGTTTTCATTGTAGTTCTTTTGAGACGTCTCCATAGTGTTTTCCATAGAGGTTTTACTAATTTGCACTCCCACCAACAGCATAAATTTTCCCTTTTCTCCTTATTCTTGGCAATATCTATTGTTCTTTGACTTTTGATCATAGTCATTTTGACTGCTTTGATATAGTATCTTATTGTGATTTTAATTTGCATTTCTCTAATGATTGGGGATGTTGAACAGTTTTTCATGTTTGTTGGCAACTTTTATGTCTTCTTTTGAAAAGTGTTGTTCATGTCCTTTGCCCACTTTTTAATGATGTTATTTGTTTCTTCCTTCTTGAATTGTTTGAGTTTATAAGAGGACTTTTTAATCTAGTGATTTATTATAAGACTTACAAGGGCTTGAGCAAAAAAAGAAATTTGAAATTGACTACTATTTTAGAAGAGGATAAAAGTTATATTTTTTAAAATGCACCTTTTAATCATAAACTAATTCAGTTTTAGAGATGATATTATTGTAGTCGTTTATTGAATCAAGAAATATTTGTTGCACAAAACTTTATTCCATTTTGGTACTTGACCTTGGGAGGTAAGGGGGGCAGTGAAGTCATTATTAAGAATAAAAAGATCCCTTCTCTCAGGGAGCTTACCTTTCAGATGTGCTTTTGGCAACTCTTTCTAGCTCTGGGCTGATTCCAAATGACAGTAATGGAATATATTTGAGGGCAAAAAACATCATTGTTCTAAAGTGAGGCCATTATGATGGTGGCACACAAAACCAGGATTTTTCTCAAAATGTGACAGAAAGGCGAATTTTTACATTAAACAGGTATACATTCCACAGGCATCAGCATATTTTCCCATAAGAAAAAAATCTACTTTTGTGCAATAATTCAATGCCTTACTTGAGTTGGATTTGTCTTTAGGTATTAGTCTATGAACCATATAGGATTACCATGGACAGATGTAAATTACAGATTTCTAGCTATTACTGTCATACCACAAATTTTGATTTCTGCAATATTTTATGTATGTAATATAATGGAATACTTAATATAGTATTTTTTTTAAAGAAATATCCTTAAGAGATGTTGTGAGTCCAAGGTGGTATCAATTAAATTAACCATATATTAAAGAGTATACTCTGCAGTATAAGAGTAAGGATTTTATAAATAGATCATCTTGGGTTTAAATCTGTTGTTCATCAATGACAACTGTGTAAATTAACTAGTTTCTTAGGTAGTTACCTAACAGATGTAAACAAATGCTAATAAGAATGCCAAGTATCCACTAATCTCCAAAAATTTTTACTTACATACACACATACATAAACTTAGGGCCCATTAAACACTTAGACACTTGGACAACAGTAAAATGTTTATGTGAAAAGAATTATGAATTAAATTACTTGTCTTTAAGGCAAGGGAGGTCTAATTTTTCAACATTATACTATTTTCCCACAACAGAAAGGTATTGAAAAATCAAGAGGCAGAAGCAATTACAGAGGGGATAACACTGATTGATGATAATAATAAACTAATATCCTGACACATTTTTATAATAATAGCAAAGTAATTTAGTAGAGATTAAAGAAAATTTGGGGAACCTTTTCTTTTTTTTTATGAGACAGGGTCTCACTCTGTCACTCAGGCTAGAGTGCAGCCTCAACCTCTCAGACTCAAGCAATCCTCCCACCTCAGCCTCCTGAGTAGCTGGGCCTACAGGTGTGAGCCACCAGGCCCCGCTAATTTTTTTGTATTTTTTGTAGAGAGGAGGTTTCTTCATATTGCCCAGGCTGGTCTGAAACTGGTCTGAGATTCAGCTACCTACCCTGCTTAGCTTACCCAGGTGCTAGGATTACAGGTGTGAGCCACCCTTCCCGGCCTGGAGAAGCTATTCTTAGATGAGCATTACTAAAGAGCTTTATGGAGTTGTATTTTTCCATCATCTAGAGTTAAAGTATCAATTTACTAAGACAGGTTAACAAAGACTTTGGTAAAGTGCTTATTTTTGGCTTTTCAAACCTAATAGAAATTTACTGTATTAAGGAACAGCACATAGTTCTTTTCAAATAGTATGCAATTTTTGGTTTATGTGACCCATGTCTGTCTATGAGCTTTGTTATTTGGTGATAAATATGGAAACATCTTTCTCTTAATAGTTCCAAAAAGATACTCTGTAGGTTTAATTATTGAACAATTCATGACAAAATAGGGTTTCAAGACGATAATTCTCTGAGATTTTTGTTCATAACAGTATATACAAGAGACAGAATATCCCATGTGCAACAACATTAGCATTGTGAAAGGAAAACAGGATCATAGAACTCTGTGTGTGAGTGTGTGTGTTTGTGTGTGTCTGGAGAGAGGAGCGGGAGATAGAAAGAATTGAGAAACCAAAAAACCTTGTAATCCAATGAGTTCCAAGGTTTTGCATAATGTTTAAAATAGGAGGACTTTTGGTTATTTCAAAATTAAAAGGAAAAACTCTCAAACATACACATACAGATATATACATACACACACATATGTATATATATGTACACATGTAACAAGATATTCCTTATTCTTCATTATATATAATAATCCTCTAGTGATTAAACTTTATAACTTTATATAACCACAAACTTATATATTAAAAAGAGGTGTCACCACAATTGTACTTAACAACATTAAAAATACATATAGCATTATTAAGTGTCACTAACTCATTATTAAATATACAGTTACGCCTAGTCTGTGCTAGGCATTTCATGTAGGTACTGAGAATATTGCTTTCAATGAAAATGTGTGATCCATGCCCTCATAAAACTGTAAAACATTATAGAAGAAATAAGTATTTACAATAGTCACAAAAATTACTATGCTATAGTTACAAAATATGAAAGTGCTTTGAAAGAAAACTAAGGCAAAATAAAAAAATTATAATGACCAGACATAATTAATATCTGGGGGAAAGAGAGGTGGTTAGAGAAGTTCTCCTGGAGGAAGTAATGCTTCAGTTAGGATTTTTTTTTTCCTGGCAAAAGGAACAGCATATGTAAATCTCTAAATCTAAGTGGACCTTAGTTACCTAAAGTAACTGAGATCAATGTAGCTGCTTCAGAATGATGACAAGACTGATTAGATTACAGAGGTAAATGGGGTGAGACTATCAGGCATTTTGAGCAGGAAATCATGAGAAAGTTTTATGTTTTAACCAGGGTGCAATGGGAATCTGTCAAAGTGATTATGAGTAGGGGATTAATGTGTTTTCATAGATATTAAAAAGATCACTGCAAATCCTGGGTAAAAAATAGATTATAGGTTTTAATAATTTCTGATAATTCGAAAAGTCTAATAAGTGAAAAAGCAAATATTCTTCAATGCCCACTGAAGCTTATCAATACATGCTGCATATCTATCTTCCTTCCCTCCAAAAACTTCCTTAAATTATTGAAATTAAAATATCTCCAAAACCTCCATCCTTTTATAATATGTGAAATGCCTTCACACAATGTCAGTGTCCCCAAGGTTGAGAAGCACTGCCTTAGAGAAAAGATATTGATGAAGAGAACTTTAAAATAACCATAATTGAGTTAAATATTGCATTCACAATACAAGAAAGAATATAAAAAAGAAAACAAGAAATAAGAAGCTCTTAAAATTAAAGATAATATTTCTAAAATTAAACTTTAAAAATCAATAGCTTAGAAAAGTTAAGATATATACCAAATAAATCAAAAAGGATAAAATGAGGAAAACAACAATTCATGAGATCCAATCCACAATAAATAAAATCTTAATAAAGAGAGCAAAGAAAGTAAAAGCTAATAAAAGAAAACTTCTCACAAAGTTGTGTCTAAGCTGCTTAACCTTGGCCAATGCCCAAAAGAATAAGTGACAAAAATTCTGAAAGATAAAGAGTGGATCCTAAATTTTTCCCTAGAGAAAGAGTTTACAAACAAATTAATTAGTTGGATTTGAGTCACAATTATCATGAGCAATGATGTAGATTGAGATCACATGTGTAAGGAAAACGATCTCAGAAGGAAGGACAGAGGTAAAAAAATGTAAGCAGAAAATTATATGCATATAGGTAAATCAAAGAAACAAGAGGAGGTCAAACAGCAAGCTTACTATACTTATTAAAATCTTGTTAATTTTATCTTATTAAACTGAACTATAAAAGCATGTAAAATGTGAAGAGTGATTGAAGCTTAAATGTTCTAAAGCTTTTGCATTGTGAAAGATAAATATAATTATATACTTTAAATTTAGATTTTAAACTTATTGATTTAGGTATGTATGATAGTTTCAAGCACACAAAAAAGTATATAATTAGAATGTGACTACCTAATTATTAAAATTGTGATGAAAATTTGGAATGAAAAATTTGTACCAAGTGAAAAAGAGGCAGACCAAAATAAGACAAGACTAAAAAGTATATAAAAAGTTGGACAAATTGAATATGCAAAATATTTAGGTAGAAGTAAATTTAAATGTCACAAATGATAATAAATGAAAAGAAATTTTCTAGTTAATTATAAAAATTGGCTACTTACTCTATTTCCAAGCCATAACTAATACATAAGAACCCAGAGGAACCCAAATCTTTAGGTTCCTCATCTGTAGATTCAACCAACCACAAATAAAAAATATCAGGAAAAAAAACAATAAAAAAAACAGAACAATAAAAAATAATGCAAATAAAATATAGTATAACAACTATGTATATAACATTTACATTGTATTAGCTATTATAAATAATCTAGAGACAACTTAAAGTGCATGGGAGAAAGTCCATAGATTTATATAAAGGACTTGGGTATCCTCAGATTTTGGTATACACAGAGATCCTAAAATCAATCCCCCACAGATACACAGGGACAACTGTAACGTTAATATGTGTTACAAGGGATTATGTATTACACAGTAAGGTAAGTTTAACACTTAAAGTATGATTGTGAAACCGGTCATATGCTTGAATCACAATGCAATTTAAGTTAGATATCAGTATCAGATACAAAGTTACTCTCCTACCTGTGGACATTTTTAAATCCACTTCTATATATCTCCAAATGAACTTCTCCCGTAAGATAAAAATGGAAGTCAATGAAAATACCACATATTGAAACAAAGCAAAAGGATATGTAACTGCCCGAAGGGTTTTTTCTGCCTGCCGTACAGACAAAATTACTTCACTGAGAAAATAAAGAGTGTAATTGACATGAAGACACCAAGCGGGCAGATGGACTTATTACTCAAAAGTTTTTCAAGGACAGTTTGGTGGGCTGGGTACTAGGGAATGGGGAATGTTGATTGGTTGGGGATGAAATCAGAGGGGTGGGGTATGAAAAGCAGTCCAGCTGTGCTGAGTCAGCCTCTGGGTGGGGGCCACAGGACCATTTAAGGTATGAGTTTCAGGGCTGGGTGGAGTCAACTGGTCATGAGAAATGCAAAAGTCTGAAAAGACTCTCAAAGGGCCAATCTTTGGTTCTACAATAGTGATGTTATCTATACGAGTGATTCAGGAAGTTACAAATCTTGTGACCATAACAATGGCTGGTTATCAGTTTACTCTGCCTACATCTTAGCAGAATTCAGGCCCCTCTCATAAACATAACCTTGTAGACTTTCATTAATTTTACAAAGGCAGTTTAGTTTTCAGAGGAGCTATTACCATCTTTGCTTTAAGGTTAAACTATAAGTTCTTCTCCAAGTTAGCTTGGTCTATGTCCAGGAGTGACCAAGGACACCTTGGAGGTTAGAAGCAAGATGAAGTCAACTGTGTCAGATTTCTCTTACTGTCAATAATTTTGCAAAGGTGATGTCAGATACATTTTAAAAATTATGGATATAATATTTACATTAGTAAAGGATAAAAGGATAAAAATAGTGAGCAAAATGTTCAGCTTGTCTGAAAAAGGAACATCAAATAAATGCAAGAGGATAAGAAATAACATGAGAGTATAAATTATTAAATTAGAGAATCAAGATTCAATAGAGAAGATGAACAAAATCAAAGTTGTCAGTGAAAAAAAATAAAAGAATAATAAAAGAGGCAGATTTTTCTTGAGGATTATAAAAAAGTACAGATGTAGATACACAATAAAATGGAGAATAAAATGAACACTAATAAACCATTAAAACCGTCATTGCAAAATTATGACCGAGACAGTGAAAGAGATCTAACCTAACCAGCTCCATCTTGCTTCTAACCTCCAACCTGTCCTTGTTCATTCCTGGGCATAGGCTGAACTAACTTTGAGAGGAACTTAGTTTATAGTTTAAAACAAAGATAACAGCCCTTTCCCAAAACAAACCTCCTTCTTGCCTAAGGAGTAGACTCTCTTTGCAGGACTAAGAAATTAGCCACAAGATTAGAAATTATGGTTTAGGAGTCATGCAGCTGGAGGCTACAAGATTCTGACCCTCCCTAAACTGCTTCTGAGATTAGTGCTTGAGAGGAGAGAGGAGCCACCCCAGCCGCAGTAAGGGGCTGGGGTGGGGGCCCAGGACAGAGAGGCTGCATGACCCTGTTCTGTGAAGGGTTGAATTAGGAGCCAAACTCCCGGAGGCCCCCTGTCTGTACAACCTTCACCACAGAGCAGGTTCGCGCCTTGGAGAGCGTCTTCCGGCACCACCAGTATCTGGGCCCTCTGGAGCGGAAGTGGCTGGCCAGGGAGTTGCAGCTCACAGAGGTCCAGATAAAAACCTGGTTTCAAAACCGCCGGATGAAACACGAAAGGCAAATGCAGGATTCACAGCTGAACAGCCCCTTCTCGGGGTCTCTCCACGCGCCCGGGCTTTCCACTCACCGTCTTCTGGCCTTGCCAACGGCCTGCAGCTGCTGTGCCCTTGGGCTCCCCTGCCGGGGCCCCAGGCTCCGATGATGCCCCCTGGCTCCTTCTGGGGTCTCTGCCAAGTGGAACAAGAGCCCCTGGCCTCTGCGTGGGCTTCCTGCTGCGGGCAGCCGCTGGCGTACCACCCCCCAAGCCCATGAAGTGGCGTGGATACACTGGGACCAGCCCTGTCCACAGGGCCCTGGAGCCTGTGTGCTCTGCCGGAGACTGGGGCTGCGTTTTGAGGAAGCGCGTCTGACTCCATGTCTGCCACACACGCGGTCTGTGTAGATCGCACCTGGCACCTACCAGGAGGACTCAGCTGTTCTGCTTACATCCTGGCGGCACCTTTCACCCTGACCCACGCAAAGGTTCTGGAGATTTCTGGAGAATATATTTGTTAAAGCCACCTCTTTACTGAAAGTTACCAAAAAGGGTCGGTTTAGGAAGTAAATGAAGGGTCAGTGAACAGTCAAAGGCAGAAGTGGGCTTGTTATGGGTAGGGCTTTCAGTATATGATAAAAGGATAATTTGTTTTTTAAAAAGTGTTGGAAAAACTGGTTTTCCAGTTGGAAAAAGTAAAGATTGTAAGATTTGTGTGTAAAAAAGAAAACCATGAAGGACTGGAAGGGAATGCAGGTGTCGTGTTTATAACCTTGTGGTTCGAGTCCCTCTTAACAAGGACCCCAAAGCTGGAAAGCAGGAGGGAACAAATGTGAAAATTAAGGCGGTCTGCTGGGGCCCTGCAGTGCGGTCTAGGCCTTACGTGAGCCGGGATTGTGCCCGCAGCCTGCTGGGGGCTGCTCTTCTCGGGCCAGGGAAAGCGGGGCAGCTGGGACCTGCGGCTGTGCTTGGACTGAAGCCGTCCCCCACGTCCCTACCCTCCAGAATGTGCTCGCCTGTCCCGGTCCTCGCAGCAGCCTCGGGACAAAACAGAATGACTCAGAGACAGCACTTCCTGCAGAAAGTCCAGAAGTGCCCAGAATGGGAGGCACGGAAGCCCCTCCCGGGGAGGACTCTCCCTCATTGATGGACAGACCATTCTTGGTGCAGATTCCTGACTGCACGCACAGAACCTTAGACAAGAGCGCATCCGTCCACATTGCCCCAGAGTGCCCAGGAGGCAGGCAGCGCAGGGCGCCCAGACAGACGGGTTCAGCCTTCAGGACTGCGAGGCGACCTGTGAAACCGACCCAGGCATCCCAACAGGAACAAAAGTGTGGTCCTGTGGCCGTGTCCACAGCAAGTTCCACTTTCCCGTTGCTCATTTCTGCATTGTTGGAAGTGTTTACAACCAGCATGTGCTTTTAAAATACAACTTCAGGTAAGAGTGGAAGAGCTGCTGTGCGTCCTAGTGAGTGATGATGTGACGGAAGCCTGGGCGAGGCCGTGGGAGGGCAGTGGTTAGACAGGGGCTCCTGGGTGTGGCCTGGACAGCACTGATTTGTGGATGTGAATGGGGGCACATTGTCCGTCATAAAAGTACAAGTGCGCCGCAAAAAAACAAAAAAACAAAAAACAAACAAACAAAATCAATGTTTGAGATATTTTGCAGACCCTGCACTTGATGGTTTAGCTGGCACCACCCAGATCAATAAACTGGCTCATCTAATCTTGTGGCCCCCACCCAGGAACTGACTCAGCACAAGAAGGCAGCTTTGACTCCCTGTGATTTTGCCTCTAACCTGACCAATTAGCTCTCCCGGCTCACTGGCCTCCCCCTGCTCTGCTCCGCGAATGCTCTGGGAGACTGATATGAGTAATAATAAAACTCCAGTCTCCCACACAGCCAGCCAGTTCTGTGTATCACTCTTTCTCTATTGCAATTCTCCTGTCTTGATAAATCAGCTCAGTCTAGGTAGCGGGTAAGGTAAAGCCATTGGGCATTTACACCATTACACAGTTTATGAAATGTAATATTCTTCAATGTGTTTTAATAGTTTACATATTTGCAGTTAATGTTTTAATTTTCTGTAACTTTTCAAATTTCTGACTTAAAGCTGTTCATAATGCCTTTTCAATCTTGATCTTAAATTTCTTTTATTACTGCCCAAGAGAACATTTTTGAGCAGATAGTAATTTCTATTGATTTCTAAAATAAACTACAATTTGATTACAGGTACAAGTAGAGCTTAGTGGTTTCAACTGCTAAGAAACATAAGCTAACTTTTATATATCTATGTTACCATATAAACTACATACTATATGACAATATGACAGTATGGTCATATACCTTTATACTTATATATAAATTTATACCTATAGAATATACATTGTATACAATACACATATACATTGTGTATGTGTATATGTATTCACAATGCAAGATAAGAAAAAGATTAGTGACATTAAAATGACATTTCAAATGCTACAATAATGATGGAGTTGAAACATATAAGTTAAACCTTGCCATACTTACCAGTCACAGTGTTACATTTTATGCACCCCATAAACAGATTCTTTTAAAAATTCAGTATTAATTTTAATTAAACTTTCAGTGTTTGTTGAATTCCATTTTGTTCCTATTTTTCTTTTATAGATGACCTAATTTCAGAATCTGCATTTGTGCTAATTAGTTTCACTAATTCACTATTCACTTACAACATGTGGCTATAATGTATATGCGTGTATGTATGTGTATCTTTATATATGTGAATATATATTCGTTTATAACAAACTTTTTAGTAAGGGACTAATGATTTTATTATTCACCTTTTAATATCTGAGCAATGTGAAATTATACACCATCTGAAGTTCTATGCAGGGAAATCAGGGAATATCTCTGATTTCACTGATCTGTACTTATCAAAGTATACCTGCAAGGGATTGAATAATAGCTATCATCCATTTCTTGTCAACATAAATATCTGAAGTTTTTTTCCTTAAATAATTCTACAACTAATGACAACTCAAAAATACAAATCTTTTATAATAATTTAACTAACCTAAATATTACATGGCTCAGAAAGAGTGTAATTTTAACACAAAAATAAGGGCAATGCAAAAAGGTAATTATCAAGGATCATTATTTTGAAAGACAACAAAACAAAGCAAGATGGAAATGGGCATTTTTGAGGAAGACCATGTAGGTAATAATGTGCTGGTTGTCCCTGACTTAGGATGGTTTTACTTAAAGTTTTTCAGACTTTTCCATGGATCAAAAGTCATGTGCATTCATATGGGTACTTTGAGTACACATACAAACATTCTGTTTTTTACATTCAGTAGAGTATTTAATAAGTTGCATGAGATATTCAATATTTTGTTATAAAATAGGCTTTTTTTTAGATGATTTTGCTCAAGTGTAGGCTAATGTAAGTGTTCTGAGAATATTTAAAGTTGGCTAGGCTAAGGTATGATGTTTGGTAGGTTAGGTGTATTAAATGCATTTGACTTAAGGATATTTTCAACTTAAGATGCACTTATTGGGACATGACCCCATTGTAAGTCAAGGAGAATCTGTATTTCCCATTACATTTTTAAAAGACTACACGGGGGTGAAGTAACCTATAGATTCCTGTGACTATTTTAATTATTCTCTCCAGCTTTGATGATAAACCTACTTTCACAGCCAAATTAATATTTTTCCCACCAACAAATGAATATTTTTCCACCTAACAAGAGGATTTTTTGCTGTATTTTTCCCTGTATATGTTTTATTTTATATAAACTACCAATGTATTTTCATCATGTTGCTCCTGAAATAAATGCATGTCCTATATTATATAATTAAATTTTACATGATATATTATTGTATCAGGCTGCACAAAATAGGGTTTTTTAAATCATTATAATCAGAAAAATATTATAAAACATAGATTTTCTTTCTGAGCATGCTTTATTACTAGTAATTTCTGCTAATTTTTTACTTGGCTTTGTTTGACATTGCTGGTGCTTTAAAGTTAAAAACTAGATGTAGTGGTCACACACCTGTAATCCCAGCTGCTTGGGAGGCTGAGGTGCAAGGATTGCTTTGAGTCCAAGAGAACAAGACCAGCCTGGGCAACATAATGATATGCCCCTCTCAAAAAAGAAAGAAAATTTAAAAAGTTAGATACATGAATTATTGAATGAGTATTAGATGTGTAACAAGGCTTCTAGTATAAATTTATATTCACATGTATTAAAGGATATACATATTTCTAGATGAAAATTCAAAATTTTTCTCAATGAAATTAAGTGTTGCATATGCTGTGGTGCCCTGGTGAGGGCAGCAAAATATTCAGCCTGATTTAATTTGAATTTTAAAAATTTTGTTTTAAATTGACAGTAATTGTATATATAGAATACAATGTAGTGTTTTGATATGTGTATACATTGTGGAATAATTAAATCAAGCTACATATCCATCACTTAATATACTTACCATTTTTTGTGGTGAGAATATTTCAAATGTACTAAAGCAGTTTTGAAATATGCAGTACATTATTTTTAACAACAGTCACCATACTGTTATAGGTCTCAAACACTTATTTCCCCTATTGATGTGAGTCTGTGTGCCCTTTACCATCAACTCCATATTTCATCCCTCCTACCCCACCCTAGCTTTTGGTAAGCATCATTCTAATTTCTACTTCTATGAGATCAACATTTTTTTAGATTCTATATACAAGTGAAATCATGGAGTATTTGCCTTTCTGTACCAGGCTTCTTTCACTTAGAATAATGTCCTACAGGCTCATCCATGTTGTCACAAATGACAGAATCCTCCTTTTATAAGGCTGAGTAGTATTCCATTGTGTATGTATCCCAGATTTCCTTTGTTCATTCATCCATTGATAGACGCTCTAGTCAATTCAAAATTTTGCCATCGTAAATAATGCTTCAGTGAATAAGGGAGTACAGATGTCTCTTCAACATACTGATTTCAATTTATTTGGATATATACCTAGAAGTGTGATTGCTGGATCATATGGCAGTTTTCCTTTTAGTTTGTGGGGAAACTAATTACATTCTGATTTTAAAAGGCAGATACTCTTCTATACAAACTACAAGCTATTAGAAAATCTAGCTGTAGCTCTTTAGTCCAAAAGAAAGCATTCCCAGAAAAACAACTGTATTTCATATCAGAATAATCACTATATCATTATTATTTTCTAAATCAGAGAAGCTGTATTCTTGAATTCATTCATTCATTCTTCACCAGCATTAATATATCACAGTTACAGACCTGCCAGAAACCTTAGGAATCACCTAATACAAACTCAAAAGATGTGAATATATCTGTAGTTGATATCTAGGAATAATGTACACTCTTAGTACACTCTTAGTAGCTCTGTAAAAAAATGCAGTTGTTCATATCTTGCATGCATGCTTTCCAATCTATTTCCTTTTTTTTTTTTGAGACGGAGTCTTGCTGTGTCACCCAGTCTGCATGAAGAAACTTAAGTTCAAACTCGCATTATCGAAGTTTTCACTATGACAAAATTGAAGTGGCTCTAGAAATCTGAAATGAAAACTTACCATTTCAGTCTGTTTAGTGATATGCTCTATGTTTCTAGTTACATCAATAGTATAATAATTTGTGGAAATCACCTACCCCAGTGAAAATATTTCAATTAGCTCAGAGCATGTCTCTTGGTGTCTTCCTATTTGTTGTTTTAAGAAGTGATTTTCATATATGTTTAAGTGATACCATAATTTTGAATATAAATTAGTCAGCTCTCCGTAGCTGTGGCTCCCATATCAGTTAAACCAACTTTGAATGGAAAAATATTTTAAAAAGTAAAAATAATAATACAACAATAAGTAATAACAAAAGTTAAAAAATACATATAGTATAGCAACTATTTCCATTGCATTAGTTATTATAAGAAATTTAGAAATGATTTAAAGAATATGGGAGGATGTGCATAGGTTATATGCAAATACTATGGCATTTTATATGAGGGACTAGAGCATATGTGGATTTTGGTATCTTCAGGGGACCACTCCTCCACAGATATGGAGGGACAACTGCATATGCTTCTAGTTGATAAAGCTCAGAAATTACAAATTCGTCCTATTCTCTGAGCCACTAAAGGAAAAAAGAATTAGTGATGTCGTACCTTATTTGACACATAGAATTACAAATTTTATATTGGTGATATATTTTATTTTGGAGACTCAAAGAATAAATGTATACCGTGAACCTACTAAAAGTGAATGTAAAACATAATTCAATTTTAAAGTACATACAGCCTAAGCAAGAAAATCAGGTAGTGATATGTTATAAATTAAGAAAAGTATATGGTGAAATGTTTGGTATTTGGGAATTTATAATTTGTAGACAAATGAGAAGCAAAGACATACAGCAAAATAGAAGTTCAAATAAGTTAATTTCATGTTGTAATTATCATCCATTTGTTTATTTGAAAATTTACTTATTTATTTTGTTTTTTATTTTAATTTTTTTTCGAGATGGAGTCTCGCTGTGTTACCTAGACTGAAGTGCAGTGGCACAATATCTGCTTACTGCAAGCTCCGCCTCCCGGGTTCAAGTGATTCTCCTGCCTCAGCCTGCTGAGTAGCTCGGACTACAGGCGCCTGCCACCACGCCCAGCTAATTTTTGTATTTGTAGTAGAGATGGGGTTTCACCAAGTTTGCCAGGTTGGTCTCGAACTCCTGACCTCAGGTGATCCGCCCGCCTCTGCCTCCCAAAGTGCTGGGATTACAGGCGTCGGGCCTTATTTGAAAATTTATTTTGGTTATCTACTTTGTTTAAGTTATTTATTCTCATTCCCTGTAGGCAATGTCTCGGGAAGTTATATAGTGGTTAGAAGGTGAATTGATGTGAGTAAAATCAGAATTAAAGAACTTACATAGATGTACTTTCCAGGGCTTTACTGTTCTCCTTAAAGTTGTTAGACAGCCTTTGTCTCTGACTTTCCTCATATTTTGCTCCATTTCTAATGCTTTTCTCTTGTTTTTAAGTTTTCAGCTGTGATACTACTCAAATAGTATCAGTTTTATTTACCCAAAGAGCTAGTATTTAGTGTGAGTAGCACATACATAAGGTGATGCATAATGTACTAATTTGAGAGTATAACTTCAATCTATAGTCAGTAGATGAATCTTGTTATTGTGATTCTTACCAATGTACCAACTACATTATTATTTTTAACACTGGTATATATTCATATATATATATATTCATACATACACATAAATTCAAAGTTTACAATGTGTAATGTGAGATGGTACCTAAATATAATATAAGCTCGACTATGATGAGACTGGTATGGAAATGTGCCGTATGAATTCTATTAAGTTTACACTTAGGTTTATTAGAGAATAAGCATTAAAAAAGGGACCATCCTCTTGCAGAATTTTCTATAGGTCTAATGTTTTGTTTTTACACTCCTCTAACATGTTTTCCTCATAATCTTAACAACTATCAGAGCTTTGATTAAAAAATATTGTTTGGAGAATCAGATGAAGGTTCTAGGTATGCATTTGGGTTTTGCTCAGCCGACTTCCTATAGTTTTTCCTTTTAAATTATTTTACAAACAGCCAAAAGCAAGTAAAATAATGGTTCACTTAGATAGCTAAGATACAGTGATTTATAGTTGGTAAAGCTTCATTATGTACATCAATTCTCTATTCCTCATAACATACACAGGAAGTAGGTAGGGCATGATTAAAGTGAGTTGTGCATCTTTTATTTTTTGAGCTGCAAAGAGTGATTAAATTTATTTTTAAGCATTAATTAGTATCCTTTGGGATCTAAGTTCCTCCACTTATTTCAATTATGTTTGGCATATTTTCTACCTCAAGTTTTTACTAAGTTTTTAGAATTGTTAACCTTAATTTTTATAATTTTTAAATCTTATAGTTCAATAGTTGGCTAACATTGAAAATCTCTCTTTCCCTCTTTTCTTCATATTATTCTGTTTTTCTTTTTGTTTTTAAATTTATTTTAATTGACAAATAAAATTCTATATATTTATTGTGTCTAATATGTTATTTTGAAATATGTATACATTGTAAAATGGTTAAATATATCTGATTGACAAATGCATTACTTCACATACTCATTCTTTTTGGAGAGAGGATGAGAAAACTTAAAATTTACTCCCTTAACAATATTTAAGAATATAATACATTGTTATGAACTATAGTCGCCATGATGTGCAATATATCTTTTGTACTTATCTTTCCTATCTAACTGAAATTTTGTATCCTTTGACTAATATCTCAAACTTCCTCCCCCAATTAATAATAAACAAATAAGGAAGCCTGGCCAACATGGTGAAATCCTATCTTAGCTAAAAAATACAAAAATTAGCCTGGAGTGGTGACACGCCCTGTAATCCAAGCTACTCAGGAGGCTGAGGCAGGAGAATCACTTGAACCTGGGAGGCGGAGGTTGCGGTGAGCCGAGATCGCGCCACTGCACTCCATTCTGGGTGACAGAGTGAGACTCTGTCTCAAAATAAATAAATAAATAAATAAATAAATAAATATATATATATATATTTTAAAAGAAATAACAAGGGCCCAATCTAAGCACAGTTTTGCATATAATATAAATATTTCCTCTAGAGTATTATTTTTGAAGACATGGACATGTGTATTTCACCTCGTTCTACATGTGAAATCGTTCAAATTTACCATAATTCATTGTACAATTATGAGCATTTTTAAGCTTCTTAACCTTTTATTTAAAGATAGATTAATAGATATATAATATTATTTGAAGAAAGTTTCTAAAGCATATGGGGTCCATTTATATTTCTGGGCAATTAACATTGTGAACATGGATTACATCAGATAATTAAAGAGTTCTATGCAGATTATTGGATCTTGGCACCCTATAAATTCTTTGAGCACAGTGGTGCTAATTGACTGAAAAAATACTACAAAAATAGTCTTAAAAACTCATGTGGAACGGGCGCGATGGCTCATGCCTGTAATCCCAGCCCTTTGGGAGGCCAAGGTGGACGGATCAGAAGGTCAGGAGTTCAAGACCAGCCTGGCCAATACAGTGAAACCCCATCTGTACTAAAAGTACAAAAAAATTAGCCGGGCATGGTGGTGGGTGCCTGTAATTCCAGCTATTGGGAGGCTGAGGCAAGGAGAATCACTTGAACCTGGGAAGCGGAGGTTGCAGTGAGCCAAAATCGCGCCACTGCACCCCAGCCTGGGCACGACAGTGAGACTCCGTCTCAAAAACAAAACAAAAGAAAAAAACTCATGTGTTTGCTCTGTGGAGATAGTTTTCATAATATTGACATATCTCAGTGTCTTTTATACGAAAGCCTACATTGAAGACATCTTTTTAAAGTCAGTGCCTTTAAAAACATTTTGTTTTCCTAAGAAAACCACAAGTTTCCTCCTGATATTATGAAGTAACTCCCAATGTGGTATTTTATTTTCAGAATTTGGCCACTTTCCAAAGGATATTTAAAAATGCCCTGCACCCCATGTACATTTTATAAATGCAGATACACTATTTTGAAAGGTAAAATGTGTTTAGTTAAAAGGAGGGGGCATGAGCTGGGGTGATTAATAACTTATAAGCACTTTTTAAAAATTATGCCATCCTTACTGGCAGACTGAGAAAAAAGAAAATATCATAATTCTATGAATTTGGCATCTTGTGAGTAGAAATATGGAATACAACTTACATATAAGCATGCCCTTTTAAACTAGCAAAAGTGCAGAAGTGGGATTTCCCATTTTTGCTTCAGACACCATAATACTCAGGTGTAAACCTGTAACCACATTAAAATGGCTCTGAGGACCTTATGGTCTGCAGGTTGGGTGCTGATAGCCTTTTCCAATTTGTAGTTTCCCTAAGAATGTGTTTAGACTATACTTATATTTTGTTATCTTATTGTATACATTTCCTATAAACTACCTCAAATCCTTTGTGGAACCAGACATGCTGTTAATTAATTGCCTAATTCTGTGCAGCTGCACTGTGCCATGCCCTCTGCCAGATGCTGGAAATACAAAGATAAACATGACATAATCCTTTTTTTCAAGTTGAAAATCCAGCCAACGTAGCTCCCATTTTCGTGACACTTTGGAATAGCAAACTCTTCCACATTATCATATTTGATATACACACATGGGAAATTTAAAAAGTGCATTAGGAGTATGTTTACTCTTTCTGGGCACTGAACTGAAACAATTATTTTTTTCAAAAATAGATCCACTGGGAAGATCTAGCTAATGTGTGAAAACTCAAATCTGAATAGATTCTGTGACAATAACTATAATTTTGGTGATGTTGCTATTTTTTGCCTCTACTGTGTCATTGGCTTTTCATTTTATGAAGCACAATGCATCCATCATGAAGAAAATCTGAGACTCTGATATGTATATATATAATGCTGATTAGGCACTAGTTCTGCATAGCTTTGAGAAGGAAGTGGCATGACCTCATGTGGAATAAAATGCCAAGAACCTAGAGGCAATGATCAGAGTATAACTTGATAGCATATTAAGAAAAATCTCAATGAATTTATATGGTTGAATCCTTAAGAACTTAAATATTATAAATACCAAAAGCAAAATAATTTAATGTCCACTTACAAAATAATACTGAGAGAGATATGTGTGCATATATGTAATTAAATAATTGTTTATTTTCTTGTATTATACAAAATAGAAGTTATGACTATTTATGTATCTGAGTGCTCTCTGTGTTTTGTGGTTTATTTGGTTTTAACTTGAAATTTTATTTTAAAACAAAGCTATTTACTTTACCACTGTTTTGACTTCACTCCTTTTTACCTCACTGGTGAAGGAGGGAGTCCTGTTCTTGGCTTCCAGGGATGGCCAAAGACATGACACCTAACTGGAAAAATAACATTGACAGCAGTTTATTAGTCACATAACACACACATCCTGGAGGAGGAGGATACCGCTTGCTATGCAGAAACACAGGGGGTTGCACTCAAGAACAGAATGAACAAGCCAGCAGAAGCTGGGGGAGGTGGATTTGTAGTAGTAATAGAGGATGTGGTGACCTCAGGTTTCCACATTGGAATGTGACTTGTTTGTTTGAATAATTTCACAGACCGGCAGGGAAAGGAAACATATTAGGGTAAGGATGGCATGGAGTGCAGCTGGTCTGGCTGATAGGGGATCTAGTGGTGAGCCTTTCCCACTGGGTGGTGAGCCTTTCCCACTGGGTGAGGGGCATACGTAGAAACAGCCAGAGATCTCACAGTTAGACCTTTGAGACTCTGTGAAGTCAAGAATGTCAAGGCAGCACAAAAACTTTGAAGCCTTATATTACATTCATAACACCAGGTCTATTTTTGAAATCCTTCTATTATGAAGAATTGCTCAGGAGAGATCCCAAATAGTTAGAAAGCAGATTCTGAAAAGGAGCAGTCCCTTTCTTTCCACAGAAACCATGGACATTAATATAGGTATAGAAACTTTAAAAGACTAGTATAGAAATAATGGAAAGGTGATTAGGGTCCTGGTCTAAATGTGTTTCTGTTTTACCTATAATCATAATAAATCAATTATGGGTATTCATTATGGGTTGCTGCTAATCTGAAAGAACATGTCAAAAATAAATATAGACAAGCAACAATGATTATTAAAATTCCTAGTGTTAATTTTAAAATATAAATGAGTTGAAAATGCATTGCCAACAGAAAAAAGGTAGCATGATAATTTGCCATTCTTTAAGTATGCTAACATATCTAATAATCTCTGATTTTTAAATTTAAGATAAATTAGAAAGTGAAAAAGGCATAGGCCTTCTAAATATTCCTTTGTAGTGAAGTTTAATAGGTACCTAGGTAATCTAAATCAAATACATAATATGACAAATGCAACATGTTAGTTAAGGCTTATGAGTATAGTTATGAATAAAATCAATGTATTATTTCATAGTCATATAATATGTATGAAAGTCAACTGAAATTACTTTAATATTTTATAGTTTCCTTCTCATTTAAATATTTATATAAATTTATAAAATATTTTTATATTAAATAAATCAAGTCTTCTAGTTTAAATAACAGATACTGTATTGGATTTTTTACATCTGAAACGTTTTTTGTTTTTTTTTCCCTAAAGATTCAGATTTCAAAGTAACAGTGGTAAAATCAGGTACCACTTTTTGTACTCACTCTTTTTTATTTGACATTGAGTCCCCACTTTGTTTTTCTTGATTAAATGGTGTTATACAATAAACCTAGAGTATGTATAAAAGCACTAATTATAAATAGGCCTACAATGATCTATGTATGTTTTTATTATTCATAACAGTGCTATTCTACAGAGTTATTTTCTCTTCCTTAAATTATCAAGTGAAACTCATCATTTAATATACTATATTTATCCTAGGAAAACATTTTAAAGTATTTCTCAAAAAATAATACCATTGAAAACTAATATTTGCCATCACCAACTCATGTTTTAACAGTCGACTTTTGTCAGATATTGGATAGATATTCACATAAAATTATCTCCAATCAATGGGCAAATAATAACAATTATAGATACTTTTAATTCATTTGTTTCTTCAAAATGATGTTATTAACACACTGTTACATAAAAGCCTTTTTCTGGACAAGTCTTCCATTTTGGGCTGACAGACTCATTTGCAAGCTTCTGCCGTTATTTTGCCAGTAATGCAATAATGCTGTCTTGCCCTAAGAAGAATTTCACCAAGCAGCATATTAACATAGGATTTAAGAAGAAGAGACCAGAGGAGATTGCACTGCAGCAAACTCTTTGCCAGGGGTATGTGTGCTGATGTTAGTTGTAATAGGCCAAGGTGGAATTAAGAAAAAAACAAAGAAAAAGTCTCCTTTTAACAAAGATTAGGGGAGCTGTTTCGACATCTTTTGATTGACATTTTGGCAGATGTTTAAGTCCTATAAGCTGAACTATAATTTATGGAAACAAAATTTTGCACCTGGTGATTTTTCTTTGAGACATCTCATTGAGATAAGACATTTGATTTTGAGTTTTCAAGACCACCTCAGAGATAAAATGCCATTCAATATCTCCTAATGCTATTGACATATTTTATGGCTGGTAATATTTCAGCAAGTCTTCCTTCAGCAATACCATGAATAGTAAATAAGTGACTAAACTGTGGTAAAATCTGTAGGAATAAACCATACGTTCTCAATGGGGATTATATCACCCACAAGGGGGCACAGTTTGAGTGGCGGCATCTTAGCTATTACAATGGTCTGTGGTCCTCCAAAGAACCATATAGTACATAAACAGTCATCTCTGGTATGAAAGTTTCCCGTGGGAAGTTAGGAAAAAAAAAAAAATTGCTAAAAGGGCTGCTGGGGCAAGGGAATGAAAATATCAAAAAGTTTTTGATAAATAATGGTATGAAACCCATTCATTTAAGATTTGAAGCCATATACTTTGGTTACTTAGAATTAACACTTCAGTAAAAGGCAAAACTTGGCTGAATTGGTAAATTTGCAAATGAAATAGTAATCCTAATGTGTCAGTAAATAATCTTCTTCTAAATAGTTTCCTAATGATGCTGTAACATTAAAAAAACTGGAAAGAATTATACTTTAAAAAATTTAAAATATGTTATTATCACCGATTATTTTTATATTACTTTGGTCAAAGTAAATAAATGGTAAAACTTATGAGCAAAGTTACGGTTTTTTATGTTTTATGTTTTAGTAACTGTATTCATTTTCAATTTCAGAAGGAGTAAAACATGGGGGAATTATTATCAACATATTTTAAAATTCAACTTGGTAAAAAAGTGTAGAAGAGTATATTAAAACATCCCTTCAAATAAACATGAGAATTAAAATAAACAGATTTATTTTGTATTTATCTTAATTATTGTTTTATACTTAATTTTTGATTATTATACTTTAGTTCTAGGGTACATGTGCACAACGTGCAGGTTTGTTACATATGTATACAAGTGCTATGTTGGTTTGCTGCTCCCATTAACTTGTCATTTACGTTAGGTATCTCTCCTAATGCTATCCCTCCCCTATCCCTCCACCCCATGACAGGCCCCAGTGTGTGATGTTCCCCACCCTGTGTCCAAGTGTTCTCATTGTTCAATTCTCACCTATGAGTGAGAACATGCGATGTTTAGTTTTCTGTCCTTGCAATAGTTTGCTCATAATGATGGTTTCCAGCTTCATCCATGTCCCTACAAAGGACATGAACTCATCCTTTTTTATGGCTGCATAGTATTCCATGGTGGTTTTATACTTAATTTTTAAATCATAGTGACAATATTTGCAATTTCTGGTAGTGATATTCTTCAATAACAATTATTTTTATGCAGGTCGTATGCTAATAAACAAGCAATTTAAGTTAGCAAAAGTCACAAACATTACAAATAACCAATTTAACTAAATGCAGCTAGATTAAAATAATATGTGGTCAATGTAATGATCTGTAAAAATCAATGACTATGTACAATAAGCCTAAAGTCCTTTTAGAAACCTACTGTAAAATGAGACTTTCCTAAATTTGTCCTCTTCAAGTAAAACCTATTATACCAAAAACTTTATGTAAGAAAACATTGTTACTCTATGAGTTTTAGAATGCAAATCTAGTATCTGTTTTACACAATTACTTTTAACATAGCTATTCAACTAGTAAACTTACTTCAAAGATATTATTCATATTTTCACTATGTTTGAAATTTATATGCTGATATATTTTCCATGCTAGTGAATGGATTTTTTTTAGAGTGAGAATTTCAAGCTGCGCCATATTGGAAAACGGGTTGAAGAGAGTTAAAAAAAAAATAGGGTAGGCAGAGAATGTTACATAGACAATGACAAAGAATGGATGTCATCCGTTATTGTATACAGAAGCTTATTTTCTCAAAAATAAGTTACTATGTCAATTTTATTGAAAAAACAAATGAATCTAAAGAATATTTAGTCACTTTAAAATCATTCTAATAAGAAGCAAGTTGAAACAGAAAACCACATTTCAGAAAACACACATATGTGCATCTACATATATGTATGTGTGCATACTTACATTATGCAAATCAGCTACTAGATAAAAGCTCACATCCTAGGCTTCATTGTACTACGTTAAAGGGAAAGGCTTTGGGCAATGCAAAATATTCTAGGAAAAGTGTACCTTACTGTGATTTAGTTATGAACTTCATCTTGAAATAGTTGGAAACTAAGTATGTGTTGTACTTTTAAGATAAACCCATGTACCAAGCTATATTTAAAAATAGAAATAAATGACTATGATAGAGATGATTGTCCAAGAAGAAACAGGAACTTAGCTAGCTACCCTAGCTGCAGGGACACAGATAGAGGCTGAATGGCATTAAACTTAAAACTGAACTTGACTTCTGGCCATAAATCTCAATGCTCCCCTCAAAGTGATGCTCTGACTTTTCAAATGTGATTACAAAATTTAAATTTGTTTTCTCCTGTGTATTCACAATAATATTCTAAAACTCTGAAACATCATGGTCTCAGATTTAGCCCTAGTTACCTACTTTTTGGTATATCTTTAATAAGCTAGCATTTGAAAAACGATTGACGGAATTTGCTGAGGACAGCGGCAATTTTTACCTGAGAAGAGATTCTGGTGGGTACATTAGTTATCAATACTTTCCTTCAGAATGTCCCTTGAAGAATTTCCTCTTGAATTGTGATTTCAACCTCCAAGATAAACCCTGTGATGAGAGAGATGTTGAATTACAAATTGTTCTGAGCATAATAATTCCCAACTCTAAAATTCAGTCTAAGGTAAAACTTAATTTATGAAGTTTCCATTTATAAAAGGTTAGTTTGGGTCATCTTACATTCTAATGGGGAGGATAGAAAATAAATTATCAGACTATGTGGAGATTTTAACAATAGGAGTTACACATTTTTTAATAAAAAGTCATTGAATATTATGCTATTTGCACTACTTTGGGTTTTCATACATTCTTAAATCTCTTACAACTTTCTGTAAAACTAGTCCTTACCTTAATATATACATAAATCTGTCTGGATTTCCCCATTCCCTTTTCATTTCTTGGCTTCCAGCAGCTCTCCTTAAAATATGAATAAATTAATTACTTTTCTAATATTAGCTGAAGGTTATAAACACTTATTTCAACAACAACCTCAAATAGAGGTAAAATATGCTATGTTCTTTAATTCTTATCATAGACATAAATGCTGCCCAACTTACCCCTACTTTGAGGCAAGAAATCTGTTAATTATACAGCTTCAAACATGAATGATTCATGTCCAAATATGTTATAGAAACAGGCATGATCAGAATCTGTGAATTTAAAATTTAGGTTTTTTAATCCTATTTTTAAATTACCTAGAATATACCAGCTAGTACACTATTTATATCATCTTGATTTACATGTTACAAAAGGGAGATATGTCCTCATTGTTAGGTATACAATATAATTAATTTATTGTGTGAATGTGGAAAGTTTATAAAGTAAAATTGTGTGTTATCAATATTTACTACTACAACAACCAGCATAAACCAAAACTTTTCTGGGAAAACAGGCATGCAGAGTCACCCTATTCACATTTTAAGTCAGCCAGATTTTCTGATTTATTCCATCAGAAAGGACATTTTGTAAAAGGAAAAAGGACATTTTGTAAAAGGAAACTGGATAGCTCAAAGAATCTCTGGAAAGACCAGAGAAAACTAAGTTGGGTAGATGGACAGGAAAAAAAAAAATGGTACTCTAATCAGATTTGGCTGAAATTATGCCATAGCACCCATCTGCTGAGGATGGTGCTGCTAATGCTCAAACCTGTGGTAAACCAGATTGCAACATCGCCCCCCTCAGTCCTGGACCCTGAGAACAAGTATGTTGGAAACCATTGCCACTACTATACTGGGAACTCCACATTCCTGCCATTGCTACTTCTAGTAGAGGTATCCTTCTGTTCCTCTTCCCTAGTGTCACTAGTTCTCATTTCAAAATCCAGATATGTGAGTCCAACTGGCCAAGCCAAGTCATATGATTTGCTCTGGCCACCATGAGATCTGGAAAAATGACTAATATTTTCATCTTTTATAATAGTTTATATGGTTTACCTTCAAATAAGACTTAAAAGGTGAGAAATTGATCAATATTAGGAATAAGATAATATTTCCCCATAAGAAAAGTGTACAACAAAGTATGATTTCTTGAGTTTCACACCAAAGCCTATTGTATTTTCACTGTTCAAGGAAACTGCTCATACGTAATAATGCTTCTTCACAACCTAATAATTGCCGTAAGTGTAAGAAGAGCTAATTTTTAACTAATTAGAAAATATGTAGTTTATACTTTAATAATATTTATTAGGTATACAATACAATTAATTCATTGTATGAATGTGGAAACTTTATAAAGTAAAATTGTGTGTTACCAATATTTACTACTATAACAGCAAGCAGAAACTAAAATTTTCTGAGAAAACAGGCATGCATGGTCATCCTACTCACATTATCCTTTGTCCTTGGATAATTCAAAATGTCCACAGGATTCCCATTTTTCATATTGATATCACAATTAAATACTAGTATACAGTGCTTTACAGAAATCTTTAAAAGGATGGTGTTGACCCTTTTTATTAGCCAGTTAGACACATGACACTTACATGATGTGATTTAATGGCCATTACTGAAAGATATCCACCTCTGTTAAATGTATCTCTCTACCTAGTCTGCAATAGTGCATGTGATTATATCTTTAGAGATTTATTCTGGTTTTGCATTTTACATTTTTTGCACACAGTAGGCATTGTATGATATGTTTGTATCTTGTCTGCATGTGTGTGCCTTTGTCTGTGTAATAGATAAATAAATAAATGAATGATTTTTAACATATTCCTTTCCTGGAAACTGATGAAACAGTATATGGGTATAGTACTTTTTTTTTTTTTTTTTTTTTGACAGGGCAAGGAGTCTTGCTCTGTCACCCAGGCTGGAGGGCAGTGGTACAATCTTGGCTCACTGCAACCTTTGCCTCCTGGGTTTGAGTGAGTCTCCTGCCTCAGCCTCCCGAGCAGCTGGGACTACAGGTGTGCGCCTCCATGCCCTGCTAATTTTGTATTTTTAGTAGAGCCGGGTTTCACCATATTGGCCAGGCTGGTCTTGAACTCCTGACATCATGATCCACCTGCCTCAGACTCCCAAAGTGCTGGGATCACAAGCATAAGCCATGCTCCCAGCCCAGAATATGGGTATAATACATTTTTAAATGAAGCACTGATCATCGCCATCATATGAAACCTCTCAAAGAAACACATCAAATTTTGGTTTGAAGTAAGTCCCAAGAAAAATACAATAATAAATATAACAAATATAATAATGTAACCAATGGGATAGAAAGAGAAATAAAGAGAAAAAAGTCTTTATTGGAAGAAAAGAAAGATAATTTAGCCCCTTTAAGATTGTGTCACGGCTCTGAAAGGATTAACAGAATAACAAATAATATTTTTATTTTTATACATTTTATAAATCCAATCGATAACCTAGAGTTAACCTCACTGGGTCTTTAGATTAATTGTTTTTAATAATTTATATTCACAACCGTTAATTTTATAATTTACTTCCTTTTTCAAAAACAGGAATACAGTCCTGTCATTAGCATCATCATAAATTATTAGTTGTTGACCAGGTGCATTTTACTGTAATAACTCTTTGGGATATACAAAATGCATATCTCATTTTCTAGATAAAAAATTATAAATATATGCATGATAATACATGATAAGATATGTCAAGTGTTACCTAAATAATTCATATATTGCATCACTTTCCCAAATCCCTGGTTTGTGAATTTACCTTGCCTCTGAGTCTTTTTACCCTTGTGATCTGTTCCACAAAGTTTATCACTATCTCACATACTACCTTATTTCTGCTGGAGTGTACATCATACCATATTTTGTGCCTGGTATACTGCTAGGTGTTAGATCTTAAAAGATAAAAAATCTTATCCCTCTCTTCAAGAATGTTATACTTTATTGAAAACTCAGTCTTTCAAATAAGTGATTTTTTTAAATTAAAAAAAGAACACAAAATTTAGTAGTTGTTCTGCTGAATATCTTAAGGTGAAATGCAGTGAAATGTATAGGTGGCTTTGTCTGGAAATGATCCAAAGAAATGATATTAAACAAAAACATATCTTAAAAGTTGAAGAAAAATAACAAAGACAATGTACTCAATAAATAATCAGAAATTGAACTGCGTTTGCTCAAGTAAATGGATAGGTATTGGCTTCACTTTAATCGTACTGAACTGACTTGAAAATATGTTAGCGAAGCATGGTGGCAAACCTGTAATCCCAGCACTTTGGGAGGCTGAGGCGGATGGATCACCTAAGGTCAGAAGTTCGAGACCAGCCTGGCCAACATGGTGAAACCCCATCTGTACAAAAATACAAATATTACCCGGGCACGATGGCGGGTGCCTGTAATCCTAGCTACTCGAGCGGCTGAGGCAGGAGAATTCGCTTGAACCCAGGAGGTGGAGGTTGCAGTGAGCTGAAATCATGCCTTTGCACTCCAGCCTGGGTGACAAAAGAAAAGAAAAAGGAAAATATTCTAAGTAATACTAGTGTTGAAAGAGGTTTAAGGAAATGGCAAATCTCATTTATTGCAGGTGGAGTGCAAATTGCCAAAAATTTTGGGAATACAATTTGTCAATTTACATAAAATATGTTAATATTTTTCCTACCCTTTGACCTGGGAATTTACTGTGGTTTGGATATATGTCCCCTCTAAAACTCTTGTTGAAATTTTATCCCCAGTGAGGCGGTACTGAGAGGTGGGGCCTTTAAGAGATGACTGGGTCATGAGGGCTCTGCCCTTATGAATGAATTAATCCATTCATGGATTAATGGATTCATGGATTATCTCAGGAGTAGGACTAGTGGCTTAATAAGAAGATAACTTGAGCTAGCACATCAGTTCCCTGGACACGTGATACCTACATTGCCTCAGAGGTCTTCAGAGTTCCTGACAGCAAGAAGGCCCTCACTAGATGCATCCCGTTTGACCATGAACTCCTCGGCCTTCATAACAGTAGAAAATAAACTTATTTTATTTATATATTACTCCGTTTTAGGTATTCTATTATACACAACACAAAACAGACTAAGAATTCTAATTCCAGAACTTATAATAAGAAAATAAATAATGATGTTAACATTGATTTATGTTTAAGGTGGTTCTTTGCTGCATTATTTATGAGAATAAAAATTCTAGAAAGAACTAAATATCCAATGGTAAAATTAGTCCTATGAATTATTTTGTGTCATACAAGGAATTAAGTCTCTAATAGTAGAAGATGTTTAATAACATTAAAATTTTTCACAAATAAATGTTAAGTACAAAAAGCATGTTAAAAAGTTTATGTATATTTTTACAGCAGTAATCTCTGTGGATTTCAACTTTCTTTTTTGTTGTTTCCTGTGTTTCCTAAAACCTATGTAAGTAATATGTATTTCATTATCTTACAATATAATACATACTTTATAGGAAACAGACTTTTTCTTCTGTGTGTGAGTATCTGCAAGATCTTGTGAACATATAGAAAAGAGTAAAACAAGTCTCAAGAAATATCTACTTAAGCATCAATTAATATAATAAACAATTGTGGAAATATAGATCCTTCTCATATACTTGTAGTGTGTGTAGTATAGTGTGATATATAGCTAAGAGTATTAGCCTTACTGGGCAAAACTTTGGTTGCCTTATTCATGTTAAGTAACAAAAATAATAAATTAGAATTTCTGAATATATAAAATTATATTTTGATCAATATTCTTTCCAATAAGCCCAATATGAGATTTGTTACAAAAATGAGACTATATGAGAAACTCATAGCCAAACCTATGGCCCAAAGTAATAAAAAATATAAAGTGATATAAACATAGGACAGTGATACTTTAAGCCACAAAGTAAAACTGTAGATGCATTTTGATGTGTTTTACTGAGACTGCTATTTCTTTGATGAGAAATAAAAGTTGCTAAGTTTTAAAAAGCAATATACTATAAAAGAAATATTATAAAAATATTGTATTAACTTCACCTTCAGAAATTGTGTAATATATTCATTATCGTAGCACCCAATTCCTAGAATATTACAATCTACAAAGATAAGATATGAAAATATGTGTGAGAATCTTACATTCTAAGCATATTTGTTTATAGGTACAATTGATTTATAACCCTGTCTTGTAGTTTACAATTATTATCTCAAGATGGAAAATAATCACAATGAGCCCTTTATCTTATGACAGTAGTAGATTAAACTTAGGACCAATGAATTCTCTCCTACAGTGGTTATACTGTATTACTGGTTTCAAATCATAGTAAATATTACATATGGTAACAATTATCCTGAGTTCAAATGTGAACAGTCTAAGGAAGGCAAGAGACACTAGGTCTGTTGTAAAATCATTTTTAAAGTGTTTTGGATTCAGAAAAAAACAACGTGAAGGGACCAAAAAAATCACAAACTATAATATATACTAGTATATGTTAAATATACTAGTAAGGAAACTGATCCACAGAAAGCTTAACCAGTGTCATAAATGGCATTGTATATTACGAACAAAGAGAGACTTAGTAGAGTAAAAGCTTAGCTCAGGAGTCTGTAGCTTTGTTACCATAACAAAGTCAACTGATATTTTTTAATCTTGGTAAATTAGTCAATGTTACTCAGCCTCAGTCTCCACATCCATAAAATAGTATTAAATTCACTATTAACCATCCAGCTATCTATAGTTCTCTGCAATAAAGAGTATTGTGAATGAGGGAAGAGTAAAGATAGACTCCCTATATGTAATTTTGTATTTGTTAAATCAAAGTATTACTTTTACAGTTAAAAATTAGAACAGTAATTTTTAATGTTATTGTGAAGATTAAATAAACTGGATAAAAAAGTTAGTTATAAATTCTACTTTTTCATTTTAAAAATGTAGTGCACATATGGAAATATCTAGAAACTTGATGCAATTTGGGAAAAAATGGATAATTAACTGACAAATTTCTTCTTAATCTGAAAAATTCTTTATTGAACAGTCAACATACACCTTTTCTTGTTTGAGAGGAGAACTTGTTTGATGAAGAATAGAAATGTGTGAACATTTAATGACACAATTGAAATCTTTCTGGTCACAGCCAGGAAATTAAACTATAGCCCTGAGCAAATATTATCAATCATCATCATCATCTGGAATATCCTTTATCTCCAGCTACTGAGATTATCTGTTGAGAGGCAAGGCAACTGAAGGAGTTCACTTGAGCTCAAATAGATAACATGGAACCCTTTTAAGAAGAATTCATGCCTAAGAAATATTCCTCTAAGGTATTAGAAATGTTTAGAGCACATATAAATCCCTTATATTTTTATTCTCCACCAGTAAATTTATTGTTTAACTTGAATAGTTAGTCTTTGAAGTTGTAGGTGTGGTTTTCTAGACCGTTTTATGTCTCTAAAATATATTTATTATGAAAATATTATGATAGCTATTATAGAGGGTCCATTTCAGTAGACTTACATGTGTACCTCTATATTTTCCTTGCAAGTTTGTATTGGAGATCTTCATATAGGCGGTATAATCTTAATCTTTTCTTCTCAGGTTTAGTTGCTCATCTGGGAACTCCACACTTTTTTCTTAGAGTGCAGAGATAAGAAATTATTTGAAGAGGATATAATTTAAAAAATTTTGTGAGATACCTGAATAGGAGAATCCTAACTGTAAATTTTCTATTGTGATTGGTGTGGTAAGGGGAAAGAGGAAATAAGGGATGAGAGAGATACAGAGTTTAAAGGGTGAAGAGGAGAATGAAATCTCAATACAAACTGTAGGTTATCTAAATTTATTTAAATCAACTTAAATATGTTCTTGGAGTCTCTTCACATAAAGATAATATTCTGTAAGTTGAAAAAAACAGGTAACCTTTTAAGGTTAAAAATGTGGATTTTAGATGATTGTCCTTTCTAAACAGCCAGCATTTTTCTGTTTTCCTTAAGTCTTGCCTACCCCTATCAATCACAAACACCATAAGGCTGATTTCCTTTCTCAGAGTGGTTTCTTGGGCCAAGATATTTTAGACCTGAGTCCTATTTAAGAAGAAACAGAAAAATTATTTCCTTCAGTTGAACTCTTCCACATCTGCAGTTCTCAACTGCATAGCATTTCTTTAGCATAATGGTTTCAAATTGATTAAGGTCTTTTTTTTCACTCTCTGCATGTGGTAATGGGTCAAATTAAATGAGAACAGAGTTATTTCAGAAGTGTATCAGGGTGTCTAAAAAAGATCTCTCTAGTGTACACACGTGCATACACACAAACACACACATGCATGCAGATACACGCACACACTGAAATGTCTTCATCCCCACCTCCCTTCACTGAATTTCACCAAAGGAATACAGCAAAAATATTTTGTCATATGAAAACATTGTATATAGATATGAAATTTTCTCCACCCACCTAGAAATTAGATTCTGACCCAGAAAAAAAAACTTGTCAACATCTTTAAGACCTTCCCTAGCCTTGGGAATTTTCCCAACCCCAGTCCTTTCCCCCAAATTTTTACTCCCCATCTTTCTCAAAATACACACTTCCTTGAACATTTATTTGTTCTTTTGCACAAATTATTAGCAGGCTTGTTGCAGCTGTCCAACTTGCAAAAGACCTAATTAAAAAGGCAAGTGGTGTAAACATATCCTCTCTGCATAGAGTGAAGAAAGGGCCAAACAGTAACTCTATTTAAAAGACCTAAAAATTTCAAATCCTAAAATGATCTATAAATATTTTGGGACTTAGTGATGTGAAAAGGTGTCGACTCTGAAAGGAAAAGTCAGCAAAACAGGCTTCACGGAAGCAGCATTTTCACGTTTTCTTCCCTCCCAGAAGGTGATATTACTGGATTTTTATAAGCTCAGAGTTTGGAATCTGGTGTTTCCTTAACTGGAAAAAGCCTGAGCTTCGTGTTTCCCCAGCATCAGTGACCCAACAAGCATCTGCGCGAAGAGGAGCTGCCGGCTACCTGCAGATAGCGTTCGCGCTGAGCTTTAGAGTCCAGAGATTTCTATCTCCTCCTCTCAAAATGCAACTGGTTATTTACTTGTAAACATTTAAATTAGTTCAAACTGATGTGAAAACTTTGTCAGTGGGGTGTGTGTGTGTGTGTGTGCGTGCGTGTAGTGTGCGCGCGCCTGCCTGCCAGTGGGTTTTTAACAGCACTCACAAATCATCTTGGGATTTTTCCCTGCCCCCTCTCCCTTCTTTTCCGGTTCTCAGTTAAAGCTTTCGGGACTGGAATCAAGGACTTAAGCATGCATTGTGTTTCACCCTCCAGAGTTAAATAACATTCAAGAAATATCAAAGAACCTAACTCTCAATGACCAAATTGACTAAATTTCTGCAAGTTTTAAAAAGTATATGCCTAATTTATATACCTTGCAAAAAAATTCATACTCAATTATGATATTATGTAACATATATGTTCCGAAAGCCACTTTCAACATACCAAAAAAAATGTTTCAAAGACATCAAATAGCGTAAAACACTGTGCCGCAGAGAAGGAAGAAATGCATTTGAAGCACCGATGAAAATGGCGTGCAGTATAATTACCTCAAATTGCTGTTCGCTTGACACCCTGACACTAATTTTATTCAAGCCATTGGGAAATAAATGTTTTAAAAGCACTCCTTTCCGAATGGTGGAGCTGGTGGGGGCTGTGAGCTCGTTAAGGAAAGGAAAGGGTAAAGTTTCCAGCACGAAAAATAATCAAATAATCCATTTCAAATAAGCGTCTATGTAGATCCTCAGCCTTTTATGCCCACATTTTTAACGCTTGCCCTGTACGTGGATTGATTTTTTTTTCTTTCAGCATTCCCTAGCCAGATGGATTTTTGCTACTGCAGATCAGCAGAGGGTGTCAGATCTTTCAGAGTGCACCAGGCTGGAACGAGCAGAGCTTCTTAGCAACTCTCTTCTCCGCCCCCCCTCCCCTCATTCTCGCGCTCTCTTCCTCCCTCAGACAACTCGCCCCCCGCCCTCCGCCCCCCTCCACGTAATTCCGAAAGAGCAGAAGAAAGAGAAGGAGAACAGGAAAAGAAGAGCTAGTAAGGGAGAGCGAGAGCACAGAAAAGAAAAAAAAAAAAAAAAAAAAAAAAAAAGCCTTAAGAGGACCGAAGGGGAGGAAAGGAAAAGGATGGACAACCACAAAACGCAGCGATTGCGGAAATTTTCCAGCGCCATTGGCTGGGCAGCGTGAGTCCTTCGGTCGGGCGTGATTTCAGCACCGGGGGAACTGGACAGCACCTCGGGGGGACTTCTGGGCAACCCGCAACCACAGCAAGAACTCCACCAGCAGCCTCAACAACAGAAGCCGCGGAAAACCCTGCTTTGTATCAGAGAGGCAAGGTCAGTCCGACGCACAGCCATGCACAGGCAGTGCGCCTGTACTACGCTGCAAACCCTCTGCTTGTTTCTCTAACATGCACTTGCTTCTAATTATTAGCATTGTTTCATTTCTGATCAGTGAAGATCAGTAGATGAGATTCTGTAAGGGTGTACTTTTAATTTATATGTATATATTTAACTTCTTTTTCTGTTATTTTTAAAGGGTTGTGGGGGAGTGGGGGTTTTTTTCCTACTTTTTTTTTTTTTTTTTTTTTTTTTTTGCTTGCCTTGCACTACGTGCCTGGATAGTTTGTGGATATAATTATTGACTGGCGTCTGGGCTATTGCAGTGCGGGGGGGTTAGGGAGGAAGGAATCCACCCCCACCCCCCCAAACCCTTTTCTTCTCCTTTCCTGGGTTCGGACATTGGAGCACTAAATGAACTTGAATTGTGTCTGTGGCGAGCAGGATGGTCGCTGTTACTTTGTGATGAGATCGGGGATGAATTGCTCGCTTTAAAAATGCTGCTTTGGATTCTGTTGCTGGAGACGTCTCTTTGTTTTGCCGCTGGAAACGTTACAGGGGACGTTTGCAAAGAGAAGATCTGTTCCTGCAATGAGATAGAAGGGGACCTACACGTAGACTGTGAAAAAAAGGGCTTCACAAGTCTGCAGCGTTTCACTGCCCCAACTTCCCAGTTTTACCATTTATTTCTGCATGGCAATTCCCTCACTCGACTTTTCCCTAATGAGTTCGCTAACTTTTATAATGCGGTTAGTTTGCACATGGAAAACAATGGCTTGCATGAAATCGTTCCGGGGGCTTTTCTGGGGCTGCAGCTGGTGAAAAGGCTGCACATTAACAACAACAAGATCAAGTCTTTTCGAAAGCAGACTTTTCTGGGGCTGGACGATCTGGAATATCTCCAGGCTGATTTTAATTTATTACGAGATATAGACCCAGGGGCCTTCCAGGACTTGAACAAGCTGGAGGTGCTCATTTTAAATGACAATCTCATCAGCACCCTACCTGCCAACGTGTTCCAGTATGTGCCCATCACCCACCTCGACCTCCGGGGTAACAGGCTGAAAACGCTGCCCTATGAGGAGGTCTTGGAGCAAATCCCTGGTATTGCGGAGATCCTGCTAGAGGATAACCCTTGGGACTGCACCTGTGATCTGCTCTCCCTGAAAGAATGGCTGGAAAACATTCCCAAGAATGCCCTGATCGGCCGAGTGGTGTGCGAAGCCCCCACCAGACTGCAGGGTAAAGACCTCAATGAAACCACCGAACAGGACTTGTGTCCTTTGAAAAACCGAGTGGATTCTAGTCTCCCGGCGCCCCCTGCCCAAGAAGAGACCTTTGCTCCTGGCCCCCTGCCAACTCCTTTCAAGACAAATGGGCAAGAGGATCATGCCACCCCAGGGTCTGCTCCAAACGGAGGTACAAAGATCCCAGGCAACTGGCAGATCAAAATCAGACCCACAGCAGCGATAGCGACGGGTAGCGCCAGAAACAAACCCTTAGCTAACAGTTTACCCTGCCCTGGGGGCTGCAGCTGCGACCACATCCCAGGGTCGGGTTTAAAGATGAACTGCAACAACCGGAACGTGAGCAGCTTGGCTGATTTGAAGCCCAAGCTCTCTAACGTGCAGGAGCTTTTCCTACGAGATAACAAGATCCACAGCATCCGAAAATCGCACTTTGTGGATTACAAGAACCTCATTCTGTTGGATCTGGGCAACAATAACATCGCTACTGTAGAGAACAACACTTTCAAGAACCTTTTGGACCTCAGGTGGCTATACATGGATAGCAATTACCTGGACACGCTGTCCCGGGAGAAATTCGCCGGGCTGCAAAACCTAGAGTACCTGAACGTGGAGTACAACGCGATCCAGCTCATCCTCCCTGGCACTTTCAATGCCATGCCCAAACTGAGGATCCTCATTCTCAACAACAACCTGCTGAGGTCCCTGCCTGTGGACGTGTTCGCTGGGGTCTCGCTCTCTAAACTCAGCCTGCACAACAATTACTTCATGTACCTCCCGGTGGCAGGGGTGCTGGACCAGTTAACCTCCATCATCCAGATAGACCTCCACGGAAACCCCTGGGAGTGCTCCTGCACCATTGTGCCTTTCAAGCAATGGGCAGAACGCTTGGGTTCCGAAGTGCTGATGAGCGACCTCAAGTGTGAGACGCCGGTGAACTTCTTTAGAAAGGATTTCATGCTCCTCTCCAATGACGAGATCTGCCCCCAGCTGTACGCTAGGATCTCGCCCACGTTAACTTCGCACAGTAAAAACAGCACTGGGTTGGCGGAGACCGGGACACACTCCAACTCCTACCTAGACACCAGCAGGGTGTCCATCTCGGTGTTGGTCCCGGGACTGCTGCTGGTGTTTGTCACCTCCGCCTTCACCGTGGTGGGCATGCTCGTGTTTATCCTGAGGAACCGAAAGCGGTCCAAGAGACGAGATGCCAACTCCTCCGCGTCCGAGATTAATTCCCTACAGACAGTCTGTGACTCTTCCTACTGGCACAATGGGCCTTACAACGCAGATGGGGCCCACAGAGTGTATGACTGTGGCTCTCACTCGCTCTCAGACTAAGACCCCAACCCCAATAGGGGAGGGCAGAGGGAAGGCGATACATCCTTCCCCGCCGCAGGCACCCCGGGGGCTGGAGGGGCGTGTACCCAAATCCCCGCGCCATCAGCCTGGATGGGCATAAGTAGATAAATAACTGTGAGCTCGCACAACCGAAAGGGGCTGACCCGTCACTTAGCTCCCTCCTTGAAACAAAGAGCAGACTGTGGCGAGCTGGGAGAGCGCAGCCAGCTCGCTCTTTGCTGAGAGCCCCTTTTGACAGAAAGCCCAGCACGACCCTGCTGGAAGAACTGACAGTGCCCTCGCCCTCGGCCCCGGGGCCTGTGGGGTTGGATGCCGCGGTTCTATACATATATACATATATCCACATCTATATAGAGAGATAGATATCTATTTTTCCCCTGTGGATTAGCCCCGTGATGGCTCCCTGTTGGCTACGCAGGGATGGGCAGTTGCACGAAGGCATGAATGTATTGTAAATAAGTAACTTTGACTTCTGACAAAAAACAAAAAGTGCTGCATGGCTCGCATGGAATCCACGCACTCCAGGGACTCTGCCCGCCCCCGCGACTGGAGACGGCATCTCGTTCACAGCACCCACCCTCTTACCTGATAAGTTCCATCGTATCAAACTTTCTATAAACAAAATACAGTATAATCAGAAAGTGCCATTTCGCCATTATTTGTGATCGGTAGGCAGTTCAGAGCATAAGTTAACTGTGAAAAAAAAATGTAAAGGTTTTATTTAAGACATTTGCATGGCTAGTCATCAATCCATTTTATGAGTTAACAATGTATTTTGTTGAGGGAAGTTTTTAGGGGTTGTTTTGGGTTCTTTTATTTTGATGGTGATGTTTTATTTTATTTTATTTTTTTCAGGGGGTCTTTTTTTTTAATACATATCCAATAATGCCTTCCATCTGAATGTAAAATAAGTACCCATGATTTCTATTATAGTATCAGTGTAATTATTTAAAAAATGATCTTGAGGCAGTTAAGCATGACCAATTAATGTCACTCTAGTGCTTAGGCTGCGATCCTATGGTAGCAATTCTGTGCTGGTATAAATCTTACTTATAAAGTAGGAAAAGAGAACCGAGGAAGCACGTGAAACTTACTAATTCTATTCGAGGATTTTATAATGGCATATTTTTTCAGTATTAAAGCGAAAATGTTTTCAACTCTGGGTCCTTACCTTTTTCCAGCTTCATATTTGCAAGTGGTAAATTGGATTTGCGGTGGAAGAGACAGGGGAGGGAAACGGTTGGGGGTAGATCCCTTCCTGAGCTACATTAAGGCTCTCTAATCGCCTTACTTAGCTTTTTACCCTTTAAGTAGCTCCACTTCCCTCGCCCCCACCCTCTACCCCACCCCCACCTTCGCTCAGACTTTACCGGCTTTCCCCAGTCCATAAGGGTCTTGCCCTAACACACACCCCTTCTTTCTCTCCCCTCTCCAAATGCAGCAGTGAATCCCTTTATTAATACTGGAAATCCCTCTCTGCTGCTTTTGTTGGTGCTGCCCACACTGCAGATATATTAAGGATGTTAGGAGAGATTTGATTTAATTGACTCTGCCTAGATCGGTCTCATTAAACAGAGTGGAGATTTCATTGGTCAGCACTCCTCAATGAAAGACAGACCTAATGACTGGCATTTGAGATGCTGCTGGCATTTTGAATTCAACATCTGCTGAAAATGGTAAAACTAATTAGTGCCCACCCACCCTCCCCGCCCCAGCAACTGCATATTGAAATTTGTTAAAGCGCTCATCTTTATGGAAATTAATCATTATCCTAAAGAAGTGTTTCTCTCCCATCATCCGGATTTCTGGTTGTGGCCCAGCAATTAACAAAAACAGCTTCAATTGTTCGAATTTTATGAACCAATGTAACTCTGGCCTCAATCATATTCCTCTGGGATTTCTAAACAGCAGTTAAGCTACAAAAAACAAACAAAACCACACATATTGATGGAGTCTGCATTCCACCACATATCCACCCTTGAGAAGTATGTCAAAAGACTGCAGACTATAGATTTTTTTTTAAATGTAGGATTATAAATCAGCTAGTGAAACACCTCAGAGCAGTTGTAAGTAGATCTGCCATCTAGAACTCATATTCTAAAGGGAAGTGATTTCTCAGAACAGTGATGTTCTGGAATATGTATTATTTATTTTAACACTTTTTTAATAAAATCTTTATTATAAACCATGACTATTCCTAAGGCCATTCATCATTTTCTCTCTTGATTCTTTTGTTTGTGGACTGCATTTCATGACAGTAAACCTGCAACCTACTCTCCTCTGACAGATATTATGGGTTGTTTTCTATTTATTAATTTCTCACAGGATGGCTTTATTCTTTTTACAGAAAGTACAACTGGGTTCTCGGTAAGCAATCAACAGATTTACTTGTGATGGAAAAATTAGGGGAGAAGAGGCATACATTCGACAATGTTATGACCTTTAGAAAGAAAAGAAAAAATGACAGATGTAGAAACAACATCTCTGGTGGAAGGTGACATTTAATGGCAGATATCTAGTGAGCTATGTTAGTAATTTTGAAACTGATACATGACTAATCTAGGTCAGGAAACTAGAACTTCTCATAGAAGGTGTGCACAGAGGCGAGAACTTTTCTTCATTTTAACTGAAAAGAAATTACAATATAGAAACCAAGGTTAAAGGGGTAAACTTATTTTTAAATAGTAGCTTCAATGGTTTTGGAGTATTCATTGTATGCCACACATGTGCTAAGTGATTTATATAATTATTTAATTTAATCTCCACAACCACAGGGCAGTTAGTAAGATACTATTTCCATTATACAGATGAGAAAATTGAGGCTTAAGAAAAGTCTGCAGTAACTCTGGTCATACATGGTAAATAGTGGAGTGGAATTTAAATTCAATTTTCCTTGTACTCCAAGACCTTATATTTTGAGTGAGTAATCACGTACATTTACCTGATCAAGTTCTTAAGGCAATCTTAAAAAAAAAATGCATTTATGAAAATACTATGTAACAAATTAGGCACTCAGTTTGTATATTCACAGCCAAATATGTATTGATGGCCCTTTATATTTCCAATATTTCTTGCAGCAACAGAAATTTGCCCTTCATTCAGTGGAGATAACTTCAGTGTGTTCTCCAAGAGTAGTATATAAGAAGACATAGCACATAAAAGAAAAGATGAGTGTGCTAAATGAGTTCATAAATTATAGATATTCAAATGATTGAAACTAAATCATCTATATATTGACTCTAAAACTGTAGGACTATCAGAATATTTTAATAAATAATATATGTTAAAAATCTATGTACAAAAGATATCCAATAATTTCATGTATAAGAACATTTTTTTAATTTAATCTAGCAGGGTTTTATTCATTTTCATAAATATCTCTGTAACAATTAATTAATATACGTTAGTTTTATACAAGTATATATTAGTTTACAAGATACATAATACATTTGGTCACACCATGTAACTTTCATTTTAAAATACTTAGCATCTTCTCTTTGTTTTGTCTTTGCACAAAATGCTCATGTAACTGTAGTTAATCATGTACATTAGTTGAGATATCTTGTTTCTAGTTAAATCATTCTTTAGTTCATTAAAGTAAAAGAGATTTTAGTTGTGCCCAGTGGAAAAGGAGGAAAGAAAGATCTTGTTTAGTTACATTGCCTTAGAGAAAGTAGTAACTTCTGTGGCTGCTGCTATAACTAAGAATATCCTAGAATTTAAGTTGTTGCCATAGAAATTTATTGTTTAACCATTTTTACATGCTTACCCAAGAGGAGACTGAAATAGCTAATATAACTTTAACATAACAAGATTCTTTGTCTTAACAGTATTTATATGTACTTAGAATTGTCAGAAATTTTAATGTGTTAAAAGTTATATTGGTGATTATAAAGACAGTTTGTTAATTTAGCTTTTTCGGATTTCTAATGTTATTTAGTAGGTAGAGAGAGGTAGATGAATTTGCAAGGGTGACCATGGAAGTTCTGTTTATAATGTGTTAGTGTAATATTGAAAATAGTGGTTTCTAATTCAGCAGTCCTGCTAACTAATTTATAAATCTTATTTTTCTTTGTATACTTATTTAAAGAAAAATGGAAATATAAAATGTGATAAATATTTAATTTTAGCATGTGTTAACTTTTGATACATTTTCTCTATTATTGAAATCTATTCATTTAATCTAAGAGATGAACTCTGCATGATATCAACAGATACAGCACATGCATACTGAAGATTTTTAAGTTACATGATTTGCTTTAATATGGCCCTGAACCATAAAGAGGGCTAAATTAAATACCTTTTTTATAATCCTCTGTCATTTTCTTTCATCTATAGTGTTATCAAAATGTTATTATAACATGAAGACATACAAGATTTTCTTCTTGGCATTGAAAAGAAATGCTACTAAGTGGTTTCATGAAGCCATCTATTAATAACAAATTTTGAAATGTGAGCTAAATTTGTTGTGACCTATTACAATTTGTTATGATCTACCAAAATTCGATCAGATTTCAGAAAAAAATTGAGTAGTTAAGACAATAACAAATTAAGTGTTTAAAAACTACAGTTTTAAAATGAAATAAACCACTGAAGAAATCATCTTTGATGATTAAGCCCAGTATAACCCTTTCCCTCAACTGACTAGCAATTTCACTTTATTGGCTTAGACCTCAATAGCCAATTAATTACTCTTTTTCCACTTACCTGCTAAATATATATTATGTTACACACTTGAAATATAATTACGTTTTATACTTGAACTTCCCACAAAGGTTATTGGAGAATTACCTAATAGTTTGAAGACTTCTGAATGTGTTAGACATAAATATTCAATTGACAACATTAATTGGGCACTTGCCACATAAAAAATATTATAGAAGCTCTCTTGGGAAAATAAAATAAGGCAATTCAACCCTCAAGTAGTTTATGCCCCACAAAGGTGAGATATATACACCGCTGGAATTATAGAACAGTGCATAACTGGCAGTGTTTAAAGAATGCCGCTAGAACATTTTGTGTTTCTTTCAAGTAATTTAGGTTTTGAATCATTTGAAAAAGTGTAATCATTACATCAGTTTTATTAGTCAGTGTAAATAGATGAAAATCTTAAAACAGTGTTTTAAATGATAGAAGTAATTTAATTACTTCACTAGTCTTATTTTCACTTCTTTTTCTGTGAAATGGGAATAATTCCTGTTATTTTATAACTTCATGAAGAGTTTTCTAACAAGCATTCTAAAAAGAAATAATCAAACCAGTTTTTATCAGGACAAGTGAATGGCTGATAGTTTTTCAATTGTACTTATCTGAGAAACCAGACATGACATTAGAAAATTAAATAAAATATTTTATATTATAAGAAGTTTAGAAATAGTCTCTGGGCACTTAGGTTTGATTTTTGTTATTTATATATATAATAGATTTAGATTATAGAAGCTTTAATATAATATTATATATAATTTTACAATTTTACTGTAAAGCTAATAATCATCTTGCTATTTTTTTTGTTTAGTAAAACTTAATATTCAATTTCTTTGTAGTAATGTCCAGATGCACAAGTCCAAAGGTTTAACAAGCAGGAAGGAGTAAGCTAAGCCATGCATTTACTGACTTATATGTCTTTTTCTCTTTGCTTCCAACTCCATTTCTTGGCAGAAGGATACAAGAAGGAAACATGCTCAGCTGTAGCATATCGATAGAAAAAGTCAATATATAGCGAAAA
Source organism: Pongo pygmaeus (assembly GCF_028885625.2). NCBI lineage: Eukaryota > Metazoa > Chordata > Mammalia > Primates > Hominidae > Pongo > Pongo pygmaeus. Next base: position 93,453,615 of record NC_072387.2, on the reverse strand, counting down.
ATGAAAGTGCCTCAAATATAGATGATAAATGGCCACTCCACAGCATTATCAAAGAAGCAGTCTTTGCTTCCCAGGAAAGGAGGATAAGTGGAAAAGGGTCACTAGCACCATAAACAATAACGGCTGTTACCAGATTCTGTGACATTGATTGTGCACTTTTCCATTTTAAATCAATATCTTGTTTAACATTTCCAAGCTGCATATCAAAGAAAAAAAGAAATTCACATCATTATGATAGTAATAGGATTTGGATAATATTCTGTGCTTATATAGAGTTTACTGCCTCTTCCATAAAATAGTAAGATTACAAAATAGTTAAGGAATTTGAAACTATGCATTACCTCTATACTGTAGTAGAATCTGTACATTTTAGTCCAGGTATTATTATTTATTAAAAAATCTGTCATATAATTAAAATAACTCTACATGACTAAATTATTATATCTAAAATATTTTGTTCTATTAAATATGAAACGGTATCATACAATAATTATGTACTAATTTATGTCCAATTAGATAAATTTTGTAGCGAATTTGATTCAGTTGTGAATCCAGTTAACTTTACTTGATTGGGCATATTTACCATCAGTGTGTTTTTTGGTAGCTTATACAGTAAATTGTTGGATATGGCTTTGTCATAACTAAGTTGATATTAACGTTAGTGAACTTCTCAATGTTTTTAAATCATGGATGTAAATTGGCTTAACTAATTATCAAATGAATCTAAAGAGATTGAAATGACTAAGTTACTTAAGTAAATAGTTTAATGCTGTTAATCCCTCTGTTTACTGAATGACTAAATGTTTTCCTATATTTCAGCACATGCTTTAATGAGAGAGAGAACCCTTAATTTTTTTCTTGCTCAGAAGATGTTACTTTTTAAATTTTTCAGCAAAACTTTGATTGGATGATATTTGTATTTTTCACCATAACAGTCAGCTCTCCAACAATCAGATTTCATGATACAGATTGTATTTGGAATAATGAGACATTAATACGTAAAAAGTAGAGTATTCCAGGAGGGTATTTTATCTTATGGTGTAATATTATGAGAAACAAGACTTGAAGCCAAGAAACTAACAGCTGGAAATAGCAGTAATCTCCAAGAATTGAATTACATGGAATGTCATGTTACTATTTTTTTTTTTTTTTTTTGAGATGGAGTCTTGCTTTGTCGCCCAGGCTGGAGTGCAGTGGCGCTATCTCGGCTCACTACAAGCTCCGCCTCCCGGGTTCACGCCATTCTGCTGCCTCAGCCTCTCCGAGCAGCTGGGACTACAGGCGCCCACCACCACGCCCGGCTAATTTTTTGTATTTTTAGTAGAGACGAGGTTTCACTGTGGTCTCGATCCGGTGACCTCGTGATCCGCCCGCCTCGGCCTTACAAAGTGCTGGGATTACAAGCGTGAGCCACCGCGCCCGGACGTCATGTTACGATTTTTAACTCAAAATTTATAACATCAAATTAAGAAGAAAGTAAGATGAGAGCACATTTGAACATTACTTGCATGAGTATGACATTACTAATAGCCAGTTGAAAGATATTTATGCCACAATTTTTTACAAAACAGAGTCTTTTTTTCAGTATTCTTTTCATGGATAGCTAATATTTTGCCTATTAAATTTCCATGCCTGCAAGCCCAATTTACGTATTTGATGAGCAATTAAATCCTTATGTCGGCGAAAAGAGTCAAACTCTGTAAAATATTTTAAGAGATTTGTTCCGAGCCAAATATGGGTGACCATGGCCCATGACACAGCCCTCAGGGGGTCCTGAGAACATGTGCCCAAGGTGGTCGGGGTACAGCTTGGTTTTATATATTTTAGGGAGGCATGAGACATCAATCAGATACATTTAAGAAGTACATTGGTTTGGTTCAGAAAGGTGGGACAATTCAAAGCGGGGGCTTCCGGGTTACTGGTAAATTTAAACATTTTCTGGTTGACGGTTGAGTTTATCTGAAGACCTGGGATCAATGGAAAGGAATGTTCAGGTTAAGATAATAGATTATGGAGACTGAGTTTTATTGTGCAGATGATTCTCTCAGCAGACTTCAGAGAGAGAGCAGGTTTGTAAAATGTTTCTCATCAGACCTAAAATGGTGCCTGGCTGTTAGTTGATTATCCCTTGGATCTGGAAAGAAAGGAAGGAAAACAAAGCGGAAAAGGGATTCTCCGTAGGATGTGGATTTTTCCCACAAGAGATTTTTACAGGGCAATTTCAAGGTATGGCAAGGAAATATATTTTGGGGTTAAATATTTTTTTCCCTTGTCTTGTAATGTTATGTCAGAGTCAGACTGAAAAGTAAGTCATGATATATAGGGTCAAATAAAACCCATCTGATGAGAACTTATGATTTGTAGGGCATGACTCCATAGACCCCTTAGGTAGGAATTTGGGCAAGATAAAAAATTCAGAGCTTAGTCCTCACATAGACTGGGAACAGGGTTATTCTGTTTTATAAATTCAGGATTTTTAGTTCATAATATATGAAACTAGTACAACACTATCAGAAGATAAATTTCAACCTATATTTATGTTGTCTTAAACGATGAAGGAGAAATATTTTCACTACAGCCTTTAAAATAAAGTGAGTTCTTCAGAATACAAGTGTCAGCAGTAAATGTATCATATAGCCCAAAGTGGTTCGAGGAGCCAACATAGCATTATGTCAGGGAGCTACATCTTAATTATACCAAATTCAAAATACGAAAAGGAACAGGAAAACAAGTGGGATGATAGCAATTTTACTTTGATTGATAGAACAACCATACGTGATGCAAAAATCCCACTACTAGGTATATACCCAGAAAAAAAAAATCAGTTTATTGAAGAGATATCTGCTGTCCCATCTGCAGTATTTACAATACATATATTTATTGATCATTTACTATATACCGGACACTTATGCGGAGATTTTAAAGCTATGCAGAACAGACTATGCTTCTGTTTACCTGAATTTACATTCTATAGAGGATTACAGAAGAACAAAAAACAATAAGTAATAGATAACATAAACTTGAATACTGAAGAGCTATGAATGAAAAAAATGATCTCCTCCTTTCTTTTAGGTCATCAGAGAATTTCTCTCTGAGCAGATAAGACTCGAATTACGTGAAAAATGATAAGAAAGGAACATGCATTTTAATATTTGGAGCAACAGAGATTTTGGAAAATAAATCACCAAGTACAATATATTGTAATTTAAAAATGTTTGAAAACCAAAAAGGAAAAGTGGCTGAAGTCTGGCCCCCATAGGCAGACAAACATAGAGAGGCAAAGATAAGCCAGATAATGCTTTATAAGTTATAGCAAGTAATTTAGATTATATTTCAAGTATAACAAAGTTTCAAACTCACAAGTGATATGATCAAAGTAGTATATTTAGATAACCTTTTAGGCTTTTTAAAAAGTGGAATGAATTATGGTCAAAGTACAAGACAAACAGCTACTGTTGTAGAGTTTGGGTAAGAGATGATGGATCTTGGACAATAGTGACAGCAGTGGAGATGGCTGGAGGAATATTGTTGCTGTGGGGACTAAGAAAAGGAAAATAATTTTGTGAGTTTTTTTTTTAATCAACCGACTCGACTATGCCTTTTATTGAGAGGAAAAGGCTGGAGGAAGCAGGTTTTAGTTGTAGAGTTAACTTTAGTATTTACATTTGAGATTGCCTATTTACATATCCTGGGTAGGCTGCTAATGGGAATATGGAACTCAAGGAGCATTTAGGAAGTAAAATATGGACTTAGAATTTAGCATTACTCTTTTATTGATGGCTACATTTTACAGATTAAAAACTAAACCTTTGGTTGCATTTAACTGGTGTACTTTATCTTCAGGGCAGATTTATTGAAAATTAAATGTAAACTTATTTTTAGACACAACTAATATAGAAAAGGTATGAAACATAATTGATATCTGTAATATCTGTAATTTTTCCCCAAACCAGAAGTTAGTAAAATATTATTTTTTGAAAATCAAGTAAAAACAGCTAAAATGGTGTGGAGAAGGATGAAAATAGATTGTGACATAAAGGTACAATGTAAAGCTTAACTTGAAACACTTAAATTCTGCTTTAATAGGCGTATTTCAGAATGAGAAGGAAGTAACTAACCTTATCCATTACCACTGACAAAAGACTTAGACTTTTATTTTCTAAGAGGAAAGATTTCTGACAAAGAAAGCTTATCTTTAGTAATCAACACAAGAATGAGAATCAGATTACTTTTATTTGGTAGTTAGTTAAATGTTGGTCTCTGTTTTGGAAGGTTTTTATTTTACCTTTGCTGGTATACAACTCTGCGGTTTGGCAAGCTCTTCAGAAAACATACACAACATTTGGTATTGAGCCCAAACCTTGTGTAGGCAGCACAATTTTTGTTAAAAAATAATGTTTTCTTTATAAAACCATTTATGTGCGCATTCAGCTCACTATCATTCACTGTCTCTAATCCTTAACAACCTAAGTATAATTGAGCTTAATCTTCTAAGTAAATTGTGATTACTTTTTTTTTTCTTAATTTTAGTACTGCTGTAATTCAGATAATAGTTTTGGATATGATATAAGAACAATTTTTCCCCTTCGTAAAGCTCTGAGTAACTTCAGTTATTTCTGTATAGATTTGATACCATGTTGTAAATACCCTGCTTATTTTTTAAAAGAAAGTTAAAAGCTGGATGAAAGCACTGGTTAATTTCTCATAATACAGCCTCATGTTACTACAGAGTTCAAAGCCCTTGGAATCGTTTGGGGGTCCACAAAAATGAACCTACGGGCAGAGAGTCTTGATTCTGGATTATGTTCTCCTCTAACTAGTTCTGTTAGGCAAGGCTTTTCATCTTAATACACCTCAATTTTCTTATTTACAATGAGACTGTTGGACTAGAATCAAATTGTCAGAAAGCATTTTTTGTAAGGGGCCAGATAATAAGTATTTTGGGTGTTATGGGCTAAGATGCAAAATCAAGGATATTATGTTGTTATTATGTACTTAAGTATATTATGCAGATATTATGTGTAAAATAAGAGTGAAAACAAATTCCCAAACATTTTTATTGGCAAAATTTAAACTTTATTTACGGGCACAAAAATTTGAATTTTATATAAATTTTATGTGTCACAAAATATTATTTTTAAATTTTTTTCAAGCACTTGAAAATATAAAAGCCATTCTTTGCTCACAGGGAGCATAAAATCAGGTCCGGTATCAGAATTGATCTGGTAATTTGCCAATCCCTAGGCTGGACTAACCACAAGGTATCTAATACAAATCAAATTGGATTTTTATTATATGTTCATTAAAATGTCTTCAAAATATTTTACTTTATACAAATTGTATAGAGTTTTCAAAATTATATAGAATATTTGTACATATATTTTCCTACTCAATTTATATATTTAAAAAATTATCCCAGTTAATTCATCAAAATATTATTATAAATGTAGTATAAAAGTAGGCCTGGAATAAAACCATGGTTGAAGAGGATTATAGTAAATTAATCATATTTGATCAATTGAATGTTCCTAGGAGTCATATATCAGTTAAATTTCTCTTTTTTGCCTTAGTGTACATGCTTGAGCCCACTCTCCAGACTCCTCAGATATTATTATTTGGAGGCTGCTGATTACCAGCTTCAAGTTTTTCTGTCTATTGGGGGACTGCTTGTCCGTGTGGCCAGCTGCAACCAATTATTTTAGAGAGACAGCTAGCAACTGCCTGACCATTACATGATGGTCACCTGACATTACTGGTGTAGGGTTGGGAGGGGGAGGTCTCTCTCCTGCCCTGCTCCTCTCTGACTAGCTACCTGCTTAGTAACCTGTTAACTGTATCATTTCTAATAATAGCTCTTGGAACTATGAACTGTGTGAACTTAACCAAGTTACTAACCTTATAGCATGTCGATTTTCTTACTTACAATACATGAATGACAACAATAGTACCTACCTCAAGCAATATAGTGAATATATCAATGTGAATATGAATGTGAAAGTGTCATGACAGAGAATACAGTAATCCTTAAAACAACTGTTGAGACATTATGAAGTTTCAGAAAGCATTAGCTATTTATTAATAGGAGAGAAAAATTTTATAATTTTTAAAAATCCTCAAAATAATCCTATCTGGTAGGCAATTTTTAAAATCACTATTTTATAAATAAAGAATCAGGATGAGAAAGCAACTTGCTCGAGAGTACACTGCGAAGTGTCAGAGCCAAAATTCAAATCCAGGACTGAGGGACTTAAATGCATTTTAACTTGATGAAAGATTGTCAGTGTCTATCCACCTAAATCTTCTGTGACACTTTTCAGACACCCACATGCTTGTTGTTTTTCCTGAGATGATAGGTATACAATGCTATCTTGTAGTCATATTTCACCATTCCATATCTACCATGAAGTAAATACATGATTTTTAGAATTTAATACAATTAAATTCACATCCTTCCTCACTTGTTCTACTTATTGGGCAGTAACTGATACTCTAAAATGTCATTTCTCTTCCTTCTGTGCCTCTACCAACAAAGCTTCATCTAAATCTCTTCTTGGTAGCTGATTTTAGCTAGTCTGTAGAAAGAAACAAAAACACCTCAAACTACATAGCCCTAGGATGTGATGAAATGGTTTAATAATTTTTTTTTGCAAGAGATGTGAAGTTTTAAAAAATTTAATAGCAGTGTGGTAGTTTAAACAAGTGCATGTTTAATCCTAGCGTTTCAATGGGAATGTTTGGCAGAAATAGTGCTTCTTATTGCATATAAATAAAATATGCTAAGGAGCCAAATCACCTTTTTTTAAGTCAATCAGATATTTTAAAATTTATCTTTCTCAATCTTCATCTTTAAAAAAATTTTATTTATTTATTTGACAAATAGTTTTGTGTATATATTTATGGGATACAATGGGATGTTTTGATATACGTATACATAGTTGAAAGATTAAAGCAAGCGAATTAACATATTCATCCCCTCACGTAGTTATCTTTTTTTGTATGTGGTGAGAACGTGTAAAGTCTGCTTTTCTCCATCACCTCGGCAAATGAGACTAGAGGATTTTGCTTTTTTATCACTTTCCAGTTGTCCTATAGTATTGGAAGGGAAATTCTGACTCCTGATTGTACAACAAAAATTCTTCCCCCACCAGGCCGGGCGCGGTGGCTCACGCCTGTAATCCCAGCACTTTGGGAGGCTGAGGCGGCGGGCGGATCATGAGGTCAGGTGATTGAGACCATCCTGGCTAACACAGTGAAACCCCGTCTCCACTAAAAATACAAAAAATTAGCCGGGCGTGGTGGCTGGCGCCTGTAGTTGCAGCTACTCAAGAGGCTGAGGCAGGAGAATGGCGTGAACCCGGGAGGCAGAGCTTGCAGTGAGCCCAGATCGCGCCACTGCACTCCAGCCTGGGCGACAGAGTGAGACTCCGTCTCAAAAAAAAAAAAAAAAATTATTCCCTCACCAAATCAATTATAGAGTTGGAACAACTATTGTATTGAATTTTGAAAACTCTGTATTAGTTGTCTTCAAGGGTCTTTGGTTTATTTTGCTTGGCATAGCATCTATCAATGGATGTACCTATAATATTATTTCTGAAATAATACTAACAGTCCATGCTATCAGCAATTCATTTTGCCTTCCAGTCCTAAATATGAAGTGAGCTAAGATGTCAGAATATACTTGCTTAAGATGAAAAACATGCTTCCCTCTTATGACTTCTAATATAATCTATGCTGACTCTGCTATTTATAGAACTGTGGTCCGTGATTCCAAAGGTCCAAGTAATACCAAAACTCGTGGCCTCCAAAAAGGATTTCTTGATTTCAAAATTTAGAGAAATACTGCATTAAATAACTTAAGTAATAGTTCTTATAAGACTTCAGATTATAAGAGTATGTATTCACAAAATCCAATACAATATTCTGTTTCTATGAGAAACATATGATATATTTCCCACACTTATTGGCCTCACAACCCATTACTCTCCTGTCATTCATATCACCTTTGTTTGTTTTTCCAGAACACTTATTAGAATTGTAGCCCAGAAAAAGTAATTGTCTTACTTAACCAAGGAGGGGGGAAAAAAAAACAAGAAAACAGACTCAAACCTTAGAAAACTGAATTCATAGTGGTCTAAAATAATAGGCTCACAGGCACTTTCTTCTGAAAGAAAACTAATAATCCAGGGAACAATAACAACAAAACAAAAAGAGAAGCCATTGCATTTATTTTCTGAGGCTCTCAGGCATCCCAGTTGTGTGCCATTTACCATAAAGAGCTTGGCCTTTCTTCAATTGTGCCATCTGTTGAAGCACAGAATCACATCACTACTTTATGACCTAGTGGTTCAAAATAGCTTTTGTTTCAAGAAATAGAGGACATGTCATGGACAAACCTTCTCTATTAATCCAGCCCTGGAAGATTGATCATTTTAGCAGCTTCACAGAAATAAGATTAATTGGTCACAATAGTGTATATTTTAAAACTGCACAATTCGAAGTTCCCCTTGTCTTTAATGAGTTTGTCTTTTCCATACATAGATTTCATAAGACTAACAAATAAAATACTATAAATAGTAAACTGATAGCCTACAATTGATTAATATGCAAGTTCTTAAATCTGTAACTGGGTGACTTTCTCACTCAGCTTTATAAGGGAATTTATTTCCTCTCATTTAGTGTGTTAAAAAGCTAATTGATTTTCCACCTGAACTTATCACTTAGGACTATACTTAATGAAACAAAAGGTCAGTTTATTCTCAGTTTGCCACTGTTTTGTTAGATCAGTAAGCAAATGCTATGTGTTAAATAATTTACTTCCTACCTACTTTTAAAATAATTTATACCTATGTTCAGAATAAGAAACAGGTATTTTTGAGCACTAGAATATCCAAACACTTTAGAGTCAATTCACATTTTAAGTTTTCCCTGAATAGGTTTCATGTCTTATGTATCTTTCATTCTCCCTGATATATGGAGAATAATAATTAATGTTAGTTGATTAAATTAACATTATGAGGATATTTATCTTTAAGCTTTGAAATATGGTAGCAGAGTGACAAGGCAAAATCTTTACTTTCAGAGAATATTCAGACCACACTCTTCCCAAATCCAATACTGTGTACCACACAAAGTGTAATATTTTTAAGTAAATATTTCCATTCCTAGGTCTATTATAAAGATAAAGACAGTGAGATTTCAAAGGGAGTGTATAACTTCATCTTTTGATAAACTAATACATATTTGATAGGAAGAGACAGAAATAGATTTATATAAAGTTAGATTTACATTAAATGATACATTAAAAGCAAATGAGTCACAGTGCTATTATTCACCAAAGATGTGGCTACAAAAAGATTTTTATAAAATTCTACTGAAGTGTTTCTGGAAAACTTTTCTTCATCCCACCCCACACATGCCCTATAGCCTAAGAATAAGGGCAGTAGTACACCACGACCTCTGGGATACTGACTCATGAAGGATAAATAGGACAGAGCACCAATAAATAGAGGTCTATGTTGAAAAATAGGAAATTTCATCTGTTTCTTTTAATTTGCAAGTCTAATAGAATTATGAGAAGAAAAATTGTGCGTTTGCATAGTTTGTTGAACAAATGAAGCAAGACCTTATTATAGATTTAGTAAAACTACTTGTTAAGATTTAGGACTGGTACAAATGTTTTATGCATTTAAAATTTGCCAAATGTTGCCTCATACAGGGCTGAAATAAGGGTCAAATATGTTTGCAAATAAAGCTTGAGTTTCATACATAATTTTGAAACTTAAGCTTTCTTAACAATAGTTAGTGGGAATTATTAGTTTCTATTAAATGGAATCAGATTTTTTTCCAAATTACAATAGGTCAAGGAATATTAGTTATTCAACATTGATTGGCTTTTCTTCATATTATTTTATAGTTCTTGTAATCCCTTTTGTATTGAAAAATAACCGTAGTCTTATTCATAGGCAATTATTAATTATCATCTTTAAGTTATTACACAGTTGTTTTTAAAAAATCAGTTTTAGAAAAGGATATATAATTTTTCCTATTTTTGTAAATCAATTGGCTTGTATCTTTGAGTTGCATTTTCTAAATTTGGGGTTTTAAAACCAATGATTGTATCTGTAAATGTTAGAACGGTGACAACTGTGTTCTAAAGTTTGAATAACATTGTACCAAAATCTGAAATTCCTATGAATTCTTCATGAAATCCTGTTTTACTTTATTTTCTTTTATTGCGTTAAAACATTTTGATAGATTCACACCAGCATTAACATTAAGGTTGGGTTTATTTTTCATGATGACTGGGTGGAGGGTTTTTCTTTTTTGACAGAAAAATGAAGTTTTATGATTCATTCACAGTTTTTTTAAAAAAAAATTAAAGCAGATATACAATGAGTGTTCAATACATTTT